>NC_057850.1:108809124-111309124 GCF_015237465.2 Chelonia mydas | reverse complement strand
GTGCCTCCTCAAACAGCCTGGCCCACACCCCCTTATCAATCACTTCCCGCCCCCTGACTGCCCCCCTCAGAACCTCCCACCCATCCAACACCCACTGCTCCTTGTCCCCTGACCACCCCCTCCCGGGACCCCCTGCCCCTAATGGCCCCCGGGACCCCACCCCCTATCTAACCCCCCCGCTCACTGTCCCCTGACTGCCCCAACCCCTATCCACACCCCCGCCCCCTAACAGGACCCCCGGGACTCCCACGCCTATCCAACCGCCCCCTGTCCCATGACTGCCCCCTGGGACTCCCTGCCCCTTATCCAAGCCCCCCACTCCCCACCCCCTTACCATGCTGCTCAGAGCACCAGGACTGGCAGCTGCGCCGCCCAGCCGGAGCCAGCCACGCCGCTGTGCTGCCCGGCAGGAGCTCGTAGCCACACCGCCCAGAGCGCTGGCGGCATAGTGAGCTGAGGCTGCAGGGGAGGGGCCGGTGGCTAGCCTCCCCGGCCAGGAGCTCAAGGGCGGGGCAGGACAGTCCTGCAGGCCGGATGTGGCCCGCGGGCCATAGTTTTCCCACCTCTGCATTAAATATTTTCATCTTGCCTGAAGGAAACCTCATAAAATTAGGGGTCAGTCTTCTCTCAGTTATACCAGTGCAATCCCTTTGACCTCATAATATCAAGGAGGCCACATGGCTGTAACTGAGGAAAAAATTTGGCCCTAAAATTTTACAAAATGCAAAAAGAATAACCCAGGCTTGTACTGATGTTCGTTTGGTTTCAATCAAAAATACCTTGAAAAGCTTTATTTCCTCATCAAGGAAGTCCTTTCTTGAACCAAGTAAGGCTTTACTTAGAAATTTGTATCACCATTCGCTAGGGCTTAGTTCGCCATAGCCCACTACCTCTTGAAATTACACTGCTCAGTAAAGGATCCTGACTGCAAGGCAGGCTTTCTACACAGAGGTGAATGTTGCCCTGTGGAAATGTGTTGTTTAGAAGTGCACCAGAGGAGAGGTGCATTGCTAAGGAAGGAGCACAGCTCATCTAATGGGAAAGGAGAACTTGATTTAAGAGTAGATGGAGGCAATTACCCATCTGCTTTCAAGTGAAGAAAAGTTTCCTCTAACATTTATCTTCCTATTTCTCCCAGTTGCTGATTGGTTATCAAAATGCCTGAAGACAAGTGCAGGGAAATGGGTGTTATTTAGAAGTGGTGTTATCCTCCCTAGTTTTATTACCCCTGTTGTACTACTGGGAAAAGTGTGACATGTCCCCTGTTGGTGTAAATTCTAAACAGGGGACATGTCTCACTTTCTCCAGTAGTACAATAGGGGTAATAAAACTGACTAGTAGAGTTGTTTGGAAAATGGGGGAGAGGGAAAGGAGGGGGCTCTTTTCACAGAAAACTTTAACAAAAACTATTTATTTTGTCACCTTTCCCTGGAAAATGTTGGGTGGGTTTTGGGATTTGTTTTTTTTAAGCCACATATCAAACTGAAATACTTTGGCATTTGTTGTTTTTTGAATGACTATTGAAATTGTATGTGGAAAGTAGACCCTCTTCGCAGCAAATGTCATGTAATCACAAGCCCAATCTTCTGTCAAACAGTTTCAATGGAAAATTTTCAACCAGCCCCAGTGACTATATCTACCTCCAGGGTATTTAGAGGATTAGTTAGTTAGTGTCTTGAGTGCTTGCAAGATGTGAAGTGCTGTAACTTATAAGTCGTATTTTATACTGACAGGCCAACGGCTTGCACCATCATTTAATGCAGCTCGAAACTGAGATAATCAAGTAAGACACATTTCAAGTGCTACAGTTCTAGAGCTTTTATAGGTCACCCATGCAGGCAGTACTTTGACTAGCACATTTGAACAAACCCCGAACTGGACCTAGTGCGTGAGTGATTGTGTAGACACCGCAAAAATGAAGTCAGTCTTCCTGAGCTTTGCTTTACTTCAAATAGCAGATGATGGACAGAGCAACAGGAAATCTACGTGCCTAACGCAGAATCAATCCCAGCAATGAGAACTATGAGTACAGGTTTCAGAGTAACAGCTGTGTTAGTCTGTATTCGCAAAAAGAAAAGGAGGACTTGTGGCACCTTAGAGACTAACCAATTTATTTGAGCATAAGCTTTCGTGAGCTACAGCTCACTTCATCGGATGCATACTGTGGAAACTGCAGAAGACATATGCATCCGATGAAGTGAGCTGTAGCTCACGAAAGCTTATGCTCAAATAAATTGGTTAGTCTCTAAGGTGCCACAAGTCCTCCTTTTCTTTATGTGAGTACAAATCCCCAGAACTTTGGTCTTTAAACTCTCCATCGGGCGTACATCTTGCTCTAGTAATCCTTTATAATCCACTATATGTTTCTAAAGGCAACTAAGCAGCCCTCTGAAGTCAAACAGCTTTCTAGTAACCATCATGTGCTTGAAGCTTGACCACCTTCTGCCAGTGTCATGGCTTAAAATGATCATTTCATCCTTTAATAGCTGCCACAGAGATTAACCACATGCAACAGCATCCTCTGAGTCATCACTCTAAATCTCTGTGGCCCATAATTTCTCCCGTTACATCCTGAAATCATTCTCTTTTAAAGACCAAATCTGCCCTTTCACACTGCTGAGAGATCAGTTTCAGTGCAACCATCTGATCCTATGAAGCAGCTTAGTTGTACTGTTCAGAAAATACCATGTCGATCTTGATCCTCAGGTCCTCCGCCAGAGGAAGGGCAAGTGAGTCTAATGTGGTCTTGTACACTCAACAGAATGCAACAGCAATTGAAATGCAAAGAGCAGTGGCTTCCTGGATTAATGGTCTGCCAGCTGTTTGATGTGTAATAATTTACATCTCAGGCTCTCATTGTGACTTGTAGGCACTAATGAATTAGGCCTCTCTATTAAACATTGTGGGGAGTAAGTATTATGTTTTCAGGTGAGGAAACTGAGGGGTTAGGGTGCAATTGTAGCATTAAGCTGTAGCGTCACCTTGGGGTGGTTTTCTGGGGGTGGGCAGCTAACTGCACCTGTCTTAAAAAATGTGCGGTATGTGCTGCCCCTTTGGATCATTAGATGCACAGACTGGTGTGGAAGTGCCATGATCTAGCTCCCTTGTCAGCTACTGTGAACAGTAATGCTACCCGCGCTGAGTCCTTGCACTATTTGTGTGTGACCGATTCCTGCGCAGAGGACTGAAAGGACTTAACAAAAAGAGTCTGCATAGGGCTTCTTCCTTGCATTCCCATTTAGGAGCTAGAAACAATCTGCTCTGAAGTGACTGGCACATAAGCAGCCTATGATAGAGTTAATAGAACCCAGATCTCCTGGCTCCTAGCTCTGTGCCATGACCACATGACTAGCTCACTGGAGGGGAAAGCATAATAGGCTTGGATGGAAGAGGGCATGGGGGAAGGAGGGGATTAAAATAGAACTATTATTTGAGGAAAGTTTCCAAGAAAGCTGCCCTGTGGGACTGTTCAGCTCACGGTTGTGCAATGCAGTGAGAAAAGAGTGAGATTTTTCTCCAGATTAGGACAGAGAAATGTGTTCTTTGAACTAATTCATAGAGGCCCTAACACATACTTCAGAGCAATCTAAAAATAGTTTAGCCCATCGATGCTGAGGAAAATCTTTTGCCAAAAAACTGCAATCCTATTTTTCATGCCCAGTGATTTTTAGAAAGCAGGCTTACCAGTCCCTTTGTACTAACTGAAGGGAATTAGTAAGATCAGGTTTCTTTGTACCTTTGTTTGAAAAGCGATCAAACAGGGCAATATGAGGATTATAATATAATAATGCATAAAATTGCTATGAATTGTAACTACAGGTAGGGACTGAGTCCTATGGTACGTTTGATCCCCACTCTTCCAGAAATAGACAAGAGCTAAACAAGCAAAGCATACTGAGATCTCTAATTCCTTGAACCATACAGAGCTGAAAACTATATAATGGACCATCACTAGCTTCCCTCCTCCCTTCTTAGTCTGAGCTATCAGAACAGAATATAGTATGGGGCCCCCTTTCATAAGTCTTTGACTTACATGAGAACACAGTAAATCATAGGATAGGAGGAATCTCATCCTGGAAACCCACACTGCCATTTCTAGTCACTGTTTTTTAGAATTTCCAGACACTTTCCTGTTCAAATTCTCAGCTTCAGTTGTACAGGAATGATGTGCTTTGCTATGTGGCTAAATACTAATCTGGAAAATGGGTAGATAAGGACTAGAGTGGTAGCCTGCGGAGGTGACTTGCTAAACAATGGTGCAAAGTGTCATAACCTGGCCCAGTCCTGCTCTCTGGCTAGACCCACGGCTGTTGTGATGGGATCCTACTGCTGAGTCCCACATGCTTTGAATCCACCTGGGGCTGAGTAGTGACTGGTCACTTCCGAGCTTTCTGGGTCTTGAGGGTGCTTTCCCAGGTACAGTCCTTATGTCTGACACTCTCCTTGGACAGTGGAATCTTACAGTCCAGCTGCCTAGTCCCTGGAAACTGTCCCAAGCCCACATTGCTCAGACATGTTCCATAGCCAGGTGGTCTTTGGGGTGGGAGTTCTGGTTTCCTAGTTACACTCTTCAGGAAAAACAAGGCAGTAAAAGCAAGGAGACAGAAATTCCTTTGCTAAGCTTAATATGCACACAACTTACCGTTGAAAGGAACAAGAGACTTACCGATCTATGGAACACAAACTCCTGAACACAGCCCCTCTGGTCTGATCTCCCCACTCCTGAGAGTCCCAGGTTTGGTCCAAGTCCTTTCAACAGCAAGTCGTGTGCAGGTCTGCCTGCTTTGCTTTTGATGGTGAAATGCCCCCCCATTGCTTAGACGCCTATTCTGTTTCTGCACTTCAGCTGGGGAATTCCCAGGCTCTGACGCCACCTATCTCCTGGACAGCTTCTGAGCAGAGTATCTTACAAAATTAATCGCCCTGCAGGTAGCAAACTGATGGTTCTCCTGGGATAGATCCATTCAATGTTGATGGCCTCTGATTGCTCTGTCACAGCTTCCAAGACTTATTCTTTCCACTAGGTATCCATTTCCTCTCATAAAACAAATGCTCAAAGGTACACTAAAGGTTCGTTTAAAATGCAGGTTGAAATATTAACATGGTGTTCACCAAACAAAAATGGAAGTCTTAAGTTGATACAGACATATTCAATGGGTCACACAAAGTTTAAAGTTGCATGGGCTACCTCTGTCATTTAAGGAGACAGTTACAATGTAGTAACTGTTTCCTTGATGCTATTACTCCCTTCTAGGCTTTGATGAAACCAAATTTACTTCATAATAGTGAGAAAATCAAGCTTGCCCTTAAAGAGTTCTCCAGCCATCCAAGAAAGACAAACCATTCTTGTTGGAGATTCCATGCTCAGAAAAACAGAGAGAACATTCTGTAAGGTGAACAACAGGAAGTGTGCTACCTTACTAGAACCAAGACCTAATATGTCACTCTAAGATTGGATAGGCTTTTGATGTCAATGGTCAAGGATCAATTGGTGATGGTCCATATCTAACTAATGACACTGGGTCATGGGATAGCTCATGGATAGGAGACGACTTCAGGGAACTTGGAAGGGTGCAGAAGAAAAAGAATGTCCAAGCAATCTTCTGAGATCCTAGGCAGCAAATAATAGTCAAGAACGTGCCTGGGTTAAAGTATAGCTACAATCGGAAAAGAGGCTGTGTTGAAAGGGGAGTAGCTTATTCCACTGATCTCTTCCTCCTGTGTATCCAGACATATCTAACTAGTTTTGTCCAAAATTAAGTTTTTACTAGTCCTGTTGGGACTGCAGAGCCAACACAGCTCTGAATGGGTAATCTGAATTCTTCTTTGGCTCACTTGTTATCAGTAGTATCACTCACTGAATTCCAAATACAGAATCTTCACTAAAACATCCTGTGGATCTCCCAATGTGACTTGTTTTGTCCATATCTGTCTTTAAGATTGTGGACTCCTTGGGGCAGGAGCCGTTCTTGAGTAAGCGTGTAGTGGTGCTTAACAAGTAATGTACGTGTGTGTGTGTGTGTGTTACTATCCTCTATAGCAGGAAGATCAGGATGAGGTCTACTCTGGGGGAATCTATTATCCCATATCTGCCTACTGCAGAGTTCTTACGTCTTCCTCTGAAGCACTGACTGCTATCAGAGACAGGATACTGGGCTAGATGGATCTCAGGTCTGATCCAGTCTTACAATTCCTATGTTCTTATGCATAGGACAAACAGATTGTTTCCTAATAGAAGGGTGGCTTATATTACCTGATCATGCTGCCAGCCAAATGCTGCTTTCACATTCTCCATTACTGGTGCCAATACATAACCTCAGGCTGTAGGTCAAAGGGTAAATCCCAGATCTTCCTATGCAAGGAAAATCAATTTAAAGACACAAAAGACACAACTACCAGTGCAGAAGGTCACTATACAGTGCCAGTTGCTTTTTGGATTTGGAAGCTTGAATGAAGATCCATACAAGGATGGACTGATGGAACGGGATTGCTTGCAGCCAAAAAGGGCATGGATAGTCTGTGCCAAGCTACAGACCTTGGCTCTGAATTATCCTAATGTTACATAGGTATTTGGACCTTTTGATTCTGGCTCATCTCAATATATAGAGAGAACAGTTGCAAAGCTTGGATCCAAACCCAAACTGAGACTTTCCTAAAGTGTGTGTGTGTTTTTGTTTTGTTTTGTTTTTAAGGTGTTTTTGGTTCCACAGTTTTGGTTCAGATGCAACTACTGGACATAAGAAAGCTGAGCATTTCCTTTGTTCTTCCCATGTGCCATAATACACATTTGCAGTTAAAATTAATGGGTGACACAAGAAGCCCTGAATTCCTGGTGTTTGCTTGGGCCTAGTGAACTCGAGCAATTGTTCAGGACAAGCTCATCCTAGCAAAAATTAGAACTGAGCAATACTGTCCTGGCAGCTGCTATTTAACAAAATGTGAGTAGCAAAAATGCTCACTTCCAAAAGAAGGGATTGGGAAGGGGAATGGATATTTAGCTGAGTATGAAATATGTATTCATTCGCTTGCGTGTGTAGTTCCCATCCCACTCCACCACTCCCCCTACTTTCCAAAGTAGAGAAAAGCAAGAGGGGGTAGCTCCAGACTGGGGAACATAAAAACAGGCAGAGTGCCATCTCCATGGCATTTCAACCTCCAGTAGGGGCTTCCAGGGATTTCTGTGGCTATTGAGGGAGTGGGGAGAGATGGAGTGAAGGGCCTGCCATTCTTCATGGCAGGCTTCCCTCCAGGGAGTGGATATTGAAGAGGCTGTCTGCCCAACAGCATTCACTTAGACTTCTCCCTTTCAGTGCCTGAAGAACAGATTTTTGCAGTTGTGAGGTGGGTGGCTAATGCCAGTGTTGTTGCTGCAGGACCCAAGCTGTCAGGGGAAAGGGGACAACCATAAGCTTAGTATGAAGGATCCCGTCTTCCAAAGGACCTAGTCTGGAACTTCTGTCCCCTATCCATCCTCTGTCCATGTAGGCCAGTCACACTGTTTTATAATCCCGTTCAGCCACAAGCAAGCTGAACAACTGTTGAACTCAGCAGCTTCTGCTGAGTAGAAAGGGCCCTAGCAAAGAAACAATAGGAAATGGGCAACTTGAATCTCATAGTAGTATATACAAGTGCATGCCTCACCTCATCTCAGCATGCAATGTGTAAACTCCACATACATCAAGATGAGAATACACCCAGTATATGTTAACATTCCCCTCCCTTCCACCCCCGCTTGTATTACTGTGGGGAGATGGTTTACATTTCATATATCTGACCGAAAAGTACCACCTTTTTTTAAAAAAAAGCAAACCAACTTTTATTAAGGAAAAGTTAAAATAAAATGTTAACCTGCTACGTAGTCCATTACTTACTCAGGATCAGGTTAATATTCAAACAACATGGCTAAAGGTGTTGGCTCGGGAGCCCTCCTCTGAGTACACTGGAAAGGATAACCACATTTCTAACACCTATCTTCTTTTTGTCGCCAGCTGTAATTAAAATGCTGTACAGGTTATCCCCACCTTCTACCTGTTAGTGTTCTTGAGTGCTAATATGTTATAGCCATACGCCTGATCCAAAATCCCCAGCCTAGATTCTCCTCACCCTGAAACACACAGAACTTCAGCCATAGTCTGAGCAGCAAAATTCTGATCCATCTCTAGGCAGCATAGTACAATAACTTCATAATGGCAAAGATAATGCAATTGTATTAATTGTGAGACCAATTCTGACCGCACTCTAATGTAAAGCAGCAGTAGGTCCACTGAATTCTGTTTTCCTCAAATATGTTTTCTGGCATAAGAATGCATGAGAAGAATCAAGATTTCCGATTTGGAAATCAAAAAGCTAAACAACTTAGGAGCAGAGCTTTCTGTTCAGAACTGCCTTTTGGCTGTCAAGTGCCCCAAAATGGTTACATTGCAAAATAATTGCTAGGACTTGTTTGGCAATACAGGAATTTAACCTTATGACTTTGACCCTTGACAAGAATACTTAATGATTTCTATCTCTTAGAGACATAAACTAGCTTATTCTAAAAGTGTCCTGGTATCCATTTATTAGCACTCTCATTTCCTATCATAGTGGAGTCCACGATCTTTGAAACTAGGACATCTGGAGTCAACATGATACTAGCATTGGGTGAACATTAAAAAGTTCAGAATGTGGGTTTGGTTGGTCTAAGCTTCAAAATTCAGCTATGGATCCAGACTGTGATTCTCCCACGATGAGGGTTTATGTTTAAATATCTGGAGTGTTGGATTGTCCCATTATAAAGATAGGATTTGGACTCAAATGCTCTTCTCCTTCCAGTACTCAAGGGGATAATATTATAATCAACTCTTGTACCTCAAAATTTCTGGAAATGATTTCCCTATGTTGCTGAGTCAAACCTTTGCCTTTCAAGAAAAAGGAAAAACACTCTTCCCCCCCGCTCCCCCCCCAATCTATATATCAGGCTAGCATGCAGTTGGTTAATATGGTACATTTTCCATGTAAGGAAAGTGGATCATTTATATTTACTCTTTTCTCCAATGCTTACCACTGATCCGAGTTCGTAAGAAAGATATTTCATCCTCAGTCAGAAAAAATGCAAATAATCTGCTACGCCAGACCGTAAAATAAATTACAAGTAAGATTCCAGCTGCAGCATGTCATCTTTTCATTAAGACTAATATAGTCACATGCCTACTATGATTAGATGCATGTACATCTACACAACCAGAATGCTCAAGGGAATAGCAAGTATCTGCTTGGCAGCCTCTGAATGCTTCTGTTTCTCAGCAATCCAAACATTTCATAGTAGGTCGTAATGTACTGTACTTGCATGGCTCAAAGTGAACATCACAACACGTAGGGAACTGCTGACTGCATTGCAGCATCCAGTTTACTGATAGGAAAATGTCATAAACGAGTGAGATTCTGCCCTCCCCCATACCAATTTATTGCCAGTGATTGGCCCTTTTCCCTTATATGGGGAAGTGGTTGGTGGGGACATTCTTTTACAATTAAAGGGCTGTTCTCAACACCAAACCCACTTGCTCACATTTTTAGCATGATGTACTGTAAACTGACAAATGGAGTCAAAAACAAAACATTTACTTTTAACACTTATTTTGAAACTTGAATTCCCAGTTTTGTAGCCTCAGCCTCTACTTCCGGATTTGATACCAGGCCTGCTGATGTTCCTCCAAAGACATCGTAACTAGAGATGGACCAAGGAGGAGGTGCTCAGATGTGAGTCTGCAGTAGGTTTAATCCAGGCTTTGGGCTTGAGGCTGAATCAGAGCAAGCGTTCTGCCATCTTGGGCAGAGATCTTGTAAAAATGACTGTTTATATAAGATTTTGGCTGCATCTTAACTGGAACAGGAAAATATCCCATTTAGGTTTTGGATCAGAGCAGAAGCCACTACTGGAGTGGAGCTAGGGATTCAAATGCAAAGCCCCCAGGAAATTCAAAGGGTCAGATTTGAGGTTCGTGATGTCTCTTCACTGATCACAACCAACAGGAAGGGAGTTGTAAGCAATGGGCACAGTTGCCACTTCTGTAGAAGTGGCAGAAGAAACTCTGGGAGAAGTGCCTTCCCCGACTGCATCTGCTGCCTGCAGTTCTCTGTCTCAGCCTCATCTGTCACTCTTGTCCATTCCCCTCTATTTCTGGCAGTTTTTTTATTTGCTCCCTCCGCCCATGGAGAAGTATGTGCAGAAGGCCTCATCTCATCAGTTTGAATGCTGGAAGAGGGAAATGAAGATAGCGGACATGAAGATTTTTCATCTTTTTGCTGTCTGGACTCTCACAAGGGCTGGAGCTAAGAAACAAAAAGAGACATACGTGCTAGAACTAGGGGTGCTGAGGGTACTGCCACATGCCCTGGCTTGGAGTGGTTTCCATTACATACAGGGTTTACAGTTTGGTTCAATGGCTCTCAGCACCCCCACTATATAAATTGTTTCAGAGCCCCTGGGCAGATATCCCCAGGGTTGAGCTAGGTTAAGCCCTAAAAAGACATTTAGTGTTGACAGATTACTACATCTTAGTCACCTTTTGAATCACAGACTGAAACTTCTTTACATATATATACTTGTTTGCTTTAACCTGTAAATAATTCTTATTTATTTTTTCCTAATTAATATACCTTTAGTCTATTACAAGATTGGTTACAGGTGTTGTCTCTAGTCTGAAAGCTAAGGTACCTGGGCTCTGGAAACTGGAAGCAATCTGAATATTTTGTGTTTCTTGGTGTTAGTGACCATTGATCACCACGTCCAGCTTATCTGGGTGTCAAGATAGACTGAAGAGCCTGAGGGGACTGTCTGTGACTCCATAGTAAGACTGTTACAGTGATCTAGGAGTTCACATTTGTTGCTAAATTGGTAAAATCTAATTATAGAATATACCACAAGTTTGGTTTGTCTGCCCTGCTTTTGACAGTCTTCCCTGAGGTTGTCACGCTTGGACATGAGCCACTCTAGACAGGGTGTATTAACAAGAGTACCGTATGTCAGACACAGGAGGTAATTGTCCTGTTCTCAACACTGGTGAGGCCTCAACTGGAGTACTGGGTCCAGTTCTGGGCACCACACTTTAGGAAAGATGTGGACAAATTGGAGGCAGTCCAGAGGAGAGCAACAAAAATGATAAATGATGTAGAAAACCTTGCCTCTGAGTAAAGTTAAAAAATCTGGGCATGTTAGTTCTTGAGGAAAAGAAGACTGAGGGAGGACCCGATAACCATCTTCAAATATGTTAAGGTCGGTTATAAAGAGAACTGTGATCAATTGTTGTCCATATCCACTGCAGGTAGGACAAGACGTAATGGGCTTAATCTGTAGCCAGGAAGATTTAGGCTAGATATTCGGAAAAACATTCTACCTATAAGGGTAGTTAAACTCTGGAATAGTCTTCCAAGGGAGGTTGTGGAATCCTTGTCACTGGAGGTTTTTAAGAACAGTTTGGACAAACCCCTGTCAGGGACAGTCTAAGCAAACTTGGCCCTGCTTCACTGCAGGGGGCTGGGCTAGATGGCCTCTCAAGGTCCCTTCCACCCCTACATTTCTTGATTCTTTGTCAGACTACAATCAGGTTTCATTCCCTGGATGGAATGGCAGCGGCCATGCTTGGCCACAGATTGGGATGAGGTGATATTGGCAAAATGATTGCTTAGATGTGAAGTAGTTTCCACTGTCTTGGTTTTACTAAGAATTACTCTCCATTCCCAGAAGCAAGTCCTCAAAGTATCCACGTCTTGGCTGAGATTCCCTTTAATTCGGTGGAAGTAGTTTCCAGTGTCAGCACCACAGATGTCATCAGCATACTCCTACTTCTTGGCCTGAATTTGAGGAAGTTCATGTGTGTATATATGAAACATTAGGGGAGCCAAAACTGACCTTTGTGGAAGGCAAATGGGGCAATGTTTAAGGCAATCGATTTTTCTCCCTGACTTCCAGGATGATGCTTTGGTTGCTGCTCATTTCTTGGATGAATGCACCACCTACAAAACTTATAACTTGCAGCACCTTTGCAGTCAGCCTGAGGTGCCACACAGTGCTGTAGGCTGCTGTCCGCTCGATAAGGACTTTGCAACAACTTTCTTTCCTGACTCAAGTGTGTCTTCTATGTCTTGAGTAAGATGAAATACTGATCTCGGGGTGCATTGTCCCCTCCTGAATCTAGTCTGAACGTGAATCTGTAATGCCTCTTCTAATGGTGATACTTTTTCTAAACTAGATAATGGGAAAAGAAATTAATGGGACCCAGTGGGGGAAAAAATGGAAACATGTGCCTTAAAAATCCTCCATAGTAATCTTGACTGCTCGTCTTGGTCTGTCAAGAATGGATTAGTTTAGACAGTGACATTAAACATGTGTCAGAAAACAAAAAACAGCTGTAAACATATTTTCTAGTTAGAGAGATTACCACATGTCTTGCAGACAGCTGGATTCCAGAGCATGACCTGGGAAATTCCAATCTTTACTCTGCCTCTGGAGTGCTGCTGGGTCCCACTATTATTTATATATGGGAATGCATCCGTTGTGAGGCAAAGCAAAAAGGCCGGAAAGCTCTACAGGCCAAAAGCCCTCAGGAAAAGGGCTGGACTTCGAGATAAATTCATTTTTCTCCAAACACAAATGGCATGTCTGTAGTTTAAATAAAAAAGTATAGAACTCCAGTATATGGAAAAAAAGTTCTGATTAGAAATGTTGCTGCAGTACGGCCTCACACATAATTCTCCAGAAAAACATTTTGTACTAGCTCAATTACGTTTTATCCATCTCTTACCAGAACTTTTTTTAAAATTCAAAGTTCTAAATGATTTTTAAAAAATCACATTTGACACTCACAGGGTCTAATTCTCATTTACATCACTCTGGCAGTGCAAAGGTGGTGGACTACCAGAGTGGTAAAAAAACATCTGTAGGGTAAATAAAATCTAGGCCCACAATCTTCAGTGCACGGTCTACAATAGTTTAAAGATGTACTAAATGTTTCATTTTTCTCAGTGGGGGGTGGGGGTGAAGAAAGCATCCAGTCCACACCAGTTTAATAATTTTAATCCTTGTGGTTCGCTTGGTATTTTAAATGCCATCTTTCAGAGCCCATATTTAAGAGGAAAAAGATTTCTATAAGGTGAATATTTTTCCTGTGAGAATAGGAAACCAGTGTGGCTGACATTATATTTTTAAACAATTATGGTATATTAGATCATGGGTTTCTGTGGTTGAGTATGACGTCAGGTCACCACAAAATCATACCATGAGAATCACATGGAGGAACACATGGAATTCTAATGATTTTCAGCATTCAGACAACATTGCAAAAGCCAAAATCTGGATACACTGAATTTGCTCATCTAGTGGTATCCAAACAGACCTATTCCCAGGAAATGGGGAAATTGTTGTGTGTAACAACTTCAAAGAAGGAACATTGATGGGACATTGCAGCTTTAAAAAAATAAATTTTGAAAGTTAGGAGGGCCACATTCTGCCTTCAAATGTATAAAAGTAAATCTATTGGAATTCCACAGAGATCAGAATCTGACCCTCTCTGAAGCAGTTCTTCCAGCTGTAAATGTCGACAATGGTATTTACTTACCCACGTCCTAGCTTGATTTACCTAACTTCTCCCCCTGTAAGTACTCTTACTAACCCACCCAATAGCTCTTGTGCTTAATGCAATGCTGTCAGTGTACAAGCATTGGTTTGTTATGTGGAAGCATGTGAGAAAGATAATTCACATCAAAACAGACACGTAGACCAGGTGTCAAACACAGCCTTAGTATTCTACGTTACAGCATTTGGTTGAAGTTTTGTGGGTTTACAGCTGCTGCCTCTTGCATACTGCTTGGGCATGTTGTGATGGGATGTCTATCCCATACAGGACTGGAAGGGGTTAAGGTGGCCAGGCAGGTTTATTAACTCCACAGGCTGCACCTGGAGGTTGAGCCATGGAGCAGGGAATTGATTGCAAGCAGGTTCAGGGGGGGTCTATAAAGCCAGGAAGCTAGCAACAGACAAAGGGCTGCTGGGAAAGGGTAGTCACTCCCTGGGAAGAGGGAGGAGGGTTTGGAGCTGGTACACCCAGGGCAAGGAGGGGAACCAGGAGATATAGGAAGCAATCCAGGGAAGGAGCAATGAGGACTGGGAGAGCAAAGCCCAGATCTGCTGGATTGAGGATCCCTGGACTAGAACTCAGAGAAGAGGGCAGTGGGAAAGTGGCACTGCTGGGGAGTGAATGGGAAGACTGCCTGAATCACTGTGGGATGGAGATGTGAAGGATTGTACCCTGGAAGGAGGAAAGCTGAGTGATCTAGCTAGAGGCCTGCGTCATGAAGCGGACATTGCAGTTCTTGGGATGGGAGAGGAGCTGCAGAGATGGTGTGACAGCGTGCAGACTATGGAAGGTGCGGTTAATCCGCAGAGTGATCAAGAGGAGGTGCCAGACTAGTGGTGAATGGTGCACCTCATGACGCACATCCTCACCACAAGTGGCTGCATCAACAGAAGACACTGTTGCACCTTCGGTAGGTATCCTGGAGTGCTCTGCACCACCATCTGGTGCAGTGCTTTGCAGGCTACCAGTAATTTGCCCAGAGATTTCTGGGAACCTAGGCGTTAAGTTCCCAAAATGCCACTTTCTCTATCCCTTAATATTTATTCCATCTCAAAATTTTCATGCCGCTTTTAAAATTTCTGCACTTACATGTGCCTCTTTTTGGCCTCCACCATCTCTTTGGCAGAAGCATGGACCCTGCAAAGCTCAGAGCAATTTTTGTGTCCATTGCTAATACAGGATGTCCAATTGGGCTGGATCTGCAGAACTTCGACTACTACTACAGCCAGTGGTGTGGTGATGGCGAAAGGATACCTGTGGATGAGGAATAGAAATGTCATGTTATTGCTGGCATTCACAAAGCAACTCTACATAGGGGATAGGCAGTTCTGGGCCAAAGAAATGAGCACTGATTGGTGGGATTGCCTTGTTATGCAGATTTGGGATGAAAAGCAGTAGCTGCAGAACTTTTGGCTGTGAAAGGCCACATTCCTGGATCTGTATGGGGCTCACCCCAGGCCTCCAGCACAGGGACACCATAACTAGGATGACCAGGTGTCCAGTTTTCAACTGAAACACCCTGTCAAAAAGGGACCCTGGTGGCTCCAATCAGCACCGCTGACTCGGCCGTTAAAAGTCCAGTCGGCAGTGCTGCGGCGCTAAGGCAGGCTAGTCCCTACCTATCCTGGCTGGCACCACACTGAGCCCTGGAAGTGGCCAGCAGGTCCAGCTCCTAGGCGAGGGGAGGAGGGGGCAGCCACGGAGCTCCACATACAACAAACTGATAGTTCTTAGCTTTGAGAAGGAACCACACTCTACTCCCTTCAGGGAAATAGTGAAAAGATTGTCAGACACATGCCTGCCTGCGTGTGTCTGTGTCACAGAGAGTAGGGCCTAGGACAGGGGTGTGTTTTGTTGCATGGAAGACTTTGTGGCTGGGTATGAATATAGGGAACACGTGGTGAATATTGCCAGTATTTTCACAGGCAGTGGTGATCTTGGCTGATAACTCGCTCTTGAAGGTGACAGAGGCCCAGAAAATGTAGCTGCTAATCGCCCCTGAAAGCTGCCCTGACTGCTGGCCTGTGCAGTGGTGCCAGCCGAACTCATCGCAGAGTGTTGGGGGAACATCTCCTACTGTGGGAGAAGAAACAAGGCTGCTGTCCCTAGAAACGTTTGGGAGAAGATTACAGAGCATCTCCATGGTTGTTCAAAATGATAAAAGGGACTTTCCTAGACCAATAAGGCAAAGAAAGGAAAAGCAAATGCCACCTCTACTTCTGTTAGTGCACAGGACCATGGTCTGTTGTGAACTGTGTAATTCAGACTCTTATACAACCTGTTTGAGTTCATTTCCTTACATATAGCTAACTGAAGTGGCAACAGTATATGCATTCCCAAGCATTAAGTGTATTTCTAGTGCTGTTGTTACAAGTAAAGTGAAGAATCAAGTCAATTCCTTTGTACTCCAATCACATGGATGTATCTCATTTTTAAATAGGGGAGAATGGAGGGGGAAGAGGAGGTTTTTAGGGCACAAAAATGGAAGCAAATGTGCTTATAATGAATAACGCACCAATATACCTACCTGAGTTCCCTTACCCTTCATCGTCAGGATCATCTGTGCTCACCTGGTGGGACTGGCTTGACACTGGAGGAGTTTCGAAGAGCTGTGGGGTCACCGCATGGTTAGTATCCCCGTCCTCCTCATTGTGCACTGCAGGGGTTTCCTTGCCTGGCTTTCACAAAGTGCCCATACTCACATTTGGGGTGCTAGTGGGGGTCCATGCCAAATAAGGCACAGTTCTTTCTAGAAGTGGCAGGTCTGCAGGGTGGACCCAGATGTGGTGTTGCCCTCCCTCCGCTTCTGAAATGCCTGCTGAAGTTCCTTGTCTTTCACCCAGCATTGCTGCTCATGCTCTGGGATTAGTGTCCCCTGTGCAATTTCCCCATAGATATCTATATTCCTCTGGTTGCTCCTTAACTGGGCTTGCACAGCCACTTCTCCCCACATGCCCAGGAGATCCTGGGCTTCTGCCCTGCTCCAGGCAGGAGCACAAGGTCTAGGTGGAGCTCCTTGCTTGCACTGAGCTGGCGTGGTTGGATGCTCACAAAGGTGGGCCAGTAGGTGTGCTCACCAACATAGGCATCGACAGATGTAGATTGACTTTGGTCCTACATCATTTTGCGGAAGTGGTATTATTGGGTCACTGTAGTGGAGTGCCTACAGGAGATGAGTCAAAACAAGTTGACTTATGTTGACATACCTTTGTAGTGTACACCAGGCTTGATACACATTTATGAGCAAGTTAGCTACATCAGGCAGAGGGAAAGATGGGGTCAGGACCATGGTCGCCCCTGCAGGATATCCCAGTGTAACTTATATTTTTGAAATTCCTGGCTTTTAGCCTTTAAAAAAAATATTTTATTTTAAAGCTACTTTGTCTTGTCAAAGATAGAGAGGAGCTAGTTCATATGACAGCCCTATTGGCACCTCATACAGCTTGTGACTGTCAGCTTATCTCTTTCTTCTGGTCAGCCACAAGTGTATGTAGTGCAACCGGAGGTGGGTGAGTTGTACACAGTGCATCTCTTAGTCACTATGGGCCCTACCCACTGCAGCAGGCAAGCAGCTGAGCATGGAGCTTTGCACCACTGAGGCATGTGCATACATGTGTGTGTATAGCAACTACTATTAAGACCTATCTGAACACAGCTGTTCTATGACATGCAGACTATGGACTCAGTCAGTGAACTTAATTACACACACATTGTTTGACTAAAATTCATCCATGGTGTAATGTCATAGATGTCAAATCAATGGAGCTATAGCAGGGGTGAATTTGACCTTTTATTTCCAGTCCACTGCAGATTACTTTCTTAATGGAAAAATCGCATGACATTTTTAGGTTTTTTTGTTGGGTTTCTTTTGTATTATACTTTGTATAGCTATTAGGATTTTCTGTTTTTCACAGTGTGTAACTACTTTTTGAAATTTGTAACTGAAACTCTCCATGAATGAAAGATACACAAGTCTTTGGACCTGATTTTCAAAGTTACCTTAACTTTTGGGTGTCTCCATTTTGGGGTGCCTAACTAGACAATTCGGGTCTGATTTTTCAGAGACAATGAGCGTCTACAACCCCAGTCAAAATCAAGGGAAACTGCAAGTGCTCATTACCTCTAAAACTCCAACCATACTTGTCTAAAATTAAGGGCCACTTTGGAAACTTGGACCTTTATATAATAAAACCAGAACTATTGAATGTTCTGTAAAACATAAAATTGAGTTGGGTGTTGTATTTTTGTTTTTTGCTTCCTCTGATTATTCTCGTCAATAAGTTCAATGTCAGAAATGTTCACAGAAGCATTAAAGAATATTTACAGATAGTAAATTTTAAACTTCTAAATGTGAGCTTTCATGCCAGAAACCTGATTCTAAAAGAAATACTCATCCATTCAGCAGCATAATCAAAGCTAACTGACTTGGCTTGAACTTCAAATATTAAAAATCCACAAAAAATTTCTCATAATCTTCAGCCCAAGAATTATTGACTGAAATTATTCAGCAAATAATTTTGAATAAAGAATACCTTTGACCAGACTATAGAGTCAGTTGCTTGTTTACGATTTGCAAACTGAACAAGAATCTAAATTTGTTGACTATGTTGCACTATTCTGTAAGAATTATTTGCTCAGGTCTAAGTAAAGCAAATGGACTTTGATTTCTCATGCTATCGCTATACTCAATGAATCACTTGTGCAATATCACCAATATCTGGTTTCATATAAAATATTTATCAGCTCTTTCATTGTTGCATCATAAGGTGGAGAGAATATAGATTACACTTAGCAGTCATTTGTGATATGTTTTTAGGAGCTTGTGAACTTGAAGTTGCCACCGGAAACCAAAACAGTTCTTCCAAGCCTATAGATAGAACTCTGTGATTAATCATGAATGCAAACTGCATTGCTTTGTGACATTATAAGTCATTGCTCAGCACTTTTCATTTCAGTCACAAGGGACAAAAGTTGATACAGTCAGCCAAACACTGGAATGTAGTAAATTGTTATCACTTGAATTTTATATAGTTTAAAAAAAAAATAATGACCTACATTTTCCTGTATCCTCAAAACCAGGTTTTTTAAATTTTGTCCTATTTTGGTTTTATAGTTAGTTAATGGAAACAATGAAGAATGTTGGGTTATAGGAGGTGTAATCTTAAAAAGAGAGGACAAAAGTATAAATCAGGATCAATTGAGTGGTTGAATGGAAGATGCCCTACGCTCTGACCCACCAATGGTCTGGTTGGGGGTGCTCCCCTTCAATGAAGCTCCATGCAGTCCTGCATTATCATCCAGTCAGTAGCAGGATTGTGGCTGTGTACCTACATTCCTTAAACCGTACTTGAAGTACTTTGCTGAGAGGAATTTAGAGATGAGGTAAGCAATTTCATATTACATCTCACAAAACACAGCACACGTTCACTAACATTTTAAATTATGGGTCACAACTTTAAAAAAATATTTCATGAGTTGTGTCCTTTTCTTACAACTATGAATGGCGGCTGTTGATCACTGAAATACATATTAGTTACCATGTAATTACTACTCTTGCACCTACTACTTTGAATAGCTAAGGACCTCAGAATCTGTAACTGTTGCATAATTAGGCGTAGACTTAGGAGACTAACCCTGTACTGTAACTATTTGAATAATAACATAATATTTGCATTCTTCAATTTAAAGTGTTGCCTACATTGAAACCAATGTGGACCTTAGTGTTAGGGGCAAGCCTAGGACTGGGATAGAATTGCATCTCAAATGAATTCATCTTGCTTGCAACCCAGAGTAATTTCTAGCTTATGGGTAGGCTGGAGGAGCTGCGTGAGGAAAAAGTTTTCTACTGTATTGTACTGTACCTAGCTGTACCTCTAAGCTCTTTGGGGCAGGGATCTGTTACTTGCTTGCCATGGGTTGTTACACAGTGCAATGTACATGAATGGAGCTATATACATCAATTATTGATTGTAACAGATGTAGTTGCTTATCGGAGACTGCGTTGGTTCTTGGGGTACCTAGAAGTGTGAGTCACTTTGTTCCCAAGCATGAGGGAGTCTTGCCTGTGCCTGGATGGGTGTTGGCTCCCTAAAACCACCAGCCTTTCAGCCACTCAAACACTCTCCTCTAGACTAGGCCAGTTCTGATTTTGCCTTTCAGTTTAACAATAGGTACATAAGTCTCGGAGTCCCTTTGAATTGTTCCCCTGTGATACGCAGCCCTGAACACTGGCTACTCACAGAAATCTCAGATCTTCTGTCCCAAAAGGAACAGTGTGCCCTAGTTTACTAATTTTACCTTAAACCACCACTCTTGTAAATCACACAGCACATGTGAACACTTATAATAAAACAAAAGTAGGTTTATTAAAGAAAGAATAACTATTTAACTAGAAAAAAGAATGGTGGAAACATAGTTACAATACAATGCAAAACAAAATAATAAAATGTGAACCTGAGTCTACATTTTTTAATGGTTACCTTTCCTATCTAATAAAGTAGGCTCAACCCACCTCCAAAGTTCAGTCTGTTGCAGAGCTGGCTGGCTTCACAAGTACCAGGATCCAATTTATCATGAGAACACCTCAATCCTCAAGATGTCTCCTCAGTGAAAGGATCCAGAGGACCTCTCCCTTCTCTGTGTTCTACTGAAAGTCTTTTGTTTCTTTTCATTGAGAGGGCAATGAATGTCTTGTCTTGTTGTACTGTTCCTTTCTTACCTTCAGGTGGTTTCAGTTGTTTGCAGTTGCCTCTCATGGTTTTCCATTGTAAGTCTTGGGATTGAGCAAGGCTAAACAATTGAGCTTTTCATTGCTTCACTGGCTAAACAGGATGGGGTGACAACTCCCTCCTGTCTGAATAGAGATTACTGAGATATATTATCCCTGATGACTAAATTTTATTTTAAGTCCATTAAGCATACTTTCAGTATAAATTCATTATTCCTTAAATATTACCCATACATACATCTCACAATGATTAGGAATCTTGAAAAATTATAAGATGTCTGTAGATACCTTATATGTTACTCTTTATAGATATATATCCTGTAAGATATATTTGGCATAGTGTGTTTGTCAAGTCTGGGGTGCAAGTTACTGGCAAAGAACAGGGGACCCTTTGTCCAGGGGTCTGAGTGTCACAGAAACTGTATCGAAAGAGCCTTCCATTTTTTGCAAAAAAAGTTATCACATCATGTCTAAAACAGAACATAATGATGGCCAATATTTTAGAAAATAACAGACTAAAGCTAGACTCTTGAAAAGCCCTGAGAACCCAGCATCTCCTGTTGCAGCTGCAGGGGTTTAGATCGTGGAGCCAGGTGTGTGCCTGCAGCTAAGAGAAGCACCTGGCAGGGAGCAGAGAGGAGGAGACAGCTGGAAGCTGTGTGCTCTGATGGGGCTGGGACAGATATTTATTGAGATCGGTTCAAAGTCAGATGGTTCTGTCCAAAACAGGACTATTGGAAAGTAACTGATAGCCTCCTTTCTCCACCACAGAGGGATCCAGACCAGAGGAGAGGAAAAAGTATCCCCTGATGTCTTTATGCTACCTGTGTGCTCCAGCAGTAGCCGAGAATAGGCACACTAGGTGGGCAGCTGTGTAAAAGAAGCCAGCAGCCAGGCTAAAAGCAGCTACTGGGCCCTCTCTGCTGCTCCCTGGCTTCAGCTCCCCAGCTAAGGAGTGTTTCTGAGCTAGAGGCAGGAGTCTGAGAGTTTCCCTACACACACTATTTCTCTTCTGCACCCACAGCTGGCCTCTCCAACTGCTACCCTCACCCTTCCGTCCCAGCCTGATAGGAGCTAATCAAAGAGAGACGCAGCCTTCAAAGCTTAGAGTTTCCCTTCATTTTTGTTTTTTTCCCCTCTCATGCTGCAAGCTGCATGGTGGAAACAACAATCGCATGCTACCGGAAGGGTGGCTTCTGCTGGAGAGATCTCACATTCCCCTCACACGCTTAGCCCCACAGGCTTTGTAACCCTGGCATAAAGCTTTCCAAACTATTGGTTCTGGTGCTCTAACAGGTGGCCAAAGCCTTTGTTTCTGATGGGTGTGGCCTATAATAAACACAAATAAAAATGCAGGGCGGGAGTTGAATCCCTGAACTTTACTTGGCTAACAGCCATGTCTGACATCTAAATTCTATTGATGCACTGTAATACACCCTCTAGACTAAGGTATCTGGGTTATATTAAAAACCAGAGAGACTGCTGTATCATGATACATGTGATAGGGAGCTGAGGGCTCTCAACACTATGCAGGATTGGTCCTAGAGGTCGCTATTGTTCAAACAGTACTTTTGTCCCTTTAAGGGGGGATTCTCTTCTTGATGATATAGAGTCATCCAGACAACATCCAGATAAGCTCTTGGCTTATCAATCAGCCTGTCTGCATGAAAGGAAGGGACTCGAGAGAACACTATATCAAACCTGTGGATCACCTTATTGTGTACATTGCAGGCAGTGGGCCAGATGCCATCAGTTACACCAGGCAAATGTGTTGATATAAATGGAGTTGGACCAGTGTAACTGAAAGGAGAATTTGTCTCATTCTTTTTCATTGAACCTATGAATCATTCTGGACGCAGGAGCTTTATGACACAACAAAGGGAAACTTCCGAGGCAAGTTTGTTAGACTTGAGAATGGATTGAATGATGCAAGCACACAGGTGCTGCTCTTTTTATTCTAGATTATTCATTGTGCCACATGCTTTTGATAGACATGAAATAAAAGTGAAATCAAGAGACCGGATGCATCCAAGCAGTCTACCAGAGACCTTTTAGCTTTGCTCTCATTTCTAAGAAAGATGGATTTAATGCTGATAAAGCTACAGGTGGCCCTATTTTTCATACTCCACACAAGCCTGAGTGCAGAGTTTAGGAATACATGTCAGAAAGCAGTTTTCACTTGCTTTTTTTCTGTGTGTGTGTAACCTTTACATGAGCCATGTTAACAGATTTCAGTTTGCCACATAAAGCAGGATTTCAAGAAAAATTGGTTGTATTACTGTTCCTAATAGAAGGCCCAGCATGGAGTAATTGATACTGGATTAGATGCTGTACAGTCAGATAGCAGTTCTTGGAAAGATCAAAGTAAGATCATTTATAAAGCTGACAGCAAAGGCAGAAGTCATATTAAAGGCAGGATAGTGAGCATTTAATTCATTTATCTAATTGGTGTTTGACAGGCAAATTTGTTTAATGTGGTAACAATCTATCATAGATAGAAATAGTACACAAGTAAGTGACTTTGGGGAGGATGTAATAACAATATATCATCAAGTCAGTACTGCAACAGGTGCTACTTTGAGGTCATGGCAAAGACTTGTTTGAAGGGAGCACTGATGAATGTAACTATGTAATACAATATTGTATGTGTACATACACACAAACTCACATATACAGTAGTAACCATTAAAAATCGGGTTTCAGAGTAGCAGCCGTGTTAGTCTGTATCCGCAAAAAGAAAAGGAGGACTTGTGGCACCTTAGAGACTAACAAATTTTGAAGTGAGCTGTAGCTCACGAAAGCTTATGCTCAAATAAATGTGTTAGTCTCTAAGGTGCCACAAGTCCTTCTTTTCTTTTTTCATTAAAAGTCAGTATTTTTTCACAGATATCACTGAGTTACCACAATTACTTTATATTACTGTTCTAAATATCTAGGTAGAAGGAAAAGCGTAGCGCTTAAGTCTCCCCTACCAACTCAGTCCGCAACCCTTCTTCATCTCTTTTCCTGAAAGGCTCCTTCTCACCCCATTTACTCACTTCCCCCACTTCCCCCATGCATGCTGACCCCAGAGATGACTGTCTCAGAGGAAGAGGGCTGGTGTCAACAGACAGAAAAGCAGGTGGGTCAGTGGCTTGGTTTGAAGGAATCACCAGCTGGTTACCACATGACACAGGGAGCAGCCTAGGATAGAGCAGTTTGACCTGCCCCCTGTTCTCTCTTCCATGTATCTGTCCCTCACACACTTTTGCATCTGCTCCATCCCACGTCCTGTGAGCCATTCAGAGGCGGGGAGGGTCACCAAATGGAGACTTAGTTTGACCTCTTTCCTCTGCAGCTCTCTGCTTCATAGAACAGTTCCATCCTGGTATAAGAAACAAGACACTGTACATTTAATCATCACCACCATTCCATCTGGCTAACTCTCACAATTTCATTATGAGTATTGTGATAGGGGGTGTTTTTCTTAAAGCTGCAGTTCCTGGACTCATGTGTTTATGGGAGAATCTCAGCTTTCTTTTCTTTTCTTTTTCTTTTTAAATGTTAGTTTTTGGTTGTGGAGAAAAATGTGACATGAAAAGCACACAAAAATAGTAATTTTTAAGACAAATCTCATGATTTTGGGGGGGCCTGCCTCAATTTTTGATTATTTAGGGTTGCCAATTCTGTATGCATTGTAAATAAGTTGCCTGACTTACTTAGATCCCTTTAAATGTTTATATCATTCACAAACTGTTCCTGATTGCTACAAATTTCTTCCTTATTTGTAAGTATTTGATGAATGAACAATTTTCAGCCTATGGGTTGTGCTCCGACTGTTCAAATATCCACCGTTGATTTGTGGTGTTATGTGCTACTCCATATTACTGCACCAGTTTTCAAAGCGATGTGTTCAGTGTCATGGTAAATCTACATTTTCAAGTTTCTGAACAACTTAAAACAATCCAGCAGTGAATACAAATTTCCTTTTTTTGCTCTGCTTTCACTTGAAAGTTAACAGCTGCTCAGATTTCTTTGTTCTTCAGGGCATTGGGTAGGGAGGTCTGCGAATTCTCTCTAATTAAGGTAAAATTTTCTATTGCTTGATACCTATGGGTTGGTGGGTCTGCTGATCTGTTTTGTCCCCGCCCAGAAAGGACTAACACCAGGACCAAGTCTGTTTCATGCCTTCCCCTCAGGGCATGGTTTATTAATTCAAACAAAAACCTTCTCAAAGGAACACAAAAGAGAGCTAGTGCTCTGATCAACACTGGCTGCAGGAACCCACAGGCCTTTCACTCTGTGCACCTCTCTGCTCCAGAGCTAGTCACAGGGCCAGTCTTTTTTCAGCTAAGCTCTCTCAGCCCTTTATAGCGTTCATCACCTCAGTCTGATTGTTAAACAGAGCTGGCTGGCCCCAGCCTCCTAGCCCTTAAAGGGGCACACCACGCTGTTACATGGCAGTTGTAGAAATATTAGCATTTCAAAGATAGAAAACAAGACTAAGGGTATGTGTACACAGCAAAGAAAAGTCAGAAAAGCTGACTCTGGTTTGGGGGGCTCGGTCTGCGGGGCTTTTTTATTGCTGTGTATACTTCTGGGCTCAGGCTAGAGCCTGGGCTTGAGGACCCTGAGAGATGGGAGCATCCCAGAGCTCAGGCTGCAGCCCAAACCTGGAAGTCTACATAGCAATGAAACAGCCCCACAGCCCAAGTCCCACAAGCCTGAGTCAGCTGGCACAGGCCAGCCACAGGCTTTTCTTTGCAGTGTACACATACCCTAAGAGGATTCATTACGTGACATGTCCAATTAAGAAGTTACATACACAGAGGTAATACAGTGATATGTTTATATCTTCAGGGTTATTATGTTTGCTTATGGTTACTACTTTTGATAAAGTAATTTGGAACTTGTACACAGTTTTTCTACCCTTTAACTTCTTTCTCCCCCGCTTTTCTTTTTTCTGGCTGCTATTCTAGTAAATTGAGTGTAAACATTTATATGTCCAAAAAATTGCACCATGTTATTGTGCAATCCACTGCACAGAATAAACAAAACACCACATCCTGCTTGTTTGAATTAAATCATTAAAGAGCAAACATAGCTGCATGAACACAGTGTGATCTCAGAGCTAAGACGCATTGGGCTCATTTGGTACTTGCCTTCCAAGCCTTGAATTGAAGCCTTCCAAGTAAACACTCAACTGTTGCCTACATCTTTTCTTTACTGGACCACTGCAATGTTGCCAACTTTCATGATTTTATCACAAACTTTGCAATATTTGATGCTCTTTTCTTAAAGTCCCAGCACCTGGAATAATGGGTTTTCAGCTGACTCTCAGCTTTTAATGATTTTTTTAAAGAAAGTTTCTTCTAGCCCTTGTGGCTGCAGAGAAAAAATCAAAAATGTGAACGTTAAAGGCTCAAATAAAATAACTGCAAGTGTATTATTTTTAAAAATGTTCATGACTTTAAAGCCAATCTCATGAGTTGCGGGGAGGGCTGATTTTTGAATGCTTGCATTGGCTGTACTGACAATGCCCCAAGCATAGTATGGTATGATACTATCATAGTATGATAGTGGGGCACCAGGCTACTGGAAGTGCAGCCTTTAAGATGGGACATAAAGCTGAGGTCCCGTCCCATGTGGTCTTTAAAGAATAGAGCTGTTCGGCCCACTAAGCCTGAATTTTTATTTTGTTTTCTTCCACACTGTTTAGATTGCAGGTGCTTTGGGGTAAGGAAGGTTTTGCCTTGTGTGTGTACAGTACCTTACACATTGGGGTCCTACCCCAACAGAAGTCTTTGTGCGCTATTCCTCATAAATTAGCAATCTGAGCAACATGAATGAAAAAGATTATTAATAATAGCAATTATGTTTTGCCCTGAAATTTCAGTTGGAAGACTTGTTCTTTACTTTCTCTTTAGAAACACTGTATATTGTTGCTGGTGCCAAATGGCTGCTGTGTTTCACCCCTGAGGTGGTTGCGGTTCAGTAGTATGTGAAGTGATCCATGTGTTTGTGACAGATATGACAATTTGCTACACTATCCTGGATAAACCTTATTGATTTAAGTTTAAGTATTTTAGGACCTCATTACGTTAAAAATGCAAAAGTTTGTGTAGTTGTGGAATTCTATATAACTTGTCCAGGAGACATGACTAATGTAAATCTTAGGAACTGTTTTGAACTTTAAAGGACTCTTTTAAACAATGGACTAAGATAAGACTGAACTGTAAGTTGAGTAGGTTTCCAAGAAATCCTTGGGAGGAGAAGAATGCGAATGCTCAGCTCTGGACCTAAGTTCCCTCTAAGCTGCGCAGCCACACAGCTGCGTATTAAGCCCCACGCAGGGGCTCAGGGCTGAGATGGGGAGAGGCACCCCTTCCTGCTGGCCCCAGCTCAGATCTGCTGCGGTGGGGAGAGGCGCCCCTCCCCACCGGCCCTAGCATAGACCTGTCCCGGACTTGCTGCAGCTGCCTGGGAGAGGAGCCCCTCCCTCGGCCTGGCCCAGCCCCACTGGAGCTGCCATGGCCAGGGAGAGGCACCTCTCCCCAGGCCCCAATCTGCTGCAGTGAGAGAGGGCTGGGGGGAGTCCTCTCTCCCCATCACAGTCCCAGGCCAGCCTGCACCCAAAACCCCTCATCCCCAGCACCATCCCAGAGCCCACACCCCCAGCCAGAGCCCTCATCCCCCGACACCCCAACCCTCTGCCCCAGCCCCGAGCCCTCTCCCACACTCCGAACCTCTTAGCCCCACCCCATGAATTTTGTTATGTGCACCAATATGAAGGTGATATGTCACACATCACCTCCATATTGGTGCACATAACAAAATTCATTCCATACATGGATGTAAAAAATTAGAGGGAACGCTGCTCTGGACCTGAACTTTTGAAGCTTCACCCTTGGGAGGAGACCTTTGTCTACACAATTCCTATTTACAGGATCAAAATGTCCAAATGGCATGAAAGCATGACTCACAGATTCATGGGCTGGGGGTGGTTCTTGTTCTGAGCCAAAGCCGTTATGAAGTTGTAACCAGAGGAAACACCCCTTGATGGGGATTGAAGGACTGTTACCTGACCAGAGCCCTTGTCGCAGTCAGGGGTTATCTCTGGTAAGCTTATTAGCATGCGTGTAGATTCTGTTATTGTTTTCTACGTAATGCTTTTACCTTAAGAATAAATGTGCTTGCTTGAAAAGAGCTGTGTGGTAACTTAACTGTGGCAGTTACACTGTTTACTATCTTTGTAGAGCAGGGGTTGGCAACCTTTAGCACACAGCCCATCTGGGTAATCCGCTGGCGGACCGCGAGACATTTTGTTTACATTGACCTTCCACAGGCAAGGTCCCCGCACAGCTCCCAGTAGCCGTGGTTCACCGTTCCTGGCCAATGGGAGCTGCAGGAAGCAGCAGCCACTTTCTGCAGCTCCCATTGGCGAACAGCAGCCACTGTGAACTGAAGGGGGTCAACGTAAACAAAATGTCTCGTGGCCCGCCAGTGGATTACCCTGATGGGCTGTGTGCTGAAGGTTGCCAACCCCTGCTGTAGAGAAAGGCAAAGCAGGTCTCCTTAGGCAGTCTGACGTTGCTGGGGAGTTCACAGTGTAGGCAGGGAGCTGCACCACCTGGAAATACACCAGTTAGGACAGAGAGAGATGCATGTCTCCACCCAAGTGAGGTGGTGGCTGGGGAAGCCTAAGAGTGGGTGCCCTTGCTGGACCATAGAGGGGGAATATAGGTGCAGAAAACAGGTGATAAGAAAGGGGGAATGGGACACTAGCTTGCTTAAAGCCATGTCAAGCAAGCCCTTTTCAGTATGAGGTTCTCAAACCTGCTGTCTTTGGCCACCCCATTTCTGACTACAGTTCTCCCCAGGTTTAGATCAACAGCCATGGTTTCCTACTTATTAACAGTTTTAACGTTGGTACCTTTAGAGCGAAAACTTAATTTTTTTCTTAAAATGCAGATCTTGACCCTGGAGCTGGGCAAATAATTCCTAATGAATTACTCATCAGATAAATATTCCCACTCTCTCCTTTCTTCCTGAATTATCTACCAACCCATTCTAAATGTCTCCAGTGTATTTGTTTATTTTAAATAAATTATTTGATTTTTCATTATTTTCTAATTTTATATCTAACTTATTCATTGAATAATTTATTTGCCAACTTATCTGAAGTTCTTTGAATAAAGCATTTGATTAATACATTTTCCCTCAGCCCCCTACTATAACAGCAAGTTCCATGGGAAAAACTTCCATAGTTGAGACTGAGTTCTTGAAACATGGGCATCAGGCATTAAGGGATGGAAAAGTTAACAAACCTACCTTACACCGGAAGTTTACACCCAATGTCTCTGAATGATGGTTAATTTAGCACAGCCATGATACATTTATATGTAATTCTTTAATACCAGTAGCTACCAGTCTCAACAGTTTTATCCTCCTGTATGCCCTTTACAGTACCAGGCCTCTAATGGTGTCATAGCAACTGTGATAAGCTACAGAAGTTTCACAGCTGTGTGGCAGCAATCTGATCACTCTGTTATTGACAGAGATAGAAAAGCCATATGTCTAACTATAAATGTGCTAAAGATAGTCATCATTAGCCATGTCTGACACGGTGCTGTTTTTCCTGTTTCTATTTTTCATTTCCCTCTGTGCTATTTACATGTTTTGGTTGTCAGTCTGCTCACTCCCAGTGAGCGCTTGCTGTCACTTCTTTTTTTACAAATAATTAAAGTGCTAGCATCTCACTGTAGTCCTAGAAAATAGCTCAGCATGCAGAAGCTCATCTGCCTGGATTTAAATCTCCACTGGCAAGAAGCTGTTTCAGCGAGGCATCAGGCAGACTATTGCTACTCACCAGTATTCCAGATAGATGGAGCGAGCCCTTCATTATTTCCTCCATCAAAATGAAGCTTTTGATACGTGCAGTGCACTTAAATATTGGAGATGTACATGGAAGGAAATGGAGCACTGAAAACTTCTGAGTGTGATCCTAGTTCAGATACTGAAACAAAAAATAAATAGTACATTTCGACAAAATGGTACCACGTCTTCTCCCTCTCCCCTCCCCTTACCTTCCTCTTTTAAAATCAACACAAGGACATTAACAATGATGATTCAAATCCTTAGGTTTTTACTCAGTCTTTTCTGAAACAAACTTCCACTTAAGCCAATGGGAATGTGCATGTATAAGGAAAAGGACTAAGTAAAAACTGAATATACACTGAGTCAGGACCTCAAGATTTAGCCTGACATTAATTCGCCATTACTAAAGCTGAGGCCCAAGTCAACATGTTGCTATCTAGAACCAGCCCAGAATCTAAATGTCCTCAGATTTCAGAATTGTTTGGATATGGTCATCCAGATTGGACGACTTTAAAACCAGATCTAAGACACAAAGTTTGAATCTTCCCTAAATTTTGCATTAGTTTAGATCCACTGTCTTAGTCCATCTCTCTAACTTGTTTCATAGGAAATTTTAATGCATACAAAAATCGAGAAACAACATAGTTCTGGCTGCCACATGTGACAAAGTGATGAGACTGGACAGGTGGGCTAACTCTGTAATCACTGTAACCTCAATTAGTTCACCCAGTGTCGGCTGATTGAACAATTAGTTAATCAGAAGGAGAGGCAGGGGAGATAAGGAACTCATTAGCCCTCGGCTGACTAACCAGATAAAACCCAGGAGGGAAAGGGGGTGGGGGGGACCTAATTAAGGCCAGAATGAAGATGTTCCATAGAAAATGGTTCCTCTCCTCCTAGGGCCTAGTAAAGAGGGACTGAAAGATGTAGGAGTTTAAAAGTCATGTTACACTGTACTTGTGTTGGTGGAAGGGTTTAGACTAAAGTACAGACTGAACACTAAATAAAAGTGGCTCTGAGCAGTTTCGGGGGCATCAGAGGATGAGGACAGGCTAGCTCCCCATCACAACATATAAAATATAACTCAATCATATTGCACATACTGTATGTGCTAAAGGTCACATTCTGAGGTGTTTCACTGATCGCAATGTCCCACTGATTTTCAGATAATAGGCATTTCCTCTCTTGGCCCTATCTCACTCCAAAGCATGTTCCATCAACGAACAGCAGTCTGCACATTTGAAAGGAAATACACTGCAGCCCATCCAGGGCTGATGTGGCACCTGGTTGGCGTGGTTTCATATATAAAAGTATCTTCTTCCTCCTGCCCATATGGGACAGTTAAGAAAAAAAATGGAAAGATAATCTTCTCAACGTGCTCTTCTCTACTTGTGATTTCTCTGAATTTGTCTCCTCCATTTTATGGCAACAGTGCAATGTTGATCCTATACTGCAGTATGTAGCCCAGAATAGAGCTGTCATTTGCAGTTAGTTAACTGAGGTAACAAACACTTTCCTTGCATTTTTTACCACCCAAAACATTCTGATTAATTTCAGTTGAGCTATTCTTCAACATCTTTTTTTGGATGTTTTCTGGAGCACAGTTGATATGTTTCACATGAGAGATGCCTGCATTTCAGGGTGAGTGAAATGATTCCCATAAGCAGTTTATAAAAAAGTCCCAACCTTGCCTGGTGCTGGATGCCCTCAACACCAGTTGACTTTAAGGGTGCTCAGTTAATCACAGGCTCAGGTCCAGGGCACTTTCAGATGAGAGGCTGTGAAGACCATGTGGGAGATACGTGCATTATTTTTTCTGAAAATAATGTGTATCTCTGTCTGTTTGCTAACCATTCAGCTCTCTGCTCCATGGGTGCAGACGGATAACTCAGTCCTTTATAGATTTCCACATCTGCAGGAATGGCTTTAGTTACACCTCAATCACTAGTACGTAACGGAACAATACAGGTTTCAAACCTTTGGAAATCTACTTCAGACCATGCTAGGGGCCCAGCCCTGGCCACTGATGTAGGAAAAGGAGCAATCCAAGTGGAGGAAAATGAGATGAAAAATTGGGGAGTAGTTAAAAATCTCAGCTCTGAAACAGAGAGAGAGAGACAGAGACAGAAGGCAGCAATGGGGAGTGTGTGTGAATTAAGTTAGATGTGGCATTAGATGAGGTAATATGTATATAGGCCCTTTTGTTTTAACCTGTTCCCTCTCATGATCCTATGAATACATTTAATTTTGTTTTGAAGAAGCTGTCTGGAGTCACTGCATTTTCATACTGATCACTGAGCAGAGTCGCTGGCAAGTGCCAAACCCAGTTGTTGGAGCTGGTAAGAAAACAACCTTAGTAAATAGGGGTGTTGTAGCCTGGAGACCCAGTCTAAGAGCAAGGTAAGTCACAGGATTGCACCCTGAGAGAAGTGCAAGTGGTTGGCATGGTCCTAGAAGGGGTGCCCTTGAAGAGACTGAGAAAGGGGCCAAAGACACAGTTAGCCCTGAACTGTGACAGAGGCACTGAGATGGGCCTTTTCCCTCAGAGCTTTCTGACCCTTGCAGTTCCCAGCCTATGACCCTTATGACACCTCCTTTTTCATATCCCAAATGCAGCTGCGGCCATCTTCCTCTCCGTCAGCTATTTCCAGCCATTCTTCATGACAACTAAAGTCTAGCAATGAGCTTGCCACCATTTCTCTTCCCCGTCTGCTCTCAGCCTCTGTTATCCTCACTAACGTCTCCCTTGTTGAAGCCAAGCCTTGGAGCCATGCCTTCACCACAGAACTGTACCATCCTCCTCAGTACTGCTTTGTCCTTTCCCACTGAGCTACCCAGTTTCCTTTGGAACATGACCCTCCCCCTTGAAGTGGCCCCCTCTCCACACTTCCTCCTCATTTGTTCAAGGACAAATGTTCACACTTTTAAAAATAAGCACTAATGTTTGGGGGGAATGGGGGTTGCCTGAAAATCAGATTATTTCCCCCCTTTAAAACTATCATTTTCAAGGTAAATACCTAAGAGTTTGAGGCAAATTCAAACCATTTTGTCATATTTTTATATATGAAAATGACATTTTTGCCAGGTTACACAACAGTCAGAATTATTTTCACACAGTTGTCACTGACTGGATCGAGCTGTAATTGTGGTACGTGTGAAACAGAATGTGGGTTGCTGCTCTTATTTTTGAGTTTTGGAGAGGGAGGTTTGTTTTTGTTCTGTTTTGCCCCTGAACACACTTTTACTATCCTTTATCAGACTGAAGGAGTGGCATTTTCAACAGGTGTATCCTAAGTCTAATGATATACATATGCGCCTTCTTTCTAAAAATAATAACCATCTGTCACGTTTCAGTAAATACTGCAGTATTGTATCATGAATCTAATTATACAGATTCACTGAGGGTGTATGGCTGATTTTCAGATAAAGATTTCATTTAGGTTCAACAAGACCATTATTGAATGTAAGTTAAACAGAAAGGCTTCATTTCTACAAGCCTTCTGTGTGTGACACTCCCATTCAAGCCAAGCAGGGAGGACTTGCAGGACTGGGCCTAAATAGCTTGTTTGTTTGTTATCAGTGGGACTGGTAGCACCACCTAATATTAAGGTTGCCTGACACTTCCCATTATAAGACCCTAGCACAGTTGCCAATAAATTTGCCACATTGAAACTGTTTGGGCTGAAATTTTCCATGCCAGGTGTCTGCCTCAGCCTTAATGTTTTTGGAAAATACCAGTTAAAACAGTTCAGATGTTTCTGAGAATAAGACTAGGAGAAAATATGCTTTTTTCCTATGTTAAAGAATTCCTACAAGCTTTCCTTTGAAAAGCTCTAGTGCCCCATGCTTTGGAGCAGGGACTTGAAATTTAACAGGGGCGTAGGCTTTGTGTCACAGATATTCCTTTTGTTGTAACATGTGAAAAGCCACTCAAATTTGTCCATTGTTATAAGCCTTATGAAAATCAGTTTGCACATGCTCAGGTGGGAGTTGCAAGAGCTTTGTGGCTAAAATCTCAGAAGATTCATCCACACAGGGCATGCTCCAGGATTTTCCTTGCACTTGCAAATCTGGGCTGCTAGTTGGGGCTGGGTCCAGGCAACAGAACTGAAAGCAGGAAATCTGTCTCTCCTATGATCTTAATGCCCCCTGCTGGGTCCAGACAATATGGAGGAAGAAACTGCTTGATTAGCATACAGAGGGGACAAGAACTGGACCAGGGGTGGGGAGAGTCGGGGGAGTGGTTTGGGACAAGAAACACTGGGGAGATTGAGGGCTTGTCTACCCCACAGTGCAGCAATATGAACCAGTGGGGTGTAAATTGTAGAGCACTCTAAAGTGTTGAACTCTAGCTGCCCCACATAGCGCCTGCTGACATACTCAAAAAGATACTTAATGTACCTTGATGTAGCCCTGTTTGGAACAGAACTATATTCATGCTCACTAGGAACCTTTCAGACCACATCAGCAGGGTCTACATGGGGGCAGTTAGAATGCAACACTTTAAAGCACTCTGCTCTTTACACCCCTGTGATGCACATTACTGTAGACAAATCCTTATATTAGTAGAGGAGCACAGGCAGGAAGATTGGGACTAGGAGGCAGTGGGGATTGGGGGCAGGGACAGATGCAAATGGAGAACAGTGGAGGTGGCAGAGAGACAGATTGGATAAGGAGCTGGTAGGAGGGAATTGCTGGATGTGGAAAATGAGATAGGGAATGGGAGTCTAGAGGGGGAGAGTAGGACAAGATGGGCAAGGAGACAGGGACTGGAATGAGAAGCTTAAGAAGTGCAGTCTGAGGGCTGGTCTACACTATGGGATGAGATCAATCTAAGTTACGCAACTTCAGCTACATGAATAACGTAGCTGAAGTTAAAAGAAAAGGAGTACTTGTGGCACCTTAGAGACTAACCAATTTATTTGAGCATGAGCTTTCGTGAGCTACGTACTTAGATCTACTTACCGTGGTGTCTTCACTGCGGTGTGCCGATGGGAGACGCTCTCCTGTCAATTCCCCTTGCGCTTCTCGTTGAGCTGGAGTACCGGAGTCGACGCTAGAGCAATCGGCGGTCAATTTATCACGTCTATACTAGACACGATAAATCGTCCCCCGCTGGATCGATTGCTGCCCATCAATCCGGCCGGTACCGTAGACATGCCTGGTAGACATGTCGGTAGTGTAGACATGAGACTGACTAGCTAAGGAGTATAGGACTGGAATAAGGAGACTGGTGTGGGGAAGAGACCGGACTAGGACCATGGACAGGTTGGTGGGGATGGGGCAGAAGGGATGAAGTTAGGGAGGAAAGGTAGAAGAGTCTGTGCCCATTAGATAATGCTCCCCTCCAGAGCCTGAAATGGAACTTAAGACTCCTGGGTCTCACCATTGCTCTGCTGTCAGCAAATATATGTGAAACCCATTAGTAAAGTATGCAGTTCATCCCCCCCTTAAGCACTGATCCACATATTAGATTGTTACCTTCTACGGCTATCGGTTACTCAAGTGGAAGAGGTCTGTGTGGGGAATCTAAAGGGTTTAACCCAGGGGTGGGCAAACTGCGGCCCGTGGGCCGGATCTGGCCCGCAAGACGTTTTAAGCCGGCCCGCGAGCCTCACCACGCGGCTTGGCTGTGCTCTGGCTGGGGCGCTGGGTTGGGGCCGCACCACATTGCTCGGCCCCGCTCTGGCACTTGGGGCGGGGCGCTGGGCTGGGGCTGCACCACACAACTCAGCCCTGCTGTGGCCGGGGCGCTGGGTTGGGGGGGCTGCACCACGTGGCTCCCGGAAGCCACGGTGTGGCCCTGCTCTGGCTCCTATGCACTCCAATGGCAGCTTCAAGGGCAGTGTCTGCAGATGGGGCAGCGTGCAGAGTCGCCTGGCCACGGCTCCGCATAGGAGCTGGAGAAGGGACATGCCACTGCTTCTGAGAGCCTCTTGAGATAAGCGCCACTCAGAGCCTGCATCCCCTGAGCCTCTCCCCATGCCCCAACCCCCTGCCCCAGCCCTGATCCCCCTCCTGCCCTCCAAACCCCTTGATTCCAGCCCACAGCACCTTCCTACACCCCAAACTTCTCATCCCCAGAGCCTGCATCCCCTCCAGAGCCGGCACCCTCTCCCATACCCCAACCCCAATTTTGTGAGCATTCATGGCCCGCCACACAATTTCTATTCCCTGATCTGGCCCTCAGGCCAAAACATTTGCCCACCCCTGCTTTAACTCTACTGATAAGCCATGTGGATGTCAATATGATGCCACGTGCTGTAGTTTGGGGGATGAGGGGTTTTTAGTTTGCATTTTTAAAAACCTAGGAAATGATACACACACATGTAGATGCACATGCGCACACACACTAAAAGAACATTATTAAGGTTGAAAGTTAGTGCTCACAAGTTAGAAAATGTTAGAATTCAGGTTGCCTGTGCAACCTTATTTTAGCCCCATTGTGCATAAGCATTATGACACAGTCGCCATGTACATGATCACATACTAGCTCTTTATGTGAGCACCATCCCTTCTGTGTTCAGTATGAGGCAGGGGTCCTGTGGGGGGAAAATAGCATTTGATCATATAATCAAAGACTGTACCATCATGCATCTGTCCAAAGGGGGTGAATTAAGGTAACACAAGCAACCTTAATTCCGGCATTTCCTAACTTTTGATGGCTAAATTTTGCAACCTAAATAATGTTTTTCACAGGGCTTTTAGCTGTGATATATATCTATAAACCCATTGGGGATTAGAAATTATTTCCTTCCAATTTACATAGAACCATTCAAATCCAATCTGACTTTATGCATTTGTTAAAAGATTTTCAATCCAGAGTGTATTTGCAATGAGGATTTGAGAAGAAAACTTTTCCCTAAATGCATAGCTGTGTGTGCATTAGGCATTTAGTGACATATTCTGCACTGAATTACACCCCAGAAAACCATACTGAAAATCAATGGCATTATCCCAGGTGTAAATCAGGGCTGAATTTGAGTCTTGTTCTACATTATTACTGGCATAAATTTTAGCTTGTCACATCAAGAATCCTCAAATGTGTGTATCTTTGGCTTATTTTACATTCAGTGAACATGTGCAGTATTATCCCCAGCATGCTGTGTCAGGGTTATTGTTATAACCTGACAGTGAGGTTGATGTATGTTTATAAAACCCTTGCTGTGAATTAATTGAATACCTATACCTTAGTGTATTGTTTCTTTTCTTTCTCTCCCATTCACCTGCATTAAGTTTTATTGTGCTTTTGAGGAGCCAATGAAAGTTATCATTTATTAGATAGGGGAAAAAAAATCTCTCTGCATTATTAGGCCCAATCTTCTCCTTTTGAAGTCAATGACAAAGCTCCTATTGACTTTAGTGGGGCCATGACCGAGCCCGTAGCTTTTCTTCTTTTCTTTCTTGGTTGAAATGCAACAACTCAGTGTGTACATATATCTATTGCTTTCAGTAAGATGAAAATATAGGGCTTCATGAGAGTTCCCATGACCTGTTGTTATACTGTAAGGTATCTTTGTTTGATGTGGTGGGTACATTATGCCTGATTCGTTACGCCTTTTGGTTCTCTTCTAAAATGCACAGGTATAAAGCAGCAGCCTATTGTGTTATTTAGGTTGGCCCCTTGGCAGTTTCATTGTGTGTAAAGGAAATGTATATCTCTGGTGGAGTCAGATCTTGATGAACCTGTATCAAAGGGCTTTCCTAATCCCTCTTTTTAGGAACATAATGTGAATTATATGAAGCAGGTGTGAGTGCAAAAGGTAAAAGTAGGCTGGTTTTACACTTCACAGCCTAAAACTACCCACATTCAAGGCTGATATTCATGTACTCTACCACAACAAAACCTTTCTGCTAAACACTGAAAACCTCTAAGCCTGGCACTCTGTAGGAAGTTTGAAAGGAGGGTAACAAGCCATATAGGAGGTAGAGGAAGACCAAAAAACAAACAAACAAAAAAACAAGCAAAAGTACATTTCAAATTGGGGCAATTCAAAATAGCTTGTAAATTGAAACCTGTACAATGTACTTTCTTCAAACTTGGCAGTAACGTTCACCCTTTGGCTAAATATGGCAACAGTCAGGCCAAACCAATTTTTCACGCCAAAGCAATAGGAAGACAAAAACAAGGTTTATAATGGAAGCTAGTTGCAATCTTAACTATGGAGAAGCTATCATCTTTATGTAACAATTTTAGAGGTGTTTTGAGGCTTGGTTGGGAAACTTCATATCAGATTATGCTGTGTCAAAAGCAATTAGTAGTAATAATGGTGACCATTTCAATTAGGATAGCAGCCAAAAGCCCTGCTCAGGAATGGGAGCACATTGTCCCTTGGTGCTATACAAACAACTATGGTCAGATGGTGGCTATGATGCACAGCTCCATTTGGAGGCTTATGGAGCTACCATGTCTAGGGAGTGCCAGAAGTCACTGTGCCTCCTTAAGGTACAATGCCTGACTGAGGCACCTAGGCTGAATGCCTTAAAGGTTGCAGCTTGGGGTCTCCTCTACATCCACCCAGCTCCTCTGGCCAATGAAAGTGATGGAGCCATAGCCCTGCCTCTTTCTAAGCCCTCCCTGCTCCCTTTGGGATGACTTGTGACAGGGATGCTAGTGGAGAGCAGTCACCACACTCAGGAGAGTGCAGGGACTGCATTTGCGGCATGGCTCTTTGTGGTAGAGGTAAGGGGGGAAAGGATCCTTCAGCTGTGAGCTGCTTCCCCTTCTTCTCCCCACCCCATCTGGTTCTTAAGGATAGTGTGAAGATTCATGGGACTTGAACCTGGGTCTGTGGGAGCTCAGTGCTTTCCACACAACCACCAGAGCCACAGTCAATGTACCCATATATCCCGGGAGACCGGTCGCTGTGGGAAGTGCCAACCATGGTAGAAATGACCAGCAGCTCAAACTAACTAATCCTGATAGCATTCTTGGGCCTTAGGTATGCTACGGATGGGGAACCAGAGAGTGTAAATGATTTGGCCGAGGCCACACAGTGAGTCAGTGTCAAGCCAGGAACTGAATCCACGAGCTCCTTGATCCCAGTGCCAGTCTGGTCTAGCTCGTATCTACAATGAGCAATCAGTGATTTGTCACCTTAAAAATAATTCTTTCTGTTTGGTATGCTTTTTAATATCAAGGCCTGAGGGTCGACTGGCTCACCTTTTGGTGACTGGAGTGCTTCATAATTGTGTCTTCCTTCACAATCTTTATACTGGCAGTCTGGGAATAGAGGGGTGTTCTATAGGTTAAAATCTCCCATGGTAGGATTATCCATGAAGTTCACATGAACAGGAATTGCAACACCATGCATCTCTGGAAAGGAGAATTAGGAAGACAGTATCTGAGTATGAGCTGTATAAAAATTAGAGATACAGAGCTCTTACTTTTTCTCCACAGATGAGCATGTGACATGTGGAAGCCATCAAATAGATTTTATGTTTGCACTTCCTCATCCCTTTCCTACTATCCCAAGCTTTTAAAATAAACTCCTCTGATAGTTAAGCTGGCTTGCACAGCATTGTGTGATTTCCCCACCCCCACACACATAGAAGTAAGAACAATATTCAAGAGTTGTCTTTGAGGAGAAGCATTCACTGAACCAGTCCACTTGATTTTGAGGTTCTTTTATCTCATTAGCCTCTTACAGAGGATACCTCCCTGGTTTTCTTCCCTTGAAGTGTTGAATTATGCAACCCATGATGGAAATCACAGATGCAGGTTGGTTTAACAGCCCCAGGTATATGGTTACTTCAGTTAGGAAGTTGTTTTGCCACTTTAATGTAACAGGTGGCAAGTGCCAATAACCCTGATTTAAAAATGTAATGTTGACTTTAAACATGATTTAATTTACTAGCTTTTATTTAGCAAAAGATTAGACAGATATATTCCCTCCTGAATCAACCATAATTTAATTGAAACCTGAGGGGAGACTCAAAACCAAAAAGTTGACACTCTTAATTTCCCACCTGCTTCTGAGTCTCCAGGTATATTTTTCTATCTGATCTTTTACTATGTACTTAGATTAGATTCCTCAGCAGTGGGTCTTCCTTTGGACTGGGTTTTTACTCACACTGAGCAAAGCCTGGCTCTGAGAGCAGCCCCATTGGAGTCAATGAAATAACAGACATCAACAGGACTCCCTGCAGAGTAAGGCATTACTCCATGTGAACAAGGATTGCAGAATCAAGCCCTTCATGTATGGAACAGGGCCAAGCATATTGCTAATGTTTAACAAATAATAGTGATCTGTCAGTCAAAATTAGGGGGGAAATAATATGAGCAAGGAGTGTTACAGGGCTCAACTCGTGTGAGTAGTTCTTATTCACATGAGTAGTCCCACTAATGCCAGTTCAAATTCTCTTTGACTTCACTGGGGCTAAACCAGTAAGTAAACATTGTGTAATCACTTGCATCAGGGGCCTGTAGGGTATGGCCTTTAGGGTCAAGGAGAAGCTCATGCTCAAATGCCTGGTACCATCAGACCTATCCAAAAATAAGACTCTTATTGAGCAGTGCAGATCTAAAATACTGATTAATGAGTTAAATTAAGTATATATCTAAAATTTATTTGTCCAACTTTTTTGCTGGTAGAAGTAGGCAATACGTCACTGAAGTCAGTGGATTTGCACCCTTTGACACCAGCAGAAAAACTGATCACGCCTAGTTCAAATACTGGGCCTGATTTGCCTCTCATTTGCCCTATAGTTATGCAAGTATAATTCCATTGACTTCAGTGGAGTTGTTCCTGGTTTACTTTATGTGAGGAGACTTGCTTGCATTGTGTACATTTAACTTGAGTAGCTCACAAAAGTTAGTCAATGGGCCTCATTCTCCACTTGCACCCACGTAAACTGAGGGGACTTCGAAGGAGTTACACTGTTGTAAAACTGATGTGAGTGGTGAATTGGGCCCAGCTTTTTTGCCTGATCCTAGCCTCCCTTACACATTGAAATCAATAGAGTTACCCTTGTATTAAAGCAGATAATGAGGAGAGTAGAATCAGGCCCTTCAGCTGCTTTCTGAACAGAACAAAAACAGGGGAGGAAGATTGCTGGGGCGGGGGAAGGGGGAGGTGTAAGCAGCACTCTATGGTTAGAGCAGAAAGTGCAGCAGCAGCTGCAGTACATCATAGAGATTGGCTGCTGACAGAGCAAAGAACTGACACTTTCTTAAGATCAAAGACTCAATCACAAGAGAATTTACTCAGGGCCAAGGGGCCACCATCACAGCCTGCTCCAGTTGTGCAGCTTAGGCAAAGTTCTTAAACTGGGAACAGGAGTTCTATAGGGGGCTGGAGGGAGGGCCGGGCCCAGAAGCGAGTTTGGATATTTGAGCACGGACTCCTCTGACCCCAACCAAAGATTCTCATCTCTTGAGACAAAAACTTGAATACTCGGTCTATGTGCTGAATATTGCCTCATTCTGAGTGGTCAAAACCAGTTATCATCCAACCTCTTTGTTGCAGTTTCTCCCGCTAACGATCCCTGTCCCCACACACCAGCAGCTGCTGTGTTACTGCACATCAGCTCCATGGCTACAAGAATTTGACAGACTCCACTTGTACTGTAACCCCAGTATACTGACGGCCGGTAGTGTGATAGGCAGGCCCTCACCATTACCATAGGGTTATAGCATCTCTTAGCAACACACCTAGAGCTTGGAATATGGAAGTCCTTAAGATGGTTTCAAATCCTGATTTCTGGGTATTATTGGATTGTGAATCTCAGGGGCATTATGTTGTTTGCTTCCCAAAATGCATTCCAGATGACAGTTCTGGCCTCGTATACCATGCTTTTTAATATCGAGGCCCGAGAGTCAAGATCACCTTGAGAGATCCAATTTCTTCATTTCCTCCCCTTCCAAAGAGACCCCTACCACTCTTCCCCCTTCTCTCTTCATTCTTCTGAAGGGTCCAGTTCTGTGAGGTGCTGAGTGCCCTCAACTTCCATGGGAATTGAGAGCACTCAGCACTGTATAGGAGGTGCATAGCAACTTTCAAGATCAGGCTCCCACCCCCCCAAAAAAGACCTACACTATTATCACCACTCCCAGCCTCATCACATGGGCTGGCAAAGTGGGTGTTATATTTGAACATCTCTGGGACCAGCTCACCAGACAGCCATTCAGATAAATAGTGGGAGTCTGGATGTTGGAGTAACGTCAGTGGGCTCTTCATGAGCAGGGCTTTAAACTAGGTCTGATGGGGGCAAGAGACAAAAGCCACAGGTAAGTCCAGAATATGGAGACCTGGGTGAAGGGTCAGAATCTGGGGGGAACATGAGCAATCATAGCAGAGACAAAGGAGAGATGAGGGCATACAGAAGGGAAATATAATGAACATCACAGATGTCTGTATACTATTGCAAGATGTATGGGGAATAAGCGGAAGAACGAGAAACACTAATGAATAATCACAATTACAAAATGATTGGCATCACAGAGACTTGGAGGGATAAGTCACATGACTGGAATATTGGTTCAGCTTGTTCAGGAAGGACTGGCAGGGAAAAAAGGAGGGTGGTGTTGCCTTGTAGATCAATGATATATACACGTGCACTGAAGTCGAGATAGAAGTGGGAGTCAGACCTGTTGAAAGTCTTTGGGTAAGGAGAAAAGGGGTAAAAAGAAGAGTGATGTCATGGTAGGTGTTTATTATAGATGATTTCACCCGGCAAAAGAGGTGGATGAGGCTTTTTTAAAAACAATTAACAAAATCATCTAAAGCACAGAATTTGGTGGTGATGGGGGACTTCAACTACCCACACATCTGTTGGGAAAATAATACAGCAGAGCACAGATTATTCAACAAGTTCTTGGAATGCACTGAAGACAACTTTTTATTACAGAAGGTGGAGAAAGCAACTAGGGGAAAGTCTATTTTAGATTTGATTCAGACAAACAGGGAGGAACTCATTGCAAATTTGAAGGTGGAAGGCAGCTTGGGTGAAAGTGATCACAGAAAACACATCAATGGCTGAAGTATTAAATGCCTTTTTTGTTTCAGTTTTCAAATCAAAAAGGTAAGCGACGATCAGACAACTATCATAGTGAACATCAGTGTAAATGATGGCTGAATCGATCCAAGGCTAAAATAGGGAAAGAACAAGTAAAGAGTTACATTAACAAGGTAGATTTCGTCAAATACATCCTAGAATACTTAAGGAACTGGCTGAAGAGATCTCTGAGCCATTAGCCATTATCTTTGAGAACTTATGGAGGATGAGAGAGGTCCCAGAGGACTGGAAAAGGGCAAATATAGCACCTACCTATAAAAAGTAATTGTAATAACTGGTGTGATATCACACTTTTATCTGTCTCAAACAAAGTATTGTGTAAGATCATAGTCCAGCGTATATCAAGAGGCAGTTAGCATTCTCAGAAAGAGCAAGCTGGTTTTCGGAAAGGGTGCGGATGCATAGATCAGTTCTTCACTCTACGAAACATAATAGAACAATGTTGAGAATGACAATAGCAACTCTACATAAACTTCATAGACTTTGAGAAGGCTTTTGATAGCATTCACAGGACCAGTCTATGGCACATTCTGCAGGCATATGGAATCCCCCTCTGTATAATCAACATCATCAAAAGCTTCTATTCCAACTTTACATGCAGTGTTGATCACAGTGAGCTCAGTTTTGAAGTTGGAACAAGAGTACATCAGGGGTGTGTCACGTCTGCAACCCTCTTCAACATTGCCACTGACTGTGTAATGCAGCGTACAACAGAAGACATGCCGAGAGGCATTAAATGAACACCCTTCTCACCCCTTGAAGACCTGGACTTCACAGATGATCTCACTCTCCTATCACATACCCAACACCATATATAAGAAAAAACAACTCGACTCAACACATTCACCCAGCAAACTGGACTGAAAATCAACCGCAGTAAGACCTTTAATATTGCTTCACCATCACCTGTACGAATAGAAGATCATGTTCTCACCAATGTAGAAACATTCACATACTTGGGCAGCACCATCAGCCATGACGGTGGAACAAGCCAGGACATCTAGAAGAGAATCAGTGAAGCCAGGAACACCTTCAGGAGCATAAATGCAGTCTGGAAATCATCAAAATACAACACCAAAACCAAACTCAAGATTTATCAGAGCTGCATCCTTTCAACACTACTTTATAGTGCAGAATGCTGGAGAATGAGAAAGTATGACATGTCCAAACTGTCTTCATTCCATACAACCTGCCTCAGAAAAATCCTCCCTATCTTTTGGCCCAGGACAATCTCAAACCAAGATCTACTGACAGAGTACAGCCAAGAAAATATGAGTGCCATCATTACCAGGATGTGCTGGAGATGGACTGGCCATGTGCTTCAGATGAAAACTGATTCCATCACCAGAGTAGCACTAAGATGGACACCTGAAGGCAAGCAAAAATGAGGCCACCCAAAAACGACGCGGTGAAGAGCTGTGGAAGCAGAGCTGAAAAACCTGGGGCACAGCTGGGGAACCATTGAAAGACTTGCCAGAAACAGACAGGAGTGGAGAAGTTTCGTCATTGCCCTAAATGCCAGAGGCATAATGGAAACATGATAATGATGATGATGATGATCAACAACCCTGGGAATTATAGACCAATCAGCTTAACTTCAGTACCCACACCAAGCAAATAATGGAGCAAATAATCAATATGTAAGCACCTAGAAGAAAATAAGGTGGAAAATAACAGTCAACATGGATTTGTAAAGAACAAATCATTTCAAACCAACCTAATATCCTTCTTTGACAGGATAACAAGCCTTATGGATAGGAGGAAGCATAGATGTGATATATCTCAACTTTAGTAAGGCTTTTGATACTGTCTCACATGACCTTCTCATAAGCATAGTAAGGAAGTATAGCCTAGATAAACCTGCTATAAGGGGTGGGTGGCTGCACAACTGGTACAAAAGCCATATTTAATAGTTATCAATGGTTCAGTCAAGCTGGAAGGACATATCAAGTGAGGTCTTGCAGGGATCTGTCCTGGGTCCAGTTCTATTCAATATCTTCATAAATGACTTGGATAATGGGACAGAGAGTATACTTGTAAAGTTTGTGGATGATACCAAGCTGGAGAGGATGCAAGAGCTATGGAGGACAGGATTACAGTTCAAAATGATCTTGACAAACTGGAGAAATGGTCTGAAATGAAGAAAATGAAATTCAATAAGGACAAGTGTAAAGTACCACTTCGGAAGGAATAATCATTTGCATGAATACAAAATGGGAAATGACTGCCTACAAACTAAATACAAGTCAACAATGTAATGCTGTTGCAAAAAAAAGCAAACATAACTCTGGGATGTATTAGCAGGAGTGTTGTAAACAAGACACAAGAAGTAATTTTTCCATGCTACTCAGTACTGGCCTGAATTAGAGTATTGTGCCCAAGTCTGGGCACCACACTTCAGGAAAGATGTGAACAAATTGGAGGAAGTCCAAAGGAAAGCAACAAAAGTTATTAAAGGTCTAGAAAACAAAATCCACAAGGAAAGATTAAAAACAAAAAATTAGGTTTGTTTAGTCTGGAGGAGAAACAATGTGGGGGGGGGGGAGACAAATGAAAATAGTTTTAAAATATGTAAAAGGTTGTTATAAAGAGGAGGGTGATAAATTGTTCTCCTTCTCTACTAAGGACAGGACAAGAAGTAATGGGTTTAAACTGCAGCAAAGGAGATTTAGATTAGACATTAGGAAAAATTGCCTAACTGTAAGGGCAGTTAGCTACTGGAACAAATTACCTATGGAAGTTGTGGAATCTCCACCACTGGAGGTTTTTAAGAACAGGTTTGACAAACCTGTTGTCAGGGGTGATCTAGAAAACACTTAGTCCAGCCTCAGTGCAGGGATTGGACTAGATAACCTATGGAGGTCTCTTCCAGTCCTACATTTCTATGATTCTACGATTCATAATGACTGTACTGGTTAAATGGTTGCCTCAGAACATGTCAGCTTTCCAATTGCTCTAAAGTATAAATCTCTGGAATAAAATCATCCCCATCGGTAGTTTTGTTTATCGATTAGATAAATGTATAAAGTGTTTTATAGCGTTTATGATGAAAGGCACTGTATAAGTGGAGGTAGTATAAATGTAGGCACTGTATAAATGAATTAGTAGTAATAGTATTATTTATTTTAATTAGAGTAACACCCTCCATTTGGGCTCTGTGAGGCACAGTGCAGGACAGAAAGCAATCTGACCTCTAATGAATTTACATGCCAGAAATTGGTGTTCTTAGAAAGCAGCAGTCAGCAATGCCTGAAATATCCAGGGGATCAGATGTTACTGGTCTGTGAAGTCAAACCACACTGGACCCACCCAGCGAGATTGCTGGCACTATCACATGAAAAAAGCCCACCACTCTCCCAGCAAGCACATTGTAATTACGTCCGCATCAGTACATTGCTAATCATTTCAAAGGCACTGTTTCTTCAACAGCATTTTCTGCTGATTGATCTTCTAGAAATGTGTGGAGAGAAAGTTGCTCAAATATATTTATATCCATGGGCTGTTACTAGCTCACGAAAGCTTATGCTCAAATAAATTTGTTGGTCTCTAAGGTGCCACAAGTCCTCCTTTTCTTTATTCACAGAGGTTCCTGTAAAAGTTCCCTTGATATCTTCAGTGTCCAAATTAAAATGCAAAATAAAATGGTTCCTTAGCCAAATTCCAAGCTGGTGTAAGTGGGTGCAGCAAAACATATGCTGGTATGCCTTCAAAATGGAGATTTCCCAATGTGTTGGTTGTATGTGCACGGGTCAGGAGAGGAGCCACAAGGAGTCAGTCAGATGAAAAATGGGTTGGAACAGACAAACCGCTGCACTCTGTGGCACCGTCTGAGAAATGGACATCATGGGACAAATTGGGAGTGCAAGTTGAAGATGCCATCAGGTCACTATATAGCTTTGCAGGGGACAAGTGGAGAATGGGTTGCTGTTAGGCCAATATATTTTTGTCCTGTTGATAATCAGAGAACAGCTAAAATGTAGAGTACAGATACTGTGTTGTCAACAATTTCAATGTTAATTCTCAAAAAGAACAGGAGTACTTGTGGCACCTTAGAGACTAACAAATTTATTTGAGCATAAGCTTTCATGAGCTACAGCTCAATTCTGTCATAGAACTGTTTACTCAATCTTGCTATGGTTTTGACACCTCTCCCCACCCCGGCAGAGTACTGTTATGTGAGGTTATTGTGAAGCGTACCAATCATCTTCTATATGTTCCTAAATTTGCTATAGTGAAACTAATGCAAATGTACCACCTGGATGTAAGGTAGGCTCCAAGAGTAGCTATACTTGTGTGATAAATGGAGCATTTTCATTTTTCTTCAAGCAGTTTTCACCCCTATACAGAGAATCCACCTGAAGCCTATGTACCATTTATGTGCCATTTCAGCCCTATCCTGAAGGCTTACCTGGGACTTAGGTGATGCAGAACCCTGAGATGGGCTCTCTGCATCAGGTGAATTTCACTCTTCGGGTTTATATTCAGTATTTTATTTAGAAATACAAACAAGGTGATGAAAACTGACTTTGAACATGACCAGACAAACATCAGTGGGGTCAGTTTTGTATTTTTTGTCTGGCTACGTTCAAAGCAACCAACTCTATTTAAAATACTTTCTTCCATCTATTTAAAAGAGGAGCCCAAAGTAGCCAGATCATTGCCACTTGCGAGCATTCTGTAGAAAGAAAATGGGATCACTAAAACCTCTCTGCCTGATGTTCAGACAGAATCTCCGTGTGCCTGTGTTCTCTTTTGTTGCCTGCACCCATCTGATGCCCTAGGAAAAACTGATGTAGAAATAAAAATAGACACTTGCAGATTAATGGCCAGATTCTGCCACACTTATTCACATTGGGCAGTTCTTTACTTCACAAGCTGTGTCACTGAAACTAATGGGACTTTTTACAAAGTGAGGTATAAAAGGTGGCAAAATCTGGCCCTATATCTTAAACAATATCTCATGTTTCATTTTGCCACACAGGGCATTTAAGCTGCTACTCACCAGAGATCAAACTAAAAACATACCGAGATGCTGATAACTACAACAAACTTGATGCTCACACTGAATAAAGCTTAGGGTGACATCCTGGTAAACTCCATTAAATCAAGCGTTGAAGTAATTTACTGCTTGACTAAGAAGAGCGTAGAGTTCCTAATCATGGAGAGAGATCCTCAGCTGGTGTACATTATCCTCACTCCACATGGAGCTCCACTCTACCCATTTACACCAGCTGAGGATCTGTCCCTATATCTCTTTTAAGATCTACCCTATAGTTTGTTCTTACCAGGTTTGGGGATGGTTAGCAAATACTTTCTCAAGTCATGCACTAATGTCTGGGACAGTAATAGTCAGGGCTCTATATTAAAAAGAAGAATGAAGAGGTCAGAGTTAAAACATTTCTAAATGAAATTCTAATTCAGCATTATAATAATCCTCATCCTCATAAAATACTGCATATGAAAATTGAAAAGCCTCATAACTTGTAAGACTGGCCTAGATCCAGAAGTCAGGAGATTCTTTCATTAAATGCTACTTAATGTTCACACGGTGTTTGCTACAACGGACATCTGTACAGCGGTGTTAGGTCAACCAAGCTCATGCTGTTATTCTAAGTGAAGAGTGAAAAAATTAAGCTTGACCTGGATTATAAAACATTGACTTTAAAGGTCTGCTGCTTCCTGTAAAGAGAGTGTTTTTGTAATTTTACGAAATCTAATCTCCTGAAGGTGCCCTGCTGGGTTCTGCAGCTGACATCATGTTTGTCTGAGCTTTAACAGATTCAACAGAGCTAGCATGAATTAAAGCAATTTACAACCAACTGTCTTTTTTGGTGTACAGCTGTGGAAAGGACACACAGAGGTGAAGGTCACAGCTCTGTGGTGATTTTGGTTGTGCAAGCTTTGTTAGAAATAAAAGTACAAACGTTTCTTAAACTGAAAAGATAGGTGCTAAACAGAGTGCATTTGCAATTATTTTGTTACCTGTGAAATCATACAACTATGTGCCCTAAGAACGGTCCTTTCAGAACAGGGTTGAGATTCATCAGAAGGCAGCATGGGGAAGCTTGCTTATGGTACGGTATCTGTGCTGATGAACAGATACCTAAACCCCACTCCTCAACTGTCAGTGTGTTGCCGTCACACTTTAGATTATAAAAAAAACCCAAAACACACCCTCACAAATTTCCACATGGACGAGGAATGTGACGGGGTATACCAGACCCTCTGAGGCGCCCTACTGGAGGCCTCGTGGCTCTGCCACACCCTGCCCCAAAAAAGGACAGTGGAGAGGGTCCTCCAAGCTGCCTAGAGTGGCTGTGTGGGACACAGCCAATCAGGGCCAAGTAGCCTAGTATAAGAAAAGCTGCAGGGCCATAAGGAGGTCAGTTCCTTGCTAGAGCTGAAGGAGTGTGGCTGGCTGATGAGGTAGTGTTTCCAGAAGCTAGGGAGAGCAAGAAGGAGCCCTGAGCTGGAGCTGGTTACAGGGACTCCATCAGGGCAAGGCCCTGATGTAAGGGTGAAGACAGCACAGGGCCATGAGGAAGTGGTCCAGGGAATTACAGCAGAAGAGATATCACCAAGTATCGCATCCAGCTCTTTGTTAGTCTCTAAGGTGATACAAGTACCTTATCCACTAGCCACCGGGGGAAGGGGCCTGGACAGAGAGCCACCCCTTCCCTCCCCCGGTGGGGAACTGAACTACAGTGGCCCAGCTGGAGAGCTGTAGCCAGGAAGCCCCAAGAGAGTGAAGACATTGTCTCTCCTCTGGAGACAATCAGAGAGAGATAGTGTGTGCAGCCGCACATTCGGCCAAGGGGGCCCTCACAAGAGATGAGTGCACCCTGTTACAGGATATTACCATGACTGCACATGCAAATCAAGCAATTGCACAAGCAAATCAGGTAACTGCACATACAAATGGATAGGTGCCTAAATTTCCATTTGCACAAATTATCATCTCCTTTGGATACAGAAGGGAAGTTGTACTTGCAAATGTAGTCATGAACGCTTTTGCTCGTAGACCTAAGGCTTACACTTTTTTTTTAGTATTTATTAAAAAGGAAAAGAATATAAAATATATCTCCATGTTTATCAAGAAATTGTTACCTCTTAGAAAATTACCTCTTTTCTTATTATCGATACACTGTGATTGGCCCCCCCTCCTCCAGTTGGTGAAATTCATGCCTGTTCACAGTGCTGGCACAAGCCTACGCCATACACCCCTAAAATCCCTATTCAGCCCTCAAATCAAGGATTAAATGGGAATTAAGTGGTGCATGGATCTCATGCTAGCACTATGCTCAAGGGTGAATTTCACCCAGTATGAATACATTCAAACTGCAGAATCAGTGCAGGCCTATTAATGTGAAAACCATACTCACGTAAGAGTGAACAGAACTGAAAAGTACGGATAAACATATAGTCAGATCAGAAGTGTCATTAGAAATCTATAGGAACAGCATAATGTAGCCACTAACTTTTGTTGTAAGTATCACATAAGAATATTCACATTTCATTAAACTTTCTTTTTTTAAAATATATCTCTTGAAATACTCACAATGTGTTTTTGGGAAAACTTTTGTTCCTGAAGATCTAGGGCCAGATTCACTGAAGCTGTCACAGACAATTGTTTAAAAAAGCTCAGTACAGTCCAGGGAAATGGAAATATTCATCCAGGGACAAGGCAGGCAATGTCACTTTGCAGTTATCAAGTTACCAGTGCTAGCTCTTGCTACCACCCCGTACATTCCTTTGCAAATTTGAAAGTCCCCTTCCTGTTTGCTCAGTGATGCATGCAGTGGTCTCAGCACATCTTTCCAGGTGGCCATGCCTGCTCCACGCACCAGGCGATCCCCCACTTGGAGCAATGCCAAGCTGCTGGACATCAGCATTTGGGGTGAGGAGGCTATCCAGACCCAGTTGTGCTCTAGCTATAGGAATTATGATACCTACGGACAGATTTTATGATGCATGATAGAAGAAGGCCATGACTGGGACACACTGCAGTGTAGGATAAAAGTGAAGGAGCTGCAGAATACCTACCACAAGGTGCAGGAGGCAAACTGCCACTCCAGTGCTGCGTCCACGAGCTGCCGGCTCTACAAAGAGCTGGATGCGATACTTGGTGGCGACCCCACCTCCACTGCGAAGGCCCCTGTGGATACTTGGTTGGCTTGCGTGCCAGTCGAGAGTGGACTGAGCCAGGAGGAGGAAATCTTGGACGAGGATCTGGAGGGGGACCCAGAGGCAGAGGATGACTTGGAGGTCAGAGATGCATGCAGCCAGAAGCTCTTTTCTACCTCAGAGGAGCCTAGCCAGTCACAGCAGTCAGATCTTGGCGAAGCACAAACAGGAGAGGAGACCCCTAGTAAGTGGATCTGATTTTGGGAATTGCTGAAGCGAGTTGTTGGGGGCAGGAGGGTTGCAGAAAGCAGGCTTGTCTCCCACTATATGCCTAGTCTGAGCGGCAGAACAGCCTGTTGATAGACTCCCTCAGTTCACGGGAATCTCCCTCAGAGATCTCCAGGCAACTCTTGTGGAGATACTGGGCAATCCACTTCTGCAGGTTCCTCAGCAGAGCTGCTTTGTTTCTTGCCATATTAATGGTAACTTTCCCACGCCACTGTGCTGTCACGGAGTGCGTATGTGGGGGGACCATTACTGCACACAAGTGAGCCACATAGAGGCCAGGGTGGAAGCTGCAGGCTTGGAGAAGACCCTCCCTTGATTCCCTGTTCTCCCTCAGCAGCGAGATATCTTCCATAGTGAACACAGCCTGTGGAAAATGTGGGGACAGGAATGATTATCAGGTACCCCCTACAGTGCTGGCTCTCCCCAAGATCCATGTGTCCAGTGTACAGCAGGGTCCGGGAAGAGTGATTTACCCTGCCCCTGTGGCTACTCACCATTCTGGGGGTCTTGTGGCTCATGTGTGCTAGCCTGGGGTCAGCCAGTTAGTGACAGGTGTGTGAGTACTGGCTGTATTTTAAAGCCCTGAATCAGTGTTGTAAACAATACTGCTTCTGTAAAATGTTGCATTTAAACCTCACAGAGATGACCATGGGAGCCCAGCCTCCCTCTTTGTTATCGGTGGCAGAATGGCTGCACAGAAAGCGGCCAAGAAGAACTAAGGAGGACTTTCTCCGTGAGGTTATGATGCACTCCGCCACCGAGAAACAGGAATTGAAGGAGTGGCGGGATAGCAAGAAGAGGGACCGAAAGGAGAACGCGGCACACCAGAAAGAAGCCCCGGAGCAGCTTTTAAACATTATGGAGCACCAAGTGGACACGGTCCAGGTGATACTAGCACTTCATACCGAGCAGCTCCAAGCCCGCCCTCCCCTGCAGCCACTGTCACAAAACTCTTTCCCATGTGCCCCCCCCCCCCACCGCCAACACAATGTTATCAACCTCCTGGCTCCAGTCTCTACCCACAACATTCCACTCCTCCGTCTTCACAGTCCAGCACTGAGGACTCCCACTACCGACTGCACTTAACACCCATCCCTCTGCAATTTGGCCCTGCTGAAGTATAGCACCCTCTGCACTATACTCTAAAGGAGAAGGTTGGGTATGATCCCTGGACATACACAAAGCTGTAGCTGTCCCGGGACCCCTCCTCCTCTGGAGACCTTCCCTTCCCCCATCCCCCTCCCTCTCCTTGCTGATGCATTTTTTCATTTGACTCTCTCCTCCGATTGTTGTTTTTTAATAAAAAAATTGTGTTTGTTTGAAAGCAATCTTTATTCTATTAAGGCCCCTTCTTGTATCATGTGCACCAGTCACCTCCTAGCATCACAAGCACTGCAGTCCTGGGTATAGCAACAAATATTAGCGGCTTTCAGCTTCACATTGCTGCCTCAAGGCATCCCTGATCCTTATGGCCCACGCTATGCCCCTCTAATAGCCCTGGTCTCTGGCTGTTCAAACTCAGCCTCCAGGCGCTGAGCCTCTGAGGTCCAGCCCTGAGTGAAGCTTTCACCCTTCCCTTCATAAATATTATAGAGCATACAGAATGCGGCTATAAGCATAGGAATATTGTCATTGGCCTTGTCCAGCTTCCCATACAGGCATCGCCAGGGGGCTTTTAAACAGCCAAATGCACACTCAATAGTCATTCTGCACTTGCTCAGCCTCTTGTTAAAACGCTCCTTGCTGCTGTCAAGTTGCCCCGTGTATGGCTTCATAAGCCACGGCATTAAGGGGTAGGCAGGGTTTCCCAGGATCACAATGGGCATTTCGACTTCCCCTATAGTGATCTTCTGGTCTGGGAAGAAAGTCCCTGCTCTTGCAGCTTCTTGAACAGGCTGGTGTTCTGAAAGATGCATGTGTCATGCACATTTCCGGACCAGCCTGCATCAATGTCTGTGAAACGCCCATGGTGATCCACAAGCACCTGGAGAGCCATTGAGAAATACCCCTGGCGATTAATGTACTCTGTGGCTACACGGTCTGGTGCCAGAATTGGAATGTGCGTGCCATCTATCGCCCCTCCACAGTTAGGGAAGCCCATCTGTACAAAGCCATCCGCAGTGTCATGCACGTTGCCCAGTGTCACGGTCTTTCGCAGCAGGATGCGATTAATGGCCCTGCACACTTCCATCAACATGACTCCAACAGTCGACTTTCCCACTCCGAACTGGTTAGTGACTGATCGGTAGCAGTCTGGAGTAGCCAGCTTCCACAGTGCAATCGCCACGCGCTTCACCAGCAACAGGGCAGCTCTCATCCTCATGTCCTTGCGCTGCAGGGCTGGGGCGAGCTCATCACACAGTCCCATGAATGTGGCTTTCCTCATGTGAAAGTTCTGCAGCCATTGCTCGTCATCCCAGACGTGCATCATGATGTGATCCCACCACTCAGTGCTTGTTTCCCGAGCCCAAAAGCGGCGTTCCACTGTGCTCAGCACCTCCGTGAATGCCACAAGCAATCTCGTGTCGTAGCTACTTCGCATGGCGAGATCAATGTCGCACTCCTCTTGCCTTTGCTGTTTAAGGAATAACTCTACTGCCACTCATGATGTGTTGGTCAGAGCGAGCAGCAGACTGGTCAGCAGTGTGAGATCCATTCCTGTAGCCTGAAGAGGCAGGGCGCGCAGTACACAAACCGTTGGAAGATGGCACCAAATGTGGATGGAAGCACAGGGATTCCTGGGATGCGAAACAATGCATCACGGGGCATTGGGACAGGACCCAGGATGCCCCATGACCCCCTCCACCTTCCCACAAGTTTTAGAGGCAAAAGAGAAAGAGATGCCTTGTGGGATAGCTGCCCCGAGTGCACCACTCCAAATACTGCTGCAAGTGCCGCAAGTGTGAACACGCTATTGCGCAGGCAGCTGTCAGTGTGAACACACAACAGCGGTTTCCCCTCAGTGCTCTCTGAGTGGTGCAGTAACTGCTGGTGCTGTAACTTTGCCAGTGTAGATGTGCCCTAATTTAGGTCTTGTCTACACAAGAAAGTTGCACTGGTGTAAATGAAGATGTGACTTTAAACTGATATTGTTAAAATGGTGAGAAAGAGTGTCTTGATGCAAGAATGGATTCTCTTGGTTTATTCAAAGTTGATTCGGAACAGTTTTAGCTAAAGCAAAATAAGTCTCTTTTTTTTTATACTGAAATAAGACTATTTGCACGTCCTTTTGCACAGATTTAACTATATTGATTTAGAGATGGATTTAAATTAAACTGCTGCAACTTGCTGATATAGACAAGCCCATAGCAAAGCAGAACAAACACTGTGTTGACAAGCCCTTAAGTGACTATGCTCCTACGTCACACCAGTGCTCTTGAAAACCCCATTCTTTGTCACATTAGTCAGTCGAAAGAGCCTGATAAAATTTTTGGATCCCCTTTCATTAAAGGTAATTAGCCTATCAGATTACAGTACTTATGAGAATCAGTACATTCCCCACCATCACTCTCACATCGCTATCTACAGTCAAAAGTAGGTCCCATTTCATCTATAGTTCAAATCAGTAATATAAACATGCTGGGTAACCAGGCCTTCCAGAAGTATCTACCTCCACAATGTCTACCTAAATCAATTAAGAGGGACAAAAAAGAAAAGATTAGATCATACCTGCAGGAAGAAAGGAAATAAGGAATGGCAGGAATTCAGATGCATGTTAAAACAGATTTTTAAAAATGTCAGGAATTCAAACGGAAACTTACCACTGAGCTCAGTAAAATATGTGAAATATGGCACCAAAAGGTTTTAGCTCTATCAGTAAATTAAAATCAAGACATGAGTCTTAGAGATTTTAGAATATCATGGGATTTAGGGGGGAAAAATGAAATCAAGAAAGATGAAGAGAAGATGACAACACAATTAGACGAAGTATCTTCTAAATCTGGTTGAGTAAACAATGTAAAAGCAATTCATCTGAAACTGACTGTAGTGGTAAGCTGGATGACTACAGGTTATTTATATCAGCATTGCAAACATATTTGGGAAATTAAAAGCATCTGCCCAAGAACAGATGAAATCAGACTGTGACCCAGAGGGAAAAAATCTTCTCCAAGTTACTAGTCTGTTACAAAGAGCTTGTGAGTACAAGCGAGTCTCTGGAAGACAATCTGAAGATTAAAGCTGGAACTGTCAAAAAGAGATGTCCTGCAAAGTAAATTTTAGATCCATAAACTTAACACAGTTACATATCAAATAAAAGAAAACTATGATGAAATCAGATTGCAAATGTACTGTTCTGCCATTTAGGGTTGGATGCAAAGCCCACTGAAATCTATTAAGTCTTCTACTGACTTCAGAGTGCTTTGGATCAGGCTCTTAGGCTGTAGTAAGCTGGCAGCAGCATGGGGGAAAAAAGGTCAAGAAATGAAGCAGAAACAGAACAAGCTGGAGAAAGAACAGAGTAAAATTAAGAGTGTCAGAACTACAGCAATCTGCGGCGTGTGGTCAATTCTCAAGCACGCTGTGGTAGAAGCATTGCGGAGGCTACGTGCTCAACTTATCAACTTTGTGATGTTCAAGTGTCATTTGCTGTATGCTCGAGAGCAGCAGTCATTGAGCTTCAATGACAGTCAAGCTAGCACAAGGTGTTTGTGAGAGAGCCAAAGGGAATGGAACTAGGGATAATAAAGGGAATCAATAACTAAGGCCTCTATTCAAGAAAGCACTTAAACATCCCTGTTCTAGAAAGCATGTAAGCATGCGCTTAACTTTAAGTACATGCTTAAATTCTATTGACTTCAGTTGGACTTCAATATGTCCTTAAAGTTAAGCACATACTGAATTGTTTTCCTGAACAGGAGTGCTTTCCTGAACGGCAGCCCTAGTTGTTGTTGTAATATATATTTATAAAACAAATGTTCCATTGTCTCGTTCTTATGATGCAAAAAGAACTTTATATATACTTTAGACCAGAATGTATATGTGAAGATAAAGGGAAAATATTGAATGGAAGGAACAGATTTCACTTCTAAACTTCCAAGGGTTATTTACAGGCATGGATTTTTTAAAAAGGACATTTAGAAATTGAATAATAGGTTGACAGTGACCTTGTTAGCTAATGTGCTAAACATATGAGAAATCCCACTTGGCTATCATTGTGTCAACAGAGATGTATTGTAAGAAAATCAGTCTGGTACCTTTTAAGTATTAAAAATGGTGGAAAGATGACCAGCTGTGGGTGTACTGAATGGAAGACCAAAGGTACAGGGGTTTGTCCCCAGTTAATACACAATGTACAGACGCTGGGGGAACAAAGGATGATGGATCATCCATAATTCAGCAGATTATGGATCAGGAAACTGTAAATAAATTTATAATTGTCCCTCAAGTCCCTCAATTATATATTTTATGGGAAATATTTAGGTGAACTTTTGTGTCCAGTTAGAACAAACTAGGGATTAGTGCAGATAAAATTAGTTACCATAAAAGTACGAATAGAAATATTATAGAACGGATGGAAAAAAGACTGCTCAGTGGTATCAATAAGGATCAAATAAATACAATTAAAGTAGCACAGATAATAACAACACAAGGGCTATATTAGGACCTGAGTGCACAACAGGTGAGAATGGTGCAAGGCACCTTCTCTCATTTATGCACCATGCAATAACTGATCAAAATGAGCATCTCTGGTGCTCTCCTGAGTGGTGGTGTGGGTTTGAAATCATATTTTTGATCTGACCTTTTTGGATGGCACAGATATCCACGCTAAAATTTACAGCTTTAGTCCCCAATTCAGGAAACCATTTCCATTTAGGACAGCACTGAAGCACATGCTTAAATCCTGCTGAAGTCAAATGGACTTCAGCACATGCTGAAAAAGCTAAGCATGTGCTTGTGTTTTCCTGAATAAGGTTCCAGATGACTCCTCACACATTCAAGCAGATCAGAACGCTGTAGGTAGTTTGCTGCATGCATAGGGCCTGAACCTTCATTCTTTTATGCACTCAACCCTTCTGCTGAAGTCAATGGGCCTTATAATGTACAGATGGATACTTTGACACTGTAACATAGATTTTTTTTAAAAAATGTATTAAAAGCCTTAAAATTCAAAGGGAAGCACATATTCACAAATATTAGAAATATTTCACCCTCTATAAAGGTGAAAGAATGACATTAAAAATAAGAGAACCCTTTTCCCACTTAAATAATGAATTCCAGGAGGCTATTGTCTATAGTTATAGGGGCCTATTTAAAAGCAGTATCTGTGCACGTGTGTATGGAGATGATTAACAGAGCACCATCTACTGGCATGTAAGAAACAATCCTCTAAGGCTAATGTACACCAGGTTCCACCTGCTAACACAGTTCTCTAAGCTTAGCAGCCATTTCTGAGTGTTCTTTTGGTGTTTTGGTGCAACTTGTGAGGTTGTTATCATGCTGGGAAAAATTCCCCTATATAGCTCATGATATTGCTTCACTTTCTTCCTCTCCTGAATCACTGTCAAGACCTCTTCCTCCATCATCGGGACCGAGAGACTGAAATCCCTTTTTCAGCTTTTGGAGAACTGATATTAAAGGGGAAAATATCTTAAAATTACCTGAATCTCAAATTACAACTGACAGAAACCACAAATCCTTTGAGTGCATAAGGTTACTACATTACATATAGTGATAGTCTTACACTGGCCCAGCCACACAAAAGGAATGTAAATCTATTACTGATAGTCAATTTTCTTACAGACATTTATAGGACAGTCACTTGTTAACTATATTTGCATTAGGTTGACTTGTCAGCATGTTGAAAATCAGGCCAGAGGATGACCAAATTCTATCTAGATGCTCAGATTGCCCTAAAACCCTTCAGTTCAAATAAAGCGGTGGACTGTCTCCAAAAGATCATTCATCTGTTTTAAACCTCAATCTTGGTAACCATGGCTGTAGTAGGAAAGCTCATTAGTAGAGCTGGAGGAGGATAAGAACTCTGTTTTGTGAAGGATTTCAAGATTTTGAAATCTGGCTTCTTTTCAAATCAAAATGAAACCTGAACATTTTGAAATCCTCAGTGAAGGAAAATTCTGGGGGGAAAAATCACTTTGGATCAATTGAAACATTTTGTTTAGACAAAATCAAAATATTTTGTTTTGATTTCAACTTTTGTATTTTATATGATAGTATATAATACAATTTTTTAAAAAATTTAAAACTAAAAGTAGTTTTAAAACAAAAATCAGAATGTTTTGCTCAATAAATGTCAAAATTAAATGTTTCAGCGTTGTCAGAAATTTTGGGGGGCTTTTCTCCAAAATAAAAAATTGCCAAAATCAGCAGAATTTTGAGAAGCATTTTGATTGCCATGGAATTATATTTTTCCATGGAAAGTGATTCCACTAAAGATTTTCCAATGAAGTCTATTCAATAGTTTTTATTGTAAATTGAAGAAATTATGGAGCCTCCAAACAGCATAGCCTGACATTTCCTAATTGTTTATTATACAGAAGGTCATTTTTAATATTTTGAGAATGTTACAGAAAAAGCAGATTGAGCCATTTCTCTTATTTTAAGGTGAATTTCACTCTATACATAAAATAATAATAATAACTAGCTCTTTCATAGAGACAAAATGGGTAAGGTACTTTTTATTGGACCCACTCCTGTTGGTGAAAGAGACAAGCTTTTGAGCTACTCAGAGGTCTTCAGATTGAAAGCTTGTTTCTTTCCACAACAGAAGTTGGTCCAATAAAATATATTATGTCACCCATCTTTTCTCTCTCATAGTCTGGGACCAATGTAACTCTTTTATAGTGACTTGCACCCTTCTAAGAAGGTTATCATTAATCCCATCTGCAAGTAGGGGAACTGAGGCACAGACAATAAAAGGGGGAGTCTGATCTCTTGGAGTAAAAGTCTGCCATCTTGTCAGTGCAGGAATTGTTTGAAGTCATCATCCACATGCATGTGCATATGATGACAGAACTGGGTTCTAAATGCATAATTAGTGAACTGGGTGAATTATTTGAAGTGAAAAATTTAGTCATTTTATGTAGCCGTTTTTTCTATGCCTGAACTGTCTCCAAAAGATCATCATTCCCTCCCATTAGTTATTTGAAATTTGAAAAATGTTTTATATTTCAGCCTATGGATTGCTCATGATCCATTCTGCCAGAATAACCCTTCAGATAATGAGCATTTGAAGTATGAGTTAATCTGATGACACAAAGGTAGAGATTTTTTTTTCCTGCTCCCTGGCTGGATGAGCGTAACTCTTAGAATGAGGTTCCCAGTGCAAATACTTGCAATTACCATCTAAAGGTTGCTTTCAGTGCACATTCTGCAACATTTGCTGTTCAAGCAAATACTCTGTCCAGTAAAGTGGTTTGCTAGAATATTTGTGGAACGTGAACATAAATGCGAGGAAAACACAGTAAAAGTGAATTTGTTTCAAAAATGTAAATAATATTTTGCAGTATTTTCGCTATCCTAATAATGAGCACAATTCATCTCAATACTCTGGTTTGGTAGTTCTTTGTTTGTTAATGTGCCTCAATTAGCTGATCAAAGTGTCTGTCTTTCCTTAGGGTCCAGTTCTTTTTCTTTTTAACACAGTCTCAACTGAAACCTTGCTTTGCTAGAATAAAGAAAAGGAGTACTTGTGGCACCTTAGAGACTAACCAATTTATTTGAGCATAAGCTTTCGTGAGCTACAGCTCACTTCATCGGATGCATTCAGTGGAAAATACAGTGAGGAGATTTATATACACACAGAATATGAAAAAATGGGTGTTTATCATGCACACTGTAAGGAGAGTGATCACTTAAGATGAGCTATTACCAGCAGGAGAGTGGGGGAGGGAGGAAGAAAACCTTTTGTAGTGATAATCAAGGTGGGCCATTTCCAGCAGTTAACAAGAATGTCTGAGGAACAGTGCAGGGGGGAGGAGGGGGGAATAAACAAGGGGAAATAGTTTTCTTTGTGTAATGACTCAACCACTCCCAGTCTCTATTCAAGCCTAAGTTAATTGTATCCAATTTGCAAATTAATTCCAATTCTGAAGTCTCTCATTGGAGTCTGTTTTGAAGTTTTTTTGTTGAAGAATAGCCCCTTTTAGGTCAGAAATCGAGTGACCAGAGAGATTGAAGTGTTCTCCGACTGGTTTATGAATGTTAAAATTCTTGACATCTGATTTGTGTCCATTTATTCTTTTACGTAGAGACTGTCCAGTTTGACCAATGTACATGGCAGAGGGGCATTGCTGGCACATGATGGCAAATATCACACTGGTAGATGTGCAGGTGAACGAGCCTCTGATAGTGTGGCTGATGTGATTAGGCCCTATGATGGTGTCCCCTGAATAGATATGTGGGCACAGTTGGCAACGGGCTTTGTTGCAAGGATAGGTTCCTGGGTTAGTGGTTCTGTTGTGTGGTGTGTGGTTGCTGGTGAGTATTTGCTTCAGGTTGGGGGGCTGTCTGTAGGCAAGGACTGGCCTGTCTCCCAAGATTTGTGAGAGCGATGGGTCATCCTTCAGGATAGGTTGTAGATCCTTGTTGATGCGTTGGAGAGGTTTTAGTTGGGGGCTGAAGGTGACGGCTAGTGGCGTTCTGTTATTTTCTTTGTTGGCCCCTCCACCCTCATGAACATGATACAGTTCTGTGGTGACCTAGAATCCTATTTTCGACATCTCTGACTCAAGGAATATTTCCAACACACCTCTGAACAACATACTAATCCACAGAGACCTTCCTACCAACACTACAAAAAGAAGGATTCTAGGTGGACTCCTCCTGAAGGTCGAAACAACAGACTGGACTTCTACATAGAGTGCTTCTGCCGACGTGCACGGGCTGAAATTGTGGAAAAGCAGCATCACTTGCTCCATAACCTCAGCTGTGCAGAACACAATGCCATCCACAGCCTCAGAAACAACTCTGACATCATAATCAAAAAGGCTGACAAAGGAGGTGCTGTTGTCATCATGAATAGGTCGGAATATGAACATATTCCGGAATATTCTGACCTAAAAGGGGCTATTCTTCAACAAAAAAACTTCAAAAACAGACTCCAACGAGAGACTGCTGAATTGGAATTAATTTGCAAATTGGATACAATTAACTTAGGCTTGAAGAGAGACTGGGAGTGGTTGAGTCATTACACAAAGTAAAACTATTTCCCCTTGTTTATTCTCCCCCTCCCCCCACTGTTCCTCAGATGTTCTTTTTTCAGAGTAACAGCCGTGTTAGTCTGCATTCGCAAAAAGAAAAGGAGTACTTGTGGCACCTTAGAGACTAACCAATTTATTTGAGCATAAGCTTTCGTGAGCTACAGCTCACTTCATCGGATGCATACTGTGGAAAGTGATCCATGGTAGATGACATGGTAGATCCCACTTTCCACAGTATGCATCCGATGAAGTGAGCTGTAGCTCACGAAAGCTTATGCTCAAATAAATTGGTTAGTCGCTAAGGTGCCACAAGTACTCCTTTTCTTTTTTCAGATGTTCTGGTTAACTGCTGGAAATGGCCCACCTTGATTATCACTACAAAAGGTTTTCTTCCCCCCTTCCCCACTCTCCTGCTGGTAATAGCTCATCTTAAGTGATCACTCTCCTTACAGTGTGCATCATAAACACGCATTTTTTCATGTTCTGTGTGTATATAAATCTCCTCACTGTATTTTCCACTGAATGCATCCGATGAAGTGAGCTGTAGCTCATGAAAGCTTATGCTCAAATAAATTGGTTAGTCTCTAAGGTGCCACAAGTACTCCTTTTCTTTTTGCGAATACAAACTAACACGGCTGCTAGTCTGAAACCTGTCATTTTGCTAGAATAAGTTCTCTGGACAATTCCTAGCATCAGCCACCAGAGGGTACTGAACAAACATTCTTCTGCTCATCTCCCCATGGAGCTGAAGATGTTTCTTTTGAGTTTGTACTGCTGGTTTAAGTGACAATGTGTAAGAGGTGGACTTGTGTTTGTGAAATAGATGAGAAAGTTTGCCTTTCCTACTGATAACTTTACAGTTATTTTTAGTATTGATTTCTTGGAAAAAGCTTGTTACTAGTACTGTAAACTCAAACAGTAAGCAAGTCCCCTGTCTGTTAAATTACAAATTACATGATGATTTAAGTGTTTTCTTTTTCTATATTCCTTCCACCAGAGAGTTTATTTTCCACATGGATCTTTGAAGCTAAGTTTTGACACCTTCTGCTTGTTCAAACCACAACCCAAGAAGCCTAGAACTTTCCCAACAGCTATAGTTAATTACCACCAAAACAAGGCTGGGGAGGCAATATCTTTTACTGGACCAAATGCTGCTGGTGAAATAGACAAGCTTTCGAGCTACACAGGTCTCTTCTTCAGCTGCTTGATCCCAGTGCAGCAAAACAAGATGGGCATCACTAGGATTCATGAGAGGAAGGATGAAAACCATGGTAGATGCCATAATAGTCAAGTGATGAGGGGGGGGACAATGAAGTGGAGGAGAGAAAAGGCTGCACAGATGAGCAGTGTTGACAAGCAAGGCTGCACAGATGAGCTCTACCGGGTGGCATAGGACTCTCCATCCTTTTATGTCTAATGCAACCTGACCCCTCTAGTGCCAGGCGCTGGGACGGGGCAGAGCCTTGTGATAATTCCCGGACATGGCCATCACAGGGAGGAGGAGGAGGAAAGTTAATATAGATCCCGTGGGTGTGTTCAAGCCCTTCTTCTGTGGGTTGTTCCTCAACCTTGGGAGCTACTTTGGCACAGTGACTGGATGTCTCTGCTGTTTCACTTCTGAAATAGACAGCACTGAAGACTCTCCCCTGGATCACAGCTTGAAGACCTGGACAGCCTCATTGATGTGTTTGGCTCTCAGTAGGCGACATTCATTACACACTAAAGCTAGTTGAAAATTTTCTGAAAACAATTTTTCCATGGCAAAAATTCCAGTTGAACATAATTAAAAATTTTTGCAGGAACATGTCTATTCTGTCTAAACTTTAGATGGAAACCAGAGAGGCTGGCTGCTTGGTGGGCCCCCCAGCTTCCTGGGTGGCCAGCTCCCTTGGGTGCCCACCTGGCAGTCCTATGGGCTCCCCAGCTGCCAGGCTTCCCGCTCCCAAGCCAGCAAGGTGGCTTGGGAACCAGCTTCTTGGCCCAGACTTTTTTGAAAAATTCCATTTTGATTCGTCTCAAATGGAATTTTTGAAGATGTCCATTCCACAGAAAGCTTCACATTTCTGACTCTTTTTTGTTCTGATTCAGAATTTTTTTAAATGCAATTTTTTCTGCAGGATGGAAATTCCAGTTCCTCCACAGCTCTATTTCACACCCACAAAGCCAGAGGCTTCTATGCAGGTGATGAGCATGGGGCCTGGAGAGCAAAATCCACCCTCAAGTCCAGAGGCAGGCTATGGAGCTGCAGCACAGCATCTAGCAGCTACTGCTGCAGCCTGTGGGCTGGAATAGGGTCCCCATGGCTAGTAGGGGGCGTAGGACCACTGGAGCCAAGTAATTATAGATCCCCTAGCTAATGAGCTTAAGTCCTCTGCTACCTTCTATAGCACATGGGTGCAGATTTGTCTCTATGCTGCTTTTGCTCCACAACCCCACTTTGGAACATAAGTGGTATGAAGGGTCTTTACACAAGTCTTGGACACAAGGTGATAGATCCACAAAAGGGATTTGGGCTCAGTGTTGCAACACCTAAGTTTAGACATGCTGCCGCCTAATGGAATCCGCAGCCCCAAGTTAGGCATGCTGGCTAACTGTGGACTGCATGGAGAGAATCAGATGCCTGAGAATGGGATCCCCATTCTCACCTAAACTAGCCAATAGAAAATGCTAAGGAAAGAGGTGTGGCCTAAGTCTGGGCCAGAAGGAGGTACCTATCTCTGCTTGGGATCCACAGCCATGAACCCTCTCATGGAGTTAGACACCGAATCCTTTTCCCAAAAAGGCAGGGGGGCGGGGGGCGGGGGAAGAGGTTTATAGTCATTGGAACAGGGATGTGAATTTGGGTTTCCTTCATCACAGGTAAGTACACTAACCACTGGGATATAGTCATTCTAACATGCTTTCTGACCCTATGAAAATTTAATTATTTATACAAAGTGGAACAGCTTCAACAGGAAAGATTGAGAGAGACATCCCAGAATATTCCATAGCCCAATGGTTAGGGCATTCTCTGGAAGTGTGGGTTCAAATCCCTGCTCCAACTCAGGCAATGGGAGGATTTAAACTGGGTCTTCTACATCCTGGGTGAGTGCTATAACCTTTCCTAGTGAAAGGTGAACTGTCAGGCTGGAGGGAGGTTACTAGTGGAGTTCCTCAGGGATCGGTCTTGGGACCTATTGCATTTAACATTTTTATTAATGACCTTGGCACAAAAAGTAGGAATGTGTTAATAAAATTTTCAGATGACAAAAGTTGGAAGGTATTACCAATAGGGAGGAGGACTGGAATATCATACAAGAAGATCTGGAGGACCTTGAAAACTGTAGTAATAAAAACGAGATGAAACTTAATAGTCCAAAGTGCAAGGTCATGCATTTAGGGGCTAAGAAGAATGATTTTTGCTATAAATTGGTGACGTATCAGTCGGAAGCGACAGAGGAGGCAAAAGACTTGGATGTATTTGTTGATCACAAGATGACTATGAGCAGCCACTGTGATGCAAAAGTGAAAAAGGCTAATGCAGTCCTAGGATGCATCAGGTGAGGCATTTCTGTAGAGACAGGGAAATATTAGTACCATTATACACAGCACTGGTGAGACCTCCTCTGTAATACTATGTGCAATCCTGGTCTCCCATGCGTGGGCAGCAGGTATCGTAGCCAAGGGGAGGCTTTTCCTCCCCAAACAGCCTACTGTGGCCCTGTGCCCAGGCCAGTGTACTTGGTGCCTCCTGCAGTGATTGGCGGCCGCCGGGGTGGCTGGTGCTGGGCCGTGCTGCCTGCCCGGCGCTGGCCGCCTGAGCACCAGGACTGGGGGCTACCCTGGGGCTGAGGCCGCTGTGGGGGTGCTTTGGGCTCCTGCGGGAAGGGGGAGGTATAAGGAGGTGGGGCAGAAGGGGTGGGGCGAGGCCTTGGGCACAAGGGGAGGGGCCAGGGGTTAGCCTCCCCAGGCGGCCGGGTCACCGGCTGCCCATGCTCCCATGTTTGATTAATTTAAACTGGAACAGGTCCAGAGAAGGACTGCTAGGATGATCAGAGGAATGGAAAACCTACCTTATGAGAGGAGACTCAAAGAGCTTGGCTTGTTTAGCCTAACTAAAAGAAGTCTGAGGGGAGATATGATTGCTCTCTATAAATACATCAGAGGGATAAATAATTAAATAACTCATCCCCCTCCCTGGTAAGTGCCAATGTTGATAGAAGAACAAATGGATATAAACTGGCCATCAACAAGTTTAGGCTTGAAATTAGACAAAGGTTTCTAACCATTGGAGGAGTGAAGTTCTGGAACAGCCACCCAAGTGGCATACTAGGGCAAAAAACCTAAGTGGCTTCAAGACCGAGATTGATAGGTTTATGGAGGCAATGGTATGATGGGACTGCTTACAATGGCATGTAATCAATCTGCAATTGCAAGTAGCAAATATCTCCAACAGCTGCTGATGGGACACTAGATGGGGAGGGCTCCAAGTTACTACAAAGAATACTTTCCCATTTGTCTGGTTGCTGGGACTTGTTTGCCATATTTGGGGTTGGTTCCCCAGGATCAGATCAGCAAAAACCCTGGTGGGTTTTTTTTTGTTTTGCCTTCCTCTGCAGCATGGGGCAGGGGTCACTTGCAGGTTTAAACTACTGTAAATGGTGGATTCTGTGTAACTTGAAGACTTTAAATCATGATTTGAGGACTTTAGGAACTCAGCCAGAGGTTAAGGGTCTATTACAAGAGTGAGTGGGTGAGGTTCTGTGTCCTACAATGTGCAGGAGGTCAGAGTAGATGATCATGATGGTCCCTTCTGGCCTTAAAGCCTGAGTCAAAAAGACTCTTCCCCACTCCGCCCCGCAAGCAGCTGGCAGAAGGGGTAGTTTGAGACTATAGGGTAATTATCTGTGGGATTAATGTGGATAGTGTTAGTGCTACAGAGACATCATAGATGGTGCTATTTTGAGAACTAATTGTTACTATTATGGACAAGTGCAGGGAGAGCTCATTCTTTTGTGAATTTTATTCTTGTATTACATAGTTTAATGATGGTAAATGCTCTGTCGGATAAAGACAGATTCAAAGCTATCAAACTAAATAATAGGAAAAGCTTGTGCTACATTAATAGTCATGCTTTTTACAAGGAGGGTGTGTACACCTTGACTCTTCTGTTGCTGACCAAGTTGCGGCTCCTGTACCAGCATTAGATTACATTTAATTCATTTTAAAATAGAAGTTTTAACTATCCTCCTGGAATGCTTAGTGCTGTGGAAATCTGAGCTCTGGAGGTGACGGACTTGATCTTATTTAAGTCAATGGGAGTTTCGCTACTGCCTCAGATGTGAGGATGGTTCTGGTTGCCATAATGCAGGCACTATTCACTAGGGGCAGCAGGGTGCTTGTACCACCATACCATAACCCCAGTAATGGGACAGGTGTGTGGGCACCACTCTGGCAGCTAAAAGTGCAGGCACTAACACCTGGGGGCAGCACTAAAAAGGCTAACTCCCCAGGTGTAGGAGTGGTAGCAGGGGTGCTGGAAAAAATTTTAAGGTGTTGAGAGCCTTTGAACCAAACTGTAAACCCTGTATATGATGGAAACCACCTCAAGCCTGCAGGTGCAGCAGCATGTGCTTGTGGCAACAGGTGGAAGACCTACTCGCTGCAGAAATGGGGTGGGTGGGCACAGGAAGGGTATGGGGATGCGATGCCTCCAGGGCTGGGCAAAGGGAGACGCCACACCCCCATTGCAATGAAACCCAATTGCGCTCTCAGCACGCAGGCACCAGCCCAGCCGGTACCAGGGAAGGCACTTCTCGCCTCCCCCAGGGGAGAGAGAGAGGGGGGGGGGGACTGAGTCGCGCCTGCGCAGTCAGAAGGTTTCCCTCCGAGCGTGGAGCGCACACGCGCTTATCGTTGCGTCCCTCGCTGACGCCGGCTCGTGCACGGCAGGCGGTGGCGCGAGGGCGGCCGGCGCGCGCAAAGCGGTTCAGAGCCGGGGTGGCGGTTGCTCCGTGTGTGCCTCGCGGGCGCCTCCACCCCCGTCTCAGTTGATGCTGGCGGCTGGGGCGATGATGAGGAAGAGGCTGAGGAGGGAGGTGGGGGCCTCCCGCCCCGCCGACCCCCGCCTCCCGCCCACCGGCTCGGAGCCCCGCCGACCCGTCCCCTGCCCCTGAGGAGGCCCCGGGCCGAGCCGGAGGCGGCGAGCCAGCGGCCCCCTCCACGCCCCCTCTCCGTCCTCAATGTCTCCCCCGCCGCGGGGAGGCTGCTGCCGCCTTGGAGTCCAGCCGCCCCGGCCCCTTCGCCGCCGCCCCCGCCCCCTCGCCGTCGGCCCGCAGCAGCCGCCTGGGCGCGGAAGGAGCCCGGCCTCCCCGCTGTCGCCGCGACCCGGCCGCCGCCAGCCCCTGGCGGCTGAGGAGCAGCGGAGGAGGCGGGGAGCCCCCCGGGGAAGATGAAGGCGGAAGCGGGAGACAACTCCATGATCAACCTGTCGGTGCAGCAAGTGCTGAGTCTGTGGGCGCACGGCACCGTGCTGCGGAGCCTCACCGGTAACCAGCCCAGCGCCCGCGCCCCCGGTACCCGGCGGCGGGGAGGGGCATGCAGGGTGGCTGTGCACGCTGCTCTCGCCTGAACCCGACCCGTGGGGCGGGGGTGACTCAGGGCAAAGGGCGGGACTCCGAAATGGGATAAGCGCGGGGATCCTGTTAAAGGCAGAGCCCCCGTAAGCGTCGGTGGGGTCCCACATCACTGGCAGAGCGGGGGGGGGGCCTTCGCTTTTGCCTCCACTTGTGGTAAGGGAGGGCTGACAGTGAGTGGTTTCCTTCCTCTCTGGGGGCTGGTCACGGGAAGGGGCCAGGTGTGATGATGGGGGCTGGCAAGCCCACACTGAGCCAGGAAAGGTTGATGACGGGGCCCATTAAGCCCCTCCACGCTACACTTGGGCTTGCTGTCAGGGATGAAGGGGCAGTTAAAAAGGAAAGAGGACAGCCCAAAACCTCCTATTTCTGCTCCCCAAGGAAAGGGCCTGTGCAGAGACTGCTGACTGCCAGACTCATCTGGAGGAAAGTGAGCCTGGTCCAGTACTGTGGAGGTTTATTTGGGGGACTCTCTTTGCCTTAGTACAAGGAAGACTACTGGGCTGTCTATGCTAATGAAACTGTTGCAAGGAACCGGGGGCGGGGGGGGGGGGGGGAGAGGGGAGGGATGGCCTCAATAAACTCTGAACTTTCGCATCCTACTAGACTCTGCCCACTAGTTTTTCTTTTAAAAAGGAGTACCTGTGGTACATTTTTTTGAGCATAAGCTTTCGTGAGCTACAGCTCACTTCATCGGATGCATCTTAGTCTCTAAGGTGCCACAAGTACTCCTTTTCTTTTTGCGGATACAGACTAACACAGCTGCCACTCTGAAACCTAGTTTTTCTTTGACACTGAAGAGCACAGTGTCACCTGGATTGCATGGGATGTAGGGCACATCAATTGATCGTTGGTTGTGTTGATAGGCAGAAGTTTTGGAGTGGTAGTGCTCTTATTGGGCAAGTATTTCCTATGTAAGTATGATTGGACTAGGAGGGAGTGCTGAACTAAACGGGCTCTGGATTTCTGCTGTACAACATACTACGTAGCATTGAGAGATTAATATTAGTAATCTGGTTTTGAAATAAGTTGTCTGCTCCTCCCCCCCGTCACCATGTTTTTTCCATTGATGTAGTTGTGGCTTGAGTTGCTAGATATGTGCTTTTCTTTTAAATGTTGAGGTTTTATCATAATAAGCATGCAAGGCTTGAAAAATCTATTTGCTTTTGGCAATACACCATAATCTATTGTAGGAAAATAAGAAAGTTGAATAAAGTGAGGAAGTAGAAAGAAGTCATAACAGAAGCAAGAGACAGACGTAAAATTTTTCAGTGCAGCAAATTGAAACGTTGACAATAAAACACAGTATATAATATATTTCTCTTCTCTCTATAAATCATAGGGGGCATGACTTTGGAGGGAAGGGTAACAGGACTTTCAACTTGACTAGTAGGTTTTTTTCCTTAGAGTACTGGGCATAAAGTAAATTTTTCAAGCCTTGGAAGCCTGAATACATGTAGTAGTAGTAGTAATAAAAATACACTGAATATATGCAAACATAACTATTGGAAAGTTAACTATGTTTTATTAAAATTTAAATCCTGGATTCCTAGCCGCCTTTAAGGGAAAAGGATGCCAGAGTGTGATAGATGCTTCTGTGGCATATTTCCTCTTAAAGTTTCATCATTAGTCCTAGGGGGGTTTTTCTTACCTGGCAAAGTAGATTTCTGTATTAATCATTCAGCATACAAAGGGGTTGTAGAGGGGTTGCTGTTTATCATGGTGTTTTTTTCCTCCAGTCCTCCTTGAAACCGTGCTTTCCCTCAGTTTGTTGCTGTTGGGCCCAGTGTCCACTTGATGCCCAGTGTGCATCAAGTCTGGAGGGGATTTGGAAGAAAGCTAAATAGTTATACAGCACCACCATAGCATGTAGTTTCTAACTTTGAAGACTAGATGCTAAAACCCCCCGAGTATATAACCAAATGTAAGTGATGCAGGATCAAGTTGATAGTCTTCCCCAAGTTTGTGTTGGGTTTTACTGTATCCACTCCATTCACTTAGTCTTTGTGAATCTGAGTTAATTGCTGAGTAGTAAGTAATGAGGGTCATCATTTATGCTTATATGGAATTTAGTGAAAGGCTGTGTAATTTATTTTTAGAGCTGGCACTCTTTAATGAATAGTAAAAAATTAAAACCTGTATATTCTACCAATTGGTGTCAGTATTGGATCTGGCAGTTTCTAAAGGTGTGTGGAATACACTTAGTACTTAATTTACAACTGCAGTTAAAACATGTTATGCTTTCTCTGTTGCTGACACCTGTTGCTGACAGTGAATGACTTTCATAGCATAATATTGCATAGTTTTGAGGAATTTTGTGTTCACTCTTTATAAAAACTGTGACTTGCGTGGATATGCATTTAGGGACTTAAATGTTGTTTTTATTTTATTTTAAATCATACTCAACAGCTAATGTTAGACCTATAACTATGATTTATTGTAAAAAAAAAAATAATTATATAAGCTTTTTATATATAGATATCAAACAAACCTTCCCTCAAAATATTTGACAGAGGTAGAATAAATTGCTTTAGAGTTGGGTACAGTGACTCTCCATACAGAGAGAAAGGTGGATGCATGAATGAGTGGTTTGCTTGCTGACCATTACTTCACTTGTTCTCCTGCTGCATTTATGAGAATTTTTTAACTCAACTGAGTGTAAAGCATTTCATTCTACCTTTGACATGTACAGTGTGTAAGAGGAGACTTCTTGGATGGAGTGAGGAAAGACATTTTTAAAGGTATCTACAAAGAAATCTAGCCCCAGGAATGCATTCAAGAAGACCCTTACGTATTGACTTCAGGAATCAAACTGGTTTTGTCCTAAAGAGGCCTATCTTAGTTAGATGAACAAATTGACCTTGTAATGGTTATGTTTATATAAAACTGCAAAGTTTATATAAACAAAGTGAAGGTTTGCTGAACAGTTTGACTGAACTTTTAGGCTACATTAAAATGTATTATGTTTAAAGATCACCTCTTTAGTCAAGGAAACTCTGCAGCATTTATTTGCACTACCCCATGTAACTGTTGTATATCTTTTCTGCATGTTTTCCTGTTGTTGCATATTCCAAGGATTTAAGCTTCATGCACCTGCGTTAGTTTTGTTTTCCCCATCCCTGCACTATACCTCATTCTCTTTCTCTACATCCCTGCTTAGAGAGGGAATTTGAAAAATTCTTGCTGGAGAGTGAGTGATTACATCTTCTAAAGTCAGAGTATGTTATGTTAATCTCAACTTTAGTCTCCACAGTTTACTATGGACATTTTGTTTCCTTTTAAAAATGCATGATTTTTAGAATCATTGAGCACCTTGAATTCTTGACTTTTGAGAGCTGGTGTTACTTGGCTTCGCTGAAAATCAGGCCTAAAGTTTATTAGCCTTGTGCAGAAAATAGAAAACCACCTTCACTTCAAAACCTGTTGGGCACTTCGAAGAGCCCAGCTAACTGAGCAAAAATTTTGCCCTGTCAGTTGTTTAAAATAATAATAATCTAGTATGGCTTATGTTCCAGGCTCCCCTTTTTTAGACATTATATTGTCTTTGTGTGAGGAATTTTTATGTGCCTTAGTACAACATTGTGGAGTTACAGCATTATTCTTCTGGCAATAACCTATCCTACAATTATATAAAAAAGAAGAGAAAAAGCCACTATGTTAAAATTGCAAAGTGAAGCACTTCTACGAAATGCCAGGCTTCAGTTTGCCTGTGCAACCAGAATTTGGCCCTCTTGAGCATATGCATTATGATTGAATACTAGTTTTCCTGCAGAAGCCTTGCCTCATTCAATGAGTGAGTAGTCTTTAATATTCATCTGGTGTATTGCCTTGGGTTTATTTACTGCACCCTATTCAAATCCTGGACTGAATACAAAATTATGAATTTTATCCTGGGTATTTTCTAATTAGCTGTTCTAGTATCTGAGTGCTTCACAAACATTAATGAATTTATCTACACAACACACTTGTGAGACTAGGCGGTGGTATATCAATTCTACTGAGGGCATAGAAAGATGAAGACCAAAATTGTCAAGTATCCACTAATTTTGGGTGCCCAGTTTGAGACACCTAGGACCTGTTTTTTCCCCAGAAAACTTAGCATTTTATAGCCATTTTTATAACATATTATTTGTTCAAAGCACAGTTCCAGTTGACTTCAGTTATAGTTGTGAGTGCTCATACTTGTGCAGATCTGGTCCCAGGTGTCTCATGGGCACCCAGAAAAAGAAAAACACAGCTAGAGGCCAACTGAGAACATTTTGATTTAAGTGACTTCACTAACATCACATAGAATCTCTGTGGCAGTTGCAGGGATAGAATCTAATTCTCTAGGGTGGCTTTCAGCTTCCTTAAGCATAAGACTTTGCTTTCCTCTTCCTGCAACCCCCTGCTTTATTCATTCCACACCATCTAACTTCTGCAACAAATGAGGTAGGGATTCTACAGATGACAGCCTCATTCATTACCCAACCCTAAGCTATTTCCAGAGCCCCATCTATGCTGTGCACTGAATGAGGCAGTGGTCTTGTGGAAAAAAATGTGTGTGATTGTATAATAAGACTGTCATAATTCATAAGAACAAGGGGATTTCATTAGCAACCTCCTGGTATTTCCTAACTTTTGGGTGTTGGATTTTGCAGCCTTTGCATTTTTCAATGTAGTTCTTTTTTATGTAATGTTTTAATTTTAAAGAGGTTTTTTTTTTAATCACAGGGAGCTATATTGAACCCAAATTGAGTCATCAGTGGGGTTTGGATCTTTTCATCCCAAGCACAGACCACTTGAGCTAACAAACTGGTAGCAGTAGCAGGCTGAATAGGTGAATCAGGCACTAGAGAGGGATGAAAGACATTTTGCCAGTGGGTTTCACAAATATTTGCTAATAACAGGAATATTGAGATTTGGGACTCCTGGTTTCAATTCTACGTCTCTGAGAGAAGAGTTCTTTCTAGTGATTATAGACCTTTCCCTGTTTCTCCCCCTCCTACTCCCCCCAGCCTGTCTATTTTAAACAAACAAAAACCTGACTGGATTTCAATTGGCAGTATCTTTGTGTTTTTTCCTAAACTTCCATTACTATACTTGATCTTGAACGAATATGACTGACCAATCAACTACAGGCAAACCAGCCAAATCAAAATTTTTGAACTTGGATACCTAAAACATAGGCAGCTAAATACATCTTCCACCCCCCTGAGATACTGGGCACTGAACTTGCTGTGAGCACTCAGCATCTGTGGAAAATCAGACCAGTTACTTAGATGTGTAACTTTAGATGCTCAAGTTTGAAAGTTTTGTCTGGAGTCTGTTTTCAAAGCCTTTCAAAACAGCATATTCTTCAAGCTATTTTAAATCTTGTTAATTTCGAGTCCAAGCAGGATGCCTTCCCTGTTAGTGAGGGACTGCTTGACCTGGCCAAGGCCCTGTGGCAGATACCAACCGCCATAATGCCTGCTGCAAAACAAACTGAGGAGAGGTAACAGGTACCTCTCACAGGATTTGAGTACTTTGGTCACCCCAATCTGGGCTCCTTAATTGTGTCTGACGTACAAGAAAAGTCAAAATTGAGTAAGTGTGTCCCCAAGGGCAAGAACCACAAAAGGCTTTGACCTTTTGGGGACAAAGTCGTACAGTCTGCTTTCTTATAGTTGCGTGTGGCTAACTGTTAAAGCTTTACTGCTCAGTTATGACTTTCTAACACGGGACAGGGTAACTTCCTTTGTCACAAAGCTCCAGCATGACAGCAGAGAGGAAACTTTAAAGACATAGTTAAGGTAGTCAAATTAGTGGCCAAGACAACCCTACAGGCAGCAATGGATGCCTCAGACACTGCAGCCTGGTCTGTGGCCACTATGGTGACAATGTACCAAGTCTCTTGGCTTCAGGCATCTTTAGAGAAGCACAGGCCACGATTGAGGACTTGCCCTTTGAGGGCTTAGGCCTGTTCAACGAGTTTAGAGCTCTGCCTGTCCGCTCATTCAAGGACTCAGTTCAACCTTTGCTCTTTGTGGATTTACACCCCACCACCATACTGCAAGTCATATTGCCCTCAGCCCTATTCAAGACAATAGGCACTATCTTACCATCCTATGCAACCTAAATATCATACTGAGACGTGACCATGCCAGGAAGATACAGCAGAGGATGCCAGCCTTCCTCAGCAATACACCCCTCCCACAACACGTCAGCCAATTTGATGGTACCATTGGGAGCCACTTTGGACGCAGTCTAGAGAGCATCACCTTTGGAATTTTCCTCACCTTATTCCGCTGCATGTCATCTACAATGACATTTCGCGTATGGACGGGAGATCTCTGTCATGGCTCCCGCGTTCCATTCTTTACCTATACCGACCCTCTTTCTCCAACCATTTTCAAGGACCCTTCCCATGAGAGCTTGTTACATACAGAAGTAGCCTTGTTACTTCATCTAGAAGTCATAATAGAAGTTCCACCAGAATTGAAGGGAAAAGTCTTCTACTCAAGGTGTTTCTTCATTCTCAAGAAGAGAGGTTTTTTGTCCTATTGTAGATCTGAGGACACTCAGCATATATATATATATATATATATATATATATATATATATATATATATATATATATATATATATATGCTGATCATCAACAGCCTGCCTCCCAGAGGACAGGTTCCTGTCTCTCTGGTTGAGAAGTGACCCAAGATCAAATCCTATGGTGACAGTTCAAATGAGTCTTGGACTCATAGGTCATGGTAAAAATTCCACTTGTGGTACTGACCACTACCCTAGATCCATGCTCAGCCCATCAGTGCTATCCGTTAGGGTTCAGAGTAAGCACCTGGCACTCCAGCTAACACTACTTCAACTTTAGAGAGAGAAGAGAGTATTCTTTCTCTTCCTCTGGCTCAGATAGCAGCAGGGAGATGTCACCAACATATTCCCCAAAGCCCTAGGCTATTTTGATCCCTGTCTTTCAGAAAAGGGAGACTAGAGCACATACCTTAGGCCTAGAAGCTTAAAAGGGACATGACCCCATGGTACCCATCCCCTAGCCTCCTAGGGCATACCTATATCAGCACCCTTGGCCCTACTGGGTACCATGGGTCTTACAGCCCGCCAGGAAGTCAGCATCTACAGTTTCAGCCAGAATGAGGTGCCTCTTTCCATCAAAGTATGGGGAGCATTGCAGGTGGCCCAACCAGCAGTCCTTCCAACTGAATAGTCACGGGAGCAAGACTCTGAAGAAGAGGATCCATAGGCTGAGGAGAACAACATTTTTGCTCCCATCTCTTTTTTGTTACATGATGAGACTTTGGTTCCCACTTTCACTAACATGCAGCCTGATGCAGACCTTTCAAGAACTGTTCTGTTGCATGACAGACGCAAGAGTCCAGTGGAAGTTTTCCGGGGGAAATCTCATAAATTCCTTGACAAATTGCATATTACTCCTTGAGGACATCTTGTGATGCCAATAAATGAGAACATGCTTGAGCCAGCTGTCACACTGTCTGGAGTGGCTTATGACCATAAGTGCCTACTTCAGGGCAGACCCTCAAAAAGAGGGCAGTCACCCCAAACTGGTGGTATGCTCTATAATTAGAGTTCACCAAGCCAATGACAAATGTGAACTCCTGGATCATTGTAACAGTCTCACCATGGAGTCATAGACCATTCCCTGGGCCACTCTAGTCTATATTGCCACTCAGGCAAGCTGGACTTAGTGATAAATGTTCACTTACACCAAAAATCACGAAGTATTCAGGTTGCTTCAAGACCCAAGAGACCAATCACTTGCCCCAGATCGGTGGGTACCCTAGATCTTACACCAGAGACAACACCTATAGCCAATCCTGTAATAAAGTAACGTAAAGATTTATTAACTAGGGCTATGTCTACTCTACCGCGGTAAGTCGACCTACACTACGCAACTCCAGCTACGGGAATAACATAGCTGGAGTTGACGTACCTTAGGTTGAGTTACCGCAGGGTCTGCATCGCAGGGTGTCGACGGGAGAAACTCTCCCTATAACTTACCTTATTCTTCTTGTCAGAGGTAGAGTACAGGGGTCGACTGGAGAGCTATCTGCTGTCGATTTGGCGGGTCTTCACTAGACCCGCTAAATCGGTCACCAGTGGATTGATCTCAGAGCTTCGAGCCTGGCTGCAGTGTAGATGTAGCCTAGGAAAAGGAATGTTATTTACAGCTTAAAGCAAGCAAACTTACACACACAAATAAGTTGCAATCTCAATGCTAAGAATGACAGAGTTGTAGTGATCTGTCAATTCAAAATGTCTTTCAGGGCAGACCCAGGGGTAGCCCTTGGGGTCTCCAGCTTCAATTAGTCTTGGCCCTGTGAGAGTTCAAACAACAAGGAGATGGAAAATGTTCCTGTGTCTTTGTTTTATTTCTTTCAGTCAGCCTCCAAGTCCATAAGATGAGCTTCCTTGCATGTAGCACTTCCAAGGTGTGATATGGCCATATCACAGTCCTTTAAATTGCGAAGTTCCTTGATGGCCTCTCTGATTTTGTTTGCCCTTGTGGATGCATGAGGTGGGAAACGCTCTTCCCATCTGCGCTCACAAGTTTAGAGTGAACATTTTCAAAGTTACAAAGTAAAACTTCCATATTTTCTTATCATGTAATACAGACATTATAAATAAGATTAACACATGCAGCAACTTGCCAACATTCTGTAGATTGTATACATTGTTATAAAACTAATACCTATTTTGAGCAACACTAACACATAAGTGAACTGGTCTGGTCTCCAGCTATCAGTTTGTTAGATCTTAGCTAATGCCTGCAACCTTGGCAAGAGTTGGCACTAGACCTGGTAGTATCACAACAGCCAACTTACTATGTCAGACAACAGCATCTCTGGTGCCTACACCTGAGTGCCTAGAAAGGAAACATCTGTTCCTATCGGCAGGGTTTGAACAATTTTACACTCAACCTGTCCCTGGTAATGGCACATGAAGAGGCAAAACAACAGTGACCACCGAAGACCACACCCATGTCAAGGAACCAAAAAAGCTGGACTTGTTGGGACTAAAAAACTGCTCATCAGCCATTTTACAAATGATTGCTAATTACCATGTTTTATTAGTGAAATACAATTACTTAAATTGGAATAGTGCTGATAAATTTTTACATAAACTTCCTCTGGAGAGTTAGGGAGAATTGTAATCTCCTGCGTCTGAAGGAATGCTGGTGGTATACTCTTTCTTCAAGCTGTCATCTGTGCGTTGGATGGCAATAGTGGAAATAAGGGTAAACCCTGCATACTTCTGGAAGATCTGTCCTCCAATTTAAATATGACGGGACTTGGGGGTTAGTGGGATCTGCACTCTCTAGAAGCTGCACTGGATAAGACACGGCAGCAAAGTCCATAGCTGTCTTGATAGCCACAAGGAGATCTTTGTTATAATCTTCTGGAATACCTAAAGAAGTCCAGATGGCAATTGGGGACCTATCCTTTGAGTGATGTTGTATTGTTTAGTCCCAAGACTGGCAAAGCCCTATGCTCCTTAAAAGATTCTAGGGCAACATTGAGGTCTTTGTAAATGTATACATCAGCACTCAGGGGAAGGCAGATTAGGCCTCAGCACTATCGGACACTATCAGGCTTCTTGCATCACAGACTGTCTGAAGCATCCAAAAAGAGTCAGATTGCAGAGGAGAAGGCCATCGGCCTCTTCTTCTTCAGCTGCTTATGCAGCATCGTTTTCAAAAAGCAGATTTGACTCCTCAGTTAGGAGCCACATAACTTCTTAAAGAATTCTCTCTTCCCTTCCCCCACCTCCTTCAATTTGAGAACAGTTTTTCATCTCTATAACTATGGACTGATGGGTATAGGAGATTGCAGAGGTGGGGTACTCCATTCAATTCCAGACTCTTCACACCGCACATATCCCTTCCCCATCCATATTCAGAGACCTTTCTAACTAGAGCACACTACAACAAGAAGTAGAATAATTTCTAAGGCTGGTCTACACTACGGTTAGGTCAACGTATGTGTCTGCACTACAGTATTGCTCCCACTGCTGTAAATCACCCACTACACCAACTTAACTCCGCTTCCACAAGCAACGTAGTGCTTAGGTCTGCATTGACCTAACTATGTTGTGTTAGCGTAGACACTGCGTTGACTGTTCCAGCTGTCGGTGCCCCACACTTCAAGGTAAATCGGTGCAAACAAACGCTCCTGGTGAGGACCATACCACTGACAGAAGGAGCTGGTGTGGACATGCCAAACCAATTTAATTACTGTGGTGGGTGTACATCCATATAACTTAAGTCAACTTAATTTTGTAGTGTAGACTTGCCCTAAGTCTTGGAGCAGTTGAAGTCCCTCGAGATTACAGGGGAAACAGGTTTTATTCCCCTTACTTCTGAATACTTAAGAAGAAAGGGGTTTGACATTCAATTACAGACTTGCAACAGCTGAACATCTTCATCCACAGGTTCATCTTAAGAATGATCACTGTGTTCTCCATAATTCCCTCTGTGCATCCGCAGAATTGGTATTCAGGTCTTGCCCCAAAGTCATTTATCAAATGCCTGGTGGTGGTGGCAGCATACGTCAGAAAACAAGTTACCCAAGTTTTTCCTTACCTAGACAGCCTGGCTCATTTGGGAGAGATCTCCTCAGCATGTGACTTTTGCCCATTATCGGGTACTCCAGTGTTTTGCTTCGCTCTGAGTCAGTCAACAAGGAGAAGTTGGTTTTAATTCCTTCCCAAACAATAGAGTTTATAGAGGCATTACTGGACTCCACCACAGCAAAGGTTTATCTGCCTAATCTGAGATTCAACTGCATAGTAAGTCTGGTCAATCAGTTACAAGCCCAACCTCAGACATCAGTAGTTTGCCTCAGTCTCCTAGGGCACGTGGCCTCTCACACTTTCATAACTCTGCATGCCAGACTTCACCTTCAATGCTTGCAAGAGTGGCTGAAGTCTATATATCCACTCAACAGACATCTAGACTGTGCAGACATCTAGAGAGTGCAGATCCCACTAACTTCCAAGTCCCATCATATTTAAATTGGAGGACAGATCTTCCAGAAGTATGCAGGGTTTACCCTTATTTCCACTATTGCCATCCAACGCACAGATGACAGACGTTTCCAGTCTAGTATGGGGGAATTCACCTTGACCATCTCCACACTCAGGTCTTATGGTAACTGTGGTTCTTCGAGGTGTTGTCCATATATATATTTTATGACCAGTTCTCCTTCCCTGCTACTGCAGAGTCCTTTAACACCTGGATTCTATATTGGCGAAGGAACTGAGAGGTAGTTAGGATTGCCTGGATCTTTATGGTCTTGGGTGGGAGGTATGAGGACACATGGGGTGCATGTATAGACTCAGCAGACACTGTTACCCAAAAGAATCCAAACCTGAGCACATGGGGTGCACGCTTATCAAGAGCAGAACAGTTTCTTCTTCCAAAACAGTGGATGCTATCAACTCTTGCACCTTATTCTGTGGGGTCATTGATATCAGTATTATATTAATACGCTATCATGATGGTACACAATCCTGGCTGAGACTGCAGTGCGGATACCATTCAAATAGCTTGTCTCTTCATACTGAAAATTCAAGAGAAAAACCTTCTGGGAATGTTTCTTGATCATCTAGTGCTTAGGCTCTTAATTATAAATCCTCTCACTATCCAGTCCTGTTTCTTTTGTAGTTCTTTGACCATGGAATTGGAAAAAAGAAAAGTTGGCAGCCCTTATAACTGTGAAAATAACTTTCTGATTGTAAAATAATGTAGTAATATCAGGCTAAGACTGCAGCAGCAGTTTTAATGTGTATTAGAAATGGGGATTGATTAATCATTTTCTGAAACAGAGCTGTAGACTTATGTTTTTGGCTATGCTTGCAGATAAACTATGTTCAGCACTGGTTCAGCTGGATGCACCATCAGCAATGGGTATATTTTATAATGTAGAAAAGGCTCTAAAAAGGCAACCTTGAATGGATTCAGTTAAAGACAAAGCACATTTTACAGTGGGTCATAAGCAGGGCCTGTGTACTTCATGGGACACTGGATCCATACTTTGCAGGAAGGTTTCCTGATTCCTGCCATATGTACTGTTCTGTGTTATACTTTAAACATTCACTTGAGACTTTTATTGAAATCAATATAAAGTACTGTGATGGGGCAAGGCCAGATGGCTATAGAAAAGTAGTGGGAGATAGATATATTAGCTCCAGGCTAAACAAATCCCTGGTACCAGGATAAGTGAAATGGCAGCTGCTCCAGGTCAATTAAGACACCTGGGGCCAATTAAGAACTTTCCAGAAGGCAGGGAGAATGCTAGGTTGATTGGGACACCTGAAGCCAATCGGGCTGGCTGAAACTAGTTAAAAGCCTCCCAGTTAGTCAGGTAGGTGTGCATGTCAGGAGCTGTGGGAGGAAGTTGTGCTGTTGGAGAGACTGAGCAGTACACACCATATCAGGCACAAGGAAGGAGGCCCGGAGGTAAGGGTGAAGTGGAGCTTGAGGAAATGAGGGCTGCTGTGGGGGAAGTAGCCCAGGTAATTGTACATGTCATGTTTCTAAAAGGTCAGCTACCATAGCTGATACTATTAGGGTCCCTGGGCTGGAGCCCGGAGTAGAGGGTGGGCATGGGCTCCCTCCCACCCCCCGATTAATCACTGAGACTGGGAGACAACAGAGACTGTGCAAGGACGGATAACTTCTCTTCACCTTCCTCGCTGGCTTATGATGAAAATGGCTCAGTAGACTGTGACCCTTGTCTCTAGAGAGAGAAGGGTTACGTGGAGGGTCACAGTGAGCCTCTGAGGCTAGCGAAATCCGCCAGGAAACACGGGACCCTCGGGAGGCAAGGACAGAGCTTTGTCACAGTACACACAGGGAATATGCTACAATTCATTTTCATGATTAGTACAATCCAATTTTAATTGATTTTTGGTTTGTTTTTTTTCACTGCAATAAGTGTTATCTAGTTCTTTGGCAATCTTTTGACAGTCTTTTAAAAATACTTTATGCTACCCCTAACTTTTCACTGTTTGTTTGTTTTTAATGTATAACTACATTTTAGAAGTTGAGGGGGAAGTTAGAGATTTCGGCATGCAAATAAGGGATGGATAAGCACCCATAAAGAGTCAGGAGGAGATTTGTGGGTTTGAGGCATGTAGCATTGGAGTGAATGGGAGCATTCTTAAGTGGCCTTTCTGATTTCTTAGTAGTTTTCTCATTCCCATATACCTTCAATGATCCTTACTGCTCCTTTACTTTCCAAGTAGTAGTAACATTTGTCTGACATTTAAAAGGGGGACCTGTTTGTATTCAAGCACACGTATTACACCATTAAGAACTTCAGTTTTAGTGGTTACCCAGCTGTGACAATATAATGTCGGCATATTTTGAAGAAATAGTAGAAATTACTAGACTGACATTGTTGACTAATTGTAAATAAGCAACTAGAAATATAAAAACCATTTGTAACTTGGCTCTTTATAAACGTTAGGTTTTTGACTTAGGTACAGTAGAACCTCAGAGATATGAACACCAGAGTTATGGACTTACCGGTCAACCGGACATCCTGTGGAATCAGAAGTCCTCAATCAGGCAGCAGCACAGACCAAAACAAAAAACCAAATACTATACTGCCTCGGGGTGTTAGCATCCAGGCTCAAGGCTTCAGCCACGGGGTTTGTAGTTGCAGCTGGGGCGGGGGGCTTCTGACTCTTGGGAGCACCGGGGCTCCGATCCCAGTTTCAGCTTCACGAAGGGTGTTGGGGCTTCAACCCCACAGGGGGCGCTGCAGCTCAGGGATTTAGCTATGAGGGGAGTGCTAGTTCCAGTCCCAGCGCTACCTCTGTAGCTAAAGCCCTGAGCCTTGGCACTCCCCCTCCCCAGCTGAAGCCGGAAGTGGAACCATGGGGAGCCCTGAGCCCCAGCACCCCCCGTGGGGCTGAAGCTGGGAACGGAGCTGTGGGGCTGAAGCCCCGAGGCCCAGCACCCCCCACAGGTCTAAAGTGCTGAGCCCTGCTTCTCCCCCAGGGCAGAAGCCACAGCCACCCGGAGTCCTGACACCCCACACCCCCTTTGCAGCTGCCAACCCAAACACCCCCCACCCCCCCCACCATATGGCTGAAGTCCGTAAACTTTTGCTTCAGAGTTCTGGTCAACCTCCATTCCTGAGGTTCCAAGGTTCTACTGTAGTAAAAATTCCGCTCCTTTGGGGTTAATTTGTTCGTCAGAACTCTTCATTTAAGTTTTTGATTAGCTAGGGTGCTAGCCTTCATCTTATTTTCCCCATTTAAATCACTAATCTTTGCACCTTTTTAAGCTTCCTTGTTAAATATTTTTGATAAGCTTGTTTGCATGTGACAGTTGAATAGTTCTACAGTAGATACTATATATTAGTGTGAAAGTACAATGAAATTCGGTTTTAGAAACAACTTGAGGGAAACACGTTGCTTCAGAGGTACTCTTTTGATGAAGGTGGACCCAAATTTTACTTGGAATTTTTGGATATACTTGGGGGTGTTTCTTTAAGATGTTTGGCCAAATAGTTAGTGTCTTGAGCACATACCGCTATCTTCAGATTGCTTTCTTCTGAAGACGGAAATCAGTGTTTTTCTTATAAAATACAGTATTTCTAAACGTCTTGCTTTATAATACATCAGAATATTAACTTTTATTTGACTGCTTTCTTTTCAGAGATGTGGTACTGGGTTTTCCTATGGGCTCTCTTCTCCTCTCTCTTTGTCCATGGTGCTGTGGGAGTGTTAATGTTTGTGATGCTGCAGAGGCATAGGCAGGGGAGACTAATCTCTGTCATTGTGGTCAGCATTGGATTTCTGGGTTCTGTATCTGGAGCAATGATAACCAGTAAGTCTATTTTGTTTTTACATATAGTTTTACATCTTATTTTTAAAAGAACGTTATTTCTTAGCTATTCTGGTAACTGTTCATACAAATTTATTACCTTAATCATGTAGTTTTTCCTATGAGAATGTCAACTTGGTTGCTCCTTCTCCTGTGTGAAGATAAAGGCAGTACAGAACTGTCAGAGGAGCAGAGGACTCTTCAAATCTGTGTCCTCATATCTGCAAACCGTGGGGAGACCTCTGTTCTGGAAAGGGTGTCATTCCATTCTTCTTTACTGAGACTGGAGGTGACAGCTCTCCAGTCTCCTGGGGTTCTGTGATAAGTGTTTCTAGTTATTGGAAGGAAATCATGTATTAAACTTTGTCTACGCTGCCAATTGAATGACAAAACTTTTGTTGTTCACAGGTGCTTAAAAAGCCCCCCTTTCCCCCCCGCAAAAGACACAAGTTTTGTGCAGCAAGTGGTAGTGTAAACAACACAAACCCCACTCATAGGGAGTGGAAGTATTTTGTTGGCAAAAGTGCTGACAGACAGCATTTACACTGTCAGACTTTTAGCATCACGGCCTTGTCGCTAAAAGCTGTGTAGTGTAGACAAAACCTTAGTCTCACAATGGTTTCCTCTGCATTGGGCTTGCCACAGTGATTCTGCTGGTCTTGTCCTACTACCTGGTGGTTAGGCCACCAATAACCTCAATGTCTTGGATCCCCGCTTTGAACCAACTTATGCTCTGACAGGAAACAATTGTCCTGAAGGAGTTACACCTCTGAGCAATCAGATGCAGATTAGACAGACGGGCACTTTTCTGACAACGTGGGAAATCCTCTCTTCGAAAGAAAAAACCTCTCCACTCACTCATCGCTCAATCCTTGGACCCAAATGAGGAACTAAGGCCTTGTTTTGTCTATGTGAGAAGTGCACGGATAAAACTAAAGCAGTTCAGAAATGATTTAGTTAAATTGGAGCAACCCCTTTAAGTTTGGTTTGACTGCATTATTCATTTAGCTTAAGCCAATTACTCACCAACTTAAGCTAAATCAAAAAGGTTCTCTAAGCAAAATAAGAATCTACGCAAGGTGGTTGCACCAACTTGACTAAATCTGTTTCTAAACTGATTTAGTTATATGGGTATGACTTATCATGCAGACAAAGCCTAAGAGTTGGAGTAAAGCCCAAAAAAGCAAAGGGGCAGAAACTTGTATTTCATTCATTAAAACAATGCCCATATACAGAATATTCCCACACTAAAGTGAATTGGTTGAACAGAACCACAGTAGACTACAGGAGTAATTTCAACCAAGGAGTCATTAGTACCATCAGTGGGATGAGCTAAGTTAGATCTAGATCTCTTTGCAAACTGGATAAACTGAAGTCAAAAGGTTCTTGTTAAGGCGTAAGGACCATAAAACCAAGGCCATTGACTCCCTACTTCAGCTATAGGCAAAATGTCATCCCTATTTCTTTTTGTCCCATTCCACTCCCTCCAAGGATTGGTCAGGAAATCAGGTGAGAGAACAAGAGTATGTTTCTGGCTTTATCACATTCCCTGGTACTCTGTAACAGCTTCAGCAACAGTTTTGTTCTTAAAAAGAAAAGGAGTACTTGTGGCATCTTAGAGACTAACAAATTTATTCGAGCATAAGCTTTCGTGAGCTACAGCTCACTTCATCGGATGCATACAGTGGAAAATATAGTGGGGAGATTTTATATACACAGAGAACATGAAACAATGGGTATTACTGTAACAAGAGTGATCAGAAGAGGTGAGCTATTATCAGCAGGAGAGTGGGGGGAAGGAGGGGAGAACCTTTTGTTGTGATAATCAAGGTGGGCCATTTCCAGCACTTCACAAGAACAACTGTAAAAGTACAAGCCTTTTAAATAGGGCTGTCAATTAATTGCAGTTAACTCAAGAGATTAACTCAAAACAAATTAACTCAATTAAAAAAATTAATTGCAATTAATCCAGATTTAATTGCCCTGTTAATAATAGCACTTTAAATTTATCATAAATAGTTTTGAATGTTTTTCTACATTTTCAAATATATTGGTTTCAGTTACAACAGAGAATACAAAGTGTACAGTGCTCACTTCGTATTATTTTTAACTACAAATATTTGCACTGAAAAAAGATAAACAAAAGAAATTGTATTTTTCAGTTCACCTCATACAAGTACTGTAGTGCAAACTCTTTATCGTGAAAGTGCAATTTACAAATGTAGAACTATTTTTTTTACATAACTGCACTCAAAAACAAAACAATGTAAAACTTTAGAGCCTACAAGTCCACCCAGTCCTACTTGTTTAGCCAATCGCTAAAGTTTGTTTACATTTACAGCAGATAATGCTGCCCACTTCTTATTTACCATGTCACCTGAAAGTGATAAAAGACATTCACATGGCACTTTTGAAGCTGGCATTGCAAGGAATTTATGTGCCAGATATGCTAAACATTTGCATGCTCCATCATGTTTCGACACTTAGATTGCACTATCTGTTTCTTTTTTACGGTGCAAATAGTTGTAATAAAAATATTAAAGTGAGCACTCTACACTTTGTATTCTGCATTGTAATTGAAATCAGTATATTTGAAAACGTAGAAAAACATCCAAAAATATTTATAAGAAATTTAAATTGGTATTTTGTTGTTGAACAGTGCGATTAAAATTGTGATCAATAGCAATTAATTTTTTAATCGTTTGACAGCCCTACTTTTAAAACATTCTCTTTCCCCAGGTTACTCCCTCTCTCAGGCAAGAATGGGGTGTTTCAGGATGACCCTCTAACTTTGCTGTCCAGTAAAAGCAAAAGAATAAAGTCACATAAACTATACACACTCTGTCCATACACTGGCAGTGATTCCTGATAGATGTCTGCCACCCCATTCAGGAAGTTACTAGTTACCTTAATTATTCCAAGCCTTTAGACATCCGTGCCTTAAAGGGTATTTTCATTGCAGTTTACTTCCCAATCCAGAATTGCCTTTTTTTTTTTTTTTTTTTTAGAATGATCTAGATGGCCCTTACTGTGGGTCACATTTACCTAAGGTGTTTTTTAATGTACTGCGATAGTTGAAGCTGGAGAGATATGGTACTGGGGTTGGAATTTAAAGACAGTCTGTTTTTTTTATCGGAACTGATTCACTTCCTTTATGCATAAAAGGAGGAGCAACCCAGTTGTTTGTCTGGGAGTTCTGTCTTGTGGAAAAAATTTATAACAAGTAGGCAAAATTTGTTTTTGTGTAAATAATGCATATTGCCATGTTTTTTGAATGTGCTGTACTCCTCAATCTTTCAGTGCATCATTTCCAAGGGCTGGCTTAGAACACTGCATCACTAGCTGCTAATCAAGATACTAGAGGAGCAAAATAATTTTATTAGCAGGTATTGTCTGTTTTGGCAAGTGGCAGAGAACACTGCTGCTTAACCTACACAGCAGGCTGTAGTAAACTTGTTAAGATCAGCTATGGCCATGAAATGATTTTTTTCCCCCTTCTTAATAGTTTACTGCATTGCAAATTGTGATGTGAATTGAGGTATTCCATCCTTTTCCTGTTTAGTATTGTATTTCAGCTAGGTTAAATTTAAAGTAATTATTTCCACGTGACAAGACCAACTTGAGTTTCCATTTTACATTTCACATCTCCTGCCTCTGTTGTGTTTTTGGAAAATGCAGAATAGCTTATTTAAATAAATTGTAATTTGACAAATGGGAAATCCCGTCCCACTAATTGGCAGGAAGTCCAGAATCTCTGTGCCAGGAGAAGGAATATTTGTTAAATGCACTACAACTAAATGTTGACAGAGCATGCAAGTTGTCTAATGGAATTTAATGTTTGTAGACAAGAAGCTGTAAGATATTGATTAAACAACATTGGACAATGTCATGCATATCTCTTTTCTTCTCGCCACAATGTTCTAGATGCAGGAATTTTTGATACATATATTCCTCAGATGTTGTTTTCTCTCTTCGCTCCCCTACTTATTTGCTGCTTACTTTTCTATTTATTATGTTGGCAGACTTCAACCAGTGTGTTTTTTGGCTCCATTCCAATTTTCCTGTGTTTATAAAATGCAAATGCTGGACACACCCTAATTTGCAATTTGACAAGAATAGATTAAAAGTCTCTCAAACTACCAAAGTTTGAGAGGTTAACAGCAGTGACTTTTTTTCACCTAAATATTGCCAGCCTTTCAAGAGCTCTTCAATCTCTGTCCCAACTATTAAGACACTAGAATTTGAGACCATTTTTTAGGAATGCTGTTTGTTAAAACCAAGCAGCTGGATTTCAGTTTGGGGTGCATTCACCAACAGAAATGATCTCCAATGCAGGAAGAAGGGCTCTGTCTAAAGAATCTGTTTGATTTTGACAGTGAATAGGCAAGAAACATTTAGGAAAGAGTTTGTCCCAGGTGGTTGAAATAATAAAAGCGTGGTATTTCTGGTGAGATACTGTAGATGGCAGCACAGAATAGTTTTTCTGAGAATAAAAAAAATCCCTTTTTACCTAACCAACGCCAGCAATACCTCCATGGAGTGTATTGTTTTGAACACAGTACTTTGTCATTTGGAATAGCGGCATGCACTATGGTTGGTATGAGAACAAGATTTTCTGGTTTTAGAAGGTGCCAAATTAGATACATAATTAGACACGTTGAGCCTGATATACTTACTGAAAATCAGTTCAAAGTAGTGTTTTTCCTTAAAGTTAATATTCCTTGCTTCTGTTTACTGTGGCACACCATCCCATGATACGTTGACCCTACAAAGGGCTCTTTTTATGTTTCAACTAAACCTATCTTCATTAACGTCAAATAGTGTCCATATGTTCTCCCTACATTCTGGAGCCTGAATAGGCTGTTTCTTTTCCTTGTGATCTTTAAGTACTGAACTGTAATAAAGTGGCATGTACATTTTCCATACTAAATGTGTACCATTCCACCATCCTTTTATTCCTCTAAGAAACTTCTTCTAATGCAGAAATAGGATGTGTTGCCCTCCATATGTTTTCTGAAGGCATGAAAAAGGTGCACTGAAAATGGATTACTGTGATCCAGATCATGCTAGCACATGGGATATGAAATAGAAAAATTAGTTGCTCTTAACAGAACTGTTGCAGGCTCTTACATTCTTCTACTGACAGACTGCAAAGGTACACTAAGCAGGACTGAGTTTCATTGTAAACGGAAACATCTAGCATTATTTTGGAAGGCAAAGATTAAATGTTATACAGCAAAACCTAATGTTCCTGGTTCATAGCTTCATCACTGGTATAGCAGTGCATGTTATTCCCAACTGTTGTTCACTGCTAATAGTGTCACTTTTACTCATATTAAATCACTCGTGAATAAGACTGCATGATTTTATTCTTTGATCTTGATTTGTGAAACATCACATACTGCATGTGTGATGTGATATTTAGCATGAGGATGCTAGTGGGAAGGGTTACTAGTAGCAGTCTGGTTAATTTACAATATGGTATTCTATTTTTTTTAGTTTACCAAGAACCTATCCTGGCCTCTTGGCGCTATACAGACTTTTGATGAAAGCCCACATGCAGAAGTGCAAGAAAAACTATTTCCTCGCTATTAAACATTGTATAGAACATTATATTGATATTCTTTTTCATATACTCTGCAGGGTGATATTGCAACATTTACTAGTATTATGTTTTTTTATGTACCTCTAATACAACTCTTAAAGATTTTAGCACTGGTAAGTCAGAATGATACTGACTTGCTATGATGAAATTGAGTTTAGTCTCACTAGAAAATAGTTTATGGGGAGGGGAACCCAGTTGAAATGTAGAATGTTGTTGGGTGGTATAAATATTTTACTGTATCTGAGCTTTGCAAAATTCAAATGTTTTTGATGGAGTGAATAAAACTATTATTTTCTTCGTTATAAGCATTGTTATAAGGGGATACAAGTAGACTGTATCAGCTGGTAAATTTTCTTGGCAATTTTGCAAGGCTTCTTTACACAAAGATAAATAGTGTGAAAATGTCTGAGGAAACTGCAAAACTTAACAAATTACAAAAATAAATACATAAAATGTATAAGTATTTGTTTGAAAGGAACATTTGTATATGTGTGTGTAATTTCCTAGGTTTTTAAAAAATGCACTTCAGCTGGGAAACTATACTTAATGCCTATCATGACAGTGAGAGAAGTAAAGCAAATTAGTGTTAATAATTCTGCAGTAATAGTTTGATAACAGGTTTGCTAATAGAATATGTTGAGACCTGATATTAATCATCATAAGCCTCTGCTTTGACCTTTTGTTCGTGTAATAATTTCACATGTTTTTTCTTGTGATTCTAGGTGCAGCAGTAGCTGGAATTTACAGAGTAGCAGGGAAGAACATGGCTCCTTTGGAAGCACTGGTATTTGGAGTTGGACAGACAGTACTGACATTGATTATCTCATTTTCAAGGATTCTTGCTACACTTTGAGACTTCTGTGAAAACAGTCAGTTGATATAAGGAAACCTATTGTCTGCAGAGAAGTTTCCTGAAAGTGACTTCAGTGGCTGGTGGACATGGATTAGTGCAACAGGAAGAATATGGGACCTGTACTTCAAATCTAGAAGTTCAGTCAAGTGGGAAAGGACTGCCCTCTAGTGTCCACACTGTTGTACTACTGCTCTGCACCTTATGTGCCTCAGTCACAGGAAAGGTGCAATTAATATATGTGAAGCTGTGAGATAAAGCACCTTGAAGAGCTGCCAATCAGGTTAACACTTGATGATGAGATCATTGTTCTTAACAGTGTTGAAATACAGGGACATTTCTGAAGAATCGGTACATGTGCCAAACTTGAAGTTTAATTTTTTAACTATTGATAGTGTGAACATTTGAAATTGTAGTAATAGATGAGTGCTGTGAATATATTCCACATTAATTCAGGTAAACTAGTAAGGTACTTGCATTTGTTTAACTCAGTCCTACTCAATGCTGAGTGTTACCCCATTCAGCATGTGAAGTAACTACTTGTTTTTTGAACTGTACATGAGTATTACTGGGATATAGGACTGCAGCAGCTCTCTTCATAAAATTCATGTGGTTAGCACTATATGTAGGAGATCTTCAGTGAAGCAATTCTGTGAGGTTCACCAACTATAGAAAAGAGATTTTAATGGTTTTATTTCTACATACTTGGTATTTTATCAGTCCAAAAATCATCAAGCAGACTGTGAGTAGGGCAAACTAAGTACAACCTATTATGTATATTTACAAATGAAATTTAAATTATTCCTTTACTCATAAATTTTGTTTGAAATATAGGTTTTCATTAATCCTTCTGAAAAAGGTACTTGTGTTTATCTTCAAAGAAAGAAGTTGTTTCCAGTGTGATGTCAGAGAAGTTACTTGTTGCAATTAAATCTTCTTTTTAATGATATTTAAAAACCAGAACCAGTCTTTAATTCTGAAACATCTAATGTTTAAAACATGGTCTAATCTAGGCTTTGAAAGAGAATTAAAAAAACAAGTAAAGAAACAACAAAGAAAATTGAAAGGGATTTTAAGAAATATTTTATGTTTGGTACATGATTGTTCCAGTATTCTGCTGAACAAAAATGGTAAATTTAATGTTAAGATCCGGTCTATCAGTATCAAAACTGGAACAATAGTGTGATGCATGTACTTCCTCATTTCTGAACACATTTTATCCTATGTGGAGTTTTCAGATATTTAGCTTTCAGTAGACTTGTGTTCTTTCTACTTTAAAAGGAACAGTGGTAATATGCATGTAAAATGCACATATAAAATGGTTCAAAGTGAATAGAAATTTTAAAATATTACAGGAGTGCAGAATTCAGAAGGGCAAGAAGGTCTGTGTGAGGAAAGAGGGAATCATTCATATCCTGCTTCAGTGGAGTACTTTACAACAGTTGAATAAATGTGTGCATAGAGAGGGAGGGCTTAGGCACCAAAGGTGTTGCTGTCATGGTGTCCAAGATTATTCCAGGCCTGTTGAAACAGTAGCATTTGCAGCACTATCAAAAGGACACTGTCACGATGGTTACTTAAAGATCACTTTGCTCACTGCTTCAAAAATAGAAAATAGAATACAATAAATTAAAATCTGATTTTACCATTTTTCCTCCATAAATATTAGTTTATCATTATTCGTAATTGGTAGGCTGCTGATATCTGTAGATAATTATTTAAATTTTTCTCATTAATTTATGAAAAATTGATTGCAGATAGTCAAGTCCCTGACTTCAAAAAAAACGTAGTATAAATAAAATAACTGAAGTTATGTTCCTTCTAATTTAATGTGCCTTGGAGAGAGAGATTTTAGGGGAAGGAATTTAAATAATTTTACTGTCCTCTTACTGCTTGTGCTCTTGTTGCTTTTACTAACAGGTTTGGTTTGGTTATCTGATGCAATGGTTTAATCAACAGAAGTACTGGGACGAGTAATGAATTCTTATGACATGACAAACTATGGAACCACGTTTTATCTGGATCTAAAAATTCCTTTCTTAAAACATAGTCGTTGGTAACTTGAATAATTTCAAGACTTCTTAACTTTCACTAGAAAGCTGCATCTTAGACTTCAGATTTTTTTGCACATCTAACTAACTTGCTGTTCTATTCATAACATTGTTGTCTTATGACAATTTAACATCTTCAGTCTCACTGTATTAAGCCAATGACAACAAAAGACACCATACTAAGTTCAGAAGTTTGAATGAAAATTAAAATTTCATTGAATGGTAAACTGTGCTTTTCACCTCAATTGAGGTGCCAGTGAAGTGTTTGCTAATGTGCGCCTCCTTATGATATAGGTCAGCATTTTTCAGAGGAGGAAACCTCTGCAATATTAGGACCAACTGTTGAATGATCTTTAGCTCAAGCATGTATTAGGTTTAAAAAATATATACGTTGCATACAGAATTGTCACTCTCTCTAAAATATGGTCTGAGTTGCTTAGTTGTCTATATGTACTATATGGTATTAATGTTTAGCAACAGTAGGCAGTCAATGTCCAAGTGGCTCACCAAATGTCAATAGGACAAAACTATCAACTCTGAGGAAGAATTCTTAACTGCTTTCCTTTATGGGGGAGATATGAGGATGACTAGCTTGTCACAAAGTACAGTATTAACTTATTGCCTTTCCACATTAAAATACAGTATTTGAATGAACAAGCAGTTACCGGTGGTGAAAACATCTTCAGTAGCCTTATGCCTTTGAAAGAAATAGATCAGTTTCAGCACTGACGTTTTATTCCAATGACTGCTTTTGGGAGTTGGATGGCTGTTACACTCTTGGGCCCTTATTATAAAAAATGGTAATAGTCTAAATGTATACACGTAATAACCGGGAATAGTCTTTTTATAATTCATTTTGTGAAAAATATATTTTAGAATTCACGCACGCTAGTAATTCACACAACATCTCACAGTAAATTTCTTGGGACAGTGTTATTTCTTTTATTGTAATAGTACTGTGCAGTATTTCAAGACAAAGGCATCTTTTATATGAAAGGCCCGAAATGGATACGCTTGATGGTTATTATTCACTACAGTAGTGTAGAAGTGCAATATATCTACACAATTCTGGTCTTTGGAAAAGTGGCAGTGTGGTAATTGATGTGAAGAAACTTCAACCACTTGTAACTTTAAGATAGAAGCTCTTTTGGTTTTTCAAGATTTAAATACCAGCTATATTTGATTATTAGCTATGCATCACTATAAAAAAAGAATTCTGTTTTCAGATAGCTAGAACAGCTGTATTATATGAAGAAAATATTTCAAATCTTTTTAATTTTTGGTGATGATCTTCTTATGTTTGTTGAACTGATCTCTATGTACCATGGTTAGCAATGTAATTCTGGGCATACTCCTCAGTTGTTTACAGCAACAGATGACAGTAGTTATACCAGTTTTAATGTACGAACACAGGGACCAAAGAGTGATTTATACTTCTGTCTTTATCTGTAATGTTACATAGCAGTATAAATATATTTCTAATGTTCATTGAATTGTGATTGTTTTAATCTAAGGGAAATAGTGATTCTTTGTTAGTTTTGCACTTTGCTATTCATTTGTTTTGTTTTTTTGTTTTAGTATGATCAGTTGATTTTTATTTTAATTACATTTGTCTTTTTTGTTGTACATAGTACCATCTAGTAAATAGCTTTTTGTATTATAATTGTTTAGAAAATCTGTCCTTATGTTTGTAAACTGTTTTTTTTCACTTGCATGTGTGTTTTGACATTTCATTCACTGAGCATATTTTAATATGCCTTTAATATATTAAAACGTAATATTGCATCATTAATGTATTAGCTTTATGGCGCTGTACATGGTCATCCAAAGTAGTTTATGTATAATTGCACCCCATAGCAAGATCAGGAAAAAGACTTGAAGTTTTGCTCTTGAGATGTGGTAGTATTCTGGGTTGTAATTAAGGATGGGTGAATCTCACTTTAGGTAAAATAAATGGACCAAATTGCATCATAACTCAGAAAATGATACACTCACTCACTCTATCGGGTTTTGTTCAATTGCTGTGCTCACTTTGGAAGTGGAAATAAAGAGAACCTGTTATGGTATTTTTGTCATGGCCAAAATTAGGAAATCAGTTGTCACAATGAGGCTTGCAGCCTGAATTTTTCAGACCAAGGTACTTTGGATAAGCACACTGAGATTTCTGCTTACCTCAACTACAGTAGTATTGTGTGTGTGATAACTAGTAAGAATTGTGAGGCACTGGGGTGCTTTCTATGCATTAATGATCTAACCAGCCATTAAACCCCAGCTAATCTCTTCGGCCTTTATTGTAGCTGTTAAATACATGTAAATATTTTGTTTAAACTGCTGCATCTTTAGAGTAGTTGTTTTTGTGTCTCCCCTCCCCCCTGTTTCTGCATATAGTATCTGTTACCCATGAAACATGTTACTGTGTTTGGCAATCAGTTCTTCTCTAGTGAACACGTGACCTATATTTTAAGAACCTTAAATTCATTTGCTGAGTTGCTATGATTTTTGGAACATTTAAAAAGCCCCTGCAAATCTCCTGTCTCCCCCCCCCCCCCCCCCCCCCCCCCCCCGAGCAGGACAACTTTTTGTTAATTTTTTTAGCTATTTGATGGTCAAAGGGAGATTAGGCAGGGACAACTTTCATATCCTCTTCCCCTGGCCTCCTATGGCAATGTTTCTCAAATACAGCCACTAGTGGCTTTTCTTGCGGCCACAGCCTTCTGGGCTGTGGATGGGGTGGGCGAAGTAGCGCACCCTCCACCTTCCTTTCACTGTTTGTCTTGGATGCACTGCCTTGGTGTTTGGTTGCTGGGGCCTCCACCTGGAGTCAGCTGAGGCACAATGCTGTAGGAGCAGGCAGATGGTGAGTTCTTTGCCTTCCCGGGGTGGTAGGGCTCAGGCTTTGAGCTTCAGTGCTGTGGTGGTGGGGCAGCAGGCTCTGGCCATGGGGCTTTGGACTCCAGCTCCGGGCTCTGGCTACGCAGTGACAGGCCTGCTCCAGCCACACGGTTTCAGGCTCTGTCCCCAGGCCCCACGACTTTTGGCTCTGGCTGCAGGGCTTCAGGATCAAGCCCCCCACTGCCTCCCCCAGCCACCTGCCCCCATCTCGCCTGGCACCCACTCCCTCCCCAACTCTCCATCCAGGGCTTAATTTGTCCCCAGGCTTGCCAGGGCTGAGTAAGTCTGCTGTGAAAAGTGATATTTGTATGTTTGTTAATATCACTTTTCACAACAGACTTACTAGCTAGCAATAAATAAATTACAATATTTTAGGAAAAGTGAGAGCAGCCACCAGTAAGAATTGTGCCTCCTCCACCGTCATGCCTCTTCCCCCTAATATGGGGGTTGATTTCAAACAATTCCAGGACCTACTTAAAAGGGTAGCAAGTTCACTGGACATCTCTCTGGAAGAGGTCCAGGTGACACAGCACAAACTAGTGGACATTTTGAATACATCCTCTTCTTTCAAAATTGCTTTACCTATGAACAATGCAATAACGGAACCTGACAAGACCATTTGTCAGACCCCTGCAACTGCTCCTCCAACCTGCAAGAAGTCTTGACAAAAAATATTATGTGCCAGTGAAGGGTACAGACTTCCTCTTCTCCCATACGACACCCAAATCACTGGTGGTTGATGCAGTCCGTGAATGTGACAGGCAACAGCAGCCCAAGCACACACCTTATGATAAGGACTGGAAAAGGCTTGACCTTTTCAGCCACAGGGCTTACTCTTTGGCTACACTACATCTCCGGATAGCCAATTATGAGGCCTTGCTGGCAAAGTATGATTACAACTACTACTACACGGTTTTCTGAATTTATTGACTTTATTTCCAAAGATAAGAACAATTTTCAGGAGTTTTATCAGGGACAACTCATCTCTAGAACAGCCCTCCAAGCTGCACTGTTACTATGCCCCTCAGCGTTAAAGCCACGCTCCGTATTCACAGCAACACCGGCATATGAGAGTCACAGAGGCCATTGAGAAGATGACAGCCTATTTTTCCAGCAGCAGCGTTGCAGCCATAGACATCCAGGCAACAAATTTGAAGCTTTTGTTGAGGGCCCAAGAGCTCCATGTCTTTCTGTGCTGAAGACGTCTACTCTCTCCTGACCTTTCAGAGATTGCCTAGTTCCATTTTATCCAATCTGGAAAACCATCACGTCTGACAGTTGGGTGCTAGAAATCATACAAACAGGTTACTCCAGCCCCTTTCTTTTCAAACCCCTTATCCACCATCCTTCCCATCCCTCTTCAGGGACCCTTCTCATGAGCATCTACTGTGTCAAGAGGTAATCCATCTCATACATCTAGGAGCAGTAGAACCTGTTCCAACAAGACACAGAGAGAGGGGATTTTTATTCCATTTTCTCATAAAGAAAAAGTTGGATGGGTGGAGACCCATACTTGATCTACGGTGACTCAACAAGTTCGTGAAGACACAGCACTTCAAAATGGTCATCCTAGGCACCATAATTCCAGCACTAGAAAGAGTGGATTGGTTCTCGGCCCTCGACCTCCAGGATGTGTATTTTCATATAACAATCCATCCCTCACTTCGGAGGTTTCTCTGATTTACTATTGGACAAGAACATTTCCAATACAAGGTTCTTCCTTTTGACCTATCCAATGCCCCTCAAGTTTTTTCAAATGTACTAGCAGTGGTTGCTGCCTACCTCAGCAGAAACGGAATCATGATAATCTCGAACTTGGTCGACTGTCTGCTGAAAGCACCAACACGGCAAGCAGTATTACAAGCCGTCAAACAGATGGTGACCCTCTTCACGAGATTAGGACTCCAAATAAATGCACAAAAGTCCACTCTAACACCAGTGTAAGAGTTGGAGTTCATTTGGGGCCCATCCCAATTCTCCCGAGGCCATAGCCTCTCTACCAAGGCAACGCTTTTTCACTCTAATCAACCTCATATCCACGACGTGAAACAGTCCACAGGTATCTGACAGGACTTGCCTGCAACTTCTCGGCCACATGGTTGCCATGACCTTCGTCATCAGATGCACAAGATTACACGTGTGGCCTGCAAGCGTGGCTCCGTTTAAACGATGTCCCACACAGACACAGCATAAACACTGACCTCTGTTGCTTTCCTTAACAACGTATTTATCATGGACATCTGTAGGGCTGTAACCTGCGCTTCGGCCCATACTTTTACTCAGAATTACGCATTAGAGCAAGAGGCAACATCTGATGCCTCTTTCAGACTCATTGTACTGTCTTCTGTCATGACTTCAACTCCGAAGCCCCCTTCTTCCACCAGAGGGTACTGCTCCGAAGTCACCTAAAGCGGAGCACCCATAGGCACAGCACTTGAAGAAGAATAAAAAGTCACTCACCTTGTGCAGTAATGTAGGTTCTTCGAGATGTGTGTCCCTGTAGGTGCTCCACTACCCTCCCTCCTCACCTCTACTTCAGAGTTTATCACTTAATCTCTGCAGTAGAAAAGGAACTGAGGGGGTGTTGGTCACACAGCACCAGTTAACTGCCTGAGGTGGTGCGAGACAGGGATCGCGCATGTGCGACCCAGCCGGGCACTGCTGCCACAAATCTCCGATTACAAGTGCAAGGGCACCCGAACACCTAAAGTGGAGTACCCATAGAGAGACACATCTCAAAGAACCTACATTCCTGCACAAGGTGAGTAGCTTTCTGATCCTGGCAGTCTGGAGCTCCCTGTCAGCTTTGCTCCCTGCTCCAGGCAAGCTCTGCACAGCAGCGAGGAGGAGCCAAAGCTGGAGCCACCACTGTGGGAGGCTGCAGGGAAATTTTGGGGCTGGCTCCCACTTGCCACCCTGACAGTGCGCATGCTGCCCAGGTGCCCTTGCACATGTAGGCCCAGAGGGGGCCAGAGAGTGGAGCGGATACCAAGAGGGCTAAGGACGTTGCTCCAAGGAACTCTGGAACATCTGGAGGACTTCTGGAACCTGAGTCAAGTCAGGGGCCGCATGCACATGGGAAAGCAATAGGATTTGGACACAGTCCCAGCTTAATATGGGCTCAGACCGTCCAGCCCTGCAGGGTCCTGGAGCCCTAGGTTCGAGCCCTACGTGATTGGGGTGTGGATGCCAGGGGGACTTAATGTTGCTTACATGGCCTTATGTTGCTGTGTAGACATACCCCTAGTGGCTCAACATGCAGAGCAGAAGCCTCAGTCCTGCAGCTGCTCAGCCTGTAATTCTGGGGCAGGTTTCATACCTATCCCCTTCCTCAATCTCTGACTGCAGAGTATTGGGGAGGAGATGCCTGATGAGCAGGAACCTCACTTCACCCCACTCAAGTCTTCAGGAACTTGTCAGATGCAAAATAGAGGGGAAGGAGAGAGCACCCCAGAAAATTTCAAATTGGAGGGAAGAGGAATAATTTTGAACTGTTTAAAGGGACTCTTAACTTGAATCGTCTCAAAAATTGATTCATATTTTAAATTCCAGTTTCTGTAGAACAACTTAAATAACAGGTCCTGATTATTTAAAATTTCTTTTATAAGAATTTTTCTCCTCCCCTGTTTATAAAGGTATGTTAAAAGTGAAACTGATTATACACTGTGCTGTCAAATAGACATTGAGTAAAATATTTTTTCACAAACTTTGAATTACAGTAATCTTATATGTAACTAACAGGCGCAGAATTTTCAGACAAACTTTGTTTTCAAGTTACCTTATTTTAAAATTGGGATTATTTGTTTCTACTACTGATATATTAACAATCTCCATTGTGTCAGCAGTTGAAAGAAACTGACACAAACCCTCTTCCCTTCCACATACATTTGTGAAGGTGGAAATTTCCATGCAGACAAAAATATTAGATCCTGATACTCACAATAAGATTAAGACTTGCTCTCAATTCTTCCATGTAGCTGATGTATTGGTAGTATTTCTCCTGGGCACCCCCTTTCCTCTTAACCATTTTTTGTGTAGTCTCTTCTCTTTTTTATGGACTACATTGAAGGAACTAAAAATTAGTTGTTGACAATGTTGGACAGTAGGTCTATTTCTAGCTTTCAAATTCACCACCTAAAATCAACTTTTGGGATATCCTCACATAGCCTAATTTAACACATTATTCCATTAGTTTAGCAGGGGCATTTCAAATAATGACTTGCCAAGGAAATATTCTGCGTTGCAATTGAAAGGAATCAGTTTTATAATCCCCTCCTCACATATCTGACAACTATTTCTTTCTACTGTAGGAGTTGGTTTTGTTGTATGTATACTTGAAACTTGAAGTTATAGTTGTAATTACAGTCCAAAATAATATCTGTAGCTAAACCATCTGATCCATCATATGTTGGAGCTTTGACCAGTCTTCTGATTTTGGACTTGTAGATTCTAGTTTAAAATAAATACAGAAGGTAAGACAAGTGTCCATGAGCTGCTTGAGTATTCTGTTAAATGTAACTGTACATATTTCACTGACATTCCAAAAATAAACAATATTGTGAATGGGAATTGTGAATTTAAATCCCAAAAGTGATCCTTTAAAAAAATGCATCAACTCATCATCCACAGCAAGCAGATCTGCTGAGTAAAATTCACTAATATAGTGGCCAGCACAAGGTCAATGCACTGCTGAAATCCCCCTTTATGCCCGCAAATTACAGCTTAAGTAGACCTTCGGTTGTACATAGGCCTTGTGCTGGCCTCTGTGGATGGGTGAATTTTACCCTGTGTATTTTAGAAGTGTTTTGTTTACTCGAGTGACAAAGTTCTTGTTACCTTTTCACTCTTGACAGAGGTAGAGACCCAACACAGCTGTGTGAAAACAAGCTAGCTTCTATTCAATCTTGCCTGTCAACAAATTTTTTAAAGTAAATTCCATTTGGTTTGGAGCATTGTAACTGCAGACCTTGGCCTGCAGAATCCTTACTACCTACTTACGGTGATTCGTGAGCCAGAAAGACCCTGGCTTGATTCCAGACTGTATGAAAGTTGAAGCAGTTAAAGCCATCCTTATGCTTAGTTTACATGAAAGTTTAATATGTAGTGTAATTAAAGAGATGAAACCCCGCAGTGCCATTTTACTTCAAAGTAATTTCCAACTACAGCAGAGCTAAAAGTAATTGATTTTAGAGTAGAAGTATGTGAGGATATCTACAGAAATATTCCTCTTCCTCTTTCACCTCAAATGTTCATCTTTCAATTCCATGATCTATTACACTGAAAAAAATCTATAAGAAGTAGGAAAATTTGTTTATATTTGAGATTAAATCACTAAAACTGCATGAATGTTAACTATTCTCTTTATCAGTAATCAAAATGAATCCTTAGCATTTGCTCTTCCAGCTTCTATTATGAGCTGGGCAAACTAATCTATAAGCCAAACTAAATAACTAACATTTTTTTCAATAAACACTGAAGATTAACTGAATAAGTAATTATTGACTGATCTAAATAAAGCCATTTTTCTCTGAAAGCTAGCCCCTTAGCTTGATACTGGTAATTAGTTATTGTCTCAAATAATGTCATCTGTTTTCAGAGGAATGTTGGTAAGAATGGTTAGGTTGACAGGTGTTTGTTCTTCCCATTTAAAAACTGTGTAAACTATATAAGTTGTATATATTGATATAGTAAAAATCAAACTACAAGTTAAAAAATGCTTAACATTTCTCTTGACCTATGAAAGTACATTGATTGTGTACATTTCTGGTAATCCTTAAAGCAGGGATAGTCAATAGGCGGACCATAGGCCAAATCCAGACTGCCAGGTGCTTTTGAATGGACCACAAAATATTTTTATTTACTTATTATGATTGTTGTTTTTTTTATTTTCTCTGGAATGTGGACCTTGACTAAGAAATTTGAACTTTTGACAAAAAATAGACTACCCCTGCCTTAGAGTTTTAGTTGCAACAGTACAGTCTATGAAGGCCGGAACTTTTAAATATAAAAACTTTTAAATTTTAAAAAAAATCTTAAGAATCCAGTAGAGACTCTTTAAAAGAACCATTAGGGCTAAGCTAGTTCCCATCATATGTGAACATCTTGAATCAGCCGAAAAAAATCAGACATCACTTGGCCCTTATGTAATCAGATAAAAGGGAGAAGAATAGGGTTTCTGAGAGGATTAATAAAATTAAAAATCTAGTCTTAATAGTCATTGCAATAGCAAGCTGATAAAGATTGATTTGGATTGAATTTATTTTGGCTTTTGGTCAACCATGATTTAAATAATAATGTTCAATTATAGGAAACCTAGTAGATGCAGCTTCTCCAGGCATTAGAAAAATGGAGGTGGAGAAAGTGTTATGTGATTCCTAGTCTATAGTATGTTCCTCTTTTAGAAATAAAGGCCAGATTCTCAGATGACACAAACTTACATTAGCTGAAAATTTGCCCTGAGGTTTATTGTAAAGCTTAAAGATAGCAAGAATAGTGAGAGGTAATTTAATTGAGAAATTATTCATATTACATTGTGTGAAACAGTATTTTTAAAGTTAGTTATATCTGTATGTACTGCATGTTATATAATAGTTTAGCTCTAATTTAAGATTAAAATACTTTCATGGATGATACCTAACAAGCTGTAAATATTGTATACTTTTAAAATTTTTATAAAAGCAACTTTTTTATTTCCATATTTGTGTATAAACCTTACTATGTACCTACAATAATTTCTTGACTATAAAAGTTTTGCGGTTAATCTTCTGTATTTTAATTGCAGTAATGATCTTAGTATAGCCATACAAATGTTTTTTCTCTGTTTCTCACAGCACACTCACCTCTCATTTTCTTCAAAGGGTAGCAATAAAAGTTGGCATATTACTTTAGATTAAAGCAAATTTTTCTGCAAATATTTCCACTCCATTGCTTCAGCTACAAAGCAGTGATGCACAATTGACATTGCCCTGTCTAGTCATAAGATTTCAGGGGGTCTTTATGCAGTTTTCATCTTTGAAACATACTGGAGGAAATCATTGGTAATGATCTATATACAGTAACTTACAAATTAATCCAGTATGTAGATAATACTCATTGTACAGATTTATTTGATTAAAAGTTGGTAAAAAAAAAAATACAAACCCCCAAGCCAGTATTTTAATAATGTTCTGTAACCTGTTTCATGCACTTATAAATAAATTGATCTTAAAGCTGTATGTATTGCCATTTTCTTTGTGTAATAGCATGCCTGTACAATGGTTGACAATCAACAATATAAAGGGATCAAAGCCAAAATAATCACTTAAATTTGATATCAATCTGTGGTGCGTATTCTTCCAGACACTTGATGTTCTGCTACTTCATGTATTTGATTTCTGCTCTGTAGCTGCACAGTAACCTCTGCATGAATTATATCATCACTACATTTAAATGTTGTTGTGACTGAGTGCAAGTTCTGTTCTGATTCAGCTTCTCTAATCAAATGTTCATGAACATGCTTTCTGTACATGGAATTGTCAGTTTCTAAACTCTAAAGTTACTGATCAAATTTGCACATCCAAATACAAATAATTGTGTATTGTTTGCCAATGAATAGCTGGACCCACAGATGGCTGCATGCACATAAACAGTATGACAAGAAATATTTTGTGTGTGTACACACACGCACACAACTAACATTCTCACAGCAAATAAGTTAATAGTTGATCACTTAATTTGGTTAATAACATAGCAAAAGCATCCTGACTGGTTAATAATTTAGGTTATTTAATAATTAAATCACATAGTGTTTAAATATGTGCTGCAAAGAGCTGAAGGAAATGAGCCGCAGCCCGAGTATCACTGCACAATATGAAAGCTGGGTTATTCTTCAAGTGCTGGTCCCTATTTGTATTCCACTGTGGGTACACATGCCTTATCTGAGACCAGCAAATTCTTGCAAGTAATGTCCATTGGTCCACACCTGCACCCCCACTCTCTTCATTCCACACGGAATATAAGGGTGGGGTGGATCAACCACCTCTCCAGGTTCTCCTTACCCATTGCATGGCCAGAGAATTCTCCAGTGTTCTCCAGAGCGGATTCTTCTCTTCTGTAAATATTCAGGCTATTTGTCAGTTCATGTTTTATAGTTCCCTAGTAAGCGTTAGAATCCGCTGGCTGGGGAACGCACCTTGTCTCCCAGTGCAGCTCTTAGATTATGCCCAGCACACCGGTCTTCAAAAACTGAAACTCCTGCCCCCACTCATTTTCAGTTAGCAACAGCCACCAGCACTGCCTCTTCCTGCCTCCTTGAAGCTCAGATCTCTGCTAAGTGAAGTATCTGTTGCTCCAGTGGAATGTGGCAGGTGCAAGAACTTCAACTTCAGAAGCACCTTTTGGAGTGTGCAATGAGGTCCCAGTCAGATCCAGGCCAGGGAGACTCCTGCTGCACATTGGCTAGAATCCGCAAGGAGCATGCCCCCTAGTACTATGTCCAACTCGAGGGCAGAGGAAAGGACCCTTTGGCTAGGCCCCTTCTTGAGAATAAGGGACACACACTCCAAACATAAAAGCAGATTCCCTCCTAGACCCTTTAAAAGGAGAGGTCCTGTCCTGACCTACTTCCAAGTCAGGTGAGCCTTCACGCCCAAGCTGCATAGACACATTCAAAAGAATCATAGGAGCAAGGCGGCTTTGGTACCAGCCTCCACATCAACTTCAACATCTACTGTGGTGTCCTCTAGAACACTAGGACATGAAGCATTGGGCGCTACCAGTATCATAAAAAACCAAGAGGTCAGAGACATTCATTCACCAGCAGTACCATCATGGCCCCATAAGGAACCACTGTCTACACCTTTTTTCTGGACCAGAGCCTTCTCTGGTGGAACATTGTGACGATGCAATCTTTGAAGGTGCCAGTGACTTATACCACTCTGGAGAATACTGTTGTCCTCCTGAACCTACATGTTCCCTTGTTTATGGGAGACTGATCCTTGCCAGAGAGATACAAATGGTTGCGAGAATCCAGGACTCTGGAAGAAGTATATCCTCCATCCCATTCATTAGCCACAATTTCCTCTCAGTGGAACCAATGGCGCTGCTGCTGAAGCTATATCTGACCTTTTCTCATCTTTGGGAGAGTCGGATATACCAGTGGAACCAGCTTCTCCACCCAGGGAATTCAGCCCAGAGAGAATCTCCTGGAACTAGTCTCAGCCACACAGACAGGAGCTTTCTCCTTGGGACCAGTGGTACCCAGTGCCTTGGGGATCACTACAATCTGCCTTTGACCCCTCATACTGGCCTTATTTACTTATATACTGGCAAGAGGACCCTTACACACGTTACCCAGAGTCCATCCATTCCAGCAGGGAGTCTTACCTCCTCTCTCCTCCACAGGATCAGTCTAAATACCCTGACCCAATGCAAGAAGGGGAAGACAAGCCAGATCCCCTGGTGGCACTGGTTCCAACAGGGGTTTTGTCCTTGTCACCCATTTAGGTGATTGCTTCAGCCTCTCTCTCTCCCCCCCCCCCCGCCCAAAAAAAAAAATCACAAACAGTTTCAAGAGCTGTTACAGAAAGTGGCAAAAGATCTTAATCTACTTAGAGGAGGTCCAGGATTCTTAGCATAAACTCCTAGATATCTTGCTGCCTACAGGCTCCAATTGGGTTGTACTCCTGGTAAATGAAGCCATACTAGAACTGGGGTCAAAGCCTGCTTGTGGGCATCCAGACATAGTGGTCAGAGCCAGCGTCCACAATCGGGAGCTGAGTGTCAGGCTAGGTCAGGATACCAAGGGGTCAGAAGCAGGAGACAAACTGGAGATCAGAACCACACATCAGATCAGGAGCCAAGCCAGGTCAGGATGTCAGGAAGTCAAGTCAGGGGAGCAGGGGGCACAAGGTACACAGTCCAGAGCAGAGTGGATCCCAGCTGTTAAAACAGCTTCCTGTTTCTGTGGCTTGCTGGCCCTACTTAAGCCAGCAAATCAACTGCTCTGGGACTCGGCCAATGGGTGGAGCCTCAAACAGGTGTTGGGCTTCATGGGTCTTGGGTCAGCAGGCTGACAAGTGGAGGGTTGAATCATGGTTGTTCCTGTGGACCTGAGTTGGAGACCCATGGGTCATGACAACTGACAAGGACTGTATGGCACATACCTCTACCTCCAAGCAGGTAGAGGAGCAGTACTTTGTCCCGGCTGAAGGAGCAGAGTTCTTGTTCACCCACCCAAACTCCTTGGTGGTCCAGGCAGCCATGGAAAGATCCAGACAACACCAAAGGGCCACTGTCTCACAGATAAGGTGGTCAAGCATCTCAACCTTATGGAGAAGAAAGTATATTTACATTTACTGGCCTTTAGTGTTGAATCTCAAACTATCAAGGTTTCCTGAATTACTCTGAGTTCCTGGACTTTAGAAACAAGTTGTTACAGGAGAACAGGGTTCAGTTTCAGGACCTTATGGACGAGGGCAAACTAGAACCTCTTTGCAAACTCCAGTCAATGCAGCTGCTATGGCATCAAGATCATCAAGAGGTGACAGAAATCATGGCTACACTTCATGGTTTCCCAGGGGGGAACACTTATGAGGATTTACCTTTCTTGTCAAATCTTTTCAATTAGAAAACAAAAGAGTCATTGGACAGATCACTTCAGCTATGTCTTGCTTCCCATTCTGCTACCTCGGGTTATACAGATGATTCGACTGGCCAAGTCACAAATCAGCCTCCATTACCCTCAGATGGCCCAGACAGTTCTGGTTTCCAAACTTCCTTGAAATGTCATCCCATCCACTGTCAGCATTTAGACCTTTCTGGATCTCTTGATGGCAGATTCAGGCATCCCAACACCAACGGCTGTTTGTTTCGTGGCTTGGTATTTGGATGGGTGTCAAGCTTAGAACATTTCTGCCCTGAAGCTGTGCAAGTCATTCTTAATAATAACAGAAAGGACTCCATCAGAAAATGTTATCTAGCCAAATGGAATATGTGGACCCAGCAAAATCATATCTCTAGAGATATTCCTGTTACTTCGGACTATCCGCTATCTTCTTACCCTCAAGACAATGGGACTTTCCTTTAGCTCACTACAGGTTGATCTGTCAGCAATTAGTGGATGTCACCCGCCAGCAGATGTGTACTCGATATTTACCCGTCTGGTAACAGCCAGGTTCTTGAAGGGCCTGATCAGAACCTTTCTATTGGTAAAGAAATTAACCCTGCACTGGGATCTTACTTTAGTTCTTTTAGCATTCACTAAGCCACTCTTTGAACTGCTAGCTACGTGTTCCATGTCTCAAGTGTCAGTGAAGATTGCCTTCCTCCCTGCCATCCCCTCAGCTAGAAGGTTAATTTAAATTTAGGACCTTATGGTTAATCCACCATGCACAATATTCCATAAGGACAAGGTCTCGCTACAACTACACCTAAAATTCATTCCCAAGATAGTTTCAGAATTTCACATAAACCAGTCGATACACTTACTGTGTTTTTTCCTGAGCCCCATGCTTCCAGTGTGGAGCAAAGACTTCATTCCCTCAACTTTGCTTCCATAGCAGAACAATACAAGGACAAGATGTCTTCTCAGTGAACATCTGGCTGTTTCCTACTCTGTTACCAGTTTACACAGATTCCTCTCCCACACCAAGTAAGGAACCAAGCAACCTCGGAAGCTTCATTTCAAGAGGTACCCCTGCTTTATATTTGCAGGGCAACCACATGGAACTCCACACATGCGTTGGCAAGACGTTACACCTTGGTCGAGGACTCCACTGCTGATGCATCCTTTAGGACAGCAGTTCTACAAGCAGCTATACCACCTGCATCCTCTCACTTTCTTCTGCTCTGAATACTGTTTCAGTCGCTCACAGTGGAATACACATAGGGACCAGCACTGAAAGAAGAAGGGAAATTACTTAGCGTAACTGGAGTTCTTAAAGATATGTGGTTCCCTAACTGTTTTATACTACCTGCCCTCCATTTCCTCTGCATTGGATCATGACTATATTGGCAGTAGAGAAGGAACTGGCAAGGTGATCAGTCTGCCCTGCCCCTTATATCCTTGGTAGGGAGCACAAGGAGAACCATGCCAAAAGTGTGGACCAACAGACGCTACTGGCAAGAATTCTCTGGTATGCATGAGCTCCATGAACTTGAACCCCACGGTGGAATACAGATAGAGACCACACATCTCGAAGAACTCCAGTTACAACAAGGTAAGTAACTTCCCTTTTCCAGATAGGCTACAGCATTTTTCTAATTACAGAGGTACTCTGAGAGTGGCTGCCAAAGTAATGTTGAAATGTAAAATGATAGAAGGGAAAAAAGGAATTAAAGATCAAGGGTAATATTTTCAAAAATACTTAAAGCCTATTTTCAAATGACTTCAGGTCCTAATTCACATTGACGGTAATGTTACTTAGAAGCCTGAGTCAACACAAGTCAGTGCATGGCAAGACACAATGTGAATTTATAGTACACTAGCTTGCTGAACACTAACTGGCCATGTGTACTCTGCTACAGCACGCTTTGACATACTCACATTTGAAACATCAAAGCAGACAATAGTGTGCTGTAGCAGGGTCCACCCAGCCACTTAGTGCATGGCCAGTTAGTGCTAGTGCTCTGTAGATTCACACCCTGGTTTTCAGCATGCTAATTGGCCATGTAGACAAGCCCTAAATCCATAGTTGCCAACTTTCACGCGATAAATAAGCACCCCGGCTTTCACAATAAGCCAAAAATCAAGCTAATCCCATTTCAAAACAAGGCCAAAACAAGCCAATCCCTAAGAACCCCAACACTCTGTGACTAGATCCCCCTGGCATGCATGTGACTAGATCTCCCTGGCATATTTTATTTATATAAAAATAAAATATATATTTGCCATAGTATCTGATAGTTGAGCTGATGACCAGCATACTGAAATGTAAATCAGTGCAGTAAAACTTCAACTATATAAACAAACATCTAAACTTCATACCATTATTTTGAGTCTCATGTAATTTTTCATACTTGGCTAAAGATTGATTCATGTAAAAGCTTTGCCTCTAAAGTTATGATTTTGGACTATCGACACAATCTCTTTAAATTGCTTTCTAGTAATCATTAGTTTTAAATATTTCTCTCATAAGATTCCTCACACTAAAAGTACATTGACAGATGAAGCCTATTCAGCACCTATAATATATATGAAACTGATTCAAATTGTTCAGGAATCATAAATACCCAATTGGTTTTCTTTCTTAAATGGGCCATGCTGCCGCTGCTCTAGTTTAATGGGACAAGGGGTGTGTGCTGGGGAGCAGTGGCCATGCTTTTGACAGATCAGATGAACTAAATTAAATGCTACTATAGGACAAATCCTCTGAAAGAATGTTGTTGCTGAAGGACAGAAGTGATAGTGTTGTATATTATTTGGATGTCTGTACCTCTGCATATTAAGATGTGTATACTCCAATTTATCTTTGAAATTGTTTGTGCAAATGGACATTTCAGACTATTTCAGTCATAACAGCAAAGATTTCATCTGAACAGTACCTGCTGGGTGGTGATTACATTTTGCTGTTGAGTACTTCTGCTCAACCAGTGCGAGTGACGTAGTCATCTGAAAAGCTGCTACTCTTACAAGTAATCCTTGTTTCAACTGTATGAATTATCTGTCTTCAATTATTTCTCAGTTGCTGTAACAGTACATGTCTTCTATTCTAAAATATTCAAGCCAGCTTTGTGTTTGGTAGCTTCTGTTCTCCATAAAATTATTCCTACTGCCCTCCCTCCCCACACTGTAGGAATTACATGTCAAGCAGTCCAGCAGCTGTGGGGTGTAAGCTCCGTAAACGTATGTTTCACATGGACAATTTGGGTATTAACAAAGCACCTAACAGCCCTGGGGACCAGGACCCCAGTGTGCTAGGTGCTGTACAAACTCAGAACCAAAAGACAATCCCTGCCTCAGAGAGCTTACGGCTGAAGTACAAAACAAGAAATGACAGCTGGATAAAGAGAAATGGGGGAGCACAAGGAAAACATGAGACCGTTCTGGTCAGTATGATCAGCAATGGTGCCAGCACACTAGCAGCCTAACTGTCGTCAGGTTTTTTTGCAGGTATCATGTCACAGTTTTAAGGAGGGTTTTGCTGGAGAGCAATGAGCTTACAGGGAGTGACTTCCAAGTGTGACAGACAACATGGGAGAGAGCCTGAAACTACTTATTTGAAAATTTACCATGAGGATGATAGAGGCTGGCATCATGGGCTGCTCAGAGATGCAAGTTGACATCTCAGTGATCGGTAAAGTGGGGTTAGGATATGAAGAGTCTTGAAGCTTTGAAGGGTTTGATGCAATAGAGAAGGGAGAACCTGTGGAGGGATGCAGAGGAGGGCAATGCGATCAAAGCAATTGGCCAGGGAAATGATCTTTGCAGAAGCATTCTGAATGGATATTAGAAGAGTAAGATTGCATTTTTGAACACTAGAGAGAAGGACGTAGTAACTGAGATGTGAGATAAGAGGCTGGATGAGAGCATTAGCTGTTTGGATGGATAGGAAAGGCCATAACTGAGAGATCTTACGCAAAAAGAATTGGCAATATTTAGAGAGCGCATCACCTGGATGTGAGGTCCAAGGAAGAGGTCGGAGTTGAAAATGTTGTGCCAGTTATGGGTCTGAGTGGCAGGCAGAATGGAGCGGTGTCCGCAGCAACTGAGAGAGGAGCAAGTCGGGAGGGCTGTTGAAAGATTAAGATTTCTGTTTCAGCCATGTTGAGCATGAGTTGATAGCTAGACATGCACAGGGAAATGCCAGAGAGACAGGCTGAGACTTCAGTTTGGATAAGATACACGTTTGAAGTAGAATGGTAGATCTGTAAGTCATGTTTTCTGAGACCCTAGATGGACAAAATTGCATCATTCACTCAAATTTCCTAGGTAAACTAATTTTTAACACCAACTAGGAAACCATTTTAATGAGCAAAACAAATCCCATGCAGGGAAGGGTTATTGGCTCTGCTGGTAGAAAGAGGACTGGCAGGGTGTCTAGTGTTAAGGGTCTTTCATACCCTCTTAACCTTGAGAGTTAGCTGCTGGGGACATGTACACATACCACTTTGTTGTGCCTACTGGCACTTAACAGAACGATGCTGCAGAGTGATCCAGGAGCTCCTGTCACCATTCTGCCAATGTCCATGGAAAATGTATAGATGACTGTAGTTCTTCAGTAAAAGTTCAGTGCTAAGAGAGAAGTGTCTCAAATATAAAGTCATTGTAGCAGGGCCCACATGCACATTCTATTTTAGAATGAGGGATGGGTCCCATGCAATAGGGCTCCGACCTTGCTTTTGGAGAACGTTGTTCTGTCCCATTGTGATAGGCCAAAGCTAATTCAGTTTAGAACCGTTCATTTAAAATCATGTGCAACTTACTGTCTTGAGAATTTGTTCAAAGAATTTAAGTATACTATGGATTTTTCTAAATATCTATATGCAAAACTCAACCTTAACTGTGAAGATGCACCTAGCACCTCAATAAAATGTGCTTATGTTCCTCGGATTCTGAAGAAGTTAGCCCACCTTCCTCCAGATTTCCACTGGCCCAATAGTTATGAAATCAATCTACCACCTAAAAAGGAGAAATCCTTCATCAATTGTATAATCAAGCAAATAACCTTTAAAAACACAAAAAATAGGAATTGCCTTTTATGAAATTGATCTGCTTCAGAGGAAAGCACAAACCTCACGTAATTAACAATTTATGGAATAAAATGCCTGAATGATCTGTTGCTCTAGGATGATGATTGGCCAAATGGTCTGATGAAGTGAGCAAGCTTATGCTCAAATAAATGTGTTAGTTTCTAAGGTGCCACAAGCCCTCCTTTTCTTTTTGCGGATACAGACTAAAACGGCTGTTACTCTGAAACCTGTCAAATGGTTTGACTGGTTCTTATGCAAAGCAGGAGTTCTGTCACTAGATGGTGCTCTTGGCCTATACGTTTCTTTTTCCTGCCAGACTGAACAGCTGCTAACTAATGATCAAAATGCAATCTCCACGTTCAGCTTTATTTTAATGACATTATCTTAGCACTGCATATTTAAACAGAGATAAACAGTATTAGCATTTCCCACATTGAGATCTCATCTCCCTAGTGTCCTTTGTCATTCTCCCAGTTAATTTTGTGCCTTTGTTTACACTGTCCAGTATCTTAGGAATTATTTGTTACTGGTTTAGTGCCAACAATGTGCTTGGCATTGTACAGTACACTGTGAATGCCTGTATAAACAAATAGACACAACACAGGGCAGCAGAAGTGCTTATTTTTTATTTAAATATTAAATTACAAACTTCTTGGGTGTTTTGCAGCAGAAATGGGTTTTTACCAGGGGATTGAATTGACATGAGTGTGGTGGCTTTGGAAACTAGGAGGGGCAATGGTGTTTCACTCGCAAGAGGCAGTAGAGGAAAAGTCACGGATTTGAGAGTATGAGGAAAAAAATTTGGTACATGAAGAGTAGATCTCTACTCAAAAGTCTTTCACCACTGGTTTCGCCTTCATTCTGCTCCTTCTGCCATACCTCATCTCCCCACCACCTTACTTCCTATACAACACAACCTAAACTCTTCCCTTGCAGGGATGCCCAGAGGAACTGGGAACATTCTAGTCCCTTACCTATACCTAATAAAAAATTCTGTTTTCTCTGTGCCCTCCACAACTGCAAATAAGGACTTGGACTTATACAGCCTTGCAGGCCCCTCATTGTGAAGCACCATTGATCCAGGACAGGCCCTGGGGTGCACAGAGTTCAGGTTAAGGGAGGAGGGTATCTGTGAAGTACCATCTTAATTCCTCAGTTTCTGGTTTTTCTAATGTTTGTGTTTTGATTTTTTTGTTGCATACTAACGTTTTTGTATGATCAATGTAAGGGCACCTTAACTCTGCATTTCCTGGTTTTTCAATACTTTTGGGAATTCAAACTCTTAGAGCGCAAGGAGTAGAGGGCACTGCTGAGCCCATGCAATTTAACTCCATATTAACGAAGGTTTTCTCTGTGTGTTTAATGTGCCAAGCAATAGCAGCATTTGTTAGTTGTTCAGAATCCACTACGTTTAAATTCAGAGTCAGATTTCTAGCATGTAATGCCCTATAGAGATTGAGGCATTTAAAGGAGAGCAAAGTATGTTGTCTCACTGAAATTCTGGTTCTTCAGTTGTGTACATGTACCTTTTAGGTGTTTCTCTGGGACTAAAACAAGGGGACAGTGGGAATAGAAAATGAGGAGGACTAGAGCCTGGAAGGAAATAGAATAGCTACACTTGGCCAAACTAATTATTCTTTTCTCCAAATGCAGAGGCTCTTTTTCAAGTATTTGTTCACGTGGGTCACACAGTCTTGGCTCATGCACCCCATGCACATGATCAGATTCTTTTGACCAGTTCAGGGTCCTGCCCTTTCATCTTTCCATAACACCAACAGTGTTCACCAAGTGCATGGCAGTCATAGTTTTTCAGTTGAGGAGATGGGGATCCAGGTCTACCTGTATCTCAATGATGGATTGATCTAGGGAAGAGTCACCCCAATAGGCGACCAACTCAATTCAAGTAACCTTAAAGGTTTTTGCCAAATTGGGCCTCAAAGTCAACTAAGTCAAACTAAGTGTGCATTTTTGTCTAAGGACAGAGTTTGTAGGAGCCTCATTAGATGCCAAAACAGTGGGAGCTTACTTTCCATGAGAACAATTTCAAACTATAATGGACCTCAACAACCCACTTGAAGCTCACCCAAAGACATCAATAAGAGCACACCCCGGTTTCTGGGAAATATCATCTTATGCCCCTATGTAATGCAGTTTTCCAGACTTCTCTGCTTCCTCCAAGGGTGGATGAAAACAACATATCTACCCAGCAGACTTCAAATGGACATCATGGTCACTGTCCCACAAGAAATTCTCCCCTTGTTAAACTGGTGAAAAAATTTTCAGGTGTGCAATCAAGTACCCTTCTCTGCAGCTCTACCAGCCAAGACTCCTGTGAAAGATGCCTTCACTCAGGGATGGGGGAGAACACCTAGATCATCTTAAAACACAAGACCTTATGGTCCCCTCAAGAAACTCATCTGCACATAAGTGTCCTGGAACTCAGAGCCTGGTACACAAAGTCTTCCTATTGCAGCGATCCACAGTCCAGGTGCTGACAGAACACACACCAGCTATGCATTATGTCAACATGCAAGGGGAAACCAGGTCATCTCTGCTCTGTCAGGAGGCCATTTAGCTCAGGAGTTGATGTATTTGTCACTAGATCACACCACTGACCCTGAATCTTCCATGCTGTCATGACCTGCCCCTTCATGGGCACACATCTTATACAACACCAGTGTCTCTGGGTCACCAGTACAGCCCTTTTTTACCACTCTAATCTTCTTCACAGGACCTGTAAATATTGGGTTATCTTGGATGTTTTTCTTAACTCTATTTCAAAGGACCTGCAGATCTCTTCAAAAAACTCTTCAAATCCTCAGTTTGACATAACACAAAACTTTTACTTAACACAAGTAAATATAATAGTGTTTAGTAACTTTCCTACTTCTTTCTCTAACAGGGATATCCTAAGCTTATAAGAGCCCAGTAGTGCTTCCTCTCCTCACAAGGAGCCAACTGCCAAACCTTCTCTCCAGGAGCCAACTGCCAGTGTTTGAAATTCAACCCCACAAAGTCCTCAATGGGTAGTCTGGATGGAGTTTCCATCCAGGAGTCCAAGCCTCTGTGTCTCCGTGCACCTACTGGTGTGTGTTCTTTTTGGTCTTCGTCCCACAACATATCCCATCATGCAACTTCACTTAACATTTATTCTACGATAATAGCTCCTATCAAACAATTTTCAAATCAGCATAGTTCCTTCTCTCAGGCATTTAGAACTTGCTAGCAGATCGCCTCTGTAGATTGTTCTCAGACAATCATGAATGGATGATCAAAGACCTAGTGTTGCAGAGCATCTTTTGTAAGTGGGGATTCCCCAAAATAGACCTATTTGCCACAGGCCAGAACAAGAAATGTTGTGTTCTGCTCTTGAGGGCGTTCCACTTCAGGCTGTCTGTCATATGCCTTTCTCATCCCAGTGACGCTCGAACTGATGTATGCCTTCCCACTGATCCCAATGATACTAAGTGTCCCGAGGAAGTGGAAGCAAGATGTAGTATCACTGACTATGATAGCCCCAGCATGAGCCAGGCAGTTTTGGTGTTTAGATCTGGTGAACGGCTTTACGCAGCCCCAGATCCCCTTATCTGCTCTGCCTAACGTTGTCTCACAGAATAACAGTCGGATCCTACACCTGGACCCACCATTGTTTCATCTGACAGCCTGAATGCTGGCTGGATGACGTCCACTGAGAGAAGCTGTTCAGAATGTTCTTCTCCAAATAAGGAGAGTCTCGGCTAGACTGACTTATAAAGCTAGATGGAAGAGGTTTTCTACTTGGGCCTTGCAGTTCCTGTCTCCCTTGGCTACACCCATTTCAGCAATATAGGACTATTTCCTAGCCTGAAACAATTTCGGCTTTATTAGTTCCATAAGGGTCCATCTAGCAATAATATCTGCACCTCACTCTCCTATCTATGGCCGTAAGTTCCTCCCCCCACCACACACACACACTGTTCAGCAGACAAGATTCCCTAAGGGCCTATCTCCAAGTTTTCCCCTCGTTTCAGTGCCCCTTCCCTCCTTGGACCCCAACATAGTATTAACAGTGCTGATGGGGGGCTTTCAGTCCATCATTGTGGATGAGCGTTAGGTCCTGACATAATAAGAGGTCTGCTGTGCCGACTGTATAATTTGTTGTTACAAATTTTCTTTTTAACATAAGGTGTTCAAGAATTTCTACTTTCTGTATCAGACTAACCCGGAACCCAAGGAGCTGATCCAGTGAGGATGGCGAGATGGTCTAACAGATTTGGCCCTAGACTGCGAGTCTGGAGACCTGGGTGTTATTCCTGGCTCTGCCACTGACCCTGTTGTGTGGCCTTAGGCAAGGTAGTTTATCTCTGTGCTTTTCATGTCCTCCTTTTCTAGGTAGATTGTAAGCTCTTTGAGGCAGGGACTGTTTCTCACCATGTGTCTGGGTGGTACCTTGCATTATAGGGCAGTGTTTCCCAAAGTGGGGTTGGCGGACGTACTCCAGGGGGTCCGCCGGCCCTGCTGATCAACTCCTCCCCTCCCTCCCAGCGCCTCCTGCACACTGCGGAACAGCTGTTTCCCAGTGTGCAGGAAGCACTGGGAAGGAGGGGGCAGAGGGAGGGAGTGGGAGGAGTTGATCAGCGAGGCCAGTGGACCCCCTGGAGCACCCTTGGTTCCCTGGCATGCAGGAGGCATCGGGGGGGAGAGGGGGGAGGGAAGGGGACGGGGCGCACTCGGGGAGGGGGTGGAAAGAGGTGGGGAAGAGAAGGGGCAGGGTGGGGCCTTGGGAGAAGGGGTGAAGGGGGGCAGAGCCTGGGGCTGAGTGGGTCTGGGAAAAATTTTAAATCAAAATGGGGGTCCTCGGGTTGCTATAGTTTGAGAACGGCTGCTATAGGATCCTTGACTTGGTTGGGACCTTCAGGCACTGTTGTGATAAAAGGAGGAGAATTTAGGTCCCTCTTGTCTCTGATTATTCAAGATCTTCATCGTTTGTACTAGTAATCATGTGACATTCTGCAACAGGACTACAACAGACAGATATATACATGCTGTCTTTATTTTACAAAATCGAATCAGCCTTTAATCAAAATCCTTCATTTTGTAAAAAGAGTTTATATCCATAGTTTCTTTTGCATGGATGCTAAATATGCAGTGTGACAGCTGCTATTCATCATGGGGGAAATGACTGTCAATAGTTGTTAACATGTTTGTTTATTAACCATCTATACTTTTACTTGCTTCTGAGGGAGATCTTAAGACAGGCATTTTACTCACTGGTATAGCAGCAGAACAGTGGGGGAAATATGAACCTGATATCCCAAAGAGGGATGAGGGAAGAAGGAGCAGGATGAAAATGAATATGACAAAAGATCAGAATTTGTCCCTTTACAATTTAATTTCAGGTTTTTTGGATCAGTAAAATAGTCTTTCTCCTCTTCTTGTTTTGGCCTGGTAAACAAAGAATTCAAATTCAGCTTTACAATAGCTTTAAGTCTATGAATCAGTATTTTTTAGGATTTGGATGGTTAAAAGAAAAATTTTTTTTTTTTTGCCAGGCCCAACACTGATCTTCTCTAACTTGTGAGCACTTCTGCTAGCCAAAATCATATGACTAATTATTTGAACAGGAAAAGCTGTTGCATCCAAGCAGGAAACATCGTTAAGATTTCCTGTGGAAACCAATGGCTATGGTGAGTCCCTGTTGTAAATTTTGAGCAGAAAACAAAAAAGTCTGGCCTTTGACATGGAACTTTGAAGCAAATTTTCTGGTAATTCAGTAATGTAGGAGCTGGACGTACTTGTTTTTGTTGAGTGAGGCCTCAAGGCACATAGAATGCAATAAGTGCATTGGACATCTGAAAGGTACTTCAAATCAATTGAGAGTGAAACATATATTACTGTCATGATTAAACAAGGCAAGAGTAAAGTAGACATTTATTAAGTGACAAAGTATATGTAGTTTGGATGGATAGTTGTTCCTGTTGTCAAAATATTAACTTAGGATTGTGTGAATGTAATGTGCAGGTTCACATGCACTCAATTTTGAATCTGGAGCTTATTGTAATAATGTGGATTTCAGAGCAAAATTGCCTTACTAAAAAATCCTGACCAACTGCATCATATTTAACTCAAGCTCCTCCGCACCTAATGGTCATGCTCTGTCTTGGAAGTGCTGAAGAAAAGACAGTTAATAACCATCTTGCTTGATGAGCCAAATGTTCAAAAGCAGCCTCCACATTCATGCACCCAGCCCCCAACAGCTCTGCAACAAATATGCAGTTTTGGACATGCAAGATTTTATCTGCCCCAAAATTGGGTGGGCTTATCTAGTTGGTGATTTCAGGTAGGGAAGGCCACTGAGTTAGCTAAAACTAATTAAGACATTAATCATATCTTGTTGTCTCTGAAAAATGAATATTTGGAGCATTAAAAATGCAAACATCACAATGGATTGATTCATCGGTTATTTAAAAAAAATAAAAAGAATGAAATCCCTGAATCTAATTGTTCAGCATGAAAGTACAATGCCCTGCAAGCCTTTTTCACCCTTTTCTTTCACTACTATTTTATCCAAGGCTTTTGATGCTATCCTCTGTGGATTATAAAATCTCAACCAGCTATTTTTACTTACTTAAAAAAAAAATCCTAACCTCAGGAGCTAAGGATTTAAACTGTTCATCTAATAGCCACATACCAGAGAGAGTGAGCAGAAGCAGATGGCACTGCACCTGTGTGAAAGTATTAGCGGTTGTAACACTATCTGGCCAATTACTTCCTTTAAATAATAGCTGGGTCATGACCAGGTTAAATCAATTGATCTTTTCCTGACAATTATAGAATAGGAGCTGAAATTTTCCTTTCCAGCCTAAATCTTGCAAACATGTCATTTAATAAGGACACGGTTGGATTTCTCAGCTTGTACTGTCGCATGCAATGATGGCCTAGAAACTCATATGTCTCAAAAATGTTGTATGCAGTGTTGTTGTAGCCATGTTGGTCCCAGGATATTAGAGAGAGAATGTGGATGAGGTCATATCTTTTATTGGACCAACTTCCGTTGGTGAGAAACAAGCTTTTGAGCTTGCACAGAGCTCAGGTCTGGGAAAGGTATCCAGAGTGTGTCAGCTAAATACAAGGTAGAACAGACTGTTAGCATAAGTAATTAACACACATTTCAAGGGACCATTCAAGGTCCGTATGTTTTCCCAGATCTGAAGAAGAGTTCTGTGTAAACTCAAAAGCTTGTCTCTCTCACCAACAGAAGTTGATCTAATAAAGCATATTGCCATACCCACCTTCTCTCAAAAATGTTACAGTGCGCACAGTTTAGGATAGTCTTAAAGTTGGCTACCAGACACCTTTAAAATATCCTTGCACAGAATGGACTTGAAAGACTTGGTTCTAATCTCACACGTTCAGTCACTTTGCACTGAGCATTTTGTGAAATTTCCTATTGTGTGTTCTTGAGTGTACAAAAATCGCAATCACTGGAGATGTGGGCCCAAATCATACAATTATTCTAATCCAGGTGTTAGGTTTGAGCCCATCTCTAACAATAATTTACTGTACAGTGGCTGCAATTCAGAAATGAGCCCTAAATCGAATGATAAATGTTTCTTTTCAGTTCTTGGGTTCTTTACTTAGCATTCTTGCTAAACTGTTAAAACTCTTTTTCTTTTCCTCCTCACCCTTCTGCTCACTGTTCACAGTGAATATGAAAATTAAAAAAAATACTGAAAATAAGATTTACACAATTTCAAAATAACTTGATCATAAATAAGTTTTATCTATTTTATCAGTTTAGCCCTAGCTTTTCATAGCCTCATATTAATGCCCAATACGGATAATATTATCAGGATGAAATGGATTTGAAATCATTGATCGTCTGCAACAAATAAAATGCAAGTTCTTTTTCTTAATTTTTAAAAGATGTTAAAATCAGCTCTTAGGCTGCGTTTATTCATGTTCTTTGTTTGAAAAGTACCTATATCCAGCATGCTTGCCATTTATATGGAAACATGCCTCTACTTTCAGTGATGATACTTTTCTCTTATATTGCTGCTACTTCCTGCTGGAGCTTCCAATCTGCTGAGCTATAGTTGAGAGATAGCTATATCTCTTAGATACATCATTTTAAAATCATATTTGTTTGATTTATAGTCTGACGGACATCACATTGCAACTGTTGCTTTACCTTCCTCCCCATCACCACCCAATCTGAGATGGGCTTACCCCAAGATCTCTAAAATTTCTGCTGTTTAACCCCGGTTGCAAATTTGCATTGCAAATACATCTCTAACACATGAAGTGAACCAAATATTCTTGCCTTCTGTGCAGTTTTCTTGTTGACTGGGTTCTTTATGCTGGCTGTGCATAAGTATTCTTCCCTTATACCTTCTCTTAGACAGACATTTACAACACCCAAAAGTAGTGCTTTTTAGAAACACGGTAAAAGATATGAACAAAAAAAATGAAAAGCAAATTGGCCTTTTATTATGGGTTTGCACCTTCTGGGTAAGAAAATTAATGTTTGAATGCAGGTACTAAAGAGCAGCTGGGAAAGAATCCAGTGGGTGGAAGGTAGGAAAGGATTGCTCATTTAGGGGAAAGGCTCTTTGACTGTCTCTAGCGGTAGGCAGTGGATTGAATGATCTTACGCCAAGCATGTAGCATCAGTACATAGAATGCAGATCTTGTACTTGTGAGGAAAAACATAAATTAATGAAGGGATAAAATGATAAAAGCTCCCCTCCCATCTATGTTTTCCTTAAAATATAGAATATTTTAATATTCTGGGAAACAAAAATGAAATACTTGGGCGGGGAAGGCTGGAGAGATTTTGCCCAGGATATCTACACTACAATATAGTATATATTTGTATGGTTTCCTGCAGAAAGAGATCTTTGCTGGAACTAGCGTGGAGACAGGGAGAAGGGTGCACCTTGACTTAGTCTGATCTCTTATTCTGAGATTTAGTGCAGGTTTAGACAGCAGCAACCACTTCAGAGAATCATTTACTGCCAATAATATGGAGCCAGATGAGAATAGTTTCCAGTAAGGGACATTTAAAGTTTTCTTCTCTGGTTCACTGCATTGGTGATGAGCTGCAATCTGTAGATCCCTTTTTCTAATCCCGCCCAGGTCAAAGGAAACTGTCATTTATGCCATTTGAAGGCTTATCAATGGCCTGGGTCTGAAATAAGTTGATGGTTCTGTTCCTTGCAGGTGATTTTTCCATATTGTATTCACCACTACAACCAGCACCTGTTGGCACTTTCTGGAGAGAGGCCCCGAATTGAATGGGCATAAACACTAACCTTTCCTCTCCCCCTAGAGGTGGCCACTCCATAGTCAGGTTGGTGGCACATTTGAGAGGGAGTGTAAGGAGGTCTGGGCCATACTTGTTCTTTGGGCAAACAGAGAGCTGCTTTCTCCAAGAATGTAAATTCAATACCTCGTTTTACTTAAAATAAATGTTGCCTCCTCTGAGAAAGTTTTGTCTCTTATTTGGAAAACCGATTAAACAGCGCAAATAATTGTAGGTCTTGTATTTGATGCCGCCATTGATATTCCAAATCCTCAAAATATTAATGTGTAGCAAACGAAAGTAACATATATTGGAAAATTTAATTCTTGAACTGCATCTTGCCTTTAGCTGTCTGCTCTTCAATTCTATTTAGACTACTGCTTTTTCTCAGGGTTTGATGACCTTTACAGTAATCAGCAGGAAACCAGGGTTGCAGTCTCAGTTTGCCAGTAGATTTAGAATACTAAATCATATTTTTAATCTCAGGAGGATCTCTGTTATTCTGAACATGCACAAGTTGCTGCTTTATTATTCAATGAAACTTTGACCGGAAATCTTGCCTGATTTCAATCCTTCATGAGTTCTCAAAGACAATTGCTAACAGTTTGGACACTGCTTCAGCTAGTTATTTAAGTACCCTAGGATTAATTTAATCAGGCTCTGATGACTTGAATAAATATAACTTACCTCATAATATTAGTTCTGTTGTATACCTGGTCACCATTAACCTTTTCAGTGAAGACTAAAGCAAAATAGGCATTAAACATCTCAGCCTGGTTAATGTCACGGGTTATTAGCTCTCCTTTCCTGCTAAGTACAGGGCCTACGCTTTCCTTTGTCTTTCTCTTGCTCCTAATGTATTTAAAGAACCTCCTCTTATTGCCTTTTATATCCCTTGCTCGGTGTAAATCATTTTGTGCCTTAGCCTTTCTGATTTTGTCCCTACATGTTTGTGCTATTCTTTTGTATTCCTTATTAGCAGTTCATCCATGTTCTACTTTTTGTAGGATTCCTTTGGGATTTTCAGGGCATTAAAGAATTCCTGATAGAGCCATATTGGCCCCTTACTATTCTTCCTATCTTGCCTTTGCATCAAGATAGTTTGCAGTCATGCCTTCAATATTGTTTCCTTGAGAAACTGCCAGCTCTCCTGAACTCCTTTATCCCTTTATATTAATTTTGTTCCTAGGAGACCTTATCTACAAGTTCTCTGAGTTTGTTAAAATCTGCTTTTTTGAAGTCTATTGTGTACTCCTCATTCCTTCCTTTCCTTAGAATCATGATATCTATCATTTGGTGATCACTTTTACCTAAATTGCTTTCTACCTTTAGATTCTCTGCCAATTCCTCCCTGTTGGTCAGAATCAAGTCTAAAATGGCTGTTCCCCAGGTTCCTTCCTCCATCTTCTGAAACAAAAAGTTGTCCCCATTACAATCCAAGAACTTATTGGAAGTTTTGTGTTTTGCCTTAGTACTTTTCCAACAGATGTCTCAGTAGTTACCTCCAGATCTTGTGGTTTGGATATTTCTGTTGTGTTCTAAAAATTCTTCATTCACCTTCTCTTCCTGATTTGGTGGTCTATCGTACCACGACATCACCCATATTTTTTCCACTTTTATGTTTACCCAGAGATTTTCAACTGCTCTGCCTCTCACCTCCTTCTAGACTTCAGAACAAGTGTATACAGTCTTGATGTATAATGCAGTACCACCTTCCTTTTTCACCTTTCTGATTTTCCTAAACAAGCTATACCCCTCTATACCAATATTCCAGTCATGAGCTTTATCCCACCTCTGTGATGCCAGTTAAGTCATAATTTAGTTTGTGGACTTATCTTCCAGTTCTTCCTGTTTATTCTCCATACTCTTGCTTTTGTGTATAGACATCTAATATATTGAGCAGATTCCTCCACTGATTTCCCTCTTGTTGCTCCTATTACCCTATTGTAATTTTCCATGTGTCCCGTCCCCCCCAGTCATCTAGCCTGCAGTTAAGGTCACCTTTTTATGTTTATCTGTTGGCTTTTTGTTGCCTGCCCATTTTGAATCTAGTTTATAGCCCTCCTCACTAGGTTGGCAAGACAGTGTGCCAAGATGATCTTCCCCTTCTTGGTGAAGTGAACCCAATCTCTTCCCAGCTGTCCTTCTTTCCCAAAATAGCATCCTATGGGCAAGCAAACCGAAGCCCTCCCATTGACCTTATTTATGCAGCCATGTCTTCATCTCCAGAATGTACATGTCGTTGCCTGGGCCCTTGCCCTCAGGATGGCCAAGAACACAACCTCAGCCCCTTCATTTTTAGTCTGAGAGCCCTGTAGTCTCTGCTGATCTACTCAGGGTCATGCCTAGCTGTATCATTAGTGCCCACATGGATGGGCAGCATGGGATAGTGGTCAGGAGGATGGATGAGCCTTCGCCATCTTTCTGTAATATCTTGCATGTGGGCTCCAGGCAGGCAGCACACTTCCCAGGACATCAGGTCAGGTTGACAGAAGGCTGTCTCTGTCCCCCTCAGAAGACAGTCCCTGACCAGAGCACCCCATGTCTCCTCCTCTTGGATTTGGTGTTGGCCATGAGCCTTTCCCACATATTGGAGTTCAACCCAGACCAGTAAGAGCTTGTGCCATCCCTTTTTCTGTGACCCTGACCTGAGGGCCTTAAAATGATGTAGCTCTGTGTCTAGATGGTCCCAGCCAACATACCAGTATGCCTTGAGTGTCTGTGTTGCCTCTAGTAGCCTGCTTGTTACACCACAGCCACACTCTGGGCTCCACCAGCCTTGGTTACTACTAGCCAAGTGATCCCCGACAAGCCCCCAGTCCTGAGTGCTGCCCTGAAATGTCCAGCCCTCTCCTGGAACATTCAGAGGAGTAGTAAAGTCCATTGCTCCTGTAGACAGACACAAGCACAGCAGCTTGTTGCATTAACTGGAGTTAATAATCACTTCAAGTCAAACAGAGCATTGGGTTGGTTTAGATTAAATGTAAAACAAGTTTATTTAATGAAAAAGACAAGTTTTAAGTGAGTTAAAGTACAAGGGAAAAGATCAAATGGTTACAAGCAAAAAAAGTAAAATATGCTTTATAGTGGCTAAGACTTAACTCAACAAGCTACAGCCTTGGTTCAAGGTGGATTTCTTACTAATGCTTCTTTTTTTTTTCCCATTCACGGCTGATTTTCTCTCAGTCAGAACCTTATGCTGAAGTACATGGTACTGGTTTCTCTGGTCTTCCTAGGTGAAAGATCTTTTCCTAAGCAGGTTTTTCACTTATATTCAGTTTAGAGAGTTCTATCCCTTTGGTTGAAGGACCCAGCTTCTGGCCCCTTGTGTCTGCCCAGTGATGGATGCCAAGATGGCTTCTTCTCTCTCCTTATATCTTCCCAAATTCACTGTTTTGTCCCCAGACTCAGGATGACCTCCTGCTCTTCTTCCCTCACTGTTGATGTCCCACCCCCCTGCTGATTCGTATGTAAAGAGGGCTTCCATTGTTTGTGGTCACACCTTGCTTAATTTCATTGGTGACAGGTAGATAGCTGCCTTTCCCTCCTATCTGGGAGAAAACCTGTTTCCCCTTTGTTTGGTCACATATTTTAAAGCATAATATCAATGGGTATTCATAATTCCTCATGTAGTGTTAATACATCCATTTTACAATTATATTAATCACCAGTGTGTCCTTAGCATTCCTAAAACACCTTACTTTTACTTATACATTTTTATAATACAGTAATATTGTATACAATCAGTTGATTTAGTTACTTATCATTTGAGGTTCAGACCCCTGCAAGAGGCTATCTCCACCAGGCACTAGGTTGGTGACTTTGTTTGCCTTTTATGTAAATGTTCCTTCATCCTCTCTGCCTGATGACAAGCAAATACACGTTCCTTTGTTTAGGAGAGGCTGGGCTTATACATTGCTTGTAAACGCATTTTAAGAACATAATTCTAGCACATACCCATAGCTCTTTGTATGTGCAAGAATATTAATGATCAGTGGGTTATTAGTTTTCCAGTGATATGTTACATACCACCTTTGGGGGTATATATCATGGAAACAATGTATTAGGTGTAGCGAATATGTCAGGCCTGAGAAGAGTGACTGACACAGAGTAGTGAACCACAAAAGGGCCTCTGTGTCACAACATCCCAGCCTTGGCAGCTGCTGTAGGCACTGTTTCTTCCTCAGCCACTAGGGTCTGTTCCTCATCTCCTGTTGCCTGTACAGCATACTGGGTCTTCATCTCAATGGACAGGGGACCTGAGTGGGGGGCATGTAGAACTGTCTACTGCCGAAGGTGGCAAGCAGCCAATCTCCTCCCCATAGAGCAGCCTGTTCTCCTTCCTCCTCTGGTGCCATTTAAAGCACAATAGCTATTCCCAACTAACTCCGCGTGTGGACACACTTATTCCAGAATGAGTGCCTTTTTCTGGTTTAGTTTATTCCGCATCCCAAGTGGATTAAGCTAGTTCAGAAACAGGCAATCTTATTCTGGAATAAGAGTGTCTATACATAGAATAACTTGTGTAGACAAGTCCTTAGGTGAATGGTATCTTAGAAATAAGTAACATAGATAAATATATGTCAGAATTCATTGATGGGGCTAATATGGTGATGACTGATATGATCTACAGGCCTATAAAGCATACAGAGAAACATATAATTACATGCATTGCTGACCAGGCTATTGATGAGAAACTTAAATAAAAAGCCCTAAAATTCACTGTTAGTGTGCTCTCCCACAGGCTAGTCCTTCCCCTTAAAACGAAATCCCTGATACAGAATTATTGTCCAGTTAATTTTCTATTTATTTACTTCTTGCTACAGGTTGTTCACCAGGAGGGTCTGTAGCACAGGAGATTTCAATGCCCCCAGTCACACACAACAAAACCCTGGCATCCTACAGCACTGAGTCAGCAGTGACATGGGGCTTGTATGTTTGCAGAATGCACTCCCGTTAGGTATCCACCAGGATATTCTTTGTTACAGGCAAATAAACAATGGGTAAGGGGAAATGTCTTTTGGATTAAGCTGCCAAGTGATGTGTGACTGTGAAAGGAAGAAAAGACAAGGCTGGTGATTTAAACAGAGATGTTACAGGTCACCTCTGGCAGTGAGCAATTAACTATTTTAAGCTAATTAACTGTAAACCGCTGGGTCTGTGTTTACTTCCTGGAAAATTGGAATGAATTCAAATGTTTTCTGATTTCCTTGGAAAACACGTTTGAATGCACATCACTTTAGTAACAGAATTAAGTATCTGCACTAAAGAAATGGGAAGTTTAATAATCAGTTAATTAAAGGTTTCAGAGTAACAGCCGTGTTAGTCTGTATTCGCAAAAAGAAAAGGAGTACTTGTGGCACCTTAGAAACTAACCAATTTATTTGAGCATGAGCTTTCGTGACCTACAGCAGCCGATGAAGTGAGCTGTAGCTCACGAAAGCTCATGCTCAAATAAATTGGTTAGTCTCTAAGGTGCCACAAGTACTCCTTTTCTTTTTTCAGTTAATTAAAGCTAGGCAGCAGAACTAGACCTCATAGATACAGTCACTGTCTGTCATCCTCTGATTACAAATATTGATATCACTGCATAAAAATCAAACAAGTTGAGAAACAAATTTTGGACTAAAGCATTTTCAGTTCTACATGCCAGCTGTTTGTTTCATGGCTATTGATTTTGCGTGCTGGAGAGGGGAGTGTGAAATGTTGACAATTTGCAAAATTAGTTATACACCCCTAGGGGCTGATCCTCTGCTGGTATAAATTGTCATAGCTCCATTATCTTCAATCAAGGGAGCTGTGACGATTTACACAAGCTGGTAATCTGCCCCATGGATCTAGCAATGAGGTCAAACCACTAGACCTGGGGTTCTCAAATTTCTCCATAAATGTCTTAATAAAGAGATTACTCGGGCAACCTTCATTCCCATTCATAATGGACTGGACCATTGCTCTTTCTGTTCACCATCACATATCTCCCCCTGGCAACTACTGCAATTGCTTCCATGGGAAAGTGTGTATCTGGACTGTCTTTAATGTGACAAGTGTGCAGTATTTACATGCCTTCAGGCTTTTTACAGTGAAGCAGCTGGAACAAAGATGAGCCAGCCAGCTCTCTGTGTAGCACGTACCAGCGGTCCACAGGCCACAGTTTGAGAACCTCTGCACCAGTCTCTCCTTTTAATGAAGCATTTTATACTGAACACTGTCAAGTGTCTGTCAACATGTGACATTTTAAGTTCCTGGGTTAGCTAGTTTTTCCCTGGCGTTTTTGAAACAATTGGTGCATGTCTAGGAGAGGGTGGGGGGGAGAAGAGTTGTATAAGAAATAATTGCTTGTGTGGGAAGCTTCTTAATGTAGTGGAGGAGTGGTAACTGAGAGTCAGGGCCAGAGATGAACATATACGCTAAGCAGCAAACTATATCTGATATAGCCGGTTAATTCTTGTTTGCAGGGCTTTTATCACTCCTTTTATGTGAAATTCTCGTTTTTGACACCTATGTTAAAAATCAGAGATGGGTCTGACCTGGAACGCCAGATCTGGACGATTCCACGCATTGGAGAAATTGAGTTCAGATACAAATCTCAATTTGGGCTCAGGCTCTTCTCCAACATATGTGAAACTGAGGGAGAGAGGGTCATTTGGAGCTTTGAATATCTGTAGGAAATAAAAATCAAATCTCTAATCTCCTCTGACTGTTTCAGTGTTGTAGAATTACTGTGAGATAGAAGAAAGAACGGGGAGATGTACTGCTAGCAGGCTTGCTTTGTTGTTTCAGTACAGTTCAGGCATTTGTAAGGACCATTTGTTCTTAAACAATGGAAAAAATAAAATGTCCTAAGTTCCCAGCATGTCCCAGTGCTATTAGCTAATAATTGGATAGATATTTTTCTCAGGAAGCATGTTAGAAAGAACAAAATGGTTTTGTTTTTTTTTTCAGGAGGGAGGGAAGGGAACATTTTCTACAGATGTAAACAACACAAATGTTATTTTCTTTTACTTCTGTGGATCTGCATTCCTGCAGAGATAAATAGACAAACAGTTTAAACAGAGGAAGGCTGCTTTGTCAGCATGTGGGCTATAAGTGGAACAAATCATAAGTATGTGCTTAAAATAGGGAACAAAAACAAGGTTAATGGCAACATTTTGCCTTTCTTCAGGAGACACTTGTGCAGGAAAACAGTATTTTCTGACTATTGCTTCAGATCATTTCTAGAGAAAGTGTCATCACCAGAAGGCCATTGCTTGCATTATTCTTGATTTTCAGTGTGTGTTTACCTTTCCTTTAAAAGACGCAGCCCTATCTGTGGTATTAGCTCCAGTATGTATAGGTACTGTCAGGAAGCTCTGCGTTACTGCTCCATTTACAGTGGAAACACTTCCTCAGTGCAATTATTTTTAATGGAAATTTAGGCCTCAAAAACCCCCAGATGAACTGACAGTCCTCCAGGGTGGAGTTCTTTCTTTATCTAGAGGAGGTGGAGCATCACGGGCAGTGACAGAGCAAATTTCTCCTTGCTACCTCAGCCTAGCTCCAGAAAAGGGTCATCCCTGTGCAGTCTCACAACCCATTCGGTCCTTGGTGTCTCTGCTGACACTTCAGACAGAAAACTGAGGCCCTTCGTTTTCAGCTTTTATTTTGTTCATAATTTCCTGGGAATCCATCAGTGTTTGTTTCCCCACACACACACACACACGCAAAAAGGTGTAAAAATGAACATAAGAGTTTTCTGGGTAAATATTGCGTTAATATTGGGGGATGGGAGGACAGGAAAAAAGCAATATCTGTCCTGTCACAGAGGTGGGACTCATGGGCTGGGAGTCAGGAGAGACTGGGGAAAGCAGGGCAGAGGAAGAGCAGGAGGGTGGGAGCTATGAAAACCAGGGGGATGAATGAACAGCAAATAATCCTGCCATCCCTACCAGGTGCTGCTCCTGCAGATCCCACTGGGGGACAGCTGCTGCCCTACCCATGCCGTGTGTTCCTCAGCTCCTCTCCCCGGGGCTAGTGGGGGATTAGAGCAACCTGTTCCTGGCCCGAGGCCAGAAGAGCCAAGATCAGGAGGGGGCTCTGTCAGTCACGGGAAGTGGATTGGGCTCTGTGCCCTAGGAGTTCCTCTTTGGGTAGGTGTCATGTCCTTCCCCAAAGCCAGGCTGAAGGGCCCAGCTACTCACTGAGGCTATTGCAGGGCTCAGTGAGCATGGGATGCAGCAGGCCATGTGGTGTGAGAGGTGTCGAGTGTGGGGGGCACGTGATACTCATGGGGTGGAGTAGGCAGTTCCTGTTGGGAGCCCAGTACTCACAGGGATTGGGGGAGAGGGGTGCCTGGTACTCATGGGTGGGGCAGTGGAAGGAGGATGAAGAGTGGCTGGTACTCATGTGGGGGCAGCGGGAAGGAGGGCTGAGGGTACTTCGTGGCTTGGTACTTATGAGGGGAGCAGCAGTCACTGTCCTTTTTGGTGATGGTCTCGATGCCACGGCTCTGCTCCACCACAATGTAGTAGCTGTGGAAGCCCAGGCTGATGCTAAACGCGGACATGGCCATGCCTGGTACCTGCTGCTCCCTGCAGACCTCTCATGCGGCAGTTGTGCGGGTCTTGGCTGCCAGGCCCTGGATCCCTGCCTATCCTGCTCCCCTACCGTGGAGTAGCAGTCACCAACCGGCAGTGACTCTCCCTCTGTTCAGTTGTGCTGTGCCAGTCGGTGGGGACTCTGCAAGGTGGGCCCTCCTCCCCAGAGTCCGAGTAACAGCCATCTCACTTTACGAGGCAAGTAGTCAGGTCTGGGGAGCTCCAGCACTTCCAAAACTTGGGTGAAAATCAGTAAAAACTGAATAGTGGCTTTTCCAAACCCAAGATTTTTGGGGAGGATATTCTGTAAAAAATTAAAAACTAAGGGCCTTACAGAGAACCAATCATCGTGGTGGTTTTTGTGATACAGCCACTTGTCCATTAAGAGCAAGACCATGAGGTCAGTTAGTGTCTGCCAGTGAGCAAAGCAGTCGGCTGAAAACTTTCAGTCCCAGCTGCCATAAGGATCAGGAAACACAGGAACACGGGTAACAAACTGATCTTCATTCTATTTTCTGCCCCAGTCACATGATACTGTTCAGGGTTAGACAATATGATGCCCTCCCACATGGACTCCAGTGGCTACTGTTACATCTAACTTGTTTTGATAAGAAAATAAATAAAATAAAACATAATACGAAAGGAAAAACAATACCCACAAACATTACAGCCAAATAATAAAAGTTACATGAAGAGAGGTCAAAGACGGAGGTCAGTATATTGGACATTTGTCAGTATCTAGAGTTGCTGAACCTCAAGGAATTATTGATCCCACAGCTTTATTCTTAACCTGCTTCCAACAGTTCCTTCTCTGGTGGCCTGTTTGCCTGCTGAGTGGATCCACCAGCTAGAGTCTGTATTTGCTTTTCATTGTGAGTGAGAGAGTGTGTGTGCACACGTGTCTTCTGTCAGCACAGGAATACTGTTGGTGGCATTTCTGGATATCCTTAAGAAACAGAGAGCCAGTGTCTTTCTTGGCTTTGTTTACATGTCATCTGGTTGTCTTGTGAAACTAACTCCCAGAGTGGCTATAACATGCAACTTTGACACAAATGGTACAGTTTCCTGATAGATATATATTTTATAACAATTTAAGAGCTAATTGTCTTTGACTTTAGATCCTGGCATTAAAGTTTTTAACCTTCTGCCCATCGGTTTCTGAACTGGTGATGCTAATAAAGCCTAGTGAGGTGCATTGAGATATTCTAGTCAAGTGAAGTGGAGATCTTTAAATATGCCAGAGCCTTTTTAAAAATTAAGATCTTTGCTATTTATACTGACATTTCCACTAATCTATTTGTCGGTGCATGGTAAGGGTTGACATGGTGTACTTGAACTGATATATCGAATGGAAGGGCTGAAATGAGTCACTTGTGACTTTGAGGCTACTATTTTTAATCTGACCTTTCTCCCTCCCCAGGTGGGCTCAGTGGGTTTTGCTTAGCATTTCAGACCTCATGCCCTGTGACATCGTTAGACAATGTCCTTTGTACAGGATCCCACTGTAGCAGCAATTTCATTTCTGTAGCGGTCCTAGTGAGTTTTTATGCTTGAAGGTGACTGACCAATCACAGGGCACAAATAGCAAACATTGAATAGCAAATACTCATTCCACCCATTTCATGACAAATCCTGAGACTAACATTTGCTTACAAGCTATTCAGTGAACAATTACCCATAATGAAGAAATTAGTAAACTGATGCTCCATCACTGGCATTTTTTAAATCAAGTTTGGCTGTTTTCCTAAAAGATATGCTCTAGTTCAAACAGGAATTAATTCAGGGAAGTTCTGTGGCCTGTGTTATACTGGAGGTCATACTAGAGATATGATCACAGTGATCCCTTCTGGCTTTATAATCTGTGAATCTGCCACAGCCTGTTCACGGTTAGTTCACAAATAGAAATGAAAGGGCTCTATATTTGTGAAACACATTGCAGTAGGTGACCAAAGAGAGCATGCAATAAGTCTTGATGAGTTCCTTATGTCCCTCCTAGTCCTAAAAGATGGAAATTGTTGCATTAAGAAATGTAGTTATTTATAATGTATTGTAGAGCCATTTGTTTAGCATCTGTTTATTTGAGCATATTTACATTGTTATTTACATTAGAGTACATAATTACATTATTGTTTGCAGTGTTGTTGTAGCCACGTTGGTGCCAGGCTATTAGCGAGACAAGGCAGGCAAAGCGTTATCTTTTTAGTTTTCAGTTGGTCCAGTAAAAGATATTATCTCACCCACCTTGTTTCTCTAATACTTCTCTTATGTTATTTTCATTGCATTATTTTCAGACTGCTGGGTTACCTGTTCTGGGAAGTGATGCCATTTGCCTGCTGGAAATCAAAGCTGAGTAAGTATTGCAAATATTTTCTGCCATTATTAGCTTTGATTTTTACGTGAATTAACTCTGGCTGTATTTGAACCCCTTTTGGTTTGTTTTCAGCAAACGTTCAGAAACGATGAACCTTGTGGAAGCTTTTATTTTCCTTGAAAGCACAGATGTCTAAAGAAGCACCAAGTTGCAAGTGCTTTTGCTGTCTTTGTTTTTGGCTGTTCTGGAATGTGACACATTGTTATTGCAGTTGCTTAAGGGAAGGCTTTGGTTGCAGGTTTATCATACGCTCCAGGCTCAGCAATAATTTCCCCGGAGACTATGCCGCATTCTTGATTTGCATGGCGTCTCTGGTGCTGGCTGGCCAATTCAGTTCTTGTCCTCTTGGCATCCTGTCTTAGAGAATGGCCTTCTATTCTTCCTTATTAGCTCCAAGTCTCTATTGAAAGATGCCTGCTGCTCAGGAAGGCTCTCTCTGGCGCCTGGCAAGAGAAAACAACACTGGTTTCTAGGAAGTTTCAGTGACACACACACACACACCCCACCCCCCCCACCCAAATCATCTAAGGAAAAGCAGAGATGTTTGTGTTCCTGTCTTTGAAATGATTAAGAATACACAAAAAATTCCAGATATGTACAGTATGAAACAGGTGTAAAAAAGCACAGCTGTACATAATAGGCAACACACAAACCCAGCTTTCAAAACACCAGCTGTAGTTATTGCAAAGGGTAAAGTTCAAGCTTTGTTTCCCCAGAGTTCTGGGCAGAAGCCAAGCTTGTATATTGGGGGAAGGGAAAAAAAATCCCAAACAAACTCCAGTTTTGAGGGGAAAAATAAAAACCCTATAAGAAGTTTTCTTATTGGGAATATGGTCCAAAGGTATTAGGGTCTCTTAGCATTCCTGAACACTAGAACAGTAGAAATTGACTTGACATTGTAAAATTGGCAGGGTTCCTATATGTAAATATTTTTATTCCAGTGTGCACTTAAAATCTTAATTGAAGAACATAAAGTTGTCTGGTACACCATGGAGTCATGCATGAGTTTTCAGGAACGTATATGGCAGAATTACCCCTCAAAAGTCACACGTTGCAGTACATGCTTGGGAGGGTTCTTGATTCCTTAGTAATTTCACACAATATACATCAAATATTCTTTTGTCCCTTGTCCTAATTCTTAATAATGTGAATAAAATTACATTTCTTTTTGATTGTCCTTCCAACCTTTCCCCTCCCACTCACACATTTTAGAGGGAAGGGAACTGAATTAATACAGTACTACTTCCTGCTAGCTTGTGTACCTGGGACTTGCAAATCTTATCGTCCCCGATTCAGCAAGATACTTAAGCACATGCCTAGCTTTAAACTTCACTTCAGTGGGTTGAAGTTAAGTTAGGTGAATGCTTAAGTACCTAGCTGGACTGGGGTCAAATATTGTGCAAATCTTGCTTTCCGTGTGATTTTTTTTTGTCAAAATTGTATTCTAAGTGTATGATACATCGTATGTATGAAATACACATTCAATAGGCATGAGAGGAATCAGGGAATCAGGTACAAATAGAGTGTAAAGTGGCTTTCTTAAAATTATTCTTTCAGTGGGTGTAAATTAAGGTATACTGCAGACCAAATTATAGCCATGTAGCTAGCAGAGTGCTCTTCGTGGGGAGAGAGGGCCCAGGAGGTTTTTCCTTCCTCTGCTGTACCCACACAGGTACAGTATGGTATATCTGGGATGGGGGGACACCCATCTTTTGGCTGTAGATCTGGGGGAATGGATGAAGACAGGCTGGCTAACACCGCCAAGTATGCTAGTGATCCTAGACAAACAGCATATCAAGATGGGGTGATAGGGCAATGCATTCTTGCCCCTTTGCCTGCAAGAATGACCACATCTTTTCTAAGGTGTAGTAAGGGGAGGCTGTCACTGTGCTCTCCAGCTGGTGCTTCCCAAGGCAAAACGCAGTACACCACTTCCCCTCCTTGTCACAGCTCAGCCTCCCAAAGAGGCATCAATTGTGACTGCAAGGCCTGAAACTCGTCAGATTTATCATGGTTCTGATGGGGTTTGGAGAGGGGCCATGAGTGGTCTGTTGCCTTTTCCATGGCAATTTGTGAGAATGAAAGGCAGTGGGGTCTGCCATGTATGCCGGGCCACCGACCAAACTCCCAGTGTAGGAAGAGCATAGTACATATAACCACCACCCAGAAAAAGACTGGAGTAGCTGCCAAGGTGCCCTGTGGCTTGTGAGAGGATTCCACACCTCCCATGTAGGTCACCTGTGCAAAGCTCATTTAAGGTATGTGTACATTACACACCACTGGCTGTGGCGTATAGGGTACATATAGCTACACGTGTCAGAGAAAAGCTCTGGCAGAGGGAGGCAGCAGGACACTACACGGCTTAAAATAATAGTGTAGATGGGGGAGAGACTATTTGGGCATGTAGAGAGCTAGGCAGAGTACATACCCATGGAGTTCAAGAGTGTCTTTATTTGCCTAAGCAGTGCCTCACCATTTATACTGCTATATAATATACCTGTGCTGGGGGGACATGCCGTGCATGTACTCTACATGCGACTGTAAGGAGTGAGCAGTGTCGATGCACCCTTAGCCAGACTTGGCATGAGATGGGGGACAAAGATTTCACCCAGTATGGTTTATATGTGCAGCTGTGTCTTTGATTGTAGCTCATAGTGTATTTCATTCATACCTGCAATATTTGTATATGTAAGGTTGCACTTTCAATATGATATATCTGTTAACACAATGTACTTATGTGTACAATTATCGATATCTATATGAACATGTAAACACAACACATTTGAGTGTAGCTTTGAAATGTTGAGACAACCAGAACACTTTTGTATTTTGTCCCCTTATCAGAGGTGATATTTAGTGTTTAAAATCTACAGTTATAACAGTGGTACTATTAATGTTGGGCTTTGTGTAATACAAAATTCCACTGTGTTTTCTAGAATTCAAGGACTCAGTTAGGGAAAAGTTCCATAGGAAAGTCTGGCTCAACACCCAATCATTTTTCATGCATGTTTCAATTTCAAAAATAGCTCTGGTTGTTAAGGCTAATCTAAAGACAAAAATAACATGAAAAATAAAAACTCCAAAAGTGTGTAGAAGTTCACATCCTTATTCTTTCGAAATGTCAACCTTTCCCCACCAGAGTTTTTAATGTAACATGAAACATAACAAGTGACTAAAAAACTGCCCATGTCACCGTTGTTTTCACAGCAGGAAGTTTTTTAGATTTATCATTTCAATGAAACTGAACTTATTTTTCTTTAGATATTTGAGGTTTTTGTCAGTGTTAATGCAACAGAGAAACTGATGCCGGTGGCCACAGTCTGAGATTGCCGGCCACATTTTTGTCAGTGCACCTCCATCTTAATTTCCAACATCACAGTCATTTTATTCCTGGGACGCCTTTGGGGAGTGACTGCCAGTGACCATTGTGCCTGCAGAACAATTCCGCTGTGTGTTTATATACTGGCTTTTGTTTAGCATTTGATTTGATTTAACAATGTGGGTTGTTGCTTTATGTTGCTCAGATGGTGAGTTCTTCAGAGGCATGACCATGTATGATCTACTACAGTGTTGAGCACACCATCATTTTACTAACAGATAATGTTTGCCCTGATAATTCATATACAGTTTTAGCCTTTAAGCAAAGTGCTTGTTACTTAAAAGTAGGTTCTTAGTAGAACTGGTCAAAAATGTCACTCATTTTTCACAAGAAAGGTTTGTTATTTACTTTCTTAAAATTTCTTGTAAAATTTTTCAGTTTTTGAAAGAAAAACTGGAAACAAAAAACAGATGTTCAGTGAAAATTAGTTTCAGTGAACATTTGTGGTGCTCAATAAAAGTTTTCAATTTTTTAAAACCAAATGCTGAAATATTTTTAAGAAAAAACAAACCAAAAACTGAACTATTTGTTTCTGAAAAATTGTTGGTTTCTGTTTTTAAATCAAGAAACTGGAAAATGTTGATGAAACCCAATATTTTATGTAAAAATTTTCATTTAGTGTGAAAAGCCATTCTTTATTGAAAAACATACTGATAAGAAAATTTCAGCCACCTCTAGTTCTTCACATAATCACCATTATTAATGACCCACATATTCAGTGAAAGAGGAATATTATTTGATACACAGTGATTGCTTTAACAAATTAACTTTCAGACTCAGCTGCTTTTAGTTAGCAGTATTCCTACATTTTACTTTTAAATATTGTCAAACTGAACAATCTGAGTTTAAAGAAATTTGAAGTTTGTGAGTTTTGTGAGATTCTTGGTTAAATATGACTGAAACTCTGGTTGAAATCCAGTTGCCTGGATAAAACTCGGAGGTTGAAGAAGCTGGCCTTTGAAAAGTGCGGGGGAGGGGAGGAATTGCCTAACCTAGCTAGTTCTGGCTTAGTGTGAAATATTCTTTCTTGGCTAGTTGGCTCTTGCTTGAACAATTGCTCATTCAGTTCTCCAGTACTCATGTCCTCATGCAAGTGTTAACACTCACTCCCTCTAAAATGTTTCAAGCAAGCCCAGCTGAGGTCATAGTAACTGGAGATGGAAAAGATCTTTTAGATCATCCTGACTATTCCCCTGCCAGTGCAGGGTTTGTTTTTTTTTCGGGATCAGGGGAGGGATGGGTATTTTCCAGAGTTTTCATCAGTCCGTTTTGAAGTGTCTCAAGTGAGATGAAGTGACCTCTTCCTCCCTGGAGAGACCATTCCTCAGTCTAACAGACTTCACTGTTAGGAAATGTTTCCAGATAGTCTACCTACATTTTCCTTTGCTCAATTTAATTTTTACTTCAGGATACATCCCAGGAGATCACCATTAATAATCCAATCTTGAGGTTGTCTCATCAGCAACTTCCTGTTTGTGAATGTCAAGCAAGGCATAGCTCTTTTGTCTCTTTTCAGAACTCAGAATGTTATGTTGCCGCATTAGGTTTTATATCCTATTGTGCAAATCTTCTCTCTGAGGTTATCTGGGTTTGGAGATAGCATGTCCTTTCCTCACCATTGTCGTTCTACTCTGGTTTTTGCTCATAACACACTTAAAATCACATATTTGGCCACACATCTAGCTCTCTGACTTTTTACTGGTTGGGCTTAAAATTCAAGGGTCTGATTCTGTTCTCACTTATTCTGGTTCTACATCATTCCATTGGGTGAAATCCTGGCCCCATTGATTTCAATGCTAGCTGGGCACCTAACCTGCTTAGGCACTTTTGAAAATCCCACTAGACCCCTATCTGCATCTTTAGGTACCTAAATATTTTTGAAAATACAGCCCTGAGTCACTTTGTAAATGGGACTTAGGTTCCTAAGTCACTCAGGAGCTATATAACCCAAAAGCCATGTGCATGGCTGACTAGATAGTTACTGAAACTTCATCAGTCCTATGCTCTATCAACCCAACCTCAAATTCTATGGTTCAGTCCTTAAAATCTCTCAAATGTTGTTTCTTTTATGTCTTACACACTCACTTCCCATTGCCTCCAAAAATGTAAAGGAACTGACAGAATGGTGGCTTGTAGAGATAAAGTACATTGCTTTGTGACCCATCCTAAAATCCTCAAAGATCAGTAATGGAAGCTACTTAAGGAGGTAGAACTGGCTTTCCTTACCCTCTTTTGAATCGCCTGATCTGGCTCCCAATGAAATCAGTGGGAGGAAAAACAGTTTTCAGTCTGATTCCAGGTTTTCTCCTCCAGCCAAGCTGTCCTCAGCATAAAACCCGGAAAGGATAGGGGACAAAAATGGGCTTAAGCCAACTAAATGCTACCGTGCCCCTTGGTCCAGGGTGATACTTGGTTCAAGTTAGAGTATTCTCCTCTATCTTCTACCCAGCTGCCTTCTAAGGAAACGGTGTAGCCAGATTGCAGAGCCTTGTTGTAATCAAAGGTATCATTTTAAGAACCTGATATATTATCATCTAGATTTATTGCTGGTAAATAAACATATATACTAATGTACTTCAACCACTACTCACTGGGGACAAAAGAAGATTGAAACAGAAGTGCCCCATGTTAAATAAAGTACTCTGACCTTCCTGCAGTCTAGAGCTCTCTGTCAAATGAACCAGTTGAGGGATAAGTTCCTATGCCATTCAGCATTAACCACAAGAATTCTTAGAATGCAGCACTGAAACACTGAGTGACAGGTCTCTAGCACAAAATCTGATCCCTGTTGTTCATTTGTCATTTCAATATAAACTCAAAGCAACAATAGAGCCATTGTATTAGGGTTTATCTGCATGGGGACATCCAGGAAAGTTAATCTAATTTGAATTAATTAACTGCATGAATTTGAAGTGGATTAGTTAAACCCCTATGTGAACACCCTCATTCAAAATTAAAGGGGCCTTAATTCAGTTTATCTTAATTCACTTCCAAGTGGTATATTGTGAAGCCAAAAGAGTTGGCTCTAGAGTTTTGCTTTGATCTGTTACAAGAAAAGGATCCATGTACAACATCTGGACCTGGAATCATATTCTGCATCCCCTGAAATTCTGAGAAAAGGATAGATCTGAAACTTTAGTTAAAGGCTGTCCCTGCAGATTTCAGTGAGCTTTTCTACTGGGGAGGTACATCACACCTTGCTCAACAAAGGAAAGAAGTTGGACATTCCGTTACAGTCATGATACATGCTAACAACAGGCCAAAGTGTGGCCCCTTAACAAAGCTTGAGTAAACAGGCTTTGCACAAGGGAGCTCTGTATGGACTCTAGAGGGATGTAATCCTCTTCCCTCAGTCTAGAAAGCACAAAATGAGCTATTTAGTAGCCACTGCTGTAACCTCAGGGTTACAATAGCTGTGTTGCTAACTCACTCTTTTATCGTGACTCTCATGATACTTGGAGTTTTTTCCAGCTTCTAGAGTCAATTGCTTACATGAGAATCTCAGCTTTCATTTAAAAAATAAATAAATAAAAGATTCTATCTTTCATGGTTGCAGAGAAAAGTCCTAAGGGCTCAAAACCAAGAAAACAAATAAAAGGAACCCAATGTTTTATATATTTAAAATCTCATGATTTTAAGCCAATTTCATGATTATTTTATTTATTTATTTTTGTCAAGAGAGCCTGGGGGAAATGGATTCTTGAATTTTGAGTGCTTTGGTTTGATGATACTGCAGGAGAATTGTCACCCTCTTTGTTTTTCCTCCTCCACAGGGATTATAACCAGTGAATCTGCATAGAATCCCTTCTGCATGCAGATCAGGGGTACATGATTTGCCCCCTTCTTTCAATTATTTTCCAACATTTGTTTCGGCAACAAAAGCAGAGTCATTAGAATCAGGAAAAAAAATTCTTCCAAAATATTTTTTGGTGGAAATGTAGATTCAGCAGCACCAAAATGTTTTGCAAATTCGTGTCAGTTATGCCAAATTGTCTTGATCAAAAATAGCTTTAAAAATAAAGAAATTTTGAAAATTCAATATTTCATTTTGAGCGAGACAAGGTGGGTGAGGGTAACATCTTTTATTGGGTCAATTTCTGGTGGTGGAAGGTACTACAAGCTTTTGAGCTACACCTGAATAAGAGTTCTTTGTAGCTTGAAAGTTTATACCTTCCACCAACAGAAGTTAGTCCAACAAAAGATGTTACCTCATCTATCTTGCCTCTCATATTCTGGCTACAACACTGCAAACATTGCATTTTGACATTTTCAGAATGAAATGTTTCAATTTTTCAGTTTGAAACAACTTTGTATTTCAAAATTTCCTTTAATTCTTTTAAAATAAGTTTAAAAATAGTCAAAATCTAAATGACATATTTCAATTTTGTCAAAACATTAAGTTTGCCTGCAAATTAATTTTTAAAATTTTTCAGTTTGCTAAAAATTTTGTTTTCAATTTTTTGAAATTACAAGTTTATTCCCCCATTGTAAGTCATATCTTTAGTTAAACAAAACGGCTTGTCTACATGAGAAATTATGCCAGTTTAAAGTGGTGCAAACTCCTGTATGAACACTCTTATTTCAGTTTGAACCAGGCTTATTTCAGATTAGTTTAAATTGGTTACGAATAAGATAAAGTGAAATAAAGTCAGTTAACCTGACATAAGAGCATCCATGTGAGAGTTTGCATAAGTTTAACTAAATCAATTTAAAAACCATTTTAGTTAAACGATTGCTATTTCGTAGATAAGGTGAAAGTAAAAAAAATAGTGGACAGAGTTATTTAATGAAACACTCCTCCTAAACCCAAACACAACAGCCACATTCTAGTCCATGAGAGCTGGAAAATGATACTGACTAGAAACAAAAGTAAAACTGACTAGTTTAGTTTCAGTGCCCAAATTCTTTGAAATGCTAAGTGTAAACAAATGGCCAGATGGAATGAAGAGTAGCCTAAACTATAAGCCATTTCTCTGGTTTAATAAACATACAGGTTAGTAGTAACAGAGATAACAATTTTTAAAAACTGTATGGTTGCCAAGTCTGTTTTTAAGTTACATGCAAATGTTGCTGAGGCCAATGCCATAACTAAGAACAGAAATTTGCCCCACAATTTTAACCTTATGTCCTTTCGTTTCAAATATCAAATTTTTTGTGCCTGTATCTATATAAAAAACCCTTCTGGTTGCACAATGTTTGGAACCTTGACCCGGGTGAAAGGGGAAGAGGTCCCAGTCCTTTTTTTAAATCGTGGATGATTATTCTGGCACAGCATGAATTCTCAATCAGCGATGGTATTTGAGTTTGCTGGCCAAAGAGCAGTTTTTTGGATTGAAGTTGAACACAATGCAGTGCAGCCACAAACAATGTACTTGGTCAGTGTATGTGTTGTCTGTTCTGTAACATCATTTACTGCCTTCTGTCTGCCAAGGCACACCCACAGCCCCCTTGTCAAAATGTCAGATTAGATTGTTACAGAAATAGGACTTTATTCAGCTGTCCACATAGCACAGACTTACTGTTCTAAGCAAAGTAACAATAAATGGACCAGGCTGACAGGCTGGCAGTGTGTGTATGTGACTAAAATAAAAACAGAGACTTAATAGCTACGAGGGTGTTTAGCTTGATGTGGTGAACCTTGTGGTCAAAACTTTAATAAAACAATAGATTTAGTTGTGCAAGCTGTGCTAATTAAATAAATAACAGCACACGACTCTATGGGTGTGCACAGTTAAGTCTATGGCCAAAGTTAAAGCACAGTGCAGAGGAAACATTCTGTGCACTTTGGGCGTGATCCAAAGCCTGGGGAAGACAATGGGATTCAAATGATGAGCTTGTGCTTAAGATAAAGTGTTTTAGGTTAACTGTTTTCAAAAGTGGATGTTGATTTTTGGATGTACCCAATTTGAGATGCCTAGAACCTGATTATAAGAAGTACGGAGCACCAACAGCTCAGTTGTGCTTGGCCCCAGCGAAAATCAGGCCTTATTCATCTCAAGACGGACATCCACAATTAGGGGATAATTCTATACGTTTGGGTCTCTGTAACTCAGTTTAGCCACCTATAAAATTGGTATCACGATCCTTCTTCACATTAGGCTTAATTTACACTTGTCAACCACTCTGAGGTCTAGATAAAAGGAGCTGCATTATAAAGCATTGTATACTCCAGGTCAGATTTCCAAGGGTATAAGATGGCATGACTCCATAATGATTTACACCAGCTGAAACTCTGGCCCACAGTACTGGGAGATCTTCTCACTCATAGTATTGTTTGATACACATTTAGGTAGGTGAATTTTTTTGCATAGTTTATGAATGTTGTTATTCAATATTTATATTACTGTAACACCTAAGGCCATAAGCAGGTCAGGGCACCTTTGCGCTAGGAATTCAGCAAATGTAGTAAAATCACAGTCCTTACCCCAACCAGCTTACAAGCTACTTTTATACATAGCTTTTTATAAAGTAAACTAGTTACCTCAAATCAGTAGGTTAGAAATGGTATAGAATTGTGGACTAGTCAGACTCTTGAGTGGGGATGTTGAGGAGAGAGCATGAGGTCAGAGAACATTGGACAGTGAGTGGCTCATAACTGCTTTGATATAGGGAGCAATGTCTGGGATGCCGAGGGAGAGAAAGTGAGCAGCAACAGGTAAGAGGAATGAGGGCTTTTTACTGGTGGAAAGGAAGATGTAGAAGGGGGGCATGGATGGGAGGGGAATAGAGGCAGTCCTAAGCTTTCTAACTTCCCTCAGGGTTTGGTTTGGTCAACCAGAGAGACTGAGGTCAACCATCAAGTCAGACTTTGGATCCAATTTGTGTGTGTGCTTTCAGTTTGGGACAATCTCTAGTTTAAAATAAAGAGGAGGAAGGTACTCGAAGGGGCAGATGATAAGACTGACAGAAGTGGAGTTGGCCCAGGTGACATTTCTTTAGATTTAAGCCATCTTTTCATGGAAGAAATTATAACATTTCTCCCTTGTGGAAGTGGTGGGAGAGAGAGAGCAAGCGGAAAAAATAGATGCATCAAGGAGCTTGTTGCAATATTAAGGGTAGCCATTCAGTGTCGCAGGAAGTGATGGTCACTATTGAGGCCTAGTTAAGAGCAGAAGGGCTGAGAGAACTGTAGGGGGACATGCTCTGGGACAAGGGTGAGGGGAAAGAAAAGGGAGCTGATTGAGTGAGCAGATATTTGGAAAGATCAAGATTTTTGAGAGCATGAGCAGCAGAAGAATAGTATGGAAGGAAGAGGCAAAGCAGCAGTAAGTGCAGCCAGGAGCAGGATGGCTGCCAAGACAAAGCAGAATACATGGATGAATAAACTCAGGTGGGGGAGAAATGGACTGTCTTCCATACTGGAACAACTTCTGGCAGCCTTAGCTGCTCAGAGGCCTAGCAGCAGTGAAAAGGTAACTAATCCAAGGGCATGACTACATGGCAACATAAGACCAGGGTTAGTGAGACTTGAGTCAGTTGACCCATGTTAGGGAACCCTGGGCTTGAGTGTCTACACTGTATTTTAACCCTATATTAAGACTTTTCTAATCAATGGTCAAGCCCAGGGCTCAGCTTCCACACATCAGTGTGCAGGCCCCAGTCAAAGTAACCATATCCCAGAGTCCCTAGCGCCCCTCCCCATGCAACATGGCTGCTCTAGCCCTAGGACTGTGGTGCATGGTGAGGAAAATTTACTACCCACCCTGCTTGTTACCAGGAAGCAGCTCACTTTGCAAAAGGCTTGATCAGTTTGCTATCCATTGCAAACCCAGGAGGCTCTCTTACAGTATGCTTGCAGATCGGCAATCAAAAGAGAATGGGTGAAAGCTGACCCGAGCTGCTGCCATTTGCGAAGGGGGAGTGGCTTCCATTTTCAATAGAGTGGATTGCAGATTGTTGGGATACAGAGGATTAAGGAAGTTGTCCCACATAATTGTGGGATACTTCTGGCTGATTCCCAGCATCCAAGTCAGGTGGGGCTGCATCTACGCTGCAAAAGCAACAGGGCTCAGACCCTGGGTTCTGACTTAACTCGAACTCAAACCCTCAACCCCTGCAGGTTCCTGGGACTCTGGGTCCAAACCCTGGGTTAGCGTAGCTGCAGTGTAGGCGCAAAGGGGGTTAGACTCGATCCCAGGCTCAAGCATGGGCTTATGTTGCAGTGTAGACATACCTTCAAAGACATCCAGAGTCAGAAAGATACCTGGAAAGATGCTGTCCTGCAAAAGGGCTACCTGAATTCCAGGGAAGGGATTCTCACAGACAAGACACACACTGGGCCAGATCACCAGGTATTATACATCACTGCAGCTCCATTAGCAGCAATAGCTCAGAATCTGGCCCATTGTTTCCTTTGCATCGCAAAATGTAGCAATGGTCTTCTGCACTAAGTGTTGATGAAATACACTGGTGTACAGCTCACTTCTAGACCAGATGGCTGAGCTGTTGTTCTTCTGAGAAAGACAGAATCCATAACTGGCTGGACAAAGAGTCCAACACATAGTTGCATACTATTATCACTTTGGCAGGAATGCAGTGAGGTGGTTTTCCTCCCTCCTCCCCCCGACCTTGTCCCCTCCACACACAGGAATATACTAATCAGGGAAATATGCACTAGCTGCTTAGTAAAGGGGTCAAATCCATTTGGATGGAATTCCAGTCTTGCTGTGATAACAATGGCAGGAAACAGGGTCCATGTGTTGGCTGTTGCCTGCAAGTCTTTAGCAAAAGATTGTTGAAAGATCTGGCCTGCTGTCTGCTGCTTTCTATTTCTTTGTGTTTGGAATGCTGTGATTGTTCCAAACACAATGGAGAATTTGCAGCTCAAGACAAACAGAGTGAAATTACGGGAACCCCTCCATTTATTATGAAATTATTGTATCCCCGTGTACTATTTGTTCAGGCCACCAATTTTCACATTAGCCCTAAGGGAGCAGGTAGATTTCCTCACTTCTTGGAATGGAAGCGGCCACATGGTAAAATCCCCTCACCTACTTGAAACAAACTCCCAAGAATGCAATAGGTGTCCTGGTAAATAAAGGTATCACAAACCTGGGTTTGAAATGCTTTAAATCACCTTGGTCTTCTCACACTCCATCCTTGTTTGTGTGACCTATCCTGCAGTGATTTTCCCATTGACATATAGAGGAGACACAAGAAAGACACACTAGACAATGTTGGTGGACTTGTTACTGTATTTTGATACAAGGGTTTGCTTTCACTTTTTGGACTTCAGTATTGTATGCTCCATTGAAATCTGTCATCAGTTAAGACAGGTGTAGAAAAGGCCCATACTTAGCTCAAGAAGTACCAGTAACATCTACTCTAATGAATGCAGCTGTGAACGCACTGCAGTTTGGCAGAGGTTTCCCTGTCTCCTCCTGACCCTGAGATGAGGAGGAGGACTTCAAAGTCTTAGCCGAAAGAAAAACAGTATAAACACATATTTCTCTGTGAATATGTAATGCAACACCAGGATATGTGCTCTCTTGCCTGATAGCAAGTGTATGGGGAAAATTCCATGTTATCAAGTTGTTAGCAGTCCTTTATGAAATGTAAATAACTGGCAGAATCCACCTGTGCAGAAAAATCAAAGAATGCGACAGTATTCTGTAAATACTCTGGCAATAAACAAAAAACCCCAAACAAAACAAAAATACAGATACCACCACCAAAAAAGGCTTCAGGGAAATGTTTCATTTCCCTGCTCATGGACAGAACCCAGTGGCAGCCTCGTTTCAGTCACGGTTAGTTTTCACAGCTGATGGCTATGCATTCGAGGAATGACGTACAGTACATTTCCTCAAGGTCACTTCCTTTCCTTTAGGTCTGGAAGGAGCTTGTCCTGTGTGAATTCAGGTGGTTTGGAACTGAATCCGAGTGTGTGTTTCTTCCGACTGACTGCTCCAAACAGGAAGCAGTTGTATTTGCATATTGTATGTGACATAGTTTTGTGATGAACAGACACATTCCAGTGGAAACAGAGCTTTGGAGTTAAATTTGAATGACTCAGGGCTTTTGCTTCCCTTTAAATGTTACAATATTACCTTCCTTGTAAAGTATGATCCCATTTAAAGACAAAACATCAGCCAGTCTTGCTGTAAGGGTTTGCTCGTCCCCTGTGTTTCTCATTCTCCAACTATTCATCACTATGCTGCTAATCTCCCACTTGTGTTGTTATGTACTATCAAAATCAGTAAGACATTTATGAGGTACTTGGTACTGTCCAGCCAACAATAGTTCTGTTGGACATTCCTGGTGCTTTTGTTATTAGGGATAAATAAACTAGTTTTCATTACAAGAGAACCAACTTGAGCCTTTGCCAAAAATTCTAATTGAATCTAACTAACCTTCCCCCCCGGCCCCAACCTAAAATAGCTTGAGTTAAATCTTTTTCCCCACCCTATTGTTTTTCATTTTCATGTACTTCCGTGGCCAGCACGGGAAGTGCCAAAATGCTATAAGAAAGTCTGTTAGACTGCAAGATTTGCAATCCAAAAATGCAGATACAATTGGGGGCAAATAAGACTCATGAACATTGGAGGTTTGCCTATGACTAGGGTTTGTCATTTTAAGTATACAGTATTCTCCTATTTCAAAGTTGCCAGTAAAATCCTGAATTTATACACATCTTTGTGGGAGAATAACGTTGTGGTGAAATGGGGAATTGTGAGCAGTATACATGAGTCTAGATGTGAACAACCCATGAAAGTATGTACATCTGCTTCCTTATAGGTCCCTATATAACTAGGTGGGAGGAAGAAAAATGGCTCTGAACCAGACTTCTGCGTCCAATCTCATCCCACTCTTGAATTTTAGAAAAGTTCAGATCAAGATCCCAGGGTAAAATTTTCAAGAGCACTTATGTAATTTAGGAAAGTCAATGGGATTTAGGCTCCTAAGGGCCAGATTTACTAAGCTATTTGGGTACCTAAAAATGCAGATAGGTGCTTGGAGGGATGTTCAAATGAAGCTAAGCAGGTTAGATGCCCAACTCCCACCAATGGGATGGGAAATCTTTACAACACTGGCAAAGTGCCTGAATCACTTTTGAAAAAGGGTTTTAGGCTCTGATGCTTTTGAAAAAATTTACCCCCTGAGCAAATTTCCCAGTTCTGGTTTATCTCTACATTAGCCAGAACTAAAACCCCAAATATGTGCTCGAGGACAAATCAGATTAAAAGCTAGCTCTGAGTTTGGGCTCATCTCAGGAAGAGATGAATAGGCAGATTGATGGCAAGAAGTAGAAACGATGGGAAGAGAAGAATTTAGAACTCAGAGTTTAAACCCCATTACAGCCTACGTGCACGTATGTCACCGTTTTCAGTGACTTCATTCTGTGAGTATAAATTTATTCCTGCTGGCAGATGCTGAATTGAGAGACCTGAAAATTGAGCTCTCTATTTAATAACAAAACAGGTATAGTACAGACAACAACAGTACAAGTTTCCTTCACACTTCCGATGTGCTTCAATCCTGATCTGGAAGGACCACAACCAGCAGCATGTCTGCACTCATTCGTCACTGGAAATTATTGAGAAATAGATGTGCAACAAGTTCTGTCACCGATTAAGCATCTAAATCATCCCTTTCCCTCTTGTGCTCTGCTGTACCTCAGGCTTCATGATGTAGCTCTGTGAAGTTTTAGCTGGAGCTGGGTTCTCTGGTGAGACACATGCCATGGCAGTGGACATTTCTCAAAATGTACTTCATGATGTCCCAATTAACTGTTTTGCCTCTGTTTTTTATGCACTGCACCTTTAAAGAGTTAAGAATTGTCTACAGAGTAAGGTAGCCATTTTATATTCAGTTCCATGCACATGATCAGAGGAAACACAATGTGCTCTCTCACAGGCTGTTGTCTTCACTGGGAAAAAAGGGACCTGCTAACATATGAAAGCTACAAACTGCCTTGCCTTCTTTAGGGTTTTACCTTGAGTTAGTCAACTCGAATTACCTACCTTGAGTTAAGACTACACTTTTTCCCCCCCCAGTGGAGACACAGTCACGGAGATTCTAATTTTGTTCTATAAATCTCTCAGAAGTCATTCAATCTGTGTTTTACGTCTTGAAAAGGAACCCATTAAAATCCTAATTAAGGTGAAAAGGAAAATAAATGCACAACTAAAAATTCAAACAAACTTGTCTCTTCGTGTGTTTCCCTTTGCTGCTTCTTTTTTCCCCATAAAATGATAAAAAATCTTTAAAGCAGACATGCAGTAGTTTTAATTTTAAAGTGAGCAACCGGTATATTTAATAATAATATGTATATACCAGAGGTGTGAATGCATTGCTGAGGGGGTGGCCTCAAACATTGGGGAATGGATTCAGTTGGCTTCTACTTTAAATAATACAGAACTGATCATATTATTTGTTTTGCTATTTTTTTAATATAAAATTTTCATTTCCTACAGATTTTATTCCTTTACTAGGGATTTTATCCATTCCATCTTTCTTCCTTTACCTCCCTTCCCCCACTCCATCTCAATCATCCCCCAACCACCCTCAATGTTTCTAACTGCAGTTTAAAATTTCCCTTGTCTCATTTTGGGTTTACTTGCACACCTTGCACATTAGCACCATCAAGAAAGAGCACAGAGCTCTAGAAACTGTTGCAGACTCATCAGTGGGAGCTCAGTAGCACAAAATACTGTCGTTGGCTAAATACCACATGAACAATGGCTATTGTTTGCTTTTTGGCACAAAGACATTGTTTTAGATATGTAGCTGTCTAAATCTGGAGGATGTTCTTCAAAAGGCTATGAGGCTTAAGGTAAATCTGATTTGGAGCCTAACCTAATTGACAGCATCTCTTTAAAAACTCTCAGAACAGGGATAAAAATAACGTGCTGTTAACTTTGTGTCTTTTGCCCTGCACATTTATTTTGTTACATGTACTAATAAAACAACAAATGTGACAAACTTTTTATCTAGTCTTTATATGACTTGGATATAATAGTGCAACATCACTGAACTCCAAGCTGGCACAATGGGACTGATTTTGTTCCCCTTTGGGCCTTGACTTGGTTGGAATTGCAGTCGAGAATTAAATGCAAATTGCTGAGTGCCCCATCCTGTGAATTGATAGGTGTCTGCAGCGAGCTTCTCTGCAGCCTCCACCCTAAGTCACTTGAATGGGGCTTGAAGACACTCAGAACCTCACACACGGCATTCAGCACTTTGCATGATTGGCTCCTAATGCTGTATTTAATACAGTGTGTTTAATTCTCAAACTGCCAACACCAAAAATTAAAGCTTCTGTGATTTCTAAACTATTCTTTTTAACTTAAAGGTGGATATAAGAAAAAAATCTTCACTAGTCGAACCAGGACACAACTCCATATTTATATTAGCTGGTGTGATTGTGCCATTGTGTATACGTCATGATTCCTGTGGCTGTTTCATAAAGCTGTAGAGACCCACCATTTGTGGAAAGGCAATGTGTGAGTTTCACCAGCAGATGGCACCAAAAGGTTTCTCTTGGGCCATTTCATTTACCTATGTTCTATATTACCCATGTCGCTACACAACTGAATATGCTTAAGATGTCTCTTATGTTTATTTAACCTTGAGAGTGAACGTTCTTCTTTCAAATGATAGAACTGAGGTAGCAAATGATTCCCTTCAAATTGCATTTCATATAACTTTAACAGTAGGGCCCAAGTCCTCAAAGGTGCTAGGTGTTGCGCCGCTCAGCATTGCAAAGCACTTGGTCCACTTGAAATGAATTAGAAAAGTGAAACATTTAGTTTTGACTCTACCCAAAACATTTTGGTTAATTCGAAACAATTTTTTTTCCAGGTTTTTCAATGTAATACAAGAGTTTGAAAATAACTGGTTTCATTTTGAATAGAAACAATGTTGTTTATGTTCAACCCCCCATTTTTCACTCAGCTCTAGGAATCCCCTAAGTGGAAACCAATTAAATATAAACAACTGAGCTTATCAAAGTTAATCTTGATCCTCTAGACACCACGTGAGACCTGACCATAACCTGTCAGGATTAAAACTGTCCTCGGTAGGGAAGGTGTTCACAGAATCCTCCCCAGCACCAGGTAGTTTTCTAGTTTTGCTCTTTATTTCCCTCTCAAAGCCCCTCCAGTGTCTGTCCCTGTAGCTAAAAGGAGGCGCAGACACAAATTCTGTTCTTTCTGAAGAAGATGAGGTGAGATGGGGTTACTGCAAAATAACACTCGATATGCTGTCCTTTCTACCCCTTCCTCGCAAGATTTGAAATGGGATCTCTTGCATGGTAACAGGTTGTATTACTGCAAAGCTACTTGGGTAGCCCCCCTCCCCAAATTTTCAACTGTTTCTGTATCCAGATTTCATGATGTAAAAGGATGTTCATGATGAACAATGACCCGCATGCCAGAGTTTACCGATAGTAATAATCAACAGTGGGAAAGAAACCGACCAATCTTTATACTACAAAAAATGTGCAGTATGATATAAATGATCAAATGATATCAAGGTGGAAATACAGCACTTCTTGTCTTGTAATGGGCAAGCCATTCACCCACATCCTTAACTCCTTATGATCATGATGTTGTGACTGCTGTCTTAGAAGAGTGTACTAGGTCTGGACTACACTTAAAATTTACACACAAAACTACATTGCTCAGGAGTGTGAAAAATCCACGCCCCCAACCAACATAGCTATGCCAACCTAACCGCCAGTGTAGATACAGCTAAGTCAATGCTTCCATTGACCTGTGTATCATCACTAGGGGAGGTGGTGCTCCTACATCAACAGGGGGAAAAAAGCCCTTCAGTCCAGTATAGACTGTATCTATATTATGGGATTAAGCCAATTTACCTATGGTGCGGTAGCTAAGCTAGTATAGTCCCCATAAAGTAGACATGGCCTTAGTTCCTGTTTACAAGAGAAAGAAAGGGGAAGTTGAGAGTAATGAATATAAATCAGAAGCTAGTGATTGTAAAAGATTGATAAGGAAAACAAAGGCACACAAGGAGAAATCTATGCTCAGCAGCGTTAAGAACAAGGAGGAGGATCTTTTTTGAAAGTATATTAGGAATACATAGAATCCTGACAATGATATTGGTCCAGTACTAGATGGAAATGATAGAATTATCATCATAATGCAGAAAAGGCAGAAGTGTTCAATAAATATTCCTGATCTATATTTGGAGAAAAAAGATCATGTAGTCATATTATATGATAACACTGTTTCCATTTCACTAGTATCTCAGGAGGATGTTAAACAGCAGCTAGGAGAGTTAGACATAACTTACATCCAAGAGTTTCACAAGAGTTGGCTGAGGAGCACTGTGGTCTGTTAATGCTGATTTTCCATCAGTCTTGGAACACCAAGGATGTTCCACAAGAGAGGAGGAAAGCTAATGTTGTGTCAATATTTAAAAAGGATAAACAGGATAACCTAGGTTAAGTATAGGCCTGTCAGTTTGACATCGATCCCAGGCAAGATAATAGAGTGCCTGATATGGGACTTGATTAATAAAGATCTAAAGCAGGGTAATATAATTAATGGCAATCAACATGGGTTTATGGAAAATAGACCCTGTCAAACTAACTTGATATCTTTTATTGATGATACAGTTTGGTTGATAAAGGTAATAGTGTTGACATAATGTACTTAGACTTCTATAAGGCATTTGACTTTGTATTGAATGCAATTTACATTAAAAAAACCTGCAGCAATATAAAATTAACACAGTATACATTAAATGGATTAAAAACTGGCTAATTGATTGGTCTCAATGTAATTGTAAACAGGGAATGGGTGTGTTTCTAGTGGGATCCTGCATGATTAGTTCTTGGCCCTACACTATGTAACATTTTTATGAATTACCTGAAAGAAAATTAAAAAATAGTCATCGATTCAAGTTAATAGATGACACACAAATTGGGAGAGTGGTAATAATGAAGAGAACAGGTAACTAATATAGAGCGAACTAGATGATTTGGTAAGGTAGGTGCAAGCAAATGTGAATTTTAATATGGCTAAATGTATATATCTAGGGGCAAAGAATCTAGGCCATACTTACAGGATGGGGATTCTATCCTGGGAAGAAGTTACTCTGAAGAAGATTTGTATGTTGTGGTGGATAATCAGCTGAACATGAGCCGCCACTGTGATGCTGTGGACAAAAGGGTAATGTATGTAATCCTTGGATGTATGAACAGGGAAATCTCAAGTAGGAACAGAGAGGTCATTTTACCCTCTGTATTTGGTACTGGTGGGACCACTGCTAGAGTACTCTGTCCAATTATGTTGTCCACAGTTCAAGAGGGACATTGAAAAATTGGAGAGGGTTCAGAGAAGAACCACAAGAAGAATCCTTTATAATCTAAAGGATTAGAAAAAACACCTTATGGTGACAGACTCAAAGACCTCAGTCTATTTAGCTTAACAAAGAGAAGGCTAAGGGGTGACTTGATTAGTCTGTAAGTACTTACATAGGAAACAAATATTTAATAATGGGTTCTTTGAACTAGCAGAGAAAGGAATAACACAATCCAATGGCTGAAAGTTGAGGCTAGACAAATTCAGACTGGAAATAAGGTGTACGTTTTTAACAGTGAGCCTAATTAACACTGGAACAATTTACTAAGGGTCATGGTGGATTCTACATCGCTGGCATTTTAAAAATCAAGGCTGGATGTTTTTCTAAAAGATCTGCTCTAGGAATTATTTTGGGGAAGTTCTTTGGCCTATTTTACACAGGTGATGAGACTAGATGATCACAATGGTCCCTTCTGGCCTTGGAATCTACGAATCCTGCTTTCAGGTTCAGAATTCCTTCTCTGTGTAAATCACTGGATACTGGAAAGCAACATTCTCTCTTAGCAGCTTATAATACAAGGGAGGGTAGTAATAATAATACTTATGTAGCTCTTTACACGTTCAAAGTGCTGTGCAAATGTTAACCAATTGATCTGTAATTATTAGTTAACTATGGGCTTGATTCTATCACACTTAATTCCAGGGGTAGGTTGAACTGGCATTCATGTCATCAGATTTGGCACCACTCCTCACCTAATGTAGTATTGCCAACCCCAAATACTCCAAAATCATGAGATTTGGCTTAACAATCATGAGATTTTTAAATAAGCGTTGGGTTCTCTTTATTTGCCTTCTGGGTTTTGAGCCTTTAAGGGGTTATGCTTTCCAGCCTTTCTCCACCGGTACGAGGGCTAAATGAAGCTGAGATTCTCATGTAACCGGATGACTCCAGGCACTGGGGCTGTAAGAACATCACCATACGTTGCAAGACTTGCCACAAAATTGTCAGAGTTGGTAAACCGGCTAATGTAATAAGGGGCTGTAGCACTCAGGGACTGCTGTGCCTCTTGGTCAAGGCCTGGCTCCCTGGTCAGCTGAGCTCCTCTTTGGCTGCGCTAGACTGGATCTCTTCTTCCCTTCCTGCCTGCCTGCCTGCAAGATCAGCTACTGCCCCATCCTCCCGGCTAGCTGGCTCATATACTCTGCACCTGCACCTGGCCAGCTAGCCTCCCCAGTCTTCCTCTCACAGGGTGAAAAGACAAAATCACACACATACACCAAGGGCAAAATTCAACCTCCTTTCCCGCCCCTCCCCAAATGTCTGGGGACAAAATTCAACACCTGCCTCTCAGGGAAGACTAAAATTAAACTTTTCCCCACTCCACCTCTTGGAAGTAATCTCTACCTATATGGCTATTTATAGTCAGCCCCCCGAGCACCTGCTACCCTCCCATGGGAAGGAAAGGGGAGGAGATAGGAAGAGAATTAAAACAACAACTTTGCCTTGAGGGATTGGAAATCATGGATTCTGGTCTCCTGGGCAGTGAGGAGAGGGAAAATGAGATGGTCCCTCCTTTCCAAGAGTATGCATGTGGAAAGCATGGTTGTGTGCAAATATCTGTAGAGAAGGCCTGAGTCAGGCCCAGGGACTACTCGGAGAGTAAGATACTAGTCCACATGAATAAGCGCAGCAGAATCTGGCCTGAAAGCAACCCCTGATGGCCCCAAACAGGTTTATTCACTTGTGTATTTGTTTATAGAGCTATAAAAGTAAGACAAAAGAGACTTATCAAAGGCTCTAGGCACCCTAACCAATCATTAACAATACAATAAATCCAGTGAAATCCCAGAGGCATTCAAGAAATCATTTCAACAGGAACTCAGTCAGACAGGCACCTACAGATATTTGTCCCCTCCACCCCCTTCATCATTATGGGAAACGCAGCCTCAGCCCTCTCCAAAAACCTGTCACACAGGTGTCTTTTGCAGCCAGCCTGTAAGGTCATCAAACCTGGGCTATTTCAGACCAGGGAGAGGAGCAAGTGCCAATGTTCTGGAGGTCTCCCAAGGCACACTCTGTTTCTCTTGTAAGGAGGGAGGACGCAGCTCAAGTGCCCCTGCTGACGGCAGCTGTGGCAGCGTGGCGTAGGGAAGAGGCGTTGAGAAGGGCATCACTTATTTTTAAGCACATGTCAAGTTTTTGTTGTTTTGTTTCCAACAGGCTTTTGCTATGTCTTGGTCACATTCCAACAGCTATTTTAGTGAGTCTCCTTTTTACAGGCACTGTGGGTGAGCAGGAGTAAGTCTCTCCGTGCTGTCAAGAAGAAAAAGTGTGTGGGGATAGCTCGGGGTGAACAAACTAAATGAAAGCCTGAGGTCTGGGTAGGTGGCTTCTCAACTGCTGCTGCCGTCACCGTTTGCAGAGAAGTGTGGGTCTCAAAATGACAAGCTACTGAAACCAAATGATAGGTGACTAATAACGTTACTGACTTAGTGGTTAATTTGATGTAAGGCATTTTTTCCTCTTAAGCACAAGCATCTTTCTTTATCTTCTATATTTATTTCAGTTTATAGATCATTTAGTAAGGCAGATATCTCAATACAGTTAACCCCCTAAGAGCCCCCCACACAGTAGATTTTGCATATGAGAGCAAATAATCTGGGGGATAAAATCTAGATTCCAAATGGGAAGAGACAAAGGTCTGCATGAAGTGGTTGGAAGATGGGCTGCACTGAAATGTTTCTACAAAATAGTTTGGTCAGTAACAGGTATGGTAAAGAAAGCGAGTAGAAGTATTTAGCTGTTGTGTTCTCACTCAGAGTTGAATTCTGCAGTCAGTTACACCAGCATCAATAAGATTAGAATTTGGTCTCTAGGATTCTGTGTAGTCCATGTAAGTTCTGCTGCTGTCTGCTGGTGAAAAGTAAGAAACAGAATGTTGTTTGCATAAGAACTGGCTTGAACCAAACTGAGACTGAGCCTTAAAAAAAACCACATACACGATACCCCCCCCCCTCAGACCCAACCATTTTATTAAAGCAAAGTTACCATAAAACGTTGCCATACTACATGTACATTACTTATTACTGATTCAGGATCAGTATTCAAAGAACCTGCCTAAGAATTCTTGCTTGCTGTCCAGGGAGCCCTCCTCCTCTGAGTAGGTTGAAAAGAGTGACCACATTTCTAAATACTTATCCTTTTATGGTGCTTCTCTTGTGTACGTACTTGGTGTGAAAACATTTCCTTTAGAAGGACAATCCATATTTTACTATATCACAATTCCAGAGGAGTCACATTTTCTAGTAATGGGCAATGCAAAGTCTGGCTGCTCACAATTAAAAAGAAATTAGTTTGCCATTCTGTTTAAAATGTAGATCCTTTACTGGAGCATTAAGAAGCAGGTCAGGGAATCTCTAGGATGCTGGCATTTTGTCTCCAATAATTTCCTCCCAAAACTGTCTAATTCCTGGTTACATATGCAAGTATGTTCCCCTTTCTCTGCAGCTCCTCTAACAGAGCACCTTCCTAATAGCAAAAATACGATGGATCTTGCCAGAAGTGAAATGCCATCTGTACAGTAATTTATAGAAATTTGCTTTATGAGCTCTACAAATTGAAGATGTCTGTCCCCTTTCCCATTGTGACAAAGTTCCTGCTCTACCTTGGTGGGTCTTGTGCTTATTGGTGGATTTGCTCGCCTTGGAGCTTCACGGCAGCTCTCAGCTTGGCCATTTTCTGAATTCACAGTCCAGCTCGACTCCTCCTGTGTCTGACCAGGAGTTGGGAGGATTTGGGGAGAACCTGGGCCCGCCCTCTACTCCGGGTTCCAGCCCAAGGCCCTGTGGAATGCAGCTGTCTAGAGTGCCTCCTGGAACAGCTGTGCGACAGCTACAACTCCCTGGGCTACTTCCCCATGGCCTCCTCCCAACACCTTCTTTATCCTCACCACAGGACCTTCCTCCTGGTGTCTGATAATGCTTGTACTCCTCAGTCCTCCAACAGTCCACGTTCTCACTCTCAGCTCCTAGTGCCTCTTGCTCCCAGCTCCTCACACACACAGCACAAACGGAAGTGAGCTCCTTTTTAAAACCCAGGTGCCCTGATTAGCCTTCTTTAATTGATTCTAGCAGCTTCTTGATTGGCTGCAGGTGTTCTAATCAGCCTGTCTTAATTGTCTCCAGAAGGTTCCTGATTGTTCTGGAACCTTCCCTGTTACCTTACCCAGGGAAAAGGGACCTACTTAGCCTGGGGCTAATATATCTGCCTTCTATTACTCTCCTATAGCCATCTGGCCCGATCCTGTCACACCATATAAAGACCCACTCATCCAGATAAATTTTTTTCATCTGAGTTCTTTTCTTATTGTGACAGTTCTTGGGGTACCTAGGGCTGTGAGTCATCTTGTTTCTCTTCTCCCCCAGCAAGACGAAGTCTTTCTTGTGGTAGCTGGGTGTCAGCAGGGCTGGCCCACGACATTTTGGCACCTGAGGCAGAGATCTCAAATGATGCCCCCAAACCCCCTCGCTTGGGGCAAAACTTTGAAAAGTCTCAATTCTGCCTTCTTCCTGTTCTACTCCTCTCATGGTACTGCTCTGCTACCTACCCAAATAAAGGAGAACTAACAACTTAAAATGCCTTGTTCAAACATTTTAAGTAACACTTAACTTTCATATGCCTGAACAGCAAATTTAAGAATAGCAGCCATGTTAGTCTGTATTCACAAAAAGAACAGGAGTACTTGTGGCACCTTAGAGACTAACCAATTTATTTGAGCATAAGCTTTTGAGAGCGACAGCATCCGATGAAGTGAGCTGTAGCTCACGAAAGCTTATGCTCAAATAAATTGGTTATTCTCTGAACAGCAAATGTAACTTTTCTTATCTGCATAGTAAACACTGGCATTTTTATCTGTTTGAATAACCAAAGTGGTGCTTTCTGTGCCTTCTTGGTTGTGAAGATTTGAACTGCTTCCTGCTGAAGGTCCACAGTCTGGGCCAGCTCATGCTCTATTGAGATGGTTGCAAGGCCAACAAGCCTCTCCTGTGTCATTGTGGAGCGTAGATGTGTTTTTATTAACTTCAGCTTGGAGAAGCTTCGTTCTCCACTGGCAACTGTTACAGGAAGTGTTAGAAGTATGCGCAGAGCAACAAAAGCGTTTGGAAAGAGGGTGGTCATCTTATTTGTGCACATATATTCCAGAACAGCCTTTGGAGTTGATCCTGCTGCAATGTATCTTGAAAGGGCTTTCAATTCATCACCTAAATCACTCGCATCAATATTGTGCATGTCATCATGTGTCAACACTGTCTCTAGTGCCCTGCATTGCTGATGGAGGTCTTCTTCAGGTATAGTGAGGAGTTTTGGAATATCATACAACATCCCAAATGTACTGCTGTGTTCCTTGAGCTGCATGAAACGTTCTTCAACTGACTGTATTGCACAATCTAACACCTGGTTAAAGAATTCAACTTTGAATTGTTGTTTGGGGTCTCTTATGGGATTATTCTGTGCCTCGTAATCAAAATGTCGTCTTCTTTGGTGATTCTTGTATTCTTGAATGGGTGGGAAAATAGCTCCATTGTGAAGTTCCTCTGACAACTTCTGAACACTCTTCAGAACATTTTGAAATCCCTCATCTGACCGGTAAGACTGTAGGTATGACTTTGCTTTGTCCAGTTGTTCCATTGCTCCAGATGTCTCAAGGTCAACACCTTGGAGTCTCTTGCTTACATCATTTATTTCAAACAGTATGTCATGCCACAACACTAAGCCACAGAGAAATGTGAAGTTATGTATGTTTCTGGTCATTCCATTTCCTTCTGCCACTGTTCTCCCATGAACAGTTCCTGTCATAGCATTATCCTCCATAATGGCAACTATGGCATCCTCTATCTTCCCAATTTGGTGTTTGATAGGCTTTATCGCCTCCACTCGACTTTCCCATCATGTGGCACTCAGTGGTTTTAGTGTCAGAGAGGATGTTCCCAGATGTTGCTTCAAAATTTGCGATCGATGAGTTGAGGCAGAGAAAAATACAGAGGCTTTGAATTACATTAAAAAATCCAGCAGCCTCACTAGAAGCTGATGCTGCATCACTAACCACCAAGTTCAATGAATGAAAACTGCAAGGGACAAAAAAAGCTCGAAGGTTTACCTCTCAGATCCGTGTCTGCACTCCTCTGTTCTTTCCTTTCATGTTGGCACCATTATCGTAGCCCTGACCTCTCATGTCAGCTATCGCAATTCCCGTATCTTCCAGCTTTTTAAGAAGCACATTTGTCATACCAGCTCCTGTAGTATCATCAATGGCAATAAATTCTAGAAAATGCTCTCTGACAGTCACCACTGCAGGGACTTTTTCACTAGGTTCTGTTGTTGTTACAAAATGCACCATTAAAGTCATTTGTTCCATATGGCTGATGTCAGGTGTACAGTCCAGAATAAAAGAGTAATATCTTGTTGACTTCAGATCTCCCACAATCGTCTGTTTGACTTTTGTTTCCTGTAACTGTATGATCTCATTTTGAATGGTTTTTCCAAGGTAGTGGTGTGTGTACATTTCTTGGGTGGTGACTCTTCTTAGATGCTCCTGGAGTACAGAATCAAACTCAGCCATCAGCTCCACAATTTGAAGGAAGTTTCCATTGTTTGGCACATACAGCTTATCTGAAGTGCCACACAGTGCTAGGTTTTGGGTAGCAAGCATTCTCTCAATGGCAATGAGCCTTTTCAGAACATTTTGTCAGTAAAGAGACTGATGCAATCTTTTCTTGATGCTGATCATTTATGGTGGCCTTTAACCTTAGTCTCATCTCAAGCTCTTTCCACCTATGGAATGTCTCTGGTGATTTGCTGCCTTCTCATGGCATTCCAGATTTCTAGCCAGATTTTTCCAGTCCTTTGTTCCTGTAGAACCCAATGTGTCTGGAACATTAGACTAGAAGAGTTTGCAACGAAACAGTATGAAGCATTCTGGGTTTTTGTGTACATAAGCCATGGCCTCTTCACTTTGTCACCATTGGGGATTTCACACCAGTAATGTGTTGGATGGAAACTTCTATTTTCATTGTCTTTGGGGAACATGAAGTTTTTCACTTGCTGTGACCCATTCAGTACAAGAAAGTCCCTCAGGCTACTGCTCAGGTGGGTCCACAGTCCTGGATCATCTAGACTTAAGGAACTAAACTCAGCAGCAGCTGTTTCTTGCGCCTCCACCACACTCTTCTCTGATCTACACTTTTCTTCAGGAATGTGCATGGTTACATCCATTTGAGATGGAGATATGGATCTGCAGTAGCTGCCAGGTCACCTGCACTCTGACTAACTGGAAGATCAGGCATCTCCTCACCACTCACATCCTCACTGGGACCGGAAGGCTCACCATGAACATTTGTGTCTGTGTATCTCAGGAGAGCGCCTTCCTGCTTGGATAGAAAAGCTTCCTTTGCTTTCTTTCTTTTTCTGAATGCTGCCCCAGAGGGACGTTTTCTTCTTTCACTCATCACTGCTGTCCTGTGCCAGCTATAGTGGCTCTCAACACTCAGTTGAAGGGGACAAATAAGCAAGCTGGTAGCAGGGCCTGAGTGAGGGAAGATATCAGCGTCATAAGGGCCTAACTGGCTCCTACTACTTCAGTTGACTGCCTGTTCTCCTCAAGTGGGTTCAGGGAAGCAGCAGGAAGCTCCCTAAGAAGCTGGTGTTAATCAGTCCAGGCTCCTGGGGGTGCTAAAGAGGTACATAAGAGGCTCCTCCTCCTCTCTCTCCCTGCAGCTCCCGCTGCTTTCTGTTATTCCCTCTCACCTTTTCTCCTGCCTGCCTCTTATGTCTCTTGTGCCCTTCTTCCTCCAGCACAGCACTCCATCATCTCTGTGCATCTAGAGCAAAGACAATACATATGGCACCAGCAGCAGACACAATTTTCTACATTCTGGGTCCTAGCGGTGCCCCCCCACAACAGTCTGGCACCTGAGGCAGCCGCCTCAGTTCTCCTCATGGTAAGGCAAGCCCTGGGTGTCAGTTCCCTGACAGCACCAGCCTTTCAGCCACTCAAGCATTTTCTTTTGGGCTATGCCAGCCCTGTCTTTGCCTTGCAGATTAATAATAGGTGCACCTCAATCCCCGAATCCCTTTGAATAATTCCCTTGTGACATCTAGCCCTAGACACTTGCTACTCACAGAAATTCCAGATTCTCAGCATCCAGAGGTGCAGTGACCCTAGTTTACCAGTTTTACCTTAAACCGCCACTCCTGTAAACCACACAGCACTTTTGAGCACTTACAATAAAACAAAAGTAGGTTTATTTAAGAAAGAATAAAGATTTAACTAGAAGTGAGAGAAAGGGATGAAAACAATTGGTTACAAACACAAACCTGGGTCTATGCTTACCAATAGTTCTTTCCTATTCAATAAAGTAGGCTTCCCCCCAGAGTTCAGCTTGTTGCAGAGCTGGCTGGTTTCACAAGAACCGGGATCCAAACATTCATGAAGGCCCCCAGTTCCTTAAGTGGTTTTCTCAGTGAATGGGTCCAGAGCGCCTTTCCCTACACTCTGTTATAGTGAAACAGTCTTTTGTCTTTATTCATAGCCAGGGCAATCTCCTGCCTGCTAAAATGTTCACACCTCCAAGTGGTTTCAGTCATTGTCCATTGACCGTTCTGGGATGTGGCAAAGGTAGACAATAGAACATTGCATTACCTCGCCAGCTGATGAGGGAGTGGTGACAACTCCTTCTTGCTTGAATGGGCCATCCCGGAGGCACATCTCCTGGTGACTAATTTCTACTCCAAGTTCATAAAACATACTTTCAATATAAATGAATGATTCGTGAAATATTACCCATACGTATATATCACCTTCATTATGAATCTTGAAAAGTTATGACCCTTACATATAACTCTTTATGGATATATATCTTGTAAGGCAAATTTGGTGTAGTGAGTTTGTCAGGTCTGAGGTGAGAGTTGTTTGCAATGAATGAGGACCATTTGCCAAGAAGCCTCAGAGTCACACTTATCAACATGTGTTTCAGTCAAAATTGTGTGTATTTTAGCAATTAAATCTCTTGTTCCAGGCTTCTTCTGAATGAGCTCCTCAAATGTGATTAAAGATCTAGATAAAAAGCCACCTTTTATCAAGATTTCACAATAAAATGTTTGATTTGTAAATATTGAAAACACTGGCTCTTTGTATTATTTACATTATTACATATTTCTAGCTTTGATTCCAAATCAGGACCTGGGAACAGCTGTCTGAACTCAGTAAGCTCCGTCCTTAACCATAATGAATTGTCATGTTGATATCTCCTAGGGATAAATTCCTGCTTATTAATGAAAGTAGCTAAGGGAAAGGATCTTAGCAGCAGGACTTCTAAAAAATTTGTTCAAAGCTACTAAGGTGGATAAATGTGTGATTTTTTTAAAAAATTTCTGGTGACCTAAAGTTCTTGTTAATGCAATAATTACTATAAATAGCTATATTTGGGCTCCAGTCTCTTTTGAGTTTTACCCAGTCTAGATGGTCTATTGTTAATTCAGGTGATCACATCTTTTAATTGTGGTGCATAGCAATAGTAAGCCAAATTATGAAAAGACAGTCCACACCACTCTGCTGGCTTATACTGAATTTTAGATCTCACCCTTTATCTTTTATGTTTCCATATGAATTTCAATAGCATATCCTGCCATGTTTTTAATGGAATGTCAAGGATATCAATAGAGGTGAAGTGAAACAAAAATAATAACTTTGGGAGGACATTAATCTTTACTGAGGCTATGCTACCTAGCCAGGAAATTTCATGTTTCTTCCATTCCTCCAAATCTTTGATTATATTATTTCACATTTGCCTTAAATTTTTTTTCTCCGCAGTATTTATTCCTAAATATTATAAAGATTATTTTACCCATTTAAATGTATGTAGCTGGCAACAGTTTGATCCTTTCGGGAATATTAATTCCTAAAATTTCAGACTGAGCCTTTTTGGAAGGTTGAAGAGGTTTGGTTGACTTTTGGTGCTACTCTGCACTTCCTGATTTTGATCAGTCCCATTTATTAATGTAATCAACCAAAACATTTTAGATTTTTTTAAAAGAATTATAAGATGATTGTTCAGACTGTGTTGCTGTCCTGAGTAGGATTTATTGTGTGTTCACTAAGAATAAACAATCCCGTGGGAACAATTGTTCAGTGTAACAAACAACATATGCAGTGGAAACTCAAATGAGTGTGGATGCTATCACAGCTGTTCTTTTTCTCAAAGGGAGTGTTAATATCATATTGTTAATATTGGTGCTCTGCAAGAATTTATACGTCTCTGATTCAGCAAAACACTTAAGCACATGCTTAAGTTCCATAGACATCAACGAATAGGGCCGTACCAAATTCACAGCCATGAAAAACATGTCATGGACTGTGAAATCTCATCTCCCCTGTGAAATTTGGTCTTTTGTGTGTTTTTACCCTGCCTATACTATACAGATTTCATGGGGGAGACCAGTGTTTCTTAAACTGGGGGGACCTGATCCAAAAGGGAGTTGCGGGGGAGGGGGGGTCACAAGGTTATTTTCAGGGGGTTGTGGTATTGCCGCCCTTACTTCTGCGTAGCCTTCAGAGATGGGTGGATAGAGAGCAGCCGTGCAGAAGTAAAAGTGGCAACACCATACCAGGCCACCCTTTACTTCTGCGCTGCTGCCTGCAGAGCTGGGCGGTGGAGCGTGGCGGCTGCTGACCAAGGGCCCAGCAAGGCAGTCAGCAGCACACAAGTAAGGGTGGCAATACCATACCACGCCATCCGTACTTCTGCGCTGGTGCCGGCAGTGGCTCTGCCTTCAGAGGTGGGCTCCTGGCCAGCAGCCGCCGGTCTCCAGCTGCCCAGCTCTGAAGGCAGCGCTGCCGCCAGCAGCAGCACAGAAGTAGGGGTAGCAGCACCGCAACTCCCCCTACAATAACCTTGTGACCACCGCACAACTCCTTTTTGGGTCAGCACCCCATCAATGATAACACTGTGAAATTTTAGATGTAAATAACCGAAATCATGAAATTTACAACTTTTAAAATGTTATGGCCATGACATTGACCGAAATGGACCATGATTTGGTAGGGCCCTATCAATAAACCTTGAGCACATGCTTAAAATTAAACACATGCTTATATAAGCGGGGAAATGGTCCTGCTATTGTGGGGAACTTTCCTGGCTTATACACTACCCTGGTGAAATGGGTTAGCCAAGGGATCTGAGTCCTCACTCCCACTTTACCTTTACCGAGAAGACTGCCTGACCTCGAAGGCTCCCCTTCCACTCTCCTGTGTGGCAAAGTCTTCGTAACCCCAACAAGGCTGGGCCCAAGATTCCCGGGAGGGCTCGACCCCCAACCTTGTTGTGGTCACTTAGGGCAGGGGCTAAGGTGTCCCCACTCCGGGGTGTACTCTCGGCACTGGATGTTTCCCTGACTCACTGATCATTACATACAGTTCAAAGCAAATACAATTTATTAAACAGCAATCAATTTTAAAAAATAAGGAAAAAATGGGAAAGGTTAAAGGAAAACACATCACCCCGCTCTGTGGCACAGGGAACCAGCGTCTCTGGAATGTCAGGGAAGCTCAGTCTGTTCCTCACAAGTCCCAGGCCCCTTCTCAGGCCCTGGCTGTGGATTGGACACTTGCTCTGGCGGTGGCCACATGCCCTCAGGCTCTAGGTGGCAGGACCCTTTTTCCTAGCATCGCCCCCACCCTGTCGGAGTTATGATCCCCCTCCAAGTCTGGGCTGAAAGGCACCTTAGCTGGGGGCATCTTCCTGCGCTGGGCCCATGGCTAGGGTTACCATATTTGAACATTCAAAAAAGAAGACACTCCACGAGGAGCGGCGGGGGTGGTATTTGCACCAGTATCTACCAACTCGCGTTGTATTAATGTGTTATTATACTGTTATGTATGCTGTGCACTACATGTTGTCTATATTGAGTATATATAAGAAAAAATGACATGGCCTCAAAAATGAAGATTAATTATTTAAAGTTTACTGTACTTCTTTATATGTAGTGAGTCCTTTCCTTTCACCAATTCTTCAGTTTTCTTTCTCCTCATGTGCCCACACATACTTCTCTGTAGATCGCATTTTTCTCAGCAGTGGTTGATTGCTCTTTAAGAACGGGGGAGGGATAGCTCAGTGGTTTGAGTATTGGCTTGCTAAACCCAGGGTTGTGAGCTGAATCCTTGAGGCGGCCATTTAGGGATCAGGGGAAAAAATTGGGGATTGGTCCTGCTTTGAACAGGGGGGTTGGACTGGATGACCTCCTCAGGTTCCTTCCAACACTGATATTCTATTCTAAGGCATGAAAGTTTACAAGAAGTTTGTCTAAAGTTGTACTGTACAAGTAGAATTCCTTTCAGCGACTCAACATTCAAATTGTTCCTTTCCTTTGTCCACTGGCTTTGCATCAGTGAAAAAATTCACTCTACATTTGCATTGTGAGAAGGAATAGCAAAGAAGAACTGTGCAATCTTTAACAGTTCTGAATGACACTCAATGTTTTTGGATTTCTCAAAATATTTGGTTTCAGAGTAGCAGCGGTGTTAGTCTGTATCCACAAAAAGAAAAGGAGTACTTGTGGCACCTTAGAAACTAACAAATTTATTTGAGCATAAGCTTTTGTGAGCTACATCCGATGAAGTGAGCTGTAGCTCACGAAAGCTTATGCTCAAATAAATTTGTTAGTCTCTAAGGTGCCACAAGTACTCCTTTTCTTTTTTTCAAAATATTTGGTCCACTTTTGGTGTGCTAGCAAATTACCGAACTCTTCATCACTATTGCAACTTTCCGTAAACTCTTTCAGGTTGCTGACCTGATCAAAACACTTTACGTCATCAATTTGCACCCCCTTATTGATCTGGTACTTGATACATGGTTCCACATCACTCCAATTCGGTGTCTCACTCAGGGTAATCCACCTGAAACAAGAGAAGTCTTCCAGGAGTCTAAGCCATTTCTCCAAATATTCTTAGCATCTGCTGTACATATTATCTACTTCAGCACAGAATTTGTCACACTCTTCATCAATTCCTTCCCTGCGCTTTTGTGCCAGTAGTCCCTCAACTTTCAGGGACATAAAGTTGTGAGTCTTGCGTTCAAGAAGGATAGTGTGAACCGAGTTCAAACTTTTCAGCACTTCCACGACAGAATTGCTTTCCCTTTCGATTTCTCGGATGTACGTTTGGAATACACTCATGAGTGAATGCAAGTGCCAGAGGTAAATCTCACTTAATTCATACTCAAAAAATATTTTAAGCACCGTGGGTGGTTTGTCCTGTGACAGAAAGAATGACTTCAAGGCCGGAAACATCTGTATCAGCCTTGTAATGCCTGGAAATAATGACAGCCATCGTGTCTTGCTATGAAAAAGCAGCTTTCTGTATTCAACATCAACAAACTCACAGTGCTCCTTCAGCCGCTCAGTTCAGACAGTGTAATTATGAAAGTACTGGTAAATTTTAAAAATAATGTTCTCAATGTCAACGTTCATTCTTTCTGCTGCATGGTGAACACAGTTGTTCCAAATGTGTGCTGGGCAACCCACACCAATTAATGTTCTCTTCTGCAACAACGTCTTTAAGTTTACAAACACATTCTTTCCATCTTCATCACACCGGAGTCCTCCAAACATTGTATTGCAGTTGTCACCTGTAAATGCAATACACTTTCTGAACAAACCATTTTTTTCAAGTGTTTCTTTTACAAAATGAGCAATCGTGTCGGCCGTCTCATTGGGTGTGTTCTGGATCTCAATCAATTTTGACTGCAAACCGCCATTCTTCCAGTCAAAATACTGAATAATTACTGGAAAAATTTCCCCGGACCGTGATTGCTTCCTTCTGTAGCAACTCCATAGTAAGCTATGTCATTTTCTTCAAACATTTTCAGAACAACATCAACAGAATGCGGTGCAAGCACAGAGATAACAATTGCTTCTGTCTTGGTTCTAGCACTTGAAAATTTCAGTGCTACTTCAGAATCAGGGAATGTCTTCTTCAACAAGACAGATGTGCAATCCATTGCCTTAAAGCGATCATGATGCTTTACGGTCTGAAATGCAAAAGCACCCTCTGCTGCAGTAACAACATCCTCTGATTTGCTGCCTGGTTTTACAAAGTAATCTGTCAATTTTGTTGATGAGCTCTCTTCTCAAACTGTTTTTTGTGCTTGTCTGAGTCCACATGAGTTTGTAAATCATTAGCGCCTGTATTTTTCACAGAAACGCAAGTACCAGCTCTACATACCAAGCACTCAGCTTCCCATTCTTCTCTACCACTTCGAAAACAGGAATTTTGTCTTTAGTTCAGCAGTGAATTTACACTTTCATTTTGGCATTGTGTTTGGGGGTAGTAAAATAAAATATTAAATAAAGAGCTCTTGAGGAAACACTACCATGCACGATACGAACTCAGAAAAGACACTGAAATTGTTGACGTTGCACTATCGCCACTATGGAAAAATGATCATACCTGTCTGGAACCAAGGGCTAGATGCCAACTTTTCCTGGTGCTGGTGGCTGCTCGCACAACCCTGCCCCTGGCCCCGCCCTAACGCCACTCCTTCCCAGTCCCCATTCCAATCCCTTCCCCAAAGTCCCCACCCCAACTCCGCCCCCTCCCTGCCCCATTGGACCCCTTCCCCAAATCCCTGCCCTGGCCCCGCCTCACCTCCTCCCCTGTGTGCGCCGCATTCCCTCTCCTCCCCCGTCCCTCCCACCCACGCAAAACAGCTGTTTCGCGGCACAAGTGCTGGGAGCTAGGGGCAAAAAGTGAGCACTCTCTAGAGTGATCAACATTCACTCTCTTTCTTGAATGACCAACTCTTCTTTGGGGAAAAATAATAATGGCAAAATCCCAGATGTATTTAGATATTTAAAAATTCCTCCTGGACGGCAATTTAAGAACCAAAAAGCCAGACATGTCCGGGAAAATACAGACATATGGTAACCCTACTCGTGGCCCAGGGTCCCCCTCACTCTCCCCAGCTATTCACCACACCCGGCTTCTGACTGCTCCAGCTCCACTCTGCTCCAGCTCCAGTTCCAGCTCCACTCTGCCTCAGCATGGCTGCTGCTGCTCCTCTGCCTTCAGCTCCCTGGGCTGCTTCTCTGGTTGCTGCAGCTCTCCTCCCAGCACAGCTTGGGCCCCTGCTCTCTCCTTAGCTCGGCCCCACTCTGTCTGACTCAGGAAATTCCAGCTCGCAGGGAGGACGGGACCCCCCTGGCCTCCTGACTCCCTCATTAGTCTGCCCGCCCTGTCAGTCAGGCTGACCTGGAGCACTGGCCTCTCCCCATTGCCCCTGGGGATTGTCAGTCTCAGGGTCCTGAGTTCCCATCGACCCTTCCCCTTTCTTTGGTACTGGGAGCTAGGCAACCAAAACACCCCCACTGAGTTTTAGTAAGGGGACAACAGTCCCCTTACACTTAAATGCTTTACTAAATACAGGCCTAAGTTACTAGAAAATCTCTTCCACTCTGGGAAATATGCTTGTAGAGCTGTTAAGGCAGAGGTGACGCCGGCACATTTTTAAAGTGTATTTTTGTCCTTTATTAGAATATTTTGCCACCCTAAAATTGTCTTCCTAAAAGTCTGAAGTTGTGTGTGTATGGGGGGGGGGGGGGAACCCCTTGATCTCTGATTGGCTCAAACCATGGGCTGAGGACATGTTGAGACCTGTAGAAACACCCTTAGTGGTGACTGGCCCTCATAACTGTAGTGTCTGGGCAACTCACAGGCTTAATGAATTGATCCTCACAATGCCCCTATGGCGGCAGGGTGGGGCGGGAGGTGGGCTTCTGGCAGTAGTTTTTGATCACAACAGAGCAGAAATTGTTGGTTCAGAATGTGAAAGGAGGGGGCTGTGGCATTTTGAGGCGTGTGAACTGCAAAATTAATGAAGTGTTAGGCATGTCACACACCTGCTTTTTGGCTATTGCATAGTTGCTGGGTGATGCTAGACCACAAACTGTCATCTAACACTGCTTAACTGAATTAGCATGTCACAGTGAAAAGCAGGTGGCTTACTTCACTACTGTGCAAACAAAATGCCCTCAAATGCTGCAGTCCCTTTTTCCTTTTGGAACCTAGCCTTTAGTTGACACTAAAAACAGATTTGTCTAGAGTAGCTAATTCTGTTTGTCTAGGTGCATAAAAGTATATTATTTTTCTTACCCTGAGAGATTGCTTTGCCCTTTAAATTATGTCAGGGTTGTGGAGTAAAATGTCACTCCCAAAAGAAAGTGAGGTGCAGTGTTTGTAAAATGCACCAAAATCCTTGGACAAAAGCTGCTGTAGAAACACCCAGTATTATTTATTATTGTTGTTATTGATTGTTATTGGGCCACACCCTGAAGTTTTTTTACTTGCACCAATATTGTCAAAACTGAGTGCCTAGGACTGAGGAACCTACAGAGAATGCATACTAAGGCATCTAAATATGTCACAAGATTTTCAGAATTATTCATTTTCCTGGATGGCAAAATCCTGGTTCCAATGAAGTCAGTGTGGACAGGATTTCACCCTGGGAGTTTTGACGAAGAATTGAATACACACTACTGGATTTGGCCTATTATTATTTTAATCAACTGCTTGACTGCAAGAAACAAAGAGCAGCAGAAGAATGATTCCTAACATAAAGCCGTGGCTTCGGTTCAAGAACTGAACTTATTATGGAGGGAGATTATTAATATGAATGCCAATATACACAGACAGTAATGTCTTTCTGTGAAGCAACTGTGAGTAGTAGATCTGGATGAATACTAATAAAAAAAAGGATATGAATAAATTATTCAATGAATTTTGCCATTACTCATTGAATAATTCATCTAACAAATTGTATTTGCTCAGTTCTCATGGTTAATTCCAGGCATCCTCCTGAGAATATCTAGCTGGCTTCTTCGTGATACAAAGTGTTTTAAAGTACATACTCCATTACTTGTTGCTGCCCCATCGGAACATGTGACATTCCATTCCATTCCTGGGTGCCTGGCCACTTGAAACTGACAGCATGGTAATTAGTAGACGTGGCAGAATTTGATTTTTATTTTTTTTATAAATTCGACATTGATTTTTAAGGAACTGTTAAAATTTTTCTTTATTTAAATTTATTGTGCCTGGAAATTATTTGTGGGGGGTCAGACAATAATTATTTAATGACAATAGATGTTGAGGTTCAAAAAGTTAAAGCTTTACATCAGTTAAAACTCAAATAATTAACATCACGTCAAAATACACAAAGTAAATATTCTTAAATCAAACTCTAATAAGTTCTCAAGTTGCATTTTTTCTATTTTGCCTCTATGTAAATTTCAGTTATTACTGCTGGAAATATTTTCATTGGTTTGTGAGTACAGTGAAATGGATGTTTACCAACATTTACTGATAAAGATCTAATCCTTCAAAGCCTGTTGTTAAGCAATGCTCTTTTAAAAATGTTTCTGTCCTTACTGATCTTTGTTGGTTTGTTATTATTCTCTCTCCTAGTTTTTCTGTACTTAGTCCATCTCAAACTTTATGAAACAGTGGTTAGAAATGGTTTGGTGCAAATAAAAATAGCTAGAGAGACACCTGCCCTTGTGACTGATGGATGTCACACTTGTCAAGTCACAAATGTGATGTCACACTTGTCAAGTCATTCCTGGGCAGACACCAAGGCAGCATGATTCAGTGAGACTGGAGAGATTCCAGAGAGGAACAGGGAGTAATAGGAGGACAGCTTAGAGGCTGCAGGGTCCCCTAAAGAATTTTTTTTTAACTTTCTTCTTCAGTTGCCAGCCCATGGTAACTCATGGAAATTATTTTATATTTAATGTTACAGTGATCTGTGCAAAAACAAATAATGCACCAAACTTTCAAAGCCACCTCTGTTCAGTTTCCACTTTTTGCATGCAGTTCTGTGTATCCAATCATTCGCACCAGCTGTTATGTGTGCACAATACTTCTGGGTATGCAGATGATAGAATAAGCATTCACTCATGGCATTTGATTTACCTAGGCATGCAAATTTGTACAAATATGATCATTTAGAAGTGTACATTGTGATGAATGAAGAACTTCCCATGCATAATACAAATCAAGCTTTTGAATAACTGGTCCCATAGTAATTATTCTGCAAGTTGTTCCACATGATTGGACACCAGCACCAACATGGAAACCTATTGACTTCAATCAGGTACTACACAAGTACTGTGTCAACCCACATGGGACAATTTACAGGCTGAACACCTACATATCAAGGCTTTGTATTAGCAGTGCAACTCTCAATGTCCCAACAAATTTAGTCCTGCACAGAGAATAAGAGTCATCTTTGTATTCTAATTCAGCTTTAAATCAGTACTGTGACATGCCCATCAATGGAAAAAAAGTGTTGAGTGATAAGGAAACCCAAAGAAGCAAGCGTTGCAAGCAAGCTCATGGTCTCAAATTGAACCTCAGCTGCCCTGGACTATCTTTGTAGAGGCTTTGGTTGGTGGAATTCTTCCTTATACTGTACATCTTCTCTGGGGACCAGATTCTGGTCTCATGTACAACAGTGTAAATCTGGAATAATGTCACCAAAGGCAGTGGAGTTGCCTTGGACTTACACTGGTGTAACTTAGGTCAGAATCAGGTCCTGTAACTCTGTAGAGGAGCTAACTGATGATGCAGGTAAATGAAGAGGTTCACATGGAAAAAGCACTTGCTTACAAGTCCTGAGATTTTCCTGGCTAAACTATTGTCAAGCTGTAAGATAAGACCAACAATTTGCAGAACATTGCCTTCCAATTTCTAATACACTACTTGTTTTTAGCTGCTTATTCTGGTGGAGGAGGGCGGGGTGCGGGGTGCTCAGGTTTTTGTAGAGAGGGTCGTCCTCCCTTCCTTTAATGAGCACCAGTTCTACTTTACAAAACACAGCTTAATCTTTGGAAAAAGAAGTCAAATGATAGGGTTTTTTCCCCTCTAATGCACTTACACCTGTATTTTGTGTCTGTACCACACAAACTGGCAGGGTTAAACAATATTAGATAATTGTACCTGTCGTACACTGCACACTGTGCTTTGGGGGAGACAATTAATTGCTGGGCTTTTTGCCTGCAGGTTAAGCAGTGATCCCATCATTTGACTGGGAGCATGCCATTTTCCCTCCTATTCTATACTGTATTCAGCCAAGCAGTGAGAAAGGATTCATGTACAGCTGCGCTGTGTGAGTGGGCGGGCATCTCATTCAGTAATAACTTCTAATTTATACAGCCATGAATATCTACAGCTATAAATAAACAGTTCTGACTGGCTTTGCAAGCCTACTCAAAGTAGAGAGAGAAACATCATCTAGGCTCTTTCAGAGTAGCAGCCGTGTTAGTCTGTATTCGCAAAAAGAAAAGGAGGACTTGTGGCACCTTAGATACTAACCAATTTATTTGAGCATAAGCTTTCGTGAGCTACAGCTCACTTCATCGGATGCATTCAGTGGAAAATACAGTGGGGAGATTTATATACATAGAGAACATGAAACAATGGGTGTTACCATACACACTGTAACCAGAGTGATCACTTAAGGTGAGCTATTACAGATCTTGGGAGACAGGCCAGTCCTTGCTTACAGACAGCCCCCCAACCTGAAGCAAATACTCACCAGCAATCACACACCACACAACAGAACCACTAACCCAGGAACCTATCCTTGCAACAAAGCCCGTTGCCAACTGTGTCCACATATCTATTCAGGGAACACCATCATAGGGCCTAATCACATCAGCCACACTATCAGAGGCTCGTTCACCTACACATCTACCAATGTGATATATGCCATCATGTGCCAGCAATGCCCCTCTGCCATGTACATTGGCCAAACTGGACAGTCTCTACGTAAAAGAATAAATGGACACAAATCAGACGTCAAGAGTTATAACATTCAAAAACCAGTTGGAGAACACTTCAATCTCTCGGGTCACTCGATTACAGACCTAAAAGGGGCTATTCTTCAACAAAAAAACTTCAAAAACAGACTCCAGCGAGAGACTGCTGAATTGGAATTAATTTGCAAACTGGATACAATTAACTTAGGCTTAAATAAAGACTGAGAGTGGATGGGTCATTACACAAAGTAAAACTATTTCCCCTTGTTTATTTCCCCCCACCCCCACCCCCCCCTGTTCCTCAGACATTCTTGTCAACTGCTGGAAATGGCCCACCTTGATTATCACTACAAAAGGTTTTTTCCCCCCCGCTCTCCTGCTGGTAATAGCTCATCTTAAGTGATCATTCTGGTTACAGTGTGTATGGTAACACCCATTGTTTCATGTTCTCTATGTATATAAATCTCCCCACTGTATTATCCACTGAATGTATCCGATGAAGTGAGCGGTAGCTCATGAAAGCTTATGCTCAAAAAAAATGTGTTAGTCTCTAAGGTGCCACATGTACTCCTTTTCATCTTGGCTGTGCTGTTTTAAGATGTTGTGCAAAAGAAACGTAAGGCCAGCTCCTCTTTTGGTGTAAATCAGCATAGCTCTATTGCAATCAAGGGAGCAATGTCAGTTTATACTTGTTGACTCTGCTGCATCATGTAATTTTTCTCTTCTTCTTTGGCTGTGTTTGCATCAGAGAGAGACCCAAACCCAAGCCCAGGGGCTGATCACCCTGAGCTATGTGGACAAACTTTTTATCGTCCTGAATTTAACCTCGCAGTGCAGGTCCCGTATCTCCCTCATAGAGAACTGAGTAGGGAATGCTATCTTTTCTATAGGATTTTTAAAGCAACCTATAGAATTCTCCTCCACCTTCTGTAGATTTGCACCGAGGTCATGGAAGTAATACTCTGAAGACAGCCTGACTGCACAGGTGTAGTTGAGGGTATGATCTGCCATGAAGAACCTATGGCTGGTGGTGATGCATAAGAGTGAAAGAACCAGTCTGGACTCTCAGAGCCCAGAGGGAATTTGAGGGACTGGCAGTTAGGAAAATACATCTTCTTGAATACAGAGCCCATATGATATGGAAATCATTGAGACACAATGAATATACAACCTCCTGGTGCCATTTTTACAGAGTCACTTTTCATGAAGAACTTCACTTTAATAGAGAAAGTTTGAGAAAGTAAAATGATTTAGTATTAACTCTACTGGATTCTATTAAACATCAACAAGTGTGCACCAAAACCAGCGGGGCCCACCATATGAAACCAGATCAAGTTATCTTCTCTTTAGGAATACTTGGATCCTGTAGTTTGTTGAGCGGGCCCCCTGATATTTCTATCGCACATTAGTATCTATTTCACTGTAATATTTTGACACTGAACTTGCAATATATTATTTTGTTACTTTCTACAGCAAGTCTCCTCAATTTTCTCCTCTTCTTTCTCCCTTAATTAACTGCCCTTTTATCTTCTGCCTGCCTCTCCCTTCAGTTTTTCCATGGATCATCTTTTCCCTTTCTAAATCTCCCTGTTGTTCTCCTCCACTCTCCCCCTCTAATTCAACCAGAGCAAGAGGTGCTACAGTCCCCCCACTAGACTTTGAAGTGAATTGTGCAGGTAACCTGAAAATAGCTATGGATGCACAGATCTCCTCTTGGCTCATAGGGATAACATGATATGCAATTTAGTCCTGGCATGTTAAATTCCCAATCCAGAGCGTTACCAGGTGCGTAACATGTGAGAAGAACAAAATGTGTATGTCCACTTTGTTTTTGTGTCTTATTCCCAGACAGCTAATCCATCCAGGTTTCTCTTTGATGCTTTGGTAAGCAGTAGCAGCACTCAAATGATGCAAACAACACCCTGGTGGATTGAATGTGTTACAGTGCTGAGCTATCTGCATTGCAATGAAGTAGTAGTTACCCCACTGAAGTACTGCCAACTAATTTAAAATGATCTAAATGCATCACTAACAATATAGAGACATTCTTAATTTATGCTGACCATTCAAGTACACTTTCACTCCAGGACCTGTTTTTTGTTTGTTTATTTGGATTTGCAAAGCACCTCTCCAGGTATTAACTCTAGGTATTAACAAAATGTTGAGGCTAATAATAGAAATCAAATATATCAAGCAAGGTTAGTAAACATGTGAATGTAATATAATTTTATGGCAGGCAGCTTTATGTTAAGCAGTGCTTTCAATTAACATACTTTTTGTCAAAGCAATCCTGCAGTCAGTATAATTACTTAGCTTACTTTTGCTTCAAGATTACCTGAAACCAAAAAAGAAAAAGTTTTGAGTTCTTGTTAGAAATTAAGAAGAAAAAGTTATAACATATTAATATTTCAGAATGTTTCCTGTTGCGACAATGGTGGTTTCATGGTGAAATTTCTGAGCAGACATTCCTAATAAGTCTTCCCTAACCCAATTTATTATCTTTCTAGTTTTGGAAGTCATGGCAATGTTAAAATTATTACTCTCTTTTTTATTTTTCCATCTGGACTTCTAGAAAAACATTGGGTGAGCCAAACAAGTACTGAATAAAGAGTGCTTGCTTTCACAGGGCATTTAAAGATGTGGTGTGAGTCCCACGGCACGATCATGAGGTAATTTATTTGCCAGTTACAAGTTTACCACAGATATATCCTAATGTATATTGTGCAAGGGATGAGAAATCTTGTACACAGATGCATGCATTTCTTTATTCGTAGCAGTTGCTTTGTTTCATAACCATCCTGTAAAATAATATCATTTAATATTTTCCACCAGTTTCCATGGTTGTGATGACCAAATGGGTTCACCAGAAGACAGAGTACGTTGGAGAAGGAGTTTATCACAGTGGTATTTCTTTTCCTCTACTTCATGGCTTCAGAATTCATGGAGGAAGCACTCCTTTGAAAAGAAAGCTTCATTTGCCCTTCCTCTTGTATTCCAGTATTACTATTGTATCTCCTGTTCAGAAACAGAGGGGAACAAATTGCTAATCAAACGCACAAATAGAAAAGTTCATTTATATGTGAAGCATGTTAGCATAGTGATAAACCAGAATCAGTCCCTGGAGTCTCAGCACCCCTGAAGTTGAGTGGGATTGGGATAGGGGTGAGAGCTGAATTGTGCAGTTTGGACCGATCTTTATTTTCAAGGTAGGAGGGAAGACAAACTTGCCTGGGTTGTGCCCAGCACAAGTTAGATTATTAGCCACTGAAGAAGAATTTGAAATGCACTATGGCCCAAGTCCTGGTGCCACTGAAAATAACAAGTGTCATAAGAACAATTTTAAAAAAAGGTTTAAAAAAAGGAAAATAATGGGTGTTCTACCATGGACTTCAGTGGGGAAAGGATCTGTCCCTGTATTAATTGGATAAAAGAATATTTTAAAACAAAGGATTTTGGAGTCCAGACATTATCTTCTCTCCCCTCCATTCTCTATGTCCCAGCCTGACACTTGCTGTTAGCCAGTTGGCAAATCACTCTGTTTGCCTTCTTGTTGCACTGGATGTCCAGTACCCAGCAATGATTAATGTAGGTCTTGGCAAGCTTTTGCAGCCTACTTAAAGTACAGCAAAAGGCTCTGCACCTTTGCAGATGGAGATGAAGTGAATGCATCACATTATAGTGAGAAAAGAGGAGAAAATGTATACACTTTCTCAGGGCTTTTTCACCTGGCATGTCATTAAATCAAACTATCCAATGCCATGTGGAAGATTAATGACAGATTTATACTTTTTGCCCCTGAAAGAATTAATTGTGTTTCACTAAACGTGTATTGCAAAATGGACAGAAACAAAGAACAATATAATATAACTCTCATGGGAAAACAGTGAATGTGGAAAAGGGTTGGGTTTTTTTCCCTTTAGAGATGTGAGATACATTAAGATGGTGGTCTGAACTGGCCAAACCTTCAGAAGCCTCCCCACCCATCTTCCCACTCTTCCTGCCCTTTATCCTTTACTGTTAACAATCGTCCTCCTGCTTACTGAGAACATTTTAGAGGACGCTTAGTGGCCGACTGCCCTGACCTCCAAGAACATCCTTTGTGGGGAGGCTCTGAAGCTCTTCCTCCAGCAACAGAACTGGGTTCCACTGCTGCCCTTTTCAGCTTGCCTGGTAGAATTACACCAGATTGCACAGCATGCAGGAAGCATCCTGACGTACAGAAACATTCCTTGCACAATATCCTAGCAGAAGAACCCTCTGAGACTGACCAGTGCAAACGGGTATCTCATGGATAGAAAAAACAGGAGGTACGTGTACTACAGTGGTCATGTACAATTCTCATGGGTAGTCACCTGTCAGGGATGGTATGGGTTTACTTGGCCCAGCCTCAGCACAAGGTGCTGGAGTTGATGACTTCTTGAGGTCTGTTCCACCTCTATGTTTCTATGATTCTACATGCTGGCTGGTGTGTATTTATATGGTTGGCCTTTGCTGATGGAATCATGCTTGCTTGCTCACTCAAGTGTTTGTGATTATGTCGCCCTCTAGTGGATGGCAAAGAAAGAGGTGATAAGCCCTCTTAACACTGACAGGAGATGAAAATCCTCTAGAGATACAGGTCTGTCTTTCAAGAATAGAAGCTCCAGACTCTTGAACCCCAGTGGTCATTTGTGGTTTGACTGACAAATATGAAGCATCTCTAGAGAGAGAGCCACAGACTAGTTACACAGCAATGGCTGACAGAGGAGACAAAGACAGACTAGGCGTTTGGCTCATGAGTGCTGAGACATTAATAACACCCTTTTAATTCCTGAAACTTGAGTCCTTTCCCCTACCACAGATGTATGGAGCTTGTGGAAATAAATAAAGTTATTATTTTACTAATGTAATGAGGATACCTTGCTCATTTACACTTCAAATGTAAAGGGAGCAGAAATGAAGGTATTTCCTAGAAAGAAGAGTCTGTTTTTTTTAAAGTCTGAAAACTAAAAGCAGAATCGTAGAAAATCTGGACTGTAATAAAGAAAAGTGGAACTTGGATCTGGTGTGTTAGTTTCTCAGAGAACACAGGCGTTTTATAGTTTATTTAAAATGTGACTTTCTGGTGAGGCCCACCCCTGTATAATGCTAAAATTTGTCACTTCCCTCCCTCCAGGGAGGTTCAGATCCTTACAGCTTATCATTGTAGGTACTGCATTCTCAAATCAGAAGCAGTTCCAGGGAAAATGCAGCCGCTAGAAAGCTTCAAGCTTGCACCCTTAGGTTCCAATACCACTTTTTAAGTGCACTGAGGTATGCCTTGCCACAGTTGCTGTGCTTCCTAATAGTTCACCATATTGTACTAAGGAAGTCTGGCTGAAGAATGCAAACATAGCGCCCATAAAATGTGCAATCCCTAAACTTTTTATAACTGTCTGTGAACTAGCGTGCATACCATAAAAACAGTACTACACCAAAAGACGGTTAAGATTACGATCATGTTCCATAAGCTCGGGCATCATAAAATTTATTGGTAACTTTCTTTTTTTCATGTACAAATCATATTTCAGTTAAAAATTCCACTCAGTTTCTACAGGCATGAATGTGCACTACCAATGGCATGCTGGAAGGCCTTTGATTCTGTAGCTTCAGAGAAACTCCTGCATGTTGAGAAAGAAGGGATTTTTAAGCGCTTATAATTTTCTCCAACTCAAATCTGATTTTCACTTGACCAATGGAAGGCACAGTTGCAAGCAAGGGACTATGACTCTACTAAATTTTAAGTTTCAAACGCTAATCACTGATGCTTCAAAGCTCTTTAAAACAAAACAAAAAAAGTTGCAAAAATCTTTTTCTAGCAACATGAGGGTGTTTTTATCTCCCACAAGTATTGCTCAAAAAAAAAAAAAACCTTTCCCTTTTTCTGTCCAACTGATAATAACCCTGCCACAGATCAGCCAAAATGATATTTGACAAAATTATAAGCATCTGAAAGTGATGGTTTTGAACAAAAATTCATTAGCATGCTTAACTATAGGCATTACTGGGTGTTCTGCCTGTAATAAAGACTGCATGAAGGTTTGGTATAGTATAACTGGGTTACAGGAACTCAGGTGGGATCACACAAATAATCTGTACTTAGTAGCCTTGATCCTGGAAATTGTTCTGGGTGGGTAGATGCCTGTCCCCGTGCAGAGCCCCCACCAGTGGGGTTCTGTACAGCCCAGAGGCCCTCCCACATCCTACAGCTTGCAGGACTGGGAGCAATATTTTCTCTATCAGATTGGACTGTTGGTCCTTTAAATCAATATTCTGCCCTTGGCACTGAATAATACCAGCTACTTCAGAGGAAAATTTAAAAAATTGCTTAATGTACCTCAGCCAATTATTTTGTTGTACATTGTGGGGAAGGGATATCCTTCCTGAGATTTGGTGACTGGCCTACATCTCAAAGTTTGACATCTGACTACTGGAGACATGAAAAAACTCCTGAATCTGATTCACAATAATCAATGCTTGACGGACTTTCTTGGGAATTCCAGAGCTTTCACAATCACAGGCCATACGTTGTTTGTGTTTCATTATGAACTGGGCAGGGCATTGCCTGTGAATGTGTGAGAACTTGCTCAAACCATAAGTAGGTGTTACAAGAGTGTTCTTTGCTGGTACATATGTCAATAGTCAGTTAATACATAAGGTGCCAGTAGATGACATGCAAGTTTATGTGGCCTAGTTCTTGGGTTTTGATGAACTAATAAAATTACTTGTTGGTCTGCTTTGCAAATGGCTTCCCTGATGCACAGCGCTTCACAAGTTCTTAACATGGTGTGAGAGTGGAATCTGAACCCACACGTCCATATGAAGGCCAGAAAATGTCTTTCCTTGTGCAGCTCTTCACATCAGTTCTTACCAGTGGTGAAATCTTGTGAAGGGAACAGCCAAGTTGTTAGGAGACACAGGCTGGAGTTTGAAAGAAAACAATACATTTATACTGTGACACGCACTTTATTGTGGGGAGGTGGTCCTTTGAGTAGCTTGATGCAGTATAATTACTTCTATGGTGGATCTCCTGTATGTTTTACTATGGTATTGCTGTGCTGTACTATAGTCCAGTAGTTCTCAACCAAGGGTACACATACCTCTGGGGGTACGCAGAGGTCTTCAAGGAGGACATCAACTCATCTAGAGATTTGCCTAGTTTTACAACAGGCTACATAAAAAGCAGTAGCTAAGTCAGTACAAACTCAAATTTCATACAGACCATGACTTGTTTATAATGCTCTATATATTAAACACTGAAATGTAAGTGCAATCTTTATAGTCCAATTGATTTATTTCATAATTATATGGTAAAAAAGGAGAAAGTCAGCAATTTTTCAGTAATAGTGTGCTGTGACCCTTTTGTATTTTTATGGCTGATTCTGTAAGCAAGTCGTTTTTAAGTGAGGTGAAACCTGGGGGTACGCAAGATAAACCAGTCTCCTGAAAGGGGCACAGTCGTCGGGAAAGAGACAAGGTGGGTGAGGTTATATCTTTTATTGGACCCACTTCTGTTTGTGAGAGAGACAACTTAATTCCCACAGCACAAAGAGTCTGAAGAGACTAGTAGCAGGAACTCACATAGCACTGAACACACCTTCTGAATAAACATACATTGACAACTAACAAGCAAATATATATCCTATGTATGTTAGAAAGGCAATTGTTTTGCTTTCAAGCTATGCAGAGCTCTTCTTCCAGGTCTGGAAAACTACTCAGAATGTCACAGCAAAATACAAAGGTGGAACAGATTGTTAAACATAAGGAGTTGACAAATGTTCCTTTTTCTGTCAGAAATTGCCCTGTGTGTTCACATACAAATTATTTTATATCATTTAGTCTCATGCCCTAAGCCAGGATAATTAAACCACTCTGGAAGCAACTTTAGTTCTAACTTCACTCCTTTGGTTGTATGCCTCCTTTCCAAGCAAGTTCCCCATTTAGCATCTGGGCCTTTAAATTTTAGAGAAGCAGTTAGCTGCAGGCCTATGGAAGCCATTTTACAAGCAATTACAGCTGACTATCACAGTCTGCAACTTCTTCTCCTGCAGCCAGTGAGTGTTTGATCTTTTGTCCTTAGTGTTTGTTTTCTAGGTTAAGTTTTGCTCATTTCTTTCAGGGTAGGTATAAGCCACTTGTCTGTTTTGTATGAACTTACCGGACACTTGCAAATTTAAAGGCCCCAACTGTTTTGCATGGCTTCTCCCTAATTCATGCATTTAAATCTCTTGCAAAGTAGCTATCTGGTGATAGCCAGTAAGGCAACGAGCATCCCAGATAGATCCTACTCACATCTAGCTCAAAGTAGAGGAGTAAAGAAGCTAGAAAAGGGTTTGCAGGTCTGCTGAAGGAAAAAGAAAAGAATCAGCTGTTTCTCTAAATGTTCAGATTTACACTAGATCAGGGACTACACCAGAACCTCAAATCATAACCCCTTCCTCACTATTTTTGGGGAAGGTTTGGATTCAAGGACTTTTGATCTGAACCGCTCTGGGTGTTTTGTGTTCTGTTGGGAACAAAACCATGGAGAGGACCATTTCATCCTATTTTGGGATTCCTCTTTCAGTTTGACTGGTGGAAATATTGTAAAACCTGGGTTTTTTGTGACATTTTCTACCTATCAGAAATGGCTCGTGCTTCACTTTTGGATGCACAGACCCATGGGCCAAGCTCTTAGGTGGTGTGAATGGTTACCGAACAATATTAGAAACTTTTAGCATTAAAAAAAAATTATTAGTCCTATTTTTTGTATCTCTCTGCCTGTATATTTGGATTGCAGTGGCTACCTTGAGTCCAAGCCAAAGCAAAATGGAAAATAACATATTTTTAAGACCTCAAATGCTACATAAGGGTTTGTCTGGAAAAAATTAAACAAATTTAAGGTCTGCTAACTCTTGGCTGTCCAGATGTAGAAAAGCATATTATATTATCAGAAAGAGCTCAGAATGCAGGCTCAAAAATGGTACAGTGCCCGTTTCTCTGCTGTGGCACACAAGATATTGAACCTTAAAAAAAAGTCAGTCCTGGACTTTGGAATAATTTTGGGAGAAACATGCATGTTGTGTGAGGAAAGAGGAAATCTTTTTGTGGCCGATGCTTTTAATTTTAAGAAAAGTTGTGGTTGCTTAAAGCTGCTCACAGGTTTAGAACTGTAGGTAGTTCTGGGGTAGATGGATAAGTGGGCACAGTACAGGTAAGACTATTAAAGGTCTGTAATAGATGCAGTTCATCACATGCTGTGGGCATCAGGACTAGGAATCATCAAAATTTTACAATGCAACTGGGTTTTTCACAAAATGAAAATTCTCATGGAAGGTGGTGGTGTTTTTTAAAAAACTGAATCCATCATAGAATGAAATGGTTTTGGTTGATCAACAAAAAATCAAAAATTTCCACAAAGAAAATGTCGTTTTCTGACCAGGTGTAATCATGCCCACATATATGGTATATGTGTGTACATAATTTCAATGGATTAGATAAGTATCCAAGATAAACTTATTTGATTGAGAAATTATAAGCAATTTTATGTAGTCTTATACCTATACATTTTATGTTTATGTTGGCTAGGTGAACAGCTGAACTCAGTCTCTGCATAGATGAGTTATTACTGACATACTGAGCTACTGATAGGAATAAAAGATGAGTCCAGTGTAACCGGTAGTTGTTAAGACAATGGCAGAGAAGGTCTGTTTCAAAGAAGAGAGCTAAAACAAAGAGATGAGGTTTACTGCCAGTAATGGGGGGGGGGGGGGGGGGATAGTAAGGAGAAAGCAAACCAAGAGGGAGAAGGGTAACCTGATTGGGAAGGAACAGAAACCCGTTGTCATTGGCACCAAGGCTGGATATGGTTGTTAAAGAAGGAGAGGGAGAGATAGATTGGACTCTGGGGAGTCGATGTGCTAACTGAGACACTCTGGCAGCCTGCAGGATCGACAGAAATGTCTAAGGACATAAGCATATATAGTATTCTGTTTTCACTCAGTAGTACCTACAAGGTTTAAAGGGTGGGTGCCGTCTTTGACCTAACTGTATTTTATTCTGCTTATCTTTGAATTACTTTGGTTTTCTTGATCTTCTAATCAGCTTTGCCTTATTTCAATTACCGTGATGCCAAGGAAACTAATTGCTGGTGAGAAGCAAGAGGGAGGAAAATGTATCTGCCCTGGAGCCCTCAGTCCAAGGCATTGGGCAAAAGACTGCCCAGTCCTACAGAGTGCCCTCCAGATGCTAGCTACAGTCAGTAAGCAGCTTGGCAAAAGCGTGGTGAATTTCAGTAGTGACAGGCATAAGTGCCTGAAGGGCACAATAATTATAATGAAAAGTTATTTCTATATTTGCCAATAGGATTCGAGGCATACCATTATATTTTTCCATAACAGTAAAAGTTAAATGGTGGCATTAAGCCACTGTCCTGCCAGAGGTGCAGAACAAAACAGCACCCTAATAGGAGTTCCAGAGAGGCCTGGCACCTCAGGCCGACCTACCATTTCACCCTTCAGTTCTGTGCAGCATTCACTCTTCTTGGTGGCACACCATTTCTGTAGGCCAGCCCAGAGAAGGGTGGCACAATGGCTTTGCATTCTCTCCACCCTTCCCAGTCCCCTTTGCAGTCTGACCCTACGTCTCTAGAAGTATGCAATCACCACAACATTAGTCCACAGACATTGAGAACTTCATTTAAAACCATTAGGTTTGCTCTGCAATGAGAATGAGTTGGGCATTTATACAGCACCTTTTTTCTAGGAGGATCCTAAAACACTGTGAAAGCTCAGCAAACTAATCTGGGGCCAAATCCAGCAGTCTTTTTACATGGGCAAAATTCCTTGAGAGTTCAGTGGGATTTTTGTCCCAGAACAAAATGAGCAAGGATGGAGTAAGATTTCGCTCTTGCATATTCTATCCTACTACAGGAATAGCTTCCCTCGGCCACTCTCATGTAGCCACCTATAGGGTGGAACCAGCAACCATTGAAGAGTGCATGGCAAGGCTAGACAATATCGTAGGCTTTGAATGTGAAGAACTGAACATGCATTTAAAATTACAAGAGCTGGGAAGAATGTAATTTAACAAACAGTAGAAATATTAACCCAGGACTAATGCCCTGTACTTGTGTGAAAAATGCCTTAGAATCATTAATTATCACAAGAGGCCATGATTTTATGTCTGCTTTGAGTAATAAAAACTATACAGTGTGGGTCAGATCCTCAGCTGGTGTAATTCCGTGGAGTTCTGGTCACTTCAATAGTTCTGCATTAGTTTACATCAGCTGAGGATCATGCTGTGCGTGTAAAGTACCGGTACTTATTTTGCTCTCTGAATCACCCACCAGCACCTTCAAAATATGCATAGACTGAACTTGTCCAAAGTTCAGGGTATAGTGAGGGATTGGACGTGGTGTTCTGGATTGGGTTTATCTCTGACCAACAGATCTTAGTGAAATTGAGTTCTCCTTTTTAGCTGATTGTATTTAGCCATCAGTTCCAAACACACTAATTTGAATTTAATTTGATGACTGGTTAGTATTTCATTTTCCTTCAGTCAGTTATCATCTTGGGCATCAAATCATTTGTATTCCACTTGTGCTGCTTATATTGATAATCTCCAGTTGTTGTAACTGACTGTCTGGGTTAGGAAATAATGGAGAAACACCCATTATTATCCACAACTCTCTGATACCACATTCTACAGGCCATTACCCTCTGACCCCACTGAGAATTACCAAAAGAAACTACACCATCTGCTCAAGAAACTCCCAAAAGAAGCACAGGAACTGACACACTGACACACCCCTAGAGCCCCAACCAGGGGTATTCTATCTGCTACCCAAAATCCATAAACCTGGGAATCCTGCATGCCCTATCATCTCAGGCATTGGCACCCTGACAGCAGGATTATCTGGGTATGTAGACTCTCTCCTCAGGCTCTACGCTACCAGCACTCGCAGCTATCTTCGAGACACCACTGACTTCCTGAGGAAACTTTAATCCTTTGGTGATCTTCCAGAAAACATCATCCTAGCCACTATGGATGTAGAAGCTTTCTACATGAACATTCCACACAAAAATGGACTACAAGGCATCAGGAATAGCATTCCTGATACCATCATGGCAAACCTGGTGGCTGAACTTTGTGACTTTGTCCTCACCTACAACTATTTCAGATTTGGAGACAATTTATACCTTCAAGTCAGCTGGACTGCTATGGGTACCCACATGGCCCCGCAGTATGCCAACATTTTTATGGCTGACTTAGAACAACGCTTCCTCAGCTCTCATGCCTTACGTCCCTACTCTACTTGCACTACACTGATGACACCTTCATCATCTGGATGCATGGGAAGGAGGCCCTTGAGGAATTCCACCAAGATTTCAACAATTGCCATCCCACCATCAACCTCAGCCTGGACCAGTCCACACAATAGGTCCACTTCCTAGACACTACAGTGCTAATAAGCGATGGTCACATAAACACCAACCTATACCAGAAACCTACTGACTGCTATCCTTACCTACATGCCTCCAGCTTTCATCCAGACCACATCACAGGATCCATTGTCTACAGCCAAGCTCTAAGATACAACCGCATTAGCTCCGATCCCTCAGACAGAGACAAACACCTACAGGATCTCTATCAAGCGTTCTTAAAACTACAATACCCACCTGGTGAAGTGAAGAAACAGATTCACAGAGCCAGAAGAGTACCCAGAAGTCACCTACTACAAGACAGGCCCAACAAAGAAAGTAACAGAACACCACTAGCCGTTACCTACAGCCCCCAACTAAAACCTCTCCAGCGCATCATCAAGGATCTACAACCTATCCTGAAGGATGATCCCTCACTCTCACAGACCCAGTCCTCGCATACAGACAGCCCCCCAACCTGAAGCAAATACTCACCAGCAACTACACACCACACAACAAAAACACCAACCCAGCAACCAAATCCTGCAACAAACCCCGGTGCCAATTCTGTCCACATATCTATTCAAGGGACACCATCATAGGACCTAGCCACATCAGCCACACCATCAGGGGCTCATTCACCTGCACATCTACCAATGTGATATATGCCATCATGTGCCCACAATGCCCCACTGCCATGAACATTGGCCAAACCGGACAGTCTCTATGCAAAAGAATAAATGGACACAAATCTGACATCAGGGATCATAACATTAAAAAACCAGTTGGAGAACACTTCAATCTCCCTGGTCACTCAATAACAGACCTAAAAGTGGCAATTCTTCAACAAAAAAAACTTCAAAAACAGACTCCAACGTGAAACCGCAGAACTGGAATTAATTTGCAAACTGGACACCATCAGATTAGGCCTGAATAAAGACTGGGAGTGGTTAGGTCATTATAAAACCTAAACCTAATTTCCCCCATACTAATTTCCCCCTACTGTTACTCACACCTTCTTGTCAACTGTCTGAAATGGGCCACTCTTATTACCACTTCAAAAGTTATTTTTCCTCCCTCCATGCATCTGATGAAGTGGATTCTAGCCCACGGAAGCTTATGCCCAAATAAATTTGTTAGTCTCTAAAGTGCCACAAAGACTCCTCGTTGTTTATCCATGAAGTAGTGAAACTTATTCATAAGACATTAAAAATAAACCTGTCTTGCACTTGTCTCATCAAACAGCAAACAATCACAATAGATAAATGAAGCAAAAGGCTGTCTTTGAGAGAGCGAGAGCAGGAGCAACTGTTCTGCATGCTACTCCAGAAGAGAATCCCTGGGGAAACCTGGTAATTTGTAGTACAGGGTGGCACAGTTCACTGTTTGTATGTCTTTCCAAGGAACAGAGGCATGCTTGTTTACAAACAGATCTCTAGCTACTATACCTTGCAGTGTTTGCCATGCAATTCAGAACAATTTATATTCCTTGTAGCAGAGATACTCTGGCTTTTGATCACAGATTTGGGGCCAAATTCTTTGCTCAGTTACAACTCTGCAGTCCCTCTTAAATCAATGGAAATGCACAGTTGTGTTTGAATGCAGAATCTGGCCCTTCATCTTTTTTTTCATCTCTATGGCTACCTGCGCCAGTTCTCACCTGGCAAGTTTAAGCAAGAAAAGGCTATGGCCAAGTTTTCAAACCTGGGTGCCTATAGCAATCATCCTATTTGCAAAGGTTTGGAGCACCTGCAGCTCCTCAGTGGGGTCCAGAGTTACTCAGCACCTGCCAAATTCAGTCCATTTCTATTTAGGTGGATGTTGAGATCCTAATTTTAGGCACTCTGATTTCAAATTTTTGGCCTGAGATTTTTGTGAGTCTTCACAAATTTGGTCAAGGATAAAATATTTCCAGTAAAAAGATCCCCTCTCCCACTCCCCTTCCCAAAGCTTGCAATATTCCACCCTGGAACAAATCACAAATTTTCACACATTTGTTCTGAGTAAAATATATAAATTTCCCCCCCAACAGAAACCTTTTCATCTCAGAAACTATTTTTGAGGAGTGGGGGAAGGAGATTCAAAACCAGAGGGAAAAAAATAACCCTGCATTTTTTTTCTCACTGTATAACATAACTACCTAAAATAATATTTTTTTCTGTTAGGTGGGTTTCTAAATGGGGTGTTTTTTTTTTTTAAAAAAAAACCTTGGCTCATGCCACCAACTCGTGGCTGCAGAAGCAGAAAGGAGACATTGAATGGTTGGTTAAAGACCACAAACATGCCATTTATCATGTTCCCTTGACAGAAGCTCTGATGCTTGCACTCAGGTACATCAATGTCAGTTTTCTGTCATCGGTAAACCCTTCCTAAACAGCAGCAGTCCATAGTTCAATAAATTCTACGCGTGGGTACAAAAAGTTTAGGCCAGGGGAATTTTGATTCTGTGCATCATGGTGTGAGAAGGAATCAGATTCCAATTATTGTCCTGGCAAAAGGCCCTTCTCCAGTTACATTAGGGAAAATTGATGTAACACCCATTTTTTTGGGGGGGGGGGGGAGGATGTTACTTAAAAAACTGGGGAGCTTTATTGGAGACCCAACACCTGCTTTGTGCCTGAGCCCCCTTTAGACAGGCACACAAAGCACCGCTCCATTATTTGGTCTGCTTCCACTCTCAAAGCACATTTCAATTTTTCATTTGATTACACGTGGAAAAAAAAAAGTGAACTGACCCCAAATCATACGGTTGAGAAACTCTCCAATGTTGTAGATCCAGACAATGAGGACAAGGCTACTGCAGAAAAAGGCCGCTAGACCCCCTGGGCTGAAAAAGGTGAAGAGAGGATATACCCACTTTCCAGTTACAGAGTAAATCCACAGGACCCTAGACAAGGAGAGAAATGATTTTTGGTTAGGACCATTCAGTTAGAAGAAGAATGTAAAGATTTTCCATCCAGGAAGGAATATGTTATCACAACTATCATGGTAAAGAATAAAACAGATCAACTAACATTAAACTACTGATATGCAGCATCTCCACTGGGCAGTTAGAAAGCTGGACTCTTTTCTGTGAAGTACACATGTCATTCAACACGGATTAGAACACATGCAATGTTCTACCAGGACCAGCTTGGTTCTATCATGACCCAACTTCAGTGAGTATAATGGTATTTAAATAACTGAGTAAGTCTCCTCAGTTGAGAAATAGGGATATTTAACTATAATGTCCTTAACTATATTGTATAACAGCAAATAAGCTTTTCGACACATCTTTTTCCAACTGGCTTTTCCGAACCCACCTAGATCAGAGACACCTGGGGAGAGGAAAATGCTATTGCTCATCTTTCTGTCCCTTCAGCAGTGACCTGTCCATCGGGGAGCAGCTGGAGCAGGCAAAGATTCCCCAGCACCTCTTCCCTTTGTCCCATAGAGAAGGGGAAGGAAGAGCAACTGTAGGTAGGTAGCAGAGAATGTGGTGGCATTGTCCACCCTTTCCCCTTCCTGGGCTGTTTATAGGGCTTCATATCCTTCATTCTGTCCTGCTTCCTCTCCCCTCAAACCCAATCTACAGCTTGCTGTGGCTACCAGTTAACGTGAGTTATTTGCATACTGTGACTCTTATCGGTCAAAAGAGCCTTAAAAGTTAATTTTTTGATTGATAAACTTTTGAACTTTTTTTTATAATACACTTATCCACAGATGTGTCGTAATTCAAATGGCACCTCATTGATCCAAATTGGATTACAATCTCAAAGGTAGTTCCCTGAAAAGACAGGTAACATAAAATTAGGAGATTTGCATTATATTAGGCCAGAAGAATGGGCTGAGGCTACATTTAGCTCCTTTGCGGTGGTGGGGGCACTCACCCTTGTAATACAGTCTGACAATGGAAGAAACCCGTGCATTTGGATCACAAAGTCCTGAGTTCGATCCCCCAAGGGCTTGTCTATGTGGTAGGGTAACATGCCCTATGGGGGTGTGGTTTCTAAAGCAGACTACCATGTAGCATGTGAATTGGTCCATGTAAACCCTGCTGGTGTGCACAAAAGGTTCTCTAGTGCGCTTTAATTTAGTGCTGTTTCAAACAGTTAAACAAGCCCCAGGTCCAGCAAGATTTAACTGGCAAGCATGTTGTTCATTTTTTGTGGCCATGGATCTATTATAATTTTATTAGGAAGCTGAGCCATGTCTGTTGTCTCCGTAAAGCTGCCCCTTAGACTTTTCCCAGCACTGCCAATAGGGAGATATTCTGGTGATTTTTTCCCCACTGCCAGTATTTTCATGGGAGAGTGTGTCACTCTGTGAGAAAACACTAGCCTGCCACTTGGCTGTGTGAGTCATGCCTCAGGATATGTGTGTCACATAGATACCCCACCAGAATTAAGATATGTCACAAATCTGAGAAACAGGTAAATGCTAGAGAAAACAGTAGAAGTGTCCTTAAAGCAGGAAAACAGCTCAGCAGTAGTTAGAGAAGGCACTGGTAGGATATAAAAGAAGAGGTGTGTGAAGAAAGATTTGTTAGCCCTCAGTAAGAAGGTTGATGGGAGAAACTGGTGTTGCTGGTAATAGAATTTTATTGGGCTGAGCTTGGAAACACTAGGAGTAGAAACTAATTTTATAGATCCATCAGAGGTCCTCTGATAAGAGGAAACAACTGGGGTGTGAAACGACTGAGGAAATAAAAAAGCCGAAAAAAAGACCTCAATAGTGATAATAGGAAATATTATCTACAAGACACTAATTGGAGTCTCAGTGGGGAAAATGACGGAGTTGGCTTTTTTAGTATTATGTAGAGTCTATATGTATTTTTTTCAATATGATACACATGTCTCAGCCAATTACAAAGCCAGTGATCCTAGTCTTAGGTAGTAGGAGATTAGATTGTGTGGATCAAATTTTTCAAACTTGGGTGCCTTAGGACAGGCACCTAAATCGATTTTTTTATTAACTTAAATAAGTGGCCTGATTTTCAGAGACGCCAAGCACCATCATCTCTCACTTGAGTTGATGGAAGTTGTGAGTAATCTGGCAGGCTGTTCTGGTGCATAAATACGTATTTGGTTGCCTGTCTTTAGGTACCTAAGTTTGAAAATTTTGGCTTCAGTGAGCAGAAACAATGGACGGAAAGGACCAAATTTTTAGCAAACATCTAAAAATGCACTGTCAAATTTTGCACCCATTGTACAATTGCACATTTTGCATATGTGATTATTGGTTCAACTCCCATACTATATTCAGATGCCTATTATTTTGAAAAATTAGGTATCAATTTAGAAATGGAATAAAAAGTAGTTTTGTGATAAGAAATAGAATAGAGTATCAAGTGACAACGAATAAATAGTTCAGGGTAATCTTGAAGTAATGTTTGCACTTCTGAGCAATTATAGGAAGGGTACAACTTAGCTGATGGCACAGGGGTAGCAAGTATACCAAAACTCTCTAGTATCTGGGGGCAGCATGTATAAATCAGTAAGACTTGATGTACCATAATAACCTAAAAGGAAGAAGACTTAGGGTTTCTCCTGTCCTCTTGTTACATGTTCCTCATTTCCACTAATCTTAATGGGAGCTACACTCTCACTGAAGGAAGAAAAGTAGTCCCTGAGGTGGTATTCAAAGAGATATGTAAAATCAGGACAGGTAAAGAACGTATTGGTGCAAATTAGGTATTTGAGATAGCATTATTTCAAAATGAGAAGGTCATGAACAGAAGCTGAGCACAGGTATCTAGCACATAATATAATTGAAATGTTTTAATTCATTATCAAGATGGAGTGGACACATTACTGGAAAAAGAAAAGGAGTACTTGTGGCACCTTAGAGACTAACCAATTTATTTGAGCATAAGCTTTCGTGAGCTACAGCTCACTTCAAGTAGTCCTCCTGAAATCAATTAAAAGTATCAAAAACCTGGCCTGTAATCTTCTTCCCTGTCTTAGAATATCAAAGCTTGTATCTCTGAACTCTTGGGTTATACAATTCTAGACCTTGAAAACAGCCTGCCCTTTTCCATTTCAATTGTAAAATCAATGTAACAGCAAAGAGGATAGTAATTTAGGCGCCAATCATCAGAAATGTACTTTTGGTCATAAAGCGAAGGAGATCATACAGTGAGCTGTAGCTCACGAAAGCTTATGCTCAAATAAATTGGTTAGTCTCCAAGGTGCCACAAGTACTCCTTTTCTTTTTGCGAATACAGACTAACACGGCTGCTACTCTGAAACCTGACATTACTGGAAAGCGATGGAATAGAGACCCTCCATTTATGTACTTATTTATTTAGTTATGGCTTAAGATGCAGTACGCACTATATGATTATTTATATTTCCTGAGCTTAGAAAGGTGGTATGATCTCCTTCACTTTATAGCCCAAAGTACATTTCTGATGATTGGCGCCTAAATTACTATCCTCTTTGCTGTTACATTGATTTTACAATTGAAATGGAAAAGGGCAGGCTGTTTTTAAGGTCTAAAATTGTATAACCCAAGAGTTCAGAGATACAAGCTTTGGTATTCTAAGACAGGGAAGAAGATTACAGGCCAGGTTTTTGATACTTTTAATTGATTTCAGGAGGACTACTTGTAGAGTAACGTCCTACTCAGCATGAGAAGGAGTATCAAAATCTGTCATTACAGGAATTCACTAACACGTCTGCCAGGTTTCTCACCACACCTGGCAGCCCCCCATGGTTGGAAACCACCCCCGACTTCTGAGTACAGCAAAAATAAATTTCTGTAATGAAACCCCATGTGGAAGCAGGACCTTGAAGAAAGGCGCATGCAGTGGGAAGCCATTCTGGCTTCCCTGCTTGACTCTTCCCTTGCTTTCCTGGTGAATCCAGCACCTCACATGGCAAGTGGGCCACCTGAATCCATAGATATGGAAGAAAGGGGAGTAGTAAAGATGCTTCTTATGGAGGATAAGGCCACATGATTGGACTATTGACGATTCTGCCACATCAGTGAAGGCAGCAACAGCAAAGTGTTGGGACCTATAGGCTAGATGCAGAGATTTAAAATGTAAAGCAATGTTTTAATATAAAGACTTTGGGGCTGAATGCTCAAAAGGAATTAGGCTCCTAAGTTCCGTTTAGACCCCTAATTTCCATTGGTTTCAATGGAAATTAGGAACCTAACTCCAGCTGATCATTCAGCTCATTTTGTTGCTGGGAACCAAGGTGAGTAAAATGAAAGGTTCTGTGCTGCCCCCAGGAGACAGAAAGCACCAGCATGGAGATTGGCATGAATGTGCATGCAACAGCAGGAAACTGGAATACAAAGGGCAGGACTCTACAGAAGATGACACAAGGGACAAGTAACAGATAGCTATCTGCTTGGGGGCCCAATAGCCAGGATATGGAGTACTGTGATCTGTGCTTAATTTGTGCCAGGACTTGCCAGGGCTGAGCCCCAGCACCTCTAGGCTTGGCAGTTCATAGCCTCAGCATCTGTGGGCTTGCTGCGTCAGTTATGCAAGTAAAAAAAAAATTGCTTGAGCCCTGGCACCTCTTTCATTACAAGTGAAGCGCTGACTGTGATATACTAGAAGCTGAAGACAACAGCAACTCAAAGGAAACTTTGGGAGAAACCACTAGTGCAGGATGTGACTAGAACTCGGCTTGGCCATGGTTGGCCTGGTTGTGATTGCTGATTATCTAGGATACTGAGTCTTCATCCAGTGGGCACTCCCAGAGTGGAAAAGCACTCTCCTTCTTTTCAGTGTGCAACATCTGAGACCGTGACCTCCGCTCACTGGAACATACATGGGTTTAGGCCCATGTTCTCACATCAGACAATACTTACTGGGTGGTTTGGCAAGTTGCTATTGTTGCGATCAAGGCATACCCCCACCAAGAAGTCTGGATAGTACTGGCTTAAAAGAATTGGGTTTGGGTGATAGATCTCTGTCCTGCCTCTAGCTGAAACCTGGCGGGTCCCTGTCAGATCCTTGTGTTACAAAACAAAAAAGTGATTTCTTCTTAGGTTTATTTAGGTCATTGTGGTAAGGGTGGCTGCTGTTGAGGTGAAGTTGTATGGGGCAGAGGGCTCTGTGGGAAATGAAAATGCTAAAAGCATGCATCTCATGGCGTTATTCCTGTCCCATGGAGGTGGGACAAGTTCCCAGAAGCATAGTTTGATCATGAAGACAATAAAAGTCACAGAGCCTCAGAAGAGAACAATATGTGGCTCAACGCTAAGTAATGCAGCAAAATGGTACATAGGAAAGGAATTTGGGACACAATGATCCTAATTTCATTAAGGTTAAGATTAGATTAGGATAAACCTTTCCTAACACATGGTCATATAATGTAGTAGCAAAGTCCAATATTTCCAAGCCACTATAGAAGGATCTCAAATCATAAGTGCATTTTGTCTGTACAGTTTACGTTATATTCTGGGTTTTCTTTTAGTGGGATTGAGGCAAATAATGTAATGACAAAGGCAAGTTCATTCAAACTAATGTGTTCACTGCCACAGGTAAGAACTTGTAGAAACAAAGAATTCCCCAGTGCTTCCTCCTTTTCCAAAAGATGCCACACCTGCATGAGAAGCGAGCTTATTCTCTTTTTCCGGAGTAGGTCATTTAGAGAAAATCCCAGGGGGTTATAATACATAATTCTTACCAGCTGAGATAGGCAACAGAAACAAATCCTAATAGGATCAGTCCTTTCTTCTTTGGTGGATAACGGTGCGGGGTAGCGAAGATCTCCAGCAGAGCAAGTGGCAACACAATAGTGTGCTGGGAAGAAAAGGGGATATGTCAGAGAGTGGCAATAGTGTGTTGTGGTAACCAAATTAACCAAAACGCTTGTGGCAATGTGTACATACATGCAAACAAATTATTGGTTAACAGTATAGAATGCCACAGAAAAGCATGCCACTTTACCAGTGAGTAAATTCCCATGATACAGCAAGCACTGAAAGTTTCTTGTTACACAGAAAAAAGTGTGATAATGAGGTGCTACTATAGAAAGCTGTACTGCTGTGCATTGTAATCGCTAATGGATAGTGCAGGGATTTACTGCATTATCAGATGTGCAAGGAAAGTTGGAGTGATCTCCATGTATACAGTAGTACAAAGATCTTGTGGAATCTATCACTGTTTATTCTGAGAGGGAAAGGAAAACCCTCTTGGCATTTTCTGAAAGACTTTCCATGCTTAATTTAAGCCGAAAGGTGATTTGTTTTTTCTTTAGGTAAATTTGGTGAAAATATCTCTAGCCATTTCTGAGTCATTGGAGAGTGGGAAAAAATACTTTAAACTCACCTTTAAATAAAAACCAATTTGGGGGAAATGTTATATGCTGAAAGGTGAAGAATTGTTAGGATTAGAAAGCTACAAAGAGACAGAAATGTTAAGAATAGAAGTAAAGAATCAATTTCCAATACTGCAAACCGTGTCCCAAAGTTCCATTCCCAGACTGGTGATGGTTAAATATATTTATCAATGATCTGGAAAATGGTGTGGCTGTTGAGGTGACAACATTTGCAGAGTACACAAAATGTAGTTAGGTTAATAATGATTAGAAAAGACTGAGGACTTTCACAGAGACCTAACAAAGCTAGGTGAATGGGAAGCATGAAGACAGGTGAAATTCAGCATTGACAAATGCAAATTCATGCAAATTGGAAGGGATCTTTGAACTACGTGTGCACCTTGCTGTGTTTGTTCTAAGGCACTTTCAGATCATAAATACCCCTCCCCCCATCCCCCGATCTACCTGTGGATCTCCATTTGTCTGTACAGAAAGGGAGTTTGTGCACCTGAGTGGCACCGTCTCCACAACCAGGCCCTGTGTGTAGTGTGGAGTTGGGGCAGACTGGGGAAGGAGTGGTCGGGCTGAGGGCAGAGTTTTGGAGGAGACATATCTTAGTCCATCCAGCCCCACAGAAATTAACCAGAGAAGCTGTTCCAACCCCAGATTGTATTAACTGTTTTGTGAGTCGCCATGGGGAGCTGCTGGAAGCAAATTGCAAAGCCTTCGTAGCATGCTCAGGGGAGTTGGGGGGGTGCAGTGGGCTAGCATTGCTGCTGGGGTACAGGGTCCACTTGGATATCACTGGCCTCTCACAAAGGGTCTTGAGGTCCTCCAGGTTTCGAGATATTTTTTTCCCCTCCCCTCATACAGGGTCAACTTGGGTCAGCCTCAGGGAGGAATTTCTTGTGGGGATTTCCACATAGAAAGTCCACTTCTCTGGTTTTCAACATGAAAGACGATGCTCCGGCTCTAAATTAACTGTAACTACTCAGGAAGAAGCCCTGAGTGTTACTGTCAACAGCTCAGTGAAAACAGTTGTTCAATGCACAGCAGCAGGCAACCACAGCAAGGCCTGCTCAGTTGGGCTCCTCGTAACTAAGGCAATTGGTTTTACAGATAGAATGTGGGAAAAAACTGCAGCAGCAAACATAATACATGATTTTTTCTGTGTCATATAATATGTTGCCTTTAAGGTCAGACCAAAGTCAATTGAAGTCACGGGGAATCTTTCCATTCACATCAGTGGATTTTGGATCAGGCCCATGCAGAGGACATGATGGTGTGGTATGAGATTTAAGTTTTATTGGCAGATGTTTGGGAGAGAGAGTTACTTTCTACCTGTAAAAGAGTGTGACACATTATGGCTGCATGCTGCAAGAGAACACTTAGTAGATTCCTCTCACACATCCCTAGCATGGGAGGCCTCAGAAGCCATTACTCAGCCCCATGTGGCTTGTTGCCAAATATCCTTCAGTTTCAGTTGTTGTATTCTACAAGCTAGCGATAACAAAGGTTTATTTGATTGTTCTAGTTCATCTCCCTGCCAGTGCTGTTGAGATTTTTCTCTGTTTTATTTCATACCCTAGAGTCCTACAATCCCCCTCAGTCAATAGCAGAGGTCCAGCTGTATAAGTTCAAGTCATTCTTGGATACATTTAAGTAGAAAAAGGTCTTCAGTTTGTACAAATTAATTTCCTCACAGTCCCTATAATTATGTCTTTTACTCAGAAATGTGTCCCCATTTTTCACATAACACCCAGTGTCCCAGGCGATTTCTTTGGGGGCACGCAATGACCTAGCTTTCCATTTCATCAGTGGAAACATTTGTTTTTTCAATCACAACAAATTATTTGTTCAAGCCATATTGCTGTACTGAGGAAAATGTATTCTGTGTTTATTAGGCCCAGCCATTCAGTGGGAAGAGCAGTGTTTTGAAGTCAAGAGAAAATCAAATGAATTTACTGCAGATACTTATCAAAGCTGGGTTTGTTTGTTTGGTGTTGTTTTGCTCAGAATGAAAGTTAACAGTTGTTGAGTGGCCCACGATAAACTCACGCAGAGCCCCAAGTTACTGAGGGGGAAAAAAATCCCTCACTCGGAAAAACATGTTGAGTCAGAAGCTGGCAGCAGTGACACCAACACATGTTTTATTAAAAAGTATACGCTGTGTTCTGTGTGAATAGTTCATGATCCTAAAAACACTTTGCCACAAAAGACTTCCAGTTTTTTTTAATTTTGAAAGCAAGATCGCCTTAATCATAGGCAGATAAAGAGAGATCCTTGTGTATGTTATAGGAATGCTCTCTAGTGAAACTTGTTCGTGTACAAATGGCTTCTTCTTTTATATTGGCTTCTCACTCTGGGTGAGTGTGTGTGTATGTATGTACATTTTAATTTTCTAGTCTTTCTCATTCCTGAACTTGAATACACACTGCACATGTCCTTGCCATACTGAACACGTGCACATCCCTATGATACACATGAAATGCAACAAAATAATTCTAAGTGAAAAAACCAGAGAGAGAGACAGAGCCTTTCATCACCATGCTGGTATCATAAAGCATGTTGGTGTGTTCACCCATTTTATGAACCCTATCTACAGTTTGTTTTCTCCTTTAGTAGCAATTTACAATGGAATTCATATGGAATAATGGAGTACATTCACAAGAGTAAATGGGTTCAGTGTGATTCATGTTTATACAGCAAATACCAAAGGAATGCACGATTGGCCACCTATGAAAAGTGTGTCCTTACCAATGACATTCAATTAGCTTTCCAAATGAATTCCCTTGGATGGCTGATAGAAAGCTGACTTTAGTGATGAACATTAGTGATGGCCCATATACTGTGGTTGCTAATACTAGTTGTAAGGTCTTTAAAGGCTTTTCATTTTCACAGGGAAAAAGTGTGCTCTCATTCTAGCTATTTTTAATATTAGTCTTTAGTCACCAAACACCACGATTCGTTAAAGATAGTTATAAACCCAATTTTAACCTAACTGTGTTGTTAATCTGACATTTATTTAAATCAGTGCCATCTTTGTTTGGAAGCAAACTTAAAAATATATACTGTTATGCTTCTTGATTTAAAAGGAAATCTAATAATTAGGCTTGGATTGACACAAATCAGAATGTTGGCAAAAATGGGTGGAAGCAATGACTCATTCTGTGTTTCAATTAACAGTTTCTCAGTTTTACCTGCAAACAGGGAAACTGATAAAAATAATTATCACAGAGGGAGAGAAAATTATTTCATTCTGAGGTTAAAAAAGCCAAAATCATGGTCTAAAACAATAGTGGTGTGTTCTAATCTCTCTGTCAATGAAATGAATGAATGAATGAGCTTATTCATCCCTTTTCAGGAAACTTCACTATTTTTTGTTTTAATTTAATTTAATGTGTATTTTAATTAATATCTCTGCTTGTTGAGAAGTTTGTTTACCTCTTCAGTTAGGACGGCAAAATTTTAAGTGGGAAAACTAAAGCTTTTGCATTTTTTGCAGAATGGAAAACTAAAATCTGTAGCATTCATGAAGCTCTCTCAGCTGTTTTATCAGATGGTCAGGTGTTCGGAAATACAGCTCAGGTTATAAAGATGATAAAATATTGTGTTCTCCAAAATCTTTTATCGATTATTTATTATTATTATTATTTATTCAATTGTTAATGCTGGGAAACTTTCTCTTGAGTATGACTCAAACTTCATCTGAAATATTGGCATACTGACTGGTCTCCAGAACATAAGAGTTAAACTGTGACATTTTCATATTCTGTTAAAACAAGAAATAATGATTTTGTCTTTTTCCCTCTGTATTCTTTGTCTCTCCCTGGGATGCATTTACTATGCATGAACTGAACAAGAGCAAATTGTCTCTTTTACACAAAGAATTAAGAACTTGCAGTGCTTCTATTTTCCAAACATATTATGTAATTTGAAATATTTTTTATCTAATAACTTCTTCTTTTTTTATTATTATTATTATTTATTATTTAATTAGTTTTGGTTTTGAAAATACAGGTTTATAGAGCCAACTGAATGGTGGTGGGTGGGAACTCAGGCCTCAGTCCAACATCTGCTTAAGCATGCGCTCAAGCACGTGAGTAATCGAATAGAAATCACTGGGATTACACACATACTTAACATTAAACATGTGTTTTGTTATCCTGCTTGATCAGTGCCCCAGATTAGAGCAAATAGTGGAATAGCTGTCTATGGATATTTGTTTTCCAAAGTGAATTTTCATTTAACCATATTTTCTCACCCTGTATGTTTGTTTTCCATGAATATTTGAGAACTGAGTATTGTCGCTCTATGGAGATTATATCGGCATAGCTAGGTTGCCATAGCTATGCCAGCTTTCCCCCAAGGTGTAGATACAGTTTATGCCGACAGAGGGATTTTTCCATCAGTGTAAGAACCAGACATGCCAAACCCGCGAAAAAAATGCAGAAATTGGGCTTGGTTTTGGCTTAATTGGCTTTTGAGTTGCTTGTTGGCTAGTTTTTTGGCTTGTAGCTTGTTGCTTCTTTTTTTTTTTTTTTTTTGATAGGCTCCCAGCAAGCAGGGGTAAGGGGGGGAGAGAGTCAGGGATGCTCAGTGGGCCCACCACAGTCCCAGACTGCACGCTAGGGCAGATCTAGTCATACACAGTGTTGGGGTTCTTAGGGACTGGCTTGTTTGGGCCTTGTTTTGAAACGGGATTAGCTTGATTTTTTTGGTTTATTGTGAAAGTCGGGGTGCTTATTTACCGCGTGACAGTTGGTAGGAACACTACATCTCCTAGCAACAGTGGCAATGCTGACAAAAGCATTCTTCCGTTCACATAGCCGTGTCTACACTGGGGGACATCTCAGCGTAGCTACGTCAGTCAGGGGTGGGGTTTTTCATACTCCTGACCAATCTAGCTGCAGCAACCTAACTTTCCAATGTAGACCAAGCCTGAGGGTGGGATTTTTACAAGCACTTAGCAGTGGCCTAATGTGACTTCGATAGGAGCCAATGGTAAATGTTTTTTGAAAAATCCCTCCCTGATTTCTCTTTTTTTCCAGCCAAATCCTAAGAACAGATTGTTTGCTTAACAGCTCTGTATCACTTGTAAATACTTACATTTGTGTCTTCTTCATCAGCAATGTTACTGAAAACAAAGGGTGAGCCTCAATTTCGAGGTTGGATTGGGGGACACAAGATAGTTGCCCAAAGGCTAATATTCATAAGCCAAATTCTGAGGTCTTTACCTAGTTTTTACTCAATCCACACTCAGGCAAAGTCCCAAGGTCTGAAGGATTTTACCAGTGTATGTGTGGCTTTCAGAAAGAGTTTTACCTCTTACTGTCCTTGCATGATGGTACCAAACAGTCCCCCAACCACTGCCATTGTTGTGTAGTTTTACTATTCCCGGTGCTTTTCCCCATCACTGCTCTCTTTCTCTCTTCTTGGCCCCTTGGTGGCACAAGATTCCTCATTTGATTTACTTTGCTATGTTTTTGTCTTCCCACAAATGTCAGTTTTGCTGTTCTGCTCTGTCCTTATTTATTTTCTCTCCTTACTTTCCATTCTCTTCTTTTATTAGTATGAAACTGCACAGTTCATTATATTGTTTTATATTTTTAAATAGTAAAATGCCTTGATTAAAAGGCTTTGTTAAACAGATTTTCTCTCAGAATTATTAATATTAGGGCTGTTGATTAATCGCAGTTAACTCATGCAATTAACTAAAAAAAAAAGAATTGCGATTAAAAAAATGAATCGCGATTAATCGTAGTTTTAATCGCACTGTTAAACAATAGAATACCAATTGAAATGTATTACATATTTTGGATGTTTTTCTACATTTTCATATATATTGTATTCTGTGTTGTAATGGAAATCAAAGTGTATATTATTTTTATTATAAATATTTGCACTGTAAAAATGATAAAAGAAATAGTATTTTCAATTCACCTCATACAAATGCTGTAGTGCAAACTCTTTGTCATGAAAGTGCAACTTACAAATGTAGAATCTTTTTGGTACATAAGTGCACTCAAAAACAATACAGTGTAAAACTTCAGAGCTTACAAGTCCACGCAGTCCTACTTCTGGTTCAGCCAATCCGCTGAGACAAACAAGTTTGTTTACATTACAGGCGATAATGCTGACTGCTTCTTGTTTACAATATCCCCTGAAAGAGAGAACAGGCATTTGCATGGCACTTTTGTAGCTGGCATTGCAAGGTATTTATGTGCCAGATATGCTAAACATTCGTATGCCCCTTCATGCTTTGGCCACCATTTCTGAGGACATGCTTCCATGCTGATGACACTTGTTAAAAAAAAATGTGTTAATTAAATTTGTGATTGAACTCCTTGGGGGAGAATTGTATGTCCCCTGCTCTGTTTTACCAGCATTCTGCCATATATTTCATGTTATAGCAGTCAGATGATAACTCAGTACATGTTGTTCATTTTAAGAACACTTTCACTGCAGATTTGACAAAACACAAAGAAGGTACCAATGTGAGATTTCTAAAGATAGCTACAGCCCTCGACCCAAGGTTTAAGAATCTGAAGTGCCTTCCAACATCTGAGAGGGTCGAGGTATGGAGCATGCTCTCAGAAGTCTTAAAAGAGCAACACTCCGATGCAGAAACTACACAATCCGAACTATTAAAAAAGAAAGCTGTTTTGGATTGTTATTGAGCAGAACCCGTCATCAGCATGGACATGTGTCCTCTGGAATGGCGATTGAAGAATAAAGGGACATATGAATCTTTATTGCATCTTGCCTGTAAATGCTGGCTACAACAGTGCCATGAGAACATGTGTTCTCACTTTCAGGTGACACTGTAAACAAGAAGCGGGCAGCATTATCTCTTGCAAATGTAAACAAACTTGTTTGTCTGAGCGATTGGCTGAACAAGAGTGAACTTGCAGGCTCTAAAACAGGGGTCGGCAACCAATGGCACGCGTGGCAAACATGGCACGTGAACCAATTTTTAATGGCACACTGCTGTCTGCCAGACCCCAGCAGACAGCAGCGTGCCATTAAAATTACGCCCCCACCCCCCGCCCTCTCCTTGCAGGGCAGGCAAGCTTCCCCCTCCCCCTGCCTCTTCCCCCAGCGTGCTGGGTTCCTGGCCCTCCTTCTCTCCCTCCCTGCAGCCGATCAGCTGACGGCCCTTGCTACGGAGGGGAGAGGGAAAAGCGGAACCGCAGCAGGCTCTCTGCTCCGGGAACCTTGGGGAGGGGGGTGGAATCAGGGCATATCCCCACCAGCCCCCTGCTGTGAGCTGCTCAGGGCAGGGGGCTGGGAGCACCCCCATAACCCCAGCCCACACCCCCAGCCCTCTGCCCTGACTCCTGCATCCCCTCACACGCACCTCCAACCCTCTGCCCTGACCCCTGCATCCCCTCACACACACACCGAGCCCTCTGCCCTGACCCCTGCACCCCCTCACCCACACCCAGCCCTCTGCCCTCACCCACACACCTCCCACACACCCCAGCCCCGTGCCCTGACCCCTGCACCCCCCCCACAACCCCAGCCCTGACTGCTGCACCCTCCTCACACACCCCCAGCCCCCTGCCCTGAGCACCAAACCGGAGCTCCTGCACACACACACACCCCATATTCCCACCTGCACCCCTCACACCAAATGGGAGCTGCCCAGGTAAGCGCTCCACACCCAAACCTCCTGCCCCAACCCTGAGCCCCCTCCCTCATTCTAGCTCCTGGCCAGACCCTGCACCCCATCCTGCTCCTTCACCCCCCGCCCTGGTCTCAGCACACTCCCACCCTCATCTCAGTGCAGAGAGAGGAAGAGAATGGCTAGAACCAGGGAGAAGGTAGGTACCTCCTCTATGTGGACAGGGCCGGGATCCCAGACCAGCAGTGGGCTGAGCGGGGCCGGCAGCTGGGACCCTGGCTGGCAGGAGCCGGCGGACTGAACCCCAGACCGGCAGCAGACTGAGCGGCAGCGGGCTGAGCCGCTCAGCCCACTGCTGGTCTGGGGTCCCGGCCGCCGGCCCTGCTCAGCCCACTGCCAGTCTGGGGTTCTGGCTGCCAGCCCCTTGCCAGCCGGGGTCCCGGCCGCAGGCCCCGCTCAGCCCGCTGCCGGTCTGAGTGAATGGAACCCCAGGCCGGCAATGGGCTGAGTGGCCAGCGGTGTAAGATCAGCATTTTACTTTAATTGTAAATGAAGCTTCTTAAACTTTTGAAAACCTTGTTTACATATGACAATAGTTTAGTTATATAATATATAGACTTATAGAGCGAGACCTTCTAAAAAACGTTAAAATGTATTATTGGCTCGCGAAACCTTAAATTAAAGTGAATAAATGAAGACTCAGCACACCACTTCTAAAATGTTGCTGACCCCTGCTCTAAAATTTTACATTGTTTTACTTTTCAATGCAGTTATATTTTTGTCCATAATTCTACATTTGTAAGTTCAACTTTCATGATAAAGAGATTGCACGACAGTACTTTTATTAAGTGAATTGAAAAATACTATTTCTTTTGTCTTTTACTGTGTAAATATTTGTAATCAAAAATAAATATAAAGTGAGCACAGTACACTTTCTATTCTGTGTTGTAACTGAAATCAGTATATTTGCAAGTGTAGAAAACACCCAAAAATATTTAAATAAATGGCATTCTATTATTGTTTAACAGTGCAATTAATTGTGCGATTAATCGCGATTAATTTTTTTAATCGCTTGACAGCCCTAATTAATGTTTTTTATTTATTATACAATCTGGAGCAGCAATGCATGGCCAGGAAACCAAATGAATATCTGTCTGTGTGTATTTGTGTGTATGTACACATGTACAAGAGATACAAAAAGTTCTGCTATTTTAGCCAGGCATGAATACAATTGGGAAGCTATTGCTTGAGTTTAATCTTAGCAGCTGTCAAATATCATCAAACCTTTAATATGTCAGAAAACAAACTTATTTCTTCCCTTTTGAGGTCGAATAGTGCTCACCATGGAAGAGTGGAGGGGGCTATGCAAGTCCCACATTTTCAGAAATGCACGTGTGCAGTTTGTTTGCAGTTACCAGGAATGCGGGCATCTTCGCAGTTTTTGTACGTGGAAATGTCACATTAGATGTTTGAGTGAATTTGTAGCAATAGTGCACACAATTTTGCACATGTGCATTTCTTTGAAAATGTGGACCTTATTGAGTATTTGAATGCTTATTATGATACAGTGTGAGTGAGTTTTGGTGCCAAAATTGTAATAATATTTTGCTCTGAAACTAAATACACAAGTAAGTGGGTAAAGTTCACATTGCAGTTTGAAGCTGACATGAGCCTGAAATGATACAATCTTTCAACATGGAATTTTGTCTCCAGCTGTCTAGCCAGGGGGATGGGTTAGGGAGCTAGCACTTGTGCATTCTCAAATAACAGAAGTCAAGGAGGATTCAATGCCTTAACATTCATCAATGAAATAACCCCATTTACTCAGAGAGAAAGTGTTTATGTCAACAAAAATGGAAACATCTGAAAACTACATATAGCATGGGGGAAAACCAAGGATCTTAGCATCCAAGTGTGTGTGGCAGTCACTTTAATGCACCATAACCCTCACGCTGACATTCTTCTTGTCTCCTAACAAATGAATATAAGGGGGAGCCTATAAATGTCCATAGCTGCCGGAGGGTTTAAAACCAGGATAGTTGGAAATGCAAGCAAATGGAAATGTTTATCTCTTTGCCTATTTAAAAGAGCTATTAAATGTTTAATACAAGTGCAGGAGAAATCATATGAGATGGTCAGAGATGTGGCCGAAAATGCCCAGGTGTATATGCTATGAGTAAATATATTCTTTTGAAAAATAGCAGTCCTGGATGGAATGCACTGAACTAAGATCCTGACTACACACAGACTTTGCACCCGTTTTATAACTGTTGGGTTAGGGGTGTGATATTTTACTTTTAAAGTTATACCAGTACAGCAGCTAGTGTGGATATCATCTGTGTAAAGGTGCCTTATACCAGAGTTGCAGAGTTCTCCTTCCCATATAAGCATAAGTTATACCGGTATAAATCACACTTATGCTAGAATAACCGGATCCACACTAGGGTGGGGTTGTACTGCTTTAACTATACCAGTATAGTTAAAGCAAGAGGTATAACTTTTGTCTGTAGACAAAAGCCCTTAAATGAGGAGAAATATGGGAAGCCTCACTGGTATTGTGAATCCTTCTTGCTTTCTATGTTCGTAATGCTGTCAAAACAACAATGGCTCACTTAAGTGAGGCCTCTTGTGCTCCCGTGTTCTTGTCCCTTGCTTTCTGCATTACCCTCAGTATGCCCAAATACTCCTCAGCTGTCATTCATTGAGGCAGTTTGATCCGATTGAGAGAACACTTAGAGACATGGTTCGCTTGCTAGTTCTACCATTAATGTGCTTTGTGACCATGGGCAGGCCACTTCTTCACTGTGCCTCTACTCTCTCCCATCACCTCTTTGTCTTAACTGATTGTAAGCTCTTCAGGGTATAGACTGTCTCTTACTGTGTGTCTGTAAAGTGCCTAGCACGATGGGGTCCTGATCTTTGTTGAGGCTTGTAAGAGTTACCATAATACAGAGAAATACTAATAATTTAGGCAAGTGTAATATTAAACAAAAACTTGCCTATAGTCTAAGAAAGTAACTTACGAAATCAAACTGAAAAGGATAATGTTTTGCAGGCCAAAAGAAAAAAAATTATTTTATTAGTGAAGAAAAACATATGCATATGGTTATTAAGAATGCAACTGAATGAATAGTTGCAAGTTTTCTTTCTTGTGCTACAAACTAATGACCCACAATTCTCCTTTTTTGTTTTCATGTCAATCCTGTCAACCCCTTAAAAATCCAGGGTTCTTCTCAACTGCCATTAAAATGAATAATTTATTCACGTGATTCAATTCAAACCATACAAAACAGGTAGTGGCTTTTTGGGGAGCATTCAGATACAGCTTAAAAACAGGTCAGGAACGAAATAAACAATTTCAATGAGAGAATGGGCCAAAATGGCTTTTATCTGTGTCACCCTCCATCTAAAAACTTTGGTTCAGATAAAATAATAGTACTTAGGACTTATGTAGTGGTTTTCATCCATAGATCTCAAAGTTCTTTATAAAAATGGGCAAGCATACTTACCCCCATTTTACAGATGGGGAAACTGAAGCACAGATGTAAAATGAATTGCATAAGACTCAATAGGAGAGCTAAGACTAGAACTCTGATATCCTGGCTCCCAATGTAGCACCTTCTCCACTGGGCCTCACTAAATCCTCATAATAGAATTTGATTTCCAACCACTCTTCCTGTTTCAAAATGAAAATTTTCCACTTAGGTCATTGCAAAACCATGACTAAAACATAATACCCTTGGTACATTGCTAGTTGTAACCATTTGAATGTTAGAGCAAAGTCTCAAGATTGCCTGTATGCATTGCTCAGATTGCTACAAAAAGGAGAGGGGTACATCTTCCCACCTGCTCCTTTTCTCCTTTAGTAACTATTCAGCATGAGCTTGTTCCACCAGGAGACTAAATTCACGTGACAAGCAGCAAAAGCCCCCATTTAGACATTCTGTGGCTAGTTATGCAAAGTGAAAACCCTTTGATGTACCAGTATCAGGGAAAATATACAGGGTTGGTTGGTTGGTTGATTGTCACAAGGAAGAGAAAGCTTGGTTGCCAGCTCAAGAAGCTTTGTGTTCCCAGAGTGTTTGTGCTTGTTTCTTGTATGACCTAGACAAACTGTTTAGTTACATAACATAATGCTTGTCCTATTCATATAGTTAGGGAGATCTCTGAATCAGATCCTCATTGGTACTTAGATTGGTACTTAGATCCCTAAAGATCCATTGGTACTTAGTCCCAGTTTTACATGAGTAAATCCTGAGGGTCTAGTCCCCTGCTATAAATACCTAAAAGAGTCATTAGAGCAGGGAGGACTGGACTGGACTCTGTCTCCCACCTCCCAGGTTGGGTGCCTGAAATACTAGGCAATGGAGTTAATCTCTTTCTCTCTGCTCCAGTGACTCTGTAAGTAGCAATCCACAATGGAACAGCTTCAACAGGAGAGACTGAAGGAGCCCAACATCAGAATATCCCACAGCTCAGTGATTACACCCCTCTCCTAAGAGGTGGGAGACCCCTCTTCAAATCCTGTTTCCCTCTCTGCCAGAGGGGGAATTGAACCTGCATTTCCACACCCCAGGGGAGTGCTGTAATAACTGGGCTAAAAGTTATAAGGTGAGCACCTTCTTCTCCAGCCATTTTGTGTGGAGTAAGGCAAGCGCCAAATGCATTTTTCACAAGAAATGACTGAGGCACCTAGGCCACCTGACTCCAGGAAAGAGGTTCCTGGTTGTGGATCACAAGCAGAACTAAGTGCCTTTCTGCAGCCTGGATTTAGGCACCTAACTCTGTGAGAGGGGTGGGGCTTAGTTTACATTTTCTTGTTGTCATCTTCCATTGCCTAATCTGTGTTCCCTGTAAGCTGCGCACTGGAGCAGCCCTGCAGGAGAGAGTCAAGGTCTGCCCAGCTGATTCGGAGAACACACCCAGCCCGGCAGCATGTGTTCAGGTGTCCCTCCCCCACCGTTGCTCCATCCTGCAGCTGCTCTCGGGACCATCCTGCTGGCTGTGCAGTGGGGGAGGGGGCTGATGTCCGGGCATCCCCCTGTCCCCCCAGCCCCTGTACCCCGTCTCCACAGGGCAGAGGGGACACAGCCTGGCTCAGGACTCGGAGCTGCCGGGAAGGGTGAGTGGCTGAGTGCCTTTCTTAAAGAGACAGTGCCCTGTTGTCTGAGATTTCCCCAGCAACCAGCTCACACAGTCAGTCTGTCTCTCTCTTCCGCTGCCCACCTACCCCATCTCCGCAGAGCGGGGGGGCGGGGAGACAACAGGGCTCAGGACAGAGTAGGAGAGCTTTCAGTGAGTGTCTTAAAGAGAGCGTGCAGGGTGTCTCTCAGAAACTTTCCCAGCAGCCGGCACACATGGTGTGTGTGTGTGTGTGTGTCTGTCTGTCTCTCTCTCGCACACACACACACGGTGTCACACACACTGTCTGTGTTACACTGTCTCTCTGTCACAGTGCAACACACAGTCTGTGGCATACATACTGTCTCTGTCACTCTGTCACACACATAATGTTTCACACACGCACACACAAACACTGTCTCTGTATCACACACACACACACTGTGTCAAACACACACTGCCTCTGTGTGATACTAACCTCCCAACACATATTTTTATTATTGTTGTTGTTACTTCTTGGTACTTCCTGCAATGCACATATATTCTCTGTAATTTTATTCTTTCAAAGTGTGTTATTTTAGTGTTTTGCCTGGTCTATGCATGCCATAATTTTTATTTCTCTTACACTTAAATTTAATTCCTCGAGTAGTGAGTTCTAAAATGCCTAACCCGCCCTGGTTGGCGTAATTATCCCTATTTAACTTTTTAAAATATATATATATTATATCTAGGTTTTTTGTTTTTACTGGTGGCGCACATCTGCACATACCTTGCTGCACATAACAAAATATATTCCACACATGGACAGAAAAAATTAGAGGGAACATTGGTTGCCTTGTTTAGGTGGCTCCCTGCCTAGTGTTCTGGCTTTTGTGGATCTCATTCTTGGGCACCTATCTCTTCCCTATCCCTTTGTGGATTTGGGCCTCTGAGACTGTTCTACTGATTTAAAAACACTCAGGCTGTAAATGATATATCCCTTATATATATAACTGATATACCCAAAACACACAGCCACCTAACAAAACTAACAGCTTTTCCCCCATAGCCACGAGGTGATATGAACTTTTGCTAACCTCAGAGCTGTGAAATATAGCAGAGTTCATGGGGAAGAGGAAACCCCCTCATCAAATCTTTTCCCTGACAATTGACATTTAGTGTGCTGTCCCTTTAAATATGTGGCAGCTCCCCAGATCCCCATGGTATTTACAGTGGACATCTTGGATCAAAAGGAAGAAATGCCGTTGGCTATTTCTGAAGCCTTAAAAGCCTTATTTTCGTTATGATAGCATTTATAATGCTCGCGTAGGCTCTCCCCATGCCACAACAGTGCCAATGATCTTTTCAGAACTCTTAATTCACTTCTAGCAGACATCTTGGATTCTACAATTACTGGAAGGAAACTTTCCCCACGCCCCTCCCACAAGTTGGCAGAACTGCTAGTAGCATTAATCATGTATATTGTGCTGTAAGGTGAGCATGGCCTATTACATTTCATTACAGGCAGCTGGTTTGTAGTCAGTCACTGAGAGGTTGGTTGATCATTGTGCAGTGGCTGGAATGCTTCCCAAAATACATGCGTTTTCAGGAACTCCTTAAATGAGGAGCGGGAGGAAGCTTGTCACAGATGAATTAGAAGATGACATTTATTGCAGACTCAGCAACCAGGGTCAGTGCAGTTCTGCCTTGACAAAGTGAAAACGTGGTTCTATCTTGTAATGTAGGTGGGACCTAAACATGCCCCTGAATGTAGCATGATTTGGGAACGGAAGTTAAATTGCAGTTCTATTCCCTCTATGCTTACAGGATGGGATCATTTTTAAACTGAGTCTGGGATGCTGTAAACAGGTTTCCCAGCATGCTATTTCCAGAGGGTGAGGCAAGTCATCCCATTTGGTTATGCAGATTTGAGTTACACAGATCATCCCAAAATCATGTGAATAAAATCTTGATACCACATCAAATTGTCAGGTATTCTGTATATGCTGAATGTTTACAGAAGGAGGGAAATGTAGATATCTCGGAGAACTTGAAAACATTTCACTCTTACTATTTTTTGTACCCCTCCAGTTGTAAAGCTAGGCTCCCTTAGTACTGTTTGTACATCTATACAGGCCTGGGAAGGAGAGAGAAATTATAGCAAATACATTTTAGAGACTGCTGCAAATAGTTTTTCCATCTGTAATAATGTCACACTTGGAAGCCCCAGTGTCTCTCAGTCTTCCTAGGCCATTACAAAAAGTTGCCCTGTTGGGAAGGACAAATTCCCAGCTGTGCATTGAGATTTAAAAAAAAATAAATCCAAAATCTAGCACTGAACAAGATAATAGTTAGCCCTATTGCTGGCCCAGAATCCTGAACCTGAGACCAATGTAATTTTGAGAAGAAAAGGAATAATTTTCTGTGACTAATAGCTTTAAAAAAAACAGTGGCTGTTTGCATCTGTTCAATGGTTTGGAATGTTGAAGTAGTCCCAGTGAAGCTGGATTAGTAGGCAGAGAGCAGGTGATAGGGTCAAAAGTGCATCATGGCTTCCATTTATCACTCAGTTTATCACATGGATATCACTCATGGGAAAGTGGCATATATGTTCATGCTGCACAAGCGTAAGTATTTGTAAATATACATTTATAAAGTGGACGTTTAAAAAAAATCTAACAAAAGTTCTCAGTCAGAAATATCTGGGAAGTTCCATTTAGCTTCAAAGGCATCAGGAATTGCAGTGTCTTGCAAAGTTACTGAGTTGGAAAAATCTTAAAAAACTGGAATCTTGAGAGAAACAAGGCTGGGACGTCTGCATGATTATTTCATACTTTTTGGCTCCTCTGATTCATGTCTAGCATTGAACCTCTCCCCTTCCTGCCTCCCTTAGCCTCAGGAGGCTGCCATGACCTTATAACCACCCACGGTTTCCATGTTACTGTCAGCATCCTTACACTTGACTGATGAGAAGTATGTGATTATTCAACACATCATAAAAACAGCTATGGCAATTGAAGGAGAGATCTGGAATATATTTATAGAAATCTGTAAACAATCATTTCAATTCTGCTATTCAGTGCTGTGCACACATTACCTTATGAGCTGTTGAGCTGTCAGATTTACTTTGATTCTTTCACCTCTTTTAAAACTTACCAAGTGCTCCGCTGTATTCCTAACCAGTTTGTATTTCATAACATTCTGTTTATGGAGACAATTTCATTTTTGAACTGCAGTAACCTAGAAGGTTTTCTTTGTATGATTACACACCTTTTCATTGATTTTTAAGAGGCTTGACATGCCATGATTCACTGACCTGCCCTGTGCTAAAAAGCTTCTTTAGGCAACTATAGCGCATGCATCCGTTCATTACATTCAGCTCAACTTGTGCTTTAAATAGACAGCGGTGGGGGGAGTTGTGAAACCCTTTTGGAAAGATAAATAATGCAACAGTGGAACATTCATTGCAAAAGTCTGGGTGTTCTAGGCGCTAGTCCGGCTTTTTACTCACCATAGCATGATTTAACCACCTTGGAATCATCCCATCCAGGTTCTTGGGGTAAACCAGTTCTCGGTTGTACGTATACAATACCCAAAAGGACATAAACACAAACTGCAACAAAAGAATTTTTGTTGTAAAAGGCAAAGCAGGCTGTAGGAAAAATGTGAGCTTGCGAGATAAAACAACTGATGTATCACACAAATTACAAAGTAAAGAAGGGAAGTTACTGCAAGTTGCGGTGTTCTGCTGTTGTTAATGCCATGTCAGACTCACCTTGCCTTTCTCAGTATTCTGGGGCATATGTCTATAAGAAACCCCTCCTCTACTGTATAAACTGCTGACCCTGAAATTTCCAGGGAACACATGACTATCCTTGAACCCTTCTTATTTTGCCAGTGGGATCTTGGATGGCCCAAGGTTCCTAGGCCTTGGTTGTCATGCCAAAGGATTTGTTCTGCTCAGTAACAAAGTAAAAGCAGATAGTGGCAAGACTGATTGTCTAAATCTTGGCATGCCGGTAAAGTCTGTAAACTTCATTCCTAAGCTGTAGGTACAGGAGTAGGCTGTATCTTGTGCCCATCTGATCCAATAGGGGAGGATTTACAGTGGGAGGATTTAAGTGTAAGAAATGAATCCCAGTATCAGCTACTGATATCCAAAAGCTCATTTGTACTTTCTTGGCCTGGTTTTACATTTGAGCACAAGTTGTCCATATTATGGAAACGAGGGCATGAGAGGTGGGGAGGATTGTGAGTACTAAATATAGTGCACGCAGTTTACAAACAGATACGTCCTAGTGTTCAGCCCTTTTCTGTTTCATACGCAGAAGCGTGCATGGGAGATGTGACGGCAGTGTTACAAGAAACTGATATGCAAAGAACGACTAGTAGCTGAGATGGCTTAGTCTCAATTGCAGGAATGGTCTCTCTTGATTCACCTGGGTGAAATGCTTGTGGACCCAGTTAAAGATGAATTTCAGCTCTCCTGAGCCGAGCTTCTGTAAGTCCCTCTCAAGCTGAGTTGTACTGACTGAGTGATTTCAGTCTCTGGCCCATTACTTGCAAAATCATTTGGCGGACACAATTGTCTACAGTGAGCAGACAGTCCAAAATGAATATTTTGTCGATTATTCTAAGTAATATCATTTAAGTCTGTTTCTCTTCTGTGTTTGTTTAAACTCATTTTGCAGTCAGGGAAATCAATATGAGGATTTGTTGCCTTTTAAGGACCCTACTAGACACTTAAGGCACATGTTGCCCTTTTGGTGAAACTATTTCAGTAGGTAATTTCATTGGCTCTTATGTATAAGGGTAGCAGAATGTCTACTTTCTGCCCTTTGATTTTGGTGGACCTCTGTTTGCTTATGGCTGGGTTGTAGTGGGTTGAGGGAGGGGGCTTGTAGACGCTCTGTATGTCAGAGCAACATGTTCAACAATAAACCACTAGCTAGCTTCACATCTGGGGCTAGATTTAAGCATTGTTTCTTCATTTAAATTGATGTGTTCTGTTTTCAAAAGACAAAATGAAGCTCCTTAGTAATATCTGTATCTACCTGGTACATGTGTATATATAATTATTATTATTATAGACATTGGTTACTTACCGTGGCCACAGGGAAAGCCAGGGCACTGAAGAGAAGGTCTCTGCAGGAAATTATGTATTTAGCACTTGGCAGTTTCTTAATTAGTCTCAACACATCAGCCAGGAAGGAGATCCCATAGAAAACAGCCTGCAAAACCTAAATTAATTACAGATAATGAGGGAATCTTCATCCACCATTGATTAGCATGTTCCTGCAAGAACTCAATACTTGCTCTTTAGGGAGCTGTTTTGTTGGTGAACTACAAGTCAGCACCAGGGAAACAGCTTTTGGCTCAATTTTCCTTATTAACTGAAAGTGATTAAATAAAGTAGTTCAGGAGATTACTTTAACAGTACCTCGCTTAATGGACTGAGCAGAACAGTGTGGTGTGAAGAGTGAGCTTTATTCAGACTGAAAGTGGCAGGATGTGTTGAAAGACAGGCCTTTTTGCAATTAATATGTTAATTGTTCACCTCAAGGTAACATAGTAGTGGTGGGAGGGGACAAATCTGTGGCTATTCTGAGTTCTAATGTTTCCTGCAAATCAACCACTATAAGTGTTCTCACAGCTTAGCCAAGATGGTGCCTCCTGGCTGCTGGTGATAGTTTAGAGTTCATGCCCATACTGTACCAATTAACCAATACAAAATGCCCTAAAAGGGCTGTGTTAGACAGCGAAGCCACTTGAAAAAGAGTTGTCCTGTACTGGGTCTTGAACCTATTTCCGCTGAATTCAGGGGATGCAAGAGCAGGACTTTACATTCAGATCCGCAAAGATATTTTAGGCAGGAGTTAGCCGCCTCAATACCTTGAGGATCTGGGCCTCAGTAACTAGAAATAAGACCCCTTTGCACTAGAATTGAGAGCGCTGGTTGAATTAATTTTTTTGGCAAATAATGTAACCAATTGATTCTGGCTCATTTTAAGTTAGCAAACTTCATAGATGGTCTGATAATATTATGCAAATAATGTATTATCTGTATTCTCTTCCACTGATCATCAAATAATTGTATCTGAAAACAACGTTTCTCATTGTTCAACCACCTCGGCTAGTGCTACACAATGGATCGTAGTGCACTAAACGTGGAAAGAAGTAAAGATGAAGCCTATTAAGAACTTGCTGCTCTTTGGCTGCTAATCTGTGCTCAACTTTGAACCTGAGCTCAGTTTTCTTGATTACTGGTGGTATTTTTAAAGCTAGATTCTCTCTCTCTCTCTTGTGCTGGGAAACTCACTGCTGAGATGGAAAGATACTGTAGATTTCACTACTGCAAATGCTGGCACTGCTGAGATGGAAAGATACTGTATGGCATTCTGAATGATGTCTCTTTTGCCATGATCTCACCCTGAATCAGATTTTTCTTTTGAGTTTGTGTGATATCTGAGGTTGGACTGATTTCTTCTTCAGGAGCCTGGAGAAGGTGGGGCTTGGGAGGGGACAGCACTGGCACAGCACTTAATCAGAAAGTTTTAGATGGAAAGTAGAGGATGGGAATCAGGATGGCCTCCCCCTGCCCACCAAAAAAACCACCCCTATTTCAAAATGCAATACTTTGTGCTTTCATAGTGTGGTTCCCCTTAGGGCATCAAGGTGCATTTAAATATTAATGACTTAAGCCTAACAACACTCCTAGGAGGTAGGTAATTAGCTTTAAACAAAAGATAGGGAAACTGAAGCACAGAATGGCTAAGTGACTTGTCCATGGTCTCACAGGAAGCGTGAGGCAGAGGTGGGAGTTGAATGCAGGTCACTTGACAAATAGTGCTGTGGCTCATCCCCAATACCAGTCTTCCTCCCAAAGAGGACAGGAGGCTTATGGACTGAATAATGCAATTGTCATTAAAAATAGCCCAGTCAAAACCACAAATACTTACAGTTCAAGTTCATTCCAGTTTGAGACACAAAAATAGCCCTTTAAATATGTGTGTGTGTATGTGTGTGTTTCACCATTGACTTTGAGATCTTCCTTATCAAGACTGGCCTCTCTAACTGTAGGTACAGTTTTGGACTCTAAGGGCTCAATCTTGCAAGGTGCTGGACCCAAAGCAGCAAAGCACTTAAGCACATGCTCAACTTCAACGGGACTCTTCATATACTTGAAGTTAAGCATGTGTTTAAGTGCTTTACCAGATCAGACCCTGGTGCCTCAAGGAATGGGGCCCACACATGGGAGATGGGTGCTTAAGAATTGCTCTTTTTCCTGTATGCCATTGACTGTAACTACTGCAGGCTGGAGAGCAAGCTACAATGTTCAGTTCAATACTTTCTCCCTACACTTTAAACAGCATGACAAATGGCAATGAAATGACCTGTGTGACGTGATGACAGTGAAAGTCTGGTGATGCATGGTGACTAATCATTAATAAAGCATCTCATAGGCTTTCCCTATTTGAGAGAAGCATGGTTCCCAGAGTACAAGGGTCTGATTATTGCTTTTATGGTGAGCCCTACATTAATCATGAGACAGAAATAAACTTCATTCCCCCCCACCAGTAAAATAAATTAAAATAAACATTTGGATGGAAAAGAAACAGATGGTCCCAAAGCATCCAAGTTCTCAGTCTAGCATTCTTTCTGTAGTTTACAGAAGAGGTCAATCGTATCTTTCAGACTGAAAACTTTCCATTCATTTTTCTTTACTTAGGTTGCGGTGTGTGAGCGTGTGCACACTCACACACCTGTATCCATAGGCCCCTATTTCCAAAATAAAAATCCTGGAATTTAATCTCAGGAGTGTACCTTTTAAGACACCCAACATTCTATCCTCAGCTACAATAATAGAAATCCAAAGTAACTGCATTGAATTCAGTGGATTTCCATTGGTATAACTGAAAGGACACCTTAGCCTAAGATTGCTATAACTATACTTTAAAAAAAAAAAGGTAAAAAGTTAGGAAATTAACCGTTTAAGGAGATTAACCACCTAACTGAAATAACATTCCATATCATACATGGTTTAACAGAAATAGAGGAGTGCTAACAGTTAGTGTGCACACTCAAGTTACAAGTTGCAAGAGCAACTACAGACTTTGGAAAGTTAACTATTGTCCCAGACAATGTCAGGAAAGAAATTATGGTACTACTGCTCACTTTAGGTGAAACTCACTTCTGTGCAGAAGGCCTACCTGACGTTTATGAACACTTCAGTCCCTCTTAAGCCTTATTTGGAGAGTGTAAGTGGGACTAATTAGTGCACAGGGGTGAATTTCACCCCTTAAGGGTACGTCTACATTTTGAACTGGGGGCATAATTTCTGGCTCGAGGAGACATACCTGTGCTAGCTCTGATCAAACTAGTACACTAAAAATAGAAGTGTAGTCTCAATTAAATGAGTAGTGGAGGGGCTAGCCACTCCGTCTATGATCCAGGCCAAGAGACTAGGTATGTACTTGGGATGGCTAGCCTATGCTGCCACTCGTGCTGCTGTGGCTACGCTTCTATTTTTAGTGCTCTAGATTGACCAAAGCTAGCACAGATATGTCTCCTCAAGCTGGAAATTATGCCTCCAGCTGGAAGCATAGACATACCTTTAGAGGAGTGCAGGAGTGAAGCCTTGATACCACAGGGCATGTCTACACTGCAATTCGACACCGGTGGCTGGCCTGTGCCAGCTGACTGGGGCTCACAGGGCTCAGGATAAGCGGCTTTTTAACTGCAATGTAGACATTTGGGCTCAGGCTGCAACCTGGGACCCTCCCACCTCATGGGATCCTAAAGCTCAGGCTCAAGCGTGAGACCAAATGTCTACATTGCAGTTAAACACCCCTTAGCCCGACCCCTGTGAGCCCCCATCAGCTGGCATGGGCAAGCCGTGGGTTTTTAATTGCAGTGCAGACATATCCCCAGATATCCTGTAAACACTGAGAGGAGCTCTGCTGCTGTGTGCCTCCGTAGGTGCCTGCTATTAAGTGGTTTCATTTGGATTATACTCAGCCTATGTTTTCAGGTGCAACAAGAGAATTTAAACCCCACTTTAAAACTGGAAAACTGAACACAGCCTTAATTATGGAGTCATCACAAGTGCATCCATAATATATCACCGTACCATAGAACACAGAGGGACTTGAACACCAGATCTGAACCCTCACAAACTCAGGAAAATTCATACCTGGACATGAATCCACATTTCGCAATTATGTAAGTATAATAGAAAATATACAAAAGGATGAAATTATTTTCAAGCAGCGATGTTGGCACTTGCAACTGCAGCTGCTCTCAGTATATAAATCTGCCAGATGTAGTTTAAAAGGATTCCCCAAAGTATTCCCCCCAGAACAGGAAGAGAAATAAGAACAGAAACATTCTGAAAGGGAGAAGCCCATGATTAACCTGCAGAGAAGGGGGCCCTTCAGGACAAACCTCTCTGTTTTCTATAAACCATTTTTAGTGCCACAGTGATAGGGGCTTTAGAAATGCTTACAGACAGACAGACAGGATGTGTTTCATTAACTATAGCTATTTAATTTGGCCAGACAGATCAGATGAACTAGGAGGCATCAGTGGCAAAAATCAAATTTCACCTAATTTGATCGAAGCAAGTATTTCCATTTATTTATTCCCGTGATTCATTTTCAAAGACAGCATCTGGTTACCTGAATGTATCTAATTCCCAAACTGATAGTCATAAACACAGCTCACAGCATTTTGTATAATGGGATATAAATCTGATATTCCATGTGGGCTGTTAGATATGGCAATCAAATTTTACTACTTTCATATATACTCACACTATAAAATTATAGAAAATATGTGCAATAAATATTGGATCTATTTGAAAACAAATAGGAAACAGTACTGTTAGTACAATCAAAACCATTTTAATAATAAGAGATTCAAGTGTAATGAACAAAATTTGGGAGAGGGAATGTGGATGCAAATGTCTGTTTTCAGTTGTCGGGGATGTTCTTTATGCATATTCTACTTGTGTATATGCAATAAACCATTTTATGTGATAGATGGAAAGATTTGGGGTAATAACTTATTCTGGATGATGTGAAAACAAGGAGTGATCTCTGTATTGATATGAAAACAAACAGAATTAGAGAAAGACCAAGTGGCAGGTTCTGCATGTTGACTGCCGAAAGAAAATTGCAATGTGTGCATTGTTTTCAGGGGCACAGCCACACAATTCTAATGTATACATGGCTATGCACGTTGACCCTTTTTTGTGGTGTATTTTGGAAAAGACACCACTACACATTTGAAGCTACATCCTAAGGGACATAGAGAGACCCTTTATTCCCTAAACGGGAGCTCTGTGCTGGCCTTTCTGATTGTGAGGTTAGGTCACCTCAGTATGAGACTTGGAGCAACTGAGTCATGAAGCAACTGGTCTACCTCAAAAGGGGCTGCGAGCTTAAGCATTAGCTCCTGACCCCCTCCACTAGGCCTCTGGTATCCTAACCTGTCCCTCCCTCCCTCTTTTTTTCTGCCACATATAGGGACCCTGGAAGTTACTACTACCCAGAGCAGCCTGTGCAGGTGAGGGAGGGAATGGTGGATTAGGTGCTTGCTGTAACACCCTCCCCACTTCCTCAGAAAGTCTCTGGAGAAAGAGGGATTGTGAGCCATCAAGGAGCTTCTGCTTCCTCCACCCCTTCATGCCCCTGTCTGAATCTCACCACCTTTCCTCTGTGACTGGAGGGTGGTGTCTTCAGTCCAGTGGGCACCCCTGTCGCTCACTGCTCCATTTTGGAATAGTCAGTTCTGCTTCTGAAAGGATGGGGAGGAAAATCAGCACAGTCATTTGCTGTCTCCCCATGCTCACAGCGAGACCCTGGGAAAAGGGTAGCTTCACTCAACATCACTCCCCTGGTAACCCCAGTATTGTAGACAGCAGAACAGCGGGGCCATGGGGAGGGCTGATTGTGGATCTGCCTGAGGGGGACCGTTTTGCCTCAGGATTTCTTTACTGTTTGGGCAGCACAAAGCCATTCCAAGGGCCAGCGATGTAGGCGGGCTCTGCAGCCGCACAGCAGCAGGCTTATGTTTTGGCCCTCGGTGGTTAGGATGTTGACGGGTATCTCCCAAGGAGAGAAGCTTATATACTACTAAGATTACTCCCCAGTGTTTCCCATTTTGTCATTGGTTTTCATTAATGGTTTTTAAAAATACAGCATAAGAATGCCCAAAAGTATAGCCCCAAATCCTGCTCCTCACTCTGTGTGGAGAGCTCAGCCTACAACAGGACAATTGTGGTTCGAGGAAGCTCAGACAGGACGTCAGGGGCCTATGAGGTGGCTCACATTGCTGGTTGTTAGTAGCCGCAGCAGTAAATATTTATATTGACTACTACTGTATATGCTACACAGACACAGAAGAGACCATCCCTACCCTGAAGGGCTTAGACTCACAAAGTGCTTTAGTGTGTGCCACCATGCCCTCTGTTGTGTAGTAACTCCCAGTGTGGCATTATCCAGTGGCCCTCTAGGGATAAGGATGGGCATGGGCAGGGCTGGAGGTTCCACTGCTATGTAAATCCATACACCACTGACTGGGTCACAAGGGGAATGCAAGGGCTATGGAGCCTCGAGGCTAACTAGTATCCCTGAAATAGCTCCATTGCCAGAACAACAGCTCAATAGGAATTCTCCCCACAAGCCCCTGTCTCCGCCCATAGAAATCCCCTTTGCACAGCTCAGCTACTTGGGCTAGTTACATGGACCAAGTTTTGTCCCATGGACAGCATGTGTTATATGTTTTCATTTGGTTAGTAATGGTGTGATATTAGTACTAATGTGTGATGGAGAAATATATTATTGTCAGTATATCACAGTGTAATTCTAAGAAACATAGCCAGCCACTGATCACACTTCTTGAAAAGCATGTGATAATATTGCACATATTTCTACATTTCTTTATGCCCATTGTGACTTACGTTTCCCCCCCCCCAAACAATTTTTTTAATTAAGTACATGCAATGATTGGCTATTACCTCATGATATTTTGTTTTACTGCTTGTATATTTTGTAATAGGTTAAATCATATTCAAAGAACTATAATTATCACTGCATGCATGTTACTCAGTGCTGAATATACGTATACTAATACTAATTGGTAATTATTCTACTCCTAGGACTAGATAATATGCTTCAAAGCTGTACATCCTTCCTGTACACACTCTACATTTGTTTCCTTCTCATGGTTAACTTGTGTCTTAACAATGAGGCAACTAGCTACAGTATATATAAAATTTAGAAGTATTGCAATTTGCTGCCAAATATTCTTTATGCATAAACAACACAAATGTGGATACCTATTTAGTTTCCTTTGGGGTATAAACCATAAAAGAAAGCAGTATAACAGCAGCAAATACACCAGCTGCATATGTTTTGAGGCACAGATGGTAGACAGACAAATAGACAGATTGGTACCACTGTATAGTACATGCTTACCAGATTGAGAACTGTCAAATATTTCCACTGCCTACCATAAAGGAACACTTCAGACGACTGGTCTTCTGCTCTTACGAGTGAGATTGAATAGGTTACAAAAATATACCAGACAAAAACAAGGGAATGGTACACAGCCAGGGTAGCGATTGCCATGGTTCTGCTGTGAGTGCTATTCAAGCCTAAAAGCAGCTTTTCTTTTAATGTTCAGTAGCCATGCATAAGAAATTGCACGGCAGGAGAGTTTGCTGTCTGAAGAAAGTCAGGACGCTGCTCGCATGAAACAAATATTACAACACTGGCTGGACTTTGCTTCTTTCTTCTTCTCTCTTTTTTTTTCTACTGATAAGCTTGGAAAAAATAGGCTTATTCCCTGGATTTAAATGTCTCACTCAAGATTACTGAAGATTAGTTGCAGAGTTACATAAGTTTTGGTGTTTCTGCACCAGGGGAGGAGGTTGTCGCTGGTTTTGCATAACTGAGTTTCACGTTCTTTTTGGACAAGTAGGAAGAAAACCCTATTTTTCCTTCTGGTGAGATATTGGTGTTGCCATGAGCCTTGATCAATTTTGGGGGACCTTTGTCACTTTTGTTTCGATAAAGAACAAAGATGGAAAGAAGAGAGGGCTTTCAAAGGGGAACTGAATAAATTTGTTAGTGTGGTAAAAGAGGGAGGATCTAAGGGGTTAATACACTAATGTTAGGGTTCTTTGGTTTCATAAGTTTTGAAAATCGTCTTTGACATTCTTTGTAGAAAGTCTTCTGAAGTAGGTTATTCTGTCAATCCATGTTACTTAAGTATTTACAAATGCACACAGCTGGTCTGACAAAATTCAAGTCACTTTAAATGTCTGGGAGGGGATAGAGAGAAGGGGCAACAGCCTGGGGTAATGTAACTTAAGTAGTTTCTTTACTGAGCTGCTTGTTTGCTTAATCACATTAACTTCCAGATAATGGTTCTTCCCTGCTATGACAGTGCAGCATTATATATATATATATATATATATATATAGACACACACACACACACACACACACACACACACACACACACACACACACACACACACACACACACACACACCCCGGGGTATATAATTGAGTAATTGTAGCTACACAGCCACTCAAGTCAAGTGTATTAGCCTAAGTGTCTTAACCATTCAGTAGTCTAGGAAAGGTTATGCAAGTCCATGAGGGAACCAGGCAGCCCCTGCTGACGAGTGCAGCTGCAAGTATGTGGCCTGAATCTAACTGGCCACAACTGCAAAGAGGAGTCACAGAGGACCCACTTATAGTCATTAGCAGCATCTCTTATCACTCCACGTTTGAAGCAATTGAGCTTTACTCAGAGACGGCCTGGAAGGTCAAAACTAGGGGGCTGGACTGTTGGCTCTGTCACGAGATAGGCACTGGCTGTGTTTGAAGCTTGTTCTTGCCATCTAACATTCCACCTGGAGGTGATTTTGAGGTTCCTTAGGGGAATTGTCTAAACAGGGCACCTTGTGCTGGCATAGTGGCTTGGTGGATTAAACACATCTTTAAACTAGAATAGATGTGGCATGCCTTGCACCTTTAAGGAGCAGATTCTGCAAGATGACTTGTCACCTGATATCAGGAGGGACAGTGTTGGACAGGATCAGAAGCCAGGCCACATTGGTTGATGCCATGGTTCCTATTATTAAACGCGTAGTTTCATACAGCTGAGTGTCTGCTCCTGCTGAGTAAAAGGAGCTGAGCCATGCCAGGAAGTAATACTCTGCTACAGAATAACACAGCCCAAGCCCAGAGTTTCTTAGTGTCTGTTCATTGGCTCCCCAGGTAGACACAGTTAATTTGCTGATCAGGTTGTTTCTTATCTTTATTTACAGTGAGGTCTTAATAAAGGGTTCCTTGACTGTCAAGGTACAGTCCAATGTAACACCTATATACGCAGGCTTTGGGTCATGCTCCACAGGGGATCTGGAACAATTTTTATTGTGGGGGTTCTGGCAATAGAAACTATGGAAACCATGTATTTGGTGTTTGTTATTACTACTTCAAGCCAAGGGGTGCGGCAGCACCACTGGTGCTCCATGTCTGCAGTAATGACCATATGAATGCTTTATGATAAACTAGGTATTGAGCTGGTGATCTGTGTTAATCTGCACCACCACCATCACTCACCACAACTGGCAGTCATAACAGAGACGCCGGAGACTGAACTACCGTCTGTCCTGTAGAGACAGTCCCTCCAGGACAGGGTTGACTCTCTGCTGAGCAGACTATCTTAAGGCTACTCTTCTTTTTTGGCATTTGTAGTGGTCTGTAGGGATATTTGAGCAATCTGCTCTTTTGTCTGATGCAGGGCTCAAGACTCAGAGTGGAATGATTTCATATAAAATCAGAAAGCAATTCATATGCATGTCAGGAAATAGCCCTAACACTGAAGCGCTTGAAAGGCATTTTCTGTTTCCTTGACTTCTGTCCGAATTTGGATTATCCACATCCAGTTCCACAGACATAATTCAAAGTGAATCTCTCTCTCTTTTAAATGTTCACACGTCTCAGATTTCTCATTGCCTCTTACACCAGTTCGAAATGTATTAGGAAACCTTGGGGTTGCCTGAGGTCAGAGATAAAAAAATCTTTTGCAGGAGAAAAAAAAGATAATCCATTGTTTTGGATCCTAAAGATATCATTATATGTTCTTTGAAGAACCCCAATGGAAAATAGTTTTAAATGGCCGGGCTTTTTGCATTTGCCTATGACTTTTGGAGGCTCATTGATAATGAAGCTTGCAGGAACACCTTCTCCTCCTCTGTCTTCCTAGAACTTGTCACTACAAATGAGAGTAGGAACAAGAATGGAAATATGGTATGACAGGTCTTTTATTTTTTATTTATACCTTGGATGGCTACAATGTATAACATCTGTCAAACACTCCGTAGAATCATAGAATATCAGGGTTGGAAAGGAACTCAGGAGGTCATCTAGTCCAACCTCCTGTTCCAGGTTCTGTAAAATTTATCTTTTCAAGTAGGAGTTCCTTACAGCATAACTTTAAAGTAGGATGGCATCTGCTTGTAATGATTTGCACCTGGGTTTCTGCAAATGTACAACGTCCTTTTATTTTTATTTTTCCCTCGCAGAAGATTTTTGGCTAGTGTGGCTGAGACTTCCAGCAAGGGTGTTGTATGTGGTGACAGTTTTGTGGTGTGGACACCTGTCCCATAGACTGAGACCATCTGTTTTGTTTTCCCACATACAAAGAGAAAAATATGTATCTTTCAGTCTAGTTGGCTTTTAGTTCAGATGGGAGTGGGGGGGAAGAGAGAGAGTATAGGATCTCATATTCAGTGCCCTACACTCTGTGGGGTCATTTACATGAGTGCAAAGTAGGTGCAAAAGGCTACTAACAAATTAGAATAGTGGCATTTCCCACCCACTTTGTACAGATCCAGCGCATCAGAAATTTTCCTGGGGGAAAGAGAACTCAGTGATACTTATAAACAGAAGGTGTATTTTTATATGGTGCTGAGTGCCCTTAAATCCAGTTGAAGATGATGGAAACTGAGGGTGCTCAGCCCCTCCCAAGTAGTTCTTAGGCATCTTACAGGGTCAGGCCCAAACTGTCTATTGCTGTCAATTTGTTTGATCTTTCTTTCTGCTGGAGATAGAAAATCAACATATGGCCATTCGGTGGGTTCTGCAGATCTCTATGAAGAGAGCGAAAGTGAGATCCAGTGTTCAGTGTGAAGCATTCCATGGACCACTGGGCATTATTATTATTTGATTATTATTTGTATTACCATAGTGCCTAGTAACCCTAGTCATGGACTAGGACTCCATTATGTTAGGCTCTATACAAACACAGCAAGAAAAGAGCTTACAGTCTAAGGAAGTAGAACCTAAAGAAATACAGCCCCAAGATATGCTAGATATCTCGGGTCAAGAAGGTGCCACCTTTAGGTTGGTCTCTGCTCACTGATCCTGTTAGGTGAACTAAGAGATGCATTATAGGACTCTGCCCCTATCTGTCCTTCAGGAGGAGAGGAGACTATTGTATGATATGTGACCGAAGTCCAGGTGTTCATTAAAAGAAAAAACAGACAAAAAAAGTAAATACTATAAATAGCTTACATTTAGATAGCACCTTTCATCTCTAAGTGCTTTACAAACTATATAAGAGTCACTACACCGCCCTTTGAAATGCAGCCATCTCTAGGGTGGAGCACAGCAACTGTTTAATGGTTCACAGCAACACTATACAAAAGTTTATGATGGGAATGAAGAATGCCACTCTATCCAACTAAACCTCTAGAGCAGTGGTTCTCAACCTTTCCAGACCACTGTACCCATTTTAGGGGTTGGATTTGTCTTACCTACCCCAAGTTTCACCTCTCTTAAAAACTATTTGCTTACAAAATCAGACATAAAATACAAAAGGGTCACAGCACACTATTGCTGAAAAATTGCTGACCTTTTCATTTTTACAATATAATTATAAAATAAATCAATTGGAATATAAATATTGCACTTACATTTCAGTGTATAGAGCAGTATAAACAAGACATGAAATTTTACTTTGTACTGACTTCGCTCTTGCTTTTTATGTAGCCTGTTGTAAAACTAGGCAAATATCTAGATGAGTTAATGTACCCCCTGGAAGACCTCTGCATGCCCCCAGGGGTACATGTACCTCTAGTTGAGAACCACTGCTCTAGAGAGAATTTTAAGTAACTAAATTTGATTACCCAAACTGGAATCCAGATAGGTCACCACTTAATGAGGACCTCAGGTTTTTTCATCTCATTCAGAAAGACCCTGCACCTAATTCTCCACTGCCTTGCAGCTTGTGTAGTCATTTACACCTGTGCAAAGTGAATGTAATATGCTACTGTCAGTATAAGGAAGTGGTGAATTCTGATTTGGTGGCATTTTTCACCCATTTTGTGCACGTACAAATGACTACACAAGGTACAAGGCATTAGAGAATCAGGCCTGGTATCTCTAACAGCACGATGAGCCTGATTCTCCTTTCACTTGTACTGATGTAAACCAGGAGTGACTCCTCTGAGGTTAATGGAGTTACAAGTGGGTGAGTGAGATCAGAAGCAAGGCCCCATGTTCTATGTATCTTATATGGCCTCCATTACCGTAGATTCTGAGCACCTCGCAATTTTAGTGGATTTATCCTCACATCACCCCTGTGAAGTAGAGAAGTGCTATTATCCCCATTTTACAGAAGGGGAATGGAGACCCTGAGAGACTAAACAACTTGCCCAAGGTCACACTGAAAATCTGTGATGGAGCAGGAAACTCATCTTCAGACTCCTGATTCCTGGGCTAGCATGCTAGGCACTGCACTATCCTTCCTCCCTGTTTGAAGTATTGGTTCAGTGCTTACTCAGAACAGAGAGGCCCATCTATTGAATTATCACTACCACTTTCTGCAGCACCTTAGGATTACCCTTTAAATACTGACCATTAAAATACTGACCATGCCTGGCTTGCTTCGTTTACAAAGCTGACATGGTCCAGGCCTGAGTTGGTAAAACGGTGGGCTTTAAACAACAGGAGAAAAGAAGTAATTAAAAGTAAGTTATCTCTCTTTGTGTTTTCCTCCCAATTTTTATTTATTTAAATTGGTCAACGTATAAGAAGGGCACCTACCCAGGTGTTTGACATAACATGAAAAGACATTTTAAATGTAACAATTTAAGATAACCCACCACACATACCTTTCATGTGACTTTCCCTGTCCATACACTTTCCTTTCCAAATCTGAATTCTTCTCATTAAACAGGTATGAGTCACACTTCGATCCAGATCCCCATATTTTACTCTTTTAGCTTTTGTAATTCTCTCACTATGAAATGAAACTTACATTTCTGCTAACAAATAAAGTCATCCTAGTATGCCACAAGTTTGGGGAAGAAAAACACAAATGTAATCATTTTTACGTCCATTTATTAACAAAACTGGCATGAGGGTTTATTTAATTAGTGTTACAATATGGAAAATGCTCTGCACGATTCCATTCAGGAAGTGATTGCTTCTTTACATTCCATTTCAGTGCCTAAGAAAAAACACATTCAGGCATTTGCAACACTTTGTATAATTGCCTGCCATATAATCAGCTATATTTGTGAAATATTTAATGTTGGAATTAGGCTATTACCACAAAGAGTTTCTGTTCCTTTTCTTACAAACGTGATGTTTCATACACTCTGAATACTGTACAGCATTCAAGGATTCTGAGCTTTCTTGGTCACATGCTTTAGCTTATTAGCAGAAAATATACTGTTCATATAGATTTTTATTCCCTGAATTAATCATCAAAGGAGGAAGCATGTTCATTGCAATCCAATCAATATTCTCCAATTTCAAACATGCTGAACTCTCTTCTGTATTCCTGATTTCTGATGAAAACAACCTTAGCAAAACTTCCACTTAAGCTTCTTGCTGTCAGCTTATCCCATTGTTTACTGCCGGTACTTGGCAGCAAGCTTGAAATTATCCACAAACTTTTGGGACGGCACTCCTACTTGTTTTCACTTAGATTTTTTTTTTATTTATTTAACAGTAATACTTAGCACTTATATACAGTAAGGCTTTTCATCAAAGATCTCAAAATGCTTTACAAAGGAGAATATTATCTCTGTTTTACAGTGGAGAAACCAAGATTCAGACAGGTTGTTATGTGAGGCTTAGGGTCTGATCCATTCCTCTGAAATCAGTGGAAAGACTTCCATTGATTTCAGTGGGCTTTGGAAGGGAGCAGCCTCCACACAGTTTGTGAATAAGCCAAAATCCTTTGGGTTTCTATTTGTAGTTCATGGTAGTGGCTTTAGCATACTCATTGCTGACATATACATTGGCTATTGGTCCCTTTGCTATGACAGGCTGCAAAGCAGGGCATCATTTCAGAAAAATTTGAGGGGTGGGGGGGCAAAGTTGTGTGATTATATTATATCCTGCAAAGTCTGGTATGGGAAAGAGGGGCAAAAAGTGGAAGACAAAATGGAGCATACAGACCTATGAAAAGTCTCGGTGTCAGGGCAAACCAAGGTGTGTGTGTGTGGGGAGGGGGGTGGCGGCAACTGCCCTCTTACCCATAACAAATGACACCCTGCTGCAAGGGAGCAGTTGACCACTCATGTAACTCGTTTTGGCACTGGCAATCAGTCAGAGAAATACATTGGCAAATAGGCCTGGTCAGTAGAAAAGGTACAGTGCTCCCAAGCTGGTAGAGTGAAGAGAAATTAATAACCCAAACTAAAATTTTGCTAGGACGCCCTATAGCAAAATGTCCCATGAGCTCTGAAATGACAGCACCCCTGGCAGCACAGTTCTGATTTAAAGGGAAGAATTCCAGCACTCTGGGCTTTCAAGAAAGGAAGTTGGGCTCTGGGTAGTTAGGGACAAGTTTATTTTGGTGAGTTAGTCTTTGATTCCTTCTCTCTGCAAAGCTGCACACTGGGTGGTAAATTAATCCTGTGAGTTCAACCTAGCACACATGCAAGAAGAGACGATAAAAAGTAGCTGATCCTATGATCCTCCATTGGAATTACACTTTGGGCCTGACACTGCTCTCACTTACACTGGTTTTACCATGCTGTAACTTCATTGACTTTGGTGGAATTTTCCTTGATTTACACAGGTGTACATAAGCATCGAATTAGGCCTGTAATTGTAGGTAATGCACTGCTAAATTTCATACAATAAACATAACACAAAATCCTACCTGCATCTAGTTAAATGTATGATCATGGTTCATTGCCTCAACCTTTGTGGAGTCATTAACACCTCTGCAAAATGGGTGTGAAACGTTACAGAAGGGGGTAGAATTTTATGCCCTTCTCAAACCGGTAACTGTGATGACACAAGGTGCAAGACAGTGAAGAATGGGGCCCATCTATATTTATTTTAATGGGAGTGACCGGGGTAACCATACCTAACATGCACCTGGTTAAGGAAAACTATGTACTTAATGTGTGCACAATACTATTTTCATTTGCCCCACTCATTATAGTAAAACTGGCAGCAACTGCTATAGTTAAGGTTGCATTGACATTTCCATTCTCACTTATAATTTCCCCAAATTTTCTCCTGTAAGACTGGAAATTTCCAGGCTCAGTCCCTTCCCAAAAGTAACTTTTTAAAAAACTTTAAGGAAAAAGAGTTCTGTTGTTTATGAATACAAGTAGGGAGACAAAATATACTTTTCACCTTATAACAGTATTTTGTGTCCTTAATCTGAATAGCTATAGCACCAAACCACATAGGGATATAAAGAGGACATTTTGGTTGGAAGTAGTCCTCACTGATGCCAAGTGTCTTCGAGTGTCCCTATGAACACGGATTTTGACTGGGCCAAGTTGAGATCTGTTGACAATGTAACTCTGCACATGCTCAGTACACCTTGCACAGAGTGTCTTTTGCTCAGCTTGTAAACTGCACATCTAGGGAAGGTCACATTGCACATATGAGTGTGGCTAATTTAACAGCACAATGATAGTCTACAGTGAATGAAGAATGGCTCCTGTGGACCCGTGTAATCTTTTAAGATTACTTTTTAAATAGAATCTCTTTACTTTTGGTCACTGTTTTTCCAACCTAACAAATGTGCATTCCTCTTCAAAGACAACATGCATACCAAGTTTGTATTATTTTTTTTAAAAAGCTGTTTTCCAGTTATTGAAGTTCAAAAATAAGTCTGCACAGTTTTCTGAAGATACGATGCTATGCAGAGAAATGACTTTAAAGATGGATTTGCGGGGTTTTGATTTAAAATAAAAAAGTGTTTTGTGTGTGCTTTCAATAGGGATAGCGGATTTCATTGATGGTCATCGTTTTATTTGTGGTTGCTATTTTTATATATCTGTCCTAATACATATCTCTGGGGGAATACATGACTATGTCTGGGGCCTTATAGTTACAGTCCACTTTTTTGAAAAATAAAGTTCAACTTACCACTGGAAAGTCATTCTACTGATGAGTGGCTGATGGTTCTTGGGGCACCCAGAACTATTAGTCACCTTATTACCCCTTGCCTCCAGCATGAGGGTATCTTGCCTGCGCCTGGCTGGGTATCTGTTCCCTAACCCCATCAGCCTGTCAGCCACACAAATATGTTCCTCTGGGTTATGCCAGCCCTGTCTTTACCTTGTGGGTTAACAAGAGATGTACCCCAGTCCCTGAGTCCCTTTGAATTGTTCCCGTGTGATATCCAGCCCTTGACACTGGCTACTCACAGAAATGCCAGATCCTCTGCCCCACAAAGGAGCAGTGTGCCCCCAGTTTACTAGTTTTGCCTTAAACCACACAGCACTTTTAATTTAAAAAAAAAGAGAAGTTTTATTACATGAGAATGGAAAGTTAAGTAGAAACAAGAGAGAGTGGTGGAAACAAATGGTTACAATACAAAACAAAATCATAAAATGCAAACTTGGGTCTATGCTTATTAATGGTTACCTTTCCTATCTAATGAGGTTCGTTCTTCCAACCCACCCCAAAAGTTCAGTCTGTTGCAGAGCTGGCTGGCTTCACAGGAACCAGGATCCAATTTTTCACAAGAAAACCTGGCTCCTCCAGATGTCTCCTCAGTGAAAGGATGCAGAGAGTCTCTCCCTCCTCTGTGTTCTCCTGGAATGGTCTTTTGTTTCTATTTATAGCCCCTGTCTTGTTGTAATGTCCCTTTTTTTTTTTTTTTTTTTTTTAAACCTTCAAGTAGTTCCGGTTGTTTGCATTTGCCTCTGATGGTTTTCCATTGAAAGTCTTGGGACTGAGCAAGGCTAAACAATTTAGCTTTTCATTGCTTCACTGGCTAAACAGGATGGGGTGATGACTCCCGCCTGCCTAAATGGACAAGACAAATGATCCTCTGGTGACCAAGTTTTACTCCAAGTCCATAAAGCATACTTAAAATATAAATACATTATTCCTTAAATATTACCTTTACATATATATCACAAAGATTGAGTCTTGACAAGTTACAAACTTTCTGTAGATATCTTACATGTTACTCTTTATGGATAAATAACCTGTAAGACATGTTTGGTGTAGTGAGTTTGTCAGGTCTGAGATGAGAATTGTTTGCAAAAACTGGGGACTCTTTGCACGGGGTCTCTGTGGTCATACCTGGGAAACTCACATCACTCTTAATTTCCTTTCTCCGTTTTTTTAATATGTCTAAATGTGCTGGCATGTGATGCTTCATTTTGATCAGAGCAACTTTATGCTGAGAATTGTGGTTTCTTGGGACTGTGCCTCAGTATGGAAAATGAGGGAAGCCACACTCTACTTAGTAGAACTGTGTGGGTCACATTTGGCTCATAGGATGCTTCTTCTGGGACTAGGCATCTATCTGAAGGAGTAGGAACGGGTGTGGGAGGAACACTGCTTAATTAGCTACTGTATATTTCCAGCACATAGGATGGCTAACTGTTCAGCTGTTTATGTAGACACACAAACATACTTACAATGTCCACAGGCACTCCCCACATCCCAGCTCCCACAAAAAAACAAAACAAAACTCACTCTGATCACCAGCTGGAAGTTCAGACATTTTGTTCAGTGAGAAAAGAAAGAATCCACAACTCAACTTGAAGTTTTGCTTTGTTTTGGTTTCTATTTGATTCATACAAAAACAGCTGAAAATCACCCTGGTGAGCCAAAAGTTTCTTCTCATCTAGGTATTAATCTTGTTATTAATTAAATGTGATAGTTAAAAATACAGACTTTTTTCTCGAGGCAGAAAACACCGAGCTCCCTGTAAAATTGCCCTCTGCTAGCTGATCATTCCCAGCAGCTATAGTTTGTTTCTCTGTTCCTTTATATTCCCCTGATGAGCTTCAACTCCAGTCACAGTAGGTACAGAATGATTATTTATGCTAGAAGTTCTTCTCTGTAAAGACTTCAGTTCTAATTCAGAATTGTGCAGCTCAGGAGAGGCAACCCTGGTGAGTTGGGGGCAATGTTGGTGGAGCAAATGTGGCTTTAAGCCTCTGTTGCGCCTCTGGAATTCGGTGCCCTGTTCCTGGCATGTGTCGGAGCAGACCCAAGGGCTGATCTAAAGTGCAGTGGTATAGACCAGCTGTCTGCAGACTGCTCCACAGACCCAGAATAACTGGAATGCAGAGAGCTCTAGCCACACAGTCCTTCCCCTGTCATATCTCCTCGCACACCCTTGTTTCGGGGACTGGATGGGAGTGGGGTGTGGCCAGTTAGCCAGCTGTATGTCACACCTGAAATTGCAGTATGCTGCGGATATTCCCGTGGGCCGGTTAAGCCAGCTTTGTACAGCCACATGACTGCAGCTAAGCTGCCTTAAAGAAGCTATAGTGGAGCCCAGATCACAGCCCTTGATTTCTTTCAAGAAAACCACTCCATTTCCCCCCTCCTTTTTTTAACATCTTGTTCAAAAATATGCTTAGCAAACACACATCCATTTGGGTTTTTTTAAACTTTGCATTTGATAAACAAGAACCTGATAGCTGTCATTTATTTGGAGCTTAGTTGCTACTTTTGTAGATTTGCTTTTTGTAGTTCTGTAATTTGCACAGGAACTATGTGCTCTAAGGAACTAAACTAACTTCACAAGATCAGTTTCCATAAGTGCATAGCACATTCTTTGTAATGGGGCATCTGGCCATTTACTTTCTGACCGTCTCAGATGCAGAGTTTTTGTCTAAATTTTGTGGAAGATCAAAAAGAAGCATCAGCCTCTGAAGCTCACAGTGGTTTCTGGGAGGAAAAAATATGCCCAATGCAGTTATATTTGTAATTCAGTTGTAACTTCAAAGGGGGGAAATGGATTTTGTACCTTTATTGGTGCTTTATTATGTATGACAATGGCCTGAAAGGTTGCGATTTCCCCTGCCTCAGTAAAGGTTGATTTCTGCTTGCTCTCTGAAATCAAGTGTGTCAAGTGTGCTCTTCCCTAGTTTTAATCTAGAAGACTTGTTGGGAGCATCAGAAATGTGAATTGTGAGCTTTAATTGAAGGTGCAGGAGGGTAGTGAACCCTAAACAAAAATGTCTCTATTTTCTACTTGTTTTCCAGTTATGTTAAGTTAAGTAGGCATTTGAAGCTCTTTGTTGGTAACAGTCTGCATACAAATCACTTCCTCTCTCAGTAAATCAGGTTTCACTTCCTCGCTGCTTGTGATGCCATAATCTAGCTGTTCTCCACTTTCTACAGACTCTTCCAGGATAGGCAAGACCTGAATTTCTTGGGGGGAACAAGCAGAAAATATTTTTCCCTCCTCAGGTTTTTGGTTGTTTTTTTTTTTGGTAGGCTTTTCTTTATATATCATCGAAAGGTCACAAGCCCAATATTTTTTCTCTGGAAGACACCTTTCACATTAAACTAGAGTGACCGTTTTCTTTAGTATTCATTTCATTTTGTTTAAAAAATGGTGCAATTTACCCTCAAATCCCAAAGGATGTTTTGATGACATTTTTGCAAAAAGGTTGCGGGGGGGCACACATGCAATGGGCAGAGTATCATCAGAACCTGAATAAAATGAAAGTGACTCTGGTGGTCAGTTCCACGTACACGAAAAGGATACGGCTATCTTAGGAAGCCTCCTGCTAGTGTAGTACCTGAGCACCTCCCATATATTTCTCCTTAACACCGCTATAAACAAGGAAGTACTATTTTCATTTTATATGGGGAATTCAGCAAGAGAAAAATTAAGTAACTTGCCAAAGGTCCCACATGTTGCTTGTGGCAGAGGTGGGATTTGAAGCCAGAAGTCTTGATCCTCAGGTTAGTGCCTTAACCACAGTTACCATTCTTCTTTCCATTAAGTTACCCAAACTTTCTCATTCTTAACCCCCAAACCACTAGCTTTCATGTAACCCTCAAATTCCAGAATTTTTTGTGGTGTTTAAACCAAAAGGAGCACTGCAAATATATACTTTATTTATTTTTTAAAGCTTATTGTGCCATACATGGCCAAAGATATCATTTACATCAGAAGGCCTGAATGACAATTTCACATTTAAAAAGATATGGAAAGCAAGTATGATTTATACATTCTGTTGCAATAGTTCATTAATTGCACATTCCACAGTGCTGTATATTCAGTAAACCAAATTACTGTAGCTGTTACATTTGGAAAGTGATCTTTGCAACCAGAAGAGGGTAAAAACAGCTTTTCATTTTTCTTAGGGAAGAAAAAAGAAATCTTAGATTCTAAAAAATGGACCAATTTTCTGTTACCTGGGCTTGATTTTTTTTTTTTTTACAAGCTATCATTCCTTGAATGGCTTTTATGCAGCTACTTGTTTCTCCAGTCTTCTTGTTTCCTATTCCTTTTTGGCTATGTCAGCACTTGGAGCTGGAGGGTGTGGTTTCCAGCTGGAGGAGGCATCCCCACCTTAGCTCTTAAGGAGCTAGCATGCTAAAACTAGTGTAGCCAGGGCTATGCAAGTGGTGGGAGGTGCTAGCTGCCCTGAGTACATGTTTAGAATCTCATACAGGGACTTGGGTCAGTTAGCCCCTCCTGCTGCTGGCACCACCATAGCTACAATCTATTTTTAGCATGCTTTCTCCATCAGAGCTAGCATGGGTATGTCTCCTTGAGTGGAAAATTATACCACCAGTTCCACGTATAGACATACCCTGAGTCTCATTTTCCCCTTTTTATGGTCCCCCTGTCATGGAAATAGCATTGCAACCCACTTTGAGAAATACTGAAGTAGAGCAATGGGTGAACATTAAATCTGCACTTGCTGTGTGGGGGATATGTGCATCCACCCTTTCTTAGCATGTCACGCAAATTTAGGGGGGTGGGGTTAGCATTTGGTTCTTGGCCTGCTTCTGGGACAACCAGTGATGCACAGCCCTTTGCTCAGGATTTGTTGCACAGCCCCAAAGCTGGGTCCTAAAACACTATCATATCACAACATTGGTCCACCTTACCAAGGGGAAAAACACCTTGGAATCCCCCTATATAAAATGACAAATGTGTTATTTGATTTCAAGCTGGGAAATACAAGTTATGCACAATTTTTTTTTAATTTAGAGTGGAGGAGAAACCACAGACCAAATAATAAATAACCACATTTGCATTCTTTGCATTTTAACACACATCATTATTTGGAGTTTCCTCGGGCTCTAAAACAGGCATTCTTGAATGTGCATAATTTGAAAAAAGCCAACAACTGGGATAATGCGGCTATTAAAATGTTAGAACTCAGTTTTACCCAACTGTATCCTTCTCAGTTTCTTTTTCTCCCCCCACCTGCAGCTCATGCTGTAAAGCTGTTGGATATAATATGATTGAATAGTGTTTCTCCTAGAAACAAAATCTAAGAGATACATTTTCAAAGCATTACATAGTCTGGGGTCTTTTGGCTGACATGCAAAATCAAGTCCTGACCAATACTGGTGGGTAAAGATATCCAGGATACATTTTGCAAGAGTAAGGGTGTTAACCCCTATGTTCTGGGTAAATTCCAACTTGGGTAATTATTACATTCTGCATAGCTACAGTAAATTCAGTTGGATATGGTATTCCTCCTCCCTAATTCTCCTGAACTGTGTTGAGTAGTGTTATTGTGGGTGGTGTAAAACAGCTGTTGCATCCAACCTCAAAGATGGCAGCATTTAAGTACTAGTCTTATATACTTTCAAAAGACATGCAGGAATTGCCTAGAGAGCCCTAGTTTGTTTTCAGTCCCTTCCACGCACTTACGAACCTCTTGCTGCTCACCCCTCCCTCACTACATTCTCCCTGCTCCCATCCCTAACAACTTCTATCAAAATAAATAAATGCTTGATTGCTACAGCTCCCAGTGCGTTGGCTCCCAAAGGGCTGCCCCCAACAAAGGGGAGAGGGGAAGTTCCCAAGTGTGGCTTCACTGTTTGCATGTTCCTCAGCACTGGCTCTGCTGCATTATATTGTAGTGGATGAAGTGAAGTTTGTTTATTTTGTATATGGTTGTAAGTCAGTAAAGAGCTTTGTGATCCTCCAGATGAAAGCCATGTAAGATATTATTTAGCAGCACAAGCTCCATTAGTCAGTGGAAGTTGTGCGGTTTATAGCCCTGAGAAGCTATTTGATAATTTACTCCTAATTTGCAAATCTGTGAAGCAAATCCCCATTCTTGGTGAATAGTTCTCTAACAACAATCCCCTGCCATGAAAATGCAGTAATATGCTGTAGCCCCTACAGTGGGTTACATGATGAGGACTTTGCGTGAGTTCTATGATTCACAGGCCAAAAATAATATGCTGAATTTGAACAATGTTAGCTCTGTGACGCAAACTGACAAAAACCAGTAAAATTTAAAGGGACCCTGTCAAAGCTGGACGAAAGTTAAACCTACCAGCTGTGTTTTAGTGAGTGGGTGTGCACTGTCACATGATGTGGGCCTTCTGGCTCTTCTTGCCTGCTTTGTTCCTTGTGAACAGTCAGCCTATGGTAATATTCAAGGACTCAGCTCTCTTGTCAAGTAATATATGGCAGTAGGATTCTCATATTGAAATATCTTGCCTGGTTTCGAGAATGGAGCAGAGCCCAAGTGAGGAGAGAGTATCATGCTCACAAACTCCTGACCTTTATTTATTATTTGCATTATAGTAGTGCCTGGATGCCCCATGTGTGATCAGGGCCTCACTGTACTAGGCACTGCCCAAAGTTGGACCCTGTCCCAAAGGACTTACAGGCTAAATAGATAGACAAAAAGGTGGGAGGGGAAACAGGCACAAAGAGAGGGAGTAACTTGCCCTGGGCTATTGAGCAGGTTGGTGGCAGAGCTGGTAAAGAAATCCAGGTCTCCTGTGTCCCAGTCCAGTGCCTTGTCCATAGTGCTGTGCTGCCTCCTTGAGGTGTGGAGGATCATGTAGAAACTTCATACTTTGGGTTTGCCCCTGCTGTTGTTGGGTCACCCTGATGGGTGATTTCAATGAAGACTCTGTGTCAGCTCCCCTTGTGTGTGTGTGGGGGGGGGGGGAGGGGTGATGGCATGGCTGCCCCTTACTGGTAGAAAAGGGGTTAAAAGCAGCCCTAGGGAGGCTGCGCTGGAGGCAGCCAATTAGAAAAGGGCTGAGAGGAGCAGCTAATCATGGCCCGGCAGGCTCATATAAGAAGGGCTGCAGGGCAGAGCAGAGGTCAATAGCTACTGGAGAAGACTAGGCTCCTAGCAGGAGGAAGAAGCGCCAGCACCAGGTGCAATTCAGTGTTGCAAGCAGGGACATGGGGAGCTAGAGAGAGCTCCTGGGTAGCTGCAAGGGCCTGCAGGCTGAGGCTCTGAGATAAGGGCAGAAGAAGGTGCTGGAGCCACATGGGAAGCAGCCCCGGGACAATGGACTGCAGTTGCCACTGAGGGAAGTGGCTGGACAGAGATTGCAGGTCCCTCAAAAGGGGGGAAAACAGAGAGTGTGGCACAGCCGGATGCCGCACTCCTGGGAGTGGTGTGGGTCCTGCAACAAAAATTAACGACAGCGAGGCACCACCGGAAGAGGGCACCCTGGAGAGCAGTACTAATTCCCAAGACAACCAGCAGGAGGCGCCAGAGTGGTAAGTGAACCCCATGACAGGGGGACAGGCAGATTTAGTCAGGGATGAGGAGGGCAGTATGAATGAAAATATATATGAAACAGAGGGTAAGTGTTTGGGCCTGTCCACTGAAGGAGTACACTTGGTACAAACAGATCCATAACTGCACCCACATTTCAAAAATGATTTAAGCTAGGTGGTCCAAAGCCTGCTCTGTTATATTTGGGCAGTTACACAAGTGGAGATACTCCAGGTTTATATTGGCATCACTGAGCAGAGTTCGGCCTATTATGCTTTGTGCTTAAGTGGTATTAAACAGAATTCTTCACCAACACAAATTATGTGTAATTGTGGTTCCAGTTTTCTCCTCCGTTCCTGTGAATGCAGCTTCAGAAGGGGGCTTGGTGCAGCCGAATGGGGAAAAAACAGATGTGAGGAGGGGAGGTGTCCTGGGAGGAGAGAGAGAGGAGGAGGGAGAAAATGAGAATCCCCTCTGCTCTCCAGGAGCCTACAGGATGCAACCTCCGCATGTTAGCAAGAGACAAAGGATTTCTGCGCAGAAAGGCGATTGCCACACAACGCACTGGTTAATGCAAAAGCAGACAGACTAATACCATACCCAGCACCCTGCTTTTTACATAAATGCAAGAGGCGTCTCTGAGTGCACCCAGTTATTTAGAAAATACATACTGCAGGAGATTATACAGGCCTGATCCTCGCCTTGCCCCCACTGGTGTAAATAATGGGTAACTCCAATGAAGCCATGGAGTTACATCAGCATGGGAGAAGAATCCAGCCCAATCAGCACAGCTTTTTATTTAGAAAAATCCACTGATTTGGTGACTCATCCTGCTAAAGTGCAGTATTTATTTATTCATCATACCATACCTGAGGGACTCTTGGGGCTGCCCAAGGTGGTATTTAAACAATTCTGCACGTGGTACATGCTTACAGACCCACATTGCAGCAGCATTGTGTACAGAAATTCATTGGCAAGCCTGAGCATGGAGTTGATCCCACCGGCTATATCAGGTGTTCTTTTTTTCTAAGAATGCATTTCTACACTGTTTTCCTTACATTTGTATACTTTATTCCCATTTGGAATAGAGGGCTTTCATTGAAGAGGGCTTTTCACCAAAGCTACACACCTTGGCCAAATTAATTTCTGGTATAGGAACCTACAACTGTGCCAATTTATATCCGGGCTAAGTTTAGCTCCTTGTCATCTTGAAGCAAACATGGTCTTTTCCCCTTTGTAACAGGAGACTTCCTCTGGCCCCTACTACCTGTGTGTGTGGAGGGATATTTATGTGTATATACTGTTGTTGCCCCTTTGCTGAGCAGTAGCGCAATCCAGGTCCTTCCAGGTTAGTTTCCCCATCTGGAGCAGAAATTGGGATGCAGAGTCACCTATTTTCTTAGTGTAATTTGTTCATTTACAAAATGTACATGAGTCCTGTTTCCGCAAACATACAACAAATAGGAAATGCCCTATTTGCAGAAACCTCAGGTAAGGCACCTCTGCCCTGTCCCCAGAAATAGCTATCTTGTGCCTCTGACTCTCTCACAGTTTCACAGTGTTCCTCTTCTGACCTCAGGCCTCTGAGTTTTACACCTTGAAAACCTTTAGTCCAAGATTGCTCATGGAGAGACCACATGGCCTAGAAAGGTGAGCCTGGGCTTCCACCCTCCCTTAGTGACACAAAGGAACCTCAGAACTTCACCTGCCAGGCAAAAGAAAAGAGCTTTGATCCCACAGTACCCTGAACAGCTGTGCAGAGAGTGGAAATTCTGTCTTGTAAAAGATTTCAAAGTTTCAGAATTGTTGGATTCGGAATGAAACCCCAAAATTTAGAAATTCTTCACAAAAGAAAACTCGGGGATTGAGGGGAATCTTTGGGATCAATCTAAACATTTCAATGTTGATCTTTTACAATTGTATATTTTATCATGATACAAAATCAAAAGAATTTGAAATAAAAAGTTTCAAAATGAAAAATCAAAATGTTTGTTCCAACTTTTTTTGTTTTTTCCTACGCGAAACTTCAGCAAAATCTACACGATTTCACAAAGTGTTTCAATTTTGACAGAACTGTATATTCTGACAGAAAATAGTTCTGTCTTTTTTTTGTCTTTTTTTATCAGCTTTAATTATTGTATGGTATCTTCAGTCTTCTTTTGGGGACATTTCCCCCTTGGTGCTTATACTTCGACTCTTTATGAGCACCCTTTGCCATAACAATTGTAAATATGCTGCTTGTAATGGAAGATTTACAGCGTTGCTTGCAATCTAGTATCTGATTTTTCCAAAGTACTCTTCTACATAGATTAGACATGTGAGGGGATTTAGGAGACCATGATGCCCCAAGGCTGAAGAGGCCATATAGAATTAAGAGGAAACAAACAAACAGACAAAAAGTCATCCAGGCATCCTTGCTGTCCAGCACTAGAGAATCTTCTCCTTGAGTCCTTCCCCTATGTGCACCACACTGGCTGCAATTATGTGACAGTGCAGCCCAAAGGCACATTGCATTAGCCAGAAAAAACAAGGCAGTTTCCAAGACATCTTAAAAATAAAATAAAATCACAAGCTATGGATTCACATGCCCACTATGATATGATTCCAGGCAACAAAGACATGGCCAGAGGCAAAAAATAATTCCAAAACATTTCCATCATCAATTGCAGCAGCTTGTCTACTACAGATCAGCTTTAATTGGTTGTGCCAGCAGAGAAATCAGAGCTAAGCAAATGCTGCAAAATAATGTTTGATGAAAATAAATTCCCATTTTTATATGAATTTGTTGAACTGTTTCACCTGCTTCTTGTGTTTGCTTTCTGCCAATGGGTTTACTGGCACACGAGTATGGAATCAGAAAATGTCAAGCAAATGTTAGAGAATAGTCACAAACAACAAAACTTGAATTCATAATAAACAAGTAGTTTCACCAGGAACCTGAGTTATTCATCCAATTAGGGAACAGAAAGATACCATGTGATGTTTGTGTTCAATCAAAACTAACCAGCACATTTTGAATTTTGAATATTAAATTCTTGTAGCAAACTGCTTGCTATAGACCAAGAATCTTTTCAGTGTAGCTATCTTCCTTCGAGAAAATATTTTTGTTTATAAATATGGCATTATCTTTGAAGACCTCATACAAATTGCTGCTCCTAAATGAACCTCATGTGAATCTTGGCACCTTAGAGGAATTTGATCCTGAAGACGTATATTGCCGTGATTGTGTCGCTAATCTGAAAACTTTTTAAAAGCACCTTAATTAGAGGGTTAAGTAAACAAATGTTAGTGTATTATACTTACCGGGGACTTGTATTACTTGCTGTATAAACTGCATGGTTAAGTGAGAAATGCATATTTTGGCACACTTAACATTTGTGAAAATGCCTGATATTCACATCTTGCATATACTACCTCTTTATGCAACAATCTAATACATCGTGTAGCAATAACAATATACACAATGCATGTGCCAAAACATGCATTTCAGGGGACTCTACCAAGTTAACTTTGACTGCAAATATGTGTTTAAAAACAAACTTTCATAAAATCTAAACCCCATAGAAATGTTTCTACAAAGGGACACTTGGACCTACCTCTCCCATCAGCGTCCCTCACTGCCAGACGTGATTGCTGATACCAATCTTTTCTAATTTTCTTCCTTAACAGTTTGCATTTTGTTATGAATTGTCATAACAAATTATGAAATGAAAACTGAAAACAAACTGTTTCCACTATTTGTTTTAAATTCAAATGTAAACAATTGCTTCAAAACACATTCCACTGTGGTGTTGGGAGTAGAGCCCTACATTGAAACTGACTATAAACAAAAGTGGAATTGGCTTTGTTGTCCAAGCTGAAAGAGTTGCACAAAGTAAACAAAGAGCATAAATGGGACAAGCCAAATGGATTAAAAAATTCTTTCACTTGTACTAATAGAACCTCCTATCTTTAACCCAAGTATGAGCTTGTTTAAAGCATATGATTTAAAAATATACATAGTGTAATATCAGGAGTATCCGAAGGAATGAGGGAAGACCACATTATCCAAAAATCCCACACACTTTAATCCTGTCAAAGCCCTGACACAGCCGTGCCAATAGAGCTGATGACAGGCAGCCCCAACCCAAAACAAGAACACTGGGTTTCAATTTCCCATTCCCCCAGCCTCTCTCTTACACCACACCCGCCTGCAACCTGGGCACAAAGGGAGGGGAAGCCCATTACAATATGCTTTTTTAAAAAGCCCGTGTATGCACATTACAGATGCTGCAAAACAGGGTCCTGCTCCCCAGCTCATTGAAGTCAATGAGGGTCTTTCCATTTTCTTCAGTGAGTGAATGGGTGCTGAATCAAGGACTTAACTGCCGCAGTTCAGGTCGTTGCTATAGCCACACAAGCCCCCGCTAGCACTGTCCCTGCTGTCAGAGACAGGATGTTGGACTAGATGGACATTGGGTCTGATCCAGTTTGACTTTTGTTTGTTCCTCTGTTGAATTAGAGCCTGTCGCCCTTGCAGCAGGAACACAGGGTAAGAACAAGAGGGTGCCTAAAGTGGTTTGATAATGCCCCATAATGTGCATGGAATTCTGTGAAGATTTAGGCCCATGACCTTCAAGTAGGGTGACCAGATGTCCCGATTTTAATGGGACAGTCATGATTTTTGGGTCTTTTTCTTATATAGGCTCCTATTACCCCCCACCCCCTGTCCCGATTTTTCACATTTACTGTCTGGTCACCCTACCTGCAGACAGGCCCCTACCTCGTTGTTGCTTATGAAAAGGAATGGTGAAGCACTATGCTGTTGTTTGTGATGTATTGTCATTTCTCCTCTTGATGGAGGACAGAGTCCTAACCTGGCTAAAATAATGCTCAGTTTCATGCACTGCTCTGGAAATGACCATGATGACTTCTCCAACTATTACTCAGACTCATAATCCTCTTTTTATTAAATAAGGTGATCAAGAAGGTGGCTGAGCAATTCTAGGAATATCTGAGAATAAAGGGATTCTCCCCCCCCACCCCCAAACGTTCAATCCAATTTCAAGCCCCAACAAAGCAGGCAAGTGCCTCTGGTGCATGTGCAATAGAAGACCCTGTCCAAGTGATAACTGTCAATGATAGAGATATTTGCTGCTCTTTTTAATAGCGCTGACCATGAGGTATTGCTGTCTTGAGAGTGTAAAACATCTGATCTCTCCTTTGCTATATTCTGCAAAGATAGTAAGATGGGCCCAGTAGTCTAACAGGTCTTTTCCCTCTCTAATTTCTGTGATCCTGCTAACATTAATGTCATTCCACTTAGTTGGATCCTGCAGTCCTTACTTGGGCAAAACTCCACAGAAATCAATGTAAGTTGTACCTGGGTAAGGATTGCAGGAGCTGTCCATTCTTTGCACACTGTGGGACCTATCCAGCTCCCATAAAAGACAATGGGATTCTTTCCAGTGACTTAAGTGAGAGTTGAAAAGACTGATTTAGACCTTGTGTACACTTGTGGCATCATGTAGGGTATGTGTAGCTTCATGCCACAGTGAAAGGCGGGCTGCAGCCACACTCACTGCAATGTGTAGCTACAAGGGGCAGTGAAAGGCTCTGGCACAGCGGAGGGAGCTCCCCTTTGCCATAGCCTTTCCCTGCTGCTGGAGTCTTTCACCGTGGTGGGGAAAGGCTTCGGCAGCAGGGAGTCAGCGGGACACTACACTGCTAAAAATAGAAATGTTGATGTGGGAGACACTGCTTAGGCATATAGAGAGCTGTGTAGGGTACATACCCTAGGGTTCAGTTGTGTAGAGCACTTTATTGTATTTGCCTAAGCCATTCCTCATCGTCTACACTGTTCTTTATACCTGTGTTAGCTGGGCATGCAGTGTCTGTACTCTAAGTGTGGACAGTACTGGGTTTACAATGGTGCTAGTGGCACCAGGCCCACACTCAGAAGGGGCCCTGGCGCCCGGACCATGGCCCCGCTCTCCATCCCGAGGCCCCATCTCCACTTGGCTTCCTCCCCTCGAGGCCCTACCCACCATTCACTTCTCTCCACCCCCCTCACCTCCTGTTCGCTACTCTCTGCTCCCCTCCCTGTGTGAGCGGCGGGCGGGGCCTCCTGGCAGAGCACGGGCAGAGCAGGGGCGGGGCCATGGTCCAGGCACTGGGGTCACAGTCCAGGCATCAGGGCCCACAAAAGATTCATCCAACCCTGAGTGTGGACATGATCTTAGAATAAATGAAACCCCTTCTTGCACTTGCACAGGAAAAAAATGCTTCCAAAGTGAACACTGGAGTTGTCTTTTTACTGGAGAGGAAGACTGGTCCAGTAGTTAGAGCACCAGCCTGGGACTTGGGAGACCTGGGTTTCTCCATCATAGACTTCCTTTGTGACCTTGGGCAAGTCAGTCTCTCTGGACCCCAGCTTCCCATCTGGAACATCATGATTACAGCCTCACAGGGGTGTTGTGGAGATGAATACATTAAAATCTGGGAGGTGCTCAGATCCTGTGGTAATGAGGGTCATACATGTTTATAAGTCATATAATGGGGGTCATAGAAGTTTTCCCCAGCATTCCTAAAGACTCTGATCCTTATTATGGAGCAATGGTCACCATTCAGTTTTAAAAAGCAAAGTTGATTCTGGAGTTTTGAGAGACCAGAGAAAAAGATTATTTAACCAGGAATCTTTATTATTTACACCAGTACCTTTACATCAGCCCCACTGATTTAACTGAAAACTTGTGAACAAAGTATTTGTTCCCACAGTGAAGTCTTGAATGGCTGCTAGAAACCAGTTAATAGCATGGACAGAGATATTTCTGAAAAATGGGCATCTAAAAAGGAAATAATGGCAGACCCTTAATGACTAAATGTGCCAGGATAATAAAAGTGGGTTGTGAACTCCTTTCTGTTTTGGACCACATTACAGTAGTGTTTTCTCCCCTGACAGAAATGCCTCATTAAACTTGAAATTTTATAATAATCAGCGTATTGGGGGGAAAGGTTGACTATACATCTAGCAGCATGGCTAAACTGTATTGAAATGTCTGGTGTTTTCTGAAGCATAGTCGCTTTCATCTCCTTCTAAAGCACCAGCTGGAGCACAAAAGAAAAATAAAATAGAACTATCCTGCTTCCCTCAAATATTGTTGTCTCCTCCCCCACCCCCTCTTCCCAAGCAAGTACCACGAGAATAGGGAATCAGCTTTTCTCGGTCTCAAACACAGGTGTCAGTCCAGGGCATCAGAATGTTCTTCTGGCCTTGCACTGCACATTTTGTTCTCTGGGTTAAAAAGCAGGATGTGATGTAAGTCCCCTGTAGGTCTGAGATGAGCAGAGGTTGAAGTAGGTGATTAGTAAGTACTTGCTGGTATCAGCTGTTTTATGTATTTGTGCTTCTGAATGAACTACTGGAGACCTGAGAGATGTTATAATACTGGAGACCTGCTGAAGAGAGTACAGGGCAGTCACTTTATGTAGGGGAGAAATTGCACTGTATTCCGAGGCCTAGCTGAATGAGCCTTTTGAAGCCAGAACGAAAGCTGGATCCCTGCTAAATGCAGAGTGTTCTTTGTTCTCAGGGGTTTTAAAAGAAGTATTTTATATCAATACTGCAAATACTTTTAAATCCCAAACTCTTCTGTAGCTCAATATAACAGATAATTACCTCATAGAAAAATGTCTCCAAGCTGTCAGTTAAGAGCAGATAGGAGTCCAATGGCATCCTCATTTTCTCAGCAGAGGAGCATGATGCATGACAACGGGGAGGGATGTGGTATAATGACTAATGGAGAGGGAGAGTTGCAATTCTGAATCTCCTACTTGGTGCGTAGGGAATCATGTCTGCTACTGCTTGAAAGAAAACATCTTTTTGTGTCTCAGTGTTGCTAGGGATCTTAGTTCAGCAATTCAGTAATAAGTTTGGCATATGCACTGGTTCTCCCCTCCACACACACACTTTTCTAGTTTTAAACTGTACTATGAAAAATCAGTTTAAACTAGAGATGGATCTGAACGAAAACACTGGATCAGAACACCTGTGGATTTTGGAAGAGTTTGGATGGCTGATTTTAAAAAAATAAGTGACTTTAATGTAGCCTCCATTTGTGCTTGTGAAATCATTTTTGTGTGATTAGTTTTTGGAGAACTAACACTTATGTACATAAACTTACCCCAATATTTGCAACACAAGTGATGGTGCCCCAAAACTGTGTGCACAAGTGACTGCATGTGTAAAGTTGGGAAACAATGGATGGACCTGCCCATACCAATACACATTACTAATGAGGAGCCTTCCATGGTGATCAACTAGTCCTTGAGAAACCCTGGAGAAATACCTCTCCATTGGTGAACTTTGATGCCAGGTGTGGAGGACCAAGAATAGGCACGAGTCCCATCAGTGGCCCCAACGCAATTTAGGAATCCCAACCATGTAAATCCATCAATAACCTCCTGTTCGTTGCCAGGCCTTACAACCCAGAGAGAAAGAGAGAGAGGACCTCCTTGATAGCAGTGCACACCTCCATGACAAGAGCTCCAGTGGTTGATCTACCAAAACCAAACCCATTAGCTACTGACCAGCAGCACTCAGGGATAGCGAGCTTCCGGGTGGCATTGACCATGCACTTCTCCATGCTGAAGGGAGCTCTCATGTGGGTGGTCCAGCTGATGTTGCAGCTCTGGGCCCAGCTCTGCACAGATTTCTAGGGAAATGGCCTTTGACATCCTGAATTTCTGCCACCATGAGTCTTCCTAAGTCTCAGAATTCCAGTGCACAGAGCCTAGTGGAGGAGCATTGCACCATGGCGATGTCTGCACATAATGCTGAGTGCTTATTTCTAAACAGCAGGAGGGATCAGGACATCTTTGTAGGAGGTAGTTGTGACACTTCCCAGAGGCACCCTTGGTTCTGAGGCGTCTCGCTACCACCTGCCCTTAGAATGAGGGAGCCTTGTCTGTGCCTGCCATGGGTCAGTTCCCTAAACCATTCTCCTTCCCTCCCCACGCCCCCCGGCCACAAGAACTCCCCTCTTAGCCTACACAGGCTCCACTGTCCTTCTGTAGGTTAATGATAGGCACACTCCAACCTCCGAGTGTCTCCCTTGAGTGTCCAGCCCCTGATCTACTGGACATTCATAGAATTGACAGATTCGCTGCTCCCAAAGGAATGGTACCCCCCCCCCCAGCAAACCAGTTACATCTAAGCTCACAGCTCTGTTTAACACATAGCACTTAGATCTGTTTGTAGCGAAAACAAGCAAAAGTTGATTTAGCAAAGAGTAGAGTTTCAAATGATAGCATTGCAAGTAGAAATGTTGGGAACACATGGTGCCATATAAAATAAAATCATAACTTGCACTCTGGAACACAGACTTACTTAACTAGGTACTTTCATATCTTATAGAACAGTGCTCATCTAAAGTCCTCCAAGCGTTTTACAGCCAGACTTGGCTATGATCTACTGTTCATGAGATGAGTCATGCTGTCAGCTTGCCTCCTCAGTGGAAAAGAACTTGGGAGTCTCTCTCTGTGCCCCCAGTTACACCCCCCAATCCAGTGTCTTTATCTATAAACAAGATGCCCCCTGTTGGTGTTTCTCCCCCCCCCACCATACGCCTCTTTCTTGTCAATGTCGCAATCTCCTGATTAGTATTGAACTCAGACTGTAGCTAGGTCTTCATTGTGAAGCAGACAATACAGAATACACACATAACCAGCTGGAGAGAAAGAGAGTATCTCTTCCTTCCTATTTGACAGGAGCATGTTTATCACCTTCTGGTGATGTGTTTTAATTCACATACCTTAAGAACATTATTTTCAGTACAGATACATAATTCCTTAAACATTATCCCTACATTTATTTTGTAATGGTTATGACCAGTGGGCTCTTGGTTTTTGGTAGAGACCTCACATGCCACCTTTTGGAAACTTAATATGCATTCATCTGATCCAGGGGATTCCTGTAAAACTCTATGCACCTCCTGTGCCCTCTGCCAGCTGGATCAAGATGTTTCTGGGTCACAGAACTAAACACACTTTTAAAGCAAAAACCGTACTCTTTGCACCAAAGAACTTACAATATGCCAAGATGCAGCAGTGAGATGAGACAAACAAAAATGGAGGACTGGGAGGGAATAATGGGGTCAAAAGCAAATGGCCTGGGATTTTCAAGTGACTTGTGATTTCAGACATACAACATGAGGCTGATTTGTTCTGTAATCTTTACAATCTATAGCATTGTTCTTCAGGGGGGATTTGGATACATGCTGAGGTTGTAAAGTCTTCTGGCAATTCTCTGTCTCAAATGCATTCTTCATGGTCTCTGACAGGGTTTTTCATCTCCTGTGCTTTTTAACAATTCAGCCAGTATTCTATTACAACCTGGTGTTTTTCCGTTCAGAAGTCTTTTTATTGCTACCACGATTTCTTCATCCATTATTGGCAGTGTAACGGGGTCCGCGCCCACCTCTTGCAAGCGCCCCCTCTGGTTGGGCGTGTCTGCATTCTTTTAGTTCTGGTGACCCCTTTCTGTGGTTCTCAGGTGGGTTTTTTTTTTTCAGCGACTCAGCCCTCCGGCTGAGTCACTCACACTGTCTTCATGTGAACCAGAACAGTCCCTTTCCAGGGTATACAGTCCACCAGCGCCTATCTCAGTACCCTTCTGGTGATGTCTCCCTAGCTTTCCCTGGGCTCAGCCTTTAAGTAGTTCCAGCCCTGGTATGGGCCATATCCCCAGCTCTTCCTCCCTGGAGACACTATCTTCCTGCGGCCCTCCCTGGGCTCAGTCCTCACTCAGTCCCAGCAGCGAGCCAGGAACTTCTTCATTGATCCACTAGTCCCTGCTATCAGACTGTCTTTGGCTCAGTCCTAGCAGCCAGCCAGGAGCCTCTCGCTCCTCCGGTCCCTGCCAGCAGACTGTCTTTGGTCCTCCTGCTCTCCCAGCCAGGCACACAGTCTTTTCTTTTCCAGCTCCAAGCAGCAACTAACTGCTGCTCTGTTTTCTACAGCTCCTTTTATATGGCCCTACTGTCCCCTGAGTGACCGTTCCAGCAGCCCCTCTGATTGGTTGCTTCCTCACAACATTCCAGGCCATTTGGAGGACCTCTCCACTGCTCCTTTCCTGGGATGGGTGTGGCAGAACCCTGAGGCCTCCACGAGGTGACCTACAGGCATAGTCCACCCCATCACAGGCAGGTTTACTAGATTAATCTCTAGCTGAATTTTTTCAGGCCTATCATCAACATATAGTTCCTTGATATATTCCTTCCATCTTTCATTCTTGTCTTTAGGGTGTGTTGAATATTGTCCATAAGGGTCGTATTGGTCACCTTCTTTTGTAATTGAAGGGTCTTATCTTTTGATACATCTCACTTTGTTCTCTGTATCCGGTTGTTCAATTTCTTTGCATTTTTCATTGAGTCATTCAGACTTTACTAATCTGCATTTATTCTTATAATTGTATTTAGTCTTTTGTATTCCTCTTTTTCTGTTGTCAATCTTTGTGCTTTTACTTTTCTTCTTTCATCTATCAGAACAATGATTTCAAAGCTGTTAACTTCTTCCCTACATGTTTATCTGCTTGTTTGATAGCTGCTTTCAGATGTTGCTTTTCATTCATGATCCACAACGCTTCTTCTTGATAGTGATTTTGTATCTCATGATTCCTCAGAGCTTCAAGTTTCCATCCTAGATAGCATTTGACTTTCTGTAACTTCTTTGGTATTGATTAAACTGAATATCAAACTAATTCATCATCCATAAAGACTTCAAAACAATCAGCCTAATATTGCATGCCTCTTTGATACTTTTGCAAGTTGTTCAAGACTGAGGACAAGGAAAGTTTTTGATAAGGAAAGAAACAAACAATTCAGCCTCAAACATGGAAAGGGCATGATAAATGCCATTATGAACTTTAAGTTCATACTAGAAAGATCAGTTGAACTGGGGAAAACAAGGTATTTGTTTTTTTATTGATTTCCAAAAAAATATTTAAAAGAATCTGCAGATACAAATTACTCAATATATTAAGAACTGTAGGGATTGATGGATATGAACTCCAAGTAATTAAACAATTATACTGGAATCAGAAAGCACTTGTAATGGCAGATGAAAATGAAAATTAATAGAGCTCAAGAGAAGAATGAGACAAGATTGTGTAATGTCACTGACTTTATTCAACATTTATAGCAAGTGTTTGATTAAATTAATTGAATAAACAAGAAAGTCTTAAGATGAATGGGAAAATGGGTGAATAATATTCACTGTGCAGATGTCACAGTACTGCTAACTGATTCAGAAGGAGGTCTGGTGAAGTTAATGGAGATTATATATGAATATGCCAAAGAATATGGTCTAGACTTGAATGTGACCAAGATAAAAACTATAGTGGTATGCAAGGATCCTGGGAAAACATGCAAGATTCCAGGGAATGACACAGCCATACAGTAAATGAGAAATTATTGCTACTTCGGAAGCATCATTACAGAAGATGATTATTGGATACAGAATTCCAGTACCAGAATAGCAAGAGCTAAAGAGACATTCTGGAAGAATAAACATCTGCTGAAAAGGGACATAAATCTGCAAACTGAATTCCAACTCTTAATTTAACACAGACCAAATGTAAGTTTATTGCTGAGAAACATGGACATTCAAATAATCTTTAATAAGGAACTACAATTCTTCGAATTATGGTGGTGCTGAAGAATTCTGAAAAATTCATGGCTCGACTAACGAAAATGTCTTAGAGATGACTGGAACACAGCAAATGCTAGTCAGAGATCTGATGAAAAGAGAGATTCAATTTGCAGGGCAAATTTTAAAGGGTTCAGTAGGCAATGCACTGAAAGGGAAAGTTGATAGCAGAAGAACACAAGACAGAAAAAGATCTTGGATGGATGTAGGGAGCCAGGGTGGCTTTCCTCTGAACCAGAGGGTAAAGAGCCACTCTCTCAGCCTGAGTGTGGCGGTGCCAGACCAAGGTTACTCCAACCCCTGGAAGGGGAGGGGTGGGACAGGAAGTACAAAGGGCGGGGCCCTTTGCCCAGTCAGGGCAGCACCAGGGAGGGAGGGAGACACAGGCCGCTGGCTGTTCCCTCCAGACCCTGCTGTCGAGCCAGGGGAGGCCCTGGACCAGGAGAAACCTGATCTGGAGGAAGGACTGGGGCTACCAGGACTGCCAGCCGCCGAGTACCCAGAGGAACTGGAGGAGCCAGGCAGTAACCCAGGCCAGCGTGAGCCTGATGCGGAGGGGGAGCTGGAGCTGCCAGCAGCTGAATACCCTGACGAGCTGGAGGGACCAGAGGGACCCGCTTGAGAGACTGGGTAGGAAGTAGCCCAGGGCAGAACTGCACAGTGCGGTGGGTCTATTTGGTCAGCATGTTGTGGATGGCTCCCCGCTGACCCAGCGGCGGGACCCTCTCCTCCCGCCACTGTCAGGGCCCTGGGCTGGAACACAGTGGAGTTGGGTGGGCCTGCGTCCCCCGACCCTGGCCAACCCGCCTCGGGTAGCAGAATCCCGACAACACCACTGACTGTGGCCGGCGCTCCCCCTGCCCGAGGGGCGCGCCACTGACTGTGGCCGGCACACCTCCCTCCGCTAATTCCCTAGTGACAGAAAGGTGTAACCAAGGCCTGCCACTGAGGCAGTAGCTTCCCACCGCCCCGCAGCGGCTTGGTGGACCAATTGAAATCTGTCACAATGCACAATGTGGTATCCTGGATGGATCAAAATGACTATTCATCCACAAATTGATTAATAGAAGACTGTAATGAAGGGTCTACCATGGTGGCAAACCTCCAGTAGTGGAGATGCCTCATAATAAGAAGAAAAGGAGGACTTGTGGCACCTCAGAGACTAACAAATTTATTTGAGCATAAGCTTTCGTGAGCTACAGCTCACTTCATCGGATGCATGTAGCTCACGAAAGCTTATGCTCAAATAAATTGGTTAGTCTCTAAGGTGCCACAAGTCCTCCTTTTCTTTTTGCGAATACAGACTAACACGGCTGCTACTCTGAAACCTATAAAAAGAAGAGTGATTTTTGGGTACCTCCATTTTTGGGTGTCCAACCTGAAAAACCTTAAAGGGGCCTGATTTTCAGAAATTGCTGGACCACTTAAGGTGTCTCAAGTTAAGCATCCAAAAACTTGAAACACCCAAAATCATTAGTCCTTTTGAAAACCTTGGCCACATTGTACACTGAGCAGTAGTCTTGAGAGTGTCTTTCCTTTTTGCAGGGCAAGTTACCTTTTCAGCAGTGTTTTTATATGTATTTTTAATGCAAATTAACTTGCTTTATGGTACAGTCATGGAAAAGAGAGACAGATTTGAAGAGCTTTTCATGGCAGTATATTAGATTAGCATTTGTGAGATAAACAGTAACAGCACACCAGAGCAGATGCAGTCTATCAGTTTAAGACAGAGTTGGACTCAGAAAACATGCACTGAATTTAAGCTTTTAAATGTATGTACATGTTAGTGTGTACGGAAGACAGCAATAAACCTTTAGAAACCATAATTGTCTTTTGGTTAGATGGGAGCTTGGTGCCTCGAGGGAGGCAGCAGTATGCATGCTCAGAGGCAGAAACATAGGTGCTTAGGGAATTTTTACTGCAAAAACTTAGGCACCAAGTGAGTTTAGGTGCCTACAGGGTTCAGCAGCAGCAGTTTTATGCATTGTAGTGGTCCTGAAAATGGGACTTAGGTGCCTAATTCCTTTTGTGAATCCAGGCCTAAACTCCCCAGGGGCAGGGACTGACTCTCATACTATATATTTCCTCAGTGCCTAACACAGTGGGGCCTCAATCTCTGTTTGGCCCTCTAGGCTTTACCGCAATGCATATAATCATCATCAGTAATAATGGTGAGTCTCCTAGTGGCCCCTATGGAGCCCCAATGGCAGTTAAAGTGCTGTCTTTGGATTAGAAGTAGGAGTTGTTACTACAGGAGATGAAGAATATTTCTGCTCTACTTTTAATGCAGTCACCATTTTTAACAAGATGGGTACACACTGCCATCTAGAAACAAAATCTAAACATTAGGTAGTGTGAGGGAAAACCTGAAGGTTCATGTTTCTATAGCAATATTTTGATATGTTTCATCGAATATAATAATGGTGCAGCATCCCAAGAAGTGGTGGCTAAGAAACCATTTGGAAAAGACTTCTCAGGGTTTAGATTTCTTCTGTTGACATAAAAAAAGAAGCAAGATCTTTGAGGTATGACAGCTGTAGCTTTATTACTGCATATTTTTACAGGAAGGAAGTTGAAAGGCCCTTCCATGCACCTTGCTGTGTCCATGAAAGACCAATTTACTGTATATAAAATACTGTCAAAGGTATGCGGGCATTAATGTTGCAACTAAAAGGCCAAGACTTGTGTAATGTCTTGGTTACAATCCCTCTGATTATGGAAGATGAAATTATGCACTTGAAAAGACCAAACAATACTCTTGCCAAAGCTAAGGGTTAATATTTTGTTTGAAACTGTAAGGGTAAATGAAAGGGGTGTGAGAAGAATGAAGGATTCCTTTTACAGGAAACCCAGGACACTAAAAACTCCATCCAAAACACAGCAAACATGAGTCGGAATAAAACAAAGCAAAACAATTCCAAATGGCTTTCTGGAAGTGTTTTGTATTATCAGACTCTTCCAGAATCTGTTGTTCGCTCTTGAAAAACTCCCAAATAATCTAGATTATTTTTTTGTGTTTAACCTAAAACAGGTTTTACGTCTGACCCATGAGCCCTTGCAAAGTTAATGGTTTAACATTTGAAGATTACATTTCTCAAGAAAGAGTACTCAGCAATTATAAGAATAGTGAGCACTTCTGAAATGCCAGCTGGAGTGGCTGACTGAGTCATCACTGTGCAAACAGGTTCTCTGCTGTCAAGGATGGGAGAATACTTATCTCAATAACAATTGGACCTTTTGTAGTACCAACCACACTTAACAGTGATATTCATAGAGATGAGGGTGGCTCTGTTAAAGAATGTAAAGCTAAGATCAATACTCTATTTGAGCAGCATGCTTATTGCAGCAGATTTACATTTATTATTTCAAATATGTCCAGCATTTATTATCTGCCATTTTCTGGAGCTCATTATTGTCACAAATCTGTCCATGGTAGGGTGCCCCCTTTAATGGAAGTCCAATTACCCCATCCCAGCAGGTGATGTGGGGAGGGGGTGTGTCTTTCTAGTGGGCTGGCGCTCAATCCATCCAGCCACGTGTTTCTTGCCCTCTTGGGATCCCAGGTAAAATACCAAAACAGCCCACAATCAGCGTTTGAGGTGAAATAAAGGTATGAAGGGAAAAAGAAAAGGTGAGGTGACTCTGTAGGCAGCTCCTGTGAGGATATGGGCCTCTCTTACCCCAGAGGGCTCTGGGAGTATCACAGTCCACTTCTGAGGTCATTGGGTCTCCAGTGCATGTCTGTCTCTTTCCCCTTTTTAGCTCAGGGGATCCACAGTCTCCTTCTGTGAAGTCAGAGAATCTGCTGACGGTTCAACAGCCTGGTCCCTCCCCAGGGTTGCCCCCACCTGAGTGGAGTTCTCTCCTTTGAATTCCTCCTCCAGTGCTGGCATGATTTGCAGTGCGGAGGGGTGGAGTCACTCCAGCCCAAAGCAGCTCCTTATCCTCTTCCATGCTACTGGGGGGTTTATATACCCCATCACCCACCATCTCCCTCAGGACCGGCACAGGGGTGTATTCATTGGGATTGGAAGCACCAATTTCTTATGAAAATAAATCCGTGTTCTGGTGTTTCTTGCAGGCCCAGTGAAGCGCCTGGCAACGATAAGACTACAATGACAGGTACCAATGCATTTTCCATGGGTTAGTGTCTTTTAGCGTATGCAGCCACCTGAATGGAATCTGGTCTATGACCAAAGAAAAGGAGTTTCCCAACAAATACTACTGTAGTGCAGCCATGGCCCACTTCACTGCCAGTCAGAGGTGAAAGTAAGCCAATACGGCGTAACGGCAAGAGCCGGTGCGCTGTACCGGGACCGGCTTTCCCAGGCGGCAATTTAAAGCCCTGGGATAGCGGCAGCGGGGCTCCGGCAGGGATTTAAAGGGCCCCGGACCTCCAGCAGCCGCTACCACCCGGGCCCTTTAAATCCCCGCCAGAGCCCTGCTGCCGAAGCCCTGGGGTAGCAGTGGTGTGGCTCCGGAGGGGATTTAAAGGGCCGGGGCGGTAGCGGCTGCTGGAGACCTTTAAATTCCCGACAGAGCCTGGCCACCGCTACCCCAGGGCTCGGGCATCAGGGCTCAGGCAGGGATTTAAAGGGCTCGGGACTCCAGCAGACGCTACCACAGCGGAGCCCCAGGCCCTTTAAAGCTCTGCCAGAGCCCCGGGATAGTGGTGGCAGTCGGGAGCCCCCAGGGCTCGTCAGTGATTTAAAGGGCCTGGGGCTCCACTGCGGTAGTGACAACCGGAGCCCTGGGCCCTTTAAATTGCCCCGGTAAGTCCTTTAACTTACTTTCACCCCTGCCACCAGTGTATCCTTCTTTGTGATGGAGTATATTTTTTCTTGAGGCAATGGCTTCCAGCTTATATAAAGTGTAGTGCGTGTTCTTCTCTGTCATATCAATCTCCTGTGAAAGGACCATCCCTACTCCCACATCTGAGGCATCTTTTTGCCAAGTCCAAATTAAAAAGGACAACATAAACATCCTGCAATGTCTTGAAGGTTTGATCACAAGCCTCTGACCACTAGAACTTCCTTGGGCATCCACTCTTTGGGGTCTGTGAGCAGGGGCTGTGATGGTGGCAAATCCTGGCAAGAAGCACTAATAATATCTTGCCAGACCCAGGAAATGCCAGACTTGTTTCTTTGTCATGGGCGCTGGACAGTCTATCAATGCTTGTATCTTATTGACTAGTGGCCTCTGATGTAGCCCAAATACATAACTTTGTAGTTCCCTATTTTATATTTCTCCAGATTAGGTGTTAGACCGGCATCTGAGGGGGTCCGGAGCACTGCTGCAAGCTGCTTTATGTGGCTCTCCCAATCTGGACTGTAGATAATGATGTCATCCAGGTAGGTGGCAGAATACTGCCCATGCAGTTGATGTTTCCAGTCCATGAGCCTCTGGAAAGTCTCTACTGTCCCATGGGAACCAGAAGGCATTCTCCTGAATTGATACAAGCCAAAGGACATGGAAAAGGTTGTCCTCTCCTAGGAGTCTGGCATCAACAGTATTTGCCAGTAACCTTTTGAAAGGTCTTAAGAGGATGTATATCTGACAGCTCCCGACCATTCTCATAGTTCACCATCAGGTAGGCATTGAATTTTGATGTTGCATTGATCTTTTGGAAATCAGTGCAGAAATGGGTCATGCTGTCCTGCTTTGGCACTAGTACAATGGGATTTCTCCCGTGACTATGTGATTTATTCAACCACCCCCAGGACCAACATAGCTTGGAGTTCATCCCACACAGTATCCCATATTTTACAAGGGAGCAGCTGCAGAGTTTCCCTGACCTGTTGTCCTCTGACTGTTTCAATATGGTGGTATGTTCGATAGGTCTGCCCTGGTAGGAGTGAGAATATCGTGGGAAATGAATTAAAAAGTTCCTTGTCTTCTGTTCAGTTTGCAGACCTTAGCTCATCTACATGGGCCCAGCCATTTGTGCTGTGGGCACCTGGGGTTCTAATTCTGAGTCCAAAGGAAAAATCTTAAGCATAAAAAAGGATACGGGGTTATGAGGAACCCCTCTTGGTCTTGCCAGGCTTGTAATAGATTCAGATAATAGACTTGGGTCTCTTTTTTTCTTCTCCCCTTGCCTGATTTCATAGCAGCTGATGGGGCCCTCCTGCCTGACTGCCTCAAAGGATCCCTGCCATCAGGCCAATAATTTGGACTCTGAGCTTGGTCACCTGGTTTGAATACTTGCAGCCGGGCCCCCTTGTTACAGGCTTTTTTTCTTGTACTCGTTGTGCGTTTAGCAGGTTTTCTTTAATGAACGCTCCCGAAGTCTTCAAGAGATTTCTTAATAAGAACCTTTTTGCTGTTCAAAGTTATGCAGGGGGACTCTTCTGGCATGCGTCCACCTCAGGATTGGAGAAAAGCAGAGATCGCCTTGAGCCACCCCCTTCTGAGCTGCGCTGTGTGCTCCTCAGCCACAGTGTAGGCTCTAGGCCTCAGAGCAGTATATACTCACCCTTCGACGTATATGTATTAATGCCAGCCTATCGTCTTTACTGACAGCTAAACATGCACATGGAGAGTAGACTTATACCTTTGAGCAGTAAAGTCAGTGAAACTAGTCCAGTGTTGACATTCGGGAACTAAAAACAATAGCTGTCCATGCCTTTCTCCACTCACAAACACTTTTCTATGCTTAAGATTTTTCTTTTAATAATAACAATGAATGGGCCTGAAAAGACACATAAAAATAATCTTCAGTACATAAAAATTAAAACACATGAGGTTTCAACATCAGGCAAAGTGCTCTGAGAGGTTACTCCTGAATTGACTTGCTAAGAAAAGGAAAGTGTTGAATTGAAGAAGAGTGCAGATTTCTGCATACAGATGTGTACAACATATGAGTTTGACAGAGACCATTTTTTAAAATAAGAGAGGGCTATAAGGAAGTCTGTGACCTGAAATAAGGTGAGATGCATTTACTCAGGAAGATGCATCCATAGCAAAATTACTTTTGCAGAAATGCATCTCTTGAAATGTTCTTTTTTAACGTTTATTATTTTTTGCCTGAGTGTAGCTCAGAAGAAAATCACACATCGTATCCATGGAGAGTGAGTCTAACTGCCCCGCAAGGCTCCTCGAGGCATTTAATATAGGAACCAAACTTTTAATAGTCAGGGTAAGGAGCAGAAATATGCATATAGAACCAAATCCTAATCTTCCTAAAGTTAATGGCAAAATGTCTCTGAGTTCAGTGGGACCAGACTTGGCCTTAAATGAGCAACTATAAGCAAATTAGAAAGATGGGTTTTTTTAAAAAATCCTGTATTTTTGCCTGATTAACTTTTCCCAAATGTTTCAAATATTTGCTGTTTTATTAATGCATACAGAACTTGCCAGTTGCACCCTAAGAAGGCTTGTCCAGTCATGCAGAAATCCACTTTACATACCTTGCCTTTGTGCCTCTATGATTAGTTTGCTTTGAATTAAAAGTTTGATAGGATTACTAATTAAAAGGCAAAAGACTTTCTATTTTGTGATAATTGCAAAGCCTTAATTTCCTCAGAGTTCTAACAAATGCTGTTGACACAACACAAACCCTAGGATCTCAACCATACTGAAAAACCAGCAAATAGGCTAATGAACTTCCATGATAACTAGCTTGTGGAGATTGAGGGCTGGATTCCAGACCCTGGTGCTGGTCCATGCAGCATATAGATGGAGCATGCCTCAGGGTAGTTACCCCAGCACAGATGCATGTCAGATGGCAGAGGAAGGGCCGGACCATTCTGCACTTAAGCAATTCCAGCATCAGGGGAGAAGGAAAGTTGCAGAAAATTCAGAATAGAGTCCAGAGCTGCTCTAACTTATGCTGTGGGCTCCACTGGTTCCCAGAGTGGCCCAGCATTTGGGCAGCACCATGGTGGTTTACGGCCACATTTGTCCCATGGCTGCATCTTTTGTCATGATGTGCAGCACGGAAGTTGTTGTACCAATAAAATAAAAACCAGCAGGATCTTATTAAAGGGGAAAAGGCAAAATGCCACATTTATTGTGAATACAGAAAGAATCATAGTAAGCAGTTAGTTATAACTATTACATTCCATTCAATTTCATATTTATTCACACATTCATTCATACACACACACAGAGGTTCTGCAAGTTTGTTATCATAGTTACCAGCCTTAGAGTTGCTCATGCCAAGCCACTGGCCAGGTGGCCTGGACATGAGGAGGGAGCAGGGCCTTGTCAGATGCTCATCTGATGCTCCTGGAAGTTGGTTTGAAGAATCAGACCCCAAAGTTCTCACTTTCTAGAGTCCATTTTTATAGGAATTTCTTCCTATGCCAGTCTATGGGAATTGCTTCGTCATGCTGTTGCTGAATCAATCAGCAGATGGCACATTCCTGATGGCTCCGTGCTGCCAGATGTTATCTTGTTCTTTGGTTCTCCCATTCTTGAGGCTGTTGGGTGGATTCCAGTCTGCCCTCCGGGAGTCCTCTGGTTATTTTCACTTGATGCCTTCTTCAGCTGATGGACACTGGATTCTTAGGCTGGCACCTCCCTGATCATTCAGTTATTATCCACACCAAGCATCCATCCACATACATCCTCTATCTCTATTTTAATCACAATTGTTAACAAAGCGAGATGAATACAGCAAAAGGGCGGGGAGTCTCTGGGTGCTGTTTCTGTTGTTACAGAGTATTGCTTTGAGTCTCTCTCTGTGTGAGGAGATATTGTTACAAAGAATTGCTTTGAGAACAGACTCTGTCTTAGAATGTACTAACACAATTAGCAGCTTGCAAGTTTCACAAATAGAGGGAGAGAAACAGTACCAAAAACCAAGAGACCTCTTAATTAGTAATACCCTGGAATTTAAACTATGGGGAATCAAACTCATTTGTGATTTTAATACAGAACTTCTTTAATATGATCCAACAAAGTGGCCCTGAGTGAATAACATAATCTCCTATTAACTACTAAGATTTACCTCTTTGGGGCCAGCTTTTAAAAGTTGTTCTGAGTGCTCTCAAGTCCCATTAACTTCAGTGTGACTTGAAGGGAATGTACGTATTGGTTACTTCTCTAAATAGAGAACAGCAGTGGGAGTGTCCTCATAACACAAACACCCCCATTGAAATGCTTTCCCGTCCCTGTCTGTGTTTAACATTCTGTGATGTGGTGTGACACATAATGATATAGAGTGGCTGATTACCGTAGAATAGCTATGCAGATGAATGATATGAGGGCCTTTGGGAAATCTATTCCATTCTAACGTGGTACCTTGTCACAATATAATGCACTCACATTAGATTGTCTCACACAACCGTGCAGAATGTGAAAACACTGGGGAAGTGGTGGGGAAGCACCACATGTTGACAGCACCAGTTTGGAGTCTTCTGATGGGTGTTGTGATGTTGAGCTAGCTCTAGGGAGATGCCAGGAAAGGTGCTGAGCTCACGCTGGATAACAAGGATCCCAGAGAAGATATTGACAGAGATGAGGTCAGAGTGTGGAAATATCTCATAAACCTGGCATAAAGGCCTGCCTGTGGCGTTTGTTCAATCTCTATTTTGAAGCACGTTAGCAGGTTAATATGTCTGTGAGCTGCCGTTTTGCCTAGTTTGGTTCTCAGCAAGTAGGATGTACGAATAGTATGTCATCACTAATACATTTTACTGTCTTCTCCAGGGAACTCAGGAGTATGACAACGCCAGTTGCTGTGCCCACATATCAGACAAAGGGAAAAAAAAGGCACCCACAAACAGAAAGGAGAAAGCTTGTGTCAGAGTGTAGCAGCGTAGTCATCCGCTCCGGCCCTGAAGGGGTTAAAACAACCCTGGGAAAGGGGTGCCCCGGGGAGTCAATAGGCTAGGCTGATTGGGGAGGCAGCCACAGCTGGGGCCATGCCCCAATCAGGCCACAGCTGGCCCTGTAAAGGGCTGTGAGCCAGGAGCTCAAAAGGACTCTCCCTCTAGCTTCAGAGGGAGAAGGACCTAGCTGTCTGGGAGCTGAGGAAAGGTAAGAGGAGCTCCTGCCTGGCAACTCCCCAGGCTGCAGGCCTTGTCAAAGGCCAAATCAGGTACTGGGGTTGCAGAGGCTGCAGCCTAGGGTTTGGGCAAAGGCAGCAGGTCCAAACTCCCCTTTGCCAATGATCAATGGCTTGTACACTGCAGTCTGCCCCAGGGAGCGGGGGCTAGATGGTGACTGGCAGTAGCCATAGACTGAGGCGAGGTGGGGATAAAGGGTTGGGGGTTCCTCTGGGTGGGGAGACCCAGGGAGAAAGGGTGTACTGCCAGGGGGCAGCACCCAAGATAAAGGGGCACCGGGGTCCGGAAGGGACATGTGGGTTGGGGGTGGGGCCTGAGGCAAGCAGGACACCAGCCTGCAGAGGGTGCTCTGGGCTGCAAGAGCTAATTCCCTGGACCTCCAGCAGGAGGTGCTGTGCTGGTGAGTCATTGCATCACTACACAGAGGTTACAGAAAGCTTCCAGATGGACAGTGGGAGGAGGATGCAAGGGAATATGGTGAAACTCACCAGAGGAAGAGCATCTCAGGTAAAGACTTAACATGTTATGTGACATGTTCCCCATAACCCCTCCCTAGTAAACCAGCCCTGCTGACTGTTCTGACATTGCCTGTTTCCCTGCCAATCTGTGGGAGCCCAAAAGGGGGAGCCTGAGCCAGAAGGATATTCTAGCAAATGGAAACAAAACTGTCACTCTCCTTTCCCCTCCTTGCCTCTTTCTTCCTTTCCTTTCCCTCCCTTACCATTCCTTTGGTCTTTAGTGCTTGTGTTGTGGGGTTTTTTTTCTGTTCTCCCCTTATTTATTTTAGAGGGGGGAGGGAAATAAAATATACATTTAAAAAAAAAAAGGGAGGCTCCTACACTCACTCACAGGGAGCCCAGGGGAGAGGTGAAAAAGAGAAGTTGAGAAACAATCGCCATATATGACTCCTTAACTCTCTGCCCCAGCCTAGATGCAGGTTATAGGAGCCTCATGGCTTCTCTAACTTACAACCGTTATCTGTAGCCTCCAAGGAACCATATGTTGTCTGGGGATATAGACAGAGTACAGTGATCTCCAGCCACTCTCCCTTCCTGGAGGCTGGAGGGAGGAGGTATAGGGACTGGCTATGCCTACTCCATGCCCTTTAGTGGCTTTCCCCATGCTCGGAACTCATGGCAGGGCAGGGTTGTGGGTTGTTTCTACTCCTTTTATGCCATATAAATTGTGTAAAGGGAGTGGAACAGGACAGAGAATCTGCCCCAATGTATTGATTGTGGCCCTTAGACAAATTATTTCAAAAAGGCCAGTTCGACCCTCAGACTGAAAAAGTTAGATGCCACTGTCTTGAAGCAAGACATAAGAGATGATGATTACATAAGAACGACCATATTGGGTCAGACCAATGATCCACCTAGCCTAGTTTATGGTCTTCTGAAAGTGGCCAATACCAGGGGCTTCAAAGGGAATGAACAGAACAGGCAATCATCAAGTGATCCATCCCCTGTCACCCATTCCCAGCTTCTGACAGTCAGAGGCTCTGGATGCCAGAGCATAGGGTTGCATCCCTGATCATCTTGGCTAATAGCCATTGATGGACCTGTCCTCCATGAATTTATCTAATTCTTTTTTGAACCCCATTATAGTTTTGGCCTTCACAACATCCATGGCAAGATTCCACAGGTTGACTATGTATTGTCTGAAGTACTTCCTTTTGTATGTTTTTTAAACCGGCTGCTATTAATTTCATTGGGCGACCCCTGGTTCTTGTGTTATGTGAAGAAGTAAACAACACTTCCTTATTCACTTTCTCCACTCCATTCATGATTTTATAGATCTCTATCATATCCCTTCACTATCATATTGGCTCGTTTCCAAGCTGAAAAGTCCCAGTCTTTTTAATCTCTCCTCATATGGAATCTGTTTCATCTCAATCATTTTTGTTGCCCTTCTCTGTACCATTCCCATTTCTAATATATCTTTTTGAGATGGGGTGACCAGAACTGCACCCAGTATTCATGGTGTGGATGAACCATGGATTTATACAGTGGTAGTAAGATAGTAAGACAGAAAATATCGATATCTTTCCTAATGTTAGGTTAGCTTTTTTGTCTGCTGCTGCACATTGAGCAAATGTTCTCAGAGAAATATCCACAATGACTCCAAGATTTCTTTCTTGAGTGGTAACTGCTAATTTAAATCCCATCATTTTGTGTAATATATAGTTGGGATTATGTTTTCCAATGTGCATTACTTTGCATTATCAAAGTTGAATTTCGTCTGCCATTTTGTTGCTCTATCACCTAGTTTTGTGAGATCCCTTTGGATCCCAGTCTGCTTTGGAATTAACTATCTTGAGTGATTCTGTATCATCTGCAAATTTTGCCACCTCACCGTTTACCCCCTTTCTCCAGATCATTCATTAATATGTTGAACCGCACTGGAGCCAGTACAGATCACTTGGGGACCCCACTATTTACCTCTCTCCATTCTGAAAACTGACCATTTATTCCTACCCTTTGTTTCCTGTCTTGTAACCAGTTACTGATCCATGAGAGGAACTCTTATCCCATGACTGTGTACTTTGCTTAAGAGCCTTTGGTGAAGGACCTTGTCAAAAGCTTTCTGAATGTCCAAGTACACTGTCTCAACTAGATCACCCTTGTCCACATCTTTGGTGACATCCCTCAAAGAATTCTAATAAATTGGTGATGCATGTTTTCCTTTTACAAAAGTCGTGTTGACTCTTCCCCAGCATATTATGTTAGTCTATAATTCTGATTGTTACTATAGTTTCAACCAATTTGCCTGGTACTGAAGTTAGGCTACTAGCCTGTAATTTCTGTGATTGCCTCTGGAGCCTTATTTAAAAATTGGTGTCACATTAGCTGTCCTCCCATCATCTGGTACAGAAGTAGGAATCACCAGATGGTGCTGCTCCACATAGTCTTACAAATTATTTGTGTGCTGGCTCAGCTCAATCTCTGAAGAAATGCTGTGTTGTTAGTTTTGGGAGACAGCTCCTTTTCGGGGGGAGCTGTTGGAACCAGCAAGGGAATTTGCTGTCTTCCTTAATCTTCCTAACTACAGTCAATTCTTGGAGCAGAGTTGCATCCTGGAAACACCACATTGGTGTTTGTGCTGAGATCTCTGCAATAGGGAATTTACTGGGGGTCATTGGTGACCCTCTCTGATGCAGAACTGGTGTACATAACAGTTACACCAAGAAAATACCCCAACTCCATGTGACATTTTCTCCCCCAATCAGAAGCCAGCCTGATAGGAAAAATGGAGGGGCACATGGTGCAGGTGGAATGTAGCTCAGGAGGGGAGGGTGTAGCAGTAGCTGAGTGCAGTTCAAAAGACAGAAAAAGGAAATGTCCAGAGTAGCTCAGCCACTCCAGTGGGGGTGAGAAGAGATGGAAAAGCTGAACGTGGCTTGAGAGGAAGAAGTAGCTGTTAGGGGTTTGTTTGTTTTTTTTTCTTGTGTAACCACAATTGCAGGACCAGGAAAACATGTGAAACATTTGGCTTTTACCAGCAGTAAAATATCCTGTACATATAAATAAGTTATGAATATTATTCACAAGTGTAAAAGCACCAGAATTCCAGGCAGCGAAGGATGAGTTATAGTTAAAGAATAACCGTAACCAACTTCGTCTTAACAGATTCCTGGAGATGGAGTTTAGGGATTGTGCTATCACAGTAAAAAGAACATCTTATCTTCATTGATAAGAGAGTCTCTGGGATGGGCTCATCGAGAGGCGCATGCACAGCACAACTGAGACTATTCAAGAAATGCCACCTGCTGCACACAGTTGGAATGACTGACAGATTGGCGCTTATTCCATTCTTCCGTTTAGACCACCTATTGAGCAAGGGACGTTGGACAGTGATCATAATGGGATAAATATCGTCACAGAAAATGTTAAGTACACCCATTCTGTATGTATGTGCATGTAGACTGAAAAAATCAGTCTGTAATATGTGAATAGTTAGGGCAGCTATGCAGCAGAATGGGCCTGAGCCAGTACACACTGAAATCAATAGCAAATCTCCCATTTATTCCATTTACTAATATTTGGAATTCTACTATTTTGTCTTTAAATTGTAGATATACAAATGTGTGTTTGTATAAACACACTTCCCCCCCTTAAGTTACAGCAGTGACCGCTAAATAAATTCCCAGGCGAGATCACCACTTGGTAACATTTGTGCACAGTTTAGCTGTCACCACTCTAAGTCGTCGTCTTTTGAAAATGCATTCCTTTCACTAGGATGTTTCTGGTCTGCTAAATATCTATGAATATTGTCGGGGGGAGGTAAAATGTGCTGTCTGGATCATATAATATTCAGCAAATATTCCTGTTTTTGTTGAATTTATTCTGCGAATTTTTTTTCTCAAGGGTTCGACCAGCTCCAGTGTTGACATAATGGAAATTAAATTCATGCTGCTTTTCCCCCTGAATCTGTATGCAACTGACTGCAATGTAACAGAATGCTTTCTGGTTCATAAAAAACTGATTAAATAAATCATGGAATGTAACTTCCTTTATCTCCAACAGAAAGTTAATGAAATTTCACTGTTCCCCATCCCCCATGGTGGTGAAATCACTGTTTTATATTGCAGTCTGCAGACACATAAATAAATCCAGGTATTTATATACATGGACAGTCACGTAACCTTTTCAGGGAAAGGGGCTTCCACAATTGTTCTGTCTGGTTGTGTAAGGAAATTAATGAGTAATGCTCTATATGGTACAAAGTTAAAGGGAGAAAAAGGAAAGCAATTATAACTACCCTGCTGTAAAATATCAAATAGAACTTAACCAGTATTTACTCCAATATCTTGCCAGGGATACATAGCTCAGAATATGATTGCTTTTATCTCCATAGGGATCCATTTTATCATGGTGTATGGACCATAAATAGTGCAATACAGGTGATCTTACCTTCTACCCTTTTGTAACCAGCTTTTCTAGGTACTATATGTATGTAACTTCTACTGGCCCCTGGTCAGGCAAAGGGCAAGCGTAACAATAATATCACACTCGGTCCTGTCTGAGCTGATTTACAGCACTGGTAAGTCCATCCCTAATAATAGAGCGCTGAAGCCAAGGAGCACTGTAAGGCAGAACAGGGACTTAGAGTAGGCAGAAAGAAAGATAATTGCAAGTTGCAGCATAATTAAATGTTAATGTCAAGTGCAAAATATTTAGGAGCTGACTGGTATGTGTCAATGCCTATTTGCACAAAACACATACACATTTCTTACAGGTTTGGTTGACATTAAAACCAACAATCTCAAAATGTAGTCCAGGTTTTGAGCCTGATGCTGCAAGGTACCAAGTGCCCTTAATTTCTATAGATAGCATGGGAACTGGGGGTTCTCAGCAGTTTCAGTACAAAATAAGCATCTGACCCTGCAATCAGTTACATAAATTGCATTAAAAATGCTTGATTATTTGTCTCTCGAGTATACTAATATTTAGGCAGATTCTCACCTGAGTTAAGGTTTCTTTGTTGGCAAGATAAATTCCCTGGCCAGTGTTGCCCTAAATTTCATGGGGACGGGGGACAGCTTTGTACATGTGTTATGTACAATGACCTCACAATGAGGTGCTAATCTGATTGGGTTGCACTGTAATGCAATAATTTGTATTAAAATGTGTTATGGTTAGTAATAGACCAATTAATACAATTAGAGATACATCTGGGACCCAGATTTCAGATCTTGACTATCCTAAGGCTTTTGGGATGTTTGAGATATATGGGTCAGCGCATTATAGCAATAAGGATCAGTTGTAATGTTCAGATCTGGATTCAGATTCTGAACCTTTCAAAATTAAGGGGAGGTTTCATCTTGGGTTAAGTTGCAGGCCCATCTCTATGGAAAACTTTTAAAATAAATATATATGAATGTAATGAAACGTATTAGCCCTAATAATGGTCGGTTGCCAGTTTAAATCTAGCTCAAGTCATTATTGTTAAAATCCCCATCTAACTACAGCTTCATGGTCTATATGAAATAACTACAGTGGTCTCAGTCTGGTTCTTACTGGATGTGTATCCATGTGTCACAAACCATCCACACATTTGGCACCCTTGATCCAGTGCCTATATAAGTCAATGGGAGTTCTATCAGGACCTTAGGTCTTATCTACATGGACAAATTTACCATTATACTGCTGTAGTTATAATGGTATAACTCAGTATGGACACTCTTATTCTGGAATAAAAGTGTCCACATGGAAAGTTACACTGCCATAACTGTAGCATTATAATTATACCAGTATAATTCTGCCAGTACATTTTCCTTTGTAGACAAGCCCTTGATCACATTGGAGAATGAGCTACCCTTTTACCTACAAAGCTGGTGCCTCAGAACTGCGTGTGGGCAAGACAGCATGAGGAAGTTGCAGTGCTACTGTCTATGCAGTATTTATTCTCTGCAGAAATGAAATAAAGAAAATTCAGGGCTGCCATTCCAGTGCCATTCATGAGAACTACATTCAGTAAAGTTTTTTTTTTTTTTTAAAACAAAAACTAAAAATCAGGAATGTTTGAGCATCCATTACTTAATGTGTGTGGGTGTCTGTGTATAAATACACAGAGAATTTTCCCCCCAAAAAATAAGAGAACAGAAAAAAAGACACAGAAGGGAAAAGAGAATGCCATCTCAGTTTTAATCTACTAGGAATCAATCAGTTTTCTAAAAAGGTAGCCAAAATCTTTCCAAATTTTCATCTTTTCCAAATGGTTAGTCTTCAAAATGTTACCCACTCTTTAGCTGCCAGATCAGCCATGTTGCTGAGCCAAGCTTCTACCCCTGGAGGCAGATTGTTCTTCCATCCAAGCAATATGAGCCGTTTATCTACCAGCACTGCTCTAGAGAACCAAGCTTGCCATGAGTTAGGGAAGTTCTCAACCTTTCCAGACTACTGTACCCTTTTCAAGAGTCTTGTTTGTCTTGCATACCTAGGGTTGTCAGGTGTCCGGTTTTTGACCGGAATGGCCGGTCAAAAAGGGACCCTGGTGGCTCCAGTCAGCACAACTGACTAGGCCGTTAAAAGTCTGGTCGGTGGTGCAGCAGGGCTAAGGCAGGCTCCCTGCCTGCCGTGGCTCTGTACAGCTCCCAGAACCAGCAGCATGTCCCCCATGCCGGCTCCTAGGCGTAGGGGCAACCATGGGGCTCTGCACGCTGCCCCTGCCCCAAATGCCAGCTCCGCAGTTCCCATTGGCCAGGAACCACAGCCAATAGGAGCTGCAGGGGTGGCACCTGTGGACAGGGCAGCATGCGGAGCCACCTGGCCACACCTCTGTTAAGAGCCGGAGTGGGGACATACCACTGTTTCCGGGAGCTGCTTGAGGTAAGCGCCACCCAGAGTCTGCATCCCTGACTCACTCCCACGCCCCAACCCCCTGCTCCAGCCCTGATCCCCCTCCGAATCCCTCTATCTCATCCCCAGCCCCACCCCAGAGCCTGCACCCCCAGCCAGAGCCCACACCCCAACCCCCTGCTGTAGTCCTGATCCTCTCAGCCCCAGGCAAGAGCCCCCTCCTGCACCTCAAATCCTCAGCCCCACACCAGAGCCTGCACCCCCAGCCAGAGGCCCCCCCCACCCCAACCCCCTGCTCCAGCCCAGAGCCCCATCCCGCACCCTGAGCCTCTCATTTCTGGCCCCAGCCCAGAACCCACACCCCAACCCCCCTGCCTCAGCCCAGAGCCCCTTCCCATACTCCAAACCCCTCGGTTCCACCCCCAGCCCAGAGCCCCCTCCTACAGCCCAAATCCCTCATCTCCAGCCCCACCATAGAGCCGTCACCCCCTCCCACATCCTAACCCACTGCCGCAGCCCTCACCCCCTCGTGCACCCCAACCCCCTGAGCCAGTCCAGTGAAAGTGAATGAGGGTGGGGACTGTGAGCGACATGAGGGAGGAGGGATGGAGTGAGCAGGGGTGGGGCCTTGGATGAGGGGCAGGGCAAGGGTGTTCAGTTTTGTGTGAGTAGAAAGTTGGCAACCCCCAAGTTTCACCTTACTTAAAAACTACTTGCTTACAAAATCAGACATAAAAATACAAAAGTGTCACGGCACACTATTACTGAAATATTGCTTCCTTTATTATTTTTACCATATAATTATGAATCAATTTGAATATAAAATTGTACTTACATTTCAATGTATAGCATATAGAGCAGTATAAACAAGTCATTGTCTGTATGAAATTTTAGTTCATACTGACTTCGCTAGTGCTCTTAATGTAGCCTATTGTAAAACAAGGGAACTACCTAGCTGAGTTGATGTACCCCCTGCAAGATTTCTGAGTACCCCCGGGGTACACGTACTTCTGGTTGAGAACCTCTGAGTTAGGGAATTTCCAAGATGATGGCTATATCCCAAAACACAGTTCTGGAAAGTAATTTTTAAGGAGGTATATCCATTCTCTCATTAATCCTCCAACCTATTTTTATCCAAAAGAATTGTATCCTCCTTGGACAGTCCTAAAATGTGTGAGCCAGAGTGGCTCTGGGAGACTTGCATCTCCAGCAGCGCTGTGACAAGGCCTATCTACTGTAGCTGTTGTGGGGATCAGTGTGAACAAAATATATATTTCTGCCTTAATTGTAGATCAATAGTAGAGTTTTTAATGTTTTGCAAAACACTTTCCCACTCCCCTGTGCTTAGCATCAGCAAAGGGAATAGGGTGACCAGACAGCAAGTGTGAAAAATCGGGACGGGGTGGGGGTAATAGAGCCTATATAAGAAAAAGACCCCAAAATTGGGACTGTACCTATAAAATCAGGACATCTGGTCACCCTAAAAGGGAAGCTGTTTGTAACTTTCACCGTATATTAAGAATTCAGACTAGATTGTGATCTCTGATCTAGCATTGCTTGAAGCTTCTGACTTACCCTTTTTTGTGGAAGACACAAGCTTGAAGTTGCTGAGGTAGTTGTCAATGGAGATCCTTTAAAAGTGGTGCTGTCTCCCCACTGTCTTTGGATTTTCTGCTTTTGTTGGCTTCTCACCTGATTCTGCAATGGCCTTTTCAATGAAGAAAGCATAATGGATAATATTAAAAATCTGTGAATTTCATTGTTACTATAGAGTGAAAGTTTAATGTAGCCAGATTACAAAATAAGAGGACTTTTAAAATTCATGGGCAATCTGATGTTGAGAGAAGAAGGCAAGAAAGTACGCAGGTATGTCTGCACTGCAAAAATAGGTGGGTGTTTTTTGTTTTTGTTTTTAACTCAGAGTAGCTAACCCAGGTTAAAATAACAGTGATGACATAGTAACTGTGCCTTCAAATTCAGATTGGCACCTTGAGTTCAACCCCAGGCTACCCTATAGGCTTTAGCTTGAGCTGCTAACCAGAGTTAAAAGTACAGTTGTTGTCTTCACTGCTTAGCTAACCTGCTTTTAAATAACCGTGAGGACACAACAACTGTACTTTTAATTCAGGTTAGCCACTCAAATTAAAACCTATGGGGGTAGCCTGGGGTTCTACTCAAGGTGCCAACCTGAGTTAAAGGCAGAGTTATCATGTCATCACAGCTATTTTAACCTCGGTTAGCTTCCCTGAGTTAAAAAGCATACCTTTATGCAATATAGATATATCCTTAGACAAAGAAGGTGGAGGAAACAAGAATAGGAAAAAATAAAATGAGTGAATTTATTAGCCCAAGACTCTTTCCCCTCCCCCAATGTTTATTTATAGTTCCTTAAATACAGCACCAAATTAAATTGTTATAATAAGACTTAACTCTCAGAAATTAAATCCGATGATAAGCAGGCACATATTTATATTGTCCTGAAATAGGCACTTATTCAGCCAGTGCACTTAAACACATGCCTAATTTGGGCAAATGCATCATCTCAATGAAATCAGTGTGATTTACAAGCTGAAAGTTATGCATGTCCTTATATATCTTGCTGAACTGGGGCCCTTATCTGTCAGTGTGAGACATCATTTTCTTTCCTCATTTTTACAGCAAGAACTGCTTTTCATCTGAAGTATAAGAAAGGAAGTGTGATCCAACAGACAGGGCAATGGACTGGACCTCTGTTTTATTCCCAGCATTCATTCATGGTGAACTTGAGTAGATCACTTAACCCTAAATGTTCAAACCTAGGGGCCTAAAATTAGGCATTTATATTTGAGCACCTAAAGAAGGTTATTTTTCAGAAGTGCTGAGTATCTGTGGCTCCCATGGGCTTCTTTTCTGTCACAATTGAAATCAATCTGAGAGTTGTTCAATGGGATTAAAGTGAAAGCTCCTTTTTTGTCGTTTGATTGGTTTTTACATTTCCTATAAGCAGTCTAGTAGAATGTTTTAGGTCATTATCCCCTTGAAAATGGCAACTATGGTCAACTGGCTGCTTTCCAGAAGGGGACCCTATGATGTGTATGTAAACTGTGGCATATTTTCTGGTGCAGGATTCCTTCAGTTTTCCCTCTACTAACCCCAACTCATGGTCTGTTATCCATGGTTTATTGCTGATACTATGTCTCTTCCCCTGGGCATTGCTGAACTTAAATTCTCTTCTTCATGTACCACTCTGGTGCCCTGCCAACAATTTTTTAAAAATGTTATTTCCTGGTTTCAGAAAAGGTTTTGATGAATTCAGCCTGCAGGGTTTGCTTGAGCTCCCGTGACAGCAACCCAGATGATTATTTCCTGCCACACAGAGTCTATTTAAGCAAACTTGTGCTTAGTTTAGATTTTCCAGGCCAAATTCTTAGCTGATGGAAATTGTCGTAGCTTCATTGACGTTGCTCATGCCATAAACAGATAGTGCCCGTCTAGGATGTACTTCTCAGGATGAATACGCAAAATCATTTATCCTGTATTTCAGTCCAGCAACATAAAGGATCCTCACTGTTATCTTTACTTTTTGTTTTCACCATCTCAGTGCTGCTATTTCACAAAATTATCATAAGAGTATTTCAGATGACTTTGAGTTTATGTGCACCTGAACTCATTATATTGTATAATTTATAGTTGGTATGAAATGACAATTTCTAGCTATTGTCATCAACAGAACTTTATTGTAGATAATTACTCAACTGGAATCATTCTGAATGAATTAATCAGATTGAAAATCCACTTTAATATTTGTGGCACTCCAACCCTGAAAAATGTAACCATACACATTTTCTTCAGCAAATTGTAGCTATTCATTTTTTTTTAATTATTAAACTCTTTCAGGTAAATTTTGCCTCCCAGAACTCAAACCTGTAATGCCCATACTCAGCTTGTGAGATTTAATTAATTCACAGCGCAAAATGGAATTACTATAGGTATATTGCTCATTCGTAGATTTGCTGGGATGGCAGGTTTTCACTAATTTTCAGGGGTGCAGGTAGGAGCATATATAGAAATTAGGTGCTTGAGAAACTTGGGAGCTTCCACATTCCGTACTATTATTGGAAAGAAGATTTGCTCTATGCTTCTGGGAAGAAGAGAGGATATAGAGTATGTCCCTCACGAGACCCGATGTCACATGAAGGTGTAGTTTTCCTTATTGAGGCAATTGTCAATACTTAGAATCACTGGGTATGTCTACACTTACTGGGGATCAACGCTGCAGTGATCAATCCACCGGGGGTCGATTTCAGCAGATCTAGTGAAGACTCACTCTCCCATCGACTCCAGTACTCCACCAGAGTGAGATGCGTAAGGTGAGTCAATGGGAGAGTTTCTCCCATCAACCCAGCACGGTGTAGACACCACAGTAAATCGACCTAAGCTATATCGACTCCAGCTACATTATTCACATAGCGGGAGTTGTGTAATTTAGGTCGACTTAATCCCATTGACTTCAATGGGACTACTGACAAGTTTAAAATTAAGCAAATGTTTAAATGCTTTGCTGGATCAGGACCCTAGTGCTCGGTGCCATGCAAATTCAAGCCCTACAGAAAAATCAACTATTACCAACTTCAGTGGCTGTTTTTGTTTGTGTACTTTAGTCATTTATCATCCATATACTAACCCATCTCCCCTAAAAGAAATTCTTGAAGTGAAAGCCTAAAAGTATATCTTCCATTCTCTTAAATTACTATATATCATTTATAGTGTGAGATGGAAGCCAGTACCTACCGTATTGGTTTTCCTGTAAGTATCTATCTTTCTGCTGAAATTTTCCAGAAAAAGATAAGCAATATGAAGAAGACAAAGTACCACAATAAACTCTGAAATAGAAAAGAGGAAAAAAATAGGCAATACTTCTGAGATACAAATACATTGTTTCACGCAGAGATGATATTCATTGGCTACAATAGCCTATGTATTCTTGATCTGATGAGTAGAATAATTACCACCCACACATATTGAAAGAATTTTTCATGTCCTGCTCAAAAATGAGTTGAAGCAGAAAAGCAATAAAGTATACTAAAGATAGAAATGTAGACAGAAAAGAAAGCAGAAGGAAAAATTATGCTGAGAAACAATGTTGAGGGCAAGCATGCTGTAGGTAAATTTTTAATTCTTTCATAGGCTATTAATTATAGGTTTAGTCTCATTGTCCTAATACATTTAGACATGGAGAAGTGGTGCAAGAAGTGGTGTCCATGCGGTTTACGAGTGGGTGCAGAAAAGCCACTGCATGCAATTCAATTCCTCCTTTTACATGCTGTGGTTTAAAAATCGCTGCCACTCCCCATCTACAATTAAATATTTTTAGCATATCCTCAGTGTGTTAAAATCATTTATATTATTGTGCTTAGACTGGTTTATTTGCATTAATTTTCCTTTAATCCATCTGGAGTTGTTTATTGACAAGTGTTGCAGCATATCATTGTGTAATTGTTGTTTTTGTTTGGCTGTGCTTGCTTCCTGTATATGTGCAATGTCGAAATAAAGGCAGATCTCAAATACTGCAGGCTGTACAAATTAAGGGTCTGGCAAACCTGTCCCATGAGGCCACAAGTAGTTCAGTGCAAGATAGAGGCCGCTCTAAGTTGCGACAACTGGGGAACTAGCCCCAGGATGAGGCCAAGATTGAGTGAATTCCTAGCATGAGTTAATGCACCCACTCCTAGAATTAGCTTACACTGGTTCCCCCCCACTACTCCATTGAAACTCCCAGAGCGAGATGAGGAGCTTAGGGTGAAACAGCAATTGGGAACAGCATGGAACCACAGATCCTGCTGGTGTTATACTGTCAGGCAGGTGAAAGGGTAGAACCAGGAGTCAGTGCAGAGACACAGGACATGTACTAATAGATCTCGGCAAGTTCCCTCACCACTGATGAAATAATCAGTTGAAAAATCCACAAATCCAGACTTGCAGAGCTCCTTTTCCCCTAAGCAGGATCTACCTGGATGGAGGGTGTGATGTTCTGTACCTCAGGGGAAAACCCAGCACCTCCATGTTCATCCTTATAATATGATTGTGTTGTATCTAATGCAAAGTTTGTCATGTTCATTGTCTTCGGAAGGCTCGTGATGCCCTGAGCATTGTTATAGTAATGTTATAGGTTGTAATTTCATGTATATAGTTATGAGGCTGAGAATGTGTCCTCGTGGCTTAAAGCAAGCCCAGGCAAAAACTCTCCAAGAGCAGAGGGGCAGTTCACACCTCATCAGGGCATGTATGGGACAAACCCAGCCCAGCCTCACAGGAACAAAGGACACTGGCCTAGGTGACAACAAAGGATCTGTTGGACTCTTGAGTGAGTCACCCCCCCCCCCCCTTCCTTTGGTCAGTTTGGGACTGCAATGAGGTAATGCTCACCTGACTCTGAAGGGGCGGGGTCAAAGCCAAGAGGGAAGAAAGAACATGATAAAAGGGAGAGACATTTGGCATGCTCTTCCTCTCTCTCCCACCTCCATCTACAAACATCACCACCAAATGACTGAAGCTCTGATCAAAGGGGAGAGTCTGGTTGAAGGGCAACCAGCCAGCCTGTGGTGAGAAGTATCTAAGTTTGTAAGGGGATTGAAAGTATTAAGATCAGCTTAGAATGCGTTTTGCTTTTATTTCATGTGACCAAATCCGACTTGTTATGCTTTGACTTATCACTTAAAACATATGTTTCATAATTAATAAATTTGTGTTTGTTCCACCTGAAGCAGTATGTTTGGTTTGAAGCGTGTCAGAGACTTCCCTTGGGATAACAAACCTGGTACATATCAATTTCTTTGTTAAATCAATGAACTCGTATAAGCTTGCAGTATCCAGTGGGCATAATTGGACACTGCAAGATGGAGGTTCCTAGGGTTGTCTGGGACCAGAGGTACTGGCTAGTGTCATTCACTTGCAACTAGCTGGGAGCAGCTTACATGCCAGAGACTGTGCGTGAACAGCCCAGGAGTGGGAGCTCTCACAGCAGAGGAGGGTAAGGCTGACTCCCAGAGTCAAGGATTGGAGTGATCTAGTAGATCACCAGTCCAGATAACACCAGGGGAATGTCACAGGGTAATTTGGTCCTAAGAATTTGCAGTGAACTACACACTAACTTTTATTCTTGCTGTTAGCTACTAGTAAATGTTATCAGACCCTTCAGACTACTGAAAAATTCCATAATACCCCATTAATTTCTTCTAACATGAAGAAAAATTGTTACAGCAGTATCAAGAAAATAAATAGTATTAAAAGTGTTTTGGGGACAGGAGAGCATATGTGATTGGAAAGATGACATTTTAGCACCCATATACAAATAGGAATATAGAATTTAAAAGTGAAGAAAATTTAGAGAAAATGTAGGGAGCATGATCATTGAAAAACACTTAGAAAATGCACAAGGACTCTAGCTTGAAAAACATGCTTACAAGAGATGGGGCATTTGAGCTACCTACTGAGTTTAATAGTCAATAGACAAACTTGTTATCCATTAAAGCTTCCCAGAAAAATCTTATGAAGTATTTCCATGTACCTCAGTTACCATTTTTTGGCTTCCCAGAGCCCCTCATTGTGCTTAATTCTCTACTGCCTTGCACCTTCTGTAACATCTTGCACTCACTTTGTTCAGGTGCAAATAATTACACAAGGATCAGGCTTGGCAGAATTTTATTTTGATGGATTATATTAGTTTATTTTTAAGCATTTTTTTAAAATTTTTATTGATTTACATTTTCACAGTTGCACAAGATGAGGGGCTCAACATCACATGTCAAAATATATGAAGTAAATATCTATCTATCAAACTCTAATTAGTTCTCAAGCAGCATTTTTCTTTCTTTGCCTCCCTGTTAATTCTGATTATTATCAATGGAAATATTGTTCGGTCAGTCTGTGTCTGTGTATCACAGATTGTGTCACAGAATGTTGTCAAGCGTCACCAGTGTGGTGCTTTGCTCTATCCAATGTTGATAACTGTCAACTGCATGTGTGTGTTCGCTCTGTGTGCTGTCCCGGCTCTGTGCAGATAGCTGGCACAGCAGACCCCGAGAGAAACCCCAAGGACTACAGACTCCAATAAGGTACGAAGGCACCCTGCCAGTTTATTGCCAAATGAAACAGTCTCTAGCTCCCCAGATCAGATGCCTACAGTTCTGCTAGTACATATGTACTTCCTGACAATGGACTGGCTCAGTCAGTGGCGGGATTTACCACTGCCCCCTAGGCCAGACAAATGCAAGCCCTTGGGGTACATTCTTATTCACAGGTACAAACAAGTTACACCTCACTCCTGACTTATTGAGGTACAACCCCTCTACATAGTAAGGGGTTGCCTATCGCTTTGTACATGTTGGTTCGATCAAAACAACCCCATCCATCATCTTACCCTTTTGCCCTGTCTTTAGGATGGGTCAGCATGTTCCTTGTTATCTGTGTGGAATGTGCTAGTATCGGAGTGTTCTGGTACCATCCTGGCATATGTTTATATCTCTAGTGTCCAGTTCCTTGTAGATATGTGTGTTTTGCAACATCAGCCCTCTCCTTGCCAGACTCTGAGCAGGGCCTGCCTCTTGCTCACAGCTTAACTTTGCTTTATGTTAACAAGGGCTTGACCATTGCTTTAGTTCAGGCCTTAGGCCTCATACTGGGCCTCTGATACAAGGGTTTATGTTTCAGGGCCTCATCTAACAACATATGTGGTGAAATTGAAATTTACCGACATTTACTGATTAAAAATCTAATCCTTCAAAGACTACCCATAAATGTTGGGCTCAATTCTCCATTTATTTTGCATTCTATTGATTTAAATGGAGCTACTCCTGATGTGCCTCAGTGTGACATAGGGTTGCCAATTTTGGTTGGATGAATGTCATGTGATGAAATCTCCAGGAAATTTTTAATTAAAGATTAATCTTTAATTCCTGGAGACTCCAGGACAATCCTGGAGGATTGGCAACCTAGTGTGACAGGCGAATCAGGCTTGCATACAGCCTGGATCTGTTTCTTCTCTCACTAACACCAGTTTTAGAGAAGTGTAATTCCACTGACTCCAGTTAACTAACTCTTGATTTACATTGTTGCAAGTGAGAGGAATCAGACCTAGGATGGCTAAAGTTGCTAATAGATTTTCCCTACCCTGAATCTTTGCCAAATATGCATAGACTTTCCATGAAAAGAAAAAATCTGCATGAGAATTTTCCAGAAGATGTGTTTCTTGGGTAGGCTAAAGAAAGGAGTCGAAAATAGAGTGTCTAGTAGGAAGTTAGTCACAGAGATAACTATGGAGCTGCTACAGGACATAGAGAAAGGTTGTTGAAGAGAGAAGGTGGATGAGGTAATATCTTTTAACAGAAAAACTTCCATTTGTGAGAGCGAAACTAGCTTCTGAAGTTGCGTTGCTCAGCTTCATTGCCATACTTGGCCTTGTGGCTCATCAGTGCCCTGGGGTGGCCCAGTACTTTCTCGTATAAGTTATTTAAACCCCTAACTTGGCACTAAAAAGAGAAGAAACTAATTAGGGGAAAAAATAGAGTGGCTGTGTTGGATACTACCCTCTACGGACGGACTGTTTCAAACAGCAGGGTTACTTTCAACATACACTTATTTCCATTGCAAATACTAGATGGGAAGCTGCTTAACATTCTCTGTGTAGGATTCAGAGTAACAGCCGTGTTAGTCTGTATTCGCAAAAAGAAAAGGAGTACTTGTGGCACCTTAGAGACTAACCAATTTATCTGAGCATAAGCTTTCGTGAGCTACAGCTCACTTCATCGGATGCATACTGTGGAAAGTATAGAAGATCTTATTATATACACACAAAAAGCATGAAAAAATACCTCCTCCCACCCCACTCTCCTGCTGGTAATAGCTTATCTGATAAGCTATTACCAGCAGGAGAGTGGGGTGGGAGGAGGTATTTTTGTGTGTATATAATATCTTCTATACTTTCCACAGTGTGCATCCGATGAAGTGAGCCGTAGCTCACGAAAGCTTATGCTCAAATAAATTGGTTAGTCTCTAAGGTGCCACGAGTACTCCTATTCTCTATGTAGGTTTTGCAATAGAAGGTAAAAGCTGATGGCCCACAGTTCAGTTGAATGCACCAGCCAGCTCTTTGGAAAATAGGAGGATCTGAGCTAAAATTCTCAAGTACCTTAACAAAAAAAAAAAAGGGGGGGGGGGAGGGAAGGTTGGGGGTGAATTCTGTTCCCACTTACACTGATGTAGTTAGATTTCACCAGCATAACTGAGGGCAGCATTTGGAACAACTTGGTCCACAATGTAATTAAGTTCAACATCCTTGGAGGAGGCAATTTACCAAATACTAGCCCAGTGACACTACCTTTTAGAAAGGAAGATTTGTATTTAAAAATGAGGAACTTAATCAAAATGGTACTGAAGTCTAAAGTAAAGAAAAGAGAAATTCCTTAGACGTGACCTGGATGCTACTTAACGAAACAATGCAGAGCCTCAGAAGTCATGCATACCTCTGAATACAAAAGGAAGCAGGAAGGCAAGAAATAAACTAATATGACTATATGGCAAGGGTCAAGAGGTTATTCTAGCCAAAGTGAGATCCTGCAGAAACTGAAAATCTACTCTAGTAAAGCCTATAAAAAGAAGCATAAACTATACCTGGCAATATGTAATGAGGTTATTAGGAGGGCTGCAATAGAATTTGAAGGGCAAATGAGTAAAGATATTAAAAAAACTAACAAGAAATTATTTCAGTATATCAGAAGCAAGAAGCCTGCAAAAGAATTGGTGAGTCTTCTGGATCACCAGCGGTTAAAAGGAGCAGTTAATGAAAATAAGGACTTGACTTGACTCTTGTCTGAGGTGCCAAAAAAGAGGAACAAACTGATGACAAACGAAAAAACACCAGGTCACCATGCCCAAGAGTTCTGAAGGAACTTAAGAATGAAGTAAGTGGCTGAGCTGCTTGCAAAAATATGGAGTCTTGCATTAAAATACCTATTATACTGGAGGATAATAAATTCATAGATTCCAAGGCCAGAAGGGACCACTTTGATCATCTAGTCTGACCTGTATAACACAAGCTGTAGGACTTCCCTGAATTAATTCCTGTTTGAATTTGAGCATCCCTTTTAGAACAGCATTTAATCTTGACTTAAAAATTGCCAGTGATGAAGAATCCGTCCCAAGCCTTGGTAAGTTGTTCCCATGGTTAATTACCTCACTGTTTAAATGTTTGCACCTTATTTCCAGTCTGAATTTGTCTAGCTTCAATTTCTAGGTATTAGATCTTGTTATAAAATGTTGTATCTATATTATAAAAAGGTTGTATAGGTGAGCCAGGGAACTACAGCCCAGGAGGTCTTTCTTGTGTACCTGGTAAATTGGTTGAAATTATAGTTGACATAGAATTATAAAACCTAGAAGATCGTGATATGGTATGGCCTAATTGTCAGGGCTTCTGCAAAGGAAAATCATAACTCACTAATAACTTATAATGCTGTGAATATGTCAATAAAATGGTGGCTAAAGAAGAACCAACTATGTATTTTATTTAGACTTCCAAGAGGCCTTCGGTAAGATCTTCTCACAAGAGGTCAGCCTTCCAAACCTCCTTTCGCCATCCTTCTTGCAGATACCCCTTTCCCAACATAAACTTTTCCAAAACAACTGCTATACCAAATATCCACAACTACTACTGCTGGGAACAAGAATTTGGTAAAGGAGTATATGCAGAAGGGCCAAAAGAACACAGAGATGAGGTTGTGATGCATGGTCTGTGGTGGATGGCAGCTATAATAATGGTCAGGTGTGTGCTTGTGAGTGGATAAGAGGGTATGGGCTGTTAGGTGGCTTAAATTTTCATTTCCCTGCTTTTGTAGGTTTATCATCAGCCACGTTACAGTAAGCCTAACTTGTTCAAAATGATGTTTTTGTATATTAATATAAATCACTATGTGCTCACCTAGAACACTGTTTTCAAAAGGATATAGCACAAATAGATGAGAATGCGTGAGAATGATTGGGGGCATAAAAAAGAGTGAGAGTGAGAGAGTCAAAAGATTGGTATTTGTCTTAGAGAAGACAAATAAAAGAGGGCATGATAAATATATGAAAAATAACAAATAGTCTAGAGAAGGTAGATTAGGAACTTCTATTCACCCTTTCTTGTAACACAAGGACAATGGGACAAACAATGATATTGAAAGGTGTCAAATTCAAAACTGACAAAAGGAAATAACTTTTCACACACAATTAGCCTGTGGACCTCATTCTGACTTCATGGAATCTGGATTAGATATTTATATGGCTCAAAAGAATAACAGAGTGAAGATTAAAAGACCTCAAAAGTTGGCAGGAATATTAAAACCTCATGCTTCAGGGCATAAACCAGCTTCTAACTATTGGAAGATTAGGAAGAGATTTCACTAGGAGTAGAAAGAAAAGGAGTACTAGTGGCACCTTAGAGACTAACCAATTTATCTGAGCATAAGCTTTCGTGAGCTACAGCTCACTTCATCGGATGCATCCGATGAAGTGAGCTGTAGCTCACGAAAGCTTATGCTGAAATAAATTGGTTAGTCTCTAAGGTGCCACTAGTACCCCTTTTCTTTTTGTGAATACAGACTAACACGGCTGCTACTCTGAAACCTGTCACTAGGAGTAGGTAATCCTATAACTGCCTACTGCAGAGTTTCCTGCATCTTCCTCTGAAGAATCTGGTTCTGCCTGTGCCAGGATACTGGCCAGGATAGACCACTGGTCTGATGTTCTATGGCAATTTCTATGGAAACTCTTACTCCATTTAAATGTTATTTTACACGGCAATACAAGTCTTATGCAGTTTCATTGTGGATCAAAATTGTGCCCTGTACTATTGTTAAATCAGTGGTTCCCAACCTGTACTTTGTACTGGAGTTTTGCCTGAGTTAAGTTTGCAAGATAAGACTGCAAGATACACACAGCTGGTGACAGATATGCGGCTAGTATTCAGAGGCTCCCATTCCTTTGCTGAGCCAGCTAGAATACACTTCTCTAACAAGGTATGAGCTAAAATCTTGATGATGCTCCAGTGTCCCTTTCATTGCTGTATAATCTTGGGAGCAAATTCTGCCTTAGTTCAATGGGTGCAACCCCCATTGATTGTGGGGTTGTGCGAACCCCACCTGTATAACTGAGAGTGGAATTTGGCCTCTGGTTTTACTGGATGGAACAATAGACTCTACTAATGTTCCCCCAAAATTTTCTTCTTTCCCTCTCAGTCATGTGGTTCAAACTGAAAGTCTGAGTGCTATGCATATTCTTATTTAGACTTCTATCTCAGAGATTCCAGACTCCTTGATCTAGCTTGCTATAACCAGTGCTGTACTGAAGACACAAAATAACCAATGAGTGGCATCCAGAAGATCCACGATTTCTTTTTCTGAGGGTTGTTTCAGTGACTCAGAAATACAGAAGTTCTCCTTGAAAAAAGTGAACAGTCATTTATGTGATTAACTAGAGCTGGTTGGTTTAATACTAGAAAATAATAGTTGATAACTATATCACTGACATTTGCCAAATAATATATTCCATGTATAGTACTGAACCAGCTCTAGTGCTTGGGTGCTTTTCCGTATCTTGACTTGCATGGAGGTATTAAAGAAATTGGACGTCAGGGACCACATACTTAGAGCAGACAATGGTATGGATGTGTAGCTATTATATGTTGCAGCTAATCACATCTGCTCACCACCACATAAAAAGATAACATAAAAAGTTAAGAAAATCTCTTTTGAATGAGTTCTGTAACCTTGCTTTAGAAGAAATTCTAACATGGTTACACCGTTAATTTTTCCCCCTAGCCATTCGTGTTGAAATATTTTGTACAGATTCATACTGTGTGTTAGAATCTTGGACTAAATATTAGAAATGTTCTAGCATTGAAAAGCTAGGCCCAAAGAAAACAATCCAGGGACCTGATCCTGATCCTTTCTGAGGTAAATCTATTATTTGACTTTTAAATGGAGTTTCTTCTGAATACAAAGTACAGGACTGGTCCTCATATTTGTTACCAACCTCCCCAGGAATAGTCAAGTGACTCAATCCCCCCTTACTATAGTGGAAATATGTGAGTCAGTATTTTGCAATACTCAACCCTAACACCTGCAAACCAATCTCATTGAAATAATGATGGCCTTTTACAAGAGTGAAAGAATATAAAATATGCAGCAAGATCAAGAGATGTATCTGATTTTTTTTTTTTTTAAACTGAAACTAATGTGGCTTTGCATTTTTTCTCTTGGTCTGGGAATGCATCTCTTCATCTTCCTATGGCAAATAATCCATGGAAAATTTGGTCACCCCTGTCAGATTAAACAGTCCACTTATCACATAAATTCTCAGTGAACTTTTGTTTTTTTCACAAGTTAGAAAACGTTCAGTATTGCATAATAACTATAAGCATGAATATTTGATTACAAAAACTTCCATAATTGTAACAAATCTGATATACTGCTGGAATCCATTAGCTATTCTGTTTACTCCATAAATGTACATTTTAAAATATCTATTGAAAGCTAGTGTCCCCAAAGATTTGAAGCTGGGTATTTATTATGGAGCTAGGTTTTGAATATAAATGATGTACTTCCCTGGGAGTTTAGTCAACATTACATTCACAATGTGTATTTCTAGATTTAATGAATATTTATGCAACAGCATCACTCTTGCTGCTTTCTCTTATGTGATGAACTGCAGCTACTATTCTGCAAACACTCCACTGTACTGCGTTTGAAAGTTACATGAATATGCCTAGTCTGATACACAAATAAAGTAGATTACATAATTTAAAAAAAAAACATACAATCTGGTAGTAAATACATGTTACTCTAACTCTGCTAAAACTTTCTGGTGTTTTGACTACTTGCAAGAAAATCTGAAATTATCCCTGGATTTGTAAACAGACTGTTACACATCACTAACTTTCTTTAATGCAGTGAAGATCTGATTGATATGTGCCAAGATTATCCAAATGTATGGATATAATAACTTGTACTGTGCATACCATTGGTTTTTAATCTGAAATTTGGGAGCTCTTTCAGATGTAAATAAATTTGCTGTCTGATTTGGGTGAACCAGTCTAGCGCTAATTTGGTAACTATAGCAGAAAAAAGGGCAGATCATCAAAAATGCTCCTCACCAGAGCAAAGAGCTCAGCTCTCCTTTGGACACTTAAATATAGTGACCAGATTTTGAAAAATGGTCGGCACCCTATATGTCCCAGGGAGCGAAGCTGTTGCTGCCGAGCACTTTTGAAAGCCCAGCCACTTAGTTAGGTTCCTAAATAGGAGCTGTTGTATGTTGAACTCTTTGGAAAATCTGGTCCTAAATGCAAAATACACCAGACCTACTGTGCAGTGAAAAAACAGGGATATGTGTGCAGCCCAGCTGAAGATGGAACCTTAACTATTGAATGGGTGCCGGAAGTTTCAAAAACACAGAACATGGTGAGCGCTGATAGAGGTTGCAAAAACTATTTAAAGGGCTACTGCCCTATTTCTATATACTACATTTGCATTTCCGGACTTTTTGTGAGCTGAACAGTGCAGCTTACTTAATTTATGTGGGGGAGGAAGGCTGGGTTTTGTTTTTTAGAGCTTCTCTCTCCCCTTCCCGCCCCCGCTTCTTTCCCCCAAGGTTAAAAGAAAATTAAAGAAAAATAATAGGGTGCTAGCTGACTTGGAGAGTTTCACCAGAACAGATTATAAAGTCCTTCAGCCAGAGCTTCTGAATATGGTAGATCCAATAAACTCTGCCAACTTTGCCAGAAATGCTTGTGAGCCTCCTGAGTCTACACAGACTACTATAAATATTTCTATTGAAGTCAGTAGGACTATTTGTGATAGTTACATGTAGTACTGTTTGTGAGATTGGACCCTAAAGCAGATAGAAGAGCAACAGATGATAAAAAAAAAACGAACAATTTTATATCTTTTTAATAAGGCCTAGATAATGGGACCAGTGCTGGACCTAATTTGCCATTGCCCGGCACCTTTGACTCCAGTACAAAGTGAGTATAGAAACCTACCATTCTGATATGGTGTTGCAAGGTGCAGGACAATGGTGAATCATGATCCTTCTTGCCAGATTTTCTCTCTCAGAAATACAAGCAGCTCATCATACCTCTTTCTTCCTGGCAGACAAAGTCGGTGAAGTCCAGTAATGAATCTGACCGAGCTGATCATTTTAAATCTGCCAGTATAGTATGAAAATGTTCACACCACTAGGGTATAATTTTTTTTAAAAAATATTCAGAAGGTTAAAGTGATACTGTCAGCTGCATTTTTAAAATAATTTTTCTCCCCTTGCCAATGTTTATAATATTCTCCTTCTAGCTTGAAATTATATCATTTCCCAGGTGTTTTGCATTGGCCTTCTCCAACTGGAAAAAAATCAGTTCTGCTTTCCTTTTTCCTTAGCATTACAAAAGCCCTTTAGGGCTCCACTTTAAAGAAATCTGTGCAGTTATTTAACACAATATGCAACTTTATACTGTATAAAAATACTAGGAAATACACACCTGGAAGCTGTTTGAGAAGGAAAAGAGACAAAAACAAAAGCATCATCCAACACTTTTAAATGAAAGATATACTACTTTTTGTAATCCTCTTTAAAGTTTACACACCCAATCACGTTAATAATTTGTTCTTCACGTGTGTCTCATAACCACAGCCCAGAGACAATAGTGCATGGCAGTCAGCCTCCCCGTACTTCTAGTTGTGCAAAGGCTGTGCCCCCGCACTGGTTATGCCCAATTATGAGGTGCAGTTTATTCAGCTGCCAGCTGAATATGTATGTGGGTAAGGGGGGGGAGTCATGTCCCCAACATCTCAGTGCGCTCTGGGATTGCCATGTACTCCCAGGAGTATAGGGAAGGAGCAGCACAAGGACTGCAGTTCTGCCTGGCCTTTATGATAGTGCACAGAGGGTGGGGGCACACAAGGAGCTTTCCCCTTTGTACGGGCCAGTCAGAATCTAATAAGGGTCCCAATCTACACAGCAACATGCAACCAGTCATAAAACCCGTCCTTCAAACAGAGCACCACACACACTGAATGACAGGACATGTTTTATGTGTCTTTCATCTCACTATTGCCAATATGAAACAGCAGTAAAACTCACCCACCATGACAAGGGCTGAGGAAAACAACACAGGAAGTGTCTATATTAGAAGAAGAAGCTGCTTTATTTGTGCTATGTTGCTCATCATGATAAATGCATCAAACAGGAACTAAGCAATGCCTCTTCACACCCCTGACTCCTTTAGCTGTCCTGGCAGAAATCTGTAGTGTAGATCTGCCCTAAGCAATTTGAAGAAAGTTTAGAAGGAGTCCAGAGTGGTGTCCTACACTAAGTAGCAGTTTATTCCAGTCCCTGAATGTTTGTCAGTCAAGGTAAACTCCCTCTAGACTTCCTTAGACTCCCAGGTACCAGATTCTGATGTCGTTTACACTGGTGTAAATCTGAAGCAACTCCACTGACTTCAATTTTATGCTTGTGCAGCTTTGGGTTCAGTATGTAAGGCAGTGCAAGTTAGACACTCAAGGCTCCATTGCCCTCCCTTAGATCCAGTCTACTGCTATTGAAGAAAGTTGGAGGAGATGTAATTCGCCTGGCAAGAAGCCAACAGAAGGTGTAAAAGGATGTGAATTAAAGTAGCCCAGACACAGAGGCTTCAGTGGAATTTAAGAGACCTGGATTTTATTCCCCTGATTTGCTTTGTGACCATGGGCAAATCACTTCACCGCTTTTCCCCCCGCCCTTCCATGTTTTTTTTCTGTCTTGTCTGTAAGCTTGTCAGGACAGAGGAAGTCTCTTTATGATGTATGTGTGCATAACAGAGCTCCAGTTGGTTAGGGCCTCTTGACACTGCTACAGTACACATGGTAATGATGAGGCGAAGACTCCTGGCATACATAACTTCTCCACTTGGCAACTGCCATTAAAGTACAGAGCAGATAACGTCTCCAGGATCTTGGTAGCCACATGCACTATTGCATTACCATAGCATTAAGGGACTCCTACTGCAGCACAAGGAGATATGATTTAATCTAGAAAAATTCCTTAGGCTAATTCCTGCTGTCTAATTCCAGGCAGTCGTTACCAGGAGAGTTAAGAACATCAGGCATGTTACTGGTCTGTGCTTGAGACAAACTAAGTATAAGGGAAACCAAGAATTCTCCCCAAACCCCACATAAAATATTTGAACCATGTAGGCATACACACTCCTAAAGGCATTGCTGAACTCTGCCTATGAGTAGTAATCTAATGACCTATTTTCCAGGACTGCAGTAGCTATAAACAGCCTCAGATGTGTAAAAAAGGTAACTAAGCTTTATTTTTTTTTAATGGATTTTGTTTGTTTCTATTCCTATGCTCCCATGCAAGCGAGATAAGTAGAGCATGCTTCTTACTCCTGCCTACAAATTTCTCTTCCTTGATCCTTCTAAATCCCCCGTTGGAATGGATTCTGTTCACACTTCCACTGGTGTAATTCTGGAGTAACACCATTGACTTCACTGAGGTTACTCCAGAGCTAGACTTGCATAGCTGAGAAAAACTGGCTCTTTATTTTTTCAGGGTCTTGACTTCATATTCTTTCTCCCTTCTTGAATTCCAGCAGGAATTTCCAGTTTGCTGCCTCCTGTTTGCTGTTGCTGTTATAAAAATCTACCCTGCTGTTTGGTTTGCACTCACTGAAAAATTTGAGCTGCTTTTCCAGTTCCCACGCAGAGCTCCTAAACTAAGCCTGTGAAGCAGCTCATCAACCAACTCTCTGGATAGATCACAGGCTATTGCTTCATGTTCAGCCACCCACCACTCCCCAAAGAAATGTCACCTTGCTGCTTCTCTGGTAAGCTACTATTCTCTTGGAAATTCCCATGCACTCCCCCGTCAGCTAAAGAGGAAAAGAACAAAAGGGTATCTGGTATGAAAGAACAAGTTACATCGAATTATATTGAGCTCAGTATGTTAATTAATTTTAAATGAGCTCGGTATGTTAATTACTGCTTCTGTCTTTATGGATATTCTTGCCTTTAATCCAAAGGAGTGGTTGAATTCTACAGCTAGGGCTTCTAATTTTCAACAACGTGCTCCAGACTGTACAATACAAAAATAAAGGGGACACTCTTTCCTGAAGAGCTTACAGAGCTTACAAAGCATCTGTGAGCTAAATGTGATCAAGTAACTTGCTGGAAGTTAACTATTGCTCCAAAGATTACCTATTTTGAAAACAAATTACATGTGGAAAGATGATAACTGAGATGTAAACATATAGATATTGCCAGACTGTAGCTGATAAGAGGAAAGCGTCTACATGTAACAAATGCAGGGGTTTAAGAAACATATTTATTGAGGATAAAGGAGAATTAACTGTTCCCGCCATCTTTCTTTCCCCCAACACACCCACAGAATCATGAGTGGAAGTTTAGAATGTGGTAGCAAAATAGGTTTTTAAAAGTACAGATTTCAATTACACATGGTCAAATTCACATAGAATTTCTGTTTCTAATAAGGGAAAATAATTCTTGGTTACATTGTACAACATGGATTTTTCCTTTTATCTAATAGCTTCAGTCTTTATCCCAAAAAGTCTGATTGTGATAATATGTATTAGCATGTGCAATTCTAATGAAGTCAGTGGGATGATTTACCATAGAAAGAACTATGCCTCAGTAAGTGGTAGGATTTAGGCCCCAGTTCTGCAACATTCTCCATGCAGGTAGACTTCTGTTCCCATGTACAGCCCTATTGACTTCAGTGGGGTCCTGCACAGGTGCTAGGATCTCCCCACATTGAGTAGCTTGCAGGGTTGGGACTTAAGTTTGTTTGCTAGGGAGCATGTAGAGAACTAGGTACTCCTTGTCACAGTTTAGGGCAACTGCACCCATGTTCCCCCCTCTGTGGTCCCTCAAGGGCACCCACTTAAATATTTCTGGCTCCCAGCCATCATCTCTCCTGAGCAGAGACCTATGTCTCACTCCCTTCTGATGGAGGATTTTAAGGCTGCACAGCTCCCTGATTTACACTGTGATATCCCCAGACTGCCTAAACAGACAGGAGTCTGAGCTTTGCTTTCTCTCCAAAGATTATGACCAGTGTATCGCCTGCGGTTACAAGTTACCACACAGCTTCTTCTAAGCAAGCACATTTATTCTTAAGGTAAAAGCATTGCAGAGAAAACATGAAAATAAAAAAGTGCCTCCATGCATGCTAAAAAGCTTAAAAGAGGTCACCCTGCCCCCCAATCCAACCTAGAGCTCTGATAGGTTTCAGTCTTTCAAAGCCCACATCTGGGTTTTCCCCATGGTTACAAGTTCATATACATTTTAGATCGAGAACCAGGACAAAGGCTGGGTAGGTCAGCTGTTTCTTTATACAAAGTGGGCCTTTGAGCTTGGCCTTCCATAACAGGTGATCAGCAGACAACAATAACCCTCTGCTCAGGGCATAGCTTCAAAAGGCTGGGTTTTTGCATAACTGGAGTTGGGGAATATGCATTAGCCTCTCCCTAGTATTCCCCAAGAAATCCACTTACTGTTTATTGTCCATACTTGTCAGCCACATTTTCAGTATAGTCTTTTGAACTCCCAGGCCTCACATCTATCACATCTCCCCCCTACAGATGTTACATACAACCCAGGCCCACAATAATACACAAACATAATACAATAAAGGATATTGTAATCCAAGGATATTACAGGAAATTGCCATCTCTGTCACATTCCCATCTTTCCATGTTGGTCATATGTAGCTCTGTACACATTTGGGGAAATATTGTATTAATGTATATCTATAAAATGACTGAGGTTAAAGTTATTATAGAGTCTAGAATATTGTGCTTGGCTGGATGACAGACCAGATCAGTTTTAAGGAATCTAGCGCACTGGTGGATCATTTAATTAAAACTACGAGACACACAGCAGTTTTTGGAAATCTTCATATCCTGTGGATTACCAGCTACAATAAATGGATTCTGACTTAGATTCCTGAGAACTTCTTAGAACAGGAACCATGGCTGCTTTTCTCTTTGGAAAATGCCAAGCATGTTGTGGCTGCTACTGGAAGTAAATAAATTAACAGTAATAAATAAGTGAAATGATTGATTTTATAATATCTAGCTATGGCTATCAGAATCCAGACTAGGAAAAAAAAACCATATAGATGTAATTAAGAATAGGATTTGGACTTTTATGAACACTGGAAGAAGCCACACAAGTCTCCTCTTCATATTCTGTGCTGTTTCTGAAACATGTTGATTGTAGGTATATGGCTACTCATATCTAGATACCTTCCAATAAAATAAAGAGAGAAAAATTAATGAAAAAGCAAAACTATTTAAAATTGCCTAGTGCCTCCAATCTTCAGTACTTTATGGGACATAGTTTAAAATAATAATCTTTTACGACTAAAGTAAATTTGTAATGGCTCGATTATGACTTACAGCTTTTCTGTTTCAGAAATATTACTCTGTTGCATTTTCATGTACCAGCAGATAGTACTAAAATTGACTTGTTCAGATCAGAGCATCAGATGGATTACCAAACTAACTGAAGAATAGAATTAATGGAACCATTCTTACTGTCAAGTATCTTATCATTCATACACAGTAGATAAGTGTGGCAACTGCTGTAGAAGCTGAAGCCGTGTGCATGTGTTTAAAGGAAATAAAGATATGTAATTATTGTAAAAAGCCACTTTATGTAAAATTCCTTCATGTACAATATTCCCTCTGTCCTCAACTTGTACCTCCTTTTCCCCCTTCTAAAATGTGATACTTAAATGTTACTGCTGAAAATATGGTGGTCTAAACAACTCAGTCATCCTGGCCACTAATTTGCTAATTGGCTACTGGCACTTCCTGCAAGGAATATGCAAAGCAATAATACATTCTGAAACTCAGTGTAAAACCACTTTATCTAAAATGATTTTATTACTATTCTTATTTATTTGTATTACAGTAGCACCTAGGGGCCTTAACTGAGATTGGAGCCTAGGGCCTGTACAAATGGACAGTAAGAGACATTCCTGCCCTGAAGAACTTACAGCATAATTAGATAAGGCAGACAAAGAGGATAGAAGGAGAAAAAGGCACAGACAGGTGAAGTGACTTGCCCACACTCACCTTGATGGTTAATGGCAGAACTTGGAATACAATCCATGTTTTCTGAGTCCCAATGCAGTGTCTAATCCATGTTGCCTCTCAGATTTCCCTTCCATCTGAAAACATTAATTTTGCAGTTAATTGTATTCTTGGAGTGATACGTCAGCACAATCTAGCTGAAACAGCCTTTTAGGAGGTTCCCTCTGAAATACATGCAGTCCACAGATAAGCAGAGATATGCGGAGACAGGTAGCTCCATTTCATGGAGAATTTCAGAATTTTGAAATTTGGTTTTGTTCCAATTTGGAACAAACCCAAACATTTAGAAGTACTCTGCAAAAGGGAAAGCCCTGAAGTCCTCAACTCTGGGGCAGTCTGCCTGGCTAACTGGCACAGAGCCATGGACTCTGGAAGCACTGGGGTCCCCAAATCCAAGGTGGTCTGCACGGCTGGCTGCCTTGAAGCCATGGACCCTGGAAGTCCAAGCTATTGACAAGCCACAAGCTTGGGAGCTGATGTTCCCAGTCTCCCTATCAACCCACCTGGTGGCTGTGGAGGAGCTGGGAGCCCTCCTCTACAGTAGCTTACCAGGCAAGCTGCCGAGGAGCTTGGGAGCAGGGTCTCTCAGGACTTCTGGGCTCTCAGCTTCCCCACCAGGCGAGCTGCTGAAGACCCAGGACCCTGGAAGCCTGTGAATTTCAGCAGCCCACCAGGTAGGCTGCTGAGAAGCTCAGCAGACAAGCTGGCAGGAAACCAGAAAGGTTGCCGCTGGACCAGCATGAAAATTGAACCACCTCTGCAAAATATTTCGATGAATCAATGTTCTGTGACGGAAACATGTTCCGTCGCATATACAGCTCTAGAAATGTTATAGTGTCCGAATTATAAGCTATAAAACTGTACTTTACCTCTGATTTAATAGAAGAGGAGCAAGTACCCCCACCATGGGCCTACTAAACCAAAGTGTCCGAATGCTGCGGGGGAGCAGTGTTCACTCTAATTTTTCCCACCCATGTGGGGAATGAATTTTGTTATGTGCACTGTTATGGAGGTGATGTGTGACACATCACCTTCATTTCAGTGCACATAACAAAATTCATGTGGTGGGGGTAGGGCCGAGAGGTTCAGAGTGTGGGAGGAGGCTCAGGGCTGGGGCAGAGGGTTGGGGTGCAGAGGTGTGAGGGCTTTGGCTGGGGGTGTGGGATCTGGGGTGGGGTTGGGGATGAAGGGCTCAGGGCTGGGACAGAGGATTGGGGTGCAGGAAGTGAGGGCTCTGGAGTGGGGCCGGGGATGAGAGGTTTGGGGTACAGGAGGGAGCTTAGGGGCTACGGTGGAGAGAAAGGACTCCCCCCAGCTCTCTCTCCCCGCAGCAGCAACAGCACGTGGACTGGGGGGGAAGGGTGCCTCTCCCCACTGCGGCTGCTCTGGGGTTAGGGCTGCAGGATAGGTGCCCCTCCCCCGGCCCAAGCAGGTCCGGGTCGGGGGAGGGCCGCCCCGGCTGTGGCTGGAGCTGGGCCACTCTGGCCTCACCACCCTGCAGGTCTGGGCTCCCCGGTCACAGCTGGGGTCGGGCTGCTCCGGCCGTGCCTGGGGCCATGCCACTCCACCCCAACCGCGGCTGGGCCCCATCCGGCCGCGCCGCCCCAGCAGGTCCGGGCGACTCCACTGGTTCTGGGCCGCGCTTGGGGACGGGGGAGGGTGCCCCACGCCCTGGCAGGTTAGGAGCCAGGCTAGGTGCGGGCTGGGGGAGGGGCGCCCCTCCCCCGGCCACAGTAGGTCCCCAGGCAGGTTCCTTAAGTGCTTGCGCAGCGCTAAATAGGCTGCTGCACGGCCACGCAGCTTGCAGGGAACTTAGAGGAACTCATAATGTTGGCTGCATTCTCACTTGGAAATACATGTAAAGGTTTCAGACCCACAGTTAGGAAGTGTTTACTCTCACAACCAAATTGTGCCATTAAGGGCCCAGTTTTCAGAGGTTCTGAGTATCCACAATTCCAGCTGAAGTCAGCGGGAGCTGTAGGTGCTCAGCATTTTTGTAGATCAGGTCCTTGAAGCACAGGCTTGTGTTGGGGTGATGTGGAGCTGAGCCAGCTCATGAAAGCCCTGAGAAAGAGTGGGCCTCAGGAGGCACAAGTCTCTTCCTCCACTGCCCAGTGTGCAGAAGAGCGTGCAAACTTGTACCAGCTTTTTAGAACAATGCAGCCTTGTCCCCTGTCCACATCCAGCCAGTTCTTTGGGCCAGAGCAAAGGTGGAGGAGCAGAGCTATGACCCACCACCTCCCCGCCCCATTGAGGCACTTTGTTTCATTGGGCGTGCAGGGAGGAAGCACTGGGGAAAGCGGTACATTTTGAGAGTGGCACTTGGTGGCAGAGGAGGTACTGGATAGGAACATGGGACATTTTGCAATGATATTTTTTCTTTGGGCTTCCAGGCTGACCACTCCTTCTTGCTTTTGTTGGGAATTTCCTTTAGTGCATCCCTTACTGGTAGGCATTTTGTGCTCTGTGGTGAATTACATTTCAAAAGGAGTCCTAGTTAATCCTTTCCCTCAGTCCTTAATCTCAGACTCTTTTGCAATATTTTTCAGCTTTGGAAGCAATCTTGATTGGAGGAGCCATGCCCCCCGTGACTGTCAGGTCTGACCATCTCTCCTCTGAAGCCTAAGAGGAGGAAAGCCCATAGCTGGAAAGGTGAGCCTGGAAGCTGAAAGGAAAAAAACACCAATGTGTAACATAAATTTATCCTTCCTGCACATGTTCATGCTAATCAACCTTGGTGATAGAATGTTCCCAGAAAGGAAACGCTAAATGGGCAGCCAAAGTGAATTCACTGGAAAATTAAAGCAAATGTTCAGGGTCATGTATTTGCCCAGCTCTAGTTGTGATTGTGATCTCTTTTTGCCCGGTGTGGCCAGAGCCTCGTGAGAGCGCTACCCAGGCCCAGCCGTGATAATTGACAAGTGTGTGCAAACTCAGCCTATTGTTTCAAATATCACACATGCACTTAATTGCTTGTTTCAAATATGAAATGGATCAAAAATGAACAGACGAGTAAAGTGAAATACTCTGTAGAATTCATATCACTAGTCTGATTTTATAAATACTCTGGGGTACATTCTTCTCTCATTCAATGCTTGGGAGTCCCATTAGTGTTAATGGAAGCTACGTGAATGCACTGAGAGAAGAATATCCCCCTCTGAATTTGAAAAGGAACTTTCATACTGGGTCGTACATGAATGAAAGAAAGAATATTTATATTTGCTTTGCCAGGGAATGGTTAGGAAGGCAGAGGGAATAACAAGCAGCGTAATGATGGGGTTATTAGCAGTGGGGGCTTAACAAGGGAGTTAACAAGATAGTGGATTTGGAAGAAGTAACGGAGGAGGAGGTATTTAATGGATGGAGGTTGTCACAGTTCATGGCAACTGCATCTGTATTCTCCCTGTGTGGTCCTTTGAGGGCACTTACTCTAGTCCCCCAGCTCCTCAGTCATCACCCTTCTTGGGCAGAGACCTGTGTCTCTCTCCCTCCTGACTGGGTTGCACAGTTCCCTGTCTACACTGTGATATCCCCAGCAAGCCAGGCTGTATCTGCACTTTGCTTTCTCTCCAGACGCTATAAACTGCATAATGGCCAACAGTTATAAATAACCACACAGCCCTTCCTAAGCAAGCCCATTCATTCCTAAGGTGGAAAGCATTACAGAGAAAATTTATTTAAAACAATAAAAGAACCTACACAAATGCTAAAAAAACCTTACCAGAGGTCACCCCAACTCCAGCCTTGGGCTCTAGAAGGTGTCCGTCCTCCCAACCCTTCCACAAGGATTGGAGCCCTGCTTGGACAGAAGATTCTGTCCATTTGCTGGATCAGAAAGAAGGCCCTGAGCCCATTTAAATTCAGGCTATTTATCCAAAAGCTTTTTCTTTGTCTGTTGGTCTCTGGAAAATCCTATTTGCACTAGTATATGTGAGTCTTTCCGGGAGATGGTACCGCTCCGGAAGGGTTACAACCTGGCCGATTTGCCTTAATCACCATCCATTGCTTTTAGTTCCTGGAGGAGCTGTTGTAGCCCTCCCCCATGAAGCAGAATACATAAACCATTCATTTAAAACAATGGACCCCAAAGATACCTAAACTTAATTCAGTAAGTTTCCCCAAGGATATAAAGGAAACAGCCAGATCTGTCACAGAGTTAACTAAATAATAAATGGACAGAGGCTTTGTCCATCAGGAGAATCATTGCAAAACAGATTTTATGTGGGGGGGAAACACATTTTTAAATTTAAAAAACTGGGACATTATCTTTGGCCCAATGGATTTGAGGTAATTGGAAAGTGGAGTATAAGCAAATGACTCTGCACAAGATTTTATGTGAATGATGTTACCAATCTTCTATCAGCTCCTATTAATTCTACATCCAAAGTGTGCTCCCATGAGGACACTAAATAAGCTACTTGTTAAAAGCTGCTGATTTCCAACATATATTCTGTTCTGTTTTCCTGGGCCAATGGATCTGTTCCTGTGGCTCAGCTGTGGGGAGCCAGAGAGGAATGGGGAAAGAGATTTATCACTAGGAACCTGGGCAGCATTTTCCATCTCAAATTTAAATTCTTTATATGTGTCCTTTGGCTCTTTAGAAGGCTTATTTTGGTGTCCACTAGATTCTGTTATTCATTTGTATACCAAGTTCATTTATGGAGCATTGCAAGTACAACTACTTCTACAGGAAAAGTAGGTCATGAACGTTTTTCACAAGGGTAAATTATTAGTTTTCAGAGTAACCTTTGAGTGTGACTTCACAAAGCATTTTCTTGCATATACTAACTTATAAACTTGAGCACTTGCTCCAAGCTGAAGCAATAGTTCAAGCCAATAATTGTTTAAAGTCTAATTAAATTATAAATCCCTTAGGGCAGAAATCTGGTTTTCTTCTATAATGTATAGGACTGAGGATATTGTTGGTGCTTAACAAATACATAATAATATATTATTTATTACAGGTGACACCTAGAGTTAAGGTTGTCTGACATTTTCCATTAGAAGATCCTGTTTTCAGTCACTTATAACTTTGCCAAACTTCAACCATTTAGGATGAGTGTTCATGCTAGGTGTCTGCCTCAGGCAGTTTTTCTGGTTTTTTGGTGTGTTTTGGGGGTGGGGGGGGGTTGTTGGGGGGGGGTGGGGGGGGCACCATTTCCAAGATCAAGGATAGGGAAAATACATTATTTTGCTCATGTTAAAAAATTCTGTTGACCTTTTCTTTGAAAAGCTCAAGGGTCCCCAGGCTTAGGAGTAAGGAGTGTCCTTTTTGTCAGGGTTATGTCTTTCGCTATCCCCATGAAAATGTGCTCAAATTTGACCAAGTTGCAAGACTCTGAAACATGCTGTTTGCACATGCTCAGTAGAGACTTCTTTGATTTTAGCAGCTAAAATCCCTGAAGATTCCATTCTCACTGAGCATGCTCAAGCCTCTCACAGTTCCTAGTGCTAATCAGACTCTGCATACACCCATCCCCACAAAGTGACTGATGTGCTTCATCCCCTCACAACTCCTATATGTGACTAGAATACACATGTTCCAGCCTAGGACTACAGGGGTGAAGCTAGACTTTCCCTGTAATTGCTGCTTCCAGCTGCTCCAGGCTCGGACAGGGCCAGAGACCTGAACTGAGAGCAAGGAACCTTTCTCTCTGGTGCTCTCAATGACTCTCCTTCGCCTGCTCGCACCCAGGCAGTATGGAACACAAAGTCTGATTTGAATGCATCAGATCTGGAACTGGTGGGGAGAGAAGCCTGGACTGGGAGCTGGTGAAGGAAATTGTGGGTGGGACTGGGAGCTTGTTGGAGTGTACATTGAGTTTGCTGGGAGGAGGGGAGGAGACTGGGATTAGGAACCAGTGTGGCAGGAGTGGCAGTAGTGTAATGAATGAGGAAAGAAAGAAAAAGGAGGGTCTCAGGGTTAAACTAATTGAATGCTGCCCTGGCAAATTAGTTTCGATTCTTGTCTCTGCCACAGAGCTCCTATGCATTGCTGGGAAAATCACCGAAACCAGACTTTTCATTGGTGGTCACTAATTCTGTGTACCTCATTTTCTGGGTGCCCAATCTGAGACCCTTGGATCTGATTTGCAGAAGTGCTGAGTACTCACAGTTACAATTTAAGTCCATGGGAGCTTTGCTTTGAACATATAAAATGCTATTTTAATGCTAAATACTCTGAAAAATGAGGTCCTAGGTGTCTCAACTTGGGCACCAAAATTAGTGGAAATTTATTACTTTAATCTCTCTGTTCCTCAGTTCCCCATCTGTAAAATGAGGATAATGTCCCCTCATCTCACAGGAGTGTTGTTCAGATAAATTCATTAATATTTTTGATATTATAGTTATGAATGCCACAGAGAAGCCCTTTAGGAAATTAATATTCCTGTCTTCATACCAGGGTTTGAATAGCATACAGTACATAAGGCCCAGGACCACACATTGAACAATAAGGAGAAAACAAAATTTTGAATAGCTGCTCATTCAGAGAGAACTATCCATCTTGTGCACTGAATGAGTTAGGAAAGCTTGTGAAAAAAATAGTATCGTGATAATATAATTAAATGACTGGATTTTGACACACAAGGGAGCCAAATTAAGTTACTCAGGCAACTTTAATTCTGGCATTTCCTAACTTTGAGTGCTTGGTTTCACAGCCTTAATAATATTCCTTTAACATAGGTAGAGGTGGTTTTTTGTTTGTTTGGGTTTGGTTTGGTTTTGTATCTTTTCATTATGTTTTCTTTATTGTACTCAGAAACTGCTCAAAGGCAAAAACCCCAATCCATATGAAGGCTAAACTCATGTTGAGTTTATCAAGCAGACCTCAGATTGAATATTTCCTTAGGCATATAAGAGACACTAAGAACCTTCTGGTTTGACAATTTAAATGTTAACAGCTGCTCTGGACTGTTGGCTGAATGACTGTTGGCCGAATGATATTGTGAAAAACTGTCTGTGCTGATCCATGTTTGCTGTCTCAAATTAAGTGGAATGCTCCTTTTAATCAAATCATTGTGTAACATGTTTTAGTTGTGATTAATTCACTGCTGCTTGACTCCTGTTTTACACCAGTGCAACACCATTGATTTCAATGTTTTGTTTTTATTTAACACCTTATTTATCTCAACATTAGTGTAAGTAGGAAGACACATACATATATCCATTGTGTATCACCTAGAGTGCATTCTGTGTTGCTTAGTGTCTCTTAAATACATAGGCCCAGATTCTCAGTTGTGCCCTCTATGAACTGAGCAGAAAAAAAGTGGAGGTCACAAAAGAAGTTTTTTGGAACTCCCTGATCCTAGGGCCCAGATCTATACTGGCACTGTCCCTGGTGTAATTTAAAGCAGCCTCTGGGCTGACTACACCAGCCTGGGACTGTTGGAGCAGAGTTATACTCCTCCCACATCCTCATGACAGGATTGCTCATCTGGCCAGTTTTAAACCAGAGCAGCTCAAAGCAGGCAGACCAGGGGTTAGGACCTGAGCCCTGTGGAAACATTAACCAAGTATTCTGCTTGCTAGCTGAAGATTGGAGATTTTTCTTCAAGACTGGATGTTTTTCAAAAAGATCTGCTCTAGGAGTTATATTGGGGAAGGTCTATTGCCCGTGTTTTACAGGAGATCAGACTAGATTATCACAGTGGTCCCTTTAAGCCTTGGAATGTATGAATCTATCATTTTGATCAGGCTATAATTAGATTCTTGTGCCTTTGATCATTTCCTGATGCACATGAAGAAAATATCGCAAAAAGATCCAACCACTTGTAAGCAGTATCTAGTGCTCTCAGTGCTCTTCCTGCTGGGAAGGAGCATAACATATAAAGTACTCTAATAGGTGCGCTTATCACTACTCGTGCCTACTTGCGGCATAATTATTCCATATTTCAAAATAATTTTTTAACAACTCTCCACCCCAACATACAGCTTTCAGACTGTTCAGCAATATCACAGACCTGTGTTAAGATGAATAAAATAAAGGTGCCAATTTGCAATCTGACTGTACATTTATGAAGATCTACTATTAAAAATGAGAGGAACCAATGGTGGGTTAAAATGTGGATTCTGGATGCAATTTTTGTGTTTTCCAACCATGGAGTTGCTAAACACTGTGTCCCAGGTCCTTGGCTGCAACAAAGTAGTGCACAGAGCAATTCAGGGGTCTAAGGAGGGAGGCAAAAGTGGCTTTAAGACATCTTTATGCTTCGCCAATCCTAGGTGAGCTGTGTACCATGCCAGTGTCCTGACATAAACTGGAGCAGCCTGAAGACTTGTGCTAGTTGCCTGTGGCCCCAAGGACTGTTCCAATGGTACCAACTGCAAACAGTCCCGATACAGCAAGCAGGTCAGCTGCGTAGGGTGATGTGCTGACCATTTCCCCGTATGCTAGTCACAGGGATGGTGAAGGGAATACTACACTAACTCTATGATCTCCAAAAAGCTCCTCTACCCTGAGGTAATCCTTCCATGGCCAACTCTTCTGTCTTAAGGGCTGTTCCGCACTGGCCATGCTATTCAACAAGGCTATAGTCAGTGGAGAATCTAGCCTGTGGGCCTGATTCTCCACTGCCTTGCACCTTGTATAGCAGTTTACAACTGCGTAAAGGGAATGTAAAGTGGGTGTAAAATGCTTCTATTTTGATTTGGGAGGCTTTACCACTGAAAAGGGTAGACCATAACAGGGTTCAAAAAAAGAACTAGATAAATTCATAGAGAATAGGTCCATCAATGGCTATTAGTTAGGATAGGCAGGAATGGTGTCCCTAGCCTCTGTTTGTCAGAAGCTGGGAATGAGCGACAGGGGATGAATCACTTGATGATTACCTGTTCTGTTCATTCCCTCTGGTGTACCTGGCACTGGCCTCTTTTGGAAGACAGGATACTGGGCTAGACGGACCTTTGGTCTGACCCAGCACAGCCATTCTTATGTTCTTAACTGTAATTTACACTCACTTTAAGGCACTGTACACTGAAAGAATGATGGAAAGTGCCATTAATGTAAATGAGACTCAGACCCACTTTGTATAGGTTTAAAAGACAACCCAAGGGGCAACACAGCAGAGCATTGGGCCATGTAGAAAGCACCTCAAATTACTTAGGAGAACAACAGAAGCACAGATAAAGAGGACATGGGTCACATCAAGAGCAACTAATCCTCCTCTTAAAAAAAAAAGTTGCGGGGGGGGGGGAATCCATAATTCTTTTAAAAAGAAAATTTTGTTTAAAGGGAAAGTGTTCACATGATAAACTGAGTATTCTAGAGTGAGAGAGAGCTTCCTGTGACAATTCAGCCCTGCTAATCTCTCATGGCATGTCTACACTACAGCAGCGACAGATGCATAATTACGGCCCTGCAGCTGTGCCGCTACAGTGTAGATGCTTCCTACATCAATGGAAGGGGTTTTAGGGTCAATGTAGGTAATCCACCGCTCTGAGAGGCGGTAGCTAGGTTGATGGAAGAATTCTTCAGTCATCCTAGCTGCATCTGCAGCAGGAATTAGGTCACAGACCTGAGCAATGTAACTAAGTCAACCTAAGTTTTAGGCCTCTGTAATGGGGATGAATCTCCGATAATATTAGAGGTTAGCAACATGACAACCATCTCCTATACACAATCTGTGCAATTGATTATGTAAGCTCTGACTAAAGTAAACTCTTGAAATCTGTCATTCTGTGAAAAACTTCCAAAGGCTAAAACTGTTGTTTAAACTCCAGTGATGGGGCTGATTTCCAGCTTGGCTGATCTATCTGTTATGTTCTGTCGACCTAAAATTGCCATGATAGTCTCAGTTGGAAAAGGCATTTCTTATTTCCTGCCCTCAACTGATGTGTAGTGTTACTGTGGACTGTTAGGCAGCGGCCATTTCTCACCTCCGAGATGGCTGTATTTCAGTGGGGAGTGCTGTATACAGGGCTAGACTGGGCCTAGCCTTGCATAGTTATTCAAGGGAGGAGGGTACATGGAACTGCCCACAAGCTCATAATTAACCAAGGCACAATTCCGTGAGGCACCATAGCACCCTTTTTTGTTTGCGCTAACCACACAACGCTAGTCTATCAAAATTGAGGAAGGTAAAACCCCTCCCCACCAACCAACCAAACTGGCCCAGCTTGAAGAGAAGCATATACTTCATCCTTTCAAAGGGCGGCACAGCTCTGGTATGCAAGCCCCTACAGGAATTCTGGGTGAATCAGCCAGAATTCCTCCAAGAGCTCCTGCTGTAGTATGGTTGCCCAACCTTCCCCCCTGCAGCGTGACCATGGGTTTAAGAGCTGCAGTCTGATCATAGCACTTTGAGATCTTTCTGGTTGCATTGCACTATATAACTGTCAGTCACCATAATTAAATTCAGCACATGAAAGCTGCTTACTGTGGCTGGAGTTCATCGGGTGTCCAGTGTGTTTGTCTTGGAAGTTTCAAAATCTGAGACTGCCCTGCTACTTTTGGTTGATGGTCTCCTTCTGGCAATGGACATACATCAGATGTCCATGACAACTGTATTTGATCTTTCACTGCCCTTTCAGAGGGATGAGCATGAGGTGCCATTGAATCATCTGTGGGACCTGGAAGGGATGGCTTTACAGTGGCTCCATTCATAGGAGGACCCAGAGGGGGCTGTGTCAGGCCATTGCTCATTCTGCCCCAGGACTCTCATGGGTAACATCCTGTGCAGTTCCATCTCATCACCGTCATCCCTGCTCACTGTGAATATGTAGCTACTGGGGGGGATTGTGGGGTATTTCGGCATGCAATATCATTCCTTTTTCACATCGAACCCAGATTTTGCAGTATCCTTGCTATTCTGGTACTTAAATGAATTAGGTTCCTCGATGAAAACTAGCTGGCTTAAACTCAGTCTATTTAGTGGAGGTGATGTTTGTGGGCAGAGGAATGGATAGGTTTATAAAGAACAAATAATTCTAGCCCAAAATGAATTAAAAAAAAATCTAATTACAAAATCAATGGATGAGGGCAATGAACTATAGGTAATATGAGGACCTTATTAAAGCATTTGATGCAATGGGAGTATTCACAAATTAAATGTTTCAAAAATTCATTCAGCATGGTTCAGATATGAATGCTTATGGATTGAAAACCAGATTGCAAACAAAGGACAAATTGTATTAAATTGGGACATTAGGTGCAGGAGATTATTTATTATTATTACTAATATTTATATTACAGTAGTTTACACACATGTGAAGACAAGATCTCTGCCCCAGGGAGTTTACAGTCAAAGGCCCCTTTCTGAAAATGGGTATGCATGAGCAGAACACACTGCTGTCTCCACACAGAGTCATTTGCAGGACGGAGACACAGCACAAGAAGAGACATTTTTATTGCAATTTAGGATACTGCCGGGATGTGATGGGATACACCCCCACTCCCTTAGTGGAAAGGCTAATGAGTATTCCTGCAATCAGGCAGCACCAATTAGGCACACCTGCAGAATGTGCTCCACCTTGAGAAGTGATGATTAAAAGGATGAGACTGGCCACAGAGGAGGGAGTTTTCTAAGGAACAGGGAAGCTACTAGGCACTGCTAGTGAGTTCCAGTAACAAGGGGAACTCAGCCTGAGGCAATTGCTAACCCTTTCCTTCATCCCCACCTCCTATTTGAGGCAGATGGGCACTACTTCACTTGGTAAGAATGAAGGCCTTGGAGGGCTGCTTCTAGCCAGTGACTTGTGGTGGGTTCTGGGAAATGCTGCCTGGGGCTAGAGACAAGGGGACTGTACTCTGTGGTCTAAAAAGACCCTGGGAGTGAGCTGAACTCCTGCTGGGAACAGTAAGATTGTCCAGGAGAGGGGATTTCTCTAGGGGACCCAGGGGGCAAGATACTATGGCTTAAGCCTCATAAAAAAATAATACAAAGGGACCTGGAAAGGTTAGCATTATGGGCTGGCAGCAACAACGAAAGGAGAATCAACCTGGGAAAACAATCCAAAATAGGCTGTTTTTAATGGCTGGGAGGAACATGGAAAGCAATAATAGCAAAAGGAATGTAGAAAAGTGTCACCGAAATATCCTCTGCATCAGAATCATCTGTAATAATGTAACATAAAAGGTCCTTAATGTGGGTTTAAATGTAACTTACTCACATTTCAAGGCCTCCTTATGCTGCCACAGAAATATAAATGAGAATTCAGGTCCTATTGTCTTCAGGTAGGAATTTTTAGTTAGGATTAGGCTTACTCAACCTCTTCTATGGCAACCATAACGCTTCTTAACTTTTCCGACTCTCATCTTACAGATTTGCTCTGCTAAGTTAAAAGTCATGAGTCAGACTCTTTACAATCTGGAGTTATTTTTTTTTTTAATGATTTTTAAACTTCCCTTACCCACTCCAGGTGCCTGTGCATATGCAGGCCTGCCACTTAGTGCTGCCAACTCCTCCACATACGAGGAGTAAGGGGACGCTGGCTGCTCCAGCGGCAGCTCATGCTGGCACTGGCTGCCTGATGACGAAGCGCTTCAAGCTCCTCCCCAAACACCAACGTTTTAATTCATTCATTCTAGGCCTGCCCATCCCCGAGCAATTAATTGTGCACCTCTTAACTCCTCATCAACTTTGCCTCCTCCCAGCCTCTGCATCTGTCCTTGGCCCTTCAGCGTACTGCTCCTTCTCCAGCTCCAGGGGTTCTTCATTCCCCTTTTCCAGGGCTGGGAGGGAGGGGAAGAGCTGCAGCAGAATCAACTTCTCCCTCTTCCTAGGCCTGGGAGGAGCAGGAGAGAAAGCACCTGCTTGGGGTCTTCAGTCCCCCACCCTTCCTTCTCTCCTAGGCCTGGTGTTAAAAAGATGGGGAGGAGGAGGAGCAGAGAGCAGACTAACCCATTTTTCCAGGACAGGAGGGAACAGAGCTGCCCTGAGCTACAGCGCTTTTTCTGCTTTCCATCCTCTATCCAAAACCCCATCTTGGTTCCTCAGGGAAGGCAAAGAGCTCTGCCTCCAGCAGCAACCCTGACTGTCTATTCTTCCCCTGGAGATGGGTAAGGGGAAAGGTAGCCAACCAAAGGGGGTTTTCCCTTAGACTAGGCTGGAAATCACTAGCGAGCTGGAGCTTCTGGCATCACTGGGAGACTAGCTCCAGTAGGGGCCAAAACCAGGTACTCAGGATGACATCATGAGACATGGCAACAGTGCTAATGTATAAATAAAATGTGCTATATATTTGCTATAACTGCATTAATAAATCATGGATATGTTGTAAATGCAAGAATGTGCAATATGCGAAAGAATGCTTGAAATATGATGGTACTGTTGCTACTCCAACCACAAACGTCCTCAAATCCTATATTCTCCTTTAAACTAAATCAATAGCTCTTTTACTTTCAGATGTGACGGTTCCCAGAGCAATTTATGCTGGCATAGTTTCTTCACAAAGAAGGAAAATCCTTCACTTGAGGTTTCACTTCACTGGCTTGATCCTGCAAAACTTTGCTTGTCTGAGAAAGAGTTACACAGGTGAGTAGTTCCATTGATTGCAATGAAACTGCCAATTTAGGAATTATGCAGCTGAGTGTTTTCAGAATTGGGACCTTAGTTACTCTACATTTGATTTTTCTGCACTGACCCTGTTGCACTTTGGTATGACCACATAACCAGGGAAAAACACATTTGTGCAGGCGAAGCCTTTACACGCAACTTCATGGCATTTCTGTGTGTTCGTCTGGATGTAATGCGGTAAACTTGAGCACTACATCTTCTCAGTTCCAAAATCTCAGGGAATGTTCTAGGCACTGATGAGCAGAACCCTGTTGATTCTTTTGAAAACTGGAAGACTGGAAAAAGCTATTTGCATTTAAAAAGTTCTTTGCTCTGCCCGCTGAGATCCACCAAACAGCTGTGGGGAGATGCTCAGGCAGCAGGGGGAGCCAGAGGGCAGGAGGCTTCCTTTTCCCCTCCCTCCTAGCATGCTGCCTCCCCAAAGCCTGCTGCATGACGGGGGCGGGGCGGCGGGCAGGAGAGAGAGAACAGTAGCTGTTTGGGAAAGGTACTTGGGGGTAGGGGGCGGGCGAGGAGAGATGCACAGAATCCCTGGGATCTGGTTGAATGGGGAATGTGAGTGGGGGCAAGAGGGAAAAATAGGGGGCACACAGAGCCCTGGGGCTGCGGGGAATGGGAGGTAGATAGAGCCCTTGTCATGAGGGAGGGGACAATGTGGGGGAGAAGTCCCTGCAAGAGAGGGGAAAATGGGAGGGTGGCACACAGGGAGCTTCTGTGTGGGAGGGGTGCTGGGGGAATGGAGGGATGCAAGGACCCTGTGGTCTTAGCTTGCAGAAACAATGCAGTGGGCAAAATCCTTAGTTTATTTCAATTTCTTAAACTCTTAACAGTGCTGAGAAGTAATTCTGTATTTCCTCACTTGCGTGATTAAAATCTTATTTAATGTTAAATTAGCTTAATTTTTGCGTGTGACTAACTTTTGAAGAAAATAAAATGAAAAAAGTTGTTGTTGTTGTTTTTAAATAAACATACAAACAAATTTTAACCAAAGAAGGAACTATAGAGTGACACAATATAACCCCACCTCACTCTCATAAATACTACTAAATGTGATTAAGAGTTGCAGAATCTTTTCGCCTGATTAACCAGTAGTAGTTATCAGTAGTCCTGTTACACTTTATTACAAACTATTTGGTTAACTTTTTTTTGTACATTTCTTTTTCATTTTTGTTTTATTTTTTCTCTAATGTTTATTTGTATTTAACAACTATGGCCACATGCTTGCAAACACTTGACCACATGAGTAGAAAGGTGGCTAGAAAGCTGGCTAGATTGTCAGGCTCAACAGGTAGTGATCAACAGCTCAATGTCTAGTTGGCAGCTGGTATCAAGCTGAGGGCCCCAGGGGTTGGTCCTGGGGCCGGTTTTGTTTAACATCTTCATTAATGATCTGGATGATGGGATGGATTGCACCCTCAGCAAGTTCGCAGATGACACTAAGCTGGGGGTAGAAATAGATATGCTGGAGGGCAGGGATAGGGTCCAGAGTGAACTACACAAATTGGGGGATTGGGCTAAAAGAAATCTGATGAGGTTCAATAAGGACAAGTGCAGAGTCCTGCACTTACGACAGAAGAATCCCATGCACTGCTACAGGCTGGGGACCGACTGGCTAAGCGGCAGTTCTGCAGAAAAGGACCTGGGGATTACAGTGGACAAGGAAGCTAGATATGAATCAACAGTGTGCCCTTGTTGCCAAAAAGGCTAATGGCATATTGGGCTGCATTAGTAGGAGCATTGCCAGCAGATCGAGGGAAGTGATTATTCCCCCTCTATTCAGCGCTGGTGAGGCCACATCTGGAGTATTGCATCCAGTGTTGGGCCCCTCACTACACAAAGGATGTGGACACACTGGAGAGAGTCCAGCAGAGGGCAATGAAAATGATTAGGGGCTGAGGCACATGACTTAGGAGGAGAGGCTGAGGGAACTGGGCTTATTTAGTCTGCAGAAGAGAAGAGTGGGGGGGGGGCAGGGCAGGGGAATTTGATAGCAGCCTTCAACTACCTGAAGAGGGGTTCCAAAGAGGATGGAGCTAGGCTGTTCTCAATGGTGGCAGATGATAGAACAAGGAGTAATGGTCTCAAGTTGCAGTGGGGGAGGTTTAGGTTGGATATGAGGAAAAACTTTTTCACTAGGAGGGTGGTGAAGCACTGGAATGGGTTACCTAGGGAGGTGGTGGAATCTCCATCCATAGAGGTATTTAAGGCCCGGCCTGACAAAGCCCTGACTGGGATGATTTAGTTGGGGTTGGTCCTGCTTTGAGCAGGGCGTTAGACTAGATAACCTCCTGAGGTCTCTTCCAACCCTAATCTTCTATGAGTAGCTTTACACAAGAAAGTACTTACTGACTTCAGTGGGAATTAAATACGTACTTAAGTTATTTCCTGAATTGGGATGCTTGCTTAAAATAGTGACTATAACTTAAGTCAGAACCAGACTTTGCCAAGGTGTGCTAACCTCTCTGAGGATTCTGTTCTGTTATTTATAGGTTCTTAGACTACCCTCACCGGTGTAATATCTGACCCACTCAATAAGGACTAACAGCTCCTAGTTAATTCTTTTTCTCCTCAAGTCAGGACTTCATCCCCAGCCATTTTTATCTGGGCATGCCTGGCCTCCATGCCTACCCTCCATTTGGATATCTTCTTGTGTGACATCTACCCTTGCGTTTCTACCTCTGTCATTTTTCTACTCCATTATTTTTAGGAGGTGGCTAGCTGGCCCCCTCATATTCTATAGCCTGGCCAGTTGCTCCTCCCACCTCAAATAAGATCCCAATAGTAATGATATTTCAGCCAGATTGCACATACAGTATTTTGGATCTCTGGTTAGATGGTTGGATTATATGCAATGTGGCCAAGTTAATGTTACTATTACAACCTTGGGTCAGAACCTCCGCTGCTATAAAGTAATGTAGTCCCACAGACTTCAATAGAATTATGCCAGTTTGCACCAGTTAAGGATCTGGCTCCGTAACTTCTGCATTTCCTTACATTGTAATGTTCGCATTTGTAACATTAATGTTGCATCAATATCAAATTTTTTTCTATTTTATATGTGAGAGCAGTTATGTCACAGTTATATCCAAGTGTAAAAATATACTGTATCTTTGACATAGAGGAACCTCAGCACTTGCAGTAGAAAGGAGGCCGCAACATTTTCTGGCAGGTAACGTGATTTTAGTAAGGCTTTTGACACAGTCCCACATGACAGTTGTTCCCTCTGTCCATTGAAGGTAGGACAAGAAGTAATCAGCTGAATCGGAAGCAAGGGAGATTTAAGAAATCGAGAAAAAAACTTCTAACACTAAAAATAGCAAGCAGTGGAGCAGGCTTCCAAGGGAGGTTGTGGGATCCTTGTTGTTGGAGGTTTTTAAGAATAGGTTACACAAATACCAGTTAGGGATGGTCTAGGTATATTTGGTCCTGCCTCAGCACAGGAGGCTGCATTAAATGACCTCTCGAGGTCCCTTCCAGCTGAACACTTCTATGATTCTGTGCCTCTCAAGGAAGTGAAGCATGTGTTTCAAGCACACACACATTTTTCTGTTGTGACAAGTGGTGAGCCAACAATTTAGCAGTTTTAGTGGCATGTCAGTGCCATTTACTGTAACGTTTTGATGTTGCCTTTTAAGTTGTTGTTCTATTTAAACATAATCATATTTCCCTTTTCAGAGAAAAAGTGCCTAGCAATCAAATAGTTTACAGGAAAATAAACACCCTCCTTCTGAATGGAAACACAAGGTAACAAACTGAAGAAGCACTACCAGCATGCACTCTGGGTGGCCAGAGAGAAATGGGCAGGTAAGGGATGCCAGCATTCACTCTAACTGCTTACCTAGGAATAGCTCAAAGGTCATGGCATGGAGATCCAAAATCCATGGTATCCATATTCAAATCTAGTTCCCCATGTAATTTACTGGATAGAGAAGCTAACTTTGGGCCAGGTTCTAATCTCATTTGCACCAGTGTAGCTTTACTTGCCTTTTACATCGTGTAGGCATTTATTTACACATGTGTAAGATGCACCCACTCTGATTTGGTAGCATTTTATATCCACTTTCATTAACTTTGCACAGGTGTAAATGACTGAGTAAGGTGCATGCTGTGGAAAATCAGGTCCATAAACTTTACTGTGGAGATCTTGCAAAATGGTAGGCATGCCATGACAACAATGCTGAATTGCAAGGTATGCCCTCAAAAGATGCATGTGTGTGATATGCCTCGCCCTTGCATTTGTTTGCTAAGATCTCTTTTTGAAAAAATTTAACTCCTCAGCATTGGAGCCTTTGGCATGTTAGTAATTTAGAGTTAACAAAAGGTTTAATTTAATATATTTAAAGGTTTAGCAAAATCATTGGCTGCAGCTGTCAGGGGGATGTGTTAGAACAGTGGTTCTCAACCAGGGATACACGAACTCCTGGGGTTGCACAGAGATCTTCCAGGGGGTACATCAACTCATCTAGATATTTGCCTAGTTTTACAACAAGCTACATAAAAAGCACTAGTGAAGTCAGTACAAACTGAAATTTCATATAGACAATGACTTGGTTTATACTACTTTATATACTATACGCTGAAATGTAAGTACAATATTTATATTGATTTATTTTAATAATTATATGGTAAAAATGAGAAAGTAAGCAATTTTCAGTTAGTGTGCTGTGACACTTTTTTTTGTATTTTTATGTCTGATTTTGTAAGCAAGTAGTTTTTTTTAAGCAAGGTGAAACTTGGGGGTATACAAGTCAAATCAGACTCCTGAAAGGGGCACCATAGTCTGGAAAGATTGAGAGCCACTGTGTTAGTGGACCCCACTGTGAGAAAATAACAGTAGTATAGCAATCAAGCCTTTGGAAGAAGAGGCCCCAAGATAATTTTAAGCTGAAATATGAATTCAAGAAATCATTGCTATCCCCTTTTTCATTTAGTAGGGGACTAACCTGCAGACTAACATCAAAACAATGGCAAATGGTACAAACATGAGAGCTGAACACAACTAAATAGTTTAGTGCTGGCTTTTGACATACCACAGCAAATACCCTGCATATGGCCTGCCTTTCGCTTATGGAGAAGAGAGAGTACAAACCATTTTGTTTTTAATGTTTAATTTTCAAAAGGTAAACTTGTATATTCCCTATATGTTTGACCATTTTGTAAGGTATGTTTATGCAAAACATTCTGTTTTCCAGTAATTCTGGCTTAGTATGCCCTGATAATCAAAAGGTTACAAACCTGATAGCAATTTTTGTAACCAAGTTTCCCCTGCGCCCCTCTTGAATGTTTTGTTAAATGTGTACAGGAAAAAATCCTCTCCTGAAAAAGCAAGTCTTGCCCCCACAACCTTTGAATTTTCAAGCAGATCCTTTGCTCAGTAGGCTATAATGGAATACTAGAAAATATACTTTTAAAACATATGTCAGACATTTTAGTACAATAGCACTGAACCACAGAAATGCTTCACAAAAAACCACTGAATGAAATGCCTTTTCAATTACGTAGGTGTGATAAGGTGGCTATTGAGGAATTTAAACAAAGAGAGCATGCCATGGAAATAGTATCATATGAGAAGCATCTTGTACGCTCACACGATTCAGTAGGCTTTTAAATGGATGAAATAAAAGAGAAAAGAGGTTTATTAAATACACATGTGAACTACATTATATTTATGCGGATTAGCATGGAATCCGTAGTTAAGAAAGATTTAAGAGTAGATTTAACCAGCAAGCATGAGATGAAGGACAACAGAATGGAAAATAAGGGCTAGTTTCTGAAAAAGGTTAGTGATGACCTATCTGTCTCAGTTGAAGTGGTACACATACAAAAAATGGCAAACGTGCAGAGATGTTGAAGAGATAGTGTCACCATATAGGGTGAACTGCGCCTTAGACTCCTGTTAGTTCTCTCAAATGCACCCATTACATGGTAAGCCTGGCTTCCGGCCCCTCACTCTGGGTGAAACCATGTGGCCAACCACTCTTGGATTGGCTCTCTGGGCTGCAGCATTCTGGTTCCCAAGGTTTTAACAACACAGGCCCAACTTTGTTTTGATGATGCTGTTTCTGTCACTGCAAACTTCTCCTGTCACAGGTTCCCAGAAGGAAACTATAATAGGTGCCAAAACCAAGCATTAGTTATTCATTCCTCTAAAGTGCAAAGCATATAGAGCAGAAGTTAAAACAATAAATAAGAGGCCTATATGCATCAGTCTGTCTTACACTTTTGTAAGTTCCCCTCAGCCCAGCTAATACCATCTCTGGCAGGGAGAAACAGACTGCTCCTCCTACTGCAGTTTCTACCTCTCTCCCTTTGTATGAGTGTTTGCCAGGCTGTCAGCTTTCCACTGACACACATTGGGCAGCCTATCTGAGCCCACCCAACCCCTCTCCTTTTTCTAGGATTTTTGAGGTTTTAGACTCCTTTCAATCCCAGGCTTTAGCTTTGGGGAGAGTAAAGCATTCTAGCCTGGATGGAGTCACAGGTAGTTTCTTCCCTATTGATGTGTCTAGCCATCGTTTCTTCAACGAGCCTTATCATTTTGTTTTTTTGTGGGTTTCAGCCTTACTCACCTCCTTTAATTTAATTCCTGGCAGCCCGCCCAGTTAATATCAAACATATGATATTTCTAAAAAAATAACACACATGACTCCCTCGTTCTCCACAGATGGTGAGAGCCAATCCTTGATAAAAAGACAGAAGACCACATTGCATTTTCAATAGAGAGGTCATCAAGAACTCACTTCTCCTAGCTGAACGCAGTCAGTTGGGCAGCCTTCTGGGTAAAAGGTAGCAATGTGAGGCACAATATGAGCAATAAGTAGGCTTTTTAAAGGCTTTTATTCTGCGAGACAGGGAAGACAGTCATTGGGCTAAAATAGTCTTGGGTGTTGGTGTTTTAATCATAGATTAATGTTTTAAAATAAACTATAATAGCTGTTGTATATAAATCCTTCCCCAGGTGGATGTCTTTAACAATTTCTTGGGTTGCTCAGGACTGTGATTCATCATGTTACCCACATCCCCCGTCTCCAGCGAAAGGAAAATTTCCTTGTGCTAAACTGAGTGTGAGTTCCTTGACACCACCACCCCTTACTTTGCCTTGCAGGTTAACAATAAGCACACCCCAGGTCCCCTTGAAGCTTTCCCCTACAGTGTCCACCCCTTAATCACAGGATATTCACAGAGATTCCAGGTAAACTGTCCCCAAAGGAACAGTGCACACACCAACTTGTCTGGTTCCACTGAGGATTGGTTCCAGAATAACATCACAGCACTGAGATACATTTGTAGTGAAAACAATCATAAGTTTATTAAAGGCTAAGATTTAAAAGAGAGGGAGTAAGGATAATGATGGAAACAGAAATAGTTACATATAAAACAAGAAGCATAACATGTTTCCTAGAGTCTAAACTTAATTGAAACAGGCTAAAATCCTCTAGTTTCTCACCGAAAGCAACCTCCCAGCATCTCCAACCAAAATGGCTGTTTCATGAATGCAAAAAGTGCTGTCCTTTGTTGCTTCCTCAGTGAAGGATGAAGGAGTGTCTCTTTGCCTTCCTCTTATATTCCCCGAAGCCATCAGTTTGTCCCTAGAATCAAGAGGATCCCTGTGGCTTATTCCCTGGTGTACTGGCTCCATGTTAACATCAATATGAGGATATGATGGTGTATGCAAACAGGCTTCCATTATGCTGGCTTACAATGGCAAACCAAGGCAGACCGGTGAATATGCATACTTTGGCTGGTCAAAAACTGCTCATCAACGCTGCTTTGATTCAGACTTTAAAACGTTTTCCAATATATACACACAACTCTTTACAAATCATCTGTATGTACATCTTGCAATGATCATGAGGATCAATATGACACAAGCTTTTAATAAATACCTCACTTGTCCCTCTTGGCTTGAATACTGTGAAAGCAATGGGTTGGGTGTACTGAGTTTGTCAGGACCGTTAAGAGTCTTTCCTTCACAAGAGTGAACCCTTTGCCAATTGGCTACACTAGAGAGTTTACAGCAGTGCAACTGCATGACTGTAAGCTCTCCAATATAGCTGCTGTAAGCCGATGGGAGAGAGCTCTCCTTTTGGCTTAACTATTCCAGCCCCTATAAGGGCCAGTAGCTATGTCGGTGGGAAAGGCTCTCCTGCCGACATAGCGCTGTCCACACCAGCGCTTATGTCAGTGTAACTTATGTTGCTCAGGGGTGATTTATTCACCGCCCTGAGCAGCATAAGTTGTGCTGATATGGGCTGTAGTGTAGACATAGCCGTAGGGTCACAATGTCACCTGAACTTATTTCCCAAGGTTTTGCACGCTTGCTAGAGGGAGAGTTTTATGGTTGGAGGACAGCAGGGCTGAGTTAAGACCTTAAGGTGGTGAATCCATTTCGGATTATCCCTTCAGGCTGGTAACCAGGAGCGGGAAGAAGGTCATATCAGGAAATCATGCTGGTGGGGATAGAAATTTGTGTGTAATCCTCAACATGTGTTGTCGGTGAGAGGGTGCAGAGACAGGAGAAAAAAGCAGGTGGAAGGGGAGGCGCCAATTTTGAACTGTTTCTCTCAGGAGAAACTGCTTAGCAGGCTTGTCCAGGCTGCTGGGAGTAGGGGAAATAAATAGTGGGCTTGCTTACTTTAAGGTGTTTATGCCTTCTTTATGATTTCAGGATTCTGGGACCTGTTGGGGATTTGCCTGGTCCTGGGTGTAACTTTGAGGAACCACAAGGGCTGCAGTGAGTTGTTATAGCTTCCGGTGGGCTGTTCTCTTGCAGAAACTGGGAGCACTACAACCCCCTTCATGTTCTGCCTAGCTCCTGTGCTAGGAGCTGCAAGGGGGGATGGCATAGGACTGCTCTGCCAGTGCTATATCACCAGTGCTATATCACCCTTTTGCACAGCTCTGTTTTCTTTTCTTTTACACTCCTGAAGCAGCATAAATGGGCTGCAGTGGCAGACTGAATTGGGGCCAGAGTATGAAGTGCTCAGACTCTCTGTGGGGTTGTTGCCAGATGGGTGCTCATAGAATCACAGGGTTAGAAGGGACTACAAGGGTCATCTAGTCTAACCCCATGCCAAGATGCAGGATTTGTTGTGTCTAAACCGTCTAAGATTGATGGCTATTCAGCCTCCTTTTGAAAATCTCCAGTGAAGAAGTTTCCACGACCTCCCTAGGCAGTCTATTCCGTTGTCCTACTGTTCCTACATTTAGGAAATTTTTCCTGAGATTTAATCCAAATCTGCTATGCTGTAGCTTGAACCCTTTTGTTGCCCACCAAATCCAGGAAAAGTCTCAGGAGCAAAATCAGGACCTGTACATGGCCTTCATTGATTTGACAAAGGCCTTTGACTTTTGACTGCCCTCCAAAATTTATTACAGTCCTAAGGCTTCTTCATGGTCAGATGACTGCCACCGTTCTCTGTAATGGCCTGGAGACAGATCCTTTCATCATCAAAACTGGGGTTAAGCAAGGATGCGTTATTGCCCCAACTCCATTCTCCATCTATTCAGCAGTCATTTTGGTCCTCATTAAAGACTGCCTCCCCACTGGAGTTGACATTCAATACAAAATGGGTGGGAGGCTTTTTAATGTTCAGCGTCTCCACTGTTAGTCTAAAGTCCTCAGGGCTTCAGTATGCTGATGACTGTGCCATCTTCGTGCACACTAAGAACGACCTTCAGTCCACACTGGAGTTTTTTGCACAAGCTTGTCAAAGCCTAGGACTCTTATTTAATATTGAGAAGACTAAAGTGCTCCATCAGTGTGCTTCAGGCCTTGCACATGACCCACCACAAATCACCGTCGAGGGCCAGACTTTGGAGACAGTTGAGCACTTCTGCTAGCTCAGTAGCCAACTCTCTCAAAATGCAAAAATTGACAGTGAGATCAGCACAGGATCCAGTGCACATGTGCCTCCTTGGGAAATTGCTCTGATGCATTTTCATGGATCATGACCTACAGAAGGACACCAAAATTCAGATCTACAAGACAATTGTTATTCTTACACTTCTTTATAGCAGTGAAACCTGGGTGACCTCCAGACTCCAGTGATGTCTCTGGAAGATCCTTCACATCAAGTGGGAAGATTGTGGCACTAACACCAGCATCCTTACTAATGCCAGTGTCACCAGCATTGAAGCAATTGTCCTATGCACCAACTCCTCTGGGCTGGACATGGTGTGCAGATGCCAGACTCTTGCCTCCCAAAACAAGCCCTCTACTCTCAGCTAACCCATGGTCAGAGATCCCATGGTGGTCAGAGGAAACGCTACAAAGACACACTGACAGCATATCTCAAGAAAACTGACGTGGACATCACAAGCTGGGAGGAGCAAGCCACCAACTGACCTCAATAGCGCCACATCCTCCATCAGGCAGTAGCCTGCTTCGAGGAGAAATGCCTTGCCCTTGAAGCTGAAGAGCAAAAAGGAAGGAAAAAGAAAGAACTTGCTTCCAGCAGGTAGCTGACCCACCAGAAAATGCCTGTACCTAGTGTGGGTACATCTGTGGTTCCAGGATCGGACTCCTGAGTCATCTTGGGACCCATATGTAAACCTTTGGTAGAGATCATCCTAAAATTGAGGGATTGCTGATGAGTTTGAACCCATTGCTGCTTGTCCTGCAGAGAACAACTTTTCTCCATCTTTTTTATGGAAGCCTTTCAATTATTTGAAGACCGCTATCATTCTTCCCGCCCCCCCCTCCTTTGATCTCCTCTTTTCCAAATTAAATATACCCAGTTCCTTCAGCCTTTGCTCATATGGCCACTTTCCATCCCTTTTGATAATTTCTGTCACTTGCCTCTACATCCTTTCTATACATTGGTGACCAAAATTGGACATAGTAATCCAGCTGAGGCCTAACCATCGCCAAGTAGAGCGGTACTGTCATCTCCCATGACTTGAATGCTATGCCTCTGTTAATGCAACCTAAAATTGCATTTGCTTCTTTTGTACAGCTCCGATATCTTTTTGTGCTGCTGCCAAACCAGTTTCCCCCTATTCTGTATTTATGTATTGTTTTTCCTTTTCTAAGTATAGCACCTTACTTTTGTCTTTGTTGAATTTCATTTTGTTGTCTATAGCCCAGTTCTACAATTTATCAAGATCCCTATGAATTTTAGTTCTATCCTCCAAAGTGTTTGCAGCGTTCCCTAGCTCTGCGTCATCTGCAGATTTGATCAGTACGCTCTCTATTTCTACATCCAGATTATTAGTAAAGATGTTAAACAACACAAGACGTAGAACAGATCCCTGTGGAACCCTACTTGAGACCTCCCTCCACTCGGACTTCATTCCATTAATAGTTACTCTTTGTTTGTGGCTGTTTAAGCAATAATGTATCTACTTAATGGTAGTTCTGTTGAGATGGCAATTCTCCAGCTTACTTATCATAATGTCCTGTGGGTCTGTGTCAAAAGCCTTGCTGAAGTCAAGGTGTCGTATGTCCACCACATTCCCCCTATCCTCCACATCAGTTACCCTGTCAAAGAAGGAAATCAAGCTGGGCTGGCATGCTTTCTTCTTGGCAAATCCATGCTGGCTGTTAGTAATTTACCCCTTCATCCTCCAGGTATTCGCAAATTGAATGGTTTATTCATTGCTCTAATAGCTTCCCAGGTATCAAAATTTCCCGCTCCTCCTTTTTCCCCCTTTTTAAAAAGAGGGAAATCCCTTCTCCAGTCTTCTGGGACCTCTCCTGTCATCCTTGAGTTTGTAAATATTATTGCCAGTGGCTTTCATTCAGTTAGGAATGAGAGAACATAAAAGTAGATAGTGGGACTCTTGTAGGGATGGGGCAGAGATACTGAAAACAATACACTCACCGTAATAGTCGTTCAGTGCAAAACATGAACAAGTGTACTCATCTTAGATACTCGGATAGTATATGGTGATTAGTGTGGTATCAATGACTTAACAGATCTTCAGTGTTTGAAGGGTTAATTGAATCTCTGGGGTAGTGTCTGGTTAACAGTTAGTTACTGATTTAAGGTATAATGACATATCAGTAAACTATATTCTGGCTTATTCCACATCTGCCTAGTGTATGTCTACACTACAGACTTAAATCTACCTATGGTAGGTTAATTTACAGCCAACGCAGTAATTACTGCAGTGGCTGATGTCCACACTACCCTTCTTCTGTTGGTGTGCGTCCTCACCAGGAGTGCTTCCACTAACTGAAGAAGGGCAGTGTGGGGGGCTGAGAGCCAGAGCTCTCAGCTCCATGCAGCTCCCCACAAGGAGCCCAGCTGTCCCACTGAGCTTCTCGCCTCCCTGTTGCCCACCGGGAGCAGGGGGCAGCCACCTGGGCTCCTCACCTCCCTGAACGGGGAGCTAGATAGGGGCAGCTGGCAGGGAGCCCGGGGTTGCCAGGCTCTAGCTGCCCAGCTTTCTTGTCAATTTCACTGCTCCAGCATGAAGCCCTGAAATTGACAAGTCGTCCAACAGCTGATGTAAGTAGCAGTGTCTGCAGAGACACTGCCCTGCCCTAACTGCACTGACATAAGCCCTATGCCTCTCATGGAGGTGGAGTTATGTCTGTGTGGTAGGGCACTTGCGGCGGCTAAGGCTGACATAATTAGATCAACGTAAGCTGCCTTATGTTGACCTACCTGTATATTATAGGCCAGGCCTAAGACCCCATTCCCCCAATAAGACTCTGTTCTATTCAAGGGGTCGGCACTAGTATATCTCCTTGAGTGACTAAAGTCTGAGAAATATAAATCTAAGCTTGCCTATTATAATATGTCATTGTGCAGTGGACAATATAAACAATATCAATATTTGCTGCCCAGAGTAGTTAAGTTTGCCACAGTTTCCATAATTAGTAAAAACTGTGGTAAAGTCAAATACCATGGTGTGGTAAATGCTGAATTATTTAAAGCTACTTGCTGTATCCTGGCTTCTCCTACTTCTAAACTTTCTATCTACCTGTATGGTAGACTCAGGAGTAGTACAAAGAGCTCCTGTTCCAGGACTAGGACTTGTAGGTGCTATGGTAGTATAAATAATAACTAGTAATTATATGGAAGCACCTTTATACAATATCACCTGTTGCCAAGTATGGATGCTTTATGCATACCCTCTAGAGGGAAGATATTGAAATTTTAAAAATTAGTCCCTTTTTGAAAGTACAATAGAATCAAAAGTAAAATGTTTTAATAGCCCTTCCTTCCATTCGTTCATTTGATAGGTGACTCATGTACATGGGATTAATTTTAGATGCAGTTGTGACCGGTTGAGTCACAGAAACCGCCTTGGGACTGCTGCCTGTTGTGCTGGGACTACCTCTGAGCCCGTTTTCCCTGACAGCTTAGGACTTCAGTACCTTGCCTTGTTGAGCCAGAAACACTAGCCTGCTACAAACACAGGCCCAGGTCCGAATCACGTCCCCCAAAAGCTGCAGGCTTAACTGAAAACAGCGTAAGAAGTGCTGCTGTCTCCAACACCCAGATACCCAGTTCCTAATGGGATCCAAACCCCAAATAAATCCATTTTACTCTATATAAAGCTTATTAAAGGGTAAACTCATAAATTGTTTGCTCTTTAGAACACTGATAAAGAGAGATGCACAGCTGTTTGCTCCCCCAGGAATTAATTACTTGCTTTGGGTTAATTAATAAGTAAAAAGTGATTTGTATTAAGTATAAAAAGTAGGATTTAAGTGGTTCCAAGCAATAACAGACAGAATGAAGTAAGTTACCAAGTAAAATAAAATAAAACACGCAAATCTAAGTCTAATATAGTAGGAAACTAAATGCAGGTAAATCTCACCCTCAGATGTTCCAATAAGCTTCTTTTACAGACTAGACTTCCTCCTAGTCTGGTTCCAGCAATCACTCACCCCCCCCCATAGTTACTGTCCTTTGTTCCAGTTTCTTTCAGGCATCTCTTTGGGATGGAGAGATTATCTTTTGAGCCAGCTGAATACCAAATAGAGGGGTTTCCAGGGGTTTTTATAGTCTTTATTTTGTGGGTGGAAACTCCTCTTCTCCTCTGTAAAATCCCCTCCACAAGACGGAGTTTTGCAGGCACCTGGGCAAGTCACATGTCTATGAATGATTCAGCTTTTTTGCAAGCTGACACCATTGTTTACATATTAGTTTGAACGTTCCCAGGAAAGCTTAGATGTGGATTGGCATCTCCCAAGGTCCATTGTTAGCTAAGTACTCCCAATTACTTGAATAACTCCTTCACACTATGTTGACCAAATCTGCCTTATGTGCTTCCTAAAGCAAACACTTTAAATACAAGTATAAAGTTAACGCTCATAACTTCAGATATAAAAATGATACATGCATACAAATAGGATGAATATATTCAATAGATCATAACGTTTGCAAAGATATGTTACGTGGCATATCTAGCATAAACATATTCCAGTTATGTCATATTTACACTCATAAGCATATTTCTACAAAGCATTATGGGGTGCAACATCACAGCAGGTTTTGAAGTATCTTACTTTTGTGAGAAGGATTTTGCAATGTGTTTCAATGAGACATTTAAAATCTCACTGATTTATTTTTTGAAATCTCCCTCATGCACAGGGCATGAAAAGATTACCAGGCACCTGCTACTAATAATACTCCATAGCACTTTTCATCCAGACATCTCTAAGTGCTCTACATAGGTGGATATACATATTATTTCCATTTTACTGATGGAAAAATCAGGGCAGAAAGAGATGAAATGACTTGCCCAAGGTCACACAGCATATCAATAACAGAACAAGGAATAGAATCTAGATTTCCTGATTCCACCCTCCCGCCCCCCCCAGGCCTGTGCCCTATCCAGTGAATGATGCTACCCCCTATTATCTAGAGGACTAAATTTAGTAGCCAGAGACAGATGGGAAAGGACCTCACTAGCAAAATCTAGAGGCAAATCCCTGCTAAGAAGCTTGCTTCACCCCTTTCTGCTGGAAGTGTACGTGGATTCCTGTCGTGGTGCTGCCCCGGGACACGGCTTGAAGGCCCCATTTTTAAATCCGCATCTAATTGTAGGTATCTGATAACTTTTGAGTCTCACCCCAGCCTCCAAGTTGCAGAAGGGCTGGTAGGTTGGAAGGTGGGATGTCTGCTACTTTAGTCTTCTCCTGCCCTGTGAATAGTTCTATTGCTTCTGCCGCTACTGATTCAACAAGCAACAATGTGAAAATGACACTATTCTTGTAATCCTTATGTCTAGTCCCTGGGTGTATTCCCAGTTGTCAATTTCGTTCTGCTGCTTGGGAAATCTATGAGCAGGGCAGAGACAACAGAGCTGTCTGTCTGCAGACTCTGGAATGTAGCACTTCATTGGTTCACATCTGAAAAATTATACTTGCACTCTAAGGGTTTGTCAAGGTTCCTTCCCCACTCTGAACTCTAGGGTACAGATTTGGGGACCTGCATGAAAGACCCCCTAAGCTTATTCTTACCAGCTTAGGTTAAAAACTTCCCCAAGGTACAAACTTTGCCTTGTCCTTGAACCCTTTGCTGCCACCACCAAGCGTGTTAAACAAAGAACAGGAAAAGAGCCCACTTGGAGATGTCTTCCCCCAAGCCCTACACCCCCTTTCCTGGGGAAGGCTTGATAAAAATCCTCAACAGTTTGTACAGGTGAACACAGACCCAAACCCTTGGATCTTAAGATCCATGAAAAATCAATCCGGTTCTTAAAAGAAGAATTTTAATTAAAGAAAAGGTAAGAGAATCACCTCTGTAAAATCACGATGGTAAATACTTTACAGGGTAATCAGATTCAAAACATAGAGAATCCCTCTAGGCAAACCCTTAAGTTACAAAAAGACACAGAACAGAAATATACATTCCATCCAGCACAGTGTATTTTACCAGCTATTAAACAAAAGGAAATCTAACTCATTTCTAGCTCAATTACTTACTAACTTTACAGAAGTTCTGAGTCTGCATTCCTGATCCGTTCCCAGCAAAAGCATCACACAGACAGACCCTTTGTCCCCCCCAGCTTTGAAAGTACTTTGTCTCCTCATTGGTCATTTTGGTCAGGTGCCAGCGAGGTTATCCTAGCTTCTTAACCCTTTACAGGTGAAAGGGTTCTGCCTCTGGCCAGGAGGGATTTTATAGCACTGTATACAGAAAGGTGATTACCCTTCCCTTTATATTTATGACAGGGTTTGAAACATTTTTTTCATAAAAGCTTAAATTCTTCAGATACTGATGAATTAATGCCTGCTGTCACCAGGAAAGCTTTATATTCACTGTGCGGAGCTGGGCTTTTCAAAACCTCCTTATTCAGACTGATGTAGGTTGACAACACTGCTTCACCTATAGACACGGGGCTGGTATACTCTGGGAACTTACATTGGCATAGCCACATCTCTCAGGAGTGTGAAAAATCCATAACCTTGGGAAATGTAGCTATGCCAACCTAACTCCCAGTGCAGACAGCGCTAGGTTGACAGAAGAATTCTCTCAGGGAGGTGAAGTTTTTACACCCCTGAGGGATGCAGAAGGGGTTTTCCTGTCAGTGCAGGTAGTGTCTGCTGTAGGGGTTTAAGTGTAAGCATACCTCTGGATGATCTTGCAAATATACTATAACCCCAAAACATTCTCATCTTTTTCCCAGGGGTATTGAATTTGTTAAGTAAGTGTGCATTGTACGTCACACATTGCTGTCAGGGATGTGATATTATTTGTATTCAAGTAGCACCCCAGAGTCCTAGAGAGGAAGACTGGCCCAGTGGTTAGGGTGCTAGCCTGAGACTCATGACACCTGGGTTTAACTCCCTGTGTAGTGTTGGACAAGTCACTCTGTATCACTCGGCTTCTGTTCTCCCTTTGTAAAATGAGGATAATAATATTTCCCAGCTTTGCAGGGATGTTGTGAGGATATATACCTTTAAAAAATTGTGAGGTGTTCAGATACTATGGTAATGGCGGCTATATAAGTACCCGAGAGAGACAGAGAGAGCCCAAGCAACGGACTGGAATCCTGTGTTGATGACACTGTACAAATGTACAACAAAAAGGCAGTTCCTGCCCCAGAGAGTCTAAGTGTAAGACAAGCTAGCTGAGGAAGCACAAGTAAACAATGAGACAATATAAGATAGACTTAATGGGAGGTCAGTTAATTAGGTTTGTTCTGTTAAAAAAAAAAAGTGCTGGATCCAAATGCAATATAAAGGAGAATCTCGTCTAAAACTCCAGTGGCAACAGAAACTTCAAATATCCGGTTGTTAGGATAATGTATTTTAAATAATTAAAAAGCTGTCTGCTTTTTAACAAAAGGCAAGGGTTTTTTTTGTTTGTTTTGGTTTTTTTTTAAACCAGCGATCCACCCCCTTTACTTCCCTGCAACAAGAGGAGGAGGAATCCCTCACCACAAATCTTCCCCATTCAAGATGACACACGCAAAATCTATATAAACAGCTGATGTAGTAAACCAATCAGCGCAGTATGACTACAACAGCAAAACCCTAGGCAAGGGCCAAAAAAGGGGAGCAGCAGCAGAGAGCATTAGGCGCCTCCTCCTCGTATTTCCTCTCACGCCCACTTCCAGCAGAGGAGGTTTTTTGCGTTCAGCTTTTGTCGCTTTATTTTAAAAGTTAACTGCGAAAGAAAGTGCAAAGAGTTTGAGCATTGGGTGAGTTTCTTCTTTTAATCTCGTTGGGGAAAATTGTACGGGGAGGGTTGGATGGCCGGCTGCCCTCAGCAGGGGGAGGTTTTATTGGTATGTTGCAATGGGAAGGAGGAGGGGATTAAGCGTAGCTGCTAGCGAACGGGAAAACCCAGAGAGCAGAGGAAGGAGGACACAGCATGTGTGACCTGCCAGTGGCAGCAAGGAGGAACCTCCGGGATCTCCGCGTCAGCAGCAGCAGCCCCAGTTATGCGCGTACATGGGAGTGTGTGCGTGTTTGTGTGTCTTCTCTGTCTGTGCTGGAGGGATGGGCCGCTGTAGGGGGGAGTGCGACACACACCTGCGTGCCCACTGCATTGCATTGTGACAGCGGCCCCTCATGTTGGGGTGTGAGAATGCAAATAGCTTTGTAGTAAGTTTTCTTTAGGTTCTTAATCAAGTCCTGACTTTCTGGTCATGTCTCCTAGGAAAAACAGAATTCTCTTTAATAAGACTTTAACAGCTGCTTGCTGCTGCTGTTTGGGATTAACTGCTTCATGGTTGAAAATGTCTCCAGTAAAACCAGTTGACCAAATAAGATACAACTTAACATGGTGCTGCACCATCCGACACGTTCTAACATGTTGTTGCATGGGCTGGCACGGTGCTACATCATCTAACGCTGTTCCGAAAGTTTGACACACTTTTGTGAAGTCTGGCGCAGTGACGCTGTGTTTGGCACAATGCTGCATGGCTCCACTGTAGTGCTGGGCAGCCTGTTTGTTATGTTAACACGACTTTATCTGACATGGCACTGCCAAGCCCAGTGTGGCCCTGGGCACTCTGGCACGATGTCACTTTTGCAGCGTAGGGATGGTGGGGGCAGTGTGGCTGGGGTGGGGGAGAGGGAATCCTTGCTGGCTGGTTTTTTTTTTTTTTTTTAAATCTTAGCCTGGGTGCGTATCTAGTTTCACTTCTGTCCCTTCCCACCAGCCTGCGAGGAAACCCCCTCAGTGACCCCTCCCCCTCCCTTGCAGACAGGGAAGAGGGCGGGACCGGGAGACCCGATGACGTCACTGGACCGGGCCGCTTCCTGCAATAGAAAGTGAGAGAAGGTAACCCCCCCACCCCCCGCTCCCCTCCCCCCGGACTCGGAGCCGCCGCCGCCGCGCGCCTCCCCTCGCGCTGCCCAGCTGCTGCCCCCAGCCAGCCCCGTGAGTGATCGGCCGGGGAGCCCCCAATGGCTGCGCCGTCAGCGGCCCGCCCGGCCCCTCTGGCCTGAGCTTCCCGCTCCCCAGGGGGACCCGCCTACCCGCTGCCCCCTCCGCACAGCCCGGCCCCAGGGACGCCTCCCCCTGCAGCCCGGCCCGCTGGCCCCTGCCCGGGACATGAGCGGCTCTGCCCAGCCCGCCCCGTGGAGGGAGCATCCCCCGCTGCTGCCTGCGCGCCGGGGCGGGACTAGTGTCAGACAGACAGACAGACATCGCCCAGCGGGGGCTCCCTGCTGGGGCCTGGGTGGGTGGGTGCGGGCGGCGTCGGCGCTGCTGGGGCGGTGGGTGTTTGGGCGGGCCGGCCGGGGCTGTTTCGGGGCGGCACGGTGGGGGCGGGGGCCGGGGCTGTTCTGGGGGGCTCGGGGCGGCACGGATACTGGAGCGGTGGGTGTTTGGGCGGGGGGCTCGGGGAGGGTGGGTGCGTGTGTGGGGAGGGTGTTGGGGGCTGTGCGGATGCTGGAGCGGTGGGGGCTGGGGGGGGGGGTCTGGGGCGGTACAGATGCTGGAGCGGTGGGGGCTGGGGGGGCGGCACAGATGGGCGGGCTGGGGGCGTTTTGCACGGCTGCTCAGGCAGGGGAGGGAGCCAGCCCCGGGTTATGTTTGTCCGAGGTTGTCAAGTGAAGGAGGCTCCCAGGCGCCGTGTTTCCTAGCTGCTGCCTGCGCCGCTGGTGCCCCCTTACACCGGAGCCGCCGCCATCAGCCGCGGCAGCCAGCAGGGCCGGCTCCAGCCGCCCCCCGGAGGAGGCCGGCAGTCGGGGGCACAGTCCGGCGCTGCTGTGAAGCCCCAGAGCGGGTCCCATGCGCCCGGCGCGGCCTGGGGAGCCGCCCCCTCCGCCTGTCTGAGCCCCGTGCGAGCCGCGGCGGCGCCCAGACACGCCACGGTAGGGCGATCGGGGCGGGCGGGAGGCAGGGACCAGCAGGCCCGGCTCCAGCTGCCGTCTTCCCCCACCCCCATCTCCCTGCCGGGGGGCTGCGCTTTGTGCGAAACCCGCCTTTACTCCTCTTCTAGCCGCGTGTGTTTGTTTCCCAGCCGGGCTCTGTGAGTGTGTGTGTGTGTGAGAGGGAGAGGCGCCCGCAGGCAGGCTTTGCTGGGTTGTGGCAGGGAGTAGGCAGGCATCCCGGTGATTCCCCCCTCCCAGGCCTTCCATCTATTCCCCACCCCCAAAGCCTCTTCCCCGGGTCTGTCCCGGTTTGCGGTGGCTCTCCCCCTTCCTGGCATGTGGATGGATGTGTGCAGCGCTTTGTTCGGTGCAGCGTTGCAGAGGGGTTTTCCCAGGCTCCTCCCTCTTTATTCATTCATGTTTTTCCCCTTTGCAACTTGTGTTTGCACTTCTCATCATTTCGTGCTTCTCTCGCTCTCTGCATTTTTTTAATCTTTCTTTTATTATTATTATTTTTTAAATCCTTGCCTCTAACTTACTTTGCTGGTGATCATGGTATGGCCATGTTTTTAGGGCAGATAACTGAGGAGGAAAAAGAAGATTTCAGATTTCTTTAGTTTTTAAAAGATTTCTACCTGTACCTTTGCTACTGCCTGATTTTCCCCTCCCCCCGCAGCCAAAAAATCTTATTATTTTTTTGCTGGTGGAAAGCTAACCTATGGAGTTTTAAATATTATGTAACATGTCACTTGTGTTGCAACTAAACACTAGGAGATGTTCTAAGAAGCCCTGTTCAAATATATGTCAACATTTTGAAACTTACTTGGATGCTTAACTTTAAGCACTTAAGTGGTATACCTTTTCCAAAGGTGCCAGGTGATTACCCAGAGCTCTCACTGGAGTTTATTATTATCATCAGGATTCAGAGATGCTCAGCACCTTTTAAAATTTGGCTACTGATGTAGGTGCCTAACTTCAGTCACCAAAGCTTGAACATTTTAATGGTAAATGCTAAATTTCATTTATAATGTATTCATAATTATACCAAACATATTTTAAAGGATGACCAACTTAAACATCACACTACTGCATGGGATTTTATTTACATAATAATTTATTATTACAACTAAAAGAAATTTGTGAAAAAATCCTATTTTCCAGTTTTCATTTGTGTAGTCAGTTCTCTTTTTTGTTTGAGTCTTTCACACAACAACAGATAAGAGAAAAACATTTAAAATTAATAGCAATGTGTCATTGTAAATACAAAACAATCTGTAAGCTTCAGGAGTAGATGTGGTAACTGAAACATATACACTTTATTATTGACTTAAATTATTTCAGGTTTCTGATGTCCTTTTATAAACAAAGAATTGGAAACAAAATACTATATCTTTGTTGCACCTTGAAGATAAGGTGTGCGAGGATGGTCTTTATCTCCCCTTTCCCTGTCAAGCAGTTTCACTTGCTACCTAGTCCAATTAAAGGCTCAATGTCAAGTAATTAAAAAATCCTTACCTGTGTTGTTGTTAGTACTGTAGACTTTACATTTTAAAATTAACTCTATATTTATATGGATTACTTTTTCATTCTGTTTAGCTTGGATAGTGGAAATGTACAGGTCAATTTCAATAAGCAGTTCTCATACATGAGCAGGATGCTGCAGTTTTAGGGTTGTAAACACTGCAGAGAGATTTAAATCCAAGCAAAATACTGTTTAAATAGAAATAAAAAAATCATGAGAACATTTCTGTGTATTAAGCTTTGTAGAACTGGGGGGGGGGAGGGGGGGGAAATCTAGCTCTTGTGATTAAAATACGTATTTGTGTCCCTTCAAATATATGGAAAACCGAGTTGTGGAATATTAGAAGAGTGTCACTTCACCTTGGTCTATTTCAGATATTGGCCTTACACTTAGACCCTGATGTTGCAGTTTCTTTGGTGTGGGTGGACAGCTACACCCATCTAGAGCTCTATTGATTGGCTTCCGGGTGGTTCAGGAGTCTATCTGCATGCAAGATTGGGGCCTGATTTTGTTTTCAATGTTATAAAGAAATGTTGCAATGAAATCATCAGCAAAATTTCTCCTGACTTTGTCACAACTGCAGAGTCCTACAGATACCTAGTGTCATGGAGGGGAAGGAGTGGGAAGTATATATGAGAGGATCTCTAGTACAACATATTTCTGTTCACTTCCTTTCATCATGGGTCAAGATCTCAAAGCCTGAGGCTGAGTATTTTTGTGGGGAAAAGTGCATGTTTTTGGAAGTTAGAGAAGAAACTGGTAAATGGTATGAGCAGTGTTTTATTTCTTAGTCTGTCAGTGACATCCTTTGTAACCCTGGAAATCTGTTTTTGCTAACAATAGCGATAAAAGAAAGTTTGAGTTTCTTGGAATGAAAGATGTTATACAGGTACAAAGGATTATTATCTGTGCTTTATTAATTTGTGTAGCAGCTTTAGGGTAAAAAGGGTAGAGAAGATATGTTTTCATATTAACATTATATGTCTCTCTTAAAAAACAAACACCTTTTTTCTCCCTCTCTTTTTAGCACATGGATTAATTGACCCCTTTGGCAGATTTATGGAGCTGCCTTTCCTCTGCTTGCTCTACTTGCTATATTGGGGAGGAGAAAGTGGCCTCTGATTAAAGCAAAATGCCTCGGACAAAACAAATACATCCCAGAAATCTGAGAGGTAAGAAGCTCATACCTAAGAAAGCAAAATCTCCAGGAAACTTGGGAACAATTTAAAATGGAAAATTAAAGGAACACACAACTTGAAAACCAAAGTTTCTGTCTGAAAAATATTTTACACACTAGTGTTAGATGTAATGTCTAAGATTACTGTAATAAAGACAATTTTGAGAGAGGTTGGGGGGCACTTTTTCCATTCTTGTAGTTTGTTTATTTTGTGCATGGACAGCACGTGGCTGTTCTACAGATTGCAGAAGTGCCCAACATAGACTAGGAACTTTGCAAACACAGAGGAAGACGTGGTTTCTTGCTGCAGAGAGTGTACAGTCAAAGGCCATGTCTACGCTTACAAGCTTATAGAGGCACAGCTGTACTGATACAGCTGTGCTCGTGTAGCTGTGTTATGCTGACTGACATAATAAAACTAGCGCTGCTAGTTATGTCGGTGGGAGGGTGTCTCCCACTGATATAGTGCTGTGCATGCTAGCATTATCGTCAGAGTTTCTAGTCTTCTACAGTTAAGTGAGTCTTTTGTTAAAAAGCAAAGAACTCGTAGAAGGAAAATCTGGGTATAGAGTAAGCCCAAATTTTGTAAAATGATTTTTTACAAGCGTTCCTTAGCACTTATTGTTATAGTTAAAATTGCTTAGAGAGGCTATAAACTATATATATACACACACACATTTATTATCATCTTAGGTTATAGAAATGAAGGAATTTTAAAAATCAGTTTACTTTTCATTATTTATATTGTTTTCATTTCTTTCATCTTAAATAATGAAGCAAATTTAGTCAGTTTCACTTCTGTTTGGTCAGTTTCACTTTTCAGGTTTAGTGTTGCTTTATCAGTGTTTACAAGCATTGCAGGAAATCTCTGCTTAAAATAGTTGTTTTCACTGGAATTTTGTAAAGTAGAAATATTTACATATTTTAATTTTAGAGACTGTTTACAGTATCTCTTTTAATGAATAGAACTTCTAAATGAATCAGACATATGTATGATGTAATCAGTTATGGAAGTTGGTTCAATTAATGATTAGATCGGCCAAAAGAAGAAATGTATGGATTCTAAGATGAAACTCAATGAATATTTTCAATTTCAATAAAAGCATAATTTATTAACAGTATAAGATTAGGAAATCTTTACTCTATTTTAGGGAGGGCATCATGTACTTTGTTCGGTAGGTAGATTGTCAGCATCTTAAAATCACTTGTAGCAATAGTTTTATCATCTCTCCCCACTCCTAATGAATGGACTTACCTGACTTCTCCCTTCCCTATTGCAAGTGTTATGTACTCAGCTTCTGAAGTTCAAGCAATCTGAACGCTTTCACTTCCTTCAGAGCTCCTTACAGGAGTCACTATTAAACATCCTGTAACACGATCTGTTTCCAAATGTGCTATGTCTGTTGCACTTTCATCCCGGGCCACTCTGGAGAGTGAGCAACCATGACCAAGAATTTAACATTTCTATTGCCTCTTAGAGACTTGAAAATAATCTCCTTTTTAGTTAATACTAGACTTTTCATAGCATGGGATAAAGTTTAAAATCGTTGTTTTAATATGTTCTTGTGTTTTAAAAGTTGGTTGATTATTGCATGGTTTGAGAGAATGAAATAGCATCTGTTGATATTAAATCCAGAGATAAGATATCCAGTGAAATATGGCTTTTTCTTCAGGTGAGGTGAATTTCATTTACTCAGGGTTTTAAGTAAAGACATTTGACTATCACTTGCATACTAGATGTGTCCCTAAAGCATTCTTTAATTTTATGGGCGTTGAGGTGGTTGGTTTTTTTGTTGCCTTTTCACTGTATTTATATAGTGCTGTACTAATCTGACTTTTACAGAGGAAAGAAAATTTAGCAAGAAGACAGGACGTTGGAAACGTTATTTCACAAATAATTATGTGAGAATAAGATCATCTGGTCACTTGCTTTCATGATTATACAATACTGACATAGGGGTTTTTATGTCAAACGGGTAAATGAGCATTAAATCGGAACAGTCTCAGTGGAACACATTGCATATAGCTGCTTTGTATCATTTTGTTTCCCAGCATTAATCTTCTCATTTCTTTATGACTGTGTTGAATATATCCTAATGTGATGAAAATTTTTTAGTGACATATTGAGTGTTTTGGCCAAAGGTCTGAAAGATATTTTCAAACCTAGGCTCTTGACTGTTTAACCTGAAGATGTTAACTCCAGCATTGGCAATGATTGACAAAAGTCTGAGACAAGTTGTATGTTCTCAGGTCTCAGAGTAATAGGATAATTATACTACCAAAAATATTCAGTAGTTCCAAACGTAAAGTCCAAAGGCATGCCCAGGTTAAAGCAATGACGGTCTATGCTACCCATAGGTTAAACTAGAGTAACGGTTCATAAACAGAAGTTCTCTGCACTTTTCTAGTTAGTGCTTTGTTTTCAGGCATTTCTGTACTTTTCTAGCCTTATGAGTAATCTGATGGGATATCATGCTTCTAACTAAGAAACATCAGCGCGTTTTAAAAAAACAAGAAGAAAACACATTGTTTTCTCCAATAGCTAGGCACAAAGACTAAAATCATTAGGTGTTATAGTTCAGTTCCTAAACATCTTGGAGGTTACATTTTCTTACCTATTCCTTCCTTTTCATCTTTTGAATACTATTCATGTCTTATTTAATACAACAGAATTAAAGGGAAGAATTGACCGGTAAGAGAGCACTCTGTGCAGCTACTCTGTGTATTTTCATGGGACAGACCAGATTAGCCAGTTGTTCCACAAATATAACAAACATTTCTCACTAATCTATTCCCCGAAGTGTAATTACATTAGAGACTCTCTTTTAGCAGGGTTGATTACATTTGGTATTTGTTGTCAAATGGCTGTACGGATATAGAGCAAAACATTCACTGTCATGCTTTTGCTTTCTTGGATATTTATTGAAGGTCACAGTAGTGAGGTATTTGTAATTAAAGCTGGTTGTTTATTATTTGTATTCTGGTAGTGCCTAAGAGTGCCATCATGGAATAGGGCCCCATTGCACTAGAAGCTGTATAAACACGGAACAAAAAGGTGGTAGCGCACAATTTGGTTCCAAAAATATGGGCCAGCTTCTTTAAAATTATATTTTAAGAGTATGAATTTTAGTTATTGCTTGTATTTTCCCTTTACCATCAAATATTTTCTACTTGAAGCAGATGATTGTTCTGTCTCTAAAGCTTAACAGACCTGTTAGGCTTTTAACATTTTGTGTCTGCTAAAGAAATCTGAGCATAATGTCAAACTAAGTTATGTTCTACTGTAATCTAAACAGTGAACAGAAGTTGATTGGAAAGCTGGATATGTTATGGTTCTTCCACTGACTTCAATGGAGTTGAACAAGTGTTCTGTTAAGTAATGAAAGTAGAGGGTTCTTTCAGTATGGTTAAAATTAGAAACTATTTTTCAGTAATGAAAGGTGCCAGTGTAGATTGAAGATTAACAGGTTGATCTTTCTTACCAGTATTTTGGCACATATTTCGATATAGCTTGTAAATCGGCTGCTGTGCCAGGCTTACAAAGCATGACTAAGAGTAGGTTTGAATCAAGTGCCTAACACTTTAAAAAAATAAAAAAATAAAAATCGGATTCTGTATTTTAGTTTTTCAGTTTAAAAAACTAAGAATAATGTTGACATGCTTTTTACTTCTGTTACTACTGCACAAATAGTGCTTTGTTTACAGGCATTTCTGAGGTGTCATTACTGTGGTGCTGGTACGTCTCATAAATTAATGATTTAAGCCTGTACAGTGTACCTGTGAATATCAGAGATAGGGGAACATTAACTTGTCTGTCAAGTCAAAGAAAACTGAGGCACGGAGAGGATAAATGACTTGTCCAAAGTCACATAGCATGTCTATGGCAAAGCCAGAAATAGAGCTGTCAATTTCTGGACTCCAGGTTGTGCTTTGCCAGAAGATTTCACATTATTATAGAAGTGCCCATTGAGTCTATAACAGTTGAGGCTTCTGTACAGCACATACTTTGTTTTGTGTAGTTTTTTTGTACAAATTATTCCAAAAATCTTTACAGAACTAGGGAGGAAAAATGGTCTTGTGGTTAATGGTCTGGCCTGAGACTTAAAAAATCGGTGTTCAGTCTCATGGTCTATCGGAGACCTGGGAAAATTATTTAATCTCTCTAAGTCTCAATTTCTCATCTGTAACATGACAGTAATGATACTTCATTTTCCCCCACACTTTTGTCTGTCTTGTCTATTTAGATTATATGATTCTTGGGGGGGAAAGACTGTCTTGTACTATCTGTAAATACAGCACCTAACAGGGTGAGGCCAATCTTGAGCGAGTCCTCTAAGTGCTACTTCAGCACGAACAATATGTTCTATGTAATTACATACAAAAACACTGTTAGTAGAACGTTACTGTTGTGAAATACTGAAAAGTTAAGAAATGCCAATTAATTCCCCTTGTGTACATGCATTATGATACAGTCTTTAAATATGTGATCACATAATTTTTTCCTCCGTGCACAGGATTGATTGTGCTCATGAAACGAACCAGAGTTGTGTAGTGAAAGAGACTGTTGTCTGTAGGACCCCTGCCTCATTTGTTGCAGAAGCTGAAAGTTGTGTATCATATGATGCAGAGGATTGCAGGAAGAGAGAGGATGATCTCATGGTAAGGCAGTTGAATGCTGCCCTGGGGAATTGGATTCTACCACTGCTTCTGCCACATAATTTCTATGTGATGCTGGGCAAATCTCTTTAAAACAAACTTTTCACAATAGGCCACTAATTATATGTTCCTCATTTATTAAAATAACTCAGCTGAGACACATGGGTCAAAGTGCTGAGCTCTCACAATTGCAGCTGTTCAATTAGACCTGTGATTTGAACATGATGTGGTAAAAATGGTCTGAAAAATCAGGTCCTAGATATCTCAAATTGTCAAAAGTGTCGTCTAATTTTGGGTAGACAGTCTCTTAATCACTGTGCCTCAGTTCCCCATCTATAAAATGGAGATAACAATATCACTTCGCCTCACAGGGCTGTTGTAAAGATAAATTAATTCGTTTGTGAAGCACTCATACTACAGGGAGAGCACTATGGAAAAGTTGATGAGGAAACTAATAATTTTGTGTTCTGTTCAGGATGTGCTGTAAACAAGGCCTGGAGCCACATTTTGTATGATAAAGATTAAAAGAAATATTTAATAACTATCCAGTCCGTGAGTATTGTCCATCCTGTGCTCTGAATGAGGCAGGGATTCTGTGGATAAAATAGTATGTGATCATGTATTTAAAGAATGCATGTGCAACCTTAATTCTGACACTTTCTAACTTGTGAGTGCTAGATGATGCAACCTTAGCATTCTTTTAATGTAATTTTTATATAATTTCCTAGGTTTTTGAAAAAGCAAAATGGAAAAAAATAGTCACATTGAACCACATTGACCCTCACATACATAAGTCATTAATAGGGTTGGGACCTCTAGAACTACAGCACAGAAACTTCTATCACCTGAATTAATTGAGTAACTGGTAGCGCTAGTAGGTTGCTGTCCTCTGTGTGGACAAGCCACTAGAGGTGGATGAGACACACTTTTGTCAGTGGACTCTGCAGCTCTTTGTTCTCAGCAGAGGAGTGTTGAAATGTGGGAATCCTAGTTCAATTCCAGGTTCTGGAGAGGAGTGCGCTCTATAATTTGTATTTCCATCCCCCTCACTGGGTTTCTGTCCCTGTTCCTCTTACTCCATTCCTTCATATACACCCTGGCTTTGGGACCCTCCCACCTTGCAGGGTTGCAGGGTCCCAGAGCTTGGGCTCTAGCCCGAGCCCTAATGTCTACACTACACTTTTATAGACCACAGCCTGAGTTAGTGGACATAGGCCAGCTGCATGTATTTTATTGCAGTGTAGATATACCCTGGGTTTGTTAAGCCTTTGAGCCCAAGAAAACTTTGGCTTGCATTTTATGACAGTTCAGTAAGCTTTTATTTGAACATTTAAAGAAAAAAGTCTTTTTGCTGACTGAATAAAGATGCTTTTTTACACTCAGTGCTCAAAATAGCTTCTGTTTTTGCATCTAATCCATATATGAGATAATTGCTTTGGTATTCTGCAGAAAAAGTTATTTTGAAAAGTAGCCACTACTTATGTGTAGCCATCAGGATTTATAATGAACTATCCAGTAGGCTAAAATAGCTGTAGTGCAAATATCTAGTTGGAAACTTCTTTAGAATTTTATGAGGGAGTGTGTAGTGAACATCCTTATGAACAGTAGTTAAGATTTTTGGTTTCAGCTCTTTCCTAGTGGATTTTTTCTTTAGAAAAACAAAAACAAATATGTAATTCTGAAGACAGTGACACGTGAAGGTGAGGAAATGTATAGACTCAGTATATGTTCAGGCCACTGTTACTACAGAGGGCTTCTGTGGTATTTAAGCCCAGCAGATGTGTTAGGTACGCAGCTGCCTTTTTAAAACAAACTTGTGACTTGTCTACATCTAGCTCAGTCTTTGATAACACTCATTTTTTCTTAATGTGCACCTTGCTGAACGATGAGTACTTTACATGCATCATCTTTTAAAACATAATTTAAATAACACTTTTATGCTGAGAGCAGAATTGTTGGCTTTTTTCCAATAATGATAGGCAAAACACTGCTTTAGGTAATGGGAAGCAATAACATTTTACATGATGTATTGCCCTACTTAAACAGATGCATACATGCAAATGCAGTCACCTGTCTGTTAGAGAGCAGTTGGTGGCTGACACCCAGCACACTGCACAGTAGCTGTGGGAAAATGAAAACCACTTTGGTCAAACTGTCATCCCTCTTTGAACGCTTCCCAATAGCCCATTCTTACCCGCGCAATTGCATTTATTCAAGAGGCTATGGAATTGAATCTTTTTTTTTTTTTTTTTAAATCCCAGGTTTATTTTATGGGGTAAAATTGAGAGTCCAGAGGAGAGCAGCAAAAATGATAAAAAGTTTAGAAAACCTGACCTATGAGGAAATTTTTAAAAAATAAACTGGTCATGTTTAGTCTTCAGAAAAGAAGACTGAGTGGGGACCTGGTACAGTCTTCAAATACATTAAGGGCTGTTGTAAAGAGGACTGTGATCAGTTGTTCATGTCCATTGAAAGTAGGACAAGAAGTAATGAGCTTAATCTGCAGTAAGGAAGACTTAGCTTAGATACTAGAAAAAACTTTCTAACTAGAAGGGAAGTTAAGCTCTGTGGAAGCTTCCAGGGGAGGTTGTAGAATCCCCATAACTAGAGATATTTAAGAACAGGTTAGACAAACTTCTGTCAGGGATGGTCTAGGTTTACTTGGTCCTGCGTCAGTGCAAGGGGCTGCATTTGCTAACTTCCTGATATCCCTTCCAGCCCTACATTTCTATGATTACTTCTTCAATACAGTAATCTTCATTTGAGACTCTTTTGATGTTCAAATAACTTGATTTCCTATTGTGCAAAAATGTTGTATTTGTGCTTCTAAATGTTAAAGGGAATTTCCAGAGTTGTAAATTTTCCAAGAGCTTGTTTTTACTTGACTTACTGATGTAGAAATGGGGGTGAACTAGTTAGCAGGATTTCTGATTCAGTAGTGGCTCTGTGAGGTGGCATTTTTTTTTTTTAAACAAAGTCTCTGTATGGTAGTTGTAAATAGTGGAAATCAAGATTTAGTGCACTACAACAGACCTATAAACTACAGTCTAAAGCACTGAAGAAGATAAACAGGGCAGGGTGTAGTATTTTTCCCTCTTTTTCATTCCTTAAGTGCAGTAACATTCAGAGTGTTTACATTTCATAAAATAAATTGGTCAAATGTTTGGAATCTGCTGTGACACATTTGTGGAGGAAGTGGGGAAACTCTTGTTTTGTAGAAACAACAAGGAGTTCAGACTAACTTTACAGACTAACTGATTAAAGACTTAATCTGATGCATCTGAAGGAGTGGGTTTTTTTACCCACAAAATCTTATGCACAAATAAATCTGTACATTTGTTAGTCTTTAAGGTGCCACCGGACTCCTTGTTGTTTTTGTGGATACAGACTAACCTGGTTACCCCTCTGATTCTTGTTTAGTAGGGCAGGAGACACAGTTTGTCTTATAAGTACATTTAAACATTATTCTTAAAATTTCTTTGACTGAAGTTGTTCGGTGTATAAACTGACTGAGTCAGCACTTCACTTGTGCAAGTCGGTAACAGACTAAAAGAAATGTTTTTATAATGATACACAAGGTCATGAAAACTACTTTTTTAAATGTTAAACTCAAGAGTCCTGTTTACCTGAATATGACCAGCAAAACCAAATCCTTTGGACTTTGAATTTCTAAGTAATGACTGGATTTGGTGACCCCTGGATTTAACAGGCTACCCTCACTTATTGTTTGTTACCATGAGAAGGGATGAATAGAAGTTTTAAAGAAGTGATTTGTAGTTTAAACAGCTGCTGAATTTTAGTTTTTCTTAAATAAAGAGCCCTATATATTTAAAAGAATAGGACCGTATTATACTGCCCTCTCTTATATGGCCCAATGGAGAGATGACAGTCTGAAATTGTATGACGAAAGATTTGGAGCAGCAGTGCTGTGGTATGATCTCTTGACATCATGTTGCCTAGTTATTGGTAGCTACAACTGTGTGTGAGATGCATTCAGTTACCTATGAAATAGGTGGGTTAGGTCCTGCCAGGGAAGAAGTCATGGAATGTCCAGTCTGAACAGCATGTTCCCTTTGATTATTGGCATAACTTGAAGGTGTGGAAAGTAGCATAATAAATCTCAGCATTAGCTTGTCTTAACCAGTGAGCCTTGTCAACCCAGAGGGGAGGTCTTATGCTTGCCTTGAATTCTAGAGATGCCTTTGACAGGGGCAAAGTAGTGTGCAGAGCCAAGAAATAAATAAATTAAATAAATATATAAAAAACCAGAAATAGCATGGTACTTACAATGTCAGTTTCTATGAATTTTTGGCTTGTATGTCGTTTTTAGGCTATACCCCTACCTATTCAACATCACTGGGTGGCCCTGCTGAGTGTAAAGGAGTATATGTCTTAATAGCAAAATGCAGAGTTTAAAACTTTTATCCCTTCTGCAAGATTTTCGACAGAAGGAGAACTTCTGGCCCATGACTATCAAACACAATGATGTTTACACATTATAGTGTTTTTAAAAATCCTGAAGATTTTGTTTTGTTAATATAATGAAAATATTGCATTTTGTGATGTGCCGAAAATGTAATTCCTGAGACATCTTGTTAAGAAGCACAGTTAAATACATGTATTGTAACCAGTGTGGATAAAAGTCAATGATTTTTTTAAAAAGTCAAAAAAATCTGATTTTTTTTTAATTTAAATTGGATTTTTTTGATAAAATGCTTTTTGAGGGAAAAAACCTATCTAAAGATAGTTTTAATTAAGATACATTATAGTTCAAAGATATCGCATCATGGAATAGGGATTATAAATTCTAATTCTATAGTATGAGACAATATATTCATGTGTCGTGGGCCAAGGGACGTACTGGCCATTGCTTCCCACAGCCCCCATTGGCTGGGCACAGCAAACCGAGGCCAGTGGGAGCTGCGATCGGCCAAACCTGCGGACGCGGCTGGTAAACAAGTCAGCCGGGCCCGCCAGGGGCTTTCCCCAAACAAGTGGCGTCCCAAGTTTGGGAAACGCTGATGTAACGTTTAAGAAAAGTTTTGTAAATGAATTCCAATAGTTCATGGATTAGGGACCCAATTTTATGGAGTTCCAGGGGCTTCTGTATAGTCTAGCAGATCCCACCAGAGATGCTTAGTTTTGCAGTTTTCAAACTGTGAATTTGTCTCTCCAGAGATAACATGCTTGTTAACAGCAAAAATGTTTTAAATAAATAATATATAGAGGTGAGAAATAACAGACCTCAATCCTATTGTCCCTCTGCAAATTTGTGTACATAGTCAGTCCCTTACCTCTCTCTAAAAGTGTGAAATTTCAAAAAGTTCAATGAATAGAAGATTATTGGGGAATAGATCTGGACAAGGAGAAAAAGTCTGGAGATAAATGTGAGAAGGGAGGGACAGGCAGTAGAAACAAAAGTGAAACTGTTTGAGCAGCATATTCCAGAAGTCTTGAGGTATTTCTGAGTGTAGCCTTCATGGATTTGAGATCTGCCATGCCATTCTCTCACTAGAAGGGAAAACCTATAATGGCAGCATGCCGTAAAAAAGACCCAATTTGGGTCTCATCTGTCTTTGAGTTGTGAAGAATATGTATCAAGGTTGTAACAACCAAAAAGAATGCACTTTTATATAGAAATCCATGCTTAAATCGAGTCTTCCCGACTAGTGGTTTTAAATCATGATTTAAATCAATTTGATCAAATCCACCCTGATTGTAACAGTACAGTTTTGTTTACTCTGAGAAAATATTCAGCCTCTTCAGTAAAAGACCACAAGAGGTAGAACAAGAACCAGGGATAGTTGATATCTCTAAAATACCTTACCAGAGTGTTTTTATAACTTTCTAATAAGATGTTGTCATTACTATATAATGGGCTGTCTGAGGTTTCCTTAAGTATTACATAGAATCATTACTTAGATGTTGCTTCTGGGAGAAATAATCTCTCTATGAATGGATATCTTTTTTTTTTTCCCCCTCCCTATGATGCTCTTCTATTGCCTAGTTTAACTAGAAATCATCTGAATTGCTTTTTCTTGTTTTTCCTTTCTTTGTAACCAGATATCATCTCTGGTGTAATGCCTTTGCTAATCAAATCTTAAATTGGTTTTAGAAAAGTATGCATATATTGTGCTTTTATTTAATTGTTTCTAGTACCTGTCCAGCTACGCATTTCAAATGCTATTGTCCATATATTCTTTCTTGCCTCCTTCCTCTAAGAAGATTAAGGTAAAGACATGACCTGAAGCAGTGATGTAACTTGGAGATATATAATAAGCTTTTTTTTTTTTTTTTTTTTTTTTACCATTTTCTGAGTGCATCATAGATTTCATTTTCCTCAGACTTCTGAATTATAATTTATTGCTCATTATATGGGCACATAGATATTCAGGTTCCTAAACTGATGTTTCAGATAAGCATCACAGTTGAATTTGAGCATGTTCATTATTAAGGTAACACAAATAATGAATAATACAGTAACACCTAAGAGCCCTAATATGATGCTGTCCATATACCATTATGCTAGGTGCTGTACAAACACAGAACAAAAAGAGAATGCCTGCCCCCAAGAGCTTGTTGTCTAAATGATTACCATTTTAACTGTTAAATCCAGATCTGCTTCCCTATTAAAAGTTGAATATTCTGTCTTTTGAGGGCTAGTAGTTGTTTGTAAGTACCTGAGTGTGCTCAGAAACTCCAAGATATGTTTGTCAACCTGTGCAATTTATTCTTTTTGTGTTGGGTCTGTGATTCTTTCAGTTGGCTAACTGAATTTTTTTCAGTTACACATTAACTAATTAAAGAGTTTCATAGTAATAAGGTGACTTTTCCGTAGCCATATTTGAAGTGTTTGCCTAAGGGTCTTGTATCGTCATAAATATGCACATTAGTACACAAATGGACTTGTGTACTCTGGTCCCAGAACTCCCACTGATGTCAATGGGAGGTTTGCACAGAGATTAAGGCCTTTTATCTAGTAACTGTACGTGTAATTGTTTTTTCAGTATTCTTTCAGTATTACCGCTTTCTGTATCTGGTTTTGAGGAAAGCATATTCCCATTTAGGACCACTGCTATTTTTGCCTTTTGTTTCTTTTTCTTCCCTATCCTCCTCCTCCTCTCTGTTTCTCTTCCCTATCTGTCTCTTCCTTTTCCTTTCATTTTTCTGCACGAGCTCCCAGTTCCCTCTCTCCTATAGCCCTCACTCTTGCCCCTTTCCCATTCCATCTCTTAAAATGGTCAACAATGATATTGGTGTCAACGTTACACTTCAGAATTGATATTCAGTGGGATTAATATAGTGAGTAAGGTGGGTTTTTTTTGCAGACTTAGGAAGAGAGCACTGTATCAATTTACAGTCTGTTCACATTTGGAAATTTTCCAATAAGAATGCCATACTGGGTCAGACTGATGGTCCATCTAGCCCAGTTATCCTGTCTTCCAACAGTGGCCAATGCCAGTCGTGTCAGAAGGAATGAACAGAACAGGCATTCATCAAGTGATCCATCCTCTGTCGTCCACTCCCAGCTTCTGGCAAACAGAGGCCACAAGGGGTAGATAACTTTTTTCTTTATGAAAGCTTAGATTGAACAGAATCTGCATATGTATATGAACACATCAGACTTGCAGGATGAGTGTTTGGCACTGCTGGTCCAGTTGGTATTTAATGGAGGGCACTATGGATTTTCCAATTTAACTTGCTATAGTGCATAGAAAACTTAGTAGACTAAATCTCTGTGGTGTATCCTCTTTATTTACATATTTTACATTTTTATTAGTTATATTTGTTTACTTTGCCACAGAAAGTAATACTTAACTTTCCCAGTAAATGTGTCTATTAAAAGAATTTTTTCAAAAAAAAGGAATAAGCCATGAATAATAATGCTTGAAAAATATTTGGAGACCACAGGACAAATAACCAACCAGTCAATAACCGCCACAGTGGCTAATGAATTATTCAGGAAGTTTGGGGGGGGAAAAAAGTGAAATTTATAATGCACTCAATGTGGTAACAAGTAATTGATTATTATTTCCTGTCTCTACAAACTAAATGTACTCCGAGGAAGAAGAGTGAATGTATATATGGTAGCATTTAAAATGTCTGCACAGATACGCAGAGGAATGTTCTTAAGATTTGATTGGAAATGTAGGCTTAAAATGAGTGAGTGTAGGAATAAAGCATTTTTTTAAAGTTGTGCAAAAAGAGTGGTACTTTCCCCTTTTATTGTAAAATATTTTAAATCTAATAGTTTTCAATTTGCATGTTTTGTGTCTGTGCTTCAATACTGACTAGCTTTTCCTGGCTCATTAGGAATAGCCTCCTATTGGAAGTCCTTTCTGGGACACTTACAGAAGTAGACCTCTTATAGGAGAGCTCATGTCCATTAGCTTTGGGTGACCTGCATTTCTTAGAGCCTCCATGTTTGCCACATATTTATGAGTTAATGATTATGAATTTTAGGACCTGTTACAGAATGAAACCAGGCATACTCAATATCTGGTATTGTGCCCAGACATTAAAAAGCTTGTAAACTTGTAAATGTTTGTTGTTTTTTTTTTTTTTTTACCTCCCCTCCTCCAATGTGAACAGAGAATTAAATTGATAATGAGTAATAATTTAGTAACGCTCTTGCCTTCTGCAGCCTTGTAAAGTTTTAGTTTACAGATTTTAGTAACTATAAAATGATATTTAAAAATCCCTGGATACAGGGTGGATCCTGATAAGTTAATGTTTTATTGGCAGAATATAAGAAATTAAAAAGGAGATTTAGTGATAAATGTTGTCCAGAGCTGAGTTCTGGTTAACCACTTATATCTGCTGTAGTGTTTTAAAAAAAACAAAAACTCTTAAACTTTCTGGCTTAAAGGAAAGGGATGAAGAAGAAAAATTGTGCCTCTTACTACCTGAGCTAAGAGAAGGGTTAAGCTAGATGCAGTCATGTACTTGTATCTGCGTGTTAGTAGGAGTCCTGTTTCTCACAAATGCTGATGTAAATGTCTCTTGAGCCAGTACTAGAACTAATCAGCTTTTTCTCCATTAGGCTTTAAAAACAGTTTTGGCAACAGTAACTAAGACAACATGTTTAAAGGAGAACCTCTATTAAATGGAAAGAAGCCTGTAGGCATATTTGACTAGTTACATCTGTATTCTGTCTTTAAATGTTGATGCATTGAATAGCTGCTTATATAGCGTTAAAAATACGAGGATGCCATAGAATTTGTTTTAAAGGTGGAGATAAATTTCCTTCAAGTACCAAAGGCAATAAATAATGGAGGAAAATATATTGGGATTCTTCCTCCAGATCTTAAAAGAGAAAATTGTGCGTTGGTATTTTCACTGCCACTTGCAGAGCTTCTGAATCCACTGTGTATGTGAAACTTCTTGAACATCATCTGTTTATGGGGGCTTGGCTACACTTACATTTTATAGCGCTCTAACTTGCTGGCTTAGGGGTGTGAACAATCACCCCCCTGAGTGCAGCGAGTCAGAGCGCTTTAAAACTCTAAAAGCTTTAAAACAGGCTCCAAGCGCTGGGAGCTGCGCTTGGAGCTAATCCCCTCGTGGAGGTGGATTACCAGGAGCGCTGGGATAGCTCTCTCCCAGCGCTCCCACGTGATCACACTCGTACTTCAAAGCACTGCTGCGGGAACGCTCCCGCAACAGCACTTTGAAGTTTCCAGCGTAGCCATGCCCTGGGCTGGGTCAGTCACAATCTAGTTTAGATTTTGGTAATGTGCTGAATACACCCCAGGCCCTTTGTAGTTTCTTTAAGAGTCACTTCTGATTAGAATCCTCATCTGAAGCTGCCTTTTCCTTGTGCAGTATTCACTTCCACACCTACCAGTGGATCTCTCAGATATTACGGCTACCTTTTTTGATGTCACAGTAATGTGGATTTCTTCCTCACAGTTTTTTCAGATAAACAAAGATTCCATTAACATTAATTGAAAGTCCCAGAATATTTTGATTCACCCATTAGTTTATTTACACTGATCATTTAAGTCTTATGTGACCAAGAAAATAACTGCATCCTTTTGGGTTGCAGCTCCTAGAAAAGCTGACATTCTACAGAAATGTTGGCCTGCCACGTAGGCACGTAATAAAAAGTGAAAATCTGACAGCTGTGTGGCTAAGAGCAGTGGAATTGATACAAGCACATTGAAAATTCATGCAACAAGCTCATGGGAAAGTCATGCAACAGGGACATTGTGTCAAAACAATTTCAGGAGGGAGGCACAAGGAGTCCCATTTTCCCCATGCTTGCTTGTTTTTTTTTTTAAATTGTTCTTTAATCTTCATTTCGGTGTTAGGGTATTACTCTCCTGAAGTGAACAAGTTATAGGAGTACTAAACAGTTCCCCAAAAGATTTTTGTGTAAAATGATGAACTTTTGAAGTAACTATTAAAGGGAGAAGGCAGCAGGAAGATGAACAGTTTGAGAAATAGCCATAACACCTCTTCTGTAAGCAACGTTAAATGTGGTACTGCAGAAGGAGGAAAAAATGCTCACCTACAATACATTTGAGAGGGAACCCAAGCATGGAAAAACTAATCTCTTCCCTTCACCCAACCCTTCAATTTGCACAACATCTTCATTATCCTTCTTCAGTCTCCCCAAAACAGCTGTTATCCTTCCCCTCCTCCTTGATTCCAGAACCTATTTATTTTTCCAGTATCCTCAAACATATCTGCTTTTTGTTGCATTGGGCTTTGACGGATTCTTCCATTGTAATTTACAGAAGCAAGGTTTTCTGGGTACATTTAATGCTGTTTTGGCGGGTAGGGAGAGGATGGCTTATTTAAAGCACTAGGCCATGAAGGAGTGGTGATGGTGACAAACTTTTTCAGTTTAATTCTCCATACTGGAAAAATCCCTTATGAATGGAAGATGAACACATTGGTCCCTATCTTTAAATGTAAAGTAGATGTTCAAGAACATAGTAATTACTGGCCATCAAGTTGATTAGCCTCATGATAATATGGCTGGAAAAATTTTCGAGAAAAGACTTTGGGAGGAGCTGAAGCCTCAACTAATGTGAGTTTATGCCAAGAGGGTCAACACGGATGCAGTGTTTGGAGCCTGATTATTTGATGAGGAATATGGGGAGAAATATGAGGAATTGTGCTTAGTGTTTGTGAATTTAAAGAAGGCTTATGACAGAGTTCGTAGAGAATCCTTATGGTGGTGCCTGCAGTCGCACAGTCTGCCGAAGACACGTGTTCAGACTATCATGGACACTTATGAGAGTAGCATAACAGTAGTGAAAAGCGACTGTGGCTATAGTGAGTAATTCACTGTGAGGGTAACTGCATCAAGGATCAGCTTGGAGACCATTCGTATTTATGATTGTAATGGACACCTTGATGCAAGAGATTAGGGGAGAGGCTCCATGGAAACATTCTTTTTGCCAATGGCATCATGTTGTGCCATGGAGATTAATACGAACTGGAAAGGGCCCTAGAACTGTTAATTAGTCTGTGCAATAATTTAAATATCTAAGCCATGATGGGAATGTGGATGCAGATGTTAGGAGCTGCATGAAGAGTGCTTTTTGTAGATGGAGAAAGTTGACAGGAATTCTGTGCAATAAGAATGTGCCAAGAAAATTAAAGAATGAAGGGTATAAGATCATGACTAGGCTAGCTATAATGTATGGGTCAGAATGCTGGCCACTGAGGGAGAAAGAAGAACTACTTCATGCTTCTGAGATGAGCATGCTAAAGTGGGCGCTGGGTAAAATGAGATGTACCTTTTCATTACTTAGTCTAAGCCAGGATGCAGGTAACCCCTATCACAGAAAAGCTGAGGGAGTATCGAGTCAGATGTCTGGGTCATGTGGTGATGTGAGATATGGGAGGTGTTGGCCAGAGAGTACAAGAGCTAGAAGTGAAGGGACAACTACCACGAGGAAGACCTAGAAAAATGTGGTTGGAGATGCTGAAGGAGGACGTGAAGCTTGGAAGACACATAAGACCAGAACACTTGGAGATGAAGAACAGGACAATGCAAAGTCAAAGTCAGCAGAGGATGGATAATAAACTATTTCAAGAGCATTGAGGGTACTACAGGCAAGCATTAGAAAATATGCATAGTCAAGCAATAGAAAAAAGACTTAACTCCTGTGCACTGCTGGGGCAAATCCAAATCAGATTCACAAATAAATTGTCTTGCCTTTCTTTTTTTTTTTTTTTTTCTTCTCTGCACCTTTTGAAACTATCATCAGCAGCTAGTTTGCAAATGCAAGTTTCCCACTTTAATGAGTAATTTCCAAAAATAATTGTTCAAGTCAGCATCTATTTTCAATAACAGTTTAATATTTGACATCTTACAATAGACTGTATAATAGATTTACAGGTTGTCAGAAACTAGGGTTGCCAGTTTGGTTGGACAGATTCCTGGAGGTTTCATCACATGACATAACCTTTAGTTAAAGATTAATAAGGCTAAGATTTAGGCATGACTGTTTTTTAGTAAAAGTCATGGACAGGTCACGGGCAATAAACAAAAATTCACGGCCCATGACCTGTCTATGACTTTTACTATAAACACCCCTGAGTCAATCTTAGCTGCCCCAGCCCTGCTGGGGTGGAGTGGGGATGACCCTTCCCCCTCCCCCCCCCGGGGGGGGGGGGCGCTGCTGCTCTAGTGGGGGTGGGGAGAGGCATGGCTGGCCCTGGGACTGCCTGAGCGGCTGGCTGAGGGGTGGCTCCAGCAGTGGCTGGCATGGCTGGCCCCGGGACTTCCACGACCTCTGTGACAAACTCGCAGCCTTAAAGATTAATCTTTAATTCCTGGAGACTCCAGGACAATCCTGAAGGGCTAGCAATCCTGTCAGAAATAGAAATCTCTTTATTCTAAGTATGTGTTATGTAGAGTAACAGCTAGTATAAAATGAGTGAAAAATGATTTGGCTTTAAATAGCATCCTGTAACATAATTACTGTTATAGTTTCTGCGGAGAAGAAAGAAATGTGCCTTTTTGGACTCTCCTGGAAAAATCCTAAACTTTTTTGGTGGATCTTTTTACTTAATTAGTGTTGGCAATACATTGTTTTTGCTTGTTTTGCACCCTTATAAAATATGCTATATAATATGTGTGTTCTACAACATAATGTGTACATACGCACTCACTGGAATTTACGTAAGAGTAGCCATACTGGGTCAGACCAATGGTCCATCTTCTTGTCTTCTGACAGCGGCGAGTGCCAGATGCTTCAGATAAAAAGGAGAAACAAAATAGTTTCCTTACAGATGTCTTTAGAATCATTAGTAAAATATGCCTTTTACACATGGACTTATGCACCACAAACTTCCTGTGTGCCCTTGAGCTAGTAATTTAGGGCTGGACTTTTAAAGATATTGAGGCACTCAGCATTGCAATGCCTAACTGATTTAGGAGTCTAAATCATTTTCAGTGCCTCAGTACCTTTAAAAACCTTATCCCTAGTCTCCCTCTGCCCATTACCTTGTCTGTAGAGAGGTGATAATAGCATTACCCCATCTCATAAGGATGTTGTGAGGAGAAATGCATTAAAGGATGTGTGACACTCAGATACTATAGCCTTGAAGGCCGTATAAGTACTATAGATAGAATGATACTGTTTAAACCATTATTTCTCCAGAGACAAAGAGAGGGGTGCAATCTTAAGGTAAGGCTAGGAGAGTTAATTATGCATGTTGTTTGCCCCTGTTTTCTTCAATAGAGATAGAAAACAGCTGGCTGGCATGAATGGCTCTCCAATGCTGATACAATGATCAAACCTAGCAGTTCAGTAGTGTATGACAAAGAACCCCCTCCCTTCCAAAAAAAAGCCCTCCAAAATGGGCCTGAACAATGGCCATGCTGAAGAATTGAATTTTTCTGTGTATGTGGATTAGATTTATGTTAAGGATTTATATAAAAGATTTGTATTAAATAGTTAGAAAATGTAAAAAGTAAATAGTAATGTCAATTCTTATGATTGGGGTAGGAGCAAGGCAGTACATCTGAGGTGCAGTGTATGATAGATTTAGTATACATTAATGTAAAGATGACTATCAATTTAAGTGCTAGTTTGTAATTTAAAATTTCCCTGTGAGGTGTGTCTTTCTGTTTATGCAAATACCTAACTCTGACTGATATAAGTGCTAGGTCATACATGTGGAAAGGAAGAGATGAGTAAACATGCTGGTGTGGTCAAATGTGTTTTCTTTGCTCTCGCTCTCTCTTTTATTTTTTTTATTATTATTATCCCCTTTCAATTTTCATAACATCCATGGAAATAATTGTGCATGCATTTTCTTAAGGCTAACATAAACATCTCTCTTCCTTTTTAACAAAAAATTCAAGCTGCGGAATATGTTGGCTACATGAAAACCCCTGTGAAATGAAAGTTATTTAGGTTGCAAAGTCAAACACTTGAAAGTTAGGAAATTCCAGATTTATGATTACCCATGCAAATTGTGTTCTGCTTCCATGTACATCTGTCTTGTGCTCTAAATGAGGCAAATGTTCTACGGAAAAAATTAGTATTGATCATGTAATTTAAAGACTGGATTATAATGAATATGTACAAGAGGCGGAATTAAGGTTATATGGGCCAACTGTACATTTGACGTTAACTTTAGAGTGCTTGACTTTGCAACCTAAATTATTGTTTTATATAGCTTTTTAATGCAATTTCATATGATTTTTTAATATGAAAAAGATTTTAAAAAATTCACTATGTATAACTATTACAAGTTCCTTCTCAATCATATATCATCAGAAGGGTTTGAACCCCGAGCCTACAGTACCGAAGCACAAGTACTGTGATTTGACCTAGAGGATTTGCTACCTCCTCTGTCATTAAGAAAAGCATGTTATCCCAGAGGGGAAGATGGGTTTCTGTATCCGGGGGAGTGGTTGTGGGGAATTTGGCTTTGTTCTCTTCCCACACCAAGAGTTTGAGGAGCTTCTACTCCATGTAGTGTCCCTGGAATGGGGGCACTACTCTGGAGTCATAGATAGAGTTGGAGGGGAAGGCTGGCCTAGCTTCCCACCCACTCCTGCTACTGTTCTGGCAGCTCCCATGCATTCCTAGCTTAGTGGTGCTGGTGCTGCTTTGGTTGTGAGGTCAGTGTGACCCAATAGAACGTTCATGTTCAGTTATTGTTGGGCATGCTGCCAGTGGTGGGTTTTTTTTTTTTTTTGGCTTTTTTGGCTTTTTTTTTTTTTTTTTTTTTTTTTTTTAAGAACCCATGTGAGAGAATGGAAATAGCAGTTTTTGACCATTTATAACTGCCAGCCTGAATAGAATTTCATGGGACAAGCTTAAGAAACCTCTCCAGGTCTCTACTCAGGCTTAAAGTACATGATTTCTCTAATGCCACCATTGTTTGCAGCAAGTCCTTGGAAGTCAACATGGACAAAATAATGGCAGAATTAGAGCTTCTCATAAAATCATTGAAAAGTCTTTTATAATGGAAAGTGTTAAGCAACCTAAATACACCGGTAGCTGTTAACTCCCTGTATCATGCCGCATGTCTGAAACAAATGTACTGTGGACATATATCAGCTTAGATGGAAATTAACTATTGTCTGTAGGTAATATCTGAAATGGAAAAACATGTCAAAGGAAAACACATCTATGTCCAGTGCAAAAAAATTTTTAACCTATTTGTACTTTAAATTGCAGATATAATACTTTTATTTAAATTTAAAAAAGTGTGATCTGTATGTTGTAATGCTCTCTTGACGTTTCTCACTTGCAGATAATTTACACATTAGTAGGACATTGTTTATGCAATGTAAACATTTGTATTAGTTTGTGAAGATTGTTAAACTAACTGGTTCAGGTAAAATGACTTGAATTCTTAAAATGATATGCTGATTTAATATTTATTGCATAAGTTGTAAATTTAAAATGAATTTTACAATGTTTCCCTTATCATGTTCAGTGATATTATGTAAAGGGTTGTTGTAATGAACGAAGTGATTGTTAGTATAACCAGTTATTTTTTTTTGGATAATGTCAAAAATAAAAATGAAACTGAGATTGAGTAGGAAAATATTCATAAAATGGTTGGTAAACTAGTGTTGAAGATAGCAGGTGGAGTGATTTGGTTGTTTGTTTTGATAAGACTTTAACTTATCTTTCATTTTATGGCAGAGATAATACCCTTATCTATTTTCATCTAATACTGATGAATACTTACAATTTATGAAAGTAGTGGGGAAAAAGATATGAAATATAGCAATGTGAAAATATGCCTATTGAAAACATGGGTCCATAGTGTGTGTCTGTTTCTCTTCTCCATTATTTCTTGTTTTCTGTGAAGAACCGTTTTCCTTACTCACGAAGAATTGGATTTTTGAAAATGCCTTGGGAGTACAAGTCCTATTGATTGTCATTTGCACTTGTGCTCCAAAGATGCTTAGGCACTTCTGTAATTCCTACCCTGTAAATGAACCAGACTTAATGCTCTTTACCTCAACTTTCTTGTTTTGTTTTTGTTTGTTTTTTGTTTTTTAAAATGATGCGTGGTTTTTTCAAACTATCAAAAATCCTCAATGGTGAATTCAAATGTGGGAGCCATGGGTTTAAAGCCTCAAAACTTTTTCATTCCCAGAAACAGTCCACGTATACTCAATGGTGGATTATGCAGCTATAATGAAGGGACACCTTCTCTTGATGGTTACCAGAGTGAACCTATACTAACTGAGCCAATTGTCTGACTTGTTCTAGTTGTTTGTCTTTGGTCACATACCATTTCTGTTCATCTGGGTAGGCTACAGTGGTTTTAAAAAAAAAATCCAAGTAACTGTGGAATATTCAGGAATCCTGCAAAGCCAATAAGGGAGGCAACGTCAGTGGGGCATAAGTTTCCTCCATGTAACAGATGCATTGTTTTAATTGGGGACCCTAAAATCTTACACAGCAGGCAAATGGACATGTTTATGCTTGGAAGCAGAAATAATGGGATTTCTTCAAGTGACTATGTGGTGGTAAGAGGCACTTTTCCTGTGAATTATTTCTGACTTGAACTAGAACAATAATTTAAATAATGACTCTTCCTAAAGTTTTTGGGGTTATGAGAAACAAAAAATCTTTTTAAAACATGGTCAGTAAAAGAAGGGGTCTAATTTAAAAAGGAAAAAGGGCCAAGACTGATCATTCTAAAGATTATTCTGGGGGAGGATGAGGGAAGCTGAAATGTTTTAAGGCTTTTTCTTAAAGTGGGGAAAGAAAGGACAAAATAAAAATGGATTGCGGGGAGGGGGAGGGGGAGGAGAACAGGTTTAACACAGCAAAAATATTGCTGCCTTGAAATTATAGTTACAATAGTGGAAACTCAAAGTGAGTTGGATGAGAGTCCAGATATTCATCAGTACACACCTCCAATAATAGAATTTGTATGTAGCCATGGCCAGTACCAGTAGATTCTGAGAATCAGTATTGCCGAGAGAAAGACAGTCTACCACTTCATAGAACACGCCTACGCTGCAATTAAAAAACCCGTGGCTGGTCCACGCCAGCTGACTTGGTCTTGAGCTAAGGGGCTTTTTAATTGGGGTGTAGATGTCCTGTAGAGCTGGAGCTCAGGCTTTAGGACCCTGTGCAGTGGGAAGGTCCCACAGCTCGGACCTTAGCCTGAGCCAGAATGTCTACACTGCAGTTAACTAGCCCCTTAGCCTGTGCCCTGCGAGCCTGAGTCAGCTGACATGGGCGTCTAATTGCTTGTTAGGATTGGTCATGGAGCAAATCATGGTATTCTTCTTGTCACTCACTGGCTGAACGAGTCCCATGTGATCAAGCAGGCCTGCTCAGCTTGGCTGGAATTGTTTTCACCTGGTCTCTCAGAGAGAAGGTCTGCATTTCAGTTAAATTGTCCTCCCTTACTGGGAAGTATGGGAAGGGAAAAGTTTTTTCTTAGATCCTGTATCTGCCTGATTCTGGCAAGCATTGGCCTACTATATTTGTCATCTGCTGTAATTACTTTGAGAGCTGTTATTTCTATTTTTTATTTCTCCTGATGTCCGTATATCCCAGTTTTACAATGGGATGTTTGTTTCACTGAGTTCTCTTATGCTATCAGCCTGAGGGCTCTGGTTCACTATTCCTGGATATAGGGCTACATTCGTTAATTTCCACAATTAGGGGAAAGTTTCTGAACCTTTGCAGACTCTTTATTTAATAGTCTGCCTGAAATACCTACTTCCCATTTTTACAAGGGGTAACATGTTTTACCATTGATCTTGATCACACTAAGGAATTCTTGCAAAAAATTCCCACTGGGGCTACTATGGGGCCAGTTCTACTGGTGGTAGCAAAAGTGTGAGCCCTTCTGTAGATAGGGATATAGCAGCTTTTTTCCAGCCTTTTTATTACCATGTCAATTAAACCTACTGCTGCTTAATTAACCTGGTGGGAAAAATGGTGGAAGCTTCTGGAGCCTTGTCTGTACTAACACTCCCACCAGTGCAACTGCAACAGTAATAACTATATTTTTGTTTGCCAAAATTCCCTAGGGTAGACATAGCCGTTGCTAGCCGAATCTTCTCTTGTTGCATCAGAACCAAGCCTGCTGTGTGTTGTTCCTGGATGGAGGCCTGTACTTCTAGGCTTGTAATACCCTCTGGAATACCCACAGTTCTTTGAAAACTGCTTTACTATTTGATGTTAGCCTTCTCTGCTGGCGTATTATGTTGGCTTCAGCATCAGTCGTTCACCATATCCTGAAACGGTTATTGCCAGTAGCAGTACCAGCACCAGTCATAGATGAAAAAGAAGATACATCAAGTGGCCATAGCTGGATGGAGAGGGTCGGGATTGTGTAGCTTGTTTAGAAATGGTCACTTTACAGCTAGACATTTCCACCTGAAAACTTCTGAGAGCTGCTTCCCTGAAATTTACTTTTAATTTGTCAGATTTGACTAGGATGAAGCATTGATTAGGGAGAAATGTATAACTATCAGAGACTGTGGAGAAGGCTTAGCACCGGTATAGCAGCTGCTTCCAGTTCTGGAGAGAATTCTTTGCCAAATTTTTGAAATCGCTAGGAAGCCAAAATTGTGGCTATGAGACTATGTAATGGGAAGGAGAAGAGCAAGAACAGCAGGTTTATATGCACGCTGGTAAAAAGGGGAACAAAATGTTTTGGATCCAGGTGCAGGAGACTAACTCTTTGCTCTATGGTAGCTGTGAATGAGGATCTCCCACTTTAACATCCTGTTTCCCATTAATTACAGCATAACACGAAGTACTCTGTTCTGTATTCAATGCTGGACTGAGGGCAGAGGCCTGGTCTACACTTAGAACGGTCAACCCAGCTACATCACTCAGGGGTGAGAGAATTTGCACCCCTCAGAGATGTAGTTAAACTGACCTAAGTCCTGTTGCCCTGAGGGGATGGATTTATTACAGCGATGGAAAACCCCTTCCATTGCAGTAGCAAGTGTCTACAATACAGTTGGGTAGCTGCAGTGCTGGTCCTATACCACTGTAGCATTTGTTGGGTGGGCATACCCAGAGAGGTCACAAGGAGTGGTAAGGAAAATGGTAGTGATTGTGCTTGTCTTGTGCTGTTCCATCATCCAAGGAGAGGGAGACTGAGTACAGCCATATCCCCATTCAGCATCAGTAACACCAACTATGAGTGGTACAACTGGCAGAATTTTTTAAAAACAAATCTCCTTGTCATTGAGGCAGAGTGGTTTTAGTTTTGTAGATGGTGCCATGTCACACCTGCAGTTTGTTGCAGGATCCAGGACATTGGGCAGCATGAGGTTGGGGATGGGTACCCATTCGTTATACGAGCTATAGCAGAGAGCCACCTCATCCAAGTCAACTGTTGGAACAAGTACTCTGTTGCTCAGAAGTAGGCAGAATTGAAGCAGCGTGACCTATCCCTGCATTGTGTGGGAAGGAGTGGCAGTGTTTATGAATGTACAAAGAAGTAGATGTTTCTTGTACAAACACACAGTTTTACCTCTTACAGACTTACATCTTCTGATTCACACAGTAACTGGTCTGATAATGTTTTCGAAATGCTGCATGAACTGGAAATATTTGCAAAACTCATAAAGAGTACCTCTTGTGTTGTCAGTGCTGTGGGAACTGCAAAACAAACCAAGTTTTGTCACCAAGTTCGCAAATGAATCAGTGGCATTATACCTTGAGAACTGGATGTCTTGTATTTACTTTGTATACATGCAGTTTCCCTCTTGCTGTTAGTATTCTGTGCTGTGGATATGGAATATTTATTTATTTATTAAGCAGAATACTTATGATTAATATGGAAAGTTACGCCAGGAGGAAAACACAATGGAACAGTTGATAAACCAGTCAGTATTCTGAGAGGACAACTTCTGTTCGTGGTACTGAGAACATTTCAGAGCTGTGAGAAGTTGTGAATGTTGATTGGAGAAGAACTAATGATTTATAAAAATCGGGACTCTCCTCAGTCATAATATATGCGATTCCTGAATTTGTTTGTTGGAGATGCACAGTAGAAAACAATATGAGATTAGTTAAATAATTGTATTTACAAAAGTAGTTTTTATGAGTGTTTATGGGTGGGAAGTGCAGACCATAAAGCTCAGTGACTTTTTTTTAAATGTTTTTGTGTAGTTTGCTTCAATGAGGGCATCTTGGATTTTATAGCATTTTTTTAAAATTGAATCATTTATAGTAACATATGTTTCATTCAGTTATGTATAATTACTACTTTTCAAGTTTATCTGTTCAAAAGAGAACGTAAGTATTTGTCTAAACTTGGAAATTTAGTTTGGATTAAAGTAGAGTCCAAATTAAAAGTGCAGTAGCTATTCCTGAATAATTCCATGTGTCGATACACTTACTCCAGAATAAGAATGTCCATACATGGAGTTATTCAGGAATAGCTGTTGAATAACTCCATGTGTAGACAAGCCTTGCACATCCATCTAATTTTTCTTCTTAAAGAACTTAAGAACGCCCATACTGGATCGGCCTGAAGGTCCATCTAGCTCAGTATCCTATCTTCCGACAATGGCCAATGCCAGGTGCTCCAGAGGGAATGAACAGGTAATCATCAAGCGATCCATTCCCTGTCGCCCATTCCAAGCTTCTGGCAAACAGAGACTAGGTACACCACCCCTGCTTGTTCTCGCTAATAGCCATTGATGGACCTATCCTCCATGAACTTATATAGTTCTTTTTTGAACCCTGTTATAGTCTTGACCTTCACAACGTCCTCTGACAAAGAATTCCACATGTTGACTGTGCGTTGTGTGGAAAATACTTCCTTTTGTTTGTTTTAAACCTGCTGCCTATTAATTACATTTGGTGACGCCTAGCTCTTGTGTTAAGAGAAGAAGTAAATAACACTTCCTTATTTACTTTCTCCACAGCAGTCATGATTTTATAGACCTCTTTCATATTACTCCCCTTAGTCATCTCTTTCCCAAGCTGAAAAGTCAGTCTTATTAATCTCTCTTCATATGGCAGGTGTTCCATACCCTAGTCATTTTTGTTGCCCTTTTCTGAACCTTTTCCAGTTCCAATATATCTTCTTTGAGCTGGGGCCACCACATCTGCACATAGTATTCAAGATGTGGGTGTACCATGGATTTATATAAAGGCAATAAGTTATTTTCTGTCTTCTTCTCTGTCCTTTTCTTAATGATTGCCAACATTCTGTTTTCTTTTTTTGACTGCCACTTCACACTGAGTGGATGTTTTGGAGTCATTGTGGATAGCTCTCTCAAGAGCTCTTTCTTGAGTGGTAACAACTAATTTAGACCCATCATTTTTTATGTATACTTGGGATTATATTTTCCAATGTGCATTACTTTGCATTTATCATAATTGAATTTCATCTTCAAAGCCACACTTAAGACTTTACCCTTTTTGTTGTTAGAAGTACATAAGATTACTATAAGATCAAGTGGGTAAAGAAAAAACAAATTGTGTACTTTGTATGTAGTCACTTCTGGATAGTTGGTTGACTTGTTCAGAGTGGTTCTGTCACACAGCATTAGGGGAAGGATTTTTTTAAAGAGGAAATGTGATGGTAAAACCACTGACACTGGCAGAGAGAGTTAAGAGTAAGTGTCTTACCAAATTAAAATGCAAAAATCTTCATTAAAGCAAATTTAGGGTTTCCTGATGATAGCTGGTGCCTTTCCAAAACATCGAGATCAGCAAAACTCAAATTTCAGGAAACCAGGAAATACAGAGTTGAGGTACATGCACACATAACCTTAACTCTGTCCCTCTGGAGCTTGCAGAAGCCACTGCAAACTATCCACGTTCACTGCAGTCTTCTGTTTGTGAGTTGTAGCTGTTTTTTGAATGGCTTGAGTTATGACAAGGCCAGGTTGGTAGATGCGTGTTTGTGAGATGAGGAGCATCACAGAGCTGTAATTGTGAGATGAGATGAGGAGATCAGGGTTTGTGTGTACCCCACGTGTGTAAGGAAAGGAAAGGAGAACATGACTACCTTCAGGAGCTAGTCTGCATCATTTTATTTCAAAATGTTACAGGTTGTCTCAATAGCAAGACACTGGGGGGGTATTTCTTGCCATGGATATTGTCAGTAGTGAGTGCGGAGGTGAGAACGGTCTGTGGGTTTCATGATGGGTAAGAGACCACATAGGTTTAGGTCGGGGCAGGCAAACTTTTTGGCCTGAGGAGGCCGCATCAGGTGTCCAAAATTGTATGGAGGGCCGGTTAGGGGAGGCTGTGCCTCCCCAAACAGTCAGGCATGGCTCGGCCCCCCACCACCCAGGACCTCTGCCCCATCCACCCCACCCCTTGCTCTTGTCCCCTGACCGGGCCCCCACCCTGACTGCCCCCTGCTGCCCCATCCAACCCCCCCCTCCTTCCTGACTGCCCCCTGGAACCCCTGCCCCCATTCAACCCCCCTGTTCCCTGCCCTCTGACCACCCCAACCCCTATCCGCAGGTCTTGGAGCACTAGTGGCTGGCGGCGCTACAGCTGCGCTGCCCAGAGCACCGTGACAGGCAGCTGTGCCATCCGCCTGCCACACCACTGTGCAGCAGAGAGCACCGGGTCAGGCATCATGCAGATGCGCTGGCGGCAGGAGCTCGTAGCCCCGTCGCCAGAGCATTGCACCAGCAGTGCAGTGATCCGAGGCTGCAGGGGAGGGGGAACAGTCGGGGAGAGACTGGGGGCGAGGCTCCTGGGCCAGAAGCTCAGCGGCTGGGCAGGAGGGTCCCATGGGCTGGATCTGGCCCATGGGCCGTAGCTATCACCGGGAAGCCTTATCTGTGGTGTTAAAGTTTTTTGCCATTTAATCTCCTAGGGTGTTTTTTTTTTCTTTAATTTTTTTTATGTATAAACAAAAAAACCTTGTTGGTAGGAGTTAGGAGTCATCATAGTAGTTACAGGTCAAATAGACTATCCATCCTGGCCCTATACCCTTCTGCTTCTTGTTGCTCAGTCCCATCAACCAGCCTTTCCCTTCCAGTCTGGCCACCCTCTCAGCCAGCCCCCACCATGCTGTTTTATCCACACACACACAGGCAGGGGAGGTTGTCCCTGGTGTATGTACATGGCAGTGTACCCAGGTTTCTGACAAACTTAGCCTTGGAATCTGGCTTTCCCCTTATGGATAAGAGAGCATCAAAAAGCTCTTTTAAGAGTCATCTCCGTTTTCTGAAAAGGAACTGGATTCTGTGTGCTTCTCGGTCTTACTGGATTTCCGCTCAGATCACTCACTCCCCACTGTCCCCCTATTCCTTTGGTAGATGGCGCACCCAGCCCTGCATATCCATCTGCAGCATAGGAGGCTATGAGAGGTGTGAAATGGCCCATTCATCTCAATGAGGTGCTCTTAGCTGAAAGAGGATACCCAGGGGAGATTAATACAGCCGGAAAGAATAGCTGTGAGATGTGTGAACTGATCTGTTCATGTCACTGGGTGTTCCCAGGCCCCCTCCCCACTACTAGAGAGTGTTAAGCATGCCCATTCTCAGCTCCTCATGACAGTGTGTTTGCTTCATCCTTTGAGCATGCCTGTTCTTAGCGCTCCATCCAGAGGGGTCCTCAGGCTTCCCCAGATAGTGGCCTACATTGGGGTGGCTAGGGTGATGGGCTCAGAGCCCCTTAGAGGTATAAGGCACCTGAGAGCTCCAGCTCACATGGGTGTGGGGCTCAGACACCCTCACTATGGCAAGCCTCTCCCAGAACCTGGCTTACATAGTGGGGAGTGAAGGAGGGATTGACACTCTCCACCCAGAGGGCAGGGACCCCTATATTCCAGCTCACACTGGTGGGGTACGCAGGGACACACACACACACTATGGTGCTGACAGGCACCCCTATTCTTTTCCAGTCCCTACCACTCACCCCCGTGTCCCCTTCCCACCAGTGTCTTTTCCCCCTAAGCTGAGTCCCCCAGCCCCTCTCACCGCCTCTGCCACCCATCCACATTTATCTCCCTCACCTGATGCATTCTCACCCCTATTCCCTCAACTCCTCCACCTGCTAAAATGCCCCTTCCTGCCAGCAAGATTCACATGTCTGATTTTTGTTTTGTTACGTTAGTGGGATTACTTTCCCTCAAAACCAACAGAGAGATTTTAGCAACGTGCCTTCCAACCTTTTCCAGATTTTCAGCCCACGGCGGGACTCAAAACTCACACTGGCTGGATGGGCTAGGTTCAAAGGACTACTGTTTAGCCCATTGAGCTGGCGAACTGATGTAAAACTTTATGGATTAAAAATGCTGTTAACTCTGTGTCTCCACGCTCAGTGTAAGTCATTAGGTGTGTGAGCCTTAGCGCCCCTAAGTGCAGAAGCAACTCTTTTTTTTTTTTTTTCTTTTTCAAACTATATTTTAATTTGATATCCTCCAAAGGTCTGGTGCAGAGGCGATGCTTGGGGGGGGGGAGGCGGTACTCAAGGTCATGTGCCCCCTAGATTTCTGCCAGGGTTTGTCGGCCCTGCTCAGTCACATTGTGCGGCCGGGGCCCTGCTCCCTGCTTGGCAGCTAGGAGGGAGGAGCAACAGCTGGAAGCTGCAGGGAGGAGCTGCTGCTTTCCAAGAAGGGAGACTGAGAGTAAAGGGGGGGCCCTGCCTGGAAAGGGCGTGGCTCAAGCTGTTCCGGGGCTGGCCAAACCTTTACAGCTGCGGCACTGTAAGTGTAGACAAGCCCTGTGTCAACTTTATGGCTATGTCTATACTGCGGATCTTAAGTGGCATAGACAAAGCCTAAGAAAAGCTATGTTTTTCAGCAAAAAGAAAAGGAGTACTTGTGGCACCTTAGAGACTAACCAATTTATTTGAGCATAAGCTTTCGTGAGCTACAGCTCAGATGAAGTGAGCTGTAGCTCACGAAAGCTTATGCTCATATAAATTGGTTAGTCTCTAAGGTGCCACAAGTACTCCTTTTCTTTTTGCGAATACAGACTAACATGGCTGTTACTCTGAAACCTGTGTTTTTCAGGAGCTGTATCTCAGGAACCCGTTGTTCAAGCTGGATCACTGACTATATCTTGCACCCCCATGAGGCATACCAAATTTCAAGGCAATCCAGTTAACCATATGGTTTTTAAAGCACTTAGAATAGTCAAGGTTTAGACTGAAAGCTTGTCTGAAGCTTAACTTTAGCAGAGCTGCTGCTCTGCTGTACTGCTACTTGTCTTTTAATTTACTTGATTTCATGTTGAATGTGTCCCTTTAAAATTTTGTCTTAGTTTGCAGAAGTTGAGATAAATGTGATTTTTTGTGTGTGTGTGCTTTTATTAATCCTCTGGATTACATGGAGATAGCATAGTTTTAGCACCTTCACGCTGTTTTCAGGTTTTTTTTTTTTTTTTTGGTTTTTGGTTTTTTTGTAATGTTGCTTTACACTCTGTTTGTTTGTTTTCAGAAAGAGCAGAGGAAATAGTTTTTCTGTAGATGCATGCTGTGCTTTTCAGCATAGTGAGTTCTTTGAAACATAGGGCCCAATGTTGCAAGTATTCTGCATGCAGAAGGCCTACTGACTTCAAAGAGAGTTCAGTGCTTGGAGTGCTTCCAGGTTTCAGGTCTTTAGAGGTGTATCCAGGGGCGGCTCTACCAATTTTGCCACCCCAAGCAGTTGCCACCAAATTGCCGCCGCTGCACCCGGAAGAGCGGCGGAACTGCTGCCGAATTGCCACCGTGGGACACGGACTTCCGCCCCATTCTGAATGCCGACCAAGCACCTGCTTGGAAAGCTGGTGCCTGGAGCCAGCCCTGAAGGCATGGACTTTGCCACAGAACCTACCCTTGCTCCCAAAATTGTTCCCAAATCTAAGCTTTCATTACAAATTGCTTCTTTATCATCCTGAAGGACACATTTAGAAGGTTAACAGCGTGTAATCTTAATGTAGTGTTGTCTGTCTGAGGCCTTGTCTACACTGCCACTTTACAGTGCTGCCACTTCCTTGCTCGGGGTGTGAAGTCAATGGGAATCTTTCCGCTGACCTCCATGAACTTTGGATCAAGCCTAAGCGTGAAGAAAAGAAGTGATACATGTCCTTCCCTGTGCCAATAGCTTTAGTAATCTTCTACATGCTCAAAACCCAAACCGCTTTTCCAGGAGCAAAATTATTCAACTACCTCCCATGCTGCTGCCTAAACTCCAGAGTTTGGGAGCTATGGGGAAGGGGCAGAGCATTAATATATGTATACACTTTAAGGCCAGAAAGCCCTGTTAGAAATTCTAGTCTGATCTCAAAGGAGCCTCAGATTTGGGGTGTTGGGAGAGTGACATTGGATGAAGAGCCCTCATGGGAGACTGGGACTGGCTGAGTAATGAGATTGGCAACCGATGGGGGTGGGGGGGAGGAAGACACATCTGACAAGGAGTCAGGGTGTGTGTGTGTGGGGGGGGGGGGGGGGGGGGGGCAGGGAGAACTGGGACTTGCTGGACAAAGAAACCGAGACAAAGCCAGAGCATAGGGATAGCTGATTGCACAAGGAGCCCATGGAGGAGACTGGGAATGGGAGTCAGTGAGACAGGGAACGTGGGGGGTGGGGTGAGAGAGACATTGGATGAGGAATCAGGAAGGGGTAGCTGAGATGGAATGAGCAAGGCAACTGGGGATAAGGAGCTGAGGGTAGGGGCAGGGAACTTGGAATGTCTGGACAAGGAGACTGGGGATAAGGAGCAGAAGGTCTGGGGGAGGGGACTGGGAGCAGGGATGGGGGAAGTCTGGGAGTGGAAAAGTAGTGGGGCAGAGGGGATCAAGCTGGGGTGGAGGGAGCAGAAAGTCTATGCTTACTAAAAGCATGCTTCCCTCAGAGCCTGGAATGGAATCCATGGTTTCAGAATCTTACCATTCACCTGTTGTAAGTAAATGTCTGTGAAACCCAATGACAAACTGTCTCATTTCACACTAGTTCTGGTCTGTATATAGAATTTGTTAGTCTCTAAGATGCCACAAGTACTCCTTTTCTTTTAGCCTACTACTGCTATCAATTACTCTGTTAGTTCAAGTGGCAGAGGTCTGAGCAGTGGACTAAAGGTAGCAATTCTGCTGATGGCCCATGTGGATGTCACTATGATCCCATGTGATGGAGTTTGTTTTATTTCGGTTTCAGGGGTCCTGTGGAAAAAGTAGCAGTGAGCATGTAATTAAAACTGTAGCATGGTGCATGTACACAGTGGGGTTGAATTAGGGTTCTAGAGGCAACCTTAAATCTGGCATTTCCTAACTTTTGAGTGCTTCACTTAGCAACCTTAATAATGTTCTTTTAACTTAATTTTGTGTGGGTGTCACTGTAGATTTATTTATTTAGTATGTCTTTTCCGTAGTTTGCCCTGTACGGCTAGTTGCTTAGAACTATACTAAGGAAATTTTGCACGCACGATTCTTCTATCTTCCAAACTAAAAATATTGCCTTTCAAAAGGTATGAAGACAACACCAATAAGCAACTCAGGAACCTTGAATTTTCTTTCAGTAGAGGAGGTTCATTATTAGCATGGTAAATTTGTAGTTTATAACTTGGCATATGTGAATCTGAAACAAAGATAACTATCTAATTTTGTATGTGACCTGTATCACCATAGTATCTACCAACACTGCTGGATACCAATTTTTTCTCTAGTTTGTTGAGACCATAATTTTAGCTTTATACTCACTTTCTGTCCCCAGCTCCATTTTGCTTTTGCACTTTTCTAAAGAGGTAAAATTACCATTGTTAGCTTTAAAGTTTTTGATGTATCGAAAGTTCAGTAAAAGATAGTGTTTTGGAATCATGTGAAAAGTAGTGAGCGGAGCATATTTTGCAAGCATCCATTTTGCATACAGAAATTAAATGTGTAGGGAGAGCCGCACACTTGCATATGTTGTTTGCATTTTTGGAGGGTTTTTTTTTTTTTAAAGTTTTTGTTGGTGACCGTGTCCACCTTCAGTTATATATAGCTAAAAAGCAATAGTGCACACAAACTGCTTGATAATTCCAAACTGTTTTTCTGCTCCTTTCATGTCTGCAAACTGCTAAATGCTATCCTTCCTGGTAGCTAAGCAGCATTCTCTGGCGTGATTTTTAACTTCCTCTTATGCCTGTGTTACAGACTAAACAGATGCTTTTTTCTAGCTGAATATAGTGGTTAACAAGCTATAGATTACAACTCACAAAATGCCTAAAGTAGAATATTTATTGTATTAAAAAAATATGGGAGCCACTGAAAAAGGAGATGTGGGGAGTGTGTGTGTGTGTACAGATTCATCCAGATATGAGAAAAGCTGGGGAAAGTTCAAGGGCCCAGTATGTTTTTCCTTCTGATTTTTTTTTGAACCACACCCTGTATTTCTTTATTGATTTTCATTACTAGTGTTGTGGGTCAAAGGCCATCTCTTTTATGTGTTTGTGTACTGTGTAGCATAACGGTGTCCTGTTATACGACTAGAGCCACTGGGCACTTCCATTACACAAGTAATTAATGATAATTAATTCCCCCCCCCGCCCCTTCCATGCTCAGAAGGTAAAGTTAGGTGATTGTCTCTTCCTAGAATGGCATTGTTGCTATTCAGAAGGAATAGTGGTTCCGTTGTACATAGTAGATGACAAGTTACCATATAGCATGGTATGGTTCCTATAATAAGAGACTGAGGGTAGAGCTCTCCCGTCTATTACTTTGCTCTGCAGGAGGAGCACAAAGTAGCTTTGAAGTAGCTGGTGAATTCCCCACTGTGCAGGGAAACTCTGCTGCAGTACAGCTGGAGAAAACCCTCCTACACCAGCGCCCGCCTCTCCCTCCCATGAGAAGGGGAAGGAAGCAGATGTAGTGGGGAAGGATGGGCAGGTGAGGTGGTGTGGTGAAACAGAGAAGAGTTAGGCCCAGTCTTCTACTGACATTAGGCTCCTCCCCCTTGCAGCCCTACATGCACCAAGTTTGGGTAGCTCTGACTCAGGGAACCACAAGTGACAGCTTGGACCTTGAGCGGATCACTGTGGACTACGTGGCTCTGGGAAGAAGGATAAAGGAGTTTGAGGCGCAAGTGGTGGTTTCGTCCATCCTCCCTGTAGAAGGAAAAGGCCTGGGTAGAGACATGGGATGGTGTTCCAAGAAGCAGGAGTGCTAGGCAGAGACGGGCTCTACCTAACGAAGAGAGGGAAGAGCATCTTTTTGCAAGCAGGCTGGCTAACCTAGTGAGGAGGGCTTTAAACTAGGTTCACCAGGGGAAGGAGACCAAAGCCCTGAGGTAAGTGGGGATGTGGGATACCGGGAGGAAGCACAAGCAGGAGAACGCAAAAGGGGAGGGCTCCTGCCTCACACTAAGAAAGCAGGACAAACAGCAAGTTATCTCAAGTGACTATACACAAATGCAAGAAGCCTGGGAAACAAGCAGGGAGAACTGGAAGTCCTGGCACAGTCAAGGAATTATGATGTGATTGGAATAACAGAGACTTGGTGGGATAACTCACATGACTGGAGTACTGTCATGGATGGATATAAACTGTTCAGGAAGGACAGGCCGGGCAGAAAAGGTGGGGGAGTTGCATTGTATGTAAGAGAGCAGTATGACTACTCAGAGCTCCGGTATGAAACTGCAGAAAAACCTGAGTGTCTCTGGATTAAGTTTAGAAGCGTGAGCAACAAGGGTGATGTCGTGGTGGGAGTCTGCTATAGACCACCGGATCAGGGGGATGAGGTGGACGAGGCTTTCTTCCGGCAACTAACGGCAGTTACTAGATCACAGGCCCTGGTTCTCATGGGAGACTTCAATCACCCTGATATCTGCTGGGAGAGCAATACAGCGGTGCACAGACAATCCAGGAAGTTTTTGGAAAGTGTAGGGGACAATTTCCTGGTGCAAGTGCTGGAGGAACCAACTAGGGGCAGAGTTCTTCTTGACCTGCTGCTCACAAACCGGGAAGAATTAGTAGGGGAAGCTAAAGTGGATGGGAACCTGGGAGGCAGTGACCATGAGATGGTCGAGTTCAGGATCCTGACTCAGGGAAGAAAGGAGAGCAGCAGAATACGGACCCTCGACTTCAGAAAAGCAGACTTTGACTCCCTCAGGGAACTGATGGGAAGGATCCCCTGGGAGAATAACATGAGGGGGAAAGGAGTCCAGGAGAGCTGGCTGTATTTTAAAGAATCCTTGTCGAGGTTACAGGGACAAACCATCCCGATGTGTAGAAAGAATAGTAAATATGGCAGGCGACCAGCTTGGCTTAACAGTGAAATCCTTGCTGATCTTAAACACAAAAAAGAAGCTTACAAGAAGTGGAAGACTGGACAAATGACCAGGGAAGAGTATAAAAACATTGCTCGGGCATGCAGGAGTGAAATCAGAAAGGCCAAATCACACCTGGAGTTGCAGCTAGCAAGAGATGTTAAGAGTAACAAGAAGGGTTTCTTCAGGTATGTTAACAAGAAGAAAGTCAGGGAAAGTGTGGGCCCCTTACTGAATGAGGGAGGCAACCTAGTGACAGAGGATGTGGAAAAAGCTAATGTACTCAATGCTTTTTTCCCCTTTCTCTTCACGAACAAGGTCAGCTCCCAGACTGCTGCACTGGGCAGCACAGCATGGGGAGGAGGTGATCAGCCCTCTGTGGAGAAAGAAGTGGTTCGGGACTATTTAGAAAAGCTGGACGAGCACAAGTCCATGGGGCCGGATGCGCTGCATCCGAGAGTGCTAAAGGAGTTGGTGGATGTGATTGCAGAGCCATTGGCCATTATCTTTGAAAACTCATGGTGATCGGGGGAGGTCCCGGAAGACTGGAAAAAAGCTAATGTAGTGCCCATCTTTAAAAAAGGAAAGAAGGAGGATCCTGGGAACTACAGGCCAGTCAGCCTCACCTCAGTCCCTGGAAAAATCATGAAAAATCATGGAGCAGGTCCTCAAGGAATCAATTCTGAAGCACTTAGAGGAGAGGAAAGTGATCAGGAACAGTCAGCATGGATTCACCAAGGGCAAGTCATGCCTGACTAATCTAATTGCCTTCTATGACGAGATAACTGGCTCTGTGGATGAGGGGAAAGCGGTGGACGTGTTGTTCCTTGACTTTAGCAAAGCTTTTGACACTGTCTCCCACAGTATTCTTGCCAGTAAGTTAAAGAAGTATGGGCTGGATGAATGGACGATAAAGTGGATAGAAAGCTGGCTAGATTGTTGGGCTCAACGGGTAGTGATCAATGGCTCCATGTCTAGTTGGCAGCCGGTATCAAGTGGAGTGCCCCAAGGGTTGGTCATGGGGCTGGTTTTGTTCAATATCTTCATCAATGATCTGGAGGATGGTGTGGATTGCACCCTCAGCAAGTTTGCAGATGACACTAAACTGGGAGGAGAGGTAGATAGGTTGGAGGGTAGGGATAGGATACAGAGGGCCCTAGACAAATTAGAGGACTGGGCCAAAAGAAATCTGATGAGATTCAACAAGGAGAAGTGCAGAGTCCTGCACTTAAGATGGAAGAATCCCATGGACCGCTACAGACTAGGGACAAATGGCTAGGCAGCAGTTCTGCAGAAAGGGACCGAGGGGTTACAGTGGACGAGAAGCTGGATATGAGTCAACAGTGTGCTCTTGTTGCCAAGAAGGCCAATGGCATTTTGGGATGTATAAGTAGGGGCATTGCCAGCAGATTGAGGGACGTGATCGTTCCCCTCTATTTGACATTGGTGAGGCGTCATCTGGAGTGCTGTCTCCAGTTTTGGGCCCCACACCACAAGAAGGATGTGGAAAAATTGGAAAGAGTCCAGCAGAGGGCAACAAAAATGATTAGGGGACTGGAACACATGACTCATGAGGCGAGGCTGAGGGAACTGGGTTTGTTTAGTCTGCGGAAGAGAAGAATGAGGGGGGATTTGATAGCTGCTTTCAACTACCTGAAAGGGGTTCCAAAGACGATGGATCTCGACTGTTCTCAGTGATAGCAGATGACAGAACGAGGCCTAATGGTCTCAAGTTGCAGTGGGGGAGGTTTAGGTTAGATATTAGGAAAAACTTTTTCACTAGGAGGGTGGTGAAACACCGGAATGCGTTACCTAGGGAGGTGGTGGAATCTCCTTCCTTCAAAGTTTTTAAGGTCAGGCTTGCCAAAGCCCTGGCTGGGATGATTTAGTTGGGAATTGGTCCTGCTTTGAGCAGGGGATTGGACTAGATGACCTCCTGAGGTCCCTTCCAACCCTGATATTCTATGATTCTATGACATAGTGGAGAATCAGGGCCTTAATTTCAAAATACCAGTTTTGCCAATAACAAATGTTCAAAGATCTTGACTCAGTGCCCCCCTGTGGTGCCCTCTCCCCCCCCCGCCCCCAAAGGCTTGAAGTCAAAAGATTCTTCTTTGAGTAGTATCCTTATGGGTGCGCTCCACTGTAGGTGTGCTTGTGTCCCTGCGCTTCTTATTGGAGCACTTCAGTAGTAGTGTCCATTAGGCCTGCACACCCACTGTCTCTCCTCATGCCCCACTACAAGGCTAGCCAACATGCGTGAGCTAGCCCCCCTCAGTTCCTTCTCAACTGCCCCTGGCTAGAGACAGAGCTATTAGCAATCTGTTTCCAACCATTCCCTTCTTTTGCATTTCTATAGTTAGTCTTCCTGGTCTTAGTTGTTGTTTCTTCTTCTTCTTTTACTTTGTTCCGAAACAAAAAAGCAAACGACTTTTATTCCCCCCACCCTCCTTTTTGTCAGGGACCCTTCCTCAACAGGTATGCCTGGTTCACTGGGCATCAAGAAGTCGCTCTCCTGCAAAGAGGCCATCCCTGTAGCAGACAAACTCTCCCGGTGCATATCCTGCCTCAGGGAAGGCCACATTCCATAGAAGTGTGGTCTCTGCCAGCAGCTCAGACCCAGGTCTCGCAAGGACAGGGAGTTGAGACAGAAGATCATCTTCATGGGTCAAAAGGCCCTCGAACTCTCCCTGGACCTGCACTGAGAGTTACCTGGCAGACATGAGTCTTTCCTACAACCCTCAAAATACTGCAGACCCCTCTCGCAAGTCATCAAAAAAGAGAGGGAAATCCCCAGAGTGAGCTCTGTGTCAGCTGTAAACTATTTCTGGCATGCTTGGTATCCTTGGTATCATCGGCATTGAGACAATCCCTGCCTGGTACCCATGGCTCATGAAGATCTGGAGTAGCAGGTGCTGTTGATGCACCTAAGGACCCAATGGGCACAGGCACTGAAGGACAAAGACAGGAGCCAGCACTCCACTAAGAAGATGCTGCCGAAATGTGCCATACCATCGTGGCACCATCATCAATGCCCCATCCAGCACCAGAGTGGTCAGTGTGGACAAGATCTCTAACCCCCTCAGTACCAGCACTGGCACCGAGTCGGTCGGTACTGCTGGAATTCCGGCACTCGAGAGACCTCCACATATTCGACGTATTGGAGTCTCCTCGGTACCAGGACCTCGGCTGGGAGTTTTCTCCGCTGCCCTGCCATGCACACCCGCTCGCTAGTGCGGTCTCGAACAGCAAACCAGAGGAGGCAGTGTCTCATTACTTCTGTCATGCTCCCTATGGTGTCCACTACCAAGAGGACCCCTCAGCATATCCTCAGATGGCCCACCACCACCACCTTGGTATGGCCAACCATGGGCACCACCACCCCAGTGGCCATACTGGGATCCTTGGGCTGCATATTGCCCCCACGCCTCTCGGGCTTTTGGCCTCACCCTTGACCATGGCATTCAGAGCCTTGGAACTGCCAGAAGAGATCGTAGAGGCGCAGGAGGGAAGCATTGAGGAAGAAGCGACTTTGAGGACCATACATTCCATGAGGCTAGTCTCTTCCTCTGTCGCCTTCTTCAAGAATTTCCCTATCTCAGAAATCGGTAGAGCGGCGACATGGGCGTCCGTCCACACCTTCACAGAACATCATACGATCACTGGGGACTCCGCCTCCGATGCCATGTATGGCTCCCTCACAATAGTGTCATCTGTTATTGACCCAACTCCGAAGCCCCAGACCTCTGGTAGGGGTACTGCTACGGAGTCACCTACAGTGGAGCACCCAAAGGGATGCTACTGAAAGAAGTAGTTACTCACCTTGTGCAGTAATGATGGTTCTTCAAGATGTGTGACCCAAGGGTGCTCCACTGTAGCCGTGCTTGTGTCCCTGCGCTGCTGATTGGAGAACTTCAGTAGCCGTGTCCGTAAGGCACTGTCTCACCTTGTGCCCTGCCAGCGCATGCAGGGTAACCCACCCCCCCTCAGTTCTTGCTCTACCGCAGAGTCATGGACAAGAAGTCCAAAGTAGAGGGCGGAAGGGTGGGTTGTGGAGCACCCATGGGGGGGAGGGGGCAGAGAGGTACATCTCGAAGAACCATTGTGACTGCACAAGGTGAATAACTTTTTTTTTTTTTTTTTTTTAAATAATGAATTTGGAGTTAGTTATTTGCCTTCTGGTTTTTGAGCCTTTAGGGTTCACTTTGCATTTTTAAAGTTTTCTCTGCAAATATGAAGGCTAGAAACTCAAAAAAACCCCACCAAAAAACAGACAAACAAAAAAACTCCCTAAAGATGAGATTTTCATTCAGCCTCTTGGTTCTAGCATCTGGGGCTTTAAGAAAAACTCCAAACATTGTGAGACTTGTGATGAAATCACGAGAGTTGGTAACAGTTTTCAACCTAAGTAGCTACGCTCTCATTTTAGTAGGAAAGAACTCATCTTCAAAAACATGTACAGCAGTCATTGGCCAAGGTTTTTAAAAACAGGAGCCCAAAGTGAAGTTTCTAAATTAATATTTAGGCACCTAAATAAATGGCCTGATATTAAAAAATCCTAAGCACCACTAAGGTCAGTGGGAATTGTTGGGTTCTCAGAATTTCCCCAGATCCTAACTTTAGGTTCTACTTTTGAAAATGTGGGCCATTAGCTTTTTGCAAGTTAGTGAACCCTGCACTTAGACAATGTAAGTGAGGTGGTTGTTCTGTGGCACAGGCTGCCACAGTCTGATGAAGCAACTACTGTCAAGCAGCTATCCTTGTGTCAAAATTTACGTTAAGATTTCATACTGTGCACATTATGTAATATCCTTTTTGTGTGCACGTGCATATAATTGTTTTTTTTCCTCTGAATATAGTTGTTAGTTACTGCTCTGGGAGATTTCTGAGAGTGCGTGGTTTTCTGATAAATAGTTTTTGTACAAACCAGGAGGAACTGGCCTCTCCTTTCAGAATGAGTTTAGATGTAGTGCTTAGGTACTTTCCAAATGAGTAAAGCATGACATCTTTTGTGGTGAGCCAGTGCAAATCCTGTACCCTGTCAAGTGTGTCTGTTATATTTTACAGCCCTTGTTTGTATAAGGTTTGGGTATTTTGAAAAATGAGGATTACTGTAACCGTATATAAATAATGGTATGACCACAGATCAAAGGTTCATTTATTTTTCCTCCTGCTCAGGATTATATGTTTGCAAAGACCAATGTTGTTATAGTGATATGGGCTGACTGAAACAGCGAAAGGATGTAAATTCAGTTAAGGCATACCTAGGCCCTGTCTATGCTACAAAAAAATTGTCATATGCAGTTTTGAAGATCAGTTTCAAAAACCATTGCAGGTAACATAACTACGCAGGTGGATATGGATAGGGCATGACCTTTTGAAAACACACTCAGGATCTGCACATTTTTGTATTGTAGACAGAGCCTTAGGCAATAATAAGTAAGGCTATGATTTGGTCACAGCAGTCACGGACTCCATGACTTTACTGGACCGCTGTGACTTCTTGTGCTGCGGGTGATGGAGCCGTGGCTGTGCCCCCCCACCATGGTGAGGGGCTCAGCCTGTCAGTTCTTCTCTCTCCCCCATGAGACTCCATTCCTCTCCCCTACTTAGCCCTGCCCTGGTTAATTTTAGTAAAGTCACAGATAGGTCATGGGCAATTCACAATCTGTGACTTTTACTAAAAATAACCGTGACAAAATCTTAGCATTAATAATTAGTAGACCAATAATATGGTTACAGTGGTGTTCTGTTATGACTACATTCTGTTCCAAAAGAGCCTTAACTCTGAAGACACTTGCATTTTCTAACTGCTTATAAAAGCTGTGTATGTACTATGTATGTACCCAAGGTGTATGTGTATACTGTGGATGAGATCTTTGCCCTCACTCCAGCCAATTTATGCTGGAGAACCCAGTTTTCTCCTCCCCTGCTAAAAGCATCTGAGACTTCCTCTCCCCGGTGTAGGGAAAGGACTGCTCTCGCTTTTCACTGGTTGGTGAAATGAGGGTTTGCCACATAGGGAAATCTGAAGTAGGATTAACCAAATGAGCTGATGACTGTCTGAGGACTCCCAACTGTTCTGCATGTAGGAGCATGGGTCACCTCAGTGCTAGTTTCTATTGCCCATTTCTCTGCTCCCCCAAGCACCTTCATACTTCTATCTTCCTTCCAGACCCTCATGCTTGGAACACAATCCTGATTGACGATGAAGCCATTACTCTGTCCTCCTTTGCATCTTTGTGCCAGACCCACTTTATTCATAATACCTTTGGGAAAGTGCCAACTGATAATGGCAAGATGGATTGGCCAGTGAGGACTTCTAATAGCGAAATAATTTATTGGACCCTGGTGGACGCATGTTCCTATTCCTGTTTCCATTGCCCTTCCTTCTGTGTACTACTTCAGTGTTACAATCACTTGTTGCATCTTGTCTTTATTAGATGGTGGGATCTCCAGGGACTGTTTCTTAGTCTGTGTTCACTTGGGCTTTGATCCTGACTGGGACTTCTAGGTGTTACCATAATACAGGTAATTAACAGCAATAAAAGATCTGATCCCCCTCTGAGGGAAAGTGTGATTAAAAAAGCCTCTTCTTCCCCATCCTCAGCTTCTTTTCCCCATTAGGAGCAGTAGGAAAGAAGAGATGGCAACTTTTGGTTTTGCTTTCCTCTCCCCTACAGGATCCACACTGCCAGCTCTCCGTTCCTTCCATGGATATTGGGAGAAGAAAGGGAGTCTGCCCTGCCAGCAAAATCTCCTTCTTAATGAAGTTAAAAAGAGAAGTTTAGCCCCATCTGTGGAGGAAGAAAATAGCTCTGTTAGGTTCCTTTCCTCTCTGGCATTCAACTTAAAAGCCCAATTCTAACTCTGAAGCCCCTCCTGACTGACAGTGTCACAGCAGGTGTTACCATTTATGTGTATTATGGTAGCACTTAGAGATCAATTGAGAACAAGGTCTCATTGTTCTAAGCACTGTACAAACGAACAAAACAATGTCTGCCTCAAAGAGCTTACAATCCAAATAAACAAGACAGACTAAGGGGAAAGTGATGTAACATACATGCAGAGTAAAGATGCTCAGCAAACATCATGTGTAAGGATACAGTTTTGTCACGGAGGTCACGACTCAAACAGACCTCCATGACTTCCGACTCGAACTAGGGCAGTCCGCCCCCCACAGCAGTGGTACTGGGGCTTCTGTGATTTATTGTTCATTGCCCACGTCCTGCCCGTGAATTTTAATAAAAATTTCGGTGTCAAAGTCTTAACCTTAGTCATGTGTCATACATTGGTGAATCCATAGGAAAGTCCAAACTAAACAGGACACAGATGTACCAAATTTCTTCCCCCTGCTATGGGCAGACTCCTCCTCCCATCACCTTCCTGTTGATTCTTGTCTTACTCACATGCCTGAGCCCTACTCCTTTCTAGTGCCCCATTGGACTAACTGCTAGAAAGCATAGGTGCCGACTCTGTGGGTGTTAAAAAATTAGTGGGTGCTTAGCACCCATTGGCACCCAGCTCCTCACCTCCCTCCCAATGCTTCCTGCCTGCCACAATCAGCTGTTCCATGGAGTGCAGGAGGTGCAGGGTGGGAGGGGAGGAGTTGGGGATAGGGCGTGCTCGGGGGAGGGGGTGGAACTGGGCAGGAAGAGGTGGAGTGCAGGTGGACTGGGGTGGGAATATGTGGGGTGGGGGCAGGGCATGGGGCGAGGGGGGTTGAGCAACCCCAGGGCTCAGAGGAAGCCTGTGCTTGAAAGGGTTTGGAAGAACAGGGTAACATCACATCATGGGAGACTGGAAAGGATGGCTCACGGCATATGGAAATTGGAGGTGGCATAAGAATGGGGAGATTGAGATGGAGGAATGGATGAAGAAAATTCATCATAGAGAGACTAAGAAACAAGGAAAATATTGCATTGAATTGAAAGAGCAGAAAACTTGAGGAAATTGGCAAATTTTTAAAAAAAGAGTGTTTATGAAATCTTATGCCAGGATTTCAGCGAAACATACGTTGGTGTTTGATTTAGATGTTGCGGACATGACCTGGTTGTGGATATAAGATGGGTACAGAAAAAACAATATTCTTGCACATAAAGGGGGAGATAACTTGCTGGTTTATGTGGGTTTTTTTGGGTTTTTTTTACATGATCAGTGCTGACATTTAGGCACGTTTGCATATGTTTTAATGTTTGTGTTTGGGAAAAACACATTGTCAAGTTACTTTTAAATTCAAATTTTTGTGTGTGTGAATAAAATTTCTTTAGAAATGTCTTAAAATCTTCTAAACCGCAGGAAATCTCATTATTTAAAAAAATGTCTAGAGAAAAAGGTGACTAGATCCCCATTTTTATTTGTTTTTCCATCCAGTCTCTGTCTTGATCAAGTCTAAGTGATGATGCTTATAAGCGCCATAAACTGCACACTCTTGCTTACTTTTGTTTGAATGGCCATCGGCCTGCTTGGAGCCATAACCTTCTTTCAGATAAATTACATGCTATGTCCCCATTATCCACTTTGTGCTCTATCCCATCAGCATATGAGGCCAAGATCTGTAATGATGGCCAGTATTGGTGAACTTCTCTTCCTGTTTTGGTGTACTTAAGTCACTCCCTAAGGAAACCCATATTGTTCCCCGGAGAATGTGCAATCACTTGTACTAACATTTAGTCTTTCTACACTATGCTTCACCAAAGTTCTTTGAGTATGGAGACTGAATACTAAAGAACTCTTATGACATTTATGCTATTTAAAACTTGCCACACACGCACAGTAAATGTTTCCTTTAAAAGGGGTGGAGAGGGGGCGGAAATCCCTACTCATTTAAAATAACTTATTTTCCAGATTGGACAAGAAAAAAAAAAACAACTGTTGGTCCTCACTGCTGGCTAAATGCCTGTAAAATTTCACCACTATAATTTTTTCCAGTAATTCCAAAAACTATTTGTTCAGCTGGTTTTATTCACAGTAACATTTATTAGGGCTCTTTTATAAAGGTAGGTGGCTAAAATATACGTTTTATAATGCTGGGGTGATGTTCAAACAACTTTTCTCATTCATGATGTGACTCTTTTTTTTGGGTGGGGGAATAAATTGTACTGTGTGTGAACATCCCCTGGAGGTATATTAGCAACTTTGTACTGTTGAGTCAGTGCAAGTTGCTGGAAAATGGATAGAAACAGAGTAATTAGAGAAAGCAGCAGGAATTCACCTTCTATTATTTCAGACAGGTTACGGACATTGAGCCCTTTCTAACAGGCCTGATGCTGTTTATGAATGTTTTGTGCTATTTTCAGAGTTACACAGAGCTATTCATGTTAGAGATGACAAGAGGAAAGACTCCCTTTGGTTGGTCTCCTGCCAGAGTTGACAAGCTATTGTCCGAAAAGGTGTAGGTGACAATTTGCTTACTCCTCAGTTGACTGCTGCCATGGAGATGGGCAAAGTATATTTCCTGTAAGCCAGAGCATTAATCAAATACATAGTTTATTAGTTTGCAGAGTTTGAATCAGCTTCTAGGTGATAGGCCAAAGACTGTGGAGAAACAGATCAGACTCTTTGGGCTATTTTTCTCCTTTGGTGTTCTACTCTGAAAATCCTTGTCTCAAACTCAAAATAGAAATGTTTTTAAATTAACATTTTTTCCACTTACGTCATTTAGGATTTTTTTTTTGTTAATTTTTCTAGAAATAGAGACAATTGCATTGACAGCATGGTTCCCAGCGCCTATGTGCTAGGAGGTGCTTATCATAAACACATGTACTGTTCTGAGCATCTGGGCAGATATTATCCTTCCCTGTGAAGGAAGGAGCAGTGTTAGAGTTTACTAGATGCTTTGTCTCCAAAGAGCTGCACAATGTTGAATGCATTATTTGCTGTTAATGTATTGTTTGAGTGTTAAAGTTAATAATGGCATTGTTTTCAGAAGTGCTGAGTACCTACAATTTCTGTGTTTTATTTATTTCTGTTTAAATAATTTTTAAAAAATGCCTGTACAATAGTCTAGGTGCCCTAACACATAATTAATACTACCTCAAAACCACAGCATTAAAATAGTTATTCAAGAAGGAACTCTGCTAGTCTGCCACTTACAATAAAAGCACCTTTCCACCCTTTTGTCATCCTGGGAATCATATCCTCAGCCCTCTCCAAAAACCCTTTTGAACAGATTTTTTTAAATGTTTTTTTACACAGTAAGCCTGTTTATAGGATCAGACTTTTAAAAGATGCTATTCATTTTATACTGTTATGACTATTTTATATGTATTGTGTTAAAAACCAGGGGGGGAAAATTGAGTGTGACTCTTTACTTGTTTATCAGATTGTACACCTAACCTGAATTTGTCAGTATTACTTACATTATAAGGGAGCAACATTTTGATGCATTTTGGTTGAGTATCAGAAGGGTCTTTGTCCCTGGTTACTTAATTGTTCAAGTCAATAGTAAATTCTCTAGGCATAAATATTGGAGTTGATCCTCACTTTGCTGTACAGGAGAACAATTTGTATAGAAATGGATAAATATGAAATTGTTTTTTCCATGTATATTTTAAGTTAAAACATTGACATAACTGTCAAGCTAATGCATCCATTACACTAATGTGACTTAATATCATTTTGTAAGGCATTTCTGTGACATGAGCATTTCTAAGACTTTTTATTGCATTTACCGAAACCAGTTTTTTTCATGAAGGAACCGTAAGTTGCATACCAAACACTTTTTTCCTTTGTCTTGTAGAACCTCTGCAGAATATATTGTAGGGTAGCCTAGACAGAGACAGGGTATCCACCTCAAGGATATCCTTGTTGAGTCATACAACTGATCATTCTTACCTTAATGTGCATAACATTTGCAGTATGTCACAGGGCAGTCCCGCTTGGAGTGCCCTCTTGCAGCAGGCCACAGCAGGACAAGGGTGCCTGCCTAATTTCCCCTCTCAGGTAACCCAATAACTCCATGCAAGGCTTATCTTCTAGTCCATCAACATGGTTTGTTACTAAAACATAATTCAAAACAGTCCATAATAAAGGCCCCACAGATGTAGTCTGTTTCTCACCCTAGTGTAAGCAGTCATCAATACTCAAGTTATCTCATCTCTTGATGCCCCATGTGTCACAAATTGTCACCTTAAACCATGCCTGGACTCTCTCAGTGCTCTCGTGTGCTTGTACCAGGACAGCCATCCCAGCCCTTCCAACTGGAGTGCAACCCCAGTCTTCCCAGCAGGAACCCCTATAGCCTCTCAGCTGCAAAGCATCCTGCCAGGAGAGTATCCTTCACTCCCCCGGCCCTCTTAAGGATTCCTTTGGGTCTGGCTCTCTCACCCTGGAGATGTCAGCAGGTAAGACCTTCTGCTGCTCCCCTGTCTTCAGGCTTTTGGCTCTTGGATGTGGTTCTCTTGCTTAGAACCAGCAGGCAGCTCGCACTGCTGCTTCTCTTGCCCTCGCTCTTCTCCATTCCTCTGGCCTTGGCTCTCTGGCTTGGGGACACCAATTAGCATTTCCCTCTTGTTGATCTTTTGCCCTCAGACTTCTCCCAGGAACCATTTTCTGCTTTCTTCTGGGACTCCTCCAATCCACCTGGTCTCTGGCACTTCTCACCTGCCCTTCCTGATTGAACCAGTCTTCTCTGACTCACTGGGCCCTTGATAGCCCCCTGTCTGCTGCCCTGCATTTTAATTGGCCAAACGGGAACACCTGTCCAGGCACCGGTGAGCTGGACCTACTTTATTTACCATGGCCAGCCGCTGTGTGACAATGCGCTTTAAATATTCTTTGGAATTTGATATTTTTTAGAAAATGTGAGATTTTTAACCTAAACTTGGCATTTTGTAAAAATGCTAATTTTCTAAGATGCGTAATAGGTTTGAGGAAGAGATTACATTTCTTCTCAAGACAGAGCTAGCAGATGGTGATAAGCAAGCAGACGAGGTTCCGAAATAGTCACCACCTGGGAATTTTAGTCATCTTCATTCTGGAAGGTACAAGCCAGTGTAAGCCTCCTTCCTCTTAAAGATGTTCTACTTTTACTGATATTTTGCTGCAGTGGGTTGACTGCATCTCAAAAAAGAAAATAGTGTTTGCTATTCCTGTTGCTAACTTCTCTATCTCTGCAACAGATGTTGAAAGCATGTTTCTTCTTCATTAGGTCTTTTAATAAAGCTATCTTGAATTTACATATGGTTTAAATTTGCTGGGGCACTCTGTTTAAATATAGGTTTCAGAGAAGCAGCCGTGTTAGTCTGTATTCACAAAAAGAAAAGGAGTACTTGTTGCATCCGATGAAGTGAGCTGTAGCTTACGAAAGCTTATGCTCAAATAAATTGGTTAGTCTCTAAGGTGCCACACGTCCTCCTGTTCTGTTTAAATATGATTCAAACATAGCTTTTGTTAAATCTGGTTACAGCATAGTTTAAAGGGACAAAACCATGTTAGGACTTTTTTTTTTTTCCCCTCTGCCATGTATTAAAAACAGTTGCAAAACTACTTCAATCCATCCACAATAGCTCTTTAAACTGTGTTAGAATCTGGTTTAGTGTGAACTCTATTTTAAACACAACTATTTAAACATAAATACTTAGAGGACCTTGATATAGTGCCTTTCATCTTAAGTATCTTAAATTGTATTTCATCTCCTCTGTTTCCCTCCCACAGTTGAACTGCATTTACCTCTGTGGTGGAGTAAGGCAGCTGGTAACTACCCAGAGCAACACTGTACAACAGCTTAGAGCAGAAAATGAAGTAAATCCTATCCAAATGAACCTGCAAGAGGAGTTTGGAATTTAGCCAAGAAGCTGGAGTCAGCTGTCTTTGACACAGCTGGCCCTGAGTAGATCCTAGATGGAGTGGCTGGCGTGGCCCTGAAAAAAGGCATTATTGCTTCTGAAATCTCAGAGGATGTTCGGGGATAAACATCTTGTCTTCCCAAGAGAGTTCTGATATGTGGCTCTACTCCATTATTCCTACGGCTGTTTATGTATTGAAGGCCAATGGGAGCATTAGCGAGACTATTCAGGCTGAAGCATGATCAGCAGGTGGATGACAAGTATGTCTTGTTTTCTTCTGCTCTAAATGGCATGGTGTGTTAGCTTTCCAGGGATCTTGATGATCCTCTGAAAGTTATAGCTGATTCAGAACACAGCTACCTACCTGGAACACCAGTTCTCTGGAAACTTCATAGGCTTCCTGTCTGCTTACAAATGCAATTCAAGGTGTTGACTTTGTCCTGTGAAAAACTTTGGGTCCCAGTTGTCTGAGAGAGTCCTGGTCTCACTGTGTACCACCTCAGTAGTTGAGATTAAGAGAGGTGCTGAGTTAAATTGAATGATAAATACAAAAGACATGAGGGCTAGAAGAAGCAGATAAAACATACCAACAAATGGGCAAAGGTGCTGATTTATTTGTATTTAGCCCTTCCTCATCCTTGTTGAAAAAAACCTTTGCCTGTTCATTTGTTGTAACCTCGGAAATCCACACTTTGAGTGAAGAATAATAGCATCCTGTATCCCCTCTATATCCCCTAATGCCAGCCTCCTTCATGTTCTCCCTTCTCCTTTCTGCCCATTGTCTGGTCTTAGTGATGATGAACACAGTCCATTGCGAGGAAAAAAGTTCTGCTGACATCACCTCACATCTTACCACAGAGTTCTCTGCTGGGGTGGTGTTAGCAGAGCACCCCAGAATACTGAGTCTTGAAGTTAATGTCCAGTAGAGATGAATGGGACATTTCATTCACCCCCCCGCCCACCTTACACCCTGCCTTTAGAGCTGTTGTTTCTGGCTGTGTGCAGACTCAGGCAGACACCTCTCCATTGAAAGAAACTTATTTTTATTTTACATAACTGAGGCGCTGATATAATCTCATGATTTGGGGGGGTCTGGAGCTGTTTCTTTCTGGTTCTCGGTGCAAGGATGATGCAGAGGGGCTGACGTGTCTGATCTGCCCCCTACTCTGCTTTATTGCTCCTGCTATTAGCTAGGGGCTTATTAGAATTCACCCCTGCAAGGAGGAAGTTCCTGGAGTACCTTCTCCCTGTGGTGGGTGGTGAAGGTACCTGCGACTGTTCCCTGGTTGTGGTTCCCCTAACTCTTTCCATGGAAAGAGGTCAATTCCCCACCTCTTGGATTTCCTTTCCCATTTGGGGAACCAAGCGTGCAAAGTCAGAGCCCTTATGACCAGTGCAACTGTTGTGACCCTTGGGGCTGGTAGTCTGTCTCCACTTCCTCAGGAATCTTTCTGAGGGTAAGATCACTGAGCAACCACATTGTCCAGCACCAAAGCACCCTAAAGAAGTAACTGAGAGGCCACTATTTCCTGGAGGTTCCATTGTCCATTTAGAAGAGGATGTCTCTGAATCAGGGCAGAAGGAGGAGGAATAGATGTTAGATATTCCTATCACTAGCTGACTTGGTCAATTCTTTGTTTCTTCCTCTTTATAATTTCCATGAGATGATGATGCATTAAGTTCAGGTCTTGGTTGTGTGAGTTGCAGCAAGCCAGGAAAAGGCATCCAAACTCTTTGACATCTCGGGGGCAAAACATAAAAGTGTTTGTCTATTAATGAAAGGTTGACCAAGAAGAGCTTGGAGCAACCAGGTTTTAGTGTCATCTTCTACCAGGATACTTAACTGTGTCAAGTCCTGCAGTAGGAGACTTGCTTCCCCCCCCCCATGCCTCCTATTCCAGGAACTTTGGTCTTAGCTGCCTTGGAACAACATAATAAAAGGAACAGAAAAATTAAATAAAAGCATCCCACTTCTAAAGCATCCATTGTAGTGTTCAACCAAAACTCTGACTGGCATACAAAAAAAGAGTTAATCTTGACAAAGGTGGTTTTCCTCGCTCTTTTTATTTGTAGGAAGAGAGAAGAAACATCTTAACATACTTTAACAGATTGCTGATTGGGAATAATATCCCTACATGATATCAAGGGAAAGGATCTTTGGAACAGCCAAAATTGTGGGTGGCTTCTCTGTTTAAGAAAGCCTCTTTCTGAGGGTGGTAGATCCTTCTAATTTTAAGAACACAAACCACTGTGAGCGCCAAGGAACACCCATCCACTGTGGAAGAGAAACTGAAATACCAGACTGTTTGGTTATTTATATTGTACCCATAATCATAATGTCATGGTGCTGAACTTTAAGGCCTAAATGCTACTGATCCGTGGTGGTCTTTAAAGTTCATAGCTTGTTATATCAGTGCTTGGTGTCATCTTTACCTATGTGTCAGAAAGTGGATGTGTGGTTGCTTTGTGTGTTTAGTTTTTGTTTTTGGGTAGTTGTCATTTATGCTATAAAGGGAGTCCTGTGACATTAGAGGTAATGGTGACCTTACTTCATCTGGCAAACACCTACAATCCATGTTAGCTGAAATATATTCATAGACTAGAATATTGTAGAGCTTTATGTCAAAAAGGAACTAGTGGATGTAGCATATGACCTGCTATATGTAACCCTGTCTTGGCTCATGAACAAGATGTTGAGGGGAATTCCAGACATTTCTAGAGTGTTAGAGCTCTCCTATTTTCATGTGCTAACTTTTTTTTCCCCGCATAAAAGAGGCTCTTTCATGGGGACACATTGCAGTCTATAGTCTGTTGGTCTAAAAATATAAAGGAAAATAAATGTTTTTTTAAGGAAAAAGCTTGTAAGTCTAAAATGACACTTCATTTTCTATCGTCTGTTTGGGTTCTGGTGGTTTAATTTGAAAGAAGAATTATGTGATATGAAATAAAATAAAATGAGATATTGTTTTGTTGCTTCATAGCACATATGGAAAAATCAGGCCAGTATATCTGTGCTATAAGGCTCTGATAAAGACGAGCATACCTATTTAGAGCAGCACTTAGTACATATTTACATCCTTCAAGGGAATTTAAGAATAAGATTAAACTTAAGCACATGTTTAAGTGCTGCCCTGAATAGGGATGGATTTAAGCACATACTTCAGTACTTTCCTGAATGGGGGCTTAAGAAGTTTGACTGCTATTTATATATGTTTAATAGTCCTTTGTGATAACTTCTTATAAGTCTTGTTTTGTTGAAAGGTACCAGGTTTAAAGATTTTTTTTTTCCTACATATTTTTAGCTTGCTTTCTATGGACTTGATGCTGCAATCTGATCAGCACAGGCTGACCTTCAGTGGTTCTCCATATGGGCTCTGGGGTCCACCTACTTGGGTCACATTTCAGTGCCAATGTCCATATCTTGTTTTCATCTTTAATTTTTGCCTTTTGAGGGTCTAATTTATCATTTTATTAGGTTCAGAAAGTTAAAGTCAATTCAGATGCAGCAATGACTAACTGGGAAAAAATGTAAATATCCTGGTAAATTGCTTTGGTATTAAAAACAAAGTTTTTTCACAGTTTAGATTATATATTTGTGGGTTAAATTTTAACATTCAGAAGGTGATTGGTGGCAGTATCGTAAAATAATCAGTATCCACAATCCTAAAGTAGACATTGTAAAATTCTTTTGTCTACAAGAATATCTCTGTGCAAGGATAAAGAATTTTCTGCTGAAGTGCTTGTTACATGAAAATATAGGGGGGAAATCTGTCGTTGAAAACATTGGTGTATTATCCGTATGTACTTGGGTTGCAGCTCTAATTTCCAAGTCTGCTTTAAGCTGTTTCTCATCCAGCAAAAGGTGACTTGAGATATTTGAAATGTAAGGGGAAAGAAATATAGACTACTATTTCTTTAAGGCAGAAACTAAATGGGGAGGGGAGAGAGTGATGTTTTGACTGCTGACATTTGTGGCCTTTTGGCCATGTTTCATACTCTTTTTTCGCTTGCGTAAGAGGTAGACTGTCTTTACTGTAGCTACTGTTGCCATGGAGAGATAGCGGGGGAGGATTCCTAGGATCCCATAGCCTGTGAGAGATTGTTTTAGAACTGCACTCTGAATATAATGTGATGTGGCAGGGTAATTCAGGTGTGCTGTGGCACAGATAAAGGGGGATGACCTGTCATCTGTCTGGTAACGTGACTATTAAAATACTTCTTATAGGCATAATATTAAAATAAAAATAAAGTGGTGCATGTGAATTAGCTTTGAGAGTAAAGAGGATTATGTTTATTTGCATGTTGGCTGTGTTTTTAAGATGTGACAGCACCTTCTACAAGGTTGGTTTACACTATTTGGCAGGCTTTAATGAAAAGGGGATTTATACATATTTATACATGGTGATAACATCTGCTAAGGGTCTGGCTGTCATGTAGCAGAATTGTATTTGTTTTAACTTTAATCTGCAGATTTGATTGTTAATTTCCTTTATTTTCTTATTTAATCATATAGCAAAAGCTGTGTTATGTTGCTGACAAATATATATCCTAAAAATGTTATGCTGTAGGGTAACATGTAACCTGCAATAAATTTGTAACTGACTTATGTTAGCAAACATTAGCTCAGTGCTACAGGCAAATTATCTAGCAGTCTAGGCGAAAAAACAAGTCATTGATGGATATTTTAACGTGAGTGGAAGGAATGACGGGAAGCAGGTATATATGTCTGCTTAGGTAAGTTTTCTTTTAGTTATTTTTAATAATTGATGTTTTACCCCAATACTCACTGGGCATCAGAGTGAGAGAGACTCTATTAATCTGGTCTTTTAAAGCTTTTGAGTATTTGTATTTCCCTGCTTTTAATTCCTAGAAACAGATGATCATTTATTGATTACTGTCATTGTAGTCTCTTCCTTTGCTGCTGCCAAGGAAAATCATCACTGTGGGCAGAAACTTCATAGATAATGGGACTTGATTTTAACTTTGAAAAAGGTGATTTACTGTCTAGAAGTAGGTGGGAGAAATATTTCATTCTGAAAATATTTTCTTTGGGAATATACTTCAAAGAGAGAGAGAGGGCCCTAACCAGGTTACTAATATTTTGCAACTTATTTTTCTGGTAATATGATGTTCAGAGAAAAATCTAAGTAAATGTAACATACTTAAGTTGTTTTTGCAAAAGCTAGGTGAGAAATGGGTTAGAATGTAAGGGAGTATATTACTGGGAAATGAGCTTGCATTACACCCACAGAGCATTTACTGTACATTAGTTATAACCCTGTTGTTTTTGTTGTCTGAAGTTAATTGAGTAATTTCTTCCATGACAGAAACTGCAGGCTAAGCATATTTAGTTTGAGAGGCAGTCTCTTGAGTCTAGGCAGCTTTTTCTCTTATAATAGCGAACTCTTATGAGTCACATTTTATGCACCATGGGTATGAATTCTTGAAATATACCAGTGGGGGTTAATTCACTGTTATATAAACAGCCAATAACAGCATTTCATTATATTAGAATTGCTCTAAAATTGTTATTAGTTGCCAGGCTGTTGCTTGCAAAAAAAAAAAAAAAAAAATTGTGGTACACACGAATAAAGGAATTCTGCCTTTGTAAAACTTGTAGGGTGAAGAAGAGAAAAGTAGACTAATGGAATGTCAAAATATATAAATGTCTTTTGTATAAATAGGGAAAGCCTGACTTTTTAAAAGTGACATGGGTTTTAACATTCCGTTTTAAGGTCAAGGTAAAATCTTTATTTCCAAGTTCCATTGAGGCAACCTACCACAGCATTTTTTGTACAAGCTGGATATTTATTATATGAAAACATCTGAAAAAGCATTTTTGCTTTAATTATTATTTTCTCGTTTCTGCTTTTTGTGTGTCTGTTTTCTAAAGATGTTAGAGGCTAGAGTATGCTGCATTTGAAAAATGGTGTAAAATAGCTTCACCAAAATATAAGTAAATTAGCAGCACAGTGGAACGTCAGATTTATTGCAGTAGTGTTATGCAATAGTTCATCTGGGGAGTGCGGTAAAGAGATGAGAAACCGTTTTTTGATAATGATTGAATGCCATGGTACAGTAATGGAGTTAATTTATAGACAACTATAATAGTAACTGAAAGTACGCTGAATTGTAATAGTTCTGTTTTAAAAGCTTGCTAGAGCGTCTGATTAGATTAGATAGGCTGCTGGAATGTTTGTTTGGTATGCCAGGCATGCTGGTTTTTAAAGATTATTTCTGAACTAGCATTTTCTTCATATGATTTTATCTTATGTGAAGATAAGAGACCATGTTTATTGAAGGAATTTAATGCCATTTAGACATTATGACGTTGCTTGCTCATGTTCCTTCTTGGTTGAATACAGATTAATTTACTGCTTGTGGTGCAGTGCCATACAAAACACCATAATGCTTTTTATTATTTTTTTGTACGTGGGTTTTCCTATGGGTTTTCCTATCCCACGCCTATGTGCGTGTGTGTGATTTTTTTGGTGAAAATAGGCAACTGCCTTTTAGCAGATGGGAATATTTTACATGTTGATACTTTTTATATTCGTCTTGTTTTTAAGAGGCAGTGTTATTCAGCAACCATAACATTTGTTTATTTAAAGACGTATCCATGCATACCAATAACCCCATTTTTTTTTTGTTAAATGTTTCAGCCTGAGACTTGATAAGTTAATGGCAGTTACCTTGGCAAAGTATAAAACAAATGAAGATGGATGATCCTTGACTTTAAAGTTATTTTTGGCTGGACTGGGCATATGCAGCTGAAAGTGGAGAATTAATTGCTGTTCTTTTGGCAGCAAGCTTTGACTGTGTAGGATTTCAGTAAATACTTCCTCTGTAAAGGAAGTGACACATGACCCATCTTCTGATTTGATTCTGAAGTCTTTAATAGCTCATTGGATTTGCATGTTTCTGATCAATATAATGTGATGTGATTATGCAGCTGGTCAGATGAAGGAAGTTAGGAGACTAAGGGACTTAGCCAGTTAGGTTTGCCGGTGGAGCAAGGCAGGAAGGTGGGGTTGTTTTTTGTTTTTGTTTTCCCCCTTGACTTGCAGGTACAAGGAAGAACCTTGCAAGGGGCAGGGGCGGCAGGTTTGTATAATTTTTGGTGGTGCCCAGAACGGGTCCAAGTCCTGCCCTCTTCCCCCCACCTGCCTTGTAAGCTGATATAAATATTTTTTAAATAATGTAAAAATGGACTGGAAACAGTAAGCGTTTAACAGTTTTCCTGTACTGCACAATGTGGGGTTGTGTGGGGGATGAGGGCTCTGGCTGTGGATGCGGGCTCTGGGGTGCGGCGAGGCCAGGGATGAGGAGTTTGGGGTGCAGGCAGGCTGCCCCGGGGCTGGGGCCAGAGAGGAGGACTCCACAGTCCCGTCCCCCCACAGCCCTCTTTTTTTTTTTTTTTCCCCCCTTTCCCCACCGGGCAGCACACTCACCCGGTACCATCACTGCACGTGCTCCTGTGGGCTGGGCCCCTCTCCGGTCCAGGAAGCCCCCTCGCCTCCCCTGTGGTGGGTGGGTGCCATCACATGTGGCCTCCTCCCTTGCTGCAGCCTGCTGCCCCTCACTGTAGCCTCACGAGGGATGGGGCTGCCCTTTGCCCAGTGTGGGACAGGAGTGGTGGCTGTGGGGAGCGGGAGGGGGGGCAGATCACATGGTCGAACGCTAACCCAAGCCCCAGCAGCTGCTCAGGTGAGGTCCCTACTCCGTCTCCCAGAAGCCCCCTTGGCATCACCTCCTGGTGGGTGCCAGTGGAGGGGAGGGCTGCCGATCATGTATGCACTTCCTTCCTCTGCAGGTGCAGCAGCCGCCTCAGTCTGCCGCCAGTGCTGATCTTGTGTTGTAGGCAGCAGTGGCCGCCAGCGGCAGTGAGGGAGCGCAGCGTGGAGCGGCAGGGCAGCTGCCCGCTTGAAGCAGGGATGCTCCAGGGCCTGGCGGTGGCTGGGGCACGCTCTGGGGGAGGCACGTGGGGGTGGCAGGCAGGGAGAGAGACCTGGCTCCAAAAATTTGGTGGAGCCGGGCCCTTGGGCTCTTAATATTCCTGGAGCCCGGGCACCAGAGGGCATATAACTCGCTGCTCCTGGCAACAGGAAGAAAACAGCATGTCACCAACAGCACTGCTAGTTCTTCCACTGCCTACACATGTGGAGGTGCTGGCCAGACAGGTATCCTGGCTCTGGAGGCTTCTACTCAGATCCTGGTCTTGACTAGCTGGGGATGTGGCCTGCAGGTGCCTGCCAAAGAAAGCCAGGCAAGCAGAGCCACCCAGTGTGAGAGGAGTCTTGGTGAAGTCCCTCAAGAAGCAGGTGAAGGAGAGTGGCTTATCTGCATAGCATCCAGTAGCATGAGGACTTCATCAATAGGATGCACATAGACAGCTAGGATGGAGGATGCCAGCTGACTAGAAAATACTAACGCAGCACCAGGGGAGGAAGGAAAACCAGCTGTTCTACGGTGAGGAGACAGGCTGCTTGCCACCTCCTTTGATAGGGCACCATGTTTCATCCTCCACCCAGGATCCCCATCCATTACAGCCAAGAACTTATATGCTGTACAGCCTCCGCGGCTGAGAGGCTCCCAGCCACCACCACCACGAGGAGGAGACCTAGCATAGTGGCGGTCGGGGACTTCCTTCTGAGTGGGATGGAGGCATGCATCTGCTGACCTGACCTAGTGTCCCAGGAGGTGTGCTGCCTGACTGGAGCCCACACCAAAGATATCACAGGTTTCCGAGGCTCATCCATCCGTCTGACCACTACCCATGCACATGGGTTCTAAGATACTGCCAGGTATGGCCCTGAGCAGAGCAGCAGTGATTACAGGACCTTGGCAGCGAGAGTGAAGGAGTTGGGGGCACGGGTTATATTCTCGTCCATCCTGCCCTTTGAGGGTAAAGGGCCAGGCAGGCGCTCACACATCCTGCAGATGAATGCTTGGCTACACAGATGGTGTTGACGGAAAGGCTTTGTTTCGGCTTCATTGACATGGGTTGCTGTTCCAGAAACGAGGACTGCTGGGAGGAGATGAGGTCCACCTGACCAAGAAGCGGAAAAGCATCTTTGTGCACTGACTCGCCAACCTTGTGAGGAAGGCTTTAAACTAGGTTCAAAGGGGGCAGGTGACAAAAGCCCACAGGTAAACGTAAAAAACGATGACCTTAGCAGGGGGTTAGATGATGGGGAGGAAATGGAAAATTACAATAGAGTCATAGGATCAACAAGAGGGAAAATAGTGGAGGAATCTCTTCCACATCTTAGATGTCTATACATAACTGCAAGGAGTGTGGCAAATAAACAGGAAGAATTAGAAGTATTATTATATAAGCTAAATTACGGCTTAATTGGCATCTCTGTATAAATCTCATGACTGGAATATTGGTATGGAGGACAGGCAAGGGGGGAAAAGGGAGGATGTGTTGTATTATACATCAAGAATATATACATGTGTTCTGAGGCCTAGAATGAGGTGAGAGGCATACCAGAGACTTTCAACTGGGTAGAGATAAAAGAGGAAAAAAACAGAGGTGATGTCATCGTAAGGGTCTACTATAGATCAGGCTGAGGATGTGTATAAGGAATTTCTAGAACAAGTAACAGAAGTATCCAAAACACAAGACCTTGTAGTAATGGGAGCTTTTAACTACCCAGACATGTGTTGGAAAAGTAATATACTAAAAAACAGTATCCAACAAGTTCTTGGAATATATTAGGAACAACACATTTCAGAAAGTGGAGGAAGGTCTACATGACTGGGGACTTCTCACTGAGAAGAATAGACAGGCCTATAACCGGAGCTGATCCAGAAAACAGAAGGGTGTGCTGTCTACCGGGTGCTAAGATACGGGATGTGGACCTGAGGTTGAAGAGGATCCTAAAGGGAACAGGAAAGAATCCACTGATCGTCCTTCATGTGGGAACAAATTATACCGATAGATTCTCGCTGGAATGTATGAAGGGAGACTATGCCAGACTGGGGAAGACGCTTAAGGAAATGGAGGCTCAGGTGCTCTTCAGTGGGATTCTGCCTCTTCCCAGAGATGGGTAACAAGGTGTGACAAGATTATGATGCTCAATAGATGGCTCAGGCAGTGGTGCTATAAGGAGGGCTTTGGGATGTATGGCCACTGGGAGGCATTCATGGACAGAGGACTTCTCTTGGGATGGACTCCATCTGAGTAGGGAAGGAAATAGACTTCTAGGATGGAGGCTTGCACAACTGATTAAGAGAGCTTTAAACTAGGAATTTGGGGGAGATGGTTGGGAGATGTCCAGGTAATCTCCACGCCAGATTTTAACATTGAGAGGGAAGAAAATGAAGTCAGAAAGGATACAGCTGTGGGTAGGAGAATGGACATGAGGAGGAAGGGCAGTGTGGATACCAGCCTAATAGGTGATACTGGCGGTAGAATGTCTGTGCCTAATCGGGTGAAGGAGTGAGTGAGGCCAAACAGCAAAAATTAAGATGTTTGTATACCAAGGTGAGGAGCCTAGGTAACAAAATGGAGGAACTAGAGCTACTGGTGCAGGAAGTGAAACCAGATATTATAGGGATAACAGAAACATGGTGGAATAGTAGTCACGACTGAAGTACAGGTATTGAAGGGTATGTGCTGTTTAGGAAAGACAGAAATAAAGGTAAAGGTGGTGGAGTAGCATTGTATATCGATGATGAGGTAGACTCTAAAGAAATAAGCGATGCAATGGATAAGACAGTCAGTCTGTCTGGGCAAAAATCACATTGGGGAGGAAAGCTATTAGAGCCTCCCCTGGGATAGTGCTTGGGGTGTGCTATAGGCCACCGGGATCCGATTTGGATATGGGTAGAGACCTCTTTAATGTTTTTAATGAGGTAAATACTAATGGGAACTGCGTGATCGTGGGAGACTTTAGCTTCCCAGATATAGACTGGAGGACAAGTGCTAGTAATAATAATAGGGCTCAGATTTTCTGAGATGTGAGAGCTGATGGGTTCCTTCATCAAATAGTTGCTGAACCAACAAGAGGGGATGCCATTTTAGATTTGGTTTTTGTGATTAAGATTAAATTACTATGAGGTGGGTACATAATTGGTTGAAAGACCATACTGAAAAAGTAGTTATCAATGGCTCGATGTCAAACAGGGAGGATATGTTAGGTAGGGTTCTGCAGGGGTCAGGTCTGGGTCTGGTATAATTCAATATTTTCACTGATGACTTGGATAGTGGAGTGGAGAGTATACTTATGAAATTTGCAGATAGCACCAATCTGGAAGGGGTTGCAAGCACTGCGGAGGAAAGCATTAGAATTAAAAACTACCTTGATAAATTGGAGAATTGGTCTGAAATCAACCAGATGGAATTCAGTAAAGACAGTTGCAAAGGAACTGTGCTTAGGAGGAAGAAAATCAAATGCACAGCTACAAAATGGGGAATAACTGCTAGAAGGTAGAGGGATCTAGAGGGTATAGTGGCTCACAAATGAGCCAACAATGTGATACAGTTGAGAAAAAGGCTGATATAATTCTGGGGGTATTAAGAGGAATGACATATGTAAGACATGGGAGGAAATTGTTCTGTTTCACTCAGCACTGATGAGGCTTCAGCTGAAATATTGTGTCCAGTTCTGGGTCCCACACTTCAAGAAAGATATGGACAAACTGGAGAAAGTCTAGAGGAGAGCAACAATGATATAAGGATTAGAAAACTTGACCTATGAGGAAAGGTTTTTAAAAAAACAAAAACAAAACTGGGCATGTTTAGTCTCTCTTTTTTTTTTTTTTTTTTTTTTAAAGCCTGAGGTTAGACCTGATAAGTCATCAAATATATTACAGGTTGTTATAAGGAGGATCATGATAAATTGTTTTCCATGTCTGCTGAAGGTGAAACAAGAAGTAATCAGCTTCATCTGCAGCATGGAAGATGGGGGTAAAAGTTTCTAACTCAAGGCATGTTTCAGAGTAGCAGCCGTGTTAGTCTGTATTCGCAAAATGCTCAAATAAATTGGTTAGTCTCTAAGGTGCCACAAGTACTCCTTTTCTTTTAACTCAAGGCATAGTTAGCACTGGAATAGGCTTCCAAGAGAGGTTGTGGAATCTCCAACATAGTTACAGGTTTGCCAAACCCCTGTCAGGGATAGTCTAGGTATACTTGGTCCTGCCTTAGCACATGGGGCTGGACTAGATGACTTCTTGAAGTCCCTTCCAGCCCTACATTTCTGTGTTTCTTTGTAGATTTGGTTTTTGAGATGTTTATATTTCTTTACATATAAACAGTATTTACTTATTTCTGTATCATGTTGGCATGTGTACTGAACACTTGTCATCATGAGAAGTGAATTAAATGTTTGTGAAAAGTTTAAAAATAGGAGACCTTTGCAACTGTCAATGTAATTATACCAGAATAAATGACAGCCTTAATCAAATGGGGATTGTTGGCTCCTTTGTACTCTGCATACTGTGATTTGAATATAAATCCCAATACTGCTCGAAGGCATTGGAGAAGCTGCATGACAGAACTTGGCCTCACTAAACCTAGTATTCTTCTTTAGAACAGTGGAAGAAATATCTGTGTTGGTTCATCCATTCCTAGCTTGTCTCCTAAGTAGTTGCTGAGGAGGATTATGAAAGGACAGCGACAATTTGTTTAGGAGGAGATTTTCCAAAGGCACAAAGGGCATTAGGTGCCTAACTATGCTGTTGAAAATCTCTCCCTTAATATAATATCATAATAGCATATATTCATATAGCAAGTTTGATCCAGAATGATCCGAAAGCTTTTTTATACTTTGTAAAATTTGCTTTAATTCCTACTTATGGAGAGCTTATAATGTCTGAGCAACAGGGGGAAGGAAGCTTGTGGCTGTTTGTGGGGTAGTCTGCTCTTCTAATGGACTGTTCTACTCGCCAAGAAAAAAATTGCAATAGCCAGGTGGGGGGTCATGCCAAATTAAGGTAATCTTGGGGCCCCTTTTGGGGGGTCTCCCAAATCAGGCACTATGGAGTGTTTCAGATCTAGAATGAGCGGATTGCGACACACTATCATGTAATAGAAAAATAAAATAAATGCTAAATAATAATAATAATTTCTTTAAAAAAAATCTTATCCCAGCATGCTGTTTTGATCTTTTACAGTCTAAGGCAGTGGTGGGCAACTTGCGGCCCATCAGGGTAATCTGATTGTGGGCCGCAAGACATTTTGCTGACACTGACCGTCTGCAGGCACGGCACGGTCCTCCTGCAGCTCCCAGTTCCTGCGGTTCGCCATTCCTTGCCAATGGGAGCTCTGGGAAGAGGTTGTCCACCACTGTTCTAAGGTCTTTGGGACAGGGACCACATCATCTTGTATGTCTCTATGGTTCATAAAACAGTGAGGCTTAATCTTGGTTGTACCTTCTGGGTGGTGGTGTAAAATAAACATTAAACAATAATAAATGTCCTCACATAGGGCATGCACAAGAACTTCGTATCAGATAAGCTTTCTTATCACAGAACCCTTTTTTAAAAGAAGGCTTTGGTAGAAAATTTACCCAGAATTAATGGGTGGTATTTTAAAAAGAATTTAGCATTGGCTTAATTCAGCGCCCATTGTAGTTAATGGGAGTTTTACCATTGGTTTCTTTGGGAGCAGAATTAGACAAAAGTTGAGTGCTCTTGAAAATCCTGGCCTATATTTTTAAGATATTTAATTTTGAAATAACATTCTACACAATTAGAAGAGGACTAATTTCCAAGTAGCCTGATATAAATTGTGCTTACTAGAATAGTTTGTACATTCTTTCTAAAGAAAACAAAGATATATTCTGAGGTCAAGGTTTTCAATGCAGACCTCTGTGATTTTAGGTAACTCAACTTTAAAAGGCCCCAATTTTCATAAGGTTCTGCGCAACCAGTCACTGAAAATCAGGCCCCTTTAATGTGTCTGAAGTTGGGCACCTCAAATCAGTAGTCAGCTTTGAAATTCTTGGGCTACATATGTACTTTAACATCTAAGAAATTTCTCTATGGGCTGGTTTACACTGAAAACTTACATCAGTATAGCTACATGTCTCAGGGGTGGGATTAACCACAGTGAGGGAGAACTATTGTTGTAGCGAGTGTCTACACTGAAACACTACAGTGGCGCAGCTGCAGCTGTGCCGATTAGAGTTTAAGGTGCAGACATAGCCTCAGTGAGGAGCTAGTACGCCATAAGGGCTGCGTGATAGTAGCACATGATCAGATAGCAGAAATGTGAACAGCCTTCAACTTTGTGTGCACTGTAAAAATATTAAGAGTAATTAAGGGGTGAATTCAAAAGTTTCTTCCCTGTAGGCTGATGGCAGTAAATTGCTGATGTGTGTGGATTTATATGGCTCCATCAGTATACCAAGTGAGCTCCTCAGAAACATTAATGACTTTATCCTTACAACAACCCTGTGAGGTATGGAAATATTATCTCTGTTTTACAGTTTGGGAGCTCAGGCACAGAGAGATTGCCACTTGCCTTTGGTCACACTGGGAATCTGTGGCAGACATACGAACTAAAGTCTGATATCTTTGAGATCCAGTCTAGTGCCTGAGTCCTTCCCTCTCCCCCCACCCCCCCATGTGTATGTTACTCCTTCCATTTCTTTCATTGGACTGCTTAGTCAAGAGCAGTTACTTCCTCCCTCACCCTGCTCTCTGTGTATAGAGAGCTTCGTGCTGCTGGTGTGCATCCTGTCACCTGCTTATATTGCTATACGATGACTACTTCCCACTGCAGTCCATTCCTGCTTTTGTCTGCACTGTGGGATCCCAGAAGAAATCTGAAGTAACACCTTTGGGTGAAATTTGGCAGGTCTACAGAATCACTTGCCATTGGGGAGTAGAAGTAGCAACAAGAGTTTCCATAGATAGGTGGGTGTTGTAGTGCTGGAAGAGTTTGTGGAATGCCAGGAGGTTTTGTCATGGCTCTATTAAGTCCACCGGAACATTACTATTGACTTCAGTGAGGTCGGGTTTTCACTCAGGGCACACATGGCTTTTCTGGATTAACAATTTCTGCTTTCCCCTGGTCATTATAATTCCCTATGTTCTGGAGATTTTTAAGTTCCCAGAGCATGAACTTTTCATCAGCTATCCTCTCCTTATAATGATTTTATGCTGGAGTGGAGTGCTTGCAGTATGGGGCCAAAAAAGGCATTTCAGTTTGATCAAACTTTTTCCAGTCAATAGTAGTCCAGGTAGTATGAAAGCAATTGTTCTTTCCTGAAAAATAGAAAACATACATATGCATATTGGATATGTAATTATATATAAATATGCATAGAATGTGTGTCTGTGTATATATGGCAGAGAGAGAGGGTGAATATTGTGGAAGCACCATTTGCAGATCTACACTTAAATTTGAGTTGAACTTGACATTTTAGTCATCTTCTTTGTTGTGTGAAAGATAAAACTTAGCCTTCCCAAAATTGTAACACTTCGTGGAATAATTTTTCTGAAACCTTACAAGTAAATCTATGAATATGTTTCAGTTGAGATTAATTTAAAAATGGGTCTTGTAAAAATTTAACACTAGACGCCAAACATTTGTGTGTGTGCATGCCTTATTATCTTAGTAACAGGATAACATTGTCTTTAAGCTTCCCTTATTGCTAACTCATTGAAATGTCCTGCATGGGCTACATTTGAAGAACTTTTGTTTTTGTACTGTTTTGTGGGGTTTTTTGGCCATTTTTCTTCATAATTGAAAGTTTCTTTTTCAGCAGTGCTGGCTAATTAATTTTCAAAGAATTCTAAAAAGTATCACTGTCTTTCAAATTGCTGCCATTTCCCATTATTCACAGAGAGACTGAAGCCAGAGGCTGTCCTTTGCAATAATGGTCTCTGCCTCTTTTCACCTGCTCCTCAGAGTGTTCCTCTCCACTGGAGCTGTGCAGAAAGTGGTTTACCTGTCCCACAAAGGTTTTGACAAGTCAAATTTGTTTCCTTCAAGACAAAAAACAAGACAACAAGTTGAAATCACAATTTTTAACTGACCATCTAAAAAAAAATTGGTTTGAGTTGGTCAAAATGTTTTGTTTAGGGAATTTTTGAAACATTTCATTTCAATTTCAACCTTTTTTAAAAAAGGTAACTTTTATTAGTATACAAATTAACTAAAATTTCAAAAAGAAATAACTTCAAATCAAAAAACGAAGCTTCTTGTTTAGAAAATGTCATAACTGGACAGTTCAACATTTTTTGAAACTTTTTTTCAAAAATTCTGAACTGGGAGATTAATCAGAACCAATCCTTTCCTCTGAACAGTGTCAGTTTGGAGGAATCAACATTTTTCAAGAAAAAGTTTATTCAGAAAATTCCCAACTAGCTCAACACTCCTCCTCCTCACAGTGCAGGAGGCTACTCTCTTGCCTGAGTGCAGCTTGGCTTCAGTCTCAGATGGTATGAACACCTCCAGGTATAGAAATCTGGGATCACTGTGACATACCAGGGTACAATCCAGACCAGTGAGGGGCTCTGTCACCCCTGCCCTGCAACCTTAGGTGCCTTACAATGCCTTACTGGTAATAGCTTCCAGCTGGACCACCCCCAAACAGCCTTCCAGCATGCAGTTCACACCCTGAGTGTCCGTGTGTAACTGCAGCCTGCCAGCCACACTTGGGTTACATGCTAGCTCTTGCCAGTCTGTATAATACTGCCAGGTGATCCCAATGCATTACCAGTCCTGGACTGTCCCCGGAAGTGTATGTCTTGTATTGCCCAGCCTTCTCCTGGACAGTCCAAATATATTAAGTTCATTATTCCTTTAAAGAAATAATATACACCAGTTTATCACCTTAAATGGAGTTACGCAGGCACTTTAAGTTAAACGCACTGGATTAGATAAAACAATGAAACGTTTATTAGCTAACTACAAAGAGATTTTAAGTGAGTACAAGCAATGAGGCATAAAGGTCAGAATTCAAAGTGAAGTTTCTCACCACATGCTTCCAACAGCATTACTGAACAAACTTGCTGGTCAGGATCCCTCCCCCAGAGTCCAACAGCTGTTGCCTTTTTCTTCTCAGGTGGAGAGAGTGAGATGGGCAGAGAGAAAGAGGAGTGCATTGGGATGTTTGCCCCTCCTTTTTATAGTTTCAGCCCCTCTTTGAAAAGCATTTCCGGGTGAGAACCAAGATACAGGGGGCTGGTGGACGAAGGAGACATCATGCTGTTTCTTTGCTAAGTTGCAGATCTTTATACCTGCCTTCGTTTCTTGCCAAAGAATGGCCACTTGATAGGTGATAGCTTTTTTGACGACTCGCTGGGGGCATCAGCTTGCCCTTTGTCTTTGAGAAACTGGTTTAGCCACTCCCTAGACTTATCTTGGAAACACACTTCAGTCATTATTTCGGCTTACTTTCATAACTTTACAAACATGTTGCTACATGCATTTTAGCATGATATTACTGATTAGCAAATTGATTTTTCAAATGATATCTCACAAGATATGTCATGTACAAAGATTATTATAGTAGTGTGTAGGATGTGAATACAAGGGCACATTCCATCACAATCAAAAACACTAGTATGCCTTAATCATACAATTATTTCATGGTGTCACTATAGACTTGAGTTAAGGTTGATGAGGTACTTCAACTGTGTATTTGCATACCTTGCTATGTTGAATTTATTTTAAATTTAACCTTACCTGAATTTCCTGGGTGCGTTTACTCTCAACCCTAATTCTATTTTATCCTAGTTTTTGTCTGTGAATTTTAAGGCGCACTATATCTTGTTACATCACATCCAATTTGTATCACCAAGGATTAACAGTATAATATTAACTGACAGAGAATGTGAAGATTCCTATCAGTCTTTACAGAATATTCCCAATATGCATTCAACAGTGAGATTTACTGTAGCTCTGTCTCTTTTCTGCTACATGAATTTATTAGAATCCTTGAGTTCAAGGTCAGAAGGGACCCCCAGATCATTTAATCTGACCTCCTGTATATCAGAGCCACCAACCAGCACACTACACCCAACAACCAAGCTTTACTCTGGTATCACCAATGATTTTGCAAGATCCTCTTTTAAATTGTATTTTTAAAATAAATAAAACATTGATATATTATTAAAGCAAAATCCTGTAAATGTTGTGTTGTAGCCAAGACTTGACTTGATGAAACAAAAAGAAATCTGCAAAGCAAGCCCAAATGTTATTTATAATATACTGTGTCAGTCAATTGTTTGATATGGCAACATTACTTCTGATATTCTGCATACAGCAGCATTTTGACAGTTACTTGGTATACTACTATTTATTCTCTCTTCCACTTACCTTGTTCATGTTCACAAGTTGCTTAACAGAGGCTTAGAATATTTTTTTAAATATATTTTTGGTTACACACATTGAACAAGAGAAATGTAATGGAAATTGGACTTGCAAAGCATGACAACTCCAATTTTGTTCCAATTTACATTAAAATTCATTTTTATTTTCCCTTATGCGGGTTAGCATTATTTTTTCTCTTAAGTAGTAACAAAGAAAGTTGACTCAAGTCAACATCTGTTGTTAAGTTGAGACTTTCATTGCCTCTTCTATGTTACATAGTTTTGAAAGAGCTGATGTCACATTGTGCATCCGATGCGCAAACCATATATTGGAATGTGGGTGCCTATTTCCATATTGTTATGAGTATGTCCACAGACCCATAATTGATAAAATGTTACACTCGGTCCCAGGTAGGGAGGTAGTTTGAAGTGCTTTCCTCAACTATCTGTGGTATATTCTATTTTTTGAAAACTCTGTTTTTACTAGGATTTTCCCTTTTTAAAATAAATAATCTTGGAGTTTGGGAGTGGGAGGGAGTGAGGAGCACAGGCTCTGGGAGGGAGCTTGAGTGCAGGCTCTGGGCTGGGGCAGTGCATTGGGGAGTGGGAGGGGGTGAGGGGGGCGGCTCTTACCTTGGGGGTGACTCCGGAAAGCAACTGGCATATCCCTCTGGCAGTGGCTCCTAGGCAGGGGGAGAGGCAGAGGGTCTCCATGCGCTGCCCCTGCCTGCAGACACCATCCCCACAGCGCCCATTGGCTGCAGTTCCCGGTCAATGGGAGCTGCAGAGTCGGCATTTGGGCTGGGGGCAGCGCGCGGAGGCCACCTTTTCCCCTCCCCCGGGCCGCATGGGTGTGCTGGCCGCTTCTGGGAGCAGTGCGGGGGAGGGGTCCCTGCTCCTTCCCCTCCCTTCCAGCTTCCCCAGCATGAAGGAGGTGCTGGAGCGAGGGACAGAGAGGGGAGGAGTTGATCAATGGGGCTCGCGGACCCCCTGGAGTACCTTTGGGGACCCCGAGGGGTCTGCAGACCCTAGTTTGAGAAACGCTGTGCTACACAGTTGTTTCATGTGTGCTCACTGCACTGTGATTTTGAAAATGAGGTTCAGTGTACCATATTTCTTCAATTACTGCTGCTTTTACACCTCTACACTTTTCCTCCCTTTTCCTCAGACTGCATTTTGAGAGTAGCTACCAAAGTGACAGCCAGTACTTTAATGTCTAGCTCTATCCAGCTTTGAGATGGAGCTTCCCTAGCCTCTTTTCTTTCCTGCAGCAAAGCAGCCATTTGAAAAGTATGGGAAATAAAGAACAGGGACTATCCTGGCCAGCTTACCCCTCTCTCTCCTTCAGCAACATGGGAAAGAAACCCTGAACTCCAAGGCTATGAAAGGAGAAAGAGGTTTCACACGGTAAAAATTAAGGAGTTCCAATGTGCAGGATTGGCTAGGACAGAGCCTTTATCTCCTTTTGAATATGAGGGAGTACAAAAAATATAATATGACACCTCTTAGGCGTGGTGTCATTATCTTACTAGCATTCTTTTTGAGGATGCAGTGAATTTTCTGTACTGTCTCCTCCTGATATTGCTGAACTCAACAGCATTCCTGAAGTGGCAAGCTGTGACTAGGAGAAATTTCTCCATTTTTGTAACTTTACTGACTAATACGGAGTACCCAGATGCCCAAGATAACCAGGGCCACTCACAGATTTCAAGACCAGGAGTGGGGTGGCAGAAGCCTCTCTTGCTGGAAAGGAGGAAGAATGCTTTCAGTTTGGTATAGTGGGAACCCTGGAATCCCATTAAAAATGTAAGTTGGCTTCCTGGCCAGTGAATTTCCCTTTCTCTATATATACATGGGGAAGATTGTTCACTTGCAGGTCTATAGGCTGACTTAAGGGTGACCTTGGCCTTCATGAGAACCTCCTCCGTTTCCACCTTTGCTTCCAAAGAGATTCTCTCCATCCTATGGCAGGTCCTCAAGCTTCTGATGAAAAATGCAGCTATATATGCTAGCAAGCTTCAGTGCCAGAGACAACTGCCCTTGCTGCCATATCACTGATTAAAGATGACAGCACCTCTGAGACATGGTTGAGTCTACTCTCTCACAAGTCAGCTTCTTGGACTGTTTATATCTCCATTTGGAAAGAGAGAGAGAGTCAGTGAAGAAAAGAGCCTTTTGCTACAGCTCAAAATGGTATTTGGCCATGAAGAACAGATACGAATGTTATGATAAAGTCTGCATCAAAGGGCAATCCAGCATACTAAATCACAGTCTTTGAATTTTAGATCAGAGATTAAATTGAACTCTGTATTTAGAGCACCAGGGTGATATGTTCACCATGGTAGTGCTACTAAGTAAATGGAATGCTGTATTTTATACTAGTTACAGTTTTTTTCAAGGTGTGTGGATTCATTCCTAGACATAGGGCATGATGCAAAGCCCATTTGAAAACACTGGGAATCTCTCTACTTACTTCAGTGGGCTTTGGATATAGATAGATCATGAGTTACTGTATATGCATCCGTGGAGGTCACAAGTATATGGGATTACCAGAGACATATCTATGTCTGATAGAATGGAGCACAGTCTTCGGCCCAGCTCTGAGTGAGCCTTTTTCAGTGTATATTTGAGTATCCAAAAGCACCGGGGAGTCCAAAAGGAGCTAGAGACTTCAAACTGATGTTACAATCAGCAGGTCCAGTAGCTACATAGGCAGATTATTATTGTTTGTATTACAGTAACATCTAGAAGCCACTAACCAAGGATGACAGCCCTCTTACGATAGGTACCGCATATAACAAAAAGATGGTCCTTGACCCAACAAGATTACAAGTTAAGAATGCCAATAGAACTTCCAGTCCATCAGGTGCCATTAACAGATTCTCACTTAGTGACTTGCACTAGAGGAAAGTTCACAGGAGCTGTCTAAGCTCACAAGGGTCTGGGAGTTGCAACCAAAATGCACTACTAGCATTTACTACTACTACTTTCATGTGGCTGGTATAGAGCAACTACAGTTTCACCTGAAGTTGATCAGCGCCAAATGGCTACATCAGGAATAGCAGAATTTATTGTAGTAATGCCTCCTTCATATTTATAAATTGGGCAGTAGGTAGTGATATGTTTGATGGGAACTACACTTGCACACCGGGGAGTCCTTGATTTTCCATTTGTGCATTAGATATCTGCATCTACCATGGTTGGTTCAAATTCGGTTAAGAGTTGACCAAGATGACTGCGGAAGGTCAAACCCAGGATCCTTCTGCGTGGGATCCGCCACAAGGTGCTTATTTTTTAAGTCTTGGTTAGCCCAATCTGCTTTCCAAGCCTCCTCCTGATCGTAGCCTGGTTGTATGAGGCTAAACTAATGCTCCCAGAAAGGCTTGCAGGACTTTAAGACGTTGCAGGAGGGCATTGTCAAAGTCTTGGTGAATAGGAAAACATCTCTTTTCCTGGATTCACTGAGCTTTGTGGACTGTCGCAGCAGTTCGGTGTATCAGCGGGGGAGCGATTCTTAGACAGAACAGGTGGCCAGGGTGTTGGAGATGACTTAAGAGTTCCCGTAATGCACCGCATCACTGTATTCAGCTGGGTATCCACAAGTCGCATGCAGCTGCATCTGCTCCATACCTGTGTGGAAGATGGCACAGGGCCCACTCTGTTAAGTGAGTGTTCATGACGAATGCCATCAACTCGATGACCAAACATTGCTCAGCAATCTCCCTTTCATCAGAGCAGCAACTCAACAAATCCTAGCACTTATTGAAAATGGAGGAGGAATACTGACTAGGAAGTTGCAAGACAGTGTAACTTGTTCAGTAATAAATTAATTTATACCAGTTACTGCACCCCAACCCCTTAGGGGCCCCAGCCTGGTGAAAGTGAGTGAGGGTGGAGGCGAGCATGTGATTGGGGGGGTGGAGTGAGCGGGGGCATAGCCTTGGAGCAGGGGTTGGGGCAGTGGTGTGGCCTTGGGGAAGAGGGTGGAGCAAGGGCTGAGCGGCGGGGCTTGGAGGTCCCCAAAAATTTTTAAGTCAAAATGGGGGTTGTTGGATTGCTAAAGTTTGAGAACCGCTGGTGTAATACTTAGACATTGGAAATGATGGTCAGGTTTAACTTGCGCCTTCTCTGTATATATCCATAGGGCATTTAAAAATCGGTATTCTCATAAATGCAAATGTCTATTGGCTCCATTTCGTACAGTGTCCTTGCTTATGAAATTTACAGAAAAGATGTAGACTAAGTCAGTTGTAACATTTTCAAATAATGTATTTTATGGTACAGTGCACACAACTAACAAATAGATGTCACTGTTTGCTTATACTATAGTTGTATATGTGAAGAATACCAATCACTTTTAGCTTTAATGTAACTAAAGGAAACTTCAGTGAAATTTTATTTTAAGCATCACGCCCAGTATAATTATATTTAAAAGTAAAATTTAATATTCAGTATATCAAATTTGGAAGGTTTTGCAGAACAACAAAGAAGGTTAACACATTGCTTAATTTAGCAAAATGGTCTCCCAGAGAAAAATACTCAGCTTGTCAAAAACAGATGAATAAATGGAGTTATAATTCCACTGTTTTGCTGAATTTCATATCTGCAGTTTTAGTTTTACATATTGTTTATCTCAAATGTTGTGCTTCTCTCTCTGACTAACGGATAGGGTGACCAGGTATCCGGTTTTTGACCGGAACACCCGGTCGAAAAGGGATCCTGGCAGCTCTGGTGCTGACCGGACCGTTGAGTGTCTGGTTGGCGATGCTGCGCAGCAGGGCTGGCAGGCTCCCTGCTAGGCTCTGCGCAGCTCATGGGAAGCAGCTGGCATGTCCCTTCTCCGGCCCTTACGCATAGGGGCAGCCAGGGGGCTCCTCACGCTGTCCCCAACCCAAGCACCTCCCCCATCGTGGTTCCTGGCCAATGGGAGCTGTGGGGGCGGTGCTTGCGGATGGGGCAGTGTGCAGAGCCGCCTGGCCGCACCTCCACATAGGAGCCAGAAGGGGACATGCCGTTGCTTCCGGGAGCTGCTTGAGGTAAGTGCTGCCCGGAGCCTGCACCCCAACCTCGATCCTCCTCCTGCCCTTCAAACCCCTCTGTTGCAGCCTGGAGCACCCTCCTACACCCCAAACCCCTAATCCCTGGCCCCACCCCAGAGCCTACACCCCCACCAGAGCCCTCATCCCCTCTTGCATCCCAACCCACTGCCTCATCCTGGAGCCCCCTCCTGCACTCTAAACTTCTAATTTCCGGCCCCACCCTGGAGCCCGTATCCACAGCTGGAGCTCTCACCCCCTCGTGCATGCCAGCCCCCTGAGCCTGTCCGGTGAAAACGAGCGAGTGAGTGAGGGTGGTGAGAGTGAGCGGGGCGGGGGGGGGGAGTGAGTGGGGACGGTGCCTCAGAGAAAGGGTGGGGCCTGGGCAGGGTCTCAGGAGGGGCGGGATAGGGAACAGGGCAAGGGTGTTTGGTTTTGTGTGAGAAGAAAGTTGGCAACCCTACCAACGGAAGTTGTTGCAATAAAAGATATTACCTCACCCACTTTGTGTCTCTAACAATAGGAATTAATTTTACATATTTTTATATAACTGGTTTGAAAACATATATAATTAAAGGAAAACTATATTTAAAAAGTAAGCCAAAAATACATCCAGTATACTGACGTGTACAGCAAAATCTTCCTCTAAATGACACATATTAAATTTTAAATTTTAATTTGGTTGTAAGGTCAAAACAATCTTTTGATTAGTACCAATTTGAGAAGTCTTAAAATCCCAGTTAATTATATTTTTTTCTCATTTTAAACAATAGTAATAGAAACTAAGTATGTATTTAATTATAAGTAATAAAAATGCAAAACTTGTTCCCAAATCACTACAGTCAAAAACCTACAAGTGGATTGTAAAAGGTAATAAACTGCACTTGGGTTTAGCCTTATGCAGTAAGCATCATGAACTGCTGTAGTCTTATTATTATAGTGAGTGAGAGAGAGACAATCCCCCCCCATATATATATATGTATATATGTATATATGTATATATATATGACACAGTGATATGGAGCTAAGTAATGTTTTAGTGCCGGGTCAGAGTAAGACAAAACAGTAAAATCAAGAGCCTCTGGAGTTAAGTCACAGCGTTCTTGTTATAGTACTCTTTTGCCTAGGCATTTTAGTATATTGCTTTTTTATTTAATTTTAAAGATTGCTTGATGGTTAACCAGCCATCCCTGGATTTTGCTTATTTGCCCATGTCCTGTGAGCAGGCCATGTATTGAAATAGGAGACTTGTGCTCCCCTAAGCACTCCTTTTTTTTTTTCTATATTTCAGTGATCTGCTACTCAGAACCAAGGAAACAATGGGTACAGTGCAAGGGATGGCACAGCATTAAGTGTTAAGCATTAAGCATTAAGCCCTTCCCCCATATAGTTTAATACTCTTGTATTTGGAAACATACTTCAAAAATGAATCCTTTGATTTGAAAATACAATAGGTGGCTTCTACATTGCTTTTGATGATACAGAAAACTTTTTTTTAATGTTGAATAAGTTTTTGTTTTGTTTTGTTTTTTTTAATGAAGCACTACTAGACAGTGGGTTATTGTAATATCTTGTGGTCCCAATCTTGCCCCCAAACTAGACATCATTAAACAATTTCACTTGATATCTGTGGTGGCAATATTGTGAATTACTGCAGGGTCTGTGAAGAAAAAACGTATAGTGAAAGTACAATTTCTGTACCTTCCCATAACCTTTTTGGTTATGCTTTCTCACAAAAGGGTTAAAGTGGTTCCTGAATCTGTGGTACAGGTGCACTGTAGTAGTATGTATATAATCTTTTTTCATGTGTGTCACAAGTTGATATCTAGATTGTTTAGCCATCTAACTGCTGCATCATCAAGGTAGCGAGGGGTTGCAGTCTTCTGATTGTGCACTTCTAGTTGTTTGATGGTCTGCAGCGCTGCTGCATAGTCATGCTGTGAAAACTGGGCCAAGCATATCTGTATTGTGGCTGCCATTCTTGCTATTCCCGGCAGGAGCCTGTTAAGTCTGGTCCAGGATATGCGTTCCAGATTGCAAAAGATGATGTGAGTTAGGGATTCTGAAATTCATCTGCATACCTGTCTCTCTGTCCCAGAGTTTCTGCCACTCTGCGAGGACATAGCTGTTGGCCCTGATGTTCTGTTGTTCATCCAAGATTGGCACTAAGCCATTAGCACTGGACATGAATGTTTGTTACAAAAGGTTGTTTAGAATTCAGTCATGGCAAGTCAGCAGGAACTGCAAATGTAGGTGTTTTCTTCTGGAGGTGGGCAGATCTTACAGGAAGTGTGTATTGCTTATTTGCCCCCATTGGAACCATTGTTAGCCTTGCATGCAGCAGGCTGTTTTCATCTGTCATAGCCCTCTTGCAGTTTTAAGGGAAACAGCATCTCATCGAAGTTCTGCGGAAGATGAGTCAACACGTATACATTTTATGTTAATGTGTGGCTAAGACAACCGCTAATGGCATGGGTGGCTGTATTCAGTTCCAGATCGAGACACCTATGCCAACTTCTGTCCCAAACTGCTCCACAATATTCCATTGGAGCAAATACCAGTACTAGGACTGAGGTTTGTAAAACACTTGCCTGAGCTCCCCAGGATGTCCTGGCTAGCTTCTGGATCAAGGAAATGTGGGAGGTGATCTTTTTCTTCACTTATTCTAGATAGGAGTGAAACTGGACTGCACTCTAACATATTGGTCCTAAGTAAGTGTCAGCTGGCTGGAAAGGGAGTGAAATCCTTAACACGGCCTGTATGGGTTGGATGTCTGGGCAGTTCTTCAGATAGAAGGTTGTGGCCACCGTTTTAGACTCACATAATGTAAGTCTCTGCTGACGAAGGCAAGTGGCCAGAGCATTCATATTCTGGATGAGCGGCTCTTCAGTATTGTGTATTTGTTTACCACATCAGCAAGTTATAAGTTATCTACATATATGTACTTATCAGCCTTAGTTGTTGTTAGGTCATAAATGCATATGTCTAAAAGGAGAAGAGGTGGAACAGATCCTTGCGTTATGGAGATGCCTAAGTTGGCTGACTGTCTCCAGTTTTCAAAATGAAGCTTTGTTTCGTTATCGTTTCCCTAATGAACTGCACCAAGAAATAATCTGCAACAACTTGCTGGTCAACAGTATCATATCGATGTGACAGATCAACCAGAACGGTGCCAACTTTCTTGCCCTTCTCGAAGGCATCTTCGATGTCTTGTGTTAGGCAAATGACTTGATCTTGGTTATGCAGTCCTTGTCTGAAGCTAGACAGAATGAAGGGCAGTTGTGGTTCAATAGTCTTATTGATATGCCTCAGAGTCAGTCTCTCCATAGCTTGTATGTGACACAAAAGAGATAGGTGGTTCCATAGCTCTTGAGATTTTCCAGTGGTTTTCCTGGTTTCAGAATGTCTACGAACTTTGCCCTGCACCAGATTTATGGGATGCAATTATCCTGGAGACACTGGTTGAGGAACCAAAGCAGCCAGCTTTTGGTCCTAGGTGAAGTAGAAACTCCATATTTATATAATCTTCACAGCTGAAAGACTTACCCAAGTTCTGTATATGACCATTAGCCACTAGCTGGGTGTGATGATGATTGTGGTGACTGGAAACTCTCTTTTTTGCTGAGGCTGGAATCTCCAGGAAGTCTTTTGATGATCTGCTACGTTTTTTGGCTAGAACGAGTAAAGTCTGTCTTTGTGACTTTCTCTCTCCATCAATCATGCCTGGTTTGAGCGAGTAATGGATTGAGTTCCTTGCTCTTAGTAACAGCAGATTTTAATTCCTGGTAGAGATTAATTGCCTCTGGCCACATAGGAACAGTGATAGCTTCTAGGGCAGAGGTCCCCAAAGTTTGTTGTTTTTGTTGTTTTTGTTTTTTTTCTGTGCCCCTTTGAGAGATTTGTATCTCATGTGTACCCCCCTCTTTCTAAGAGACAGTATGTCCATGGATGTGTGGGGTCCAGGACCCCATCCTGGCCAGGATGTCCTAGTGCTCCCTGCCCTGCAAGGATCCCTTGCCTAGGACATTCTTCAGGTGGGCAGCCCAATCAGAATGCAGTCTGGCTGCACACCCCCGTCTCATGCCCTGGGCCCTGGTGCGATCCCTGGCATGCACGCACAAGAGCCTGTGCAGGTAGGGAGGAACTAGCTCTCAAGGGAGAGCATGCCTCAAAGAGGCCAGTAAGCTGGAAAGCCCTCCTCCACACATACACTTCCTACGTAGGGAGAGGCCGTGCCCCTCACTCCTCGTCTCTCTTTTCTTCTTGTTCTTCTGGCTTCACAGCAGGAGCTGAAGCTGGAGACTCAACTAGTGAGAGGAATTCTTATTTTATCAACAATATTTTGAAGAAACAAGAAAAAATTCTTAACCAGTCAGGTCTTTGCAGCCCCCTCTGCCCCCGATAACCTCTTAGGTTCCCCTTGCCCCACAGCTTGAAAACCAGTGCTCTAGGGATCAGGTTTTTAAGCAGCTGCTTGAACTAATTTGCAGAAGTTTGGTAGGAGTTGTTTAATATTGCCTGGACATGTGAAGTTCATGGCCAGTTCACTGACTGACATCTCTAGTTCTGCTTGAAAGACCTCCCACTGAGCTTTCCGATAATTCCACTGGGCCTTCTGTAAGCTGTTTTGTTGTTGATATCCACAGGCCCGTGGTGATCAAAGAGAGCCCATGCTGAGACTTTGGGAAAGCTTCAAGCATCTTCCACTTTTGACCACTGGAACCAGTTGCCTGGAAGATGAAAAGACAATGTTGGATGAAGAGCCTGTTACCCATCTGCTACTGTGAAAGCTTGGCATTTGCTTTGGATCATAGAAGAGTTGTAGGTCAGCGGCTGAAGTCCACTCCATTAATCACTCTCCGTCTGCGCTATTTTCAGGGTATCACAGATGGACATTGTGGGAATTGATGTCACCCCAGATGGAAGATCCTAGAAGGGTGGGCAGAGCCGGGTTTGGCCAGTTAACTGATGGAGGGTTGTAGACATTAATCAGCATAGGTTTGTTTACCTTTTTTGCCTTCCATTCTATGAAGTCATTTGGACCACATGTTTAGAACTCTACAGGAGATGCAAACCACTGTATGGAAGGGACTCCTGTTCGGGAGCGTGCAAGCCGCTTGCGAACACTAGCACGACCAGCGAAAGCTGCTGGTGAGCCTAGTGCTGGCCCCACCGGAGGAGCTGCCTGGGCTGGGCGCTGGCTCCTGTGAGCGATGGCCTGACATGCTGCTGCTTTCGCTGCTGCGATTCCTGGTAGAGCCCTGCAGCTTCATAGATATCCACTTTATATCCATGGATATCAGCATCTGCGAATATAAAGTTGTATCCGCAGAGGGCTCTACAGATGTTGACATGGTGACAGCCCTTCTCTAAGATGGCATTCCAAACTGCTTGTGATGGTGATGACCCATGATGGTGTAGCCTGCAACTGGAAGCTGCACATCTCCTGAAGCAAGATAATGTGTGTTTCAGTGTTTGTAGCTAAGTGGAGAAAGAGAGCTCTTTTCACTGCCGATATTTCCTTGGTATTAAAATGCAACATCTTGAGGAACAGTCCCACGTCTAGGGTTTGTGGTGCTGGCTCTAAAAGAGGACAGATTTTCAGATTTTCTTTCAGTCAGATTGCATTTAAAACATGAGCCTGTTCCACGTTTTTTTTTTGTTTTTTGTTTTGGTCTGCTTTCATTTTGGTTGATGCTACTCATGGAGGGGACGCCATGAGATGGTAATAGACATTTGTCCACTGTGCATCTAATGATACCTCATATAAAGCAAAACCAAGGAGGTCAGCTTCTGAAGCAACCAAAATTATTTTAAACTTTGTTTTTCTTTTCTTTAAAACAAAAATCTAGTGGTCCATCTAATGTGAAACCCTTTTTCCAACTTTAGCTAGTACCAAATGATTCAGAGGGATGCTGTAAGATATCCATAATGGACAATTATGTAATAACAGCCTATAGGCCAGAATATTTCTTCTTAACCCCAGGCATTCAGTAGTCTCTCCCTTGAACGTTTTTAATCTAGCTAGGGTAACTATATATGCCGAGTTCCTTTTTGTATCCTGCTAAGTTCTCAGCCTCAATAATGTCAGGTGGTAGTGAATGCCACAAGCTGATTGATTATGTATTGTAAAAAAGGATTTATTTTTATTCCATTCTAAAGAAAACTGATAACTCAGTGTAAAAGCTAGGTCTAACAATTATATATTTTTAAAACAAGTTGGAAGAGAATTAAGATATACTTTTAAAATAAATAAAGCTTGAAAGATGCTCAACTACTAAGATGAACTTCATGATATTAAACATTTCGAGATCATATTTATTGGTCTTCACATTTGTCTTTTTTTCCCCCAATGGTTTGTCCTTGCTCTTATAATATAAGAGAGGGTAAACAGGAGTGCTCCCGTTGACTGTCTATATGTCTCTTATTATTTTGTATACCTATATTATATCAACTCTTTTACATCTCTGTAAATTAAGATTAGAGAAATGTTTAGTCTCCCCTCGTATTGAAGCCTTTCCGTACTTTTGACAATTTTTATTGCCCTTCTTTGGACCTTGCGTACTTTTGCTATATCTTGTTTGCTGTGTCCTACGCTGATCGTAGTACTAATGGCACTATAATATTTGTCGTAGTATTGTCTGTCTTTTTCTTAATACTGCCTGACATCTTGTTTACATTTTTGACTGCTGTTGTGCATTATATAGTTCTTGACTGTGAGCTGTCTGCAGTGGCATCTAGGTCTGTTCCTGAGTGGTTACAGTTAATCTACAATCCATCAACGTGTTTGAGTAGTTCAAATAAGCATTGTGATTTGCTTTCTGTTTAACTCTGTCTCAATTTCATAATATTTTGATAAAGATTGCTCCCTTAGCAGATCAGGCAGTAACTTAACTATCTGAGAAGAAGCATTTTTCATGCAAACAATTTAGATACATAATGTACTAGGAAGATTGCATTACTCTGTCCTGCGCGCATGGAAAATAAGTGATTGTTAAAACTTCCTATAACATTAGGTTTTTTATACAGGTTTCAGAGTAGCAGCCGTGTTAGTCTGTATCTACAAAAAGAAAAGGAGGACTTGTGGCACCTTAGAGACTAACAAATTTATTTGAGCATAAGCTTTCGTGAGCTACAGCTGAATGCATCCGATGAATGTATCCGATGAAGTGAGCTGTAGCTCACGAAAGCTTATGCTCAGATAAATTTGTTTGTCTCTAAGGTGCCACAAGTATTCGTTTTTTATACAGTATTCTATAAATATTGAATAAACTCAAGTACTTAGAGTCCTGACCTGTACAGAGCTGACTCCTAGTGGTAACTCAGTGTGGTGTCTTTGTCTCTTTTTCCCCTTTTTGTCCAGGTTTGTTTTTAACAACTGTCACCAAGTCTGTCTTTGTGCTTATGCTAAATTTTGTATGGAACAATAGTAATTTCTGAATCCTTTGCTTACCATAACACATAAAGCAATTAAATTACAACTATCAAGCCTTTTAAAATGACCTACTAAAAGTGGGAGATTTCAATTTTTAATGACTGAAGTTTATGTAGTTTGTTGTTAGTAGAGTCAAATTAGGCTATCATTACTCATGCTGAGTAATATATAACTCTGGGTTTAATGGGATTACTCATGGAGTATTAATTGTGAATAAATATGGCAGTTACTCTTCAGAAGTTATTAAAATTGATATTTTAATTGACCTAGAAAAAGTGATCACTAAACAGGATAAAATAAATGGGAAATCTAATATTTAAACAGGGACACAAACCACACATTTGATATTATGTCTCTTTGAACAGACACTAAATCTATTAACGAGTGAAATACAGTAACTCCTCGCTTAACGTTGTAGTTAGGTTCCTGAAAAATGCGACTTTAAGTGAAACGATGTTAAGCAAATCCAATTTCCCCATAAGAATTAATGTAAGGGGGGGGGGGGGGGGTTAGGTTCCAGGGAAATTTTTTGCACCAGACAAAAGACTATATTATATATTTATATGTATACACAGTATGAGTTTTAAACAAACAACTTAATTCTGTAACACAGCAATGATGATTGTGAAGCTTGGTTGAGGTGGTGGAGTCAGAGGGTGGAAGAGGGTGGGATATTTCCCAGGGAATGCCTTACTGCTAAACGATGAACTAGCAGTTGGCTGAGCCCTCAAGGGTTGACACATTTTGTTAATGTAGCCTCACACTCTACAAGGCAGCACGAATGCAGGGAGGGGAGACAGCATGGCAGACAGAGACACACCCTGTGTGTGTGTGTGTGTGAGAGAGAGATGCACACTGCCCCTTTAAGTACGCTGACCCTTTTAGATCAGGAAGTTGAGACAGCAGCTGCTGCCTACAAGCTCCCTCCGTGCTGAGCCCTGTCATGTCCACCTCCCTGCTCTATGGAGATAGGGTAAGCGGGTGGCAGGAGCAGGGGGGAGGGGGACACCCTGATATTAGCCCCCCGCACAGCAAGCAAGAGGCTCCCGGGAGCGGCTCCAAGGCAGAGGGCAGGAGCAGCACATGGCAGTGGGGGAAGGGACAACTGAAGTGCCAGCAGTTGATAGCCTGCTGGGCAGCTGCCACAGGGAACTTAGGGGAGCGGGGAGCTGCCGATCCACCCTGGTTCCAAGCCCCCACCAGCTAGTTCCAGCGGGCTGCTCTTTCTGCAAGCAGTGGACAAAGCAGGCGGCTGCCAAACAACGTTATAAGGGAGCATTGTGCAACTTTAAACAAGCATGTTCCTTAATTGTTCAGCAACATAACAACAAAACAATGTTAACTGGGACGACTTTAAGTGAGGAGTTAACAGTTGGACATAGGTGTCTTTGATTAATTGATGAAGCTAAATGCCAGATACTTCTGACCACCCAAGAAATGTGATAATCCTTTAAAACCATAATGTTGTATTTGAAATTTGGTTTGCGATTATGAAATACAGTTACAGAAAAAGGAAAAATTGACAAAAAGATTGTCAGCAATGTGAACTCCCGGCTTGTTTACCAGGGCATTTGTATTTCTTGACATGGGTATATTGATGGCTACAGCCATCGATAAAGTTTTGTCTAACATTCTAAAGCCACTTTATTTGCATCTGGAAATACACAGGAAATTTGCATTTAGTATTTTCTTACTTCCTATGATTTTCTGAACGGTAATATTCTCAAACTATAACTGATCTGTTTGTATGTGTGTTTGTTTTTTTTTAAAGTGAAGGTGAATTTCAGCGCATCATTGGTTGTTATATAGCGTGGTTCTACTCTGGGAACACCTGTTTTCATGACTTTCTCTCCTCTTTCTCTAGTTCTGTGACTCTTTTTTTTCTTTGCTTTTGCTCCTCTTTCCATATTTCAACACTGAAGAGAAAGTCCCTGTTTCTATCTGAGGAGCACGCAGAAAACAAATTCAAGATGGAAGCTTCTTACCCATCTGACCAGTCTAGGTCCCACCCCCTCCAAAGGCACAAATTGAGGTTTCTGAGAGAGTACTTTTTGAGTTGTAGGACACAAGATATAAGAAAGAGCAGGTACCTCCCTCCCACACTACAATACACAGCCTAGCAAAAGCAGCATCTACAGGGATGATCAAAGTAGTTCCCCCTCTGTAGAGATTTTGTGCTCAGTTTTCTTTTTCGTTTTGAAGAAGTTAGGATGAATCAGAGTTGTCCTTGGACCTCTGAGCTCTCAACTAGATACAGAAGAATCAGGATGAAAACTATTTTCCATGCTAGTGAGTGTCCAACCAAAGGTTTTGGCTAAAGTCAATGGACCTCCATGAAGCATACCTACATATTCCAATTGCATGCAAATGTCCTGGAAGTTACTTCGACTGATATACATTTTATATTATATTAAAGAAGAAAAAACCATAGGAAGTAGACTCCACAAGGAAGTGACAGTGTTTTTCATTACCTATGATTGATCTAATGAGTTCAGTTAAGGGCACCCTAAAAGTAAGAGCAAAGTGTCCAAACAGAGAAAAGCTGCTGCACGCTCTCTTCCCCCACTCAGCCATTGTAATGAATCACCACAGAGCTGGACCAGCCAGCGAATCACAATAAAATGATACCTTGCTCTTACTCACGGGATGAGAATATATTTTGTAAAGAAAATGGACCACTGACTGATATCAATGGGCAATCTCTTCCAAGACTGGATGAGACACCTGCTATGTGACTTACCTTCATTCCATTGTTGGCTAAGGTGATACAGAAAATCAAGAGGGACTCAGGCAAGAGTCATGCTGATAGGGCTTCCTGTTTAAGGATGGCTCCGATTTTTTTGAGATCTCTTGCCTCACCATGTGTGAACTCCTTTGTGTTCCACTTGAGGAAGATCTTTTAACCTTTTGTCCAGTGACACATGGATCTTGAAAAGCCTGAGTCTATTAAGGTGGCTGCTGAACAAAACCAAATGAAGAAAAGCCTGTTAGGTCAGTGCTGTCATTAAGACCCTTCTGAACTCTCAGAAATTACCTTTCTTCCAATCAGCCAACTATGTTGTGAATAAATTTGGGAAATGGCGCACAAAAAGATAGATCAAGCCTTGAAGATCAGAAGTTATATACTTCCTAATCCTCTAGTCATCTTCCTGGAAGCTATCACAACAACTTCTGTTTTCATACAATAACATATTTTTTAGGATATTCAAAATTTCATACCCAAGAGAATATTCATTTCATTAGGTCCCAAAACATAGTTATGCTGCCTTTCTGCCCAAATCTCAAGACAAACTGGCACGTGTTCAGTGTAAGAACGCTGAAGATTTACCTCAGCAAAACTGAGCAATGTAGAAAAAATCCACAGCTTTGCTTGTTCACTGGCCTGTGAAGTGCAGGGTCCAAAAGGATAGTCTGTGAATGCAGCTGCTATTGTAGCAGGGAGGTGTGCAACGTGAAAGACTTGTTCTGTCTGAAAGAACTTGAGATTTGTCCTCATGGTTGGCATGAAAAGCTAATAGGAAGGGACCTGGTCTGCTATTTGCCCCCTCCACCTCCCCCCCCTTTTTTTTTGTTAACAAATGCTATAAGACCAATCATCAGGTGTTTTCAGATGCACATGTTGGCAGAAGAGTCTTCATTTAGTTGGTATCTATCTAAAAATATTCTATGTAATTTGTATATGTATCTCCTATCTTCCTTCCCTTCATTGCTCTTCATTTCTGGTTATTACAAAAGCAGAGGATCAGCAGACCTGACCACTGAAAGGAAAATGTTGCTCTAGTCACATTTATCTTCTCCTCTTCTGTCACGGTTCCTCCCCCACTCTGAACTCTAGGGTACAGATGTGGGGACCTGCATGAAAACCTCCTAAGCTTACTTTTACCAGCTTAGGTTAAAACTTCCCCAAGGTACAAATTAATTTTACCCCTTGCCCTTGGAATTTCCACTGCCACCACCAAACTTTAACTGGGTTTACTGGGAAACGTAGTTTGGACGCGTCTTTCCCCCCAAAATCCTCCCAACCCTTGTACCCCACTTCCTGGGGAAGGTTTGGTAAAAATCCTCACCAATTTGCATAGGTGACCACAGACCCAAACCCTTGGATCTTAGAACAATGAAAAAACATTCAGTTTTCTTACAAGAAGACTTTTAATAGAAGTAAAGAAATCACCTCTGTAAAATCAGGATGGTAGATACCTTACAGGGTAATTAGATTCAAAACATAGAGAATCCCTCTAGGCAAAACCTTCAGTTACAAAAAAGACCCACAGACAGGAATAGTCATTCTATTCAGCACAGTTCTTTTCTCAGCTATTTAAAGAAATCATAATCTAACACATACCTAGCTAGATTACTTACTAAAAGTTCTAAGACTCCATTCCTGTTCTGTCCCTGGCAAAAGCAGCATACAAACAGACACAGACCCTTTGTTTCTCTCCCTCCTCCCAGCTTTTGAAAGTATCTTGTCTCCTCATTGGTCATTTTGGTCAGGTGCCAGCGAGGTTACCTTTAGCTTCTTAACCCTTTACAGGTGAGAGGATTTTTCCTCTGGCCAGGAGGGATTTTAAAGGGGTTTACCCTTCCCTTTATATTTATGACATTCTTCCAAAACAGTTTTTGGGATGGGGATATGTAGTAATATTGCTGGGTATTTGCCTAAGAAACACAGATGCAGTAACACAATTTTTATTCAGTTTCCATGGGTTATAGCTCAGTTAAATGTGAGGCTTAGTTGAGATATTCTTGAAGTTTACTAATGCTGTCATAAGCTTCTGGAGGGAAGTAGGTGGATCGGTTATCTACTGGCTAGGTTCACTCCGGTGCAAAGCTTTAGCTGCCTCAGTCAAGGAGACTCAACCCACAGGAAGATGGTTGGCAGATGTGCCCCTTCTGATAGAAGAGAAATTGACTAATAAGAGGTTGGTTTATTGTTTTTCCCCTCTTCCATTGTTTGTATTTTTGTAATCAACCATACAATTTCAGGTCCCATTTTTAACCTGGAAACTTTAAGCAAAACTATATATGTGAATAGACCCATTCTTTTATGATGAAGAGAAAATGCTTCTGTTGGTGGTCAGGGAAACCAAACTTATCATCCAAGCTAGTAAGCAGTAAGGTACAGTATGTTAAGAAAGAGAGACAATTTTAAATCTAAATATTTGTAGAGGTTCTAAGGGAATGTTTATTAAAACATGAAGCTTAGTGGTACCCTAGTAAAAACCAAAAAAGCATATTTTAAAATGCTAGCCCCAGGACACTACACCATCTCTGTGTTTCCAGTTGTTTTAGTATAGTAGCTTATTATGATTTCCTCTCCCACTCACCATATTTTCTAGAAGTCTCTGTTCCAAAAATTAAGTATCTTACTGCAAATGAGTTTAATAAGTTGGATGCAAGTCTTTCTACTGTTCTGACCAAGAGTTGATTTGTGTAAATCTCTTTAAAGGACAGAAACCCTTTTGAAGACTTGGGCGTCCCTTGACACACTCTTCGGCACATAACGGTTCAAGTGAGCTCCCTCCAGAGTTAATTGTTCATTTCCAAATGCAGTGTGGAATAGGGTGCTTGTTTTTGTGGCAGCTTACTGCGGCTTTCTCCCATGCAGTCCTCGCCAACCCCTCCTCTTCAATCGGATTGAATGAAATTGAGCATGAATTTAAAAATAAAGGAAAAACAGAGTCTTGATGTGCAGGTTGCATAGCACCAGTATTTTATAGGTGTGTAAGATGATAGTTAATTCTCCTCCTAACTTGTAAGTTAATAAAGTAACTTTGTAATGAATGTTTTTCAGAAAGGAGGTGGTTTTTTTTTTTAAAGAAACAAAACGATACATGGTTCTCCCAAGAGATGTTTTACAAGGTTATATATAACGTGAAGTTAAAATTGGTAAAACGTGTGTGCATATATCTTTTCATGTGTCATGATGCCATGTTTGATTAGATTAGGAGTCTATTAAATATTTGTTAGATTGTTTTCAAATAATCATTTCATATTTGCTTTTTGACTTAGGTCCAGATTCTTAAATGTATATAGGCATTGCAACACCTAACTGACTTAGGAGCCTAAGGGTATGTCTACAATTAAAAAGCTATAGCTGGCCTGTGTCAGCTGACTTGGGCTCTCTAGACACAGGCTAAAAGGCTGTTTAATTGCAGTGTACACCATGGTTCAACAGTTCCTTAGCCCAATACCTGTGAGCCAGAGTCAGCTGACACAGGCGAGCTGTGGGTTTTTAATTGCAGTGTTGACATACCCTAAGTCTCATTTTCAAAAGTGAAATAGGCATGTGAGAGCCTAAATCTCACTGTAAATTAATGGGATTGGGTTTCCTGAGCCAGTTAGGTGTAGCAAAGCTGATCACAGCAATGCCCAAATATATTTTAAATCTGGGTCTTTGTCAATAAAATACATTTAGTCTCATATAAAGACTAGTTTTAAGTGAGAAACACAAAAGTTACCATTTATAGACATTTCAGTTTTTCTCTTCTGCCTTTCCATAGCTTGTTTTACAAACTCATGTTGTATTGTAGCTTACAGGTAATGGAAAAAGATTGCCAACAAAGGATCCAAGCTTTACCCCTTTTTATTGCTCTTCGTTACAAACCTCATAGTCTGAAGAGTATTCTGGATCTGCCCTTCCTGTGCACTTACAGCTGATTAAAATCCAGAATGTAGCAACAATTTTGCTGAAAATAATAATTAAGAAGTTGTCTGACTTGGAAATCAGGCTTTGTTCAAAATCTGTTCAGAGTGCATTGTAAATTTTCCTTCCTTTATTCCTTTACCTGTCTTCTCCATGAACTCCTGCCCCACATGCAGACCTGTCATTGCAACATGTATGTTTTGTTGACCGTGATTAAAAACATTACATACTGTGTGCTTTCCCTTATTCCCTGTTACCAAACATGCATGACTTGCATCACTTCGAGGCTATACTATTTTTAATGATCAAAGAGTTGAATTCTTTATCTCCTAGGCCTATAAGAATATGGAGTTGAAAATGTGTCGGTAGTAGACATTATTTATCTACTTAGTTTGAGGGTAACCAGTTACTCTCAGGGATTTTCTTTAGCATACTTTCTAAAATATGTATTAAACTTTTTTTTTTCTGTTTTGTGTAGCTGCTTTAAAATTACCTGTTTCGATCACAGCAAATTCATCAGTTTTCCGATCAGTAATGACTTTGTGCTCTTTAATAAAGTTTATACCCTACAAAAACAACGAGGAGTCCAGGGGCACCTTAAAGACTAACCGATTTATTAACCCACGAAAGCTTATGCCCAAATAAATCGGTTAGTCTTTAAGGTGACACTGGACTCCTCATTGCTTTTGTGGATACAGACTAACACGGCTACTCGTCTGATACTTTATACCCTACAATTAATAGTTGGTCATTTGTGCTGCTTGTTTTATGGGTTTAGTCAATTTATGAATTGTACTTATTTTAATACATGCGATTGGTATTATCCACATTTAGTTATAAAGAATAAAATTTACTAGTATTTACTACATCTTAGGTTTGTTGTACAGGTGAATAGGGAGAGTGAAAGTGGAACCTGTGAATTTATTCATTATTATAAGTAGAGAAGTCACATACAGCAATTACTTATTAGCCAGGAATCTTTATCAAAACGTCACAAAGATCCAATTTATGAACAATTACACCATTGTGATATCCCCCTGGGTGTGCACTATACCCTCTTTGGCTGTGTGAGTTGACTCCCTGCTGTTCACCCCAGCCTCTAGCATGCAAGCCACTCCCAGACATACACCGGAGTGCTGTGCCCAGCCATTCTTGAATTACACATAGGGCAACACATATCACTGGTCCCAGCGTTGCACCCCAGAAATGTACCATCTGGCACTCTTCAGTTACTTACTGAACGGTACAACCTCATAAGGTCCGTCAGTTTGCAAAGAACTTGATTATGCATCACCGTTTGTTAACCTGAGTAGATTCCCCAAACACTTCAGCCAAAAATACGCTGGTTTAGATTAAACATAAAACAGATAGATTTTAAGTGAATAAGTGGTACTGGCATAGAAGATCAGAATTAGCTACAAAAGGAAACAAAATATAAAATTGCAAGCTAATTCCTAAACTTTACCATGCTAATAATTCTAAAAGCAAAAGAATTTCTTTCACCCAGCACTTCAGCAGCAGTTCTTGCTGACTAGAATGCGTTCTAGTCAGGACCCAGCCCCTCCCATAGCCTCAAAGGAGTTTCTTTGTCTTCCTGATCTTTCTTGCGTAAAGATGGGGGAGGAGAGGCAGGTGAAGTGATGATGTCACTGTCCCCTATTTATACTCTTCTTGCTTTCAGGCATAACTCTCCACCCAACTGGGGTGCCGTGAAGTCTGTAGTGTGTCTCAGGTGAATTGCAAATTGCTTGCTCACACCTTTTTGTCTACCTGAGGCTTGAGCCCTCTCTGGGGATGACATGCACGTCTTTTGTTTATAGGCCCTTCATTTTTTCTGAGAGATTAGTCTGTGGGCATTTCCCAGACTTACAACATGTTTCAGTAACAAGACATATAGCAAAATGTCATCACTTGCTATACATTGATGCACACATTTAAACAGGACAATGAGTTTCAGCAAATAATGACGTTTCAAATGATATCTCACAAGGCGTACTTTGTACAAAATATCATAATGATATACAAGTGGCGAATATGGGAGTATAGGGCAGTGTTCCCTCTAATTTTTTACATCCATGTGCGGAATGAATTTTGTTATGTGCACCAATATGGAGGTGATGTGTGACATATCACCTTCATATTGGTGCACATAACAAAATTCATGTGGGAGGTGGGTGGGCTGAGGGATTCGCAGTGTGGGAGGGGGCTCAGGGCTGGGGCAGAGGGCTGGGGTGCTGGGGAGGATGCGAGCTCTGTCTGGAGATGCAGGCTTTGGGGTGGGGCTAGGGATTTGGGGTTCAGGAGGGGGCTCAGAGCTGGGGCAGAGGTTTGGGTGCAGGGGGTGAGAGCTCTGGCTAAGGGTGAAGGCTCTGGGGTGGGGCCAGGAATGAGAGGATTGGTGTGCAGAAGGGGGCCAGGGATGAGGGGTGCGGGGTACAGACTGCCCCAGGGCTGTGGTGAGGAGAGAGGACCCCCTACAGCCCTCTCTCGCTGCAGCAGCTCGGGGCCGGGGGAGAGGCACCTCCCACCGGCCGTGGCAGCTCCAGTGGGGCTGGGCCGAGGGAGGGGCTCCTCTCCCCCAGCCGCGGCAAGTCTTGGGCAGGTCCGTGCTGGGGCCGCCGTGGAGGGGCGCCTCTCCCTGCCGTGGAGGTCCGCGCTGTGGGAGAGGCATCTCTCCCCGCTGCAACCCTGAGCCCCTCCGTGGGGCTTAATAGGCAGCTGTGCAGCCGTACAGCTTAGAGGGAATTTAGGTACAGGGTGTTATTTTGAGGTACAGTGTCACAACCATCACAGAGGATTTCACATTTGTAAATTGTTATATAAATTGTCTTTTCTGCTGTTTCCATAGCACCTACTGTAATGTTTGGCACAATACCAATAGTGAAATATGAATTATGTTGTGACACCTTGGTAATGAGTAGGGTATTAATGGGTCCTGTTTTTTCTAATCTTTTTTTTTAAACATCAAAGTATAAAGCAAATACATAGACAAATTGTGATGCAGAATAAAAGTATGATTGACCATAAAATATCTCTAATGCGATAGGTCAAAAACTGTTTCTAAGGCTGAAAGTCCTTTAGGGGGGAGAGAGAGGTGTCTTCCTGTAGGTTTATCTCCAAATATTCCAGATTTGGGGTTCATTTATTATAAAACACTTAAGTTCTGGTTGACACGGTACACAGTTTATTCCATTAGTAGTGTATCTACAGGGTTCATGCAGGATGCCTAACCCATGCAAATGAAGAGAGTGCAGTTATATTCTCAAACCTGTCTGGTATGTATGGGAACAATTTCAGGGAGAAAATAGTAATGTGAGAAATACTTCTCATTGGCTTAAAATTAAGAATGTGCTTAAATGTTTGCAGGATCAGGGCATGAAAGTAATCCATTTTTAACCGTGGATGTATGACTGCCTGGCCTCCTTTAATATGAAACTTTAAATCCTCTTTTTGTCAGAGGAAATCAGTATTTGTTTGAGACATGGTCCTGCTAGGTGCCAAGTACCCTGCAAGTTCAGCTTTCAATACCTACCTGAATTGGTGTTAACAGGTTAGTAGCTACTAGAGTTCAGTTTCTGGCTTTTCTTTTAAAAAGATAAAATGACTTTATAGTTGTTTGCTCCTTGAAAGACTGCTGATGTGCTTTGAATATAGGAGTGAATTTTCTTAATACAATTTTATTTCTCTTTATCTTTGAGCGAGCAGCAGCACAGGACTTCTCCCTTATCCCTCTAATCTCATCTAAGCATGTATGCCAAAATGTTTCCCTTCCATTCCCAAGGCAGTAATTTGGGAAGCATCTGGCTAAGTCAGATGATTTAGGGTAATCAACGCACAACTTTCCTGCTGATTTCCATTTTCCCTGATTAATTCTCCTCCTCCCCCTATGAGCAGCATTTTCCATTTGGAGCTGGAATGCCACTGAAGCTATGTTGCCAAAGAATATTTGAGAATATTTAAGTCTGTACCATTGCACTTTCCATCCTCTGTAAACATCTGACAGAATTTCCTTATTAAGAGCTCCATATTGCGTAGAGATTGCCTGGGTTGCTACACTTCTCACACAGTATTCTTTTACTCAGCATTTAAGTTTTATCTTAAAAATTGACATCTGAAATCTAATTTCAGGTTTAATAGGCTCAGATCTGTCAAGTTTTATTCACTGTGACCCTGATCCTGTGAGCTGCTGAGCACTGCCTGAGAAGGTGGTGATCACTACACACAGCTCCTTTGACTTGAACTGAACGGGCTGAGGGCACTCAACAGGTCGCAGGAGACTTTTACACCAAATTTCTGGTAGTTTTTAAAACTTACAACTTATTTTAATTTTTTTTTTAAAATCAACTTTGAGCCTAATTTGCCAGTTTTAGTTTAAACAAAACTCATTTGTTGCAGCTATAGGAATAGAGCAAAAACTAGGTGTGGCTATTGGATAAATCTAGTTAGGCTAATTCCATGTTCACATCTGGAATTTTAACAAAGCAGTAATGTATCTTTGTGGTTTTATTTCATTTTGTGCTCAGATAGTTTCCTAAATCTTTTTCTACTGGCCAACTCATATCACTTTTCACCATTCACAAAAATGTGCACATTTTGTATTGAATACAGTGCCTAATTTATTGACCATGGGAACAACTGAGAAATCTCCGTGTTCATTTTTAATTCAGCTAGCCCTGGGTCTTAGTAGGGTGGTGGTGGTTAGTTTTTCAAAGGCTTTTCAATTTTATCAGTTCCACCTTTCTTGTAATTTACCTTTGTCACAAATGATATTTACATTTCATGGAATATGAAATGAATATGAGACAAAATAAAGAATTAATATGAAAAAGATCAACTTGGAAAGGCAAAATTTTAATTAAATTAGGGCTGTCTATTAATTGCACTTAACTCATGCGATTAACTCAAAATTAATCGCGATTAAAAAAAGTAATTGCAATTAATCGCAGTTTTAATTGTACTGTTAAATAATAGAATACCAATTGAACTTTATTAAATGTTTTGGATGTTTGTCTACATTTTCATACATATTATATTCTGTGTAGTAAGTGAAATCAAAGTGTATATTGTTTTTGCTTACAAATATTTGCACTGTAAAAATGATAAAAAAGATAGTATTTTTCAGTTCACCTCATACAAGTACTGTAGTGCAGTCTCTTTATCGTGAAAGTGCAGCTTACAAATGTAGATTTTTTTTATTTGTTACATGACTGCACTCAAAAACAAAACAATGTAAAACTTCAGAGCCTACAAGTCTACTCAGTCCTACTTCTTGTTCAGCCAATCGCTAAGACAAATAAGTTTGTATACATTTAAGGGAGATAATGCTGCCCACTTCTTATTTACAATGTCACCTGAAAGTGAGAAAAGGCATTTACATGGCACTTTTGTAGCCGGCATTGCAAGTTACTTACGTGCCAGATATGCTAAACATTCGTATGCCCCTTCATGCTTCAACCACCATTCCAGAGGACATGCTTCCATGCTGATGACGCCCATTCAAAAAATAAGCGTTAATTCAATTTCTGACTGAACTCCTTGGGGCAGAATTGTATGTCCCCTGCTCTGTTTTACCCACATTTTGCCATATATTTCCTGTTATAACAGTCTCGGAGGATGACCCAGCACATTGCTCATTTTAAGAACACTTTCACTGCAGATTTGACAAAAGGCAAAGAAGGCATCAATGTGAGATTTCTAAAGATAGCTATGGCACTCGACCCAAGGTTTAAGAATCTGAAGTGCCTTCCAAAATCTGAGAGGGACGAGGTCTGGAGCTTGCTTTCAGAAGTCTTAAAAGAGCAACACTCCGATGCGGAAATTACAGAACCAGAACCACCAAAAAAGAAAATCAACCTTCTGATGGTGGCATCTGACTCAGATAATGAAAATGAACATGCATGGGTCCACGCTGCTTTGGATCGTTATCGAGCAGAACCCGTCATCAGCATGGACCTATGTCCCCTGGCATGGTGGTTGAAACATGAAAGGACATGTGAATCTTTAGCGCATCTGGCACCTAAATATCTTGCGACAACGGTACCAGGAGAATGCCTTTTCTCGCTTTCAGGCGACATTGTAAACAAGACGCGGGCAGCATTATCTCCTGCAAATATAAACAAATTTGTTTGTCTGAGCAATTGGCTGAACAAGAAGTAGGACTGAGTGGACTTGCAGGCTCTAAAATTTTACATTGTTTTATTTTTGAATGCAGGTTTTTGTACATAATTTGACATTTGTAAGTTCAACTCTCATGATAAAGAGATTGCACTACAGTACTTGTATGAGGTGAATTGAAAAATACTATTTCTTTTGTTTTTTACTGTGCAAATACTTGTAATCAAAAATAAATATAAAGTGAGCACTGTACACTTTGTATTCTGTGTTGTAAATAAATTCAGTATATTTGAAAATGTAGAAAACATCCAAAATATTTAAATAGAATACCATTTATTTAAATATGTATTATAGTTTAACAGTGCAATTAATTGCGCAGTTAATTTTTTTAATCGCTTCACAGGCCTATTAATTATACAAAATAGCGCTGTTTTTCAGTATGAACTGTATCTCCATTAATGGGCTTTGCTGGCAAAACCTTTTCAGTGTAGGCTATCCCTCAGTGTCTCTCCTGCAGGGTCTCCCCCTCAGCAGTTGCTGATCACTCACATGTCCCCATCCTCCCGAGGCAGGTTTTTTTTTTTTAACAGTTTAGTGTCCTTTGATCTTAGGCCCCAGCCTTGGAAAAATATAAACTTGTTAACCTATGTAGAGGCAGGCAGATAGGTGCATCCCAATCAAGAAGCCAACTGTTCTCTTAATGACCCTTGAAATATTTCCTCCCCCCATATTTTATCTTTAGTAATTGATTAGTTTCCTTCTTGTTCTTTTTAAAAGCCCCTTTTAAAATCAAATCCATGTAGTTAGAATAATATTAATCAAGTAAACTGAGGTACATATCATAAAAAAGAAAAATACTGATACCTCCACAACTTGCCTGCAGTATATCCCCTGCCATAGACCAGTGCTAATGATACCTTGTCATTCCATGAATTGGCTAAGAAATCGCCATCCTTTGCTTGCTTCAACCATTCCCTGTCAGAATCTGGAATGGATACCTGTGTTTTTTCTCTGATTTCTTCAAATTTAACTTGAAAAACTTGCCTGTTATGGTTGCATTTATTTTTTGTTTACCTTTTTCATACTGTTTCTATATTGTTCCTTTTTAAAAAATCCTATATTGAGTTATAGAGAGAGAGAGAGCATATAAAGCACAAATTAAATGTTGAATAGTGACTCCACCAGCAACTTACATAATTAAGAACATGTTAGCTATAATGATCATCAGCTCTATGTATATAGGTAACATTTGGCTTTCTGTATAGAATATCAGCATAGCTGTGTAGTAATTATCTCAGTATTTTGTTGATTAGAAACTCTGCAAGTGCAGACACTGTCGCTATCTTTATTTGTACTTGGTTACATAATTGAAATAGCTATAAATAAAAAATAATTGTCTTGTGTCACAGGTAATATCTGAGGTAAACAAAGTAATGCCTTGCTTTTTGGAGCTACTGGGATAGTTATTATCCTTCAGTGTAATGAAAACTAAAGATATTACATAATATACTTACTCATACAGTGTAAAAAGATGCCTTCATCAGATGATTCAGCTGGTGATCATTCACCTTCTTTACTTCTGAGTGGTTTGCTTGATAGTTACTGTGGGTTTTGGCTGTCCCCACAGATTAGAAGATACTTAATTCTTTGGGTTTGTTTGTTTGTTTGTGTTTATTTTTCTAACCTAGGGATGCTAGTAGTCCTCACCCAAGGATCTATCTATCTTTGTCAGCCTATTTGTGAGCAAGTTTAATAATTAATTCAAATAGTATCAATATAAGATAACATTGTGGAGGTGATTACATTCATAATGAGGAGGATTGACTTTGACCTGATTTTTGAAACACATATATAATTTATGTATAAGTCCCATTGAGCTATGTGTAGTTCAAAAGCTTGTCTCATTCACCAACACAAGTTGGGTCCAATAAAAGCACCTCCCTCACCTTGTGTCTTATGCTTAAAGTAACACACAGATGATCGTAAGATTGGAGCCTTTGTGTATTACGTTTAATATATACACAGTTATGGCACTGAATTTTTCACTAATGTGGTATGTATGTTCACTGCTTATGTACATTTAGTCTGAAAATTATAAAGCATGTTGTTTAACATAATCAACCCTCTTTTTTAAAAAATTCAAAGCACTTCTTAAAATAAAAATGAGTGAGAAGGTTATTTTATTTTCTACCTTTTGTGTTTTATGTTGAATCTTTTTAAAAAAATTATTTTAATTTTTAAATGACAAATAATAATTTAGGACATTGATAGTGTTCAAAGTCAACAGTAAGAAAAAGGTTTATGAAAATTTCCCTGAAACAAAACTTTTTTGTCTGATAAGTCACTGATCAAATAGATAATGGCTGGTAGAATACTTTACACCTAAAGAAATAACTTAAACTCAAAAAATTAATACTTAAACATTTATAATAGGTAGTTCCAGCAATTAAACCTTCTCTGAATCTGCCTTCCACTTTTTAGGATCAAAATATATTGTCTCATTTGTAAGAACTTTTTTTTTCATTCCGTGTTGCTGCGTGAAAGATCCACATGGTGAGAGACAACTGACTGTACAGGGGAAACGGTGAAATTGACAATATACAAAAGTGATGTCCCTTCACAAACTGGAAAAATAGGGGCAATTTTTGTCCCATGTAGTCTTTTAGTTACAATAATCATGGATGTTACTTGTAGCACTATTAGGTAAAGCACTTTCAGACAGAAGTTTGACTTTAAATTATTTAATACATTAAATAGTTCTTATACTGTGCTCATCAATATAGTACGAGTACCTTTCAGTCATGCATTAAACTAACATCTGGCATGCATTAATTCTGCTTTTATCTTCTCCACAGGGGAGAAGTATATGCTGTGAAGTGTCTTGTTTTGATAGGGCTTTGTTTGTTTGGGGGTCTGTGTTATGGACCATATATTTTTCTTTTAATAGGCATGTTGCTATGTTAGAGAAAACAAGGTTGAAGAAGTGTGTCTTGCACTTGGATGTGCTGAGGTTTGTGATGGAGCAAGTTCATGTAAGATCGAAAGATGTTTGATAACATCATTTTTGTGACTTTTTATTGCTAATTGTCTATTTCACAGGGTTGGATTCTGTGGCAGGAAGGTAGTGGTGGGAGGTTTGGACCAACAAAACAATCTTCAGTACAAGGGATTTATAGCTCTGCCAGGTACTACACCTACTCGCTCATAGCTTAACTTGCTCCTTTACACGCCTCACCACGTCCAAGTGCAAGACACACTTCTTCAACCTTGCCTTCTCTAACATAGCAACATGCATATTATAAAAAATAACCCCCCTCAAATCCCCTCCCCCAAAACAAACACACAATCCTATCAAAACAAGACACTTCACTGCGCACACTTCTCCCCCTGGGGAGAGGATAAGAGTACAATTAACATATGCCAGATATTAGTTTAATAGATAATTGGAAGGTGCTCGTACTATGTTGATGAGCATGGTATAAGAACATATACAGAATAGAATATAAGTGACTTTCAAGGAAAATACCGTATATATCTGAAGATGGCAGTTCTCTCTGTGATACAGTGTAAAGTTTTAGCTGTAGCCTGTGCTGCTGAAGAAAGAATCTGACATGGAACGATCCTTATGATGCTTGTCAAATAAAGATGGCTTTATTAGAAAATCAGGTTATTTTTAATAACATAAATCTGAGATGTAAAATGATATTTATTGCCTAGGTAGTGATGTTTAATGAAAATACTGCGTAATGAATACAATTGAAAGTTTCAGTTAACTCATCTGAATCTCCTTGCTGTACTAATGTGTGATTGACTTGATACTTCCAGTTATAACGTGTGGGTATATCTCACAGGTGCTCAAACACTATGTGATGAGGGAATATAAAAGCCTTGGTTGATGGGCAGATGGATGTTATCTTACAAAATTTAGGAGAGAATTCTGAGTATCAAGTAATCCATACTGTATGTAATCATTTTCTAAACTGTGTTTTACAAATGACAGCTGTGGAATTGAATAAAAATGCAGCAGAAATAGTAGTTCACTAGTGAAACACATTTTAAGAGGGTACTGTATCCAGTTCCCTAAAGCGAGAAGAAAATCAGATGTATTTGTTAGCAGGATTATTCTGGTCAAAGCAGTGATCGTGAAATGGAATTTTTGTTTTGTTTTGTTTTACTAGAGTCAAGATAAGTAGGTCTAGAAGGAGCTAAATGTTTTCTCCTGGCAATGATATAAGAGCTGATGCTGCTATTGCCTGCGCAGATTTAAATATAGTTTTTGTACCTTGATATTGGTGGTGTACTTTTACTACAATGTGATTAAAATAAGGAGAGGTACCAGTGAAGAGTAAAAATCTATAAGAGGCCAGTCCTGGGGTGTGTCTTCTCAAGGGGGACCAGGACCCAAGCACTCACCTAAATCTGTGAGTGAGAGGGAAAAACAGCAGAGTTACCAGGACAAAGCCATTCCTTGGAAGTAGTAGAGAATTCCCTTGCTGGTGCCAGAACTGCACGGCAGCTTAGAGACTTAGGTGGAGTGTCCCTGCCCCCAATACCTTTAGAACACTTGTGTGCCAGTGGTGTTATCAGACTGCATTGGACTATTTGATTCTGGGTGTTCTTTTCTGTCTGCCCTTTTTTTTCTCTAGCTTACTCCTGCCTCTCTCCATTATTGCAAGCTGCAGGTCTTTTACTGCAGTATAGACTTACCCTATGTTTTCTAATGTGGCTTGGCTAAATATAAATGTATATATCTAGGAACAAAGAATGTAGGCCGTCCTTATAGGACAGAAGGCACTATCCTGGGAAGCTGAGATTCTGAAAAAGATTAGGGGTAATTTTGGATAATCAGCTGAACATGATCTCCCATTGTGACACTGTGGTCAAAAGGAGTAATGCAATCCTTGGATACCAAAACAAGGAAATCTCAAGTAGCAGTAAAGAGGTTATTTTACCTCTGTGTTTGACACTGGTGGGACCGCTGCTGGAATACTGTGTACAGTTCTTCACAATTCAAGAAGAATATTGATAAACTAGAGAGAGTTCATAGAAGAGCCATGAGAATGATTAAAGGATTAGAAAACATGCCTCATAGCAATAGATTCAAGGAGCTCAATCTATTTAGCATAACAGAAAGAAGGTTAAGGTGTGACTTCATCACAGTTTATAAATATCTAAATGGGAAACAAATATTTGATGATGGGCTATTCAGTCTAGTAGAGAAAGGTATAAGATGATGCAATGGCTGGAAGTTGAACCTAGAAAAATTCAGACAAATTAAGGTGTACATTAAGAGTAATTAACGATTGGAACAACTTACTAAGTTCATGGTGGGTATAAATCAAGATTGGATGTTTTTTCTAGAAGATCTGCCCTAGGAATTACTTTGGGAAAGTTCTGTGGACTGTTTCTTACAGCAGATTAGACTAGAATCTATGAAAATGACATTAATAATTTAATGTTATTTAGTAAGTTATTCTTAGTACACCTGATGCTTTTCTAAAGAAAAATAGGGAAGAAGTATTTATAACTTTTGTGCAGAGCTTGGAAAATATATTATGTAATCTAATTCCAGAAACCTTCACAGTAAACCAATTATTCCTGTAATTGAAAAAGCAGAATATATTATTTTATCAGACATATCCTGAGGCCATGTCTACAGATGGAAAATGTGTTAGCTAGCACATTTTAACTAATTTGATGCTAAATACAACTTAGTTTCTGGTGTTGACAGAAGCAACACGTTACCTAGTAGTGGTTAGTGGTAGGAATCCCACTTCGGGTAAAATCATATGTAACATCATGTTTCATTAAAATGTGTTAGCTAATACATTTTTAAACACAATGCAGTTTTGCAGTATAGACAAGAACTAATGGTTGTAAATGTGTAAAAGATACAGTGTGGTGTACAGTTTTGTCATTAAGGGTGCGTAATTCCTCTCACACTTATCTGTCAGATCTGTTTTAGAATTAGTGCCATGATTACGCCACTGCCACAACACAGCTACAATGATGTAACTCTGCTGCTGTAGTACCGTAGTGTAGACTCTTTTTACATTGATGGAAGAGGACTTTCCATCAGTGTAGGTAATCTGCTCCTCTGAGAGGCAATAGCTAGCTTGACAGAAGAATCCTTCAGTTGACCTAGCTGCGTCTACCCTGGGGTTAAGTTGACCTAAGCATGGTGCTCAGGGCATGGAATTTTTTACAGCCCTGTGCGATGTAGCTAGGCTGACATACGTTTTAGGTGTAGACTAGGCCTTAGAGTGTAAAATCCTTGAGGCGGGGTACATATCTTGTTCAATTTTATAAAGTGCTGTGAACATTTGAAGTGTTCTGTACATGATTAGTAAAGGTATCTGTCTGATAAGGATTGCTGCAAACATGTAATACTCAATGAAATTTTTAGTAAATTAGACCCATGCTAATCCATACACCTCAGGTACAAACAAATTTGGAAGTGTCTCATTCTCACTTCTCAGCAAAGATTTAGAAAGAGTGCTGTAGTAAAGTCTTATGAAGTATGAAAATTAAATCTTAAAAATAATTAAAATTGTAATTACGATTTAAAAATTAAACCACACTTGTCAAATATGTGGTGGAAGTAAATTTAGTGATGCACTATTCTTGCTTGTTTGGCCACTCTGTTCGCAATTTCAGAATCAGAGGGGTAGCCGTGTTAGTGTGTATCCACAAACACAAGGAGTCCGGTGGCACCTTAAAGACTAACAGATTTATTTGGGCATTAGCTTTCATGGAGGTTCACTTCTGAAGTGGTTTTTTACCCACAAAAGCTTGTGCCCAAATAAATTTGTTAGTTTTTAAGGTGCCACTGGACTCCTCGTAGTATTTCAGAATGGCTCTGTTGTTAGTACAATATTGAAGTTTTTCTAAGTTCAGAATGCTTGAAACTCATCTGTATTGATGCATATATTGCAAAGAAATACTTGTATGCAATAGTTATAGTAATTTATTGAATAGCATGACTTGCAGGAAGTGAAAGAAATTTCATGGCTGCATATAAAATGTGAGTTGCCTAGTTATTATTTCCATTATCAGCTTCTCATTACTTAGCGTAACAGACTATGCTAGAAGTGGTTAGAAATTTCTGTGGGCACTTGTTATAGTTTATTTGTAAAAAGGAAAACAGAATGCACTTGAGCTGAAAGTACTTTCTTAATAATCCTCCTGAAGATCTAAGAAGGCTTCCATAATATTTACATAATTGATTTTATTCTATATACTATTATTAGACAGAAAATATCATATTGCCTCTGTGTAAATCCATGGTACGTCCACATCTTGAATCCTGAGTGCACATGTGGTCACCCCATCTCAAAAAAGATATATTGGAATTGGAAAAAGGTTCAGAAAAGGGCAACAAAAATGATTAGGGGTATGGAACGGCTTCCGTATGAAACACTGGAATGCGTTACCTAGGGAGGTGATGGAATCTCCTTCCTTAGAAGTTTTTAAGGTCAGGCTTGACAAAGCCCTGGCTGGGATGATTTAGTTGGGGACTGGTCCTGCTTTGAGCAGGGGCTTGGACTAGATGACCTCCTGAGGTCCCTTCCAACCCCGATATTCTATGATTCTATGATTATTAATCTAAATGTATGAATTTACTGTAACTAAGAGTAATATACTGAAGTTGTAAATTGTTTGAGATAAAACTGTAGCTCTTAGTGTATTCAAATATACATTTAGATGGCAAACCTGCTAAATTATCTGAAGAAAGGCAAACATTATGTCTTATGTGTATATGTCAAAATGTTTGGGGAAATGAGGTGGATATCCCACTTACAGTTTTGGATTGCTAATTAGCATCTTCGGAATCTTAAAGATTATCTGGTTCACAAATACCAGTCAGGGCTGGAAGAATGTAGACAATGTTCATTCCCAGATTGCCTGTGAATCCCATACTTTAAAAGGTGTCATATAGATGTTAATAAAATATCTTAGTGCTTCAACTGTTAAGTACATAAGAACATAAGAGTGGCCATGCTGGGTCAGACTGCAGGTCCATCTAGCCCAGTATCCTGTCTTCTGACAGTGGCCAATGCCAGGTGCCCCAGAGGGAATGAACAGAACAGGTAATTATCAAGCGATCCATTCCCTGTTGCCTATTCCTCGCTTCTGGCAAACAGAGGCTAGGGACACCATCCCTGCCCATCCTGGCTAATAGCAATTGATAGACCTATCCTCCATGAACTTATCTAGTTCTTTTTTGAACCCTATTAATCTTGGCCTTCACAACATCCTCTGGCAAGGAGTTCCACAGGTTAACTATGCGTTGTGTGAAAAAATACTTCCTTTTGTTTGTTTTAAACATGCTGCCTATTAATTTCATTTGGTGACGCCTAGTTCTTGTGTTATGAGGAATAAATAACACTTCCTTATTTACTTTCTCCACACCAGTCATGATTTTATAGACCTCTATCATATCCGCGCTTAGTCGTCTTTTCCAAGCTAAAAAGTCCCAGTCTTATTAATCTCTCCGCATACGGAAGCCGTTCCATACCCCTAATCATTTTTGTTGCCCTTTTCTGAACTTTTTTCCAATTCCAATATATCTTTTTTGAGATGGGGTGACCACATCTGCACTCAGGATTCAAGATGTGGACGTACCATTGATTTACACAGAGGCAATATGATATTTTCTGTCTTATTATCTATCCCTGTCTTAATGATTCCCAGCATTCTGTTTGCTTTTTTGACTGCCGCTGCACATTGAGAGGACTTTTTCAGAGAACTATCCACAATGACTCCAAGATCTCTTTCTTGAGTGGTAATAGCTAATTTAGACCCCATCATTTTATACGTATTGTTGGGATTATGTTTTCCAATGGGCATCCCTTTGTATTTATCAACATTGAATTTCATCTCCCATTTTGTTGTCTAGTCACCCAGTTTTGAGAGATCCTTTTGTAGCTCTTCACAATCTGCCTGGGACTTAACTATCTTGAGTAGTTTTTAAGTAATTAAAGAAGAACAGTAAAATAAGATTGTCAGAGGGGTTGTATTTCTCTCTCCCATGAAAGCAGTCATGAAAGGGGTGTATAAAAACTGCACATTTGATGCTTCATATTTTATATTTTTTTAGTAATTGTCTTTGACAGGCCTTTTCCCAGGGGAATTTTTTTTTTAAAAGAGTACATTTCAGTTATGTCCAGCTCTGAGAAGATATAAGTGTATAAAGTCTGCATTGTATAAAGTCAGTCAGCATGACTAGATATGTGAACAACTCCTTAATGCTGCCTCTTGCAATGGATTCATCATTGGGGGTCTGATGGTGCAAGCTGCTGACAAACCTTAACTCTCATTCGAAGGAGACACTCAGCACCTCACAGGATCAGGCCCACTACACAAATTACTACATGTTGGTTTGGTTTTGAGACAATCTTTTATATGTAATATACTTAATTTTGCATATCTACAAGCATCTAATATATACGATATATGCTTCCAAATTGCTGTTTTCTGGTTTGCTAATGTTAATGGTAAGCAACTAATCACAACTAAACAAATAACAAATTTTAAATAAGACTTTCTGCTGCAGGCTGTGGGTCACATCCTGCTCCCACTGAAGTCAATGACAAAAACCCATTGACCTAAGGAGGAGTTCACCCGCAGGACTACAGTTGTAGACTTTTTCGGCTGTTTAATTAGATATAAATTTGGGGGGTCAGTCCTTTAAATATGCACGAGCTGTCCCATTGCATTGTCTGGGACTGTTTACAGGAGTGATGTTATCACAAGTGTAAATGTTTGAAAGATTGGGCCTCTGTGCGCGTAGTGAATATAAATCCTCTTTCTTGTTAATTTTGAGACTTAAAAGTACAAGATAGAATAACTCGGACAGCACTTACTCTCCGAACCCATAAAAGAGTATTTGTTATAGTTCTCTTCCTTGAATTTTTTTCAGATTTTTTTTTTAAAAAATTGAAAAATAACTGCAGGCTGTTACGTCAGTTATTTACAAATAGTGCCAATGAGCCAAACTCTAACAAATCTTTATGATGTGTTATTGTTTTGTCTCTCAGATATTAGGAAAGACAGTAAGAAGGCAGAGTCTATCATGGGAAAAGTTCACTAGGGAATATATTATGGTGGACCCTTACATAGCCTCACACTGGGTAGTGGGAGGAGGTAAGGCCAGCCAGCTCCTGTTCTCCTGAGAGTACACAACTTACCTGAAAGAGGGTGGGGAGTATGCAGAGCTAAGGTTTCATTCCTCCAGTGTGCAAATCAGGAGATTTAAGCATACTACACCCTTTAAATGCACTTCACCAGTACAGCCAGAGAGCTTCAGAGATTCCCCTGCAGCAGTGCAGTTCTGCATTACCACCAACTCTGGGCTGTCCAATGGGACTTGGGCTCCTAAATCACTTAGGTGCTTTTGAAAAATTTGCTTTGTATCTAAATGCTATAACCTGAACTCAGGTCTTGGTAGTGAAGTAAAGCCTGAACTGGTTCATATCTTCAGTCACTTTGTTTTTAAAAGTGTTTGCATAGGAATGTCAAAGTTTACCCGTGTGTGTGTGTGTTGTTTCATATTTGGGGATATTAAATTTAAAAAACAAACTCACTCCCTAAGATGTTATATGCATCTTTAAGATTGACTTAGAATGCATGGAAAAGATACTACATCCCAGATGTAGAAAAACTGAAATTAACTTCCACAGTAGTATGTCTTATTTAAGATGAGACTGAGGTATAGTTATACCGAGAGCTGTAGTCTTTGAACTTGATTGGGTTCATGCGATCTTCCTTGGGAAGAGATCTGTGTGCAGATTCCCTGCTTCCTTGTGGAGTACAGGCTCAGCTACTTCTACAGCAGCATTCCCCATCACCACCTCTTTTCCCACAGAGCACGTGGAGGACTGTTTGGAGGCCCATAGGTCTGTACGTGGGGAAGCTGGGCAGGGGAATTTGTGTCTTCCTCCACCTGCACATCCACCAGAGTTCAGTACAAAAAGAAATACATCTCAAGGTTGTATTCGTTTCCCACTACTCCCCATCCCTGCTTGCGCGCACACATGATGAGGTGTCATGGTACAGATGCTCACTGCAGAAGCCTTGCCACTGTGGCTCGATTGGATCCCTTGGTAGGGGTGGATTGCTGGGAGCACAGGTTCTCTGCACAGATGGACCTCCTGCTGGTCCGTGGGTTATGTAGGACAGTTCCATAGTTGGATAAACCATACACACCTGATGGAACAATTTCCATCCCTTTGCCTTGTCCTTGGGCTTTACCATGGGGAAGCGCAGTTGGGCCTTTTGATTCTACCCACATCAGTATTTATGGAAAAACAAATACTGTTTGTGATTTATATTACCATAATTCTTAATGCTGTAATAACATTGTAACGTTTTAACAGCACTTGATGTTTTCTAAGATGAGTTAAAAAATGTATATGTCAGTAATTCACATTAATACCTATTTTATGTAGTCCATTGGGCTACATGAGTTACTGCAGATAATGTGAACATGTTGTGATTTACTTATCAACTGCATATTCCATAACAATGCTTTTATTCCTTTACTACTTATTTTGTGTATGTTAATGTATCAGTAGCAATTTAGTAAATGTAGGTGCTAATACAACACAGTAAGATTTTACTTGGCAGTATTACTGTAATGTATTGTATGACTTACACAACATATTTATTTACATGTAAATCATATATTGCCCATAAATGTAAATGAGATTATCCAACAAAGTAGTTAGCATATTAACACAAGCAGATATTTTCAAGAAATGACTTTTTTACAACTTTATTTTATATTTTAATATGATGTATTTTTTTCTTAAACAGACAAAATTGAAGAAGCACAAAAAGAACTTAATGAGACAGAAGACCAGCAGAAAGGTAAAAAAGCAAAAACAATGTATGGCAAAGCTGATCAAAGCCTTTTGTAGTCTGTGGAAAGTCTCCCTTTGATTTTGTTGAGCTTAGGGATAAGCCAATAGAATGCATGACTGTAGAGCAAATGCTGTGCTAACACCCAGTCTTGCTAACAAACACTTGCTTAAATTTAACCATTTGAGTCGTCCCACTGACTTTGGCTGCTGAGGTGAATAAAGTTAGGTCTGTACTGACATTTCAGCTGAGACTAGAGGTTAATTGATTATTAATAACTATCTTCTGTCTATGATGATCAACCTGTGATTGGTTTATATGGATTATGAGAGGATACTTACCAGTTATTTTAACATACAGATGACTTCTGACAGATGAAATCTGTGTAGCAGAGACGCGTGGTGACTAGTGGTAGTGGTCATATAAGGTTGGCTGACAGCAGTAGCATAGGAGATTGGTGCTTTGTGGCAAATGTTAAAGTCATTCTTCTCCTCCTTGATAGTATGTTTGAAGTGTTATCTGACATGTTGCAGATGGTGGACGGTTTGGTGAATCTTTGATGTTGCCTGGAACAGAGTTGCTTATTTTTTTTTTATAAGAGTTTCATAATTTTTTACAGATCATAGTTTCAGACTTTACTGATAGCCCATCCTCAAAATAGAGATTACATTTGCCGACATCATAGAGGTGGTGTTGTATCCTAACTAAGTTTGCAAAGTACAGGGTCAATCAGTGGAAGAAATGAAAACTTTTAGTATGAAGAGAAGCAACCAAAGGGTCCTTTTAGGAAAAGTTGGATGCAAGCTTTTGTTGTTCTGCATCGTCAGGGCATTGACATTTCACCTAATATTTGTAAAGGGTGAATAAAACAAAAATAAATGATTAAATGATAAAATCATCAGGCTTAAAGCTGCTGTGCTATATTTGAGTATCCTTTGCAAATTTAGAAACTCTTCCATTTCCTCAAATCAGACTTGATACTAAACTTTAACCACTTCTGGCACATTCTTATTTAGTAGATCCTAGATCCCTGTGTATCTTCAGATCAGATTATAACTGCTTATTTAAGTGATAAAACCAGATATTTTTTATTATTGTCAATCTTGCAGTCTAAAACCAGTACAGCTCTGGGAGAGTAGGCTAGGCATAATCAACCAAAATGTTAACTATGTTCAGGACCATGCATGCAGCCGGCATAGTTGAAATTATGCGCCTGGTTACACCTTTGCAGCCCCATTGAAGGCAATAGGGTTGCCAAGGTATAACGGAGAGTACAATTTGAAGATGATGTGGTTACAGAGGTTCAAGTGATGACAACATTTGGCCTTCAAAATCTACTATTGGTAATGACTTGACTTTCAGCTCTTAGGCCAAGTTTATGAGACTGGGAGTTACAGAATTTAATATGGAAATAATTGAGACAATAAGTGGAGAACCATCTGTTACCATTTTTAATGAAGTCTCTTTACAGAGTAGAAATGCACTTTTTCTCTTAGAAAAATTATTTATTTGATGTTTTGTTTGTATGTTGTACTTGGTGAACCAGTTGCTAGTATGAGCTAGATTCTGATGGATATCATTTGAAGAAGCAATCAAATTCTTAAGGATATTGAAAGATTGAAAAGAATATTTGTATAAAATTGAAAAAGTAATTTAAAATACGGACACTTTCATATAATGTTGATGAAACAAAGTAAAATATACACAAATTCACCTAAAGTATATGTGTTTCTTTCCTTCTTTCAGTTCTTTTGTATCTAAATTACCAAATGGTCTTTTCAGTTTAGAGACTCTTTAGATAAGTGTCTTTCCTATTTAAAATAAATAGGGTAATAAATTCCACAAACTTACAAGCCAACTGCTGTTTGGTAATATTGTAATTTACATACCCTGCTTGGAGAGGAAAATGTTTTCATGAGGTTATTAGACATACTGTTTTTTCAGCTGGCGGTAATTGGCCAGTGATCAGATTTATAAATGACGTGTGTGTGTGTGCGTGTATGTGTAAAAAGCCACAAAAAGAGTTTGTGCTCAATACACCTTTTTTCACTCGGTAAAGTAGTGAAAATAAGAAGAAAATTGTAATAGATCTTTCTTTATCAAAGACAGGGAGAAAAATAAAGAAGCAGAATAGCAATATTTATAGACATACTTCTCTACCTATGGACCCTTACATGTTCACAGCGTGTCCCCACTCTTCCTATCATCTCTCATTACATATAGAAAGGTCAGCCCCTGTCTCTGGTTGACCCATAATACTAGCCCCTATTGCCATCTTGTTAAATTTCAAACAAGAACATTTATGTTTCCTCCTATGTGGCCTTTCTCACTTGGAGGAGCTCCCCATAACATCAGCAAAACTAACTCATTATCTTCCTTCAAATCACTTCTTAAAACCTTTCTTTGCCATGAGCTGTACGACAACGGTTAGGCTGCTGTTGTGCCGAGACCACTGCCTGTCAAGCTGACCAATATTATCTCATTGTTTCCTTGTACTCTGCCGTGGGTCTGTCTGTATCCACCTGTTACATCTTGTGTTACACTTAGATTGTAAGCTCTTGGGATCAGAGACCATATTTCTGTTCTGTTTGTACAGTGCTTGGTACAATGGGGTCCTAGTACATGACCGAGGCTCCTAGATATTAAGATAATAATTTTAATAATATTTAGAATAAAGCTACAACTGGAAAACCAAGACTTTTTAATTTACAAATATCTTGGACCTGATTACGTTTCATATACATGAGAGAAGAAACAGTTTGACCATTCTTAATTCAAATGAAAAAAAATATTAATTTATGCAATACATTGAACTCCAGTGTAACTTAGGAAAGGAAGGTTGCTGTCATAACTGAAGTACCGGACTTTGTCAGGTTCTGATAATACAGGTTCATCACAGTTATACTGTGTGTCCTGGGACAGGTCACTACTTCGTCTCCATCTGTAAAATGGAAATAATAGTAATAATATCTGCCTCATAGGATACTGTGAGCCTTAATTCGTTAATGTTTGGTAAGTGTTTTCAAATCCTTAGATTAAAAGAGCTAAAGTAGTACAAAGTGTTGTTGCTAATCACGAGCAAGAAAGCACATAGTGAATACAGATATTGTCAGCACATCCAGACACCATTCCACTCTTACATACTAAGCTAACTCTGCAGTGAATGAATTTTGAACATTGAAAAGTAGACCCTGAAAAGTCAGTGGCTAAAATTCTTAGTGTTCCATTCTTCTTTCCCTTCCCTTGTGTGCATTAAGGTCTGAATTGGCTCCAGCAGCAAAATTGTGAATTAAGGTGCATTAGAAATGTCTGCTTTAGGAATATTTGCATAGAGTGTTCAGTCAGGTCTAACATAAGTTGTCGTGAACTCAAGTAGTTCATGTACAACATACTATAGAGTCTGCCTCATTCTGGCAAAGTACCATGTAAAATGCGTGTAGTTTGATTTTGCTTTCCCAAAATAAAACATTTTAAAAAAGAAAAGAAATCCTACCATAATGGGGAGGGAGGGAGAAGAACTGATCATATTTCAGTAACCAGTAAGGTGTTCAGTAAGGGCTTTAATTTGTGATGTCCTGCAATCCTCAATCTTGTCACCTCTCTTGTTCAGTTCATGTATAAAGTCACTGCGTGAAATCATGGAAAGATACTCAGAGTGCCATTAATAGCAATATCTCCTCATCACTCATAAACTCTGCTATATGCCCACTGTCCCAATGCCTGAGAAAAACAGGGACCTAGGATGACAGAGGGATGGCTCAAGATAAAATCTGGAAAGATGGAAGTGATGATGATAGGCAAATGAAAGCATTTTGATGATCTACCATGATATGACCTCACCCTCCACAGAAGCTGTTTACCCTGAGGTTTTAGTACAGTCTTTTTGGACTCCTCGCTACTTTTGGATACTCAGTAGTAGTAGTAGTAGCCAAAAGTGCCTTCTTTTTATCTTATACTTGCTGGAGACTATGCCCTTGCCTCTGGAAAAGGACCTACTCATTGTGATCCATGCTTTCATTACATTCATTTTGTATTTGTAGGTTTGCTTCACAACCATAAAGAATAGAAGCTTACTTATTTTAAATGAAAGCTTAAATTCTTCAGAAATTGAAGGTTTAATTCCCATCCCACATTCACCATGCAAAGCTCTCATTTGGCAATGGGGGATTTTTTAAAGCCCTGAGTTAACCTATTTATTCTGTTTGCTTGCAACAGAGCTGCCTAGCTTTGAATTTCTAAATGCCTTTAAAGTGCAAACTAATAATCATTTGTGTAATTCTGTTGCATGTTTTCGTTGACTGGTTTCATAAAGTCTTTGGTCCTGTACATAATTAAAACATATATAAGTGGCTATTAAGTGATTCTGGGTACATCAGACTACAAGATTTTAAATCTATATGGGATATTTTTCTAAGATATAAAATATAGCACAAATAGGAGTTATGGGCTTGACACAGGAATTATCATGTTATGTAGGCTGTCAGACTAGATGATCATAACAGTCTCTTCTGGCAGTATAATGTATGAATAGGTCTATCCTTACAGCAGCAGGTAGAGTACAGACACTCTATGCCCACCTAGCATGGGTATAAATAGCAGCGTAGACGGTGCAGCAATGATTAGGGAATCAGAACCCTAGGGTATATACCCCATCAGACTCTGTGCATGCCCAAGCGATGCCTCCCATGTCTACAGTGCTGCTTTTAGCAGTGTGGTGTCCCACTGCTTGAGCCTTTGCCCACTGCCTCTTCCCTGCCCAGCTGCGCACCATAGTGAGTGTGGACACCGCCTGCCTTTCACTGTGGCGTATAGCTGCACGTACCCTACATGTGGCCACAAGTGTAGACAAGGCCTATGGTTCTGAGTAATTCAAAATGGAGTGAGCAGACGTGTTAGACATCTGTTTGCTGCTGCTGAGAATAAGTGTGACTTACTGGGGGGTAGAGGGGGTCTTTTCATTTTTAAAGCTCTTTATAAACTTATTCCTGTTCCCATTGAAATAAAGTAAAAAATTCCCATTGACTTCAGTGGGAGTAGGATTAGGCCTTACTCCTCACTCCCTGACTCCTCTGTTGGGTAGCTAAGTAAGTCTCAATATTCTCATTTTACAGATGGGAGGTGGTCAATTTCCCTAGGACAGAGTGGGAAGAGGTATTAGAGCTCGGTGTAACCAGGTATACAAACCCCATGCCAGGCAAGAATAGGTTAAATAGCATCTTTGGGTTCAGGGCGCCCCCTCCCCCCACCCTACGGCACCTGTGAGGCATGTCGCTGTGCCAAAAGGTGACCCTGCTGGAGGGCCAAGACACAAGACAACAGGGGACAACAAGTGGACCTGGTCAGCAGGACTACAAGGGAAAAAAATATGCAACTTTGCTCCTAGCCACAACGCGGTGTACCAGCTGGTGAATTTGTTTGCCATACTGGGCTTGAAACTCAGCCGTTCCTGGCTCCCAAGTCTGCTTGGACCGGAAGGCCATGTCTGTACCTGCTGTTTCTATTTTGGAGGGAAAGCTATTTTTGTTTTATTTATTTAGTAAATATATTGTGTAAACAAATTAATTGCTGGTGCTAGACGAAACAAGTTCTGGTATTGTTTTGACAGTTAGGGAGATAAACAGATTTACAATTTTAAAATTAAAATGTCATCCTCTGAAAGTGTTATGAGAACTTTATCATATTAATGTGATGTTAGAGTAATAGTATTTTGACTTTTTGAAGAGTACAGCAAAGTTTTTGAATAACAGTTCAACAAAGAGAGATTCCAGGATGCATCTATTACATTTTTTTCAAAGGTTAGCATGCCCCAGATGTCCTGAATCAGACCCCACATTAAAAAAAAAAAATCTTTCTGATAGTAAACAAGAAACATATCCTCCAAAACTAAGGCTATGCTGCAGTTTTAAACCTGCAGCTGGGTTTTGTGCCCCACCAACACCACACTGAGGATATTTGGTTTGTTTTGATTGCAGATATGCTTGTGAACTTTGTGCTGTCCTGCCAATGTTCCTGATAACTCAGTCCTTGTGAGCTGGTAAGGTAATGAAATTGAGAAGAATCTAGAGAGAACAGAAAGACTGCATGAGAGGCACTCATGTATCTGAGATCAGAACAAACTCATTCCTTTTAGATGGGTATATATCTAAGCAGGTGGGTTGCCTGTTGCATCACACTCGAACTGGCATAAGCAAGCGCTTTCATTGCAGAATTTGGGACTCTGGGTTCCTGTTAGATTCCTCAGTCTTGTGTGGACTCAGACATGATTACTGAGTCTTTCTAGAGGTTTCCCTAGATCAGGTTTTTGCTCATTTAGTTAGTCCTCCACCAAAGGATAAAGGGGTGTTTTAAAATGGTTGATACAACAGAGTACTCAGATGAAAATATAAGTAATTCTCCTTTTGTGGAAAGATATTGTGACCTGACCTGGCTGAAGATTTGTTATGAGAAACTTCTAAAAAGTTGTGCATATGAAGTAGTATTAATAATCTGCAGCTAGTGAAGAGCCACTTCCAGCAAACCAAAGATCTCAGGACTGGGAACTTTGTAGTAATGCATAAAAGGGACATGCCCTCGTGGATGTCATCCTTCTCACCTTCTAACCTTCCATATTTAACTTCCTTGCTGGTTAAGGCATTATTGGCTGCTAGAGCAGTGGCTCTCAAACTTTTTTACTGGTGACCCCTTTCACATAGCAAGCCTCTGAGTGTGACCCCCACCCCTTATAAATTAAAAACACTTAATATATTTAACACCATTATAAATGCTGGAGGCAAAGCGGGGTTTGGAGTGGAGGTTGACAGCTCGTGACCCCCCACGTAATAACCTTGTGACCCCCTGAGAAGTCCCGACCCCCAGTTTGAGAACCCCTGTGCTAGAGTGTAGTTGAATTAACCTCTTCTGCTTCCGTTAAGACCAAAAAGGAAGAGTTAGCGTTTAAACTTCTACAGTTCCATCTTTTAGGGCTAAAATTGTTCCCACCATCTTCTGTCTAATGTATCTTTAAACATTATTGCCACTAAATGAGCGCTCATGTTTCCCTAATTGCCTCAGGCAATGTGGATTTAATTGAGCCCATCTTTTCAAATGGAAATATGTATTAAAGAACTGAAGAGAAAGGAGCAGGGACTATTTGTTCAGAAACTTGTTCTGGCTCAACATCATTATGTACAGAGGAAGCTTAGATTAGGGTGACCAGATGTCCTGATATTCAGGGCTTTTTCTTATATAGGTTTTCTATTTTTCCCGTCCATACTCATGGTTGGGGAATTGTCTGTAGGCAGGATTTCATGAAATCAGGCAGTGGTTTGTTAACGACTCTTACATTGGCCACTCTTTCTCCTTTTCTTACAAAAAAGCTTTTGAAATCTAGTGACCCATGCAATGAGATGTTATTGCTGCATGCAATACTAAGTAGGCACATTTAGCATAAAATGCCTCATTTCATGATTTCAATTCAAAATTTGGCACACTGGAGAGGAAAGAAAAAAAAACAGTCTGTAGGAAAAATCTTTCATTGGACTAAAGATTTTGGTGTCAAGATGTTGTTTTGGAGGTTATTTTGATTTTTTGGCTAAACATATGTACTGAATTGGAATATATTATAGCATGCCTGTTTAACAGTGGATGTTAGAATTGCTCCATTGAGGCTTTGGCATTACATAAAGTGGTCAAATGTTTATTGATCTTTGGTCCTTAAACTTGATGGATTTTTTGCTTGCATTACAGTCGCACAGGCACAGTCAACTCATGGAAGTGTTGAATTTTGGGGCAGCGAATTTGGTAAGCTCAAGCCTCCTTTCAACATCCCAGTCCTGATCTGCCTCAGACTGTGGGCGGCAGAAATTCTGAACTCCCACCCAGCCTCCCAGGCTATTCCCCAGGTTGTTTCCTCTTTAAGTAGGAGGTAGGGGATTTTTTGGGGTGGGGGTGCGGGAGTTGTGTGTGTTTTGTTTCCTCTCTTCATGGTGGTATATACAAATGTATAAGAAATCGGATAAAACAGAGAGGAAGAATGTGTTCCTCTCCTAGCAAAGCAGCACCAACTGGTCATGTTGGGTTTGTTTTCTGTGTCAAGTTTCCAAAGCATCACCTGTGGTGGTCTCTGAGTAGTAAAATCACTCTCTGCAACTGTAAAATCACTCTGCTTCAGCAACTGAACAGCTGGTTTCTGTGGATTTGGGGTATTTGTACCAAGGAAGAAGAAATGCTGCTGCAAAGTTCTGGGGTGTGAGCCTCCCTGGCTCTGCCATTTCTGTCTCAATCTCTCCTTGTTAAGCAAGGCATTCTTTTGTGGCTGGAGCTCTGCCGGACATGACTTCCTTCAGCCAAACCAAGAAGCTAACTGTCCTAAATAGAAGTCTATTGTTACAAGGATGACCTTTCTTGGGCCTACTAATTAAATTATGTCCCCACTCCCACCCTGAACTACTTCTGATAATTTTTCTAGGTGGTATGAGTCATGACATTAACAGACTTAACTTCAGGACAGCATCATCTTCTCATCTATATCCAGTCATTTAAGGCAGTGGCTCTCAACCTCTCCAGACTACTGTACCCCTTTCAGGGGTTTGATTTGTCTTGCGTACCCCCAAATTTCATCTCACTTTAAAATTACTTGCTTACAAAACCAGACATAATAATACAAAAGGGTCACAGCACACTATTGCTGAAAAATTGCTGACTTTCTGATTTTTACCATATAATTATAAAATAAATCAGTTGGAATATAAATATTGTACTTACATTTCAGCATGTAGTATATAGAGCAGTATAAACAAGTCATTGTCATTTTAGTTTATACTGACTTAGCTAGTGCTTTTTATGTAGTCTGTTGTAAAACTAGGCAATTATCTAGATGAGTTGATAATAGGGGGAGGGATAGCTCAATGGTTTGAGCATTGGCCTGCTAAACCCAGGGTTGTGAGTTCAATCCTTGAGGGGGCCATTTAGGGATCTGGGGCAGAAGTTGGGGATTGGTACTGCTTTGAGCAGGGGGTTGGACTAGATGATCTCCTGAGGTCCCTTCCAACCCTGATATTCTATGATTCTATGATACCCCCTGGAAGTCCTCTGCATACCCTCAAGTATATGCGTACCCCTGGTTGAGAACCACTGATTTAAGGCAAAATTCACTTTGTCTTAACCGACTTCTATTTCTGGGAAGAAATTGTATCACAGAGGAACTTTCTGATGAGTCCAGGCATTATGCCTTTAGGATCTTCCCTGCCTTATGCAGTGATATTACTGGATTGCTAAGGCTGATCCTATCTCCCCTTGCTGATGAAATATCTCAAATTCATATAAACTGTGAGGAGGAGAAGCCAAGTGGAACACCTTCCTCTTTGCCTGCACATTCTAAAGCTGTCAGACATCTCACTCTCCCTGCTTGTTCATCCAAGTTGTACACATTGTTGATTCCTAGATGAAACATTTTAACTTCCAGTTGTCTTGATTGAGCACTTTTTCTGGTCTAGCTTTGTTATTTCCAATAAATTACTTTTTCCTTCTGGCTTCAGTGTATGTTTAAGTGCTACAGCTATTGTGACTGGTCTGTGACAAGGAGGTTTCAGATCATCTATATTACTGTCCCTTAAATTATTTTCTCTCTTGTGCCGGCTAAAATGTGAGGTAAAATCGTTCATGTCATCAGTAAAAGATAAGAAATAACTATTCTTCCTTCCCCTTGCTCCCATTTTTCTTTTAATTATTAGAATTAAGTTCTTTAAAATGTGCGCGCGCTCTCTCTCTCTTTTTATATATATATATATATATGTATGTATATATATATATATATATATATATATATATATATATATATATATATATATAAAAATATAGGATCAAACAACGTTTGAGTCTTCTTAACTACTGGTTATTAAGGTGAAAATATATCAGTCTAACAAACCACAAGCATGGACATTTCTTGATGAAATGTAAAAACCTTACTCGTTCAAAAAGTACGCTTTGCAAAAGACTGGACTTAGCTGTAAGGAGATAAGATTATGATAGTAGCAACATCACACTGCCTCTAAGGTATCCTGTAGAATAGAGAGAAAATTGTCAGTTTCACTTTGGACCACTGTTTATTTTTGTTTCTGTGTGGTCATGGCTAAGATGCGGTGGGCAGAGTGCATGCAATTGTAATTTGATTGGTGGTGGGAGTTGGGAAAAAGAACAAGGAATAAGAGGCAGCTGTGAAAATGAAGGAAAAGGGAGAATTCACAAGCAATGTCTTCCTCTGTGTAGCCACTTTCATGGTTAAGTGAGGATCTCTTGGGCATATATTGTGGTCAAGATTTTTGAACAAGATGGAGACCTCTGTTTGGATACTGCAGGTACCCCAAAACATTTTAAACTGTTTAGAAGTTCTTCAACTCTGTATGTATTGTCCTGGTATATTAGGCTTTCCAACTTGGCAGCAGTAACTTTAAAATATAGAATGGCTGTAGTTTATTTCTAGACACCCTATATATAGATTCATAGAGTTTAAGGCCAGAAAGGACTATTAGATCATCTAGTCTGACCTCCTTTCATTGGCCATTAAATCTCACTCTGTTAACGAGTTGATCTTTTTAGTACAGTTTGCATTAGTATGTTTTACATACAGTAACTTCACAGCCATACTTGATTCTTGTAAATCTGATCTTGTAAATACTTTAAATTGTGCATAACTTTAGATAAATGAGTAGTCCCATTGAAGTCAATGGAACTACTCACACAAGTGAAGTTATGCACATGCCTAAATATTTTGAGGTTCAAAGACTAAAGGCTTGTACAGCTTGTATGTGTGGACTGCTTGAACTGCACTATCACAGTTCTAGCAGTACAATACACATACCAACCATGAATGCACCTATACCTTATGGAGTTGCTTATACCTGTACAGCTTATTCCCATAACGGAAAAGGAATAAGCTCTTCCAGCATGGTACCTTTGTACCCACACTAAAAGTGGTACCTGCATAACTATTTTGATTTTAAAAAGAAATTCACACCCCTAACCAATAGTAATACTGGTACAAAAACTATGTAGAAGAAGCAAGCCTTAGAGAGCTGATCCAATGGTCACTAAGGTAAATAGAAAAATTCATAGGTTTTAGTGGGTTTCTAGTCAGTGTATGGGATCCTTTTGAATGTTGAAATAACATTTTGTTTTATTGACTTATTTCCAATTGTGATTTATGTAAAAGCAGATTATGTGGCTTTTAAGGTTTCATTCACTTCATGAAGAAAAAATAATCTTAAAACTCCTGTTCAGAAAAGCAATTAAGCACATGCTTGGCTTTTTAAGCCCATTGGCCAAGATTTTCAAAAGCGACAACTGATTTTGGGTGCCTCCAGTTTTGGGTACCCAACTTAAAATATCTAAAGGGGCCTGATTTTCAGAAAGTGCTGAGCACCCTCCCTCTGAAAAAAGTCAGGCCCTTTAAAGTGTTTCAAATTTGGCACCCAAAACCATTAGTTGCATTTTAAAATTTTGTCTGTTGACTTTAAGGGGACAGTACTGCAGTTCTCTTTTCAGTCAGCAGGCCTAGTGGTCAGGGCTTGCTGCTCCAGTCCTTTTTTATTCAGTGTGTCCGGAACCCTCTGAATGGGGTTCAGCTGGATCAGCCTACTTGTCAATAACCCCCTAGTCCTGCCCATCCCAGGGCTATCTATAGGGGAATTTGGGGTGTGTACGGGGACATGGGTCCACCAGGTGCCTGCCCAGGGTCCTTGAAAGTGTGATAGTGTGGGATGGCCTACATTTGGCCCACCGCCTGCTCACCTTCCTCTGGGCCACTTCCTGTCACACCAAATGGCTCAGTTTACGGCATGGCTGCTGTTCACTTGTAGCCCTTAGCTTCAAACCCCAGAGTCTCAGGACTAATGTAGGTGACCCTCTGATGCCCATGCACGCAGTTCTCACTGCCTCTTGGGCAATGTCTAAAGGGACAGGAGACAGACTCACAGCTGGACCTCTGTGGAAAGGGCTTCTCCTACTGTAGTAGAGCAGTGCCCCTCTAGGAAATTGCTTCTCTCCTCCCTCCTGCCTGGGCTACTGGAGCTCTCTTTCTACTGCTCCTTTCCCCAGAAACATGCTCTGCAGTGCCTGAGAGCAGAGCTTTCCTGGCCCAGTATTGCTCCAGCCTTTCCCCTGCATCAATTTTAGTGTACAGGGACTACTTGTCCTTAAAATTAAGCATGCGCTTAAGTGTTTTGTTTAATTGGGGACTAAATTTGGGTAGAATATGATCTTGGCCTCATTAATTATTTTCATGTGTGTGTATGTATGTATTGACACTTAAATTTTTTTTTCAACTTTGAAGGAAAAAAATATTTTAAAAACTTCTGTCATTATTTGAATGTCCAGTCTGCTGTATGAGGTTTAAAGAAGTTGGTCAGTTACAGAAACAAAAGGTTTTAGCAGTCTGCTGTTAATTTAAATTAAGATCCTTTGGCTTTCACCATTTAGACTTACTTTCTGTATCTAGCACTCAAGTTTTCTGTTGTTTATTCATGAAAACACACTCACAGGGATGATTCATAACTGTTTTGCAATAGGCTCAGAGATCATTGCTGTAATTAAATAGACATCACATATAGGAATGTAGAAATATTTTGAATATTTTAAAATACCAAGTCCCTAGGGTTTCTAATTTTAGTTTGCGGAAGACCCTTAGCAACGGTCTGCCTCTCTTTTGACAGGCTTGCACATCTTTAACTGCATTCTTTTTCAGAAAATATGCATTTTAAGAGTAAATGTTGGCCCTAGTATATGGATTTATAATGTGTTTTAAAATACTTCTAAAGAATAAACTAAAAATACTAGAAACTGAATAATGTACTATCTGTTCGATTGTAAGCCAGAAAACTATGAATCCAAAAGGTAACTTTCACAGAGTAGTACTGGAACGGAAGTAGATACCTTGCTTCTGCTCTCTGTTGCTCTTTCTTTTTTATTCAAGCCCACAGCTTTCTTTTTTTGAGAGAGAGAGAGAGAGAGAGAAAGTGGATGTTTAATAACATGTGGGTTTGAGCAGACTTTCAGACAGGCAGCTCTAAGAATTACTGCCACAGAGCCATGGAGCATAAGCCAGTGTCAGGTTCCTGGGTGAATAAAAAGGAAGAAAAATTCAAGTAATTTATATTTTTCCTTTATTTGTCATGTTTATTGTATTACTGGGTTGTTGTTTGTATTCTGCTGCTCTTCTTCATGTGCATGGAGCAAAGAGTAACTGACAAATTGCAGGTCTCTGAAGTAATGTGTAGAAATCTTGGCAGAGTCTCTTGCTCACACTTGAATGCAGAATGAAGCAGAGTAACCATAGGTCCTGGAACTATTTTTGTAGAGGGGGTGCTGAAAGCTTTTACCACATATTTGGTTGTTATTACTACTTCAAGCCAGGGGATGCTGCCGCACCCCCAGCATCCCTAGTTCCAGCATCTCTGAGAGTAACCAGGGAGCAGGGAAGAAGAAAGGGGAAGTGAAAAGAAAGCAAAGCAAACCAAAAAACAAGGAAAAATGATAGTGGGAAAACATTAGAGATAAGCTGGTATGGGGTCTGATGGGAAAGAATGGAAGTACAAGTCAAAGAGAGCCAGTACAGCACCCTGGGACTGCTTTCTGTATACCCACCATCTAGATACATGTGGGTGACGGCTTGGGTGACCAGATGTCCCAATTTTATAGGGGTCCTGATTTTTGGGTCATTTTCTTATATAGGCGCCTATTATCCCCCACCCCCGTCCCGATTTTTCACACTTGCTGTCTGGTCACCCTAGCAACGGCTGCCGTACTGCAAGATAGACTGAGAAAAAATGTTTTAAGAAATTTTATTCAAATTTGACCAAGAAGCATTTGACCGGCCAACGGAAGTATTAGCATTCATAAAAGCACAGTGATTTGGAAGGATGAGGCTTTTGTAATTTGATGAGGGAGTTTATCAGTCTGTGATTGATTGCTTCTGTCTTGCCCAAATGTAATTACTATTTAAAAGCAAATCAATCTCAAACATTGCATTACTTTGATAAAGATTTTTGTAAATTAACACAGTTGTATAATGAAGTTGTGACAGATATGACTATTTCATGCAATATCCATAAAAACCTTAATACAATAAGTTGTGTATTATTGTGGGCCAGGATTATATGTAACCTTTCTAGAGGGAAGATGTAATGTGAGGCCTCGGAGTTCAAAGGGCTATATTGAAAATGTGCTGGACAAAAGTGGGCTTTTGGTTCAATAAGTGTGACTGTCTCGTGGGAGGTTAATGTAAATTCCCCACCTCCATCTATGCAAAAACCCAGCCTTTTGAAATTAAGCCCTGGATGTGGTTCATTGTCTGTTCATGGAGATCAAAGGCCTGAGCTGAACTGCTCAGCCTGAGTTCTGGTTCTGAATTAAAAATGGGGAAAATCCAGTTGCGGGGTTTGAAAGACTACCCACCTATCAGAGCCTGAGGATGGAGTTGGGGGCGTCTTCTGATACATGTTTGTGCATGTGTGCAGATTGTTTTTTTTTAATACAATTTTTCTGTAATACTTTTATTACCTTTAGAATAAATGTGCTCAGAAAGTTTTGTGGGGGAATTTGTAACTGCTGGCAATTACACTGTTCATAGTCTTTGGAAAGAAAGCAAAGCGCAGACCCTGGCCTGTTTAGGTAGTCTGCCTTGTTGTGGATATAACAGTTTAGTCAGGGAACTGTACAGCCTGGAAAAACCCTGGTTAGGAAAGAGTGAGGCACAGGTGTCTGCCCAGAGATGTCGAGGAGCTGGAAACCAGTAAGTGGGTGCCCTCAAGGGGCCACAGGCAGAATACATGTGTGGATACCCTGAAACTGTGAGAGAAATATCCTCAAGAACATTTACCCAAAAAGGTAGAAGAAAGTAAAAATATAGGTGAAGACTGGCTGTAAGGGAGCAGTTCCTTTTAAAAATAAAAATACTGTAGCTTGTGCAATTAGCAAGCATAAGATGAATATTTTTCACTTTTCTATAGTGCCTATTTTCAGAGGATCTCAAAACTTTCTGAAAACAATTGAAGTTCAGAATACCATTGTTAAGTGCTTTATTTACAATATTTTATAGATAAGTAAACTGAGGTACATTTTAACACTTTCCCTGGTCAGGATCACAGAGGGAGTCAATGACAGAGCCAAGAATAAAAACAAGCAGCATGACTCATAATTCCTGCTGATTCAAAGTTCTTTCAGTATGAAAATCCCACTTTCAATGATTGCTGAAGAATGAAACAAATTATAAACCATTTCTACAAGTTGTTTGCCTTTTGTGAGAGCATTTCTACACAGTCTTCATTTCCCCCCCTGAAATATACAGTCACCATATATTAGTATGTCTTTACAAAATATGGCATTAGATAACCCTCCAAAACTCTTGAGATTATTTTCACAGTGAATTTGAGATTCCTAATTACTGAATTGATAGAAGCTAGGCACAGGTCAGATGTTGAAGTACTTGTCTTGTTGTTGTACTTGTCTTAAAAGACCCTGTCCACTCTATAACTTTTAATCAAGTTTGTTAGTAGTTTACTAACGTGGTTGGGTCTAAATATGATGTGTGTCCTCACACAACATGTTTCAAACCAGAGTCATTTAGCACCATTTCTCCCCACCAGTGGCATGTGGTTGCCTTCCTGATTTAGTACACGGTTTGTAGCAGTTTGGACAGGACATTTTACCCTTGTGCTACGACATGTTCAGTCGCTGGGGCATTCCTCTTCATGCTGCTTATTTCCACTCTGGGCTTGCCTACACGTGAAATGCTGCAGCTGTGCTGCTATAATGCTTCAAGTGCACACAATACCTGCGTCAATGGATTCTCATATAGGCATCGGTAATCCATCTCCCCAAAGAAGCTGTATCTAGGTTGACAGAAGAATTCTTCTGTCAGCCTAGCACTGTCTACACCTGAGGTTAATTTGTCTTAATTACATAACTCAGGGAAGTAGATTTTTCACACCCTTGAGCAACAAAGCTAGGCTAGCCTAACGTTTTAGTCCAGACCAGGTCTATGTTCTTGTTCCATGGGCACGCTAGCCGTTCTGCTACAGGTGAGCTGCCTAGATTTTCTCGTACAAATGCAGGCAGTACAATAGGTGTGGAGGTATGGTTCTGATAGCAGAAAAGCTGCAGTATGTGTATAAGTGGAGCTGTGTTCCTTGCACCCTGTTAACATGACAAAGCCTCTTTCAGGTTACAAAATCACAGCTAAAATTTTAGTGCAGGCAGGGCCTTTTTTTTTTTTTTTTTTTTTTTTTTTTTTTGTAATTACCTTAATATTTTCTCTGACTCAAGTCAACTGTTTTGTTTGTTTGACCCCGGCTTAAAAAAACTGGCAATAAACGCTGCATCTTAAAAAAAAAAAAAAAAAAAAAAAAGAAAAAAAAAAAAAGCCATCATTAGTAATATTGATGGCAATTTATCGATGTAAGACTCAGTTAATTGCAATATTATTGAAACAATAAAACATCCTAATGAAGGCAGTTATATTTTGGATGTAACTTATTTGTTTGTGATAAAGCACTAAATACACGGTTTATCCAAACATATGTATTACCGTGGGTTCCTGTCTGAGTCCGTGTCTTGTGCACAAGAACAGCAGGAGCTCCTGTGGTTCTAGAGTTCAGAGGCACTAGGTTCTAGTGACATCCCCCAGAGGCAGTGGATCCCTTACAAGAGTGTGGAACTTGATCAATCCATTGCCTACTCATTGTGGTTAAATTTCCTCTAGCAAATGGGAGAGAATAACCTTTTCTGCCGAATCCATGTTTTTGTTTATATAGAAAAATGTTTTTAGCCCTGAAGGTTGAAAGAAAATCTTCTAAATGTGAACTGGCTGTAAACTAAAGCATTCTGTGCAGACATCAAGCCTGAAACAAGCGTGTGAACTGCCTAATACCCAAATTCTGGCCCCACCACACAGTCCAAAAAGCCAGGCTATGTGCTGGGGCATTTCTCTGAGATGAAGTGAGAGGGACTCTATTTCCTCGCCTTCTCTCCCAGCTGCTCTGGTCTGCTGTTATAGCTTCAGACTGAAGCTGCCTCTGCATCACTTATATTCCTGATACATGGGGCACAGGATGATTTGTGGATCTACATTGAATCTGCCAATCCCACCACTAATTCCCAACTGCACTGTGGCACATCACAGTCCCCTCCAGAGCTGCTGGTCTCCTTGAAATATAGGAAGCATATATGACATGTGTGCTTTCCACCTTCTGCAGAATAGAAGCAGACTGATGCCTCTGCAAGAGCCACTCTCAATGTACAGAGGAGGAGGCAGAATTCATCCATACTAGAAGTATGACTGCCACCATTCATCTCAATGGGATGTTAATTGTAAAAATTCTTCGCCTGTCTGTATACTCTGGAATAAGAGCACTTTGTTGCTGCTTAGCTAAAGAAAAAGTATGGAGTGGACACTTATTTCAGAAAAGTGCCCATACATGTAGTTACTCAAGAATAGCTGTTCCTGAATAACTCCGTGTGTATACAAGCCCATAGTCCTACCCCTCAAACTACCATTCATTGGAATCTTTTGAGGGGCATCTGCCTCCCACTCTTCCCGTACCTTTCCTTCACTTTGAGCATCACCAGTCAGTTCGGAAGTCTTCTGGCTAATGACCTACTGGTTTTTTTGTAAAGGTTTGCAAGGGTGAGAGAGCACCCGTATACAATTATTAGCTTCCACTGTGATAACCATCAACAATGCTACTTGAGGTGGTGGTGTTGATTTTCTGGATACTTGTGCATTAGGAATAGAGAAATATTTAGTAGATTAGAATAGGATACAGAGATGAGGTAAACAAAGGTACATAACAGCAAGTTTCATATACGTGTGTGTGTGTGTGTAGAGTAAATATTACTATTTATTTTTATTTTATATGTGCTATGTTACGCTGTGCTTTGATTCATGCGCCGTACAGAATAATATATGCCTATGCTACAAAATTATACTTTTGCTTGATATTATAATCATTTGCTATTCAGGAAAGCCTTGAAACTCCCAGTGTATGCCTAGTTAAATAGAGCAACAAGTGTAGTTAAATATGGAAATAATTCAAATTTTGTTAGTTTTGTTTCATGAATACACAAATGGAAAATTTTAAACTTGACTGATTTCATTCATCTGTGGTAGTAGCTCATCTGAAAAGATACTGATAAATCCAGTCACAAAAATAACCATGAAGGAAGGTGTCTTCATTCCTCGCTGTTGCCAAATGTAGAGGCGGGGGGGACAGTCCTGACAGAAAAACAAATTTGTTGCTCAGTGCTTCATTTGTTCCACTATAATGATTTGTATTTTTAAACAAGCACAAAATGAAGGCTTAATTTTACCATGACTGGAAAGGAGTTGCTATAAATGCAAAAATATTATTTAAATAGCTCAGTTTCTTTATATTTTCTTTGCAGAATTTCATATATACCAGCATAGTGGATTTGGTAATATCTTACAGCATCAACAAGCAAGAATAGTTTTCAGGGGAAAAAAAAATCTCTCTCAATCTAATCTAATCAGAGAGTCTAGATATGGAAAATACCTGTTCAGTCATCTGGTCCATTTCCCTGGTAGTACAGGATTTACTGTAACTGACTAGTCTTATTTTCACGGTCTTAAACTGAAAGAAATTAAATCAGTAAATAGTATAAAAAAGTGAATTACATTCTGGCAGTTTTAATATTCTAAAGGAACATAAGGTAGGCTAAAAAATAATTGTTACCTGATGAAGCCTCTCTAATTCGAAAACTAAAAATTTAGAGCCTGCAGACACGCACAAGTCTCTGTACTTGTTTGCATAGAAAACCAATATAATAAAGTAAGTTTGAATAATAAAGTTTGTAGCTTAAGCCATTATTTTTAGGTTTAACTGCCCCAAAAAAATTTAAAGTGTTTCAAAAAATTAATATCATGGTCCACCCATCCAACCCAATCAGTTTGTCACAGTTTCAGGGCCACTGTACCTGTATTTCCCCTCTGTGGTCCACCAAAGGCATCCAATTTAGGCTTCCCACTCCTACCAGTCACCTGTCTTGCGGAGACCCACATCTCACTCCCTGCTGACTGGGGATTTTAAGGCTGAACAACTCCCTGCCTTACTTACATGGTGATATCCCCAGCAGCCAGACTACCTAAAAAGACCAGTGTCTAGGCTTTTTTTCCTCTCCAAGGGCTATACCCAGTGTATTGCCCACAGTTATAAGTTATCACACAGCTCCTTCTAAGCAAGCACATTTATTCTTTAGGTAAAAGCATTGCAGAGAAAACATATAACAATAAAAGTTGCTACACACATGCTAAAAATCTTACCAGAGGTCACCTACATTCCCTGTAAGCTGCATGGCCACGCGGCAGGCTCTCAAGGGCTGCACTGGCAGGTGGGGAAAGGCACCCCCCCAGGCCTGCCAGAACTGCCGGGGAGAGGAGCCCCTCACTTGGCCTGACCCGGCCCAGCTCCACCAGAGCGGCCGGGGACAGGTGCCTCTCGCCCGGCCCCGAGTTGCTGCGGTGAGAGAGGGCTGGGAGGAGTCCTCTCTCCCCACCGCAGCCCCGGGGCAGCCTGCACCCAAAACCCCTCATCCCCGGCCCCACCCCAGAGCCCGGACCCCAACCCTCTGACCCAGCCCTCAGCCCCTCCCATGCTCCAAACCCCTCAGCCGCAGCGCCCCCCCCCAAAGCCCACAGCCCCCCAGCCCTGAGCCCCCTCCCGCACTCCGAACCCCTCGGCCCCACCCCCACCACATGAATTTTGTTATGTGCACCAATATGAAGGTGATGTGTCACCCATCACCTCCATATTGGTGTACATAACAAAATTCATTCCACACATGGATGTAAAATATTAGAGCGAACACTGGAGGTCACCCCCAATACCAACATAGGGCTCTGGTAGGTTAAACCCACAACTGGATTTTCCCCCATGGTTACAAGTTATAGATTCATAGATACTAAGGTCAGAAGGGACAATTATGACCTCCTGCATAACACAGGCCACAGAATCTCACCCGCCCACTCCTGCGAAAAACCTCTCACCTATGTCTGAGCTACTGAAGTCTTCAAATCGTAGTTTAAAGTTCACAGTTGTCTTCACTCCAGAATCAGAACAAAGGCTGGGCAGATTAGTTGCTTCTTTATATAGCTCGGGCCTTTTACCTTGGTCTTCTGTAACAAGTAATCAACAGACAATAACCATCTACTCAGGGTATAGCTTTAAAAGGCTGGGTTTTTGCATAACCAGAGTTGTGGACTTTACATTTGCCTCTCCCTAAAAATTCCCCCCAAAATCAACTGAACACTTGTCTCCAAAGTCCACACTTTTCTGGCACATTTTCAGTATAGTCTTTAGAACTCCTAGTTCTTACATCTGTCACATTTTCCCCTATAGAGATTACATACAATCCTGGCCCACAATAAGAGATAAACTTAATACAGTAGTACAGGATATTTCAGGAAATTGCCCTATCTGTCATAGTGTTTTCGCCATCCTGTCATATGGATGTACTCTGTGTGGCCCACATCACATACATTTAATTTATCCTTACAACACCCCAGTGAAGCAGGAAAATATTAGGAAAATATCTGTTTTACAGACTGGGAACTGAGGCACAGATAGATTAGTGTGAAATCCACACCCCATTTAACTCAACAAAAATTTTGCCATTGACTTAAATGGGGACAGAATTTCTTCCGAAGGGTATGTCTGCTCTGCATCTGGGAGCAAGCCTCTAAGCCCAGGTCCACAGACTTGTGCTAGCAGGACTTGCTCTAGCATGCTAAAAATAGCTCTGTAGAGCCCCCTCCTGCAGGCTCCAGCCTGAGCCACAACATCTATGTGGCTGTTTAGCATGCTAGCGCAAGCCCTGTTATCACAAGTTTGTGGACCTGGGCTGGGAGGCTCAGTTCCTGATGAACCTTGAGTGACTTGCTCAAGGTCACATAGGAAGTCTAGCAGAACTGGAAACTGAACCTAGATTTTCTGAGTCCCAGTCCCAGTGTCTTAACCACACAATCATATTTTCCTCAATGACAAAGTTGGGTGACATGGTGGTAAAAACAGCATTGCCCAGTTAACATCTGTACTATTATTGTTGCTCATGCTAACAGAGCTAATTGATCGTAATGCAGCAGTGAGATGTTACTCAAAAGAAGCCTAGCATTAGTAGCTGAGAGAGGTCTTGCAGCTAAGAAGATAAAATGTTAACAGTGGGAAACATGGGGCTGGTCCTAGGTGTGTTAGCAACACAAGTCACAGAATCAAAATTCAGCTCTTGCTTCCCAGGACAACAGGCGCAGGTTTCAGCATGTTCAGTCCCTAGAAATGAGGAACACTCTGGAGGAACTATCTCCATCCCTTCTCTGCTAGATAGTTTAATGCTCATGATAAGACAAGTGTTGTATGGGACTATCAAACAGACTTGTTAATTCTGAATAATTTGTAGTGGAATGAAAACTATTTCCATTTTCATTTTAGAACATGTTGAAATGTTTTACTAGATTTGTTAAAATTGTAAGATGTCATTACATTGTTATGATGATATAATGTATTTGTGTTGTAATAATAATTCATACAGTGATTATGTGAATTTACCATTTCTTTTTCTGTTTTGTTTTAACATATCTCAGAGGCTGGTACTAGAGGAACTTCAGATACAGTTAAAGGCGTGAAACGGAAAAAGATTGTAACTGAAAACCATCTGAAAAAGATACCAAAATCACCTTTGAGAAACCCCCCTCAGGCCAAGCATAAACAAAATGTAGAAGAATCTTCATCATCTAAAATTCTTCCTGATGCTTCGGAACACTTACAGGCAAAGAATCAGTTACCTATACAAAATGGAAAACAATGTGTGAAACAAAATGGGGAAACACATAGTAGCAAGGTAACTGATGAAACAGTCACATCTGAGACATCGATGCAGACAAATCTTTCATTGTTACGTAAGTCCTTGGATTTGAGTAAATGGACAGCAGAAGACTGTGATACAAGCCAATTAAACTTGCCAGAGAAGAAGCCTCTCTCTAATTCCTTGTCAAGTAAATCAAAGACTGACAATAATGAATGTATTACTTTTGTTGATTGTAGTACTTCATCCTCAGGTACAAGTACTGCATTTGATGTCTTATTAAAAGCTATGGAGCCTGAACTGAACATCTTAGCACAAGAGTGTCCTCCTTGTGGGATGCAAATAGAAAAAGTGAGACCAAATAAAACTACAAGCGCCTCTTCAAGTCTCACATCCAATACAATGAGTGTCCAAAATCATTTTTCTTTGTCACAGCAAGAGTTTGTAGCTGGATCGCACTACTACCCTTCACATAATGTGCATGCAGTAACATCAGGGAAGAGTGAACAAGCACAGACCCAGTCAATTTCTCATTCACAAGAACAATTTATTGCTAAAACTGGACAGCAAAATCAACAGATTGTTGTGTGTCCAGGTTTCACTAGATCACTGGTACGTCAGCAGGGTCAAGAAAACCCCAAACTCCAACAGATATACAGTATAGCAGTAACCTCTTCTGTAGTACACCCCCCCTCTTCTACTGTTGCTCAGGTTTTTCCTCAAAACCAGCTGGTAGCTAGTTCATCTTCATCTTTGTCAATTAATCCATCTCATTCAACACACTTACCTGTAGCTCCCCTGTATAATTCAGCCCAAATAGCATCAGTTGTCAACCATGGTGTAGAACAAGTATGTAATCTTCTGAAAGACCAGAAGCCTAAAAAACTAGGAAAATATGTTTGCGAGTATTGTAATAGGGCTTGTGCCAAGCCTAGTGTTCTCCAAAAGCATATCAGATCCCATACAGGAGAGCGACCGTATCCTTGTGTGACATGTGGATTTTCATTTAAAACCAAAAGTAATCTATACAAGCACAAAAAATCTCATGCACATGCAATCAAACTTGGACTTGTCCTACAGCCGGACTCTGGTGGTTTATTCCTATCCCATGAATCAGATAAAGCACTTAGTATTCATTCAGATGTGGAAGAAAGTTGTGAAAGTGAAGATGAAGGCACTGCTGATGAAAGACAAGATGATCAAGGATCCTTAGAACTGGAACCTGCACAAATAATGAAAATCATTTCAAATTCTGAAACGTTGCGGAAAGGTAGCCCCGTTCCACTAAGCAATCCAAACTATATAATAGGTGACTCTTCATTGCATGACACAGAACCACAAGTTAGGGCAGCGTTACCTAAAGTAGTAGTTCATCCTGTGAATGTTTCTCCATTAAGGGCTGATAGTCCAGAAGTAACAGACTCCACACCTGAGCTTGCTGCAGCACAGAGACAAGGAGATTTTAAAGTTACAAATATAAAATCAAATGTAACACACATGGTCTCTTTCAAGGAAACCGATGGTAAGCACCACCAGAAAATAGAAATGGGTTCATTAGAAGAACAGCTTGGGTCTGCTGTAGGAACAGTGCATGCACAGTTACAAAGGCAACAGGCAACGGATTGTTCCCAGGAACAAGGAAAATGTCTTTTGAGCCCTAGGAGTTTAGGTAGCACTGATTCTGGTTACTTTTCACGTTCTGAGAGTGCAGATCAAACAATGAGTTCACCAACTCCTTTTGTCAGGGGATTGCCTATCTCTGAAAAAGACCCAAATAAAAATCTGCCCTCTGTGCCACAAATAAGTTCCACAGTGGCATCTGTTGTACAAACAGTTTGTGCTGAAAAACATTTACTTCTCTCTGGTCAAATGCGACCACCAATGGCAACAAAAACACTTGAGGAACGCATCTCAAAGTTAATATCGGATAACGAAGCTGTAGTGGATGACAAACAGTTGGACAGTGTGAAACCGAGAAGAACATCTCTTTCAAGAAGAGGCAGTATAGACTCACCAAAATCATACATATTTAAAGACTCCTTCCAGTTTGATTTAAAACCGATGGGAAGAAGAACTAGTTCAAGCTCTGACATACCAAAATCTCCTTTCACACCAACTGAGAAATCAAAGCAAGTTTTTCTTCTGTCTGTACCATCCCTTGACTGTTTACCTATAACCAGAAGTAATTCTATGCCTACTACCAGCTATTCAGCTATACCTGCAAATTTAATACCACCTCCTCATCCAATTAGAGGAAGTCAGTCATTTGATGATAAAATTGGCTCTTTGTATGATGATGTCTTTATATCAGGACCTGTCACTCCACTGCACCAAGGGGGGCATACTCGCACTCTTGTTAGACAGACAGCAATAGAAGACTCCTCAACTAATGAAAGCCATGCTCTCGGCCCAGCACGATCTGTAGAAGAAGGTTATCATGGATGCAATTTGTCTAATGAACTCTCATTACCAAGGAGCAAGTCACTTGCACAAGTATCAAATTTGGAAAAAGTAAAGAAGTCACATCCAGGGCGAGGGACAATGTTTGAGTGTGAAACTTGTAGAAACAGATATAGAAAACTGGAGAATTTTGAAAACCACAAAAAGTTTTATTGTTCAGAGTTGCATGGACCAAAAACCAAGGCAGCTATCCGAGAGCCTGAACATAAGATAGTCCCCAGCACTACACAACCTCAAATTCTGCACTACAGAGTTGCCAGTTCAACTGGTGTCTGGGAGCAGACACCGCAGATACGAAAAAGAAGGAAAATGAAAAGTGTTGGCGATGATGACGAGCCACAGCAAAATGATACTGGGATACCATCAAAGAGTACGGAGGGTCAAAGTAAGCCAGGAGACTTTCCCAGTATATCTAAACCTAATGCAACAATAGTAGGTTCACAACAGCATGGTAGCATTCTGCTTCAAAGGTCTCAAGTTCAGCTTGTGGCTCGAGGCACAGAACAAACCACTGAGCCAAAGATCTCTCCACTTATGAAAAAGCAGACAAGTTCAGTTGCACAAGAAAAGGTAGAGTTGAAAAGACAAGGAACTGGCATTTCAGTAATACAGCACACTAATTCATTGAGCAGACCCAGTTCATTTGAGAAATCAGAATCTTTTGAAAGAGTTTCACCAGTTTCTTTTCAAGAGGTTAATAAGGCTGAGAAGCACCATTCTTTGAACACAGTTGTAATTCAAGAGGAAAGGCATTCTCATCTGAATACTTCCCAGCATCATCAGTCAGTGTCAGCAGAAGCACCCAGAGTAGAACTTCAGGAAAGTCAAATAGTCTCTAATGAAAGAAATGCAGTAATGCATCCATTGAAACTAGTTCGCCAACATAACATCCAGGTTCCTGAAATACTGGTCACGGAAGAACCAGACAGGGACCAGGAAAACCAATTCAGTGATCAGGAAAAAACAGAGAAGTTTAATTGGCCTCAGCGTAGTGAAACTCTGTCAAAATTGCCAACAGAAAAACTGCCACCGAAGAAGAAAAGGATCCGGTTGGCTGAAATTGAGCATTCTTCAGCTGAATCAAGCTTTGACTCCACACTTTCTAGAAGTATAAGTCAGGAGAGTAGTTTATCTCATGCCTCTAGTTTCTCAGCTTCATTTGATAAAGAAGAAATTTCTAAAACTGAGAATGCTTCCAAAATAGATCTTAATAAATCATCAGAATTCCTTACGATTCCAGCTGGCTCAAATACACTTGGTGTGCCTGGTCCTCCTTGCAGGGAAATGAGACGTGCTGCATCAGAACAAATTAACTGCACACAACCATCCATGGAGGTTGTAGATTACAGAAGTAAATCTTTTGATTGTGGAAATATGTCTTCATCAAAACCTACGCCACTTGTAGAGATATCCTCTCCAAAGTTGTCTTCTGGCTGTGGAGTTACCGGACATGTGCCTCTGTTAGAAAGGAGGAGGGGGCCACTTGTAAGACAAATATCTTTAAATATTGCTCCAGAAAACCATCTGCCTCAAGTTAAATCTTCATCTTCATTTCAAATAGCTCATGCAACGGACGTGTCTACAGTACCATTTCACAGGCTGAAGACCTCTAGTAGAACTTCAGTGGAGTTTCCTTCAAGTTCTCAGCACTCACAGACTTACTCTAAGCCGTTACATGAGTCTCAATCAATAACTCAGAACTGTAACCCTCTTAGCCTCCCTTCTGTTCAGCAGCCTTTAGGTCCTGTTTTGCATAATCAGGGACAGCAGCCCTTAACACAGCATTCACAGACTTCTCTTAAAGTACTGGCCCCAGGAGAACAAGCAGACACAAACACCTTTTCTTGTCAGTCTGTTGAAAAGGAGTATTACTTTGCTCCCAAGTATCAGCTTCAAGTTAAAGCTCTGCATGTAAGTACGTCGTATTCTTCTAAACCAATAACAACTGCTTTCCCAATCCACACTCTTCCAAGTCAAATTAGTGTGGATCAGAGTGGGACTTCATTATCTGTACCTACTAAATTAGCTGACAGTATGTCTAATCTGTATTCAATGCCTCCCCAAAAACATATGATACCTGAAAACTCCAGTGGTAAAATATATCAAATCCCACCTTTTGTGGTGCCTGTTCGTGTTCATAGTAATGTTCCATCTTATGGATTTGCTACTGTTACACCTCTTCCCCAAATTTTAGTGACGCAGGATCAGGTAAATTCGTCTGTCTGTAAAACAAATGTTGTGACAGTGCCAACTCTTGAAGGGAAAACGCCGCTGCCAAAATTACACAGAGATCATCAGAGGGTTTTGCCAAATCTACAGTCAGCATCTCTATTTGATCATTCATTTTCTGAGACTGGAAGCAGAAATTCACCTTTGTCAAGTTCCTTGAATATTATTCAGAAATTGCCAGTTAGTGGACTCTTCCCCCAACAAGAAGCTACAGCATCAAGTAAACGCATGCTTTCACCAGCCAATAGTTTAGATATTGCCATGGAAAAACACCAAAAGCGTGTTAAAGATGAAAGTGGAGCAGCTTGCACAACAGATGCTAGATCAATGTATCCATTGAACATTCGAGCCAATGACCCTAATAGGCAAAAGAAACCAGTATTGGTGCGACAGATTTGCACCACAGAGCCTCTTGAAGGTCTCTTATTAGAGCCTGATGTTATTCCACAATATGAAAAAAGCAGCAAAGATAGCAATTCACCAGATGTGCTGTTGACTGACCAACATTCATCTGAAAGTGTTAAAACTGGAGTTTCTGAAACCATAAAGGAGTCACCAGAATTTGAAAATCTTACATCTTCTGCACCTCCAAGTTTTGAAGTTAAAAAGCCATCTGAACCTTCTGCAGTGAATAATCAGACTTCTCTTCTGAAGGCTTTAAGTAACAGTCAAGAAAGGTGGTCCCCACGGGTTAATAATGAGGACACAAATTTTAATACCCAAGGCCAAGCAAACTCTGGAACTACTCTGTCTGTGGCAAATGCAGGGGATACACAACGGTTGTCATTTCCAAGCCTAAAGACTTCAACAAATTTTACATGGTGTTATCTGTTAAAAAGAAAGCCATTACATCTGCTACAAAATGACCAAAAAACTTCAGCATATTCTACTTGGACTATTAGTCTCAACAATCCCAATCCACTTGGTTTGTCAACAAAGGTTGCTCTTTCCCTCCTAAATTCAAAACAAAAAGCTGAAAAACCACTATACACTCAAGCAATAACAACTCATGCCAGATCCGACGTATTGGTTTACTCAAGCAAGTGGAGGAACAGCTTAACCAAGGTACTTAAAGTACATTTAATGTATTTTAATTTTAAGGATCAAATTTGTGTATAGAGTACTTGCTTTAAAAAAGCATACTGCATTTGTATTTTTAATAATGTATTGTGCCTTGATTTTTTCTACCTTTAATTATATGCATAATGTGCTTATGTGTTACAGTTGTGCTGGGATGCACTACTATAAAGATATTATGCTATTTCAATTAAGAAACTTGTTCTTAGGGGTTTGTCGCTGTTCATAAAAAAAATCCTTCATGGATTAAAATTGGACAGGTCTTTGGACAGAAATCCATTTGGCTAGTTTTAAATTGTGACAAGAGTGTACCAAAAATAGCTTCCATTTAAATACTTTAACACTGTCTATTTAAAAGCAGTTTTGTTTGTAAATGAAGATTTTGCAGGTATTTGACCCTATAAAGTGAGTATTATTGTCTGATGTAAAAGAACAGCTCAATCTGAGAGCACTATCCATGGGTGTTCTACAAACACATTTGATATCATTGCTAGTTGAAACAAGGTGAGTGGGAGGCAATGTTCCCTCTAATTTTTTATAACCATGTGCGGAATGAATTTATAATATGCACCAATATGGACGTGATGTGCGGCGGGGGTGGGGCCAAGGGGTTTGGAGTGGGAGAGGGGGCTCAGGGCTGGGGCAGAGGGTTGGTGTGTGGGGGAGGGGGGGAGGGCTCCGGGGTGGGGCCAGAGATGAGGAGTTTGGGGTGCAGGCTGCCCTGGGGCTGGGGCCAGAGGACTCCCCCCAGCCCTCGCCCCACCGGCAGCAGCAGCGAGCTCCGGGGCTGGAGGAAAGGCCCACGGCAGCCCTGCAAGCCCCAACTTGCTCCCCTCGCCAGTCCCCACCCACTCCCTACCTTTCTCCTCTCCAGGCCCCTGTGGTGCATAGCCCTTTATAGCCTACTGCGCGGCCGCACAGCTTAGAGGGAACTTAGGTGGGAGGGAGGGAGGGAGAGAGCATGTAGTATTCCCACCCCAATCCCCCAGTTTGATAGTTTGGATAAAATAATTGCCAAGATAATGTCATTTAAAATGTGGTTACTGCTTTCTTAAGAATTTTCACTACCTGTTCCATATTATTGATCGATATTGTTCCAAAGAACCCATTAAATCTATAGAGGTAAGAACATGTTCAAAATAATATAGGTAATCCACATACATATGAATAATACCATTGACATGGAATCAGCGGTAAAAGAGCATCAGACTCCTTTAGTGGCTCATATGTCCTCAACAGAAAGCCCTATGCTATTCAGCGCATTTGACAGCCTCCAACTGAAGAGAGGCCTCTGACTGGAATAATAGATTAAGATTGAAAAGTCCGAATTGTTGAAGACTCTTGCGCAATACCTACCTGCACAATACCTACTTACAGCTAATATTACAGCATTTCATTTGCGTGAGCACCGCAGTAAGGTAAAAATGTTGAAGTCTGAGAATGATATATGACTATACAATATGGTGTCTTCAGCTAAAAAGTGTTGAATCCTTGCTTTGAAATATATGCATTTTGAATGCTGCCAGGTATTATGGGCCATTACAGGATTTCTGTTTCAATCCAAAGTATACAGTACAAATTACTTAATTGGACGTCAATACACTTTTGAAATGATTGTCTTGTATGTGCTTGAATATCTAGGCAAAATTCAGTGAGTTAGAGGCAGTATAACTGGCTACAATATAGATGTTTATAAAATATCGCTGCAGTGCAGAGTGATATCTCATATCACGTATTTTATATCTATAAAGTTTATTCTCAAATCCGTTTGAGTGTCCTGAAAATTGTTTTTTTCCATGAGTGTTTCACTGCAGTTGGTGCTTCCCATACATGATCAGAATCGTTATCAGAGTATAATATGCTGTGCACATTTTGGGTGAATTTGAGTAACTTTTACTTCTGCACTGGAACATTAACGGAAACTAGACAACTGGAAATGCGTGATGGTCACCACAAGCAATACGTTAATTACCCTGTTTTTGTTGTTAAAAACCCACACAACACACACAAGACTATGCAAGTTGATTCGTATATTGGGCCCCTCCTATGCACTCCCTCTTGCCCAGGGGTGGCTCTGCAGTGCCCTGCTAACAATTTCTCACTCAAACGGCTTCTTAAACAAATGGCACCGGGGCTTTTCTTGTCCATTCACCACATGTTCTCGAGGGTCCAGGTTTATTCACATGCATAAAGTTCCAAAATCAAGCTGAAAGTCCCAAAACACAGTACGTCAGGTTTACCCTCTTGTTGGGTTAAGCCCAAGCTTTTCCTGCCCCTCATCCCAGGTCTGTCTTCTGGAGCTTGCTCACTCCCAGAAGTCTCCAGTTCACTCCCAGGGCTTCCTGCCTGGGGCTTTTCCTCCTTTGGCAGGCCATTCCCAGCCCTACTTCACTGGAGCCTCAAGTTTCTGGCTCTGGCTACTAGACCCCGTGGTATCAGGGTTTTTTCCCATAGAAACCTTTCTCACTTCCTGCAGTTTCCTAGGCTTCCCCCTTCACTAAAGCCACTTGTTGCCCTTTACAGGGAATTCCTGATCCAACCCAGGTGTGCCTCTTTAGTAATAAGGGTTGACTAGCCCTAGGTCTTCCAGCCCTTAAGAGGCAAGCCCCCCTGTTACAGTACAGTACTGTTCTAGAAGGTCTATAACCAAATGCACATCTTGGCTGGCATAGTCTATCTTGTCCTTGAACAGTCAAGTAAGCCTCCAGAATGTCAATGCCAGGGACACCAGCATTAGAAGCAGCAATGTAATTGCCTGCCTGCCTCAGAGAGATACAAGGACAGCGAGCTATTGATAAATGTTCGTTATCAGAGTATAAAATTACTTTTTTTCAAACTAAACTAAAACAAATTAAAATTTATTTTTTCATTGTGTGGGGGGTGACAGTCACCCTTTTGTCTGACAAAAGGATTTCAGTTGGTTTTTGCTTTAAGAATATTTCCACTCCCTTCTTCCACCCCCCTGCCTCAAAAGTTAACAGGTGTGATCAATAAAAATTAACTACTCTCTAAGCTGCAAGGTGATAACATTTTTAATGCCTTGGTGCACTATAAAGATGTGGAAGAAAGGAGACTTTTTTTGTAATGGCCATGTATTTCAGTGTTTTTAAAACTAACGAACAGAGCTGTATGCTAATATGCACTGAATTTGATGTTCTTTAGTAACTGATGTACCTTTCTGCGAATAGATTAAGAAGACTCTGTACCCTAAGAATGTTTCCCTATTGATGCTACACCAATAGGATATTATAAATTGGCAACAAGGGTCAGTGTTTATCTAGTCTGCCTGAATTTGTTGTCCCAGACACTGAAAGGTTAATTACTAAGAAAATGTAGAAATGTGCACATTGAGCTGTATCATCATCATCTTATAAAGAAAACTGTGCACTGTACAGTACAGTTTGAGATTCCTCTTTATATTTTCCTTACCATTTTGCCTGATGCCAGTTCTGTGCAGGTTTTTTTTTCTTTTTGGGTACAGCTGTAAGGCTTCAACATTAGCCCCAGAGATCAGTTTGTCTAGAATCACGCAAAGAATGTCTAGAACATACAAAATTATTATTTGGGGGATTAAAAATGATTATTTTGGGTTAGTCTTCAGTGTACTGGCAGCACAACATTCTTTGTGCTGCAGCTATGTAAGGATTTGAATCTGGGTCAACAGGGCCTGCAACTGCTTTGGAGGAAACACACCACCGTCTGAGGGAAAGAAGTGTTGCTGTTCAGTGGCAAAGACTATAGTTGAGCAGCTCCAAAGGGATCTGTCTAGTACTTCTGTGCTGAAGAGAAGGTTAAGATGCAAAATATTCATAGGTGGGGAGAGATAATACCGTAAGGTTAGAAAAAAAAAAAAAAAACTTCAGAATTGCAAAAGGAGCTGTAAGGATATTCTATTAAACCCCTATAGGCAGGAAAGTATTAGGGTGAAATCCTGGCCCTATTAAAGTCACTGGAAGTTTTACCATCAATTTCACTGGGGTGAAGACTTAACCCTTTGTGTTAACAAAAAATGCGCATTTCAATACAGACTGCTGTTTCTGTATCCATATTGCCACTGAATTGTATTATGTATTGCAAATGTTTCAGAGTAGCAGCCGTGTTAGTCTGTATCCGCAAAAAGAAAAGGAGTACTTGTGGCACCTTAGAGACTAACAAATTAATTAGCGCATAAGCTTTTGTGAGCTACAGCTCACTTCATCGGATGCATACAGTGGAAAATATAGTGGGGAGATTTTATATACACAGAGAACATGAAACAATGGGTGTTACCATACACACTGTAACGAGAGCGATCAGGAAAGGTGAGTTATTACTAGCAGGAGAGTGGGTCAGTGTTTCTCTTTTTCTTGTTTGTACTCATCTGTTTCAAGATGTCTCCTTCATATAGTAGATGAGATATATTTAAATGTTACTAAATTAAAACAAAAAAAAATTAAGGGATACTGTCAGGACAGGTAGGATTAAATTGGCCTTTTTTCCAGTTATGTGCATTTAGCCATTTTCTTTGAGAAAGCGAAGTTTTGCATGGGCTTTTAACGATACTTTAGTTTTTGGTTTTTTAAAAGAACAGTTTAACAGTTGTGAGCGGCCTCTGCAAAAAGAAACCCATGTGCATGATGATGAAGAAAAGAAAATTCTGTCGGAAAATAATTTCAGTTTAGAGTATAAATAATGAGTAACAAGATTCTGAAAAATATTTTGACAAGTGTCCTTTTAAATAGAGGCTGCTGTCATATGTGGCCATTACTTACATTTACACTTACTCTGTTGCCAAAGAAGCAAAGTTACTAATTTTTCTTCAAGTTTATATGCTGATTTTTTTTAAAAGTATATTATTATGGTGAAGCTGGAGAGAAATTCATCTCCATTTCTCCAGCTTCTGACTGGCATCAAATTGAGTGACTAGCACTTGTACTTAAGAGTTATAAAAGAAGAAAGTGCTGAAAGAAATAATCACGTGAAGATTCATGTATACCTCAGATTGTGCGAAGGTTAGGATGAAAAAATAGAAATTAAGGATTGAAAAGACCTAACGTGTCTAGCATATACCTTACCAATGCAGGATTTTTTCCCTATAGTATATTCTCAGCTGTTTCCTCCAGTCCAGTTCAGGTTTAACTGACTCAAGCAGTAGGGTTTGAACTATTTTTCTGGATGCTCAGAATGCTATTACGCTATTATCACCTTTCTGAGCTAATCCCAATCCTTAAAAAGGTATTTCTATTGACATTAGATGTCAGGAGAAGAATGAAGATATGTTGAAGTAAATGCAGGCAGTAAGGAATCCAGGGCCCTTTTCTGTTCTTTACCATTGACTGGACCAGAGGAAATAGTGTGGGCATGGACCATTGATTAAAGTACACCCCAAAGATGTGTGTAATGGATGAGGGGTTATTGCTCCTAAAATAAATAAATACAATATGTTCAAATAAATTAAAGGCCCAGTGAGCTAATGCAGCCTCTTGGACAGGAGAGGGAGCTACTTGGTCCAAACTCCATTTTTTTCCCTAGACATTACAAGCTCAATCACCTGATATTATTCGTGGTGTCTCAGTAGCTCTCTTAAGACTAGATATTACCTAATTTTGTGTACTATTCTTTTAAAATTTGATTCCCTCTCTGAGGTGATTCTTGGTACAGTTCACTGTGAGGATTTTTTTGCTATCAGTAGGCTGAAGAATGGAAAATACCTACTAATCAGATCATTTCCTTTCTTGGATTATGTTTGACAACAATCCAACTCACCATTGGAAAGAAGTTAAATCGGAACAGTCTTATATTAAACTAGCAAACTATCTCAAAATATTAAAAAACATTTTCCCTAAATGGCTCTGTGCCAACGGGGAAAAATTATGGAGTATTATAACATGAAAGTTATAGCTCTGGAAGACTTTGGTTCTGGGTGTAGTTTTCGATGGGACAGTTGTACGTGCCAGCAGTAGCTGTTAAATCCTGGTCTCTGTGCTGCATTAATCACTGTCACTCCAGTTTTATACCACTGACTGAAGTTGGTGGATTTAGTGTGGCACAAAACTGGAATAATGCAGAGGTGAATCAGGCCCTTTGCCTCCAGTCATAAGAACAGGGGAAAAGCCACTGAGAGGGTTGTCAGGCATTAGTAATTGAAGAAAGGAAACTTTTACTGTCCAGTATAATTTTTCTTATCAGTTGACCACTAGCTGGGGTCCTTTCGGTTCGGAGTGGGGCACGTTAATGGATTGTATTGCCTGTCCCTGCACTGTACCTCTCAAACAGATAAAGAGAGGACCTGAGTCTTCATGAGGGTCAATTTGGTACTTTTCACAAACACTATTTACAAAAAATAAATAAAAATGCAGATTTTCCAGATTACTCAGTGGTTCCTGCAATTCTCTCTGACAGAAATTCAAATAATATTTCTATTTGTGCATTTCTGTAATAGCAGAAGTTTTACTACAGCTCACTGGGGTTATCTTGTATGTTATGAACACTAAAAGCAGTGCTAAATTAGCATAAACCAGTTCATTAAAATATGTGACTGTGGGAAGTGGGATGGTAGTTTTGAACACATGGATTTGAATATCCTGTCTCACTGCCATTATGTATAGGTCATATACTTATAAAAGTTAAATTCACCTTGGTGCAGACAGCCCAAGAGCTTGTAAGCTACATAGACCAATTACCTCTGGATTCTCTTCCCCTTTTCCTTTTTATACCATTACAAATTAAATGTGCAAAAAAAAAAGTTAATTCATTAAGATTGAAAGATCAAGCACTTAAAGTCAGCAAATTCCAAGTGCTGGGAATGATCACACACTGCTGGCCACATTGCACGTAAACTGCATTTTCTATTCCCCTTTCCCTTGTTAAACATAAATGTTAGTCTATTACTTTTTATAATGTAAGCTATAACATATGCCATGAAATATACAGGAAGTTCAGTATGGTTGAGTAAAGTTTGCACAGCCACTTGAACTTCTGGGTATCTCCTGTCCAGAGTGTTAGATACCTTTATCCTTCATGTTGCATTAACAATGTTTTTGCCTGAGGGTGAAATTTATGTTCCACTGTATAAAGCCAAAATTATCAGGCTTGATGTGGAAGAAGTATTTAGAGTCTGGAGAAATGAAAGACCAGCAACAGTCAGGGCACAGAGATATATCAACTTTACATGCTGGAGTAGCAGCTGCAGCATCCTGCACTTGTGCAGACTTTAAGGGTCATTGGATATGTCAAATTATGAATATACTAGTTTCTCCTTTGACCCATCCCCAATGCTGCAGCTCTCTGCACCATACTTCTACACATGCAAAAAGCAAAAAGCATGGCTCAAGTGGCACAGAGGAACTTGTAATCCCTTCATACCAGGATGACTGTCACCCTTTAAGAAATGTAGTTTACAGTGTTTTAATATGCAATCAGTGTAAATAAATTGCTGAGGTATTGCCTTTCCTGTGAATCCTAAAACCTCCAGCATTCACTTTTATGTCCAATAAAAAGCATTTGAAATAATGAGTCTAATATTTTTCTCCTACCATTTTATTGGCTTATTAGTATTAGAAAATGTGCTAGTTATGCCAGCTATGTGGGTAGAACAATTTATAAATATGGCTGTAATAACTGTCAGCTAATTAGATCATTGCCTCATTTTATAAATACCCTGGACTTGGAAGGATTAGATTTCAACTGGTAAATGTTGTAGAATTCAGCCTTCACAGAAAAAATGATAGAAAATAATCTCCTTTAATAATCAAGGGAAAACTAAAAAAAATCTTTTGCATTGTTAGATGACTGGTACACTCTTAGTTTTCTCTGGCAATAAGAAACAAATATGGAATACTGTTATCAAGGGTTTTTGGAATCTCTGCTTTGAAAGTTACTAAATTGTGAATGGACCACTCTTACAGTGAAAATCTGAACATAATGGCTATACTGGGTCAGACCAAAAGTCCATCCAGCCCAGTATCCTGTCTACCAACAGTGGCCAATGCCAGGTGCCCCAGAGGGAGTGAACTTAAAAGGTAATGATCTAGTGATCTCTCTCCTGCCATCCATCTCCACCCTCTGACAAACAGAGGCTAGGGACACCATTCCTTACCCATCCTGGCTAATAGCCATTGATGGACTTAACCTCCATGAATTTATCCAGTTCTCTCTTAAACCCTATTATAGTCCTAGCCTTCACAACCTCCTCAGGCAAGGAGTTCCACAGGTTGACTGTGCGCTGAGTGAAGAAGAACTTCCTTTTATTTGTTTTAAACCTGCTACCCATTAATTTCATTTGGTGGCCCCTAGTTTTTATATTATGGGAACAAGTAAATAACTTTTCCTTATTCACTTTCTCCACACCACCCACAATTTCATATACCTCTATCATATCCCTCCTTAGTCTCCTCTTTTCCAAGCTGAAAAGTCCTAGTCTCTTTAATCGTTCCTCATATGGGTCCCGTTCCAAACCCCTAATCATTTTAGTTGCCCTTTTCTGAACCTTTTCTCATGCCAGTATATCTTTTTTGAGATGAGGGGACCACATCTGTATGCAGTATTCAAGATGTGGGTGTACCATGGATTTATATAAGGGCAATGAGATATTCTCCGTCTTATTCTCTATCCCTTTTTTCATGATTCCTAACATCCCGTTTGCTTTTTTGTCTGCTGCCGCACACTGTGTGGACATCTTCAGAGAACTATGCACAATGACTCCAAGATCTTTCTCCTGATTAGTTGTAGCTAAATTAGCCCTCATCATATTGTATGTATAGTTGGGGTTATTTTTTCCAATATGCATTACTTTACATTTATCCACATTAAATTTCATTTGCCATTTTGTTGTCCAATCACTTAGTTTTGTGAGATCTTTTTGAAGTTGTTCTTCACAGTCTGCTTTGGTCTTAACTATCTTGAGCAGTTTAGTATGATCTGCAAACTTTGCCTCCTCACTGTTTACCCCTTTCTCCAGATCATTTATGAATAAGTTGAATAGGATTGGTCCTAGGACTGACCCTTGGGGAACACCACTAGTTACCCCTCTCCATTCTGAAAATTTACCATTTATTCCTACCCTTTGTTCCCTGTCTTTTAACCAGTTCTCAGTCCATGAAAGGATCTTCCCTCTTATCGCATGACAACTTAATTTACATAAGAGCCTTTGGTGAGGGACCTTATCAAAGGCTTTCTGGAAATCTAAGTATACTATGTCCACTGGATTCCCCCTTGTCCACATGTTTGACCCCCTCAAAGAACTCTAATAGATTAGTAAGACATGATCTCACTTTACAGAAACGATGTTGACTTCTGCGCAACAATTTATGTTCTTCTACGTGTCTGACAATTTTATTCTTTACTGTTGTTTCAACTAATTTGCCCGGTACTGACGTTAGACTTACTGGTCCGTAATTGCCAGGATCACTTCTAGAGCCCTTCTTAAATATTGGCGTTACGTTAGCTATCTTCCAGTCACTAGATATAGAAGCTGATTTAAAGGACAGGTTACAAACCATAGTTAATAGTTCCACAATTTCACATTTGAGTTCTTACAGAACTCTTGGGTGAATACCATCTGGTTCCGGTGACTTGTTACTGTTAAGTTTCTCAATTAATTCCAAAACCTCCTTTAGTGATACTTAGTGAAACATATGTTTAAATTAATATAACCTATAAGTATCTCTTCTTTTATATGTCTGTCTTTCTCCCCTCTTCATCTCTGTTGCCAGTTGTCAGCCGCCCTTCAAGGCAGTGAGATACTAATGGTTCATGTGCCCCGGTAGAATCTGAGCATTGCAGCTACAAGACACGAATTTTTGAGGGAGACATGTCCCCCGTAGTCCCTTGTGACTGCTCTAATGAGCAAGTGGTTGGAATGTATGGTGCTCATGAAATGTAGTCCTGATACAATACTAGTAGTTCCAGAGGAGAAAGTGGAAATAACTGGTTTGTATGGCTAAAAGTTCTCACTTCTAGTCAAACTATGGAGGACAGCAGCATCCTGGTGCAGCTGAGGAACATCACCTAAGAGAGTCCTGAGGTTGCAGCTGGCATGACCACCACTGACTTCATGGCTTCTGCCACAGAGATAAAAGGGGCCAAGAGACATGGAGAGGCATAGGAGGCCCTCTTCAGATTTCAGGGGACTAAGTAGGTTTGTGGCCCAAACTTCATGCTTGTTCCATAACCCCACCTAAGCCGAGCCCTTGACACAGAATGAGGAGGCCACTTTGAATGCAAACTCACAGCATTCCCATTTGCCATGAGAGAGTAATTTCCATAAAGGTCAATGGGTCCATAAACTCTCAATGTGTAGTAGGAAAAAGTAGGAAATAAGATCTGCAATCTGTGTTACAGGTATGGCTTCTAAAGCAATTTGTACATATAATTGGTTTTTTACTTTGTTTACTTTTAATTTACTGACTTGAATAACATAATGAAGGGTGCTAACATCAACTGTAGTCAGAAATTTATAAATTTCCTATTTTCTTTCAGCGGGCATTAAATAAAAAAAAAATGACTCCAAGTGAATTCAGCAATAAAGAAAACTCTGAAACGAGCACTGAGTACGATAAAGAAAATTCCTTTACCAAAACCGAACCAAGAAGAGTTAAAATATTTGATGGAGGGCAAGTATATATGTTTTTAACCAAAAACTGTTGGGGATAATTATTTCTTGGTTCTGGGCTTTGTTTGATAGTATGATGTTGTTTCCTCTTTCAATTTATTTCAATTAACAGTTCCTAAACTGTGGCATGTAGACCAGTGATGGTCTGTGGAATGCTTCCTGGTTTTCCCTAGAGAAAAAGCAAATCATATGTTCCATGGTGGTGCACAGATAAAAGGAGAAAGATTAAATGAAGAAACAGTAAAGAGTGGGATTAATTTTTTCCAAAGAACACGACACTCATCACATTAAAAATGTCTGATGTTATAGCTAGAGGCATAGGTATTTTCCTAATGTTACCAGTCCATGTAAGTGATTTCTGTTGCTGCCACAATTATGTTCTGTGATTGTGGATGGGAGGGGAGCTGGTCTAAGTGATCAGGCCTGGGCAGGATGGTGGTCCTAAATACAATCTCTGTTTACATGCATTCTATGCTGTGAAAAAGTTGGAGAGCTCTAGCTTCCAAAGCACTCTGAAAATTTTACTGAAAATAATAAGTACTGTAACATTTTGCATCAGATATCAAATGGCTCATCAAAATAAGTCACTTGCATGTGGCACCCTCCATGTAACATATTTCAACAGTTCTTTGTAATAGTAAAGTAACACTGACATTTTTAAAGGTTTTGGGGGGGAACAAAGAGAAGAGAGACGACATGACTTAGGTGATTGGTGATGATGAGATCCCAGGGCCATTCATTTCTAGGCTGATGAATCCAATCCAGGACAATGGTGAGCATAAGTTTATTACCATCTGCCCAGGCAAAGTGATATTGCTTTTCTCTGCCCATTTCCTAATGGGTAGGGTCCACTTCACAAAAAATCATCACCTCAAGTGGCATCCTGGATGATGTTCTCAGCAGAGAAGCCAAGTAATGAATGGCAGTAGACTCTGAAGTACACTTTCATCCAGAGGGGGTCCCACTAGGTTAAGAGTGAAGTACATTGGTAGGGATGTGTGAGGAATTTTTCACTGTCATAACCCAGGCTATTCCTGTTACATAGACCTCAGTCTCCAACATGTTCTTCTTTTAGCACCTTCCTCCTCCCCACAAAAATTGACAGTTTTTAGAAGTGTGTGTATGTGTTAAACAGATTTAAGATTAAGTTTGGAATCTAGATGTTTGTTGTATGGGGGGAAGCCCATACTTAGACATTAGGATTCCACCTAGTAAAATAACTGAAGACTAAAATGCCATGAGCTGATCAGAGACAGGCTTTGATTTGGACATCATTCATTCACATATTACATTATTTCTGGAATTCTGTTCATTCTACTGCAATTCTAATTGTCTGACTTTAGCTGACATAGGACTTTAGCTAGAAAATAACCCACTTCATAACAAACCTCCTCACTGTTACCATATTGTTGTTAGGTACAAATCAAATGAAGAATACGTGTATATTCGGGGAAGAGGAAGGGGAAAGTATATCTGTGAAGAATGTGGTATACGTTGTAAGAAACCAAGTATGTTGAAGAAGCATATTCGTACGCATACAGATGTCCGTCCTTACCACTGCAACTACTGCAACTTCTCCTTCAAAACTAAAGGTAGAGGCACTTGTCACAGCTACTTATTTTTTCCTTTTTCTTTTTCTTTTCTTTCGTACCTACTTGAAACTGCCTTTAGATTTCTTTAAAAAAAAAAAAAAAAACAGCAAGACTGAATATAGAGTATGGAGGTAATAAAATGAATTGAACAAGTGGTGTTACAGTAACAACTATAAACTGTTGTGGTGGTCTTCAAGCAATGTCCCTAAGCGTGCTCCATTTGTGCCTTTGATTTGGAGATTTATTGGGTAGATCCTGGTCAGGCCACACATGAGTCATACACATCCTCATGCTCCTTATCGACGGCATGTAAGGCCATGCAGACTAACCACCTTCGGTTCCTTCTCATCAGACTTGGTCTGAGATGGAGTGCTAGTGTACTCACTTGTCTTCAGTCTCATTTTCTTTCTTTACCTTTCCTTAAATTTAATCTTTTCAATAGTTCATTTTGTAGAGAGGTTTGTTCTATAATCACCCCCCTCCCCCCCATTTTTTTCCTTTTGAGATCCCCATCATCCCAGGGTATACCAGAGTCTCTGGGTTTTAAACATTGCCACAGTTGCTGGGAAGCTATGCTGGTCAGTGATAGGCATTCCTGGCATATCTGTTGCTTGGAGAAACACATATCCCTCAAAAGTGTATTGTCTGCTCAGCTTTTGAAAGCAGAGCTAGGAAGAATCTGGAGACAAAGCTTAAATTCTTAACGATGGAGTGTTCTCTCCATCCGGCCTTGGATCCAGGCAAGGAGACCCCCATCTCCATCCCCACACAGCAGTCTCTGAATGAGCATAGTGTCCCGTCAATATCTACATACTTGTCCAGGTCTACTTGGGAAGGATCATCAGAGAACTAAGGAAAGACTCCTAGAAAGAGGGCGAATTCTCTGCTTTGAGAAAACCTTCATCTACTCAAAGTAAGATAACATTGAAGATTTCACATCCCAATATGGGTACTGCTGAGTCTCCATGTTCCATCAGTACCAGCCCTGTGCCCGGAGCTCCAAGCTCCTCTAAGACTAAAGGCACCAAACATGCCTCAGTACCAGGATCCTTCTCCATACCACAGCAGCAGGACACTGCAGTGAAGGAGTTTAAGCACTCTACTCCTAAAAGGACAACACCTACAATATACTCAGTACTCTCCATTCCTAGGCCAGGGAGATGATGTGCCAGGGAAAAGGCATACTACTTACACTGTTTCGGTTCTTCCCAAGCCATCTTCTTCATTACTGTCTACTTCCATCAGATGAGATTTACCAGAGCAGTCTATGCTGTTGGTTGACTCTGAAATTTGCCCCGTGCCAACCCACTCTGTACCACAGGAATTCAGACACTCCAGTTATTTATTCGTTTCAGATGAGCTGAAGTCTCACCAATAATGGTTACCAAATGTCTGTTGGTAGCAAGAGTGACATGGTGACGGAGACTGGACCTTTCCCCAGTACCATTCAGACCTCCAGCACCTTCTAAAAGTGGCAGAGTACTTCCTTTAGATGAGGAGTTCTTTTCTGACTCCTAATCTCAGTGCAGGATTCCCCTACTCACCAAAGGAACTTCCCTCCTGTTACTTTTGGGGAGAGAAGGGAGTTACACCCAGGACAAATCCATGCCCCACACTGATTCAAGCACCATCCCATTTCCTATGGACCCCCCTCAGTGGCTAACCTAGGATCCTTGGCCTAAATATCAACAGCAATTCTCATGCTTCCCTAGTCTTTCTCTTGGAGACCATAGAAGGAGACTTTCTCCTACTTCATCTCTTCCTCCTCCTTTACCTCACATGCAGGAATCCTTTGAAGAGCAGGAGGCCAGAACAGATAAGGATGCTACTTTGCAAATTAATATCTCCTCCTCCTCTCCAGATGAGATGATTATGCCGCCTCCACCTTTGGCTGATGATTTCAAACAGTTCCAGGACTTAATGAAATGTACTGCACACTCTTTACAGATCCCCTTAGAGGAGGTCAGAGTCACAGCATGAGCTCCTGGATATTCTCCAGTGGACACCCTCTGCTCGAGTAGCCTTGCCAATTAATAAGCCCTGCTGGATCCTACCAAGACCATTTGAAAGACTCTGGTAACAATACCACCACCATGTAAGCATGCCGATTTAAAAAAAAAAAAAAAAAAAAAGTCCAGACAAGGACTCTGAATTTTTATTTTCCAATCTTGCACCTAACTCTCTAGTTGTGGAAGCAGTGAATGAATGCAAGATTCCCAAACAACTTGCTGAAGGCACAAACATTCAGGATGGTGACTCTTGCAGCTATAACTTCATCATTGGAACTGGGGGATTGATTTTCAGCCTTTGACCTTCAGGATGTGTATGTTCATGTCACGATTTATCCAGCTCACAAGAGATTCCTTCAATTTCTGATCAGTTGAGATCACTTCCAGTATCAGGTGCTTCCTTTTGGCCTGTCTTCTGCCCCAAGGTTATTCTTGAAAGTATTGGCAGTGGTCATTGCTTATCTTCATCTGGGCATAATTGTTCTTCCATGCCTTGACAACTGGCTATTCAAGGGCCAGTCTTACAAGATTCTCTCCACCATAAAGACAGCAATGTCTCTGGTTCCACGGGTTAGGTATTCATCTCAGCATCAGTAAATCTACTCTAAGACCTGTGCAAAGGATAGAATTCATAATGGCATCCTTAGATGCACTATGAGCAAGAGCTTACCTGCCCATGAACAGGGTCATGTCCTTAACAAACCTCATCTCAAAAATTCAAATCAGTCCACAAACATCAACAAGAAATTGCCTTCAACTACTCAGACACATGGCAGCTTGTACTTTTGTGACACAACATGCTAGGTTATGCCTTTGATGTTTCCAGCGCTGGCTCAGGATGGTTTATGTCCCCGAACAAACGCAGCCTGCAGAAACTGGTGTCAGTCCCTCATCGAGTACAAGTACTCAATTGGTGGAAAGACCCAGACAATGTTTGTGTAGGTGTTCCATGCATCCAGCTCTCCCCAGCCATCACCATAATGAAGGCGGCAACTCTGGTGGGTTGGGGAGCACACTTAGGGATCCGCACCATTCAGGGCGAATGGTCTGTACAAGAAGCATAGTTGCACATCAACATCCTGAAGCCGAGGACAGTCAGAAATGCCTGTATCTACTTCCTGCCATTAAATCAGGAGCAATTTCATAAAAATCATGATGGACAACGTAGTCTGCATGTTCTATATCAACTGGTGTGATGGACGGTGGGGTAGGCATGAGATCCCCTTTGTGTGAAACAGTGAGGCTATGGAACCACTGTATAACCAACCGCATCCTAATTTTGGCAGCCTACCTCTCGGGTACAAAACACTGAGGCTGATGACTTCAGCAGGCACTTCTCAAGCAATTACAAATGAGAGATGGAGTCCTGGATTCTCAGTCACATTTTCCTGACTTGGGGAGTTGCACTTCCCCTCATGCACTAGGGGAAGTGCTTTCCTCATTAGTAGATGAGGGGCCTTCTGTATGCATTTCCTCCAGTGCCCCTGATATTGACGGTGATAGACATGATCAAGCAAGACAAAGCCAAGATCATATTAATAGTTCCAGTGTGGCCCAGATAGGCCTGGTACACTTACCTGATTCACCTTGCTGTTTGCCCAGTGATGAGTCTTCCATCCATCCTGGGACCCAGTGATGTGGGGGAAGCCCGGAACCCAGGCTCCAGCTCAAGCCTAAATGTCTACATCGCAATTTTACAAGTCTACTCCAGAGCCTGAGTCAAATGAAATGGGCCAGCCATGAGTATTTAATTGCAGTGTAGACGTACTCAAAAACTCATTACATCACATAACAAATTTTCTATATAAGGTGTGATCTGAATTTCACATCTATCAAGATATCTGTCTTCTAGTTTTCTTCGTGAATCCACATCACACCAGGATGGATGTTGCCTTCTATACCCTAGACGTCAGGAGAACACTGGCCTCTTATTTGGACCAAACGAGATCATTTGGAAAATCTCCAAGACTATCAATTGCTGAATGTCCAAAGGATCCACAATCTCCAAGCAGTGACTCTCCAGGTGGATTTCTGGATGTATTATTCCTTGTTATGAATCTGCCAATTTACAAGTATCTTCTAGGGTATTGACCATTCCATGAGGTCTTTCTCTACTTCTGTGACATTACTCAAAAACATTCCCCTTGTCCAGATCTTCAGAGCTGCAGCTTGGTCTGCAATACATATGTTTTCCAAGCACTACATGTTGGTTCATTCTTCTAGATGAGACGCTGCCTTGAGAATGCAGTCTTGTCTTTAGTATTGGACTCAACTCCAAAGCTTCTTCATGTTGAGGATACTGCTTGAAAGTCACCTGAAATGGGGCACCCAAAGGGAGACTACTCAAAGGAAAAAAGAGACATTACTCTCCTTGTGCAGTAACTGGAGTTCTTTGAGATGTGTGTCCTTGTGAATGCTCTGCCACGTGTCCTCTTTCCCCTGTTTCAGTGTTTCTTGTATGGGACTTTATGATGGAGAACAAACTGAGGGCAGTTTGCCTGTGCAGCCCTATATGCCCTTGGTGTGCAGCACGAGCAGGCACTACCACCAAAAGTTTCCGATTGAAGGCACGTATAAGCGCATCTGAAGTGCAGCACCCATAGGGACACACGTCTTGAAGAACTCCAGTGACTGCACAAGGTGAGTAACCTGATGATAAATCATTACCTACTCACCTGACACGTAGTTTTCAGGATTCTCAGTGCTGCGAAGAACTCTTAAATGTCTGAGAGTGTAGTTCTGCACTGCTCTTAAAATATAAAATTTAGAATTCTGACATGGTATGTAACAGTTATGTTTCTAATTTAACTTAGTTTCCTTCTCTGAGTGGTCTCTGCACATTCCTAAGAGTGGGAATGTGCAGAGGTTATTTCAAAGAACTCTAGTAACAGGTGAGTAGCCTTCATTTTCAGATTTGCTTGTTCTAGATTCCTATATATTGTACATGTGATTAGATTGGCAAAGGATTAAAGTAATTACCAATCTTAATAGTTCTCACCAAGTGATTCTTCAAGAATATGGATTTTCTATTTTACTTGCTTTGACACCAGCTCTGGGCTCTCAACACTCTGTGTCACATCCACTGACCTTCTAGCCAAGATGAAATTGGGTGGGTAGTATCTGAGCCTCCCTCAGGAGCAGCCAGAGAAATTGATAGGGAGGGACTCCTATTCCTCACCATTCTCTCCACCTACGATCTGGGAGTTCTGAATTGCAGAGGCAGCACAATCATATATGGGTTTCTGAGTCTAGAGCAGGAGACTAAGCTAGCTTTAATTTGACCTTTTAAATGATCAGTCCTTTTCTAACACAATTATTTTCTTAACTATAGAATTCTGTCTCGTGTGGCTGAACTGTTTTCTTCTTAATTGAATGAGTAACAGAGTAACAAACACTGTACTAATGACATGCTTATTATAGTGTTTTTAAATTATATTTAAAAAAAATTAAATCTGATCTTTGCTTTAAACTTTCATGCAACTATATCACTATGATCTCAGAGAAACTCTTGTGTTAAGTAGGGTCAGGCCTAGTCAGCACTGGAGTGGAAAACTTCCTACAGTATCTTGTTTTGTTTTGAAAGTGATGCACGTAATTCAGCAGGTGTGTCAGAACTTAGTACTCCATCACAGTGTAGGGAGTACACATGTTTGTGGTGCAGTCTTTTCGATGAAATGTCAAATGGAGGCTTTTATCACTTCTGATCATGAAAGGTCCAATGGGAGTTTTTGCAAGAGTGGGTGTGCTGGCCATATTCCAAACTCCTAATTAAATTCCGCCTACCTCAATTCCCCTGTCACTTTAGTTGGATACAATATTTTTATTCACTTCCTGTCCTGATTTTCATCAGCAGGGTCTACGCCTGCACCCTAAACACCCTCATGCCCCAATGCAATAGTATATAGGAAGGGGCGGACCTGCCGCAACTCCATTTCCTTCTCAGTTGCCTGCAGCTTGACATGATGCATCACAATGTCCATTTTCTAGCCATGCTGCTTTGTATACCTCTCGCTTATTTTTTTTTTCCTTATTTTTCTAGTGGTACTTTTGTTTTATTATTTTTCCATTATTTAGCACAATTGGAGTGGGGATTCCCCTCATCCTCTCTTTTTGCCTGATATGGTCCTTTATCGCTTTTCTTGGTCCTCACTATATGATCTTGAGTATGGGTTATGCCCAGCAGCCCAGGCTTCAAACCCTGCCAGACCTGCCATCGGTTTTCCCCACAGTGACGAACATTCAGGCTGCCTTTGGGAGTCTCACATCCCCTCCCAATTAGAGAGACAAGGTGAGTCAGGCAATATCTTTTATTGGACCAGGTGTTGGTGAGAGAGACAACAGAAGACAGACCAGTCAAAGATATTATCTCACCCACCTTGTCTCTCTAATATTTTGGGACTGACACAGCTGTGACAACACTGAATATCTTCTCCAAATGTAAGCTCTGGTCAGGATTTAAGAGCAGATCTAAGAAGCTGAGAGAAGACAGGCTAAAACTCCTGCTAATTGAGTGCTCACTGTGACTCATGGGTCCATGTCACCCCAACGTTCCCAGGACCTGTCTGACTGCTTCTGCTCTAGTGGTAAGCAAAGACCCAGGGGGCTCTGCAGCAGACCTTCAAAGAAGAAAAGACTCCCTTCTCTTAAACAGGATAAGAAATGGGGAAAGTCTCCCTTGGTCTGGGTCTCAGGAGACTTCGCATCCTTCTACGGGTTCCTCTGAGACTCTCATCCCCTCCAGTACCAATTCTGCAACAGTGGCAAAGAAGCCACTTACCTAGAAGCCTCCTTAAGTGGCATCAATGTTTGGACTGGACTCAGTGCCTTCAAAACAGGGATTGCAGAGTCTAGACAAAATCCTCATCACACACTTATCATTCTTTGGTACCATCTCCACCTGACATACTGACTCCTGAGGATCCCCATCTAGAGTCCCCAATACCATCCAGATTCCTGTTCGACAAGGACCTCTGTTCCCTGGAAAAGCCTGAATTGCCACTGTTGAGACACTCTCCACCGTATCAACTCATTTTTCTGAACCTGTTTACTCTCCGTCTATGCCTTCTTCGATGGTGTCTCATCCTCTGGTACCAACAAGGTCCCCATGGACACACTTTGAGGGTACTGAGAAAGATTTCCAGTTGGTACCAACACAACTTTCCCTGGTGCCACCTCATCAGCCAACCCACCTATCAAACCTCTTTACCAATAAAGGTGCATATACCATGCCAGAGTCTGGTATCAACTCGCCCTCCAGTGCTGGCATCATCCACTCCCCCAGTGGATATGGGGAATGACACCTCATCTGACTCTGAAGTGTCTATACAAGGGTCCTCTGCCTTCCTGCCACCTTCTCTTAAGGTTCAACCTGAGGAGGAAACTCTTAGTGGGAAACACACCCATGGACCCTGGCAAGGACTACCGTGGGGCCCTTCCTTTTTTACTTTGTCCCAGTTCAGTGAGCAGTCTGGAACCCCTGGGACCCATATGGTGACCATTTCTACCAGGTCTCCTCTTGTAAGAGGGCATGTCAGGAGCAACAAACAGTGTTATTGAGCCTTGCTCTTACAATACTTCTCACTGAGGAGCAAGTACTAGTTGAGGAGGAAGAATCACCTTCCCACAAGTGCTCCTCCTCATCAGATGAGGCTGTCATGCCTCCTCCACCATTTTACTGTGATAATATCAAGGCCTTTCAAGACCTGGTGAAACATATAGTGGACAGTTTACAGACTCATTGGAGGAGATACAGGAACCCCAACATTCCATCAGACATCTTTCATCCATCTCCCCAGGCCAAGATTGCCTTGCCCATCAATGATGTTTCATTAGCCCAAGTAATGCAAGGTGTGGCAAGCTCCAGCTACTATTCCAGCTCCTGCAAATGGGCTGACAAGCAATATCATATTTCACCCAGAGTGTCAGAGTGTTTTTTTTTCCCTCCTACTTTACAACCAACTCTCTGGTTGTTGAGACCGCAAACAAGAGGAACAGATAGCATCCGTTCCATTCAAAACCATCAGACAAAGAGCCGAAGCGACTGGATCTTCTGGGTCACAAGATACTCATTTGCTTCTTTGCAATTCAGAATAGCCAATTACCAAGCCCTGTTACCAAGCCCTGATGGCTAAGTATGACTTCAAAAACTATTCTTTTTCTCAGGCTTTATTAAACACTTGCCTCAGGATCAGAGAGGGCAATTTCAGGCCCTCATTACAAAAGGCCAGAAAGTTGCTAAGGCACCTCTACGGGCTTTGCTCAAGGCCACTGACACAGCTGCACTTTCCATGGCTACAGCAGTAGTCATGCACCAAGCTTCTTGGCAGCTGTCTTCCAGCCTCCTCCGGAAGGTAAAAAATACTGTTGAGGGACTTCCTTTTGAGGGACGCAAGTTGGTTAGTGACACCACAGGCGGGTCTCTTCGCAGGTTGTAGACTGCTCAGTGATCTCGTCCAGTCCACTACTAGCCCCTGAGACCAGCTGAATCCCCCCACCCCAGGAAGAAGCCCAGGTTCCCTAAGAAAGGGCCCTCCTCTTCAGTGAACTCCCAACCAGCGATGTCCTCAAAATACCAGTTTTGACCTATTGGTCAAGGGCCACGAACTACCATCTACTCTGGATCCTACGCTGCACCTCCCCCTCTCCCACCCTTATGGGAATCATCTATCCCATTTTCTACCTTTGTGGGAGTGCATCACCTCGGACAGATGGATCCTGGAGTTGATTTTCGCAGGCCATTCCATCAAGTTCAGCTCCTTACCACCCCCTCACCCTTCTTCCCTACCCCTCTTCAGGGCCATTCTCACAAGAATCTTTTGAGACAGAAGGTATAATCTCTCCTAACACTGGGATCGATTGAACTTATTCTACTGGATTTCCTCTAAAAAGGTTTAAATCTTGGTATTGCTTGGTCCTGAAGAGAGTTGAAGGACAGAGATCAAGTCTGGACCTCAGGATTTTCAACACTTTCATCTGTGATCAGCATTTCAGAATGATAACCCAAGGAACAATAATTCCCTCTCTGGATCCGGGAGATTGGTTAATTTCCCTTGACCTTCAGAATGCTTATTTCCATCTCACCTTTCTGCCAGCCCAAGGTCTTTACCACAGACTTATTGGTTGCCACAGTCCATCTTGCTAGATGGAAATAATCATCTTCCCCTACCTGGACAATTGGCTCCTGAAAGGTCGCTCATTTCTAGAGGCTCAGGCAGTAACTGGCAAAGCTCTAGCTCTTTATCACTCACTAGGCGTCTGTCTCAACCTGAAAAAATCTACCCTTATACCCAGATAACACAGACTTCATCAGGGCCACTGTGGACTTCTCCAGTGCCAATGAGTATTTGCCCAAGGACAGATTTACCTTGAAGTTCAAAGACACAGTAAATCACAGCATGGACTTGCTTACAATTTCTGGGCCGTATGGAAGCCTGTACATTTGTGACACCCTTAGCAACAGTACACTCTTGGTGTCTTCAGGCCTGGCTGAGAACCATCTATATCCCCAACAAGCACAGTCTATTGGAACAGGTATCAGTTCCTTGGAGAGTACTAAACACTCTAAGTTGGTGGAAAGATCCATAAAAAGAGTGTGTGGGAGTTCTGTTCCTGCAGCCTCCTCCTATAAGGACCATCATTCCAGGCATCTCGGTGATAAGCTGGGACGCACGTTCCCAGAACATCATAGCGCAAGGAAGATGGACTCCTTGGGAGGCCATACTCCATATCAACATATTAGAGTTCAGAGTGGTTCATTACTCTTGCAAGCACTTCCTACCCTGTAACAGGCGCCACCCAATCAGGATCATGCTGGACAACAGAATAGCAATGTATTATATCAGTCGTCAAGGAGGAGCAAGATCCCAGTCCTTATGAACCAAATCCATAAAACTTTGGAAATCTAGTGCAATATTACACCATGGGCAAATCTCAGCAGTTTATCTTCCAGGACTACAGATCTCATTGGCAGATTCCCTCTGCAGACACCAACCACAATGGGAGCTGAATGACAAGGTATTCCCAGAGATATTTTACCTGGGGCCAGCTACTGATACATCCCTTCAAAACTCCATCCAGTGTGAAGTGCAGACAATTCTGCTATAGGGGATGGGACCTCCACAACTTGACAAGAAATACCTTAGACATTCCTTGGCCTCATGTATTGCTTTATGCTTATCCTCCAATTCTCTTACTGCTTAAGGTTCTTAGAAATTGAAAAAAGAAAAATTAGTAGCCATCCTCTTAGCACTATCTTATCCAAGAGAGGTGTGGTTCCCAGAGCTGACTCGCCTGTTTCTGTGATCGTCTCTCCTTATTCCCCTGACAGTGAACCTCCTCACCCAAGAGTTGGGATTGATCACTCATCTGAATCTTTCAGCACTTCACCTGAAGCCTGGTTACTAGATGGTTCTCTGGTATAGAACAAGACTGCTCCCCAGAGGTACAAACTGTACTGCTTCATAGCAGAAAACCTCCAACAAGGAAAATGTACCTGCAGAAGTGAAAATGCTTCCAGTCTGGGTGAGGGCAGAGATATACAGCTCCTTTTGAGTCTTGTCTGTCACACATTCTCAATTACCTGTTCAATTAAAAACCTCATATTTATCATTGAGCTCCGGCAAAGTTCACCTAGCTACTATTGTAGCTTTTCACCTCTCAGTCAAAGGGTTTTCAGTTTTTACTTACCCAACCACAATGAGGTTTATCAAAGGCCTCTTCAACCTCTTCCCTCCTGTCAAGGAACCAACTCCACCATGGGAACTCAACTTACTCCTTATTGATGGAGGAAACCTCGATTTAAACCTATGGTGAACTGTTCCCTCCTTCATCTGTCCCTTTAAGGTCTCATTTCTCATAGCCATCCACTCAGCCAGGAGGGTAATGAAGCTTGGAGTCTTGATCACTGACCTACGGTATATAGTATTCTATCACAACACGATGACTCTACATCCGTACCCTCGCTTCCTTCCCAAGGTTTCCCATCAACCAGGAGATCCACCTCCTTGTGTTTTATAGTAAGACTCAAGACTTAGAGAGAAGACTCAAGCTTTCCCACACTGGATGCAAGGAGAACTCTTGACTTGTACCTAGACAGAGGTAGACCCTTTAGGGCTTCACCCAGGTTTTTCATCTCAATTGCAGAATGCATGAAAGGACAAGCAGTGTCCACCCAAAGACTATCCAAATGGGTTGCAGGATGCATTTTACCCTGTTATGAAGCCTCGGAAGTTCACCTTCCTCCAAGACTTGAGCTCATTCCACCAGTGTTCAATCTACCTCAGTAGCCCTGCTGAAAAACATACCGTTGAGATATCTGCAGGACAGCAACCTGATCTTCAGTACAAATGTTTTCCCAGCATTACGCTCTTGTGACTGCACCCAGAGCTCATGCAGATTTTGGCAAGGCTGTTATATGAAAGTGCATCAAAGTTCATAAAATGTCACAAAATAAACGTTGATGGGAAAAGGTATAAAATGGAGACCGAAAGACTTAGTCTAACCAAAAAGACCTATTGACATAACCATGGACTAGGACTATGTTAAGATCATGCCTGGTAAACAAGAGAAGTGTGGGACTGGAAATTAGGTCTAATTGGTGGACAACATAATGAGGGGACGAGCTATTCCACCCATCACTCACTTTTGGAGCTCTTCAGAGAAAAGACTTTGGGGGTGAAAATTGAGTCTGACAATTGCTGACTGAAAAAAGGGGAAGAAGTGAGCTTCACCATCATGGTTTCCACCCTCACCGTCTCCTGGGACCCAGGATCCACTGTGACACTGTTGGGCCTTCGTCAGCCTAATCCTAAGAGATGTCCTGACCAAGCGAGACCAGAGAGAAGGACCCAGATAACATAGCCAGTGGAGGTGGCAAAATCCCAACCAGTGGGGTGTGAGAATTTGTCGAACCCTTCACCCTCTTTCTCGTCTCCCCTGCCATATTTCCTTCCCTATCTTATTTCTTCTCTTTCCTGTCTCTCTCCTTTTGCTTTCTGTCCAGTGAGAGTCTGGCTTAGCCAGCCAAGACTGCATATTTTGCAACACTGCTGTAAGTTTGTGGCCAGAAAGGCAGCTGAAAGCAATGCCCTAAACAGCACAACTCTGTTACTAGAGGTCAGCCAGGTCTCAAAGTGGCTGAAAAGACCACGTGTTTCTCCAGCAAGGAGATTTCAGGTGAGAATCAACACCAGAGACAGAAGCAGCATTTTTCTGTCGTTGCTGTTCTTTTCTTTCCCCATATGTGTGCATTTGTCGTTTTGCCTTCTAGGAAACTGTTTCGAACATCAACAACAGCTCCAGCCGATCTCTACTAACTTTTTCTCTTTTCCTTAATACTTCACATTTCAAATGCTTTAATTGTTTTACCTCCATTTCTGTAACTTTAATAAAAAATTAAAAACACCTTTTATGGCATGTTTGCCATGTGACAAATTCAGTGAGTCTTGAATCTGAATTTGTCACATGGCACCAAGCAGGGTAAGGTCTCTGTATACCAAACCCCCAATTTGGTTTAAAACTGTTTAATGGTGGACAGTGACAGGGTCATGTTAACTCCTTTAACTCTTTTGAGTTATTTATTTCATCAAAATTAATATAACAGGCACTTCCACTTTGGTGGTGGCAAGTCCCTACCTCATTCTTGCAAGAAACTTTAGCCATCTAAGCAAGTGACTCCAGGAGAGGGGTTCTTGGTTGTGATAGGCAAGCAGAGATAGGTGCCTCCCTGAGAGGAGTGCGGCTTAGGACACACCCCTCTCCTCTGCATTTTCCATTGGCTAGCTTAGGCGGTTCTCCATCTCGCATGCTGTTTTTTGTGGATCTCATTCTTAGATGCCTATCTGTCCCCATTCATTGTATAGTGAGCCTAGGCACCTAACTCAGGCATTTTTGATTGTAGTGTTTGTTCCGGTGATTTTTCTAGGTCCCTACAAGTTAGGTGTTGTGACACTTGGTTCAGGGTGTTAAATGTTTGATAACTGTGGACAGCTTATCCGGGTGTGGGGAAGAGTGAGCTGGTTATATATCATACACAAAATCAAAGTACACCTGTAACTGTATTTGTCTCAGTGTAGATCCATGTACAGAATGTGACATGGATACAGAGATATGTATATTTAAAGAGTAAATCTTGGGTACATAGATATGTATATTTAAAGAGTAATTCATTTTTGTTTTTCTCTTAAGGAAACTTGACAAAACATATGAAGTCCAAGGCACACAGCAAGAAATGTACGGATTTAGGAGTTTCAGTAGGCTTAATAGATGACCAGGATGGAGAAGAATATGGTACGGATTTTAAATCTTCATTTTTTTACTCCACCTTTGTACTGATTTATTTTTCTGTCATCTCACGTATCTAGCCTTTCTCATCCAAAGCCTTTGACTTCTGTTAGAAGGAAATGCCAGTGTGATAGACACCTTAGAAATATGACAGAGAGAGTAAAAGATACTAGAAAGACACATAAGCCAAAAAAAAAAAAAGGATGGCATTTGCTAAAAGTCCATTGCTGGGAAATGTTCAAAAAAATGCTACGCAGTTTAATATCACCAATTTTACAAAACCTCAATATATCTCAGAAACATAAATTTTCCTGCAGAACATGCAGTTCCATATCACAAAATTTCACATTTTTCACTGAAAATAATTTTGCTTAAAAACATCAAATTTTAATATAAAAGTCTCACAAAAATTGGACCAAATGTCAAATCTTCACTAAAAATGCTCAAATTATGAACATATTGCTGTAAATATTTTGGGCAGCTCATCCCAGAAAGCAAAAAAGCAGTCATTGTGCTGCATGCAGAAGAAGACTGTGCTCTTGTAGCAGTGATTGAGTGTATATCACTAGGTGGGGTGATATGCCGTTAACAATTTTGCCGCTTTTCCACCTTCACACTTTTTACTGTTTCATTAATAACATGAACATCAGTAAAAGGCATTTATAACAATTGATAAAATTTGAACCAAATCCTGTATTTCTAAAACACTCTCAAAACTGCCCATGGAAGAAGGTAGGAGGTTGACGCTGTTCCAGAAATGCAGAATTAGGGACATTGCAGATTTTGATTAGTTGAATAAGATGGATCACTAGCAGTGGGCAACTCTGAGAGGTAAGACAGGACATTATTTTAGGACTTAGTTTTGGCTCTAGAAATTCATCAGTGTAGTGATGGAATTCATCCGCCCACCCACCTGTACTGCAGTAGGATCAGACATATTTTTTACTTTGGTATATTTTTCTTCTTTACATTGAATAGTTTATTAGATTATGGAGGAGGCTTTAAAGAGAAAAGTAGTGAAGAGTTTATTGAAAGAAGAAGAAAGGGTAATAGATTAATGCACTTGCTCCCACTTGACAACTAATAGCAGACTAAGTGAATCAGTCTGAATTTAATTCTTAATAATGTTGAGAATGTGACTCAATGTTCTTCAGTTGGTATGACTCAGTAACGTTCTAAGTACAAAGGAAGTAGCATTTGCCCTTTCTGAGCACAAATTGATTTATTCCTTCTGAAGACCAGAAAAAAACAAAGGTAATCTTTCTTATTTGACAACAAAATTCATGAATTAGTCCTCTTAGTAATTGATGTACAAAACAAGTACCACAGAAAATATGCAGCCATTACATAGTCAGATTTATTTCTCACTTAGGAACAATTTTATTTCAAATGTTCAGTTTCCACACACAATAAAAAAAAAATGCTGAACTGTTGTTTTTTTTAAATACCATTCTGCAGGTATCATAATCTTATTTGGCCTTTTGTAGTATAGGTGATCAGGGATGTTCTATTCACTAGAGTGAAAAAACGTAAGTGATTGATAGGTTTATGTTTGCATTGTTAAAGATCTCCCTTTATAGTAGGAGAGTTATGGTTTTGGATTTAAAATCCTCATTAGTACTCTGGACAATTGAGTTATTTTTAAATTATTATTTTAATTATAACTGTTAGACTACGTAGTAGTTCACTAGCATATATTAGGGCACAACATTTTTGCAAGAAAATTACTAAAATGCTATAGCTAAATTTAGTGGGATTTAAAAAAAAAAAAAAGAAAGAAAATTGAAATTCATTGAGATTTAGACATTAATTCCATTCGGTTCTTCTGAAAATCCTAGCCTGATCTGAAGTGTCCACTTGCCAGAAACTGCTAAAATCATTAATAGGTGCCCAAATACCAAGAGAAAACAAAGCACGTAGATAGTGCATAATTCTCTTCAGGGAAGAAAACTTGATACCCAGTCTTTAACGAGACATAGCAAGGATCTGTCATTGTGTTTCATGTACATCTGTGTCCCAGACGTAAATTGACCTGAACATTTTTCAGTAATCTCTGTAAAAGTTCTAATGTATATCAAAATTTAACCTAGTAGTAGTATGTACGATATATTGTAGAATGATGTATATTTTGCTCTGTTCTACAGAGAAAACAATGCAAGTTTTGGGGAACAGTTAAAATGTTTCTCCTTAAAGAAACTGACTCCATGTATCTTTAGTTTTGGAGTTGTGTGCCAGGACATGCAAATGTAAGTCCCACACCTTCTGGGTGTGGTGTTCTGTCCCAGCTAGTGGCACTGACCGCACTTAGCAAGAGAGAAAATGAGTCTGTTCTACAGCCGAAGCTAACAGGCAGTTGGCTCTTAGCACACGCGGTAGAGGCTCATGCACTAAGCTCCAGAGGTCCCAAGCTCAGTCCCCCCTGCCGACGACTGGGATCTGTCAGCGTTATACAAGCATAGGACCTTCTAAAAGCAGTGCTCTAGACAAGGTTGTGAATTTTGGGTATGCACTGTAAGGTGTTAAGATTGCATCAGCAAAGAAATGCATGTTGACTGTATGTGTGCCAAGTTTTTTCTCTGCTTACAGTTTGTACGTTTAAGTGCTGCTATTTCACATAGGTTTTTTTAAAGCCTTTATTAGTTTTATGTTTTTACAGTTGTGTAAAGTTTTATTTCTCATCAATATTCTCTAGTCTTTGTTTGCCCAAACAAAAGAGAGAGAATTATTTTGATGTATGTAACCACGGCACCTGAATTCATGAAGGATGTACAGGAAGCCTCCCCTTGGGGCATGCAAAAGTAGTAAATGATTGCTGTGCACCTCTCACCCCCTTTTGTTTCTTTTCCAAAGGCCACTTTCTTCAGCCTTTATTGTGCTCTTGTTGTTCCAGAGCAAAAACAGAAGCAAAACTACATATGAAACAAACATTTTTAAATTAATATGAGAATCTCCAGTAGAGGTGGGAAATTGGGAAATGCACTTGATATTTACCTTTGTTTACAAAAGGTAACATTTTAAAAAGTGCCTGAGTCACTTAGGAGCCTATGTCCTGTTGAAAATCCATTTGCTCTGTTTTATTAAAGGTCTGTGGTGTTCTGTGGAAGAAATTACACATGTTCTTTAGAAGAACCACATTATTAAGCTTCATCTCTATTATAAATTAAGAGTCTTTAACCTCTGAGTTAACACAGTTCATTTACAGTAACTGACCGTGTAAAGTAAATGGAATTTAGACTCCAAAGTCACGTAGGTACTTTTGAAAATTTTACCCTAAATAATTTAGTATCATGTGCTTGATAAGGTAGAATTTACTAACTGTACCATTTTTAAATTGGGGAAAAAAAGATTATTACCTCACCTTGCATGTACATTTACATGTGTATCATGCTGTGTATGTGTATCATACTATGTGTATCATGCTGCAGCACTATTTAAAATGAATTATTTTTAACAGCACTTAATGCTTATGCTGCACAGTAAGATCTGATACTACAATACATCTAAACTGTGGTGTTATGCTTGTACTTTTATAGTGATTGAATCATGTTTATTATCTTTGGAGATTGTGTAAATCATCTGCTTTCACCTAATAACATCAGTATTATTTGATCCTTTCACCTTCCACCACCTTGATTTTCAGTGGTGAATGTTTTATTTGTGTCAAATATGCTTTTTTTTTTTTTACTTTAATAAATGACAGCTTTGCATGCTTTTATTTTTTTATTCAAAGAGCTGACTGATTGTTAGAAGTGGCATGTTTATATCATAGGAACCAATGGTCCAGCTGACCCAATATTCTTCCTCAGGCAGCAGCCAATACCAGCTGTTTTAGAGGAAGGTGCAAGAAATCCAGGAAGGGACAATTGGGAAATGACTTGGTCATAGCGGAAATTTCATCTTTCCCTTAAGGCAGTTAATTGTTCGCTTCTGTCCTGAAGCAGCCGGGTGTCTATAGGTCTTATGTTATAATTTGTTATCCTAGCATATGTAATAATGCATATTCTTATTGGCCATACACATGTCTAGATTTTGTTGATACCTACTTAACTAAGCTGTTGTCTCCAGTAAAACTCAGTAGGTTTTTCATCGGGTTAATCAGCTGAAATTAGTGTTTGGCATTTAAAGAAACTACTAGCTTTTTGTTTGAGTCTGACCGTTAAAATTTACCACTACTTATGTTATCCTACTAATACCAGCACTGATACCACTATGAGTAGCCCTGTTCTTTAAGCTAATATCAGAAAGAGGTTGACTCTCACCTGGAAGTACTACACAGTTTAATATCAGCATATAGAAAAAGGGAATGGAAAGCTGTTGTAGATATTTCCCTATTGTGTGCACGCACTTAATGCTATCCATTTTTCAAACAACTTGAGACATTGCAGTCATTACACTTAAGAATTTACAGGACTACGGTGTTCTTTAAAAGAGAGCGAGAGTGAGATTCCCCCTTGCTGGGTAAGAATCTGTGGGATCAGAGCTTTTAACAGTGTTCTTTTGTTTGGATTTGTCATCATTTGGGTATTAGTAAATACTTTTTGGTTTCACCTTTTGTGTTCCAAACCATCCCCACATCCTTTTACCTTTCATCTACTGATCCATGGAATGTTCTTGTCCCCAAGGGTTACAATGTAAGGAATGTTAATATCTGAATTCAGCTGTCAGCAGAAGTGAACCATTTCGTGTGACAAAATCCAACTGGGGATATCCTTTTTGACCATGTTTGTTTTTACTTTGCAGTCTTTTTAATAAAATGAATTTGTCTCTCTTCTGAACTGTAAACATTCTAGGCCTGATCCTGCCAAGTGCATATGAGTGAGGTTGCTTGCCTGAATAAAACTACTCACAAGTGTAAGAGTTTGCAGACTTAAGTAAATCGCCAGCTACGTTATACAAGTTATTTAACAATAAACTCCAGTGATGAGAAGAATTTGTGAGCAGTCTCTATGCAGAAAGTTTTCATCCTAAAAATATTTCTTGCTTTCCACACTGTAATTGTTAGATATTTTTATATGTAATATACACTGAATTGTAGTTTTCAAACAATATTACATGAGCCTTTCTAAAGATCAGATTTTTCCAGGTTAATTAGCAGTGTGTCATTTATCACAGTAGTTCATAAACTGATTTTCAAGGCTCTGGATTAGTTCAATGCTGTTTCGTTCTGCGTTCTTAGCATAGAAAAGGTTAAAATAAATGAAAACCTCAGTAAAAATCTACTTCTGATAATCTGGAAGAATCTAAAATTGACCTTTTTTTTCTTTTCCAAGGAAGATTTTTTTTAAAATAATAATTAACATGATTATTTGCTCAGCTTAAATGTATGTAATATGCATTCTAACTCTACATCCTCTGACCTGGGAGTAGAATGTTTGTGGCTACCGGTAATTCATAATACGAGATATACACAAGGCAGGATTATGTGTGAATAACACTTCTTGTTTAAAGAAAAGAATGTGAGAAGCCATAAGCTCTTTTCTTTTTTTACGTAGTTTCAGGTTCAAACATCTACAGCTGCTTATCTGAGGATCTTAAGGTTCTTCCAGCAGATGTCACTATGAGTCTGTTAGACAGTAATGAGCAGAGACTAATAGCTGAAGCAGTATTTACACTTAATCTGTGTGAGTTTACTTTAAAAAATAGTAATCCATCAAATTTAGAAAGAGGTGCTAATTTTGTTTCATAATTTTCTTGTTAACATTTACCTATAAGTCTGTAAAAGCTCTCTGCCAAGTAGTTTTAAATTGTCTCACTGGGGAATTGGAGATGTCCAATGCAAGACTGCAATACTCTTCTAATAATAACTCTAATAATAATTCTGTGCTACCTCAAGTATGTACCTGCAGTACTATTAGACAAACAGGTCGGGTTGTGATGGTTTACAAAGGAGACGCTGCTGTATATTATTGATAATACAGTGTAATATTTGAAAATATTTCCCCCTTCGTTGCCATAGTATACTATAACTTTCTTAAACTTGGATAAAGACTATAACTTGATAGTATGGAATAAATGCCTTAATTAGTTGTTAAGTTAGATGTTCCCATTTCCTGGACAAAATAAACTGCATTTATTGGAAATAGACTCAAGGCTGCAGGTAGAAGTGTTTATCAGCCCAGGATATTATTCAGTTAGTAAGAAGTATCTTCGGTCTCTCATAAGCAGAGCTGTTAGGGACACTTGTAGTTAAGATTGCCTAACATTTTCCATTATAATTCCCTGCTTTCAGTAGCTTATAAACTTTGCCAAACGTAGCCATGTAGGCTGAAATTTTCCATGCTTGCCCTCTGCCTCAAGCTGAACAATTTTGGAAAGTTGCAGCAAAAGCAGTTCCGCCCTTTTAAAAAACAAGGTTAAGGAAAAATCTTAGTTATGCTAATGTTAAATGTATTTTTTCCCCAACTGTTTCTTTGAAGAGTTCTAGTGCCTCCCTGCTTTGTAGCAGGAGCTTGGAATTTGGCAGGGGAATAGTCCTTGGGTCTTCTCCTTTTCCCATGAAAATTTACCCAGATATGGTCAAGTTATAAGCCCCTGAACTTTGCCATTTGAATTCAGTGGGAAGTTACTTACATGACTAAGTGGCTGTAGGATCAGGCCCTGAAAAGTCAAATCAGACACCACGCTTTTTTCTGACCATATCAGAATCAATATTGAAAAATTATAAACTTAAACTACGAAAACATTTGCTATGAGGCCGCGTGTAAATATTATTACTAAAATGAACAGCGGATTCAAGCAGAAAAAATATTTTAAAATAAAGGGCTTACAAAAGTGTGGAAAGAAATGCTTAGTGTTATCTACCTCAGTCCTATAGTTTATAGCATCCTCATCTGGTAAGAGCAGGGCTGGAGTTAGTCAGCCCTAGGCTCTCTCAGTAATGGACATATTAAGATGATAATAATTCCAACTAATGCTGCTGTGCGGAGGAACTTTAATCCTTTTCTTTCCCTCTTGGAGGTAAAATGCCATTATAGCAACTAACTAATCAACACCATTGTAAAAAATACTGATCTGATTGGCAGGCCAAGGACATAAGGACAAAATTAATCAAGAGGGTTTACCCATGAAGCTAGTGTACTTCAATAAGTAGGATTAAAAACTCAGTTTTACTAGCTGAAGTGCTAGCAAATCTATAGTGAAAAGTTATGTCAGTGTTTCTATTAAATCGCTGTTTGCAGTTAACTTCCTGAAATTTTCATTTTTCTGGCTGGAAGGTTCAGGTCTCATTTGTGGCCTAAGGAGAACATTCTTTGGAAAAGTTTGAAGAAAAAATGGTGGTTCAGCCACTTTTTGAGGGAGAACAAAACACCCTCATCCCCCTTCTCCAAATGTGTTTGCCATTGATAAAATATTCTTGAGGTTGATTTTTTTTAAACAGTTTTTGTGCTAAAAGGGTGGGATTAGAACTTTGACTGGGAAATAACCTTTATAGAACAGAAGAGCCGTGAAAAATTAGACTGCAAACAAGTTTTGTATTTGCAAAGTTATAAGTGCTTGAAAATCCTAGAATAAGCATTTGCAGAACTTGGAATACTAGATTTTAGGCACATTCACCAAAGTTCTAAGCAAAGGAAACAAATCTGGGGAGGCTAACTCAGGTGCTCAGTGAACATACAGTATCTGTCTGCTGAGGTACACACTGAAAAGAGCAGGGCTCCTTTGCCAGACTGAAGAATGTCTGAAGAATATTTACTTCAGTGGGTTTTGGGTCAGGCACCCTATCAATAAAGAGCATCTGCTTTATTAATTTTGGACATTGAGCAAGTTAGAGCCTTTTTCTTCTTTAAAATACATAGGAACTTCAGTTGCATAAAACAAAAACAAAAAAAACACCTCTTAAAGACCATTAGATTTGCACAGTTAAGTCAGGAAATGCAATTAAGTTTGTGCTTTCATAAGATCCCTTGCCTCATTCAGTACCTGTCTCCCACATATAAATGATGCATGGACTCATCCATACACAGTTGTACTAAGTAGTAGAATGTTACCCAGGCATATCTAAGATGTTAGAGGAATGTATCCTTTTTTTTCTTTGAGAGAGGATTAAATCACATAATTAGACAGGGTCAAACTGCATACATGTAAGAGGGCAGAGTTAAGAAGGGTGCAGGAAACCTTAATTTTCACTTATCCTGAGTGCTTTACACAAACATCCTTCAAGTTCTCCAAGTAGATTTTCTTTTTTCCCCTTTCTTTCTTTTTGCTGTAGTAGACACTATTTTCACTAAGCTGGGTTCTTGTATTGGTTATTTTGTGACCAAGACGAAATGTGCCAAAACTTTTAAAACAAATATTTAAATATTTAAACACAATCATTATAACAATGCTGCTAATGTTAACATGTCCTATATTGCTTTACAAACTTACACTGATATCCACAGCAAAATGCACACAGCTCTTGTGATGTATCAACAATGTAATAACAATATCATACAGAACTTAGATCAGTAAGCAAATAATACATTTTTCTGACTAAACTTTTACAGGGAACTTAGGCAGGCAGAAAGCAATTACCAGAGTTGGAATTGGACCAAGGCATCTTGGTTAACAAGCCTCAGCTTGCAAAAAAAGGTGCCATAGGCTCTTTCAGTTACAATAAGTGGTCACAGCCTCTGTTTGACATCTCTTCCAAAGACTGCACCTTATTATTAAAAACCTGTAACCTTGATGGTTCTTCCCCTCCACGTAAGAAGGAAGCAGAAACCGTAGAGTTGGACATTATCACAAGTAACATCTCTAATATTAGATAATACTCTAAGCATTCATGAGTTACAAAAGCTCAGGGACCTATCAGTGCAGTGATCACGCACACATGGATATAAAGCATAGTGTTCCTTTTTGCATTGCCAAAAGAACTTCAGTAATTTTTTTTTCATCTAATGTTTTGAAAGCAGTGTGGGAGTAATGGAACTACACTCATCACTGTCAGGTTGCTTATAATGCAAGCTTCTGGCTCTAGGTCTACACTTTTAAGCAGAAGCTGGCAAACTCAAATGATGGAGGGAAGCTGGAAAACAGTGGGCGGGGGGGAATGATAGCCCCATATTAAGCCCTGCATTTAAGGAATCAGTGTCCCCTACATGCTTTCCACTTTTTGATAATGGGAGATTGAGGCATATGCATAAGTTTACAAAATATTGGCATAGGTCCTATATTAACAGTATTTCCCTGTGAGATCCATACTATTTTTAAATGTGTGTTTAGAGAACGTAATTTCTCACAATGAAGTAGGGAATTTTGGCCTAATTACTTGGGGTCTCTTTTAGTCCTTATATAAAAATGTATTCTGTGCACATCAATGTAGTCACCTCAAAGTGATGATACAAACCAAAGCTTCTGCAATATATAATGCAGATGACAAAAATGTACTTAAAGTACAAAATATATATGTTAAATATCAAAATATATCCTTAAAGCTAAGTTGCAAGTTGATCTAAAAAAATCTGTCTCTTAAAATATGTGCTTAATGTATCAAATAACCAAGCTTAGCTGTGTGCTGGATACCGCTCAGCTAAATCTTACTCCTGTATCTTTATTGTGGGCCTGGACCTAAAAAAAACCCAAACCAGATGAATGCTAATCTAATAATGCAGGTGTTCTCCATTTCGGAAACCCTGCCAATGTTTTGAATACCCCTCTTTGCTTTGTTACTTGTGCCATTGAACACGCTTTGTTTTAAAATATTCTTTTTATTGGAGATTTAATTATAGGAACAAAAGAAGAGAAATGAGACTTAAACACTAGCACACGGCAGGCATACTAATGTAGAGAAAAGTAAAGAGTTAGTCGGAATCCAGATGTTTAAATAATGCTTAGGAGCTCAGTCAATCAAAATGCAGAGCTGCTAGCATTGACTACAGTGAAAGCACTCAGTTATGTAAATCCCTGAATACTGATTGGCTGAAAATCTGAATGACAATGATTGATGTTACTATTCAATAACAACCGTGAAATGTGTCAACCCCTGTGCAATGATCAGATCACAACTATCAGTAACTACTCACAACACACTGTTTTGCATGACAGCTATGGTTATTTCTCACTGGCTACACAACACAGATCCCGCACGCTTAATCTCTGCAGAATGTACGTCATATGTGCACAGAAACTCTGGCAGCCTAAGCTTTTCACCTCTTCCCACTACCATTTTATGCCACCTGCCACTGTTCACGACCACTCACCATGCTCCTCCTTTTGCGAGTATTTGTTCCTATGGAAAAACTAAACCATTGTGACTCCACAAGAGGGAGTAATTCATAGAATCATAGAAATGGAGAGATGGAAGGGACCTCGAGAGATCATCAAGTCCAGCTCCCTGTGATCCACAGAGTTTATACTCATTCTCTCTATTCCATTGTCCAAGTTATTAAAGAAAATACTGAATAATATGAGACCCAGGACTGACCCTTCCTACAGGACCCCACTAGATATGTCTTCTCCGTGTGACAGCAAACTGTTGATAACTACTTTTTGAGTACTGTCTTTCAACCAGGTGTGCACCCACTTCATAGTAATTTAATCTAGACCATATTGCCCTAGTTTGCATATGAGAATGTCATGTGGGACTGTGTCAAATCCTTACTAAAAATAAAGATACATCACATCTAGTGTTTTTCCTCCAATCCACTAGGCCAGTAACCCTGTCAAAGAAGGAAATTAGGTTTGTTTGGCGTGATTTGTTCTTGACAAATCCATGCTGGTTATTCCTTAAAATCCTATTATTTTGTAAGCATTTACAAGCTGTTTGCTTAATAGTTTGTCCCAGTATCTTTCCATGTATCAAAGTTAGGCTGACTGATCTGTAATTCCCAGGGTCGTCCCTGTTCCCTTTTTTAAAGATAGGTACTATGTTCGCCCTTCTCCAGTCCTCTGGGTTCTCAAAGATAATCGCTAATGGTTCTAAGATTGCTTCAACTAGTTCCTTAAGTACTCTAGGATGAAATTCATCAGGCCCTGCTGACTTGAATACATCAAACTTAACTCTTTAACCTGTTTTTTTCACTATTTGCTTGCATTCCTCCCTCTTTCCCCCCCACCCCCCCATTAATAATAATTGTGTTGAGCATCTGGTCACCACTGTCTACTGCCCGAGGTGGACAACAAACAGTCTCCTTTCTCCTCTGATGCTGCTGTAGTCATCCTTAGTTGGCTAGCATCCTCTGTCCCACATGTTTCCACGTATGTCCTGTCAATGAAGCCCTTGTGCTCCTGGTTGCTACACAAACAAGCCCCCTCCTTTTGCAGCTCTTACCTGCTTCCTGAGGGACTCCACTTGCAGACGCCTCTCACAAAGGTGGTTCCACCTGCCTGGTATTCATCGGTGTAGATGCGCAGTCTGCATTCCCAGCAAGTCCAGACCAGACCAGAGTGGAAGCCTGCAGAAATTGCTTTCTTAGGTGCATTATATTGTTTAAAGATTCCCCTCCTCCCTGAAACAAGTGAGGGTGGATAGGTAACAGCATCCTAATCCATCCCTTCCCCAGCATAATCCATCTTTTAAAATTACTCAGAATGGTGAAAAACACACTTTTCAAAGAGAGATTGAAGTGTTCTCCAACTGGTTTTTGAATGTTACAATTCTTGACATCTGATTTGTGTCCATTTATTCTTTTACGTAGAGACTGTCCAGTTTGGCCAATGTCTCTCTCTGGTCACTCAATTACAGACCTAAAAGTAGCAATTCTTCAACAACAAAACTTCAAAAACAGACTCCAACGAGAGACTGCTGAATTGGAATTAATTTGCAAACTGGACACCATTAATTTAGGCTTGAATAAAGACTGGCAGCGGATGTGTCATTACACAAAGTAAAACTATTTCCCCATGTTTATTTCCCGCCCCCCCCGCTACTGTTTTTCACACGTTCTTGTCAACTGCTGGAAATGGCCCACCTTGATTATTACTACAAAAGGTTTTTTTCTCTCCTGCTGGTAATAGCTCACCTTACCTGATCACTCTTGCACAGTGTGTATGGTAACACCCATTGTTTCATGTTCTCTGTGTATATATAAATCTCCCCACTATATTTTCCACTGCATGCATCCGATGAAGTGAGCTGCAGCTCACGAAAGCTTATGCTCAAATAAATTTGTTAGTCTCTAAGGTGCCATAAGTCCTCCTTTTCTTTTTGCGGATACAGACTAACATGGCTGCTACTCTGAAACCTGTTATTAAATTATATTTCTGTTAATGGTTGCTATGAGCACAGAAAGAAAATATATAGTATCCCTTCTTGGTTAATGCACAGATTACTATCTAGGATGCAAGGGCTGAATCGTTACGCAAAGAATTATTTAAAGACTCAGAGCTCTTCCATATCCTAATCCTACTACTAATTTAAAAGCATAAAGGCTTGAAATGTTGCGAGGGAGTTCTAATGATACAATTTTTTTAACCTAAAGCTCAGTGCGTATGTTTTTCTGTGTGATGCATGTTTTGTTTGTGGTTTCACAGCTGGATAGAGTAACGGTAGTAGGTCTTAATTCTTATTAAGATCTGATTTTTTTTTTCATAAGTCATTCATCTTGACAGTAAGTTGTCTGTGTAAATTCCCGTAAACAGAGGCTCTTTTTGAAATTTTAACACTAAAACCAGACATCCTTGAATATTAGGGTTTTTTTCTGAGCCAAATGCTGTTTTGTGCTGATATTTTCTTTGGAGAGCTCAGCAGACTGACATTTAATCCAATATAAAATAAAATATTAGTGTATCCAAGCAGTTCATCTTTTGTCAAATATGATCCAGCCAGTTTGGCTTGGAATCGGATACAACAGATGGGGTTTCTCTCTTTGCTGAAGAAAATTCTTCTCTCTTCCAAGGTATGGTACAAAAAAAGAAAAGAAAGAAAGAATATCTGTAGTTTAGCTTACCAACTAAAACTGATCAAGAGTTTGATTTCTGAATGATGGGCAAAGACAGTAGTGTCAGTTCAGCTTTTAGACTTAAAGTCAATGGGACTTCTCATGTGAATAGAGTTACCCGCCTGCTTAAGTGTTTGCAGAATCAGGGCTGTTTTGTGCACTAGTTGTCAGTTAACTCCTAGTACATTTGGTTGATATAAGTGAAGAATTCTGGTAAAATCTAATTTTAGTCTCTTCTGCCTCTTAACTTGACACATTTCTGACTAGCACTTTCCATTCTTTTTGTTTGTCTCTTTAAAAAGATTGTGTAGTAGTGATTCATACTAACTGCAAGGATGTCCACCTATGAGTCAGTAACAAACTTGGGAATATCACACTGGTAAGGTTGGCAAACAAATCTGGCATCACTGGAAACTTAATGAACCAGGAAACCAATTCCCTCTACCCCCTGCAAAATAACTATTTATTAAAAGAAACACTTTATATAGAGAAGATTTAAGGGGGAAAATCGCAGTCTGAAAGGCATGAGAACAATGCATAAGTAAAAGATACAGGATGGGCATAAGTGTGCCTAATGACGTACTTTGGAAAACGGAAGCTTAGAGCCCTTGGTTGTTTGTGACTTAGTAGTGGAAAGTAGCTGATGCACTTGTGTTGTACTTTGAGTGTTGGGTGATAGACGTTTGTGATTCTGTTTTATATCAGCATTACAATTCAGATGATGTCAAGTTGTCTTGTCCTGTTCCCCCATAGCTGATAACTCTGTTAGAAAAACTTTGCTAGGCCTTCAGTGGAATAAATGTTTTTCTAATTTTTGTATTGGGTCTATTTTACAGGTGAGAAGCAAAGGTTTGGCTGTGATCGATCAGGATTTGATGTGGAGGATTCTGATGGCCCGGAGGATGATGACAATGACAATGAAGATGATGATGAAGACAGCCAAGCTGAATCAGTCTTATCTACAACCCCCTCAGTTACCGCCAGCCCTCAGCATCATCCATCTAGAAACATCCTACAGGAGACCACAAGTGCTGATGAAGACATCAGAATTACAGACTGCTTTGCTGGGGTCCACACAGACTCTATGGATGGTCTACCTAAAGCACTACTTACAAAGATGACTGTACTCAGTACAGTACAATCAGACTGCAGGAATTCCAGGTCACCAATAGCAATCGCACATCAAGAAGCAAAAGAAGAGAAAATACAAGACAAGGAAACAAGTATAGAGCCTACCATCTCCCCTGGCCCTTCTCCTAGATCTCCATGTCATCAGATGTCTGTAGATTATCCAGATACAGCAGAAGCTTTGGGAAGTTCTGCAACACCAACTACTGTTGTTTCAAAGGTTAGAGTATTCAATTTAGGGGGAGAAGGGAGACTTGTATTTTAAATCCTTCTCAAGAGCTGTGATTGGGAGCCAACCCTATTATCTATCCTTATTTTGGTGATTTTTCTAAAAGCCATCTAGTTTCCTTCCTTATGTTCTTCATACAATTGTTGCAGGCTGATACAGATTTTAAAAAAAAAGAATTCCAAGTGCAGGAGCATAGTAATAATACAGAAACACAGTCCCCCCCCCCCCCCCCCCAAAAAAAAAAAAAAAAAACTATGTAGATTAGATTGTACCTCCAGGACTAAAAGGATTAGTTATAACATGGTTCTTTAGATTTTTGCAAAAGTTTTGAATTAATTGGCTGTACTGTTCAGACTAACTAGTGGTATATACCAAATAGACTTAGTGCTAGAATAGAATGGTATGTTCTGGGATCCAAAAAACCTGCACAGTAGTTGCCCTTGTTCAATACCAAGGGCTGGGAAGAGCACAGAATTACTAATCTCAAGCTATTAAAAAATTAAGACTTGTATTCAAAGTTTCCAGCCCAGTGCACCTTCACCTAGGCAAAAGGATTAGTTGTTGGGAACAGGACAGCATCAACAGGAGGCGGCTCCATTGTGTCTGTCTGGAGCTTCACCTGCATATGGCATACTGAGCAAGATGCTAGGGTGATGCATTCGCCATGCTGATGGAATCCTGAGGGATATGCTCCTGGGGGAATTCTGCACCAAAAACTAAAAATTCTGTGCACAATTTTAAAATTCTGCATATTTTGTCAAAAGAACACAATGTAATCACACAAGGTTCAATTATTTTGGTAATTTATTTCAAAATACCTGTCAGCAAGTATGTCTGTAACAATACAGACAAAAAAGATTCAGGAAATGTTTTTTTGACAAATAGATTCCTTACTTGGCACGTTAATACCAAACTCTGAGTAATAATTCATTTAAACTATAAAACAAAAATTTATTTCCCGCACCGCCTCCGAACCAGGACAAAGGCTTGGGGAAGTCAGGGTAATGGAGGATCTGAGGGACAGGGAAGTAATTGCTGGGAAGGAGCCTGGGAGTGAATCTGGAGGGTTGTTGGGTGTGGGTGGGTGAGGTATGGAACGAGTTTTGTTTTGGTTTTTTGGGGGGTAGAGGGGTAAGGGAGGTGAGATTGTTAGGGAGTTGGGAAGCTTCCCCCATGCAGACCTTGGCTGATCCCTAGCCTCTCCCATTCAGTCAGACACCTCTGCCCCATCCTAATGTGTCACTGCACCACCACTCCCCTATATCCTCATGTGTCCCTGCACCTCTCTTCAGCCACCCCTCTTCCATTCCCCCCATGGGTCCCTGCACCTGAACCCCCATTCAGCCACTGGTTCAGTGCTGTCACACCATAGCCTCCTGTGCCCTGCCCCACTCTGTTCCTCCCACTAGCCCTCCTGAACCCCAGTCTGTGACCCCCCCAGCAGCCCTGTGTGCTCTTTTCTGTCTGTCCCCCCCATATCCCATGACTCCTCACCTGGCCCTGCAGGCAAAGCTCTTTAAAGAACGCAGCCACTGCTGCCTTCATCTCCGAAGCTGGCTTCTCCAGCCCTGAGCTGGCTGCCCTCTCTTCTGGCACAACTGCAGCCCCTGGTGGGAGAAAGGTGTAATTGCAGCGCCTCTCTGACAATCTGTTTTCGGGGGAGGAGGGGAATCTGCAGGGGATATGAATTCTGCGCGTGCAGAGTAGGAGTAGGGATTGAACCAATCAGCCTCTAGCAAACTGAGGAAAACACAGATGGGAAACGGCAATTTTCAGCATCTTATAACTCAGCCAAATGGTGATGGCATAAGACACCTGCCTCCTTAGTCTCTGCAGTAACCTGACGTATAAGGTAGCGTCACGGGATAGTAAGCCCTAATAGTAGTAGTAGAATTGCAGTTGCCCCTAGAAGCCCCAGTTGCAATGGGAGCCCCATTGTGGTAGGCACTGTACAAACGCACAGGACAAGAGTACCCCTATATCAAACTGTTTACAGTCTAAATAGACAAGACAGACAAGGAGTGTGAGAAGAGACAGGCACACACAGGCAAAGTTAGTTGTCCACGACCAATCAGCAGGTCAATGGCAGAACTGCGAACAGACCCCAGGTCTCCCAAGTCCCAGTTCAGTGCCTTCTCCATTTAACCATGTCAGTTTATGGTAACAATACTTTATCATGCATCTCTTAATAAAATCCTGTATTAACAAATGCGTTTAGCATTAGCCTTTCAGTGCAGAGACTGTAATGCTGCTGATGTGTGGCTCAATAAATACCCCCGAGGAGAGGAGGACACTTCTAGATCTGGATGTCCAGTTACAAGATATCACAGTAGTTAATCCCCAGTCGAGAGCTGAGTTTCACAATGAATTTACTATAAGGGAAACGCCAAAATGCTTGTTAAGTATTAACACTAGAGAGAAAGCAGACGTTCTAGACTTAGGAAAGTTTTATTAAAGGGTGAGGAGGCGGAGACATAGTCAATAATTGTTCAAGTCATGAGCTGCATTGTGAACTGATTTGCTGCAACTTCATAAAGGGAAAGTAGGCTGTAATTCAAACTACCTCCTTGAGGGTATTCTGATTTAATTGAGCTGCATTGGCACTCTTAATATTGAAATGTTTTTGCTTCTCTTTCGTAGAGCACAGCGCCTGTGCGGCTTCCCTCACCACCCGTGGACCAAAGCACGCAGACAACAATGGTGGTTCCTTCAGCAGCCTCGCCCTATCCTGACATCCAAGAAGAGAAGCTGCATGCCACGGAACTGACAGCTCCTCTGACTCATTTATTTAGCCACCTTCCATTGCACTCACAGCAGCAAGCCAAGACACCTTATGGTATGATCCCAGTAGGGGGAATTCATGTGGTCCCTGCTGGTCTAGCCACGTACTCCACATTTGTACCAATTCAAGCTGGGCCAGTGCAACTCACCATTCCTGCTGTTAGCGTGATTCACAGAACTACAAGTGCGCTTGGTGACACGGCACGTGCAGTCTCTGCCACTGCAAATCCACTCGGAGTTGCTGAAGTGAACAGTGTTTTGCCATGTATTCCAATAGGTCAGATTAACGGGCCAAGCGTCCAGAGTCTGAGTGCACCAAGCTTACAACCTCTTCCACCGTTAGGCATGGAGACAGTGAACATATTAGGCCTGACAAATACAAATATAGCCCCTCAAATACATCCTTCAGGACTCACGCTAAATGCTGTGGGACTACAAGTTTTGACTGCAAACCCTTCTCCTCAGAGCAACCCCAGCCCTCATACACACATTCCAGGCCTGCAGATACTGAATATAGCACTGCCTACGTTGATCCCTTCAGTCAGCCCCGTAACTACAGATGGGCAAGGAGTTCCAGAAACACCAGCTTCCAGTAACAAAGCCTGTGAAATTCACCAAGAGCGGACTCCTGTGAGTTTTCCTGCAACTGACAGCAATCCGATCACTAGTGCTTTATCTCCTCAAGCGGCACCGACGGGCCCTTGGTACAACGTAAAAAAAGTTGCAGAGCCTTTTCCTTCGAAGGAGTATGAAAGACTCGATGGTCCTGGAAAAACAGATACTGAAAAGGCTGACCCAGTAAATCATGTCAAACCAAAGTGTGATGTCATTTCCATTCAGGTCAAAAGGGCTTCCACCTCAGAACCCCTCTTGAAGGTGAATTCTGAAGTTTTAACCAAGTCCCCAGTCCATCAAACTCTCTCTCCAAAGAGACAGGTACATAGGCCAGCAGGATTGCCGCGAAGGCAGAATACTGTACAGTTTAGTGATGGCAGCAGTGATGATGAGGACAGACTTGTAATAGCAACCTAGATTTTTTTATTATTATTATAACACTTACAGGTTTCTTTGCAAACCTTCTTTTCCTTAAAGCACATTTTTCTGACACAAACTCATTACTAATCTTTGTGCAATCATGAACTCTTGACCAATAATTGTTGTTTCTCGTCAGCTCCAGCCATTCTTGTACATGTTGTATAGACAATTGTGCCTTTTTGGAGTTTTATGTTTAGAAAACTGTACAGATTGTTGAAAATATATATAAATATATATATATATATAATATGTATATTAAAACCAGGTAGTTGCTTGTGTTTAGTAAGTAAAAACATCTTATGTCAGAAAAACTAAAATGATTAAATTATATGTTGCACTGTTAAATGTAAATTTTTATGGCTGTGGGGCAAAGTTTCTGTGTACAGATCTAGTATGTAAAACTCCATATTTATTGTATCCATATTAGTCTTGGAACAAGGGTCTGTCCATCTTTCTTGTGTAAGACAGTAGCTTTACACTTAAAACAGAATACAGTATCTGTGTTATGAAATATTACAGTAAAATTTTGTTTACTGACTTTACCATTGCTTATGTTGTTCCTTCTTGATACTAATTAGTGATTGGTGAGCTGCCTAGATCATTTATTTTAATACAGCCCCCATAATTTGCTTTCTATTTTGAAACTGCTGATCAACTGCCTGCAACCATGGTTTCACCCATAAAGAGTGAATTAGCAGGTGTTTCATGCTCTCAGGAAGCAAAGGCTTCCTTTTTAAAATTCCTGTAGGGAGCGTATTTGCTTCTAAATTTTTCATATTTATTATCAAAGCCTGAATATCAAAATAAGCCTTTTTTACTGACCAAAAATGACAAGGTTTGAGGATAATCTTGTCTTTTGTAACTGTGAACGATAAAGCCACATTTTAATGAAACTAAAAGATAGCTGAGCAACAAAGGAGTAGTTTGTGTCTTCTTGCTTTAGTATCACTAGTGCAAGTGGCAAAAGAATGATGCTGCAGCAGTGAGGGTTTTGCAGTACTAGTTGTCAGGATACTTCCTTAGCTTCTCATAAGTATTTCATTTCAGGACATTGTTACTTCTAGCAGTAAGTGGCTAATTTTGTCTTAAATACAGTTTCATCTTATTCATTCAGGAAAAAGAAAATAGTTTGATGCATACCATTAACTTGCCCCAATTCCAACAATCTCATTGTAAGCATACAAGATATGGAACAATTCCAAAATATTGGAAGTGAATGAGATTCTGTGCATGTACAGTGCAAGCAATTTAAAATTACCAAGAGGCCTTGAAGTGTTCAAGAGAAGAGACAACATACAAGTCTAAGCTGTCCTAAATTTGGAATTATCCTGAAATTGATGAGATTAAAAAAAAAAACTTTCTCAACACAAAGTGCTTCATTTTTTCCTTTTAATAAGTGTATGGAAGTGGGTTAAAAAGAGCATTTTAGAAAACAGCAGATTTATAAAGCCATTTTAACAATTGTATTCAAAATTCAGTAGAACAAAGTAATAAAACTGATAAGCAACCTTTCTGGTGAAAGTAAAGATGATGTGTGCATAGATAATGATGATTGAAAAACTTGAAAATCACAGGTGAAACTGAATGTTAGCTGGGTGTTGCATTGCTCACAGATTTATTCCTGTAAATTACAGCTACTCTTATCTCGCATTGCTCTAATTCAAGTGCAATATTATATCCCTTAGCTGTTTATCTGTTTTTGTACTTTACTCACGTTGTCTACAGTATTACAGCACACAGTAATGAAATAATCCAATGAATACAACGTTGACCTTTGACTTTAAGAAATAACATATACAGTATAACAACATATCAATGGGATTGTCAACTAATTGCAATAATGCACAGCAGTTAGAACCAAATGTACTGGCAGAGAAAAATCACACTCAGTTTTGAATGAATTGTCATGTTATTCTTTCATAGAGTTTTGTTAGGGGTCTGATCACCTGAAACCATGAGCATCCTCAACTCCCCCCAAAGTTACTGGGAGTTAAGAGTGGTCAACACTTCTCGAAATTGGGCCTCAAATGTGTGCCTTGCATTTAGCTGCTGTGTATTGGTATGTTCATTTTATAACTGTTCTAATGTAAAGGTGGATATCTTTTACTACATTTTCATTATATTGGACATGTCTGGATTTATATGAAGTCATCTTTACTACTAAACATGTGTAAGCATTGCTCCATTGTATGTTCTTTAATGGACTGATCCTGCTCCAATGGGAGTTCTTGATTTTAATAAGTACAAAATCAGGCCCTAAATGTGCCTCTGATATTTTAACTGTTTTATCTAGCTATAGTTATTGAAAGAGTTCTTGCTTAGAGCTTTTTGAAAAGTGCAAATAATTTTCATATGACTTTTCTAAGAAGCTTTGTATTAATTTTAGCTCTCTTCCATAAAGTGCACACATGTGGATATAAACAAATGTGAGTTACACTACTGATTAATTTGAGGATCATTTGCACGTATCAGGTTGGAAAAGAGATTAAATGGATGAGACAATGTTAAGCAAAAGAAAAACAGTCTCTAAAAAGTGTTCGAAGGATATAATTTGAGTGGAATAACATCACTGTGCACATATGATTTTTACATAAGGAGATAGCAATTTTTTGCTTATTTCATCACACTTACACCATAATCCTTAATTTGCGAACCGTGTGGGAGTTGGCAGAGATTTATTTTGCTGTATATAGTTCCGTCTAGGTATTCCCTTGGCTGACACTGCATGTGCCAGCGTTCTTAGGGTTAACTCTCTCTGAGAAGCACTATACTAGCAAAGTGGAAGAGAAGTGATTGATTCACTATAAATGAAACCCAGTGACTCAGACCATCTATATGCAGCTCTGTTCTATTCTAGGTTTCATAACGACACCAAGAAGCGTGATGCAAGAGAAGAAGAGTGCAGTGACCAGACAAGTGTCTCACTTGGTAAGTCAATGGCAGCAATAAGGAGCAGGGGAAGGACCCATAGGCTGTCAGGTGGAGCGTTAGTGACACCAGTACTACTGCTAGGAACTGCTGGCACCACTTACCCCACACAAACAGCTGAGCTGATGTTTGAAGTAGGATTTCCACTAATGGCCAGGCTAAGGGGTAATTGCAGATAAGCCATATAGATAGTATTTTTAGAAGGGGAAGTGGAAGGAAATAGTTAGATGTGGATAATTGTCACCCTTTTGCCTTCCTGTGTATTACATGGTAAGGTCCAGGCCTTATTGTGTGTTTGTACAGCACCTGACTCTTTGTGGCTAGTATCAGAAATGTGGCCACAGCTTACAGATGCATGGGATTCTTGCCTACTCCTCTTCCGTGTCTGTCAACTTGGCTTTTATTAACACACCTTGCCAACAGAAGCTTTTAGTTATTTAGGAGAACATTTTTTATTTCAGTTTTATGCACTGAAAATTGGTTGTCAAGAACATAAAAGGCATATAACATTCACATAGTGCACTTATTTTCCAAGTTACAGAACTTCTCTGTCACACATGGTTATTTTACCATTGATATAAGCATGTGACTACATGCAGAGCAATCCTGGCTTTCCTTTTTTTTTAAAAAAAAGTTGTCTATACTTGTGCCCATATTTGCTTTGGCACCGTTCGTGATGAGGTGATTCATCCTTTCCTTGCCTCTAAGGGCCTCCTACTGCTGTCTCTGAAATCAGTAGCAAAACTTTCATTGACACTGACCATGCAGGATTAGAAAGGAAGGGGCCGTTCCTCAGCTATCACAGTTCCATTGAATTCCATGCACCTATGACAGTTTTTACCAGCTGAGGATCCATGCCTAAAACCCTGATTAAGGACAGCATATACACGCATGCTTAATTTTAAGTATGCACTTAAGTCCCATTAACTTCAGTAGGACTTAAGCACATACTAACATCTGTCAAACAGATCTTGAAAACCCTAATTACAGGAAGAATAAGTAAGTAGCATGTGACCTCCCTATTTTCACTGGTGTCTCGCGTAATGGTGGTGATGCACAGTGTTTATCAATAATGCGTGGCTCTAGCTTACCACTTTGGTAATCACCTTGAAGATCTGGAATGTAGGTAATATTTTCACCATGGATTTCCAGTAGTCCATCCTGTATAACTGCTTTTTTGGTAGCAATATTGTTTTTGGAATGTAGGTTCTCACTGTGTAATCTATGAAGTGATTTCTGTCTTAATCCCTCCTAGAGCTTTGATTTACTCTTTGGACAAGATCCCAGAGTGTCGTGCAGCCATTTTTATCATAACCAGCCCCAGATTCTTCCATTTTGTAGAGTGAGCACAGTAGCTCATCTATCCCTACCTTCACTGCCAGATCAGGTCCATGACCGAAGTAAAGGCGTTCTATCCACGGCTTCCCTCTCCTCTACTGACCCTTGTTGCTATTTGTGCTATTGGGTCTGCTGGCAGTACAGCTGGTTGAAAAGTTTTCATTCGAATGACTTTCTGATGAAAACCGCCCTTTTTGCAAAACAAATTTTCCACGAGAAGATTTCAGTTTCACCAAAAACTTGATTTTCCGTTGGGGAAAAATCAAAAGGCTGGTTACCGGGCTGCATGCCTGGAAAGCTGCTCAATTTCACTTCTGGCGGGTGCACTGCATCCCCCCACCCCACCTCCAGGGATGGAGAGGCAAAGACCCCAGTAGCTGTCTCTGTCCCCCAGAGCTCAGGTAGGCAGAGTGGCCTGGCTCTTTGCCTCTGGAAGCTGGAAAAATCAGTTTCCGTTGTCCCCAAGCTGAGGTTTTCTTTAAACCCTTTTCCAAGGGAAAATGTCATGTTTTTGATATTTTGCCCTGCTTTAAGGATGCTTTAACTTATTCTGCAAGACTGGCCAAACACACAGCTGGCCCATGTCAACTAACTAGCTGTCTAACTCCAAGACGTTAGGTTGTATAACAAAACCATAGGAACACTAGAATTCTGTGTTCCAGTGAAGTCAAAGTCCTGCCATGGACTCACTTTTTATTGATATCATTCTAGTTAGGTCGAATAGGGGGTGTTACCCCCAAAGAGCAAACATGTACCATGGCATCCTGGAATAGATTTTGGATAAACAGTTTAATCTCCCTTGAGTTTATTCACAGGTGGTGTCCAAAAAGAAAAAAGGAATCTGTCACCATATTGCTTATCCCAGAAGTCTGAATTTTCACAAGATGATGCCAAGTAAATGTTCATAAACACACCTGAGTGTGTCTGCAGAGTTCCTTTTCACAGTCTGATAGTACTTAAATCAGCATGGTACACTATGGATAGATTTCAGAGTAGCAGCCGTGTTAGTCTCTAAGGTGCCACAAGTACTCCTTTTCTTTTTGCGGATACAGACTAACAAATTTATTTGAGCATAAGCTTTCGTGAGCTACAGCATCCGATGAAGTGAGCTGTAGCTCATGAAAGCTTATGCTCAAATAATTTGTTAGTCTCTAAGGTGCCACAAGTCCTCCTTTTCTTTTTACTATGGATAGAGTTTCCTAAAATTGGATAAAACATGGAGACACTATAACTGATTCACAAGTAAACAAAACCCAGAGACTCCAACTATTTACATGAGACTTGCTGTTCCAGGTGTTGTAAAAACATCCCAGTTTGAGAGTTTCCATAGACCATCGCCTACAAGCTCCTACCTACTGCTTGCCATGTGAAAGGAAGGTCTTTAAGCCTGTTGCCTTTGACAAGCTCCTCTGGGACCAGTGAGATGGCAGAATGAAGAAGGAAATCTCACCCCCTGTTTTAGGATTATTGTGGTTTATAGTATTGGTGATGGACTGTCATCAGTCTTAAATGGAAGTTTGTGGGCAGTCTATTCTTGTGCACTTTAAATTATGGATGATTTGAAGCATATTTTCAAGGATCGTCTTAAAACACTGGAACGATATTTCTCCCTTATTGACAAAAATGGGGATGGGTATCTAGAGAAGCCTATTTTACATGGTAATATGATGTAATCTATAGCAGGCTGAAGACAGGGGACGACTTTAAAAACATATAAAAATCATTGATGGATTATATCCCTAAGGATGATACTATTGTATAAAGGCATTGACATTTGTATGTATAATTGTCACATGCGTAGGTTGTGGATTATTGGTTGATTTAGGATAGAAGCAAACTAAGTCTTTTCTCTCGCTGCCCCCCCCCCCCCCATTAAAATACATTCCATTACCAGATTATCCAGTAACCTGGGAGGGCATAAGGAGAAGAAAGAAGCATATAATTGTGTGTTCCAAAATATAATCATCCTAAAGTGTTTAATAAACACACTTCCCATATTTAAAAGAAAAAATATTGGACACTGCCTTCCCGCCCCCTAGAATCACAACAATATTTTGAGTAAGATATAAATAAGATACTAAGATATAATAAGATACTAAGATATAAATGTTGCCTATGAAGTCTAAGAAAACCCTGCTAATTGAAAGATGACAAGGCATTGCATTCCTAAAGTTCAGCCATGGAAAGAAAAGCCTGTCTTGAGATCAGTCAATGAGCTAGGCATGCTTAGTTGTCTTTGGTAATAACAGGTTTGTTTTGCCCCGTGAGGTCAAATGTTAAGGCCTGTTGATTCTGTGGTTATTCTCTTAGTATATTTGAAATCCCTTACATGGCAATGTCTGTGACCCATGAGACATTTTGTAATGCTGGAAACAGGCTGATTGAAGATGGCTTGTAAACACAGGTAATCCACTGGTTTCACTTTTCATGAAGTTACCTGGTTAAAATATCCTCATTTTAAATTAGACATCACTCATTTCATATTCACATATATCTTTAGACATGGAGTTAAATCCTGTAACTGGTTTAGCCTTTCAAGATGCTAAAAATTTAAAGTGTAGATCAGCTTAATTACAGATCAATACATTCTGAGTACAGCCGTCATCTCTTAAATTCATAGGGCTCAGTCATGGCTTTCCTCTGAGCAAGCCTGGGAAACGGATTTGGAGTCTCCCTCCCAGGGAACCCACACCCTACCTCCAGAGGAAATACCATGCACCAGGATTCTGCACTGGTGTAGCTATGCTGACACATTGTAGAGGAAAGAAGGACCGACTCAAAGCCTCATTCATTTGCATAGATGCAACAGCATTCAAAGCTGCTCAACTCTCTGTTATCGGAGTAGCTAGCGCAAGGAGATACTCCCTTGTACAATTTTGTAAACCAGGCCGCAATCTCGCCCTTCGTTTTGGGCCAAGATTTTCAAAAACAGGTACTAAATCTGTAGAGTGACAGCCATATTAGTCTGTATTCGCAAAAAGAAAAGGAGTACTTGTGGCACCTTGAAGTGAGCTGTAGCTCACGAAAGCTTCTGCTCAAATAAATTGGTTAGTCTCTAAGGTGCCACAAGTACTCCTTTTCTTTTTGTAAATCTGTAGAGTGAGCACAGTAGCTCATCTACCCCTACCTTCACTGCCAGCATCGGGTGCATGACCAAAGTAAAGGCGTTGTGTCCACGGCTTCCCTCTCCTCTGCTGACCCTTGTTGCCATTTGTGCTATTGGGTCTGCTGGCAGTACAGCTGGTTGAAAAGTTTTCATTCGAATGACTTTCTGATGAAAACCGCCCTTTTTGCAAAACAAATTTTCCACGAGAAGATTTCAGTTTCACCAAAAACTTGATTTTCCATTGGGGAAAAATCAAAAGGCTGGTTACTGGGCTGCATGCCTGGAAAGCTGCTCAATTTCACTTTTGGCGGGTGCACTGTATCCCCGCACCCCACCTCCAGGGATGGAGAGGCAAAGACCCCAGGAGCTGTCTCTGTCCCCCAGAGCTCAGGTAGGCAGAGTGGCCTGGCTCTTTGCCTCTGGAAGCTGGAAAAATCAGTTTCCGTTGTCCCCAAGCTGAGGTTTTCTTTAAACCCTTTTCCAAGGGAAAATGTCATGTCATGTTTTTGATATTTTGCCCTGCTTTACGGATGCGTTAACTTATTCTGCAAGACTAGCCAAACTCACAGCTGGCCCATGTCAACTAACTAGCTGTCTAACTCCAAGACGTTAGGTTGTATAACAAAACCATAGGAACACTAGAATTCTGTGTTCCAGTGAAGTCAAAATCCTGCCACGGACTTACTTTTTATTGATATCAATAAAAAAGTATAAATGGGTACAGAAGGCTCCTAAATCTATATGATGGATTGGAGGCACCAATGAAAACTCATCCCAGTCACTCATTAGTCAACACAAACTTGTAGTCTATGATGCCCTATTTCCTTGTGTACTTTACTTGATCAAGCCTTTCTTAACATAAAAGTTTTCTGTTGTAGTTTGTGTAGAAATGTATCCCCTTTGTCAGGTATCTGACATTTGAAAATATATTTTGGTTTATGCACAATATCTTATCAATTAATGCTGTTTTGTTTCACACACTGGGTACTGAATTCTGTGCACTTCGGTTTAGTAAGACTTTATATCCTAGAATTCACACTGTACTGGGTCCTAGAGTCACAAAGAAGGGGGATTCTCATAGTGTGGCACACCTGAAAAATAAGAAGACATATTTAAAACGCTGACTTGGTTTGCACCTTAATTTGTGTCACCTTTAATTATTGAAATGTGTTTTGGGAGCTTTGCTTTTTTGCCTCATGTATCTATCTCCTGTCTCTTGCAGAGAAGTCTTAACCTTTGTGTTGTGTAAGTGCCAGGCAAATCATAGAAATTAGAGAGGAATAAATATCCCCTGCCAATCTGCATTGATTGCTACCAAATATTCAACAGGTTAGGTGGTTCAGATAAACTTTTTGTGATGCTTATCAGACCTTTCTATGGTCTCTCTCCCACATCTTTTATTCTCCTTACCTATAGTAACCCATAGGGCTGTCTGCTTGATCATCATCCATCTTTAGGAGTCTCAGATACACCAGTCTAGTACTTGTGGCCTTACTCATTGGTTTCTCTTTAGAAGTCATGGTTTCCCTGTACCAGCAGTGCCTCATAGTATATTCCTTAACCTAGAGCAAAGCTCTAGCATACTTCAGCTATGAAGACATCAACTGTCTCAGCAGATTAGAGAGGGCAAAAAATGTTGCAGGCCAGTTTCTCTCCCTCTGGTTGTGCTGAAGATTTATTTCCATAATAATGCCACAGACCAAAAACAACCACATAGGAAAAAATTATTTTACCTGGAATCTTTTACAAATTAACTTTTCTTGAGTAATTCCAGTTTTACACATTAACTTATTCTAATGTTTGGGGTAAACTGTGGGTCAGATCTTCAGCTGGTATAAATTGATCAAAATAATTTATGCTATTTGCGGATCTGACCCTATGGTTTTAAGTGTTAGTCCTGCATACTTCTCTAAATTTCCATATTTTGTTCAAATATGAAAATAGGGAAATAAGAGTATCAGACATGACTTCTTGTTAATCTATTACAGAAGGTTATGTACATTCTATTTTTTAGATTTTTATAGATCTTCCATTTCATTGTTCTAGATTTTTGTGGATCTTCCATTTCATTGTTCTAGGTTATAGTTTTCTTTTTCAATTTCTAACACTGAAATGCTGAAACTTCAGGCCATGAGACCAGCAGTTCGCAAACTTTAGCAACTCAAGGACCCCCATTTTGATTTAAAAATTTTCAGGGACCCCGCAGTCCCCAACCCCGCTCAGCACCTGCCCTGCCTCCTTCCCAAAGGCCATGCTCCTGCCCCTTCTCTTCTTTGAGGCCCCACCCCGCCCCCACTCACTCCATCCCTCCTCCCTATGTCGCTCGCTCCCCCCCCACTCTCACTCACTTTCACCAGGCTGGGACAGGGAGTTTGGGTGCGGGAGGGGGTGCAGGCTATTGGAGGGAGTTTGGGTGCAGGAGCGGGCTTGGGGTGCGAGCTCTGGGTGGGAGTTTAGGTGCAGGAGTGGGTGAGAGCTCTGGGCTGGGACAGGGAATTGGGGTGTAGGAGGGGGTGATTCGTGCAGGCTCTGGGAGGGAGTTTGGGTGCAGACTCTGGGCTTGGGCAGGGGTGTAGAAGGGGGCTTGGGCTCTGGGATGGAGGGATTTTGGTGCACATCCTTCTGGCAGCGGCTCCTAGGCAGGGGGCCTGGGGTCTCCATGCACTTGCACTACCCCTGCCTGCAGGTGCTGCCCCTCACAGTTCCTGCCAATGGGAGCTGCGGAGTCTGTGCTCAGTGCAGGGGGGCAGTGTGCGGAGACCTCCTGCCTCCCCCCAGGGGCCACAGGGATGTGCCACTGCTTCTGGGAATGGCACGGAGCCAGGGCAGGTAGGAAGCCTGCCTTAGCCCCACTGTGCCGCCGCACTTTTAGCGTGCAGGAGGTGCTGGGAGGGATGGGGGAGGAGTTGATCAGAGGGACCTGTGGACCCCCAGGGATACCTTTTGGGGACCCCCAGCAGTCCGCAGACCCCAGTTTGAGAAACACTAGACTATTATTGTTCCTTCTCCCCTTCAAATTTATGAAATCGATGAATTTAGGTCTTATCAGATAATTGAATGAATAACTGGTTGAACAATTTTCTTCAAGGAAAGTTTGATCTTGAAAATTGCACGTGGGATTAGTGCTTTGGGATGTTAAACTATTTTTTCTTCTAAAAAATAGCATTTACGTTCATTCAGGTACTAGCTTTTGTGGATTTCTTATAATTCTTATATACTAAAAATAAGAGCCACATGGGCTGAAGTACATTAGACAGTATGTTTAGATTGCTCCCTCTAACTATTGATAAAAAAGTATTTGAGCAACACATTGTTTTTCCCAACATCAAGATAATTTTCCTCCAGTAATTGCAAATAATTGAGTGAGGGCTCAGAGAACTGAACTTTTTCTATCATTAAGCTCATACAGTAAGAAGAAAGATGTCCTGATCTCTGAGCTTGTAGGTGCCTGTCACAGGCTGTCATTTACTCATCATTACTAGCCTACCACCATAAGAGTTTAATATATAACAAGCAACCACATTTTTACAAATTTAGGCTCCAGAGCTTAAGTCGTCCCCTTGAAATCAGTGGAGAAAACTCAATATGACACAAATATTTCCAGTAAAATCAATGGGCACAAAGTTAAATATACGCAGAAGTCTTTGCAAGATTGCGACTATGTTCTAGAGATGCATTAGTTTCATTTCTATCAAGATTATAGTTTAAGTGTTTTAGAGAAAGTTCACTCCTTATGCAAGTGATTTAAATGAATGTCAAAAGAGTGGGGCTCAAAGTTTAGCTTCTGCAAAAATATTAAAATTGAAATAAACACGTTGGAAGCACTTTTGATGTAAAATTTCCTGCAGTGTTACACTCCTAAAGCTTTTGGCTGTCATATAGAAGCCAGAAAGATAATCCTACCAGTCTCTCTTTGTTGTTCAGTGCTGAGGGAAACAAAAATGGAAACATTTTTTTATTTTTAATAATCCAAGGTACTGCTGCCATTTTTTGAAAAAACATATTAATTACAGAAAGACTAGTGAGATTAGCAATGCATTACCGATAAAAAATCCCAAGTGTTGGAATCTTTAAGAAAAACCTTTTCAGAAGAGGGAAAAATTATGAAATTTATCACATCCTATGATTGTGTGATTTTCTGCTAAACCTATGAGTATATGCACGTGTAGGAAGACTCTCTCTCTCCCTAAAATTGCCTGTCATTGCTACAACGGGTGGGAGCACTAGTGTGGGCAACAGATTGACAGCCACTGGTATTTTAAGCATTGTGTCATCTGACCCTGCAGAGAAGCAGAAATAGCAGCAGCTCCCCGGTTCCTTATCTCCCCAAGGGGCCTGATTCACCAGTCGATTACAGGAGTTTTATGCCAAGGTGACAAGTTTTCACCAGCATGAAATTGGAATATTGGAGTGGTGAATCAGAACCTAGAGCAGCAGAACCAAAGGTGTGAAATATCAGGGGGGAAAGTCTAGCGTACACAGGGCTACATTATTCTATAATTTCTTACAGAAATGATGTAGTAAGTTTCCAGTATGGTCTGATACACTGAAAGAAGGGATTTCAAACTTTTTAGGCTACATACGCCTTTCCAAATAACGTAGTACAGGTGTTCCTGTATTGAGAGAGGCAGAGACAATACGGGGGGGAGGGAGGCGGCATGTAGTGTTGCATCTCCCGTCCCGCACGCAATTTCTGTCTTCCCTTTAGTAACAGTTTCCAGATGTAAGCGGGGGAATGGTCCCGCTATTGTGGGGAACTTTCCTGGCTTATACACTACTCCTGTGAAATAGGCTAGCGAAAGGATCTCAGTCCTCACTCCCACTTCCTTTACCCTGAGGCCTGCCTGACCTTGAAGGCTCCCCTTCCACTCTCCTGTCTGGCAGAGTCCTCGTAACCCCAACAAGGCTGGGCCCAGGATTCCTGGGGGGCTCAACCCTCAACCTTATCGTGGTCACTTAGGACAGGGCTAGGGTGTCCCCACTCCGGGGTACTCTCTGTGCACTGAACACTTCCCTACCCCACTGATCATTACATACAGTTCAAAGCAAATACAATTTATTAAACAGCAATCAATTAAAAAAATAAGGAAAAAATGGGAAAGGTTAAAGGAAAACACGTCACCCCGCTCTGTGGCATGGGGACATCACAACCAGCATCTCTGGAATGTCAGGGACATTTCGTCTGTTCCTCACAAGTCCCAGGCCGCCTCCTCAGGCCGTGGCTGTGCTGCAGGGAGGCTGCAGGTCGGACATTTGCTCTGGCGGGGGCCACACGCCCTCAGGCTCTCGCTGGAAGGACCCTTCTTCCCAGCGTTGCCCCAACCCCCTCCAAGTCTGGCCTGCAAGGCATCTTGGCTGGGAGCGTCTCCCTGCGCTGGGCCCATGGCCCGGGGTCCCCCCTCGCACTCCCCAGCTGCTCACCGCACCTGGCTCCGGACTGCTCCAGCTCTGGCTCCACTCTGCCTCCAGCACCCTGGGCTGCTTCTCTGGTTGCTGCAGCTCTCCTCCCAGCGCAGGTCTGCTCTCTGGGCTGCTTCTGTGACTCTGCTCCCTGCAGCGACTGGCTTCCTGGGCTGCTTCTCTGGCCCCTCTGGCTGGCACGGCTCTGCTCTCTCCTTAGCTCGGCCATACTCTGTCTGACCCAGGCAATTCCAGCTCACACGGAGGATGGGACCTCCTGACTCCCTCATTAGCCTGCCCCTCTCACCCCCCCCCCCCCGTCAATCAGGCTGACCTGGAGCATTGGCCTCTCCCCATTGCCCCGGGGACTGTCAGTCTCAGGGTTCTGAGTTCCCATCGACCCTTCCCCTTTCTTTGGTACTGGGAGCTAGGCAACCAAAACACCCCCACTGAGTTTTAGTAAGGGGACAACAGTCCCCTTACACGGGGGTGAGCAGTGATGCCAGGTGGCTTGGGCCAGCCCAACGCGGGGCTCAGGGAGGGCACACCATCTCCACCCAGACTCATCTCAGTGGACCACCCAGCCTGTCTGGCGGGAAGGCAACCAAAAAATGTTAACTCCAAGGCAGGGGCTCAGGGAGGCTGGGTGGGTTGCTGAGGTGACGCTCTCTCCTCAGCCCTGCCACACAGGGCTGGCCCGAGCAGCCTGGCATGGCCGCTCGCCCTCCCAAACGCTCCTCCGTGCTTCGCTGGGGGTGGTGCCCCACAGGTCGAAAACCTCTGTACTAAATAAAGCACGCTGTTCGCCATTACAGGATTTTTCTCACATACGCCCCTGACGCCGTTCCCCAGTTTGAAAACCACTTCCCTATGGGAAGAGGGGTTGGGGGGGGTTGCTTTTAACTAATTGATTACATCAGAAATGGGGTGAAATCTTGGCCCTACTGAAATCAGTGGCACAACTCCCATTGCATTCAATGGGGCCAGCATTTTACCCATGGATGTTTAAGGACATCCTGAACCAGGGCGGAAATCTAGAAAAGCTGTGTGGGTGTTTCACAATTATTAATGACAGAGGGAAGTGCTTTTTTTTTTTTTTTTTTTTTTTTAACCTGAGGTTGCTCCTTCGTGCAGCTCAATGGTTGATGCATTTGCAGTTGTGCATCATTAACCCAGATGTCTGCCGGGGATGTAAGGCTTGTGTCAGCTGGCCAGACTTAATCCTACTAATGTGCTTTTCCTAACACATGGAGGGAATCTGTAATCTTTCTGTTTGAAGCTGACTTGCTATTTTGACTAATTGCTCATAGCAACAGTCAATAGCATTTTGTAAAGCAGCTTCATCAGCTGACTGCAGATTGATGGAAGGAAGGGGTACAGTTCACACTTCCAAAAGGAACATCAAGAAACACATTACCAGCCTCCTTGTTCTGTCCATAAATAAAATTAAAAGACAAATAAAATGTGGCAAATTGGGGTCTGCTGGAAAAGTCACTTTAACAGGCTCAGAATAAGGTCAAAACAGACACCATTTTCTGTTGCATTTTAACAGCAGAATAAGAGGAGGGCTTTATTAAAAGCTCTGTAATTAATCTGAGAGTACTGTAATTTTACCCAAATGATATAAGAGGAGTTTGACAAGGGATTTTTTTTCCTTGGGAGATTCAAAGAAATTAGAACATAAAGCTTTGTCACACAATCTAACTTTATGTGCTAATCCAATTTCACATGAAGCCTTATATATCCCCACCAGAGTAGGTACAGTCCAACTACCCTCACAGTCTTGTTCTTGTGACCCCTCAGCAAATTCACCCAGCAAAGTAGTACTAGAGAACATGGGGTAAAGCAGCCAGCCAGGTTCCACTGCACTAGGGAATGTAGCAGCGAGCTGCGGAGCTAGAAACAAGCCTTATAGAGCAGGGAAGCCCTCGTGTCAAAGGCCCCTTTTCCTAGTAGGTAGCACCAGCCCAGCGGGAGTCCGTGTGAAGTTGAGGGATTTACATAAATACTGATTCGCAGGATCATTACAGAGCCATCCTCTCTCCCCCACCCCAAGGCTGTCCTCCCAGGTGCTACATATCTCTCATGACATATCTATCTACATCATGAGGGGAAATCTCCTAACATAGATATTACAGATAAAAATAAACCTCTCAGTTGGACCTCAAGATAGCACTGCTGAGCCAAAAGCTATGGATTCTGTTCTATCAGTATCCCATAGACACTATGGTAATGAGTTCTATAGAACAACCTCAGAGTTATCTAAGCTACACCTGTATAATAATTACCTTGAAAGCAATTGGTTGTAGGAGAAAATTTGAAGACAGAATTGCACACAACTCTGGGCTAATTTGGCCTGCAGAATTTGTTAGTAGGAACACCTGAAATAATGGCACAATTATTAAAAAGTATAACCAGACAATTATATATATACACACACTCATGTAAGGTATTAGGAGAAAGTGGCCCATAAAATTGGTCAACGTTAATAAAGAGCGAGACACCATATGAAGAATAATGCTGTAGTTTTCATTCCCACTGCTATGTCTTGATGATACTAATTTACCTAATAACAGCTATCTAGAGGGCCACACCCCAAGCACAGAGAAAGGTGAGGAATAGACACGGAGAAATGAAATGGTCGACTGGAAAGCAGGCATAACTGAAAAGATTAATTGGATGAAAGAAAGTAATGAGGAAAGTAAGAAGATTGGGCTGTGTGGGACTGTGGCAATTAGTGCTTGTGTCACACAGGTGGTGCTGTTTTTTAATTTAAAAAAATCAGTATCTGTCTATACAGTCGCCCCATCACACGGTATCCAGCAGCTGGTTTTCTGAAGCTCTGGGAGAGTACATGGGCATCTTTTCAGTCATGCCTGCTTTCCTGTCGACCATTTCATTTCTCTGTGTCTATTCCTCACCCTTCTCTGTGCTTGGGGTGTGGCCCTCCAGATAGCTGTTATTAGGTAAATTAGTATCACCAGGATCTAGCCGTGGGATGAAAACTATAGCATTACTGTTGTCCATATGATGTCTTCCTGACAAATCCTTCTTCTTACGGAGGAGTTAGCAGTCAAACCAAATGGGAGGTGGGAGCAGTGTGGAAAAAAAGTATTTCTGCAATCTCAGTGGGCCAGAGGGAACAGGAACTAATGCCTAATAAATGCTGATTGGCCAGAGAACAGATAAATGCTGGGTTTACAGAGCAGGAAGGGAGTGGGGTTTGTGTAATGGGGTATTGTGGGTAGAACAAGGAAATGGAGTGGGAAAGAGCCAGTATCTCATTAGCTGCAGCATTAATTTAGAGGAAAAAGCAACACTAGAAGGGGGTGAGGCAGGCACACAGATTGCATGCAACAACACACAATATAGGGTTTTTACTGATAGAGCAGCTATCGCACTGTTTGCACTATCAGCCTGAGCTCAGCTACTTGTATTGCTGGCTGCTGCTGGGATTAATATTGGCGTGTCAGGTTTACAGGTGTTGTTATTCATGCTTTTTAGTTTGGGTTCAGAGACAACCAAGTCTTTCATTCTTCATATACACAATCTTAAACACAACAGTGGATGATGGATAGACCTTAGTGTCACTGCTGCAGGGGTTGACTGTTGCCTAGATTTGAATTTAATTATCTGAGGTCCCATATTGCCTATTTTCTACATGTTTCTGCTTGTGCTGAATTCTTACTGATTACCTGCTACTAGAGTACTATTGACCATGTCTAGCCAGCCCATTTTGTTACTGCTGGCTGCATCTCATTACTGCAATCAGTTGCTCACACAGGGTACAGATATGCATAGTACTAACAAAAGAGGAAGCAAAATCTGTTTGCCTGTGCCTTCTTTCTTGATGTGGTTATTATCTCTATAGAAACTTCCCCAAATACAGTCTGGCTGTGCTGTGTCCATCTATCCCTAATAGGCAACTCCCAAAGCAAATATGTTTCCCGCAATGCTGGCTACAAAGGGAAACTGACTACCAGTTAGTTTTACTCTGAAGCAAGGAGGAAGTACAAGCTTTGCATATGAAGCAGCTACAGAAGGACATCCCAGCATATCCCTTTGCAGCTTTCCCAGGTGTAGAGTACAAAGAGCAAACAAACAAAAATCACTGAAAGAAGACACAAATCTGGAAACATAAATAAGCCCCAGAATCAGTGGTTGTAGAAGCTTCTCTGATGTATTGCTGCATGCAGGCCCTATGAAGAAAAGGAAATAGAAAATATCCTATGTGAGCTAAATTGGTTGTAAACAATGGGTTAGATTCTGTCCTGTCTTCTGTTCACCCCCAATTCCAGCAATATATATTCACCGCTGCTATGGAATAGAGTGGGAAGTATATACACAGTATATCTGATGGGAAAACTTGGCTTTTCAAGAGTCATTGATCAAATTCCAGTCTTGTAATTGGTCTTTAAATGTTAGTACATATAAAGCTTAAAAGCTGTGTGCCCTGCAAAGGTACTGAAATTTCAGTCTAAAAATGTGCCACATTTTGGTTCTGAAAATTAGCCTTTTCCCATGTGAGATGTTAAAGAGAAACCATTCGGAGCTCTCAGTATTTTGCTTTTGGTCGGGTTAAAGGACCAAGCCATTGTCTTTGGTATGTTATAAAATCCTTGGAAAATAAAGCTATTTAGTGGGAGCACTGACAGTCCTTGAAAACGCTGCATTGCTAGTTTGGTTCATTTCTAGCCCCTTAGACACTCTCTCTGTGAGACAGCCGTTGTACTCAGTTCTCGTAGAACATGGGGCTCAGAGTGAAGAAACTAGGATTCTACTCCTGCTTCTGCTACTACTGGCTCTCTGGTGTGACACTGGTTAAGCTACTTAAGCGCTCTGTGCCTCAGTTTGGCCATCTGTAAAATGGGAATAATGATACTTACCCACATTTGTAAGTGTTTTGATACCGATGAATGGAAAATTATAAATTATTTTATTTTAGAGCAACACAAATTCAACCTATGATTTTACCAGTGGCTGTCACAAGTTAGATCCAACATATCTGGTGAGGTTTGGAAGTAATAAAGCCAGGGAAACTTTGGGGTTGTAGGGATTTGAAATTGAAAAACAGTAAGTGATGGAGGTTGAAAGAATAATTTATGGTATAAACTAGCAGAGCAGCTGAAAGAGCAACAGAGATCCTACTCGCTACCTTACCTAGTGGTGCCCACATAAGGAACTCTGCTAGAGGTATCCTCTGATCCTTCCAAGGAGGGATTGTTCCCCCATCAACAAAAGAAAACAGGGCTCTGTCCCACAGATCCGATGGACCTCACATATGTGCACTGGCTCTGCAGTCTCTTACAGCTCTAGCTTGGCTCCTTGCCACACGCTCCCCTGCTGGGTTCGCAGCTTGGAAAATATATTGGCTAGATTAAGTGCAAATAATTAGCTTTGGTGCATCAGCGTAGAGAGGTGTGATCTAAAGCCACAGTTTAAATGTTCTGGAGTAGAGAGACTCATGAAAGCCTAGATCATGCCCTGCGATCCACACATAGAGAGGGCTAGTCAGGCGTAGATTTCCTCCCTACCTTATGAAAGGTAGGTACAGCTGCATCCACAACATTTTACCCCTGCTCAACCCCAACCACACATAGGCTTCTCAGTGGGAAGGGAGGATGGAAACTGCGCTGGGGGGAGGAGCGGGTGTAGCAGGAGCTGGGCACATCTCCCTTCACCTCCAGCACAGTGGAGCACATTGCCCTATCCTTCCCGTGCTGAGGAGTCATGCAGTGTAATAAACCCCTCCACCTATACTGCCTTTTGCAGACACCTTCTGCTGGTCCCTGGAGGCATCTGCAGCCAGAGAAAAGAAAGCTCTAAAGCACTGCACTGTCACAGACCTGGGTGGACTTTACTATGGGCCAGAGCTAGGACTGGATGAAATTGTTCTAAATTTAAAACGTCAACATTTCTTATTGAAATTTTGACCCCCAAAAGAATAACAATGAGGGGAATTAGCCATTGTAACAACCTAGCTGGAGATGTGGTGGCTTCTTCCTCACTTGAAGTCTGGGTATAGTCTCTAAGGTGCCACAAGTACTCCTTTTCTTTTTACAAAAAATAACAGATAGCTCAAACAGAAATTATTGGGCGAGGTTCTATGGCCTGTGTTATGCAGGAGGTCAGACTATATGGTTATAATGGTCCCTTCTGGCTTTAAAATCTATGAATTTACAGGGCCTGAAGCAAGGTAGTTACCATAAGGACAAGGCCTCATCCTCCTGTCATATGGCTGGAGGGAATGGAGCGGACTTAGGCTGTGGACTGAGGATGACGATGCCAGGCACCAAGCAATTGCTGGTCTTGAGTAATTATATTACTTACGCTCTTTCTACAGTAGCACCTCTCTACTCAGCTGAGATTGGAGCCCGATTGTGCTGAGTGTTTTAGGTACACACAGTAAAAGACAGTCCCTGCCCAAAAAGTCCAAGCTTCCAAACCTGCCATGACTTATGCGCGTACTTAACTTTACCTACTACAAGTAGTCCCATTGGAGGAATCTCTGTGAGAACCACGGGGGGACAACAGCCAGTACATTCCAAATGATAATCACAGCTTTACTTGAAGCTCAGAGGACTACTCACAGTGCCAAAAGTTAAGCACATGCATGAGTCTTTGCAGAGTCAGGGCCTAATGAGACAAGTCATGAGACAGAGACCAAGGGAGCAACATTTGCCCCAGTTTGCAGAGGAGAGCGCAGTCACACATGCCTCACTTTAATACTGTATTCTAATTAGCTGTGCATGATGACAGATATGACCTGTTGTGCTGCAAGATGCTAATGACTACCGGCAAGGGGTGATCTTGGATCTAAAGCCAATCCCAGACCTCTTTAACGCCAATGAGTGTGCCAAGCACTCTTTCAGGATCAACAGAAGGAATCAACAAGCCCCTTTGTGTAGTAAAAAGAGTTGCAAACAGTGGGGCCCACTACCTGAGGAATGAGGCTGCGTGCTATGGCAGAGCCAAGCCCTGTGGACTGAGGAATTTCCCTGATTGCAGACACAGGGACTGGGATATTGATTGCTACCTGTGTGGGTTGGAACCAGAAAGGCAGGTAAAGGTGCTGTGACTGTGACCCTGAGAGAAAGCAAAGGGACAGGGCTTCTTGGGCTCAGAGCTCGCTGGAGTGGCAGGCTAGGGGATTTCTTAGCAAAGAACCTGCCTGCTGTTACATGTCTCTACAGTGTTCAGGGAAATGGGATGTTGTGTACATAATTTGTAAATTAACAAGTTTAAACCAAGAATACGCCTCACTCAGATCTTCACTTTCTCATCCTAATGGAAACAAACCTGCAAGTCCCTGACTATTGGCTAACTGCTCAGACTAAAGGGGCAACAGAACCTTAGAAGGAAAAAATATCCTGGAATCCAAATGCTAACTCTCTAAAAGGAGACCACCCACAATGGCCTTCCCATTCTCCTCCTCCTCTTCCCTCTAACGCTCATTTGTTTCTTATGTTCAGAAAGCTTAGCAAAATTCTTCTTGCTAAAAGATTCTATTTTCAACTGCTATTTCCTTCTCTTCCCTAAGTCATCCTGTGTTTATTTTGTTAACTGCACTAGCTGTATATCAGCATGAAGAAATGCTTTTAAAAAGTATTCTTCCTTGCTTTGATTATTGCCCTCCTTTTCTGCATTTTATTTGGGGGGGGGGTGAATTATTTGAGGGAATATTACTATTTGTGCTTGAAGTTCCTGGGAGGAACCTCATCAACATAAGCAAGATTTTTACTAAGCTTTTCTACAGACATTTAAAAAAATAAACCTACCCTGAACTCAAAGAATGCTCTGTGGAAAAATAATAGCATCATATATGCTATTTGGAGAACTCTTATTATAGCTCAGCTATTCAGATCGTATTTTTGTCTGAATAGCTATTTAGCTGTATCTCTCCCTGGCTCAATCACAGGTGAGCATTAACGATATGTGTGGGGTGAATCTGTTTTCCGGCTACCCACTCTCCTATCTACTTCATTAAGTGCCAAATGCTATTTGGAGAATTCTCCCAAGTTAGGAATTAGACCGTGTTTCACACTCTGTGTTTTACGTACTATGTGATCACAGGAAGCATGATTAATAATCGCTTGGCTTCATTTTATATTCAATGCAAAACTCTGCTTCAATTGAAGGTTATGGTTATGCAGTTAAAAGCAAATTCAGGACATGGAAGCTTTGAACTTCCCACAACAATGTTCTATTTTGTTTTTTATTTTCTCAGCGTGCGTGAGGGCCCCTTGAATTTGGACCTCTCCCCTCCCATTGGTCCAAATAGCCCAAAATGTGTCTATGTTTCAGGCACGTTTGTTTCCTGAACTTCTTGGAGAGCAGGGAGAATTCCGAGCTCAGTACTGCAAGATGCTAAGCACTCTGACTCTAACTCAGCAAAGCACTTGAGTACAGGCTTAATTTGACTTATGCACGTGAGTACTCCCAATGAAGTCTCATTGGCATCACTGAAGTCAATGGGACTATTCACATGCTCAATTAAGATTCATAGCTATTAAGTCCAGAGAGGACCATTATCATCATCTAGTCTGACCTCCTGCCTAACATATTACACAGAATTTCACCCAGTGATTGCTGGGTCATAACTTGTGGTTGAGCTAAAGCATATTCTTTTAGCAGGGCATCCTGTCTTTTTGGTTATGCATATACTTAAGTGCTTTGGCAGATCAGCTTCAGACTGATCAGTAGCCTGCAAGATCAAGCCCCATCAGAGTGGTTAGTAGCAGAAAGAAGTGGGAATTGGGTCAATCGTTATTATGCCTATCTATGTCTCATTTGGGGTCAGGAGGGATGCAGTCGGGGGAATTGTTGGCACTGTAGGAATGGTGAAAGTCATTACATTCTATCCTGAATCATGTCGAAGGTGCTTGGAGTAAAGAATAGGTGCCCTTGTATGTTCCTCGCTCTTTATCAACATAACAAAACAAAACAAAACTTTAGGCATTGTCGCTCCCAGGGCTTGTAAACCTTTTAAGAAAATCAAAATTTTGACCAGCATTTTTTCAGAAGAGAAAAAAGCTACAATGGTCCCAATTACCCTATTCACCAGAAATACAAAGCTAACTATTTCTCACAAGCTCAGCAGAAAGTGGGAGCTTCCTTTTGTGCACTAAATTCAAATTGCTAGGAGAACATCAGGGCCTATAATTTACAATTTTCAGTTGCCAGCTATTTAAGCCTCATTGAAGGAGCTCATAATTACCGAGCTCCGTGCTTACAAACAGATTCATATTTATATGAAAGATAAAAACAGCCAGCAACACGTTAACAAATTCAACTGAGGCGTAATTTTGGTGATGCAAATTAATTTGACAGCAGTGTGAATTCAGGAGTGTGTGCCCAGGGGAAAAAATGGGGAGGTGTCTGAAACATTCGTTTTATATTTAGATGAAGGGGGGGGGGGGAAACTCCTTAGCCCTCTGATTGTTAAAGAGATACATGAACAATTTACAAAGAGCGAGGGTCCGAGATGGACTCTCTCTACGTTTGCTTTAGTAAAATCCCACGTACAATGGGGAATGTTTGAATTAGTACTAGTAATGTTTGAGGAACTGTGTGAGCATTAATTCCCCTCTCAGTGGGTGCTCTAGCTTTGCCTGGAGCTGAGCATCCCCTGTTTGTTTCCAAATACCCAGGTCTTTCAAGTATCCAAATGTGTTGCTATCATCCAACCAGCCTAGCAGAACTTCCCTCTTAAAAAATGCTGCAGTAGCACTTCTTACGGAAATTTACTGTTTTCATAAGATCCTCTGACGCGCTGAAAACCAAACTAACAGCTGCTCTGAGGCCAGTCATTACCACTAAATCCATTGAGTTGCTGGAGGAGTGTGAACATTTGGGATATACATTTAAACATTTCCAGAACTCAAGCCCGGAAGCATCCAAGCGAGAAGCAAGCTTTTGCTCAAGTTGAAAAGTGAGTTTAGAATTCAGGTCCCAGATTTTCCCTCTAGAGAGAACTCCTTGTCCTCTGTGTCTCCTTTCTGTTACTAATGGCATAATGCTAGAAAACTTTATGCATTAGGTCTAGGGCAAAATGGCACAAGTAAACCATAGCCTGCAGTAAGGAAGGGTGTGGAACTGTACTGCTTTAGCAAGAATTGCTGAAGAACTGGGTTTTGGGGGGTTTTTTACCCACGAAAGATTATGCCCAAATAAATCTGTTCGTCTTTAAGGTGCCACCAGACTCCTCATTGTTTTTGTGGATATAGACTAACACGGCTACCCCCTGATACTTGAAGAATTACTGGAAGCTTTGGGTCCGATTCACCTCTCACTTACATCAGTTTATGGTGTGGCTCCATAGATTTCAGTGGAGCTATTCCTGACTTGCACCAGTGTAAATGAGAGGTGCCTAAGGCCACCAGAAATGCCAAGAGAACATGACAATGTGCCACCCTTTCCCCAGCGTAGGGCCATGGGAGGTAAGGGCTGGAAGTTTCATTGGCTTCAAGTAGACCCTATGCTCCAAGGAGCATAAAGGCTGCCACTGCGTCGGGCTTCTGGGAGAGTAGGCAAAGTGCGATGGCTCCTTGTTACCCCCTCTTTCTCTGTTGTACCTCCTGTGCAGGCTGCGCACAATAAAGTTCTTAGAGTTTGGAGTCCAGGTCTCTTTTGGGGCTGAAGTGTCAGGTTTCCTGTATGCTGTCTGGATTCCTCTCTTGTCCCGTCTGATTCCTTCCATTCACTAATTCCTTTTTGCATTTGCTAAGCAAGCTTTAAAGATCTGATGCAGTTTAATTTGGTTAGTGTGTGTATTGCTCAGGAAATGAGTGTGAGTTTGCTATTGCCTTCCTAAATTAGCCTGATTCTGCTTGGGTAGACTGCAGAGGGTTTGCCATAACAGAGCACACTTACACACACACACGGGTTGCCAATTGTGGCTGGACATATTCCTGAGGGTTTCATCACATGACATAATCTTTAACTGAAGATTAATATCTTTCATTCCTGAAGACTCCAGGGCAATCCTGGAGGGTTGGCAACCATAACACACACACTCACTCCTCCTCTCTCACACACACGCAAGCAAACAGAAATGTATAATTAAGCTATTTCTCCTACAGGCTGGGAAGGAAGATTGTTCTTTTGTTTGGGGGGTTTTGTTGTGGGAGACTGGGGGTTTCCAAATGAGACAAATCACTTCTTCTGGGCAACACAGTAGATGAGGAGTGGATCATAACTTTTCTTTGACTATTCATACAGCAATTTTAATTATAAATATATATAATATATCACACTTGATATGCTTCATTAAAACAAAGCCTTGAGAGAATTTTTACAAGCTCTACAGAGTAATTGCTATAGATCTGAGGAGTATTTCTTCACAGATTTGTATAGGAGTGTGAGAACTGTACCAGGTAATATTGTCTTCACTCTCTTAGACAGCACAGAGCTACTGTGTGGGATAGTGGTCAGCTCAGAATTTGTGATCCTGACAAGGTTTGACTTATAAAGCTAAACTGGACCAACCTTTTGTGCTGTGCTAAGAAATCTGTAGGCCCTGGAGGAGAGGAAATTGGCAGTGATCTATTTGTAAAGGAGTTGGGGGAGGGGAGGAACCAAGATAATTCCACTCCTCCCTATACTCTCTGTTCCCTGGTGCTGAATGTTAAATAACTTTACAATGGGCAATGGATTTTCCCCTTCTTCTCTATCTATCTGTTTGTGGGTCACATGATCATATGCTAACTATCAAACAATGCATTCTTCATCTCAATCCACAGCTTTCAGATTTTTGTGTGCCTTCCGACTAGATCAAACTTAGCCCCACATCCCTCCAAAAATGAGGGTGACCTACAGCACCCAAAGAGAGGTGGGCATGTCACCCCTTTCTTGTTGAAAGCTAAGAAAATGTTCAGATTCCTTCCCCTCCTAGAAACAGCCAGATTGAAGGTTCATAGAACCGTAGGGTTAGAAGGGATCCCAAGGGTCGTCTAATCTAACCTGATGCCAAGATGCAGGATTTGTTGTGTCTAAACTGTCCATGATGTTGTTTAAAGCAAGCATTCTATTCAATAAACAAAGGCTTCAGTTCAAGAAAGCATTCAAGCCCATGTTTGTCATCCCTACTCAAAAAAGGATTTAAGCACATGCGTAACGTATCATATGTTTAAGCTGCATTAACTTTTGTGTGCTTGTGTTTCTGTGCTTTTCTAAATGGAGGCCAAAGCCTCTACCTTTCCCCTGCAGACAGGCTCAGTGATGATCTGGGAAGGGACAGCAAGTGCATCTGCAGTATGGAGAAGCCAGGTCCAGGGACAATAAGCCAAAACTAAATATTTATCCTCAGCGTAGGTGTGCAGATGTTTAAAGGGTCTCCTGCAGTTGTCCTGTTCCAGCAAATGGTAATGGAGGAGACAAAGGGGAAGCCAAGGCCAAGAAAAAGAGAGAATAGCAGAAATCACTGTTTGGGGGAGAACCTGGTGTGGGCTCATCTTGTACTGGCTGAGGCATCGGTAATGCTCCCTCCCACTGAAAAGATTATAATGAGTGTGTGGATTTAGGTGGATATATGTCAGATATATGCACCCTGGCTGCCACTTCAGGGCTAGCAAAAATGTCCCTTGAGTTATACTCCTCCTGATCCACAACAGGGTGCTTAGTTTTTATTCAGACTTGATGTGTGGCTGGACAGGTAGCCCTCAGAGTAAACCTGTAACTGCTGGGATTTCTTCCCATCTTCAAGATAAGGCCTCCTATGGCAGCAGCTTCCTTGATTCTCCCAGGAAGCATATGAGTGAGTGCTGTTAACAGAGAATGGTTGCAAGCTCTGATAGCAGCGTGTCGTTTTCATTCCGGGTGAATTTTAGAACCGTCTGATCAATCGGCGCTCCACTCTGATGGATCAAATGTTAAATTAAGGTACAGGAAGGGAAATGGTTACCCAAAGGCTTATTTTTAAAGGACTAAGTTGTGTATACATCCCTTTAAAACATCCAGGGCCTCAGTCTGCCCACCCTTACCCACAAGTTACAGTGTCTTACTCTGTGACTACTCCCACTGGCTTCAGTGGAAGTACATGTGTAGTAAGGTACCAACCAATATGAGTAAGGATGTCAGGATCAGACCCCTAACTACTAAAACTATTGGAAAGGCTGCAGCAGACTCTCTAAAAATGTTGTGGGAGAAGAACTAAAAAAAACCCAAAAAACTGGAGGGATGGGAGGGTGAAGAGGAAACAGGTCATTTCTGAAGTATTACTAGGTCAAAGGACTTGGTGCAGGAAAGCCAGCCCAAATCCACATAAAGATCTTAGCATGGGATCAGCTGGAGAACACATCTGAGAGCTAATCCTTTAGACTATTCAGGACAACGGTGCAAGTCGCGGAAGATATTCACCAGTGCAGGACACATCCTGCCTTGTGAATGAATTTTTGAGGTGGTTCTCCTCACATATCCTTCCATTTGGGACACAATCACCCTTTTTCTCCTGGCTTTCCTCTCCCTCCTTGATGCTTCTGTTGCAGAGCTGTTCAGAGCTGCTCCCAAAACAGATGACCCAATGAACGCACCAAGAGGTAAGGGAGAATCCCAAGTGCAAATACGTCTGTGTCTGACCAAACAGAGGACACTATAGCCAGCATAATTTGTCTTGGGGTGCTGCAGTGTTTACAGATAGCTCTGCCTAGTTGGCAGGCAGAGCGCTGTGTTCTTTCCAACCCAAAGAGAACATATTCAAAGAGCTGTCTGGGGTTTCAGCCCTGTGGTTGATTGTCAAGGACTTTGATGGCAGTGACATGTCCGGGGGCCCATGAAATGCTTTGCAAATGTTGGGGTAAGAGTGTAACAAATGGCTTGTTTCAAAGCAGGGGCCTATGCTGTCTCTCCTGTGTGCATGTGCATGTACGTACACATAGGCATGAGTAATTGGGGGTGTCAAGGTTCGTTCCCCACTCTGAACTCTAGGGTACAGATGTGGGGACCTGCATGAAAACCTCCTAAGCTTACTTTTACCAGCTTAGGTTAAAACTTCCCCAAGGTACAAACTATTTTACCCTTTGCCCATGGACTTTCACTGCCACCACCAAACGTTTAACCGGGTTACTGGGAAAGAGTTGTTTGGAAACGTCTTTCCCCCCCAAATCCTCCCAACACTTGCACCCCACTTCCTGGGGAAGGTTTGGTAAAAATCCTCACCAATTTGCATAGGTGACCACAGACCCAAACCCTTGGATCTTAAGAACAATGAAAAAGCATTCAGTTTCTGAAAAGAAGAATTTTAATAGAAGTAAAAAGAATCACCTCTGTAAAATCAGGATGGTAAATACCTTACAGGGTAATTAGATTCAAATCATAGAGAATCCCTCTAGGGAAAACCTTAAGTTACAAAAAGACACAAAGACAGGAATATCCATTTCTTTCAGCACAGCTTATTTCCTCAGCCATTTAAAGAAATCATAATCTAACGCATATCTAGCTAGATTACTTACTAAGTTCTAAGACTCCATTCCTGTTCTGTCCCCAGCAAAAGCATCACACAGACAGACCCTTTGTTTCTCCCCCCCTCTGGCTTTGAAAGTATCTTGTCTCCTCATTGGTCATTTTGGTCAGGTGCCAGCGAGGTTATCCTAGCTTCTTAACCCTTTACAGGGTTTTTCCTCTGGCCAGGAGGGATTTTAAAGGTGTTTACCCTTCCCTTTATATTTATGACAGGGGGGAAGGGTTGGCAAGTGACTATCCAAAGGCTATGAACTCACCTGTCCCACTCTCCTTCCTCAATGGTGTAAAGCACGTCACTTTTACAGTGTAATACCCAGACTCTGAGTCTGCATTCCTGTACTTAGGGCTGCCTTAGCTAATGCTCTGGCTGCAGTGGCCCCAGTACCATGTTCCAGCCAGGCCTTCTCTCTTCTCCTACACTGGGGACTAAGATGGGGAGGGTGCAAAGCAGTTTCAGCAGCTTTATACTATCTGGGGATACCATTTGCACTATGGGTATTTCCTGGGGCAGTTTCTGCCCAGTTCTTAACCCCCTCATGCCTCCCAAATGGCAAAAACAGGCTCTAGGCAAGAGAAAAGGGGGTGCCCAGCCTCTACAGCTGTCTCTGGCCCTCTGTCTGTCACTGTGGAGAGAATGATCCATGTTAGGTTTCGTTACTGATACCAGTTCTCTAGCTGACATGGTTTTTTTCCCCTTCCATTAACTTAAAAACAGTGGGCTGGGTGTTTGCCATCATCTTTGCTTGTTTTCAGGAGTAAGGGCCTGATCCAAAGCCCCTGAAAGCCAATGGGAGGGAGCCTTCCATCTGACCTGAGTGGGCTTTGGGTCAGGCCCTAAATCGATACAGTAGATCTCTGGCCATGTGCAGGAGCTCTCTAGTTGCAGAGGTTTCCTTTGGCTAAAGGAGGGGGGCGTTTCTAGCACAACCTTGGTGAAAAAGGCTAGGAAGGCACAGCTGCTTCAAGTTCTCACCTATCATCTGCTATCACAGGAAGGGCATGTCTGGTGGTTGTAATGACAGAAAAAAAACCAGGAGTCCTTGTGGCACCTTAGAGACAAACACATTTATTTGGGCATAAGCTTTTGAAATGTATTCGTCTCTAAGGTGCCACAAGGACTCCCGGTTGTTTTTGCTGATACAGACTAACACGGCTGCCCCTCTGAAACCTGAAATGACAGAGTTGTTCTAAGCTAATCCCATGGGTAACTTGTTGATGCAAATGCAGCAGCCTACATTTGCTATATTGCCTGTCTCCTGATAGCAAACTTTAGAGCAAAGCACCACCTAGTGGCATGATCTTTTTGTTAAAGCAGGAACACATAAAATACGTGCTCCCTTTCTTCTCTGTAAAATGAATATTAATAATATGAGGCCTATTTCCAGCTGAAGATATCAGTGCTGTGATTGAATGACTTTTTCTGTTTCTTCTTCTTATAAACAAACAGGTGCTCAACAGGGACAATGAATGCAGATCCAGCAAAACTATGCGAGAAATTACCAGAATGGGTTTTGGATAAATATACTGGAGATGGGAAATACCATACATTAAAGCGGGGTTTGAATCTGCAAAGTGGCAGTAAAAATGGCACTGAAGTTCTGTATTTGGTGCATCTGAAGGACTCCGGACCAAATGTGTTCAGTTGACAAGTAATTCCTTTCAGGCTGTCTTGAAAAGCCCAGCTTCAAAGTTCATGCACTGAGCAAAGGCTGCTATTCCATTTGTTCATTATCATCACGTGTAATATGTTTTATGGAGCAATATCAATGTCCTTTTTAATCTCGTTAGGGAGGGAAAAATAGTTGACCAGATCCTTCAGTGTAGTGTGATATAAGAGTCTGATTTCTTTTTTTGTCTCTAGTTATTTCCTCTGGGATGTTCGCTCTGAATCTTCATACCTATTCCATGTTTTGACAATCCTGAAGTTTTGATTCCTATCCTGGTGATCCACTCTCTAGTAACTGATGGACAAACTCCTTTTGAAAATCAACCATATTCCTGGTATTTCTGTCTCCTCCTCTTGACTTTCCCCTTCTTCTTTTCTTCTTCCTTGGTTAATCTCTTCCTTTCTGTCCCTCCCTGTCTTTCCTTCCCCACAAATCTGTTATTTGCCTCTCTCAAACAGTAAAATAAAAGAATAAAACCTCCACTGTATTGTTTTCTGCCATGGAAGAGATACCAAGAGGCTTATTCTGCACTCCATGTGTGTGAGTAACTCTCACTGAAGGTGACTGCCTCTCAAGAGGAGAATAAGTCCTTTTTTTTCTATTTGTGCTTATGGAAGAGAGCTCCAACAGTGGGTATTGTGGTTTTCCTAGGCATGGACTGTATATCCCTTCACCAACATTGGGAGGTGTTGCAGTTGCCATTGCTGAGAATGGGTTGTGACCTAAGTAATATTTGATGCAAACCTACCCAGAGGACCTCATCGCTGATGTAGCTAAGCTGAAGGGCAACACCTATCCCAGTACCTTTCCTAGGAGTAATGCACTTGACTTAGAGACTAAAACCAAGGACTCCCCCCTCTCTCCCTCCCCCCCCCACCCCAAAAAAGGAGAAGTGCCAGAGACTCCATGAAGTCCACTAAGGACTTCACTATTGTAACTGTTTTACATAGAAGGTGCTCAGCCACTGCTATGACAGACAGCAATATAAAAGGCTGAGGTAAGATAATATTAATAAATTTCACTTAAAGCCTCTGGTCTGAGCTTCATCTTTGCTCCCGTTTAACACTCAGTGCCCTGTATTTACCCAGGGTTGATCGTAGGTGCCTGCAAACCATGTGATGTTCCTACCTCCAGGTTCCCAGGTACCTCTCACTAGGAAGCAAGACTTGCATCATTGTTTATTATTTGTATTGTGCTAGGCCCTGTCCACACACATAGGAAGCCATGGTTCCTACCTGAATCAAAGGAAATTTCAAATTTCAAGCCCCAATCCTGCGAACACTTAAGTACCTGGGTAAAGCTATGCTTGAAGTCAATAGAACAACTCACATACTTAAAGTTAAGCACATGCATAACTTTGCAGGATCAGGGCCTAAATAGCTATTATTTTTACAACCTTGGGGTGGGTGCAGGGGCCCCATATGACCTTGGGCAAGCTCAGTAGATAGCATCTTTTTTTTCAAATTGGGATTCCAGTCCTTAAATGGTAAAAGAGCTGATATTTCTTCATCCTGTCCATATTAGGCTTAATCCCTGAGCTCCTTGAGTTTAACCCATATTGTTAGATGAGGGAAATATGCTGGTATGTGGCTAAATTACACTTTAGTGCTATTTTCTGTATATTGCCTAGAGGTTGGTTTGCATCCCAGTTCCCTCATAGTTTGATCATATTTCTCAGACCTTGGAGCACTCTTATACTTTGGGCTGTGAAATATCCTTTGGGAAAATAATCCTACTTGTCGATAAGGCAAAAAGAAGCCCTTTCATTCTTATAAAAATGTAGTTTATATTGTATGTGATTAATCAACACCTTACTTTACTCCAAGGCAGCGTGCTGTAAGTGCCCAACAGGAGTTAGTTGTGAATATTTCCTACAACCCAGTAATAAACAGTAGATGTATGTAATTCATAGTGATGAACTGACTAGTGTGTTTGGGTACCTCTGTCTTCTATTCGTTAGAATCAGAACCATAGGCCGTAAACTGCTGAGAGCCGATGGAGATTCTTCTTTAACTGAACTGGGTCTGTGTTTTTGGAGATGAAGGATTTGGGTTTTATTCATTAAGTTGCTGTGAAATTCCAGTTTACTGTGGGGTGCAGCAAAGTGAGAAATGTGAATTTCTAATGGCAACGGATTTGTAATAGCTGGTTTGTTTTTATATACTTGGTTTCCACTGGTTTGTTTTTATATACTTGGTTTCCACTGTTTTATTCACACACACACACACACACACACACACGTTGTATGTACTGATAGTTGATCATTGTGTCCAGCAAAAACTACTCATTGTTTCCAGCCTTGGAAATGCCACCTACTCATCATAATGAAACCCTGTCAATCCTGAATGTTTTGTAGATAAACAGGATTGACTTGAAATGAAAGAAATCAAGGAAGAAAGAGTAATTTGGGGAAAGCTGTGTGAATAGTAAATACGTCAAAAGATAACTGGGTGGGCTGCCCACTCTCTTCCCCACATATGAGTGGTGTTAAGATAGTAGCATCTTGGTGATGAATGTGTAATCAGTCACTTCTCTGGAAAGAGGAAATGGGCATTTCTGTGTTGCCTAGTATACATCTACAGAATGCTTCCTTTGCGATTAAAAACTTCTTGTTTCTTTTTTCCCCTTGGAAACGAGCTAGAAATATGAATGTCTGAAGGCAAAGATGTCATTCACAAGGCTACAGAAATGAAAGTAAAGTCCTAATTAGTTACATTTCTTTATTTATAACATAACATACCATATTTGTACTAGCAAACTTAGTGCCAACTCTTCTGAGAATAGATACAGTTCTGGAAAGGAATGCAAAAGGGCAATGCCAGGTCCTCTCTGATCCAAACCCCATCAACATTAAAAGAAAATCTATCAGTTTTTAGATCTGCCCCTTATTGTTCTCTGTGTTAAGTTTGGGTTTTGTCTATAATCAAAGTTGTGCTGGTTTAACGAACGGTGCAATTTTAAAACTGATTTAGTTAAACTGGTGCAAAACCTTAGGTTGACATTCTTAATCCAGTTTAAACCAGTCTTTTCTCAATTTAGCTTAATTCATTAAGGAACTGACTGATGATAAAATGAGATAAATCTCTTTGGGGGGAGGGATAGCTCAGTGTTTTGAGCATTGGCCAGCTAAACCCAGGGTTGTGACTTCAATCCTTGAGGGGGCCATTTAGGGATCTGGGGCAAAAATTGGGGATTGGTCCTGCTTTGAACAGGGGGTTGGACTAGATGACCTCCTGAGGTCCCTACCAACCCTGATATTCTATGATTCTTAAATCTAAGAGAATCCACACTGTGGGGTTTTTTTTTTCTTAAATAAATCCATTTTTAAACTGAGTTAAAGATAGACTGGTGCAACTTTGAATGTGGACAAGGCCTTAGTTAAATTTTGAGGAAGGAGTGTCCTCTCTGGAAATATGAATTTGCAGGATCAAATATTTCTGGCACCAGGATTTCCACTTTTGTTATAATTTTAAATGAAAAGGCTTATTTTATAAATGGAGGGCTGAAATTTTGTCTTGTGTTGCATGCAGTGCTTTCTCTTTACAAGCTCTTTATATACCTTGTATAAGACCTACTGATTCCTGGTTAGCTCCACTGAAATCCACTCTGAGCACCCTGCACCCCACTTTCATAACCTGATACTGGCAAGAGAAACACAAAGTGCTCATCTCCACAGAATGAGCTGGAGGGTGATGGGGGAGGTGTCATTAAGAACTATGAAGGGGCATTAGATACTGTGAAAACTTAAGTTTTCTGGAAATGTGTGACTGGCCAGTTAGAAGGTGGTGGATGCTATAGCTCTCAGTCTCTCTTCATTTCAAGCTCTATGTGTAACTCCCATTGATGGTAGTGGGATTTCTGTGGCGAGAATTGGTCTTAAAATTGAGATTGATCGCAGAAAATCTAACCAAGACTGGTCAGATGTTGAGTGTTTCCCTGCATATGTCAATATGCAGCTAAATATACACAGGAGTGCAAGCAGGGTGGTACCAACCAGTACCGGTGAGAGATTTTAAGCAGGTATGGGGTACCGGAAAGACTTGGGACTGCACTCTGCTCCCCAAGGACATTCATTCTTTAAATGCCTTTAACAGCACAATACATATGCTAACAAACAAAGGCTTTGTTTAAGTTTGTTATCCTATGTTTTGTGCTGTTACATTGGTCAGGAGTCCTCAAGAGGGGAGGGGTATGGGGGACAGAAGGTGTTTAAACTGTATTTTTGTTTCTGTTTCTCCCCATTGGTCTGAATTATCCATGACATCACATCAAATCCAAATCATTAGAGGAATGCCTCTGTTTGCACTGTCCAGAAGATGTTTGATGTCAGCCCAGTTCTGCAGCCTGACGGGAATCAGGTGGTGTCCCCAGTGTACCTAGAATTCTTCTTTGAAGCCAAACTGGTCTAACATGCATTTTGTTAACTGGAACTGGAACAGAAAAACAAAGAAAACAAATGCCTCATTTTCCAGCTTTGTGGGTAAGAGAACTATAAGTGAAAACTATAATGCTGGACACTGATGGCCTTAAACCAGCTGCCTCAGGAATCTGCCAAGAACTTTGCTGAAAATATGTTCCTCATCTTAGCAACGGAGCTAAGACTTATCACATCTCTGCCCACCTTTATTCGAATGAAGCTCCTTCTGATCTGACAACTCAGACATTGTCAGTTTCATCCAGAAAAATTTACAAACTTGGAATTGAATCCTGCAAACCCTTAATCATTTGATCAGTGCTGTTGAAGACAATGGGACTATTTGCATGACTATGGACAACTTTTGTGGACCGGTAAGAGTTTCAGGAGTCTGTTCTGCTCCTACAAAGGAAGTTGAATCCCCCATTGAAATTCAATGTTTGGGTACAATACCATAAAGCAGTTTAGGATACAGTTCTACTTAAAATTTGTCTTTTAATAAATCATACAGATGCTGAAATGGCTCCTCACCCAACTCCCATATTCCATATAAACAGACTGAATACTACATATGTGGGGAGAAAGTGAGTAGTTAAGCATGTTGAAGTTTGTATATACAAAGGGTGGTGTCGGAGGGGGCTGGGAGAGGGAGAGGGATCTGGGCTAGGGGTGGGGAAGAGTGACATGGAGGGTCATGTGGGGAGGTTACATGCACCCCTTGTGTCCCTCCTGTGAGTGCAGGACCAGCAAGAAATGAGTTCTACTTGCACCACTGAATATATAGAAGTCCATCTCTTCCATGAATTATTTAATCTTTAAATATACCATTCCAGGTTCATTCCATATTGCATCATATTGTTTTATACCCATTAAAGCCTTTTAAAGTGTGAGCTCTTGAGGACAGGCATTCTGTTATTTGTTTGCCCCACCTCATGTCCTACAGTGTACACCTACACTGCTATATTCATCTGAAGATGCATTTACCATCCCGTCTCAGCTCCAGGTTTAGAACTACTGGTCCTCAAACCAGGCCAAACTGTAGTTCCCAAGAGGAAAATTTGCATTTACAAGATGCCTCTTGTATTTTGCTCTTCCATCTGGGTCTAAATGGGGCAATCTTTACAAAATAAAATTCCCATTGGTGCTACCACCAGTTCAGCTGAGCTAGTGTTAGCACAGGTGGGAGGCCTCATGTAGACAAGGCTCCTTCCATTGTGTTTTACTGTGATATTAGATAAGCCTATTGAAAAGCAGGTTTAACTGACCCAATAGAAAAAAATGGATCCAGCTGCCAGTCATGTCTGCACTAGAGTTCCCACTAGCAGTAACACCAGTTCTGCTGAACCTGGTGGTCACTCACATGGAAATATTTGGGTAAAACTTCCTAGTACAGCCAGAGCTCCAAACTGCTTATTCAGAGAGAGCCCTTAAAGATGGCCTCATTCCTTAAATTCCAAATTCCAGATGCTCAGATGGTCAATGGATAATTCTGCTGTGCTGAGAAGATTGGTTCGTTTGAGCTAGTTTCCATGAGACAATGTTAGGAAACCCTTGTGGCAATGAATTTGGAGGTGGAGCAGAAGTTTCCACTGCTTTGGAGACAGGTAGAGGCAGCCAACTAGGCTGCATCTCCTCTTCACAGCGGTGGCCGTTCAATAAAGGGTAAGCAGGGCCATATTCAGTGTAGCATTTCCCCAAACCTCTTTTAAACACCAACTCCTATAACTGTAAACATATTTCATGTTGCATAATGTGCATTGGTAGCTCTAAAAAAACAAAACAAACCCAAAAAACAAAACCCACAAACACCACTGGAACTAGCAAACACGCATCAAAGCCCAGCTAATCCTAGAATCAGTGCAAACTGTCTCACAATCACAAAAGGTGCTAACTGCTCCAGGGAAAGGGCTATTGATGTAAAATAATTACCTCCAGCACCACTCTCCGAACAATGCCTTTGCTAATTAAATTAATCTCCATGAATCCCTTATACAAGGAGAAAAGGGGAGAGCAGGTTGGATTAAAAATTATGTATTGTTTTGGGTCTTTTGAGACACAATCACACAAAAGATGGGAGGTCTGTATAACCTGAAGAGAACCTGGGAATTTTAAGGAAACATTAAAAGTCTAAAAATGAGTTCTAAGAAAATTCTGCCCCCAGTGAATTGTACAAAATGAAAGGCCTAGCCTTTTTGAACAAAGCAACAGAAAATCCTAGGAATGGGCAAACCTGTCAGAAGGTAAGTTCTAAAAAGCAAAAGTTGAGATGCTTCTTTAAAAGGTACATTTAGAGTATACAGTCCTCTTAGGTCTGTAAAATTTTTCTGGGCAATTCTAAAAAAAACATTGTCCCGCTTCGGGTGGAATATGAGTCAATACACCCAGAATCCAGACAGAAAGATGCTCTATCAATTCCTTTTCATACAAGAAAGTTACGTACCGTAGTTGGAAAGAGAAATCAAAGCTGGCCTTCTAGCACAATGTTACGGTCAATTGTTTATAATGCCAACAGTTAGGGGAATGAGACTTTTTGGTACAGCATCTAGTACAATAGGATTGTGGATTTCCTTGGGCTACTACAATACAACTAATAAATAAAAATAGCTAGAATGATAAACATGATTAGGCGCTCAGATTCCATGGTTATGGGTGCAATATATTAGGCCACTCCTCAGGAGTTGCGGGGGAGGGAGAGAGTGACCCACTGTCATCTACATGATGACTGCAGTAGAGGAAGAGTGCTAGGAGCTTTGGTCCCCGGCCCAGCATTGTCTAAGTCCACAGGGATGAAGCAGAGGAGGGCTCTGCTTAGTCCATTCCTCTGTTCCAGGTACTCTACTTCTCTTTAGCAATTGTGGGACTGGTGAAAGAAGCTTCTAGAGCTTGTTGGGATGGAGGAGGATGAAGTACATTCAATATCCCCAGTCTCCTGCATTTATGGGACCTCAGCACAACTTCCCCTTCAGCCAAGATATTGGGGTGAGACAACTGCACCCCCCAGGGGAATGGAGAAATGGTGTTACTGGCAAACTCCCTTCCACCTAAAGCTCCATGGATTCTTCATCTGTTTCCAGACTATTTAAATCTTCTCCTCTTCCCACATAATGTTTCCCTTTCCTAATCCTTGATTTGGCTCCTAGCTAATTATTTCCCTGACATTCCTAGCTCTTTGCTGCGCAAAACAGAAGAAAACAGAAGAAAAGGGGGAGGGGGGCATACAAAGCTATCTCTCCGAAACCTGAATCTTTGTATTTGTGTTTCAGGTGACATCATCCTTCACCCTCCAAGAGGCAGAAAACGGCATTCAGTAAGGCCAACATTCTCCGATATTTGAACGGACGGTGATTGGATTTCAGCTGCTGCACCCAAGTGTTCACTTCTTCTCTTTTTAGCAAGCTTGAAAATAATTATTAGTATTATTTTTATCACCATGGCTGCCCATTGCTGTTAAGATCTCCAAACAATTATGGCCCAAAGAATAACGGCCACATTCCACTCATTTAAAAGAAAGAAAAAAAAAAAAGATAAGCCCAAACACCAGCACTACCACCCTAGTCTTTAGCCTTTGGATCCCTACCTATTTCCCGGCCAACCTTACTAACCACGGATCCCTAAGCCAGTCTCACCATGGTATGACAACACTATGCAACCAAGATGAGCATTAAATACTGGCTTATAGTGAACTAAACAGAAAATAAATCCTTATTGATACTATGATACATTGGGGCCCTCTAGAACTTGGTGGTTCCACCATGCTGCACACAACAGCCACTTGGAACTTTCCAGTGACAATAGGGATAAACCATATTTCTCCTCCTCATTTAGAGTATGACACAAACCATTAGTCAGACAGTTCTGATTCCATCCAGTAGAGGGCAGTGATACACATCTACACTAGCCAATATGTTAAAATACAGTCCCAGCACCTGATTTCTTAATGGTACAGGCAGCCTTTGTGTACTTTCCCATTAGGTTCTTCATGGCATCACATTAGTCCAGTGTTTCCTGGCTGACCATGTTGATTGTCAAGACTCTTTGACAATGCCTGTGCCAAATGACTCCTGATAATGTGTAAGTGTCTCTTCTCTTCTCTTCTCTTCTCAGTATTAACAATGAAGTTCACCCCCATGCACCTCTTAAACACTCAAACTAGGGCTGAGATCATAGACCATGGGCCTTTGTGCGAGCCCCCTAACAGGTTGAATCATACCCTTTATGCCTGCCTTTTAGTGGCATTTTACATGGGAAGTGCTGTTTACAGGATAATCATTCCATGTCTATAGTCTGCTGCTAAAGGTCTATGTCAGGAATGCTTACCCCATGACCAGGTGGAGCAAAAATGTAGCACATAGATTCCTCCCGAGGAGTATATGGAATGGGAAAGTGTTGGTGGGGAGGGGGGATTGTTTTTCCTTTGTTTGTTGTTTTGGGGTGTGTGAGAATTATTGGTTGGACACTTTAATTATTAGTGATGTGTTGAATTGGGAATATCTGCTAGACACCCGAACACCTTACGGGCTCCAAAACTGTAGGGAGAGAGCAGTTTCTTTGTCCTTCCGGGAAGCTCATTAATTGGAGATAAGTAGAAGGTTGGTTGACAATGGACTCACCTTTCAGTCAGCCAATGAGCAAGCAGAGCAGGCCAGTGACAGCGGTGTTAGTAGACAGAGTGAATGGGGGTAAATAGAAAGCAAGCTATGTGGCATCAGATGAGATGACTCACAAGGGCCCTAAATTTAGGCCTTGAGTGTGGTGTTTGAGTAAGACTGGGGCTAAGTGAAAGAATGACTGGAAAGTCCGGGAGATAAGACGGGCAACCCTGACGAGGGAGGGAAGGATTGTGTAACTTTCATTTTGCTTAATATTATGTTTCAAATCCATAGAAAACAACAAGTTGCTCCCCTTGCTCTCTAGACACAAAGGACCAGTTTTGCAATCTCCGCTTATTGTTCCTGTGATAAGCCAGCATTTTCCATTTCTGACACTGGACAAAATGTCCTGCAGAAAATTCAGTCAGTGCCATGACAATTCCCAGCTGGAACTCTAGAGCCAGAACCTGTCTGTCTAGTTGATTTTGCTTCCCATACTATATTGCCAAAGCTGCCGTCAGTGGAGGTGCTGAAGCTGGCATTCCCTCAGTATAAAAGAAAAAAATCTGCTGGAAGGTTATTCTCCATGAGAGACTCTCAGCTCTCTAATTGTTCCAAAATATCCCTAATGTGTTAACAAGGCCCATCTAGTCACCAAAGATTTGGGGGAGATGGGCTTCCTATGCAGTGGAGTGATTTACTGAATAAGTGAGAAGCTATAATGTGACCTTGGATTTCCAGGTTGCAAAAAATGACTCTCAGCCAAATTCTAGCCCCAGCTCTGGCTGGTTTGTGCCACTCCAGTGGTGCAAAGCAGCTGAATATTCAGTGGATCTAATCCTTTGTGGAATTTCATTTCCAAGCAGTCTTTGAATGGCATAGAAGTGCCATACACCTCCCAGCCTACGGGGCATGGCCTGGGAGAAAGAGTGTGCAGTCTTTCTTTGCCCTGGTAATCCCTGGCTGCTGAAATTTTCCTTTGGGTCTATGCGCAGTTGGACATAAATCCGAGTCTGCTCTGATGCCAGGACCAGCTTATTCCCAGCTAGCTCCAGAATCAGAAGGAAATATAGTTGTCACGATTTGCTGAACCAGAATAGATAAATCTCTGTCAATGCTAATACTTAAAACCCTCCCATAAATCACCGATGTTTTTGTTTTTGAAAAATTGAATGGCACTTTAATAAACCCCCACCATGTGATGTTTTTGCTTTGCTACTCCAGGGAAAAAATGTTTCCGAGTCTACATGCCATTTCCACCAGCTAACCCAATACATTCTAGCAAGGCATTTTGACAGAGAAGAAAAAAATATCTTGCACTGATAGATGCAGTTCTTGGAAATGGCAATTTTGGAAAAATCTCTTATTAAAAAATGCTGACATGCAATGACATCTTTAAGTGACAGACCTGGCAAAGTTGCACATTCTTTGGTGTTACACAAAAAAACTGACTGAAGTAGAGAGACATCTTCCACCCCACAGGGTCGTTCTGCCAGCATTTTCCATTTTCTGAATGCAGTTCCCTCCTTTCCCAACATTTGGATAGAAATGAAAATAAAGTATATTGTTTTAATGTGCTACTAACACTTCTTATACAACCAGCAGTTTATTAGGCAAACAACCCAGAGTTACTTGGGAAACTGCATCTTGGGGCTCTGTGCTGGAGTGAAAGCATCCAATATTTAAAACGTATGACTGCTGGTGGATTATCATTCAGTAGCAGTAGTAGTGTGTGTGTATAGATAGAACCCTATTATTATTCCAGTAGTCACATCCTCAAATATAACATGATAGTTCCTGTACAGAAAAAATGATGAATGTATTATGATGGCACTTAAAAACTTGTCATTCTCCTGAGATAATTTAAACAAGATTTTCATTTAGCAACTTCAATATTTGCCATAACTGAGGAAATGTCTGTAAGCATAGGAAAGTAGAAGAAAATATAACAGATAATGAGGTAACTATCTATCTGGGGTAAAACTGGCACATTTTTCAGTATTATCACTGCACATTTGATCAGAGGCATATTTTGTTCATGTGAGCTCCATTCAGATGAAGGCCATCTCAGTTAGTTTATCTGGTTTCATGTATTTTTATAGTAAGGGCTGGTGTCCAGCAATAATCACTAAAAATGTATTGAATTGTCAAATAAAGAGCATGAGTCTAAATAAGAGACCACAATATAAATAGGACATCAGAAACCAGCACCTGGGGCCTACTCCTGCTCCTAATGAAGTCAATAGCTGGGGGTTCAATGATTTCAAAGGGACAGGATCAGGCCCCTGGTGTGCACACCATACCATGTCATTGCTATAATCCTTGTTATACCCAGGGACAGAAATACTGACAAACAAACCGGACAGTCATGTTCTAAAGGAACCAAAACCAAATCACAAAAAATAGGTATGAGTGTCAGCAATGCTATTGTATTCATTCTTCTTACAATTACTACTTCCTGTTTTATACCTGTGCTAGGTATTTCATGAAGGACACCGTTCTTGCCCTGAAGACCTTGCAATCTCTATTAATTATTATTAAAATGTGTATGGTGTTAAGTATGCATATCTCTTTGCAGTGGATTGGATGTAGCAAAATGACCTACATTTAATGCTATTTAATACACCTATGGTTTAATGGATGAAAGAGAAAAACAAAAGGAGACTAGCTCTTTTCTTTCTTTCTTTCAACTCATCAGGTTCCTTGGAGCCCTTTCATCACTAGGGAAACTCTAGTCTACCCTGACTCCTCAGTGAGATAGGCAGCTTCTTGCACTTCCCGATGCCCCCTCAAAAAGACTGAGTGTGATCTATAGCAAAGGTTCCCAAACGTTTCTTATTGCGGACCCCCTTCCAGATCTACCAATTGCCCACGTACCCCTACCCTTCTCATTGCTGACACTTTGTGTGTTCTTCTTAACACTACCTGTCTTTAGCCTTGTGTCCATACTTCACTGTTACATACAGATATAGTTATAGTGGAAGGTATACAACTGAAAAAAAAAAACCACCACTCAATTAGACTGGGTAATTGCTGGGCCACTGAATCTGCTCTGTAGGGTGACTGGAGGTGGGGGCTCTGTACCTCAGGGTCTCTGTGTTCTCACTGATAACATCTTGAAGTAAATTAACCACCTTATTTTATATAACAAATTCCAGGGAGTTTTATAGCTTCTTTGAGTAGCCAAAATGAAAATGCAATAAATAAAATAACTAATAAATAAAATCCACCATTGCACAATTTCTCCTGCATCCCGGAGAGTTGCCTGGTGTACCCCCAGGGTATCAATACCAGAGTTTGGGAACCCCTGCTCTATAGCATTCAGGGAGCTAGGGTGTTGGAGAGGGGATATCAGCCTTTCCCCATCCAAAACTAGACTCTTTTTCGCCCTCTTCCCTAGAAACAGCCAAACCCTCACCATTAAATGACTGAAAACAGGCAGTACTGTGCCTTCTTCACCCAGACCAGTAAAGGATGATGGTGTTGAACCACGTGGGCTTCAACGTGCTGAGGTTTAGGATGTTTTTAATCTAGCCAGATGCTTGACAGAACCCCTTCCTTCGCACCCGTGTTTTCTTTTCAGACAACCCACTTCTGATTTCTACATGGTTGGCCACCTTGGAAGGGAGAGGGGAGGGGAAGCAGCCGCATCTGGCCAGGTGTCAGGTGCTCAGCGCTGGGGCTCCCCCTGCTGGCTCTGTGCCGTCGGCGCCCTTTGCCCTCAGGTTTCTTGCTCGTGGGTCTGCCCGGGCTATTTATTTTCCTTCTCTCGCTCTCTCTCCACTCCCCACCGCCCACCCTGCCAGTGTGTAGCCCGGCCCCTGGATTGCCAGACGGCGTCTGCCTCTCTGAAGTTTGCAGTGGTTTCCTTTCCAGCCTGGCCTTATCTCGGTCTGCACGTTGCCTCTCGGTGACTAATAACACAATAACATTGTCTCCGGATAAAGCGAAGTAGGAGCTGTTGACCCGCTCCATGGGGGTTCGGTATAAAAGGGAGCTGGCGAGAGGTGTCCAAGCCAGAAGCGCTCAGGCAGTCGCGCTGGAGAAGGAGCCTCCAGGTTTCCCAGTGCTGCTTGGCGGACGGTGACTGGGTTTGCAGCTCGCCCTGTCCCAAGGGAGCAGCTTTCCTTTCCAAGGGCGCCTGCGGTGAAAAGCGCTCTGCAGTTGAGAACTAACCGCAGCAGGGAGCGGGGCTTGTGGCTTGTGCTTTTGGGCTGCAAAAGAGCGAGCGGCGGGCGTTGGCGGGATGGAGTGTGCACAGATGATTCTCTCCCTGCTGTTCGTGCTCTGTCCAGGAGCCCAGGAAACAGGTAGGTGTGATCTGGGGGGCAAGCACGGCGTGCAGGGAGCTAACCACGGGCGCGGCGCCTCCGCTGACCTCCTGGTGGGACCGGAGGTGCTACAACTAGGGGTGCTGGGGTGCCGCTGCACCCCCAGGCATGGAGCGACTTTCATCATGGACAGGGTTTACGGTCGAGTTCGCTGGCTCTCAGCACCCCCGCTGTGCAAATTGTTCCCTTGGGTGGGATTTCAGGAGAATGGTCCAGAGCTGCCTAGTCCTTTACACAGACAGCGCGCGGTGTTCAGAGGTCCGTAGGGCTAAATCAGGAGCGTGGTCATGTCCAGCAATGGGCTTTCTTTCTTTCTTTCTTTCTTTCTTTCTTTCTTTCTTTCAGCAAACCTCTGAAAACGGTTTGCTTCCCCCCGCCCCCATAACTTGCCCGGAGATGATTTAACTAGCCCGGGCAGAGCAGCAGTCCCGTCACACGCTGCTGATAATAAACAGCAGGCTGTTAAATGGATGTGAATCAGTCACCTCTCCCTACTGAATGGAACTCAAGGGAAGGCTTAAAAATCATCCCCCGCCCCAAATCCTTTATGTCCCGCACACTGCTGCAGGTTTGGGGGCGCTGAAGTCTTGCTTGGTCTATATTCACTACACCCGGGCTAGGAAAAGCAGATCTTACGGGCGTGCTGATTTCTGTCCATCATCTTTCCTCCCCAGACAACGTGCCTTCCCCGGAGCTGGGTGACCCCAACCAGAGGGAGGCGGGAAGGCTTCAAAGCCTGGTAGTTCTGATGCAGAATTACAAGCGCAGCCACCCCCTTGGTGGGGAGAGATGCTACAGGGAGTCGTCACAGCCCCTGAGCATGGGGAAGATGGGGAGGGTTAATGGAAGGGACACCAGGGACAGGTAGAAGAGCCGAGGTCCCAACAGCAGGAGCGCCCAGGGCAATTTCCACGGCCCTGACTCCCTCGCCCGCAATCCCAGCTCTTCCCCAAGAGAGCATTGAAAGGGCGGGGAATCGGAAAACTACAGTCTGAGGGCTGGGGAATCCTTAAACAACTGCTGGGGGTGTGTCTCCTTACAACAAAGCAGGGAAATGCACCAGCCTTTGAACGCCTCCAGCAAACCGCTGAGTTAAATGTCCCCAGAAGAACTGGGCAGAGTCCTGCAGGGAGAGAGCATGAGAACTGTAATCCAGCGCCCTGCTACAGCTGCTGAGTGTGACTGTGTTTCACACATTAATTTAATCTCAGCCATGCAAATGAGCTATTCCGCTTTGCAAGACCCTGGAGCCAAAGATCAGGACAGGGGCGGGGGGTGACTAGATAGCTGGCAATGGGACCAATCAATCTCCCTTCCTACCACCGCGTTCCTGTCGGCGCGCGTGCCTGGGTCCGAGCCGCCTGGGTCCAGTTGTTACATGCAGCAGCTCCCGGGCTCACTCGCCTGCTAACCCCTTTGCTCTCCCTTTCTCCCCTGCAGCGCTAGGTGCTGAGCTGAGCGCTCCTGCGACCGCTTCTGTGGCCGAGGTTCGTCCTTCTAGCGCCACCTGGCCGCTGCGCAGGGCCAAGCGCTGCTCCTGCTCCACCTTGATGGATAAGGAGTGTGTCTACTTCTGCCACCTCGACATCATCTGGGTCAACACCCCGGAGTAAGTGGCGGGCCCTTGGAACGCTCTAACCTCCCGTTCACCCGGGCATTAGGGGCGATCGTTGTAAACCGGTTGCTATGGTTCCCTTTCATTAGGGCCCCAGTGTGCTTGGAAGGGGCACCACTGACAATGGCTCCCTGGGACACCAGCAAATGTAACCTCCTCCCTGCAGCTAATGCACCGGCATGATCAGTGAGAGCGCCTGGGCTCATAGGCTGCATCTGAAAAGTTCATGCCATTAGACTGCTCTTCAGTACCCAGCCCAAGTGAAACCCTGCAATGAATCCTGTGCATTTTTAGCAGGCATTTTACTTTGGTTGAAAAATAGGTTTAAAAAGGCCATGCACTGCTCTAGAGGAATATTTTTAAGATGGCTAGAGAGGAAGGAGTGGTTGAGGATGGGAATAGTATTTATTAGCACAGATTTCTCTCTACTAATATAGAGCCACATCTCCTGCTTGTTGTACTCACACCAGTGTTCCCATTGACTTTAATGGAGAGACCACTCACATGAGGAAAGCAAGCAGGATTTGGCCTTATAGATGAAGCAAATAACTTTTAACACTAGGCACAGCAATTCTAGCCTTTCCAGAATTCTTAAAGTGTTAAGATACAACCAAGACTAGTTCGTAGTTAGGACTGGATGGGTGATGCTATAAAATACTTTTCACTGAGAAACACAGAAGGGTGAAATGCTGGTGTCTTGTTTCTGCCAGCCTTATTCCCCCAGAGTGGTAATTTTCTTTGGGAATCTCTTCAGAGCAAAATCCAGCCCTAAGTAACTGTAAATATATTCGGTGAAACCACACTAGTTCTTAAGAATGGCTGGGAGACCCCACTGTGAATTACTACGTTTTATAGACTAGTGGGCCTGTGTATAATGCAGAATACATTACAGTTTTACACTTTCCTCATTAAGGGTGAAGCAGATCCTCAGTTAGAGTAGTGAATATTGACTTCAATGGAGCTATGCCGATTTACACCAGCTGAGGATCTCTCTCATTTTTTAAAATTGATTCTTGCTGTGCTTGCAATTTACCAAAGTTCAGACAGGTCAGGTTCTGTTGCATTCTATTGCATATTGATTCATATTTCTTAACTCATGGTTAAAAATGCCTTAGTCATGGAAGCAGGCACCGTAATCACAGTGCTGCAGTGCAAATTTTTCTGATAATCCCAAAGTCATGACCAAAAGAGCCTTCCCAGGCCCACAACCTTTACTCACAAAAACAGTCCCATTGATAAGATGACACCGAATACACACCGCAGTTCTAAGGCAATGAATTCAATTAATATCTTTCATGTTGATTTTCTGATCATAGGCGGACTGTGCCATATGGGCTTGGTGGCCCTTCTCGATCGAGGCGGTCTCTGGAAGATACAGCCCCTTGGAAGCAACCAGAATCTAGCAAGAGATGCCGATGTGCCCACCAAAAAGACAAGAGGTGTCTGAACTTCTGCCAGACAGGAAAAGAACTCTGGTGGGTTACTATTATTATTATTGTTGTTGTAATCAGTTTTGAACTGCTCTCATTGTAAAGGGCCAGGTTATGGTACATCTGCTCATGTTGGTATTTACTCAGGAGAATAGTCCCAGGGAAGTCAGGGGCACTACTTGCCTGACAACTCACCAGCATCATTAAGGATACCGCAATCTGGCCCAGAAGCCTCTGTTACATTTCTTAGCTTAAGAAGATGGATCATGTAAAAGTGTAACCAGGTAGATTGAAGCCTTGTTTTTTAATAGCAATATTGTTTTCTTTTATTTAACCAGGGCTCAGTCCACAATGGAGAAGGGCTGGGATCATCTTAACAAAGGTGAAGATTGCATGGGACTTGGACGGAAGTGTGTGCACAGGCAACTACTTAACAGCAGGAAAATGAGAAGGTGAGCTACCGTACCCGCTCCTGAACAGGCTGATGATATGAAGTTTCAATAAAGTATCCACACAGCAACTGATCCTATTCCCAGTTGAATCAGTGTGAGTTTAGCCTCTGACTTCAACAGGGAGCAGAATGGAGCCCTAAAACATTGACGCTTTCTTATGATTGTTGCTCATCCTATAAATCAGGGGTGGCCAAACTTCCTGACCCTCCGAGCCAAATAAGACAGTCTTCGGAAGTTCAAGAGCAGGGACGCACCTGCCCGGGCTTCTGCCCCATGGGAGGCACTTGCTGGGGCTTGGAGCATTAGCCCCACTCCTGTTGAACCCCCGACCCCAGCAAACGCACCCTGCAGGGCTGAAGCTCTGAGACCTCCTTCCCCACTGGGCATAAGCCCCTCCCCCCCCCCCACTCTGCTGAAAAGTAGAGGGCTTCCCCACAAAAAATCTGGTAGGTGGAGAAGGGAGGTGGGGGTGAGTGCAAAATGCTGCCAGTGTAAACTACCACACAAAGGGGTAAGGCTGGGAAGAGACAGGACCTCGGAATTAGGACTTCTGGGTTCTGTTCTCCACTTTGCCACTTACTTCCATGGGACTCAAGAGAAGGAATATAAGTGTGTAAAGGTTGCACTATCAGACCCTATGTGCCTACAGGAAATTCACTTAGCTTCTCTGTTTCTCACTTTACTCATCTGTAAAAAGGGGATAATACTGACCTATCTCCTTGGAGTGTTGTGAGACTGAATTAAATTAATGTTGAGAGGGCACTTGGAGATCCTCATGTAATAGGTTGAGTGGCATTAGCTGGCAATATTGCAATGCAGTGCAATCCCAGTTGAATGACGTAAGTGTTGCAATGTGATGAAGCCCTATAGGAGTGAACCCACTTTTTCAAAGAACAACTTTGCAGTAGCACCTTCTGTGAGGCAATTTGCACCTTGCCATTTTTGAAGCAATTTATGACTTATTCCATTTCTCTCTAAATAGAATTTGACTATGGATAAAATTTTCAAAAGCGCCAAAGTCCCATTTTCAAAAGTGGCATAGACATACAGGAACAGGAGTTCTATTTGGCTTTAACTGAGATTTAGGCTCCTAAGGGACTAAGTTATTTTTGAAAATGAGATTTAGGTTTCTAAGGCCCAGATCATCAAAGGTATTTAGGCTCCTAACCTCCATTTAAATCAATGGAAGTTAGGAAGTTGTGGATCTGGGCCCAAGTCATCTAGGTGCTTTTGAAAATTTTACCCTTTAGCTGAGTTCACTAAAACTGGGTTCCACTTAATCTAAAAAAACCCAATAACAGTAAAAAGTAGCCAACAACTACAGAATATCATTTAATTTGAATACACACAATTTCTGGGGATTAGGGTTTTCAGACTTGCCACAATATCTAATGGGCTGGATCTTCAGTTGGTTTAAATCAGTACAGCTCCAATGGATCTACGGTAATGTACTCCACGTGAGGACCTGACCCCATAAGTCTAGATTTAGATTTATTTAATCAAAGTCCTGATTATATACACACACACACACTATATATATATATATATATTCACACAAGATTGATCTCAATTTTTATAATAGTATTTGGTGTTTTTCTTGTTTTTACAGACTAGAAGCCATTGGTAACAGTATCAAAGCTTCCTTCAGTATCGCAAAGTTAAAGGCTGCACTCCATGAAGTGAAGAGGCTGAAGCATAACAGAACACATAAAAGGCAAAGCATCTGGGAAAGTCTGAAAACAACTTCTTAGTGGGGAGATCACCAACCCTAACCCTCCTCCATCAACAGTAACTGATAGAGCATTGCCGGAGCTGTTTTGATTTTCACATTCCACGTGGCAAAGGCATGTTATCCTAAATATTAAGCCACCCATCCACAAAAAAAAAATAGGTAGAAGAGAACCGAAGGAAATCTTGTATTTGGACAAGGTAAAAGCAATAAAGACCTAGCAGGTCATCCTTCTGGAATCCAATTGGATGTGTTACATTAACAAACATTGATTGACAGCCGTCTGTCAGGAGGAGAAAGTGAACATTTGAATGTTGCTTCTGAAAAGAAGGTGTAAAATGGAGTGGTGTTGATCAGTTTGGCAGATTTCAGGGAGAAAAATAAAAGACTAATGCCAAAAGACATTGCAAGGAATATCTGATACAGAAACTCCTAAAAAGAAGAGAAATCAAGATTTGAAAGGAGAGACTACTTTTTTTTTACTTATTAATTAAAACAGAAAGTGAATGACACTGTGCTACTTTAATCAGCACTCATTGCATAGATACAAGTCTACCTCACATACTGTATGTTGCACTCCTGCCAAAGTATTTTTACAAAGTATTGCCTTTACTTATCAACCACAACCCTTTGCCTTTTTCAGCAGTGTAGTTTACTAGTACAATCACAGTTATCTGAACGGTGGGGCAGACGTGTTTGTTTGGCTAACCAAGGTTTTGGATAATGAAAGGAATTTTCAACATAAATAATAGACAACAGGGGAGACATGATCTTGTTTAACATAATAGGGAGATTTGGACAACTGAAGGTCTAATAATAGGGGTTGTACTGTATTGCCGGTTGCCAATAATCCACTGACCCTGATGTGTAACAGAAAGTGTTGCTAGATCAAGGATTTCTTCAGCGTCTGTCTGATGTAAATGTGTGGAGACAGAGGGTTGTTTAAAATGAAACCAAAAGGCTAATATTGGGTGACTGTTTATAGCAGTGAATTTACTCACATTATTGAATTTGCTGACTGAGGTCTGATGGAATTTTATGATGTGCTTATTTTTTTAACAAATATTTATGTCTCTACAAATTATTCATTTATATTTACCATGTTGAATATACATTGGAATGGGCCATATTGGTCTATGCATGTTTTATGTATTTCTGTGTGAAATCGGGAAATGCTTTGTGCCTGTCAAGGTAAATATCTTTAGAAATAAATATTTTTAACTACTGTATTGGTCTGATGGTTAATATTCCCAGATGTCAGAAAGATGGCTGGAGTAAGGCTGGGCCTTCCCTGGGACTGCCCTTGGACGCAGTGGGAAGGCTTATGTGTTCCAATGGTCCTGAGAGTTATGCCAATGGAAGTTTTAACTCCTGGTGGGTGCACCCAAGCCAGACGGGTGAAAAAGGACCAGATGAAAAGCAGCCCACTGGTCCTCCAGGTGGGGCAGGAGGCTGAGTGAGAGGTCAGCAATCTATCCTCCTGAAAAAGTGAACTCATAAAGTAGCCATTCTGGCAAATGGCATGATAGCTGGGGAGCGGAGCCTTGCTTGTGCCCTAAGAGATGTCTAACAGGGTATACAAGGATTCACATTCAAAAATTCAGTAACCTTGCTAGGGTTGGATACATGTGAAGAAATATTATATCCAGAGGAACTAAGCCTCCTCCCAGCAAAGTTAATGGCAAAACTCCCTTTAACTTCAATAGGACCTAGACCAGATCCTGAGGTATTCATAGGAAAGATGGATCCATAGTTAACATTTGCATCGCTCCAAGTCCTTTGGCTTAAGGCGGCTGCACCTGGATGGATGCTGCTTGAAGGGACTATATGCCAGGTAAATCAAACAAGAAGAGGAGGCTCAAAAAGTAACTCTGACCATGCGATGAAATTTGTTATCAAATCCCACAGCCAAAGGAAATAGAGCTGGTAAAAACTTGTCAAACAGAACATTCTTTGTTTTGCTTGAAAAACCAGGCTTTTTAAAATGAATCATTACATTCGGCCAACATTTTGAAAATTTGTTTTATTAAGAACACAAATGGAATGAAAATGCATTTGAAATGTTGAAACATCCTGCAACCCTTCCATATATTCGTGACCGGTTTGTTTGCTGGCATCCAAAGAACACTTATATACTGGGTGCTGTAGACTTCACTTTGTTACTCATAGACTTATAGACTTTAAAGGCAGAAGAGACCATCGTGATCATTCTAGTCTGACCTCCTGCAGGCCACAGAACCTCATCCTCCCGCTCCTATAATAGACTCATACATTTTTTGTGATATTTCAGTTAGACACAGGGCCAATTTCTCCTCTCAGGTGCTCTGGGGAAATTCCATTGAGACCAAGATGGGCTGCCCTTGTGTGAAAGGGGAAGTGTAAACTAATTACAAACCAGACTTTTCAGGAGAACCAGACTCCAGCGGGGGTCGCACCCTTGATCTCTTGTGTTTTAAAGGGAATAGGCCCTTTGACTGCTTTAGCAGATAGGATTTGGTGACCCTTGTCAGGTGTGAAAAGACCTCATTAAAGTTCATTCCTTTTCCACTGATTGACCTCCGTTGTTAAATAAATAAATAAATACTCCAGGCTATGCTTCTTCCCCTGCTTTCTGGCTTAAGTGAAACACAAACATACAGCATGTTCAACATCATCTTCCACAAGACTAGCATCATGCCGGGTGACACCACAGGAATCAGCAAGGCAAAGGTGTGAACTGAGGCATGTAAGCAGACTAGGATCAGAGAAAAGCAGTCCCCTCACTCCAGCCTGCAGCCATGGTCACTGTCAGGGAAGGAAGGAAAAATACAGTTTGAGAGTCAGATGACTTGGGCTGTGGTTTAGTTTGGTTTGTTTTTTTGACATTTTTCTTATATCACCACCTATTTTGGTGGATAGCAGAATGGTGGTTCCACCTTAGCTATGGTTCAGAGTGGCTAATTATTTAAAACACAACTGTTCCTAATGCTCTTAAATCCACATGTTGATTCAGATTGTCTCAATATTTGCTGTGCCTTATGAAGGTGTAGTGTAGGGTTAGTGGTCCAAATATGGGGTTATTTGAGCAAGGAGATCCTGAGATATCACACCCTCTCCCTAAAAATCCTGGTTACAAAATCACTTGGTTCTTCTAATAGTTTTTGTACCTGTCCAGAGCTCAAACGGCTCTAATCCTTCCCAAATATGATCTCAGCCCCTCAGGATTTAATTCAGCTAATGCATAGCACCCATTGCCCCTGTGGGGAAGCAATATCTCCAAAGCTATTTAGGCTTAAGTTTAGAATTCCACATTGGGTCAAAGCTTAATTGACATGCACTAGAGAGTAAAATACATATATGCAGAAAGATTCTCTTTCCAAGTTTTCAGAATGGCAGGAGGCATGACTAAGCAACCTTAATTGTGCATTAACAAAGTTTTTGGGCAGTTACTAATGGCTCTGGACATAACTCTGTTTCAACTGGCACCTGAAAAGATGTGCTGAAAATGGATTTAAAATCAAATAAAGCAAAAAAAGTCCTGTTAGGGCTCTTCATGACTGTGCCCACCTTGGTGCTATAAACTGCACTCATGTGCTGGTAGGGTGCTACCACGCTGTATATGGCAGAGAGTCTGTCTTGGAATTGCCCAAACAAGGCCCCCATACAACAACCAGTGAGACTATCTTCATTATCTTAAAGGCCTACAAAGGGCAAAATACACTCTAAAACCGTGAGAAACAGAGTCACTTTCCTGGTGATGAGCATACATCTGTGGCTAGAATAGATAGGTGACAGAAAACTGAAACACAGGCATAGGTGGAATTTAAAAGTCAGTTTATTGATGTGGTCATGAAAAAGGGAACACAAGCTATTTTTAAGTCCAGGTTCCCTCAAATACAAATGTATTGAGGTGTCCCCAAGTTCTTTTCTTTCTCAAATTAAATAGCCAACATATGTCAATATCGCTTCTGCGCAAAAGAAGGGCTTAGTATGTTGAGATATTCTTTGCTGGGATTGCTGGAATAGGGCCCAGCCCTTTATGAAATATATGTTACTTGGCATAAACCCACTCAGGCAAAATTCCTATTGAAACCAATGGACATTTGCCCAGATTCCAGGCACTATTTTAATCAAACTAAACCTACAGCAATTATTTAATTAAATATAATTTGCAATCCGTTCTTGATCAGCCAATTTTGTTTCTTTTTTCTGGGCAAAGATTGATTTGATTGAAATGGCAAAATGAGGCATATAAAAGAAACAAGGATTTAAAACATGACTCAAACTGTATTTATTTCAGGAAAATAATATGATGATACTGGAATTCTTTGCACCTTATCTACATGATTCTGACCTAATTTTTCCACTAATGGCTACTCTAATCTGTGCCACGTTATCACAAGCTGTCCCACATTAAAACATCCATAATGTCCTAATGTTACATATGTTTAGCGTTTACTCAGCCAGACATCAGCCTCTTTGTTCATGTTTCCTTGTGCTAGGATAAATATAGTCTTTGCAATACATTGCTGTGTTTACAAACACAGTGAGCTGGATAACCAGGGTTTGAAAGATAGCTGGCTGTTTGCTTTCTCGATGGCAGATTATTTTCCATTGTGTATATAAACCCGTATCAATTCCCAGTCTGACTTCATCAGCATCGTGGCACTATTAATAGGTTTCTCATGGTATCAAATCCAGTTTCCTGTCTCAGCTGATGTCTTTATTTAATTTAGAATCCTCACTTCATATTTTAGGAACCAGGTAGAAATTAGGACCTATGAGCAATTAGGTCCGTATGCTCATAAACTATGGTGATAGCCACAGGATGGATAGAATGCTGGGGGTAAAATACAAAGACGGTAACATTTTTCCTGAGATAAACATTGTATGAGTGGTTTCAGAGTAGCAGTGACAATTCAAAAACTCAGCCAGATTGAGTCTGAATTTTCTCTTTGATTTGATTGAAATGAGATATAAAACAATGTTAGGTGAAAAATGATAGTGAAGCCAACTTTTCGATTTTTCAGTGCCATTGAATAATCAGTCTTATAATAGTTACGTGCATAGGACAAGTGCCTGTAGTTGGATTACTGCAATGAGACCTGAACTCTGTCCTAAATTAGCCTGGTTCAAAGTAATTCTTTGACTTCAGCAGAATCATTACAGGTTTACACCAGTGCAAATGAGAGCAGAATTTGGGCCAGAAAGTCTCTGGCCTTCCTTGTAAGACTTTGATGTGGCAAATCAAAGTTTTGGCTGTGTCCTGGTAGAAGATCTAAAGTCTTTTTTTTTTTTTTACCAGAATGTAGTTGTTAAAAACAAATTTAATAAAAGCCACTTTTGAAAGTAACGGAACAACTTTCCTGACCAGGACTTAATTCATTGAAAGTTTAAATCAGAGACGGACAAACCCCATGGAATTTGACATTTTATGAACCTGTCCAAGTATTCTTTTGGATTTGCAAAACTGGTTTGAGTTAACCAGCTATTTCTCCTGTAATTTAAGACCTCCCTCCCCACCCCACCCCCATCCCCAAGGGAGATTCAGTTTAAAAAACAAACATGTTTTTCTAGCTAAGGGAAAGTCTATGTTATGTACAAGAGATTAAAAAACAGCCTCCAAAAAAGCTAGGCTGACTTCAAAGGTGCCTTATTTATGCTACATTGTATTTACATTTTCCCTTGCCTCCTTCACCTCTTTTCATGAGTTTAAAGTTACGCACATGTCTAAGCACCTCATTGAACTGGGGCCACTGAGATTAAGAATAGTCTAATGAAGTCCACAGGACTACTCATCTGCTTAAAATTAGGCATGTGTGTAAGTACCTTGCTGAATCAGGCCCTCTGTATTCGTCTTCCATTCTGTCCTTTTTTTTTATTTCTATTTTTTCATGGGATTTCTATTTTTTCTCCACCCTCCTATTTTTCACTTTCTTTCACTCCTAACTAGATCTTGAACCCAATAACATTCAAATTAAAGAAAAAAGTTCAAATCCACAGAACTCTAGTGGGTTAAAAAATTAGGCAAAAATTTCATTGCTAGCTGAAATTTACAGTCACTGCAGCTGACGCTGTGTTTCATTTCAAGCTGTTAAGGTCTGGTATCAATAATGCAAACAACCTTAGGGCTTGATCCTGCAATGCACCAACCTCTCTGGCCATTGACTTCAGTAAGACTGCGCACATGTTTAAAGATAAGCACATGCTTAAGCGTTATGCTGAATCCGTGTCGGAACACCCAACACCTTGGCGGACTGAGCCCCTCATTGAGGATGAAAGGATTTCTTATTACTTCAGTCTGCCCTGAACTTGTTTATCTACTTCTGCGGGCGTGGTTGGAGTACTATGGTACAGAGTGTAAAACAAGAACAGTGACATTATCCACAGACACCTCGAGGATGGCCTCTGGGATCTCTCCTAATGGCTGTCCATCTCAACCGACATAAAGGGTTTGAGCATTAGCCTGCTAAACCCAGGGTTGTGAGTTCAATCCTTGAGGGGGCCATTTAGGGATTTGGGGCAAAAATTGGGGATTGGTCCTGCTTTGAGCAGGGGGTTGGACTAGATGACCTCCTGGGGTCCCTTCCAACCCTGATATTCTATGATTCTATGATTCTAAAACCAGGCATTTTTTCTCATACGCAAACTACCTCACCCATCCATCAGAGACCTGACTTTATGATGTGAGCAGGCACATTGGGATCAGAGTCTTGTACTGCAGGATGAGTAACTGACACTGGGAAGAAAATCAACCTGACTTGCTGCGTAGGGTCTGATGCGTTTTACTTTCTGCTTTCCATGCACTCATCGTGGTGTGCAAGTACGTGAAGAAGAATAGAAGCAGGAGGCCTGTGCAAACATATCCCTTACATTGCCTGAAGCTGTTCTTAAAATTAATTTTGAGAACATTTTAAGTCAAATACAAATAGTTTAAATCAGTGGTTCTCAAACTTATTTGATCTGGGGGGTCCCCTTCTTTGTGCCTGTAGTCATTTACGTCCCCGTCCCCCTCAAGTACATATACCACCACCCAGCTCTGAAGGCAGAGCGGAGAGCAGCAGGTCCTGGTCAGGTACCCGGCTCTGAAGGCAGAGCGGAGAGCAGCAGGTCCTGGTCAGGTACCCGGCTCTGAAGGCAGAGCGGAGAGCAGCAGGTCCTGGTCAGGTACCCGGCTCTGAAGGCAGAGCGGAGAGCAGCAGGTCCTGGTCGGGTACCCGGCTCTGAAGGCAGAGCGGAGAGCAGCAGGTCCTGGCTGGGTACCCGGCTCTGAAGGCAGAGCGGAGAGCAGCAGGTCCTGGTCGGGTACCCGGCTCTGAAGGCAGAGCGGAGAGCAGCAGGTCCTGGCCGGGTACCCGGCTCTGAAGGCAGAGCGGAGAGCAGCAGGTCCTGGTCGGGTACCCGGCTCTGAAGGCAGAGCGGAGAGCAGCAGGTCCTGGTCGGGTACCCGGCTCTGAAGGCAGAGCGGAGAGCAGCAGGTCCTGGTCGGGTACCCGGCTCTGAAGGCAGAGCGGAGAGCAGTAGGTCCTGGTCGGGTACCCGGCTCTGAAGGCAGAGCGGAGAGCAGCAGGTCCTGGTCGGGTACCCGGCTCTGAAGGCAGCGCCACGCCAGCAGCAGCACAGAAGTAAGGGTGGCAATGTGAAAAGTGATATTCGTCAATATCATTTTTCACAGCAGACTTAGTGATCCAGGGCCACCCTTACTTCTGCGGTGCTGCTGCCAACCCAGGGCTGCTAGCCAGAGCCCCACCGCCTTCAGGTAAGGAATTGTGGAGGGAGCACCTGAGCCCAGACTTCCTTCTTCTTAGCATATGTGCTTCAGGTAGCATGTGACCAGGATTCATCACAGAATTTGGTCTGCTGGCTGGATCATTAGCTTCCCCAGCCCAGGCTGGGTACTGATGGGAAGTGCAACATGAACAATGATCCATGCCCCTGGTGAGTGACTGAGGGAGGGGAAGGAGAACCAGAGCCCGGGTGGCAGAGCCCCAGCTGTCCACTTTATCCCCCCCTCTGGGTGTGCACAGTCCTTCTGAATGAGCCCCAGCCACCGGGGCTGACAGCCAGAGCTCTTAAAAAACAAAAACAAAAAAAGAGCACACAGCTCACATCTCCCTTGACACATTTCCCTGTCTCTTGGGAGACCTCCCCCATAGTTTGAGAGCCATTGCTCTAAATAATAGTGTGAATGCCTTGCATGTATATATTGTATTTAATAGTATAATATAACATACATCCATGACAAACAACCCCTAATATAAGAAAGAAAGGAGATTTTTAAAAAGAATTTATCATTTAAATATCCATAATAGGCGATAGGTCTCACTTTAATCCGTTTTAACCCCTTACATAACTGTATAGTTTGCTTTGCTTCTGTGGTAGTCTCACACTGCTTCTAACATTGCACGCACACATGTCCCCGATAGGGGCCCAACTTATCCCTTCCCTATCGTTTCCTTTATTGTCAACTTAACAAACAGATGAGCTGCCGGAGCTTACCCTGGGGCTGCCCTGTTTCTAAGGTTGCTTCTTATAAGACGCCTCTGTCACTGCTCCTAGTTCTTTTTACCTCAGAGAAGAGACCCTCAGTCCATTTATGGACTTCTGGACCTAACCAGCGTGGTTGCCTGAGTGAGTCAGCAGTATAGCCCTGCATCGCTGTACAATGTCACAGAACCTGACACCCTGTGACAGAATTAGTTCCTGGTTAGACAAAAACTGTTTATAAAGCTTCACATTTTGTCCATCTGATCAATAACACTGTTTACAAATGATTGCATTGAAGATATGTGTTTTATTTTGTACTCTGTATAGGGTGTCATCCCCTACTAATGTGCAGCCTGAATTAGCAGGTAGGTCCATTCAACTTCCTCTGGAACTAAACCTTCTGTCTAATGTGAGAGTATTAGAAGGCTCACTATTTATGATGCTCTTTCTTTATTCTGTTATTTCTGTCCATCACCCTCAGTCCTGGCTTGCTACTTTTTAATACATTGAAACAATAAACAAATGCAAAGTTCAGCCAGATGTAACTGGGAGCCTGAGTCAGATTTTGAAATTCTGATTGCAAAGCAATTCTTAAAATGCCCCTTAAAGGTTTTATCAGTGTGCACAGCCCGTTTTTCTGAATCCGTTTCTCCAGCTATAGTGTCCTTGTACTATCAGTGTTTCCCAGCACAGAGCCTCAGCTAGTGTAAATTGATGAAACTCCCTTGATTTCAGTGGAGTTACACTGATTTGCACCAGCTGAAGAGCAGATTCAGAGTTTTGCATGCGTTATAGTGAGCACTTGTACGTGGTTGGCGAAACCACATACAAATAGCCTCTTAAAACGAAATTGTGCACAACTCTTTAATGTGCAGTAGAAGGTGCTTCTAGCCATTTTCTAATTTTCAAAAATGCTCGTCTAGGTTCTTTCAAATATCTTTTGGCTTTGGCTGTACACCACATAAGGATCTGACGGTTGATTTTCCCCACTGAGGCCTGGTATATAGTACATTCAGATCTCTTTATTCCTTTGGCTATTGGGACATATTCCTGCTATGTGCAGCTCAGCAGGTTCCACGCAATATGATTTTTAAGTGATTCATTTAAAGTTACCTCACCCATTAGGCTGCTTCCCACCTGAATACTTGAGCTCTTTGCCCTGATCCATAGCTCACGGATGTTACTGAAAAGACTGTCATTGAACTGAATGGGCTCTGGATCCTGCCCTTTAAGACCAATTCAGTGATTCAGTGGTATATTGCCATAGTTTACTCTTTAAAAATAAATACATAAATAAACTATTCTGTTGAGTAATAATTTCTCATTATGTGGATTTCTTGAAGCAACTATAGATGGATGTAAAAAGAAAAGGAGGACTTGTGGCATCTTAGAGACTAACAAATTTATTTGAGCATAAGCTTTCGTGAGCTACAGCTCACTTCATCGGATGCATGCAGTGGAAAATACACTGGGGAGATTTATATATACACAGAGAACATGAAACAATGGGTGTTACCACACTGTAAGGAGAGTGATTACTTAAGGTGGAGCCATTACCAGCAGGAGAGCCGAGGGGGGCGGGGGGCGGGAAAAACCTTTTGTAGTGATAATCAAGGTGGGCCATTTCCAGCAGTTGATAAGAATGTCTGAGGAACAGTGTGTGTGTGTGGGGGGGGGGAAATAAACATGGGGAAATAGTTTTACTTTGTGTAATGACCCATCCACTCTCAGTCTCTATTCAAGCCTAAGTTAATTGTATCCAGTTTGCAAATTAATTCCAATTCAGCAGTCTCTCATTGGAGTCTGTTTTTGAAGTTTTTTTGTTGAAGAATTGCCACTTTTAGGTCTGTAATTGAGTGACCAAAGAGATTGAAGTGTTCTCAGACTGGTTTTTGAGTGTTATAATTCTTGACGTCCGATTTGTGTCCATTTATTCTTTTACGTAGAGACTGTCCAGTTTGGCCAATGTACATGGCAGAGGGATATTGCTGGCACATGATGGCATACATCACATTGGTAGATGTGGAGGTGAACGAGCCTCTGATAGTGTGTTAAACTTCCAGGCAAGCAGCAAAACCCCTTATTTTTTCGTAGGCATTTCGGCCCAGATCCTGCCAGTCAAATACAGCTTACGCACACTCCTGCACCTGTATGGAGCCATCGATAACTTTTTTAAACAGTGTTTATTGTGTGTTAAGGCTGTAAAGTCAAGCACTCAGAAGTTGGGCAACTTTAATTCTGGCATTTCTATGTAATGTAAGAGGCAGGGGGTCCTGTGAATAAAATATAATGTGATCATCTGATGAAAGACTGTACCAGAATGCACATGCGATCTTAATTGTGATATTTCCTGACTGTTGAGTGTGTATGTATAAAATGTGATGAAAGTGTTTCTGATCTTGAGTGACTCCATTGACTAGGAAATGTATGTGGAATCTTGTTTCCTTTCCATTACCAGAAAAGTCCAAACTCAAAGGGTATTCGTCCCCGATTTATACCCTATTTAAACCCCATTTAAGGCAGTGGCTAGCTTAATATAAGTAAACCGTGTGAGTACTTTTCCGAAAGAATGTCTTGCGCTGTCTGTTCAAAACATCACACCAGTTACACAATCCCACAGGCAACAATACAGAACTGTTGTGTTAGCACGGAACTTACATCCATTCCATTCCGTATGCGTCATGAGCCTAAAGTGTTCCGGTGAAAGATTTCTCTGAGTTCATGTGTTTACAGTGAAATTTCAGGTTTCTTAATGTGTGGGTCTGGATGTGGGTGAGAGAGTGTCTGTGCACTCAGTTTTTACTCTCTCAACAGCACAGCTCAAAAGTCTGAGTGTTTTATAGACTAATCTGTTAAAAAGACAAAACAGGCCCTTTTTTTTGCCTCCTCACTGCATTCCAGTTTATTTAGCCACTCTATGGGGATCTGACAGGGGCATTGTTGAAGAGACAGAGAGAGAGAGAACCTATGGTTTGGGTGACATTAGAATGCTAAGAAAAGCCTCTTTTTCACTTGATGGACTAACAAATGGGATCAGGTATCGGAAAGCCTGACAAAACAGCTTAAGAAATGAAATATGCAGCAAATGACTGCCCTATACATCCTACCTGGCCTTAGCTACAGTAACAACTTTGGAGGGGAGCTCATGCAGAACTGCCCTACTCTCCCCACCTGACAGGCACAAAGATCTGATAAATTGCCAGAACTAATTGTTGCCGTGACAGGCCTTTGATCTTTGGAAGACGCAATTTATAAATGGCGAGTTCGCTTACACGCCACTGCTGATGGAGCTGTTGAAATAGTCATAAAATCAATAATATCTGCACACCAGGGATCCTTTTGCTTTTCACCATTTATTCTGAGGATGGTTCAAAGCGACTGCAAATCCTGATCCACCTCCAATATGTCAGGCTTGATAGTAGAGAGAAATGTGAAAAGAAGGCACACCCCAGACTTATACAAAGTAGAAAGCTTTGTTGTTTTATGGGTTTTTCTTTGCTTGCCAAGACCAGACCCTGAGCCATATAAACATTTGGGGTGGGGATAGGGTGGTGGTGATCTAGTGGTTAGAACAGAGTACTGGGTATCAGAACTGCTGGGTTCTGTTGATAACTCTGCAACTGACTTGCATGTGTGGCTTTAGACAAGTGAAACCCCCTTTGTGCCAAAGTACAGTTTACCTATCTACTGAACAGGCATAATAACAATAACGGTTTGTTGGCGCGCAGGCCATCTACATATCCCAAAGTAATTTGCAAACATTAAGAGCCATAGTCATTTGCTGGTACAAATGGATGGAAGTCCATTAAAGTCAATGGAGGGGCGCAATTTAGTGTCTTTGGTCCTCAACTTTTTCTTCAAGAGCACATCCTGAATATTACACTGTGGGTTGTGTTGTATAGTTCCACAGGGACTCTGAAAGGGGCTGGGTTGGGGAAGGAATCCTCTCCCTATGCTGCAAGGTAGTGCCACAAGCCACTACTGCAGCACTTAGACAGCTGTGTTCGTGGTGGTCCTAAATCACCTTGTTGGCAGAGGGAAGATAGGAGGGCTTGTGGCTTTCTAAACACAACTAATGCTGCCTAGCACCATCACATTGAGAATACTTAGGAAGTGGCCTGGATAAAGAATTCATGGAAGGGGTTACTAACTCCACAATAGCATGACCCCGTTATGGAATTTCCCCAGCTGTAGGGGGTTTATTTTTTCTACCTTGGAGTGGCACAAGTTTTTTACTGTATTTTATTTTTTTCACTTTGGCTGAAAAGATACCTAAACTCTGTCATTGAAATGTGACATCTTAAACATAAAGGGCCAGGGCCTCGACTGGTCTAGAACTCCACTGACTTCCATGGAGCTGCCCTGACCTAGAGCAGCTGAGGTCTGACCCAGCATGACAAGTGTTGTATCAGCTCAATGGGGCACCTCCATAAGCAGCAAGCTTCACAGCTGGCCTGGTAGAGGAAGGAACTGTTGAAAATTGATTCACTGGCTGACACAAAAGAGGGAAATTCAATGTGTTGTTTCTAAGGGGAGGAAAAAGTACTTGAATTTAGCAGAAAACTCCTCACTTACATTCCTGAATTCTTGAAACAAGAGAAAAAGGATGAGGGATGTTCGCCTTTCAGCCCTTGGCTCAGATGCCCATGGATGAGTTCCCACCTTTCCAGTGAAACCCAGTTACATGAGCTGACACAGAGCTTTACTACCACCCAGAACGTACAAGCCCAGCCCAGCTGAGACACTTTGCCTTTGGGCAGTTAGAAGCCAGAAGCGCAAAGGGCAAAATCGTGCAATAACACACCTGATGAAATAAAAAGTTCTGGGCTGATCCTGCAAACCTTTCCTCCCTTTCCTCTGCCATACTCCAGTGAGCAGTCCGACTCACGGGACTACTCGGCTGAGTATGACTGTCTCATGCGAATAAATTCTGCAGGGTCGCAAGCTGTATGATTAGCATTCAAATATTCTTGAAATCTCAGTCTTGGATACTATCTGAGGGGAGGCTAATAGTAACTCCCAGCAGCCCTTGCTTATTTCTGGGGACTTTATTGTGGCTTGTATTTGCACACAATCGTAGCTTTGAGTACAATCACGTGTCCTGTCCCTGATTACTCTGCTGAGAGAGCACACATTAAAAATGTAGCCACACAGAGAGAACACACTCATGAGTATGGAAAAATAGGAGGTGCCGATCGATGCTTCACTTTCCATCATTCCCTGAAAGGTCCTGCGCACACATGGGGATTTGTAATTAAGTCTGATGCTGTTACTCTGGTGCTGAGAAATCTCACATATAGACTTGCCCAGACCAGCCAAACTCTCTTGAAGTGTTATGTATTAATACAAACTAAGGCTGGCAGTCACTTTGATTAAATCACTGTCCCCATGACATCATGCAGTCATTAGATCAATAAATAAGATATACAAAATATTTTTTAAGCACACTAACGCCAGCATGTTCAATGGATACACTCTCCATGAATCTGATCTGCACACACTTATTTATATGACGTTTAAGTTCATTACCAACAACTGTCTAGATTGGGGGTTTGCATGTTATACTGTGCATGTTTCACAAAGAAACCGTACACTGCTAATACTTAAGAGTTTCTTACACACATGCTCACACACAGAGTTCCAGCTCTGGCTGCTCTCAATCAGGCAAAACTCTCAGGCTCTAATATTCTCTTCACTGTCTTTTAAGGTTTCAGAGTAACAGCCGTGTTAGTCTGTATTCGCAAAAAGAAAAGGAGTACTTGTGGCACCTTAGAGACTAACCAATTTATTTGAGCATCGGATGCATCCGATGAAGTGAGCTGTAGCTCACGAAAGCTCATGCTCAAATAAATTGGTTAGTCTCTAAGGTGCCACAAGTCCTCCTTTTCTTTTTACTGTCTTTTAAGCTTCTCCTTATCATTAATCTGGGCAAAGAGCTAATGGTCAATGCTACTTAGGGCATTCTTAGGGCTGGGAATAAACATATAAAGTAACAAATGAATGCAGAAAGGAGTCATGTGTATTAGATGAGATAACAGGTAGTGTGCAGACTTCCAGCGGAGAATAAAATTGTAACTAATAATGTCTTCAGAATCTCTAAAAATGATCAGCTGCCAGTGCAGGAAATTTAATACCAAGAGCCAGCAGGTGTAAATTGAATGCAAGTTTGATTGGAGAATGAGAATTTGTTACAACCTTTGGTTTCTGAACTTGGATCTATAGGACAGAACTGCCTTAAACTGATATAATTTCATGGATGGTCCAATGATCTAATATCTTTGAAGATGCAACAAGACATAGGTAGGAATGAGGCAGTAGGACAAATTAGAATTAATGCAAGATTTTGATTGCAATTTTAATTTTCTGATCATAAGACTCTGATAAAAATGAGAATGATCAAATGCCTACTAAAATGAAAATAGAACTAAATCAGATAAACTACAGGGAGGTTACTGAGCATGTGTAATGTCCCAAGTTTGGTATTAACTCACTGACAGTTAAATATCCTAGAATTTGTTCTTTGAAACTGTCATTGATACTAAAGTACAACGGTGCTTCACAGCTGATTAGAGTGTTTACATGGTGATTCATCATCACACTACTTAGAATCTGTCCAAGTGGTGGGGCAGGCATTGAAGAGGAATACAATGACCTAGTTTCAGGAGGAATGATTAAGTGTGGCGATACTAGGAGGTCTGGAGAAGAGACTTTGATTGTTTTATTAGAGAGACAATTAGGAGTCATTTCCAAGGAGAAGAGATTGTTCTTAAGATATGATATGAGGTGTCTGGGGAGGCCAGGTAGGTGGAGCGAGGCCAGGAAGCTTATGCTGAGGGCAATGTGAGAGAAGGAGGGGTTGAGTGCAATGGTATTTGAAGGGTGTGACCAGCTGATATGCTGTACTAGTGGATGGAAATGTACTTGGCCCAACCTAGCTTCATCAGTTTTTGGTCAAAAATGATCAGTGTTCAGTTTTTCTAGGGAAAAAGCTCTGGTTGAGATAATGAGAGAATAACAATGTCAATAATAGGAAAGCTATGTTATAAACCGAAGACATAAGGATTAAATACAGCATTAAGAGAAACATCCCACACTATGCTCTATTATTCTAGTATCTGTGAAGTGCTGGATGCTGGTGAATCGGAGAGATTAATTACATATATTTGGTAAAATTAAATTCTGAAAAAAATATCTGCCAGAAAGAGGCTGGGCATTAAGCATGAAGCAAGTGTGGATATGTCGGCTGTGTCTCAAACGTCCCCTGGCAAAATGCTTCTTTAGCAGGATGAATTACCAGACACTTACAGGAGAATATTTTGCGGCATGAGAAAGTCCTTTCCTGAAACAAAAGGGAAGGGTGACTGTAACAGAATAGTCTGTCCCTTAAGGGTAGTCATGCTTAGTGGTCAGCCCATTCCAACCACGTGGCATGGCCTTAAGGGGTTGGAAAGCCCAACAGATATAGATATATAAAAGGACCTAACGGGGATATGGATAGGGAGGAAGTGGTCTCAGGAATGAATGGTGCTTGGAAGGAAATCCCATCATTTTACCCTTAAGAGCCTGGGGTCTGGAGCTTGCAGAGAGGGAGGGGCAAGGCTCTCCTCTCCCCCAACCAATTGGGGATGAGCTGGGGACCGGCCTATAGGCTGCCTTCTTTCTCATAGCAGGGCAGACACCAGGACACATAATCAGGGCTGAATCCCTGCAGCCTGAGGGCTACTTAAGGAAAGGGGAGAAGCTGGCAAAGGCCAACCCACAACTCAGCTCTAGAGAGGAGAGATAAAGGCACCTGCTTCAGAAGGACCAGAGGGTCTTATTAACAGAACCCAGCTCCAGAGAGAAGAGCTGGGGGGGGACTCCCGTCTGAGGAGAGAGTGAGGGACTAATTAACACATACCACTTCTAAGAGGGAGCACTGGGGACTCCTGCTTAAGGAAGGACTAAAAAGGAGTAACCCACAGAAGGGACCAGAAAGGGTTCTAGGAAAGACACCATTTCCCGATATGTGAAAGAAGAGTATCATGAAGGAAGGAGCTAGAGACTGCTAGCTGGACTGAGCCTGAGACAACGAATTTCCTATCATGGTTATGATGGCTGTTAATAACTGAGACACTCAGAAGGGCCCGCATTTTGATTAAAAAGTTTGGTCTGGACTTGTCTGTAACCTGTGTGAAGGGAGACCGAGGCAGGGCTCACCCATGCCCCCAGACCTGGTCACAATGGGTTGTGCCTGAGTGACCTGCACGTCATCGCAGTGACTAAGAGATAATTACTTTCCTGTAGATGTGTTTCTTGAGATTAGCACTCTTTGGTCGGGGTTTCTGAGCTATTCGAACCAGCAAACAGATAGGTCACAGCACATCTTTTTACTCAGTTGCCAGTTAGTTCCTTTCAAAGCACAAAGTGGGAGCACTTTGAAAATGAACTCTAATTAAAAATGAAGGTAAAAACAGAAAGTTGCAGAACTTAAACTCTGGGACAAGGGTGGGCGAGTGCCAATCTGTCAAAAGTCTTATCTTAAGAGAACTGTTCCAGTTTAGTAATTTTCCGTTGGCCAAAGACACACCATCTTGACACATTCCCACTCTTGGAAACCTGAAAGCTCCAGGGATGTCTCTAGAAGTAATGAGAAGTGAGAGTTGGGAAACAATCTGAGAGCACAAAGAAAAAAACTGAACAAGGCATCATTTAAAAATTGTATTTATAAGAATAAAAAGGCAAAAGATGAGCAACAGAATCAAAGGGAAATCTATAAATCAATAAAACTCCAGAGGAGTAGAAGACATTGGGTGTTCTTAAGAACTGTAACCACAGCAGACAAAATCTCTGCTCCTCTTTGGTGAATGGATTCGGCAAAGATCATCTAGATGCTTTGAAAAATTTCTTGGATAGAACCAGATGTAAAAGATTTACCTTTCACAGAATGGATCTAGATGTGACCTTCAAGTTCAGAAAATTGGACTTTGGATAAAGCCTCTAATCTGTTCTAGATTTAAGCTGAGGGACCTCTTGAAAAGGAGTTTATGGAAAAAGATTTCACCAATGTGAATATGCAGAAAAATGCTGGCCACATTATTTATTCATTATTATTTATTTATTTATTTTTACCACAGTGCCTAAGGGTCCTAGTCATATATCAGGATCCCATTGTGCTGAGTGCTGTACGAACAGAACAAAAAACTCCTTGCCCCAAAAAGCTAACCATCTAATAATTGACTGATTCAGGTGCAACCATCACTACCTGAGGAAGGAATACAGAAGGCATTCATGGTACAGCCATATCTTTGAAGAATTTAACATTTGGTAGATTAGGCACTAGAGCGTGCAGCTCGCTCACTCAATGAGTTCAAGTCACTGCCACCAAGAAAAGAACATTCCATGTAAGACACTTCAACTCAGAGTACTGAGTAGTTCAAAAGGAGCTCAAGTTTAATTAGGAGCACGTTAATATTCCATAACATGGAAGCTTTTTAAAATGATGCTAAGGGATTGCAGAGAAATTATCCTATGCTCAAAATGTTCATAAGAGGCCACAACAGCTACCAGATGAACTCCTGGGGAAATTGACATTATCCCAGGTTCCAAGAGGAGAAGCAGGTAGCTGAACAGTTTTCGCTTGGAGTACATGAAATAATCTATATACCTCTTTCTGCAGCACACCTCGAGCTTTTCCTACTTGTATGTCCTTCTAAGGAGGTAGGAGGACTTGAGACTTTTGCTTGGAGCCACCAAACTTTCCAATGTCTACTCTTTCAGGAGCCATGTTCACAAAGAAAGGGAATATTTGCTTTCGTGTAACTTTGAAAATCTGGCCCTGTATTGTGTATTATTTTCTATCACTTTTTTTAATGCACACAAGCATTCTATTTGCTTTACCTTCTACCACAGCTTGGGCTGCTACCTTTACTGGCATGCTGTATTCACAACAAATCCTCAGAGGAATCTGCAGGTTCTGAGCCCATCAGTGTATCTGAGAAATTCAGACTCTTCTTTTCCAGTGTGTGTTACATTCCAGTGTGTTAGAACCAGACTTAATGTAATCTGCGTTGTGCTGTCCGGTACCCCAGTGTACTAGCAGTGACTCACAATCCTTCATAATCTTTACTAAGTACACCATTTAGAATGCTTCAGTTTGCCATTGGTACCAACGATACTGGGCACTGTCCGAGACGCAATACTGGACTAGATGGATCTTTGGTCTGCCTTGTAGGGAAATTCCTGTGTCCTTAAACACTTGTTCCCCTCTCAATGGGCCTTGGAATGCTGGACTCCTGTTGACTTCAGTGGAGACTAGATCAGGTGCCATATGCACAATGAAGGACGCAATTGTCATGAAAATAATACATATTTAGGAGGGGGGCAGATTTACCAATCCTTTGCATGCTGCTAGCTAACCTTAACTTTGTGCTCGACCATTCAATTATTCATTTTTTGTGTGATTGCTCTGACCTTACGTAAGACCTGCTTTTGGGTTGTTCAGGTTTGAATGGACAGCACCATTTCTTATAAATTATGCTAAGAAATCATGCTATAAACTAATGATTGCTCCTAAACAAAATCCTGGATTCAAACACTCCTGAACTTTTGGGTGTTTAGAATCCACATTTAAATCCTGTAGTTTGCCCGGCTTCCCTATAATCAGAGATTCATAGATTACAAGGCGGCCAGAAAGGAGCATTGTGATCATCCAGTCTGACTTTCTGTAGAACACAGGCCACAGAACTTCCCCACAATAATTCCTATAGAAGATCTCTTAGAAAAGCTTCCAATCTTCATTTAAAAATGGTCAGTAATGGAGAAATCCACCACAACCCTGGGTAAATTGCCTGAATTGGTCTAGCTTCAACTTCCAGCCATTGGATCATGTTATACCATTCCCTGCTAGACTGAAGAGCCCATTGTCAAATATTTGTTCTCCATGTAGGTACTTACAGATATCAAGTCACCCATTAACCTTCTCTTTGTTAAGATAAATAGGTCTATCACTAGTAATTTATAACACAATTAGTACTCCATAGCATAGTTTTGGTTATCATGGTTCAAAATCTTTGATTGTATTGGACAGGGGAAACAATGATAGAATTGTGTTACTCACCACAGTGTTGAGAGATAGTTGTTTGGCCTTGTTCTGGTGCATGACAACGGTTATTAAACACGATTGCTGAATTATGGAAAGGCCCAAAATAAAGGCTTCACGTTCTAACAAACTACAGATAGCAGCAAAAAGATTAAAAAGATAATATGCAGTTTTGAAAATTTCATAGCAAAGAAAATGAGGATTTTTCCCTAGCTCCTTAATACTTCTGGACACATTATCACACTGAGATAATCTTGAGGCTCATTATGAACAGCTGAAAGCTACATCTGTTAAACGCAGAAGAGTATTACCAAAAAAGGTGCACTTCGATAATGGGTGTATTTCTTCCCTTGGACACTCATTTAAAGGAGTTTCATTCTGGTATATATTTAAATGCCATGTCTATCTATCTATATATGTCTAAAAATCTATCTCCTTACACCACTCCTATCACTACACCATCAGACCACCATTTCTAGAAAATCAGTTCATTAATCAGAGATAGAGCATAATCCAAAAACCACTGAAGTCAATCAAAAAATCTCATGAACGTCAATGGTTTTTGGATAAAGTCCTAAGGGCATTTCTTCATATGCCCCATTTCTATTGCATTTCTCTTATCAGGGTCCTTCCTTGATCAGGTATTTGTCGGCAAGGGTTCCATTGCATTTTGGTTTTAATATGTGCAAAATGTATTCTTTTCACAGCTCTGTCCCATTTAAAGATGTAAACGGGCAGATAGTACATGTACAACAGTGGCTGTGCTGTCATTAAATAGACAGAACTATAGTAAAGGGGGGGGAAAGTCATGAGTAAACAAAATCAGAAAAAGAACAGAAAAAATGTACTTGGAACTACTTCAAAAATTTTTAACTCCCCCCCCCCCCCAACCCCCACCAGGTCGAAGTGAAAAGATGACTTTTCATCTTTACCAAATCTTTAACACGAGGACAGACCTGCCAACTCAAGCTATTCTCAAGAGACAGACTTACTGTGACTTCAGAGGCTTCAAAAGAAATCCCCCATCTGGCTCCTCTGCCACAGCCACTGATCACAGGTGATGATATCCAAGGAGACAGGCAACTAAGGTGCATAGAAAAGAGATGGTATTAGAGAATTAAACTAATTATACATCTGCTTAGTTTTTATTCATGTGAGTAGTCCCTTTGACTTCACTTCCACCCACAAGGGGAAAGCTAAGCACATACACAGCTGTTTCCAGGATCAGCGCCTAAGGTCCTGATCCTGCAACATGCCGCACAGGTGAATCTCTGCATCCACACAGAGCCCCATTGACATCAATGGGGGTCTACAAAGGCCAGATTCCCCAGACCCAGCACAGGGCCCCAGCAGCCCATTCCCCTTTCCAGGGCCACCACATGGAAAAGCAGCTCTCCTCCATGGGCCAGCGAGAGAGAGAGAGAGAGAGAGAGAGAGAGAGAGCGCACCAGGGGTCTATCAACGTGGCACAATTTGCAGGATCAGAGCATTTAATTAACGAACTGAAGAGGAAAAGCTCATAGAATTCCAGTAGCACCCATTTCAAAGTGAAAAAGCCGCCCTGAGCAACATGAAAGTAACTGCTGGAAGCCACAGAGGATACAAAGAATTAAAGGGACAGTTTAGTTTAGGCCCTGAATCTAATATGAATAGAAATGTTTTCAAGATCTTTAACTTTACAACAAATAACAGTCTTAAAAAAATTAAACAGCCCCTCGTAGTACTATGAACTCAGACACAACAACATTGTACTAATTTATGAGAATAAAAAAGAGAATCTGGTTAGAAGCAAAAGCATAGTAAGTCACTTCCATGTTGTCTGCAGGAATTGAGACAATAATGTAATAATGCAAGCTTTATAAAATAAATGAATACATTAAACAATATCCTAGTTATTCCCTCCTCTGTTTCTGTCTTTTGGCTGTAAGTTCTCTTGGGCAGTGTCTGTCTGCATTTTGCAACTTTTATGACTCTAAGCACATATTTGAAGCTAAGAAGTGCTAACTAGAATAATATTAATAACCAAAGTGAAATTGCCCAATATCTGGGTAAGGCAGCTTTATGAGCCTTTTGCACCACTGGAGCAGTGCAAAGTGGCTGTACTGAGGCCAAGGGTCTGGCCTTTAATATTTATTTAGTTACAGCTTTCAATAATTGCTTTAAGACTTGAAGTAAAGAGCTGCACAAAGGAAGCCAACTACAGTCCACAATAAGAAGATTTATTGGTCTTACAAACCTCAGAAAATATGCTACATATTCTGCAGCGTCATCTACTGGCACCTTCTCTATTAACTATTTACATACATGCAGATCTAGCGCAATCTCATAACGACAATCTCTCAATCTGTACAGTTTGGCTAAGCAATTGTTTAATTATTAGCTCTTTTGGTTTTTAAAATTTTTCAGTACCTCTTAAAAACAAGAGGAGAGTGGATACTGCTATAAATATAGTAATGTTTGGTGGTGTTATCAATGTAGGGAAGCTAGCTAGAGCCAGTGACTATGCAGTGGAACAGATATACTCTCGCAGGTACCAGCCTAGCCTATAATGCTCAAAGGAGGGCAGGTAGAAGTACCACTGTCTGCCCTTCCTCGGGATTCCAGCTGGGAACCATCAGCTTTATTCTCTACTGGAGAATCCATAGGATTTAATTTCTTCCAATACCTACAACTTGGATGCTTTGTAAATGCTTACTTTTTTTTTTTGATACATACAATTCAGAAACACATAGTAGGTGGGTAAGTTTCTCCAAAGAGCCTTACTGCTCCCAAGGACCCAAGATCTGCAGACCAAGGAGTAGCAAGACTTATTAACAAGAGCTCTGCAAAATACATGGATAGATAATTTGTCAACCTTTCACTACATCTTATTGTGGTAAACTCTGGACGACAGCGTTAGCATGATCACAAAGCTGCAGATTGTTTAGACATGTGACTCCCAGGAATTCTAATGGGATTTAAACAAGTAAAGCTAAACCCCTATGCAGGGCTCATTTCTGCAAAGCGGTTATAGTCCTTACTTACATGGGTAATCCCATTAGTTTCAATGGGACTGACTACCTCGCATGCAAAAGGTTTGTATGGCTAGGTGATAAGTATTTTGCTGAATCAGGGCCTTAAATCAATGGGACTATTTGTGTGCTTAAAGTTAGGCTTGTGCTTAAGAACCTTGATGAAACATGGCTATAATTAGCTGCCTCTGTTAAAACTTTCACAAAGAAATAATGAAAAGAAAGAATTCCAAAAAATAAGATGCTTGAGAAAATAAAGAAAACTTAATATTACTACGAACGTAAATAGGCAGAATACAGAAATATCACCTAAAGAATGAACCTATTGTTTTAATAATATGTGAATGTTTGTCAAGATTTCATTCCAAATCATCTCCCTCAGGCCCTACTCTCATTTTCCAGAACAATGATGAATTCACGCCACATTTCATTTCATTGTGCCACTTAGTACTGGAGATCCTTGAAAGAAACACTTTCTGCTATCTTTGTCTCTCTTAGTTTCAACCTTGGTCAAGACCACACTAATGTCACTATGAGTAACTGATGAGGAAGCTACAGTTGACAGCGATCAGTGCTATAGGCCTCTTCAGAGTGATCTCATGTCTTTAAATTGAGTTAGTCATGGTGTGCAGCTGGAAATACTCCATAATAGGTGATTTGCTAGGACATTTTTGCGTTGTGTGAGTTCTCATGAGAAACAGACTAGACATCCCCTTGGGGTACATGATGAAGTTAGAGATTTGAGGGAACATGTGAAAAGGGTCTGAGATGAAGCTATTTTTATTTCAATTGATTTTTTTTCCCACGAACACTTGACAGAATGTGGTACTACCTTATTGCCACAACAAAATGCTTCTTGTAGAGAAAAGTAGTTTCTCCCAGCATTTTAATGTTCAGAAACAATCATATCTGAAATGTTTGTTTATAATTATTTCTGATCTGTTTAAATGCCATTATTTTCTTCAGCTGGGTGAGAAACTTGAGAGAGAGAAAGAGACTGCTAGTAAACTTCTCTTGACCCTTCATTGTATGTGAGAACAAGGAAAATGACAATCGGGGGTGGGGGTTAGAGGAGTGAGGGGGTTATTGTGGCCCTTGCATACAAATGCATGCAAGCAGAGGCTAGTAGCTTTTGTTGATTTTTCTCTTAATCCCAAGAACTGTTTACACACCTCTGTGTAAAATATGCAAAGAGTAACCCCCAGCTGAGACAAGCTTAGCCGTACTTCACTCTCGCTTAGTGAGTGGCTTATTTGATAGAGATACTGCCCTAAGGCTTACAAGCGTCCAAGTTTGGGTTTCAGCATTGTGATACTTTCCGGGACACAGGAAGTCCAGCTGTGGAATGAGGGATTCTGTCAACCTGTTTGGGCTGCTCTATCTCTGGTGGCTGTTTAGGAGACAAAAGGGTGGCAACAGACATCAGTGAAAGATGGTTGTGTATGTGGTTGTGCAAGAAGCAGCAAAGCAGTTTTCCATCCAAGCACCACAGTGATTGTCACCTGGCCTCCTGATCTAAGGAATAAGTGATGGAAGAACATCAAAAGGGTCAGGAAATGGGTGTGGATAAATACCCTAGAGCTTGGCTACTTATTTTAACTGACCAAGCTTCTTAACTCTACATAAATGGGGCTAGAAACTGTTGTAATTCTGTAAGGGGGAGAGGATAAAAGTGGGGAGGTAGAGAAGTTAGAGATCTGTAAAGGAAGGAGTGTGAAGAGATAGGAAAGTTCCGAGTCTGCAAGGGAAGGAAAAGAGAAAGCATGTAATGGTACATAGAGATGTTGGGATGTGCTAGCCACTTAGGATATCTGGGAGGCTACATGGATTTGAAGCTATAGTTTCATGCTATAGTTTATCGTGTGTGGCTGAAGTGCACCATGGAGCAGAAGGTGGTGTGTTTCAGGACCAAGAAGAAGTCTGGAAAGGCAGGAGTGGATGTGGGAGGGTGAGAGTCAGATACACGTGCCTATGTTGTAGCCCAAGCATATTTCCTTGCCTCTAGCTTAGAAACGTAGGGCGAGAGCATGGATTTTGGAGGCAATTTACAGTTTGCTGATATGCCTGAAGCTCTGGATGGGACATAAAATATAAATATTATATAGACGTGCACACTAGACAAATACTCACCACCTCCACCATCATCCTTCCAAAAAATTAAACAGAACATACGTTAAAAGAGCTATGGATATTTTCTGCTGTTCCCTTAAGCATCTACCTGTTCCTATGAATTACCTGACTGTATTCATGTCATCTGGGGAAGATATAGATGCCTCTTTGCTTCATTGTTTTATATTTAGCATTTTTTAACATGTAGAACATTTAAAATAAACAATTACTGGGAATTTAATCAGGTTGTACATTGATTTAAGTCACTGGAAACATATTTCATACCACAATGCAGTTTTTCTTTAACACGCCACAGTGTATATAGTGGTATAGTAGTTTCCGACAGGAAGACAAGAATACTATCCAGTTGAAACTCTCGCAGGGAGATGGAAAGGAATTATCCAGATTGGAACTGAACCAGGACATAATTGCTAACAGTTCTGTTCTTGTGAAAAGTGTCCCAGGACCTCTTAAGCGCAGGGGTAAAATTTTCAAAAGTACCTTCGTGACTTAGGAGCCTACGTTCCATTGACTTACCCTGAGATTAAAGCCAGTGCTACAGAGTGGTATAACTATTTGGTTAAAAAAATCATACCCCGAACTAAAATTGTTATACCACTCTGTAGCACTGGTACACAATACAATACAACCCCTACAGTGGGTGCAGTTATATTAGTATACAAGTGCCTTATACCAGTATAGTTTAATGATACTGGTATAATTAAAGGGGTACAACTTTTGTGTATAGACAAACCCTCAGAGGAAGGAATGCCACCTTCTGAACCATCAACAAGGCCATTCACCTCATTGCTATCTAGGTCCTATCTTGCTTATCTCGTGTGATGGGAGCACAGCTGATATGATCGGACAGCCTAGTACTGCATGGTTCTACTTCTAGTATCTCTCTTTGGGTTAGGTTTCCTTTCTTTTGGAGTGTTAATCACAAAGATGTTGAAGCAAAGAACAGCAGTGAGGGTGGAGATAATTCATTTTTTTTAGTTTAAACTACAAACTACATAGCTGATGATAGGGTAAACCTCCTAAGGTTTGACTGATCAGCTCTGATAAGCACCCAAAAGCTGAAAGCCTTATCTGAAACCTACCAGACAGGAACTTCCTTGACCTAGAAATCAGGCTGGAAATCTCATGGGAACAGATTGTTTTACAAGATTCTGATTATATCTTGGTTCTAACCAGACTGAAAATACTAGACGAATAACCATCCTTAAGATATTTCACTATTTTCACTTCTCAGCACCTAGCTAAAATCAGGAAGTACAGAATCCTCCAGTGATTTACACACCTGCTTCACTTTATGGAGTGTAAATCGTCCCATTGACTTTGATGCCATTTAAGCATGTCCTTAAATGTAAGCATGTTCGTAAGTGTTTTGGTGAATAGGAATGGACTCGAGCATGCTTAATTGAGGGCTCTATAATGCCACAGAGAGAGCTGGAGGTACAAAACTCTTCTATTTTAAGATCTCAGAGAACTGCACAATGCCAATAACCTGTTTCACTTTTTGTAATTACTGGCCTATATATAGGCCATGGTATTATTTATTTGACCAAAGCCATCATTTCCGCAATTTTAATATTTCTGCATTCACCTGACTTGCTTATCAAAGGGACACGTTTATGTCTCATGAATTTAACCATTTTAATATGTTCCTAACGCTTCCCTTCAGCTCCGAATCTAAGAAATCTACAAAACTAGCTTGCTGAGCAATTTGGGAGGAGTGAGTTTCCATACACAGGTAAGTGTAATGTTCTCCATGAAAACTGCAACTACACATAACCGCTATCCTGGCTGAGTATTTCGTTATAAACCCCAACTCGAAATAGTTTGAATGGAAGGTGAGTGGTGTGTGTCTCATTGAATTCATGTAAAATCTGTGGGTTTGTGCAGATATTTCACAAAACCAGCAGGAACTGAGTTTCACTTTGTCATTTTGGGTTCCAAAAGGGAAAACTCACAGCGATGAATACTGTATTTATGCAAATCTTGATGAAGTGAAACTTCTGGTAGCTTTCATACAGTTCTCAAATCTCCTCAAATACAAGAAGTTATGATGGCTAGAATAGAACTACTAAGAAAAAAGAAACTGATGGGGGGCGGGGGGGCGGGAAGATTATGGTCATGAAGCCTTAATTCCTGACAAAGTAAATGCTGACTAAGGTTTTAAACATATTTTCCATTGTGAATGAGGTGCCCTGGCCAAGTCCAGAGAGATCTGAACTTTTTTCATTTGATATTTTAAAATACCCTTCAGTTTCCACATGGCTTGCAAAAAAATCTACCCTTATCAGGAATGGACATAAAAATAGATGTGTTTTATTTTTGTGTCAGCATCAGCTTTTTTTATAGCTCTAGATTATTCTGAATGCATTCTCTGACTTGTTAACTAAGTTTCCAGCAGAAATGAGTTACAACTAAAGAACTTGATATTCAAGGTCCCTAAGATTTTGCAATTCTGTGGTAACTAAATGCATCTTCTGTTCTTCCTCATAAGTAGCTATTTTTAAAAGTTATACTATCTGTTTTCTGCTTTTTTTAAATAAGATCCTATATGCCATTCTTTTTCTCAATGAATTTGCTCTGCCCATAAAATGATTTTGTTCAAATTAGCATAACTGGCAAATATGCTGTTCAAATAGTCGATAGGACAGAAATACCTTTGGGGCAGTTAGCCAGGTTATTTGGAGCAGTTAGCATCCAGAGTTGCTGCAAGACACTCTTTGCAATGATGTGAAGTTTGATGGGCATTTCCAATCTGCTCTTTCTCAAACTGGAAATTCATGTTCTGGACCTTTAGCCGATGGCTATAGAAATATCAACATATGTCAGAGAAAAAGGGCAATTTGACAGTGCAGTGGTAGAAGCTCTTAAGAAAAGTGCTAGAGCAGAAACTGCCACTCAGTACCTGACAGCTGGAAACACTCAATATTCTGTTCTATTCCTATTTTGGGTCTTCTCGAGAAATCTTGCTTAAAAGTAGATCAGCGAGACAGAGGAAGTTCAGTTTAATACAGATCTGCAACACTTTTGAGTTTCACCCAATAATGAGTCTTTGAGAATTGTAAGGACCTAAAATAAGGGTTCAACCCAGCCTGAGATCCTCCCTCTTCCCCCCCCAAACCCCCTTTTTTCTCAATAAGCTGTGGTTTCCCCTTGTTAACTGCTTCTATCTTTTAGAGAGAGAATATTTGATAGTAGCTACCACTCTCCTTCAGGGGTCTGCTTTCTTCTCATCTGAATTCATTAGGGAGCCAGTGAAGGAGACCTTTTCGTCTGGTATCCACATTGCTGACTCTCTGTCAGTGCATAGTGCACTGTGAGAGGTCTCGTCTCTAGCAAAAGGTGGGAAATGGAACACTAGATGGGGAAGGCTCTCAGTTATTGCAGAGAATTATTTCCCAGGTGTCTGGCTGGTGGGTCTCACCCTCATGCTCAAGGTCTAACTGATCGCCATATTAAGGAATTTTCCCCCAGGCTCAGATTGGCAGAGTCAGACACCCGGGGGGTTTTCACCTTCCTCTGCAGCGTGGGGCACAAATCACTTGCTGGTTTGAACTGGAGTAAATGGTGGATTCTCTATAACTGGAAATCTTTAAATCAAGATTTCAGGACTTCAGTAACTCAGCCAGAGTTTCTGGGCATATTGCAGGAGTGGGTGGGTAATTCTGAGGCCTGCAATGTGCAGGAGGCCTGACCAGGTGATCATGATGGTCCCTTCTGGCCTTAAAGTCTGAGGGGAGGTCTACACTACGAGGCTAGTCGACTTAAGTTACACAACTCCAGTTAGGTGAATAACGTAGCTGGAGTTGACATACCTTAGGTCGACTTATTGTGGTGTCTACGCTGTGCTGGGTCAATGGGAGAAACTCTCCCATCAACTTATCTTATGCTTCTTGTTCCGGTGGAGTACCGGAGTACGGGAGAGCGATTGGCCATTAATTTAGCGGGTCTTCACCAGACCCGCTAAATCGACCCCGGGTGGATCGATCACTGTGTGTTGATCCCCCGGTAAGTGGAGACAAGTCCTGAGATTAAACAGTAAGAGGACCTGAATGGATCTTTCTTGCTGCTGCTTAAAGGAAATACTAAGTATTTGGTGGAGCACATGAAAGAATACATCAACCTAAGTTAAAGAACTGGAAAAGTAGTCAAGAGATTTTATGCACATCATCTGCATGTACTTGTAGGAATGTGAGATGAGGCACTTAATATGATTAGAACATAATGCAACTACAGCTCTTTCTCTGGAGAATTTGGAATAGATAGTTGTCTACCCAGCCTCTTATTTTCACCTCTGACATTTTTCATCATGTTATTTTAAAAAGAAGACAGTTCTATTCCCCAAAGAAAACTGACCACTGCCCAGCCCTGAATGGCCTCTGCCAGCTAATCTATCTCTCTTCCAGCTGTCCATCTCTTAGTTTTAATGAACTGAAGCAATAACAAGGTACAAACAACACAAGGACAATTCGGTAGCAAATTTCTTTCAGCAATACTAATTCCTCTTGCCTTTTTGGGATCACTGAACCAGAAATGCACCTTCAATAGATAAAAGGTAAAACAACCCAAACAAATGAACAGGGAAAACAAACTGGAAGGTAAAAACTGCCTCAATTCTTGGGAGTGCAGAATGTATCATTACAGCTCAATTCAGCTGACAGATAGGAAGGCCAGAGTCATTCATGCTGGCGAGGCCTTCTGTAAAAACAAATTTTCTCCTAGTTGATAAATCAACACATTGATAATACTCAATACCTTCTACCTTCTAAGACTCTGGGGGTCAGATCCTCAGCTGGTATAAATTAGGACATTTCAATTTACACCAGCTGCGTATTTGTCTTGTATGTGTGTGTGAAAGAGAGACAGAGAGCAATGAGTTGAGCAACGAGTTGTCTTTTTTATTTATTACAGAAGCGACATTCCAAGGCAAATTTAAGCTAAAATCTCATTTCCAAACTGATCACTCTTATTCCAGATCAAACTGATGTGTGACCAAAACATAAAATGCAACAGGTCATTTCATTTTGCCATAATAAAATGTTGTGGCATATAAATAATATTCCCTGCATTCCATTTATAAAGAAGGTGTCCAGGTGACACAATCAATTAGACGATGTAGGCAGATTTCTCAAAGGAAATATGCATCACATTTATTACTGGTAATAAAGAAAAGAAACTGATTTCAAAGGTCATATTCTGTGTATGAATGGGCAATGCCAATGCACTCTGGTATCAAGATTACTGTACGTCGTTCACTGAAAATTTCACAAAAACTGTCGTCTGTATCCTTTATGTCTGTCCAATATCTGCAATAATTGGTATATTTATGTTTTAGCTGGGTTGAAAAAAAATACTCTACAGCTGCAATAAATTCTCATATGCCTTGAAATCAAAATCTGCTTACAGAACAACACTGTAAGAAATAGCTCCATCTCGGGTAGAATTCACTTTGGCATCCCTCAAATGGAAGGTACTATCTATAGTGTATGTAGATTAATGTTGTCATAACTAGGGCTCCATGTCTGTCATGAGGTCGCGGAAGTCACAGATTCCATGACTTTCCGCAACCTCCGTGACTTCCGCAACAGCCAGCTGCTCAGATGGCCCCGGGGCCAGCCATCCCAGCCACTACCAGCCACACCAGCCACTGGTGGAACAGGCCTGGGGCCAGCCACACCAGCTGCTGCTCAGGTGGCCCCGGGCAACTGCCCCCAGGGACCACCGGAGCAGCTGCCGGTGGGGCTGGCCTCAGGGACTGCCTGATAAGTTGTCCTGGGGGTGACAGGAGGGAGCAGCCGCAGCTCAGTGCCCCCTGGCAATGGTCTCAGAGACTGCTGGAGCAGCAGCAGAGGGGTGAGGGGGCTGGAGCAGCCACTGCTCTGTGGCCCCCAGCAGCTGGTGCCACTGGATGTGCCCCCCTCCCCCCACAGCAGCTCCCCCGGGGTCCCCCAGAGCAGCGCCCCCCAAGCTAAGATTTAGTCGGGGTATTTATAGTGCAAGCCATGGACAGATCACAGCCGTGAATTTTTGTTTATTGCCTGTGACCTGTCCATGACTTTTATTAAAAATACGCGTGACTAAATGGTAACTGATGGCTAAGGCTAAGATTTAGACATGGGCATTTTTAGTAAAAGTCATGGACAAGTCATGGGCAATAAACAAAATTTCACGGCCTGTGGCCTGTCCATAGGGTTCCCAACTTTTGTTGGACATATTCCTGGAGGTTTCATCAATAGACATAATCTTCAATTAAAGATTAATTTTTAATTCCTGGAAACTCCAGGATAATCCTGGAGAGTTGGCAACCCTACCTGTCCATGACTTTTACTATAAACACCCCTGACTAAATCTTAGTTGCCTCAGGGCCCCACTGCTCTGGGGGGCCTGTGGGCGCTGCTGCTCTGGGGGACCCCAGGTCCAGCTGAGGCAGCTGGCCCTAGAGCCAGTTGTTTAGGTGGCCCTGAGATCAGCCACACACTGGCCGCTGCAGCTGCAGAGTTTCACAGAGGTCGCAGAAAGTCACGGAATCCATGACTTCTGCAATCTCCATGACAAACTTTCAGCCTTATTGATGGCGTATTGGCAGCGAGAATGTGCACATTTCTGAAGGCTTTGTATTTTTTTACCATAATCAACTGTCCCATCCCTTTCATCGCCACAATTATCTTCTGGCTTGGAGCAATGAATAGGGCTTCCTTCTCACTTCTGTTTATGCAGACACAACTAATCCATAAATGGGTGTTACAGTTGTGCCACATGATACTTAACCGCCCCAGAATGTCTCCTGTGCATTTCTAGCTCCCGTGGGATCCTGGACTAAGAAACCTATCCCAAATTTGAGTTCTGGTCTCCTGCTTCTTAGAGAAGAGCACTAGGCTACGAAGCTGGACCTCTTGGCATGAAGCTGGATACACTATCCATAGATACAATAACAATATTGTATGTAGGAAATAAACTGAATTTCTGTACAGGTCTGAGGCCACCAGCCCATTTCACATAGGCCACCAAAGAGTTATTAGATGGTCACCAACCTCATTCTGTGCCAGTCCAGTTTGGATTTGACCTAATAACCGATAAGGGAAATATTCTAGATGCCGTTACCACTCCCCTCATCCTGTCACACCTATGGATGAATCTTCTAAATATATAGGCATGTAGATTCCAGGTTGGATTTATTCTACTGGAAAGTAGGCGGTGTTGCAGAAGACAGATAGAAACAGGGGTTGGTCTAGGTAAGACTAGCAGGACACCATCTCTGGCCCCCTAAACTTGTATTTTACATCAACTTAGACTGCCTTAAATATATTTTCTTAATCACTGTTTTTTTCCTGAAATGTTTCAGCAAGGAAGCTCAATACATATAAATAAACTGTATTCTGCAATTTTTGGGGGAAAACCCTGAAATATCTTTGCTGAAAATGCAATCTATAAGGCCACTTACTGTCTGTGTAGGACTGTAACTAAGTATATAGAGTTTGGGGGTGATCTGCACACAAACTTACACAAAAACAACTACAGTGGTTTTAATTCATGCTTGGGTTATTTCAGTGGAAGACTGCATGTGGATGAGAGAGACAACATGATAGAAGCCACTTGTCTTACTTAATGTACCTCAGTGATCAAGATGGTATAAGAACTTGTATAAAATAGAATAGGAACTCTTATTCCAGAATGAAAGTATCCTATTTTGATTTAGCTTAAATTGATTACAGACATAACACTGAAATAGGACAACTTTAGTTTGGAATAAGAGTGTCTATGCGGACTTGTACTGAAAAGACAAAAGATGTGAATTAAAACTAAATTAGTCATTTCAGCACGAATTTGTGTGCAGACAAAAACCTTGAAAATACTTATACTTAGGCTGTTTCCCTACCAACTTGCCCCTTTGCACCTTATGTGGTGATGTACACCTGTACTGAGTGTAAAATGATACTTTTTTCACTTGGTAGCATTTGACACCCCACTTGGCACAGGAGTACATGGAGTAAGAGGGCAAGGCAGTGGAATAACAGACTCTCTTTCTCTTAAAAAAAAAACCTGAGGAGTCCTTGTGGCACCTTAGAGACTAACAAATTTATCTAGGCATAAGCTTTCATGGGATAAAACCCACTTCATCTGATGCGGGACACCATCATAGGACCTAACCACAACAGCCACACCATCAGGGGCTCGTTCACCTGCACACCTACCAATGTGATATATGCCATCATGTGCCAGCAATGCCCCTCTGCCATGTACATTGGCCAAACCGGACAGTCTCTATGCAAAAGAATAAATGGACACAAATCAGACATCAAGCATTGTAACATTGAAAAACCAGTAGGAGAACACTTCAATTTCCCTGGACACTCAATATCAGACTTAAAAGTGGCAATTCTTCAACAAAAAAACTTCAAAACCAGACTCCAACGAGAAACTGCAGAACTGGAATTAATTTGCAAACTGAACACAATCAAATTAGGCCTGAATAAAGACTGGGAATGGATGGGTCACTACAAAAAGTAATTTTCTCTCTGTTGATACTCACAGCTTCTTGTCAACTATTGGAAATTGCCACCTTGATTGCATCGGCCTCATTAGCACTACAAAAGTAATTTTCCCTCCCTTGGTATTCACCCGTTTTTGTCAACTATTGAGAATAGGCCACTTCCACCTTAAATGAATTGGCTCATTAGCACTGAGCCCCACTTGGTAAGGCAACTTCCATCTTTTCATGTGCTATAATATATATTCTGCTTACTGTATTTTTCACTCCATGCATCTGAAGAAGTGGGTTTTAGCCCACAAAAACTTATCGCAAATAAATTTGTTAGTCTCTAAGGTTCCATAAAGACTCCTAGTTGTTTTTGCTGATACAGACTAACACTCTGAAATCTTTCTCTTCAGTGTCTCCAGGACATAGGTTCATATATTCATAGATACTAAGGTCAGAAGGGACCATTATGATCATCTAGTCCAACCTCCTGCACAACGCAGGCCACAGAATCTCACCCACCCACTCCTGCGAAAAACCTCTCACCTATGTCTGAGCTACTGAAGTCCTAAAATCGTGGTGTAAAGACTTCAAAGAGCAGAGAATCCTCCAGCAAGTGACCCGTGCCCCATGCTACAGAGGAAGGCGAAATACCTCCAGGGCCTCTTCCAATCTGCCCTGGAGGAAAATTCCTTCCTGACCCCAAATATGGCGATCAGCTAAACCCTGAGCATATGGGCAAGATTCACCAGCCAGATACTACAGAAAATTCTTTCCTGGGTACTCAGATCCAACCCCATCTAACATCCCATCACAGGCCCTTAGGCCTATTTACCATGAATATTTAAAGATCAATTAATTACCAAAATCATGTTATCCCATCATACCATCTCCTCCATAAACTTATCCAGTTTAATCTTAAAGCCAGTTGATCTTTTGCCCCCACTGCTTCTCTTGGAAGGCTATTCCAAAACTTCACTCCTCTGATGATTAGAAACCTTCGTCTAATTTCAAGTCTAAATTTCCCAGTGACCAGTTTATATCCATTTGTTCTTGTGTCCACATTGGTACTGAGTTTAAATAATTCCTCTCCCTCTCTGGTATTTATCCCTCTGATATATTTATAGAGAGCAATCATATCTCCCCTCAACCTTCTTTTAGTTAGGCAAAGCAAGCCAAGCTCCTTGAGTCTCCTTTCATAAGACAGGTTTTCCATTCCTTGGATCATCCTAGTAGCCCTTCTCTGTACCTGTTCCAGTTTGAATTCATCCTTCTTAAACATGGGAGACCAGAACTGCACACAGTATTCCAGGTGAGGTCTCACCGGTGCCTTGTATAATGATACTAAAACCTCCTTATCTATACTGGAAATACCTCGCCTGATGCATCCCAAGACCGCGTTAGCTTTTTTCATGGCCATATCACATTGGCAGCTCATAGTCATCCTATGATCAACCAATACTCCAAGGTCCTTCTCCTCCTCCATTACTTCTAATTGATGCGTCTCTAGCTTATAACTAAAATTCTTGTTATTAATCCCTAAATGTATAATCTTACACTTCTCACTATTAAATTTCATCCTATTACTATTACTTCAGTTTACAAGGTCATCCAGATCCTCCTGTATGATATCCCGGTCCTTCTCTAAATTGGCAATACCTCCCAGCTTTGTATCATCTGCAAACTTTATTAGCACAATCCCACTTTTTGTGCCGAGGTCAGAAATAAAAAGATTAAATAAGATTGGTCCCAAAACTGATCCTTAAGGAACTCCACTGGTAACCTCCCTCCAGCCTGACAGTTCACCTTTCAGTAGGACCCGTTGTAGTCTCCCCTTTAACGAATTCCTTATCCACCTTTCAATTTTCATATTGATCCCCATCTTTTCCAATTTAACTAATAATTCCCCATGTGGCACGGTATCAAACGCCTTATTGAAATCTAGGTAAATTAGATCCACTGCGTTTCCTTTGTCTAAAAAATCTTACTTTCTCAAAGAAGGAGATCAGGTTGGTTTGGCACGATCTACCTTTTGTAAAACCATATTGTATTTTGTTCTGTTTACCATTGACTTCAATGTCCTTAACTACTTTCTCCTTCAAAATTTTTTCCAAGACCTTGCATACTACAGATGTCAAACTAACAGGCCTATAATTAACCGGATCACTTTTTTTCCCTTTCTTAAAAATAGGAATTATGTTAGCAATTCTCCAATCATATGGTACAACCCCTGAGTTTACAGATTCATTAAAAATTCTTGCTAATGGGCTTGCAATTTCAGGTGCCAATTCCTTTTATATTCTTGGATGAAGATTATCTGGGCCCCCTGATTTAGTCCCATTAAGCTGTTTGAGTTTTGCTTCTACCTCAGATATGGTAATATCCACCTCCATATCCTCATTCCCGTTTGTCATGCTACCATCATCCCTAAGATCCTCTTTAGCCTTATTAAAGACTGAGGCAAAGTATTTGTTTAGATATTGGGCCATGCCTAGATTATCCTTGACCTCCACTCTATCCTCAGTGTTTAGCGGTCCCACTTCTTCTTTCTTTGTTTTCCTCTTATTTATATGGCTATAGAACCTTTTACTATTGGTTTTAATTCCCTTTGCAAGGTCCAACTCTACTTGACTTTTAGCCTGTCTCACTTTATCCCTGCATGTTCTGACCTCAATAAGGTAGCTTTCCTTGCTGATCCCTCCCATCTTCCACTCCCTGTATGCTCTCTGCTTTTTCTTAATCACCTCTCTGAGATGCTTGCTCATCCAGCTTGGTCTACAATCCTGCCTATGAATTTTTTCCCCTTTCTTGGGATGCAGGCTTCCGATAGCTTCTGCAGCTTTGATTTAAAATAATCCCAGGACTCCTCTGCCTTTAGATCCATAAGTTCTTCAGTCCAATCCACTTCCCTAACTAATTTCCTTAATTTTTGAAAGTCAGCCCTTTTGAAATCAAAAACCCTAGCTGCAGATTTATTTTTATTAATCCTTCCGTTCAGTTTGAACTGAATTAGCTCATGATCACTTGAGCCAAGATTATCCCCTACAACCATTTCTTCTATGAGGTCCTCACTACTCACCAAAACCAAATCTAAAATGGCATCCCCTTTAGTCAGTTCAGCAACTATTTGATGAAGGAATCCATCAGCTATCACATCTAGGAAAATCTGAGCCCTATTATTATTACTAGCACTCTTCCTCCAGTCTATATCTGGGAAGTTAAAGTCTCCCATGATCATGCAGTTTCCATTAGTATTTACTTTATTAAAAACATTAAAAAGGGCTCTATCCATATCCAAATTAGATCCCGGCGGTCTATAGCACACCCCAAACACAATCCCAGGGGAGGCTCTAATAGTTTTCTTCCCCAATGTAATTTTTGCCCAGACGGACTCTGTCTTATCCATTCCATCGCTTCTTATTTCTTTACATTCTACCTCATCATTGATATACATGTTTAATCCATATGTCTCCAATGCATTTGGACTGGAATGCTGGGGTTGGGTGAAAGCCAAACCAGTCACATGACCTCTTGTTCTCTGCAACAAGGTTTACAGAATTAATTGGTAGTGCCCATCAGTTTCTCTCGAAACCTGATTCCCTAATAAAGCAAAACAAATATTATAGATTTGTTGAGAAGACATTCCCCTTCGGGGTGGCACAGTCATCAGACCTGAAAATCCCCTGGATGCGGAAGTGTTGTCTGCTTTGTGTCCTTTTCTTTTAGCAGTAATTGAGTCATTGCAATAAATAATTGCATTCTAATGAAACACAAAAAGAAAAGGAGTACTTGTGGCACCTTAGAGACTAACCAATTTATTTGAGCATAAGCTTTCGTGAGCTACAGCTCACTTCATTGGAGGTATACTGTGGAAAGTGTAGAAGATCTTTTATACACACAAAGCATGAAAAAATACCTCCCCCCACCCCACTCTCCTGCTGGCAATAGCTTATCTAAAGTGATCACTCTCCTTACAATGTGAATGATAATCAAGTTGGGCCATTTCCAGCCCAAATCCAGGTTTTCTCACCCTCTCCCCCCCACCAGCGGGGGTGGGGGGAGGTATTTTTTCATGCTTTGTGTGTATAAAAGATCTTCTACACTTTCCACAGTATGCATCCGATGAAGTGAGCTGTAGCTCACGAAAGCTTATGCTCAAATAAATTGGTTAGTCTCTAAGGTGCCACAAGTACTCCTTTTCTTTTTGCGAATACAGACTAACACGGCTGTTACTCTGAAACCTGTCATAATGAAACACAGTCAACGTAACTGAAAGCTAACAATGTCAATAAAGTGTGTAGAACTCTCATCACAATAAAACACATTTTTTTAAAAATTAGACACTTTTATGGAGAGTGGAAATCAGTTCACCCAAAGGGAAGTACTGGTTTAACTTCTTATTGTTGTTTATTGTTTGTGTTATGCTGGGATCTCGGCCCCATTGTGTGAGGCACTTTACCAGCACAGAGTAAGAGAAAATCCCTGTCCACAAGAGCATACAATCTAAATAGACAGGACAAAGAAAGGGCAGGAGAAAGGAAGTATTATAATCAGTATTAATATCCCCATTTTAGAAATAAAGTATTAAGGCATATTTATTTGGAACATTGAAATATATTATATTTCCAATATCTTAGGACACTATACTGCAATCCTTACTCATTCACTGGCCAAAGTCCTATTGCAATGGGAGTTTCGCTGGAACAAGGAGTAAGGTCTATAGCAAAAAAAAAGAGCCCTATGTTTTGCTATCCTGCTATGTTTGCTGATTAGAAAGTTAAATGAATTCCAGAAAACTTGACATACTTACATAATCTAGTTAAACAAACATATAAAGCATACAATAAAAGATCACCTGCATCCTATAATATAGATATATAAAAACATTATATGCCCTCTTGTGTCCCAGGTTGGATTTATTTTACAGGAAAGTAGGTGGTGTTACAGGAGATAGATAGAAACAGAAGTTGGTCTAGGTGAGACTAGAAGGACGTCCCTCTATGCGCCCTGAACTTGTATGTTACACTGTCTTGAACTGCCTTAAATTTACTTTCTTAATCACCGTTTTCCCCCAAAATGTTGCCATTCCACCATGGAAGCGCAGCCTGGGCACTATTATCAACATTTTTGACATTTGGTTACATTTCAAATTCTTCATACAAGGAAGTTTGTTCCACGTGAAGAAATGACAAATTGTTACCACTGATCAAGTGCACAAGTTTCAAAAAAATCCGATGAAGAGAGCTGTAGCTCATGAAAGCTTATGCTCAAATAAATGTGTTAGTCTCTAAGGTGCCACAAGTCCTCCTGTTCTTTTTGCGGATACAGACTAACACGGCTGCTACTCTGAAACCAGTAATAATATAACATTTTATGTGTGCAGGGCAAATCAGGATAGTTTTGCACAGCTCTGCTGCCTTGTTGTTATTATGCTGTACTATGTTTCGAAGTATGTATTCAGCATTGAATCTTGCACTCATATGCATCAGTGAACACTGCCACACAGGTTGTTGAATCAGTTGCTCTACTGTATAAGAAAGCAACTAGTCCATACATTTTGTATCTTTGTCATAAATCATGATTTTTCAAATGTTAATTTGCTTATTTAAATTATGGTCTAAATTTCCTGCTGGATTCAATTTACACTACCAAAGAGCCAGTTAAGGCTCCTTAGGTCTCTAATTGACCCTATGCACAGATTAGAGCAGTTTCAGGGCTGATCCAATCTGCGCCAGCTGGCAGTGATCCCTAATGACCAATTGTCAGCTAAGGAAGGCATTATGTTCAGGCCACTGTCCCTTCCTGTCTGTCCCCCACCATGACATACCCCTCCCTGCCCCGGTATACCTCTTGCATAAGAGTTTCAGGGAGGTGGGGCATAGAAGCTGGTTCCATTTCCCCTGGGAACTCCCCCAGTCCAGAAGATGAGTCTCTACTCCCTTTGCACCACTGGAATAGTGGAAAGAGAGAGGAGCAGAAGCGATAATCTGCACCCATGCTCTGCGTCTGATTTCTTTCAATACAAAGTGTCATGGTTGCATGATTCAAATACAACTCTGTTTGTAACCTTGCTCCCCCAGCAAGTTTCTGTAGAATTACTGGGGTTTGTTTTTTTTGTCCAACTCTCAGTAATCTTCTATTAGGTTTGGTAAACTGGGAAATACTTGCGGCTACTGTGTATGACCTCAGTGAAAAGCCTCAGGGAACGCTACACAAGCCCATCTCGCTGAGCCTTACACAGGTGAAGGGTCAGACATCTCTCCGTGTGAGGTCTGAATTTTATTGACTTGAAGATGATGCAATTGTCTTGAGAAGGAGCAGAAAGTATCTTAGAAAGTTTATCTTAAGAACAAAGCTCCCCAATCATATCCAGATGACTTGAATCTGATTTCATTTAGATTTTTGAATCCTAAAAAGGCATACAAATTTATCCTTGGGGTAACTGGAAGAGACATTCCAGTTAGTAGGGCAGTGTTGGTTTAAGGTGTGGCCCATTTCTGCCATACATGAATACTGCCAAAGGTCCAGTCCACTGGCTTTTCCTTTGGTATAGATAAATTCATGGAGGATAGCTCGGTCAATGGCTATGAACCAGGATGGGCAGGGATGGTGTCCCTAGCCTCTGTTTGCCAGAAGCTGGGAATGAGCAACAGGGGATGGATCACTTGATGATTACCTGTTCTGTTCATTCCCTCTGGGGCACCTGGCACTGGCCACTGTTGGAAGACAGGATACTGGGCTAGACGGACCTTTGGTCTGACCCAGTAGGGCCATTCTTATGTTCTTATGGTATTTCTACAACATTGTGTATTATGTTTGTACAACAGGGATTTCACCTATGCAGACTTTACTCTCTGTGGAATATGGCAGCCACTCTGATTGAGCAACACAGCTCTGCAACGGGGAAAGGAAGAGTACTTTCTCCAGTTTAAACTAGCAGGGGAACTTGGCAGAATGCAATTACTCACACTGGGTTTTGGCCAGGATGTCGAGTAACACAGGCTAGATTCTCAGCTGGTGTAAATTGGCACCTTTCTATTGACTTCCTACTGATTTAATCCATCTGCAGAGCATGCCCAACAGCTCTTTCATCCCCATGAAAAGTACATGGAAATCTCTAAGGACAAGAAGCAGTCAGAAACTGCCCTGGGTCTTATTCAAACTGAAAAAATGGTTATATATTGATATGCTAGCTGCAATTTACAAGGTCATCTAGAATTCCCATTAGAGAGCTTTAAAATATTACAAGTCATTTTAATAGGTCTATATATTTATCAAAATTTGTAAACTGTAGCTCTTCATCAGTAAAAGACTGATTAAAATGCCTTTTTACACAGCCCCATGTCCAAATGGCCACAACAATAGCACTTCTTACCATGGCAGATCTTCCTTTCCCACATTCAAACACCAAGCATTGATAGGGATCATTCAGGTTATAGCTCCAAGCACTGTTTTTTGGAACCTAGATGTAAATGCTGGGTGCAAAGAGAGATGTGTCACCTTTTCCCTTACTTTTCCACCAAAATGTAGGTAGGAAGAGATCTATAAGTATTTCCAAGAGTACAGTACGAATACTGTATAGTTCTTAAGAACAGAAGACATTTTCTTCACCTACACAATTGTGTGGGCGATCTCGCTGATCCTGGCAGTGTGACACTTAGCCTTTGCTATCAGCTCGTTGTACTGAAGCTCCAAAGGAAAGCAAGTTATTGGCATATCTAAATCCCACAACAGACAGCTTTCCATTTTATGTGTGAACTTCACCAAGATGTCAAGCATGTGCCCTGCTAAAAATCATTGAAGATTTTTAGATTATGTTAATCTCCTTACATATTTACCAACAACTAAGTTAAAAGGGGAAATTCAGACATGTAGGTCTAGTTCCTGCTGTAAGACAGTGGGATGTTTGAAATCTGTGAGCTGCTCAGCTAATAAGTGCTCCTGCTCTAGTATTCTGAAGCACATCACTCTGCTGGTACTGTGTGGTGCTGGGACAGTTTACTGTTTCTGAACTGGACGGTCTTCAAGTACTGATTGTCATCTACTGCTGGTCACTCCAAATGAGGCCATTTGATGGTTTTAAATCTCTGTCTTCCGATGTGAAATCAGCATGGTTAGAACCACAATGGGAAGGTTCCCACCACCTTGGGGCCAGAGGTTCTACCCATTTGCTTGTCTGTAACTGGAAAATGATGAAAATTTACATGGCATAGATTGGATCATATCTAATGTGCTCCATCCTGCACTATCCCCATTTTTGTTCTAGAGAGCAGTGAAATGGAAACACTATTTTTCAAAGAAATCTCGCTGTTTCTATACTACTGTAAGTATTTATCAATATGATTAGGTTGTCGGTATTGTCTAGCCTTTCATCTTATTATGCCTGCCAGTGACAACACTTCTGTTTCCCCTCTCCTCCTTCCAGAAAAAGTCTCTATTTGAAACTAAAACCGTTTTTTCCAGCTTATCTGGACAGATTTAACCAAGACAGATTGCTACCTAAGCAATAAATAAGTGTGCACTGATATGTGTGGAACACCTCTGACTTAGGTTAATCAATATTTCCTTGCCAAAGACTTGCCATTCTAAGAAGAAAAGAAGTAGTGTTGATCAACTTTAAGAGTCCACTTCATGTCCTTCTTGTGCACTTCCACTTTCCCCACTGAATGACTAAGAACCAGCAGTAGCTGAAGAATTTAAAACAGATGAGTCCCACATGTACCTCTAGAATCCCATTCCCAACAATCCACGTTGTGGACAATGGTTCAGAAATAAACCCTCCCAGTTGCTCGGACTCTGTGAAAATGAGGCTGCGCAGCAACTCTGGCTTCACCTATGGTGAAGAAGAATTTTTCTTCTGTGTCCACTCTGGAGATACATTCCTCTCCCCGAAACTTGTTGATGGATAGCTGGCAAAACCCCAAATCAAAAATATTGTATACCTTTTCCAGACATGCACTATACTATTTATATCATAGGCACGTGGTCCATGACACTTATTACATGCCAACTGAGGATGGGTTGGGAGGATGAATCCACTGAAAGTCTAGGGTAGCAGACAATACCCACAGCAGAGTCAGGAGACATTTGCTGGACAATGATGGAACTAAAATATGTGGAGTGTAGGATGCTGATTCACTTTGCAAACTGCCAAGGCTTCAAGTGGCTAGTTTTGGTAGGGCTGCAGCGTTGGCTGATTTATAATTTCTTATCCTGCCCTATATTAGTCTAACTGCCCAGACGTGTGTCTTTATTATGGTTCCGCTTGTGCAGTGATTGTGTCATTGAGGAGAGTGAAAGAATGCCTGCCTTTGTTAACATTCCCTCTGGAGGGGTGTGTGAGGATGAGGCGTGTGCTCAATAGTCTGTTTGCTGATGTTATCAGAAAATCCTATAGTTCAGTGCATTGAAGAGTTTCCTGTCAGAGCACAACACAGCAGCAAGGCACTGCTTTAAGACAATGTGCTCTCATGTTGAATACAAACTGGCAACGCATTGGAACTGAAAGGGAACATGTGAATGATTATGAATATGGAGCCAGCTGGTGTCTGTTGGACCTATGCCAGTTTACAGCTGATGTGGATTTGGCCCACAGTACCTGAAGATTCCGCATCTTTTTCCAGTCATTGTTCTCAGCACCTCTCCACCAGCCTGCTTTTAACAGTCTCCATACAGACTATGGTTACGGCACATATTGTTTTATGAGGATATTGGAGAGGCGTTTGAAGGAAGTCTCAGAGACAGTAGGCAAAGAGGCTAGCGGGAATCATGTTCTAGCCAGTTCAGAAATAATGTTTTTTCAAATTGTTTTGGCAACTGGTGAAAGAACAATGCCATTATCGCAAGTCTCTGTTTTAGGTTGTGCAAGGTTCTAAACAGACCTGATTATCTTAATTTACTTAATGTGAAGTATACATTTATAAAGTGATATTGGAGACTCAATAAAGGATTCTATGCGTTTCTGAAAAGAGATCTGTCAGGGGGAGTTCTTATTGTTTGAGACATCTCTTTGAAATTACTATAGCTTTCTCACCAGGTCTTTGTAAACCATTGCAGTTATCAGAACTCATTTGAGATTATCTGCTGAACCAATCCCAAAACACATGCAGATAAAACCTTTATTTCACATTACACCATCCTGCATTCCCTATCGATATCACTTACCATACGTGGTGATTATAGTTCTATGATAAATTTCAGCACTTCTGGTGTGGGCCAGAAACCAGAAGGGACAGGGGATAAAATCTTGTATCTGATCACTACGAGCTAAAGCAGTGGCTCTCAACCTTTCCAGAGTACTGTACCCCTTTCTGGAGTCTGGTTTGTCTTGCATAACCCCAAGTTTCATCTCAATTTAAAAACAACTTGGTTACAAAATCAGACATAAAAATACAAAAGTGTCACGACACACTATTACTGAAAAATTGCTTACTTTCTCATTTTGTCTGTATGACATTTTAGTTTGTACTGACTTTGCTAGTGCTTTTCATGTAGCCTGTTGTAAAACAAGACAAATATCTAGATGAGTTGATGTACCCCTACCCTGGTTGAGAACCACTGAGCTAGATCCTGAGCAGTGACTGAGCAGTGCACAGTGCTCCTGAGGAGGGGGTAGAAGGCCCCTTGATCCTGGAGCTAATTCACTGCCAGGCTGATCCCCAACATAAATTATAACAGCCATCGGGCTGCTCTGTTTTACACCAGCTATCCATGGCCTCAAGAGGGCTGTTTCAGAAAGGGGGGATTGTTTGGTCATAAAAATGCTCCCTTATCCCTGGCTGTAGGCCCTGAGACAGGAGACAGAGTTTCCTCAAAGGCTAGCTCAAGACTGTGAAATTATGTCCACCAGAAACTCAGGTCCATCACAACCGTCACCACCTTCTACTCCAAGTGCAAGGCACCTGTCTTTGACCTTGCCTTCTATAACATACACATAAAGCAGTGTGTGTGTGTGTGCAACTGTGTGTAATTTTAAAAATTCAAAAACTAAACACTGCATTGAGCACACTTCTCCCCTTGGGAAGAGAAAAACAGAATAAACATGTGCCAGATGTTAGTCACATCACCTAATGCAGCACTGGAAGGTGCTCAGATAATGTGGTGATAAGCGTGGTATAAAAATCTAAGTAGAATAGAATAGGGGCCAGGAGGGCTGGAGTAGGAACTGCAACATTGACTCTACGTTCCCTGAGGAATCTTCAAGTGGCCTGTAAGCTTGCTTTTGAGCTGCATTATATCAAGAGGCACAAAGTAGTTCCCAGAGTACAGGAGGACCTGACCCTAGAAATTGATATAGGTGAGAGTGTGGCTCTTATTTCTCCTCATCTGGTTAGCCCAGCTCTCTAAATGAAATTGTCACAGGAATAACAACACTTATCTCTTACTAAGACCCTCAGCCCCACGTGCCTTAATTTAGCTATTGCAGAGTATCAATGGAGACATTTTGTCTCTCTTGGCAAATGAAGAGTGTTGCCAGACCATTAGGGTATAAGAATGATATATCTGAGTGGTTCTGCCAACCTGACCACTTACAAGGTGACTGCAACAAAGACTACAAGCACATTAAAATCAGTGGAGGATATGCAGAAACAATGAGAGCAGAACAGAGACTCCCTCCTAGCTTTATTTCCAGTCATAAGCACCAGTGATTCCCAACAAAGCACAAAACTTCTGGCTATCCTTCCTACCTGCTTCTTTTACCCAGTTAGCACCTTGCTAACCACACATCCAACCTTACTCTTGAGCGATTAGAGATTTTTGTCATCCCTGATCTAGAGTGACAGTCTTGGGATTTCAAAGCGTTACCTGCTATTCTTTATTAAAAAGTAATCCAGTGAAGTTTATTACATGATTGTAATATAAATTTGGTTTTGTGAGATTGACGCTAAGGCAGCAGTGAAAAAAAGTGGAGCTTCCTTGCTTTGCATATTGGGTCTCAAATGGACAAATCAACCCCTTTTACATTTTTTCATGAAAAATTAAAATAAACAAATGAATGACAGCTATTTTATTTAAGAGAATGTTACACAGAACTGATGGTTGGTCATAAAAGGAGCCAGGAGTCCACTAACACTCAAGCGTGTGTCTAAGTTTGCTCAGAAGAGTAGGCCCATAGAATGGTGAGGATTTTATTTGCCAGCACTTTACTTCATTTAGAAATTAACATCCATCCTCAGTCTTTCCAGATAATTGTGTCATCTCAAAAATTCACATAATTTCTGGGTTTGTCTCTCTTTTCACATACACCAGTATAAATCAAGTCACTCCACTGCAATCAGTGGATTGACACCAATGTAAAACTACTGTAAGTGGGAGGAGAATCAAGTCCTCTATCTAGAACAACCTCTTCTGTTTTTAATCTCTCTTCATTTTATTACTTTTAATAAAGACCAACATGTTTGCAGCTTGGGGAATTCTGCTGACGTCTCAGAGAAATTTGATGCCAGACTGCAGGGCCAGATCCTCAGCTACTGTACATTGGCATAGCTTCACTGAAGTCCATAACTAACATAACTGAAGTCTATATAGTGACATCAATTTACACCGTCTGAGGATCAGGCCCTTGTGATGACTTCTTTGGTGCTGGCGGGTGGTTTTCTTCATTGCAGCTGCAATTAAATCTGGCTGAAAGGATTTATTAGAATTGTAAATTACTGTATTTGTTCACTGGGTAGCTTCATTTATTTGCATTTTAAGAAAGCCTTTGTTTGAGTTTCATGCATATATCCATTTTAAGAGCTCCTGACTTTCTTAAAAGCACAACTAATGCTTGGATTAAGTGAGACTGGATGTATTTCTCAGCTGGAACAAAAATAACATAATGGGTTATTAGAGCTATTTTGGGAATACACATTTATTGCAGACACAGTCCTCAGAAATGCACTTAGAGAATGGGCTCCAAGAGTTTCTGCAAAATGAACTTCTTCTTCCAGATAGTAATAAAATGAATGCGCTGATTTCCCCCCTGCCTTCCACCTTGGGTAATAATTTACATCTGTGGAAAGTGATCCTCAGTCTCCATTGTAATATTCTCCCTGAGTGCCAGACTAAGGGGATACCCCGAGTGCAGGGGGACTTGGGTAAGGGCACTAAGCTGGCCCGCCTCCTAGCTCAAGACATTGGAATGAGCTTTCTGATGGGAAGAAGGGGGCTTGGCCAAAGTGCAGTGCACTATAGCTGTCTGCTGCTTCTTTTGGCCAGTAGGGAACCATGGGGAGCATAGCATAAGTTAGAAAAACCTTGACGCTGATCTAATTTACATAGGAGCATGCATCCTCCCCTCCCCACCCAGCTGCCCCAGAATACAGGGATCACAGTGGTGGCTTAAAGCCACCTCTGCTCCTCACTGTTCCTTTCCTGTGCTGAGCAGAGGATCACATTCACACACAATCAGAGACAGTGAATGCAACGTGGGTGTAAAATGCTACAGAATTCTCCACTCATTTACACTGTTGTGGTAGCAATTCACCTTGACTTGAAATTTATTTTGCACAGCTCGTAAATTACTATAAAAGGAACCAGGCGGTGGAAAACTGGACCCATAACTGGTGAAGTGACATTGCTAAAAATCATCTGCAGAATCACTCATGCTAAAATATTGAAGTAGCAGAAAATGCCTGTTGCTTTTTTCCATCCTGCTGCCTGCAGGTCTTGGGGAAAAAACATTGTTTGTTTTGAAATCATACGTTAATTGATACCTGCAGCAAAACAATGCTTATTTAAATTGGGTAGGTACCTTTCCACATCCTCTACTGTATCTACACTGCGGAGCAATACTTATCCCTCACTTATGGGCATTCAGTGCAGAATAAGAGTGTCCACGTACAGGGGGGCTAGTGCAAAATAGCTATTGCGCTTTAAATCAGCACCCTAGCTAGTTAGCACTAAAATGAGAGTTCTTCCAGATGACAATTGCATTTTCAAAGAGTGTGCAGTTCAAGTAATTTCATGGCTGTGTGGATTGGTAATGGAAATAGTAATCTTCTTATATCTGTAGGTTACTTCTTCAAATGCGGGTCAGGTCAGCGTTGTTATTGATTTACCTTACTGTAGTGCCCCAGCTGAGATTAGAGATATGTTGTGCTAAGCACTATACCCATAGTAAGAGACAGTCCCTGCCCCAATCAGCTTCCAATTTAAATAGACAAGACAGACAAAGGGTGGAAGAAAGAAACCATTATTATCGTCATTTCTATTGATGAGGAATTAAGTTGCTGAGAGGTCAAGTGACCTTCCAGAAGTCACACAGGATTTCAGTGGCAGAGCCAGTAATCTACCTAAGGTCTCCAAGCCCTTTGATTTGACCACAATGCCCAGTGTTGACTAAAACAGAGTGCCAACAAGTTGTATTGTTATCTGGCTAAAAGTCACATTTTAGGAAGTTGTTTGCCATCCACCACAAAACTGTCCTGGGTTGAAAAGAATGGCCACAGAAATCACAGGTTTTATGTGCCATTTGCTCTATTTGCAGTAAAAAGAAAAGGAGGACTTGTGGCACCTTAGAGACTAACAAATGTATTTGAGCATAAGCTTTCGTGAGCTACAGCTCACTTCATCGGTGAACTGTAGCTCACGAAAGCTTATGCTCAAATACATTTGTTAGTCTCTATGGTGCCACAAGTACTCCTGTTCTTTTCGCAGATACAGACTAACACAGCTGCTACTCTGAAACCTGGCTATTTGCAGTGTTCGTGTTGTGGCTCAAAAAGCCAGAGCTGCGTAAATTTAACTGTGTGCAGAGAATGGTATGTACTGTATGTCCAACCACAGTCCCCTTCTGCGTCAACACCTTTGACTGATACAATATCTACAAGAAAGAAAGACATTAATGGAGTTGATACATGTCTTTGTAAGGATACTCAACACCTAAAAATAGTGATTTTTACAGCACTATCTATAAAAGGCCTTGATGGGAAGAAAGCCATGAATAGTACACTTTTCCTGGCATGGTGAAGGAACAATGAGTATCCCCTTTTTGTGCTTTCTTCATGCTCTATCTTTTCCCTGGAACCTCTCATTGTTAACTTCAGCCTTGGATATAAGCATTCACAAACTATGGTGATGAGCACAGTATAGGTATTTAGATGGGTAGATTGACCTAGAGACAGAAATCACTTCCACACAGATGACATTAATTTCACATCCCCTTCTCTAATCCCACTGTCTCCTGTCTATCTGATGTCTTGATTTGGTCAGCCCCTGGATATGCCACTAAAATGCTTCAGGTTAAATAATAACAATACCTTGCACCTCAGGAGAGCTTTCTCACCGAGCGTCTTAAAATATTACAGAATTTTAGCCTCACAACATCCCTGTGAAGGATGTATTATCATTCACATGCCACAGATTGGTAAACTGAGGCACAGCAAAAATGACAATTTGCTTAAAATCACATGCGACTGTGACAGAACCAGGAATAGAAACAAAGTCTCTAGAAGCCTCACTATCTTAATTAGTGATGAACTCACCCTTCCTTCCTCTTTCCCCCAACTCTCTAACCTTTCCTCCAGATCACTATCACTCTCCTTAACTGTGATATAAACTTCACTTGTTTCTATTGTTTCCTATGTCTCCTTTTTCTGTAAGACTGTCTGCTTATCATAGCTTCTGGTATGATGCCATAATTTGTCCTTTCCTTGACATTGACTCTGTGAAATTCTTATCTGTCCCCATCTTGAATTCTGTTATTTCCTCTATTATGGTTTTCTTTAATTTCTTCTCCAAAATGCTGTTTCCAGACTATTCTTTTTCTCCAGGAAGAGGGAGCATATTTAGCTACCACTAACTCCATTCTTCCAGTGCCCTGGTGCCAATTTTTGGCCTTGGTCTTATTGGTCTACTTCATACAGTAACTGCCCTCCTATTTTACAAAACTCTCCATTGAAGTACTCTGCACTACCTCTCTGATCTCATGTCCAATTAATTCCCCACCCACTCATTCCACTCCTTCAACCTGATCCTGGTCTTTCTGTTTTTACTAGTTCTTCTCATAGTTAGGGGATTCGCTTTCATGTGTGCCATTCCTCCCTTGACAATACTGAGTCACTTCCTCTTGATAAGTCTCATCTTAAAACACTGAGAGCTGAGACTAGGATCCAGATCACCTGAGTCAGAGTCTTAAATTCTCTTTAGGAAGGTATGAAGAATATTGTTATAGAGGAAAGGAATATATTGTTTTAAAATGTGGCTAGCCATCGGGATCTATCTCTCATGAAACAGCAGATCTGTTAATATATTAAATACAGCGCCTGGTTTTCAAAAGCATCCCACAGCCTCTAACTTCCATTGAAAATCTGACCACCTTATTCAGGGCCCTACATGGTAGCTGAGCTCTTTTTTTAAAGTCCAGACACTTAGGAGCTGAAAGGGGAGCTTGGGTGCTGAACATTTTTGAACAGCTGGCCAAAAATAATGTGTTTGTAGGAGTGGTCCCTTTACTGTCAGAACATGATCATTTGTGTACCATTTGGATCATGTTGGTTACTCTGTCTCAGAAACAAATCTACTGGTACAACAAATCACTAAGTCCTGGGCTACACTAGGGAAGGGTTCGAACTAAGATACGCAACTTCCGCTACACTATTCGCGTAGCTGAAGTCAAAGTATCTTAGTTCGAGTTACCTGGCCGTCCTCACGGTGGCGAGTCGACCACGGTGGCTCTCCCGTCGACTCCGCTTACTCCTCCTGCCAAGGTGGAGCACAGGCATCGATTCAGGGATCGATTTATCACATCTAGACGAGACGCGGGTAGTGAAGACTTACCCTAAGCTAAAGTTTAAAGGCAAAATCTACATTAACATTAAAATATGAACTTTGAACTCAGTTTCCTATTCTTTTACATTCTTCTTTTATAATTAACTCAATTTAAACTTGATTATCAGTATGAAAAAGTAAAGATATTAACTGATCTGAAATCATGCAGATACTTTGCCGACATAAGTTTCACAGACACCGATGTGACTTGTGAATGAGTGGGATCAAGTCCTTAGGCTTGCTATAGAAAAACTATTTGAAACTCAGAAAGTAAGCCCATAAAAGAGAGAGGAAATATTTGTATCCAAAAAGATTAAAAGGTTCATAGATTCCAAGGCCAGAAAGGATCAATCTAATCTGACTTCTACATAACACAACCCATAGAATTTCCCCAAAATAATTCCTAGATCATCTCTGTTAGAAAACATCCAATCTTGATTTAAAAATTCTCATTGATAGAGAATCCTACACCACAACTCTTAGTAAATTGTTCTAACGGTTAATTACCCTCACTGTCACAAATTTATTTCCAGTGTGAATTTGTCTAGTTTCAACTCCCAAACCTGGGATCATGTTACACCTTTCTTTGCTAGATTGAAGAGCCCATTATTAGATATTTGTTCCCCATGTAGATTGTAACCAAATCACCCCTTAACCTTTCCTTTGTAAAATAAATAGATCGAGCTCTGTGAGTCTGTCACTATATGGCATGTTTTGTAATCCTTTAATCATTCTTGCAGCTCTTTTCTGAACCCTCCTCAATTTATTAACATCCTTGAATTGTGGGCACCAGATCGGGTCACAGTATTCCAGTAGTGGTCACACCTGTGCCAAACAAGAGGTAAAATAACCACTCTACTCCTGCATCCCAAGATCTTATTAACTCTTTTGGCCACAGCATCACACTGGGAGCTCATGTTCAACTAATTATCCACCACACCCCACAATCCTTTTTAGAGTCACTACTTCCCAGTATAGAGTGCCCATTCTGTAAATATGGCCCACATTGTTTGTTCCTAGGTAGAAGATGTAGAAGATACCTCTATATATCATACTGTATGTTTTTACCTGTGATTTTTTAAATATTAAAAATCCTTCTTTAAATCACATATTCCTGATTTTACTTTACTAACATCCATTTAAATCCCTTTCATTTGCTTCATTCTAAGCTCTTCTTTACCTTCAGGTGTTGATGCTTTCAGTGGGTACAAGCAAATAAAGTCACTGGTAGGTAAGCTATCATCTCTCTCCTCTTCATGAAGGTAAAAGTCATGTCCAGAACTAAGCACTCATTTATATATCCACAGCCCATTAATCCAAATCACTTTGTAACAGCCAATTTTATTTAAACTAATAATCAGATGAACCAGGCAGGAGCATTGTTTAGACACATGCTAAAAGTGTGCTTGCTACTTAACTTAAACCCTCTAGATCCTAAAATGCCTGGATAAAGCCAAGAATGGTTGCAATAAATCAGAGGGATTGATTTTCCACTCCATCATACTGGTGTAACTTCATTGAAGTCCTCCTGGCATCACGGAAGTCAATGGCAAAACTCCCAGAGACTTGAAAGGGACTAGGATTTCACCCAAGGTAATTACATCAGTTTTGAATTCTTGGAGTGGAGATCAGGTCCAGGAAGCGTAACTACTATAAAGCTGCCACTGGCAACAATTCTGTGTATTGAGCCCATTTTATTGAAATAGGTGGGAAGATACAGTAATCAGGACAGACATGTGACGGGCTGTATGCAGAGTAGTTGTAGCAGTGTCCATTCCAGGATATTAGAGAGACAAAGTGGGCGAGGTGATGAACAGTTTAGTAACAAAGTAGTGGGTTAAGAAGTTCTGATTCAGAATAGCGATGGGCAAATCTTTAAAGTATCAGAGACTCTTTTGTTCAATGAAGTATCTGTCTCCAGCCCCCAAATATAGTGAAGTGTTTTTTTTTCTCTCGTTTCCTCAGCCCCATATTGCTGCTGCTCAATCTTTAAAGACTGTCCTGCAAACTCCTACAGGCCCATTACTAGCTATCAAGGTCATGACTCTCTCTCCAGACCAACATGAAAATATCCTCCATGACCCTTTTGTCAGGCACAAAGTCCCCTCTCTCATTGATGATTCCGTCATGGGGCCCAGTAGATCTCCATTCCCCCAGATTTAGCACCCTCTGGTATTTTTCTGTTAAAGATGCTCCAGATTATGTTGTGTGCCTCTGGTCTCTGTCTTTCTTAGCTAAAACTTCTCTATGCACCTTTATGTCATGGTGATGAATGCATTAAAAATGCATGGATGGATGAATGGGTGAGTAATGCCTATCGCAGCATCCTTGCAAACACGTCTTATAAGTCAACCTGAAAGGTGTTATGTTCATGGCATACACATGGAGAAGTTAGATAGAGACATAAAATACTCTTGCTGGAAGGTTACTACATATTTCTTAGAATTCAGAATGATAACACACAGGAACCCAGAAACAGAGAGAGACAAAGCAGACTGCTTCCTAAAAGAAAGAGGCACAAGTCACCCCACCTTTCTCGAGACAGGCTACCTGAAGGATGGTTCTGCTAGGCCCAGATCACGTGCTTCCCTATAGAGTATTTGTCCGGGGGCATGTTCTATTGCCCAATGTTATGTATTCAAGCAATGAAAGGTATATCCTATTGGTGAGATACAGTGAGCCAAAGACAAAAGGACCTGGCAAGCATGAGTAGGACTGAGATGGGGGAAGTGAGAGAAGCTTGTCACGGAATTTCCTTGCTTTTGTTGGTTTAGATTTCAACTATAATAATCCATTAATGTAGAATGTGTATTTTAGAAAATCTCCATTTGTATAGCTGTAGCAGCAGCACAAACACACCGGTCAAACAAACTCCTCATCTAAAGTCGTGGGCTTTCTCCTGCTGTCGGATCAGGAGACAGACAGACTGTAAATGCTGACCGCAACAGCATTATATCACCAGGTTTTTTGTCTTGTGAGTAATTCACTGTAATCCCGTTGCTGAAAACTACCAGGTACCTCCCGTGTACAGTAACACACAAATTCCCATTTAGAATGGTATGTATTTAAGGCCCATCAGGTTGCTGAGACTATAAGCCTCTCATGCGCTGCAGGCTGCTATTTTGGCTGCTGCTGCCATTTCTTTTCTCTAGAGGGGTACTGTTGACAGAGGAGATGATAAGTAAAAGGCTCGATGATGATCTCTGATTTGACAGCTAAGATCAACTGGTCTTTTTTGTTCTAACCAGGCACTGTGTATTCAGTAAAATGATGGGCTGATTTCACCGGTCGTTATATTACGCCAATGTGTTCCATAAAGGAAGACCACAGTTATTGCTGTTCTGTCTAAAAGCTGGCTTTGCTTTTTAAAATTTTGCAGATTTAAATGTCAACCCAAAATGCCAGATGCTGCGATTGAAAGCTCCGTGTTTTGTCTTGATCTGTAGATTTGCTTTGGAATGTAGTATCAGCCCCAGTATTTGCTTCAAGCAGGGTATTAAAATGATGTGGATCAGCAGTGACATCAACTCAATGAGTCAGAGTCTCGCTGTTTGCACAGACAGGTATCAACCTGTACCATTGTGATACTTGACGGTATATCATTCCCTAGGCGTTAGGAAATTAATGAGGTAACAAACTACCATACTATGAGGCTAAAATCTGCTCTCATTTACAGCAGAGTAAATCCACAGTAATGCCAACATCTTTCATGCCATTACTGAGTATTTACACCAGTGATACTGAAGGTAGAAACCAACCTATTTTCTTCTGCCTAATCATTAGGGAATAGCAAACCATTTAAAAGTCTCTATGACAAAGAATGATTACCTGGAAAAAAGATAAGGAAACTTCATCTTTCTCACGGGAGTCACTTAATTTGTTTTATTCATAGCTGATAAAATGATGGCCTCTCGGGGAGGGACCCGTGTCTTTTTCATCACCAGAACAGATTTGAGGAATTCTATCAAATCTCTATCATTTCTTCCCAATCCCACAAATTGTATCCTCTTTGTCAAATCCTCAGGAAATAGACACTTTCCCCCTGAAATCCCTGGAAAACTACCAGCTTGAGGTAATATCAATTCCTCAAGTGTCTTCTTCATACGTTTGGATTCATCAGGTTTCTCTGTGACATATGCTCTTTGCAATAACCCTGTAAGGCCACTCATTGATTCGGTTAATCTTTTCATAAAAATTGTTTTTGGAAGTGACAGTCATAAAGTGTGCCCACCTTAAGAGAGGAATATTTAAAAGTTCCCTTGATAATGATTGTGAGTCACATTTAGACTTGAGTGGATAAAAGCAAACAACTTTCTGTGAAGATTCATTTACGTTTTCACCCTCTTCATGCCCCTTTTGTTTTTGTTTTTCCCCAAACATTTGAGTGATAGAGTTTTACCAGCAGAGGATTAGACTCTGTGATCCAAATTCCACCATTGCTCTAATGTGCAAAGGGACCAGAGGGCAGTGGGAAAACTCCCAATGGCCGGTGAACAGCACCGCTGCTGGGGGCATTTCCACCAGACACAGAGCTCATGGTGCAGTGGGCTCATTAAGATTTTCACTGTGGGCTGGGTGTGAGAGGCGGGAGGATGGTCCTGTGCCCCAGCAATTCCCAATGGGGGATGTGAGTTATGGCAGCCCTCAGGGCTTCTATAGACTGTACAGGGGGGCTGGTTTGACCCTCTGATATTTCCTGAATAGGAGAGAGACAGGCTGTCTCCCCTTAATCCCTACACCAACTCCTATGATGTGCATCTCCCATAAGAACAGTGCCTTCATCTTACAGCCTGATATGAGTAGTGCCCTTCTGTCATGCCCTTGCCTTTCACAGCAGCTTGTGAGGCACCAATAGTGTTGTAAAAAAAAACTTTTGAGCCCTTGGCTGAGAGGCAGAGAACTGCCATTCAAAATTTATCATTAGAATTTATTATTTGATATGTATTATTAATTTTTAAAGCATTTCCCCACCTTTTCTCTATAAAACACTCAAGTCTGTGTCTTCTTGTTCTGAATGTTATCATCTCAGACTGGATTGTTATTGGTTAGTAGATATTGATAACAGGAAACGTAAACTTTATTAGCCCGAGTCAGACCTTGAAAGCAGGGCCCGGCTTTGAAGTCAGGTTTTACCTGAAGTTAAAGGTTTTATCTGCGAGTGTGGTGACTAAATCTGTATGCTTTTTTAGACAACTGATAAAGCCTCAGAGGTGTTCTAATGAGCACCTTTCAACTGCACTTGCTGACCATCCTTTTGATGCATGCAGCTGCGCCACTCCGTAGAAAAGCTGAGGGACATGATTGACCCCAGTACCAAAAGTCCCAGTGTGTTTGTGTGCATGACCATGCGTGTGTGTGTGTGTACAAGTGTATAATGCTCTGTGTGTCCCAGTGTCCTGTGTCCCACATCAGGATTTATGTTCTCCCTACCCCCGTTGGGTCCAGTATTGCCAGGAGGGGCATCTCCCAGCAGTGATTTTCTAACCACCCACCATCACTTTGTGAGGGAGGTTGTACAGGTGTCCGCTGCCTTCTCCCACATGCTACAGACCTATGGGGAGGGATTCCCCCCCCACACACACACACACACGCATCCTTGGGAGAGAAGACGTTATTAAAAGCAACATGTACTCTTCCCTCTGACTCCCCTGGCTGGCTGAATTTGATGCTGCCTCTGCCTTTCACATCAGTCAGCCAAACGGCTTCCTCTTCCACTTCTCTCTTGCCCCATCTTCACCACAGGTTGCCTGAACTGTGGGGGGGACATGTCTCTCCCATCAGTCCCACTGATTGCACGTATGGAAGCACAGCCCCTATAAAGATAAAGTATGGTCCCAAAAATGACTACAAATATGTAGCTTGACGCTGTGACAACATCATCACTGGAAGTGTTGCCATTACGGGGTTTGCAGCCCTTTGAGCTTTATTAGAGTTACACTCCTGGGACAGTACTGATACACTTTGGATTTGCTTATAAAAAATACCTCAGGACAGGAGAAGGAGGAAGTAGTCAGGGGTTTGTAAAGAAGCCAGAGCTGCTCATCTTGGCTTTCGGGGTTTGAAGCCAGACTTCCATGAGCAAAGTGGGTTAGAATTCACTTTTCAGGCTGGCTTTTGGCTGTTCCAACTGTTGGATGTTCCAACTCAGTCCCTCTTTCTCTTAGAGCCAGATGAGGGCAGGCTGGGAAATATAGATTCCTATCAGTTACGATTTACCAAACTCAGTTACAGTTAAGGTGTCTGTCAATCCACACTGGTATTGCTCATTGCAAAGGAAACTGTGTCTCTTGTAATACTCTGGGTAATAAATACCCATGTTGCAATAAATTGCTTTCAGGTAATGTGCTGCGTAGGCTTCCACTTGCTTGTATATCCCTTTTTTTTTTTTTTTTTCATATTTTCAGGATAAATTTCCAGCTCTTTGACTGTCCAATAGTTTCTTCATTCACTTTGCTTATTGTGGAATAGTCTGGATGGTATTAAAGTCCATAAAATGCAGAGTCCATCACCTTAATTGTTTAAGCCGTGATCCTGTAAACATACACGTGCTTAACTTTACTACAATGGGTAGTGTCACAGTTTCAGGGTAACTCTTCCTTCTGTGGTCCACCAAAGGCACACACTTTAGGCTCCTGACTCCCAGGCATCACCTCTCTTGTGTGGAGACCCATGTCTCACTTCCTCCTAACTGGGGCTTTCTAAGGCTCCAGAGTTCCCTGCCTGCGCTGTGATATTCCCAGCAAGCCAGAGTACCTAAAGAGGCCAGTGCCTCCAAAGGCCATGAACAGTGTATTTGCCAGCAGTCACAAGTTACTACATAGCTCTTTATAAGCAAGCACATTTATTGTAAAGGTGAAAGCCTTACAGAGGAAACATATTAAAACAATGCAAGAACCTAAATACATGTGAAAAAGCTTACCAGAGGTCACCCCCCAACTCCAACAAGGGCTCTGGTAGGTATCAGACCTTCAAAACCCACAACTGAATTTTTCCTGTGGTTACAAGTTCACAACTGTCTCAGATTCAGAACCAGAACACAGGATGGGTAGTTCAGCCATTTCTTTATACAGCTCAGGCCTTTGATTTCCAGGCTCTGGAACTGGTAATCAGCAGACAAACACCTTCTCCTCAGGGTGTAGCTTTAAAAGACTCGGGTTTTGCATAATCGGGGAGGGGAATTTGCATTAACCTCCTCCAAGGTATTCCCCAGGAAATCCACTTAACACATGTTGTCCGAAAAGTCCATTCTTGTCTGGAACATTTTCAGTATAGTCCATTGAAGTCCCAGGCCTCATGTCACTTCTCTGCCCTAGATAGCTTACATGCAATCCTGTCCCACAATTATGCATAAACCATTCATTTAATTCAATGGATCACAAAAATAGTAAAATTAATTCAATAAGTTCTCCAAAGGATGTTGTCATATTTATCATGAAATCAATTGATCAGGGAGTTAGTGAATAACTTGCCCGGAAATTGTAAACATTGTTGCAATAGGCTGCTTCAGACAGTGACAATTTAAAAATTACTTTATGTAAACCATTTCTTCTTGCTGTGAAGAAAATTATAGTATAATTATATTTTCATTAAGTGAGTATGTAGGCTTAGGTTTACTTAGTGTAGTGCAACTATTAATTGAGGACAATAAAGCCATCGATGATGGATAAAGAAATGTAAATTCCCTTCGTCATTTCCAAAAATTAGTTTTAAGGCAACTAAGCAATCATAGCTTAGTCGTAAAGGTCTATCATGGATTAGAGACTGATTAAAGAAAGAAAATGAGTGGTCAATTATCATAGTGGCAAAATGTTAACAGTGGGGTGCTAAGATTCAAGGAAGTATACTAGAAGCAGTGTTGATTAATATATTTATTAACACTCTGGCAAAGGGGGGTATACAATGAGGTGGCAAAATTTACAGATGGCAAAACGTTATTTAGGTTAACCCTGTGGGACATCTCAATGTACAGTAATCCAGACACAGTCAGCATTACCTTGCATGGTCTGGGGCACTGCACAATGAACGCTCCAAGAAGCGTGGTTCAGGGGTAGCAGATAACTAGGAAAGTCCAGGATAGCTGTTTCCAGAGGAGCCATGCTGAAATGGGGCCAAGTGGGGACAGAAATACGGGGCCTGTGAGAGATCCATACGTTCAAAAGGACTGTTCCACAGAAAGGCAAACTCCACCATCATTATAGGACAATTAACTAAAGCTCTGCAAATGGTATGGATCCTCTCCTTTCTGTGGCTTCTTTTCTGCCCCTTTTCTGCACAAGGGACAATCTGGCTCCATGTTTTTTTAAAATTAATGTTAGGAAATTAGGGAGATGAGGACAATTATGCATTTACTTGAGGTTAAGTAAATAAGTATGTCTAAGGGAAACAATCAAATGGAAATATACAAATGCTGATATTGACATCCATGACTAAAGACCATATTTCAGCTTCCAACTATGGCACTGGCTTTCTGTGTGATATTTGACTTCTCTGGGCCCTCAGACATATAGATCAAAATATGTAGTTTACAATCTAGGTGGCTTCCATTTCGGATAAAGGAAAACAGCCTACAAAGAAAGACTAACGATAAATCTCTTTGAGGGAGAGAAAACAGTAATTCATTCTGTGATGAAGAATGAAGCAACATGCTTCATCTAAACAAAGCCACAAAATGGCTCAGTGGATCAATGCATCAGAACCAGGAAGCCTGCCAAAAAGTCAGTGGAGCACTCCAGGAAGACAAGGCCATTGCAGAGATGTGAAATGAACTCTTTGCATCGGTCTTCTCTGCAGAGGATGTGGGGAAGATCCTACATCCAAGCCATTCACTTTAGGTGACAAATCTGATGACCTGTCCCAGATTGAGGTGTCATTAGAGGAGGTTTTGGAACAAATTGATAAATTAAACAGTAATAAGTTACCAGAATCAGACGTTACACGCCCAAGAGTTTTGAAGGAACTCAGATATGAAATTACAGAACTACTAACTGTGGAAAGGAACCTATTATTTAAATCAGCCTCTGTACCAGATGACTGGAGGGTAGCTCACCTATTTTTAAACACAGGCTCCAGAGATGATCCTGGCAACTACAGGCCAGTGAGACTAACTTCAGTACCAGGAAAATTGGTTCAAATTATAGTAAGGAACAAAATTATGAGACATATAGATGAACATGATATGTTGGAGATGAGTCAACATGGCTTTTGTAAAGAGGAAATCATGTCTCACCAATCTATTAGAATTCTCTGAGGGCATCAACAAGCATGCAAACAAGGGGGATCCAGTGGCTATAGTGTACTTGGGCTTTCAGAAAGCCTTTGACAAAGTCCCACACCAAAGGCTCTTAAGCAAACTAAGCAGTAATGGGATAAGAGGGAAGGTCCTTTTATAGCTCAGTAACTGGTTAAGACAGTAAACAAAGGGTAGGAATAATTGGTCAGATTTGACAATGGAGTGAGGCAAATAGCGGGGTTCCCTAAGGATCTGTACTGGGACCTGTGCTGTTCAACATGTTCATAAATTATCTGGAAAAGGAGGTTGCAAAATTTGCAAATGATACAAAATTACTCAAGATAGTTAAGTCCAAAGCTGACTGCACAGAGTTACAAAGGGATCTCACTAAACTGGGTGACTGGACAACAAAATGGTAGATTAAATTCATTGTTGATAAATGCCAAGTAATGTACCTTGGAAAAAATAATCCCACTGATAGATACAGAATGATGGGATCTAAATTAGCTGTTACCACTCAAGAAAGAGAGCTTGGAGTCATCCGGGATAGTTCTCTGAAAACATCCAGTCAATGTGCAGTGGCAGTCAAAAAAGCTAACAGAATGTTAGGTACAATTAGGAAATGGATAGACAATAAAACAGAAAATAACATAATGCTTGTATATAAATCCATGTTACGCTTGCACCTTGAATATTGCATGAAGTTCTGGTTGCCCTGTGTCAAAAAAGATATATTAGAATTGGAAAAGGTGCAGAGAATGGCAACAAAAATGATTTGGGGGTATGGAACAGATTTCATATGAGGAGAAATTTTAAAGACTGGGACTACTCAGCTTATAAAAGAGATGACTAAGTGGGGGATATGATAGAGGTCTATAAAATCATGAATGGTGTGGAGAAAGTGAATAGGGAAGTGTTATTTAGCCCTTCATATAACACAAGAAATAGGGAGTCACCTGATTAAATTAATAGGTACCAGGTTTAAAATAAACAAAAGGAAAAGCATCTTCACATAATGCACAGTCAACCTGTGGAACTCATTGCCATTGGATGTCGTGAAGACCAAAAGTATAACTGGGTTAGAAAAAGAGTTAGATAAGTTCCTGGAGGATAGGTCAATGGCTACTAGCCAAGATGATCAGGGATGCAATCCCATGCTCCAGGTGTCCTTAAGCTTCCAACTGCCAGAAGAATCTGGCACTGGCCATAGTCAAAGACAAGATACTGTCTAAATGGATCATTGGTCTGATCCAATATGGTCATTCTTATGTTCTTACAATCTCTATAATTCTTATTTAGGCAAAACTGCTGCTATCTTCAATGGGAATTTTTTAGAGAGTAATGACTGTAGAATCTGGCCCCATCATTGTGTGCATGGTATTTGAGTTAAATTAGTAAAACTGTTGGTGAAAGGTGAAATGACCTCCGCAAAGCACGTTATTATTTGTTTTGAATTTAGCAAACATTTATTTGTACTATTTACCCTGCGTTATATTGCTGAAATAATAAAAATTCTCACTTATCTGCTATTAAAGTCTGCTATGTGTTTTATTAGCCATTCTCAGGAAAAGAAAAAAAATTGGAGAGCAAATTAGAAGAAACAAGGATGGGTGGAGTTCTACATGGCTAGTTGTGCCCAGCCCAAAGTCAATACCTATGAATTATGGTAAACAACTTAAGCGCTTTGTTTCATTATAGTCTTTTTCATTGGCATTTTTTATTTAAAATAAAAAACTAAACAATCAAACAGCTGAAATAGAAGTTATGCAAGCAAATTTAAATTGGGTTTCACATGCAAAGAAAAAAGATTTTAGGATGAAGAAGGGGGGATTATAAGGTAGTTATCTAAAATTGGACAGTTCTTAATTATTATTATTATAATTATTAATAAAATATCTCTAGAAATGTTAAAATGTGTGTCCATACTCTCTAGGTCCCCTTGATGTAGCATAAAAACACACCCTAAATACAGCAATACAATTTAACCGACCAACCACCAGTAAACCAGGGAATTTAAAAACTCAGATCCTTCGCTTCAAACAATACTTCACCTTTAAAGTTACATTTGCCCCCCATTTTCAAATGCTTAAGAAAAAGGATGAGTTTTTTCAGGTACCCTGAAAGTAACGCGGATTTAGCTAGTGTCCATTTGTATTGGTTAGTTGAAGTAATCCAAAAGTATGTTCTCAGCTTTTCAACGATAGTACTTTGGTCATCTTAATTACACCTCTTTCAGGAACAATATCATTATGATTTGCATTACAATAGCACATATCGATATCATCATACAAGGCACTCTAAGTACATACAAAAAGAAAAGGAGTACTTGTGGCACCTTAGAGACTACCAATTTATTTGAGCATGAGCTTTCGTGAGCTACGAAAGCTCATGCTCAAATAAATTGGTTAGTCTCTAAGGTGCCACAAGTACTCCTTTTCTTTTTGCGAATACAGATTAACCCGGCTGTTACTGTATGTACCTACAGTAAGAGATAGTCCCTGCTTGAAAGAGCTCAATACTAAATCGACAAGACAGATGAAGGATGGGGAAAAGGAAAGTATTATTATTCCCATTTTCCAGATGGGGAATTGAGCCACAGGGAGATGGCCATTGACAGGAACATTGCCATTGACTTCAGAGGACAAAGGATCAGATCCTTAATGACTTGACATAGGTCACAGAGGAAGTCTGTGGTAAAGACAAACCTCCTCAGTCCCAGATCTCCTGAGTTTCATGCCAGTGCCTTAACCATGGGACCATCCTTCCTTGCTGGGAGGTTGTGGTATGTTGGTCAAACATATTCCTCAGAGAGCAGATCCATGCTGTTTGGAGGTAAGACTATGCATTATTCCTCAAGTCTTAAGCATTCAGAAGAGATCAAACCATATTTTATTAAAGGGAAATTATTTTACTAATGATATCGGAACAAAAACTTTTACAATACAATTAATCTTGAATATCTCTGATATCTACCAGAATAAAACATAAACACTAAAATTACACCAGAGACCAGCGAAGGCCAAGAAAGCAGACAGAGAGTGAACCCCTGGCAGGCTTATTGAACATATCATTATCCACCATGCAAGGAAGAACATCTCTCAAAAAGGATGATCCTTTGGATACTACCCTAGGCAATGCTGAAAATGAATCAAAGATGGAGAAAATAAGAAAGGAGTTGTCCTCTGTGGAACAAGCAGTAGACACTTTAGTGGGGTTAGAGCAGTGGTGGGCAACCTGCGGCCTGTCAGGGTAATCCGTTGGCAGACCGCGAGACGGTTTATTTACATTGGCCGTCCGCAGGCACGGCTGCCCGCAGCTCCCAGTGGCTGCGGTTCACCGTTCCCAGACAATGAGAGCTACAGGAAGTGACACAGGGATGGTAATATGTTCCTAGGCAATTTGTTCCAGTGCTTAACTACCCTGACAGCTAGGAATTTTTTCCTAATGTCCAACCTAAACCTGCCTTGCTGCAATTTAAGCCCATGTATACACCCTCCTCTTCCTTCCTCCTTTCCCCCCACTACATTACTGTCCTAGATGTTAAGCTCTGTTTACAGAGCTACTTGTTTATTATTTTTGCTAGGTATGATGCTTGGGCAGATAGGCATGGTTTGAGGGCACTAGCAGTGTAGCACTGATAAAGTTTGGAACTTGATGTAACATGTAGATCTTGGCTAAAGTCTAACACAGAATTTGACTGTGTAGCCCTGGCTATCCACTGACTACCTTCCATAGACTACATCAAGTAGACTATGGAAACAGCACAAGTATACAATAGACAGTGATTTTTTAAAATTATATTTGCTCTGTACATTATGACTCCAAAGCAGTTGACAAACAATGGATGAAATTCCCTACTGGCATAAGTCAGTGACATTGCATTGACTTCAGTGGAGTTGGATCAGCTTAAGCCAGGAGTGACTTTGGCCCATTAACTAATTAATACTCACAATACCCAAGAACGGCAGGTACAGTTACTGCCATTGTACAGTGGGAAAACAGTACATATTCATTTCATCTTTGGGAATGACATTGTCTACGGTCCCAGTCTTGTAAACATTTGCACATATTTAACTTAAAGCATGTGAGTAGTCTCCCTGAAGTAAATGGGACAGCCTATATGCTTAAAGTGTGGACAGGATCAGAGACTATGTTTGGTCTTTAATCAAAGGTAAATATCTTTGGAAAATTTGAGCACAATGCTTCCGCAATTTGGGAGTAACCAAACAAGGATGAGGGATGGGAATGTTCACCCACTTTGTGTGATTAAAAAACACAGCCCTCTTCCAACCCCACTCTTTTGAATACAGGTACAATCTGAGGTTTTGGAGGTATACGTCAAGACAAGAAGCAGACAATGTCAAAAAGACATCCAGATTTTTACTAGATGAACATAACACCCTATCCAAACACAATAACACATGGAGATGAGTATCCCAAAATACATGAAAGACTAGGCGGTGAAAATCTTAGGGCAGTACACATATTATTAACCCAGAAACAGCCTTTTTATTACACCTTAGCCAGCACTACTAATATTTTGACTTATTTTACAGGAGGTTATTTTTTTAGGCCAGCACTTCTCTTGAGGCAGACCCTTTCAATTTGGGAGAAAGAGATGCACCTCCAGCCCTAAAGTAACCATTTTGTAACTGAGTGCAGTAGGATAGACCGTTCCTTCTTTTCAGTTAGTTAATATTTTGTTTGGTTTCCCTTTCACTCTTGGGAAGTGTGATGGGACAGCTGCCCCTCATTGGCTGGCAAAGGGTTAATAGCAGCCAACCAGAGGAAGGCTTACAAGCAGCCAATCAGGGCCAGGTTGGGCCCTATAAGAAGTACCTGGGGCAGAGCAGAGCAGTGCTGGGCAGGGTTAGGGGAGCAAGTGGAGCTCCAGCCTGGCTGGCTCCCAGAGTGTGGCCTTGATACAGGGGCTGAGTAGGTACTGGGGCTATGGGGAAGTGGCCCAGGGAAAGCAGGTAGCCCCAGAGGAGAAGGAGAGCCAGTGAGCTGCTGCCAGCTATAGGGTCCCTGGGTCGAGGCCCAGAGTAGCAGGTGGGCCTGGTTCCCGCTCCCCCCTTTGTCCCACTGGCCGCCGAGGGAAGTGGCCAGCCAAAGGACTGCAGTTTGCCCCTGAGTGAGGGGCTGGACTAGGGGCTGCAGTTCACCACTGCGGCAAGAGGCCGGGCGAAGGACTGACGGTTCCCCTGGAAGGGTGAGACAACGGAGTTGGGGCACAGCCAGAGGGCCGTGCCCTGAAGAGGGTGCCGCAGTCCGGGAGCAATGCGGGTTCCCCACAGACAGCAGAGACGGTGGAGAAGCAGTGACGGAGAGTGAGACACCACAAGAGGAAGGCGCCCGGCTGATGGACAGAGCTAATTCCCAGAGCAACCAGCAGGAGGCTCCACGGTGGTGAGCACGACCCGTTACAGGAAGGTAGCACACCTTCACATGCAGAAATAATGCTGGATCATGAAACTTCATGTGGAAATAGCCCTCACTGAACAGCAGTGTCTTTATTTGCTTTGATTTGTAACATGATTGGTATTAACAAAGATTGGTCTGTTTGCGCACTGTGGGCATGTGATGGAGTATTTCCTTTAAGTTTGTTGGTGGGCACTGAAATACACCTATCCTGTGCGTACAGGTAGCTACTGTTACCGCCCATTTATTGCTAAAGGCAGCAGAAGTCATAAGCTCCGCTAGCTGAATAGCTCTACATCAAGTAGTTTGCAAGTTTACTGCAGGGCTTATAAATTCCAGAAACACAGTCAGCAGCACATGTAAACGTCACAAAGTGAGTAGCTGCAGAGTAAGAGGATTACAAGTTTTCGAGCAGAGCTCACACTCATTGCAACCTGAATTAGTTCTGGATTTTGGTTTCTCTTTGGCCTTGTTTTTCCTTTTTAAAAAAAAAAACAAAACTAAGTGCTATGAAATATCAACCCATTTAGTCCATTGGTAAGGTTAAACCCTAAGGCCAATATTTTATAAAATGATTAATGATTTTGTTTTTCTCAATTTTTGGATGCCCAGCTTGAGATCTTCAATGGGCCTGCTCTTAAGAGAGTGCTGAGTAACTGCTCTCCAGAAATACTTTTTATCAATTTTTTTCCTGTACCTTGTTACTTTAGTTAAGTAACCGTAGTATTAGATGAGGAGGAAAAGTGGGGAAAACAGAGTCTTCTAGTTGGAGCATACTACTCCAGGAAGATGACTCTCTGCTTTTAACACTTAATATTAGAGTAATGCACTGGCAGCAAAAACCCTTAGAAAATTGGTGAGGTGGCAGGCTGATTGGTCTGGGATTAGCATCTGTCACATGGTTTTAGCACAATACATTTAAATACAGTTCTTCCAAAGGTGTAAGCATGGTTCTTGTGATCAGAGAAGCTAGGTCCTTACTGTTCAATAAACTAGCCTACAAACCTGGCTATAATCTGTGATGGTTTATTGTTTGATTAGGACTTTCAACACTGACCGGATAAATGGTGTTAGAAGAATTCTAGCACCATAGTTAAGCACAGTTTGCTGGTAAGGTGTTAATAAGATTTCCCTAGCTAGTGTTGTGCAAGCTGTATAACTCAGCTCTTTTTAATTATAGCTTTTTCGTTAGAATGACAGAGATGGTCCAGACTGTGATTCAAACCTTAAAATGCTTGGATTTTATAAGAAGAAAAGTCTTAAAAAGAAAAGGAGTACTTGTGGCACCTTAGAGACTAACCAATTTATTTGAGCATGAGCTTCCGTGAGCTACAGCTCACTTCATTGGATGCATACTGTGGAAACTGCAGAAGACATTATATACACAGAGACCATGAAACAATACCTCCTCCCATCCCACTCTCCTGCTGGTAATAGCTTATCTAAAGTGAACACTCTCCTTACAATGTGAATGATAATCAAGGTGGGCCATTTCCAGCACCAATCCAGGTTTTCTCACCCCCCACCTCCAAAAACCACACACACAAACTCACTCTCCTGCTGGTAATAGCTTATCCAAAGTGACCACTCTCCTTACAATGTGTATGAAAATCAAGGTGGGCCATTTCCAGCACAAATCCAGGTTTTCTCACCCCCCCCCCCCCCAAAACACACACACACACACACAAACTCACTCTCCTGCTGGTAATAGCTTATCCAAAGTGACCACTCTCCCTACAATGTGCATGAAAAGTCTTGCAGTTCAGAATGTGCCCCTCCATAAACTCTTTGGCCTGCGTCCTGAACCCTGCTGTATTGTGTTATAAATGCTGTACTGTTTACATTGATCTTTCATCTAATAGCAGCAGGTTATAAAAATCTTTGTTTGGTATACAGGTGATATGCTAACATTTGTCCATTTAATGTAAATTATAATACTGGAGAAAAGGAGTACTTGTGGCACCTTAGAGACTAACCAGTTTATTTGAGCATGAGCTTTCGTGAGCTACAGCTCACTTCATCGGATGCATAGCATATCCATGCATCCGATGAAGTGAGCTGTAGCTCACGAAAGCTCATGCTCAAATAAACTGGTTAGTCTCTAAGGTGCCACAAGTACTCCTTTTCTTTTTACGAATACAGACTAACACGGCTGTTACTCTGAAACCTATAATACTGGAGAAATAAGTAAAAGAAGAAATCTGGGTGCATCTAGAAAAAGCAGTGTGTACATGAGCTAAATCCCACAGGTTAACATTTGTCCACACAAACAGCCACAGCAAATAAACTGAGTTTTCTTTAATCTGGTTAGTAAACTGCAAAAAGACTGTAACAGGGATAATAGGGTAAAGGTACTAAAAAGGAATGCTGTTGTTAAACAAAGGAGGAGATCTGAGAATGAGGGTTTGTGTTAGGAGAGCAGGGTGTGTGTGTAAGGTTGTGAACTCTGCTATGATGTTTCCTGGAACTTTGCATAAATAGCATATACAAAGAGTTGAGTATGAATTTCCTCACTCATGAGTAACCTATTACTATGAGATTCAAATCACTAAAGGCCAAATTCTGGCCTCAGTTACATAGGCACAACCCTCACTGAATTGTCACTCCAAGTAATGCCTACAGAACGTCTTGACCAAACAAAATAATACAAAACATTGGAATATAAGGCAAAACCCACAATCATGAGTTTAGTTTGTTCGTTTTTATCTCCATGGGACATCATACAATCTGTAGTCATTAATCATTTTTGTTAAACTATAAAGGGGAGAAAAGCTTTCTACTGCTTGCATAACTAAAGAAAGACACATACGCTTTAGGTTAGCCTCCAGAACTGTTTCCATGACAAACCCCATGAATAGTATACGTACAACACAGCTTTTTTTATAAATATGGTTGGCTGTGCGTGGGATGTCTCATTTCTCACTAAAAGAAAAGGAGGACTTGTGGCACCTTGGAGACTAACCAATTTATTTGAGCATAAGCTTTCGTGAGCTACAGCTCACTTCATCGGATGCATAAAGTGGAAAGTACAGTGAGGAGATTTTATATATACACACAGACCATGAAAAAATATACATTGTAAGGAGAGTGATCACTTAAGATGAGCTATTACCAGCAGGAGAGTGGGGTGGGGGGAGAGAAAACCTTTTGAAGTCATAATCAAGGTGGGCCGTTTAGACAGTTGACAAGAAGGTGTGAGGATACCTAAATGGGCCATCTTGATTATCACTACAAAAGTTTTTTTTCCTCCTGCTGCTAATAATCTTAACTAATTAGCCTCTTACAGTTTGTATGGCAACTTCCACCTTCTCTGTGTGTGTGTGTGTGTGTATATATATATATAATCTTCTTACTATATGTTCCATTCTATGCATCCGATGAAGTGGGCTGTAGCCCAGAAAAGCTTATGCTCTAATAAATTTGTTAGTCTCTAAGGTGCCACAAGTACTCCTATTCTGCTAATGAATTTCTCCAATTCATAGGGATTGCACATGTTGACTTATAACATCAGTCTGCATGGTTTAACATGGAGTGCTGCATGCCTGGATCTTCATATTAAAGCTGACAATGATTGCAATCAATTGCGGATTTATAGAAATTTGGTGCAGCTCTTGGGCATCAGTCAAGTTGCTCATTCAGCCATTTGCTCAGCAAAGCAGGAGCATCTCATTCTACACAGACACCCAGGGAATGTCTACACAGCAAAGAAAAACCCACTGCAGTTCCATGCCAGCTGACTCAGGCTTGCTGGGCTTGGGCTTGTTTCATTGCTGTGTAGACTTCCAGGCTCGGGCTGGAGCCCAAGCCCTGGGAACCTCCCACCCTGCAGGATCCTAGATCCCACGCTTCCGCCTACGCCCAGAAGTTTACACAGCAATGAAACAGCTCTGCAGCCCCACGAGCCTCAGTCTGCTGGCACAGGCCAGACGCCTGTTTTTCTTTGCTGTGTAGACATAACCCAAGAAAACTCCCCCAGGAGGAATCCAGTACAGAGGTAATATGGCTTAGTCATGTCTCTGTTCCTATCCCCATCATGTGTGTGCACACACACGCCTGCTCCTATTGTTATCAAATCCACGGTTCACTCATGCAGGTGTTGGGTACAGTAGCATTGGGACTTTGTTTCTCTTTTTCAGACAGACTTTAGGGAAAACCTTTTGATCATTCTTTTTTTATTCCTTTTTGGTGAGTCATGTTTTATTTCAGGGCAAAATTATTTCACTCAAACACTTTAAAATAACGCACCACACTATCCATTTCAAAGTTGTTTTTGAACCCTCCCACCCTTTGTAAACCCTCCTTCTACCCCCTAAAACAAAGTGATTCCCATGTTAACAAGCAGTTGGGTGGTAACTGCTGTCTGTCTCTTTATTTTTGTAAATTTCCCATTCAGATACGCTTTATTTCAACCATCTATTAATTGAAGATGGAGGTTATCTGACAATCACTACTGACAGGCCTTGGCAGTTGCACCAGGGCCCCACCTACAGCTGAGGTATGATGAAAAATAAAGTGTAACTTGATTCTATTGTTGAAGACTCATGTGAAAATTGGCACTAACACTGCTCTGCAAGCATCAGCAAAAGATGAACAATAAGAGGGGGAAAGTCACATTGTCTTTTACAATTAAGACATGCTATTCTCAGAAAAAATACAGAGGACAGATTTTTAAGAGACCTGAAGAGAGAAGGCTCTTATATTGTATGGCAGGCGCTGTTTCTTTGTTCTGAATCAGAACAAAACCTGAATATTTCAAAATTCTCTGCAAGGGAACGTTCCAAACATCTTCATTCTGGATCAATTGAAACATTTCATTTTGATCTTCACATTCTTCTTGTGATGCTGGCAGACCAGGTGCCAGCTCATGTCAAGGCCTCCAGGCATCATCGAATGCTGACAAATGCATAGCTGGAAACCAGTCTGACTCACCAGTGTTAAAATAGTTAGTAGTGTTAAAATAGATATTAGGATTAAAAGAATGTGTTTAGATTTTATGGAATGCTTGTAGGATGTTGCATGTATTCATCTTACTTATACTAACTGTATCCCATGCTGTAAGGTAATATGTTTGTTCTGAAACTCTGCTCCATGGTGGCCCATTTGGATTCAATAGTTCTTCCTGATGGGCAGAGAACACCTTCTGTAAGAAACCAGCATTTTGCATTTGAAGTTTTTTTTCCTATTTGGTGAGGTACAAACACTTTGATTGCTCCCCATCCCCAGGTTATATGCAGAAGCACTCATCCCATCAGCTTGATCTATTGGGCGACGGGGATAAAAATCCCTGACCAGAAGGAATTAGGGTCTTTTTATGCTGTTTGGGATGTAAGGGGGTAAAGATTCCTAAACATAAGCAAGAGATTCCCTGGACTAACCTGGGTTAGCCCTAATGGACATATAGAGCTGGCATATTTAGCAGCTCTATCATTATCTGAATCCTATGACAGCAACTCGTTTGTGTGCATATGTTTATCTGTTTTAATCTTGTAATTAACTCTATTTCTTTTTCCTAGTTAATAAATCCTTAGTTAGTTTACTATAGGATTGGCTATAAGCATTGTCTTTGGTGTGAAATCTAAGGTGTAAATTGACTTGGGGTAAGTGACTGGTCCTTTGGGACTAGGAACAACCTGAATATTTTGTAACCTTTGGTGTAAAGTGACCACCTATCAGAGTCAAGCTTGCCAGGGTAGCAAGATAGGTCGGACTACCCACGGGGAATGTCTGTGACTCCATGTTAAAGCTGTGTAGTGCCTGAGGAGTTTACACTAGTTACTTGGTTGGTGAAATCTGAGTACAGAACTCTCAACCAGTTTTGGGTTTGTGCCCTGATTCTTAAGTCTGTCCTGAGGCTGGTATTCTCACTCATGAGTCACTCCAGACAATGTGACATTTCTATTAGAATATATAATATAACATTTTAAATTGTCAAATGAAAAGTAGTTTAAAAAAACACTCCTTTCCAAAAATGTCAAAATGAGACATTTTAACATTGTCAGAACATTTTTCGGTTTCTCTCTGAAACAACATTTTAGCAAAATTGAGACTATCCCATGAGATAAGGTGGGTGAGGTAAAATCTTTACTGGACCAACTTCTGTTGGGGAGAGAGGCAAGTTTTCCAATTTAGGAAGAGCTGAAGCATTTAGATTTTGATGGAAAATGTTTGATCTGACCAGCTGTAGTCAACAGCCCTTTGGTGACTTGTTCATCCTGGTCACAGCACAGGGAGACCCTATTTGGTGACAGTAAGTACACAAGCCATGTTTTAGTTAATCCAGAAGCTAGAGAACCAGACAACTACAGGGCTGTAGTCCAATAACCTCAGTAAAGCATCACCTTAATATTCATTCCAAATGAGATCTGTCTCTTCTCTCCCATGAGAGATATTACACTATGTACTGAATCTTGTTAACGATATCGAAGGTATCCATTTTTGCCAGCCCCAAACATTTAAAAATCTTAAGGCTTAAAAACAAGGCCTTTCCAGTGCTTTTTTCTTTGCCTTCTGGTTTCTGAGTCCTCAGGGAAATACCCAGGTCATGTTTTCAAGCTTTTCTCTGTAATCACGAGGGCTAGGAACTTAATTTTTGTTTTAAATTGAAAGTTGACATTATCATGGAACCTCATGACTCCAGGACCTGAGACTTTAAGATCACTAAATATTGCAAGACTTGGTAAAAACACCAGATATCTGCTGGAAGCTTGAGGTATCTCCAAATGCGGATGTCCCCTCAAAATCTACCTACTACTGACTTGTGGGTAGTCTTAATTTCTTTTCCATTGTGCACTGGAGAGAAGGAAGGGAAGTTAGGAAACATTACAGTTTCATACAGCATCTTAACACAAGAGTGGAACCATCTTCCCCCTATCTGAGTTTGACATAGAACATCTAGCGGCTACATTCATGTATGGCAATATATTCATGAGGGGAAGAAAATAAATAATTGTACACTTCTAATTTATGGGCTTTTTCCCCAGAGTAAATCTGTTGAAGTCAGTGTTCTTGCACCAATGTCAGGCCCTACATCTTCACTCTTCATACCCAAGACTATGCCACCAACTGATTCTGATATAGTTTGAATTTTCCTTGGAAAACTAGGGTTTCCCTCAGGCACCTCTGTTCTCTGGTGCACCACTGACTTCAGCAGAATTATAAATGAACAGATAATTCGGTCCACAGTACGACTGCCAAAAATGAGGACAGCGAGAAAACAATGCACTTCTACATTTGAACTGTTACATTTACAGTTGAATTGCAGTTGCCAATATAAGCCATTACTGTCAGTTGTTCCTAAATTAAGCATAACAATTCGCTGCAGGCAGCAACTTGGCATATGAGGCTTGGCAAGTGATTAGTCAATAATATGACTTAATCTGTTTCGGTTATTTAAATATTGCCAACAGCTGAGAGAGTGCTGGTTGAAAAGTAACGTGCCTATGAAAGGCTGTAAAACAATGCTGGGTGCATATTACAAAGTATTTTCTGTGAATATTGATTTGAATTTTTAACCAATTCCTCTGGCTAAGTTTGCTGTCCTGAGTTTCCATGAGTTGAATTTTGCTAGTAAGAAAGTTAACAGGATGTACATTTTAAAATTGCTTTCACACTGGGATCCTGATGATAAGAATTTACTGTCCCCCAACCAAAGTGCAGTAACGATGCCATTTGAATTGTGACCAATCAGAGCTAATCAGTAAACACAAGTAGTCTGTACCTTGGTGGCTGACCCAGATCATTTTTACTAGACCACCTCTTACAAAGTGCTTTGAATCTCTTTTCAGTTGGTAGGCAAAGTGTAAAGTGGGTCCAATAATACTTATACACTTCTGAGCTGCAAAAACATGACATAAGTGCAAAGCATTATAATTAGTCACATTTCAGAAGGTATAATTAATTTGTGTTTTCCTCTTCACCCAACAAACAATATGAGGACCCATATGCACATGGTGGGATCCAAGTAATCAGGCTTACTGAATATGCACAAACACGCAAGGCATAGTTAGATCCATGCTGCTGCTTTGACTGGTTTTTGGCAGCTTCTACAATGTAGAACACAGTAAGCACCACTAGAGGGCTCACAAGTGACTAACAGGGATGTTAGCCTATTTCTATTACAGCAATAACTATGACATATACTGTAGACTGATTCTCATTTACGTTAAAGCCACTGTACATCATGCTAGAAGTGTAAAGGAGCCTCAGAGTGGGTGGAAACCTAATTTACTCCCACTTAAAAGCTCTTTTTCAGTGCCAGAGTGATGTAAATGAAATTCAGGTGCACAGTTTCAGGGAGCTGGCTGGGAGGCATTTTGGCTTTGGAACCTTAACACCTGGGGACCATTCCTTCCCTCCCCTCCCCCAGTCGAATGCATGGAGCTCCCATTCGGTAACTGCACTGTTGTCACTTAGCAAGCTAACTTTTTTTAAATCAAGTGTTTTGGGTTTTGGAATAATATAAGTCGCCATGTCCAATCAGGTCATGTACCTTCCACAGAAGAGTGAAGGTTTTCTGGTCCACCGTGCCCTGTACTGGGGAAAGAGGGAAAGAATACACTCCTATCGGTTTTTAAAATAGATTTGTTGCTATTAAATGTTTTTGTGTTTTTTTTTTTTATAAATGGCCTGTTACGTTGTCTGTGATATGAATAGTGTGAATAGTTTATTTTACATCAGGTAGTTTTAAGATTGTAGATCCATCCCCTAGCATTGCCCAGAGATGCTGAGTGAATATTTAAATATATAAACTACAACTGCCAGCATTCTTTGCCCCAAAGAATTTTGACTCCTTGTTTTCACTGGAAGTGTGAACACCTTGTTGGGAAAAGAAGGTCTTGGGGGGGCCAAACCTCCTCTTTTGTCCCACTCCCTGTAGATCTGCTCAGTTCCATAGACCAACCATAGGGAAGCAGAAACCACAAGTCCCACCACCCAAATGTGCACTTTGAAGAAGCTGACTTGCTTCTCATGATCATCCCTGCTTACCTGCCCAGAATTAGCAGTGCAAATACACTCAAGCCAGTATAGAACATGATACCATATGGGATGCAGATAGCTGTATGCAGCATTCCACTACGGTTCCACCACTTTCCACTCATGCTTCACTGATACCTTCAGTGCCTGTCCGTGAAAATTTGGCTTTGTGATTCTAGTCTCAATAGGAATTGTAAGACAAATAGAGCAAAGCTGATATACCTGGGTGCTAATCGGGGAGCTCACTGGCCCTTTATGGCTGTGGTGACAGCCCATCAGAAAGCTTCATTTCATTCCAGGGATCCAAACATTGTGTAGAGAGGAAAAAGCAATGGGGCAGGAAAAGATTCTAAAGATAATAATAATAAAGAAGATGTTCTATAGTGAAATATCAACAGTTATTCAATTGTTTCTGTTGTCTTGATAATCTCCAGGTGTTCTGCAGTAGCATGATCTGCACCTGCCTTTGTTATTTCAGTAACAGAGTCTCCTCCACCAAGCCCTCTCTTGTGTTGTAAATCTCCCCTGAAAAGAATCAGAGTAGATAATATTTGATATGTTGTCATGGAATTGGAAACCCCTTTCCATCTTTGCCTGTTTGGGCAGATACAATATCATGAAGGTTTCTTGGCAACCCTTCTCTTAAGGAGTTTGGCTCATGTTTCATTTTTCAGGCTGGTAGAGAGTTTGTAATGATCAGTTATGCATCATCCTTCATCTATTAAGAAATCCATTCCATGATTTATCTGCTTTAGAACTTAGCTTATGCTGTACACACTGGATCTGTCTGTGAGCTAGAGATTCAGGGTGAGCTAAGGCCTGTGTATGCCCAGAAACTCCATAAAGAATTGCCTGTATGCTTACTATACTTGAGCCCTTCATCAGAAGGGATGGTATGTTCTCTTCAAGATTCAAATGAGTGTAAATACAATTGGACAGTAGACAATGGGTCTTTGACTTTCAGGCATTGACCTTTTCACTAGTATTGACTAGTAATAGCTTTATGATAGGTTGCTGACTACTAAAGTGGTCTCCTATATATCTAATTGGTGACAGTGATCCATTTTTCAGATTCAGAAAGATATTTGCCCTTTGAAGGCTCTAATATTTAGGAAACAGGCTCCTGAATACAAATATCCTCTGATTCTGACATTACCCTCCTCTGCATATCAAGAAATCTTGGGAGACAGGCCAGTCCTTGCCTACAGACAGCCCCCCAACCTGAAGCGAATACTCACCAGCAACCACATACCACACAACAGAACCACTAACCCAGGAACCTATCCTTGCAACAAAGCCCATTGCCAACTGTGCCCACATATCTATTCAGGGGACACCATCACAGGGCCTAATCACATCAGCCACACTATCAGAGGCTCGTTCACCTGCACATCTACCAATGTGATATATGCCATCATGTGCCAGCAATGCCCCTCTGCCATGTACATTGGTCAAACTGGACAGTCTCTACGTAAAAGAATAAATGGACACAAATCAGATGTCAAGAATTATAACATTCATAAACCAGTCGGAGAACACTTCAATCTCTCTGGTCACGCGATTACAGACATGAAAGTTGCGATATTACAACAGAAAAACTTCAAATCCAGACTCCAGCGAGAGACTGCTGAATTGGAATTCATTTGCAAATTGGATACAATTAACTTAGGCTTGAATAGAGACTGGGAGTGGCTAAGTCATTATGCAAGGTAACCTATTTCCCCTTGTTTTCCTAACCAACCCCCCCCCCCCGCCCCACTGTTCCTGAGACGTTCTTGTTAAACCCTGGATTTGTGCTGGAAATGGCCCACCTTATTATCATACACATTGTAAGGAGAGTGATCACTTTACATAAGCTATTACCAGCAGGAGAGTGGGGTGGGGGGAGAGAAAACCTTTTGTAGTGATAAAACACCCATTTTTTTCATGATTTGTGTGTATAAAAACATCTTCTGTATTTTCCACAGTATGCATCCGATGAAGTGAGCTGTAGCTCATGAAAGCTTATGCTCAAATTGGTTAGTCTCTAAGGTGCCACAAGTACTCCTTTTCTTTTTGCGAATACAGACTAACATGGCTGTTACTCTGAAACCTATCATAGTAACAACTGTTTACTACTTACAGTTTTTTTTTGGCAGATAACCGCACTTTAGATATCTGTCTACAAGAGCTGTTAGTTCTATTTGCCAATGTGACATTGTTCGTTTGAGTCGTGGTCTCACACTTTAAGAATTGCCTTGTTGCTTTTTCACAGCTTGAGCGTACTGACTGGTAAATTAGAGATTTATCAAAGTAAAATTGCACCCAGATATCATGATGATGGACACCTTACACATGTAACAATTTAGGTACCTGTGTGTTTTAATTTATCTATTTAATTTACTTCCCTTTTTGGAAACCAGACTTATCTATTGCTTTTTCCGTTCTGGGTCTTCGGTGCAATAGGATCTGTTATGTTTACAGCATACAGAGAAGTTAGATAAAAACATGAAATACTCTTGCTGGTAGGTTGTAAACTACCAACTTTATTTCTTAGAATTCAGAACAATAAAATACAAGTACCCAAAAACAGAGAGAGACAAATCAGGCTGCTCCCTAAAACAGAGAGGCACAAATCAACCCCTCCCTTACTCTAGCTGGGTTTTCTGCGGAACTGATTTGATCACACACTTTCCTACAGAGGCCCCTAGCCTGCAAACGGGACCAAGAAAACCCTTAGGAGTTAAAATGACAGCTTGTCATGTTTACACTATTTTCACTACACCATAGTATCCATATGAAATCAGAGTATGTTTAAGATATAGCCTTAGCTCTAAAAAATTCAAATTAATCTTTTGTTTCTCTTTTCTCTCAGAATTTAGGTGACCACAATCCAGATTTCCAAGACATAGTTCTTAGCAAATATTCAAATAAACTTAAAAAAACACAATTAGAACAACATTAATTCATGCAGAAAAAATTGGGAATATGCCGTTAATTTGCTAATCAAAGACATTTGACAAATCTACCGCATCAGGGACTATAATTATATCCTGATTTTCAGAGTTGCTAAGCACCGCACCTGCACCTCACACTGAACTGATAAAGTATGAACTAAAGGGACAATATGAAGAAATGGAAATGAACTGTGAATTATAGCTCCCAGAGGCCCCAGAAAGAATCAGTGTCCCTCTAATGTTTACATTGGCAATTTGAAGGGTTTATTCACTCTCTACACTTCCTGTCTTGGGCCCTGATTCAGAAAGCACTTAAACCACACAAGCAATAATATCCCTCTTCAGCTAAGAATGTGCTTAGGTCCCACAAGTGCTTCATGGAATCAAGGCCTTTATGTTGCAGTGAAACAGAGGCACATTTTATGTTGCACTTTGTATACCCACCTCACAAAGAGCTCTTTTGTTCATCTCTCTTACAGGGGTCAGGCTTGTGCTCTAATTTTATCTTCTGAATCCTTCTTACTAATTTATTTTCAAGCCTAATGCCTAAAGTTAGGCCTGAAAATCCCTGTGTAGGAGCATAGTTAAGAGGCCCAATTTTCATAGCTCCCGAGCATCTCCAACCCCCTGCTTGGTGTAATATATTACTCTGTAGATGCATTATATGGGTTTTGCACCCATTGACTGTTTCTGATACAGCCTTTCCAATGGGTTGTGATCCAGTCTAATGAGATTTGTTATTAGAAGGCTAAAGTCTAAAGTCTTGTTTTGTTTTTTGCCAGCTCGCCTGAATGGTGCACTCTCTCTCCCTTCTATCAAATACTGGAAGTTCATGTATTTATAACTATGACTAACAACCCTCATGCACATTCTTGCTGTGATTTATCATGCAGTTGTTTTGCATTTCTGAAATGTAAAATAAACACACAAAGTAAAGTAAGATACAAGATATTTATTTTTAAAAACAAAGAGGGAAGGGGAATGATTCCTTCAAGCAGACAATTCCATCCCTAAATATCTCCACGTATGTAAATAAATCAGGCTGTTCATTCAGTTTTGATAAGATTTAAAATAAAGAAATCAGTCCTGATTAGGGTGACCAGATAGAAAGTGTGAAAAATTTGGACGGGGGTGGGGGGTTATAAGCGCCGATTTAAGAAAAAGCCCCAAATATCGGGACTGTCCCTATAAAATTGGGACATCTGGTCACCTAGTCCTGATGAGTTGCTCCTGAGATCCGCAAACTATTTTAATGCAGAATAGATACAAATTATGCTTTGTAATCAGGATATCTGATCTCTGTAATCAGGATAATGCAGTAATTGCCTAGATTTCAGTAAGGCGTTTGATACAGTGCCACATGAGGAATTATTAGTTAAATTGGAAAAGATGGGGATCAATATGAAAATTGAAAGGTAGATAAGGAATTGGTTAACAGGGAGACTACAGCGGGTCCTACTGAAAGGTGAACTGTCAGGCTGGAGGGAGGTTACCAGTGGAGTTCCTCAGGGATCAGTTTTGGGACCAATCTTATTTAATCTTTTTATTATTGACCTCGGCACAAAAAGTGGGAGTGTGCTAATAAAGTTTGCAGATGATACAAAGCTGGGAGGTATTGCCAATTTAGAGAAGGAACGGGAAATCATACAGGAAGATTTGGATGACCTTGTAAACTGGAGTAATAGTAATAGGATGAAATTTAATAGTGAGAAGTATAAGGTTTTGCATTTAGGGATTAATAATAAGAATTTTAGTTATAAGCTGGGGACGCATCAATTAGAAGTAACAGAGGAGGAGAAGGACCTTGGAGTATTGGTTGATCATAGGATGACTATAAGCCGCCAATATGATATGGCCATGAAAAAAGCTAATGCCTTTTTGGGTCTTGGGATGCACCAGGCGAAGTATTTCCAGTAGAGATAAGGAGGTTTTAGTACCATTATACAAGGCACTGGTGAGACCTCACCTGGAATACCGTGTGCAGTTCTGGTCTCCCATGTTTAAGAAGGATGAATTCAAACTGGAACAGGTACAGAGAAGGGCTACTAGGATGATCCAAGGAATGGAAAACCTGTCTTATGAAAGGAGACTCAAGGAGCTTGGCTTGTTTAGCCTAACTAAAAGAAGGTTGGGGGAGATATGATTGCTCTCTATAAATATATCAGAGGGATAAATACGGGAGAGGAATTATTTAAGCTCAGTACCAACGTGGACACAAGAACAAATGGATATAAACTGGTCATTGGGAAATTTAGACTTGAAATTAGACGAAGGTTTCTAACCATCAGAGGAGTGAAGTTTTGGAATAGCCTTCCAAGGAAGAAGTGGAGGCAAAAGATCTATCTGGCTTTAAGATTAAACCCTACGTTTATGGAGGAGATGGTATGATGGGATAACATGATTTTGATAATTAATTGATCTTTAAATATTCATGGTAAATAGGCCCAACGGCCTGTGATGGGATGTTAGATGGGGTGGGATCTGAGTTACTACAGAGAATTCTTTCCTGGGTATCTGGCTGGTGAATCTTGCCCATATGCTCAGGGTTTAGCTGATCGCCATATTTTGGGTCGGGAAGGAATTTTCCTCCAGGGCAGATTGGAAGAGGCCCTGGAGGTTTTTCGCCTTCCTCTGTAACATGGGGCATGGGTCACTTGCTGGAGGATTCTCTGCTCCTTGAAGTCTTTAAACCACGATTTGAGGACTTCAATAGCTCAGACATAGGTGAGAGGTTTTTCGCAGGAGTGGGTGGGTGAGATTCTGTGGCCTGCGTTGTGCGGGAGGTCGGACTAGATGATCATAATGGTCCCTTCTGACGTTAGTATCTATGAATATATGAATCTATATCACTCACTTTTTCAATAGTTCACAGCCCAACCCGAAAGCATAGGCAGCAATAGGGCAGCTCAGAACACAAGATTTCCTTCCTGATTGAGCTTTAGACTCAAAATGGCCTCTCTTGGAGCCTCATTCAACTCCCATTGAGATCAATGGGAGTTGGATCAAGTCCTTAATGCTTAGTATCAATGGTCAATCTTCACTGACAGAACAAGAGGCAATGGTCTCAAGTTGCAGTGGGGGAGGTCTAGGTTGGATATTAGGGGAAACTATTTCACTAGGAGGGTGGTGAAGCACTGGAATGGGTTACCTAGGAAGGTGGTGGAATCTCCATCCTTAGAGGTTTTTAAGGCTGGGCTTGACAAAGCCCTGGTTGAGATGATTTAGTTGGGTTGGTCCTGCTTTGAGCAGGGAGTTGGACTAGCTGACCTCCTGAGATCTCTTCCAACCCTAATCTTCTATGATTCTATTCTCCGATCTTTTAATAATGCATGCACTAGGATGGACACTGCAACCAAGGTATTATACAAAAGAAACAAGAGTTCAAACTCAGTTATCAAAAAGTCTGAGGAGGCACCTGAAACATCAGGATAATCAAAGATTACCAGTAGTCCAGGAAGGTGACTTTTTCCAAACTCTTCCTTGTCTATCCATGCTGAGTGCAACTGCATCAGTAACACAGGGAGAGAGAGAAGTCATCTAAAGTAGGCAGGTTCCAAGCTTCTTAAAATTTTATTGTAAAAAAACATTCCACCCAGAAAACCACAGGCAGACAGTGCAGACCACAAAACTCTGGTGTCATGTAGTGTCATGTAGTCCTGATAAGAAACTCCATTTGACCTGTGGTTATCAACTTCTTTGCTAACTTCAGTTTCCAAAGTGACTTAAGTTGTGGCCCCATGTAGGGGCCCCATACAATAGTCTGATATCAAAGTTAAAAGGCATGGATCATGGTAGCATGTTATGTATCCAGAAGAAATGGTTACAGCTTACCGGCCAGACTTAGATGAAAGAAAACCATCTTGGTCATTGCTTGGTCTAACAGTAGCTTGGGATCTAACAATATCCATATTATGAACCCTAGTAGCAAATTACAAGCACACACCCTTATCTAACAGGGCAGATATAACCATTTATATCTTCTTGTTGCTTCCCCCTATCCTATCAGTACTGCTTCCATCTTATCCGCAATAATCTTCAGTCAACCAGCCCTCACCCATGCCCCATTCTATTAGACCAAACTCTACACAAGACATTCAACAGCACTGACTGAGTCAGGTGAGACAAATATAGATCTTAGCGCTATCTGCATAATGAAGACACTATAGACCCAGATTCTCAAAGATATTTAGTGGTCCTATCTTCCACTGAAATTTATGGGAGTTAGGTGGCTAAATACCTTTGAGGAGCTCGGCCTCCAGCCCAGGCCTTCTCATTTACCTCACTAGTACAGCCCTATATACACATTGCATGAGGGGACAGACAAAGCCTCATGTGATTCCACCCTTGGGGCAAAAGGTCAATTGTCTGCAGCCACCCTCTGGGATGTCTTTGAGTGTAAAGAATATTTACAAAAGGGCATCTGTAACAGGGTGACCTGCATCTTTAAGGGCCAGAGACCTGGGATAGCCAGCCCTGTTCTCTTATCAGGTGAAGCTGAGAAAGGGACCAGTGTTCCCTCTAAAGAACCATGAGAGGCAGAGGAGAGAGAGAGACTGACTGAGAATGCCTGCCTGCCTGCCTGCAGCGAGAAGTTGGCAGAATTCTGCTGGCATAGCTATGCTGGCTAGGAGTGTGAAAATATCACACCTCTTACCCCACATAACCATGCTGCCAAAGCGCCTGGTGCAGATGCAGCTATGCTGACAGAAGAGTGCATCTGTTGGCTTAGCTAATGTTGTTCCGGAAGGTGGTTTAGCTATGATGTCAGAACTCCTTCAGTTGGCTTACTCTGCATCTCCACTAGGGGCACAGCTAGACTGGCAAGCACTCGGTAATGTAGACAAGCCCTTACCTACTGCATATATGCTGGTAGTATCCTTGTGATAAACTGCACAGCCATGATGATAAAGGTTTTACCATCAACGTTTGACTACCTCCCCTCCTGTCTACCTACTAATCCATCTCCTCTCAGAATTATTCTACCATTCCAATCCCTTCCGCGGCTCCAAACAGCCACTGTTGCCAAGATCGCCCAGGCAGTAAGGTTTGTAGATATCTTTTTTCCCACCTCAATTTTCCTCACCCACACTTCATTGACAACGTGGTAGAAGGGATACTTTAGGAGGGATTTGGATGTGGCAAGGTTCTTGGGTTTGGCAGGGCACATACAAGACGCAGTGTGGAAGAAGGCTCAGAGATGCCTGTGAGATAAAGTGGGCGTCAAAGCTGGTTTCTCAGTAGGAGGAGAGGAAAATATGACAGGATAGCAGGTCAGAGATGTAGACAAGCTGCACAATGTAGCGCCTCAGAAATAAGAGCAGACAGGTGATTAGGGGTTGGACTAATGATTTGACTGATGCTTTCAGCGTTCTGAAGATCTATGCCAGAAGCAGCCACAGGCTTGGGCTTTAGATATTAATAATTAAATACCAAATAAAAGGTAGAAACAAATCCAGATTCCCCTCTAGTTTTAATAAATCTAATAATAAATAATTGAATCTGAACTGTAGCCCCAGTTCTGAAAAGCTTCAAGCTTGTTAGGAACTCCAGTTCCAGGTCCATTTTTGGCAAGTGGGATTACTACAGTGACCAAGCCAAAACTCTGGATCTGAACTCCAGACTTTGGGGTGAGGGGGAAGGGTGAAATCCAAACCTGAATTTTGTCACATATGCCCATCTCAAAGCCTAGCATTCAAATCTGGGGGTAAAATTTTGATCCTATTTATGCCCATAACACTGATGGGACTGCATAGGTATAATATACTAGAGTGGCTTCCAAAAGGTGTTTCTTCCAGTTCCTCCACCACATTGGTGGGGGAGCTCAGGAAAGTCCCTGCATTTGATGGAATTCCCTCTTTCTCTTGGCACTGCTCAAGCATCTTTTCCAGAGAGGACTTATCTCTGTGACTCAAATACTTCTGAAGGGAAAATGTTTGCCTTTGGAATACATAAGGTATCTTCCAAAAATTCCCCTGGGAGAGAATATCCCTGAACCACATACAATGTCATGACACATCCCATTCAAATGCCATAGGTTGAACGCTGTGCTATATTATCAGTATAGTCCTCTGCAGTTCAGTAACAAAGTCCAAACATTTCCAGAGAGTAGCATGCAATATCCATCTTATTTACCTTAGTTATGGTTATGAGCAAGGGGTTTTGTTTAAATAGGAAACCAAATTGGTTCTCCAGTCCCTCATCCCTCATCTTTATGAGCACTTGTATACCAGTTACATGGGGGTTTGTCATAGGCTAAAGAAAAAAATATATGGGAGCCCCTTGTTAAAATATTGGCAGCATATTGCTACAATTGAGAACTGAATTTGGCACACAAGGTTCAGTAAAGTCTGTAAAGCATCTGTAAGTGAAACAAATGAAGTGGCTGCGTGGCATTAACATAATCAAACCTTCATCTCGGTGAGACTTGAAATAATACACACAGGTCCAACATTACTGGAAATCTGTGAAATATTCATGGGGATTTTTTTCTCTGTTCACTCTCATACTAATTGTTCAGACCAGAAAACTTCCTTGGAAAAAGAAATCAAGACCATTTCACCATTTCTACTAGTGCTGCAATAACAGGAAACAAAATAGATATATAGAGAGCTTGCCAGATAAGAGCTGAATTGTAGTTTATTTGTTTTATAACTAATGGCAAATCCTACTAAAGAAAATTAAATTGCATGTCTTTCTAATTCACAGTGTGCTCAGTGCCTGAGCAGTGCCTGGTTTACACTTTGCGCAAGTGAAGAGAGGGTGGGGGAAAGATGGCTTTTGGCCATCTTTCTGCTCCAGCAAAATTTAAATCAGACTCAGGGATGCTCCAAATTACACCACGTACAGCCAACAGCTGCAGCAGCCAATGATTTGGCTTAGGACCCTCTACTATAACATTGGCATGTCCCTTATAAGAATGAGAAGGGATGGGTGACTTTGAGCTTGCTATGCCAGCTTTGCATCTCCCAGGGATTTCTCTGTGTGGGGGGGATCCTTGGGTGTCCCTTTGTGACAGCATTCCAGATGAAAAATGGAGGAAGACTTTAGTGAATTAAGTGTGAAATGGAGTAAATAAAGTGGACAACTAAATAAAGTGCATTGTCCACCATTACAGGATTTTTATCACGTACCCCCTGATGAGAGCTCGCACGCCCCTAGGGGTACATGTACCCCAGTTTGAAAACCACTTTGTTAGGGTAACACTAAGAGGACACAAATAGGGGTCATTGTACAAATACATGTGACTATATGATCCCTGCCACAATCTAAGAAACATAGTATATATTTCTCACCAAAAGGCCCAATCATACCAGATTATGGTGTTTAAGGTTGTTTTAAGGACATAAATTAGGCAGAATTTGAGAGCCTTATTTAAATCATTCACATGTGGTACTGCACCCCTTCCTTTCCTTTGAGCCGGGTTACATTGCCAGTATCTTTGCTGGCTCGCACACATTAGGTCAGTCTGCACATCTTTACATAATAGCATAAGACCACCTCTTCATAGAAAACTCCCAGTGACTTCAATAAGGCCAGGATTTCACCGTGTGTCCTGCTTAAAAGAAACACACACAGTAAATATGTCTGGATTTTCTGTTTGCTCCCTCCTCATTGCTGGCTGCTGTTTCTTCAGTCATGTTTCCCTGATGAATGCCATCCCAGTTTCCTCTGTATATGTGTGCCCACATATCTATTCAGGGGACACCATCACAGGGCCTAATAACATCAGCCACACTATCAGAGGCTCGTTCACCTGCACATCCACCAATGTGATATATGCCATCATGTGCCAGCAATGCCCCTCTGCCATGTACCTTGGTCAAACTGGACAGTCTCTACGTAAAAGAATAAATGGACACAAATCAGATGTCAAGAATTATAACATTCATAAACCAGTCGGAGAACACTTCAATCTCTCTGGTCACGCAATCAGAGACATGAAGGTCGCTGTCTTACAACAAAAAAACTTCAAATCCAGAGTCCAGCGAGAAACTGCTGAATTGGAATTCATTTGCAAATTGGATACTATTAATTTAGGCTTAAATAGAGACTGGGAGTGGCTAAGTCATTATGCAAGGTAGCCTATTTCCCCTTGTTTTTTCCTTCCCCCGCCCCAGACGTTCTGGTTAAACTTGGATTTATGCTGGAAGTGGCCCACCTTGATTGTCATGCACAGTGTGGGGAGAGTGGTAAGTTTGGATGAGCTATTGCCAGCAGGAGAGTGAGTTTGTGTGGGGGGAGGGGGTGAGAAAACTTGGATTTGTGCTGGAAATGGCCCACCTTGATTATCATGCACATTGTAGGGGGAGTGGTCACTTCGGATGAGCTATTACCAGCAGGAGAGTGAGTTTGTGTGAGTATGGGGGTGGGAGAGTGAGAAAACCTGGATTTGTGCTGGAAATGGCCCACTTTGATTTTCATGCAGGTTGTAAGGAAAGTGGTCACTTTGGATAGGCTATTACCAACAGGAGAGTGAGTTTGTGTGTGTGGTTTTTGGAGGGGGGTGAGGGGGTGAGAGAACCTGGATTTCTGCAGGAAATGGCCCACCTTGATTATTATACGCATTGTGAAGACAGTGGTCACTTTGGATGGGCTATTACCAGCAAGAGAGTGAGTTTGTTTGTGGGAGGGCGGAGGGTGAGAAAACCTGGATTTGTGCTGGAAATGGCCCAACTTGATGATCACTTTAGATAAGCTATTACCAGCAGGAGAGTGGGGTGGGAGGAGGTATTGTTTCATGGTGTCTGTGTATATAATGTCTTCTGCGATTTCCACAGTATGCATCCGATGAAGTGAGCTGTAGCTCACGAAAGCTCATGCTCAAATAAATTGGTTAGTCTCTAAGGTGCCACAAATCCTCCTTTCCACTTGGAAATATGTCTTCACTGGCTGTGATTTCATACACATGAGTTAAAATGTACCCTATACCTAATAAACCATGGGAAAACATCCCACTTAGATATAATGGAGCAGATAGCAGCCACCCTCATTATTAATCATTATTAGTATAGCAAATTTGTGGACACTTAGGACTTCGCATTTAACAATGTGGTTAATGCCATGGCCATTAGAACTTCAGTGACAATGGGCTAGCTCTCAAAGCAGCTTTCTGCAGAATCACGCAGTTCCTACTACTTGAATTGATGGTGTATCTCTAGTAGAGGGTAGCAGAATAGGATCTCAGAGTAGCAGCCGTATTAGTCTGTATTCGCAAAAGGTACAGGAGGACCTGTGGCACCTTAGAGACTAACCAATTTATTTGAGCATAAGCTTTCGTGAGCTACAGCTCATTTTATCAGATGCATTCAGTGGAAAATACAGTGGGGAGATTTATATACATAGAGAACATGAAACAATGGGAGTTACCATACACACTATAACGAGAGCGATCACTTAAGGTGAGCTATTACCAGCAGGAGAGCTGGGATGGGGGGGAACGTTTTGTAGTGATAATCAAGGTGGGCCATTTCCAGCAGTTGACAAGAACATCTGAGGAACAGCGGGGGGTTGAGGGGGGAATAAACATGGGGAAATAGTTTTACTTTGTGTAATGACCCATCCACTCCCAGTCTCTATTCAAGCCTAAGTTACATCAGCCACACTATCAGAGGCTCCAGAGTAACAGCCGTGTTAGTCTGTATTCGCAAAAAGAAAAGGAGTACTTGTGGCACCTTAGAGACTAACCAATTTATTTGAGCATAAGCTTTCGTGAGCTACAGCTCACCGATGAAGTGAGCTGTAGCTCACGAAAGCTTATGCTCAAATAAATTGGTTAGTCGCTAAGGTGCCAAAAGTACTCCTTTTCTTTTATCAGAGGCTCGTTCACCTGCACATCTACCAATGTGATATATGCCATCATGTGCCAGCAATGCCCCTCTGCCATGTACATTGGCCAAACTGGACAGTCTCTACGTAAAAGAATAAATGGACACAAATCAGACGTCAAGAATTATAACATTAAAAAACCAGTTGGAGAACATTTCAATCTCTCTGGTCACTCGATTACAGACCTAAAAGTTGCAATTCTTCAACAAAAAAACTTCAAAAACAGACTCCAACGAGAGACTGCTGAATTGGAATTAATTTGCAAACTGGATACAATTAACTTAGGCTTGAATGGAGACTGGGAGTGGATGGGTCATTACACAAAGTAAAACTATTTCCCCATGTTTATTTCCCCCCCCCCCCCCCCACTGTTCCTCAGACATTCTTGTGAACTGCTGGAAATGGCCCACCTTGATTATCACTACAAAACGTTCCCCGCCCCCCCCTTCCCAGCTCTCCTGCTGGTAATAGCTCACCTTAAGTGATCGCTCTCGTTACAGTGTGTATGGTAACGCCCATTGTTTCATGTTCTCTATGTATATAAATCTCCCCACTGTATTTCCCACTGAATGCATCCGATGACGCGAGCTGTAGCTCATGAAAGCTTATGCTCAAATAAATTTGTTGATCTCTAAGGTGCCACAAGTCCTCCTTTTTTTTTTTTTTTTTTAGAATAGGATCTGTGACACACAGCTGAGCAGTTCAGATTCCATCCTGTAGAGGGAAGTAGAGCATATCCACTTTTTTATTTCCTTGTGAAATGCCTTCATAATTAAATAAATTTGAGACACAATTGGGCTAGCCACAGTTTTGTAAGTGAAAGAAAAGCTTGAAACTTTGGCCGCTGTGAAAGCCATGTTTGTAGGCATATGGACAGTGAGCTCAGGCATGAAGTAGCAAATCAGAGTGCAAAGATTTGAAAACAGTATGGTTACTGAAACAAATTTACATTAAGTAGCCAATGAGTATGTAGGGATTTGCATAATGTCCAAAATTCACTGTACATCACTCAGCATAATAGCCCCTGATCCCAGCTGAGGCCTGTGGGTGCTACTATAATATAACTATTTACCACTAATAAAAAAGATAATATATCATCCCTGCTTTGTAACAGCTGAGCACTGTCTTTGAATGATGCCCTCACCGACACCTGTGCAACCTCCTTGCCTTCAGTGGGTTTGCACAGATAGAACAGATTGGAACTTAGTGAGCAATTCCGTAGGGATGCACAAGATGGAACAGAACCGCCACCAGTGGTTACAATGGTGAGCAATGTTATCCAAAATATCCAGGACTAGACAAGGCTGTTGAATGCACACTCCCAGTGACAAGCAGCCCAGACAAAGCAAATCTATATGAATATACCATCAAAAGCTTTTGTAATGTACTGTACAGAGTTTAAATGTGAGAGAGGATTATGTGAATAACTTAAAGCACCCTGAAAGAATTTTCCTCAAACTATTGAAGGTAAGCCAGACAGACGCTGCGGGCAGGCCCCTATCGTTGTGGGATGCATGCCTTTGAGAGGTGGTGCCACAAGCTTCAGTGACTGTGAACAGAGCTGTGTGAAACCCAGTGGCTCAGTTCACAGGAGGTGGATGTGAATCCTGCCTTTAGTATTGAGTCATAAATCACAAATGTGTTTCCAACACATTTCACAGCCTGCAGTTCTTTTTCATCACAGCAAAGCTCATGGTATTGCTACAAACCTAAGCCCCTATTCACCGTCCCTCTGACACGTGGTGGAGTCATTTTAATCAGTGCAACATGGGTGTAAAAACAGTACCAGATCAGAATGGTCATGCTTTACTCTGGCTTTGCACTAGGTTAAACATCTATGGAAGATTCAGGACAATAGTGAATCCAACTTATAATGTCTGTGAGTGGAGGCTGAGGAGAGGCAAACAGAGGTGTTATTACTACTAAGCTCTTAGGAGCAGGGACCAACACTTTGTCATATGTTTGTCCAGTACCTAGCATGACAGAGCCCTGGCCCCTAGATGCTACCGCAAAAGAAATAAGTAGTAATAATAGGATTCCAGTTCATACGCAAACACACACACATAAAACTGGGACAAGTAGTTAAAGAACAGATTCCAGTATAACCTTCTGTTTCCAAACACTCAACACTTTGCAAAATATAGCTACATCTCATCCCTTTCACTTCTGGTCCCTGCACATGATGCACAACTGTGAGGAAAGGAAGGCTCAGTCTGTCTATCTGGATACTTATACGGCCCTCATTATCATTGGTAACTGTGTTCTTTGTGCCTTGTTTTTCTTTCTCCCACCTCTTCACTCCCCCCAGGAACCAGACCCAAATCATACATTTCAGAGTAGCCTTTGAACATGACCACACAGTTACTCACGTGCATTATACAATACAGTGCTGTCTGACCTATTGGAAACTGGTTTACTGTAATAGGCAGGCTATTAACGAAATGACTAAATCTCATTCTACATGAGCTAAATTAGAGTTTTCATTCAAAACAGGAAGCAATGCTGACAAACAACAGCTGAAGATATGCAGTGTAGTTAACTAGGACGGGGGGAAAGCTTGAATAGAGAAGTATGACAAAAATAATTGTTATTAAGAAACACAATGATCCATGAAAATGATATGAGACCTGTATTTATTTTCTACCAAGCAGTTGAAAGAATGATGCTTTTGGGCTTCAGAATATAATTATATAGAGTAAAAACACTTTCCCCATATTCCCCCCAAAACATACATACTTCTTGTCATTATAAAAAAAAACCCATGTGGATAGGAAAATATACTCTGTAAACTCTGAATAGCATTTTGTTTCAGGATATCAGCTTGAAATTTCTGTATCAAAGAAGAGTCCTACTAACTTATTTTTAGTTAATGACCATTAATCTTGTTACCATACAGACACGCCAAAACAAACAAGTGCATTTTTTTCATTCACAAAGAAAGACTAGAAAGTAAGAACTATGTGGTAGCTATGCAGACAACCCCAGCGGTATAAAAGTGACAGAATTACCCTCTTAACGTCAGGTTGTACCTGGCAAGTCGGGGGAGGGGAGTTCAATACCATAGTAGTTTTGAATGGGAAGTATTTTGAATTATCTTCCCTGCCCCTAGAATATTGTGAAGCAATTATTGCTTTTTGCTTAATATGATATGAATACTGAGATAGTTCACTCTGTGAACTACAATATTGACCGAGGACCCAGTCTTTGGTAAAGTACGTTTGCCCTTTTGTCAAAGGTAGTTGATTTCAGGGCCTTATATTGCCTGTTCAGAGTACTTATATGGCCTCCATTACTGTAATATCTTCACAGTCTTTAATGTGTCTATCCTCACAACATCTCTGTGGGATAGGAGAGTACTATTATCCGTATTTTAAAGGTGGGGAACTGAGGCAGAGAGACTAAGGGTACGTCTACACTGCAAAAAAACAAACAAAAACCCAGCAGCAGCAGCAAATCTCAGAGCCCATGTCTGCAGACTTGGGTTCACAGGGCATGTGCTGTGGCACTAAAAATAGCCATGTAGATGTCCCAGCTTGGTCTCTGAAGCCCAGGGTTAGGGGTGGGATTCAGCCCAAGCTGGAACGTCTACACAGCTATCTTTAGCACCTCAGCCCAAACCTCTAGACCTGGGATCTGAGAGTTGCTGCCATGGGGTTGGGGTTTGTTTGTTTTTGTTTCGTTTTTTTTTGCAGTGCCCCTAAAATGTTGTGAAGCAATGATAGTTCTTTGTTTAACGAGATATGAATATTGACAACGTTCCCTCTGTGCCCTATGGACACAGGGCTCCTGTACAAGACATACCATTAGTGACGTGCTGAAGGTAATTGAAAAAGTCTGTGGTGAAGCGGGAGACTGAAGCTGGGTCTCCTAAGACTTTGGCTGGTGCCATTTATCACTGAACCATCTTTCCTCTCCTGCTGCACTCTCCTTTCCCTCCGACAGGCCAGCTTTTCGTTGCTGATAAATAGAGGGAACCTGTGCAGCTGGTGATGTTTCCAGCTTCTGCTGGGTACAGTGGAAAGTAGCTGGAAGCAGCCTGTTGCTTGGCTCCTAGTCCTACAGTTTTGAATCACATGTACAGGGGCTATGCATAGACTCCATGTCTAGTAACACACAGACTTCACACCTGCACCCTGCACATTCTGTATCAGTGCCCTGTGAAAGGGGACACCTCCATAACATTAGAACTGACTGAAAGTTTTCCAGTGTTGGTAAAGGAAATGGGGAAAGTATTCCACAGAATGCTCACAAATTCTCTTCCCCCTACCCCATTTTTCACCCACTGGTGAAAATTTTTTGAATGTCAGTAAAATTTCAAATTTAGAAAAAAAAGCTAGGGATGGAGGGGGGGGGGAATCTGAAATATCCAAAACATTTCAATCCTGAAATGCTATTACCCCTTTTTTGTGGGAGTTGTTGTTCAGGTGCTGCATGCTCCCATTCTCCTCTATGGCCTGAACTCCGTCAGACTACATGTCCCATGGTGCACCACGGCACCCCTTCTTGTAAAGGGAGGCGGCTCCTCATGGAAAATGAAGTCTGGCTGGGGAGCCTGAGTCATAGAAGAGAATGTTCAAATTACAACTCCCATAAGGCAGCATGGCTGCCTTTCTGAATCAAAATATTTCTGGCTTTCACTGAAATATTTCAGTTTTCTGCCAAAAACAAAGAAATAAAAAATGGTTTTCAGCTGTTCAGTTTTTCAACCAAAAATTTAAAATTTCCACAGAAAGCAGAAGCTTTTTGAATTTGTTTTGTCGAAAACCCATTTTTTCATCAAAACAATTTTGACTGAACATTTTCAACCAGCCTTAGTCAAAAGAAAACTTCCTGTTGCAATACGTCCAGCTCAAGGTCAGGTTGATATTAATGAGAGGTTTTGTCCATTCAAAGATGGCAGGATCAGGCCTTCAGTGTGCAGACACAAGGAGGCCAATTACCCTGTCAGTTGTACATGTGCAACTGATGGGACGTTCGGGCCCCAGGAGTTTGGATTACCGGGATAAGGTTTCAGAAAAGCATCCAAAAGTTTAGATCTTTATCTAAACCAAATCTCTGAACCTTTCAAGGATTACCCATCTCTAACATTAATCCTGTTGTGATCTCAACACCTGTACTGACGCTAAGTGGGTTCATACTCAACTGCTCACAAGAAATAGCATTCTCTCACCCTATAATTTGTCTCTGATTGTTCAGAGTCCGTGTCAGATCTGAACATGACTTTAGATGACATCGTGGCAAGATAATTTCAAGTTATCATTGGTAGGAACACACATTACTGGAAGAAACATGAAATTTTGCTCTGTAAACCACAGAGGCACTGTGTCCTGAGTGCTTGTATAGTGAATCACAAGCAGGCACCAAAAGCCCTACAATTTTATAAACATGTAAAAGAGTCTGGTTTTTCTCTTAGGGTTTTTCTTTGGGAGCATACTTTGCTACCCTGAATTGCTGCTATCTTGAAAATGTTTTCATCTTAGCAAGAAGAAAAAATGCACCGTACATTGATCTGATCAACCCCCAAAATAATGATCCATGGATACTCAGCGTATTTCATGCATGGCACAGGCATTCTGTTATTGCCAAATATATATTCAGAAGGGCAAGAATCCATTTTCTTTTCTGTTAAAGTATTTTCATTATCCAAAAGACCATAACCATAATTAGTTATGGTTATTAAACATGTTGGAAAATTTGAGTAAAACTGATAATGGGTAACATTTTCAAAATGGACCAACTGACCTAGTAGCCTACCATTTTCAAAAGGCACTTAGGAGTCTAATTCCCATTGACTTTCAACCAGACTTAGGCTCCTAAGTGAATCAGGGACTTTTGAAAATTTTACCCATTATCAGTTTTACTCAAATTTTCCAGCATGTTTAATAAACAGGTGTTTTTTGTTTTGTTTAATACTTATTATGCTTCAAAGTAAAGAAAAGAAGGGAAAAGGAATTGGGAGAGAGAGCAATATACTTAATATTTTGTATTTATATATACCATTTTACCAAGGATCTCAAAGTGCTTACCAAATGTTAATTGATTCAGCCTCACGACACCCCTTCCTTACAGAAATGTAATAGAAATTACTCTGAAAACAGAACTGTATACAGAATGATATCTTTCCCATAGGCCTTTGGAAAAATCCTTTAATCTTCTACAGCAGGGATATAATTCTTTATTAATTCTATAGCATGGTTGAACATCTCTATAGAAAGGTTATCATTTCCTATTAGATGCTACAGGACTTTCCCATGACAGTAGGAAAGACAATAGTGGGTCTGGCTGGTTGGTTGGTTCTCCCTGCCAATGTCCCCCACTGGAAAAATAACCAAGAACCTGTATTTGATATTTTGGATTTGAGAAGTTTCTCTTCTAGGGGACCATGAAAATAGCTGGAAATGACTACGAGCTCTGATCAGTCTCTTGAACTGTAAGTTTAGCTGGGAAACTATGATGTCATTTTCTTCCCTGGCATTCTGGCTCATGTGTGTAATTAGAAGGAAGGCTTGCCTCAACAGCATCAAGGTGGAATGTGTAGGAAACATATTATTAAATGCTGATCCTAAGCTAAGGCACGTCACCTCCAGAAAGCAAAATGAATGTTGTACATGAAAAGCTTTCAGTAAAGTCAGGAGACATTTGAAAGGTCAGATTAATTAACAGTTGTCTGCATAATAAGCAAATACCTGGGGTGAAATCCTGGGCCATCACAGTCAATGGGAATTTTGCCATTGACTTAGTGGGGTCGGGATTTCACCCCTTGAGTTTAACACTGGAGCTGTCTATAAGGAGTTGGTTTTATATACCGAGATGGATGATAATGAACTTTCTCAGTAAAGGGAAACCCAAATAAACACATACTGGTCTGTCAAATTAATGGTAGATGATATGACATTTGGGATACAGTATTTTTCTTGTCCTGTCCTAAAATGTTGAATAGGATACACTATTTAGCTGCTGCTCAGTAACACCATACTGATATTTTAACAGAGCTTCCACAAAAATGTACCCCTTAGCCTGTGATAACAACCTAGTGCAAGGGTTGAGTGTGCTCGCAGAGGGAAGGGTTGCAGGACTGGCTTATTTTCTCTTAAGCAAAACCACTTTCTCGTAGCCAAAGTGATCCACCTTCCAGCAAACAGGCATCTGTTAAACATACATGGTGAATGTTTAGACTTCGTTCTCGAAAAATGGACTAATAGGGCAGCACAGGGTTCAGACTGTATATTTATAAAGTTCGGGGACTGGTGATTATCTTTCCCACTATGTTTTCTCTGGAAAATACTTGCCATTTGCTTCTCGGCAGGATTTTTCTGACCCTCCAGGAGACTGAGAAGTCATCTTTGCTAGGGAGCCAGAAGTCACGTTCGGGGAGAAATGACTCCAAGAGCAGGGAAATCAGCATAATTCTTCCTTATATTTGGTGGCAGAATTTGAATAAGGACCTACCAGGAGTTCCCAACAGGTCCCTCCAACACCTGAGTGCTGCGACTACTGCTGTGTTTCAGACCAGATGGAGGTTCATTTCAATGCCCTGTGAAGTGAATCCCATACATCCCTGTGTATTGCTATTTGTGGAGTGCCCAAAGGTGCATACAACCCTATGTACAACCATTTTCAATCATGCGTTCTGTAATGACACTGAAAAAGTTCTCATGCCCTAACGAACAGTTTTCAGCAGTAGCTCAATTGTCAGAAACAGGCCAATTTGCTAGTGTAGACAGGACGTAAGAGTCTAAAATAGAGAGATAAGTATGATATACATAAAGTGGGATCTGGATGCAAGCTTTCTTACATTTGTGGATGTTCAGATCTGAGGTATTGGTTCAGGTTCAGCTCTACTAAAATGGGTCAGATGTTAGATTTCACCATCCAACACTGCAAAATGGGGCTTTGGCAAGTTCTGACTGTCACTCACTACAAATGACTAGGTTTTACTGTGGACCACAAGTTACTAAACAAGATTGTGATCAAATGAACACATTCTAATGCGTTCTATATGCAGTAGTGATGTATAAATGTGAAGAGCAACAGTTCTTTAATCCAGTGGCTCTCAACCTTTCTAGACGACTGTACCCCTTTCAGGAGACTGGTTTGTCTTGTGTAACCCCAGGTTTCACCTCACTCAAAAACTACTTGCTTACAAAATCAGACATAAAAATACAAAAGGGTCACAGCACACTATTGCTGAAAAATTGCTGACTTTCTCCTTTTTACCATATAATTTTAAAATAAATCAATTGGAATATAAATATTGTACTTGCATTTCAGTATAGTATATAGTATAGTATATAGAGCAGTATAAACATATCATTTTCTGTATGAAATTTTAGTTTGTACTGACTTCGCTAGTGCTTTTTATGTAGCCTGTTATAAAACTAGGCAAATCTCTAGATGAGTTGATGTACCCCCATGGAAGACCTCTGCGTACCCTCAGGGGTACACATAACCATGTTTGAGAACCATACTTTAATCTAGCAGACAAAGGTATATTAAGATCTAGAAAGTGGTTGCTGAAGCTAGGCAAATCCAAACCAGAAATGAGCCACACTTCTTTAACAGCATGGGAAGGGGCATGCCCTCACTCTGGCCCAGAGGGGACAAAAGAGCTCCTCTGGGCCTGTTCAACACCAACGAGGCGCACTTGTAAGGCTTGTTCTGCCGGGAGAGAGGGAAGCTTAAAAGGGAAAACCTGCCAGGGTGAAGGCAGCCCTTCCTCAGACAGTAGAGACAGGCCCACTGAGAGGGAGACCAGGGCAGTCACTGCTGCTCCCAAAGCTGCATGACCCCATTGCAAAGCAGTATACTCCAAGAGGAGGGGCTGGAGGTAGATCCCACACCCCACTGTGGAATGAGCCCAATGTGCTGACCCAGGAAGACTGCCTGTTACCCAGGTCTCTGGTACCTCTCTTTGTTTTCGTACAGACTCCTCTCTTTGATAAGGGAAGGAAGAGGGGAGAGGCCTTTTCTTTGGTTTGTTTGCTCTCCCATTGGGTGCCTTGGGGCGGGGAGGGAAGAGAAAGACATTATAAAGGACCAGAAGTGGGGACTAGAGTGAGTCTAATTAACCATAGGAACCATTTTCCTAGGGATGTGTTGGATTCTCTATCACTTAAAGTCTTGAAATCAGGACTGGATGTCTTTCTAGCAGATATTCTCCAGCTCATCCAGAAGTTTGGGGCTTGATGCAGGAATTACTGGGTTCTATGGGCCTGTGTTCTACAGCGGGTTGGACTAGAGGATCATAGTAGTCCCTTCTGGCCTCAAAATATATGAATTAGAAGCTCAGAGAAACTAAAAGACAGTAAATTCATCTTGTCAAATACTGCTCCTTGAGCTGTTTGTTTGGATTTTGTGGTGGTGATGCTGTATTTTCGAGGGGAAGAATATCCCAGAAGGGCAGTAAATACACTGTAGCGTCCCATGGGCAAAAGTGCTAGAGGGGAGAAGAGGGCACAGGAACTCCCAGTGCACCCATGTGGAAATGAGCCGTAGTGCTGCAGTCAGCATTCATTGAGCACGACGGGTCATGGTGCTGACTGACAGTGCTGGGGACGCTGTAAAAACCCAAAGGAAGTGTAAACTGATAGGTAGAGGGATGGTGGTTAGGACCCACCTCACTTTATGAAACTGCTGGTGCGCAGAGGCTGCCACTACGGAAGATGCATGTTGCACTTCTAAGCACACGCTTCCCCAGTGACCCTAGTGCATCTTGCCTGCCTGTGACCCGTGCAGGCACGATGCCTCCAGCCACCAATCATCACTGCTCCGTACCATCGCCACCCAATACACCTCTAGGTGTATAAGCCAGACAGAGCCTAAGAGCCTGAATCATCACTCTGTTGCACTGTTACACACCAGTGTAACTCCACTGAAATCAGTGGAGTTACATCAGCTTGCCACCAGTGTAAAGGAATGGAAAATCAGGTGCTGTGCTTCCCAGGTAGCATGGAGGGTATGGGGGGATGGGTAGCTCAGTGGTCTGAGCATTGGCCTACAAAACCCAGAGTAGTAAGTTCAGTCCTTGAGGGGGCCATTCAGGGATCTGGGGCAAAAATTGGGGATGGGTCCTGCTTTGAGCAAGGGGGGTGGACTAACTGAGCTCCCTTCCAACCCTGATATCCTAAGATTCTATGCCCAGTTTATCAACATATGACTTTTGAGGGGGAGGGATAGCTCAGTGGTTTGAGCATTGGCCTGCTAAACCCAGGGTTGTGAGTTCAATCCTTGAGGGGGCCATGTAGGGATCTGGGGCAAAAGTTGAGGAATGGTCCTGCTTTGAGCAGGGGCTGGGACTAGGTGACCTCCTGAGGTCCCTGCCAACCCTGATATTCTATGATTTTATGACCTGGAAAGTGTCATGCAAATACACAGGCAATGGATTTTTTTTCTTGCTTGTAAACCAAGCCGCAGGGTGCAGGGTAACTGCTTTTGGACCTACAAGAGATAACACAAGGAACACATAATTGCTGTGTGATTACATGTTTATTACCAAGTGAAACCCGTGTAGCTATTAATTACCATGTCAGATAAGAATACTTACATAATACCAGTTGATTTGCATGCAGTTCGTACATCAATCTTCCTTTCAAATGAGATTGCTTAAGCATGTTCTTTAGTTGACATCTCAACTGTTTTCCTATGAAGTAATGAACCAACTCCCAAAACTATTTCCACAACCGTCAATCTTGCCTTTTACCAACTTCACTGTTTTTACATAAGTCCTGTCTGTTATCTCCTGGAGGACTGATGTTGACATATATCCTAGTATTACAGATGCTAGTACCTAACAGCAAGGTTTTTAAACGTGTTAAGTTTTGCAATCTACCCATTGAGTTTAAGCATGTAAATACTGTAAAATGAAGTAAATTACTTTGACACCTCCAATTCTCTGGTACATCTAGGGATTTCAAAACAATTTACAAACTTCAGCGAACGGAGCCTTACATTTTACAGATGATTAAACAGAGTCACAGAGAAGTTGTCAAAGGTCAAACAGTAGCAGAGCCAGTAGTAGAAATCATGGGCCTGCTACTCCATTGCCCAGCATGTTGTGTAGTCATTTATATGCCGGCAAAGTGAGTGCAAACACCATGAGCATGTCTACATGTAAAACGCTGCATCAGCACAACGCTTTAAAGAAGAGCTCTCCTGTGGGCATAGTTAATTCACCTCCCTGCTAGGCACTAGTTATGTCGGGGGAGAAGCTCTCCCACCGACATAGCACTGGCTATATAGGGGGTTAGGTCACTATAACTATGTTGCTCAAGGCTATGAATTTTTCACACCCCTGAGCAATGTAGTTATACTGACATAGGTCTGTAGTGTAGACCAGACCTATCATTCTGATTGGCCAAGCCTGCAAGGCCATATACTCAACTAGATAGCTATTCTCTGTTTGAATGTAATGCAATAACTTTTGAACACCACGTCCTATCAATTCCAAAATTTCAGGGAATGGTTTGGATGTCAATGGGCAGAACCCTGTTGATTTTGGGGAAAATTAGAAAAACTGAAAGGAGGAAATAGGGGACACAGCCCCTGGCATCTAGTTACCAAAGCCACAGCTTCAACCATCTCTGTAACTGTTTATAAATCAAAGAACCATTTTGATGACAGCTGTTAACACCTTTGATGATATCAATACCTCTCCTTTTAGCTCTGCTCATCCTCCCAATACAGTTTAAAAATGTTGACACCCCGTTTGAGAAAAAGGAGAATAAGAATGTTAGGAGGGATTGAGGAGACACGGGGGTGCACACGGAGCCTCTTGCATGGGAACAAAAGGAGGCATATAGAGCATCTGGTGGACCAGAGAATGGAGCAAACTGGGGGGTAGTGGGTGGGTCCTGCGGCCAGGGTGGGGCTAGCGCATGGGGGGAATAAGGTTGTACCCAAAGCCCATAGCATGGAGGAGAGACTGGGAGACTCTGGTATGGGAGGAGATGGGATGAGGGGGCACACAGAGACCCTAGCATGAGGGAGGGTGTGTGGGAGGATTCCATCAGGTCCCTGAGATAGGCAGGCCCTTTCAGAGGTCCAGAGAGGTCCGGGCCACTTCCAGCTTTTGAGGCCCCTAGCCAGAAGAATAAAAAAATGACGACACATGAAAACAAAATAAAGCACCATAAAAAGAGAGAGACATAATTTGAATATTTTTTTTATTTAACAAATGCTTTTCTAGTCTTTTTCTGTGCAAATGCACTAATTATTGACGAAAAATCTAGCTTTTGTGCAATGTCACAGTTAATATTAAGCAAGGCGAGTCCATTCAAACGCTCTTGTCCCATAGTTGAATGGTGATAGTTCTTTACCTGCTTCAACACATTGAAGATGTGTTCACCTGAAGCCACTGATGCAGGCAAACTGACAAAAATACACAATGCAATTGTGATATTAGGAAAAACCCCAGAGAGTCCAAGTTCAAGTATTTCTTGAAGCAATTCCTTTGCCTTGCAATCCAATTTAAAGTTTGTGGAATATATTTGTTTGAGGAAGATGAGCTCGTCACTGAGATCTTTTGAGATTTCTTTGTTGTACTATTGCTGAAATTGTTCAGCTGCAGAAAGTAGATCTTCATTACTCAGTGTGTTGAACTGCCAAAGAAACCCCAAAAGGGTACAAATTAGTTGCAGCGACTCAAATCTATGTATCAGGGGTAGCTGTGTTAGTCTGTATCCACAAAAACAACAAGGAGTCTGGTCGCATCTTAAAGACTAACAGATTTATTTGGGCATAAGCTTTCATGCGTAAAACACCACTTCTTCAGATGCATGGAGTGAAAATTACAGATGCAGGCATTATATAATGACACATGAAGAGAAGGGAGTTAGCTCACAAGTGGAGAACCAGTGTTGACAGGGCCAATTCGATCAGGGTGGATGTAGTCCACTCCCAACAATAGATGAGGAGGCGTCAATTTCAGGAGAGGCAAAGCTGCTTTTGTAATGAGCCAGCCACGCCCAGTCCCTATTCAAGCCCAAATTAATGGTGTTAAATTTGCAAATGAATTTTAGTTCTGCTGTTTCTCTTTGAAGTCTGTTTCTGAAGTTTTTTGTTCAAGTATAGCTACTTTCAAATCTGTTATGTCCAGGGAGATTGAAGTGTTTTCCCACTGGCTTTTGTATGTTAACCATTCCTGATTTCCGATTTGTGTCCATTTATTCTTTTATGTAGGGACTGTCTGGTTTGGCCAATGTACATGGCAAAGGGGCATTGCTGGCACATGATTGCATATATAACATTAGTAGACATGCAGGTGAATGAGCCTCTGATGGTGTGGCTGATATGGTTGGGTCCTCTGATGGTGTCGCTAGAGTAGATATGGGGACAGATAGGCAACGAGGTTTGCTACAGGGATTGGTTCCCGGGTTAGTGTTTCTGTGCTGTGGTGTGTAGTTGCTGGTGAGTATTTGCTTCAGGTTGGGGGGCTGTCTGTAAGCGAGGCCTGGCCTGCCTCCCAAGGTCTGTGAGAGTGAGGGATCGTTTTCCAGGATAGGTTGTAGATCGTTGATAATGTGCTGGCGAGGTTTTAGCTGGGGGCTGTAGGTGATGGCCAGTGGTGTTCCATTATTTTCCTTGTTGGGCCTGTCCTGTAGTAGGTGATTTCTGGGTACCCATCTCACTCTGTCAGTCTGTTTCCTCACTTCCCCAAGTGGGTATTGTAGTAAAAGAATAAGTGGACACAAATCGGACATCAGGAACGGTAACATACAAGAGCCAGTAGGAGAATATTTCAATCTTCCTGGACATTCTATAACAGATTTAAAAGTAGCTATACTTGAACAAAAAAACTTCAGAAACAGACTTCAAAGAGAAATAGCAGAACTAAAATTCATTTGCAAATTTAACACCATTAATTTGGGCTTGAATAGGGACTGGGAGTGGCTGGCTCATTACAAAAGCAGCTTTGCCTCTCCTGAAATTGACACCTCTTTATCTATTATTGGGAGTGGACTACATCCACCCTGATCAAATCGTCCCTGTCAGCACTGGTTCTCCACTTGTAAGGTAACTCCCTTCCCTTCATGTGTCACTATATAATGCCTGCATCTGTAATTTTCACTCCATGCATCTGAAGAAGTGGTGTTTTACCCATGAAAGCTTATGCCCAAATAAATCTGTTCGTCTTTAAGGTGCCACCAGACTCAAATCTACGTGAAGACCTGACTGAATAGATCAATGATGACAAGGAAGACATTGACCCTATAATGCTGCTCAGCATCGGATTCAGTAAGTAAGTTGTGATTGGTGGAGAACTCAGATGAAATGCCAATATTCTGTGCTACTAATTTGGACTCAGTCAGGATCGCATTCCATTGTTCATGAATCTGTTAAATGTCATTGATAAGACTTTCAGTGTTATCCCTCTCAACATCAAGTGTATCATTGAGTGCTTCAGTTACCAGATTAGTTTGGTGGATCATAGTAAGTAGCTTCATCCACAAAGATGACATTAGAATGCATTCAAATTTGGACATGTGCTTCTGAACAGACTGAAGTTCAGTTCAAGCCTGTGCAGTGAGACTGAGAGATTCAACCTCATTTAAAGCCTCTCACTGAATTCAAATGCTGCGCAACTGACTGAACACCATCAATCCATGCAGACCACCTAGTTCTGGACATCCCAGGCAGTGAAACAGGAAGATATTGCTTCAGAATTTCTCACTTCTGTGGATTGCTACTGAAGAGATTGTACATTTACTGAACAGTTCCAAAGTAAGTAATTGCCTCCTTGCATGATTCAGCACAGTCAACATCTACAAGGTTTAGTGTGTGGTTTCCACAGCTGGAGAAAATACAGTTTGAATTATGCTCAAGCAGAACTGCTTGTACACCTTTGTACTTCCCAGCCCTATTAGATCCATTGTCATAGGTTTGACCAATGCAGACTTGAAAATCTAACTTAAAACCTTCTACCATTGCTAGTACTCGAGCAACAATTTCTTTTCCAGTTTTTCTCGTGAAATTATCAAACAAAATACACCTTTTTTAAATTGAAAATTTTGAGCTGTCTACAATCGTAACATATTGAAGAACAATAGTAGTCTGTTCCTTGTGAGAACAATCTGGAGTGGCATCAACAATGATTGAAAAATACTTGGTACTTTGAATCTCATCAAGAATTGTTGTTTGTACGAATGACCCACATAGTTCAATAAACTCGTTTTGTATGCATGTGGAGAGATAATGGACTTGCATGTGCTTTTGACGCTGTTGCAATTCTCGAAGATGTTTAACATGTTCTGATAAAAATTGGACATATTTGCTGAGGAGTTCAACTATGCCTAGAAAGTTTCCATTTGGACGATCACCAATACCAGAACCAAAGAAAGCCAATCCCCACTCAGAAAGAAAAAGGGTGACATTCAGGATGCACTCAAGAAGTTTTTTCCAGTTTTAGTTTCTGTAGAGAGTTCAGTCAAGAGTAAATTCTCAACTGAACTTTCAGCTGATGCTACCCTTCTGGCTAATTTCCATGCAACATAGTTTTCTTTATGTGACACTGAACTCTCGTGTGGTGGTATTCAGTCTTTCAACTTCCTCCAACCTCTGTTGATGCTTCATCCTGATTGATCAGAGAGAACTGATGCCTTTGTAGCATTTTTGTTCCAAATGAAGCAGGGTTCGCAGTACAAAGATTGTTTTTCCGTACTCCAGCGTAACCAGTCTCTTGTGCAGGTCTCACCATTTGGAAGCGTTTTTGTCAGCAGATGAGTAGGAAAAGCATGATTATCAGCATCTCGTGGAATGTTACTTGGAATTTCAAAACAACTAATTTGAAGAAAAGATTGCATTTGGGCAGCATTGCTCTTGTCGATAATTCCAATGTAAGTCACAGCCAAACCTGTAGTACTCATGAATTGCTCTTGCTGCATAAGATCTACATCTTCCTGTTGCTGTTGAGTTTCTTGATCATACACAGGATCTTCTGCTACATCTGTTACTGTTGGCACATCTCTTTTTGACTACTGTCCTCATGTTCAGGTATTGGCATTGAAATATCACCTGTTGCAGTTGCAGAGTTTTCATTATCTGTAGCGTTGTTTGTTGGGTAAGGTGTGTTTTCCAGTGGTTTGAGAAATTAAGTTATTGGCTTTGAGCTCTTAGCTGTTGCTTCACTCAGTTGTTTTCGCCATCTCTTGCTTGCACCACTTTTCAAATCTCATCTTCATAGTGATCTATCTGGTCAATATGTAGCCTATCCACACTGAAATATTCTGCTGGAAATAAGTAGCTTGTCTACACTTGAAATCTTCTACTGTAAACACGTACACAAATGCTGAAAAGACTTAAAATAAAGGAATACTAATTAAGAGCACAAAATAAAACAGTCAGATAGGTTATTATCCTCATCAATGAATCAAAACTCAAGCATGCAAGGTATAATATAACAGGCTGAGCTGAAGACAAAGGGATGACATATATATATAGTAAACACAGACACAGATACAGACAGAGGGATAATGTCCAAAAATTTCAAACTTGTGTCCTCACGAAACTCACTGTACAAGATTGTCCTCACAAATTTTCATCTTGAATCTGGGCTTATAGACTATGAAAGCCTATGATGATGGCCAAGCTACCAAGCTAGGGCTGAACCAACCAACCAGTCACCTCTTTTAGCTACCATATGAAGATAATAATGAGGAATTCTCACACATAAATAATTCCTTAGTCAACTAGATGTAAAACTATAAAGACATTAAAATGCAACAGTTCTCTACCTTTCAACATGCACTTTATCCAGCACCAGCCACTAATAGTGGTTTGTTTATATAATCAGCTGACCTGAGAGGACACGTTCATCACGGTCTAGTCTTGTGCCAGCAGAACCAATATATTTTTATTAATATTTATGAACATTTTTAACTCTTTAATATGACAAAATCTATATCAGTTAACAAAAAAATTATGTCTTTTCCCAAATCACATCTCTTATTTGCTTAAATTTGTAGCTGTAAACTGAGAGAGTGTGTCACATTTTGGTCAGATAGGGACGCACATAAAAACAAGTTGCGAAACTTATCAAATGCCAAAAAATTAACAAGTGTCTAAATCTGAGGCCCCCGTTGAGCTTGAGGCCCAGGGCAAATGGCCCTCTGCCCCCCCCATTCTGATTGGCTCTGGAAATAGGGCATGATGAGAGCACTCAGGTAGCCTGTGGGAGGGAATGGAGGAATGTAAGGAGACATGCAGTGAGCTTGGCCTCCACAAGCTGTTAAGTGTGTGACCCTGCTAGCTTAGTAACATTTTACACCCACTTTGTCCTAGTGCAGGGATCGAAAACCTTTGGCACGCAGCCTGTCAAGGTTCCTTCCCCACTCTGAACTCTAGGGTACAGATGTGGGGACCTGCATGAAAACCTCCTAAGCTTACTTTTACCAGCTTAGGTTAAAACTTCCCCAAGGTACAAAATTATTTTACCTGTGGATTTCCCCTGCCACCACCAAACTTTATCTGGGTTTACTGGGAAACGTAGTTTGGACACGTCTTTCCCCCCAAAATCCTCCCAACCCTTGTACCCCACTTCCTGGGGAAGGTTTGGTAAAAATCCTCACCAATTTGCATAGGTGACCACAGACCCAAACCCTTGGATCTTAGAACAATGAAAAAGCATTCAGTTTTCTTACAAGAAGACTTTTAATAGAAGTAAAGGAATCACCTCTGTAAAATCAGGATGGTAGATACCTTACAGGGTAATTAGATTCAAAACATAGAGACTCCCTCTAGGCAAAACCTTAAGTTACAAAAAAAGACACACAGACAGGAATATTCATTCTATTCAGCACAGCTATTTTCTCAGCCATTTAAAGAAATCATAATCTAACACATACCTAGCTAGATTACTTACTAAGTTCTAAGACTCCATTCCTGTTCTGTCCCCGGCCAAAGCATCATACAGACAGACACAGACCCTTTGTTTTTCTCCCTCCTCCCAGCTTTTGAAAGTATCTTGTCTCCTCATTGGTCATTTTGGTCAGGTGCCACCGAGGTCACCTTTAGCTTCTTAACCCTTTATAGGTAAGAGGATTTTTCCTCTGGCCAGGAGGGATTTTAAAGGGGTTTACCCTTCTCTTTATATTTATGACACAGCCCATCAGGGAAATCTGCTGGCGGGCCGGGATGGTTCGTTTACCTGCAGCATCCACAGGTTCGGCTGATCGTAGCTCCCACTGGCCATGGTTCACCGTTCCAGGCCAATGGGGGCTGCGGGAAGCAGCATGGGCCAAGGGATGTGCTGGCCGCCACTTTCCGCAGCCCCCCTTGGCCTGGAATGGTGAACCATGGCCAGTGGGAGCTACGATCAGCCGAACCTGTGGATGCTGCAGGTAAACGAACCATCCCGGCCCGCCAGCGGATTTCCCTGATGGGCCACGTGCCAAAGGTTACAGATCCCTGTCCTAGTGTAAATAATTACACAAAGCACAACACAACAGAGACTCAGACCCCATGTGTCCTGACTTCCAGTCCTGTGCTTAAATCACAAGATTGCCCTTCCTCTTCTTCTTTGACCCCTGCTGTCAGATATAAATTGTTTATGGATCACTTTATCAAAAAGTAGAAGTAAACGTAGCTCAAAGATGGACTTGGTGGCTTAGCACACTTTAAGTCAAAAGCAGTGTTCTAGAATTTATCTGCATCACAACCATTAACATTAATTCTACATGCAACACTTGGAAAATGTAGGGGTGAATCCATTTTAATTTTTAAACAAAGCGGTATAACTCTGCATGAAGGACCGTAGCAGCAGCACCTGGGAGTTATTAATAATCAGTAGTGAATTGTGCTCTAACGACTGCTACCACAATATTGACTGATCCACGTTCTTTATACTCTGGGGACTGTTTTAGTATGTACCACTGTGATGTTATGTACCTTGGAGGAACACCCAGCACCCCCATGTTCATCCTTATAATATGATTATGTGGTATCTATTGCAAAGTTTGTCGTGTCGGGTGTCTTCAGAAGGCTCATGATGTACTGAGAATTGTTGTTATGGTAATGTTATAGTAATCATTGTTATAGTAATGTTATAGGTTGTAATTTCATGTATATAGTTATGAGGCTGAAAATGTGTCTTCATGGCTTAAAGCAAGCCCAGGCAAAAACTCTCCAGAAGCAGAGGGGCAGTTCACATCTCATCAGGGCATGTATGGGACAAACCCAGCCCAGACTCACAGGAACGAAGGACACTGGCCTAGGCAACAACAAAGGATCTGTTGGACTCTTGAGTGAGTCACCCCCCTTCCTTTGGTCAGTTTGGGATTGCAATGAGAAAATGCTCACCTGACTCTGAAGGGTGTGGGGGTGGGGCAAAGCCAAGAGGGAAGAAAGGACATGATAAAAGGGAGACACATTTGCCATGCTCTTCCTCTCTCTTCCACCTACATCTACAGACACCACACCAAATGACTGAAGTGCTGATCAAAGGGGAAAGCCTGGCTGAAGAGCAACCAGCCAGCCTGTGGTGAGAAGCATCTAAGTTTGTAGGGGCACTGAAAGTGTTAAAAGCAAAACACATTCAGAGCTGATCTTATTTCATTTGACGAAATCTGACTTGTTATGCTTTGACTTATAATCACTTAAAATCTATCTTTCATAGTTATATAAATTTGTTTGTTTATTCTACCTGAAGCAGTTCATTTGGTTTGAAGCGTGTCAGAGACTCCCCTTGGGATAACAAGCCTGGTACATGTCAATTTCTTTGTTACATTGACGAACTCATATAAACTTGCAGCATCCAGTGGGCATAACTGGACACTGCAAGACAGAGTTTCCTAGGGTTGTGTCTGGGACTGGAGATATTGGCTAGTGGCATTCATTTGCACAATCCAAGGAGCAGCTTCCATGCCAGAGGCTGTGCGTGAAGAGCCCAGGGTTCTCACAGCAGAGGAGGGTAAGGCTGGCTCCCAGAGTCAAGGATATTGGAGTGATCTAGCAGATCACCAGTCCAGATAACACCAAGGGAATGTCACAACCACATTGTTAAGAAAGCAGCCAGCTTCATTGCAGCAAGAAGTTTTTTTTTCCAAATAGTTACCAGAATTCTATTGTTTACATTTGTTGACCTTTTTATTATTTTTACAATTAGAATAATGATTTTTCTGGACATAGTATCTTATATGCATTTATTTTGTTTCAGGAATTGAGGAGGAAATGAAATGACCCATCACAAAATGACGTTCTTCTAAATGAAGTATTTAAGAGGTTACAATGGGATCTGCTAAGAAGAGCCATGTTTCCCAGCAAAAAGAAAATCCTTTTAATAGCATTCAGATTACAAATGGTCTCTCAGTATTAACATAGTTGCCAGCTTCAACCCTGGTGTGATCCCAGTGACTTCAGAAGACCTTTTAAAATAAATAAAAGCAAACATTTACTTTTTGGAGTGCAAATCCATAGAAAAAGTCTAGGACCACAATTTCGCACCCCTAATTATACTGGGAATCCTATGTCTTCATCAAATAGATGTCCATTCCCACATGTTTTTGCTCTTTCAGTTGAGTATGCAATTGATTTTTGAGCTCTAAATACCCTCTGTTTAAAAATAATTATGAATCCAATGCTACGAAAGCAGAGAAAAGGAGAAGTTCTAGTATCTGATGAGGATAATTATAAAAATATGTTACTTAGAGTCCTGATTTTGCAACCTTTCCGTGTGTGAATTTCACATGTTCAACAGAAACTAAACTGACACCAACTCATGTCAGGTGGGCATATTGACCCAGATCCTCAAAGGTGTCTAGGCTCCTAACTTCCATTGAAATAATTTTCCACTGATGCCAATGGGAGTTGGGAACCTAAACACCTTTGAGGATCTGGCCCATTTCTGCCCCTTAAAGGCTCACTCTTATGATATTCAGTATGCAAACAACAAGCTGAACAATAGGGAAGTAAACTATTAACCCATACACAAATTTGTATAAGTTTAAAACAGGACTGTAAAGCCAAATAGAGTAATTAGAGAACTGGAATACACAGTGTTTCTCACCGTAAATGCTATTTATTGTACGTAGGTACCATTTACATATAAAAGTATGCTCTACTTTGATAAGATAACATTGGAATTTTGATGTTATTTGCTGTGTATATACAGTATGCTGATTCAGTTCCTGCACTTTACTTTCATTCACCACTTATGGCTATAAAAATAAGCTATCAAACTTTGTGGAATTTATGTATTAAACTATGTTATCTACGCCTTGCAAAACTTACATTTTAATTTACATTTCTTATCTGTAAGGACAAACTGCTCTGAATTAATGATAGTGTGCCATAAACTACTTAGACAAAAAATGCCCAGTTATAGGGGTAAAATTATTATGATTATATTTATTAAGATTACAATAGCACCCAAAACTCACTAATCACGTATGGAATTTTTGCCAAAAAGAGCTTTTTACAATCTAAAAATACAAAAACAGAGAAGGGATAGAGGAAATGGATAAAACACACAAGCAAAATTATCAGTGTGGCATACCTAAGCTTCCTTGAGGAGAAGCTGTGTCATCAAACACACAAACCCAGAGCCACTCTTGAATTAACTTTATTCACAGCAACAATGATGAACAAAACATAAGGTCATCCAACTAAAATTGTCATAGTGTGATATCATAAAGAAATCTAAAACAAATGTTTGTGCTTCCAGTACTGTTGTGCAGCTGCTAATTCCTGCAATGCTGGTCTTTTGGAATACTTATGTACATTTAGATACTGTACGAAAACTATTTATTACAGTTCTGCAAAAAATAGTCTGGCATTCAGCCACCTCAAAGTCCTTTAAGCCTCAAATCTGTAAACAACATGCAGAAGGGCTTCCACATGTCCCATGACAAGCGTCTCATCACCAAACTTCCAAAAATACCAGTTCATATGAGTCTCTGTTTGTTCAGGTTTCTTTTACACTGGCATTTTGTTGGTACAGTTTGGCCCAAGTCAGGGAAACGTCTCATCTGGCCCCAGTATTCTACCTTAAAGGTCTCAAACAATGAAGCTGAGCTCTATTGTCTTGAACCATTTAATATACACATCCACATCATTCTGTTAACTCACTTCTCCATATGATTAACTCAGCATGAATTATTTGATATAATTCAAGAAGCCAGCACAGGTTTCATGTGAATGATCCATGAAATTGTCCTAAGCCCAGTTTGTTATTTGCTTCATTTACCATAACACTGCCTGCTAATGGTTATCCTCACAGTTCAGATGGAAATAACTCTCAGTCAGTCTCCACCTGGAGAACATCAAAAACTAGACAGAGTTGAAATATTACTGAAACAGAAAAATATTTTAGAACACAAAATCCGGAAGCACGAAAATACACTTCTTATGAACTCTACTTAGTACACTGAGTCCCATGACTTTACTTGACCCTACAAAGAGCATGGGTGTTGCTTTACTTCACGCTGCTGGAATTTAAGATATTTTATTTGAAAGACAGAATTTCATCTGTGGAGCCATGAATCACTTTGACATACTGGGGCACATAAGTCAAGACACTTACCAATGATCTGACCTTGAAAATGATGCATTTCTCTAGAGAAGATGTGCACACAAACAGGACCAGATTAACGCAGGGGCTTTAGGGGCTGCCTCCCAGGGCCTCGGGCTAAGGGGGGCCCACAGGTCCATGGGCCAGCTGCAGCCCGCTGCTTCTTTTCATCCGGCCCACGGCAAGTCTCCGTGCTGTGGGCCAGAAACCGTTCCCTGCGCCTCGGCGCCCCCACCAGGCCAAGGGGCATTCAGGGAATTTCTGTGTGTTCCCCCCGCCCCCAACGCTGGCTCCACAGCTCCCATTGGCCAGGAACCACAGCCAATGGGAGCTGTGGGGGCAGAGCCTGCGTGCACGCGCAGTGTGCACTGTGCAGAGCAGCCTCCACCTAGGGGCTGGACATGCTGAACACCTCGAGGAGCAGAGCAGCGTGGAGCCAGGGCAGGCAGGGATCCTGCCTTAGACCCGCTGCACCACCGACCAGGAGCCTCCTGTGGTAAGCACCTCCCAGCCAGAGCCTGCACCCTGCACCCCTACCCCAGCCCGGAGCCCCCTCCTGCACCCAAACTCCGACCCAGAGCCCGCACCCCAAACATCCTACCGCACCCAAACCCCCCTGTCCCATCCCTGGCCGCACCCCCCCATCTGGAGCTGCACCCCCTCCTGCACCCCAATCCCCTGCCCCAGCCCTGAGCCCACTCCCACACTCCAAACCCCCAGGGGCCCCCCAAATTGTATAGCCCCGGGCCCACAGGAGAGTTAATCTGGCCCTACACAGAAAGGTGTGGGAAGTGGGTGGGCCAGTGGCTGCTTCATCTACAGCACTGACCCAACTGACCCCTCGACCAACAAAGGCTTGACCCTGCATGGTGCTGAGCCTGTAGGACCTGAGCCAGTGAATCACTTAAGCAGCTGCATGCTGGATTGGGGCTGGAGTGCACAGTACCCTTTTAGGATCAAGCCCAAAGAGCCATCAGGGCCCACACACACTGAGACTGGGATATTTTTACTCATTGTCTCTCTGATGCAGCTATCGCCCGGGAAGCAGTAGAGAGCGACCATGCTCCAACTGACATCAACAGGAGCTGTGCCGTTGTCTTCAGTGGGGAGCAAGAAAGGGCCCAAAATAGGCACACGGCAGCCTGCCACATTGTACACAGGCCAGAAGAAATGTCACTCACGCATAGCCTGTGAAGATTTTTGGACCATATTTCTGATCATGGAAGTGCCTTTCAGCTTTTTTTAATCTACTTACAGAAAATTTAGGGTGGGAATGCTGTTGTGTTTGGGGGTTACAGGTGTAGCGGCTGAGGTAATGTTGTGTCAAGCAGCATCTACTTACATATGGAAGATCTGTGTGAGCATTCAGTGCCTCTAGAGAAGAGCATGCTGCGAAGCACAGTTTCTCCCACTATCCTTCATTTCTCTGCCGTCTTCCCCTGGTCATTCCTATCAATAAGACCTTATTAATGTGTGATCTCCATTTCCCAACACAATTATTAACAGACAATATTATGGGTACATCTGGGAAAACTTAGGCACAGAAAAGTTACTGGCTCATGATCACATAGTAATAGGGGGGAAGAAAGATCCCAGGCTTCTGCTTTAACCACCGACCACACTTTGCTCCTTTGTATAATAGATTTAGGCACTTTCATTTGACCGCTGCTGGGGGCTTGTCAGAATGTATCCTTAGTTTGCAGCAAGGTGGGTTATGAGCCTACCCTGCGCTACCTGCCACAGACTAAGTGGCCATGGGGACCCTGTTGCTGCACACTAAAAGTTCTGTTGTGTGTGTTGATCTACCCTGCTTTGAAACACGAGTAGATTGAAGTGCACTAGAAATTTTTTAATGCACAGCAGCAAGATCCACACAGCCCCTTAATGCACACCAGGGTTGTACAGGCTAAATGGACACCCCAGCTCGCCACACACTAACTGTTCATGTAGACCAGCCCTTAGCTTAGCTACTTGGGGCAGGGACCATCTTTTTGTTCTGTGTTAGCACAGCACCTTGCACAATGGGAGGCTCCTGGGTGATACAGTAATGCACATAATAAATCATGTGAAGTTTAAAACAGTATTGATTGAGCCAGGGCACTGTGTTCATAGTAAGCCATGCAATATACGGTACTAGCCCAGACTATTGTCTCTAAAAATTTGAGAGGAACATTCCTCTGCAGTAAAATAAACACTGTTCACTTTCTCCCAACTTAGATAAAGTGTTGTGTTTTTTTGATAAATCCATATGGTTTGTTCACTTGCATAGGAAAGCCCAAAAGACAACAATTCCCCAGATCTCTTCAACAGAATTTGCATTATCAATAAATGCCTCTGATATCAGCAGGGTTCTTTAGCCCACACATCCGGCTTATATCTTAATTGCAATAACTTCATGTCCCAAAAAGCCACTGCTTATGACGGTCCTGATTCAAACACATATACACCCCCCACCACCACCAACTCCTAACCTCCCAGAGCCCGGAAAGTCTTTCCACATTCCTGCAAAGTTACACAAGAGACTAGAAGCAGATAACATTGTATGTTTTGAGTTAAAAATGCAGAATGCTTATGCCCCCTTGCAGAACAGAATGAAAGAATGTCCTTTCAGGAACCATATCAGAGGTAGATGGAGTCCTCACAATGAATCTTTTGCAGCACATCACCACCATTTCTGGGACTGTCCATACTTATTGTCACTTGGCTTTCACTGAACTTTTTTCAGCAAGATATGACAATGAAATACTACAGAATAAAGACAAAATCTATGTGTGGTGTTATATAAACCTGTTTCGTTAAAAGTCAGGCATCCAGAGATCTTAGCTGCAACAGCCAATGTAGTAGAGTACATATGAGGTTTTAAAATGTAGACTTTGTTGTTGTTTTTTTAATGTCCTTTATCTCTGTTTTAATTTAAATGTAGAAAAATGTGGGTGGAAATTTTCAAAGCACTTTAGGGGAGTTGGACTCACATGTTCCACTTACCTTGTGTCTAAATCCCCTAGACTGCTTTGAAAAGCTCAGCTGTGCTGTATATCCCTAATATTTCTACAGGACTGAATTGGTTTGAAGCCCCCAGCACAATGTAGTGACACAGTGAGCACAGCTTACTTTCCCTTTTCTCATTAATTCACCTCCCCCCACTACCTGGCAGGCAACTTTAAACATTTTATTAATGTTAAAAAAATTATACATAGGTTGAGAAAAGAGTGTCTGTACATCTGGGCATGGTGCTTAGATTATCCACAATAAAAGTTTGTTTCTAAAGTCATAAGATACATATTGTGCATAATCAGCAATAACCCAAATTTAGGTGAATTAATTTAAGAACACAGTTTAGATATTTAGCATCCGGGTACATTACTCATGAAAAAAGTTATACAGAGAGTTGGTCAGATATATCAATGACTGAAGACTGTAATTGAGAATTTAGGATAGGTTGTCCATTTAGAGAAAAAACAGTCCATCAAGAAAGTATTTGAGTTACTTTTCCAACTGCACTTCTCATCAGCACTCCAGCTCATCTCTCCTGGTATTGCCAATGTCCGGTGATGTGTTCTATGTAGATGTCCCTCGACCACCCGATGGCATCCGACATCATGAGTTGCCACATCAGCCGAGCATAGCATTGACCGACTCCACATTCTCTCAGCACTCGCTCATTATCGGGGTCCCATGCACCCAGGGCTGCGATGATCAGTGTGTGTGTCTGAACCTGGTAACCCTTAGCTCTCAAGGTTTCAGCCAGAGGGGTGTATTTTTCCAGCTTTCAAGATCAGGCGTCGTGGAAAGAGGGGGTCCTGTTTTTGAAGGGCACTGTGATGTCCACCATTATGATCTTCTTCCGGTCCTCGTTGGTGATGACAGTATCTGGTCGCAGTTGGCTGTTGGTGCTGGGGATGGCAGAGTTCACAGCTACCTTCCCCACAGGTGGGAGGATGGCTCTGACCAGGCAATCTTGGATGGTGTTGTGTCGCAGCTGCCGAGCTCTGGAATGGGCCAGTGCAACTTCATTGAGTCTCTTTGGGATTACGTGACTGTAATTTCAGTCAGAATTTGACTCATCATGATTTGGGGACAAGGTCAGTGGGGACATGTCATTTTGCTGTCAAGCAACAGCATTTTTGGAGGAAGCGTGGGCTTGTGTTAAAGACACTCTCTCTCCCAGAATCATTAACAGGAATGCTCCTGCACCTTTATTAAATTTTCTTTCAGTTAACTATATTTTTTTTATTATTGTTGTGCATGTTAATGGCAGCCAATTTACAGGTACATAAAAAATGCCAAAGTTGACTATCCTATAATTCAGTTTATAGGGAAGGCATGTTAAAATATCATGTGTAATTATAAGGTTAAGTCACATTCTTCCATGGAGAAACCTATGGAAGGGAGCCAGAGGGCCAAGGAATCTCTCAGTGAGGGTGATCTCACAGTTCACTGTAAATTGTTCCATCTAGAGTTTAAGACTCCTTGGATTTGGTAGATGGAAAAGGCTTGTGGTCCCACAGATGCAGAAGCGCTGCTGGCCTTTCTCCACACAGAAGTGTTACTACTGTAAGTCATCATCCTGTAGCTTCTCAACAATACCATTGAGGGGATTCTTTGCTAGAATATCTACTCAGTATCTAGGTTAGTAGGGTATGGCAATGCCTTACCCCACACAGAGTCCCTGTGGAGGGACATCTGGGGCAGGGATATAGTGCCATCAGAGGCACGCTGCCCCTTACATTCGAGGAGATGGGAAAAGACAAGTACTGGGGCTGCCTCTGGTTAGTAGTTATTCCAATGAAATGAAAAGGAAATTCATGCCCATTTTTGCTCAGCCTCTTAAAAGTTGATGTTATGAGTGAGTTGACATCTCCCTAGTTTAAAAAGGTCAATAGCACTGGAAAGTAAAGTTTATGTTCAAATTTTTTGAGCTCTCCAGTTAGGGCCCTCCCTAGAGAGTGTGGTGCCCTACTCAGCCCCTCTGCGGGGGGCGGGGGCGCAGGTCTAAGGCCTCTGCAGGGGTTGGGGGGCGTCCCAGGCCCCCGCTGGGGGGGGGGGTGCGCTCAAGGGCTTTGGAAGGCAGGAGCAGCCAGCGCAGGAAGGCAGCAGGGGTCTGGCGGAAAGTGGAGCGACCCGGCCGCAGCCTGCTTCGCTCTGCTCCCAGGCTTGGGGGATGCAGGGGGAACCACCCCGCAGCACTCACCGGCGGCATGGCTGGGAGCCTGCAGAGCGGAGCGGGCTGGGACCGGGTCCCTTCACTTCCCGCCGCCCGGTGAGTGCAGGGCGGGCCCGCCGCCAACCCCTGCTGCAGTCCCCGGGGACACAATAGCTCAGGGACGGGGTTTAGGGGGGCAGGAGCGGGGCTGGGGCAGAGCAGGGGCAGGAAGAGGTGGGGCAGGAGAGGAGCAGGGGCGGGGGCTGAGGGGCAGGGGTGGAGCAGGGTAGGGGCTGAGGGGAGAGGAGGGGAGGGGAGGGGAGGGGAGGAGAGGAGGTGGGGCAGGGCCGGAGGCAGTTTTCTTGGGCCCCACTGTGCGCAGCCCACAAGGGGCCGGCTCAGCTGTCCAGGGGATCGGGCTGGCTGCTGGAGCTGGCTGCAGCACGCTGCTGCGTAGGGCACCAGGAAATTTGGGGCTTTTTGGTGCCCCAAATTTCTTGTTTCAGAGTAGCAGCCGTGTTAGTCTGTATTCGCAAAAAGAAAAGGAGGACTTGTGGCACCTTAGAGACTAACCAATTTATTTGAGCATAAGCTTTCGTGAGCTACAGCTCACTTCATCGGATGCATTCCAAATGAAGTGAGCTGTAGCTCACGAACGCTTGTGCTCAAATAAATTGGTTAGTCTCTAAGATGCCACAAGTACTCCTTTTCTTTTTCCAAATTTCTTGGTGCCCTGCGCAGCTGGCTTGCGTATGGCTAAGGAGGGCCCTGTCTCCGGTGGTGGCAAGTGATAGCCTTTCCGCATGCCAGCATCCTGAAGTCAGAGATTATTAGCCAGGTTTCATCTAGACACGTTTCTAGCCAGGGGATAAATTCTACTGTTGCCTGTTGAAGCAAAGTGTTCTATGTTGAAACGAGGCGCTGTTCTAGCAAAAGAGGGGCCCAAACCAGAATCCTGGATTCAAGTACACAGGGACTTTGGAGTTGTTTGGATAGGATCTGAATGGTGTGTCTCAGGCCCATCTCTCGCTACAGCAGCGTGGGGACATGTTAACAATCGCCTCTTTTGGCAGGTGTTACAAAGGTGCCTGATTAGGGAGCAGGGCCCCATGTGCAGAGCACTGTACATATGCAATAAAAAAGATGTTGCCCAAGAGAGTTTGCACTCGTAGCATACGATGGGACAGGTGAATAAAACAAATGGGAGGGTGGTGGGAGAGAAAAAGTTTCTGTGATGCAATGCTGCTTATGGCAATAAACAGCAGACTCAGCATACCTGCTACCTTGCTATGGTCAAGTGCCATGTAGGAAGCACAGCAAAGACGAGTTTGAGGCTTGGACTAAACAGCTTCTTTTATAGACATTTAAAAATCTAAGCAATACTTTAGTTCTCCAAAGTATGGAATTTGCTTCCTCCTGTCCTGGCACCCATTATGATATACCACGTGTGTGTGGTCCATTCCTCTTATGAAGTTGCCCTTTTGTTCTGGCTCCTTTAACTGTGCAGAACAATGCAGCTGGGCAGCTTTAGGATTACTTCCACGGCCACTCTCCCCACTGACCCGTCACAGTTTTTTGGCTATGGACTTTAAGAGGCTCAGTCTTAATCTTCTGTCATCAAAGGAGCCAGAGCTGCTGTAGAATGTGGTTTTCTCTGAATTTCAGAAGCCCACCTTTGCAAGTCTGTCTGTAGTGGGACATTTGCTTCACTTTAGCTGGACTCTTAACAATAGTACAAATGCTTAAGCTATGTGATGTTCACTATTTTTTGATATGTTGCCTTTCTTTTCCTGGGAGGAGTAGCTCTGATGTTTGATTTAAACAATGAGCTGCTCCATAAGAGAGATACACGGATACTCCTTGCAAATTTAATCTGGAACAGAGTCAACTCTCTGAATCTCTCTATATTAGTTTTATATTTCCTTTATCTCTGCTCAGAAGCAGGGAAAACACAGGTGCTTCAGGAAGTGGCATTGTTGTAGGTGACCTGCTGCCATCGGAGTCTGTACTGAACCAGTGTCCCAGCATGGTGTTGGAGAGTGCTGTGTTGCTGGAGGTACTGTATGTTGGATGGGACGCCAAACTGAGATCCTGATGAAGCTTATGATTAAAGGTCCCATGGCTCACTGTTCTGCTCAGATTCCACTAAGGTAATTATGTTCTGCCCAATTTAAATTCCACCTTGGGTTTTAAATTGACACACATCTTTATTTCTTCTCCTGAATGGGTCTTTAAAGTGGTTGTGGTGGGTTGTAATCAGAGAACATGGGTATTGTTGTGGCTCTGGGCAGGCAAGATTGGCACTCAAAGGAATTGAAGTTCAAAGTTGTTCCTTCCCTTCCGCCCCCCACTCCCACCCCTAGAGATCAGTCAGAGCTGCAGTGGATCCCCACTGCTCACAGGGATCAGAAGTTTGCACCTGCTCCTTGCAAGCCCTGATGGTCAGGGATGAAGAGGGACCTGTTACTCTTCTAGTACTCCAGTCAGGTCAGTCACCGTTGACCTGTGTCTCCCTTATTCCTTGCACAGGGCAGATGGCTGAGGAGGAACCTGTTCTAGTCCTATCAGCTTGGAGGAAGATTTTCAGCTCTGGTGAAGGGGCTGAGGTATAGGCTGATTATGAAGGTGTGTCTTAGGGTTAAGGGGGAGACAGGAATAAATATGTAGAGAGAAGAAGAAAGAAGGAATGAATGAAAGGAGACCTTTGGAGTCAGAGATTAAAAATCGAACAGAAATGTATACGAGTATTTGCAGCAAAGTACATATCAGAAACAGTGTGGTTACATAATTATAGCGCTCCATGAAGCAAATGTTTTTAAAATCTGAAGCCCTTTGTATTGAATTCCATTATTGTGCTGGCTTCCACCATGGACAACTCTGGATGAGTCTGTACAGCTGAAGAGGTAGGCTCTGCATCTGGGGGCTGTAACAGATTCTCATCTGCTGTGGATCAGCCATAGAAAGAAACTCAGTCTGAGGCCTAGCACAGGTGAAATCCTGGACAAACTCCCACATAATATGCCATCTTGGCTAACGAGTTGAACCATGAACATCTGGAGCTAAATGAACAAGTCTCTAGAGATTTAAGAACCAGACTCAAGCTGAAAACTGTAACAGATTCATATCTTCTGTGAATCATGTACAGAGGATGACTTGTAACACACATATTGACTGTGGGTTACATTATCACTACTTACTTTGCAGTTCGTATTCCCTGTGGATGTCCAGGAAGATTAAGTAGTTCTCTAGTTGTGAATCAGGTCCTTCCCATATTCCTCAGGATAGGTGCTGGAACTAGGGCTGCTGCTGCACCCCCTGGCTTGGAGTAGTTTCCATTGTATACAGGGTTTGCAGTTTGGTTCAATGGCTCTCAGCACCCACACTATAAAAATTGTTCCAGCCCCCCGTTCCTCAGAGACACATAAAAGTCATTCCTCAAAATAAAGGGCACGGTTTTTCACCCACTGATCTGGACACCTACTTTACAGTTCTGAGTGTTACTGGGCATATTTTTCTCCTTGGTATATCTGAACAGTTTGTTTTTGTTTACTGACATGTACATTAACTTCCTCCAGAGAGTCAGTGCTCTTCAGCTGCTTCTGCTACAAACTCTGACAATGCCACTGTACAATGGGGAACTTTTGAGAGAAAATATGGCTCAGCAGAATGAAGAAGTCTGTGTCAGTATCTTCTTCTCTGAAAATGTACTCAATATTTACTAAAGAGGGAGGGCGGAAAAGGAGCAAATTCTGAAAATGTTTCCTTATTGTTCAGGTATTTAACATGAATAAAACACTGAAGTTTTGTCACTACTTGATCCACTAGTTGGATATTTTACATTCAAGACATACCACTAACTGGACAATACTGAATTGGCAGCACAGAAACATCTACCGGAACTGGAGCATTCCAGTCCCTGCTTACAAGGGTAACCCTTATGCATGCAGTTTTATTGGGTTCATTGAGACTACTTGCATCAGTGAGGATTTTCAGGATCAAGCTCCAAGTTTCCTACGTGAAGTGCCTGTACATTTGAAAGCATTGACTTGGCTGTGCAACATTCCTTCATATCCTGTTCTGTATTGTTTCTGTTTCTTTCTCATTTTCTGCTTGACTGACAACCCTATAAAACACAAAACAACAGGATAGAGTTGGATGGTGGGAGGAAATCTTGTCATCAGTTTTGGATATCATTATTGAAACAGCTACTGAGGGAAAATGCTGATATTTGTTTTTTCCCTGGGATAGTATTCCCTATTCATTAATTGGTTTCTTGACTCACTGACCCATTTTTCCTGTAATAATTCTTTTATGGAAAATCCAATATTTCCTCATCAGTCCTTATGCCTACCCCTGTATGCATGGGCTGACGATTTCGAGGCTTCTAAGATGGTGACATTACTGACCATAATTAGGGGAGAGCCTTCCCTCTTATCAATTTGGAAAGCTTGTTCTAATCCTTTGCTTTTACTGGCTTTTGTTAGTGTCTATCCCAGAGGTGTAATAGGATTTAGAGTGGAGTTACTGGGACCGATCTGATTCTGCTGGATTCCAGAGAGTGGTAGGGGCAAGAGGGGACCAGATTTTTTTATCTCCAGGACTATGACACTAATTCTTGTAACCTATCACCTGAAAAGGGTTTGGTGAGTTTAAGTATAATGACCTCACACACTAAAGGCCCTTTCAGTTGAGGCTCTCAGAGTTTTACAAGCATTCATTCATTTAAACATCTCAACACTCCTGCCTTTCCGTCAGTCTTAGGGATTTCTCATTTTGCAGCTGTATCTCGGTACCACAGGAACTAGTGTTTCCTTTGAGGTAAGTATTGAGCTTTTTTTTTTGGGTTGGCTAAACGATGTACAGAAAGGTTGCATGACTACAAAGCAAGGGAGTGTCAGAACTGGGAATGGGGCCCAGGATTTTTGACTTCCACACTTCTAACTGACAGGAGTGATACTCCTTCCTTTTAGCTAACCCTAGCAGCCAGTGGGCAGCTCAAACTGGCATAAGCCAATTTCCTCTATTTTCTCAGGGGAGTTAAGAGAGGATAAAGGTGAATGACTTCTTACCAGAGAGGCACCAAAATCAAGAGGAGAAGTGGGTGTTTCAAAACTACCCTTGTTCTGATAGTGTCTTAAGTTGTGGGGCAAGTAGCAAAGGAGAAGATAATGCAAATGACTTATCCAAGAGTCATTTCTAAAAATTCCTACATTGGATTCTTTAATTATCATTCTCATGGATCAGTAGAAAATACATTGCAAGAAAAATATTAAATAGCCACTAGGAGAATCAAGTAATAGCATAAATTAATAGGCTGTTTCATAGATTATAAGGCCAGAAGGGGCTACCAGACCGTCTAGTCTGACCTCCTGTATACCACAAGCCACAGAATCTCATCCAGTTAACACTGTATTGAGCCCAATAGCTTGTTTGACTAAAGCATCTCTTCCAGAATGGCATCCATTCTTGATTTGAAGACTTGAGAGGAAGATGAGTGCTAGATGCAACATTAAGTCATTGGAAATGGTGATTAATTCTGGGAACAAACTACAAGGGAAGTGGTTATTTTCATCTTCTGAAGAAGCCACCACTTCCCTTGCATATTGTGCCAGTGATTAATCACCATTTCCAATGACTTCACATTGTATCTAGCGATGCCACCCAGAATTTAATTCTTAGACAGCAAACTGGATTTTTCATTTTAATGTTGTAGATTGAAAAAACTTTAGGAAAAGTGTATTGGAAGTTAAGCTCCCCAGCGACGTAGGTCCCTAGCTAGCATTTATGCCTTTGAAAAATCTTTACTTAAGGGCCCAAATCTATACCACTGAAATCAATGGGAGCAAGAGCAATCTCTAAATGCCTACAGAATTGAGTTAAAAACAAGCATTGAATTCTAACCAGGGATGCACACAGAGAATTAGAATCAATGCAAGTTGTTAGAGGGAAATGTGTGTGTGTCATTTATTTGAAAGTAGGATATGGAAAACATGTTTGTTAACTTAATAATACTTTTAAAAAAGACCCTAGTTTAAACAAGGCTGAGACAATTTAAAAAAATAAAAAATAAAATGTCTTTTCAGGTGGAGGCCCAAGATACTTTATGGTGATAAAAAGAATAGTGTGATTATGCCTGTGTTCAATCCGTGGGTAGATATGTGCAAAGATGGCAGGCAGCAGATTTTTGGCTCTCAGTAAGGCAGTGTTCAGAGGGAGCTGAGGTCCGGTAGCAGCTGTTGACAGGTTCCCAATGCGTCTTGGTTTTTCAAATATGCCACTATAAAAAAAGAAGTGTTTTATACCTAATATAAATATAATATAATGTAATATAATTCATCTGATGAAGGCAAAAAATAATAGTTTTTTACAAAGGGGGATTTTCAAAGGCCCCAAAGTCAGGTACATGCTTAAATCCCACAGAAAGCCGATGAATTGGATCCCTGATTCCTACCTGTGCCTTTAAAATTCTCCCCTCAAATGCTTTTCTCTGTTCCCATTTCATCCTACAGCCTCTCTTATGCCCTACACTCCTCCATATTCTCACCCCTATCTGATCTCTGGGTCCTTTTCTTACACTCTTGGCTTCTGCTCATTTCACAGGTAAAATGATCTTCCACTTCCTATGCTCTTTCTCTCTCCTCCTTTAACACACTTCTTTCAAAAATCTTACATTATGATGCTCCTCAATGCAATTACTGTACCTCCTCCTGCTGGAGCTGGTGGTGATCCTTGGGTCAAGATTCTTTGAGTTAGGAGCAGATCCTACAAGTGTGCCATGCATGGAATTACCGTTGTCTTCTGTGGGAGTTCAGGATGAGGAGAGTTGCAAAATGGCGGCCTTAGACTGTCAGCTGTAAAGGGCGAGGAGAACATGTCTCATGTGACTTCCATTGCTCCTTTAAGGCACTGAACTATGTCAGAGGCACACTGCCCCATCAGGAGCTTTTGTACCTGAAAAACTTCTCTCTGCACCCAGCAAGCTCATATCTGTGTGTGTGTGTGTGTGTGTGTGTGTGTGTGTGTGTGTGTGCACATGCGCGCATCATAGTCCCTCCCCTGTTGGAGAGGTTACTGCCTTAAGTGACATTGCCCCACTAAACAGCCCATATGCTCAAGAACGGCTCCTTCCACCCTCTTCCCACTGATGTACTCATGCAAATGTCAGACACACTCTGACCCTTTGTTTTGCAAAGAGCTGGTAACCCTTCTATTGCTATAGACATAATAATATGCAATGTGCACAAGAACAAAAATAGGAAAGAATTGCATAAAGGGGCAAAAGGAAAAGGAAAACCTTCATTGAGGGGAAGCATATTAAGAATATTTCTTAGATCAGAATGCCAGATAATGAAAGTTGATGCTATTGGAAATGGTCCCTTTCCAAATACTTCACAAAACTTAAAACCAATACAGATATGTGAAAGAAAGCTAGAAAGCATTCAAAGAGCACTTAAAATGGTAGAAGAATTCAAGAGTATACTGGAAGAAGAACAGAGAGCTCAGTCTATAGCGTTTGGGAAAAACATAAATGAAGTGATGGTGGCATGATGATAGCAATATACCGGTAAATACATTAAAGGAAATCACATCAAAGAAAGGAAGAGCATTATTTGGGTAATTTAGAAAGTGGTCAAACAAGGAATAAAGCCCTGAAATTAAAAATGGGGAAAAAATCAGACTAGACATTAGGAAAAATCTTTTAATCTTGGGAATGATAGGCCTTGAAATAGATAATAGACCATCAAAAGAGATAGTGAAGGCAACATCTTGGGTGGACAAGAACAGATAGGATGAGCGGCTAGTGGGAATAATTTAGGGAAATAGCCTTCATGATGCAGATGACTGGACAAGATAATTCAGACTTTGTTTTTCCAGCCCCTAACATGTATAGTTCTATGAAAACATTGAGGAAGGCTTGCATACTTGTCACAGGCTTCTTGTTAAGAATGTCTCCGTGGCATATTTCTGAGCCTCTCCCACTCCAGTCCACCCAGTGTTTGGTGGTATTTAGTGTGAGTGAGAGAGAGCTGGCTGAAGCTCAATCCCATTTGTTGTAAACCAAAACAAATGAAGGAGGGATGAGTTACAAATCACATCTACTGCTCTTCTTATTTTGTCTCCAGTGCTTTAAGAATTCTAGGAGGTGTCTTCTCTGTGCTGAAGTTTCTCTAATTTCCTCTTTCAACTGGTCACTTGTCCCCCACTTAGCTTTATTCATTTTTCATATACTGTTCCTGAGCAATGTATTCTTATCTCTGGCATGTTTCTCTTACTCTTCCTATAGTGCAGTTTGAAAGTATAGTATGAAAATGACTAATATGAAAGGCATGAATTTTACATGTTGCTCTTCAGTTTGACCACAAGGTCAGGGTTTGGGGGTGTGGGTGCTCTCCCTCAAATGTTTGCTTAGTGCAATCTCACAGTGAGTTTCAAAAGCAGGATGACAAAGGAAAAGGAAAGCAAATAATAAAAAAAAAAAGGCCAGAAGAGATTGGGGGGGAGAGTTGTTTTTGTGTAGGGAGGCTTCTGCATTTTGGAGTGATTTCCCCAAACCAAGCTAAAAGGTACCTTAAAACAGTATCTCAACCAGGGGTCTGGGGCTTAGGAGGTCGTGAGCAGGTTTCAGGGGGGGTCACCAAGCAGGGCCAGCATTAGACTTGCTGGGACTCAGGGCAGAAAGCTGAAGCCCCAACACCTGGGGCTGAACCCCAGGGCCCTGAGCCCTGCCACCTGGGTCTGAAGCGGAAGCCTGAGCAATATAGCTTGCCAGGGGGCCCTGTGGCGTGGGGCCCTGGGCAATTGCCTGGCTTGCTACCCCCTAACGTCGGCCCTGGCTTTTATATGCAGAAAACCAGTTATTATGGCACAGGTGAGCCGTGGAGATTTTCCAGCATGGGGGTGCGGGACTCAGAAAGAAAAAGGTTGAGAACCTCTTCCTTAAAAGAAGCAACCCAATATATGCTCTTGGTTTCATTCTGTCAGACTGGACAGGGCTAGAATGGAGGTGTTGAACTTCTCTTTTTTTAATAAAAAAGTGAGTTAGAAATTCTAACCCAAACAGCCATTTTACCCATACTAGGTTCCTGAGATAGCTACCAAAAGGGAAGGCTGCCAGATACTGCACACTGCTACACTCCAGAAATGCTTGCTGTGCATAGACCCATACTGGCAGGGACAGGATTAAGAGGAGCCAGTGTGCCCAATTAGCTCTTTCTGTGGCAGCTGGAGGGGAGACAGGTAATTAAGGATTAGACCCAGCTGGGGTGAACCAGACTTGGTGGTTTGTAGAGAGGAAAGACTGCAAGAGGGAGTTAGTGAGAGATTTCTATCTTGGGGAAAGGTATTACTGAAGACCCTGCACCCTGGCACTATCCCTGAAGGGACAGGGCAGCTGGGGAGAAGGAGACTCCTAAAGCAGGCCTGGGAGAAGAGAGATTCCAGAGAAGAAGCTCTGAGGGTCAGCTGCTTGAGAGGAGTGGTACCTCAGGGAGAAAGCCCTGGGAGGCAGTACTGTAAACTCTGCAAGACCTGGGAGAGGGGTGAAGAATCTGTGGAGAATAGAGCCTGGGAAGTATGAAAGAGTTTTTGTTCCATTGAATTTGGACACTTACTTCAGAAGGGGTGGAAATCTTAAGGCATGTCTACATTTGAGCTTGGAAGTGTGATTCCCAGTTCATTTAGATGTATCTGCACTAGCTCCACTCAAGCTAGCACCTCAAAATAGCTACCCTAAGTACAGCCCTGCCCAACACACTGGATACGTACTCAGGTGGCTAGCCCGAGCTGCTGCTCATGCTGCTGTGGACAAGCTGCTATTTTTAGCTAGAATGGTGAGTCTACAACATCATTTTAATGGTTATTATTAATGAAAATATTAGTGTCCTAAATCTGCACAGTTCTTTACAAGTTACAGGAGTCTGCTCCTGCTCCCATTGAAGTCAGTGAGAGTTTTTTGCTCATAATTTTTGGATCACTGTACCTCAAAAAGAATATATAAAATTAGAGGGATTTTAGAGAAGGGCAACAAAAATGATTAGGGGCATATCAGGAGAATGAAAAGATTGGTATTGTTTACTCTAGGACAGTGATTCTCAAACTTTTGTACTGGTTACCCCTTTCACATAGCAAGCCTCTGAGTGCGACCCCATCCCTTATAAATTAAAAACACTTTTTTATATATTTAACACTATTATAAATGCTGGAGGCAAAGCTGGCTTTGGGGTGGAGGCTGACAGCTTGCGACCCCCCCCCCCCCCCACACACACACATAATAACCTCATGACCCCCGAGGATTCCCGATCCCCAGTTTGAGAACCCCTGCCTAGGAAGGAGAAGACTAGGAGGAGACATGATAAAGGGACACCTGATGAAATCAAAAGGTGGCAACTTCAGACATGACAAAAGCAAATACTTTTCCCACAGTGAATAAGTAGACTGTGGAACTTGTTCCCATAGGATGTCACTGAAGCCAGGAATTTAGCAAGATTTAAAAGTGATTAGACATTTATATGGCTTAACAACAATATCCAAAGTTATAATATCTAACACTATAAAAGAATTCTGTGTTTTAGGACTTAAGCCAGTCTTTATAATTTTAAAGGGTTAGTATAATCCCTTACAAGGGTGGGCTGGTTGTCTCACATCTGCCTATGGTAGGGTTCTTAACATCTTTCTCTGAAGTATCTGGTGCTGGCTGCTCTCCGAGACAGGATACAGGACTAGATGGGCCTTGGATCTAATGCAGTATGGCAATTCCTATGTTCCAGGATTGGTGCAGAGCTTGATGTGTTCTCCGTACCAAAGGGCTCACAATTTAAGGGGCTGATCATGTGATGTACTGCGTACCCTTAGCTACCATTGGGAGTCAGTGGGAAATGAAGGTGTCGAGCATCTCACAAGACAAGGCTTTGTCAGTCTAGGTGAAGAAAAAATGAGGCTTGGGATGCTAGCTCAAGAGAGAGCAGCTGCGAGCGTTCTGAATAGTGAGAGATGAGGAGGTATTGCTGGAAGAAGGGATTTAGTTTGAAGGTGTATGGCAGGTGAGATTGGAAACTCCTCAGTGTGTGTCTTCCACAGATTTGCAAGTGACTGAGTCAACACTAGAAACTTTTGCTGGTACAGTAATATCAGTTTGGGGTGTGATTTTTTTTTTTTTAATGTCAGTTATATACTGGCAAAAACCTGCATGTAGATGCAGTTATGCTGGCAAAAAAAGTGCTTTTGCTGGTGTTGCTTAGTTATTTCATTTAGGGAACTGGTATAAGCTGTATTGGCAAAAGCACTTTCTCAATGGTATAAGTTGACTACACTCGGGGTGGGGGGGAGGGGTTACTAGTAAAGCTTTACCAGTAAACCTTTTTACATTAGCATGGAGATGGCCAAGTTCTACTGTCAGTGACGTGTTTGTCTTTAATTAGGTCCTTAATACTCGTGTGCAGACACATTGTTTTCAGTGGGACTGCACCAGTGTAATGGCTTGAAATTTAATAAACAGTTCAGTTGCTTGATTCTGTGCAAGATGCAATAGAAGCTTTCACACTCTTAACTGTGTTGTCTCTGAAGGGCTAAGAGAATTTAAAAATGATTTTGGCACCATGTTTAGCAGATATGCATTTGAATACATTTAGGGACCTGATCTGTTGAGGTGCTGTTTTCGTAATGGTCACTTTTTGGAGTACAAGGCACTTGAAAATTCTCTGGTTCTGCAGAGTGAATTTGGTTGGTTAATAATGAGTGGGTAGAATTTTAAGTTTCCATAACTGATATGATGGGGTTGCCTGCAATAGGGGACTGGACTCAGTGATCCAGGAGGTCCCTTCCAGTCTACCCCACAGAGCTCTACCATTGCACTCTAATCCTTACCAGTAACACCACCTTTACTCCACTCTTAGTCTTTGCTAAGGAAAGTAAGCTTGCCTTTAAATGTGTTTTGAAATTAATAGGACTAATCACAGCCTTAGAAAAAGACTCTGAACAGGTTTTCAGAGGAGCTATATATATATATATATCTCACATTGCTTGCTTCACTTCTGGAGATAAATAACTGCAAAATAACACATACGTGGACCTCAGTGGGACTGCTCATGTGCTTAAAGTTAGGCACATAATTGAGCATCTTGACAAATTGGGACCTTAACCTGCAGTAAACCTATTTCTCACTCTCAAATGTTAGTTTGTGGTTTTTCATTTACAAGGCTCTCAAGCCATGCATTTATAGAACAGTGACTATTTTTTGGCTAAAACGGTGAGCTACTTTGTATTCTCTTATCTAAGAAAGATAATACATTCACAGAACTCTGGAAGTTTCTCTGATAAGAAAACCATAGGAAATAGAAATGAATGTGGAGTAAAATTACTCAATTTCTTTTCTTTTTAAGTGACTCATAGGACAAGTATGCAGGGAATCCCTGGATTTTCCTAATCCCTTGTTTGGGTGCATAACTAACACAGCTCACTGCCTGATAGGCTTCTTTTGTGTCCATGCTTAGGTAGACAGCCATTGTCCTTCTATGGAAATAATACACTACATTGTGCAAATATATATTAGCAATGAGATTCCCTGTCTTCCAACAGCCAAGAATTGTGGGTGAGGGCTAGACTGTAAATTTCAGTATGGCTCCCTGGTGTAATAAAATTCACACAACACCAAGGGCCAGTGGATCCCAGAATACATTAAAATACCGCTTGACGAAGACTCTCAGGATTGATAGGTTATGTTTTCTTCACTTCTGCGGATAAATAACATGCATCTATTTGTCATTTTGTACGCTGTTCACTCACCTGTAACAGAAACTCATTAAGAAGAGACGCTAATGTTACGGCTCAAAATGCGGGTTATTTTTGTCCCTCTCAACCTGTATTTTTCTTAACTAAGTTATAACTCCCCAGTCTGTCACTAGATGGCATGTGAATTAGTTGTAGAGAAGTGGAGCTCTGGAAACTACATCTGTTAGAATGAGTCTGATAGAGAAATCAGTGGCGAAAGTCCAATAACATCTTAGAAGAATTAATTATTAACGTGTTTTATTAATCCACTCAGTTAGGCTCCACATACAGTAAAGCAGTTAGCTGAAATTTGTTTTCTTGTTTGGCTTGCATGTGTAAATCCCAGACATGTTGAGGAGAGTACATATTCCGTGTCAACATCTTGGAATAAAGTTCTGAAAAAAGTTCTTATACAATTTACAGATTGTTTTCATAATGCATATAGGATCGTAGGATTGGAAGGGACCTAGAGAGGTCATCTTGTCCAGTCCCCTACACTTGTGGCAGGACTAAGTATTATCTGGACCATCCCTGACAGGTGTTTGTCTGCATTGCTATTAAGCAGGAACTGTCTTCTTTATTTGTCCGTACAGCACCTAGCACGGTGGACCCTGGTCCCTGACTGGAGTCACTGGGTGCGACCGCAACACAAATACTAAATAACTTATTCAATTAGTGGATTCTCAATGTTGACAATAATGAAAGAAACAAACGTGGGTATTTGTAAAGCACCCATCACTGTAGTATGTAGGCACTTGGATCAACATTTTCAAACTTGGTTGCCCCAATTTAAGCATCTAAATCCACAAATAGGGACCTAAATAAGCAGCTTCATTTTCAGGGGTGCTGAGCACCTGCAGCTCCCACTGACTGAAGTGACTATTGTTGGTTCAGAGAGCCTCTGAAAATCAAACCAACTATTTAGGCACTAAAGCGGAGCCTTAGGCTTCTGTCAAAAGAGGTCTAAATTTAGGCATCGGTTTGAAATAGGTTTTTTTATGTATTGCTATGGGCTGTCAGAGAGATCTAAACATGGGTTCTTCTTCTTTGAGCCAGCTTTCCCATAGGCCAATTCACTGGGATTAAGTGAGTTGGCAGTTTTGTTCTGGTGCTGTGCCTTAGTGCATCTAATATAGGTATCCAGTGTGTCACATGCAGATCTTCTCATGTGATTACTTTATATGGTCCACAGAAACATACAGCACAGTGAGACTTTTCTCATGTATCTTATAAAATGGACCACAATAGAACCAATGTGCATTAATGAGTGAGAGGCCTATAATAATAGATGAATTCTGAGGATTAGAAAGTAGGAAAAGAAACAGTTAATTGAAACAGGAACATTGCATCTCACAAATTAGTAACAGGTGTAGTTTAATTGTGTTACATCATAATACACTACGGTCAGCACTGTTGCAGGTATAGGAAAAGCAATGAGGGAAATGCAAAATGTGAAATTTCTACCAGTCCTAGCTAGGAACTTGCTTTACATAAAAGGAATATCTGCTTTTTTTCCCCGAGTGACTCCAGATCAGGGGGCTTTGTGGGATCATCAGCTCTAGTGTTTTTGGAGATTACCCAGGTAAGAATTAGTGAGGCTCTTCTGTAAGGAGCGGTTGGGTTCTGTGTAGAGCAGTTCCTAGATTCCAAACTGAACTGTGCAGCCTGAATCCCAACTTCTTCAGGGCTCAGGTGTGTTTGGGTCTAGGGTTTTGACTCAGTCAGTCATAGATATGAGATTCATCAAAGATGTCTGGATCGAGATCAGATCTCCACCAAGCATGAGGTTGTTTGGATCGGGGTATAATTCTAGCCCATCTCTGATTTTTAATACAGCATCTTTCATGCTCCCAGTATATCCCAAAGTAAAAAACTGACAGTGCAAGGATGTTGTAGGTGATTTTGGCAGCCATCAGGGATCTTCTTATTAGTATTAGCAATAGCAATAGAAAACTTAGTGGGATATCAGTCTGCTAGTAGCTATCTTTTTTTTCTCAGTAGGTTGACTGCTTTTATTTCTGACATTTCCCCCCTTGCCCTGATCCTCCATTGTTCATATTTTTCTAATCTTCCCAACCCAGCAATATATCATATGCAATAAGAGGGGTTTTTATCCCCTAGTTCTCACTGCCTGAGTACCTGCATGTTTATTTAAAGCGTACTTTTTAAGGCATGCAACCTGCTGACATCTTTCAAAGTCAGGGAGCGTGTTTCTCTGGTGCTGTCATCCTGAAGTGAAGTAGACATCTTGCTGCAGGGGACACCTGTGGCTCTGAGTGACAGGCCTCAGCATTGTGATTAATCTGTCAAAAGTCTTTGGTGACTTGAAGGGATTTGGGACAAACACCATCAACATGGCCCCTCACCAGATATGGTGCAAGGAAAAGTCTCATGGACTGCAAGTTTCCCTTTCATCTACTTTGCATTGCTGAGTCTGATGAACTTGGAATCTTAACCTACAATTCAGAGGGACTAGCTAGTTTAGTTAAGGAAAGCGGAGCACACCTTGGCTGAGCTACAAACAGATACAGCCATTATTACTTGAAAAATGTCCAGAAGCTCCCTGACCATTCAGGATTAGCGTAAGCATGAAAATAGCCCAGAGCAAACAAAAAGGTAATCCAAATGTCATTACAAAGTCAGTGCTCTGTCATTTAACAAACACAATCATACAAAATAGGCATTCAATTTTTCAAAAAAGGAAGGGAAACAGCCATTATTGTTGTCTTCTGAATTTTTAACTTGACTTATCCTGATGTCTTTTCATACTCTATTGAGACAACTTGAGTGGAAATTCCGTTTACACATTTTTCACTTGCTCCCTGTTGGCAACTAGGTTTTAGAACAGAGCTGATGGCCTACATGCGGTTCGGGCTCCGGTAGCAATCAATAAAGAATATCTGAAGTGTTTTGGGTCTGTCCCCCCGACATCAGCAGCAACCATATACTCCATCTGAATGACCTTTCTTTTATTGAGAGAACAAGAAAAAGTGATAGCAAAAAACCCCATGAGAGAGCATTTCGATGCCCCTCTGCCATGTACACTGGCCAAACCGGACAGTGTCTATGCAAAAGAATAAATGGACACAAATCAGACATCAAGAATTGTAACATTCAAAAACCAGTAGGAGAACACTTCAATCTCCCTGGACACTCAATAACAGTCTTAAGTCACCATTCTTCAACAAAAAACAGACTTCAATGAGAAACTGCAGAACTGGAATTAATTTGCAAACTTGACACCATCAAATTAGGCCTGAATAAAGACTGGGAGTGACTGGGTCACTACAAAAAATAATTTTTCCTCTGTTGATATTCACCCCTTCTTCTTAACTGTTGAGAATGGGCTACATCCACCCTGATGGAATTGGCCTCGTTAGCACTGACCCCGACCCCACCCCCACCCCCTTGGTAAGGCAACTTCCATCTTTTCATGTGCTGTATATTTATTCCTGCTTACTGTATTTTCCACTCCATGCATCTGATGAAGTGGGTTATATTCCACGAAATCTTATGCCCAAATAAATGTGTTAGTCTCCAAGGTGCCACAAGAACTCCTCGTGTTTTCACTTCGCGTATGTGTCTCTCTTGAGCAAGGCTGCACCTGAGCACACAAAAGGTCTGTCACTGCAACCAGGAGAGAGGTTTTTCCCAATTTAAAGCTGTAGAATATAGAAAAATAGCTAAGTTATTTCTTTGTCAAAATCCAAAAAGCCAGTAAGCCACTGTCTTCTGTTTCTCCAAATCCCTCCTCAAAACTTCTCTGCTGAAAGCCAGAACGTTGGTATCTGACAACAGCTAGAGTCATGAATTTTGCTGCTGATTAGCTATGAATTGCACGCAGAGCTAGCCTGTACTAAAGCATCCTATTATTGGTACCCCTCTTTCGTCTCCCCACAGTTATTTGTCACACTCGCCCTGTTAAATCTCGTCTTTTAGACGGTAGCCCCTACCCTAGGAAGCTTATCACTTACTATAGGTTTGTACCATGCCTATCACAATGGGACCTGACCTGGGAGAAGCCTCTAGAAACTATTAACAATAATAACTCTTAGTAACAAAAATAACCATTCATGCACATCAGAGATTTAATCAGAAATTAGTGGAATTTCTACTGGAAAAATAACAAAGGAACTGTATCTTACAATTTGAAACCTTTTCAGTGGAACCGTGTGTCTGAGAGTTTGGGTTAACAAGGAAGCTTCTGGGAAAATACTTGAATGCATATCAGTATGCTGGCATGAAAACCTAAGCAGCTTTTACAGAAAAAATGAATGTCTGACTCGAAATAAAGTAGCAACATTTTTTTTTCCTGTAAAACTTTTAAAAAGAAAATGGACGATTTCTGGTCATGTTTTGGAAAGAAGTCAAGCAAGGCTTTGATATCTGCAGATTTGCAGGGCTCTGTGCATACCAGACTACAGAACTTCCCTGAATTAATCCCTGTTTCAATTAGAGCAGATTTCTTAGAAAAAATCCAATCTTGATTTTAAAATTTGTCAGTGATAGACAATCCACCACAACCCTTGGAAAGTTGTACTAATGACCGATTACCCGTCTTGTTAAAAATGTGCACCTCATTTCCAGTCTGTTTCTTCTCCGGACAGAATTTGAAAAAAAATAATCTGGCCTACTGTGTCGAGGTTTTCTTTACAGTAGATTTGAGATGACTCTGTAAATATTCAATAAATACCATTTAACCAGTTCTTGGCAGCTTCTTGACCATTACTGTTGATGTTACCAAGTAGTTTAATGAGTGCAAGCAACATGGTGATTAATCTGTAGATATAACAGTAAAAATTGTATGTCTGAAGCCACTTGGGGCAAATGTTGGGCAGAAGCTCCATGGGTGTTAGGGCAGTCAGAGGGCATAAGGAGGAGTCCATGCCCACTGCACTGGGGCTGACCAGAATCTATTTAGGGGGTGCACTGTCTGTTTCTTACTCGTGTCTACAGTACAGCTGTCAATCCCAGTCTCATTGCCCAGCCAGAGCCACCTTTAAGCCACCAGAGAGGAGTTGAGTGAGAACAGGGTTGTCTGGGCATAGATTTAGGAACACACTGCATGTTCTCGAAGGCTGGTGGAGCCACTCAGTCAGAATTACACTGGGGGTCCAGTGATACCCTCTGCTTCCCCTCCAGAGCACAGGACAGTCTTGCCTCCTGTGGTTAATTACCACTTTAGCTTCTGTAGTCTGGCCTACTAAATAGGGGAGATTGCCTGGCGTGCCAATCCAGAATAATGTCCCCACAAGGACATTTTTTATTCTTGAAAACTACTCTGCTTTGTGAGTGGAGTAATTCTTCTAGAATAAAGATTCCAGAATAGTGTCCACATTTCCCCATGTCTTTAAAGCTGTTACATGGTTGGGTGTTCCTAGTAAAATAATGCAAAGTTGTAATCCTATTAAGAGGCGCATTATAATCTTCTTAAAAGATTCCTTTTGAGGAGCATGCAAGGTATAGTACAGATTATCTGCATTTAACTACTTTAGTGTTGCTTAATTTACTTGCTATGTAGGGCTTCAATGCTGCCCCACTGCATGGCACAACATTCCATTAAACATTCCATTACCCAATTTAGATGGTTTCGTGCTTAAGTCACTGCATCCAAGGCTGCAGAAATTTGGCTCCATTCCTGAATCAACCATAGATTTCCTGTGTGAGCTTGGGAAAGCCTACATCCCAGTCACACTTCCCACCTCACAGGCATGGTAGGAGAATAAATTTAAAGTTTTTGTGTGGTGTTCAGATACTGATGATGGCAATCATGTAAGTGCATTGATGCACAGGATGTTGCTGCATTCAGCTATCACCCAGAGGGTATGTCTACATTGCAGACAGGAGTGCGCTTCCCGGAGTGGGTAGACAGACACATACCTGGTGGAGGGGTGTGGCAGAGCTAGTATGTACTTGGGTGGATAGCCTGAGCTGCCATCTGTGCTACCCCACCTACACTGGTATTTTTAGAGCACAAGCTGGAGCAGAGCTAGCACATGCCTGTTTACGCACGCTGGGAGGCATGCTTTCAGCTGCAATGGAGATGTACCCTGAGGCTGCAGCACAGAGCTGATACAAACAGATGAAACCTAAGGCTATAATTTTTCACAGCTGATGCTGTAACTATATTCCAGCCATAGTTGGAGTCCAGGGCTCAACGTAGCCTGCTTTTAGTTGTTGACACCACATTAATAGCATTAATCTCTTATTACAGTGATTTGTTGTTTCTCTTGTACCTACAATTTGAAATGAAATATCCACCCTGGAATTGTTTGGTCCTGTTCCCCTTCTTCCCCGTCCCCTCTAACCTGTTCGGGTTCTGTCTCTTCCCTATTCCTGGCTTCTTGTCCCTGCTCTCTAAAAAGTAAAAGTAGAGGGATTGTGGAGTTGATGTAAAGTAACAGGACTTCACTAACCAATTGTCAAAATATATGTAAATAAAATTACCCTGCTTAAATTCACCCAGTCTCTTTACTCAGCCAGTCCCAATTCTTCCTCCCACAGCCTATTTTCTTATCAGATCTGTCTTCCCTATGTCCCATTCTCCCTCATGCTGGTTCCTCGTTCCAGTCTCTCGCCCATGCTACTATCTCCTCATCCAATCTCAGCATCTTCCCTCCCCGCCAACCAGATTCCAGTCTCCCCCGACCCCAGCTCTCAGTCCCGACCTCATTGCCCAATCAGTGCCACACAGGATAATGTGAGTGTGTGTATACATACACATACACACAACTGTTCATGGCATGGCGCGATAGGTTATGTTGCAGCAATAGAATATAACCATAACTTACTTGTGGTCTGCTTATAAATTGAAAGTTGACTGATTTTAGTGAATCTTATTACACAGTGCATACTTAATATGTTGTAGTCAGAGAATTTTTGTAGCATTGATCTGTTTTAGACATGTATACATAGTTTAAAGAAAAGGCAAATCTTAGTCCCTTTTCCTTTTGGCTTTTCAGTGACATTTCAAGTTTAGGTATGGGATGGAAATTCCATTGACTTCCTTGATTTTAAGAATTGAAAGTGCTTTCCTAGGTGAATGGATGAGTGAGGTGACTGGAGCTCAGTGTGGACAAGATGAAGAGAAATGAGGGAAGGATGGTCCAGTGGTTAGGGCATTAGCTTGAGACTTGGAGACCCAGGTTTAATTTTTCCCTACTCTACCATAGACTTCCTGTGTGGCCTTGGACAGGTAACTTACCCTCTTTGCCTTAGTGCCATCTCTGAAATGGGGACAACAGCATTTCCCTACCTCACAGGGGTGTTGAGGATAAAAACTCTTGATCATGAGGCACGAAGATGCTACAGTAGTAGGATCCAGATAAGTACTAAAGAGAGTGCTTTCAGGGAGGTACCTGGTTGGGGTTTGTTTCTGAATGTTGGTATTTTTGGAGATTCAGCTTTTATATTTTATTTTGCCCTTCATTCTTATGATCACACCGCCTACCCCTTTTTGCTGGTTCCATTACGTCAGATATAAAAAAGCCAGCAAATCCTAGACTGTGATCTCTATGGAACAGGTCCTGTCTTTGTATGTTTGTCTTCACAGCACCCAGTACAAGGGGACGTGGGATCACAAGTGCTACTGCAGTAGAGATGATGATGATAATATCTAATGAACCACTCATACTGAAGTAGATCCTGTCCTGGGGCAGGGATTGTAGAATGCCGCCTCTTCTCCTTACCCCCATGTAAGGATGGAAGCCTGATATGCCGCAGAGAATGTTAGGAACAGGGCATGGCTACTCTGCCAACCCATGCACTTTTGCCTCAAGGGGGAGTGGTCTCCCAGACGGGCACATGAGCAACCCTCAACCCAAGTCATGCATAAGTTGCAGTCAGCAGCATAGCTCTCATGCAGGGCATGTGCCTGATACCCTTCACTCTCTATCCTGCCATAGACCCCTAAAGTAAGGACAGCATTATGCTCATAGGCCAGAAATTGACCCCACAATAAGGACAGAATTCTCAAGTACTCCTGCCATTTCTACAGGCACAACTTTTACCTGACAGACTTCTACCAGTAACTATTGTTAAATGTGTGGGGTTTTTTTGGTTTTTGTTTTTTTTAAATGAAGGCTGATGCCTAGTATTGCCAGATCAAGATTGTTGTCATGAAAATCCTTGAAGTCCTAGCTGTGGATGACTTTATCAGAAGTCTCCCCTCTACTGTTTAACAAGTGCCATAGTTACAAGGCTCGCTAGACTGATGATATTCACATGCAGGAAACAATGCAAGGAAAACAGGATTTGCATGGCTCCGGCTGTGCTGCCCCAAGAATTCCAGGAAGTGATTGTACTTTAAGAAACCGTCTGTGCGCTGCTAGATTGTCTATAGCTTTTAAGGTCAAGTCATATCACACTGCGTTTGAAATGCCTTTTGTAATAATGAAGACTGTTTATGAACCAGAGTACAGGCTGTATTGTTTACCCTGAGGTTTGGTTTAAAGGTGCTATATTTCAGCCTGTTTTTCAGGATGGCACAAGGAATCTATCATGGGCTTTTTGGCATCAGTTTAGGGTCAGTTCAAAGGGGGAATGTCCATCATGTCAATTGAAATATCTCCGTGCATGAAGAAAGTCACGCAGCAAGCACGGCCACTGGGCATGAAAAGCCGGTGGAAGTACAGAAGGAAAATCTCTAATGCATGTCACGTTTGTATTCTTGCTTTCCAGAGCTTCCTGCAGTAGCTAAGCTGTCCCCTCAGAGAGGGGTGAGGTGCTGCCTCAAAAGCTCTTTCCACTTCTTTCCCCAAGTTTGAAAGCCGCAGTTACTTTTTTTTTTTTTTTTTAACCACCATGTGGGACAACAATGGCGTCTGCCGATTAGTAAGGGTGCTGGGAAGCAGCCATAAATTCAAGGTCCCCTCTTTGCTGATTCCCTGATTCTTTAATAATAGCAAGGGCTGGCTGGTGCCAGCATGGGTCTATGAAACTGTGGTTGAAACCATAGATTTCTAAACCCGATGCATGTCACAGAAAGGCTCAGACACTATTCCCAGTACCAGGCGCAGGTTTGACAGTACCTAGAATAACGATCCTGGTATAAAGGCTCCAGCAACCAATTTAGGCAGCTCAGACTGGAAAGGTGACAGAGGAAGATTTTTCTGCAAGCCTCTTAATTCGTGTTCTACTTGAAGTCTACGTACACTTGGTCACAGAAATAGATGTTAGCCCCACTTTCCCTCAAAGTTGCTACAGCAAACATCGCTGTCGGGAAGTAGTTTGCCTGTGCAGCCTTCCAATTACTGACAAAGCACTGGATTTAGAATGTACCGGAACTTCTCATGCCAAAGTGCTAAAGGGGAACAATATCTGTAATCTATTCGCTGCCATTCTAAGCACCCTTATGACTAAAAGAGCATTTGTGCTCCAAAATTATTTTGATGTAGCTGATGGTAGGTAATGTCTAGGTGTCAAATATGCGACAGTCAACTAGCAGCTGGAAGACAAATAGCGGGAATGAAATGTTTGGCTTGAGGAATGAGGCTTTAATTAATGATCAGAACACAATGAAAACTGCCAAAGCTAATAAATACATGACAAAGGTAGTGGAAGAACACTGCAGTCAGGGAAGATCAGCAATCACAGATGCAGGAACTGGGGGTGCTGCCACACCCTGTGGCTTGAAGTGGTTTCCATTATATGCAGGGTTTACAGTTTGATTCAATAGCTCTTGGTACCCCCCCCCCCCGCTATTTTGTTCCAGCACCCCTGTCAACAATCGTGTTCCTTAAAAAGAAAGGGGACCTCTGTGTGTCTGGTTCAGTTAACATCAAACAGTAACAAAGGACCAAGAAGTCAAGTGTATGTCACATCAAACAAACACCATGAGACTGGAATCAGGATCTGAATTCAAACATTTGGAGGGGCAGTTTCCGTTAGAACAAGTGTTCTGTTTTCAGACACATGCCCGAGCTGTGAATGCATGCACTCCTGACTCCAAGCACCCTATCTCTAACAGTGGAGGAGAGGACCTCCTATGCCTGAAGGAAGGGTCAGGAAAGTAGCCCTTCTCCAGTAGCTCCCCTCCGCACCTACCCCCCCCCTCCCCCATCTCTGTGGAGAAAGGCAAAAAAGGAAACACTATTCCCACTCGAAAGATATGATGGAGCCTCACCACCTAAACCGGTTACAGTTCTACTGCCAGTCCTCCGGCCTTACCTGTTAAGTGCTATGGGAATCTATCTTGGCCTCAGGGAGTGCCAGACAGTATGAAGAAAAATTTGCCCAGGTAGGGAATATCCTCCTAGATTGTCTATCTTCAAGGGTAGCTGGAAATAGAACACGTGCACTCTGGAGGTAATGGAAGAATGGGCAACTACAGTATGGTGATTGGGAGGGAAAGAGGTTACAACAGAGTGAGCTTTTGTTTATTCTAAAAAAAAAAAAAAAAAAAATGTCAAGAGGGTGAGACTGTTGCTTGTTATGCAAAACTTTCTCACCTTACTGTTACTTTGTTCTCCCAGTCATCCACCTACCTATTTGTCCATTTCATCCAGCTGTTATGTCCTTGTCATAAATTTAGATTGTGAGCAATGTGGGGCAGGGATTGTCTTTGTATTCCATGTCTGTATAGCACTGCACACTGTGGGCCTTCTAAACGTTACTGTCATACCAGCAATAGCAACAGCCACCTAGAAAATCACATACGTGAAGAGGTGCTTTTCTTTGCTGCTATTAGTCCCAGAACAATTTGAAAGAATCCTTAGATTACCTTTGAAAAGGGTGAGTTCACCTCCTTGACAGAGCAGAAAACACCAATCAAATCCTTTTTCCATCACAAGAAGATGATTGTGGATCAAGGAAACTTGTTTAATAACCCAGATGGGTTATTTTTTTTTCCAAAGTATTTTGTTCTTTTATACCTTTATGCGTGTTACAAAACATTTTCAAAGTAGAATGCAGTTCAAGATATTTCATCTGTAATTTTTATTGACAACTTTCAACTTAATATGTGTATAACAAACAAACTGTGGTTATATATTACAACAACATAATCACTGGATTTATGGCTGATTAAGAAAACTCCCCTTTTTTTGTCCTCTAACTGCCGGAATGTTAACTGGTCGCTTCACCTTACATGACCTCTTAGGATGTGTGTTAGCTACTTACACTAAACAACCTGTTCCACCTTGTATTTAGCTGTGACCCTCTGACTATCTTTCCCAAACCTGAGGAAAGAGCTCTGTAGCTCGAAAGCTTGTCTCTCTCACCAACAGAAGGTGGTCCAATAAAAGATATTACCTCACCCATCTTGTCCCTGTAATATACTGGGATCAATAAGGCTACAATAACACTGCAAACTCTTGAGTTATTCTATGTTCATATCTGAATGTTTTTAAAAAAAGCATATGTTAACCCCAACCGTTCAAAAATCATGTCAGGCAGCAAAGAATTATGCTTGGCTAGAATTTTTTAAAAATTTATAACAAATAATTTTGGATTCTTTGTATTTGCTTTCCAGTTTCTGAGCCTTTAGGGTGTTTTTAGTTCATGGCTTTCAAGATTTTTCTCTGAAGCAGGAAGGTTTAGAAATGTTATGGCAAATCACAAAGGAGTCTGGCCACCTTGCAAATCAAGTGCCATGAAGATCCATCTCTGGGAAGGTACTTATGGTGGTCTGATTTCCACTGCCAGTGATGGACAGAAACTGAATATACAGTCTTGTGCCACTGAAGCTTTTGGTGCTCACAAGATTGCTGGCTATGCAGCAGCATTTCTTGGCACATGTACTTCGGAATTCATTGGCCTTCCATTCCTATGATATGTCCATACTAAGAAAGGTGCCGAAACTGAATCAGCGCTGACTGAAGTTGAACACCGCTTCTGACTCCAATAGACTTGTTTTTGATCTTGTCCTGCCACTTGATCAGGAGCAGCTGACTGATATGACGAGACTGGGAAAACATCAATCCAGTGTGTGTTCACGCTTCTGCAGCACCTACATTTCACTTCCATGCAAGAGAGTTGGTACAACTGTGGATCTACAGTTTTTGGCCCAAGGGCCACATCAGGGTGTGAAACTGTATGGAGGGCCAGGTAGGGAAGGCTGTGCCCCCACAAACAGCCTGGCCCCCGCCCCCTCCCACTTCCCACCCTCAGAACCCCCAACCCATCCAACACTGCCCCCCCCGCTGCTCCTTGTCCCCTGACTGCCCCCTCCCAGGACCCCCCCGCCCACTCCCTGTCTCCTGACTGCCCCTGAAAGGCCCCCCAGGACTCCCATCCAACCCCCCTCACCCCCCGTTCCCCATCCCCAGCTGCCCCAGAACCTCCACCCCTTCCAACCGCTCCCTGTCCCCTGACTGCCCCGCAGGACCCCATACCCAACCCCCCCCTGCCCCCTTACCATGCCGCTCAGAGAGGCAAGAGCTCGCTGTCCACGTGGTGGCGTGGCTGCCGGGGAGGGGGACAGCAGGGGAGGGGCCAGGAGCTCAAGGGCTGGGCAGGATGGTCCTGCAGGCCGTAGTTTGCCCATCTCTGCTTTAAAGGTTCATTTGCACAGGCATCCATAGTGTTGTTCTGTCTTGCTGTATTGAGAGAGTGTCCTGTGTCATTTCAATTATGTATTTGGGGAGGGTGCCTGTTGATATCTATTTTAGGCCTGCTGAAAATTATATAAATACAGCCAGGCCTGTGCTTTGCCTTCTGCTGTGAATTGTGTGGTGCTTGCTGTGTGTTTATAAATGTGGCTGGGTGTTTTCCTAACTGTGAATTCTGTGGTGTGTGTTTGTTAGCACTGTTTCAGTTCTTGGCTGCTGTAATATTTGTTGTGAATGAACAAAAATTCTTTTATTATCCAAAAATAAAACTTTACTGAGTGCAAAAAAATCAGTGCATAAAATCACTGTAAACCAACATGTACAATGTTTATATGAACAACCTCAAATGCTCAACATTTTGAAAACATGGGGTTTTGAGCAAGAAGTGCATTTTGCAAGACAGTCTATGAAAAATCTTCAGGTCTCCAACATTTCAGGGAGAGTGATATTCTGAGAATATAAAAACTGTACAAAAGAAACTGACAAAAAGTTGTGCAGGAAACTTTTTTGACCAGTTTGGCTCAGTGCTGAGTAACAGCAGCTTTTGTAAACTTTGCTTAGTATGTGATCAAGAGTAACCCCTAGCATGTGATGCATACTTACCAGATTACATGGCTGGGGCTAGGAAATAAAGTTTCAGGTCAAGATTTGAATAAAATGGTTGCCTGAATTCTCTTCCTAAATCCCATTGACTTCAGTGGGAGCTGCTGGCTGCTTAGCACTTTTGAAAATCAGACTAATTATTTAAATGCCTAACTATGGATTTAAGAGCCCAGCTTTAGGCACCTAGGCTTGAAAATCTTTAGTTTCTTACCAGCACTCAGGAGAACTCGCCTAAAATTTCCTTTTAAGATACAAAATCCTTATGGATTACTATTGTCTATTATTTCAACCTGTTGGGAAACTCATATCTAGCAATTTGCTCCTATCTTTTTAATATTATTATTATTATTATGTACAATGCATTTTCCTATCACTGTGACATCCCAGTAAACTTGGCTATAATTTATGTAATTCAATCCACATATTAAGCCTCTGGGGAAGTATGAAACTCAGTATTGTCAAGCCCCTCAAACATGAGGTTGTCTTAAAAATCATGATTTTTCTTTTTAAAAAGGTGTTCTTTTTATTTGCCTTTTGGATTTTGAATGTTTGGAATGCACTCAGGTCACATTTTAAACCTTTTCTCTGTACTGAAGGCTTTTTTACACTTAATGAGACCCTGCTTTCTTTCTTTTTTTATCACAAGATGCCAGGAACAGGGGATTTAGGTAAATCAACAACTCTTGCCAAACTCACAATAAAATCATGAGCTGGCAACACGGCAGTCTTCTTGGAAAAAAGTTCAAACCAAGTTATACCTGAGGGACACACTCTAGAGTTTAATATTTGTATTCAGGCTGTTCTGTGTGGCATTTGAAAATGGCTCCTCAGCACAATGATGTGGGGGAGGAGTCTGTTTCTGAGGCAGTAGAAATGAAAGTGCTTCCCTTGGGCTTTTATGTGAAAAGTTTGCCCGAGCAGTTATCAAAAATTCCCAACAACTATCAAACAAATAGTTGATAAAATATGCAGTGTTGTTATACCTGTGTCAGTCCCAGGACATTAGAGAGACCAGGTCGGTGAGGTAATATCTTTTATTGGGCCAGGTTCTGTTGGTGAAAGAGACAAGCTTTCTAGTCACACAGAGCTGCTCTTCAGGTCTGGGAAAGGTACTCCAAGTGTCACAGCAAAATGCAAGGTGGAACAGATTGTTTAGTATAAGCAGTTAGTACATATTATAAGGAACCATTCAAGGTACAGTGGCCTGTTAACAGCTCTGTAGTCATAGGACAAAAAGGGGGGGTTAGTGAGCTACAGATTGTCGTAATAAGCCATAAATCCAGTATCTGTTCAGGCCGTGATTTTTAGTGTCCAGCAGAGTAATGAATTTAAGCTTCCAGGCTTGTCTTTTGAAAGTGTTCTGCAGGTTTCCTTTGAGGTCAAGGACTGATAGGTCAGATATAGAGTAATCACTTTGTGAAAAATGTTCACCTACAAGTGATAGGGTGTCCTTTGTCTATCATTTTCCTTTGTGAGTTCGTTCAAGAGTGTAGTGATTTTCTGGTTTCACCTACATAGTTGTGGGGGGCATTTAGTGCACTGGATGAGGTACGCCACATGTTGTGATAGGCATGTGGACAATCCATGGATCTTGAAAGGTGTGTTGTGTGGGGTATTGCTCATTGTAGCAGTGGAGATATGTCTGCAGGTTTTGCATCAGCTGTTCTAGTAGGGTCTGGTGCCATTTTGAGTTGGGCAGCTTGTTTCAGATGATGAGCTTGGAGAGGTTGGGGGTGGGGTGGTGTTTGAAGAGCAGCAGTGGGGGTTCAGAAAAGATTTTTCAGGATAGGATCCCTATCGAGTATGATGAGTCTGTAGTTGTTTGATACCCCCTATGGATTCCAGTGTGGGGTGGTAGGAGACGAATGTGGGGAGGAGGGGAAATTCTGTATTGAAGCAGGTTCTCTTGGGGTATTTGGATGCCCCATTCTATGATGTGATCTACTTCTCTGGTGGAGGTGGTTTTAAGTATTTTAAGCTGTATATTCTGGACTTTGTCCCTGGAGCATATTCTATGGTATCTGAATGCCTACCACCAGATTTCTTGATGTGTTTGGCGTGGTTACTGGATCTGTGAAAGTAGGTGTGGGGATCCATAGGTTTTTTTTGTATATGGTAATCTGTAGGGTTCCATTTCTGAAGCTGATTGTGGTGTCCAGGAAGTTGATGCTAGTGTGGGAGTGTTCCAGAGAGAGTTTAATGGAGTGGTGGTGGTGGTTGAAGTTGTGGTGGAAATTTATATGAGAGTTTAGGTCATCTGGCCAGAGGGTGAAAATATTGCTGCATCACAGGTATATCATTGGTTCTGTGGTGCATTTGTCCAGAAATTCTTCTTCCAAGTGGCCCAGGAAGAGGTTGGTGTATTGGGGAGCCATTCTGGTATCCATAGCTCTTTCCTTGGTTTGGACAAAGTATTCGTTGAATGTTAAATTGTTATGGGTTAGAATGAAATGGATTAGTTTAGCAATGTGTTTTGGGTGGATATCTGAGGGTTCTCCATTGTCTTGTAAATATTTGAGGCAGGCAGCTATGTCGTCATTGTGAGGGATGTTGGTGTATAGGGAAGTGGCAAGGATGGTGTTCTGAGGAATGTGGTTAATATTGCAGAATTTGTGGAGGAAGTCAGCTGTGTCACAGAGGAAGCTGGCCCTTTGTGTGGCGAGTGGTTTGAGGATGGTTTCTCTGAATCCCGATATTCCTTCGGTAAGAGTGCCATGGTCAGATATGATGGGTCTGCCTGGGTTCCCTTGTTTGTGTATCTCGGGAAGCACATAGAAAGTCCCTGGGGTGGGTTCGTGGGGGATATGTTTGTAGGGTTTCTCTTGAAGTTGTTTGGGGAAGGATTTGATGATATCCTTAAGTTTCTGGGTAAATTGTGGTGTTGGGTCATCTTTGAGTATTTTATAGTAGATGATATCGGAGAGTTATCGGTTGGCTTTGTTAATGTAGTCGTCGCAGTTTGTAGTCGTCGCAGTTGAAGACTACAATGGTGCCCCATTTGTATGCTGGTTTGATCGCTATCTGGTGGTTAGATTTCAGGGACTGTGTGGCTGTCCTCTCAGTGATGGAGAGATATTATGGTGGATGTGATGTTTAAGCATTTCAGTCTTTTTTTTTTTTTTTTTTTCCCCCCTGAAGTAATCAGTGTAATAACAGTGTGGTTTTGTCCACTCTGTGGTATCCAGTCAGATGGGGTTTTTTTTTCTTATGATTCCCAGTGAGGATGTGCTAAAATAGGCATTTACATAACTCTCCAACATGAAAGATGCCTGGGGAAGTTCTATTATACACATTTTTTCCTCTTACTCCGTGTGTGGACTATTTTTTAAATAGAATTTGAAAGCTTAAAATCCTACACCACCACTACACATCCACCTGGCTTAAAGAGAAAACCCCTGAAGTATGTTTGTTGACAGGCTCATAACAACTGTTGATTTAATGCTGCTATTTATGCCTCTCTTTTTAGCTGTCCTCAGAAGCTCTGACCACATGAATCAATGTCCATTTAAGATACATCTCAAGTGTTTTAATCAAGGTCAACAAAGTTAAATGAGGCCAGAATTTCTCTTGCAGGTACTGTTTGGCTGAGGATTAGGTAGGCTGGGGAAAAGAGGCATTTGAGGCATTTCTGCTAGGATGCCTTGATAAAGGATGGCAGCTTCTTATAGTTTCTCATCACCCAGCACATTTAGACCTAAATATGTTGCAAGACACACCCTCCTTCTCTCCAACCAACCCCCCTCCCCTTTTTGTGGTAGAGTTGTATTGAAATCTTAAGAAAACTTGGAATGATGTGATTATAATTTATTACAAAATTATCCGTGCAGCTTCTAAATGGGAGCTCTGGAGGGCAGGCTGCAGCAAAAGGACCTGAAGCCATGTCTTTGAGGGGACTGGAGGGGCAGTAAGCAGATGTTTTCAGAAGAGGAGGCAACTGCCGTAGACAGTTTTTACACTAGAAACGTAAGTCAAGCTTGTAAGACAGCCAACAGCCGATGAAAGCGATATAGTGTCTACACAGACTCTGCATCGCTCTAACTACATTGACATAAGCCTTATGCCTCTCATGGAGGTGGAATTATTATTTCGGTGTAGCAGGGCATTTAGCCCTGGTCTACACTACGGGGTTAGGCCGATTTTAAAAATGACTGTGTCCACACAACCAACCCCGTTCCGTCGACCTAAAGGGCTCTTAAAATCGACTTCTGTACTCCTCCCTGACAAGGGGAGTAGCGCTAAAATTGACCTTGCTGGGTCGAATTTGGGGTAGTGCGGACACAAATTGACGGTATTGGCCTCCGGGAGCTATCCCAGAGTGCTCCATTGTGACAGCTCTGGACAGCACTTTGAATTCTGATGTACTAGCCAGGTACACAGGAAAAGCCCCGGGAACTTTTGAATTTCATTTCCTGTTTGGTCAGCATGGTGAACTCAGCAGCACAGGTGACCATGCAGTCCCCCCAGAATCGTAGAGCGTAGAATGTTTCTACGCTCCCCCTATCATCTCCGTCCCTGAGGTTATTGCAGATTAGAAGGCGAAAAAAACACACTCGCGATGACACGTTTTCTGAGCTCATGAAGTCCTCCCTCACTGATAGGACACAGCTTAATGCATGGAGGCATTCAGTGGCAGAGGCCAGGAAAGAATTAAGTGAACATGAAGAGCGGAGGCAGGATGCGATGCTGAGGCTAATGGGGGAGCAAACCAACATGATAAGCATCTGTTGGAGCTGCAGGAAAGCCAACAAGAGCACAGACCCCCACTGCATCCACTGTATAACCACCTACCCATGTTCCATAGCCTCCTCACCCAGATGCCCAAGAACGTGGGGGGAAGAGGCTCCGGGCACCCAGCCACCCCACTCCAGAGGATGGCCCAAGAAACAGAAGGCTGTCGTTCAAACAGTTTGATTTTTAGTGTGGCTACAACGAACAATGTGGCCTTGTCCTTCCCTCCTCTCCCACCCCACCTGGGCTACCTTGTCTGTTATCTCTTTCTTTTTTAATTTAAAAAAAAAAGAATGCATGGTTTAAAAACAATAGTTACTTTATTTCGAAGGGGAGAGGGTGGTTGGCTTACAGGGAATTAAAATCAACAAAGGGGGTGGGTTTGCAGCAAGGAGAAACACACACAACTGTCACACTGAAGCCTGGCCAGTCATGAAACTGGTTTTCAAAGCCTCTCTGAAGTGCAGCACACCTTGCTGTGCTCTTCTAATAGCCCTGGTGTCTGGCTGCTCAAAATCAGACGTCAGGCGATTTGCCTCAACCTCCCACCCCACCATAAACATCTCCCCCTTACTCTCACAGATATTATGGAGCACACACCAAGCAGCAATAACAATGGGGATACTGGTTGCGCTGAGGTCTGACCAACAGCACCAGCAAGCTTTTAAACATCCAAAGGCACATTCTACTTGCTCAGCCTATAGTTGAACTGCTCCTTACTACTGTCCAGGCTTCATGAGCCATGGGAGCAAGGGGTAGGCTGGGGTAGGTGCGACCGCGTGGTACTGCCGGCTGGGAGAACAGCCTGAGGCAGAAGCCTCCAGCTTGCAGGAGAGCAGAATTGAAGCGGTGGAGCCATACACCATGGCCTGGAGGTTGCTAGGAGCCGGGCAGGGAAGACATTCCCAGAACCCCCGGCCAAGCTACATGTCCGATGAGGACGGCTAGCTGTCCTGCTGCAGAGTTGCAGGAGAGCAGATTCGCAGCGGAAGCGGTGGAGCTGTACACCACGGACAAGGATGGCTAGCAGTCCTACTGCACCATCTGCTGCGAAGGCACCCAGGAGCTGCTGCTGCGTAGCAATGCCAGCTGCTGCAGGAGCTTGTGTGTCGAATGCTTGGAGGTCCTGGTAGGGCAAGGTACCTCGGCCAAGGCAAAAGAGCAAGAGCCCTGGAGCTGTTACATGTGCTATGGGGTGTTACAGCACTGACCGGACTGGAACGTACGGCTGCAAGACTTCTTCACCAGCGACAAAGGACAGGAATATGATGTACCTAAAATCTAAAAAGGCCCGCACATTTCCCAGAGTCACTACCCTTGATAACAGAACATCAGTGATTGCATTGGCTACTTGGATCACAGCAGCCCCCACAGTAGACTTGCCCACAACAGCAGTGGTGACGGTGAGCTGAGCGTGCTCCATGCTTGCCGTGGTAATCCAGGAAAAAAGGCATGAAATGATTGTCTGCCATTGCTTTCACGGAGGGAGGGGCGACTGACGACATGTACCCGAAACCACCCGCGACCATGTTTTTGCCCCTTTCAGGCATTGGGAACTTAACCCAGAATTCCAATGGGCGGCAGAGGCTGCAGGAACTGTGGGATAGCTACCCACAGTGCACTGCTCCGTAAGTCAATGCTAGCCACGGTAGTGACGATGCACTCCGCCAACTTAATGCACTTAGTGTGGACATACGCAATCAACTGTATAAAATCGACCGAATTTTGTAGTGTAGACATACCCTTACACAGTTGGGAGGAAGGCTGTGGTGTAGAGACTAACATAATTCAGTTGACATAAAGCATCTTATGTCGACCTAACTCTGTAGTAGGGACCAGCCCTAAGCTGATCTGATCCAAAGCCCATTAAAGCAAATGGAAGGTCTCTTATTGCAGTGTAGACGTACCCTTGGAGACCCACAGCACGGCCACAGCTGGCCCAGGTCAGCTGACTCAGGCTGCATGGCTATAAAATTGCAGTGTAGATGTTTGGGCTTGGGCTGGAGCCCTGGTCTGCAACTCTGCAATGGGGAAGTTCTCAGAGCCCAGGCTCCAGCCCAAGTCTGAATATCTACACTGCCATTTTAGCCCCACAATCTGAGCCACAGGAACCCAAGTCAGCTGGCCCAGGCTCTAAGACTCAGTGCCACAGGTTTTTTTAATCACAGTGTAGATGTACTCATTAGCTTCAATGGTTTTTGCATTGCAGCCACAGAAAGAAGCTGCACTCCTATGGGGTTTAGGAGCTTCTCTTGGAAGGCAACTCCTTTAGGCAGTATTGAGGGCAGAATGAAGGATGCAAAGGAGAATCAAGGACTAGTGAAGCATGGTGGAGAGTTGAGGAAGCATCAAGGAGGGTAGCCAGTTCCAATATGAAGCAAAAGACAAAGTATTTTCAGTGCAAAGCTCCACCAAAGTCTCATTCTGAGGCCTTTAAATACACCAACTCCAGTTTCTACTTAAACTTATTGAGTCCTTCAGAATCCTCATTTATAGCAAGCGCTTGTTCACTGCTTGAGCTAGTACTTTGTTTTCTTGCTCTCACTGCTATGCTAAGAACTGACATTTTGATTTGGATGGAGCTGGGTGTGAAATCCTACATTACTATGTAAGATGTTCATGGTTTTTGCTGTTCAGTGTCTAGGATAGTCCCAACCCTGGACTTGCTATTCTGGGTCAATGGAGGGGAGCTGGAAACTGTAGCACTGCCAGCAAGTACCAAAGATTTCTTATAGCGCAAATGTGGCAGAGCACTAGTGGGGCTTTTGTTCTTTCCCCCCATGCAGCTGATTTGGATGGAGGAATTGGAGGACAGCACATTCTAAAAGGAAGTTGCAGATGCCCCCACCATGTGCATTCCCTCAACTCTTATGCCTGGCTTGAGTACAATAGCTTGTGGAACTATGGTCGGCATGCAACCACTCCTCACACTCCTCATCAGTTGCACAGACATTGGCTTAGAACCACAGTACAGCCCTTAGTTTTCCCATTAAAGTCCTCTTGTACTTTAAGAGGTGTGGGGGTTTTGGTTTTTTGTGTTTTTGCATTCTCACGGTGTTCAGGGATGAAATTCAGACCAGTGAGGGGTTGTCACTACTTGCCCTGGATGCCTTACAGTGCTTTGCTACTGTAACTCCCTGCCTGAGACATTCACATTCTGCAACAAGCATGCAGCTCACACCCTGAATGTTAGTATATAGCTGAAGACCTGCTCCAGCAACTATGACCCCAGCAGCCTGCTAGCAACACACCAGTCACGCTCCCTGGTCTCTACCAGCCGTGGTTACAACCAACAAGGTGACCCCCAACGTACTCCCAGCCCCAAATTTTCCTCAAGCTGCATGCTCTGCGATAAGTAGCCATCTCCTGGACAGTTTAGAGAACAACTGAACCTTATTATTTCTCCGAAGGCACACAAGCGCATCAGAGCTTAAATTAACTGAGCTTCTTCTGTTGGTGTAGGTTCTCCACCTCCCCGAGAGGTGGTAGCTATGTCAATGGGAAAAGCCCTTCTGTCAACATAGTGCTGTCTACCCTGGGGGTTAGGATGGTATAACTACATTGCTCTGGGGTATGGATTTGCCCATGTAGTGAGCAGCATGAGATCATTCTGCCACATAAGTTGGTAGTGTGGACCAATGCTTTGTTTCATGTGGCAGAATGATCTCATGCTGTTCTCTTCGTGTGGACTTCCCGTCCCCTTCCTGATTTCTACATAAATGGGGCTTCCATTGTTTTGGGTTTTTTGGGGTCACATCTTGCTTAATCTCATTGGAAACTGGTAACTAGCTGCCTTTTCTCCTGGCTAGGAGAGAACCTAATTCTCCCTTTGTTTGGACACAGACTGTAAAGTTTAATATCAATGAATATCAATAATTCGTGTTGATGTTTAGATACATTTTTACACTATTAATCAACATTGTGTCATAGGCTCTCAAAAGACCTCACTGTATACTTTTATAAAACAGTAATGGTGTATAAAATCAGTTGATTCAATTGTTTATCTCTTGAGGTTCACCCCCTCATCTTTATAGACCAGTAAACCTTTCCAGTGTATTTTTCTTAAAGTTAGACCCAGACCAAGCTTCCCTCTCCTGCTGGGTGCAGAGGCCACACTGTCTCCTCCCCTTCTTGTTAGCTTGACAGCTCTGTTTACTGATCTGTAAAAATGGACCTTTGTTGTCTCTTCCTGAAGACCAGGCTGGTCAGAGAATTAAATACAAACTCCTTTGCCTAAGACAGACTGTTTAGGCATTGCTTGCCAAACACATGTTAAGAATATAATTCTAGCATACACGCATAACTTTTTGTACACGCTCTGTGCATACATCATGTAAAATATTAATGATCAGTGAGTTGTTAGTTTTTCAGATAATACCTCAAAGGCATAGTTGGTACAACGATTAATACAGTAGGGCATAGGGTATGAACATATGGGTGCTTAGGGTCACTGGCCTGACAATGAATTCAGCTATTCATTTACCAATCATTAAGCCATTTAAAAACCATGCACCTCAAAAATTACCTAATTTTCTCATCAGGCAGCTCACAGAATAAATTTAAATATAAGTTTAAGTCACAAAAAAATTATATTGCTACAGAAAGTTCCCCAATAGCATTTCAGACATGACATAAGGAAAAGTTCACAATGGCTAAGACGCTGCAGAACCATCTGAAATTCTATAATTTATCAGTCCTCAAAGGTAGTCCTGAGGAAGTATCCAGCAAAGAAACAGAGTTTATACAATATAAATAGATGCGCACAAAAAGGGAATGGCTTTGGTGCCTTGTCTACGTTGTCTCCATTTATCTTGATTTCATTGTTGGTTTTTCTTCCTTCTAGATATTGCAGCTCAAGCTTTCTTCCCATTGCTACTGTAGGATCTAAAAGTTTTTTCTGTTCCACTGTGGGATTCCTTTTTTCCTCCAGTGGAGTTTAATTCCCATTAGTCAGTTTTTGTTTTCTCAGCTTCGGGTTTTTTCCTAATATTTGTTCATTTAGCTTTTCTTTTGATCACCCGTCTTAACCCAGAGATGACTGTGGGCACAGTATAAATGTACAAAAAATTATGATTACAAACATAAAATTCATTTGCATGTTAATACTACAAAAATACATTTCAAAAACATAATTAGAGTGTCAAGGAAGGCTAAAGAGAAGAATAATTAGAGTTCTATTAATGAGGCATCTAAGTTAAAGCCCTCTTTCATGTTCTTTGAACTGTTGCCTTGCCTTGCCCCTGATTCAACAAGGTACCTAAGAAAGTGCCTAACTTTTTTAGCAAATAATAGTCCCCAGATTTGGATTGTGGAATGAGATGGATAGCTAGAGTGGAGAGTAACTGAATATTTTTGCAGAGGTCATGTGTTGTATCTCCAAAATCTTGATTCCTGGAAAGGCTAGAGGGAATTGAAATTATTCACAGGGAAGCATTCTGAAACTCTAAACACGAGTTTTTGATGTAAATACTGTATACAAAAAGTCTCATATGAAAATCTCAAACACCAAGCAGAATACTTTATGCATCTCCAGCAGTTGACTTGAAGTCAGTATTTTAGTAGTCTAGTCCAGAAAATGGAGGTAGAACTACTTAACTACCTTCCTGGAGTACCTGTGGCTCTGGACACCTTAATTTTAGATTTTTTGCCTATGGTAAATATCTGGAACTGAAGATCTACTTAAAACGTACATCAGCATGGGTGTGTGAGTTGGGCAGGAGGGAGGTTGTTTTGGTGTGGGGTTGTTTTGTTTGTTTAACCAACAGCCATACAAGTCTAAGCCCTAGTGTAGATGCACTTGCACATGCATAAAAGTGCTTTTGCCAGTATTTGTGTCTCGGGGAAATTGATGTAAATTATGCTGGAATAAGATGTCTCCACTAGGAGGAGCAAAACCTATCTAGTAGGTAAGGCTTAAATCCCAAAATGATTAAAACAGCCACAATGTCCTCCAGACAGTTAAATGCAGCATCCTGAGACACTCAGGAGTCCAATCCTGGCTCTCACACTAACTTGTATGTGGCTGTGAGCAAGTCGTGACACCTGAGTGTCTCTGTATCAGTATGTTGTTTGTACAGAGATATAAATATAAGTGCAAACTTTTATGCTCCGACAGTAGCATGCCTGAGACTTTCTAGCATCTAGCCCTGTAATTATTCTGATAGATCACATGCCTTTGGGGCACCACCCACACATCTAACAAAGCTTTCCAAAATTCAAGAATATGCATTACTTTGAACAGCAATGGCTTATATTGAATTTTCTTTGTCATCCAAGTAGCTGATTTTCCCAGTGAAAAATGTTATACTGCTCCCATTCCATAGATACTTCGCAAACTCAAAGCCGGTCTTGTTAGGAATATTTATTCCAGCTCTGTCTGTAACTCTCATTGCAGGCAGGTATTAAAACATATACTATCCACGGCTATCTGCAGGATTGCATGCCTGCTGCAATGGTTATTCCCAAAAGTACCTGTCCTACATTGCTAAAACTTCAGGTAACTGCATTCTTAAGCATGCTGCCTTTGAGTTTTTTCTTCTGGGAATGACAGCAAGAAAGATGACTTCACTGCTGTAGCCATTCTACCTGTGGGTATACTGTGCTCAGAGGTTCTCAACTGTCCATATGTGGTACTGCAATGGCTCTAAACAAAACTGTTTTTTTCCATCACAAGATGACTGAAATTCTGTGTTGAATTGCTAAAATATTGCACCAAGTCAACCATATGTAAATTTAGGGCTGCAAATGTGTCATAGTAGAAAAAAGAAAGGACCTATTAAGAGAGGATGTTTCACCTTGACTACACATTGTACTAGGAGATTCTCATTGTCTCCGGAGTGCAGCAGCAAAATCCATGGCCAAATCCTGCTTGACATCTGAGGGAACCTTTTAGGGATAGATGAAACAGGACAGGATAACCTGACAGTCACTTTGGTTGTATGATCATAGTACAGATATCATTTGCGCTGGTGTAAATCAGGAAGTCTAATATCAGTGTAGTTAAGCAGTACAAAAATGGAACAGCATTAGGCCCATAAAATTCAGTCCTCCATCCGTCAGCGAGTTAAATCAAATCAGCTAGGATGCATGCACATTCAAATACAATTGCTATCAGACACAAGGTACACTGGAAGTTGCATCTGTGAAGATGCATCCAGCAAAAATCTATAAAACAGCATGTGCAATTTTTCATATCCCAGATTTTACCCACATTCTTCAGAGTAGGGACTGTCTCTGTACCCCTACAAATCAGGGTAGGGACTGTCTCTTGCTCTGTTTTGTATAGTTTGTAGGCCAACAGGATCCCAGTGCTGGTTGGGAGATGAGGCTGTTTCTGATGGTAAGGATATGTGGGCTGATTGTAGAGTACTGCCACTTCAGCCTATGTTGTCTCTTCCAGTGGTGTCAGAAACGTTGAATAGAATTGGGGAGAGGAGAGAAGTTTGTGAGACTGCACAGGTGAGGAACCGTTACCTGTGAGGCCCTTCTGAGTTCAGTCTGAGAGGAAGGGCCTGACCCATCTCAGGGTGTTTCCATTCATATCTGAAGCTACTTAGAAGCCAGGCCAGTATTATAGAACGTGTTCACCTAATGAATCATTATTTTGTTCATTCTTTGTCTGAAGCAATATACTATTAATTCGTAATACATGTGCATGCTCCCTGTTATTATTTAAAACACATAATGACTATTTGTCACAATTGGGTATTTTTCTTTTGTCAGTTGTCAATACACATTTGCAGTTAAAATTTAGAAGGTTATCCAGACACTTTCTTGTTTAACATGAATTTTAAAGTCCAGCTTATCTTTGTTTCCAAAGCACTGCCATTAATACTGGCAGTTCTTTCCTTCTTACTATGATTGCAAGTTGCCAGCTCTGAACACGAGATTTATTTTTTTCCCCTTCCGTGAGCTGCATTTGTGATATGTTTGGAGCCATTTTAGAAACAATTCTGTTAAAACCTGAACTGTTGGTTCCCTCTACTGACCAAGTTTATACTTCAGTTGTAAAGTGCTACTTATCAAAGTTAACAGCCTGCCCTCATGTTTTCTGTGATGTGGGCTGAACATAACTAATACTTAATATTGTGTTAGGGGGCGAAATGCTGAGTTGGCAACTCTGGAATCTGAATTCCCCCAACTGCACAAGACCTAATGTGCCCCAACCCTGAGGTGGAGGGACCACAATTAGTAAAGAACAACAAATAATTCCCAGTGAATAATTCACTCAGACACAGTTCGGATCTTTTTCTGCTCTCAGAATATCCAAGAGCAGATTGCACTTCTCATATTTATTTCTTGTTTGCTTTTACTCAACAAAATAGTGTCCCCCTTCTGTCACATTCCCACCTGCTGCCTCTCCATCTATTGTCCTTCTGCTGCTCTGTGCTCTCCCTCACTTGTGCGCCCATCGTTAGGGAAATAGTGTGCTGACATGTCTGCTTGCTAGGCTAATTGCCCCTCCCCTTCTTTTTATTTATTTACCTGTTGCCTCATAATGTGCTAACACTGTAAGTTCTTTGGACCAGGGACTGACTCTCTCTTTTTTTTTTTTTTTTTTTTTAAATACAAGTATGTTCAGTGCCTGGTACAACGGGGCTCTAATGCCTGAGTGGGTTCTCTAGATGCTACTGTGATACTCATTATTATTAGTATTCTGTATCAGACTATTCAGTAGCCAAAACTTGAACTGTTTATCGGTGACTGATCAGATAATTTGTATGGTATTGTTTCATTTCACGCCTAGAGTAAGGAGGGCAGCTTCGGGAGCCATTGGAGCATTGAAGGGGAGCGAGCTGGTAAGCAGGAATAGGGAATCTTACATTTCCTGTTTCTGAACACTCTGGCTTTGCTTAGTATATTATTCCTAGAGAAATTAGGTCATTTAACACTTCCTCCTCACATGCACACCAATTAATTGTGCGATCAGTGTCCCTAGCTCGGAAGAGTGCAGACTGATATTTCTCTGGCTGATTTAATTGCTTCTGTGTCAGGGTTCTGGCACAGCTTTTTTTGTCCCCCTGCCACGTTAAGCAGCAGGACCCCATATAAAACATGCTAATGGCCTTCACTGTTCAGCAGCATACAGCGAGGAAAATATTTGCAGTAGCAAAGGATAGAGAAATTGTTTGCCCAACCAGTTCCAGGGCAGTTCTGACATTGGTACCAGCATGGCATTGTCAAGAGGCAGCAGGGCCGGCCCACAACATTTTGGCACCTGAGGTGGGGAGCTCAAATGACGCCTCCATGCCCCTTCGCTTGGGCCAAAACTTTGAAAGTTCTCATTTCTGCCTTCTTCTTGTTTTTCTACTCCTCCTGGTACTGCTCTGCTACCTACCCTAGTAAAGGAGAACACTGGCATTTTAATCTGTTTGAATAATTAAAATGGTGCTTTCCATGCCTTGTTGGTTGCAAAGATTCGAACTGCTTCCTGAAGGTCCACAGTCTGGACCAGCTCGTACTCTATTGAGATGGTTGCAAGGCCGACCAGCCTCTCCTGTGTCATTGTAGAGCGTAGATCTGGTTTTTTTTATTAACTTCAGCTTGGAGAAGCTGCATTCTCCATTGGCAACTGTTACAGGAAGTGTTAGAAGTATGCGCAGAGCAACAAAAGCATTTGGAAAGAGGGTGGTCATCTTATTTGTGCACATATGTTCCAGAACAGCCTTTGGAGTTGATCCTGCTGAAATATATCTTGAAAGGGCTTTCAGTTCATCATCACCTAAATCACTCGCATCAATATTGTGCATGTCATCATGTATCAACTCTGTCTCTAGTGCCCTGCATAGCTGGTGTAGGTCTTCTTCAGGTATAGTGGGGAGTTTTGGAATATCATACAACATCCCAAATATACTGCTGTGTTCCTTGAGCTGCATGAGACATTCTTCAACTGACTGCATTCTACAATCTAGCATGTGGTTAAAGAATTCAACTTTGAATTGTTGTTTGGGGTCTCTTATGGGATTATCCAATGCCTCATAATCAAAATGTCTTTTTCTTCGGTGACTCTTGCATTCTTGAATGGGTGGGAAAATAACTCCAGTGTGAAGTTCCTCTGACAACTTCTGTGCACTCTTCAGAATGTTTTGAAATCCCTCATCTGACCGGTAAGACTGTAGGTATGACTTTGCTTTGTCCAGTTGTTCCATTGCTCCAGATATCTCAAGGTCAACACCTTGGAGTCTCTTGCTTACATCATTTATTTCAAACAGTATGTCATGCCACAACACTAAGCCACAGAGAAATGTGAAGTTATGTATGTTTCTGGTGATTCCATTTCCCTCTGCCACTGTTCTTCCATGAACAGTTCCTGTCATAGCATTATCCTCCATAATGGCAACTATGGCATCCTCTATCTTCCCAATTTGGTGTTTGATAGGCTTTATCGCCTCCACTTGACTTTCCCATCTTGTGGCACTCAGTGGTTTCAGTGTCAGAAAGGATGTTCCCAGATGTTGCTTCAAAATTTCCTATCAATGTGTTGATGCACAGAAAAATACATAGATGCTTTGAATTACATTAGAAAATCCAGCAGCCTCACTAGAAGCTGATGCTGCATCACTGACCACCAAGTTCAATGAATGAGAACTGCATGGGACACAAAAAGCTTGAGGGTTTAACTCTCAGATCTGTGTCTGCGCTCCTCTGTTCTTTCCTCTCATGTTGGCACCATTATCGTAGCCCTGACCTCTCATGTCAGCTATTGCAATTCCCTTATCTTCCAACTTTTTAAGAAGCACATTTGTCATACCAGCTCCTGTAGTATCATCAATGTCAATAAATTCTAGAAAATGTTCTGACAGTCACCATTGCAGGGACATTTTCACTAGGTTCTGTTGTTACAAAATGAACCATTAAAGTAATTTGTTCCCTATGGTCGATATTCTGGACTGCACACCTGACAACAGAGTAATATCTTGCTGACTTCAGATCTACCACAATCTTCTGTTTGACTTTTGTTGCCAGTAACTGTGTGATCTCATTTCAAATTTTTTCCAAAGTAGTGGTATGTGTACACTTCTTGGTTGGTAACTCTTCTTAGATGCTCCTGGAGTACAGCATCAAACTCCGCCATCTGCTCCACAATTTTAAGGAAGTTTCCATTGTTTGGCACATACAGCTGATCCGAAGTGCCACGCAGTGTTAGGTTTTGGGTAGCAAGCATTCTCACAATGGCAATGCCAGTAAAGAGACTCTGATGCAATCTTCTCTTGGTGCTGATCATCTATGGTGGCCTTTAACCTTAGTCTCCTCTCAAGCTCTTTCCACCTATGGAATGCTCTCTGGTGATTTGCTGCCTTCTCATGGCATGCCAGATTTCTGGCCAGACTTTTCCAGTCGTTTGTTCCTGTAGAACCCAATGTGGCTGGAACATTAGACTGGAAGAGTTTGCAACAAAAACAGCATGCAGCTGTCATAAATATAAAGGGAAGGGTAAACACCTTTAAAATCCCTCCTGGCCAGAGGAAAAACCCTTTCACCTGTAAAGGTTTAAGAAGCTAGGATAACCTCGCTGGCACCTGACCACAATGGCCAATGAGGAGACAAGATACTTTCAAAGCTGGGGGGGGGAGAAACAAAGGGTCTGGGTCTGTCTGTGTGATGCTTTTGCCAGGAGTCTTAGAACTTAGTAAGTAATCTAGCTAGATATACGTTAGATTCTGTTTGTTTAAATGGCTGAGAAAATAAGCTGTGCTGAATGGAATGGGTATTCCTCTCTTTGTCTCTTTTTGTAACTTAAGGTTTTGCCTAGAGGGATTCTCTATGTTTTGAATCTAATTACCCTGTAAGGTATTTACCGTCCTGATTTTACAGAGGTGATTCTTTTTACTTTTTTCTTCTATTAAAATTCTTCTTTTAAGAAACTGAATGCTTTTTCATTGTTCTTAAGATCCTAGGGTTTGGGTCTGTGGTCACCTATGCAAATTAGTGAGGATTTTTATCAAACCTTCCACAGGAAGGGGGATGCAAGGTTTTGATGAGGATTTTTGGGGGAAAGACTTTTCCAAACGGGCTCTTTCCTAATAAAATAATACCAGTTAGATGTTTGGTGGTGGCAGCGAAAGTCCAAGGGCAAAAGGTAAAATAGTCTGTACCTTGGGGAAGTTTTAACCTAAGCTGGTAAAAGTAAGCTTAGGAGGTTTTCATGCAGGTCCCCACATCTGTACCCTAGAGTTCAGAGTGGGGAAGAGAACCTTGACAGCAGCATTCTGGGTTTTTGAGTACATAAGCCATGGCCTCTCCACTTTGTCACCATTGGGGATTTCACGCCAGTAATGTGTTGGATGGAAACTTCTATTTTCATTGTCTTTGGGGAACATGAAGTTTTTCACTTGCTGTGGCCCATGCAGTACAAGGAAGTCCCTCAGGCTACTGCTCAAGTGGGTCCACAGTCCTGAATCCTCTAGACTTAAGGAACTAAACTCAGCAGCAGCTATTTCTTGTGCCTCCACCACACTGTTCTCTGATCTACACTTTTCTTCAAGAATGTGCATGGTTACATCCATTTGAGATGGAGATATGGATCTGCAGTAGCTGCCAGGTCACCTGCACTCTGACTAACTGGAAGATCAGGCATCTCCTCACCATGCACATCCTCACTGGGACCGGAAGGCTCACTGTGAACATTTGTGTCTATGTATCTTAGGAGAGCGCCTTCCTGCTTGGTTAGAAAAGCTTCCTTTGCTTTCTTTCTTTTTCTGAATGCTGCCCCAGAGGGGCATTTTCTTATTTCACTCATGACTGCTGTTCTGTGCCAGCTATAGTGGATCTTAACACTCAATTGAAGGGGACAGATAAGCAGGCCGGTAGCATGGCCTGAATGAGGGAAGATATCAGCTTCTTAAGGGCCTAACTGGCTCCTACTACTTCAGTTAACTGCCTGTTCTCCTCAAGTGGGTTCAGGGAAGCAGCAGGAAGCTCCCTGAGAAGCTGGTGTTAATCAGCCCAGGCTCTTGGGGATGTTAGAGAGGTACATAAGAGGCTCCTCCTCCTCTCTCTCCCTGCGCTCCTGCTGCTTTCTATTATTCCCTCTCACCTTTTCTCCTGCCTGCCTGTTATGTCTCTTGTGCCCTCCTTCCTCCAGCACAGCACTCCACCATCTCTGTGCATCTAGAGCAGAGAGAATACAATATGCACCAGCAGCAGACACAATTTTCTACACTCTGGGTCCTACTGACACCGCCCCACACACACAGTCTGGCACCTGAGGCGGCTGCCTCAGTTCACCTCATGGTAAGGCCAGCCCTGAAGAGGCAGCACTAACGCTAGCATGCAGTGCACAGAAAGCTGCCACAGAAAAATAGTGGTCAGCTTCACTGGGACAAGCACGCAGTCAGGGATTGTTGCTATCATCACTGAGATGGGGCACAGATTGGCCAGTCTGAGGATGGTGGAGATGAGGCCAGCATGCTATTCTCCAGAAAAGAGGGATCTTTTGGAGAAGACCCATTTCCAGGCTATTCTGAGATAGACTTAAGGCAGTAGTGTCTTCTCCCACTCCCAAAGATATGGGGTTTGGGAGGGGAGGTGGTGGTGCTGGTGCTGGAAAATGAGGGCCCCAGGAAGATGTAGGGGTAATGAGGACACCACTGCTTCTACCTCTGGCACCAGCACCTTTCCGTGGTAACAGAAAGCACCTACAGCAGAAGACACAAGAAGGGAAAGGTAGGATTGTCCGTACAAGAACAGATCATATTTTAATCAGTGTTGAATGCAAGTTTTCTAAATTTACGTTGTCATTTGAATAGACAGCCCTTTTTCAAAATGCCACTAATAAACTACAAGAATAGAGCAATTTGCTGTACATAATGCTTATTCTTCTTTCTGAAATAGATTGTATGACTCACTAGGTATTTATATATCTCTACAGTAAAGAGGGGCCAATGTACAGTTACCCACTGTCCCAGCCAATAATACAATATGAACTCTCTGTGCTGTATATATTGCAGAGTCAGGGTGATGTTTTACAATGGCATTCGATGATCAGTCTGGGTGGTGACCAAATTTCTTTCTTTAAACACACAGCTGTTCAGGCGGGGCAGGAATTTAGAAATGCAACAAACCTAAATCAACTTAAGAGCACAATTAAAAGGCACAGAATGCCCAGTAAATGTCCAGGCAACTAACATAAAAATAATAGAATTAGTCCGTATATGAAATGTACTTAACCAACATGCCTTCCAAGAGAGAGCCTGAAGACCTCCAGATTAGCTGCAAAGGTAGGTTGCATCCTGAATAAGACCATTATCTTTGCACTCCTCTCCCCTATACTCTGTCTACACTTTTTTTTTAAAATCGGAAACGGAGATGAGAGTTGGGGAGCAGACTTGTGAAAGGGAAAGAGAGAAATTGAAAATAATCAGTTTCTTCCTTTGTTTTGTCCATTTCCAAGCCAAACACAGGCTTTTTCCTATTATGGCTGCGTAACGGGGCTGCGTAACAGGGTGGCCTGCCCCTTTAAGACCTGGAGCTGGCTAGCCCCATACAATTAGCCCTACCTGGCATGAGCAGTGGGGTTTAATTAGTAGAACCAGCTGGGTATGGAGGAGCTAGTTCTCCTATAAATTACAGCAGGAAGCTGCAGAGAAGGGGATTGTGTAGGGAGAAAGAAGCGGAATCAATAGCTGCTAGGAGTAAATTGACTCCAGGAGAGAACCCTGAGTTTCCAAGAAAGGCCTGGGAGACCCCAGCAGAAGGGCTGAGACTAGAAAGACCTGATGGCACATTGAGAACCTTTATTTTCAATATTTTGTTAGGTTAATAAATCCAGCCCCAGGAAGGTGTTGCTAAAGTTAAGAGCGTGGAGTGCTTAAGGAGCCCAGAAGAGGGCAAACAAAGGCAAAGTTCTGCAGAGACCTCAGACCATGAGGTGACATTCAGATGGCAGTCTATCCTCTGACAACAGCCAGAAAGTATTAAACTACTGAATAGCCTTTCTGACCGAAATTGAAAAAGCTTTCAAAAGATAGGCCAGGTTCAGTTTTTTTAAATGGTGGAAAAGCATGAGTTCAGATCTGTTATATATTGAGTAATAATGACAGGTTTCAGAGTAGCAGCCGTGTTAGTCTGTATTCGCAAAAAGAAAAGGAGTACTTGTGGCACCTTAGAGACTAACCAATTTATTCGAGCATAAGCTTTCGTGAGCTACAGCTCACTTCATCGGATGCATAAAGTGGAAAAGACAGTGAGGAGGTTTTTATACACACAGACCATGAAAAAATGGGTGTTTATCACTTCAAAAGGTTTCTCTCCCCCCACCCCACTGTCCTGCTGGTAATAGCTTATCTTAAGTGATCACTCTCCTTACAATGTGTATGATAATCAAGGTGGGCCATTTCCAGCGGTTAACAAGAACGTCTGAGGAACTTTGGGGGGGGGGGGGGTGAGGAGGAGGAATAAACAAGGGGAAATAGGTTACTTTGTATAATGACTCAACCACTGCCAGTCTCTATTCAAGCCTAAGTTAATTGTATCCAATTTGCAAATTAATTCCAATTCAGCAGTCTCTCGTTGGAGTCTGTTCATGAAGCTTTTTTGTTGAAGAATAGTCACTTTCAGGTCAGAAATTGAGTGACCAGAGAGATTGAAGTGTTCTCCGACTGGTTTAAGAATGCTATAATTCTTGACATCTGATTTGTGTCCATTTATTCTTTTACGTAGAGACTGTCCAGTTTGACCAATGTACATGGCAGAGGGGCATTGCTGGCGCATGATGGCATCTACTTGTGCTATATTGATGACATCTTCATCATCTGGACCCATGGAAAAGAAGCCCTTGAGGAATTCCACCATGATTTCAACAATTTCCATCCCACCATCAACCTCAGCCTGGACCAGTCCTCACAAGAGATCCACTTCCTGGCCACTACAGTGCTAATAAGTGATGGTCACATAAACACCACCCTATACCGGAAACCTACTGACCGCTATTCCTAACTACATGCCTCCAGCTTTCACCCAGACCAAACCACACGATCCTTTGTCTACAGCCAAGCTCTACGATACAACCGCATTTGCTCCAACCCTTCAGACAGAGACAAACACCTACAAGATCTCTATCAAGCATTCTTACAACTACAGTACCCACCTGCTGAAGTGAAGAAACAGATTGACAGAGCCAGAAGAGTACCCAGAAGTCACCTACTACAGGACAGGCCCAACAAAGAAAATAACAGAACGCCACTAGCCGTCACCTTCAGCCCCCAACTAAACCTCTCCAACGCATTATCAAGGATCTACAACCTATCCTGAAGGATGACCCATCACTCTCACAAATCTTGGGAGACAGGCCAGTCCTTGCCTACAGACAACCCCCCAACCTGAAGCAAATACTCACCAGCAACCACACACCACACAACAGAACCACTAACCCAGGAACCTATCCTTGCAACAAAGCCCGTTGCCAACTGAGCCCACATATCTATTCAGGGGACACCATCATAGGGCCTAATCACATCAGCCACACTATCAGAGGCTCATTCACCTGCACATCTACCAATGTGATATTTGCCATCATGTGCCAGCAATGCCCCTCTGCCATGTACATTGGTCAAACTGGACAGTCTCTACGTAAAAGAATAAATGGACACAAATCAGATGTCAAGAATTATAACATTCTTAAACCAGTCGGAGAACACTTCAATCTCTCTGGTCACTCGATTTCTGACCTGAAAGTGACTATTCTTCAACAAAAAAGCTTCATGAACAGACTCCAACGAGAGACTGCTGAATTGGAATTAATTTGCAAAATGGATACAATTAACTTAGGTTACTTTGTATAATGACTCAACCACTCCCAGTCTCTATTCAAGCCTATTTCCCCTTGTTTATTCCTCCTCCCCACCCCCACCCCCAAAGTTCCTCAGACGTTCCTGTTAACCGCTGGAAATGGCCCACCTTGATTATCATACACATTGTAAGGAGAGCGATCACTTAAGATAATTAATATATTAAGATAATTAAGATATTACCAGCAGGACAGTGGGGTGGGGGGAGAGAAAACCTTTTGAAGTGATAAACACCCATTTTTTCATGGTCTGTGTGTATAAAAACCTCCTCACTGTCTTTTCCACTTTATGCATCCGATGAAGTGAGCTGTAGCTCACGAAAGCTTATACTCGAATAAATTGGTTAGTCTCTAAGGTGCCACAAGTCCTCCTTTTCTTATTGAGTAATACTATGTTAACATCCAAAAGAGCTTATTTAGTTACTGATTTTTACAGGTTTCTTTATGAAGAATGAAATAATTGAGGATTATGGATCTATAAACAATTATATTTTTCTGCTAAAGATGATCTGACACTATATTAGTAGGTTTGAACACTCCATGCTTTGGGGGCTTTTGGAATCTAGCTCTGGATTCCACCTACACAACCCTGCAAAACCTCTAGAGTGAATATAACCTCTTATCAATTATATTTTCCTCCTCTGGAAAAGTCCTACAGAATGTAATTGAGAATTACGTTTTAATACTTCTAATCATCCCTGTATAGAGATTTCTATAAGATGGTTCATAAAAGGATATACTTCTAAATTCTACAAGTCTACAGAACCCTATTAGATTTCTATTGTATCCAATTATCTTTTTAAAATTAAACTTGCACATATTTCCCAAGGAGGAATATTTAAATGCCAAGTTACAACATTCAGCCATGTGGGTTAACTGGAAAAATGAGCAGTAATTTCACCTCACCTTCCCCTCCCCCTCCCCCCCGCCCATCCAAAGAGAAAATATTTTTTTTAACTTACATGCACGTAACTCAAAAACCGCTAAAGGGACTTTCCTCAAACTTCCCAGATAAATTTATTTTTGGACAGAGACCAGCACAGAAAATTTCTGTGTAAAAGGAGAATGTTTTGCCAAGTAATCAAGAAAGACAGTGCTATTCTGTAACTGAAACCATTTTGCACACTGAACTTATTTATTGATTTCAATGTCAATCATGTCACTTAATGAGGTACTTGATGGTGCTCAGATACTGCACTGAAAGTGGTATAGGAACCTATGTACACTCATAGACTTTAAGGTCAGAAGGAACCATAATGATCATCTAGTCTGACCTCCTGCACATTGCAGGCCACAGAACCTCACCTACCCCCTCCTGTCCTAGACTCCTAACCTCTCGCTGAAATACTGTATGTTAAAGACTTTACATTATGACCCTGATCCTGCAATTGCTCCATCAATGTAATCCCACTAAGACCAATTGATGTTCTATCTCTCAAGGATTTACAGCAGGGGTCTCAAGCACGTGGGGTTATTTCCTGCAGCCTGCCAAGCCCCCTGCCCGCGCGCCCCCCTGGGAGTTATTTCCTGTGGCCCGCCAAGCTTCCCTCCTCCCCGCTCCTCTGCCTACCTCCAGGCACTTAGCACTTTCCAGGAAGGAGTGGGGAGGAGCGGGGAGCCATGTGCTCAGGGGAGGAGGTGGAGAAGAGGCAGGGCAGGGGCGGGGATTTGAGGAAGGGGTTGGAATAGGGGCAGAGAGGGGGCAGAGTTGGGGTGGGGACTTTGGGGAAGGGGTTGGATGGGGACAGGAAAGGGGTGGGGCGGGGCCTTATGGAAGGGGTGGAGTGGGGGCAGGGCCAGGGGCAGAGGGTGTCAGTGGTGCGGCCCTCAGGCCAATGTACTAGTCCTCATGTGGCCCTCCTGGTGATTTGAGTTTGAGATCCCTGATTTACAGGATCAGGCCACAGAATCAGATCTGTCCAAGACATTTCTGTGATACAGGCTTCCTCTGTACTTGCCTTAAGAGGAAGCATAGTTCTGCAGTTACCTACCATCATCCTTGTTAAGCAATTACCACTAGATTTTCCCCCCTTATTTTGTTTTGGCATGTATTTCACAGGCAAAATGAAATCTAGACTTAAAGACCATGTACACAGAACAGACAGACTGAAAAAGATTACCAAATCAGAGTTCCAAGACATGTGAGTCAGTATAGAAAATCTCTTATAACATGAACCCTCAGATTACATAAACTGGTACAGACCTCTAATAAATCACTCCATTGTGCATTTATAGACCCATTGATTTGAGATTTAAATCAGTTAATGTGGCCACAAAAGCATTTTATTTACTATGCTCAAAACATTTAGATGTAGTTTACACTGCCCTCTTCTGTAGTACACTGAGAATGAAAGCATGCTTAAAATGTTTTATTCCAGTATAGCCAGTATTAGTTCTAAAAAACTGAATCCCCTTTACTGCTAAGTCGTCCTCTGCTGCACAGTTCTCCATCCAAACCAGATCTTCCTTTTAGTTGTTCATGAAATTCGGTGTATAGCCAGAATATGACATAAAATATCAAGATCTGCTTTTCTTTTGAAGACTTCTTCCACTAATAGCTGTTCTGAAGGGTGGATCTCATCTCTGGAAATGCAGCATGGTTATATAAAGTCTGACTGACATGAGCTAAGGTGGGCAGAAGAAGTTATCACAATCTGACTATTTGAAAGAGAATAATGTATTTTTGTTTAAAGTAGTGGGAGGCTATAATTACATGCACTGAGGATAGAAGAAATCTTTAAGCTCACATTGTCAATGTTAAGAGTCAAATCTAAAGGTATAAATGCCAGTTTTCTCATGTGACACTTGGCCGTGTGTGGAAATGACCCACGAATGTTCACCTTTCTTTCAAGATAGGACAGGAATGAGTGGCTCTCTGAAGGACATTATCAAAGCAGTAGTATAATAAGCAAATAATGCACTGTTGTTTAGCCAAAGAGTGCTATTTGATTTTATTACACCCTGTATGTAAATACCCATGTAGAAGCTAACTGTATTAACCACATTAGGGTTGAAGAATGTTCAGCATGCATCCTGCTAAGGGACACTTTTGTAGCTTTGTGGATGTGCACTGCTGCCTTGTAGACAAAGCATGGCTCTGAGTGTACACAGTTTTGGAACACACAGTTTTATTCCACTGTGCAGAGGTGAAAGGGCAAAGAGGTCACATGCACCTTAAGTTTCTGAAGCTGTAAATCTAACTGGTAGTCTGAAAGAGAAAACTACAATGAGCCTCAGTCACTGAATTTGTTTTATGTTCAGGACACAGTGTTTACAAAGACAGGTTTCAGAGTAGCAGCCGTGTTAGTCTGTATTCGCAAAAAGAAAAGGAGGACTTGTGGCACCGTAGAGATTAACCAATTTATTTGAGCATAAGCTTTCGTGAGCTGCAGCTCACTTCATCGATGAATGCATCTGATGAAGTGAGCTGTAGCTCACGAAAGCTTATGCTCAAATAAATTGGTTAGTCTCTAAGGTGCCACAAGTCCTCCTTTTCTTTTAGTGTTTATAAAGTACAGAAGGGGAAATTGAAAGACGGTATTTTTAAATAAAGACAGGCATGAGCCTCAGACCCTGGCTCTAAGGAATGTCCCTGGCTTTCCCAGAATTCAGGGACATTCCAATCTGGACTTTTGGTTTGGGCCCATCTATACTTTTAAAATACAAGTAGTAAATTAAACCTGTCCCTTTAAAATCTCAGGCCAAATATTTTCAGCATCTCAGCCATCTGATACCCTGGAAATAGTGTTTTCTGTAGTGTCTCCATTAGCCACCTCAATCCAAATACAAGAGCTCAAAGACTTAGCAAAGGGTTGTTTTTGCCCAGGAAGGTACTGTTTTACTTTGACGCTCTCCAGTTAAGTTCATTAAGCACAGTCTATCAAAAATCTAGTCTAAAAGCAACTACTTAATCAAACAGCAAGCGGTACTAGTGTGAGATACACTCACATACAAAGCATACTGCAGCAATGAGAAAGATCAGAGCTGGGATCTAGATTTAAAAAAAATCCAATAAAAGTCTCCTTTGTGAGCAGGATATTTTGAAACAAATTTTAACTCCTTAATGACCCTTCAATTACCAGCTTCCTGCCCTACAACGAGAATAGCCAGTACAAACAGATTGTGTAAAAGGACTATTTTTGTGTCACTTTTTACAGGCTACAATGAATATTTTCATGACAAAAGGAATTTAACGCCCAGGGTTTACTGAAAATACCCCAATGTCAGTGACAGTATAATATAACTTTTGTCTCCATTAATTAATGAATGTTTAATCCTTTTTAAAATCCTACAAAGCTCTTGGTCTTTCTAATATCTTGGGGCATGAATTCTACAGGTTAATAGTGAGTTGTGGTAAAAAGTATTTATAGGTTTTAGATGTATTGCTTTCCAATTTCATTGGATGTCCCCTTGATCTTGTATTATGAGAAAAAGATAAATAGGAACACATGAGTTACTTTCTCTATGCCATTCATTATTTATTTATGACTGGTTCCAGGGTACAACCTGGAACTGGGGTACCACTGAGCCCTCTGGGCTTACCAATCAGCTCTCTCTCTCTCTTGTACTGTGATGTTGTGACAAGCTGCAAACATCTCCACATACTGCACTTACACAGGCCATCCACAGGTCACACCCGACTGTGTTACATGAATACTTCTCCTAGCCACTCATGAGCTAATAGTAGAGAGGCTCCAGACAAGTCTCCTAGGTCCCCAAGGCTGTACTGTCCTGTTCTGATCAGAGGTCTGACCATTGTAAGTTTATAACCCAGTCTACCCCTCTTTCAGTGAGGAAAGAACATGCACCAGCTCTTCTTCCTGAGCAGATTTCCCACGCCCTTCAACCAGAACATGATGTTTTACCTAAAATAGACTTATTAACTACAGAAAGATAGATTTTAAGTGATTATAAGTAGTAAACATACAGATCAAATTTGGTTACCGAAGAAATAAAAGTAACATCTCAATCTGAGTTCTATAGACTAGACAGGATTTGAATCCAGCAGTCTCTCACCCTGATGGACAATACAAACAGGTCACAGATGTTCTATACACAGGCTGGAAGTCTCCTGAAGTCTCCACCTCCTCAGTTCAGTCTTTGTCCTCCAGACGTGTTTCCAGGTGTGGAGTTGTGGGGGGAAGAGGCCAAGTGATGATGTCTCTTCCCCCCTTTATAGTTTCTTCGTGCTTGCTGGAAAGATCCTTTGCTATGATGTGAATCAAGCAATCTCCATTGTCTATGTGCTCTCCCTGAGAAGTCTCCATTGTATACAGTCCCTGGGGTAGTCCTTGTGAGTGTGAATTCCCCTTCATGGGCCATCATCTGTGTCTGGCTGCTCCATTGTTGTACCTGAAAGGCTGGTTGTGGGTGTTCCTGAACTTACAACATATTTCAGTAACACACACTGATCAAAACTTCATAACTTCCCATACAATGATAGCACATACATTGCAACAGGATATTAAAGTTTAACAGATCAAGACTTTTAAAATGATACCTCACAAGACATGCTTTGTTTACAACATATAATTATATCACCATGGTAAATATGAGGGTTCCTGGGTGCTGCTTTCAGGCACAGAGTGCCACAATATTATGTACAGTCATATGCCTTGTCTGTGCAGTGTTGTAATGCACCCTCTGGAAGGGTGTACTAACATGTTCTACATTGGTCCATGTAGACCATGCTGGTGCACACTAAACATTTGAAACTGCTCTAAGATATGTAAAAAAAAAAAAAATTATTCCTCCTCTTTCTGTACCTTGACCAGTTCCTAATGTTATTGCATAGCTACTTAAGTTTATTTCATAGCTTCATGAGCAACTTTGTCAAAAGCTTTCTGAAGGGCTGAATAAATTATATATAACATTTCTTTTTGTCCACTATTTTGATGACACTCTCAAGCAATTCTGGGAGATTAGAAATGCACAATTTTCCTTTACAGGAACCATGCTGGTTTGTCCTGTTCATCATATTCATCTAGATGTTTTACAATGCTATTTTTAATTATTATTTCAACCAGTTTACCTATTACTGAAGCAAGGCTTACTAGCCTGTTATTTCTAGGATCACCCCCATCATCTTTATGACTTTATCTACAACACCAGAGTGCTGGAGGGGCAGTAGATTTTATTGACTGCATATTAATGTTAGCATCTCAACATTTCATTTTTAAGTTCCTTCAGAACTCCTGGATACCACTGGGTCCTGATGACTGGTTGCTTTTCAGTGTCTGAGTTTCTTCCAGCATCTGTTTGATGCTCGATCTCTGGCAGAACCTACACTTCCCCCATAACCACTATTTTAAATAAGTGGATCTCCCCAACATTCTCTGTGGTAAAGTCAGATGCTGAGACATCATTTAACTTCTCTTCAGTGGCCTTATTCTCTTTCAGTGCTGCTTTTCCCTTCGGGTAGTCCAGGGGCTCTACCAGTAATATCGGTTCATTATTTTGACCACTAGAAGAAAAATGTGTGGTAATTGCCAGGCTTTACTATTCTCTTTTTTTGAAAACTGGTGGTAGTTTTGCTTTTTTCACTTTCTGGTACTTTCCCATGTGTCCATGATCTTTCAAAAGTAAATCAGTGTTACAGAAAGTTAGCACTGCAGGAATTAACTATGGACTACATATAGTCTGGAACTGCTACCTTCTGATTTTTCGAATATTCCCTTACCTGCTCTTTATCAATAGTTGTTTTCACAGGGTCTCCCTTACTGATTTGACCATACTTCTGCTTGCATATTTTTCTAACTAAACACAGATTTTTAAACAGGAGCTCAGTCTCTCGGGCATTTTTGAGTCATCATTTGACTCCTCATTTTTTAAAGAATGTATTTTCTTTCCAGTACTGCTCTTAAGCCCATAAATTTACATAATGGGCTAAAGATGGGCTCAAACTGCAAATTTCAGATCCAAACCTTTTCCGTATTCAGGCATGGTCTGATTTATGGTGTGAAGATCTGGGTAAATTTCTAATAATGTAAATAGGGTGATGCAAAGGGGCTGAATGCACCTGGATCTGGCTACTGGAGAATTCCTCTGTCTGGGGTGGTTCTCGGCTGTGGTGTATAGCTGCTTCCTATAACACCCCCTTCCTGGTGCCAGAAGAGGGAATGTTGGGTGTGGGTAGGGATGAAGCCAATGCGCTGCTGGGCACATCAATCCACTGTTAGCATACAGTCCATTGGGAACTATTATAAGCTGGCATAGTTTTTAGAATGACCTCCAGGCTCCTCTGAACCATGCTTGCAGTTGGAGCCAGCCTGAGAATCTAGGAGTCAGATCTAGCTCCCTGTCCCTCTGCAGTGTCAGAACACTGCTCAGCACGTCGGAGTATCTGACTCATCTAGCGCTGTAGCAGGCCAGAAAAGAAGTAGTACGTTTTAATTGAACTGCTTTGACTAACAATTTTCAGTGCCAGGAGCTAAGACTCGCTAAGAGTTCTATCTGTTTATAATAAAATAAGTGCTTTAACAATAGGAAGCCTGAATAGAAGCAGTTGTTGTGTGGGATGATATTGAAAACAATGATTGGCATAACATTTCTCTTTCTTCTGTTTCCTATGATGCAAGTAACCCTGGAAGTGCAGGCAAACAACTTTTCCTTGGAGATATTTCTATTGCCCTCCCTGATGTTTTCTTCCAACTTCTAGGATTTTGAGAGTAATTTAAAGTAATCATTATGGTTGGTGAAGACTTGTACTTCTGAAATACTCATTGCTTTTATTATTGTTTTAAATATTTTAGATTTTACTGTGCTTTACAGTAAAATAAATAAATAAACCAAGCTCCTCCATCTGCAATTCTTGGTCAATGTAGTGAAGAGTAGACCTTTCAGAAAGAGAGCATAGCCACCTCACCTGGGCAGTGGGGGCTCTGAGGCAGCTGATTAGCTATGGCAATCTCTGAAGAAACAATTATGCATAAGGCACTCCCTTACCCCTCTGCACAGGATACCTGTGTGATGAATCACAGCACATCACATTCCAGGGTGCAATCCAGACCAGTGAAGGGTTGTTGCAGCTTGCCCTGCCATTTTGGGTGACAGTCAATGCTTTGCTGCTGTAGCTCACAACCTGGGATGCTTAGTCAGCTTCCCAGCATGCAGATTATATCGAGCTTCTTTGTATAGCCATAGCCCTGGTCCAGCAACTCTGATCCCAGCAGTCTGTCAGCAACACTCCAGCCACACTAAGCCCTCCAGAAGCCTGGGTTACTACCTGTAGGGTGACCCCAACACACTCCCTGTTCTAAATTTTCCCCAAAACATGTGTTCTGTGCTATCCAGCTCTTTCCTGAACAGTTCAAATATCTTTGACAGACCGATTTATACCCTCCCCAGACTTGTCTGGTAAACATATTTCCCTTTCTTGTGCAAGTACGTGAGGTGTGAATAATGTCAAGGAATGGTCAAAGTCTTAATTTCATTCTAAAACACCATCCGGTTGCAGCTGAGCTGGCACAGAGAGAGAAGTAATCTACACTTGTTATATAACTGCAGATTAATTTTGCCATCATTCCAAGGGGGAACGAGGGACCATACTGTGACTGTCACAACGTTGTCCCTAGTCTGCTTACTGACCAAGTCTTTATGCAGGCTTTGTGGCAAAGCCACGATCTTGCCCTTAGATGCTCACCAACCTGGGATTTGCTCCTGTTCCCACTTAAATCCATTGAAAAAGTCCCATTGACCTCAGTGACAGCAGGAATGGAAACTTTGAACTAATGCATTGACTGGCATTTGTTTCAGATATGCCAAAACTGGCAGTGGTTAAATATAATTACAATTAGAGACTATGATTTTTATTATTTCTCTCCCCCTTCTGAAGTGTGGAGGTATTTGGATCAGGGTTTTCATTTCTGGTCCATCTCCAATATTAAATTCTTTCTTGTGCTCTTTCAGAGACAACTGTTCCCAATAGATCTTCCCACCTGGAACCCCTCATTGCTGGTTTTAAAACTCTATTGTACTGAGCTGGTGAATGTGGACAGTGATGTATGTTACACACTTGTATTAGTCCCCTGGATTTTTAGGAAAGCGTCTCTTTATTAAGAATAGTAATTATTATGCCTGGGGTGGGTGGGGGAGGGGTCTTTACTTAGCTGATAAGTAACACATGGTTGTGGTCATGACATCATCTTATTGATGTAATATAGATCATGGTTTCCTTTTAAAAAAACAAAACAAAAAAACCCCCAATCCTCCTTGCTGTCAACTAATAGAAAACTATGGTTGAGAGAGTAAAGTTATTTAGAATCAGTCGTGTCAGATTAGTTATGGAAGGGTTGTGTAATAAACTGAATAATCAATAACTGAGCTAATAATGAAACCAGGAATGACACCCTAAGGGAAATAAATGTTCATGTCTGTACAGCCCATCTGCCTCATGAAGTTCACAAGGCTAATTAAAGTCACCAGAGATTTTAGTTACTTCGGGCAGAATTTTGCCTTCAAATCCCATAGACTGGTATGAATTGTTTTTGAAGGCAGAATTTGGCCTTCCATTACAAGACAGCAACTCCAAAAGGAATTTAAAGAGTGTGGCATGAGTATCTGAGGCCAGAATTTGGCTGTAAATCTTTATCATGGATGGCAGAGGCCAGTTACCACCACCACCACGAAAGTGCTTCAATTCATTTCTTGTGGTGTCCACAACAAGGTGCTGTAGTTCATTTGCCTAGTATCTAACCTTGCTACAGATATTACAGAAATCGAATACAGGAAAGAGCAAATATACCCTTTAATTAAATTGCACATTCAGACAGACAAGGATAGAAGCTTTTTCTACAATATACTAAAGATGAGAATTATCTACCTTCAAGCCTAGCTAGCAGAAAGTAAAAGACAGAATTATATTAAGTTTCACTGCAACCATCAGAATAATAGCGAAAGGTCTAAAAGTTAATCACAGAGCAAAAACCTAATAACTAAGAATGAATTACACGAAAGTTCATATCAACACTGAGAAGAAGATGGTCTTGTATTAAAGGCCCCTGCAGTGTGATTCAGAAGATCTAAATTCAACTCTTAGGTCTGCCACAGATAGTCTGTGTGACCTTGGGAATATCACTTTATCTTTTATTTGAAGTTCTCAATGTGCAGAATAGGGATAATGATATTTCCTTTATTCTACCTTTTGTCTGCCTTAGATTTTAAGCTCTTTGGGGCAGGGAGTGTCTCTCACTCTATACACACCTAGCACAATAGAGACCTGATCTTTGCTTTGGCCTCAGGGAGCTACTGTCATAATATATTTAGAGCTCGGTTACCTTAATCACTTGTTTAAAAAAAAAAAAAAAAATCTGGCAAAGGGGCTATTTCTGAATCAAAACAAACCTTTCAGGAAAGTATGGGATCCATTCAGAAAGTTTTAAAAATACACTGGTTGGCCCAGATGAGTTACCTGTTGTCTTTTGGCATGCCTGTGTCTGGTCCCTGACATGGAGAAGCCCATTAATATGAAAAACAATCAGTTAGAACATTAAGTATCTCACAATGTTCAGTTCTGATATAGACAAAAGTGTTGCAAGATTAATCGTTCTGAATTTGTTTGCCTAGCCTCATACAAGTACAGCTAACACTTCCTGGATTAAAGGGCTCAGGGTGAACTGCAGTACTGTCTTCCTCCAGGATGAGTCTGATGGTTCTCAGGATGCATAGGACTAGGAGTTACCTTGTTACCCACTTGCCTCCAGTGAGAGAGAGACTTGCTTGTGCTTGACTGGATGTCAGCTACCTGACACCACCAGCCTGTGAGTTGCCCAAACAATCTCCTCTGGGCTAAGCCAGCCTTACTGTGCTTTGCAGGTTAACAATAGATACATCCCCAGCCCCTTTGAAGTGTTCCCCTTTGTTGACTGAACACTCACAAAAATACCAGGTCAACTGTCCCCAAGGGGACAGCGTACACACCAGTATGTATGATTCAATGTAGGATCAGCACCTAGATTAATACCACAGCACCGAGATATATATTTATAGAGAAAACAAACAGAAGTTTATTATCAAAGTTTAAGATTTAAAAGAGAGAAAGTAAGGATTATGGAAACAAGCGGTTACATATACTAAAAAAGTATAATCTGTTTTCGAGAGGCTAAGTTTAACAGGCTAGCTTTCTGTCTAGTTTTTCCCTAAATGTCTTCTGCAGTGTTTCAGCCAGAGTTGGTTGTGATCCTGTTTTCACAAATGTAATAGAACTGCACAATTACTTCTGAGGTACAAAATAAATGGGGTGCCTTTTGCCTTCTCCTGATATTCCCCAAAGTTCTTTGTCTCCTCCAAAGACAGGACAACCTCTCATGCTTCATTTGCCAGTGTCTGTCACCTTGCTGACTTCACATTCCCCTGTTGATTTCATATGTAAATGGAGCTTCCATTGTGTTGGCTTACAATGCTTAATTTACATATGACTGGAGAAAGACAGGTGAACATGCTTCCTTTGTCTGGCAGAAATGTGTGTGTCAATCCTGCCTTGATACATACTTTAGGAATATATGTTCCTATATATACATATGCCTTACCTGGTATTTGTACATACGGTTCTTCATTATATTGATGCAAGTGTGATCCTGGCTTTCATTTAAAATCTTCTATTACACTCTTTGGTAAACTATAATGTACTTACCGGGATCAGGACATTCTTGTAACCCCACTGCCAGTTAGCACTGAGGGGCTTTAGGGTCACTTAGAGATACTCCACTATGCCATACAAAGGAGAATTATATGTAGAAGGTGACATCCAAACACTTAGCGCCTCCATATGCAGTGTGTCGTCCTAGTTGAATTTTATACTAAATGAACTTTTTTAAAATGAAGATTATGTGGGAGAGGATAAAGCAGGGAAGAGGGAACCTTGTTAAATAGCATAAATGGGTTTCTCTGGCAACCAGCATCAAATTGTGTTGCTATTAGCACACAGCAACTAAGTCTAGAAGTGACTATATTTAGTTTCCAGGTTTGCCATAGCTCATCTTTTATACTTCAATAAGTTTACATATATCTGCACCAAGATAGAAATAATCTACACATCAGATATCAATGATTTTCAGGACTTGTGTTACCAATTTGAAATGGTCTGTCTGGAAGTCCAGCATCACACTTTTTAAACTTTCTTTATTTTTTAAAGGACTTCCAACTCTTTAGAAAGTTTATTAGCCAATTCCACGTTCTGCAATGTAAATTTGGTTTCAGAGTAACAGCCGTGTTAGTCTGTATTCGCAAAAAGAAAAGGAGTACTTGTGGCACCTTAGAGACTAACCAATTTCGTGAGCTACAGCTTATGCTCAAATAAATTGGTTAGTCTCTAAGGTGCCACAAGTACTCCTTTTCTTTTAATGTAAATTTGGCAGCTGTTATGGCTATTTAGGGTCTTGGCTGTCAGTAGGCCTGGAGTTACTCATAACCCTGACTTTTTTACTTTACTTTATTAGCCCAACAATACAGCAAATAGAGCAATGGGAGTGGATTGTCAATAGCATAGCAGCAACATTGTGCTAAGTGTCTTACAGACAGGGATGAGGACAAGATCCTTGCTTATAATTCAATAGACGGCATCAAAGAATGGAAGGGTATACATATTCAATGTTTTCCCAAGTGATTAGTGATTTTTTTTTGCTTCTCTTGAAACACCTTAAAGAGGCCTGATTTTCAGAAAGTGTTAAGTACTCACCCTCTGTATATCAAGCTCCATTAAGTTATCTCAATTTAGGCACCTAAAATCACTAAAATCTTGGCTATCTATATATAATACAGATAGATTGGCTAGAGTAATATTCAGACAAGATAAAAATGATTTAAATATTCTGGAAGAATCTAGTTACAAGGATTTTCTCCTCTTTTCTGATTGTAATTTACAACTTTTATAACTTTTTTTATTATCTGATTTATGTGATCATCTTTTCTCTCAAGTTCACTAGGAGAAGCAATTACTGCAGCTACTCTCAGAATTGTAGCAATTAAGCTAATTACTACAAATCAAATGAAAGGGGAATGACTATTTTCAGAGAAGAAGTAATAATGGATACCACTTTAGGACATTCTCTAATAACTGTTACCAAGGACAGTACAGGTGCAGATTATACATGTATTGTAGTGGTATCCCAAGTAAAAGTAATAGCTTGATTTCCAGTGATTAGCCCATGGATTCATTAAAAATCTATTCGCTTTTAGAATGAACATAATACTTTTAAAATCAAGGGAACAATACCAGTATCCTTAGTCAAATGTAGTAGACACGTGCAAACTTTTCTTGGCTTCCAAACCTCAACTAATGTAACATACCATCCATCCTGCAACATTCCTGCTATTCCAGTACCAAACCTGTCCTTCATGGCAAACTCTGCAGTGGTTTTGTAATATGCAAACTGGAGTTTAGCAGGAGCTCCCAATACTAGTTCTATTTTCCCTTTCTACTAGAACCGGAAAAAACTTTTATTGGAAGGTTTTTTTTTCCAACAAAAAGGGCTTTTGTCCCTGTCACCACAAGAAGACAGACAAGACACCATCAATGAGATTTAACTAAGCAGTAACTTTATTAGATAATGCACTGGGAAACTATCCTGCATTAATTCAGTGTAGGTCATCCTCCTGCATAATCCATTCCACCTGGTGCTGGGCTGTTTTGACCCTCTTCCCCCCAAACAACCACCACCATCATATAAAGTAAAGAGGGTAGGGAAAAGGGGTTGTCTCCTCACTGTACCAGACATTGAGCCCCAACCCTATTCCCTGCATTTAGGAGATGCCCTTTCTAATCTGCTTCCAATTCAGGTTCTTCAGGAGAACTGGATCCCCTGTTGAGTGAATTGCCAAGTTGCAACAACAACAACAACAAATTTTTTTTCAACCTAACCTACCTATCGGGTCTTTGGGCTGCTGAGAAAGGCAAAAAAACACTATCCCTCCCAGGCTGATCTGACAGTGGAAGCTGGGAAGGAAGTTTCCCCTCAAAAGTTGACTAGCACAATGCCCACAGCAAGGCTTAGAAGACCTGGTCTTACTCTAATCACAAGTGGGTGAGCAGCAGGGAGGAAGAGCTTGTAGTTGTAAACTTTCCTATTGGGTGCCTAGGAGCCAATGGGTTTATGAGGTAGCCTTGTGTCCAGCCAACCAGAGTCAGCACTGATTCCTTCTCTTTTAGCCCATGAGGTGGAGGAGTGCCCACAAGGAGGGGTTAAGAGAGACTCTCCTTAAAGGAGCCAAGGGTTTTCTTTCTACTTCAAACACATCTCTCTGAGGCTGCTGGGGAAGGGAAGGCATTGAATTAAAAGAATTTTTGTGTGAAAATGTCTGTTTTGTCACAAAAAATGGAATTTAGTTTGCCAAAACCTGAAAATTTAAAATGGAAAAAAAATCAACCAATTCCATGATCTCCAATTAGGATTGGGATATAATATGGGTATTTAGGCTTTGACTTTGGTGAGCCTGGAGCTGCTGCTGTTTCTGCTTTAGAGCACTGACGTTTTTGTTTTTTTTTAGCTCACAGCAGCCCAACAACAATACAGCAAATAGAGTGAGGTGAGAGGATTATTTGCATACCACTAACATCTTTTATAAAAAAAATACTGTTTCAAGCTTTGTATATCTTCAAAGACCAAATAATCCATTCCTTGTTTTGCTTATATATTAGCAAAGGAATCAATTGTAGTGGTCTCTCACCTACACTGTTTCAAAAGTCTTGTTGCTTTACTAAAGCAAAGACTACAGAGGTTAAAAATGTAGCCATTTATTTAGAATTATATTAATTTTGTGTATTTGGAACCCCTTCTTCTTCTTCTTTCTTCAATGCTTAGCTGAACAGTTGGCCGTAGTGATCTTTCACCGTTTTGTCCGTTCCTGCATGGCCTTAAGGGCTTGACAGCCCAAAGGTCCAACATCGGAAGAGACTTGATGAACCCATGTAATAGGGGGTTTGCCTTTGGGCCGCCTCCACCCCTCGGTTGGTGGAATTTTATCCCAGATGTTACAAGCCACCCGGAAAACGATGTTCGCTGGAATGTCTTTTGGCATTCTCGCAATATGTCCGAAAAGCATAAAGCACCATCTGTGGACAATGGACCAAATAGTCTGTAGACAAGAGTGACCATAAACATCTGCATTACAGAATAAGTCATTCCACTTTATGCCCAATATACAATGTTGGCATTTTGTGTGGAAAGCCTCCAGCTTTGCCCAGTCTGAGCAGCTTAATGTCCATGATTCTCAGCCATACAACAATATGGGGAGGATATAGCTTGAATAGATCCTGAACTTGATTGTCATGCTGAGATGTTGGTTCTATATTCATTGTAAAAGGCCCAAGGCAGATGCCGCAATGCCAATCCGATGGAGAACCTATGTGTGAGAGGAACTGGTGAGTATAGAACCCAAATTGCAAAAGCAGGAGACTAGTTCAATAATTCTATTATTCAAAGAGATTGGAGTCATAGGTGGACCTGGTCCTAAATTTTGCAGCTTTGTCTTTGACCACGAAACATGGAGTCCAACCTTGGCTGACGACTCCTCCTCCTCCTCCTCCTCCTCCATTTGTGTGAATGCCTCATGAAACCTATTGGGGCTCTGTACTAGAAGAACAATGTCATCAGTGTGGTCAAGGTCTGAGAGCAAGAGATCACCAATCTTAATGCCTATGGACCTGACAGAATGCTGCATTACAAAATCCATTGCCTGACAAAAGAGTACGGGGCCAAGACGCAGCCCTGTCTGACACCAGATACTGGTGCTGGTATCCAATTCCCCAGACATACACAGACAGTGGTTCCATTATGCAGCTCTTTTTAATCAAGTCCAGCAGAGTGGTAGGGAGACCTATGCCCTTTTTAGGGCGTTCCATAGCATGCCATTGTCAACTGAATTGAACGCAGCCTTAAGATAAATGTATGCTATGTGCAGGGGCTTCCTGAACTCACGGTATATCTCTGACAACAAGCGAAGAGCCAAAATGGCATCTAATGTGGACCTGTTCCTTGTAAAGCCTGACTGCTGGGGACGAGGCTTCTGATTTCAGCAGAGTCTCCAAGTATGCCAGCAGAGCATGCACAAACACCTTTCCTGGAATAGACGGCAAGGTGATTGGCCTGTAGCTCTTGTATTCACGGCGCGGTCCCTTGCCTTTTATAAAGTGAGATCACAACACCGTCCTTCCAGGCAATTGGCAAGGTTCCAGTTCTCCACACCAGACAAAAGATGGCCAGAAGTGCTTCTGCTCTATTTGTTTGTTGCAACCCCTGGGGGAGAAAAAGTAGAATTGACTTTTTTTTTTTTAATGACTATTTTGCCCAAATCGGCTGTGTCGTTCTATGATATACATTATGGATCATAGAAATATAGGGCTGGAAGGGACCTCAAGGTCATCTGGTCCTGCATCAGTTCAGGGGGCTGGATTAAGTATACCTAGACCATCCCTGACAGATGTTTGTCTAACTGGTCCTTAAAATCTTCCAGTGATGGGGATTCCACAACCTCAGTTGGAAGCCTATTCTAGTGCTTAGCGATCCTTATATCAAGAAAATTTTTCCTACTATCTAATCTAAATCTCCCCTGCTGCAGATTAAGCACTTTTTGTCCTATCATCAGTGGACATGGAGAACAATTGATCACCATCCTCATTATTATAATAAACACTCTTTCAACACATCAAAAGCTATCGGGTCTCCTTTCAGTCATTTTTTTCAAGAATAAACATGCCCAGATATTTTTTGCCTCTCCTCATAGGTCAGGTTTTCTAAACCTTTTTATCATATTTATTGCTCTCCTCTGGACTCTCTCTAATTTGTTCACATCTTTGCTAAAGTGTGGTTCTCGGAACTGGACACAGTAATCCAGCTGAGGCCTCACCAGTGCCAAGTGCAGCAGCATAATTACCTCCTGCGTCTTACATACAACACTCCTATTAATACACCCCAGAATATTAGCCCCCCCCCCTTTTTTTTTTTTTTTTGCAACTGTCTCACATTGTTGGCTTATTCAGTTTGTGATTCACTATAACTCCCCAATCCTCTTCTGCAGTATTACCATCTAGCCAGTTATTCCCCACTGTGCAGTTGTGCATTGGATTTTTCCTTCCTAAGTATATTGCTTCGCTCTGTCTTTACTGAATTTCATCTTGTTGAATTCAGGTCAAAACTTCAAATTGTCAAGGGTTTTGGTTTTTTGTTTCTGTTTTTTTAATTCTAAGCCTATCCTCCAAAGTGCCTGCGATGCCTTCCAGCTTGGTGTCCTCCCAGGTTTCATAAGCAAACTCTCCACTCGACTCTTTATAAGTCGTACCAGGAAAAAGCAGCTTTTGTAGAACGAAAAATTAAAGTACAAAATAAAATGTAATGAGAAAGGGGAAAAAATGAGGCTCAGATCCACAAAGGCACTTAAGCATTGCAATGCTTGACTTTTAGATGCCTAGAAAATCTCTTGAACAGTGGGATCTACACAGCCCATGTTAGGTGCCTAGGCTCCCTATAGAATGCAGGGGGAGAGATCGGTGCCTAAGAATGGGATTGACAAAAGCCAACATATTAGAAGGTGAACTGCCTAAGCTACCGATGGGAGATGCTGAGAAGAGGAGTGTATGTCAGGGACTTGGTGCCTAACTCTGCACTATGAGGTGGTGCCTGTCTCTGCAGGGAACCGCTCTGCTGGAGTCAGGCAGCTTAGGCACCTAAGCTGTTTCTTGTAAGAATGAGTTAAGCAGGCATCTAACTCCACACAAAACAGTTGGGAGGCAGGCCAGGGAGGAGGGGGAGGCAGCTTCTTTTATAACCTTTAGCCCAATGGTTGAAGCACTCACGCTGAGTGTAACTCTCATGCTGGGTATTTCCCGCCTCTGCCTAAGGAAAAGGATTCCCACATCTCAAGTGGGTGCCCTAAACATTAGACTAAAGAGCGATTCTTAGTCTTTCTCTGGCGCAGTTAATGTTTGTTTAATTAAAGTGGAACGGCTTCAACAGGAGAGATTGAGGGACACCCACAGAATATTTCATAGTCCAGTGACTAGGGCATTTGACCTAAGAGGTAGGGAACCCCTGTTCGAATCCCTTCCCTTCATCAGGCACATCCTCCCACATCTTGGGTGAGTGCCCTAACCACTGTGCTAAAAGTTAAAGGGAGTCGTCCTCTCCCCTCTGCTCCCACAGCCATTTTGTGTAGAATTAGGCATGCTCAGAGGCCAACTACCAGAAAAGGCCATGCAGACACAATACACGCTCCTCTATGTTCCCATTTTAGTGGATGGCTTTGGGGCTCAGGCTAGACATAAGTGTCTAAGTACCTAGAGTGTGCATGACCAGAGGCAGAAAGGCACCTGAGAAATTTTTATTGCAAAAATTGAGGCACTGAATGAATGTAGGTGCCTACAGGGTTAGGCGGCAGCTAAGTGGGAGTACTGTGAATCTGAGTGGTGCCTAAATTTGGGGTTTAGGCACCTATATTCATTTGTGAATCTGGGTCTGAATAAGTCCTTATTGTCCTGCCACAAAAAGGAAACCAAAATTTATTCCTTTAAGAGATTTCTTCTTGTTGTTATATCCCATTACCTCATCTTCCTTTTCTTTGTTGTCTGTCTTCTTTGGAGGGGGGGGTGGGTGGGTGTGTGTGTGAGAGAGAGAGAGAGAGAATTGAGAGTTGGAGGGAAGAAGGGTGAAGCAGATGGCTGGAAGATTCATTGTCCCTTGATCAAATGATGAAGCAGGTTAAAATTCAAATCCAGGCAAGGAAGGGAAGGATACTGGAAATGCCTGCTAGGGTTACCAGACCCAGTCACTTCAGTAGAGAAATTAACTGGATCCATTTTGCAATTGAACCTTAAAGATGGTTTGATTTAAATATCGAGCTGCTATTTGATTCATTCAGGACCTAATATTGTAAATTTCTAACGTGAAGGGCCTTAATAGCCCCGAATTTTCTGACATTAAGGATCCAAAGTGGATTCTTTAAGGAAGCAAGGAAAATGTACTTTTGATGTGGCAAAATTGTGACCAGATCACAAATGGACATTGCAGTTGAGCAGAGCTTTTTAAAAAGGCTCTGTGCTGTACCCAGCTAATTGAGATGATTGCACCCAAACAAAATAGTTACAGTGTGAACTAGAACAGTATTTCTGACTGATTTTATATCATCATTTAATTACCTGCATACAAAGTGCCTGGAGCATTTTTTTACAATCTTGACTAACATCTAATCTACAGGGAACTGCTGTTCTTCAGTAAGTTCCAAGTCCTTGAAAATGAAGCAAGAATGATAAAACACATTCAACATGTAGTGACGTCATGTGCGTCTGAGAGGCTCCACTTATGATCTCCTTGCATGTGGTTTCCTATAGAATAGAAGGCAGTTCAAAGGTTGCCATAGTTGCTGATGGTACTTGTTGTGTAGCAATGCAAACCCACAGAAAAGAAGATCAAACTGAGTGGGTGTGGGATGTAAACTAGAATATGCTAACCCAACAAAAGCCTGTAGAAGAAAATGGGATTATGATTAACAGGTTTATGGGTGGTGGTTGTTTTTTATGACCCACCATTCCCTACTATTAATGGGTTTGCTGTGAATTTTTCTACCTGTCGCTTCATTCCATTTAGGTTGTTTCACCCTCTCTATGCTTGCCCTGCCATTCTGTAACACTGTTCCAGAGGAAGTCAGCAGCCCTCTCCATATGGATGCCTGGGACTCTATTTCAATAACTTCTTCCAAATGCATTGCCAAGTAACTATGTCAAGGGAGATGGTCACAGAAGCCAATTCAGGTAGAACTTTTATTGGCAGCATAATGGAAAAAGAAAGCAGTAAATGTATATGGGCCTAGTGGAAAGCATTGCAAGATAACCACTAATCTTACTTGCAAAATATTAAGACCCACAGAAGGGTGAAAAGTTGTGGGGTTTTTTGTTTTGTTTTGAGGTGGGTTTATCTGTTTTGTGTGTTTTGTGTTGGCTTGTGTGTGTGTGTGTGTGTGTTTTGTTTTGGCTTTGACCCTTTTCAAGGACAAGCATAATGCATTACAGGCTTCTGGCAAGTAGTGTCTTACTAGAGAACAGTGTGTACCTGTGTATTAGCGCCTACCCCACTTACTGTATTTGTAATGTACTAGCACCTAGATACAATGGCCCCATTATGCAAGGTACTGTAGACACATGTAGTCAAAGGACAATCCTTGCCCAAGAAAACACTTACAGTCGAAGGAAGGAGACAACAGGACATTTTATAGGCTTTTCTTATGTGTGGAGGAGAGCTCTGACTTTCTGGAAGGCAATGTCCAGAATTGGGAAAATACTGCAAAGTCATCACTCACTGAGGTATTTAGAAGTATTAATTATACTTAGGACCATTTGGACTCTCATCCGAGTGGATTAAAGTATGTGGGAAAATATTAGGTCAGTTTCTAAAGAAGACTGTTGTCGTCACTCACCTTGATCTTGTCTACTACCTGTTCTACAGGGAAAAGGATTGGTTGAAAAGGTAGCAAGTATTACTAGACAGCTCTTTTCTCTGCTGAAAAAGGCCTTAGAGGGCTCTTTGTACCATTTCCAATTCTGCAACCCTTGCTTTAGGTTTATGGGTTATATGGTGGATTTCAAATCCTGTGGTTGGTTTTAAAACCTTATCCTTATGCCTCTTATTCCCTCCCCCATCCTTCAACTCTACAGACTCAAATATCTATTCCCTTAAAACTCAGGATGTGGCCAAGTAACCAAAAGTTTGGGGTTATCATTTGCTTCTGTTGGTCTCTGAATATTTATGGTACATCATGCATAGTTCCAGAATGTGTTGTCGCCTTCTGATGATGCTTTAGAAAGATTACTCATATTCCAGTCATAACTGATTGCAGACCCATGCAACACATGCAGTTCTACATGGCACTTTTTTTTAACTCTATACACTTGCCATGAATAAATTGTTTACTGACTGCTCTGTCCACAGACAGTTTCTCACATCCAACAACTTGCAGATCCTTGGAAAAGTTTTAAGACCAGCTCTAGATTCTAGTACAGATATTGCTAGCACAGGATCTCCACCTCCAGTTGCTAAGGACTTAGGGCCATATGTATAAAGATCCTTCATTTGTGGGGACACAATTTTGCATGCCCAAAAAACATTTTTAGCACTATTATTACTTTTGTGTGAATTTTGTTGCATTTGCTAACACTGGATTCCATCTGCCATCATGCTGTCTGTTAATTTAGCTTTATTAGGGGGTCTCTAATGTTCCTCATAGTCTTCTCTAGCATCAGCAATCTAAATAACTTCATGACTTCTGCAAATTTTACCATTTCCCTGTTCATGTTTTTCTAGATCATTATTAATATTTGTTTGTATATTTCCTACTGTACCTACAGGAGGTAATAATGTTCACTGTATAAAAGTGGAGGTCAGGTTTTGAAACTTAAGACTTCTCTAAAGCACAATTTTTTTTTAATTTCTTTTTTTTTGTTCATGAATATTATCAAGGATAACAAGGCCAAAGAAGATAGGAAATAATCATGTTACTTCAAACGTAATAGGCAGGGTGAGATGATTCAGTTTAAGATGAAAAAAGGAAACTAATGAAAGTCTGAGGTGAAGACATAAATGTGGCTGATTTCCTAGTTTCATAGTCACCCAATCATTGAAACAGACAAACCTGCTAAGTTGCAAATAGAAGATAATGCTATACTGGAAATGTTCTGGCAAAAAATGGGAGATGCCTGCTGGGAAAGTAAGTTGCTGCTTTATTAATCTGGTTTTAAGAGACTGGCATAACATTCCTGCATTTCAGAGAAGACTGTAGATATGATTGTGAATGCCCAGTGCCAATGGGCATTTTAGAAATCTATGTAGTTATTGTCATCCTCATTATTACTATCTTCCTATGGCTGCAACATCGTAAATGTGCTGTGGGAAGGATTGGTGTTAACCCAACAGTTAGCCCTGTATGTACAGGTGAACACTGACCCCACTCCTCTACTTCCTTCATTATCTAGTGTGTAGAGATTGTCATCCTACCTGAAACAAAGACTCGGACACATTTCCATGGGTGGTTAAATTATAGGCTCAAAAGAGATACATAATGCCATGAAATCCAACCTCATTAAATGGAAGACATGGCCTTAACTATAGGCATAATCCAACTCCCATTGAAATAAATGGAAAGACTCGTGTAGACATTACTGGAATTGGGCCAGGACCTAAATCCCAGAATAGGCAAATATTATTTAGTCATAGTACGGGATTCGATTCCAGATCAATAGTACCAACAGTTGAAGTCCAGCTGTACTGAGATTGGTGACAAGTATTCTGAATCACCTAGACTATGAGAAATAGAACTACCAGGGTAGCCTATAGGAAGTTTCACCACTCTGGGGTGAAGTTGGGTTAGGGTTAGAGTGCGAGCCTGCTCCAAAGAGCTCTGTTTTGTAAGGAACAGTAACGGGTAAAGATGAGAAACTGCCCAGTCCCTGGAGTCCAGCACTCTAGCACAGTAATGCATGATAATGGAAAAACACTATATGCCAATGCTTCCTAAACTGTGTGCCATGGTTCCATGATGTAGCCACAAAGGGCTTATGGGAAAGCTGCAAGTGTTGATGGTATTTCTCCTAATTATGTATGATTTACTTACACATGTTGTTCAGCTATGATAAAATGATCAGACTACGATTTTCATTTGGCTCCTCATTGAGGTGTGAGTATTTCAGTGATGATTCTAATCTGTTTCAGATGTATCATTCTAATCTGTATTTCTTGATGTCTTCATGATGAGAGGATATTTGTACCATTTATAATAAGACGTATGCATTGGATTATATATTTCACAGGCTGCCAACTTGATTTCATGAGTCTTGGAGGGCTTAGTCTGTTAGGGATTTTTCACAACCTTCTTGCTGCTCTTGATTGATGTTTGTTTTATGACCTTTGCATTGGCAGATCTGTTTGCATTGTACATTGTTTCTGATTATTCACTGTTGTCTGTCCCTCCCTCCCACCATGGGGTACCATTGTATTATAAAAACACATGGTACGAGACCATTCCTTCCTAGAAGAGAGAAATGTGGAGAGTTATTTAGAAAGATTATTAAAGCAGCTAAAGAGTGAAAATCTTTCTACAAGGTATGGCCTTCCTTTGCAGAAATCAAGAGAGAATAACATCACTTGATGGAGCAGTGAATTAAAAACACTCCTTGTAAACCAGAATGTGCCCCTCCTTTGGGATCCACTGAGAGCAGTGCAGACATGTTTTATGCAGGCTATTATAATCCCTGCTTGGATCATGGCAGAATCTTGAGACTCCATATCCCTGTTCTGTAAATAAGTCAATGTTATATGGTGCTTGTTATTGTCCATCCATGGTTCCAGAACTGCGTACCAATTCACCACCTTCACAATTTAAAAAAGTGAGCTTCATTTCAGCCACCTAGTGGGCACTTGAGTAATGCTTTTTTTCTATTACCTTTTGATTTTTCACACATGGAGGTGAAACGTTTGAGCGGAGATAAAAGGCCTGAATCTGCTCCCATAGATTCATCCATGCCCTAGGGCCTTTGCACCAATGAGGCTGGCACAAAGGAGCTGGTGTGTGTCAGTCAGTCTGTCTGTCAGACCTTGCAGCAAAAATCCCCAGCACATGGCTCTTCTGCACCATGTACGAACAGCATCCCTAGGCACAGATTAGGCTGGAGCAGGGGTAGGTTAGAAGTGGCACATTGAGTGCAGTTGGGCGCAGCTGCACCTCCAGTGTTTCTGTACGCCTGAAATGATCCATAAGGGACAATGAAGCAGATTGCAATTTAGGACAGCCCTGACAGCTGCTCTAGTCTGTGCTGAGGGCCAAATTAGCTTTTCCCTGAACAGATAAAGCGTAACCTGCCTTTCCTTATCCCTTGCCTGGCAAATCTGCCCAGTAATGTGCAAATCAGGGGTAACTGTGCGAAAGTCAATGAACTGGCACCACTGTAAAACTGGTACAAGAGAAACCAGAATCCATCCCAGAATAGTGTTCTGCTTTTTTCCCTAAAAACCAGCCTTCCATATCTCCTCCTAGAGTTATAAGGTCCTCCCATTCTTTAACACAACCACCCTTGAAGCCTTGAGGTTCAGGCACTATGCTCACTATCTGTTTTCAGTGGTCGGTAATTTTGACAAACTCTAACCATTCCAGCTGCAATTTTCCATGCCTGCTCTCAGCCTCAGGCTGAACTTCTTTTTGCAAGTTTTGAGCAGAACTTTAAGCGCAAAGTTATTAGACAATAGGTAGTTTTGCCAATGTTTAAAGGAATTGTCAACCCTTTCCAGGCAAGCTGATCATTTTGGATGAAAATCGAGTAGGCAAATTCCTGTCTTCTCGGTTTTATAATTAATCATCTTTCTTTCCCCTTAAATTTAACTGTCATTGAAATATAGGTAACTGGAATTTGGGGAGATGTGGAGGTTGTGATGTGTAATGTCCCTTGTAATGTATGCATGATGTGTTATGGGGCTGTAATTCTGGATTTAGTAGTCAAGATATCCATTCTTTTTATCCTGCTTTAAAAAAACTTTTTCTAAAAGGAAATAAAACCTTATGGTACAGAAGTCTTTGTAAGGACTAAGGCTTTCTATAAAGCAATTTATGGGGTTTCTAACCCCTTAGCTCTTAGCAACACAAAATATAAAATCTGAAGGCATGCAAACATTTCATGTCTCCTACCTATCTGAATTCTCAGATGTGGAATCTGTTCTTTACTAGCCTGTCCAACCAGCTGGCAGAAGGGTAGATTTCTGCAGTGTAAAATCAGTATACATGTCTGTGAAAGATTGTCAAATGCTTGATCAAAACACTGCAACAGTGATTGAGTCCCTTCAGGCTATGTAGTTCAGTGACCTAAATTTTTAAGGGAACATTGTAGCAATAGTTAAAATAAGGTCATTGATATTAAAGTGTGGAATCCTATTTGCTCACAATCTGGCATCAGTGGGGCCTGATAAACAACACTATCAGCAATGCATTGCTATGAATATGAACGAAGAGTCATCTGAGATGTTACAGGAGAGTAATAGATATTTTTGAGAGAAGCAGCTGTGTTAGTCTGTGTTTGCAAAAAGAAAAGGAGTACTTGTGGCACCTTAGAGACTAACGGACTTATTTGAGTTTGGTGACAGCGAGCATGATTAATATAATCATTACGAGAATCCCATGAAGGCGGGAGGGTAGATAGATTGGAAGAGAACAGTAGGTAAATGGAGAAAGACATCGCATGAGGGAAAGGACCTCATAGAACGGTGGTCATCAGAACCTTCTTAGGCAACAGCGTCCGGAGACTTAGCTAATCTTTTCAAGGTTTGGAGGGTCTCGGTTTCCAGTCCTTTATATTCGAAGAGCGACTGTCACCTCCAGTTCTGGAGAGTATGTCAGCATAGGTGGAAGTGAGCTGTAGCTCATGAAAGCTTATGCTCAAATAAATTTGTTAGTCTCTAAGGTGCCACTAGTCCTCCTTTTCTTTTTGCAGATATTTTTCTGCTGCTATGCAGAAAATCAGTTACACTATTGGAACCATCTTTTTTGATACACCAAAAGTTCTGCCTTCGTATTGGCTACCAGAGCTTTAACACAATACTGGGGATGTTTAAGAAGTTGTATAGTAAGTCCATGCCCATGTAATGTTATGGAACTGAACTTTCTTTAAAGTGTCCGATTTCCCTCAGAGCGCCAGTGGGCGGTGCTCATGCACAGAGTAGGCAACTTTCTTAGCCAACTTCACTTGCAAAATGCATTCTGTCTCAAGCCATTTAAAATATTTGGGTGTCTTTATCCCAGCACTTGAAGCTCTTCTGGACCAAATTACTCCCTGGCATAACTCTATTGATTTCCTTGGAGTTACTTTAGGGCTAAATTTCACCTACTGGATGCAGTACAACTGGCCAGACTGAATGCCAAAAATGGCTATATCCAGTGCATTTAATTTTAGATTTTTCTTGGGTGATCTTTTATCAACTGTCCTAAAGATTTTCAGCCATAGCTATAGGAGACAAATGCTATTTAATTCTCTACTGTATCTGAAGAAATGTTAATTTAAACTTCTGAACTGCTTATCCCAATCCCAGCAGATGTATATAGTATGCCTGACAGTACTCTACTTAGATCCCAAAGAGACAGCAGTGTTTCAGAGCTAAATGTAAACGTTTCATTTTAATATTCCACTGATGCTCTTTTTCTTTGTCCTTCAGCTATTGAGGCATATCAGCACTGCACAAATATTGTTAAAATAACTGCCTACACTAACGTCCAAATGAATCAATCTCTCCTCTCACTCAGTTAAACTGAATATTACAGCACAGCAGGAAAAGATGGTTTTATCTTAGTGTAAGCAGTGTCAGGATGAGCTCCACCCTGACATCTGGTGGTGAGGTGTGGCAAGTTGTGGAAAAGAATTTCAGGGCCGATCTCATTTGCATAGGCAACCCACCCCGCCTAGCATGAGGCCATAGCTGCCCAAATGGTCACTTTGGCTGCTGTGGGATCCCCAGTGTCTCTGTTATTGGGGCAGGAAGAATAAATTTTTATTACCCTGATTATGGGAACTGTGCTTGGAACTGTACTTGGCCTTTTGTTATGATGGAGGGACTCACCATCAACTAAGTAGCACTCGCTAGGCAAGGGTCATGGGTTCCAAAACTCTGTGAATTGAGAGAGGCTGGGGACAAGTATTAATACTTGGTGGCATGGGCCCCTTGGTGAGGCTTGGTGTCCCTTACATGCTAATTACACTTCCTCCTCTCTCTCTACTGTGGAATATCAGAGCTAATTTTGATTCCATTAGAAGTCTAGTTACAGGCTGCTGAGCTTACTTTGGGCTAATGGTGTATCAGCACTGAGGCTCCCCTACTACAAGCTGAATTCACCAAAGAGCTGAACTGACAAGAGCTGAAATCACTGAGCTTTGTGTTAAGTAGTGGGGGAGCCTGAAGATATATTGTGGAGCAGTTTGCGGGACGGCTGGAGTGCCTTGTGGACAGGCTGCTGGAGCAGTTCGTGGGACGGCGGGAGCTGCTTGTGGGCCACAGAGCAGAGCCGAGCAAAGCAGTTCGTGGGGCGGCTGGTGGAGCGGAGTGGAGTGAAGGCCTATGGAGCTGTGGGGCGGTCAGCTTCAGATCATGTAAGGTGCCCCTTACCTCTCTTTCCTCCCCTTCCCCCCCCCCCCCCAATCTCCACCCAGGTTGGGAGGTAAAGCTCTGCAGATAAACTTTCGAACTCTGGGGCTGCCCTGACCAGGGACAGAGACTTTGGGGTCATTGGACTTTTGGGACTTTGGGTGATTTGGGGTTGCTGGACTCAAGAACCAAAGGGAAAGGGCATGCCCCAAATTCGCTTGGGATGGGTTTTTGCTCATGGGTTGTGTTATGAATCCTGTTGGTGGTGTTTCCCCAACATAATGCCACATTGTTTCTCTCTGTTATTAAAAGGCTTTTGCTACACTCAGGCTATGTGCTTGCGAGAGGGGAAGTATTGCCTCTTGGAGGCGCCCAGCGGGGGTGGTATATATTTGTCCCAGGTCACGGGGTGGGGGCTCGAGCCAGTTTGCATTGTGTTATTGGAATGGATCTCCTAGATATTGAACCCGGCCCTTGTTGCTGCCAACTCGGACGGGCAGAAGGGTTACATTAGAATCTAGCTTTTCACTTCAGTGCTCATGGCTGGATGAAAGTTTCATAAACATTTCAAACTTTTTTGCCCTATGTTGTATGTCCTGACAACATTTCAAATAGCGCCAGATATTGAGGCCACTTTCTGCCAGGTCCCACAGATACAGCCATTACTTTTCAATCTTGCAAAAACAATAAGAATGACAGGCATGGAATATATATTTCTGTAAACTGTCTTTATTTTTGATTGACGCTTTTGAGAGAAGTTAATTACTTTCAGTTAAGGGGGAAAACTTTTTTGCAAAAGCTTTAAAGTTTAGGACCAAATTTTGCCCTTCGTACTGTGTAAATCCTACTACAGTTAGTGTGTCAAGTCCTGCTCATTTAACTTATGCAAGAAGTCCTGAATAGATCGCCCTGAAAATACTTGGGTGAGCAAAGTGACTAGGATTTGGGCCAGGCAGGAGATGTTCATTCTCTCCCTCTCCCCACCTCTTGTCACTCATATTACACTCATCATATATTAAGTTGTATCAGTGTAATCATTTGTATTTATGCTGCGCTTTTAACAGACTCACCTGCACCACTAATCTATCTTTCTGAGATTATGGGCTTGTCTACAAGGGGACATCCAGGAAAGTTAACTAAAGATGTGACTTTTAAGTGGATTAGTTAAACGGCATTAAATCCCTGAACTGTTGTTCAGAATTTGGCCTTAATTTGGCTTTGTTTAACTCTCTCTGTGAACTAAGTGAAACCAAATTCAGGCCACTTTAATTCTGAATGAGGGATATCACATGGGTTTAATGCTGTTTAACTAATTCACTTCCCATTCACACTTTCATTTAATTCAGATTAATTTTCCTGAATGTTCCCATGTAGAAAAGTCTTTTGAGAAGCTTCAGCACTTGAAATTTCTTTTTTAAAAATCAACCTGCCAAAAAGATTCTCCCTCCCCTCTCCCACCCAAATACGGAACTACCCACCACTCCACTCCCTCCTCCCCCAAAAAAGTATCCCAGTCTGAGGTGAAGACCATGCAATATTTAGTCCTACTCCAGTAACAGATTTAAGGTCTAATATTTCACAAGTTACCAACTGGAAAGGGGAGATTGTCATCTTCTGAATGGGACATGCACCACTTTTTTCTAATCATGGACAGGCCTGAGTTATGAGGTTTTAAATCATTACATCTTTCTGTATATGAAAGCTGTATTAGGTCATTTGTGAGGTGGTTTTGGTTTTTAATTTAGAATTGACTGGTTCAAATTTTTCTCTTCCATTGAACCCTGTATAATTGGTCATCCTGCAAGATGCTGAGCAGTCTGGTCCTAATCTAAACAGCACTTAAGCATGTACTTAATTTTAAGCATGTGAATAGGCCCATGCATTGTCGTCAATCCTTTGATGTCAATGGTTGGGGCATGCATATAGGGAGGGAACAGAATATCAGAGATTAAATCCACCATGTTCATGGTGATATAAGGGCACAATTGTGCAGTCTTTTTTGTCATTTGTATTTGTGTGTCATATAACACTAAGCACATTGTCAGTATCTTAAAAAAAACACATCATATTCTAATGCATAGAACATATACAGTATAATAATACTCTTAATTTCTGCTGCACTGGAAGAAGGGCAAATTTACAATAGACAATCTAGTTTTTTATATACCTAAATCAAATCCCTCATGAGAAATTTTTGGACTCCACACTTCAACATGTTGGCCTTCGTAAATTTATTTTATCAACAAATGTTTACTAAAGAGACCGATATCTTTTCTCTGTCCACTTTGGCCCTGACTTGTATTGACATACATCAACTTGTAATTAATTTTGTTTCCTTTTCGTCAAAAGTCCCTGAGAGCCTATGTTTAGCTGTTTCATTACTACAACTTCAAGTAGGATGTCTGAAAGTAATTTTCTCCATCGCTATAAAAGCTCTATTAACTAAGACCTTATTGTTATCACCATTTCATGAGGGAGTCTCTCTTCACTTTTAAATGGTTTGCCCATCTATCAACTTTTATATCGCTCTTAAATGCTGGATCTGAATCAATGGCCTCATTTCCAAAGTAATATAGTGGTGCCACTATAGGGGCAGTGTGCCATGTAAAGCCCTAATTAAAAGGGTTTAGACCGTAACCATAAGCATAAAATGTCACTCCATACTGAAACCCAGTATACAAAAAAAGAAAGCACTTTACAAACAGTGGGATTTAGTGTACTGAACATGCATCGTGCCTGATTTTAAATGGACAGATGGAGCTGTTTTGCCCTATCAGGGCAATAATTCACAAACTATTAAGTATTTACTTGATAGACTGTAATGGCTTAAATCCACTGTTAAAAAGGAGCCTATAACTCATTACTGTACCTTTAAATTAATGCACAGTGGACTCTTGGGTGTGATGGCTTCTTTGATAAATAATAATCCTCGCTTCTAAACTGGTATGTGTATTTAAAAATTTAATGTACGAATTTCGTAACAGGGCTTTAAAACACCTAACCAATGCACGGTATTTTGTAGATCCTAAAGCTACAAAAGCCTGAATAGTGAGTGTCATAATAGTGACTCAGAGCCAGCTTGGGAAAAGGGCCCTTCCTTTACTACAGGACCAACCCTTAGCTCTGTACTTAAGGAAACCATGAGTTAATGGGGGAGGAGGGGATGCCAGCTGTAAGTGTGGAAGACCTTAGCTTTTTTTCTCTCATTTGTATCATAAAGAGAACCAAGATTCTTAAACCCCCAAAACTGTGACATGTGGAGAATGTTAGTGGGATGAGCCTCATCCTGGGTCCGTATGGACAGGTCCATGCAGATCCCCATTGACTTCATTGGGAGACTATGGAGTCACAGGGGTTCACGCACACAGCCTTCATGGCCCTGATCCTGCAACTCATTACGTGTTCTTGCCAACAGGGACTTTCGGGCACCTACCTGTCAATGCTTTTATTTGTCTTAACTAAAAAAAGTTAATAACTAAATCATGGATTGGGTGGGGCAGAACTGAAACTGCATTTCTTCTCACACAGCCAGAATGGGAACCTCATCACTTCTTGCTTGCATTTATTATTAAACCAAATTAGTTATGGAAAGCACGTAAATGTTCATTTTTCTTCATTTATGTAAAACACGAATCATTCTTGCTTGTTGTCACCTATTTCAGCATTCACTGTATGAGTCATGTGTGTCATCAGGTTGCAGTCTATTCCCATTATAGCACTATCTTCCAATAGGGTCAACCCCATTTGCAAATTCTTAGTTGGATCCTCATTAGTCTTTTCCTTGTTCTCCAGAATTATTTTTCTTTACTAGATAAAACACTCAGAAGCGTCATAGAATAATCTTACCTTCAGGGGATTGTTTCCTCTTTCTGGGCATTTAGTGACAGACAGTGTCATGGCCTAACAAAATCACATCTCTTAATGCAACTATCAACAAGTTCTTACAAGGTCAGCCAGGCGCTATTTGAGCCAGATGCTGCCCTTTAGAATTAAAAATGAGACCTCCACTGTAAGATAGGAAGGATGGTCTTTTGATTAAGGTGCAGGACTGGGACTTGGTAGATAGGGGTGCTCTTCCCTCCTCTGACACAGACTGCCTGGTGATGTTGGGTCTGAATCCTGGAAAGCAGTGTCTCTGAAAAAGGACTTAGGGGGTCATATAGGGTCTGATCTGTCTCCTACTCATACCTGAGTAGTACTTAACTCCGCAAGTAGTTCCACTGCATTTTCCATAATTAAGAGCTAGCTTGTGCTCTCGTGTAATTGTTAGAGCAGGGAAGCAAGACCCCACTCAGTCCTTTGCTTGGCCTACTTGGTTCTTCAGTGTGGGTCCAATGTGAAGGCCTTGTTCTTTGAATACTCCCACTACTTGCAATGGGGAGAGCCTTGCTGTGCCTCCTATTCACTGGATGGAGTAACTGACCAGATGTGAGAGAGGAAATAATCTGCACCTTTTCAAGGGATGCAGCAATTTATCTTCTCTCCTGCCCCCTGGAATGAGATGGGAGGAATTCAGACTAGAAGAGGAACTATTAGATCATCTAGTCTGACCTCCTATGCAACACAGGCTACAGAATTTCACCAGTTACCTCTGCACTGAGTCCAATAATTTGTGTTTAACTACATGAACCTTGCAGAAAAACAACCACGCTTGATGTGAAGACATCAAGAGCTGAAAGATCTCCCACTTCCCTTGGGAGTTTGTTCCCATGGTTAATCACCCTCACTGACCTTTCGTTTTGTTTTTGTTGGTTTGTTCTGTGTGTGCCTTATTTCTATTTTGAACCTGCCTGGCTTTAATTTCCACCCCTTGGTTCTTGTTATGCCTTTCTCCCTTAGATTAAAGAGCTTTGTAGTACCTAGTATTTTCTTCCCATCAAGATACTTAGACACTGATCAACTCACCTCTTAATTGTCTTTTTGATAACCTAAGCACATTGAGCTCTTTAAGTCTCTCACTGTAAGGCATTTTCTCCAGCCCTTGTTTTGGGTTTTTTTTTGGGGGGGGGTCGCTCTTTTCTGCGCCATCTTTAATTTTTCAGCACTCTTTTTCAACCATGGACAAACTGGGTGCAGTTTTCCAGTATCAGTCTGGCCAAGGCCGAACACCGAAGTAAAGTCACCTCACTATTTCTACCCTCCTGTTTATACATCCAAAGATCACATTCTCCCTTTTTGATACACACTGGGAGCTCATGTTGAGTTGCGTGTCCTATATGACCCCTTAAGTCCTTTTTCAGAGACACTGCTTTCCAGGATTCAGTGCCCTATTCTGTAGGTATGGCCTACTTTCTTTGACCTAGAGGTATGACAATGCATTTGGCTCTATGAAAATGCATTTTGTTTGAATGGGCCAAGCTTACAAAGCAATCCAAATTGCTCTGTATGACTCCCCTACCCTTGTTGTTTACCAATCTTTTTGTGTAAGCCACAAATTTTTTAAGCAGGTTTTTTTTTCTTCTTCTTCTTCCCAATTCTCAATGAAAATAAGTCTCAGTATTTTCTGGGATGGTGCATACATTTATTCAGAGCTGTCTAAAGGCAAAATCTAGCCTTACATTGGATTAAATGCAAAGAGTTATGTGTACGTTGAGTTAAATAGCGCCCAGCTACTATAGTGATTAAACCGGTATAAAACCCTGACAAAACAAAAAGAAAAGCATGGGACTAACTGCTCATGCAGTGAGGCAATACTCAATGTGAGTAGGGGTTGCAGAATCTGTCCCTCCCTCCCTCTCTGCCTCAATTCTCCATCTGTAAAATGTGGGGCATAATAACTCTCTTCCCTTTTTCACAGCAGTGTTGCAGATAAATCCATTAATGTTTGTAGCATTCAAGTGCTGTGGTTACAAGTGCCGTGGAAAAGTTGCCACACAAATCAAAAATACGTTTAAAATTTCACTGGATTCCTGAGAATTATAGGCCAAATCTGTCTTTTGGATATCTGCCTACTTCTCCCATTAAAGTCAACAGGAGTCATGCATGCATCCAAGGAGAGAATTTGCCTTTTAAGCATTTATCTAACTTTTATCTTTGCTGCATTCAAGGACTTCACGTCATTTAAGATTTACACCCACAATCAGTAGAAATGGAAAAGGAAAGGGCAGTAGGAAGCAATCTAAATTCTAAATATATAGTCTTTGTTCTGTGTGTCTCTTGCTCTAAATAAATCTGAGGTTCTTTTCACTGAGATTTATTATTCTTAAATATGTGTTTTTAATGGAGACTACCCTGGATCTCCAAACACCTTTGAACTCTGGGAAGACAAAGCACTGAATTTGAACCTGAATGTCATCATTTGCTCCTATTTCTATGATAAGCTGAAACAAATTTTGGATTCAACCTCTGTCCTGAAGCTTGAAAAAAGTTCAGATTGAACTATGGGTGGGCCAAAACTGCAAAGTTTGGATGCCAGTGATTAACTGCTCCTCCCCATCCTGGGCTATGCAATATCAAAACTGCAAATCTGGACTCTCACTTCCATCAGGTGAACCCTGAAATTTGTGATTTTTAAAATGGAATATACCACAAATACAATAGCTTTTCTGGAAGGGGAGGTAGGATTCTAACATGTAACTTGACCTGTTAATATAGTACTACTACTAAGCCGGCACAGTGGTCTCTTCTCAAAATTGATCATATGTCATGCAAGGGCGGAGTGCAAGTGTGTGTGTGTGTGCGTGCGCACATGTGCGCCTGCACACACGTACAAAAGGGGCTACTATTCGGATGCTAGCCCCCTTCATAAATGTGTACAAAGGAAAAGAATTTAGAATCATAGAATATTATGGTTGGAAGAGACCTCAGGAGGTCATCTAGTCCAATCCCCTGCTCAAAATAGGACCAGTCCCCAGCTAAACTATAATCTTCCATTTTTCAGATACAGTGAGGTCTGCTCCTCTCTCTCTGAAGTGATGGCGTTGATAGTTAATTTTTATGAAGCTGGGCTGGATAAAGATTAAACTCCACATCTTTCAAAGGTCACAGTGGATTTTTTCCTTGCTTGGTGGTTGAAGGAAGCTCCTGAGGGACTGATGGCTCACACCTGTATTTGCTAATAGCCAATGTTTTGAAGCAGTGTGTCCTATGTCATTCCCACACTTGATATGTTCTTGTGTTTCTCATCATATCAAATAGGGGGTAGTTAATGTCAAGCTACTGTCCTTTTGTCTGTTTGCAATTTTTTTTACTCAATAACTTTTTTTTATAAAGCTTAATAAATACTTCTCACATGAGTTTTCTTTAATTTAGTAATTAATATTTGTCTGGTAGTGCCACATGAGAGGAGAGAAAGATTATGCATACTCTGGAGTGGAAATAAACCATCCAAGAAAAATTGGGAACTCTACTTATGGAGGTTTTGTAGGTTTTTGTTTTCCTTCATCCCTGTCTGAGCAACAAACTGGGAAAGAACATCTTTGTGTCATGAGAAGATTTTTAAGTGATTCCATGCACCGTAGTAAGCATCCTACATACCATTCCACAAAGAAGTGAAAAAACACATTGAACATGGTCATGTGATGGTCATGAAGACCTTGATTCAGCAAAGCACTTATGCATATGTTTAAATCCATCATTCAGCAAAGAACATAGGTACATACTTAACTTTGAGCATGTGCTGAAGTCCAAAGTTAACGCACATGTTTAAGTGCCTTGCTGAATTGGGGCCATCAAGCCACAGGAAACACTACTAACACCATAGCTCCATAACCTACCTGTATGTAGAATCCTTCAAATGTCACAATGTATGGGTGCTGCAGATGTGGCCTCTAGCCAATGGATGACTGATGTGTGAGTGGAGCAGCAAGGTGCAATGTCAGTGTATGAATGTACAACAGTAGCATGCAAAAGCATTTAAACAGAGCTATTCAATTCATCATATAACCAAAGCAGTAATCTAATCAGAAATCTGGATAAAGCTAATGCTGCATTGCTGACTTTAGGGCTTCACTTACCATTGTTTGCTGAACAACGTAGCCATGCATAAAAGGTATCCTCTATCATGAAGTCAGTTACAAGAAGCAATAGCAGAAATATTAGAAGATTCTGGGTGCAATCCTAACCCCAGTGAAGCCATTAGTTTTGCCATTGACTTCAGTGGGGCCAGAATTTTATCCAGTGTGTTTTCCTAAATGAGTGACAGGCAATTCATCTGAGGCTGAGGCATAAGCATCTGTTCATGTTGATTTATTTAGGTTCAGTGAATACAAGAAATCTTTATTAAATGAATTTATTCAAAAAAATCTATTTGTCATGGTCACAGGGCTAGCTGCACCCCTGTTCCCTTCCTGGTCACAGGACTTACACCTTTACCTCTCCTGAGGGAAATTGTGTGATCCTCCCACTTTTAGAGCAGGATCTGGGAAACAGTACCCAGCAGATAAGTGAGTTCAGCACCTGCGGTTCTTCCCTTCAAGAGTTTATGACCAGTGGTTACTATAGTAATGAGACACCCTTCTACAACCAAAGTATTGTTTAACCTTAACATTTGGAATACAGCATAAGATAAGAGAAAAAGGATTTTAGAATAACATTATATACATGGCTGTCTTACCAAAACCCTCCCACTCTGTGACTGACCCAAGCAGGTTTAGCATCTTCAGATATCCCTGGCAATGTCTGTTTGCGTCAGTCTCTTCAGCTTCTCAGCAACCACTGCCTGACCTCTGGACAGAAAGTCTTTTTAACTTGTTATAGCTCCCCAAAGAACAGGATCCACCAACACAAAGCAGCACCAGACCCTGCCATAACAACAGATGCAAAACCTGCAGGCAGGTCTCCACTGCTAATAGTATCAATACCCCTTCACCCACACGCAATACACTGTCTTACACACACCTATCATAACATGTGGTGTACCTCATTCAGTGCATTGAATGCCCCAGTAACAACTCTAGGGGTGAAACCAGACAATCACTACATTCTCGAATGAACTCACACAGGAAAATGGTAAAAGACAAAACCATTATATCACCTATGGGTGAACACTTATCACTTAACAGGCACTCCCTATCTGACCTCTCAGTCCTCCTCCTCAACGGAAACCTGCACAAAACCTTCCAAAGATGAGCCTGGGAGCTTAAATTCATAACTTTGCTCAACGCTAAAAATAATGATCTTAATAAAAACACCAGATGTATGGCTTATTAGAACACCCTGTAACCCACTAACTCTCCCTTTTTAGTCTTATGTCTGCAGAGACGTTAACTGGCCACTTCACCTTGAATGGTCTCCTACAATATGTGTTAACTACTTACACTAAACAATCTGTACACCGCTTGTGTTTACCTGTGACTCTGAGTACTTTCCCCAGACCTGAAGAAAAGCTCTGTCGCATGAAAGCTTCTCTCTCTCTCTCTGTCTCTCCAACAGAAGTTGGTCCAATAAAAGATATTATCTCACCCTCCTTGACTCTCTAATATCCTGGAACAAACATGGCTACAACAAAACTGCAGTAATATAGCCAGAGGTAAAGTCTCTGGCTATTTTGCATTTCAGACATGGAATTCATTGCGTGTCCAGATTCTGCAAATCTCCCTACACTCCTACAATCTTAGCTAATTAAATATAGCAATCCTATCTCCGGGTCACCTGCTGAATTTGTGGTAAAGATGGGGAGGGTTAGAATGTGACTTGGCCTACATGCCCTGTGCAGGGGAGTAAGATGAAGGGAGTCCTTCCCCTTTCCCTTGCACAACTGTGTGGGCTATGAAGATGTTGGGTCTGGATAAACTAGAACAGTGGTTCTCAACCTTTCCCAACTACTGTACCCCTTTCAGGATTCTGATTTCTCTGGTACCCCCAAGTTTCACCTCCCTTAAAAACTACTTGCTTACAAAATCAGACATAGAAATATAAAAGGGTCACAGCACACTATTGCTGAAAAATTGCTGACTTTCTCCTTTTTACCATATAATTATAAAATAAATCAATTGGAATATGAAAATTGTACTTGCATTTCACAGCAGTATAAACAAGTCATTGTATGAAATTTTAGTTTGTACTGACTTAGCTAGTGCTTTTTATGTAGCCTGTTGTAAAACTAGGCAAGTATCTAGATGAGTAGTTGTGCTCCCTGGAAGACCACTGCATGCCCCCAGGGGTACATGTACCCCTGGTTGAGAACCACTGCACTAGAGTAAGAGAATGCTGTGCACCTGCTACTCCTCCCTCCAAAATAAGTGGGTGGGAAGGAGAGGGAAACAGGCGGAGCCTTGACTCTGTGCCCCCAACACACTGATCACCATGTGGGATGGTCACAATTTGCCTCTGATATGGCCTGCAGAAAATGACTGTGTCCCTCCACAAGGGAAGAGGAAAGTAGTGAGAGGGTGAGAGAGAGACTATGCCTCAGACAGGTGTATCTGAAGCACAATATCTCTTGTGGTGCTAGTTACTCAATTGTTCCTGGTGCAGCCTAATGTCACTCTAGCCCATTGTTATTTAATAAATGGGGCTAAGCATTGCATTTGACTGTTATTACAGAAGCAACTATATAGAGGTACCATGCAGAACATTCATCAAAAGTGCCTGACTACCACCAGCAGCAAGTGGCTAATAAAATATAACTTCCACTGACCGTGTCAGTTTGTTTGCCTGTTTTTTCTCTTTGAATGTAATTGGAGAATTGATTGTATCACCTAACAGCCACAAAACCAGTCTTCCCGAGACCACAGAAGAGCCCCTCAAGGTGCCTTTATTAGAGTGATTGTTGTGCTTGGTCAACAGTGAAATGTTACTAATAATCACTTTCTTTAAAAGCAATTGTCCAGCCTTCTTCCTCTTGAGACTTACTAATTGATGATCTTGTTCTACAGTGAACAAGTTTCAAGGCAAAATGTTACCATAGCTGGGGACTCTGTTTGTTGATTTTTATACAGTGCTGAGAAAAAGGTGCACCTCCCATTCTCAGATACCTTTCTGTTTTATCAATCAAAAAGTAAAGATGACCTCTTTCCACTAGGGCTGTGACAATTATCCTACCAGTCAGGTCAGAACTTTGCCTATGTACTTTTCTCAGAGGAAATCCTTAAAAGCTAAGGTTTTCTGTGGATCTTTTTCAGTGCAGGTGCATCCATTTGTGTACATTAAATTGCACATAAGCAGGTGCATAGAGCCATTTGTGTGAAAAATGTTTCCCTACCTGTTTAAGTCTGCACCTAGAAATATGTGATCTGCATGCTTAAGTGCATATTTTTGCATTTACAAGTGAATAGTCTCTTTGGCAAAACGGTTTAGTGGGATTTGCCTTCAGTTATGTAAACTGACACACTAATGATTAGTATTTATTTGCAGAAATGTAAATGTTTAGTTAATAACAGCAAACAAAAATCTAGAATGAGTGAAGGACTACATGGAGGTAGAAAAAGGGCAGGTAATGAAAGAAAATGATGCACTTCCATAATATTTCTTATGGTGATACTGTATGCATATCTGATGAAATCTTATTAAAAACATCCAATTTAAAACTACCTGATTGGCAACCAATGCACTGATGGATGATACTCTAAGCCATTTGCACAAGAATTATGTAGTAAAGAGTGAAAAAGGCATGCATTATCTAATATATCTTCAGCCCTTTGTTAGTGATACTTTTATTAGCTCTGTTTAATTATCCTTAAAAATTTTGAGGAAATCTGATTGGCTAAATCACTGTCTAACATTCAGATATTCTTTAGAAATGTGTGTAGTAATAATCTCTGGTTTGTCTGGAATGGCCATGACTGGAAGTGAGGGAAGAACATTAGTGAAGAGCTTTCATTAAATAAAGTTAGGTCTGGGGAAAAAACTGTTTTTTATCCTTTAGAATAAAAAAAATTAAAAGCATGTCATGCCAAAAATGTCGTCAGATCAGCACATGGCTAGAGGCAGTGACACGTGTACAACTCTCCTTTGACCAAATTTTGCTTTCAGTTATTCCAGTATAAATCAATGGTGTTACTCCAGGTTTAAACTAGGGTAACTGAAGACAGGATTTGGTGCTTAGTTTGCATAAGTGTTTTTCATTTCCTATTGCGACTTAACACTGAATCTCTCTATTGTATTTGGGCAGGTTCTTGGTATTAAGCTTTCTTTCAGTTCAAACAAACAAGGCACTCTGTAGTGTGGTTTCATCAGAATGTTTAAATTACAAATGCAGCTACAGAAAATGTCTTACACAAAGGGAATACATTTTTGGATTGAATTTACTAACTACTTTTTATTTTTCATGCTCCGTTCCTTTGTCATACTTTGGCTCTGTGCATGTGAGAAAACTTTGCATCACAGGGACCAGTCTATTGCACCTCTCCTGGACAAAAACTGTCAAGAAGATATTAATCAAAACAGATTCTCTTCATGTGCCAGTATATTTATGCCTGCTTCTGTAATTTTCACTCCATGCATCTGAAGAAGTGGGGTTTTTTACCCACGGAAGCTTATGCCCAAATAAATCTGTTAATCTTTAAGGTGCCACCGGACTCTTCATTGTTTTTGTGGATACAGACTAACATGGCTACCCCTCTGATATTTCAGATTCTGTTTCTTGTGCTGTCCAACAGAGAAATACTGCAGAGCCATTACACTATTTACATGCTTCCATTTGGTTCAGTCGTAAGAAGGCATAATTTTATATTTTCATAGCTATGCAGCCAATACTCAGAAATACTTTATCTTTCCATATGAATGTGAGATTGTGAAATGTACTGTTTGCGGGACACTCAGCAATGGATGTCCCACAACTCTGAAGCTGAATTCAAAGAAAACACACACACTAATAATCAACTCTAAGCAACTGCTAAGTGATTCTACAACCATGATGATTCCATGCAATAATGTATTACTGACTCCAGAAAGTTTCAAAAGATTGGTTGTCCTGCTATCCTCAGACACAATGATGGATATGTATCTTAGGACCACTATTAAAACCTCTTTCTATCATCTTTTGAAACATTGCCAGATTTAGAGCTATTGATAAATGCTTTTATATCCTCAAACTGAGTGTTGCAATGCTTTCTTTTAAAGGACTCCTACATGCAGTACATCGAGTTTACAGCTTCTTTAAAATGCAGCAACTTGCATTCTTACAGTCACTCAGCTGTCTAAATATATTACTACTTTTAAAACACCTTTTCATTGTCTTTCTTTTAAATTTACATCTCATTTCGAAAGTTCTTTTAGTCACATTCCAGCTCCTTAAGACAGACTTTCAGCCTTTAGGACCCCCCTTGGAGGTACAGAGCTATTTCTCTGACTTACCTATAAAGCCAGACCAGGTGGGATACACTAACTCTGACAAAGTGAGAAAAATAGATGAGTATCTAGGGCACAAGAAACAGTAGAGGAAAAACAGGAAATTCTGTAGAGAAAACCCTTCTCAGGGAAGACCCAGGGACTGCAGTTGCATATATTCTCCTAACTTTCCCAAGAGTCTCTAAGGATATGTATTGTAACCCTGGGTCTGTGGGATCCGGGCTTGCTAATTCAGGGATTTCAAGCATGCACTTGAGCATCCACACTGCATTGTAAACCTGGGTTTATGGACTCAGGTCTCTGCATGACACAGACCTTCCGACCTGGATCTGCAGCTTGTGTCCACACAGCAAAATGACTGGGCTTGGACCTCAGTCACAGTGGGATTCGGGCTCTGACCCACCCCCATAGCAGGTCTTAGGACCCAGGTCCTAAGTGCTTGTGACCTGAGTCAGACTGGTGAGTGTGTGAATGGAAGGGGGGACTTGGGCTCAAATCCGAGTCAGAGCCCAAGCTTAGTGTATACTGTACTTGTAGACATTCTTTAAAGGGCACACTTCCCTAAGCAACCTTCAGATAAGTGTTTGTGCCCTGCCTCCAGTTTCCTGCTGAAAATATACCTAAGTAAGTTAAATTCTGATAAGTAGAGTCCTAAAAAGTATAATATAAAACAAGTGTCTTTTTAAGATTTAGCAGAGTTATTACAGCAATGAAGCAGGTACTTTGGTGTGCAGTGAGTCTGAACGGAAAGATGTACTAAAGTAGTATTTAGCTGATTCCACAAAAAGTAAATGCATGTAGATATTCAATATTTTTAAAAAAAATATAAAACAGTTTCTGTGAGGTCTAAAATATGTAAGAAGGCTAATTCTGGTCTTTGGAACGGCTTGACTGCAGATCCTCCTACTATAAAAATAAAATTGGCACCAGTAATCTGAATAATCAAATCACAGTTAAGTCTATTTTAAATTGCTTGATTTTTATCCTGTTTTCCAACATCCAATGTGCAATGCAAAGTACTTATTGCCAGCAAAGTACCTCGTCAGGCAATCAGATCACCAGGTACTGATTTTTCAATTAAAAGAAGTCACTTTATGCAGGTGGGTGGGCCTCCTCTTTTGACATTGGCAGACCCCTGAAATTTGTTTCCAAACATTGTTTAGATCCAAGAATCGAAAATAAATGACTACTGCATGTGAGGATTTAATCAGATTCTTTTTTTCACTTTTTCAGTTGTCTTTTAAAAAATATTCTTGACATACTCCCAAGTGATATGCATGATGACACTGTAATACAAAAGAAAAATTGGAGATTTTAATTGGTTTGTTAACCTGCCAGACGTACAGCTGTGATCTGTCCTGAAGGCCTGTATTGGCTGGGCACCAACTGAGGAAAGCACCTAAGCACATGCTTAAATCCATCTTTGTTCAGTATATGCTTAAATCACATTTGCCTTCACTGCTTTGCTGAAGTGTTTTACTGTACAGGGATGGTATTAAGCTTGTACTTAAAACTGAACAAGGCCTTAAAGTGCTTTACTAAATCAGGGCCTTTATCTTTTAGATCTTAATCTGAAATTATCACTTCATCCCATATGCTGTGGTTTCCCGTTCAAGCATGGGACTACTATAGACCAGGGGTTCTCAAACTGGGGGTCAGGACCCCTCAAGGGGTCACGAGGTTATTACATTGGGGGGTCATGAGCTGTCAACCTCCACCCCAAACACTGCTTGCCTCCAGCATTTATAATGGTGTTAAATATAAACAAAAAAAAGTGTGTTTAATTTATTAGGCAGGGGTCACTGTGTGAAAGGAGTAGCCAGTAAAAAAAGTTTGAGACCCACTGCCTTAGACCTAAATGGAGTCAAACGGAATTGTACAGGATCCCCTTTGACTAGCAAAATGTAAGGAGTACTTTAGACAAGATCAATACTTCCTAGCTCCAAACTAGATATTTAAGACGACAATTCCCATTTCACGCCCTATAATTTAGGTATTAATCTTTGACTCATCCTTGACATTCTACTTACACCTACGAGTACTTTGGTGCTCAGTGTGTTTTAGAATTTAACAAAATTAGGTACACTGCACTTTGCCATGGAAGGGCTAGAAAAAATACACACTTTTTTCTATGCTATATTAGCAGAAGCATATTTTGCAACTTTAGCAATTTCATATGAGATAGAGGTGTGTATGTTTGTGTGTGTCAGGGGAGTTATACCTGAGTAGCATATGGGGTTTGTGTACAGTGGAGGTGAATGGAGGGGAAGTAGTCTTTTATCCACCGTTTAAGGATTTCAATAGTTTTAAATCTAGAAAATTAAGCTTTTTAAAAATTAACAGGGATGATTTTGTCTTTATCTGTTCCTCTCAATGTCATCCAACTCCTATTTCCTGTACCTCTTCCCACTTAGTTCCCTGCACCCATTTTTCAGTGCCTTCTCAAATACTTTGCAACTCCCTGACATGCCCCCAGATGTCCTGTAAAATGTGAATTTGATTTTTGGGAATTGGACCTTTAAATTTCAAATGAGTCTGCTCGCCTATGGGACAGCTGCTATTTTGTGACCCCTGGGCAAAGTGGCATGTCACAGAGGAGAGAGACACTGTGCTCTCTCATTACCACTTTACTTCTGCTTGGTCTTTTGTTTCTGGTAATTCAAAATGTCTTTGGGCTTAAAAGTGTGTACGTTTTCTCTAAGTGTATGGGAAAAAATTAGCAGAAGACTGCGTGAAGAAAGAGAAGGAGCAATGAAGGTCTCTTCTTAAAAATTACAGAAAATGACATCTGCACACTTATGGAAAAAATACAGGAGGTTTCCAGTTTATTGAAAATTAGGAAGAACTTGCAACTTATGTTCAGAAGCCAGAACATTGTTAGGCAACTGGTGTACTGTGATGATTGTTTACTACACTAATCATAATCACCTCACTCGTGGTTACAACAAAGGGAACACCTGTTTTTTCTCATCATGCACTTAAGCTCTGATCCTGCATCACTAAACTCAATGAGTGCCATTGACTTCAATGAGCACAGGATCAAGCCCTTAGACTGTAAACTCTTTTGGGGTAGAATCTATCTTTACATTGTGTATATACAGTGCCTAGCACAATGGGGCCCTAATGTCTGGTTGTTCCCTTTAAGCACTATAACAATACAAATTCTAAAAAGAGTAATAATAGTAGAACACAAACTATAAATAATACTAGAATTTGGAGGCAAACGCTATTTCAAGCTAGGGGTAAAAAACACCCATTTCCTAAAACTGCTGGGAAGAGTGACATGTCCAGTGTTTAAAAGCAAAGGGCTGTTTAGATATGAGAGGTGACTATCTGGAATATTCCCAGCAGTGCTTTAGAGAATACTAGGGCACGTGCTCTAGGGGTTAAGTGGCATTATCTGTTCTTTGGATGGCATGCTTTATTGAAAACTGGGATAAAGATAGAGGAACATTTTTAAGAGGTTTGGAAAAAAATTGTAAAACATGGTTTGTAAAGTTAGAATAATGTGCCTCCTTCCAGAATCAAGCTGCTCATTTGGGACATAACATAGAAGCAGATGGGATACATCCCTCAAAAGAGAAAATATGAGTCATTTAAAATGTGGCTATAACTCTGAATAGACTGAGAACTTTTTTGACAGTGTTAAACTATTAGGGATGACTTATTATTCATTCCAAATTTATCAACAGTAGTTAGTCAAGTGTCTGCGTCCTTAAGAAAAAATGTGAAAGGGTTTTAGCTCAGAAGCAAAAGCAAAGCTCAATGGTTCTAAAGTAATGATGCATTTAGAGCAACATTTCTCAAATGCGGCCACCGGGGGCTTTTCATGAGGCCATGACAGCCTCCTGGGCAATGATGGGAAGGGGGCGGGCAAAGCATCGGTCCCTTCCTCTCCTTCTTTGTTACTCCTGGATGTGCCGCCCTGCACCGCCTCTGGAGAGAGGTGGGGCACAATGCTGCAGGAGCAAGGCGTGTTCTTGACTCACCTTGGGGGGAAGGGGTTTGGGTGGCAGGCTCCAGTGGTGGGACATCAGGAACCTGGCCATGCAGCCCCAAGCTCCGACCACGGGGCAGTGGGTACGGACCTCCCCGGCTCTGGCCATGCGGCCCTGGCCTCCAGGTCCTGGGGCTTGCTGAGAAAAGTGATATTAACAAACATGCAAGTCTCTCTCTTCACAGCAAACTTACTAGCTGTCTGCGAAAAGTGATACTTGCATGTTTGTTAATATCACTTATCATAGCCTCCCCGGTAGCTACTAAGTGCTGCAATATTAACAAATATCACTTTTCACAGCAAGCCCCAGGACCCACTAAGCCCTGGATGGGCGGGGGGACTGAAGGGAGAGGCAGCATTATTTTTGTTACTGAGTCTGCCAAAAACCTCTATAAATATACATTTCAATGATTTGGATGTGAATCTGCGCATATTTAATTGTTTTTCCTAAAGTTAATTACGTATTTAAGTGTCAGTGAGAGTTGGTGGCTACACTCTGAGGCCACCAAAAATTTTGTGGCGAGAACGCCTGATTTAGAGTTTCCCTTACGGTTAGTATGCAATGTCTCCATCGTGGAAGGAGAGTGGTGTGGCTTCACACACATGTAAAGATGGGGAGACAAGCTCCACTCTATTTGTTTCCTAAAGACTATTAAAGGCAGAAATGCAGAGCACTGAGTGAAATCTCTCTGAAAAACCCAGACCTACTGAAACTGAAAAGAATGCTACTGAGATAGATTTGTCTCTGCCCATCACAGAGCAGGGAATCCACCCACTTAGTTATTTCTTAGTTACGCAATTCCCTGCACTCTGGCTGTGGGAGTGTGGCTTGCATAATGACAATAAGAACGTTTCTCAACAATAGTATAATATGCAAATCCCTTTACCCTGCCTCAGGGCCTTTATTAGCCAACCAGAGATCATGGATTTGAACAATTATTCTATGGCTATTTCTCCAGTGTACAGGTATTTTAAAAATCCTTTCCTGTGACTGGCTACAGCTCACTGAACTCTGGATCTATCTGACCCCTTAAACACGGCTGCCTTAATTTCTGATTCTGTGACACCCTACCCTAACTTCAGATATGGAATATACTTGAATAAAGAAATTACTCCAGGGAGGAGAGGAGGGGAAAGACGCCATCTACGGCAGCAAAGAGGAGAAGATATTGGGAAGTCTGGGGTTAAATGAGGGGTTTGGAAGGTGAAAAGGCTATGTTTCTTGTGGACCGGTGGAGGTGGAGTCCTGTGAGCAGTAGACAAGCAGAGTACTGGGTGTGAGGATGGAAAGCACATTTCATTATTACAGTAATAATACTTTGTAGTAACAGAAGTGCTCTTTAGGAGTGGTATCTTGGTCTAATGAGCTCGTTGGCCATATTAATGAGGAGCAGCCCAATACATTTAGTATTTAAATAACTGTATTAACAAAATTAATCTTCAAAGTGGAGGGACATAAGTAAAAATGTAGAGGGAGAAAGACAAGTTTGGGAGAACAGAAATCTGAAGGGTCTAGAAAAGTATTTACTCAATCTTTACATGCTACTCAGTGGCCAGTATGTGGTCTTTGTGCCACATCTAGTTCAGAGTCTGTGGAGCTGCATGGATTTAAACAGCTGAGGATCCCAATGTGTATGATGAGCATTTTCAGCATCTGTAACTGCTCATCTCAAAAAGCTTTCTTCATCAGGAAGAGTTAAGTCAACCTTTTCCCTCTATTTCCTCCCTCCCAAAAAAACTCAGATCATTGTGGGTGCCTTTCTGGTTTTATTTAAAGTGTCTGAATACATTATTTTGAGATGTACAAATGCCTTGTCCAGTAGCATCATGTCTTTTGATTGGTATGCTGCCCTTTTATTGATGTATCCCAGCATGCTGCTTGCCTTTCATCCTTTTATGCCTCCAAAGATTTTTTTTCCCCAGTAATCCCTTTCTTGGGAAGTATTCTGCATCTCTCTTCTGCTTAAAATGTACATTCTGTTTTGGTGTGTTCACATCCTCAGGTTTGTGGTTTTACATTTGTTTCCATGAAAGGGCATTTTTTTCTTAGGTCCAGTCATCTAAAAGAAAATTATAGTCAAGTTTGTATTGATATTAATCTTTGATATCTTACTGTACACTTGATAGTCTCATAGAATTAAACCCTGGTCTGTCTGAAGACAGGGGCAAAACCCTGACTGATTTAGATAGTACCAGATTTTGGCTCTCATACTCTGTTGCGTAGATAAAGCCCTTTCCCAAAGCCATTCTGGGTACTTCCTGGCTAGGAATCTTTCTAGTAAGGGCCATTAGTATGTACAGCCACCCACTGCTTCCTGTTTTCAAGCCAAATGAGGTACAGTATAATGCTCTCTTATGCTATACTATCGGTGGAATAATATTCACTTAAGGTGGGCTCCATTGTGGTTTTGCCATGAGCCCCTAGTAAAGGGCAGGGCATAGTTACAGTGCCCCATGTGCAGACCAAGAACCAGTTTGTGACTGAGTCACAATCTGATCCACAGTTACCCTTTGGGCTAGGACTGGCACTGCAGAGTGGGGGAGGCAACCTGTGCTGGCTCTATGCTTGGCACAAATTACTTTTCCTGCTTCACTGTATCAGCTGCTCTAGTCTGTGAGCTGGGAAGGCACAGCAGACTCAACTCCCACCCCACTCCTTGGGAGTAAGGGGGCACCTTTGTAACATGTTTTTGTATATTAAATAGCGATTATAAGTTGTTTTGTGCTTTAAAATAAGTTATTCTTTATGCCTTTACATTTGATTAAGGTATTTGACCATGTATTAGACATGGAGTCTGAAATTCAAAATGGCATGCCTGCCAAACAAAAGCTCAACTCCATCTTTGTTTAACTTCTTGTTGACGTTTTCATGCCCTTTTGGAATTTTGGCTGGGAAAGCAGGTAACGGTCAGCACAGAACTGGGTTCAAACAGGTTCCAGCAGGACAGCTGCCAGTTTTACCTCAGAACCGTGGCGCGCTTGTGCCTATATAAACTCTGAGCACCCACAGCTTAGTTGCTGTCCGTCCTAGAGACCATCATGGTACCGTTGTATTTGCTCGGCACTGAGGATCAGAAGATCAGCATCTGAAGATATCAGAATTAAGAACCATGACTGTGCTTACCAATCTCTGAATCCCACATCATTTTCAGCGAGAGGTACAGAGGTCCTGTTGGTCGCTCACCCTCGGGTGATCGCAGAGCCAGGCCTCTCTTTAGCATCAGCAGATCCTGTTGATCTCCATTTAAGAAGCGGTTGAGACCCAGGGTCCATCATTCGCCTGTGACAACGGGGTCGTACCATCTACTGCCTATGAACACCAAGAAACGGTGCAGTATCTGGGGTATTTTTGTTTTAGGTTTATTTGTTTATTGCCAGAGCACCTATTTGGTTGGGCCTGGGTTTTAAACCCCAAACTGTCAAACCACATCTCACTGTTGTTTCTTACTAAGTGACCTGTTTCAATAAAAGCTGTTATATGTTTACTTTATTCTTTTCTCTTCTTTACGCATTTGCATCACAGGATAGGGAGGTACACTATTTTTCCCTTCTAATCCTCGGGTGATAGGTAAGGGTCCAAGATCCTGCTAATTAGCTGCAAGGTATAGCTGGCCTATACCATCCTCAGCAACATAGTTAACGTTACAGGGTTAACACCTTCTGCATGTTTACTCATCTTTGCAGGTGATTAGCCAGTGGTACAATCTGGCCCTATGCTCTTTGGCAAATATTGCTGGGTTTTGTCAAATATATTAGACAATTTTTCTGGTGGCATTCAGTCAGCTGTGTATCTGTCTGAATCCTATTTGCCTCATAACTTATTTGGCAAAAGCTTTTTTTTTTCAACTGTCTTTAATCAAGACCCTTTTCCCTATCTGGCAACTTCAGTCTGGGATCCAATCAAATTGGGATTTGTTGTATCTTCAATTTGTCTTCACCCTGTATATAAATCAGGCCATGTGGAAGGTATTCAGATACCAATATGAACTGAAATACAAAGCAAAACCCAAATCCAAACAGCAGATACTGACGATGGACACATCAGATTGAGGAGAGGGGAGAAAGGGTCACCACTCCCACCGCATACAGAGTCCCACCTCTTGCCTTAGCCCATTCCATCCTTTACCTTTTGTGTTCACCATCTGTCTGCTGTGGAGAGATATTTTCCAAATTAGTCCTTTCTTTAAGCCTGAGTCCCGCAAGGTACCAAGCACACACTCATTTCCCACTAAGTTCAGTAGAAAATTCAGCTGCTTAGCAGGAAGGGGTCTTTGTTAAAACTAGGACCTCAGAATCTTTGAGCGACACCATGATGTGGCTCAGTCTGCTTGCACAATGGTCTAAGAGATTGTGGACGACAGAAAACTTACACAAGAAAGTTTTAAAACAGATTCTTCTATGAAAATCTAAATATTTAGGGCCAGATCCTCAGCAGGGTAAATTGGTGTAGTCACACATACATCAATGTATGCCACTTGTGGAAGCTGCACTTCCCTGGCCAACCCTGGCAGAAATATTGGCAGAAAACATCCATGAAATTAGTTGTTAATAGCTTACTCTCACTAGCCTGTGTTGGATGTCCCTAATTAAAAGAGGCAAAAATACTTACTTGATCTGTCAGCTATTAAGCTAACCATCTTATAGCTTCTTGCTTTGTGGTCCTTTGTGGAGTGGTGGGATGTGCTGCTAGCTGGTGATTACACAAGACCTCTTGTTTAGAGAGCGCAATGTTCTGAAAAAGAACTTTTAAGAATGTAGGCAACAGTGGCCCAACATGCTCAGGAATGACTGGGATGAACTCCTCTCATGCCTGGAATGCTTCAGTTAAGATAACACCACACGAACAGCCAAAGAGCCCACTCCTAAAAATATCTATATATGTTTTCATCGTTGCAACAAAGTACCAAAGGCCATGACTGCAAAATATTCCTGTTCTTAACAATGCTATGCGAGCTCCTTGACTACGGTCATGCCTTCTTTTAAAATCTACCCTAACTGAAATTGGGTTCCTGTTTTTTGTGCATGTTGCACAATTTCAAGTGGAGAGATGTAGGAGGAATTATTTCATTGTGAGCTTGAATTAAATAATGATACATTATACTGTATATTAGAAGACAGATAGCATCAGCCTGAATCAGAAGCAGGTACAGAGAGCAATAATAAAAGGCGCATATTTTGCATGGTCAGTCGCTAATTTTCATTATATTCTTTACACCAGCGGCTTCACAACACTTAACTATATATAATGAATACTCCTCATCTCTCTCATTCTGGAAAGGGAGATGAAACAGCCACATTACTTTCACACTTCCATTTTCATATTTAAGCCATGAATTCAGCTGAATTAGGTTAAATTCTAGTGCTATTTTGTACTGTGCTGAAAGAGAAGGGGTTCAGGAGGCTGCAACCAAAGAATTATACTATACAGTAGCTTTTAAAGATTGTTACTCCTTACCTGCCAGGGCACACTGATCTGATTTCTGCATGGGAATATTTTAAACAAATATTTTAAATATTTTAAATGTCAGAACATTTACTGACTTAATCTTTAGCATTAGATACCTTTTTCACACAGAAATAACACTGGTTTTAATATGGAGTCTTCTAAAATTACAAATATGACCCTTCAGATGTATATGTTTCTAGCACTTGTTAATTTCATCAATTGCTTTTTTAGGATCAATATTTCGTTTTCTAATTGGTCATTTGATCTCTCTCTTTGTGATGCTGCACTTCTGATGTATGTCATTTCAGGAGCATTTTCAAAACATTGTAGGTGGCATGGAGCAATTTTAGCATAAAAAGAAAAGTATAACTAGGAATGACGGGGGAGCAAATTACATTTTGTATATATAGTATTAAATGCTTCCATTAGTTGCCATAGGGATGGGCAGAATTTGTCTTAAATGACATCTTTTTCTGATACTTTGGATGTGTTAAAAAGAAAACATTGTGGAGAGTTTTTATTATTGCTCTTGAAGACTTTTTTAAATGGAAAGGGAGGAAAAAATTAAAGTGATATTTCTCTAGCAGACAAGGGAGGCTGTTGACAGAGCAGTCAACACCTTCACCTCCCCTTAGAGACGCTGACCTCTACATTACATTCATCTTTGCAACTCCAGGATTTGTAATCCCACGGCTGCTCTGAACTTCACCTTTTCCAGTTGTGCAACATTCTCTATCAGGCTGGCTTCTTCCGCCGCTCCCCCTTCCCAGCAGGACCTTAAAAGCCTAACCAATGGTAACTTGTTTCCTGCAAGTATCATTGCACATGTTTTAAATAAATAAAACAAAACTGGTTAGACCTACTTTTTCAGGTCAGTTTCATTTTTATACAGTTAGTGGAAATATCAGAAATTAATTTAAAATAAATCCCTGTTTTACAGTCAATCCAGTGATTTTTTTTTTTAACTTCCAAATCCCAGAGAGACAAGTGCCATATCACAGTATGTGATCCAGGCCTAGGGCTATCAGATGCTGGGAGAATTGTTCATTGCAAGCCTAAGAGTAAGAAGGATGCCAGCTGTACTGTTTACCTGCATCCTGTCCCTTGGAGAATTGGTGTATAGATCATTCAACACAAGTGACCACTGTATAACTTTGGTAACCAAAAATGTTAGTGTTTCAGAAGTAACTACTGTACAACATACAAATGACTCCTGACAAAGGACTTGATCCTGCACCATTAAAGTTTTCCCATTAACTTCCATAAGAGCAGGATCTGGCACACCAGAAACACGTATGGAACTCTCTATGTATTCTTGGGGTCTGATCCAAAAATCACCAATGTCAATGGGAATCTTTTCATTGACTTCAGTGGGTTAGGCTCAACCCCCCATCCCATTCCAGCATTTTAGGATAACTACACATGACGGCATTTTTCTTTATTTTTTGTCCCTCAAAAAATAATGAGCAAAAATCAGGACCGGAGAATGTGTGTTATAGGTGCCTATATAAGACAAAGCCCCAAATATTGGGACTGTCCTGATAATATCGGGATGTCTGGTCACCCTATTGGGAACGGTGAGGAAATGAGTCCTGAATCTGGGGCTTCAGGAGTGATATATGCAAAACAGGGTATATTTGGAGAGAACTGCGTAAGTTGAGTTCAAAGGTGACTGGGCTAATTTGCTGGCAAACTCAGTAGGGGCCAAGAAACTGGTAGTCCAATTTATGAAATGGCCTATCCATGTGTAGGTATTTCATTGAGAGCCATACCTCTGACCTACCAAAAGCGTGGACCTCTCCTGTTGTAAACAGTCCACATATTGTTTGTAGCACTTCTTGGGGTATTTGAGATGAATACTTGGGTCATTTTGGGTTTGATGTATCTGTTGTATCCAGTTCAATGTTGCTGGATTGTGGGAAGTTGCAGGTAGCTCTGGGTAAAACTGAAGGTGGAACTGATACTTTGAAGGGTAAAAAAGGGGCTTTTCCCCATAGAGGCATGTTCTGCATTATTGTACATGAACTGTGTCTGAGGTAGCAGCAAGGACCAGTTGTTCTGGTGGAAGTTTATGTAGCGTTGAAGATACTGCTCCAGAATGTGGTTGGTTCTCTCTCCTTGACCATTTGTCTGGGGGCAATAGACAGAGGAAAGACAGGAGCAGATGCCCAAAATCTGGTGAGCTTCTTGCCAGAAGTGGGAGAGAAATTGCTCACCACTGTTGGAGGTGATGCACTCCAGGAGGCCATGGAAGCAGATGACTGGATCCACCCAGAGCCAGGCGGTATCCTGGCAGGAGAGTGGGTCAGTGCAGACAATGTGAGTGGTCTACACCTGTCAGAAAGGTTTCAAACCCATGGGACTTGGGTAGTTCTACAACAACCTTACTATTTTTGGTTCCTGGATGATAAGAGGTTACGAAATCAAAGTGCAAAAAGAGTAAGGCCCACTGATGTTATCATTGATTGAATGCCTTGGCTTTATGCAAATATTCTAGTTTCTTATGATTGATGTACACTAGGCCTCTTCTGGATAGTAGCATCACTCTTTGAAGGTGGTCTTAATTGCCAGGAGTTCTTTCTCCAAAATTCATAAGGTGTGAGTTTCCTAGAGTAAAAGGTGCATGGATGTAAAAACTGTTGAAGGACTGTGCCTTTGGGATAGCACTGCTCCTGTCACCAAGTGGGAAGGCATCCCTTTGGTGATGAAGGCTTGCATGGTATCTGGGTGGACCAAAATGGGAGTAGTGATAAATGCGAGTTTTAATTGTTTGATTGCCCGCTGGGCCTCAGGAGACTAGAGGAATCTGCTGGTTTTGTGGAGAAGGGCAGTGAGAGGGGTGATCCACTTCCAGAACCCCAGAATGAACCACTGATAGAAGTTTTGTGGCACCTTATAGACTAACAGACGTATTGGAGCATAAGCTTTCGTGGGTGAATACCCACTTCGTCAAATGCAACCAACGAAGTGCGTATTCACCCACAAAAGCTTATGCTCCAAACCGTCTGTTAGTCTATAAGGTGCCACAGGGCTCTTTGCCGCTTTTACAGATCCAGACTAACACAGCTACCTCTCTGATACTTGATAGAAGTTTGACAACTCCATGAAATGTAGCTCAGGAATGTTCTGTAGCATTGCCCACTTGAGGACTGCCTTTACCTTGCATGGGTCCATTTCAGTACCCGCAGGGGATAAGATGATCCCCAAGAATTCTCTGGTGAACTAATCAAAGGTGCATTTTACTAGTTTAGCATAGAGGCCATGTCAGCATAGCCTCTTCAGGATGGAACAGATATGCATGGTGTCGTGTTTGTCATTGTCCAAAAAAAAGTGTCACCCAGGTAAGCTACCACATGTTGGTCCAGAATGTCCCAGAGTACATCATTAATAAACATTAATGTTTTGAATGTGTTTTTCAAACCAAAAGGCATCACAAGATAATTAAAGTTGCTGTAATAAAGGCAGTTTTCATTTGTCCCCAACTCTAACACATACTAGGTTGTATGCCTCCACCATAGTTTTATGTATAAGCCGAGCAGCAGCCATGCAGTACATTAGCTCAGGGATTAGTGGTAGCAGGTATCCATTTCTAATAGTGACCTGATTCACCGGCTGATAGTTCACACATAGTTGGAGGCTGCCATCTTTTTTTCTTTTTTCTTTTTTTTTCTTTTTTTTTAATAAAGAGGACTGGTGTCCCAGTGGGCAAGGTAGATTTGTGAATAAACACCTTAGCTAAGTTTCCTGAAGGTAGGTGTGCGGAGTGGCTAGTTTGTGATTGGATATGGCCTGAACAGTATGTTTGCCCCAGGTTGTAGCTCAACTGGGTAATCATAGTCCCTGTTGGGGGGTGTGGGGGTGGCAAGTTGTCAGTGGATGGCACTGACTAGTTTCCATCAAAGAGAGACCCTTTGATCATCTCTACTAGGTCTGGAGTGGGCTTGAGCTGCAGGAGAATCTGTAGGGCCCGGGCACCAATAAAGTTATCTGCTGTACCTGAGTCAATGAGGGCCTGCTGTGGAGGGAGTGGTTGGGGATGGCTGGGATTCATAACTCAACTGGTACTTGTGAGTGTGTTGCTGGCTGACAGGAACTGACGTGTTCCAGTCAGGACATCAGTTTGGGTTTCAGGGGAACACTGTCAGGGCACCCTTCATGGAGCTGGTCTGACTTGTTTTCCAGATTCCTTCAGGATGGGTTCCTTTTGGGGCAACTGGAGATAACATGGCCTAGCTCACCACAATAGTAACACAGATTAAGTTATCACTGGCACTCTGACTCATCAGAGGTGAGTTGCCAGGAGGCCAGGTCTAACCTTCATCAGCTCAATGGTGGAGTGGAATGAAATAGCAGGGGCACAGTTGTGATGTCCCTCTTCTTTCATCCCATTGCTCACATATATCATATGTCTATCCAGATAACAAGATCTATGAAGGTGTCCATAACCTTTGGGGGGGGTCTCATCTTGGCCCAGTTCATCCTTGACCTCATCCCACAAACTCCATCAAAAATAAAATAACTGGGTCGCCTCATTCAGTTCCATGTCCGATATGAGACAGCAGAAGTGAGCAGCATAAGAAGTTGGAGTTGTTGGAGTTTCTATTGTTTCTGTAAGGCAGCATCAGTGGAGCGGGGTTGTTGAAGATGGTTGATATCACCTTCTGGAAGGCATCCCAACAATGGAGAAGGCCTATTCCAACTCCTCCCCAGTCAGCAAGCAGAATACCAGGCCTACCTTGCTCTGACTGGAAGAGTATGTCTGAGGTTAAAGCAATAACAAGAGGTGGCGCCAGTTCATGAAGCCTTGGAATTAGGAGCAGCTCACATTAAAGTGCTTGGGCAGAGGAATAGCAGGTCCCAGCTCAGGTGACAGCATGGCTGAATGGAACAGGTACACAGCACTTTCTTCTTGGAGTTGATGGGCTTGCTCCCACAACACCTGATTCTCAGTGAGCAGCTGTGCGTTCTGTGCCTGCAATGCTCTGTTATCTGCCTGGAGGCAGATCACCTGTCATGCAGCACTGATGCCCCTGCGGGTACAGGGAACTCTGCAGGGTCCAGCCTCAGCTGGGCCCAGTCGAAGGAATAGGTAGCGGTTCAAGAATGCTGTAAGGACCAGGACATAGGTAGTCATGCCTAATGGTTAGAGTTGGGAATCCACACTGGAGACAGAGTCAGGAGTCAGGCCAAGGGTCAAAGTTTAAATCAGAATCAGGAGGCAAGCCAAGGGGCAAACCAGAGTCAGAGTCTGGGATTAAACTAAGGGTCGGAGCCAGAGTCAGTAGCCGGGGTAGGGCAAAGAAGCAGGGACCTGGAGCAAGGCAGGGAAGCAGGAACTGGGACCAGACAGGGATCTGGGATAAGGAGGGAAAGGAGCAGGCTGAGAGGCAGGAACCAGGAGTCAGGCAAGTAGGCAGGGTCCACAGTGCCAGCCAGTCAGGGATTCACCTAGTTGCTTGGACAGCTTCCTTTGCCTTGTTCTGGCTTAAGTACTGCATCCAAGCCAATCGCTGGACATCTCCCACAGTCAGGAGCCTTGTAGGCAGAGACGTTGGTGGGGGTAGAGCTCCACTAGCCCCCTTCTCCACTGCTTGAAGTGGGCTGCTGGGTGATGGTTGCAGTCTGAACACTGCCCAGTTTGAGGCCCACAATCCCTGACATGCTGCTGCATTGCTGAAAGCCAGACTGTAAGAATTCCTTTATTTTGTTCTAACCAGATTGCAATTTGTAGATTATCAAATGTAAGTATGTTACAGTACTTATGTCCAGATGCTCAGTCATTTCAAAATTGCTTATCCTGTGACCTACAGGCAACTTGCTAAGACCATATTTGTGCATGGTCTGCTCACAGTGTAACTTCTCATAAGTATGTCATTTGGTGCCTTCTGATGCCATATTTCTACTGTTCGTCATTGTTTTCCCTCCGCTGTGAAGATGAAGATTGTGATCATCAATAATTGCCTTGGTGTATTTACTAATGTCAAATTAAAGGCATCAGTGTATTGTATTATTTCTTAAAACAATGTCTCAGTCTCATCTACAGACAGGAAGAGTCAGCAGATGAGACTGAGATCGAGTGACTCTCTCTTAGTAAGGCATGGAGGTGGGGCTCTGTGGCTTCACAGATTGTCTCCAGCTCCCCGCGTTCCCTAGGAAACGTCTGAAGTGTCTCTGCTAGAGAATGAGCTCCAGGAGGCTTGCAGAAGGGCATAGAGCAGTGGTTCTCAAACTGTGGGTCAGGACCCCAAAGCAGGTTGCGACCCCGTTTTAATTGCCAGGGCTGGTGTTAGATTTGCTGGTGTCTGGGGCTGAAGCCAAAGCCAAAGGTTCTCTGCCCAGGGCTGAAGCTGAAGCCCGAGGGCTTCAGCCCTGGGCAGTAGGGCTCAGGCTTCAGCTTCAGCCCTGGGCAGCAGGGCTCAGGTTATAGTTTCCCCGACCTGGGCTGAAGCACTCATGCTTTGGCTTTGGCCCCACTCCTGGCTTTGCCCCCCACCTTGGGCTTGGGCTTCAATACCCTTGGTTTCCTAGCAATTTTTGTTGTCAGAAGGGGGTCATGGTGCAATGAAGTTTGAGAAACCCTGGCACAGAGCAAGGATTCAGCTGCTGTATGTAGCCCTCTATGGCTGCTATGTGTTGCTGGGAGGAGTGTAGCCCTTCCCATGGACCTTGCTGTCTCACGCTGGTCAGGTTTAATCACCGCCTGATCAATCTGCATCCTCCCCCGCCATAAACACCCCAATCTTCATCTATGGGGGTGAGGGGACAGACAAACTTGTGGAGTTGTCTGTCCGCTCAGGCCCTCTCCTGCATGTTTCTTTATGGAAGAGAATGATCTGAACCTATGATTATGATGATGAAGAGACCATTGAATTCAAAATAACTTCTGCCTGCATAAGGACTGCAGAATTTGGTTTATTAGCAAAGTGTGCATCATGTGAACTTCCCCAGAATCTCTCCACACTAATGATTTTATCAGATACACATCTCTTCAGCCTCAGTTCATGAAAATAAAAGTACAGTACACTGCCACATATCCAGGGCCGGTGCAACCACTAGGCGAACTAGGCAGCCGCCTAGGGCACAAAGTGGTTGTGGGTGCCAAAAAGTGGTGCCCTGGCTCGGCAGGGAGGAGCCGCCTTCCAGAGGCACCGGAGAGCCAGAGCGTCGTGCTTGTGGCGGCGGCGAGCCCCAGCCATGGAGGAGCCAGCACGGCGCAGGGGGGCAGCACGGGATCTGCTGCGGGAGCCCCTGTGGGGGTGCTGGGCTGCAGCCCGGGCAGGCGTGCCCCTCAGCTCCCCCCTCGCCGCGCTTGGGCTCTGTGGCTCCCAGGCGTGTGAGCTGCCACTGCCCTCCCGGAGCAGGCTCAGGGCCCCGTGCCCCGGCGGTGACTCCGACACCCGGGAGCCACAGAGCCCAAGTACGGGGAGGGAGGAGCCGGGGACGCACAGGGGCCAGCGCCCACATGCATCTGCTGCAGCCTGCAGGAGCCCCCGGGGGGGGCACCGGGCTGTAGCCCAGGCAGGAGGGGTGGGGGGCGTGGCTGCTCCACACTAGCAGCGCCGCCACCTTTGCAGGGCTGCTGCCCCCCTGTGCTGTGCTGGCTCCTCCATGGCTGGGGCTCGCCGCCGCCGCAAGCCCGACGCTCTGGCTCTCCGGTGCCTCCGGAAGGCGGCTCCTCCCTGCCGAGCTGCTACAGTGGCCCAGCAAAGCCAGTGAATGGACCCACAGCTCGGGGTGGGGGACCACTGGGGTGGGGTGGGGTGGGGAGGGCTTGTGGGAGGGGTCTGTGCACACTCCAGGGGAGTTCAGGGGGCGGGGAGGGAAGAACCTGGTCTGGGGAGCAGCCCCTGGGCACGGCTGGCCCCTGAGCATGGCTGGCTCCTGAGGTCTATAAAGGCTCATTGGGATTTGCCCCTTAATGAACCGATATGCAATGGCGGGGGTGGGGGGGGCAAGGTGGAAGTTTCACCTAGGGCACAAAATATCCTTGTACCGGCCCTGCACATATCACTATAGCCTGGACGCCTTTCACACAGAATATCTACTCTCATAGGACCTCTTGGGTTACTGAGACCTGTCCCCTGCTGTCAAAGGCAACCCTGTCATATAATCCCATTCATTGCCCTACAGTCTCCATCTCAAGTATTTTAAGGTCTTTTCAGACGTCTTCAGTACCAAACTATAGGGATGAAGTCCTGACCCTATTGAACTGAATGGCAAAACTCCCATTGACTTTAGTGGGGCCAGAATGTCAACCAAGATATTTTTATAGTTGAATGTTTACAGGCTATTGACTTTATGGTTAAGATTTCAGAAGTATCTACAAATTTTGGAGGCCTCCAATTTTAGCTAACCATCTTGAAACTCACAGTTGTCTTGAGCAGGGCACCCCGAGTGGAGTCATCCAAAATTCATGGACACTTTTGAAAACATTGGTTTCAGAGTAACAGCCGTGTTAGTCTGTATTCGTAAAAAGAAAAGGAGTACTTGTGGCACCTTAGAGACTAACCAGTTTATTTGAGCATGAGCTTTCGTGAGCTACAGCTCACTTCATCGGATGCATAGATGCTATGCATCCGATGAAGTGAGCTGTAGCTCACGAAAGCTCATGCTCAAATAAACTGGTTAGTCTCTAAGGTGCCACAAGTACTCCTTTTTTTTTTTTTGAAAACATTGTCAGTAATATTTTATATAATTGTAAAGTGCTGTGAGACACTGTTATTTGAACAGTTCTATGTATTTTATTGCATCCTTTATTTATTGTAATGTCTCTCTTGTGTTAGGGGATCAGAAACAGAGAACATATCCCAGTTTTGTTACTAGTTCTTTCTTTTTGGTCCATCTAAGCACAAGGTTAATAATTATAATAAAAACTATTCTTCACAGTTTAGTGGGCTTTAAACTTTTATATTTTTCTTTAAGCTGAATGTATCCCTCAGGAAACAACTCCCTGTAATAATCACCTTGCCTACACTTTCTTCAGTCACACATTACATTCTCTCTCCCACTTTCTTTTGGGTTAATATTAGTGTTTGTCAGCAGCAAAAAAAATTCAGCCTGTGAGTCATTACAGTCTCAGTTATGCTCACAATAGAGAGTTCAGAGTGGTGGTGGTGTGGGGGGGGGGGGGGGGATGTATCTGACTGCTAGAAAACCATAAGGCTACTCTCATCTTGTAAATGCCAAGTGTTCAATTATTTTCATTTTCTTGCCTTTGGAAAAAAAATCAAATGTGATGTAGCAGGTTATTTAAACTTAACATTTGGAAGCCTGGACTCAGATTTTTCCATGTATACAAATTTTTTATCAAGTATTTCTCTAACATAGGTTTAAAAAAAAGTCGGTCACAAATGAAGTGAGTTTGCTGGTTTCCTCTAGTGCTGGGGATACATTTGTGCGCATTACAAAATCATTGCATTGATTATCATGATTAGAAATCTGTGCTTAGAAGAGGTCCAGTATTTCCATAATAAGTATTTTGCTGATTGCATTGATAGAGCTGTGGGGATAAGTTTGCATCTTGCCTTCCTGCACTGTTATGGCTTTGTCATTTTATCACAAGGGTGCCCTCTGAAACTACCATCCCTGACAACAAACAAATTCAGAGTATGTCCCTCATTAGCAGAACAGCTGTGCAAATCTTTTCTTCTGAGTTTCCAGGCCACATAAAATCACCTAGTTTTGGATTCACACACAAACTAGAACCAGTCCTTTTACAGTTAAACATTTTTCTAGGCCTGCAAGCCTTTCAGCTGAGCTAGAGATAATTTTTTCCCCCTCTTAGTGCAGAGAGGTGTATCTCTCTAAACTGAGGACCAGATCTTGGCCCATGCTATAGCTCAGGGCTCCAAAGCTGCCTAACGGGGCAGATGAGGATTCTCCTAGAATGATAGGTGCCATATAACAATCTAGATAGATGTATTAGCTACAGATAGGTACCATTATCTTCCCTGCTGCTGCCCAACTCCAAATCAGACTGTTCTTTTTCCAATTGTCACAACTTTTGCATTGCAAGTTAAAGTCAACTTCAAAACCCCAAGAAGGACTAAGCTATCATGAAAGGTGCCCAATGCCAATGTACTGGTCAACAGAGGTGATGATGAGTCAAGTAACTATACTTCTTGTCACTCAATATAGAAAAGGACAATGAAGTTTGTGAAAGTCATGAGGAGGAGGAGGAGGAGGAAGACATATTAAAATCTGATGAGGAGGTGTTAACATATTACTCTTAAGCAGGAATGGGGCAGAGTTTTCCACATTTTCCTTCTCGCCCATGTACATTCAGAGTCGTGCTGCAGATGAGGAATACGGGAATTGCTATACCAGACCTGGCCAGTGATCCAGCTAGTACAAGATCTTGTCTCCAACTATGGTCAGTAGCAGATACTTGAGACGAATGTGTAAGAAACCATGAAATGGAAAATTATGCAATAACCTGCCCTTCAGGGAAGTTACTTTCTAACTCCTATCAGTTAGAAGTTAGCTTATGCCCTGTAGCATCCATAGTGAGTGACAAGAAGTATTGTCACTTGAATCATCAACTCTGTTGACGAGTGCATTGGCATTTAGTTCCTTTCCTGACAGCTTAGTCCCTCATGGGATTTTAAAGTTCATTTTATTTCCCTCCTGAAAATGTTATGCTAGCCAATGGAGCTTCTCATTAGCCAGATAAATGTCTAATCCTTTTCTGAATCCCAAGTACTGTACTGAGCATTAGTGATATTTTGTAGCAATGAGTTTCAGAGGTTATACCTGCTTCCTTGAACGGAATTTCTGTGGATATAGGAAGAGTAGGCTTGACCATGTTTCCTGACCTTCCTCCCACCTTAAAGTGCAGGAAGAGGATGGGTGAAAATGTAGGGTCTACCAGTCACTCCTTTCTCCTCTCATAGATCAGAAGCAACAGAAGGGTCCCAAGACTTGCTGGAAGGAGTGGGGTCCTGCCTTAGGTTCTCGGGACAAAACCAGGTGAAACTTAACAGTTTCCCTTTCGTTCCCTGGCTTCATTTGAACCCCAAACTTTGTGAAGATTCCTCAAGGGGATTAAACAATATGAACTGGAACCAATCACAAATGTATTTTACAACATCTCTACTAAATATGTAAGTTCATTTCAAAAACAGAAATAGCATAATATTATTAAAAAGACGACAGTGGAAAAAATATTTAGTTTCCAATGTACATGGATTTGAATATTGAAGTTATCAGGAGATGAAATAGTGCCATTTGATTTGATATTTTTATTCAAGCTTTGACTGAGCAGTTTTGCTACAGTGCACTGCTATTTGGAGGAAAAATCAGAAACTGCATCAGACAACCACTCTATTTCGTTCTAGAAAATAACTAGCAATTATAATTACTCACAATGTTTTCTGGCTCAGAATAAAAGTGGCATTGCACAAAACCATACTGAACATTCATCGTGATTAGAAAATACTCCACACCTTGAAGAGCAGTGAAGCCATAAGAATAATTTTAAATGCAAATTAAATTGAGGGGGTAGCAAAGAGAACAGATAAAAGACAGTAAAACAAAGCCTTTCAATTTCCTCAAATTAGCAGGCTAATGTAATATAAAAAGCAGTTCCACTCAGATCTGTACTAAGACGTTTCATTTCATCATAATATAAAACAGCAGATCCATCACCTTTCTCTACTCTGTACTCTTGATTTTGAGGTTGAAGTGACAATTTGAAGCTGTTCGCTCTGGCTCACAGACTGGTTACATTGCTTAGTCCTATTTCAAGCCAGTAGGATGGAAAGAGATCAGTAATATTGGTAAGTACCTATCTGCTAACCTGAGCTTTTATTTTTTTGTAATTCTTTTATATAATGCCTTTGCTCTTTAGCAATGTACATCTACTGGGAAAAGCTTCATTGTGTATTTTGTACAAAGCTACATACTATATAGAAATATGATGATTCCTAGAGACTATTATATCAGATTTTTGCACATATTCCACAGTGAATTAATACAAAAAGTAAGAATATCACAGTGAGAAGGGCTTCTGGATAACCTGTGGCTTTTATGGCATCCTTGGAATATTTAATGCACTTAGTGCCTTTCTGAACTGTGCAAAACAGCCTTACCCAACACACAGCACCAGATAAAATAGGAGTGATTTCTGAACAGTCTCATTATGACATTATTATTCATCTTACATTTACTGTAAAATACTTCATAGTCTCATTACTCTTGTGGTAAACAGGGAAAGGGGGTCCAGGTCAGTAAAAGTAAATTATTAGACGAAACAAAATGCTTCAGTTAATCGTTATAACACAAAAAGAAAAGGAGTACTTGTGGCACCTTAGAGGCTAACCAATTTATTTGAGCATTATAACACAGTTCAAGTTTTCTGAGCTTCTGAAAGGGAAAGTGATCAAGATAAGAGCAAAAACCAGATTAATAAAGGAACTTGAAATAGGATTGGGGTTTTTTTTCTTTTTTTCCTTGGGAAAGTTTTATCAGGGGTTTATTCCTTCAGTGTGGAGGGTGTGGGGGAGTTGACAGTAGTGTCACCTTCTGTTGCTAAGTAACAACATCGCCTGGCCATTTTTATCAGATAAAGGAAGTCCAGTTGACGTTATGCATTATTCATCAGAGTTGCAATCAAACAATCAAAATTGTTTGCTTACACTGGGGACATTTAGTAAGATCAAGGAAGCCCTCCCTGAAACTACAGGAGCTTCCACCACTGGCAGGCAGCTCTTGTTATTTGCAGTAAGTATCATTTGTTCAGAATGATGCAATGAAGTGATATGTTGAAGAATTTTAGAAGTTCTCTCACTAGTATAGGTTTGTAAATTGAAAATGATTTCACATGTTGTTCCAAACAAATAGATTTATACTTTGGAATTCAAGATATTGTTTGAAGTGAGGATCATTCTTTCACACCACCCTAAAAGAAATGCTCTGAAAGAGGAAGGACTACTGATCTCTTTTTTAAAAAAATGAAGGTTATTGGTGATATTTATATAGCTGCTTATACATCGAGCATACATGCTGTGAAAGAAGCAAAGAAATGCCAGTGTATATATTTTCAGTAACTGCTGGACTTTAAATATACAATATATATAATTGCTGTGTGAAGTGAAAGAAAATGCAAGAGGCAACAGGAAGGTAGGGAAAGGTTCATGATAATTCACATGTCAATGGGTGTCACCGAAGAAGCACTGTATGTTAGAGGAGAGGTTAACTCATAGACTACATACCATCAATGGGTTCAAGAGAATACTGCAATGAAAAGGTCAGCCAAGAATGAATGCTAAGAGTGCTTGACATTGCACTGACTATACCTGTTATCAGACATGTTAAAAGCCGATGGTGTGAAGTTCTGCTGTGACTCTAAGTCAATGTAAAGAAGGGGGCCGGCGGGACTAGTTGGTTTTCTTGTCTTGTGGCGGAATGGTATACCTGCTGTAGTGCAGTCTGTTTTCTGTCCTGCCTGGTGAAATGTTTGTGTTTTTAACATAAATATTATTATCATTTGTTTTATTGTAGTGCCTAGAGGCCCTAATCAGGTTGGGATCTTGTTGTGCTAGGCATTATACAGACATAAAGTAAAAGATGGCCCCTACCCCAAAGTTCTTACAATCTTAGTTTAAGAAAGGATGCATCAGGTGGGTAAAACAAGCATATGTTGTGGAGGGATGGAGGTTGTGGATGGGATATCACTGATAATTCTAGGAATCATGTTTGTGTTTGGTATTTCTACTTTCCTCAGATTGTCTTAAGCTGTGGATTTGAAAAATTATTCTTTGAAACTAAAATCTGCAGTTTAAAAATATTCTATGCATGATGGCTTTAAATGCTTTTCTCAGATCCACTCTGATATGCTAAAATGGAATGTTTTAGATACTGCATGCAGAATTCTTTACTTAGAAAAAAACTGTGATTTTTATTTATATTTGTATGTTTGATCTTTAGTTGTTTTTCCCCCCCAGGAATTTGACTGATCACATCACTTTGAAAAGAAAGACTTACTGACAACGAAAAGTTCCTCCAAGATGGACTATTTTTTGGATGTTGAGTCTGCTCACAGAATGATGTTATATAGTCAAGGAGCTCAAGGTAAAAAAAACTTGAGATAGAAAATCAGAAATATAATTGTGTTACATATATGGGGTCAAATTATGGCTGCCCCCTTGTAGGTGAACTTTTGAAGGGGAAGCTAGCACAGGGAGTCCTTTCCCCGCAAAACAGCCACACAAGAAGTCTAGGAAACAGTAAATGGGCTGATTTGCTCCCTCTGAGCCTATGAGTGAGCCATTAAAGCAGCTGGCAGCACAGCCGAAACCAAAGGGTAGAACATGTTTGGTGATGAGAGATCTCTCCCTTGGCAGAACCGGTAGTGCAGGGAAGGTAGGGCAGAGATTTGTGATACACCTCTTGTACAGATGCATCAAGTGCAGCTGCTGTGTATGGCTTCCTCTGGTCCCTTGGAGTCACGAATAATAGCCCTCTCCACTCACTTCTTAGGCGTGACAAGCGCTTCCCCTCCCTCCCCCAGCAAGTCCCTCCTTCCTTCCTGTGCTCCAAATGTTATCAGATTAATACTTTGGTGCATAATCTTATTTCTAAGGCTCTAACTGACTAGCATAAATTATACAGGAAAACTACAAAGTGTTCCACTGCACAACTTCCAAACAACATATTTGTAGTGGTTCATTAACATCCGTTACAAAACGTGGGCCCAATAGCATAGCAATGATAGAATAGATACAGGAGTTGGGTAAAATTTTTCAAACAGATGTTTTAACTGAAAAATTTACTTTTTTTTTTTCAATAGCAAAAACGTTTTAATTAAAAAACTTATTTTCTTAATTTTCCACATTTTCTATGATACATTAAAATTAAAAATTGGGGGTGATTTTAGTTTATATCTTTTCCCCCCTGTCTTTGTCAGTGACAAAATGGAAAAGGAGCTGGGGCAGAAAGAAAGAAAAAAGTAAAAGGGGAAGGAAGAGGGAGGAAATAAAACAAATAACTCAAGACATGTTCCTTTTTGAAATCCATGGGGGAAAAAAGAAAACTTTGAAATGTTTTGTGAAAAAACATCACCATTTTTCCACCATCTCTAATTTTTGGGAATCCAATGAGGATACTAAAGAAAGCTCATTTACTGGGGGGGAAAAAGTGGGGAGGGAGGGCAAAAACATCTTCAGGAATAGTATTTTAATAGCAGAACTTAAAGGCATTATAAAAACTGTGAGGTTGGTAAATGTAAGGCCCAAATCAGTGTTTCTCAACCTGTTTACCATTGTGGGCCACATATGCTGCTCTCTTTGTGTTATGTGGGCCACATCCACACACTATATATAACTCCTGTATGGTCCTGAGGATGTCACATTGGCCGCAGCTGTGTGCTGATCGGCCGCAAGCGGCCCACGGGCCATAGGTTGAGAACCACTGGTCCTAATAGGTCAATCCAGTTTCAGCCTTATTTTCACTTACTGCACTTTCACTTGAAAAGAAAGTCCAGTTTTTCTGTAACAGACTTTGTTCAGCTGGTAATCAAATTTATAGTCAAACTAATAGACAGTGTATGCCACACCAGGTCAGGTTTTTTAAGGTGAAATGCACTTTCCACCTCCATAAAACCCAAGCATTCATGCAGGACACAGATGTGCACCACCCTCACCCCGGGACTTAAGTGTGGCACCGCCGCACAGCCTATTGCAGCTGCTATTGCAGTCAATGGGCTAGAATTTCAGCTGGACCCCACTTATACAAGATACGTAGGGAAACCATTTAAAGATAGATTTGCAGCTCTTCCTTTGTCCCATTGTAGCCTTCTGCATCAAACAGTGGTAGTTCAGGACCTTAAGCACCTAGTAAGACCAAGCAAATAGATTGAAAGCTCCAAGGGGCAGAGGTCTGTTTTGTTTTGTTTTTAATTACTTCATCTCTAAAGTGCTATGCACACCTAAGTATTGTGATAGAAATAATATTAATAATATATCATCCCGCATCGGTATGAGGACAGACCCCCTTATGACTCCACAGAAAGGAAAACCGGAATTCAGAAATCTGTAACTTGCCTGACTTATTTTCTTAGATTTCCATATCAATTGACAAACATCCTATGCACTGAATGAGGCAGTGTTCTGTGGAAAAGAGTGTATCATAATGCATATGCACAAGAGGGCCAAATTAAGATTGCACAGACATTTCTTAGCATCTGGGTGCTTGATTTTGAAATCTTAACTTTTCTTTAACATAGGTTTTTTTGTAGGTAATTTCCTAAATTTTTAAAAAACAAACTCAAAACCCAGAACTTCCATCATGAAGAATTATCACCACCTGGATCATCAGCAGGGTGGTGACCTTAGGCACGCCACACAGACCTCTATCAGTTGAGTTAAGGAAGGAACTGGTAGTGGCAATAGGGTGTCTTCCTCTTTGTGGACAAGCACCTGTGGGTTGCACAGCTATGTGCTGACAGTAGCGGCATTGTGAGATTCAGGAATCCTGGGTTCAATGCCAGGTTCTGACAGGAGTGTGCTGGTGTATAGTGGTTATAGAACCTTCTGCCCTCTCCCCACCAGCATCTCTGCCCTATTCCCTTCCTGGACTCATGTCCCTTTGTTCGTCTGCTTTTATGCACCTCACTGGTACCTGTCCCTTTCCCTCTCCACTTCTATTCCACTTGTTCCCCTCTGCTCCTATCCCCACCCTCCACCCGGGTTCCTGTCCTTATTATCTGTCTGCCACCCCATGCTCGTCAGATCTCTTCCCCACAGCTTTTGTAACCCTCCCCCCCACCACCAACTTTTCCTCTTTATTTGTGAGGCTGCTTGCTGCTCCTCCTTTTCTCTGCCTGAGTTCCAGTAGGGGGAGCAGTGAAAGCACAGCAGAAACAATCTCGCCACTCTCAGTTCTGGTGACTGGGGCCACAGCAGTCCCTGGCAATAGCAGGGGCAGCCCTTGCCACTCTGGGCTGGAGCATGCTCCATCACTCTGTGGGGATGGTGCATACACATTCTGGTCAGCAATAGGAGCTGAGGGATGGAGCATTCCAGGTGCAGACAGAATCCTCAGAGAATTTATCTGCCAGCCTTTAACAAGCCGCTACTGAGCATGAGTGAACTGAGATTTTCAGAGGTTCTAAATTTTGCCAGTCTGGACATATTGTCACAAATGGCAAAGAGAACATTCCCAGCACTGGGTACCCCTTGCCAAATTTCAAGTCTGTCCTTCAAAGCATGGAGGCACTACAATTTCTCAGTTTTACAATTGTATGGTTTTGGTTTAATCCTGGGCAAAACAATGTATTTTTTCCTTTACCTCATTCTTGGAAATGGCTAAGCCATTTTAACTGAAACTTTCCTAAAAAATACAACCTGAAGCAGGCACCTAGTGTGAACATTTTAGTTCAAACAGTTAAAGTTTGGCAAAGTTATAAGAAACTGAAAAGAGAACCTTATCATGGAAAACATGACACAACTTTAACTAGAGGTGTTGCTGCCAGATTCATCTAGAATGATTGCATGATGTTAAAATTTTGTCTCAAATCATACAATCAAAAAGCGTATTTGTATATTTTTTAAACTGCATTTTGGTCAAGTCAAAAAGAGATGGCCATAATCTGTCATTAAATACATAATGATCACAAATTAAATTATTACAGGTATTATTTATTATTATTATTTTGTCTTATTTAAGTTATTACATTATAAACTATAAATGGAGCATACTATAGAATCAGGACTTATTACTATGAGAATATATTTATCCAGGAATCATATGTACGTAAAACATTACTCACATATGACCAATTATGCTCCTTTCTAATGCTCATACACGATCTCACTCTTTCTTCCCCTGTTAACCTCCCCCTGTTTCTCTAATCCTTAACATATTGTTCTTTAGAATCTGATTTTAAAAGGAAATTAAAGTGAAAAGATAATAAATCAGTCATTCCACTCTCCATAACCCATACACACATGTAATCAGCAATCAATTGAACACACAGCTTGCATGTGGCCATAGAAAAATACTCATAATTTGTATCTTTAATTTTTAAGTTCTTTTTAGAAATTCTTGGATCCAAACAAATAGAAAACTTCTGTCTATGCTATGTACAGCTATTGTGAACTCTACGCACGGGGGAAAAGTGGCAAGAGGAGAGAATGCCAGTGATGAAATGCAGTCTAAGTGCAGCCAAACAGTTAATAGGCTCTTATTCTTACCTAATGAAAATAAGTAGTAGATAAGTATCCCATTCAATCAGCATCAGCTATATCCCAATTAAAATCAATTCATAGATGTTCCCAAAGAACAACTTATTCAAAATTTGCACTAAGAAATCTGTTTTTCCTCAAAAACTTAAGACTTCAACACAAAATATCATATCTTTAGGGCTATTTCCAGATCACTGAAGTTTCTTTCAGTTATATACATCAAAAACACGTCACTTTCTGTACAGTTAAAGCTACACGGTTCAAGCTAAGTATGTTAATACATTGAGAAAATATTAGAAAATAAAAAAACAACAACTCATGCAAGCTCCTCTGCTATTAGGAGATGACACAGCATTATGCAAGTAATGATTCCTGAAGTCTTGTTGGAACAGAAATCAGAATGGCAGGTGTATTGCGAATAAATGTTCAGCTTTAAAATATTATTAGAGCTGGTTAAAAATGAAAAAAAGCGGTTTCACAAGAAACTTCAAACTTGTTTTCATTTCAAAGGGCTTGAAATGGATTGATGACTTTGGGAGGGGGGTAGGAATTTTTTGTGATTTTTTGTTTTTAATTCCTAAAATGCGTCCAAAAAATAGCAAAAATGTTATCAAAGCAGGTATTATAATTTTGTGTTCATGAAACACCAAGTTTTCAGTAAACAAAACAACCGATAAGGATTTGATAATTTCTAATTACAATTTTGAAAAAGTCAAAAAGGCACAGCATTTTTCATGGAAAATGAAAAATTCAACAGGTCAACATTTTGCAAAGCAAACAAAAAATTGTAAAGGCCATTTATCAGTGGGTTCAAATAGATTGGTAAAACAGATTTGACCAGCTCTAATTGTAATTTAATATACTGAATTTAATCTTTTAAGTGACCATGAATGTACAATATCTAGTTTTAAATGTGTCCCCGCCACCCTTCCCAATGTCGCTATGTAAAGTGCTTTGAAATCATGGAGGAAAGAGACAATCTAATTTATAACTATGTATATCCTGGAGATAGGGGCATTTTTATTTAGAAAACTACTAGCATTTATTAATTAAAACTTTGTTCCCTATGAATATTTTCCAATATTTAATTAAAAGCCATTGTTTCCATGAATGTTCCTGTCAGTAATTTTGTTTGCAAAAATTTGCACAGAAGAGCTGGAAACATGGTAGATGCAAACTATTTAAAAATTTGAATAAATATTCAAGGAAACATTTTTGGAGTATTTACCCAGCTGTAGTCAAAGTGAACATGTGCCAGACCCAAGTAGTTAGAGCTAGCAAGGCAAAAATTGAATTCCAAACAAGTGAGCAGAAAAACCCACTCTTATTCTGTTTACAATAAATACAAACTCATTTTTGGACACATCTTTCCACCTCCCTCCATCACTCAGTATGTTAACTGCAGCAAACAGATTCCATCTTTCAGCTTCGTAAGGATGGCATCAGCAGGAAGTTATTTAATGAAGGGTCTGATTCTGGAAGATGCTGAATGTCCTCAACTCCCACTGAAATCAAAGTTGCAGGCTCAGGCCACTAAGTTGAACTTTTCTTTAGTGTGTTGTTTCACCAGATGAAAATGCTCACTATAAAATAAAAATTTTCAATGGTCTCTAAGAATGTGATCCAACTGCCACTGAAGTGAATGGGAATCATTCGACTCACTTTCCAAAGGTCATGCCCTAAATTTGGTTTAATGACTATTTTTACATGTTTATTTTGCAAATGAAAAATGCTTTCCTAATTGAAATGACGATGATCCTGAATACAATATTTCCAGTGCAGAGGGTAATTTTCTTTCATCCTCATTACTGTTCATTCCTGCTAATTGGCTGCTACAGTTTACAGTCCACTACAGATGTTTACTTTATCATAATCTAAATGTTTGAAATTACTAAATATACTCCAACTCTTGCCTTATGCTTTGATCTTAAAAATCAAAATGCTAGATTAAAAATTGGCATGAAATTTGAAAGGAAAGTATTTTTTTTAAAACAGCTCGGCCCATATCAGAAATAGGCGCTATTTCGAGCAGTGTTTTATTGTGGTAGGCCATATGATTCTGTAAAATGAACATGTACTGTAGCAGCTTTTGTTAAATTTAGTTAGTAATGTACTGTCAGGGCTAAACCTGATAGGTATTGGGCATTTGAGAGTTGCTGATTGACAGACAAATAGAAACCTAGCACTAACCCGCCAGTAGAAAAATGCAGTTTTATTATTAGTCATTTGTAATATGGTAGCACCTAGGGCCTCCAACCAAGATGGAAGAGGGGAAGTGGGGATTACATTGTATTAGTCTCTGTCCATACATACAGCAAGAATCATCTCAGACCTGAAGTGTTTAGAATCGAAATAGACAAGACAGGAAGGGTGGGAGAAAAAAAGGATCATTGTCCATGTTTTATAGATGGGGAACTGAAGCACAGATAGATTATATGACTTGCCTTGGTCATATAAGAAGTGTGTGGCAGCGCCAGGAATTGAACCCAGATTTCCCAAGTGTCAGGCCAGACAGGGTCTTAACTACAAGATGGGTGTGATCTCCTTATTTCCCCTAGTATATATGGATGTGGAATTCAAGGTGTTGGTAACCTATAAATCCCTAAATGATTTTGGACCTGGTTACATGAGAGATCGCATCTCTCCCCATGATATCCTGAGATCAGCAGAAACACTCAAGCTGGAGTTCCTTCAATATATACAAGAGTTAATCATCTGAGCAACCTTTTTATTCTGTTTGCTAAGGCTACTAAGGAAGGAGTGGGGCTGAGGAGGATGTATTTCTGGGGGACTCCTCTGTGTATGTTATGATTTTTAATTTTGAGGATAGGTGGTCAGAGCACTGGATGGGCATCTATAGTTGCATTACATAAAATAAAACTACAATAAAAGCATGTTATTAAGGTTGTAAAGTCAAGCACTTGAGTTAGCTTGTGCAACCTTAATTTGATTCCCTTGTGCGTGTGCATTATGATACAGTCTTTATTAACACGATCACATACTGTTTTTTCCACACAATCCCCTGCGTCATCCACAATCAGTGCACAGGATGGACAGTGCTCAATTAATGAGCAGCTATTCAATATTTTGTGTTCTCCTCATTGTTTAATATGTGGCCCTATGCCTTATTTATTGCATATTATTCAAACCCTGCTTTGAAGACAGAATTATTAATATCCTTATGGGCTTTTCTATGGCACTCATTACTGTAGTATCTGAGTCCTTCCCACATATTAATGAATTAATTTTCACAACTCCCCTGTTAGATGCAGGGCATTATTATCCCCAGTTTATAGTTTGGAAACTGAGGCACGGAGAGTAAGATCCAAGTATTCACTAATTTTCGGGGCCCAATTTGAAACCATTGGGACCTGATTTTTCAGAGTGCTCAGCATTATATAGCATTCTGTATCTTCAAAGCACAACTCCTACTGACTTCAATTTCAGCTCTGAGTGCTCAGGGCTTCTACAAATCAGACCCTGGGGTACCAAATTGGGGACCCTCAAAATGAGGAACACCGAATTAGTGACCACCTCTGAAAACTTGTGTTAAATGACTTACCCAGCATCACTCAGGACCTCTGTGGCAGGGACAGAATCCAATTCTCTGGCACAGCTTTCAACTGCCTTAACCATGAGAGCATCCTTTCTCTTCCCCTGCCTCATTTGCTACACATCTTGGAAATTCAACATCAAAGGAGGCAGAGGTTCCACTCAAAATAGCCTCCTTCTCTGCACAACCCTGCTCTACCCCCAGAACAGATCTGTCCTATGCACTGAATGAGACAGCGTTCTTAGGAAAGAATCATATGTGATCATGTAATTAAAGATTGTATCATAATGCATATGCACACGAGGGTACCTCCTTGTTCCCAAGAACCTGATAGGACAATGTTTAATTAAAGAAACAGGAGTAAGATTGTCACCTACAGAATCACCAGCACTGCTACCTATATCAGCATAGTTTTCTGTTAAGGATTCTGATTCAAACACTGACCAGGGCTGTCCCTAATTAGCTATTTCCAGTGTTGTCCTAGCCATGTTGGTCCCAGGATATTAGAGACACAAGGTCTCTCTTTCATCAGCAGAAGTTGGCCCAATAAAAGATATTATCTCACTCACTTCGTGTCTCTGATTAGCTAGTGAGAGTCTGTAGGATCACAGTCTAAGATAATATGGTTGCAAGCATTGTCAGCTCATACCACTAAACCACCTCAGAAATATTAAAGCTCTGTATCAACATTTATGAAGGTATTAGATTTAAGAGCAGATTTCAAATATGAGGAGAAAGAAAACACTCTCTTGACTATACTTAACCGTACAAGCATGGAAAAGTGTGCAGAGTGCCTCAGCATATTCATAGCGTCTACTGCCATGAAGGGTAACAGAAAAGAAAAGTTTGAATTTTCAGGGGTGAGTAAAGGAACTGTCCTAAAATAATTTAACCCTGCTAAAGTCATAATGGCTGCCCACAGAGCTACTGCTACCCTGACATCTTTTGGAATTGCTGTCACGAAGAGCAATCTTTAGAACTACAGATGGGCACAAGCTGTGAAAGTTTGCATCTGGCTCTGAACTTCCCAAAAGTTCAGGAGCATTCAGACTTGGGTTCTGTTTTCAGCCAATTATATAGGTAGGCCTGAACCACAAAGAGAGATTCAGACTTCTGTCTAGGCTCAAACTTCCCAATAATTTAGGAGTGGGTGAGTTTCAGATCTGAAGTTCAGGTACATGCCCATCTCTATTTAAAATTCTTATGCATTTTGGTCCATAAGAGGAAAGACTGGAACAGAAGAAAACTAAACAGAACTACTTGTTCTATGACATTGGTTTTTGGATAAACTATCCTTGTCCCACCTCACTGCTTTGGGAGGGATGGGGAAAACTTAAAACACAACTGGATAGTAGGTTTTTGTTTGGTCGTACTGATGACTAATTCAGAATAAAATAATTTAGAGAAATGAACAACTTACTGCCTACAAGTAGTTCAGTTACTTTCTTTGAGGAAAGATGGGTTGATTGGAATGAACTGACACAATAAACAATAATATACATTTTATAATAACCATGTGGATACCTACTGTCACTCAATTCAACTTTGCTGAATTCCCTTACCTTTCATATTTCTCATCCTTTACTATTTATGTGAGAAAATAATGTGTATAGTCTACTATTCTGTTTATCTTTAATAATAAGTTAGCATTTATTATTATTATTTTGTTTAACAGCACCATATAGAGATTCCAACTGAGATTGGAGACCCAATGTGCTAAACAGTCTAAGAGACAGCCCCTGCCATTTAAATAGACAAGACAAAAAAGGGCAGGAGACAGGAAGTATTCTCTTTATTTTACAGCTGGAGAACTGAGTCACAGATATTTGCTTATGGCCACAGAGAATGTCTGCATCAAAACTGGCAATTAAACCTAGATCTCCTGAGTCCCAGTCCAATGCTTTAACTACAAAACCATTTTTCATCTCTAAAAATAAGGTTAAGGGCATTTATGCTTTATAGATACAGAGCAAAATATTCAAAAGTGCCAAAAGGACATAGAAGCCTATATCCCAAGCTCTTAGACCCAAATCCCAAAATGTATTTAGTCACCTAACTCCCACTGATTTCAGTGGGAGTTAGGCACCCAAATACCTTTGAGAATCTGGGCCTAAGTCACTTTTATAAATGAAAATGAGGCTCCTAGGTCACTTAGGCACGTACAAAATATATTACCTATAAATGGTTCCACTTTTGTCAGTGTGTTTGTCCACAGAAAGGAAAATGTATGCATACATAGGGGTTGGGGAGTTAAGCAGTTTAGTCTTGTGGCAGCTTTTCCAACAATGAAGAGGGTCTTAGTATGATATTCCCCAAATCTAACCTTATACACAGAACTTTCAAGGAGCTCTGCACATCCTGAAATATTGTCAAAAGTTTTCAACTACTCTAGGAGCTGGTGCTGGTGCATGTTGTGGTTGGTCCTCACACTGCTGATTTTTCTTTCCCTGCTTATAGGAAACGGGGTGGAACAATCAAACTATCTTTTTATTATTTTTTTTTTTTTTTTTTTTTTTTTTTTTTTGGTAAAAAAGGGATTATATGGAACGAGCATAAATATTAGAACACGAACTGATTAAATGGAAAAGCGAGTCCCTCTCCAGCAATTGTAATGTCAGGTCACCTTAGAGTCACAGCCTGTCCTGTTTCACCGCCTCCTCAGCTGTACCAGCAGGCACTGGTGCTGTCATCCCCACCTCCGCGTGCCTCAGCAGCCTGGACGCTTGCCCAGGAAAGAGGGGATGTGTGTGTGTCTCTTTCTCCCACACTTGCACCCCCTCGCTCCCCCAAGCAGAGGCTTCCGTCACACCAAGCTCCCAGCCCCGAATCAATGGGGCGGTGCTGAGGTTCCCTCCCTACCCCACTGGCCAGTCTAGTCCCCAGCCAGTAACTGTTGGCAATAATGGATCACTTTAGCACTGGGGCATTGCCCTCCCTGCTGCGGGGTGGACGCTGTGCGGCGCCTGCATGAGCCCCGCTGGGTGACCCCTGGCCCTGCCCCCTCAGCCAAGGGCAGCCTGCCCTGGGGCTGCAGGGAGAGGGGCTGGCAGGGCAGCGTTTCCCGATCTCGCTGCTCCAGTCCAGAGATCCTTAACGGGTTTTCCCTCCCTCTCCCTCTTTCTCTCTTTTCCTCTCTTTCCCCTTCCTCTGCTCCCCCTCCCCCTCCTTGTGTGTGCGCCTCTTCCTCTTCCCTCCCTCCCTCCTCTTCCTCTTTCCCACCCCACCTCTCTCTCCTTTCTCCCTCATCAGCTCGCCGGGCGACCCTGCTCACCGTACCCACATTAATGGCGGCATCTTCGGAGGAGGAGATAGACCGGAGACCCATCAGGAGAGTCAGGTCCAAGAGTGACACCCCTTACCTCGCAGAGGCCAGGATCTCCTTCAATCTTGGGCGAGGTAAGAGCGACCCCTTCTCCCTGTCCATCCCCCACAGTGCACACACATAGACACACGCCCCAATGCTCATCCCTTCCCATCCCCTCCCCTCCCCATCCTCAAGCTGCTGCTGCGCTCCACTCTGCCTCTTTGTGTCTGCTGGGTGCAGGGCGCTGCTGAAGGGCTGTGAAACCCTGACATGTCCTGCCACGGTCACACAAGCATTTCTCCCCTCCCTTCGCTCCCCAGCCCTCAGACACGGGTGCAGTACAAAATGAACTGGCGGGAGGGGGCAGCATGCCTGGGCAGGAGGGGAGGACTAAGACGTGGCGGGGGCAGCGTTCAGTTCCTGTCATGGAGTAAGCAAGCAGTGGAGTAATTTCCCCCTCAAAGTTCTTTTTCTTTTGGGGGGGGGGAGAAAAGAGACGTACACAGTACCACAATCACCCCAATACATCTTTCCTCATTTATCTCCCATCTTCCCCCATAAGACTCTAGATACCTAACTCTCCCCAGACATTCCCTCCATCTAGCTTTCCAGAATGTCCTCTCTTTTCACGCCTCATTCTTTCCCCAAACTCTTCATTCTCTCTTTCCTTTCCCCCAAGACCATATTCCCCCCTTTCCTCAAACCCTTCCCTTTTCCTCTATGCCCCTTATTCTCTCTCCAAATCTCTCACTTTGCCCCTCAAACCACTTAGTCTCCCTGTCCTCTGCCCCCAAACTACTCTCTCCCCCCCAAAAGCCCTGCCTCCTCTCTTTCTCTACCAAATAGCCCCACATCCCTCATTCTTTCTTCCTTTCCTTTCCCCAAACATTGCTCTTCCTATTACCATGCTCCTCCTTCCCCATCTGTTCTCCAACCCCCTTTACTCCCAAATCCCACTTTCCTCTTCCCTGTCCCCAACACCTATTTCCCTCCTGCCAAATTTCCCTTCTCACCTCCCTCTCCCTGCAAACTCTCATTGTCCCTTTCCTCTCCCCTCCCCTCAAGCCCCTAATTCTCCTTCTATCCTCTCCAATAATACACTCTGTCCCCGCAACCCTACATCTCTCTCTCTGCAGACTCTTCATTCTATCCTTCCTTTCCTCAACCCCTAGTATCTCCTCCATTTGTCATAGCCCATCATTCTTGTCCCTCCCTATCAAACTACTTTTCCTTCTGACTTCTCACTAGTCTCCTCTTCTCCCCAAATTCATTCATTCCTTCCCTGAAATGACCCCGTTTTCCCACTCGTAATTTCTCCAGTCTTTCCTCCCATGCCTCTGTCCCCAAGATTAATCTATAACTTATACCTATATCCTTCCCACTCTCTCTGCCCCATGAGATCCCATGTTCTCTCACAATCACCCTGACATTCCCTCTCTCTGCCCCTCGATGTGTCACATCCTTTTTATTTGCTCTACCTTTCCCAGGTCTTCTCTCATCCCTCCAGCTCCCCAAATTCACCCCTCTTCTTTCTGCTTCCATCTGTCATTTCCCCCTCCCTGCCACATAGACACTGCCTCCAGAGCTGCCCTCCAGCTCCTTTTTCACTTCTCTTCTTTCTGTCTCTCTGTCCTCAAGGTCCCTCCAACATTACGCCTGTTCCCTCCCAGATCCCCTTTCATGTTACTCCTGCCATCCTCAAGGTCCTTTCCCACCAGGACTGTTCCCGTCCCCTCTCCATTGGGCCATTCCCCTCCTCAGGGTCTCCTGCCCATGATGATCCTCCCTTTACCTTCCCTCAAAAATGAGGAAAGGAGGAGACAGCTGCTCCTGGTTGGTTACTCAGTTTCCTTCATACCGAGCCAGGCTCCCCTTACATAGGAGGGAGGGAATTGAGATAACTTTAGAGAGGAGTCTCAGCTGCAGTCTCCTGACTTTCCCACCAGGGTACACTGAAGTGACCCTACTGGCAGGGTCCTACAATGCAACTCCCTTCTTCAGCTGAGCCCCTCAATTCAACAGCTCACTGCGGGAAGAGGGTTTGACTGAGAGCTCCTGCTTGCTATGTTGCAGTCTCTCTCCCTTCCCCTTCAGCAGGTTGCAAATTGAAGGTGATAAACATGTAGTTGTTTTCTCCTCTAGTCTGAAAGTTGGTGTGAGACCGATTCATTCCCTTTGTCCTCACTATAATTACACCCTTATTAACTGGTAATATGCAGGTTGTGGCTACCATTGACTGTGACTGGTTGATTATGTTGGTCGCAGTGTGATTATCCCTTTCTGGTCATGATTAGTTTTTTTAAAATTATTGAATAAAGCTTTAGGTTGGCTGGGTGACATTTCAAGGCAGGAGTTGGAAAGTAATGCCAGTGAGTAGCACTGATTTTAAGGAACTGAAAATGAAAACAGGCAAGATGTAGGAGTGTGGGGAGGGTAGGAAGTGGTGGTGTGTAGGAAGTAATGAGGTATAAATGAAAAAATGCTGTGCATGGTTACCTGATTGCTGAAAATAACTCCATGTTGGCCTTCACTGTCACAGGTGACATTATGCCTTGGAGTTATAAATAGATTATCAGTTGAGAGGAAGGTACCTTCAGGTCACCTAGTGCCTCACATTTCTACACTGAGCTGGACTTGCAGTCTTTACTACAGCAAGGCCCGGAAGGTCAGGTAGAATGCTGTTCTTTATAGTCCTCTTTTTTCTTTCTTTCTTTTTTCTGTAATTCGTATGAAAATTTGATAAGTACATTTAGTTCCCCTTTTAATTTACGTGTTTTAAAGCTACATTTCTAACCTCTCAGGAATGGACTTCCTTTAAAGGGAATAATTCAAAGAAGTAGCACTGGAAAGATTTGTGAAGAAACAGAATAAAACTGTTTAAAGCAGTGCAAGTGGATGTTTCATTAATCCATCTGGCACTGGGTAGTTTGAGTTTAAAAAAAAAAGAAATTGCTTAGCAACCAGTGTTTAAGTTAGTGAGCTAACTCAGTGAAATATGCCAGTGATATCCACTCCATTGTTGAGCTTTTGGTTTTGGTTTTGTGACTGTTTTCCAGGAATGCATAAACCAAGGGCCCTTGATTTCAGAAGAACCTGTATTCCAAAGAACCAGTTTTTATTTTAAAGATGGTTAAACTTCTACTAGATCTGATTATGTTGTATGGTGAAGGGTTAGGTTTTGAAAACCTCTCGTTTATAAGGAATGGTGTGTTTGTATATTTTTAAGGTTCATATAATTGTTTGTGGCAAAAAGTATTTCTGAACTTGTCTGCTGAATTTTAGGTTTAACAAACAAACCTTGTGTACACTTTATTAGGAATTACTTTGAATATTCTGTATTTTTAGGAAGTAGTGGTACAATAGTTATCCCTTAAGTTATTGTATATTTAGCTTGCATGAAGCAATTAAAGGTGCAATTAAACAAGAACACTTAATTCATAGCTGGCCCCCCAACTAACCTTTACTTTGTATACTTATTGCTTATTCAGGGTAAGAGCTGTGTTCTCTGGTATCAAATGTTTTCACTGCAGAAAGTAGAAGCACTTACTGTATGTTGGATGGAGCCTATTTGGAATCCATCTGGAAATAGATTCCCCATTCTGTATCTCTCCTCTTTATGTGTCCATTGCTAGTACTGTTTCTTAATTGTGAAACTACCAGGTATTACTTTTCTCTTATTTAAAATTTAATTGCTGCACTGGTGTAGAGCTGAGAGGTTTAGGGTCAGGGAAAGACTCCAGAGCACATATGAACATGAGGAGCTGTTCATTTCAGGAGGTGCTGAATAGAGTGGCTGTTTGCTACCAAGAAAAATGGACTCTAATAATTCATTGTTTTAACTCTCCCTCTCTTTCTCTCTGCGTGCTTTGTATCTGCTGTGTTTTCCTCTACGTCCATGTGTGTGAGCTGTGTGTTTGTGCAAGTGCGTATATAACTGCGTCCGTGTACATGGAGAGGGGAAGCAAGGTGGAAATGAGGAAAGAATGTCATTTCCTCTACTTAGTGATGCAGTCAGGACTAAAGTGATGCTTACAGCACAGGAAATATCCCCTTCCCTACACACCTATGGTTTAGCTCCCATTTAATGCATTTCATGTGTACACTTTGGCTATTCAAACACAGCCTATAGTGTTTTTCCTGCCAGCTGCTACAAGCAGAGTTGCATCCCCTTTTGATCCGGTCATTGTCTTGTTCCAGGATACTCGCTGGGATAGGATGCAGCATGCTGCTGCTGCTGCTTTGCTTTATTTGACCTTTAAATCTGTTATTATTAATTATTATTATTATTATCTATATGCAGATGGAGTTAGTGCTACACTTCTCCACCCTTAAATTTAATGGCAACTACCGGTTAACAGCAAACAGTCTTATTTATCTACTTCAGCTGCAAGTTATAATTATACCATTACTGAAGTTATCTGCATTGTTGCCCGCTTGCACACACAGTCAATTACATAATTTGGGTATAGCAAGGAGTTGGTATGTTTCTCAAGAACAATTTATAAACAATTAAGCAAGGCAAACTTTATCTGCCCCTCCAATCAGATTATATTCATAGTTTATTTTTCACATTGCTTTGTTTAATTAGTTTTCAAATAAATATTTGTTTATTGATCTTTGTTTCCAAAGACTGATCAATTATAGTATTATAAATATTCCCTACCGTGAATTTCCAAATGCTGTTCAATTAGTATACTCCGGCATATATCTTATTCAAGCCTTCTTGGACTGATTAAAAAGAAACAAAGCTGTTTTCCAAACTAAGAGGACTATTCTCCCTACTGATGTACATATGCCAATCCTAGTCATCTTAGTTACATGCTCATATCAAAAGGATAATGTTTCTCAAATGACTTCAATTGCCTCTTGTGCCACAATGAATGTAGCCAAGGAACATTATAAAACTATAGACAGATATAAAATGCTTTTTTGCCTATCTGATACTGTATCAGTCCATGTGCAAATAAATGCTATATCTGAAAACTAAATGTGCTTAAACAAGGACCTCAGCTCCATACCACAAGAATGTGTTCTCACTTTATTTTTTGAAAACTATAAAGGGCCTAATTTTTTTTTAAATGCCTAGTGATTTGGGTGCATCAATTTCTGGGTGCCCAACCTGAGATACCTTAAAGGGGTGCAAGTTCTCAGCATCTGCCCTCTGAAAATCATGCCCTTTTGAAGGTCTCCATTTGGGCATCCAAAAATTAAGGGGCACAAAATCACTGCTTCTGAAAATTTATGCCTACATTTGTTAGGACTGACTAATCACATAAAGTATCTCGTCCCCTCATTCCTATGCCATCCCTAGAACATCTCCAAGTTTCACCCGACACGCTGACCTATTCAGATGTTAGTAGTTTTACAGAAGGCTATAACTTACAAATGTTAAATGATGGAACCATCTGGGAAGCAGAGAGCTTCCAGGCTGGAGAAATTATGATATCTGATTACTGATAAGGGGACAGACCATTTAGTGACTCATACTTAATGATCTAAGGCGGGGAGTGTTGTTTTTCCTGTCTGATAAGAAATATAACGTGTAGTGCTGGGAAATCTTATTGCAAACACAGTGAATTGGGTGAGGTAGTGGATAGGTGGGTGTTAACTATTCAGGTAGTGTTTGATCTCTTTATTGGTACATTCAAGCAGACCTGCTTGCCAGCGATTGACCTATATCTGTCCATCTATAAATAGCAAGATAAAGGTCAGTAGTGTCCTATATGGCATTTCCATACATGGAATGGATATTTCAGCTAGAGAAAGAATCCAGCAGTAAACTTTGGACCACAGCCATTTTTTAAGGTGTTTCCAAGCTGATTGACATTTGGAAGACGTCATCGTCATGTCAGGCTGCTATGGAGACTTTCTGAGCTTGTTCAAGGAGGTCACCCAGTGTCATTCCCCACTTGAATTCATTTGCTTATCTGGGACTAAAGTCTTGTCAGAGGAAAGGGGCCATGCTTTGGAGAAGGTAGCAGGGCAGAACACTTGCTTAGGTGAGTGAATGGTCACTGAAGGGGGAATGCTCCCTCCAAAAAGCCATGATTATTCTCTGTGGTTATGATTTACCCATGGAGCATATTATAAACTGGATCAGCCCCGAAGTTCTGCTCAGATCTAAGTGTACTCAGATTCATCAGTAATCTCACGTTGGGATTTAGATCCTCAGCTGATGTAAAGCAACATAGCTCAATTGACTTCAGTGGAGCTACACAACTTACAGCCGCTGATTATATGACCCCATAAGCAAGCATACAGCTCTTCTCCCTCTTTCATTGTGAAATACCTGTTTATTTTGTTTTATGAAGGGGCCATATGTTCCCATAGAATGTGAGCTGCAGATGCAGAAATAAAGCAGCAACTTATATTTGAAAATGCTACAAACGTCACTTTTCTGGGAGAAAAAGATGGAGTCATATAATAAATAATATTACAAAAAGATACAAAAAAAATCCATAATATTACTGACTGCAAAGAAAAGTGGGTGTGGTCTCTGGACAAATATGCAGAGTCAGCAGGTGCTACCCTTGAACCAGTGATTAATTCACACAGAAAACTATCACAAATTAATGCTGTTTCAAGCAGCATTAAATCACAATTGGCAGGGATTGGAGGGGGCAGGATAAGGACATGGTGGAGGCTGATGAATGGCTAAAGGAAGAGACAGGGCATGGGACATGAAGTAGAACTGCAGTGAGTGTCAGCCAGCCTTATACTGAATAAGGTCCCAATCCTCCTTCAGTTGAAATCATAGGGACCTTATGTTCTCACATGCAGTGGCATCTTTCCCACAAACTTGGGCGAACAACTGCTTTTTTTTTGGTTCTCTGGCAGTTCTGGAAAATCATTGAGAAAGAATTGTTTAACACCAAAATTTTGGCACATCAAAAAATCTAGTTTGGGTGTCATTTGATCTGAAATGTTTCGTTTGGAGGCATTTTTAAACAGCTAGATTTCAAAAAAGGCTGGAGAAGGAAGGTCCTACCTCATAACTTTTAGCCAGGAGGAGAAGGGTGGTAGCAGTGGCAATCTCCTTATAATTGTCAGTGCAGTGGTTATCGTGTTCACCTGGGATGTGGGAAACCTGGGTTCAATTCCTCCCCTTTGCCTGTAGGTAAGTGCCCTAACCACTGGGCTATTCTGGTGTGGGTCTCTCTTGTTGGAGCTGTTCCACTTTTTATAAATAACTAATTAGTCATTAGAGCAGGGACTTCAGCTTGGGTCTCCCACATCTTAAGTGAGTGCCCTAACCCTGCTGAGTAATTCTCACTCTCTTTCTTTGACCCAAGGGCTATTCTTTGTCATTTTGAAGGCTACTGTGAAGGACACTATGAATGATGTTTTTCAGAGGCTAAGTTGATGTACAGTTTTTTCCTTTCCAATGGCAGGGTAGGCTTTTCCCATGGCATCCCCCTGCACATTGAATTATATAGAAGGATATGATGATATTTTCTGTAGTGGTCAAGGAACAAGTTTCAGTAATTATTTTCAGGTACTTATCTTTTCATTCTGTAAAATAACTCGTATTGTTTATGAAACCATTTCAAAGGCTGTTTAAAAAATGAAGTGGCTTGATGAAATTATTGGATTTTCCTGGGGAAATCTGCATCCCATTCATTTTTAATTCATTCTAAAGCTCATCACTTGATTTGAAAACCTTGTTTGAAGTCTTTTGAATTTACCCTCTGGCCACCCTTAAATACAGCATTAGGGCACTAACCCAATTAATCAATTCCTTAGCTATTTAAAATGTTATTAAATATCCTCTTTTGGGTTGTTGTAAAATGTATAATCCCCAAATATTGTATAGGAATATAAAATACCCTGGATTCAGGGTGTTAACAGATTAGAAAAGAAATAAAGGGGTAACCTAAAGGACATATTTATGTTTTTAAAGCTACTGTAACTGTAAGCTTAGGGAGATTGGGGTTCATGAGGACAATGAAGAAGTAACTAAAATCATGGCTAAGTAAAGGCTTTGCGGGGTGGGTGTGGGTTGGGGGGTTAATATGTATTCAGTTTTGTTGCTTTCTGAAGCAATATCGGGCAAGAATTCCTACCTGGACAAATTCCGCTTACTTTGCCACAGTTTCCACCCTCTCTCCTGGCTTTACTACCATGGAGATCCTCATGAGCCCAAACGACAGCATTTGACTAAACATTAATGTAAGAGATATATTTGTTAAAGGGCTTGTGTGAATGGTCTCTCCTTTGCCATGACAAATTGCATCAACAAAATTCGTGCCTGCATTTTTGCATCTTCAATTGATTTGTAAATCCAGTCTTAGTACTTCTGCCTTTAACTGCCTAATTTGGAGCACATCTAAAGGTGCAAACTCTGAAATTTGCATGCACAATTCATTTTTTGTCTCTGTTTCACACCAGTAAACAGGAAGACAAGTCCCCAGTCTACTGAAAATATACACGTAAATTGAGGGTAAATATCATAGGGAGAATATGATAAGAATATGATAATCCCTTTATGATTAAGGAATATTGGCCATATCCAGAGCTTAATGAAGTAAATGGAAATAGTCCAATTGACTTCAGTAGTATTTTGATCAGGTCCTATATTCTGTTCTGGGGCAAGAAACGCTCCAGACAGCAAAAGATCATGGGGAGGCATGTAAAGGGAAGATTTGCCTATGCTCTACCAGGTCATATAAAAATAATAACTCATAATCTAGGACTTATGCCATGTGCTGGGAGAGCAAGGTGTGGCTTGTCAGAAGTGGAGAAACATGAAGAAGAAAAATTACACACAATAAGTTTCCCCTCAAAGTCCTGAAAATGTTGGTGGAAATAGCTTAAAGCAGCTTTAACTTTCACTACATTCCTGTAGCACTCCATCAGAGGGGTCCTGTGAGAATGTTCAAAAGTACTCCACCCTAGGGGGTGTGAGCCACTCCATCGATGGGGTCATGTGAGCATATTCATGGGGCAGTGAGCCTACTGAGCTGCCATTGCTGGGTTCTGGGAATCATGAGGAAGCAGGACACAAACACATCTATGATCAAGAGCTACAAATTTGATGTCTTTTACTACATTACACATGATTTTCAGGATACAGTTCTGCTCCACTGCTGTTCCCATGCTTCCAAGAAGATGCTGCAAAATTTGTCTCTTTAAGAAACCAGAGTATCCAGCTGTAAATGCCCACTATCTATGCTTTATGTGGAAAGGGGTGATATAACCCTACATGATCCCTTGGCACAAAATGAGTACAGCTCTATCAGTTACAAATTATACAGTTATTTGTGGAACAGTTAAAACCCAGTGCTTTGGAAAAAATGGCTTAATTATTAGATTAAAAAAAACATTTGGGAATTCTATTTACTTGCCGTCTGTTTTATGATCCTTTGGGGTTCATGTTTTCAAATGTATCTCTGCAACCATGAAGACAAACTGATTTTTTTTTAATGGAAGCTGAAATTTTCACATAATCACTTGCTTCCAAGAACTGGGACACCAAAAACCATGAGACTCCCAATAATATTGTTAGAATTGGCAATACTGTTAAATTGTGCATATTAACAATAAGTTAGGGGGCAATTCTTAGCAACACTTACTGTTGGGCATAATGCTTAACTACTATGAGTAGACTTATTGGTTTAATTGGGACTACTCATAGTGATACCCACTGTACCTGACAGTAAGTATAGCATCAGTCCTAAAATTTGTAAGCTTTTCTAAGTATACTTGAAAATTATTGATGTTGAAAGAATATCCTGGGTCATCTACCATCAGATCACATACACTTTTGGTACTAATGAGTTTGCCTTGATTATGTGTATGATAAACAGTTCATTATGCTTAAAAGTTATAATTTTAAAATGTTAATCATTTTTAACTTAATGGCAAAACATAAACAAATGTAATTTTTATACTGTCTTGGTAATGAATATTCATGGCAGAAAATTTCTCGTGTATAAAATACATCAAATCTCAGCAAGGTGTCATTTGTGACATTTAAATTACATTAATTTAAAATAGATTTTACATTATGTCAGGAATCTTAAAAATCTTTAAAATTATATTGTCATAGTTAACAAGAATGTTTTCTAGATCCAGAATATTTTTAGGGTAAAATTCTTTCCTTAGTTACGATCATGCAATTCCATTGAAATCATTGGGACTGTAGTGATATATCTGAGAGAGAAATTGGTCCTTAGTATATGCCTTCATAGATTCTCAGATTCCAAGGCCATAAGGGACCACTGAATCACACAGGCCACAGAACTTCCCCAAAATAATTCCTAGAACAGGTTATTTAGAAAAACAACCAAACTTGATTTTAAAATTGTCAGTGATGGAGAATCCACCGGGACCCTGAGTAAATTGTTCCAATGGTCGTTCCTTTCCTTCAACTAGATTTCATTTGGGTGCTATTATTGGATACCTTAATAAACATAAGTATTTGCATGTAGTGCAGACATTGCACGTGGCATCATAATAATTTCCATTGCTTGAAATTACAGTTTAATGTATCTGAAATGAAATAAATCAAATGAGATGAAGATGGTTCCTGCACCAGAATTTTAATGAGTAGCAAATTTAGCAAGAAAACAAGGAAGTGCACATGAAAACTAGATTGACTTTGGGCTAGAGCTTGTATTCCTTGTGCACCGCAAACGCATATTAATTTCATTTGGTTTATCGGATGCACAAGAAATTCAGGAGTGAGTTCCAATTGTTTGTATGTTGATCTATTATATAAACACCTACAATATGTACCTGACATTGTAACTATTATGGATGACGAACATATCCCAGTACATTTCAGTTAATGATGGAATTCTTAAGCATAATTCATAATACAATATGACTTTCTGAATATAACTTGTGGTATTTGGACACAGATATTTGGTTAACAGATTTTAAGCAAACTAAATATGTAAATACATTATTAAAATGATATAAAGCTTTACGTCCAAGTCTGCATATACCTAATGGTAGAATGCTTGAAATAGCTTCCCCATTTGTTTTATAACAATAAACATTACATTTGTAACACAAATAAATCAGGGTTTAAATTTGTAAAAATTGTAAATAATGTTTATGTTAAGAATCAGAAGAATGTTCACTTACTCAGAAAGAAACAATATTAATCACATGGGGCTCAGTCCTGTGAGATGCTTGGTGCCTTTAACTCACACTGATTTTGATGTGAATTAGGGTACTCAGCCCCCCTACAGTTTTGGGCCTTTGCTGAGAAAATATTTTCAGTTCTGTTAGTCTAGCTCCAGTTCTGTTAAATAGCTAGGCTAAGTTTTTAAAATGGAAATAGAAATTATCTTTAAATGTTGTTAGTTTTGTTAGTTAAAAATGCATCCCCTACATTTCAGATCTTATTTTGCATTTCATATCCTTCTTTCTGGGTCTGAGTGCCTTTCATACGTGTTTAAGTACAAGTTCAAATACAAAACTACTATATGGGGATCTTGCCATATACAGAACTCTTTGAAGTCAATGAGCATGTTGTGTATGTGAATCAGTCAATCTGGCCTAAGTGCTAAAATAACATTAGGGACAAGGTTAAACCATCAAAGCACCCTTAAATTCAGCCTAACAAGTCTAAAGCTTGTCCCATTATGCCAGAGCTTTGCAGTATAATCTATGGGGGTTTTGTCAACTCAGAGTAAGATATGTCAAAAATTATGACGGAACAAGAAATGAACAATTGCATCACACTGTTCCTTGAAAAAGAGAGTTCTCTGATTCCATGCCATGCTCCCCTCTCTGACCGCATATATCAGTGCAGTTTTCATATACAGTAACTCCTCACTTAACGTTGTAGTCATGTTCCTGAAAAATGCGACTTTAAGTGAAACAATGTTAAGTGAATCTAATTTCCCCATAAGAATTAATGTAAATTGGGGGCGGGGGTAGGTTCCAGGGAAATTTTTTTTTTTGCCAGACAAAAGGCATTATATACATTTTAAACAATTTTAAACAAGCAATTTAATACTACAATCATCATTGCTGAGTATGAAGCTTGGTTGAGGTGGTGGAGTCAGAGAGTGGAAGAGGGTGGATTGTCCAACTGCTCCTCTTGCTGAACTTTCTGAACTCAAAAAAACACATCTAGAGATTGTTGTTTTGCTTTCCTTTTTTTTTTTTTCTTGGTAAATTTCTTTATAGCAAGTCATTAGATAACCAACTCCCGTAATCACTTTGGAGTTGCATTTCCTGTCAGGATCATCATCCCTCAACCTGTCCATTCCACCCCTTCTCCCAAGCATGCACCCTTGACCTGCCTCTTCTCCCTCCCCACCTCCTCCCCCTTTACTTTGCATGCTGCATCCTCGCTCCTCCCCCCTCCCTCCCCTCCCTTCTGAACATGGCAAGCCAGCTGATTGCTGCAGGCAGGAGGCAAGGGAGGGAAGGGGGAGGTGCGCTGAGTCCTCGCTCCTCCCCCCTCCCTCCTGCCCAAGGCAATCAGCTGGCTTGCCACGTTTAGGAGGGAGGGGCAAGGAGTGAGGACTCGGCGTGCAGGCTCCCCCTCCCTCCCCTCCTGCTGGGGCAATCAGCTGGTTTGCTGTGTTCAGGAAGCAGGGGAGGGAGGGGAAGCCTATGTGCCAAGTCCTTGCTCCTCCCCCCTCCCTCCTGCCTCCTAAACACCACAAGCCAGCTGATTGCCGTGGGCAGGAGGAGGGGGAAGGCGCTGACCCACGGGGTATGCCGGCGGGGGGAGGTGCTGGGGGGGGGGCGTAGGGAGGCTGCCAACTGTGGAGAAAGCAGGCAGGCAAACAACGTAATAGTGGAGCATTGCACAACTTTAAATGAGCTTGTTCCCTAATTGATCAGCAATGTAACAACGAAACAACATTAACCGGGATGACTTTAAATGAGGAGTTACTGTATAATTGTCTTCCCTAACTTTCTTTGCTAGAAAAATATTGAAAAGACATAACTATGTTTAGCCATTAAGGAATCCTCTGAGCCTCTGGTGGCCCTTCTTCACACAGAGCCTTCAGTCATTGGCATCCCACAGCACATGAGCCCACGGAACATATTTTGTAGCTTGTTTCCCTCAACAATATTGACCAGTAATGTTGCTGTAGCTATCTCTTGTTTAGGTGATATGGCCAGCTTACAAATCCTCTGTTTTCACTTTTTTCCATTATCCAGTTGTGCTGCCATTTCTCCAGAGTTTTCCATAACATACCCTGAAGTACCCTAAGGTTAAAGACTCTTGAGGCCTGACTTTCTCTGCTTTGTTCCTGACCACTCTACCATTTCAGCAGAGTGCAGATATCACGTGTTGCTGTTTTACTGCAGTGTCTCTACTGATGGGAGCATGCTGCTTGCACATTTGTAAACAGTGCACAGGGTATGCTGCCTCTTTTTGTTTTAACTTACTAGATACATATTCTGCTTGTGCTCAGCTGATGAGAACATAGGGCCCTAAGTGGTCATCCTGTGTTTTAAGGCCCCATGATAAAGAGCCATATAATCTACAAGATCCTTTTATGAACCCAGTTAAGTGATTAATTTCATAGATGCATTCTGACTACTCTCTGGTTCCACATTATTAAAGGAGGTTTAGTGGAAACATTGGGATGGAAAGGTAAGAATAGACTGATTTTAACTAGTACTGAACAGCACATCACTTCTATTTAAAACAGTCTGATGTGTTCATCCAATCATGAACAATTTTCATTTTGTCTTATCACCGTGTTTGTTCATCATGGTATTCCATATGGTTTGTTCTAGTGCAATCTGAAAGGAGCATCCATTGGCAGATCTGTGAATAATTGTCAAACAATGTAACGGCTTGTTTCAGAAGCACTGCATTATATAGAGTTGTATGGCACAGTGTGGTATATTATTTATAGCTATGTCAATCAATCACTTTGACTTACAGTGTACAGGCCATGATAATAGCTTGGACCATTTTAAAATAATTAAAATTACTAAACCAACATATAATTAAAAGACTATGGAAAACAAGTGTTTAAATTTGCTTTAATCTGAGCCAAAGGCGCAAAGCAACAAATATTTCTACCAACTGAATGATGGGTAATTTAGGACTGAGAAAGCATCACAAACAAACTAAACTGTGAATGTTGCTTTTAAAAAGTACATGAGTGGCTGCTGGACTTAACGGCCCAATACTAGAAACATTTACTTGTGGAAGTAGTCCTTATTCATGTGAACGGTCTCATTGACTTCAGTGAGGACACTTGCATAAGACTACTTGTGTGAGTGAAGATGTACAGATTTGGGCCGTAGGCATGTTTGTTAAAAATATGTCATAAACGTTATATATTAATTCTTGAAGATATCTTAACATTTATTCATTTTTTTTCAATCTGCTGTAATTCTTCTTTATCACAATATTAGAATCTCAGGGCCTGATCCAAAGGCCATGGAGGTCAACAAGAGTCTTGCCATTGACTTCTATTGGCTTTGGATCAGGCCTAAGGGTAAATCCCCCATGTATTAATAGAAGTCTCAGAGTTACTCATGTAAATCCCCCATGCACTGATAATAGGGAATATAGCCCCCATTAATAGCAAGGAGTGTTTTAAAAGTATATATTAAAATTTATTGCGTTAAAGCAGTAATGCTATACAAGTTACTGTCTAATGAAATTGTACTTCATATAGTATCTTTTCTGGGAACTGTTTTATGTTGCTTAATAGAGTTAAGTAGCACCATGGACATAAACCACAGAAAGCAGTGGTGTAAAGATATTGGGTCATTGTGGTGCATACTACCTATAGCAGACCAGTCACACAGGATAGGTTAAATAAATGGGTGCAGTATCTGGTGTGCAAAGGATGCTACATTGTAATAAATATTTGGTCTGTACTGTAATTACAATTATGGCATGCAGCTTTTATTTTATATTCTAAATAAGACACATGGTCTGGGAAAAAGAGGAGGACCCAAGATTAAAGCAACCTAAGCCCCATGATCCCATCAAAACAGCATGGCTTATTGTAAAAGAACTGATTGGTCAATTATGGTTGCCCTAGACATCAGTAACTTGCTCTCAGCAGGCTACTCACCTAAGTGGTTCTATATATATAGATATGTGTCATTAACTTTAGGAGAATAGAGGGACCATCTGTTACCAGTGTGGGTTTGAAGGGCTCAGTTTGGACTGGAAGGGGGTCATATTTGGACTGGAAGGGGGTCATATTTAGAATATCTATACTTACTAACTTCTGGCTGTCTAAGCCCATAGCAGATATGCATGTCGGAGCAGTGCTGCATGGCTCTCTCAGCATAGTTTCCCCAGATTTTGTTTCTGTACATTGATTTACTTAACCATGCTTACTGTCATTTGTGACTAACTCAGTTGTGAGTTGGTGCCATGGTGTTTCACAGAGCATCCCACTTCATATAACCTTTTATAGACATGTCCTCCTTGTGCACTACCTCACCCCACTCAGGAAAGGATATCATCATATAGCCCATTGTGTGGTAAATAAATGAAGGCACTCAGTAAAACTAATAACAAGAGGTAGAAAGATTAACAGTAGGCAAACAGGAGAAAGGTATGTACATTACTCAGGCAAATTCAGCAACAGTACTAGGTGCAGTAAAACAATATCTTTTTAGCAAAGAAAATAGTGTTCAATGTAATGTAATTGATATATCACTATAGAAAGTTACATAGAAACACAGACATGCATTCGTTCCTCCTCTCCTCATTGAAGATTTTATGAAGCAAAAGCATTTACATTTAATAAATGTACTAATGCCCTTAATGTATACATTTCTTCTGTGGTTGCGTTGTATCTTAGGTGGCTTAAATTGATAACCAAATGTTTTATCACCTTTAAGACTTTGTGTTGAACTTAAGCCACAGTGTTAAAGTGGATTAAGCATGGAAGTGTAAGCTGTGTCTCAAAAGAGATGTTTCCTTCAGCATAAATGAATATTCATGTTTCAGCTTAGTTGGTGTTTCCTTCTTAGCAAAGGGTCAGCACTGAACAAAAGGGAGGCTGCATTACAACTCATCTGTCCATAGTGTTTTGTTTTGTTTTTTTAAATTAGTGCCCTTAACTAATATAGCACTCTATAAACACAGGGCCAGACACTGAAGTGGTCACTCTGGCTCCAACCATGTACTTGAAAATGTATGAGTGAAGAGAGTCCTTTTGTGCATTGTCAGGGTTCCTTCCCCACTCTGAACTCTAGGGTACAGATGTGGGGACCCGCATGAAAGACCCCCTAAGCTTACTCTTACCAGCTTAGGTTAAAACTTCCCCAAGGTACAAACTTTGCCTTGTCCTTGAACAGTACGCTGCTACCACCAAGTGTTTTTTAAACAAAGAACAGGGAAAGAGACCATTTGGAGACGTCTTCCCCCAAAATATCCCCCCAAGCCCTACATACACCCTTTCCTGGGGAGGCTTGAGAATAATATCCTAACCAATTTGTTACAAAATCATCAAAGACCCAAACCCCTGGATCTTGGAACAATGGAAAAATCAGTCAGGTTCTTAAAAGAAGGGTTTTATTTTTTTTTAAAAAAAGAGAGATAAAAATCATCTCTGTAAAATCAGGATGGAAAATACTTTACAGGGTATTCAGATTCAAAACACAGAGGATCCCCCTCTGGGCAAAACCTTAAAGTTACAGAAAGCGGGAATAAACCTCCCTCTTAACACAGGGAAAATTCACATAAAACAAAAGATAAACTAATTCACCTTGCCTGGCTTACCTATACTGGTTGCAATATTGGAGACTTGGATTAGGATAGGTTGGAGAAGATGGATTTCTGTTTGGCCTCTCTCAGTCCCAAGAGAGAACAACCATGTAAACAAAGAGCACAAACAAAAGCCTTCCCCCCCACCCAAGATTTGAAAGTATCTTGTCCCCTTATTGGTCCTTTGGGTCAGGCGCCAGCCAGGTTAGCTGAGCTTCTTAATCCTTTACAGGTAACAGGATGTTGCCTCTGGCCAGGAGGGATTTTACAGCACTGTATACAAAAAGGTGGTTACCCTTCCCTTTATATTTATGACATGCATGTATACTCTTCCCACAAGGAAAAGGACCTCAGGAGTTAGATCAGAACAGAAATGTTATATACCCAATGTTAGATAACCCCCCTTTTAGGGGGATCCCAAAGAAAGCCATTATTTGGGGGGAAGTCCTGGCAGGGAGAGGCATATGACCATGGGTTCTTGCTGATTCCTGTGAGTCTGTGGGCTGGTCTGTTCCTATGGGAGGATACTCACCTCCACGATGGAATGACTGGAGAGAGAACTCCATGAAGGGGACCATACAGGGATTTTTCTACCCTTCAGCCCCCATCTTATGGTGGGATTTTTTGTTTGTTGGTTAGTTTCCTGGAGAGGATGAACAGGTCTTATCCAGTTTTTAGGCAAGACTCTCAGTCAAGTTAATGAGCTATTCCCCAAGTAGGGACAGAGCTAAGACCTCTAGATTTGACCCAAAGATTACCTATCTTGGGGCTTTCTATACCAGCCATCGCTATACTATCCAACAGTCAAATCCTGTAAAATCAACTTGCAGGGCATTGCCCACATTTGACTCAATAACTAATAACTCAATAATAAATGTATTATTTCTCCCAGAAAGAACAGTGACAGATTGAGGAAAGACGTTTGTTTGCACTGAAGTCGAACGTGTTGTTTTTTTCTGCTTGCTGAGTTTTAGAGGACTTTATTTTTATTTCTTGTCTCTTAAAACTGCACATAAAACATTAGCCAAAACCTTGCTATCAGTCTACACACACGCAATACTTTATCTAAGTCATAACTTTTTGATGGAACTTTTGTACCTCCTTGGTACAGCTGTACAGATATTTATTTACATCCATAAAAGCATTTATTATTTTCTATCAGCTAAAACAAGTCTGCTCTTGGGTACTTTTCTCCTAGCTGAGTTTTCTGTGTTCCTTACAGATCCCCCAGGAATCCCTGTCTTTTTTTTTTTTTTTTCACTTCTCTCCCTGTTCTTTCCCCCTCCACACCTAAAAGTCCATGTCATATTGGTCATTCTTCTAAAAGAGGAGGACAAGATGCTGTTTCTAATAGAGGCTGGAAATGTCACTCTGAGTTGGTCAGAGAAGTGACTCTAAAGCAATATAAGATTTTCTTTCAACCCAGCGGACTGTGTAAACTGACTCCTCAATACTTCTAACCCACAGTGACCCAAGTCTAAGGGATCAAGCTTATGTTTCATACTCAGAAACTCTGCATGATTTTTCATTAACTTGTCAATGCAGTGGCATGATTGGCCCTGGGAAAGTTATGGTGATCTGTTCATTATCATGAGTTCAGATGGTCAAAGTTTTGCTAAAATTTCAAAATTATTAAAAAAAATACTTTTTTTTTGCAAATTGTTTCTTTTTTCCCATTAAGAGAAGCTCTGATAATGAGCTAAGGACATGATAAATTTTAATTTAACACAATTTTAATAGTAAGTTTAGTGTAATCTGAAAACAGAAAAAAAATATTCAGAATTGATTTGTCTGACTAATTTCATTTTATGACATTGACATATGCCTAGTTTAAATGCAAAAGGCCACATGATAACTAATTCACATCCATTGAAAAAATATCCTCTGAAACTCTAGTTACTTTAAAACTATATCAGAAATAATCTCCTATAAGACCGTTAAAGGGGTAGGGGAAAATTAAGGTTCACTGATATCAAGTGAATGTATATGGCTGTATTTAAGTAATTTCTCTCTAAGAAAGAATTGCTGCATCATATTTTAAATCCCCTTGGAGGAAGATAATGAAATGTGTTTTGCAGCAACTTTCATATGATGGGTAGGCTGGTTAATGTTGCTATAAAGAGAACACCATTCTGATAAATCACCATTTAGGTATCCTGCTTCCGTTAAATAAATACATATTCTATTTACTGTGTTATAGCTAGCCATGGAAAAGCTATAAAACCATAAAAACTAGTATGCTGTATTACCAGTCATTTCTGGCTTTGTCTCACTACTGCCAATTTAAGCCCCAGTTCAGAAAAGATTTAAGAGTGTATTTAAGTCCAGCCCTCTTCAAGACAGCATTTAAAAACACGTCTTCGGTAGTGGTGTTTCCTGGATCTGGGCTTTATTTGCATATGAAGTTCAACTTTACAGAAAATGTCAGCCATAGGAAAATCTTCTGTATTATATTTCTGTTTCAGAAAAGATTTTCAAACCATCAGCTTTTGCAAACAAACCAACAAAAAGATTTGTCAGAGTCACCCTTGCTGCAATTCCAAAAGAAGCTGTTTATTTTCATTGCCATTAAAATTATTTCATAAAAAGTAGTGGTTTAGAGGGAGACAGTCTCCTTAACAATTTATTTTTCTTATCACAACAATAAAAGTAGATATCCTGATCAGAATCGGGTTTGTGTGTTCATGCACAAAAGAATCAGACAAAATAAACTCAGGAAATCAGCAGAAAGGGGACAGCGCCATCCTCCTTCATTACTATTTCCTGCAAGAATCCTGTTTTCCCCTGTTATGTTAGGCCTATTTTTAAAAAAAAAAAAAAAAAAAAAACAAACCTAAGGAAATGTCCAAAGGGAAATTAAGTTTGAAAGCATTTATCGGTAACATATAGTTGAAAACTAAAGCCAATGGAAAAGTGGGAAACCAATTAAGTGAAAACTTCTGAAGTTTTCATTTTTCAGGGTTTGAAACTGACCCATTTTGGGGTAGGTTGGGGGGGTGACAATTTTTTCATGACATTTTTAATCAAAATTTTATCCCAATTTTATTTAAATTATTATCAAAATTTCTAAAACCAGCTTATAGACTCCTTTGTGATTGTCGGATGGTGGACTGCTGTAGCAGAGGTGTGGGCCCCTGCATGCTCTAATTTATAACCCAATCCCCCGTCTGCTTATGGACTGTTCCATGGTTCTCAGCCTCTGAGAATCCCTGTAAATTGCATATGCCATGGGGGCTGCCCTCCTCCACCACCACAACCTCTCCTGATTTGGCTGTACCCCTAGTATGCACAGACAAACCTCAGCAGGGCAACCTATCGCTGGCTTATGCAGTGTCTGCAATGGGAGAGATTTTCCCAGGATAATGTGGGGTTTTTCTGGCCCCTATTCACTGCTATGGCTGCATACAGACAGCATAGCAGGAGGGAGAAACTCTCCACTGTTTCTCCTCATGTGCATGCTAATAAATGAATGTATTAGTAGAGATTGCTGGGTTAAATTGAAACAAACTACTATAAAACTCCCTTATTACATAGGAATTACCATACTGGCTCAGACCAGCGGTCCATCTAGTCCAGTATCCTGCTTCTGATCGTGGCTAGAACCAGGTACTTCAGAGAATGGCATAAGAACACTTCAGGAGGCAGATGTAATTATTTGGTAATATTAATCTCAAGTACACATGACCTATATTTAGCATTTTCATTGAAAGTTCAGAGGCCTAAAATGTCATAAGTAAGGACTGTATATTTGCCATGGAAATCATGGACACAGATTTTTTTGTGTGTGGTTTTTTTTCTTCACACATGCAAAAAGTCCCAACATTTCAGGAGTCTTGATTGTGGGCAGATGGATGTGATAGTAACAGGTGAGCCAGTTTCATTGGGGAACTGAAGAGCTGCCAAGTTTAAAACCTGCAAGGCCTCGAAATCTATAAGAGATCATGAACTCCACTAATCAGGATGACTGATTTGTCGCAGGGTGATGGATTCTGCTGTTTCCCTAGTTTTATTAGGTTGGGAAAATAGCATGGCTTACACTGATGGTTTATAGCCTAATTAAAAGCCCTTTCAAGTCAATAGAAAAGCACCCAGGTCCTAATTCAGTATGATACTTCAGTAGGTGCCTAGCTTTAATCATGTGAGTAGTCCCATTGATTTTAATGAGGCTACTCACATGCTTCAAGCTAAATGCATACTCAAGTGTTTTGCTGATTGGGGCCCCCTACTGATTTCAGTGGACTTTGGATCAGGCCCTTAGCGTATGTCTGCATCGTGCTGCTGCTCTTGCAAAGGCTGAGGCAAGAAAGCAAAACTGAAGAAGGCAGCAATGCTTGTCTCCAACCCGCTTCTTGAATGGTTGCTGTTGTGGCTCTGAACTGACAGACACTGAGACTGTGATTTTAAATGGGTTTGAAGCCAGACTCTGTTTTTCCCCTAATAATTTGTAGTGGGAAGCCCATAGCCTTTGCCATGAAAAAAAGAATGTTTTTTATTTATCTTCTTCACTGTTCAAGTAACATTTTCAAAGATTTTAAGCTCCAAACATTATGTAACTTCCAAAGTTATTTTTCATTATGAACCTGGAGGTCAGAATTCCAACAGTTTTTCCTTTAAAGTAATAATAATTGACAGGGAATCCATTACATAGCAGTGAAGGGCCGGCTGTAGTAGCAGAGGGCCCAACACAAAATTATGAACTGCCAAAAAATGCCAAACTCAAGTAGTTGTTACCACTTGTATACACTCTGAAAAAGTAAAAACAGGAAGATTAAAATTAAGGGCCAGATTTTGCTATCCTTCCTTATATTGAGCAGCATCTTTCTCACTATGCAGTCCCACTGAAGTCAGTGAGGCTGATCGCAGGGTGAGGTACTATTCAACATGAGTAAAGCTGGCAGAATCTAAACCTAAGTCATTACAGTACTTTCTGTATGCTGCTGTGAGAACTGTGTGTGCTGCTGCCTCTGTACTGTTTATAGAAGCGATCATCTTCAAGCGGTTCAAGCTTCAGTGCGAGGTCTAGAGGAAGAGAAGGGATTCACTCCCAATGTTCTCACCAGCAGGTTTGTAACTGACAGTCCATTTGGTGGACACAACATGAGCATTTCTAATGGAGACAAAGCTGCATACACCTGTAAACTGGTACAGAGCACATGCACAGAGCTTAGTTCATTATAGCGCCCCTGAAAAACAGGTAGGAGGAATTTTTACTTCAGTGTTTGTACAGACCAGTAATCAAACGAACATCACAGAAACAATGACCATCAAAACTGCTATAAAATAAAATTGTTTACCCTAAGTTTAGGGGTTAAAGACTTTAGGGAGCACTTACTGAGAAGAGCAGTCCTATTTATTTCAGTGGGATGAGTTGTGAGTAAGTGCTACCTGACGTGAGAAGAGGATAGAGAATTGAACCCCATATTAGGACTAGATTGTTCCCTATTCTTTTATACATGCCCATGAAGACACACTCCTCCATATTCCTGCATAGCAGAAGGGCACAATTCAGTCCCTGTGCTTCTTAGAGTGTGGGGTCTGCTCCCATCATGCAACTCCTGGAGCACAAGACACTTCACCATGCAGTTGGCAAGACCATTATCCCACTCTTATGTACTAGCCAGTGTTCTGATTGGCTATACAGAGGGGAGTGTTCTGTAGTCTCTAAAGTATCATAGCAGCAGACACACTCCTCTTATGTGACAGGGAGGAATTTTGCCTCCCAGTTTCCCCTGATGTGATGCCAGGCTGTACTGCTACCAACACCCTAATTCTGTCTTGAAGTCACAATTTTGAACTGTAAAGTGATGTATGAACATATATAAAATATCACCCTTAACATTAATTTGGCCATCAGTCTGGAAAATGCCAGTGTTTTAAGGGCCAGATTCTGTTCTTAGTTAACTGGTGCAAATCAGGAACAACTCCATTGAGTTAAACCAGTGTAAAAACAGTGTAAGTGAGATTAGAATCAGACCAGCCAAATTTGCATGTGCACCCCGGAGAGCTGAAACTATCTGGTTGCACCCTCCTTCCATCCTGTTGGTGTGCAGATGAGACTGGGTGACCAAGATAGGTGATGTGCAAGGTTCTTTTGTATGCATAGTCCCTTAAAGTGAAATAAACTGAAGGTTGCAAATTATGCAGGTTGTCAAGCTAATAAGAATACTCTCCAATACACATCATGCAGCAGTGAGCAGCTGGCTGTGAAAGATCATGTTCTCTTCCCTCACAAGAAGATCTGTGTCAGCCGGGTGACCCTGCTCTCACTTTCTTCTAAGTGCAGTTTTAAGCACACTTGGGTAAGCCACTATTTCTCACTGGCAATAGGAACAACTGAAAATCCTATAATCCACCATTTACATTCACTGGATTGCATTTGAATGGCCCAGTTTTATTTGCACTCCTGGATGCCACTTTGTCTTCTACCTGCTTATTCTCAGTTCAGTTCAGTACATGTGTAGTTGCATGTTGCTCTACTACCTGTGAGCTCCTTTGCGTAAGTGCTGAGGCAATGCTGAGCATTGATCACTAGCATTCTGGTATCACAGTGAAGGAGGGGATGCATTGGATCGTCTTTCAGTAGCAATCGGCAGCTTGCAAGGTGAAGCCCCAAAGTGCAGTCACAAATCTAGAGATCAGATTTGAAAATTTGGCCTAGAACATCATGAATGAGTGCTAAAATTTTGAGTTTCAAATTCAACCACTACTGTGTGTCACAGAACTGTAGTGTTGCCAGTTATTACCACTACATTTAACAGTATATCACTATTTACAGCATCAATTCACAGATTTTAGCCATCTTATAAAATAACTGTGAACATTGTCTCTGGGCAACCATTTGACATTTAACAAAAAAAAAAGAGAGAGAATATGATATTTAACTTTGCCAAATTAAGCCTCCTCACCCCAAACTATAATGGCAGCTTTCGGTTTCTTCCTGAACCTTAGCTATCTGTGCAGGTCTCTTCTGGTGGGTGCTGCAATCTGAGTGCCTACTGTAAAAGTCTCTCCCTGTGTCTCACAGCTTCCTACGTTTCTGTCTGAAGTTGCTTCCTCTGGGGACTGTAAAAGAAAGTTACTAAAAATGACTGGTGTATGAACACAGTAGAGGAGGCCAGATGAAGGTGAAGATAAGTTACTCATGAAGGAAAGGAGAGTGGGGCAGAGCCAGTATGGAATCAGGAGGGAAAGAGCTAAATCAGAGCAGGATATAGATTCAGCTCCTGCTTGTTTTAAAAGTGAAAAAATGGCAGGGGACAGTATTAGTTTTTCAACCCGGCAAAAGAAAACACAGAAACAATCTACAGAAATTGTGGATAACGGGAAATTAACATATTTAGTGAAAATGTATTGTGTTTAATGAACGTATGTGCTAAAACATGATCATAGCCCTAACCTATAGATCCTAACCTTGGAATAACCGTTTATGACTCCACTCAGGGGTATTGGATGAGACCAATTCATTGACCAAAAAAAACTTCTACTCCAACCTCCCTTTTAACCATGGCTTTCCAGACATGCACAGAGGTGCAATCACCAGGCAGATTTCGCCTCTAGCCCATTTGCTAGACATTTTTCAGTGTGTGTCATGATGGTGCTGAGTTTATTGTTATCCAAATGAAGAGAGAGTGTGTTTTCACCCCTATTTAATGTGATTTTATTCCTAGAATATTAACATGACATGAACTTTTGGAAAGTATTCTATCTTCTTCAGAGCCATATGTCAATGAGTTATAAAACAGCCAACGCACACGTTATCACGTGGGGCTTCCCAACGTTTAACGTTTCTACAATGGAATAGAGTCTTATTACTGGAGACATTTTAATATCATAGAATATCAGGCTTGGCAGAGACCTCAGGAGGTCATCTAGTTCAACTCCCTAAATCAGTTCAGTTTAGTCCCCAACTAAATCATCCCAGCCAGGGCTTTGTTAAGCCTGACCTTAAAAACCTCTAAGGAAGGAGATTCCACCACCTCTCTCAGTAACCCATTCTAGTGCTTCACCACCCTCCTAGTGAAAAAGTTTTTCCTAATATCCAACCTAAACCTCCCCCACTGCAACTTGAGACCATTACTCCTTGTTCTGTCATTTGCTACCACTGAGAACAGTCTACATTCATCCTCTTTGGAACCCCCTTTCAGGTAGTTGAAAGCAGCTATCAAATCCCCCCTCATTCTTCTCTTCTGCAGACTAAATAATCCCAGTTCCCTCAGCCTCTCCTCATAAGTCATGTGCTCCAGCCCCCTAATCATTTTTGTTTCCCTCCTCTGGAATCTTTCTGATTTTTCCACATTCTTCTTGTAGTGTGGGGCCCAAAACTGGATACAGTAATCCAGATGAGGCCTCACCAATGCCGAATAGAGAGGAATGATCATATCCCTCGATCTGCTGGCAATGCTCCTACTTATACAGCCCAATTCAGTATTCTGAGGGGAAACGTTCCTCCCTTTATTACAAATGTTTAAACACTAAAAAACAAATATTATTTAATGTGAGCAGTTCAGGCCTCTCCATCTGTTGGGAATGTAGCAAAGACGATATTAAGGAATGCATATTTGACCAATCAATTAAATAAGTAATTAGTCTCATGCACTTCCATGTTGCTGTTAAATAAATAGCCTATCCCTGATAAGTGGAACTGATGGTAAACTGTTAAAATATAATTTTGAATGTTTTTCTTACAAAAGTTTACAAGTGGCAAAACACTGGCAAGTTATCTTGGATAATTTGAAATTTGGTTTACTACTCTGAGTAGTACAGTTTTCTGTAACACAGTATTTATTTTTCTCTAGAAAACTGGAATATAAAATGATACACTTCTTTGGAAACCTGTTAACTCCCTGAAATAAGTATTTGATGCTTCTTTAAATGAAACATGCTGCTGCTTTTAATATATTTCTTTGAAAGCACATTTAGTTCTGGTGAGACATGCTGGATTGACATTTCTGTAAGTCCAAGGCCCTTATTTTAATACAAAGAACATAAGCACAGTGTGGGTAGCTGACCTACCTGAAGGGACCACCTGTAAGGTGAAAGGAGAATTCAGTCATTCAATTCTTCACCTATCCATTGAGAACTCACAATAAAGCTATCATTTACTGCCACCTCTCCACCCAAAATAAGCAGGGCTTCAGTATAATTTTTTAAAATGTACTCCATCAGAGTTGTTTCGTGTATACCAATATCACTGCTCCATTGGATTTTAAGAAAGGAGATAATAAGAAACTTTCAAAAGCCTTACTAAAATCAGGATATGTCACGGCTATAGATTCCCCCCCACCCCCCCCACATCCACTAGATTATTGGCCTGGTCTAGTGAAAGACTGAATTCAAAGAGTAGTTATTAATGGCTAGCTGTCAAACAGGGATGACATATCTAGTGGAGTCCCACAGGGATATGTCCTGTGTTCAGTACTGGTCAATATTTTCATTAATGACTTGGATGATGGAATAGAGAGTAGGTTTATAAAATTTATGGTTGACTCCAAGCTGAGAGGGCTTACTAGCGTGTTGGAGGTCAGGATCAGAATTCAAAATGACCTTGATAAATTGGTGAACTGGGCTGAAATCAACAAGATGAAATTCAATAAATCAAGTGCAAAGTACTACACTTACAAAGAAAAATCAAATACACAACTACAGAATGGGGAATAACTGCATAGGCAAGAATCTGAGAGCTACAGTGGAATATAAATTCAATATGAACCAATAGTGTGATGCAATTGTGAAAATGTTTAATAGCATTCTGGGGTGTATTAAGAGGAGTGTGAGATGTAAGACACGGAATGTAATTACCTCGCTCTACTTGGCACTGGTGAGGCCTCAGCTAGAGTACTGTGTCCCGTTCTTAATATCATGCTTTCAGAAATATGTGGACAAATTGGAGAGGGTCTAGAGGAGTGCAATAAAAATGATAAAAGATTTAGAAAACCTGACCTATGACCTGAAAGGTTATAAAAACTGGGCATGTTTGGTATTGAGATAAGAAGTCCGGGTTGTGGGGGGGGACGACCTGAGAATAGTCTTTAAATAAGTTAAGTACTGTAGAACGGTGATCAATTGTTCTCCGTGTCCACTGAAGGTAGGACAGAAAGTAATAGGCTTAATCTGCAGCAAGGGAGACTTAGGTTAAATATTAGGAGAAACTTTCTCACTATATGGATACTGAAGCACTGAAATAGATTTCCAAGGGAGGTTGTGGAATCCCCATTGGAGTTTTTTAAGAACAGCTTGAACAAACACCAGTCAGTGATGGTCTAGTTATACTTGATCCTGCCTCAGCACAGGCCCCTTTCAAGGCTACCTCTCAAGGTTCCTTCCAGCCCTACATTTCTATGATTCTATGATCCAGAGCTTTAATTTGAGAAACTCTGTTTTGCTGTTCTTCACCTTTTTCTTCTTGGTCCCAAGATGCCAAATATTGAAAAGTGCATGTTTCATACCTTTTTGATGAAACAACAGAACACACATAAAAGTTCCCAGGAGTTTCCATGTTCAGTCACTGAAAATCTCAAAAAATCTTGGCTTTTCATTCTATTTCATGTGCCCGTTCCGATCAAAACAGCACAGCATTTCAGATAGAGCTCACTTACTTTACACCTGTGTGGCTGAATTTTGTTGTTTTAATTACTACATATCAGATGCACTTCATTTATGTTAAAATCTGTTTGTTTATTCCTTATAGGGATGCTGGAGATTAATGTTCTCTGTGCCCTCCTGAAACCTTTAGCTTAGACAGGAGGTTCTTCAGCTATGACCTCTCACTCTAGTCAGCAAAAGGAAGTTGGTTTCACATCTTCACAAACAATAGAGTAGTTCATCTTTCATAGCCAATTAATATTGTCTTTCTGTTCTTTCATTCTGAGAAATAACTTATTTTTTGTGTTGTTACTCATACCGTGGTATGTCACTGTTAGTAGATTTCTGAATGGTATGATGATTTTCTAATGTATATGCATCACTGCATTTGCTCTGTAAATCCATTGCAAACTGTTATCCTCAAAGGAAAAATAGGATCTAGTAGGAAGATAACTCTTCAGTTTCACTGCCCTACCAGTTGATTCAAGAGAATTTCTTCTTGGCACTTCCCTGAATAATATGGCAGTGCTGTGTCCTATCACAGGACCTGACCCCAAACCCATCACAGTCAATGAAAAGACTCCCATTGACTTCCTTGAGCTTTGGATCAGGCTCAGAAGTTGGATTTTTATCATGTGTCTCCAGGAAACTGGTGGGTCAGGAGCCCCTTGAACAAGGTTCAATAAAATAGTATTCTGGGCTTGTGGCAGAAGATTTTAATTGATACATAAACTGTTTGGTTTTCTTAATTGGACAGATTTCTATCCAGCCTTATACTAGACACTACCATCAAACTGCAGTTGTAGCTGGAAAAGCGATTTTGTAAAAATTGAGTTTCCAGTATTTATTATTGCTTATTTGCTCTCAAGGACTACCATAAAAAGCCCTTTTAGTTTATAAATCAAGAGATGATTTTTATATTTGGGTACTGCAAACTCAAACAAGGAGCAGAAAGCAAAGCTGGGATCTTTTTGTTTCTCACATCATCACCAACAGTAAAGATGCTGCAGTTAGAGCTTAACTATCAGTCTGTCAACACACGAGGCATAGTAGATGTAGCTCACTATTTTGTGGTTTTATCAGCATTTTATTGGTGTGGTAACTCAAGCGATCTGTGCTTATGTGAGGAAGGAAAGGGCTTGTCTACACTACCTGCCGGATTGGTGGGCAGGGATTGATCCAGTGGGGGTCGATTTATCGTGTCTAGTATAGACGCGATAAATCGACCGCTGAGCGCTCTCCCGTTGACTCCGGTACTCCACCACAACGAGAAGCGCAAGCGGAGTCGATGGGAGAGCGTCAGCTGTTAACTTACTGAAGACAAGTAAGTAGATCTGAGTACATCGACTTCAGCTACGCTATTCACATAGCTGAAGTTGCATATTTTAGATCAACCCCACGCGGTAGTGTAGACAAGCCCAAAGTAAACACACATAAGGATGTATTTGTGGGAGTGAGAGCTGCAGCATCAGTCCTATAGTGTGGGCCAAATATTGAAAAATGTAAGGGCAAAAATATGCACGCCCAACTTAAACACACAAATGTTTCAATATGAGCACATACGTTTAGTCCAATTTATGCACATGCATTGAAGTCTCTGGGCACCTTACGTGGGTGCGTTCAAATGTGCATATGCATTTTTGTGTCTTCACTTGTGAAGATTTGGCTCTTTTTAGGATGTTGCTGTTTTCATGGTGTACATTTACTCTTTTGATTCTAAATTTGTTTGTTAATCTATCAGTGAGTCTGATTACACTTCAAGACTCAAAAGTCTTCTACATAAACCCCATCAGGTATCCATTAGCACAGTATAGTTTATGCTGACTGGGCAAATGTATATTTCCATTATTAGAAAGAATGTTGCTATGTATATAAAAATGACCTGCTTTATAATAATGAGAAACAAAAGACAAAGTTAAAAATTTGATAGATGTGAGAAAGGGAGCCCAGTGTCTAAGCAAATATCAGTTAAGCACAACTAAAGATGATATGAAGACTGCAATTGGGATCTGTACACAGGCCACTATTTCCCAAATGGCTTATTGGATTTCTTCTACCAGGACTGCAACCTTTGTGCAAAGAGACTGTTTAATCTTCTTGTTGAACTTGCAGATTTTTCTGTTTTGGAAAGAGTGTTGATCAAAGAAGGTACTGAGACAGTTAAAGCTGTTAAATCTATACCATCACCTAGTGTTTCACAGGCCTTGGGCACCTTCTCCATTGCTCAGAACAACATACTTTTACAGTTTACTGTTATCTGTTTCAGTGGAAAGCTTCCCTCTTCCCAATGTAGATTATCTGACTTGCAGAGTTCTTGAAAGGTGCTCATTGATGGAAGCTGTACCTCCAGTGTTCCACTCATTTCACTGCAAACAACATAATGATATCCTGGACCTGTGCTACATCTCCATTAACAGGAATGTGATGTCTGCCATCTCATTAACAGAGAATTAATAACAAATACATGTATTTTTGACTTTCATGAAGACATTATATTCATGGGATTAAAAATAATGATTTTATTTCTGAAAAAGAAATATTTCCGTGAAGGAAAGTTAAATTATTCCCAGTATTTTGAAATCTGGAAAATTACTCACCTCTTTTTTCAGCCTGATTAAACCTTCCTGAAATATTGTGACAGTGGGAGCTTGCCTTACTTGTTCCATAGCTAAATAGAAGTGGGGGGTGGGGGAAATCCCCCAAACAGCATGAGGCTTGAATTTGTGCAATAAGTCCCGAAATATAAACCTTTTAATTGACAATTAATCATCGTTGAAAATAAAAGATATTTGTGTTTCAGGATACACTATTCTAATTGAAGCCTAATACTTGTATTTGTTAGATAAGGCAAGCTTTCTTTAGTAGAGCTTTTCATAATTAAAATTAAATAAATTAAATTTTAAATACAGAATTGTGGCGTCTAGGTTAAAAAAATTGTTTCAAAACCTAAATCCTTGAGGGACTGTGGGTTAGAATTAAGTCATAAAACCATGACAGTTCTTCTACATACAAGTGGAACTGTACTCTGAACTCTGTTTGTAACTTGTGAAATATGATGTGAAGCTGGCTGTAACATATCTCTCTGCAGTAGTGGAAGAGACCAGATTTGGACCAAGGTCACACTGGTGTTAACACAGAGTAATTCAGTTGACTTTATTTGATTTAATATAGATTTACACTAGTGTAATTGAGGTCACAATCTCAGCCAAGCTGGACAGAAAGCTATAACAGCACCAGTTACTATGTAAAAGGTAGCTATAGTGGTATATTCTTTCATAAGATATAGGCAACAGTGTGGTTACTAGATGAATAATTAAACCATAACATACTGGGAAGCTGTTTCTTTTTGTCTGCCTGGATCAGACCCAAAAGGCCTGATTTGGATCTCATACCAATTTTATCCCACTGTAACACCATTGATTTGAATGGCATTATACCTATTTTAGACCAATGAGATCAGAATCAGGCACAAGTGTTCAAATTAATCCTTCATGTAACGCCATTGACTTCCAAAGAGGGTGCAATTTGAGAAGATACATTTAAATTATGCAAGCATAATGCACAAATAACTGTTATGTAAATATTTTTTATTTCAACTCTATCTGCATCATTTCATATACGGTAATACAATACTGCATTAAAAAACTTATGAAGGGTTTCTGGTGGCAATGTTAAACCACAGAGCATAATTATATAATCTGGACTACTAAATATAGCCTCTCTAATTTATCAAGGGGTGCCACATATCCATGTCTTATATCCAGGAGTGGCAATAATATTAGTTGTAAATACTTGTATCAATATGTTTTACACAATCTCTTGTGAGCAGGTTTCTTAAGTAAACTTAAATATTCTTCAACTGTTACTCCATGCAGGATATTAAGACGACCGTAAAGCCCAGATACAGAACAGTGCTTATAGAAATATTTTTTATAAATGTTGGCAATTCTGGAAATCAATAGTTAAGGAATCCAGACAGTACTTTCCCCTCCTGTCACGTAATTATTTATGACAGGTTTCAGAGTAGCAGCCGTGTTAGTCTGTATCCGTAAAAAGAAAAGGAATACTTGCGGCACCTTAGAGACTAACAAATTTATTAGAGCATAAGCTTTTGTGAGCTACAGCTCACTTCATCGGATTCCACTGTATGCATCCGATAGAGCATAAGCTTTTGTGAGCTACAGCTCACTTCATCGGATTCCACTGTATGCATCCGATAAAGCTTATCGGATGCATACAGTGGAATCCGATGAAGTGAGCTGTAGCTCACAAAAGCTTATGCTCTAATAAATTTGTTAGTCTCTAAGGTGTCACAAGTACTCCTTTTTTAATAATTAATAATAATTTTTATAATTATAATAAGCGCATCTCTTGCTAGCACCCGTATGTTTTTTACACTTCAAGCAGATGCTTAACTCCCATTGACTTCTATGGGATTTAAGCATGTACTTAGGGGCAAATAGCAAGGTCACAACATAACCCTTGAGTGAAGGGGCAGTGTATAGTTGTGCTTCCCAGAAGCAGAACTGCATCTCCTTTCCTGATCACCCTTGAATGAAGCTGCAACAGCGACCAGCCCTTTTCTTGGGACAACTTACTCCCCTTCCCTGTCAGCTCATGTGGGATGATTGACATGCTGGGAAAAGGGGGAAGCACTCCTTGCTCCTGTCCATTCACTCCCCATCCACCAGCACAGGAGGAAGGAGGAATAGCCCGAGGGAGGCCAATGTGCCCTGTTATTCCTCTGAATGGTCAGCTCATGGTTGAGGCCTACATGCTTTGCGGAATAGACAGAGAATACATCTGGTCTATGCTTTACAAGCTCTACTGGCATAATGACATTGGTTAAGGGTATGATTTTTATTTATTTATTTATTTATTGGCCAACATACGTATAGAAGAAAAAGCCCTAGTGTTATTGCAGTTATACCCGTTTCAAGGTGCCTCCGGAGCTGGAATAAGCTGTGCAGGTATAAGCACATTTCCACTGCATCCACACTAGGGGGATTTTGCTGCTTTAACTTGGTCACCACACTTAAAGTGGCAAAACTTTTAGCTATAGACAAGCCCTTGAGGATGTGCTTATGTGCTTAATCAAGTCTAAAGACTGTTATCTTGCCACAACCTCAACTTTTAATTAACTAATTATGTAGAACATTTTACATCATTTCTAAGCAAAAAAAAAAATGCTAAAGAATGGAGCCCAGTTAACCATCCTGCATTTACCACACTCCAAATACACCTTTAAAACAAAAATTATGTCTATTTTTATAAATGTTGGAAATTCTGGAAATCAAGAGTTATGGAATCCAGACATTTCACTTCCCCACTATTATATAATCATTCTTTCCTCATTATCACCCCATCTGATTTCCAGCCCTAACAACCCAACCTTGTATTGCTTTCTGGGTGTGACTTGTAAAGGTAATGTGCGGTTGGATTTATCCTCTTGTTTTTCTGTATTGTTTATTATTGGTGGGATTTTCAAAAGCAATCAACATTGACACACTGTACAAAACTCGCATTGACTTCAATGGAAGTAGTTGAGCCAGTGCTAGGTGGTTTTGAAAATCCCAAACTAAATTTGTAGTAAAGATGTCAGACTTCTATGTTTCTTCACAGTGTGATGTGTTCGGTGAACTAGAAAAACAGTTTTATGAATTTAAATGAAATAATTGACCAAATGGTGCTATGAAACGTTCTGATGATGGGCTGTTTAGAATCAGATTAATTGGAATTAGAAGAAAATCTGCTTTTATGTTACAGATTTAGTGTAAATTAGGGCAGTTATTCCCAGTATTTGTGTTTGACGCTTGAGACCGTAACAGGCTCACGCCCTCCTACATTACACCCTAAGTCATCAGGGTACTTTAGCAAGTACCTAGCTTTAGGTTTGTGAGTAATTCCATTGAACTCCGTATATATAATCTCACCTGCAACATCAGTTTGGCTGCTCCAAACTTGTCTTAGGCTACATCTACACTACAAGCTAGGGCTGTGATTCAAACCTCGTGTAGCCATACTCATGCTAGCTCTCATTCAGTGCCATGGGCAGTACCATGGGCAGCGGTAGCGATGGCACAGGCTAGCTATTCCAAGTAGGTACCCATGGGAGTCAGGTGGGTTTGTATTTGGGGCGACTAGTCAGTGCTGTTGCTGCCTGTGAAGTCAGGGTATGCTACAACTTTTAGCATGCGAGCACAAATATGTCTATGTTAGCTGGGAATCACAGCCCTACCCTGTAGCACAGATGTAGCCTAAGAGTCCAGTTTTACTGCAGGTTACGACACGTACTATTGAATATAAGGCAGTGGGAAATGGCTGGTATTGCTGAGATATTAATCTGGGTAAATGGTGCAATTGTCTGAAAAGATACCAAAACACTGTATAAAGGGAAAGTCTGTAAACTTCTTGGGTCGAGGGCCATGTCCTTCTATCTGTCTAGAAAGCAATAATAAATAATAAAGTTAACAAGCTATATATTATACAGGTCACCACTATAGTAAAGGTTGTCAAACCGTTTGTTAAAAACCTCTGTTTTCAATTACACACAACTTTTCTGTAAATTTGTCATTTGAATCATAGAATATCAGGGTTGGAAGGGACCTCAGGAGGTCATCTAGTCCAACCCCCTGCTCAAAGCAGGATCAATCCCCAACTAAATCATCCCAGCCAGGGCTTTGTCAAGCCTGACCTTAAAAACCTCTAAAGAAGGAGATTCCACCACCTCCCTAGGTAACGCATTCCAGTGCTTCACCACCCTCCTAGTGAAAGTTTTTCCTAATACCCCACCTAAACCTCCCCCACTGCAACTTGAGACCATTACTCCTTGTTCTGTCATCTGCTACCACTGAGATCCATCCTAGTCTAGATCCATCGTCTTTGGAACCCCCTTTCAGGTAGTTGAAAGCAGCTATCAAATCCCTCCTCGTTCTTCTCTTCTGCAGACTAAATAATCCCAGTTCCCTCAGCTTCTCCTCATAAGTCATGTGCTCCAGCTCCCTAATCATTTTTGTCGCCCTCTGCTGGACTCTTTCCAATTTTTCCACATTCTTCTTGTAGTGTGGGGCCCAAAACTGGACACACTACTCCAGATGAGGGCTCACCAATGCCAAATAGAGGGGAATGATCGCGTCCCTCGATCTGCTGGCAATGCTCCTACTTATACAGCCCAAAATGCCGTTAGCCTTCTTGGCAACAAGGGCACACTGTTGACTCATATCCAGCTTCTCGTCTACTGTAACCCCCAGGTCCTTTTCTGCAGAACTGCTGCCTAGCCACTCGGTCCCTAGTCTGTAGCAGTGCATGGGATTCTTCCATCCTAGGTGCAGGACTCTGCACTTGTCCTTGTTGAACCTCATCAGATTTTAACCTTTTCCTAAAGCTGATTTTTTTTTAAAATTGGATCCAATTTTCAGGCATTTTCTAGTTGTAGGAGGGTGCAAATATAGCGTATTTCCTATTCTATCCACCAGGATTTGTAAATGCAGAGAACTAAACTATGGTAGAACTTTAATACCCCTTTCATGGGATTACTGTGTCTTTATGGAACTGTGTGAGGACTTGCTAGGTTTAAGAAATTTAGTTTTTGAGATTATAAAGTTATGACTGAACAGAAGGAGAAATCTTGTGTTTTGTGAGGTGAAATTTTCTCCAGTGCTGAGGCCCCCACAAAAATCTATGCGCTATTTATTCTCTTCCTGCTGAGAATGAGAAAGGACAAGAACTATCAATTTTACTCATTGTAGACTATTCTTCATTGCTCCTCCTGAGCATCTCTCTCCCTACTTACGTACATGAACAGATACAATCCCACCTAGGCTTGCCAACATATTAAAGTTATAAAAAGGGACATTTGTGAAGGAAAAAATAGGGGCAGATGTCCAGATTTTTAGTTAGTCTTGTAAATACCTGATTGCATTTACTGACCAATTACTTGTGTGTGTGTGTAAGTAGGGCTACCTAAATATATGTATGCCACTGTGGAAACCTAACTTTGAAAATCTACCCCTGCACCGTTCAACTCTAGGGAAATATATTGGACTATGGGAGATTTTTGAAAGAACCAAATGTAAATAATTTTGCTGAAAATACCTTCTAATTAGGGATGATGGGTAGGTATGTCTCACACACCCCTTTTTTGCTCCTGACCAGATGCTGGTGAAGGAAAAGTATCCTAGACACTGTTCCAATTAACATTTTTAAGAGCTTTAGTTTAAAAAAAAAAATCACTGACAAGGCTAAATTATCCACTAAAATGAATGGTAATTATTTTTTACCCAGAAGGAAAGCCAAAATCAGCAACAACCTCATTGTAAATAGTGCCTTATTGTGCCAGCTTATCATGAAGCACATCACAAAATATGTATAATAGTTACTGATATAGTTTGCAGTGCCAGGCTAATGACTGAAAGCAGAGGGAAAACAAGTGAGTCTTCAGTTTTCATTTAAATAGTTGGGTTTTTTTGTTTCGTTGGTTTTTGTTTTTATTCGGAGAAATCTTGAGTCTCGCAGCTAAGTGGACAGACCTGAAAGTTATACCAGTGGTTTTGTTGGTTCATTTAGGGCTGCCCAGCCATGGGCTACATTGGTAATCTGTCAGGAGCTGGAGAACTGCACCTGATTCTTTCAATTGGGGGCAGATTACAGCCACTGTTATCTTTACTATTGAGGTACAGCCTATGGAAACTGTACCATGCTTGCGAGGTGTGTTGCATGACCCCTACTGGCTGATGCACAGAGGATAATGGTCTTCTACTAGTGCTATATATAATGGAGTTATTCCGTTAGCACAAGTGGTAGAAGTCTGTGCTTTGAAACTGGAGGACTCAAGTATAACTGATAACCCATGCTGGGGTTATCATAATTACAGTATAGGTGCAATTATGGAACTACAGTAAAGGTCCAAATAGCCACCTTCCTATGTCAAGATGGAGCACTGGTATCTGGGATTTACATGGACCACATGTCCATCTTATATATAACAGCAGCTCAGGTTATATTTTATAATTCCATATGGCACATGCCTCATTTACACATCAATCCAGTTTTCTCCCAACTTGCTAGTAAGTACATTAAGAAAACAAGGTTTCTGCTACGAAGCAATTGGTATCAGAAGACAAATATTCCATATTTTGAGTTTAACAGCCCATTTTAGGCTCCTCAGCAAAAGCATGAGCCTCTGGCAGTGCGTGAAGTTCAAAAGTTATCAGTTCTGTTTTGAAAATGCCTCTTGAAAAGATACTAGCGTTTCAATAACAGTACACAGAATGAGGGAGCAGCAGTGGTGGCATGCCTGCTGGTGGGAACAGAGAATTAGCCGTCAGGACTCCTGGGTTCTGTTCTTGTCTCTTCTGATTTGCTGTGAGGCTTTGGGCAAGTCATCTGAGTCCTGATTCTCCTCACCTTGGTGTAATAGCAGTATGACTTTGTCAGCTTCATTCTAGTTACTCCTGATAGACACAACTGTGAGACCCCAAATCTCTGCCTCAATGTATCTAGGAGCTAATAATACTTATCCATAGATTTGGGCCATGTTCATGTTTTTTGTATTCATGAACATCAGCCCGGGGCTGCAAAAATGTCTGAATATGAGCTTTGACATTCCTAAATTTACACAGCTCTCCTGAAGCCAAACCCAGGGCTCAGCTACATTGCCCAGGGGCCTGCTCCATCCAGATAGCTAATTCACCAATATTCAGAGTCCACCGGGTGGCCACTTCCCCTTGCAGCAGATTCTTCACGTGTCTGTCCGATAAGGCCTACTATCCCCTCCTCACCATTCTGCTAGGGGCTTCTGAGAGTCTGAATGCAGTGAACCCAGAATCTCAGTGCAGCAGAAGCCAGAGAAACCCTCCCACTTCCTTCGTTAGCTAGCTCCCTTAATGAACTAAAACAGAAAGAGTCCCCCTGATTCCCACTACTTGATCTAAATAAGAGAATAGGCCACGTATTAACTGGACATTGTTTTCATAGCCCTACAACACTAGCAATCTTGTGGCATCTGTCAGCCCCTGAAGAGGCTCCTTGATAGCAAGGGTTTCCCCCATTGGTGCATAGTGCCTACAGAAGGACAAACCAAAAGATCCGCAGGAGGGACACCCTGAAGTTAGGGAAGGATCCATCATTGTGCCAGGGTGGAACCAAAGGGGCTGGGACAATCAGACTGCCTTTCCCCTGAAGACATCAAAGGTGATGAGGTGGGAGGACTGGTTGTGAGTAGCTGGCTAGAGGGGAAAGGGTTGAAATGTTCCCCATGGAAATTCACGTTCATTTAATTTGATCTTCTAAACTGAACATGAAGGGGGTGGTTTGCTGTCAGCCCCTTCAAATCAAGCTGTAAGGATCAATTCATAAACCTCCCACGCTAGCTCTGCTCAGAGATCTCACAATAGCAATGTGAACCTTTAACCAGTGTTTGTGAAGTGCTTCAAGATCCTCAAATGAAAGGTGCTGTAGACATGCAAAAGATAATCTTTATTAAATTTTTATGAGAAATAAAATGTTTTTTTCTTACATCTGCCATGCAGTGAAACCTTCTGAGTATAGTGCTCAGAAATTAGGCATGATGATCCACAAGCAAAGAAATCACAGGGCTGCTGCTGGCTGCCACTCAGATAATTTTGTGTGATTTAAAATTAAAGAAAATGTATGTCAAGTGGAACTAGTGAGTCAGAATGTGGATGACTCATTTCTGTGAGCGGTGTTAAATGACAAGCCCGAGCAGCTCTGGTGCTGCAAATCTCTAAGTGACAAGGAGAGCTGAAATATTCTCAGTATGATGAAGTGAAATTTAAATTTACATTAGCTAGGTGAGGAACAATAAGTGAAACTTTAATTGATTGTCCAATTCCACTTCTAGCCTGCAATATCGCCTGAACTTTTGTTATATCCTCCTGTTGGTTTGCTTTGGGTTTAGTAGCATTTTACATAGTACACTAGTTTTTCAAATTTGTAAATTCCAGTGTTTTTTGTTTTTTTTTTAAAAAAGAACTGTTTTAACTCTGTCTTTAAACACAGAATCAAGCACTGAAATGTATCACCTTTACTGTGGGGGATATCTAGATAATGAATTGTCTAGCGTGTATACATATTGCTGTCCTCTACTGGATGGAATCAGACCTGTTCAGCTGCGTGTCATTGACTCTGCATAGGAGATTCTTCTTTTTCTCAAGCGCTAGGCAGTTGTGCTTTTGGAGCAGGAGGATCTGAGTATTATTGCTGTGGTCACCAAAGTCCCAAATAGCCTTAAGTACAAATGTGAGGTCTAAAGGGCCTTAGCTTTAGTTACAAGATTTGTTTCCTGCTGCCAGGGGAAACAGTTATAAAAGAGGGACTGAAAGGGAAAGGAAACAACACTTCTGATTCAGCTTTTTAAAAAGAACATCAGAAAGCAATTTGGATGAGATCACAAGGACAAGGCTATGGAAAGCTGTTAGCCAGTGACCCAGGCAGAATGAAAAGAAAGGGAAATCACCACCCACGCAAGCCTTTTGTTGGTTTTTTCCAATCAAAAATAGTAATCCAATCAAATCACATTTTCTGTTTTCTGCTGGAAAATTTTGAATTGGTCTCACCTGGCAAGCTATTGCACAATATGAAGGATTCTAATTCAGGTCCCCAAAATGATCCCTTGGCTCTGAATTGTGAGAGCTAGTACATGCTGCAGAGGAAGTGCACTCAGCTGCCTGCAGCAAATTCATAAAATGGGGAAACCTCACAAAGGACTTCAAACAGCAGTCCAGGCATTGTAACATATTTAACGAATGCTCATTCAAACAGCAGGAAAGTATATGAGAGGTTCTATTCAGGCTGGGAAATTGAGTATTTAGACCCAGGATGCAGTTTAAAGAGGGGCAGGTTGCCCTGGCTTTTCTATCTGCTAGTCATTGGCTGTCAAATGATCCATTCAAACTAATCCAGGAGCAATTTGGGGTGGCCAATTTTCCTTTGGCTGGAATTTAAGCTACTCCCGTAAATTTTGTCCGTGCAGCTGCTGCGTGTGCTTGTTTCACACAGGAGTGAATGCTTACATTTTTGAATATGGAATTACCCATGCTCTTTATACCAACTCTGTGGATTTTCTAAGACTCCTATCACCACGGAATCTCAGTGCCTGTTTCTGTACCCAAAATTACATGACAGTGCACATACAATTTTTGGAGGCAGTTTAAGCACCAGTCTTTGAGCAAATGTGATTTAATGCGACTGCCAGTGTCTAGGTTGGTGTGGTATTCATGCTTTAGCCTTGTGGATAATAAAGTACCCAAAGTGTGGCAATAATACAGCCACAACACATTCACTGTGGGTTTACCTAAATACTAAGGGCTCTGTCCTGGGAGCTGCCAATCACTTGTGGAAGTCAGTGGGAGGTGCAAGTGCTCAGTACCTTTAAAGATTTGGCCCACAGAATTTTACAAAAAGAGCATCTTCTAGAAGGCAAAGGGAGGCAGGATTAGCCATAGCAGAGCAGATCTTTGATCCATGTAATCCAGCATCATTCTTTTTGCACTAGCTGATAGGGGGATTTTAAAAAACAAAAATGTATAATGCCCCATCTAATTGTGTGATGGTATACATGGGGGGCCGGGGGGGGGGGGGGGGGGGGAATCCTTCCTGAGCCTGCAATCTACTGGCCTCGACTTTAACACATGCAATTTGATTCTATTTGTGACTTAGTTTGCTTAACAACATCTTTTCTTTGCAAATAAATTCAATACAAATATTGTTCTTGTTAAACTCTTCTGTGTGCTATTTCAATCCACATACTAACTAGATATATACCTATACATCTAGAATTTTTATGACTCACAAGCCATCAAAGCACCTCTGACTACATGGTCTTTTCCCCATAATGGTAGCCTCAATAATGAAGAAGCCAGCAGTCAAAGCATTTCAGAAATTTTCAGCCTTGACTATGCCTACTCATTTGCTATTCTTAGCAAGCACTATCTTGCAGTCAAGGATCTAGCTGAACTTCTCACTTACAGACAGTTTTAAAAGATTTATTTGATTTATTTTTAGAGCTGCATTTTCTGTTATCATCACATACCCTCTTTTTTTCTGGAGAAAAGTATGATTGTTAAATACTGTAAAAACTATGGTATTGAAGTGCCTCGCTGAAAGATGGTATTTCATGAACACATTAGGGTTGAGAATGAACTTTTCCTAGTGTTCTTACACTGCAGGGGGCAATGTTGTTAGTACAGTAGAATTGCACTCAATTCCTTCAATAGCATTATGAACACACACAGTTATGCCCGTGCTTAAATGCTTGCTGGATTGGGGCCTACTCTGCAGTAATGACTGGGAAACCCATTGCAAATTGCTGAAATTTACATGAGTGAGTGAACCAACACCATGGCAGAAACAAGCACACTGCATCACAAAATGGCTTGCTCGTTATTGGAAAATCCTAGTTTGGTTTTCATAATTGGTCACAGTATTCCATAATGTACTAGTGAGGGCTTGATCCTGCACAGCACAGGGAAGAAATGTTGCATGTATAAACACAAGGGAGAAAAATGAAAAGCGAGACAAGAGAACATAGGAAAATCTGTTCCTGCCTTAACGAGACCATTGCTGCTGGCTGCCGAGATAGGGCTGACAGCTTTCTAATTGCTGACAGCTGGACCCCAAAGGTCCTGCCCCCTACTCTGCCTCTTCCTTGAGGCCCCGCCCCGGCTCACTCCTCCCATCACTTGTTGCTCATCCCTCACCCTCCCTCCTAACTGCATCCTCTCCCCTCTTCCCCCCTGCTGGGCTTCCTCTGCTTCGGAGCTGCAACCTGACATAGAACCTGCCTGCCCACAAGATGCAGGTAGGAGGCGGCTGCAGCTGAGCAGGAGCTGGCACGGGTTGATGACCCAGCATGCTCCTTCCCACTCCCATTCATGGTAACCAGACTTTTGGTGTCCGGTCAGTACATCTGATCAGAAACTGCCAGGTTCCCTTTTCAGCTGGACTTTCTGGTCAAAAACTGGGCCCTTGGCAACCCTAATGGCTGCTAGCTCCCCTGCGTAGTAACTGAAGTAGGTCAAAAGGGGGCATATAGCATTTATTATGGTTATACAGCTGGCAATGGTATATGCTCAGCAGTGTACAAGACATAAAGATCAAGACAATTCTTCCCCTGAAGATCTTATGATTTTTAAATGGCAGCCAAAGAGAAGACAGGAGACCCAGAGAAAGGAATAACTTACATTATTTGTTTGTATTGTATTTATTGCTAGTAGCAGAAGTGAATTTTATACTCCGGGGAAGAGATAAAAGTTGCAAGGGGAGAGGAAAGTTCTGCAAGGATCACCTTATGGTGGTTTCCATGTACTGTTCCTGGGGTTTTACCTCTCACAGAATAAATGGCACTTCCAGAAGCTGTGTATCTGAGGAAATCTGCAACAGATTAGGATCATCTTTTCCTCTTTTCTATGATGGACCCTGGCTCCCTTTAACTCCTGAATATTGTGATTTCATTGGCTGCTAATGGTTACAGACATTTTCCTCATCTTAATGGGATTTGCAGTGCAAAAGGCAGGACCAGTGCAAAAGTTAGTGTTTCTGATTTAAAAGATAGTGTTGGATTTTCTGTGTAGTTTGTGGGGAGGAAGAGGCTGGGCTGATGCCTCCCCCCAGTACTGTAGAAGGCTTTCTGCAGCATCTGAGGCAGGAGGCGACAGTTTCAGAGAGGCAGCTGACCCACCTCCCTCATGCACCAAATATTAGAGCAACCGTTGGACCCTAGAGGCCTGATTCTCACACCTGAACTGGCTCCTTTGCACTACTTGTGTGGCACAGGGGAGGCAGATTCAGGCCATAACTGTTCACTTGAGAATTCTGTAGCCCAAATGACTGAGCTGACAGTAAAGCCATTTTGAATGTTCTGAGCAGGGTCTGCTTGTGCTGCTGAGTCATATGCCGATGCAGGTGAGAGCTGACTCTTGCACCAATTACTTCTATCCCTATATGTAGCAGATGAGACAAAGCTCCACTATACCAATCCCCCGCCTAGGGAGTGTCTTTTGAGGTGTGCCAAACCCATCCCCAGAACGGGGGTTATTGTGGAGCTTCGCTAACTCAATCTCCAACTGATGTATGGAACTTTAGGGAATAAGTTAGAGCTGCCCTTATGCTACTCTGACTCATGCCAGAGCTGGGGCTTGAGCAGAGCTGAGCAGACCAGAGAATCAGGGAGCGAAAATGGAACTCAGATGCAGGAGAGAATAAGTCACTTTGTGCCTAGTTATCCAGGGAGAAGGTAAGGAGGAGAAATTCTAGTTTGATTAAATGCATTATGGAAGTGCATTGGTGCCTTGTAATCAAGGTAGAATTAATCCATTACCACTTATGTTTATTTTGCTAAGACATCATGTAGCACAAAGCAGGGCCAGGGCAGCCAGGCCTCCTGTGGCTGTTCTGTTCCCTGATAGTTTTCTGCTTTACCTAAAAGATTCAGGTAAAAATTATCAATCTGGGTTTAATGCTACAGAGTAAACGTGACCTGATATGAAAATGAGCTGTGTATTAGGACAACTGCCAAATCAATGGTAAAAGAATTAGATATGTTGGGAACATAAATGGCACTACATGCATCTGAGACTATTGAGAGTGAGTGATAAAACATGTAAACTTTTAATAGACACATTCCAAATGTGTACTACTTTTGGAATGTTTGAAGATTAGAGCATGGCAGGTTTAACTTTTTTTTTTTTTAAAAAGCATAACGAGACTAAGCAGGAAACTATAAAATGATCCCTATCCTGCACTCTGCATATAGGCCAGTAAGTTTGAAGAAAATATTAAAAGCATACACTGATTAAAGAAAGACACCATGAAGTCCGACCAAGAAGGTCATTCAGGCTAAACTAGCCTGCTGAAGTTCTTTGAAGATCTCACTGCCATAATACAGTGGGTGTTAGTATGCTTAGTGATGGGTCCCTGGCTACTGAGAAACTACTAAAATCAAAGCACCAAGACTCAATATTGAGGTATATAACTAGGGTTTTATTGATCATGTTTACACCATATGAGTACTCACACAACACTGATCATACTACTCAAAGTCCTGTCCTGGAATGAATTTGGCTCAGTGTAAAACCTGGGATGGATTCCCTAGGGACCACTTGTCTTTGGTTATTCTCAACAGGAATCTAGAAGCAATACATTATTTATAAATATATTTAACAATGTTCCTCATCAGTATATGACTCATCAATATAAAAAGATCCTGTTCAGAAAACTGAAAATGTCTTTATCTGCTCAGTTACTTGTGCTTCAGACTAGCTACTGAAAATATGATTGCAGCAAATATTATGCCCATAAGCTACTAATATTCCATGCTAAAATGCACTTGATAGTATTATATTGAACCTACTAATACCTCTGGTTTTATGCCCAGAAAAAATCAAGAGAAGGTGGTACAGTGCATAGTGTGCACATATTTTGTAAGTAAAACTGAGTGGTCATTCCGACTAGCCAGTCCTGAAAAATGAAATCCTGTATTCACCCAGAGAACAGACATACCATGTGGAGTGGCAGTGTAGTCCCTTGCAAATGTGTCTCAGTCCTGACCTGGAAGGGTCAAGAGGGAAGTTTAGTTTCAGTGCCCATTCAATCCTTAGCACCTCTGTTGAGACTGCAAACAAGGCTGACATGGATGGGATGGAGATGCAGACATCTCTCCATGCTAGCAAGTAGACTGTGACCACCAACTCCTTTAACATAAGCTGATGAAAAGCCACTAGATGGTAATGACTATTAGTCACTGCTGTTAAACTAGAATGGATCTGAACTGGTGGCCTTCAGGGGAAAGGTTCTGTATACCATTTCCAATCCTCTGAACATCATTCTATTTCCATGGCCATGCACTTATTGAGTAGCCCAGACAACAGTCTTGGTTGATTGTTACTGGAAGAAGTCATTTTAAATGTATGAAGTGCTACTTTGCTCTCTGCTGTAGATTATTCTGCATGTGGCCCATGTGTCTTATGGGCTGGTGTCTGCACAAGCAGCCTTCTTAGAAATTATGTCTGCCAGAGTTGCGTAATGATCCAACAGCCACGGACCTGCTGAACTTAAACATCTGTATCTTGCATTGTTTCATTGACAGCAAACACAGCTAAAACAAAATATGGAATAATTCATGTCCTACTGTTTGCATTTCCCAGTCACATTGGCATGCTATTTCTTTAGATGCCTGATAATGACTGTGTTATAGGTGTTCGGAATACACCAACCCCTGCTGCCCTACCTGCACTTCAGTTCTTCATAAGCCTCAATTGTTATTTCATGCAAAATTACTCTCCAATTAAGCCTCACAGTGGTGGAGCCAATGCAGGCTGTACTCAGAAGGGATCCCACTTTTAATTAAGCATCAGAAGCTCTGCAGTATTTTGAGTAAATTGAATAAATAGCTGTTTGCAGCCCAGTGCTTGCTGCATTTGACCCTTCACTGCCAACTACTGTCTGTTAACTAAGGTCCTGTCTACACTACAAATACAACCTTAGTAGCAAACCAAGTTACAACACGGTTGTGCCCTTATCAGATTACCAAAAGGGTTCCAATTTGTATTGTAGATTGGAACTTAACTATGTTTCATTATCTGGAGCTGTTCTGTCAAGGTATTATTGCCTGACACACCCTGTGGACCTGGAAAGAAAATCAAAGGAAATCATGAAGCATGGATATGTGTGTATGCAAATTGAAATATCCTTTTATGAGAAATAATAGTGAATGTATTAAATCTCGTGCTAAATGAAGTAAAGTTTAAACTGGGGAGGCAGATCATTCAGCTACAGACACTGTTCAACTTGTTGAAGAGAGAAGGGATAGGAAAGAGAAAGCAATTAATCAGCTGGCATTTGCAGACTGTATATTTTATCTGAGGCTTGTTATAGACCGAAATGTGATTAGGTACAATAGATTGCCTGGATTTACTTTAGACATAAAAAAATATGTGAAGCAGTGGCAAGTGGAGCAGAGGAGAATAGTTATTAAAGCCAATGATGGTTTGGCTATGCCCAACGTTGAGCTCTCTGCTCTGCCTAGTACCAGCCATTCTGTTAAATCTGTGCAAAGTTGTGTCCCTGCTGCTTTCTAAACACCTGAGACCCATTATCTGTAAGGTGGTTAAAAGGCAAAAGGAAACTTTTTAGGGCTACATTTAAAATAAAATAGATTACTATGTTACACACAAAATATGTGCACATGGGCCCAAAGCAATAGATGTAAGCACAGAATATTCACTCCTGCCAGTGAGTGGCTTGCCATTTTGCGTTTTTCACAAAAGCTGCTGTACTTCCAGCCCTGGAGAATGAAGTCCTCTTTATTCACAGAGGACAGAACAGCATTGGTAGCAACAGTGCAGACTTACCCAGACCTGTCTCTCCCCTGACCTGGAAGGGACTACTTCTAGGGACAAGAGGGTAAAAACTTTTTTGCTTGAAATTATTGGATTGCACCCAGTCTCCTATATTTAGTGTTTTGACTGTTTTGTTGAACTTTTAGTACTTTTAAATTCACATTTCCCATTTGTTAATTTCAAAATCTTGTGGAAATGAAATACTAAGTTATCACACTCCTCCCCCGTTAGTCATTTTGTTTCTTCCTTATTTTAGCAATGTGTTAAGCAGACAAAATCACCACAGGTGGAAAGCAGGTGCCGTTTCATTGATATTAAGCCTCTGTAACTCCATTATGCTAGTAGCGAATTTAAACACTCAGGAGTAGACTGCAGCTTTACAGTGTGTCCTGCCCTGAGGAAAAGGCAGCGTGTAACCACACTGCCTCAAGAGCAGACCACACAAAAAAGTGTGACTCAAGCAGTCACTATTTCTTCCCTGCTCCCCACTCTCACTCAGAGATGGGAATAAGTTACTTTACCACTTTTCATGGAGCAATTTACTCCCCAGAACTAGCTACTCTGGCCAGTTAGCAGGGGTGTGAAGTCATGGCTCCTCGCACTGCCTTCCCCTCCCCACACTCTCCCCATCCATTTGTTTTGGCCAGCTAATGGGGCTAAAGGGGAGCTAAGACTCCTTCCTCTCCATGACCCCCCTTCCCATTTGCTTGGAGGGGCGGTACCAGGTGCATTGTTCTGCCATGGCATGGCAGGAGTCACAGTCTGAGTAGGGATGGGGATAACGGGTCCTGACACTCTCTTACTTCCCAATTAAGGGCTGTGATAGTTTAGTCCTCAGAGAAAACTTGGTTTCCAATTGTGCAAGGTGCTGAGTGCCCCCTGAGACGTGGTGAGCACACTCAACTCTTATTGACTTCAGGGGGAATGGAAGCCCTCAGCACTACTCGGGAGGTGCTAAGCAGGATCAGGTCATTGCTATCAACATAAAGAAGATTATAAAGGTTCTCCTGGCTATGCATTCAAATGTATGCTCTTATACAGTACTGTATTTCAAAAGATTATTTTCTTTAACATTTGCCTGATGCTGTTTAATGGTTCAGATTCAGGGTTCCTTCCCCTCCAACCCTAATTAATATGCTGCAGATCACAATAATAAAAACATTCACATGCCTTTGCATAAATATTGATAGTACTTTTGCCTTGCAGATCAAACTGAAAATATTTCTTAGCTTGTGTGTTGTTAATATATTTCAAATAGAGACTGGATGACAAATCCATACTTTGCCGTTACACACCTGTTTTTTAAAAGGTAATATTCCTTTTTTTCTAATTAATTTTGCATTCTGAAACCAAACATGCACATTCTACCTTCTTACAGTTCTTCACATTTAAATGTCACTGAAGCAGACCGTAAAGCCTCAGGGATTAAACCTATTGGAATATATGAAATATTTATTAACTAGTGGAAGTGGTACCCATTTCTGGAATGGGTATAATAGAAATGATGGACGTTAGCGTGGGTTTTGCCAGAATCTGGTCAGTTGTTATGTTTTGAATTTATAGAGCTGGAATATAGAGTATATTTTTAAGTTTCCCCTGCTTACTCTGATAGCACTCAGAAAGAAATATGTGAGGGTTTTGCTAGTTTATGTAATTCTTGTTCTGCTTCTAAGCCTACAGGAAAAATAAAAATTTACTACCCCAAATTTGTGTGTATGAGTCTGTCTGTCTCACACACACACACACACAAAAAAGCCAGCACAAACATATTAAAAACTAAAAGGTTTGGAGTAGTGGTTTGATCTGGAAAAGCGTCTAGAACTCTGGATGGTTATCTACCTGTTGGAACCTTTGAAGATCCCGGGCAAGCACCTCAATGGAGCTATCCTGATTTACACTAGCAAAAGTTCTGGCTGTCATAATTCCACCTGTGCCAGTAGGATTTATTTTCTCTTTCTAAACAGGCCATAAAACCAGGCACAGCTCAAAGACAACTATGTGTCACTAGCATTCCCACCCCAAAGCAAGGTGTTGATTGGTCTTGGAGCTCTGTTAGATGAAAATCCTTGTGATTTCAGGCTCAAGATTTATGTCCCCAAGTTTGTAGGGTGGAATGTAGACAGGGCAGGTTTGGTTCATCTTCTATATCTTTAAAATGCCAGTAAAAGATTAAAATCGGAGATCTAATTGCTAGTCTAATGAAAATTAGTAACCTTTGCAATAACATGTGGCACAGTATGCAGTTAATCATATGTTAATACAGTATGTTTCAGAATTTTGAAATTAGATGCTGTATTTTATCAGTAACTTCTGAAATTGAATCAGAATTTATGTATATAGAGCTTGGGTGACTGTCCTTCCTAAACAAATAGAAATTCAAAGTCCCTTAAATATAACCTAGAGTTTTCCTCAATTTTTTTCTTTGGATAATTTCTTTAATGTTTCTAGTATTCACATGCAAAATTAACGTGGTAATCACATTTCTGCTCAGGTGAACAGAAGACCGCAGAGGACATCAGGCTACATCTCAGAGCTCATATCATGTCTTGCACTAATGCCTGCCAGATTGCTCATTTTTAATTCCAGTAAACTTTCACTGCAACTGGCCCAATTTGGGGTAGGACTGAAAGTGAATGAATTAACTCTTATAACCTATAGAGATCTGATATTGCATTTTCTGCCTATCATGGAGAAACGTTTGTACTGCCTCAGCTGTGCCTTACTGTTGGCTTGATAAAGGATTTCAATTTCCAAGATCAATTGCATACATCCAATATGCACAAACATGAATTCTCACACATATTAATTGATGAAGGTGTCGTGAAAGATGAACTCTCCAGGGAGAGCATCAGAACTTTGTCAGTAGAGAATTCTCCATTAGGATTGTGCGTTGCCAGAGACTGAGTTTAGGTTCCTTCAGAGGAAAATGTAGGACATATTTACTTGGTTTGGCATTAGATTTCATTTGTGTTTCATTGTGGGTAGTACTGTATTGATTTTTCATTTGTATTTGGATTCCAAGATAAAAGACCATGTGCACATTAATTAAAAATAAATTAAAAGAAATAAAAGTGTGGTTTAGATTTAATGAGCTCAGAAGCAACAGCATCCTTCTTCTGAATCAGAAGTTAGCTGTGACACGCCTTTGCAGATTCATGAATACCATCCCACTCTCCTAAAGTATAACATCTAGTGATTAAGTGGAGAAAAGATTATAAGTTTTGAGCAGTGAGTCAAACATAAAGATGAGAAAAATCTAGGGTACCAATGTTAAACACATAGGGAGGAATGCTGGAGGGAGAAGTACACTGATGCAAAATCTGTGCAATAAAAGATCTTGTCTAGGTATTTCAGTGTAAGCCCTGCTTCTCTGGATGCGTTGCAAAGCCATAGCAAACTGCTAAGTGTCTTCTCCAGTTCCTTCTTGTGGAGTATACATAAGGCTGGACGTTTGTCTTAGCTATCACAGGACTCAAGTTGCAGATTCTTAGATTTGTGGCTTTTTTTTTTTTTAAAGATATCCAAGACTTTTGATGTTGGAGGTTACCTAGTATGAGTGGATAGGTAAAATTATCAGCACTTGAATTAAATTCACTGATAACCTTGAGATGACTAGTTAAACCTTGGGTAGCATACAAGGCAAATAGAGAAGAGGAGCTCAATAACAATACTGTGGTGACGCAGAGGAACAGAGTAGAGTTGGAACTGAACCAGAGCCCAAAAACCAAATTCCTCTGAACTTTTGGGGGGTTTCAAACTTGGACCAGCTGTGAAATTCACAGCTGGTCCCTAACTCTGAAACAGGCCAAACCAAAACTCCGAATCTGAATCCCCTGCAAAGTGTTGATCCAAATCCAGATCCAAACTTTGCAGTTTGTGCCCACCTCTAGACAAGGCCAACAAATTCTCAAATTCATAGCTTCTTAGATTCCATGGCCAGAAGGGACCATTATGATCATGTAGTCCAGGGGTGGGCAAACTTTTTCGCCTGAGGGCCACATCAGGTTTCTCAAATTGTATGGAGGGCCGGTTAGGAGTGGCTGTGCCTCCCCAAACAGCCAGGCATGGCCCGGCCCCCCGGGACTCCTGCCCCATCCACCCCATGCTCTCTGTCCCCTGACTGCCCCCGGACCTCCCACACCTAACTGCCCCCTGCCACCCCATCCAACTCCCCTCTATTTCCTGACTGCCCCACCGGGACCCCTGACCCATCCAACCACCCCTTCTCCTTGACCACCCCTGGACCCTCTGCCCCTGACAGCCCCCCACCTCTGACTGCCCCCTGCTGCCCCATCCAACCCATCCTCTCCTTCCTGACTACCCCCATTCAACCCTCTGTTCCCTGCTTCCTGACCGCCCCGACCCCTATCCACACCCCCGGCCCGTGACCACTCTGAACTCCCCTGCCCTCTATCCAACCCCCCCCACTCCCTGCCTCCTTACCGCGCTGGCTTGAGCACCGGTGGCTGGTGGTGTGGCTGCACCAGGACAGGCAGCTGCGCTGCACGGCACAGAGCACCGGGTCAGGCCAGGCTCTGCAGCTGCGCTGCCCCAGGAGCTCGCAGTCCCGCCACCCAGAGCATCGTGCCAGCAGCGCAGTGAGCTGCGGCTGCAGGGGAGGAGGAGCAGAGGAGGAGGGGCCGGGGGCTAGCCTCCCGGGCCAAGAGCTCAGGGGCTGGGCAGGATGGTCCTGTGGGCCAGATGTGGCCCATGGGCTGTAGTTTGCCCACCTCTGATGTAGTCTGACCTCCTGTGTAACGAAGGCCATAGAACTTCCGCAATACAGAGTATATATTTTTTAGACATATATCCGCTCCTGATTTAAAAATGGTCAGTGATGGAGAATCCATCACAACACTTGGTAAATTGTCCCAATGGTTAATTATTCTCACTGTTAAATCTACATTTTATTTTCACTCTGAACAAGGCTTCAACTTTCAGCCGTGTTCACTGAGAATTGTATTCTCTGGAGGGGTAATGAGGGTTTTGCCTCTTCATATTTTCTCTTTTTCCCTATTTGGAGAGTTAAAGTAGGCTTCAAATGACATTTCTGGCATGTGCAAGAATCAAGTTAATATCTTCTATGTTATCAAAGCACAAGGAACGTTCTAGCTGTTTGCACTAACAAGAGGAATAAAGAGTATCTGAAATGCAAATCAATGTCTGACACTACATAGTTCTTAATACTGTGTTTGCATGGCACTTTCCATTTTCATATCGATCACCCAGTGATTCTTCCTTAAAAAGGGGAGGGAACCCTGCTAAAAATAGCTCTACTTACTGCATGTAAATAACTTGCAAAATTTCTTTTGACTTCTCATTAAATGCAGGGAATGGCATAGTGGTTTGAATTACCCAGACTTCCAGGAATCGTAAGGTTTGAATCTCAGCAATGTTGACCCAGTACTTTATCCTAAGAAAGATAAATTGAGCTCCATGTACTTTAGTATGTGCAAGTCTATCAGATAAGATCTTAGAGATCAAGACCCTGTCTAGAACTGGGAAAATAGCACTTTAAAAAGCATTTGTTGGAATAAAAGCCACAAATTCACTTTGACGCTATTCTTGATGCTTTACGTTCCTTTTTCATGAATGTCATACGAGTGATGTTTTGCCTGCAAGTATATTTGTATAAGTCATCTAACTTGAGTTTCCTCAATAGTATTTTAAACACAATAACAATTGCTAGTGCAAACAAGCTCTAAGATTTCTCTACGACTTTTTATAAAAGGTTTATCATCTAGTCAAGGAACAGATAAAGTGACCAAAGTTCACCACAAACACTCAGAGACAATGTAAGTAAATAGTTTACAGGCAATTCATACACTGATTGGTGCTTGCATTTGAACAATTTTGAATAACAAAGTAGGAAAAATCAAAGTCTGTTTACAAACAAATTTTTTTTCAAATACTTGCAACAAATAGTTCCACACACTTCTATTTTGGTGTGGTTTAAGTGGGTATTAAAATCTCACAGTATTTTTTTTGAAAGTGTAGTGTTTTATAGAGACGTGAATAACCGATTTTTCAGTTCAGTGGCCAAACCGAAAAAGCAGGAAGAAAAATTCAGTTTTGGGTTAACCCAAAATTAAAAATGTGTTGAGCTTTTCAGCAAACAGAAAAAGTTGGGGAGAAAAAAATCCCTTCAGGTCTTTTGTCTGACCAAAACAAATCACTTTGTGTTGTCTTTGAGGGGTGTCTTACTCTTTTGAAAAATTGAAGTAAAATTCAAAATGAAAAGCCATTTTGAATTGAATAGTCAAAAACATTTTGTTTTGAAAACGTCCAAATGAAACATTTTGACTTTTCAGAATTGTTCTGTTCTAACACAATTTGTATACAAATTTGCCAAATGTTTCAGTCAACCCAAATCTGTATTTTTTGTCAAAAAAAAGTTTTTGCCCAAAAAATATTGTGATTCGTCACTGTCCTGTACAGAAATTCACTCCCCCCTTGCCATTTTCATACTGTGAGGTGGTTGGTTGCTATAATCTATCCCCATTTCAGTACTACTCAGTATATTCTGTTTAGGTTCTTATGCTATAACCATCATCACTGTGTACCTGAATGCATTCCGATGATACACTAAGCAATATACACAGTTTATTTCAAATATTAAGTGACAGTTTCATGTTTCTTCAGTGTCTTGAAATACACTTTCTAGCACAAGCAACTAAAAGCTGAATGAAGTTCAGATGCTTAATTGTCAGATTTTTTGGCACTTCCATGGTGTTTTCTCTCACTGGCTTTTATGACTCTGTGTGTGCTGCCCTCTAACAGCATATATTGTATTACAGCTACTGTATTTAAGTGCTTTGATAACAAAGTACAGTCTATAAATACATCAGATGCCTGGCAAACAAAAATTCTGGAGAGAGAAAATCATTCCGTTTGTGATTAGGCTCCTTACTCTTGGTATCATTCAGAGCCTCTCTCACCCCCCCTCAGCAGCATTCCTAGCAAACACTAATATTCTCCCCCTCTTTATTTGTGCACTTGTTGCTGGATAGATTTTTCTTAGTGTTGTGGGGGGCTTTTATTTGTTTATATTTTGGAAATGCCAAGCAGACACAGCTGTGTGTGGTGTGTGTGTGTGTTTAAACAATTGAGCTCTTCTGTCTGCAGACTTCTGCTGCACAAATGTATTGCACTCTGGCTCCTGTACTGCAGCCGCCTGCTCACATCTTTGAAAACTGAGGGCACTCCATGTATTGCAAGATCAGGCCCTAAGCTATGACACTGCAGTCTTTATCTTAACTACGTCTCCCCTATTGTAGCTCTCATCTCACACAGGAACTTACTTCTTGCATTCCAGCTGATCTTTCTTTGTATTAGACTGCTTTGCTTCACAGTGCAAAGTGCTCCTCAACACTTTTGCCCAGCCAGGCTGACATCTTCCTTTCTTAATGTAAGTTCCTGTGAGTTGAGGTGCCCTCAACCCCCTTGAAACCAATCACATTTTGTAGGAACATGCAAACACTCACTACTGGGATTAGTGCTAGCACTCATGGTAGTAAGCTGTAAGCCCTGTCGGTTTGGAAAATCAGGATCTCAGTGAACAAACCATCAATAGAGCCGAAATACTGGTATGTATCTTCCATGTGGCTATGAAGGACTCTCTGAGAGTTGCACGTAATTCAAAAGAGTTCAGAAACAGCATAGACACTTGCACCCTATGGTGTAAGTAAAGATCATGTGAGCCAGCTTTCAATGTGACATATTTGGCATCTCACACATTGCCAACATGTTTCCTTCTACAAGTGAGTCTTGCAATTTCATGCCAAATTTTAACATATCTCTCTACTACATAAGTGAAATACTGATTAAAAAATCATCTATATTTGACAAGGTGCCTCTCTGAAAATGTAACTTGGCTCTTGGAAAACTTCTAACTTATGTCATGTATAACTAAACAGATATAAATATCTTTTTTTAATTAAAAAAAATCTCATCAGGCAGAAACCAAATGCCCAGTTTTCAGGTTTTTTTCATTCAGATTTGGTTTTTAAGAGTTCTTTTTTAAAAATAATAATAATAATCTAAGGATGTTTTGCTTTTCCCCAACTGAATACTATTTATTGTTTATTATCTAGCACTCCCCTACATTTTATCTGTACTGGGATTCTGTCGTTTATAGTCTTTTTGTTTTACATAATACAGTAAAGATAGGTATTGATGCTGGAGCTAAAGCGCGAGGTGTGTTAGAATTGTTCTGAACAGAGGAAGGCCAAATGATGGCTGGGATCTGTGGGGAGACACAGAGAACCCTCCTCTCTCTCGTCACAGTGCATCTGCTCAGGGAGCAGCCGTAATTAGGCACCAGCTGTTGGGTGTATAGCTAGCTAGTGCTGCCAACCCTAGAGATGGAGTGTCTGGGCTGTGAGGGCCCCTGTGCACCAGCAGCACTGCTCGTTAGGGAGCATTGGTTACACCTGCTTGTTGGTGCTGCTCTGTGCTCCCCACCCCAATGCCTTTAGGGAGGTGTGAGTGCAGGCTCTGCAGCTTGGGAGGTACATCTCCTGCTCCCTTCTCCAGCTCAGCCTCCTCAGCGGTATAATTGTGTGGTAAGCCTTCTGAGGATCCTGTAAAACTACTGTATAACATGTAATTGTAGTCTTTTGACAGGATGCTGCCTGATCTTCCTATTGCTGAAGGTTGCCTTCATTTGCTTCTATTATTGTGTCAGTTACTCATGTTTTTCTTGTTTTAAAGTACTTCATTTTAAAAAAACCAGCTTTGCTCTATGAAAAGGTAAAGTTGCTGTTCTCCATCCCACTTTTTAGGGCCTGATATTGTAAGGAGCTGAGCACCTTCTTCCTGACATCACCCAGCTTATTGCAGGAGGTGCTGTGCATTTCAAAGTATCAACCTTCTGTGACTTTCACACAGTCTAAGCATTTATATGAAACCAAATTAGGCAAATACTGATTGCCCACTAAAACACGCATCCTGGAAAACTAGCTGTTGTGAATAATCCAAGTTCATGTAGGTAAACTGCAGGGTGACAGGATTTGAGTTTCTTTTCAATGTTCTTCAAAAGGGCATTAGGCCTATTGCTAAAATGAATCTTGTTTCTCTTTTGCCCCAATCATCCAAGCTGTTACGATGCCTTGCCTCCTCTTCTTCTACATCATCTAAAATAATCCTGCCCTTTGTAAGAACATAAAGGTGAAAATGTATTCATATTGAACAAGGACTTTTTGATAAATTCTTATATAGTGCTTTTCTTCAGTAGATCTAAGTGCTTTACAAAGTAAGTCAGTATCATTCTCCCCATTTTACAAATGGGAGAAACTGAAGCATAGAGCGATGAAGTGGCTGGCTCAAAAACACCTACCAAGCCAAAGGCAGTCACAGGAGTAGAGTCCAGGTCTCCTGAGTCCCAATCCACTGATCTATCCAGTAGGCCACATTTCCTCCCTTTTTAATGAACAAATTTCCCATGCTGTGTTTTCTGTGAACTTAGGAAAATTTGGGTTGCTTTGCCAAAATGCAGACTTGGCAATTCTATATTATGTTAATCAAAAAGAAACAATGAAATTTCAGAAAGGAAATAAAGATAGTTATTTGATTGTCAAATACTGTCATTTAAACTTGTAAAACTATGACTGAATTTATCATAAGGTAATGTATTTACCACAGAATGTTTAAATTCTAACAATCAGAGTAACAGCTTGAAATTGATGTCTTAGCACAAAGTGGATACTTATGAGAGTTCCATAGTATTCTGGATAGGTAATTTTGATGTTTAACATGGAATTATTGTGGATCTTTTAGTACAAGATTTTGTCAGTTTGTCAATGAAGCTTGCCTATCAGTTAATGTTTGTACAAATTAAGGTTTTTGGAACTGGCAGTTCAACCCAGGTAATTCTAAAATTATAAAGCTTAGGAATTTATATAATTGCTCAGTTAATTCAATTTGAGATTCAAAATGGTTTCCGGGGGGGAAAAAAATCTATAATCTCTGGCCAAGTCTTTTTCTCACACACACAAATGACTTCATCTGACATATGCAATCACCTAGTTCCAAAATTACTTCTAATTTATTTTGAATTTCTAGCTGATACTCACTGATAAGTTTTAATATAAATTACAGTTATGTCAAGCGATGTTAACTCAGCAGTAAATTTTCTTATAATAAAATCCATGAACAACAATTCCAGAAATTAGCTGTTCCTGGATAGCAATAATGTGGCTTATCATTACCTTTGGTCAAGGTACATGTTGTCAGGCATATAATAATGTTTTAACAGGTAGTTGCTATTGCTGCATGTAAACAAGTTTTGTTTCTGTGCTAAAATGAATTAATCACTAAAATATTGATATCTTCATCCTCACCACTCTTAGCAACACTTTGACTTTAAAACTGAAGCTGAAACTTATTTCCAAAACACGAGCACACATTAAAGTAATTTATTATAAGCCTTTAACTTTAAGTATACGCTTTCAAAGGACTACATTTTGGCTTTGCCTATGGATGGGACAACATGTAGCTCTGCTGCCCTAGGAGCAGACCAGGAAATGGACAGTGATTCAGAGTTTTCCCCTTGCTATGGGGGAGACACTCTGCACCAGTCCCATACCTGACATAGTGTCTGTCCCCTGGTTTGGCTGTGCCAGGTGGCATGTCAGTGCGGGAGAAGTCTTAACTCCACCCATTCCCTGTGCATTTATACAGGAGGGGAAGTAGCAGGGTAGCTTTGAGTCCTTTCCTCACATATGCAGCAACAGTAGATAAGCCATGACCTGGCCCTAAGAATTTAAATTAGAATAACCCAGTCATTGCTTGAATTAAAAAAAAAAAATACCAGTGAAGAATGTTTCTATTACTTCCCTAGTGAACAGCACAGGTTCCAGCCCAGGTTAGCCAATGCTGGTTTTACCTGCCTGTGATATTCAGTTAGGGGATAAGAGATGTTTCAGCTCAGCAGTGGTACAGTACAGCTGCCTGTTTTTACTTTCTCATTGATAATGCAAAAGACATTTTCCTTTTTTGGTCTTAAAAGACAGAGGGAGTATTAATAATTCTGGCCTTGGAATCTATGAATAATGCTTACTTTTGGTAAACTTTGGGATTTTTCTAGTGTTCAGTTTCTCCAAGCATGGCCGGCATTTCGGGGGTCCTGTGATCTTTTTTCAACATTATAGTACAAATCTGCAAATGTGTTAACTCAACATAATTAACACACAGGTTAGAAAAAGCGCCGTCAGTTTATTTTTTCCTACCTATCCTCCTTTGGGAACACAAATTAACACGGTTCATGTTAAATTTGTTTGTTTCATGAATGTGTGGTGCCAATAAATTCTACGTGCTTGGCAATAGTATAAACCCCTAAGGGACAAATGCTCAAAAAAGATTTTGAAAATTCACTTCTGCTAGCTGATCTACCTAGGGCCCTTTATGTGGACACAGAGGTTGCCTCTGAAAACCACTTTGCAGCATGGGGGCCAACATTTTTATGAAATTGAATTATGTAAACCCACTTTTTGGTTCCTGAGATTTTGTGCTTCTGAAAACCTATATTTGAAGATGCCAATACCATTTGCTTGGGCATATTGACTAATTGGCTCTAACCAGCCAATTTCCATGCATAAAACAATATTTTTATGATGCATAAACTCAGGTGCTCAAAAGTACATACACATAAAATTTGAGCATACAAATGCAGAGCCTACTTTGAACATTCAACATTGAGTTATGATGTCTATAAATGAACTTAATTCCATTTCAAATGTATAGTCTGTTGACACATTTTCACAGTGAGTGTCCCCTAGGGAAAAGGGCTTGGTTATCAGGAGAGTGCTGATACTGTAGTTCAAAAAATATTGCCATCAGCTCTGAAACAGCTGTTACTATTTGAGCAAATCAACCTAAAATATCATGCTAACCTCTTAAATTGTTTTTGATTGCTACTTTTTATTCGATAGAAAAAACAAGAGTAGGGTTTTCGAACTTGAGTGCCTCAAACTGGTTGCTAAATCCTTATTTTTAGGCACTGAGATTTGAAAGTTTTGGCTCAGATATGTGGGTTACATGTGTATAGGGTTGGTTTTTCTTCATGTATAAAGGATTGCTAGCATATTCCATATAATAAACAGTGGTGGTTCCCCTGAGTATTACTAATTCACACACACATAGAGGATTATACTAGTGGAAAAAAGAAAGCAGAGTTAATAAAGTAAATAATTGCTGTCTGTTGCTCAGATCACATGGCTATAGGGTGTTTCTTGTGATATCAGGGAAGTGATCGTTCTTCTTTACTCATCTTTTTGTGAAAGTGCAAACAGAACGTTATATCTGAGCTGAATATTGCGAAATGGAATTGTAATTTTAGTGCAGAGACAAATTCTGAAGTGGTGTCCTATGAAGTGATTGAACAAGCTTAGATGTTTGAGGGCATTTAGTCTGCTCTTTTTGAAACATGTGGCTAGTACCCTCCCCACCCCCTTAGTTAGCCTTATAATTTTTTCCATCTGCACCATTTTGAACTCCTAAGTTAGTGTTTTATGCTGTGTGTACAGTAATGGAATAGATAAGTATTGCTGTTTCATAAGAACATAAGAATGGCTATACTGGGTCAGACCAAAGGTCCATCCAGCCCAATATCCTGTCTACTGACACTGGCCAATGCCAGGTGCCCCAGAGGGAGTGAACCTAACAGGCAATGTTCAAGTGATCTCTCTCCTGCCATCCATCTCCACCCTCTGACAAACAGAGGCTAGGGACACCATTCCTTACCCATCCTGGCTAATAGCCATTAATGGACTTAACCTCCATGAATTTATCCAGTTCTCTTTTAAATCCTATTATAGTCCTAGACTTCACAACCTCCTCAGGCAAGGAGTTCCACAGGTTGACTCTGAGCTGTGTGAAGAAGAACTTCCTTTTATTTGTTTTAAACCTGCTACCTATTAATTTCATGTGGTGGCCCCTGGTTCTTATATCATGGGAACAAGCAAATAACTTTTCCTTATTCACTTTCTCCACACTACTCATGATTTTATATACCTCTATCATATCCCCCCTTAATCTCCTCCTTTCCAAGCTGAAAAGTCCTACCCTCTTTAATCTCTCCTCATATGGGACCCGTTCCAAACCTGTAATCATTTTAGTTGCCCTTCTCGGAACCTTTTCTAATGCCAGTATATCTTTTTTGAGATGAGGAGACCACATCTGTATGCAGTATTCAAGATGTGGGTGTACCATGGATTTCTATAAGGGCAATAAGATATTCTCTCTCTTATTCTCTGTCCCTTTTTAAATGATTCCTAGCATCCTGTTTGCTTTTTTGACTGCCGCTGCACACTGCATGGACGTCTTCAGAGAACTATCCACAATGACTCCAAGATCTCTTTCCTAATTAGTTGTAGGAAAATTAGCCCCCATCATATTGTATGTATAGTTGGGGGTTATTTTTTCCCAATGTGCATTACTTTACATTTATCCACATTAAATTTCATTTGCCATTTTGTTGCCCAATCACTTAGTTTTGTGTGATCTTTTTGAAGTTCTTCACAGTCTGCTTTGGTCTTAACTATCTTGAGCAGTTTAGTATCGTCTGCAAACTTTGCCACCTCACTGTTTACCCCTTTCTCCAGATCATGTATGAATAAGTTGCATAGGATTGGTCCAAGGACTGACCCTTGGGGAACACCACTAGTTACCCCTTTCCATTCTGAACATTTACCATTTATTCCTACCCCTTTGTTCCCTGTCTTTTAACCAGTTCTCCAATCCATGAAAGAATCTTCCCTCTTATCCTAATTTATATCAACTTAGTTTACGTAAGAGCCTTTGGTGAAGGACCTTGTCAAAGGCTTTCTGGAAATTTAAGTACACTATGTCCATGGGATCCCCCTTGTCCACATGTTTGTTGACCCTTTCAAAGAACTCTAATAGATTAGTAAGACATGATCTCGCTTTACAGAAACCGTGTTGACTTTTGCCCAACAATTTGTTCTTCTATGTGTCTGATAATTTTATTCTGTACTATTGTTTAAACTAATTTGCCCGGTACTGACGTTAGACTTACTGGTCTGTAATTGCTGGGATTACTGGTCTGTAATTGCTAGAGCCCTTTTTTAAAATATTGGCGTTACATTAGCTATCTTCCGGTCACTGGGTACAGAAGTTGATTTAAAGGACAGGTTACAAACCATAGTTAATAGTTCCGCTATTTCACATTTGAGTTCTTTCAGAACTCTTGGGTGAATGCCATCTGGTTCCGGTGACTTGTTACTGTTAAGTCTAAAACCTCCTCTAGTGACACTTCAATCTGTGAGAATTCCTCATATTTGTCACCTACAATAATTTCCTGTAATTATCTCAAATGAAGATGTTTGTAAATAGGCTACGTGCAATTAAAAAACGCTCCTATGTAAAGAGAGATTGTGATATTTCCTTATATAGATGCACAAGGAAATCATTTCTGGTGGTCACCAAATTCCTGGTGACGTCCCGAGTATCTCAGTCACCTTTGGGCCAAAGATGTGGGAAGAAGATTCATTGACTCTGGCAGTAGCTATGATTGCCTCAACAAACCCTCTAGGCCTTGTCTTCACAACATGATGGGAGCACTATTGGGAGTGTTGACAAACAAAACAAACATTTTAACCACTATGCCACTTATACCTTCTATGAGCAGGATTAGAGAATATGCTGGTTAACGATGCCAGCACCTGCCTGGAACTTTGTCTACACTAGCGCTCTCACTGGCAGAGCTATAGTAGTGGTGGCAATGATTGTGGTGGGTGGGGTGGAGGAATTTAGCATAGAAATAGATGTATTTGTAGCTTTTCTGCAAATTTCACAAAGCCCGACACAAATATCATAACTAAATCTGTTTAGTATGATACAAACCACATTTACGCAATGAGGGAAAAGCTGTAAGAAAGGCACACAGAGCTAGGAAATGTGAAATATTTGTGTTACAAACTGAAGAGTGTGCTTAGTATTTACAAACAGCAGAATGTTCACAGACGTCTGAAGCAAGGTCTGATCAACACACAGTTGATTTAACTAACGGTGTGATTTTTTTTTTTTAAACCGGCATAATTAAACTGCTGTAAAATTACCATTGCAATGCATAACTGACTTAGGGGCCTAAGTCTCATTTTGAAAAGTGACTTAGGAGCTTAAGGGACTGTCTACACATGGCGTAATGCACACTATGGAAGAGTAATTTCTAAAACTCAGTAACATGATATTTAATTGAGTTTGAAATGGGGCTTTATTATAGTTCTGAGATCAAAGTACAATCTTCTTTGAGAAAACTGCTTAGTTTACACACAGAAGTTACAGCAGTTTAACTGAAATAAGTTAGTGTTTTTACTTAAAGCATGGACACACCACATTGGTTTAAAACAGGTTACGTGAGTTTAGTTTGCTCTTGTAAATTTACCAACCAAATTTATAAACCAGGTTTGAATTAAATTAAGAGTGAACACATAGGGCTTTGCACCTATTTAATTGTATTGGTTTAAAATCACACCATTAGTTAAACCAATCAGGCCTAATTTAAATTCCTCTTTGGTAAGGGATTTGAAAGAGGACAGTGAAATTACATGGTACATAGTATCAGGAAAAATATTGCTGGATTTAGGAGCAGCATCGTCAAAGGTGTGCAGCTGCTTGTGAAAGGACACTAAGCGAGCATTGAAGTGCACAATCTTGACAAAGCAAAGGTTGCAAGCAGAAGAATGGGAAGTGATGAAATAGAAAAACAAGTATAATTTTAAGTTTGTTGTTTTGAAATATGGAAGTTAATTTACCAAAATCATGCAGCAGGGGAGGAACTATTTTTATATCACCTTTCTGCCACTTAATTATAATGGCAGCCATATTAACGTGTCACTTTTTTTTTTTTTTTTAATTTGAAAAACTACCTTGCATTTGACTTAGAGGAGGGAATATTTAGATATGCAAATTGCCTCTTCAACAAATGATTCTTCAGGGGGAACAGCAGAAATGAGCAGAAGTAAAGTACATTTGTTGGTGATTTGGCTGACATTTCCCTCCAGGCCCCAACTGGTTGCTAAACTTCTGTTCACTTTCATAGGCATATGTTGTAGCTGTCTGGAGTTCATATATTATATGCAATGTTACTGACTATGGAGAGCAGCAGTAAAGCAAGCTTCTTAAGAGCTTTTGAAGTAAATGCTTAACGACGACAGATTCTACACATGTGAAGGTGCCCATTTTGTGCCGTAAGTCAGAGTTTCTGCTCCGATACTGTACATTGTGAAGATTCTGGAAGCACAGCAATGATACAGGATGTAAGGACAATTAGATATACCTGGTTACCATGGGTCTTGAGAATACCCTCAATGTTTTGGTAATGATTTGTTATCTCATTTCAGTTAAGTTAGGTTTATTACAAGAATCCTAGAGATTTTGAACGTCAGATTTTATCCCATACAAGTTTTAATTTTGTTTAAAAACTATTAGAACCATTGAAATTTCTTCCACTTTCTCTATAGCATTCTTATGAACAAATACATCAAAAGAGCTAAAACTTGCTCCCATTCAAGGATTTAGAAAAACTCTCCTTAACTCTCCTGGTGCAGGAATCACAAGTACCCTGACTCCTCTGTCCTATTTCAGACTTCCAACAATCAACTTTTCAATAGTTCTAATCCTGAATAGTCCGTAGCAGTCTTGCCAATGACTGTAATGTGAGTAGAACAGATTCTGTGTGCAGAACAGCTGCTGATTTCAATATGAGCTCTGAGCGGAGAGTTCTATATGCAACATCTGAGCCTGGTCCATTAAAGTTGTTGGCAAAATTCTCCATGGTCTTTTCTGATGTAGCATCAAGTCCATAGGGCATTTTCAAGAACCAGTTCAAAAGATGTAACATAAATTCATACTTCCATAAAGGTATAGAGCATCTATCTTTTTGTTCTTCTCTAGGTAGATGCACTGGTTAGCAAATCTTCATTTTCAGGTTCCCAAGTCAGAATTGTTTTAAGGTGTACAGTTCTGATCTCCATTACTACTTTTATAGAAGCCTCTTCAAATTATCTTAACTAATTACAGAGTACTCTTTGTAATCAGATCAAGTTGAACAGGAAATCCTAACTCAGCACTGTATCTCATGAAAAAATTACTGTAAAAATACTTTAAATAAATTGCTCACATTTCATTCCCAATGTTATTGATTCTCACTATCAGGATGTTCAACTGACTTTTTTTGTGTCAGATTTAACAGACTGCAATAATGAATAATGAAATGTCAGAAAACATCCATACTGAAATGAAAGCACTGTTTGCTTTGCTTTAAAGCATGTGTAAGGGTTTTTCATAAAGATATAAGCCTCCTCAGAAATCAGAAAGAAAAGAAGAAGAATTAAGGCTGAAGCTATATAACTTAAATTATACTTTAATAATAGTTTAAATTAGCCAAACTGGTGCAAATCTTCATAATGTGGTGAGTTTCCTATAAGATTTTAGCTAAGGCAAAAACCATTTCATCTGTCCCTTGATGTAAGGTAATTCTACATCAGTCCACTGAAGTCAGTGGAAAGACTCCCATTGACTACAATAGGCTTTGGATCAGTGAGAGTACATGTGGTGCTCTGTGTTCTTGGCTCTGGTTTGTATGTGGCCTGAGTTTGAAGTAATATGGTACTGCCCCTGTGACACCGTAACTGACCAGATCCACACCTATGAAACATTCTCTCAAATATTTCAGCTAATGATCCATGGGGTATGCTCTCATTTTATTTTTTGCATTCACATGAGGCTTCTCTATAATATAAGAATGCCTACTCCAAGTGTGATGATTTTGAATATGGGAGCTTTATAAAGTAATCAAATTACTGTCTCCATTCAACATATTCGTCTGTCTATATATAAAAGATATAAGCCAGTATACACATTAGAGTTGTGCAAAAATAGCATATTTTCATGACTTTTTTTCTTGAATTTTTAAAAGTGCTATACAATTTTATTCCAGGCTATTTTGTAGTACTCAGAATTACTGGGGGGGGGGGGGTGAGAGAGAGGAATTATTGAGGTTTCACATAAAAATATGTGAAACTTGAAAATAAAATCCATATGTGCCAATACAAAAATCTTTTAAATGAAAGAATATATTGAATCTGAAAATAGGCTTTATTCTTGAGTGTATTTCACTCAAAATTTTCTCATTTTGGTAGAACTCCCCCCCCCCCGCCCCAAAAAAAAAATTCTATGGATTCTTCATTTTGATTTTGTAAAATCAGTCCAATTTCCTGAAGAGTAAAAATCTCATTCTGTGGTTCTTGATTTTTTGTTGTGAATATGTTGCATAGTCTTAACACATACTTCAACTCTTTCCACAAGGTATCATAACAGGTATTTACATAAAATATGAAAATTAAAAACCTAGTCGTTGTTTTTTGTATTTTGTTTTTAAGTGGCGATAATTTAAACAGTACAGAGAAAGTATGTGTTACACAGATGAATATAGATTTACTTTAAGTAGGAGAAAAACCTTTTTCAAGCTTTTTTTTTTTTTTTAAACTATTGATGAGACACCCTGTTTAGAATATTCATGAGGATAATTGAGGAACTGCAACCGAGACAGATTTAATAATTAATTCATCAGGTCTATTTATTTTTCTAATATTTTGCAAAGCTTTGTTATCTAGATAGTAAAAATCAGTCTTGATTTTGTTAAGGCCTGTTTATCACTTAATAAGTGATTTTAGTATTTATAAATGTTAATTAAAGCTTATTTTGGACACTAAATATCTAACAGTTCTACTTTTTCTTAATTGAAGCTTAATTAAGATTGAAATGGGTCTTTGGTAAAGTATTGAGAACAGAGTGCAAACTTCTTTAAGTAGAACGCTACTTTAAAAGACCATCTCTGTTACATGATTTATTCAGCACCCAGTGCTGTAGGAGGGCATTATAAACTGTCCCATTTTAACATGCACCGTTGTATAACATATACACACAGAGATATACTTCGCTACAGTAGAAATAATATTTGAGGTGTGTGTATGTGTACCTGTTTTATAATTGCTGGGAGGAAAAAAGAAAATGTTTTAGTCCATAAATACAGTGTATTGAAGAATCAGAAAGCACCCACTTCGGTTTTATTAGCAAAATATTCCAGTGAGTCAGAATTGCCAACTTTCAGACTTTGTCCTCCTAGACAAAGTCCTAAAAACATGATGTGGTGATATTTGCAACATAATGTCTTGACATCCCAGGGTGGTGACTCATCATGGTATCACAGTTAAGAGTATTATTCATAATACACAGTTTTGCATGGTGCTTTATTAAGATTACAAAGTAAGGGAACCAGGTCAACCTCAAAGATGTCAGAATTCTGTTTTTCTGAAGTCTGGTAAATTCTACTGGCCAGAATCCGGGGGATGACCCCAAAATTAAGACTGTCCCCAGAAAGGGTCCAGTCTGATTTCTAGCCTTCCTCTGGAGATTCTGATTTTTATCATCATGAAAGATCTCCAGGTGGGTTAAGAATGAGATCAGCTGGCCCTTTATTCATCCTGGGGGTCTTATCCATTTTTGATTTGATGGGTTGTTTGTTTCAGTAACTACTGTTAGTGACATTGCTGGTGTATCTGGAGCTATTCTACAGTAGCATCATAGAAGATGGGACTCAATCAGCAGTGATGTGTGTCTATGTGAATGTGTCATTAGCAAGGGTTTTAGATGCAGCATCATTCAATGACAGGTTTCAGAGTAACAGCCGTGTTAGTCTGTATTCGCAAAAAGAAAAGGAGTACTTGTGGCACCTTAGAGACTAACCAATTTATTTGAGCATAAGCTTTCGTGAGCTAAATGTTCCAATGCAGTGAGCTGTAGCTCACGAAAGCTTGTCATCATTCAATGATCTGTCCTTTCTCCCATATTGCTCACTGTATATGACGTCTCTTGCTGAGATGACTTGTGAACACTGACTATAGTATCATTGGTGTGCTGAGAAGTAAGGGTCCATCTTCTCTTCCTGGAACCCTGAAAAGATTTCTTTTTTTCGTTACTTGAATGATATTGTCAGCTGGATGCAGCCAACCTACCCCATCCTCAGGCCCAGAAAACTGAGATCCAAATGACTGGTGGCTATTATTAGCAAGGAGGCTCTCTTCTCTTTTGCTTCCCAACTTATTGAAAGAGATTCATCTGGAGTCAGTTAAAGAATCTTGGGGTCTGTCTATACCAGTAACATTTTCTAACTGGTTTTAAGTCTTTTCCAGGTTAATTGATTTTAAAGTAACCTGATCTTTTTTTTTTTTTTTTTTTTGCTGCTTTCAAACCAGTCAGAAAATTTCTCTAATACAGACTTTGGAGTTTCTTTCAAAGGAATTTTTATTTGTGCAGGTTTCACCCTTGTTTATATCCTTGCAAAGTAACATATATGCCCTCTTGATGATGAAGCCCGTGTACTGTGTAATTGCCTTTAGCAGAGCTCCCAGCGGTGCTTCTCCATTTACTGTAATTTGTTCAGAATGAAGCAGAACACTTGCTCATAGCTGGAACGGCTGAGATCATGTTACACTTACATTCCATTCTTTGTTGCCTATAAAGTGGTGGATTGCTTTCATAGAATACCAGGATTAGAAGGGACCTCAGGAGGTCATCTACTCCAACCCCCTGCTCAAAGCAGGACTAATCCCCAGTTTTTGCCATAGATCCCAAATGGCCCCCTCAATGATTGAACTCACAACCCTGGGTTTAGCAGGACAATGTTCAAACCACTGAGCTATCCCTCCCCCCACTTTAAACTGCCACTGTCTACTTTTAAGACCTTCAGTGCCACAGGCCCTGATTGTGTTTGAGGCCTCCTTAAGCAATGTCCTGAAGGATATATATGCTCATATACCATCCATCTTTTAGTGATCCTACTGTAGTGTCTTAGGTCAGCAGAAGATTGGTCTCAGTTAATCTCTCCTCTCTTTTAGTCTCTTTAAAGTCTCACTTTTTTCTCCCAGAGGGGTTTCAATATGATCAGTGTTGGCCCCATATCTATTACTTTTATTCCCACCCTCACTGCCTTCTTTGTATATCCAAACCATCAATTTTGTTTTGTTTTCAATGCTAATAATTATTAAATGCAGGAAACTTTCATTAATAGAATATTAAGGTTGCTTGTATAAATACACACGTTTCCCATTGCAATGTTGCCTTGACCACACTGCACAGAGTGCATGAACACATGCCATAGCATTACTTTATATGTGTATTTGTAATGTCTCCGTCTTAAAGATGGAGAACCTGAAGCAAACCTGCCTCCAAAATCTACTATTCTTAAATAAGCAAACTTCCATTGAAGCTGATAGACATGGGTTCTATTTCTGGCTCTGCAGAAGATTTCCTTTATGGTTTCAACAACTCACAAGGGCAATATGGTTCAGTGGATAGGTCACTAAGCTAGGGGTTAGGAGACTTGGGCTATATCCATTTCTCTGCCATTGATCTGCTGTGTGACTATGACAAGTCATTTTGCCTCTCTGTGCCTTGGTTTATCTGTTTGTGAAATGAGGATAATAAACACCGTGAGTGCAATATATACAGGAGCTAAGTACTAAATTCTCTATGTGAGCAAAAAGTCTATTTATTCTCAGTCCTATAATCTAAACACAAGCTGATCCTTTCCCTTTCCTTGAGTTTTTTATTATAATATCATGCTGTATTTTAGAATACTTTTACACCACCCAGCATGGTTTATAAATATAGTTATTGGCCCTGACTCAGGAAACACTTGTGCACATGCTTAAATCCACCTTGATTAAATCTATTTAAGGCTTAAGTCCTGTGTGTAGAGGGAGAACAAGCTATTCTACTAGGGGCATTAGAAGGTTACACATAGATATTATAGGAGAGATTTCTTCAGGACTTCACCAAAGAAGGTCTGGACACAAAGATATTAACTCTACCACCTAAATACCATATTTTATGTGATTATTTACGTTGCTATAGTTAAGCATGAAGTCAGTATTTGCATTATTTTCAGGGATTTACAATTTAGCTGTGAACATTCTCTTCACCCTTAATCTTGAAATACATGGTCTCATCAACCCAAAAGGAAATGTTATCCCTTTTACCAAAAGAAAACATTCTATTAGTTCTGTAGTCAAGTTATAGCATTGCAAAAATCAACGTTAAGTGTCTGCTTTCTGAGCAGATTACTGAGTCCTGCTGTATTCTTCTACAACACAAAGATGTCTTCAATTTCAAGGGGGAAATTAACAAATAATATAAATCCAATTTTGCATGCTTTACTCCCTATGTTGTCCATTGATTTCAACTGGAAAAAAACACACTGGTTCTGCTTAGATGAAAAAAAAATATTTTTTTTTTACTTTGCTGTTGGGCCGCTCTCAGTTTTCTGTCTGTAAAATGAGGAAGATTTATGTGTGAATTATCTGTTGCTTTAACTATTATTATTGAAATAACTTAAAATGATATGGGATCTTGAGATTTTGAAAAATACAGTTTATGTAAAATACATTTACAGATTTTGTATTCTGCATGGTACAATAATAGCACAAGTGATACCCAGTCTTTTTGCCAAATTATATATTTACCCAAAAAGCTACAATGGGCCATTCAGGTCTTTTTGTAAATTTTATGCACTTTATATACAGCAATAAAAGATGTACTAGTCATTATCTAAGTTCCAAACATGTCTGAAATTATTCTTGATGCTTGTAATAAATTGCTCTTGAAGCTTAAAATAAATGTCTCTTTAAAGGTGATTTCAGAATAAAATGGAAGTGCTGAAATACTCCAAGGAAAGCAGTTCTCGTGGAGTTTTGACTGAATCTGTGAAGAGTCAAGGACCTTACCTACACTAAGCCAAATTTTGCAGGGTCAAGGACCTAACCTACAGTAAGAAATCTCGTATAAAATTCTCCCGCAGTTGCAGCTCCACCAGTGGTAGCAATGTTGAGAGTGCTAAGCTGAGCCAGTGGTGGGAAATTTTAGAAAAAATTCCTGTGTATATACAGCCAAGAAGTTCAGATAATTTTTGTTGAGATGTGGAGAGGAATGAAGACTTTAAGGTGCTTCCAGCCCTTCAAGTGAACCTGCAAACCTCTAATGTTTGCCTATGAGCAGCGTAGGTAGTTTAAACCAATACATTTGATTCATGTGTACATAAAAAGAAAAAGAGAAAAGTTTTGTGCTATTCTGAAAGCTTCAAAAGAGGAAATTGAACCGCCACAGGAAAGACACTTAATTAAAACTATCTGCCAGCTGTTACTTTCTTCCTAGTTAAAAATGGCTGCATTTAAAACATAACAAAATGCAGTTTTGAGTGTGAGCAAGTGCAGGCTAGCTCATTCCTGGTCATCAGTTTTAGTATTTCATATAACCGTGGGTGGGCATTATTTAATTTCTCTTTAATGGGCCAATATCTTGTTCTCATTTACTTCTAAGGCAGTGATGTGCTGTCAGTATTTTAACAGGGGGCCCCCACAAAAATGTTTCCTTAGGCTGTAATTAAGCTCCAGGTACTCACAAAGAGGAGAATGAGGAATCCATTAACTTGTTTTCCCATTTAAACAAAAATCCTTTCTCCTAACCATAAAACAAAGAGGGAGACCACAGCAGTGTGAAAATGAATATATTAAACGTGTGTCCTTGAAATGCTTATTCTGCAGTACTGAAAACTTGTGGCGAGCAAATTAAGAAACAGTGTAAAGTAAAGTTAACGGTGTTCAGCTTGTGGAATCAGAAATGCAGCATAGGGCTGAAAGTGCGAACACAACCTCCCAAGCCATTAAAAAATATTTCTGACTACACGTTCTGAGTGTGTTAACACACAACTGTATACTCTTGAAGAATATTTTGTTCGAATAAATATTTAATTTTTTTCTTTTTAAATTCAGACATGTGTAAGAGCCCTGGTGATTATTTAGCAATATCCAGCAAGGGCGTGAACTCCCCCAGAGGCAGGGAAGCCATCTAAATTCTCCTTTCAGTTTGGTGGCAGAATTTTGAGCAAGCAGCTCCCCGGAGCCCTCTCAGCACATTAATGTGCTAAGGGCCATCCAACACATGCACAAATTGCATAGTACACAACTACAAAACCTTCTGGCTCTGGCCAAGTAGTTAGTCAAAACTGTTACATCTCTCCTGCTCTGTGCCTGTGGCCCACAATAGCTTAGTCTCCTGAGAGCTGTGATACTTTCATCTAATTGTGGTTGTTGGGCTTGGTATGGAGGTGGCTGGCTCGTATTGAGTGGTCTTTGAGATACAGGAGGTCAGACTAGATGATCTGTGGTCCCTTCTGGCCTCGAACTCTGATTCTATGAGAATTTAGGCTCACTTGTAAGCGAACTGAGCCATATTCACACTCTCTCACTGCTCTCCTTCCCACATCTCTGCATATTGCCACCTCTCCAACCCCTATTTCAGAAAGAGCTGAGGTGTCAGTGCAATACTCAACTTTGGGTAGGAAGAAAAAACTGCTGCTAATATAGCAGTTTCAGCAGAGTCAGGACTCATCCACATAGCCAGATGTGGCGGGAGACCCGTTTACTACCTTGTTGTTCCTTAACACAGTTAAAACATGGTTTGTTCTTGCCGTGTAGATGGATGGGGTCAAGACATGTTTTTGCTGGGCCCCTGAACTGTATTATAGCCCCAGACAGAGCCGGGCTGTGTGGGCTGCAGTGATATGGTGAAACTATGGTTCTGCCCTGCCTATGCTGCAAGACCAATCAGTTTTTCAACCATCTTGAACAGCCATGTTGTAACCAGATCTGTTGACCAGATGGGCCCTAAATGTCGATGGGCCCTAAAAGAGTGGAACAAATGAGATTCTGGAGGCTGCTGAGCTGGGGTTACAAAGGGATTTCACAAAACTGCATGACTGGGCAACAAAATGGCAGATGAAATTCAGTGTTGATAAATGCAAAGTAATGCACATTGGAAAACACAATCCCAACTACACATACAAAATGTTGGGGTCTAAATTAGCTGTTACCACTCAAAAAAGATCTTGGCATCATTGTGGCTAGTTCTTTGGAAACATCTGCTCAATGTGCAGTGGCAGTCAAAAAAGCTAAGAATGTTAGCAACCATTAGGAAAGGGATAGATAATAAGACAGTAAATATCATAATGCCTCTATATAAATCAATGGTACGTCCACACCTTGAATACTGCATGCAGTTCTGGTGACATCATCTCAGAAAAGACATTAGAATTGTAAAACACACAGAGAAGGGCAACAAAATTATTAGGCATATGGAGCAGCTTCCTTATGAAGAGAGGTGAAAAAGACTGGGACTGTTCAGCTTGGAAAAGAGGTGACTACGTGGTGGGATATGATAGAGGTCTATAAAATTATGAAGGGTGTGGAGAAAGTGTTGTTTATCCCTTTGCATAACACAAGAACCAGGGGTCACCCAATGAAATTAATAGGCATCAAATTTCAAACAAACACAATGCAGTCAGCCTGTGGAACTCGTTGCCAGGAGATGTTGTGAAGGCCAAAAGTATCGCTGGCTACAAAAAATTAAATAAGTTCATGGAAGTTAGGTCCATCAAAGGCTATTAGCCAAGATAGGGATGTGACCCTATGTTCTGGGTGCCCCTAAGTCTCTGACTGCCAGATGCTTGGACTGGACGACAGGGAATGGATCACTCCGTAGTTGCCATGTTCTGGTCATTTCATCTAAAGCATCTGGCATCGGCCATTGTTGGAAGATAGGACACTGGGCTAGATTGACCGTTGGTTTGACCAAATATGGCCATTCTATGTTCTTATTATGTACTATGACAGATTCATCAAAATCCTAGTAACTTTCTGTTCACAGGCTTTTTTGAGCAGTGTTCAAGCAGTGGCAGCCCTCACAGGCATAAGTATAAGCTTCATAGATCCATGGTCAGGGATGAGGGAAATCTATCTAATTTGTAGGAACCCAAAGCTTATAAGTGTATACTTTTTTCATCACTTCCTTTTTCTAGTTGGTGTAATTGCAGTTTTTTATTAATGTTTTTACCTTTAGGAATCAATCTTAAGCTTCCTCTCTACTGGATCTGCATTGAAATGACGCTGAGAACAATGGATTCTTAATCATTTTGTTTCATTATCTCATTAAGAGATTTTTAAACGTGTTTTTCTGTCATAGCTTTAGATTCCTATGTAATAGTTTTAATCACATTATGTGGGCTTTTTGGTTTAGTTGTGGGGTGAGAGCCGTTTGATCAAAATTTACAAATATAGCACTTTCCATCTCAAAATGCTTCACCCTGCAAAGAAGGTAAATAGAAAAATCTCTATGATACAGATGGGAGTGCTGAAACACAGGAAAATCAGCACACTGCCCACAGTCGCACAGAAAGTCAGTGGCAGAGCTGAGCTCAGAGAATCCACGTGTCTAGACTCCCAGTCCTGTGATTTAACCACTGGGTTCTACTTCCTCCCTTATAAATAGTTTAGTTAAAAACACTCTGACCTACTTAGCTCTCATTCATCTTGCTCTTTATTACTTTACAAATGTATATTTGTTTCTAAATACATTGATCATGCGTGTATAATTTGCTCATTTTATTTATTTTTTTCATCCCAGGTTGACATTCTTCTCATGTCATGTTTCATTTGCTTTGAACTCCTCCTTCCCAGTATGGTTTGTTTTCTCATAATTGGAATTAGTTTACACACCTGGCTTCACCTTTACATGTGCATATTTGGCAAAGTAGAAATAACTGACGTGGAATGCCACAACACCCTTTCTGTTCCATGATTTTCATTCTGCAATGTGGATGGCATACTTACTTCCAGAGTTAGGACAATCTTTCCTTTTTTGCATCATTTTTAAAAATCTCTTTTAACTCAATTAATGTGCTTTTGTATTCTGGAATCTGCTAGTGAGCTCTTCTCAAATGCTTGCTATGACCAAATTCTAATCTCAGTTAAGTCTTTCTAGTGTTATTGAGTTCAACCCTATTGAACTCAGTAGGACTGAATTGGAGTAAATGACAGCAACACTTGTCCTAGTGTCACTTACTCTGTTGAAATGTAAGGCTAACAGTGGGTACCATGTTGACCAACGAAGGGCTCCAGAGATCTATACTAAGATGGATGTTATTGAATATATTTATTAGTGATCTGGATAAAACGGTATACAGTACAGCAAGATGGGAAAACCTGCAGATATCTTCATGTTATATGTAGGTTAGTAAAGACTAGCAAAGCGGGGGTGGGGGGGAACCTTCAAAGGGTCATAAGATTGGCCGTACTGGGTCAGATCAAAGGTCCATCTAGCCCAGCATGCTGTCTTCCGACAGTGGCCAATGCCAGGTGCCGCAGAGGGAATGAACAGAACAGGTAATCATCAAGTGATCCATCCCCTGCTGCCCACTTCCAGCCTCTCACAAACAGACCTAGGGAAACCCTCCCTGTCCATCTTGGCTAATAGCCACTGATGGAACTATGCTCCTTGAACGTATCTAGTTCTTTTATGAACTCTGTTATAGTCTTGGCCTTCACAACATCCTCTGGCAAAAGGTTCCACAGGTTGACTGTGCATTGTGTGAAGACATACTTCCTTTTGTTTGTTTGACACCTGCTGCCTATTACTTTCATTTGGTGACCCCTAGTTCTTGTGTTAAGAAATTATTTACTCTCTCATATTCACACCAGTCATGATTTTATAGAACTCTATCATATCCTCTCTTTCCAAATTGAAAAATCCCAGCCTTATTAATCTCTCCTCATGTGGAAGCTGTTCCATATCCCTAATCATTGTTGTTCCCCTTTTCTGTAGCTTTTCCCAATTCCTATAAAATATATATATTACAAAGCTAGCTGAATTGGCAGCACAATGGTAAATGAAATTCAGTGTTGGCAAATGCAAGGTAATGCACATGGAAATAAATAATTTGAACTACTGCTATACATTCTGCTGGATTAACAATTAGCTGTACCAACTCAAGAAAAAGACATGGGTGTCATGTTGGAGAGCTCAATGAAAACTTCTGCTCGTGCAGTTGTGGTCAAATGAGTAAACAAGACTTTTGGAAGTAGAATGAGAGAAAATATAATGCCATTATATAATATCAATAATGCATCCTAACTTGGAATACTACTATGTCCAGTTCTGGATTCCCCATCTCAAAAAAATTAAGGCTGATATCGGAGATGATCCAGAGATGAGGGGAGAAATGGATGGAGAGACTTTTGTATGAGAAGATATTGAAAAGATTAAGATTAGGTCTCTCTTTAGTTTAGAGAGTGAATGAATGAATGAATAAATAAATAAAAGGGCATCATGGAGCAGGTCCTCAAGGAATCAAGCACTTAGAGGAAAGTGATCAGGAACAGTCAGCATGGATTCACCAAGGGCAAGTCATGCCTGACTAATCTAATTGCCTTCTATGACGAGATAACTGGCTCTGTGGATGACGGGAAAGCAGTGGACATGTTGTTCCTTGACTTTAGCAAAGCTTTTGACATGGTCTCCCACAGTATTCTTGCCAGCAAGTAAAAGAAGTATGGGCTGGATGAATTGACTATAAGGTGGATAGAAAGTTGGCTAGATTGTCGGGCTCAGTGGGTAGTGATCAATGGCTCCATGTCTAGTTGGCAGCCGGTATCAAATGAAGTGCCCCAAGGGTCGGTTCTCGGGCTAGTTTTGTTCAATATTCATAAATGATCTGGAGGATGGTGTGGATTGCACCCTCAGCAAGTTTGCAGATGACACTAAACTGGGAGGAGAGGTAGATACGCTGGAGGGTAGGGATAGGATATAGAGGGACCGAGACAAATTAGAGGACTGGGCCAAAAGAAATCTGATGAGGTTGAACAAAGACAAGTGCAGAGTCCTGCACTTAGGACGGAAGAATCCCATGCACCGCTACAGACCAGGGACCGAATGGCTCGGCAGCAGTTCTGCAGAAAAGGACCTAGGCGTTACAGTGGACGAGAAGCTGGATATGAGTCAACAGTGTGCCCTTGTTGCCAAGAAGGCCAATGGCATTTTGGGATGTATATGTAGGGGCATTGCCAGCAGATCGAGGGATGTGATTGTTCCCATCTATTCGACATTGGTGAGGCCTCATCTGGAGTACTGTGTCCAGTTTTGGGCCCCACACTACAAGAAGGATGTGGAAAAATTGGAAAGAGTCCAGCGGAGGGCAACAAAAATGATTAGGGGACTGGAACACATGACTTATGAGGAGAGGCTGAGGGAACTGGGTTTGTTTAGTCTGCGGAAGAGAAAAATGAGGGGGGATTTGATAGCTGCTTTCAACTACCTGAAAGGGGGTTCCAAAGACGATGGATCTAGACTGTTCTCAGTGGTAGCTGATGACAGAACAAGGAGTAATGGTCTCAGGTTACAGTGGGGGAGGTTTAGGTTGGATATTAGAAAAAACTTTTTTACCAGGAAGGTGGTGAAGCACTGGAATGCGTTACCTAGGGAGGTGGTGGAATCTCCTTCCTTAAATATTTTTGTCAGGCTTGACAAAGCCCTGGCTGGGATGATTTAGTTGGGGATTGGCCCTGCTTTGAGCAGGGGGTTGGACTAGATGACTTCCTGAGGTCCCTTCCAACCCTAATATTCTATGATTCTATGAAATACTGAAAGGTATAAAGTAAATTGGGTATGTCAGTTTATGCATAAAACAAGAACAAGGAAACATCCAGTGAAATTGAAAGGCAACATGTTTAAAACTGATAAAAGGAAATATTTTCCTACAGTAAATCATTAAGCTGTGGAACTCATTGCGACAAGATACTGAGTCCTAGAGCAGAGCAGGATTTGAGAAGTAAATATTAATATGGTATTGAAATGATCCATAGCTCAGTTCAGAGAGGACAAAAATTGGCAAAGGCTATAAATTCTCCTGTTTCACCACATAAACCAACCATTAATGATGAAGGTTAGAACCTTCCCTGCTGGGCAGATTCCTCAATAATTATCCATTACATGTTGTTTTGTACCATCCCCTGAAGCATTTGGTACTGGCTACTGTCAGAAAAAAGGGACCATACCAGATGGACAACTGGTCTGATACAGCTGATGATTCATATGCATTCATTAGTAATAATTAATGTGTAAATTTTCCAATGGAGATGGCCCTGGAAATTTGTTGACTTTACCTAACTAAAGGTCCTAACAAAAAGTTGATTAAACAACATAGATTCCCATAGACTTCAATGGCTTTAGATCAGGACTTAACTCATCACACATGCTGTATGTCTACTATTTTTATTCTGTTGCAGTAGTGCGCCTCAGATTTTATAATGGGAGGGGCACAATAGTTGGAACCAGAGATATGATGTGCTGTGCAAATATTGATTAGTATGCAAACAAATGCCAAAGAGAAAAGCATAATTCTTAAAAGTGAATAAGCTATTATTTGCCAAGAAGTCTTTTTTTTTTTAAAGACACTAAAAAATTTCACAACTTTTTCTGCTTTTTGTTTGTTTTTAAAGGATCCTCTCTTGTTCCTTATTTCTCAGAGACCTTTTATTTCCATTTTGCAGTGTCTTTTGGAATTGTTTAATCTCTTCTAAATATAAGGGAGTTTAAGGGGGACCAAAACAGGTCCTCTGCAAATCCCAAACTTTCATTATCTCCCCAATCTTGTGCTAAATTGAAAGTCTCCTAGAATTTGAAGTGAGTTTATAGGCTGATGCATCTACCGCCACTGAAGCCCAAATGAATTATCTGCATCCATACATTTTTAAAGGATAAATCTACAAATAAGACATAGGACTGAGAGTCCCGCTAACATCAGGCTTTGAGTGCATTCTGGTGAATTTTAGTTTTTTTCCTTGTATGAATATCAATTATAAGAGCCTTATCACTGATTTTTTCAAACTCTTCTTGCTCTCTTTTTGTTTGCCCCATGTAGCAGTGCTATAGATAGCTCAAAGCCCCAAAAATCTACATATGGATTTTGAATACCCCCAAAGACTGGGATTTGAGTTTGATTCATTATAACTTTTTTTACAAAGTTGTAATCTTCCCAGACAAACTTAATTGCTCCTTTTTAGACATCATTGCAACACAAGTGGATGAAAAGCTTGATCTTATTTAACATCCTTGAAGTTAATGACCTAGAACAGGGAATAATTTAAAGTAATTAGATGAGAATACTAAACTGGGATGAGTTGTAAGGACAGAGAACTAATACAAAGGAAATTAAAGCAATTAGAAGGATAAGCAGAAAATATTAAATTTGTTCTAGTGTGCCAGGTTTGGTTGACAATGAGGTTCTCAGTGCAAAAAGATTTTGACCAGATTGATTTCCTTTGAAAAGATTTCATATTGTTTCATCTTTTTTTTTCTAAATTGGATGTCCGTTTGTGTAACAGACTTTTTGTAATAGAAAGATATAATGTGTGTGTACGCACATACACCTCTTTCATCAGTTGCTTGTACAGGACAGTTAACAAAAATATTAACCTTTCTGTATTGATAATATCCTAAAACATTGTACTGATACATCATCATTCATCTAAGTGTCTCTAAGTGCTGTTAAAATAAATGAGCCTTGCAGTGTATTTAATGGTGGTATTATACCCACTTAGGTACCCTAATACCCTAGACTTAGATGTTAAAGTGAGAATTAATTACAGTAAAGACCATAAGAGGATTTTTCATCCATGTGAAATAAATCCTCCACGCAGTGGCTGATCCAGCTTGATATGCTTAGCAGAGTGTCTGCTGAACAAGCACACTACTGTTCAGGCATTTCCAAAGCAGTTTAATTTTGCCACTGGGTCTATGGAATAAAAGGCCAAAAAACAACTGGCAGCTCTCTCTTGAAAAGACTGTCACTCAAACAGTGGACATCTTTCTGTAGCATGTACAAGGATAATGAGGCTGTCAGCTTTCTGTCCATAACAGTGCAAAATAAAAATTAACCAAAAGTTACTTTTTTATGTTTGAGAGGCTTGTACAGGAGAGGCCTTTGAGTGATGTCCTTAGGATGCTCTTAGGTTATCGCATGTAATAATAATTAGCACCCATAGAGTGCTTTTCATCTTCATAGTGCTTTACAAACAGTTAATGTGTTGTCCTGTTTTAGTTCAGCTGTCATTAATTTGCCTCTTCAGAAGGGGGAAACTTAATTCAAATAGGATGGTCAGCTTAATAAGAGCTAGAATTATCTGTACAAAGAACTAGCTGTAGGTTTTGGCTAATTAACTCCAACTGCCCAATGACAGTGCACTGAGTGGTCGTGCAGTACAGCTGCAGTTCTGTGACTACGACAGTACATGTGATGGCAATGCAGCAAAGAGATGTATTTGCAGAAGGTTATTAAGCTGTTGTGTGGTAGGAGGATTTAAAATTCTGCCTTTGAGGTTCTAAGAAGGAATTGCTGGCATCTTTTGAAATGTAATTATATTTAAAATAGGCAATACAGGCTTATCGTACACTCTCTGTATAGATATGCACATATATACAAGTCTACTTGCTCTTACTCTGAACTCTTCACTACTATTGGGATTAGTCCTCACTCCCATCTGGAGGCTCTTTCCATTTTGCAGGATCAGGGCCACACAGAGTAAGTATGTTTCCACAGTATGCATCTGATGAAGTGAGCTGTAGCTCACGAAAGCTCATGCTCAAATAAATTGGTTAGTCTCTAAGGTGCCACAAGTCCTCCTTTTCTTATTCCTGATGTAGAATTCTATAGGGTACTCCAAAAGCATATAGAAGAGATATCCTTCTTTACTGAATTCTATGAGCAGATCTCCACCAGCTGGTTTAAATTGGCATAGCTCCATTGACTTAGATAGTGCTATACCAGTTTACACTAGCTGAGGATCTGGCTCCGACAGGCTTTTGCGGTCATTTCTTTCAAATCCTATTGGTTTTTGTAGGCCTTTTCCATAAGGGAATATGGGGGGGGGAGGAATGAATAACTTTGTAACTAAACAGTTATTATTTCTACTAGGAAACTTTTTTTTCCCCATTTTCTCAAGGAACAATGGTTTCTTACCAGATCCTGAACACTCAGGTTGACAACTTATTGATTAAACCCTTTAAAGAGCTTGAATTCTGCTGGCCAAGCATGCATAAGAGAAGATTGTATGACAGTGTGTGTATTTCCACATGTCTTTGGCTCCTAACATAAATGTAAATTTAGTTGATTTGACCTAATTTGATGAAAATCTTTCTGCCCGGGGGTCTGAGATGGCTTGGTGCAAAGATGAGGCTTGACTCAGTGCAGCTCACTGATGGGGCCTATGATTGTCAGGGGGGAAAGCTTGAAACGCTCACAGTATAAGGGAATATGCGGCTATCTAACAGAGCAAAATTGATTTTTTTGCCATGAATATTTAATGTGTAATAGAAGGGAGCTCTGTTTTCTAGAGACAGAATCTGGTTTCCAAGTGGATAAACTGCAAGACTCAGCAATTTATCCCAATAAGGAATCAGATGTGTGGATTACTAGTGAAGCAAATCTTCAGTAATAATGATAATAACAATTTGCACTTCAGTATCATCTTTCATATGAGGGTACCAAACAGGTTTACAGATATCTAATGAATTAATCTTCTGAACACCCAAGAGAAATGGGGAAGTGGTATTAGCCCTATTATACTGATGAGGAAGCCGAGGCACAGGTACAGTAAGTGATTATCCATAAGTGTAAAATCAATTTTTATTTGATCACAGTCATAACAATGCCCTCTCACTTCCCCCAACTCACTGTTCCCTCAATCTCGTTAAAGCCGGTTATGTTATTTGTCTCTTTATAAATAGCCTAAAATTCCTCTTCTTTTCCCCTCTTTGTATAACATTTCTGAAACCAGTTTACAAAATTTTAACCACTCTGTCTTCCATTGTCACTAGCATTGCACCACATTCAATTTAGCTTTGTGCTTTATCGCTGAACTAGCTCAGAATCATGGGTCTCTGTTTATTCACCCCAGGGATCCCTGTTAAATCTGGGACCTCTCACCAGCCTTAAACTCTCTTGAAATTCAAAAAGAGCTTTCTCCATTTCTCTGGTATCTTTGCTATTTTCTAATGAGGTTTTTAACTATACCTGCTAAAGGTTCCCACTCTCCTTGAGCACCTGGACTCAGTGGTGGATTCTGTCTGGCCCTTGTTCTGACTGAGAATCAAAAAGACACATATTCTGACTTAGCATTTTCTAGTTCTAGCTTGTTTCTGATTTTCTTCAGTGTCTCTTCTTCTCCTGGGAACTGTATGTCTGCTTCTGGCATCTGTTCCCTTTTCCACTGTGAAACAGTGAGGCAAATAATCCATTTGTTTGTTTGTTTTTTAACATTGCCTGCCACTTCTGTCAATAAATGCCCTTGCTGAGCCATTAAGGTTCTGCAGTCCGAGTGCCTTAAGATCCTTAAAGGAAAGGAGTGTATTTTCATACGAATCAGTGTTGTTTAATGGAACTCAAACTGCAGGGCAATAAATATCTCTCAGAACAATGCTGATTTTCAGAATCCATCATTTACAGTGATTTCTCTTTATTTTATGTTTGTATCTGGTTGAAGATCCTCTGGAGATTAGGTAGGAACATTGCCAGGTGTTTTTAATAGGACTTTCCCTAGGGGCTCTCCATCAGTTAAAGGTTGTTCAGAATGTAGCTGCTTATTTACTCACTGGTTGGAACCACACACTAGCTGGCTGTAGAGTGAGTGATCTGAGTTTATTCTGGCACTGTTGCTTTTCAGAATAGGTCCAGGCGCTATTCAAAATGTCCTTCTCCTCCTAGTACCTTTTCCTGAAGGCTATCTACACACAGCCATCACATACTTTTAGGAGATCTCATCACTGTCAGCAAACATGCATGCTGAAGAGAAGACTTCTGCAGTGGATTTCAGAAATGTTATGCACACGAGGCTAACAAAGGTGTGCTGCCCACAAACAGGGTCATGGGCAATGGATTGGTGCACAGAGTCTCTAAGTAGCTCTGTCCTTGGGACAGATCTGACTGCAAGTACCAGGGCAAGGTCACAGAGACAGGAATGAATAATCAAGTAGCTAGGAACTACATTCTGAAGGATTTATTATACTTAAAATACTGTGCTAATTTGTAAGCTAGCCCAGATAGTGGAACCAGCCTGCAGTTCGTACATATCTCTTCTAGGGATGAAAGCATATAAGGAGACCTGGGTTTCATTCCTTGTGCTGTTACAATCATGCGTCAGTCATTTAATCCCCTGATTTAAAAATGGAGATGATAATACGTGCATCATAGGAATATTGTGCAAGTGTTGCAATTGACTAATGTTTGAAACTGCTTTGAGATCTTCAGTTGGAAGCCATAGTATTATTTTACACTTGGGCCACAAACTTTATTCTGTCGCATTATTATGAATATGCTGGAATCTTATTTTAGAGAATCAATCCAATTGCTGCACATCAAAGACTTGAGTGAGCTGAGAACTCAGGAAATAAAGCAAAGAGAAAAGTTGCCCTAGAACAGTGGCTTTCAACCATTTTCATTTGCGGACACCTAAAAACTTTCAAGTTGAGATACGGACACTTTTGGAAATCTTAGACATAGTCTGCAGACCCCCAGGGGTTCATGGACCGCAGGTTGAAAACTGCTGCCCTAGAAAGGACATTTGAAATGGTGAACATTAAAAATACTTCCAATCAACTGTATCCACTTAAAATCAATCTCTAAGGATGGAGATAATGTTAGGACATTTGCTTTTCATTTGGTAGTGTTCCTTTTGACAAGTTAGATTGTTACTTGGATTTGTCTCAAATTATTATTTTATTGCTAGCTATTCAACTGATCATTAATATCTGGAAGCTCTTGCCATGAAGAAATACTTTAATTTTAGAAAATGTCACAGGAGTAAAATTTCAAGCTATTCTTTTATAGGAGTTAGTTTGCGACATGGCAGTTGACAAATGGCTCCCTGGATTGTGGAACTTAAACCCATTCATTAAAATATCTCTGGAGACACTTCTCATTTTAGGAGATTCAATTTCTCTTGTCAAACTCTTAGCGCTCATTTTAAAAATAACTTATTCCTTAATCCAGTTTGGGTTTTAAATAGTGTAAGTATGAAAATTGTACCTATGCACTAGCTCCATTTCCATGTGTTTTGGTATTAGGCCTCACCAATACCAGAATCAGAGTACTAATATTCTTATGGCTAAATCTGGTCATGATATGTAGATGGCGGCATGACATCAAAGACAGAATCTTATGTGAAAACCCAGTATTACAGTTGGCACTATCATTGTTAATCATTGGCATTCCAGTAGCACGTATATACCCAAACCAAGATCAGAGCCCCACTGTGCGAGAATCTGAGTGAACATGTAGTGGAAAAAACAGTCCCTGCCCCAAAAAGCTTGTAATCTACGTAGACAAGATAGACAAAGGGTGGGAGAAAGGAAGTGCTATTATTCCCATTTTATGGTTGGGGAACTGTGGCACAGAGATAGATCAGGGACCAGATTTTTAAAGGTATTTAGGCATTCCTGTGCTCAGCTTTTCAATGGGATTTTGACTCTAAAGTGCCTACATCACTTTTGAAAATGACATTTAGGCTCCTACATCAGTTAAGCATTGAAACACCGTGCAACAACACTCTAATACCTTGAAATATCTGGCCCTAAGTGATTAGCCCAAATTCTAGTAGGAAGTCTCTGGCAGAACCAGGAATTGAAGTCGGACATCCTGAATCGCATCCCACTGCATTAGCCACAAGATTATCTTTCTTCCTTGGTGTCCTTGGGACTACTCATATATGTAAAGTTACGCATATGCATAAGTCTTTGCAGGATTAGGGCCACACACGGCCACTGCCCATGCTATACGTGTTCTAAGGATTACTTAGTAGTCTTCAATTTCTAGGGCTGTCAATTTGTTACTTTTCACCAGCACTCAACTAACTTAAAAAATTTAAAAGATAATTAAGTACTTAGATTCCTTTATATTGCTTGCTTTTGTCAAGTAAAGTTTAAAATACCAGGGTCTGCACATATCAGACTAAGGGATGAAATTCTAGTTCTACTGAAGTCAATGGCAAAACTCATGTTGATTTCAGTAGGGCCGGAATTTCAGCCAAGATCTTTTATAAAGCTGGCTGGAAGGTGACAATTCCCTCTGACAACTTTTGAGGTTTCGAACTTTTCTTTTCCTTCCATAATTGAATTAAAACCTCGCAAAGGTTTCCACAAACTGAAATTGTATCAAAATGTCCATATTCTGATCAAAATGGTTAGGCAGGCTTGTGCGCTCCCTCTCCAGAAAGTCCACCCTGAACCTGAGCAACTGCTTCATTGAAACTGTCGTTCAAATCAATTTGTCTTTTTGAAATATTTCCGTGTCAATGAAACTGCACAATTTGATAAAGAAATATTTAATTAAAAAGTTTCCAACAGCTCTAGTCTTTTTCCTCCACACCCAAATAGTTTTCATATTAAGAGAATACTTATTACATGTTGAAAATACTAAAAAAGAAAGAGTTGTAAATTACTTTGACCTTATTATGATACTGCAAAAGTAGATACTGGAGCTTTGGTTTCTATATGAATGTTATGAAACTTACAATAAAGGAAACAGTTGTAACCCAGTCTTACTGGAACCTGAAAGAACATTAATGGTAAACTGTTGTATTTTTAAATGAATTTCATGCTAATGAAAGATGCAAGCTTGACAGCTCTGGATATTTAAGCTCTTTATTTATCCATAGATTAGGTATAACAGCACAGACAGTGGCGATGAATGCTTACCTGCAGTTCTGTGCCGATATGTTTCAATCCTAGCCTGGAGGAATCACCTCTTAGGGTGAGAGGTTAGTTCAGCATCTACACACACAAAATTCTTGTCTATGCTTGTCATGTTTTGCAGAAGATTTCTCACTGTTGCTGCTGCCAGTTTTGTTCCTCTAGTCCATATCAGAGGTGGGAGCACAATTGTTGATCGGATACCAGGCTGGTTTTGTTGTTGTTGTTGGTTTTGACCAGTGTGTCACATGCAAAGTTGAATCAGTGATGGTGTGACAGATTTTTGTTACCAATCCACCTGAAGCATCAGGTGATCAGGCTGAGGCCACAGGATTGTTAAGGGAGGAGATGACGGAACGCACCAGGTGTCTACATTTTAAAGCTTTATTGATAAAATAATAAAACAACAGCGGAGAGTGATGGTGCTTCCCACGTCACTCAGAGGAAGGAAGAAAGCGTTAGTGCCCCAAGCCCTAACCCACTTTCATACTCACACATGCACTATCAGAGGCTGGCCAGGCCTGGGTGTAACGTAAGAAGAAGAGGGGGAAGGGTGGACGGCAGCCCTGTCCTGTGCGCATGGGTCATCCAGGTCTGCTGTGATCTCCAAGTTCCTCCAGCTCTCAGGAGGGTTTTAAGTCCTGGGCTCCTTGGGGCGTGGGCGGGGGGATTTGTTTAGGGACCTCTGCTCCTGGTGCCCTCTGCGCCAGTCCAAACCGGCTTTCCATGATGTCTTTAGTTTTCTTAAAACATCCCGGCTCCAGGGACGCAAGGCTCGGCTCCCCCTCTTGCCATCTAGCCGGTGTTTTCAATCTCTGCAGTCTTAGACCTTGTTTTCTTCTTTGCTGGTCTTGCTGCCTTCCTTGTTATGGGCTGTCTCTGCAGATCTGTTCAATTGAATTTCCCTTTCTCACAGCTGATCAGTGGATTCCGGGGCCCCCTCTTCCTTGGCAGGCAGCCGAGAGTCAGATGTATGCCGTGGCCTTGAGCTGGCTGGAGTCAGCGTCTTATCTTCGGGCCTAGCAGGAGTGAAGAGTTAACCCACTCACTGCTCTCTTCTGTCTTCCCCCTTTGGCCTCTTGCAGCCTGCAGAAGAATCTTTTACTCTTCACTCATACCTTTGACCCTTCCCAAAATGCTTTGCGATGCTTGCAATAGCATTAGCAACGTGCAGTGCTGATCTGCCTTCCCCTGGGGAACCCCTGAGGTTGTGACATTTCCCCCCCCCCCCCTTGACCCCAAATCAACATTTTGTTGTGAGGGGTCACCACTTAGGTTTTTACCCTCCCTTTGACATGGTGGCTAGGGTTACAGATGGCCGCCTACATAAACAGCAATATAGCACAAACAAGATGGTTAGGACGGCAACAATTTCATACGCTAGCCAGTAGTGGCTTTTGGCTGCAATAGTAACATAGCATAACACATTTCCCTGTTGGCATAAATGCCCCGTTTGAATGGCTGTGGTAAAGGCAGCTTTTTTTAAGATTAAATGTGTGTTGTAACACTGTGAAGGAGGAGGCATTTCTTTGGAATACGAAAAGCTGCTTTTGGGTGTGCGCCAACGGGAGAAACACATTGGGCGTTATTTATGAAAAATTAATCATAACATAGTTAGAAACATTAACAGTTTGTTGCAGAATGGCGGGCCAATGCACTGAAAAATTTTGCACCTGAGACTGTAACAGCAAATTAAGGGGTATCTTGGGGTAGGTGGTTCTTTAAACACACACAGAGGTATTGGTAAACACATGGGCCTTAGTGGGGCATATTCTGATGCCTCCCCTTCCCAGCAGATGTGTTGACCCACCTTGTAAAAGCAGCTTGGCATTATTTTTTTTTTTTTTTTTTTTTTTTACACATTTGGGTGGGAGGGGGGCTTTACGGGCCATAATTGCCAGGTGTTGCCCTTTGCAGTTCATACGTGCTGATGGTTACCGCTTAATTGTGTTATTGCGGGGAGCCACCTTTTACATGTTGTGATGGACCACCCAATTCCAGATAATATGTGATGCTAAGCCACAATTGCCCCTCCCCCACCCCGCCAATGAATAATTGACCTTTGCCATTGTCACAACCTCAGGGAATGGTGGGAATTTTAACTGTTACAAAAATAACATTGGCCAATGTAGACAAGTCCTCTTGTTACTGGCATCTAGCCTAAGATTTCCAAAGAGTATTAATTCGTGCAAAGTTTGGTGGAGATTTTTGGTTTTGTGTGCTGTTCTTAACAAGCAATGCAAACCCTTTCCTACCTCTTCCTCCTTAATCCAAATCTCTCTCTTTGGTGAAAACACTTTGTCTTTTCTATTTGGCTGAAATAAAAGCTAGTGGAGCAGCAGAGAGGCTAAAAATCAGAATGTGAATACATTTTGGCAATTAAAAAGACTTCCATTTACAAAAATTGGCAATATTAGTTGGATGGAGAGATCTGTTCTCCTTAGTCTGCTTTACCTTAAGTCTGTAGTTGAACCAATTCCAAAAGGACTAATTTCATCAAATTACTTGCTGAGTTTAAGTTCAATTATGTACCTGAGCTAGCTTCAATCTAGCTGACTCGAATAACAATCGCAATGAAGCTGTGGCAGCACAGGATCGCCACATAGTACATACCCAGGGTATTAGGCGGGTTTGTACAACCAGTGTTGTCACAGCTTCATTGCTCTTATTTTTCAAGCCAGCTAGGTCAAAGCTAGCTCAGGTATCTCTTCACATGCTGCAGTCACACCTCTGATTGCAGTGTAGACATACCCAAAGTGACCAGACTATGTCCTAGCTGGACTCTGAGAAATGACATTCAAGAGGAACCGCTTCCTCGCCTCCACATTAGCATAGGTTTCCTGGTAAGGTGTTACTCCACATGACTAAGGGTATCTGAATATTGTTCTAAATAGACAAGTCAGACAAGGACTAATAGACAGGTAAGGCATCAACAAAATGTCAGTATGTTCTTAGCTCTCGTCTTTTGGAGTCCTACAAAAGGGACATCACAGCTAAGATGTCAGGTTTTCTTGAGTTGTGTGCATTTGGGGAAGGCAGGATTTTTATAGAAAACATAAGAGATCAGTTCACATTAAACTGTCACCTTTTTCAAATTCTTGTAGTTACTTTTTAGGAGCCTTCAACTACGAGCACCTTATAAATAACAATATAGTGTTAATTCAGTATATCTGCAGTGTACCATAGCCACATCCTAATAGAAAATATTTTCCTTAAATCTTTATAGGGTGTCTGTTTTACTCCCAGCAAGTCACTGGGAGGAGGGAGGGGTTGAATTTGCTTGTTTGTTTTTAAATGTGAGCAGATAAAGCATGAACCTTGATATATTGTGGTACTGAGAAATGAAATCAAATAGTGTCAGATAGAACTAACAGAGGACTCATGAATAGTACCTACTAGAAATCCTAGAAATGTTACTATTTTTCAGTTATCCTAATGGTTAAAAAATAGCTCTATGTATCACTGGGGAGCCTTAGAGTCAGACAGTTGCAAATATATTGCCTCTTTGACACGTTGCAGGAAGCTGTCAAGCAACATGGCATAACCGTATTTTAGGACCCCAAAATTCTACTGTGACATTTCAAAATGATTTTTTTCTAGCAGAGAATTGTATCACATTTGTATGCTAAGCCTGTTTGGACAGAGGAAAAGCTAAGCCCAATGGCTAGAGAGAGCAGTAACACTCCACTCCACTATTGATCAGTAATGTTCTTCTTTGCAGCATTTATTATAATTGCAGTAAAAAAGAACAATTGCTGTACAGCTGCCTGCTTTGACTTTCATCTGTGCAACACGAAATACCGAGTGACAGGATAACATCATGAAGTATGAATTACAAACTAACTCAAAAAGAACGAAGCATCATTCCAACTTGTAGAAACAGTTTGGTGATGGAAACACAAACAAAAAAATGGCCCAAATTTGAAAATGCAGATGCCTAATATTAGGCACTGAAATCTATATTTAGTGGGCTGTTTTCCAGTGGTACTGAACACCTGCAGCTCCCACCTGCAGCTGGCAACTGAGTAATGTTTGTCATCCCAAACTTACTCTAATAAAATGTTATCCCCACACAATACCATCATGTAATCTCTGTGTGCCACTTATGTAACAGAATACTTTTAGGAATCCCTTAGAAAATTTTAAAAAATGTTTTGTTGGGACTATGTCTTGCATCCCTTTTGCCTGTAAAGCGGGGTGCCTTAGGGCATGTCTACATTGCAATTAAAAACCTGCTGCTGGCTTGCACCAGTTGACTCGGTCTCGCAGGGCCACTATTAAGAGCTATTTAATTGCAGTGTAGACATTTGGGGTCAGCCTTCAGCCCAGGCTCTAGGACTCTGCAAGGTGGGAGAGTCCTAGACCTTGGGCTGCAGCCTGAGCTAAATTGTCTACACCACAATTAAACAACCCTTTAACCCGAGCCCTGGGAGCCCAAGTCAGCTGGTACAGGCCTGCCACAGGTGTCTAATTTCAGTGTAGACATACCCTCAGTTATCAGGAGCCCAGTTCCTCAGAGGGAGAGGAAAATTCAAATTAACACCTTGAAAAATGATGGAAAACCCACAACCCTTAAGACACTCACTCAAGTGCTTTCTGTATTAATGCAGTTACTACAAAACAGCGACGTAACCAGTGAAGGCAAATCATCATCCATAATGACTCCCAACTCACAGGTCTTACCACCCTAACACACTCACACACCCACAGACTCCTAATTTCTACTTCGTTTCGCATTTAGCATATAACTTTGCACAAAGCACACTCCCAGTTCATCAGCATCTCAATCAAATGTACAACTCTGAGTTCAGTGAAAAGAACATATCTTCTTGAAAGGCATACTTTTATTTTAACTTGGCATATTTTGTTATTTCCATCTAAACAATTCTGAGGTCAGAGTGAAGATTGCGGTCGAGGTGAGCAGCCTGTGTGTGTTTGTGTGGGTGTTCTGCTGTTTGGATGGGGAGGTGTGTGCGTGGTTTCAGGTGGCCATAGCTATTGGCGTTGTCTTTACTTGTGGTTTCTGGAAGTACTGGTGATTGCTCTGGCAGGAGATACATTGGATTACACAGCCCACAGAGAAACTTGTTAATTGGCAGCAGTCACAGCTCGGATTGCAATGGAGACTAAACCCAGCACTGAGGGGACACTGGATGTAGTTGTAGAACTCAGTGTCCTCTGCTAACGTGATTGATTTTTATCCTGTTACTTGGTATCTCTTATTTATTTATTATGGACAAACTAAAGTATATTATAGTTAATTAAAAAGCCACATTTAACTAATTTCAGAAGTGGGAGATGTGACATGTAGTGTATTAAAGCCAAGTCCTGCAGCCCTTATACTTGTCCAGCTCCCATAGATGGTGATGTGAGTTTTGAGTGTGCACTGTACTCATTGCAGGCTCTGGTCCTGAAAGCTGCAAATATAAATGAAGGGAAGACTGGTCTGCTTCCTTCTCTGGCCTTGTCTACACGAGAAAATTATACAGAGTTAGCTAAGTTAGATCATTACCATTTATTAGTTGTAATATCTGGGAGTCCCAGCTATCGATCAGGAAACCAGAGTGCTAGGGTGCTGTACAAACACAGAATAGTCCCTGTCCCAAAGAGTTTACAGTAAACTGAATTAGTTAAATCAATGCAACTGTCTTGTGTTGATACTCTTTCAATTTAAGTGACCCTTATACTGATTAGCTTAAACTGATTCCTTGCCAACTTAAGCTAAATCAATGTAAGACACTTACGCTGAAATAAGAGTTTTGCACATAAGAACATTGCATTCATTTAACTAATTCAGTTCCTATAAACCAGTTTAGTTAAATTTGCTACAGTTTTCTCAAGTAGATAAGGCTTCGGTCTCTTCTCTTTAATAATGTTACTGTGCAAAATGTCATTCTAGCACATAAACGTCCATTGGACAAAAGACTCCTACATCAAGGATTTGGTACGCTAGAAACACAACCATCAGAGCAGCACAGTAAAAGAAACCAACACTGTCTCAAGCATCTCCAAACATCTCAGCTTTGCGCTGATGTTTCATTTTGATTAATGCTGTGCTTTATCTCGCCATTTTTCCATGAATAGGAAATCGTTATCATGTATCACTGTGCTGTTCTGCTGACATAGTTTAATTATGCTTGAGTTTGTTTCAAATGGCTGTGGTTTTTAGGGCTTCATTCCAGAAATGAAGGAACTCTTAAAACCACAAGTTGTTGTCCTAGTGAGATCTACTTCAGGCACTTGACCACATGAAGCAGATCAGGACTTAAACTGATTTTGTAGCACTTAAAACCAAGATTTTCCTATTATTATTCTTCAGTTGGGATAATTTGTACCTTTCCTGCATTGCCACAGGGTGAGAGAATGCTTACTTAGTGATCTGATAATTAGAGTACAAATGCTGTAATAGCACCACAGAAAAATGTGCAAAAATGAACTGCTATAGCAAGACTTAAATACATATCTGTAAGAATGCAAACCTTTCCCTTTGTACAGCATCCAGTGTAAACCAGAGAACCCTGGGACCAAATCCTCAGCTGGCATAAGTCAGTGAAGCTCTGCTGATTTACACAAGCTGAAGATCTGGCCTCTCATCATTTTGAGGATGGAATTAGATAGGGGAAGACTTCTGATGGATGGCTAGATGCCTCAAGAGACTGGAAAGGGCTAGCATAGAGAGAACTTTGCTTCTAGGTCATTGATTTAAATCCAGTTCAGATTGGAAGTGACTGAAATCTGTTTCTATTTGAGGACTATGCAAGAGTTTGGTTTTCTTAATCCAGCTCCCAGTGGACAGGTCCACATACTCCTACTATACCCATATGTCACAAACCAACAGCAATTAGCACCATTGTAATGGCGTTCTCAGCAGAAAGACCAAGACCTAAATGAACACGTAAACCAAACTACCTTTCACCTCTAGAATGATTCCTCCAGCTCAATCCTAAGGGACATTGGTGGGGAAGTTTTGGACTGCTGCTGTGGATGCTGTGACTACTCTGAGAACAGAGTATTTCAGTCTCCAGAGATGTTAATCTGGAACCTTTTCAGAAGCCATAAATTCCCCCATGAATTTGTATTGTGATGTGTAGAAATGTATTTATACTAAAACATGCTTTCCTGAAGAGCTTACCACTCTGAGTGAGAATTATATTAACCTGAAAGTGTAAAACAAAAAAAGTTTTAGGGGAAAAACAATTGCACTAAAACATGGCATCCCTCACTGTATGTAGCTACAGAAAAATGAGCTAAGGAAAACTCCCTAGCTTTTTTGTTTCCTGTTTGTTGCCTTGTTTTGTAGGTACTGAAAATGCTTCAAAATTAGTGCAGTGATGGTATGAATTAATTTAATTCCAGTCACTAGATTTCATGCTGTGGATTGTGTTTCAGGTGCTATTGCCACCATATGCAGTACGTACTTTCCCAACTTATTGTTTACACCTCAGCTTGATGATATTAACTGAAGTTTGCACACTTGAAGAGAAATTAAGACTGCCTATTTGGGATAGCATTAAGGCAAGTGTATAGAGTTATGGATGTGCTTGACTCCTGTCCTGAAAAAGGCATGGCTTTAAGCACATGCTTAAGTGCTTTCCTTAACTGGAACCTTTATGAGGTAGGAAATGTTTTTATTTTAGGAAAATATGGATATTTGTAGAATTCGTCCACATCGTCATCTTTGCTTGTGCTTGTGGGAGCATAGATCTGAATAATCTTGAGGGTGCTGTTCTTGTTTAGTTGGAGATGTAGCACTCCGATGTGTGATGACTTGAACTTGCAGGAGATGATTTTTGAAAACCATTCCTTGTTGATGATGAAGCCAATTCCTCCAACGGTTCCCGCGCCTGTGGAAGAATTCTATCGGGAGCTCAAGGAAACCCTCGCTCAAAAATCCACATATACGATTGCAATGGGAGATTTCAACGCCAAAGTTGGAAGAGGGGAAAGAAGGTGAAAAGTTCATTGAAAGGTATTGGAAGGTGAATGGAATCCATGAGGAGAGTGACTGGCTACTCTGGTAGAGACAAAAGAAATGTTCATTGGTAACACCTGGTTTAAGAAGAAGGCCAAGAGGAGGTAGACATGGATCGCACCCAATGCGAAGAACAAGAATGAGTGACTATATTCTGATCCATAAGCAACGCATTGTACAAGACATCTCAGTAGTACACCTCTACCCTGATATAATGCGACCCGATATAACACGAATTCCAATATAACGTGGTAAAGCAGTGTTCCGGGGGGTGCAGGGCTGCCCGCTCCGGTGGATCAAAGCAAGTTTGATTTAACGCAGTTTCACATATAATGTGGAAAGATTTTTTTGGCTCCTGAGGACAGCATTATATCGGGGTAGAGGTGTACCATCATTTAACACCAGTAGTGACCATTGCTTGCTCAGAGCATGGGTCAGCTTCAATGAAAAGGTGGAGAAGAAAGCGCTACAGATGGCAAATCAGAGACAGCGGCCAAAAATATTCAATGAGGCAATCTTGAAAGCAAACCTTTTCAAGGAAGACTGGAGTCTTATAGATAACTGTGGTGAGGATTATAAAAACTTCACTGATAAATTGAGGCAATGTATGAAATTAGCCGAGAAAGAAAGACCGAAAAAAGCGAAGGGAAGAATCTCGGAGGAAACACAGAATTTGCTAGAGAAGTGGAGGAATATGAAGCAAAATGATGGTGACAAACTTGAGTACTCTCTCCTCTGCAGTTGATGAGAAGAAGACTAAAGGAGTACTTCGAGAAGTACCAAAATGAAAGGCTCTTAAAGACGGCTGGAGATCACAGAAGCCTCAAAAAATGCAAAAGGGAATTGACACTGTACAGATCAAAAATAATGGCGCTGAAGAACAGGGACTGAAAATCTGTAATTGACGGAACAGGGATAGAAGCAGTCTGCAAAGATTTCTACACCGAACTGTTCGCGTCTCAGATAAATGTCCCGGTACCAACACTTCAACAGGCCAACGAGCATGTACTCCAAGTCCATGTCAGCGAAGTTCAACATGCAGTTCACCAAATGAAGGAAGGAAAAGCCCCAGGTAAAGATGGACTGACAATCAAAATGATAAGAGCTAGAGGCCAAGACCTCTGGGAAACCTTTGCTCAGAGGTTTAGCCATTACTTGGAAATGCAGAAGATACCATCTAGCTGGAAGGAGTCCAACACCATTCTGCTGTACAAGAAGGGCGGTAGCGAAGATCTAAAGAACTATCGTCCAATATGCCTGCTCTCACATGTCTACAAGCTGTTCACCAAAATAATAACAAACTGACTCTCACAGAGTCTGGACGAGTAGCAGCCGAGAGAACAGGCAGACTTTCGAAGGAATTTCAGCACAATGGACCATATTTTCACTATAAACTAGCTTTTGGAATGCCTCATTGACTATGAAAAAGAATTTGACAGTGTAGAGATCAGTGCAGTGTTGAAAGCTCTTGCAGAGCAGGGCATCGACACAAAATAAATCAAACTATTAAAGGAAGCAAATTTCTGACTACAATACAGAGATAACTTTATTTAATACCTGCCTTCGCATCCCAGTTAAGAAAGGTGTGAAACAAGGAGACACAGTTTCACCAAAACTCTTCACAGCCTGCCTCAAAATGGTAATGAGGCGGATGAATTGAAAGGGTGGAATCAACATAAATGGAAAGCAGTTAAACCATCTCAGATTCATTTATGATATTGTGTTGATCACCGAAAATACTATCAAACTACAGAAAATGCCTTGAGAACTCAACACAAAAAGCAGGGAAGTTGGACTGAAAACTAACCACTTCAAAATGAAATTTTAAGTGGTCTGATACCTTGCCAAAAACCCAAATAACAATCAAGGGAGAACAAATAGAAGAAGTTGAGCAATATGTCTATTTGGGCCAAAAATTAACATGCGCCACGATCTGGGAAGGTGAACTCTTTTGTGAAGAAAGAAAGCAGGTTGGTGTGCACTCAGTTCTATCAAGGATGTCCTCCAAGGAAAAAAACAAGGCAACAAGTGCCAGCCTCTTCAAATCAACAGGATTGCCAGCATGTTGTACAGCAGCGAAATATGGGCACTGATAAAGACGGAGGAGCAGCAACTGTCTCTCATGGAGAGGGTGATGGAAAGAAGAATTCTGGGAATTTCAATCCACAACCAAGTCCCCAGTGAAGTGATCAGACAGCCGAGTGGAGTGCAGGATGTCGTTGTTGAAAGCAGATACAGTAAAATGAGATGGGCCGGGCATATAGTAAGTTCATTGACTATCGATGGACTGCAGCTGTCGCCAAGTGGTACCCACGGGAACTGAAATGACCATTTGGCCAAACTCCAAAGAGATGAGAAGATTTTATCACGAAAAGACATGGCCACACATGGAGAAGGAAGGCCAGGATACAAGAAGAATGGAAGATGTGTTGTGATCAGTGCAATCTGTACAAGGGCTGAAGGACCGATCAATCAATGTGATGGATATTTGTTTAATGGTACAACTTTACCCAAAATGGTTGGTGTCTTTTGAGCAATTAAAACATAAGTGCGATGTACCCAACATCTATTTCTTCAGAATTTTTCACATTAGATAGATGCTGCAGTGCAACATTGAATGAGGGATTATCTGTCAGCGTTCAGTGGGAATACCGGACAGAGTTAATTTCCTGCATTATTGTAGGGATTGCTGAATACATTTCATATTTTGGATCATTGACTTTCTGCTAAATCCAATTAGTTAATCCTATTTTAAGTGTATGAATTAAAGAATTTTCTGACTCTACAATTTAATATTAATGACTTTACCAGGTTCATTTCTGGGCTTTTAAATGAAATAGTCTTTCCAGAATCCTGTTCCTATCTGAAAAGAACAGGGCATTTACTTTAGAACTTCTGTGCGGGCTCTTTCTATCAATTCATTTGTATTTTTGTTTGAGGGGTCAGGTGTTTTCTTTCCTATCCATTTTAAATGAAAAACCTCTACTCTTTCTGGCTGAGGAATGTGTATATGACCGTGAGAAGAGGTATGTGACACTGATGGGGAACGAAAATAATCCTGGCAACAGCATGTGACCCAAAGCAGGACATTCCCCCTTTTATAAGACAATCACAAAACTATCCTCCAGCAGCCAACCTACCTGCTTCTAGGAGGTGACTTTAATCACAAATGCTTAAGAAACTATGTATAGACAGACCTAAATTTAACATATGCTCTGGAGAGAGAGTGCACTTTTCACCCACCACATCAAATGTACTACAGGCATCTCCAGAGAAAAGTGAACCAAAAGTGATTCAGTAAATAGACCTCAAGTATTTTATTTGATCATGCCCTTTTGATTGCTAGATGGCTCCAGAACTTTGACAAAGCCCCAAAAGTGGAGTTGTTAACAAAGCTTGTTTGTATGAGAAGACTGTTGGGTTTTAGATTAATCCAAAGATACTACAATGGCTGTTAGTCATTCCACACACATTATAGGAACAGGACCTATTTAAACTTACATGCAGAAGGTGGGCGATAGCTCATTTTGCAAAGAGAGGAAGAATGTTTGTTTGAATACAAGAACTGAAAGCACATTGATAGGCCCCTGAGTGGTGTGCTGCCCCACTAAAATAATACTAGCTCACGTATTACAATCCAGAGGAAAACTAAACACAAAAAGCACCATCAGTTTTTGAAAGAAAGACTATGCCTGCCAAGGGTTCTCCAGAAACTGTGATCATAAAGGGTAAGAGGATCACTGGAAAAAATGGTAAAAGAGCAAGGAGAGAAAAATCAGGACTTTCACTGTGCAAGTGTAAAGAAGGAAAAGAAACCGCAAACTGAATGAAATTAATGACTCGTTGAAAGAATGCTGTCAACAATTCTATGCTGACTCTCAGAACCATGAAAAAGTCTAGCAGGTCTGAAACAATACATGCACATACTGCAATTAACAGTGCTAGGAAAATAACAAAATCCATTACACCCTCCACACACCCCAAACCTGCCAAAAACAAAAACAAAAAAACCAGCACACACCCTGGAGAAAATGGACTTCCAGCTGCGTTCTACAAAATAATCACAGAAAATTGGCCCCCGTGCTGTCAGATACCTTAAATATGCCATGAATCAAGGTCACCTACAGTGTCATTGCTTATGAAAAATGCTATAATAGCATCCAACTTTTAAAAAGCAGGAGACCCTGAACAATAGGCAAATTAGAGGGTTGCTGAGCTGTGATTTTAAGATTCTAACCAAGGCTGATAGTGTGCTGGAGTGGAGTCTGGGGGGCTCTTGGGAGCCCCTTGTTAAAATGCTGTCTGGAAACTAAAGGGAGGATGGTGTGCTCTGCTGGAGTTTATTCTCCTGTCTGGAGACTGCTAAATTATCCCGGACAGAGATGACAGCCCTGAAATTCATAGAAATACTTCTGGAGAGCAACCTTTGTCTTTGCAAAGGACCAGCATGTTCCAAAAGGTCAGGTGTTTTCAAAATATTCCCAGGTAAGGAGACCTCCCGACTCCTCTGACATCGTGACTGTGATATGCAAATGGCAGTCTAAATATATTCAGCACATTTATTATTAATTTATTATGTAATACATGCACTACAGTCAGGACTTTGGGCTCAACCCAGATCAGCACCCCATAGGGCTAGCTGAGTACAAACACGTAATAGGAGACTGCCACCTGCCCTCTCCCCCCCACCCCCCAAGAGCTTACATTCTGTGAGGCCCATATTTTGTTTGCCAAATGGGTTAGCCACCATCCTGGGTCTTGCTCTTTGTCTCTGCAGCATGTATGCTCACAGGGTTTATCTTGGATAAAGGGGAAAATTTTTGTGGGTGACCCTTGTCAAAATATTGATAGCCCATCACTCGCTAAGCTCTCTGGCCTTTTTACAACACACTATAAACGAGGTGGGTTTATATGAAGGAAAGCCTTTTTTTGTCTTTTTTTAAGAAAGTACTTGCAGATTACTAAATAGATTATCATTGGCATAACACCTGTATTGCTTTGAATTTGTCTCCTTTGCTAAGCAGGGAACATCTTTCATTTATCTTGCTATACGCTACTACCCAGACAGAATGTGGCCTGGAAAAGGAATGTATAGAATTGATTAAAATGTACAGTTTTCCCACCTCTGAAACAGTTATTGTTCAACAATAATCCTTTATGCTGAAGAGGAACAGTCTAGTCTTCCCCTTAGCCCCAGAAGATTGTGTGCTAGCTATAGAACCTCTGGTACAATACTGAAACAAAAGCAGATCTACAGAAAATGTCTACTGGGATGAAACAATATAAACTCAGCATGTATCTCGGCATGTTTGTGCAAGATAGACAATGTTAACAAATGATGGAAAGGAGACCTGACAGGTGGAAATGTCGTCATTTCTGAATGCCCCATCAAAATAAGCCTCTCTGGAGACCTGTACCCACAATGCCTAAGTAAGATGTTTGTAGACATACCCATATCTGCAACCTTGAAGTTGGTTTGCTAGGTTGCAAATTCCCAGCACAATACAAACTGCCAAGCAAAGGAAATGAACTTACCCACACAGCAGGTGGGTAAATAGCAAAGAGCTGGAAAGGCTTCTGATATAGTAGACCGATAAAGACACTTGATATAATTAGAGACTGTGGGCTTGACTATGTCTCGCTTACTCATTTGACGCTGGTGTCACTGCACTGACTTCTTTTGGAGTTCAGTGTTGCCCAACTCATGATTTTATCATGTGTCTAGTGATAGTTGGAGTTTTTCTAAAAGGACCAGTTCCTGCATTTGAGAGTCTCAGCTTTCATTTAAAAAAAAATGTTTCTAGTCCTAGTGGCTGCTGAGACAGGGTTGAAATCATGCACTCTAAAGGCTCAATCTAAAATGTGGCATAAAATTCATAAGATTTTAAATCTCCTGAGTTTCAGCCTGGGATTTGCAGTACAGGGAGTTACTCCAGATTAATGCCGGTGTAACTCAGCATAGAATCAAGCCCTCTTGGTCAAACTCTGCTTGCAGTTAGGCTGGTGTAAATCCAAAGTAGTAGTAGTAGTAGTTGTTATTTCTATTGCAATAGCACCTAGGAGCTCCAGTGATGGAGCAGGCGCCCACTGTTCGGCACTGTACAAATACATAAAAAGACAGTTCGTGCCCAGAAGAGCTTACAGTCAGAGTAACTCCATTGACTTATGTGTGCCATTGGTTTCTCTGGGTTTACACTGATGTAACTGAGAGCAGACTTTGGTCTTCTAGCTAAAGCACTGGACTTGGAAAAATTTAATATCAAAAGCAGAAATGGAGTATTGGCTTTGTACAATACCTAGAATAATGGGGTCCTGGTCTGGGACTGGGGCCCGTAGCTGCTACGATAATACAAATAATAAATATTAATGAAAGGAATAAATAAGATTACATGTAAAACAAGAAATCAATGACTAAAGGCCTGAAAAAATTACTGGAAAGCTGGTTGTAACAAATACTTCATATAAGGTTTGTTCAGTGTTGGAATCTTCAATATGAAGCCCTCTTTGTTGAAACAATAAAAATGACATTCCCTCTTTTTGAATTTAAATACCTCTCTGCTTCTAGGAAAATCTGCCTCTCTGTTTTATTAGCAGTCGGTCCTGAATTAAATCAGCCTTCTCATAATTGGAATGTACAGAAAAATTATTCATGAGGTGGTAAGACTAGATGGTGCAATTTGTATCGGAGTTTTAGTAAAGTACCATCACATTTCTTCTCCAGTCTGATGATGCCTGGGCAGCTGCATCAGACATTGTGACCAAAACAGTTAATATCAGCACTCAACTAGATTGTGTGGGGTGCTTGTGAGTGCTGCTTTTTGTAATCAGGAACTTTAAAACCAGCAGAATCAAAAGGAAAGGATTTATTCCCTTTTTGCCTCACAGCTGGTCAGAGTGTGGTGACAGAGTTACAGGGTATAGTTACATATTGTTTTGCTCTTAAGGCAATGTAGTCTATGTTGCCTTTTCAATTGAACAGCTTTTAAAATATTATATAAATCAAACAAAAGTAAACAGACTATTTTTTTTGAACATTAAAAAAAATGTTTCAAAGTAGGAAAGAATTCATGATTTTGTTTCATTCCTAAAAGTTTTCCCAGTGGAGAATGTCCTCAGAGCTCTCCTAAACTAGCTATTGCTTTTGGCACTCAGCATGACCAGCCCTTCAGATGCTCACGGGTGAGAACATATGAAATGCCATTGTACATCTGCTCAGTCAATCCATTGTTTTTCCATAAATAAACTAACAGTTTTAAGATCTCTCATATTTGCTGCAAGAAGGGAAGAAAATCCCAGCATGTATTGGGTAAACACGTTAGCATGGCATGAGATTTTGTTCTAACAGTCTGAGGATGCTATAGTTCATAACCCACAGCAACAAGACGGTAAGTCATATTTTTTAGTGTGCCTCTGAACAGCCCAAGGCACTCTCTTCACTTGACATGTATTACACTAAAATTTGAAGAATATACTGAGCCAGCAGGTGCTAAAGCACAACCCTACAGGCTACTGGGTATATAAAGTGATGGCTTTCCAAGAATAAACACAGACAGTAACAGTTAAATGTGTGCACAAGTGTGTATATGTCAGAGAGATATATCTTATAAGTCAGTTTCATTAATAAGAAATTGGTATGCCCATTTTCCAATAGCTATCTATTTTACCTGTTATGTTTATAAGCCATTAGTAGATTGGGATTGATTTTTTTTTTTTTTAATACACAGATTAGGCCTGGCATTGTCCTAAAGAAGGAAATAAATGATCTGTATATGTAAATTAATGTTATTGCCAGCTATAAATCATATTTAGGCTGGGCATGCAGGCAAACACAGTACAGCGTTCCACCACTGATTACTTAATCTCTGTGACCAGGACAGGGGGACTTTGTGGTGAACCTGAGCCCTGGTGATCAATGGATTTGATTCTGTTCTATCTAGCAAAAAGAAAAGGAGGACTTGTGGCACCTTAGAGACTAACAAATTTATTTGAGTATAAGCTTTCGTGAGCTACAGCTCACTTCATTGGATGCATTCAGTGGAAAATACAGTGGGGAGATTTATATACACAGAGAATGTGAAACAATGGATGTTACCATACACACGGTAACGAGAGTCATCAGGTAAGGTGAGCTATTACCGGGGGGGGGGGGGGAACCTTTTGTAGTGATGATCAAGGTGGGCCATTTCCAGCAGTTGACAAGAATGTCTGAGGAACAGTGGGGGGTGGGGGAGAATAAACATGGGGAAATAGTTTTACTTTGTATAATGAGCCATCCACTCCCAGTCTTTATTCAAGACTAAGTTAATTGTATCCAGTTTGCAAATTAATTCCAATTCAGCAGTCTCTCATTGGAGTCTGTTTTTCAAGTTTTTTTGTTGAAGAATTGCCACTTTTAGGTCTGTAATCGAGTGACCAGAGAGATTGAAGTGTTCTCCGACTGGTTTTTGAATGTTAGAATTCTTGACGTCTGATTTGTGTCCATTTATTCTTTTACATAGAGACTGTCCAGTTTGGCCAATGTACATGGCAGAGGGGCATTGCTGCCACATGATGGCATATATCACATTGGTAGATGTGCAGGTGAACAAGCCTCTGATAGTGTGGCTGATGTGATTAGGCCCTATGATGGTGTCCCCTGAATAGATATGTGGGCACAGTTGGCAACGGGCTTTGTTGCAAGGATAGGTTCCTGGGTTAGTGGTTCTGTTGTGTGGTGTGTGGTGGCTGGTGAGTATTTGCTTCAGGTGGGGGGCTGTCTGTAAGCAAGGACTGGCCTGTCTCCCAAGTTCTGTGAGGGTGATGGGTCACCCTTCAGGATAGGTTGTAGATCCTTGATGATGCGTTGGAGAGGTTTTAGTTGGCGGCTGAAGGTGATGGCTAGTGGCGTTCTGTTATTTTCTTTGTTGGGCCTGTCCTGTAGTAGGTAACTTCTGGGTACTCTTCTGGCTCTGTCAATCTGTTTCTTCACTTCAGCAGGTGGGTATTGTAGTTGTAAGAATGCTTGATAGAGATTTTGTAGGTGTTTGTCTCTGTCTGAGGGGTTGGAGCAAATGCGGTTGTATCGCAGAGCTTGGCTGTAGACTATGGATCGTGTGGTGTGGTCAGGGTGAAAGCTGGAGGCATGTAGGTAGGAATAGCGGTCAGTAGGTTTCTGGTATAGGGTGGTGTTTATGTGACCATCGTTTATTAGCACTGTAGCGTCCAGGAAGTGGATCTCTAGTGTGGACTGGTCCAGGCTGAGGTTGATGGTGGGATGGAAATTGTTGAAATCATGGTGGAATTCCTCAAGGGCTTCTTTTCCATGGGTCCAGACGATGAAGATGTCATCAATATAGCGCAAGTAGAGTAGGGGCATTAGGGGATGAGAGCTGAGGAAGCGTTGTTCTAAGTCAGCCATAAAAATGTTGGCATACTGTGGGGCCATGCGGGTACTCATGGCAGTGCCGCTGATTTGAAGGTATACATTGTCCCCAAATGTGAAATAGTTATGGGTGAGGACAAAGTCACAATGTTCAGCCACCAGGTTTGCCATGACATTATCAGGGATAGTGTTCCTGACGGCTTGTAGTCCATCTTTGTGTGGAATGTTGGTGTAAAGGGCTTCTACATCCATAGTGGCTAGGAAGGTGTTTTCAGGAAGATCACCGATGGATTGTAGTTTCCTCAGGAAGACAGTGGTGTCTCGAAGATAGCTGGGAGTGCTGGTAGCATAGGGCCTGAGGAGGGAGTCTACATAGCCAGACAATCCTGCTGTCAGGGTGCCAATACCTGAGATGATGGGGCTTCCAGGATTTCCAGGTTTATGGATCTTGGGTAGCAGATAGAATACCCCTGGGTCGGGATTCCAGGGGTGTGTCTGTGTGGATTTGTTCTTGTGCTTTTGTCAGGGAGTTTCCTGAGCAAATGCTGTAGTTTCGTTTGGTAACCCTCAGTGGGATCAGAGGGTAATGGCTTGTAGAAAGTGGTGATGGAGAGTTGCCTAGCAGCCTCTTGTTCATATTCTGACCTATTCATGATAACGACAGCACCTCCTTTGTCAGCCTTTTTGATTATGATGTCAGAGTTGTTTCTGAGGCTGTGGATGGCATTGTGTTCTACACGGCTGAGGTTATGGGGCAAGTGATGATGCTGGTTTTCCACAATTTCAGCCTGTGCACGTCAGCGGAAGCACTCTATGTAGAAGTCCAGTCTGTTGTTTCGACCTTCAGGAGGAGTCCACCCAGAATCCTTCTTTTTGTAGTCTTGGTAGGAAGCTCTCTGTGGGTTAGTATGCTGTTCAGAGGTGTGTTGGAAATATTCCTTGAGTTGGAGACATCAAAAATAGGATTTTAGGTCACCACAGAACTGTATCATGTTCATGGGGGTGGAGGGGCAGAAGGAGAGGCCCCGAGATAGGACAGATTCTTCTGCTGGGCTAAGAGTATAGTTGGATAGATTAACAATATTCTGGGTGGGTTAAGGGAACCACTGTTGTGCCCCTTGTGGCATGTAGTAGTTTAGATAGTTTAGTGTCCTTTTTCTTTTGTAGAGAAGCAAAGTGTGTGTTGTAAATGGCTTGACTAGTTTTGTGAAGTCCAGCCATGAGGAAGTTTGTGTGTCTATGTAAAAGAATAAATGGACACAAATCAGATATCAAGAATTATAACATTCAAAAACCAGTCGGAGAACACTTCAACCTCTTTAGTCACTCGATTACAGACCTAAAAGTGGCCATTCTTCAACAAAAAGCTTGAAAAACAGACTCCAACGAGAGACTGCTGAATTGGAATTAATTTGCAAACTGGATACAATTAACTTAGTCTTGAATAAAGACTGGGAGTGGATGGCTCATTATACAAAGTAAAACTATTTCCCCATGTTTATTCCCCCCTCAACCCCCCACTGTTCCTCAGACATTCTTGTCAACTGCTGGAAATGGCCCACCTTGATTATCACTACAAAAGGTTCCCCCCCCCCCCCCCCGCTGGTAATAGCTCACCTTACCTGATGACTCTCGTTACCGTGTGTATGGTAACATCCATTGTTTCACATTCTCTGTGTATATAAATCTCCCCACTGTATTTTCCACTGAATGCATCCAATGAAGTGAGCTGTAGCTCACGAAAGCTTATGCTCAAATAAATTTGTTAGTCTCTAAGGTGCCACAAGTACTCCTTTTCTTTTTGCGAATACAGACTAACATGGCTGCTACTCTAAAACCTGTTCTATCTAGGTTATTCTTTCAGACATTTAAAACAAAAAAAAAAGTAAAAAGCATTAAATTATGGCTCCATTACATCATCTTCATTAGGCCACTGTTTACTGTTTTTAGGTAGCTACTTTGGCACTGATCCAGAATTCAGAATCCACATTCTAGGATGGTGATGATGACACATAGTTAATCTCTTCTCACCCCCTGCCCTTCATCAACACATTTGTCATTAGTGACATGACAGTGTAAAATGATCATTTGATCTGAGTGAAGGAGTGCTGCTGCTGCTGTGGGATGTGAATTTGTTTCTTTATGACCCTGCTAAAGACAAAGAGCCACATCAGCATAGCTCCACTGGGCTTGATCTACCCAAGATGAAGATCTGGCCCAAAGGATCCCCAGCCAGCAAGATGAGACTTTTCTAAAGATACTTATCCCTTTTAAATTTATTTTTGAATATTTTAAAACTACCAATATAGAGACTAAAATAAATAGTAGACATCACTCCAGATTCTCCCTTAACAACAACTGAATAATAAGTGGTTACAATGGGTCCACATAACAAGCCCCGGAAACAGTAATGAACAGAATGAAGACATGACAAGACAGTATGTACTGGATGATGGTTACTGAAGAGAGGCCATGGAAGTAAGGAGTTGCCGTAGTGCCTAGGATACTTTAAAGTAATTTCTTTTAGAGTGGCAGATGCTTTTGTATACCTCAGATGGCTTTGTTTTGCATTTCCTATTTGTGAAGATGAGTGCATATCAATTCATCAATTTGGGTTGAATTTCTTAACAATAAGCTCTGCATACTGCATCAAATGTTTCTTTGTATTTGCTGGCATAGTTTAGTTCTGATTCTACTGAAGCTCAAGTCAGCAAAGTGGGATCATGTTAGCTTATTGAATCTTATGACTGCATTTCAGGTGTGAACCCAGAGATAAAAGGACTGAAGAAGAACTGTTTCATGGCTAATGGCACTTAACTGCATCTCTCTCAAATTCAATTGTTTTCGCTCATCTTCAAACTTTTTCCTGGCGTGAAAAGCTTGTTATTGCCAACATTTTTTTAATAGCTCTGGTAGATTTGCTCCGGGAATTGTATTAACTGGGATTCAAGAGTTTGATTGACACCCTAGTGAGAATAAGCTGTGCCACAAATGATGAGCTTGAGCCATAGCTGGCTATAAGGGACCTTCTTTGTGAAGTACAAAAACAAGCATTCTGCTACTCGAATGAAGTAATCACCAAAAGAAATAAAGATGTATCCCTCCATAGGTGGAGTAGTGTAAGAAAATATGATGGTGCTTTGGTAATGGAAAAGGGCATCTGCTTTTGTGCATTGTGCCTGTGTCTTTTAAAAGCTTTTTAAAAGATCAACATGAGCAATCAAGTGGCATGGAGATGTACTGAGAATGAAATACCCCTAACCTGGTTCCAGTCATGGATGACCCAGCAGCATCAGGGAGCTAGTATTTTGGAAAACAGGAGGATGGCAGGGAGCAGCAACATCCTCAGCTGGTGTAAATAGGTCCAGTTCCATGGAAGGCAAGAGGGCTGAGCCACTTTATACCAAGGGAGGATCTGGCCCAAAAGTTCCAAAATTAAGTCATGAAGTTACTTAATCATTATGCAGGTCTTGCTACAAAATATGTTCCCTGATCTGTCCAAAACTCTGATTTCTACCTTCCCACCAACCCACCCCAGTAAAGTTGTCTTCCAGGGCAAAGTACACTCCAATTCATTTTCCAGTGGTTGAAGAAGTAGGTGCCCTTGATGATGGGTTTATTTCCCTATGCCACTTTTGACCAAGATTTTGCTAACTCACTTGGAGCTCTGTACAAGACAATCATTCATCTGCATTTGATGTCCAGTCTGAATAGCTGGGTTGTTCCATGGGCAATGAGTAAATCCATCTTTTCCAAGTAAGGATGAATAGGCAGCTTATAAAATTCACTTGCCCCTTTCTCTCTCCTTCCACTATACATCTGATCATGCCATCTAAACCCCAATCAATAACATTTTGAAACTTTTTTCCTCATTTTTTCTCTCCAAAAATGGGGAGACTGCAACATTAAAACCAGTGTCAGCCTGATTTTTAGTTGTGCATGTACAACTGTGTACCTACTTTATGTGCACACCGCTGCATAAAAGTTCAGAGATCACTGCCCATCTGGGTGTGCACAATCATTAGTACAATCACAGAATAGGTTCCATTGTGGTCATGCAATTACACACACACACATAATAGTGGTTTTGAAAAATCAGGCTAGTTTTTTCCACAACAACAATGAAAAAGTCACATCCGGACTCAGTCCCGGAGTCATTCCAGACTGATGTGGTTTAAAAGAGTTGATATTGGAGGTACCTGAAAAATCAGGATCATAACTAGAAATACAAGTTCAGTTGCAAGTAGCATTGAAACAGTATGAACCTTCTTGACAAGTATAATTATCCAGTGCATTTCAGTGGCAAAGTCTTATTTCCATTCTTTCCTCCAGCAGACAAGGCAGGTTGTGTGTCTTGCCACAGGAAAGGGGGGTGTTCATTATCACCACTTCATCTGTCAAGCATTCCAGCAGTGCTTGCACACTTCGGTTTCATTAAAGTTGCCTGCAGGGATTATGTACAGTGCATTCTGGAAAGCAGAGGTTCAGTGGCTTGTTGGTTTCAGAGGGAGATTTTCAAAGGTATACATGAGAGGTAGGGGTGCAACTTCCACTGACTTTCAGTGGGAGGTGGGCACCTAACTGCCCTTTGTGTTTTTGTAAATCTAGGGTGACCAGATGTCCCAATTTTATAGGGACAGTCCCAATTTTTGGGTCTTTTTCTTATATAGGCTCCTATTACCCCCCCCACCCTGTCCCAATTTTTCACATTTGCTGTCTGGTCACCCTATGTAAATCCCCCTGGCAACCCGTAGAGGCCAAATCAGAACTTCTTTATCTGAACATGATTTGTGATTATTTATTGGAACTTGCATCAGAAACTTCCTGTAACCTCAGTGCTGGTGGACAGAATATATTCTGAATCTGCAGTAGGTATAAAAATGTCAAAGATGAAGCTGCCCAATTGCCTTTAAAAATTGAAACGATATTACTTTAAATAATTGTCAGAGAAAATGTGGTGATACTTTGTGATTATGATCTATTGTTATTAGCTATTCATATTTTATTTTCTTGATAATCCACTGCAACTTTTAAGCTGATGTTTCTTTTAAAATAGCTTCAAGGGAGAAGTAGTATATGTTCAGTCACAGTGGTTTGATTTAAATCACCAATTTTAATAATGACTTAAATCAGTAAGCAAGAAACCTTGATTTAAATAATTGATTTTAAATTTGGTTTGAATTTGTACTTTAGCTATTTTCCTAAAGAAAGTTTAATTCTCATTGGTTGCTATAACTATTTAAAATGTGTCAGCTTGCAACTAAATACAGTCTTTAAACTAAATTTTGTACTTCTTTTTGCTAACCAGGATACACTATATCTATAGATGTTTATTTAAGCAATTACGTAGCTCAGCATATTTATTCAGATCCTTAATTGCTACAGTATTATGTTAGAAAATGGTGAATGACACATTTTCTGTTTACTAGATGAAGATAATTTAGTGGTGATAAAGTTTTTGGATGAAAATTGGAATTCATTAAAAATGCACAAAAGCAGCCTTTTAAAATTGTTGATTAGTTACTGTGGCAAATTGCCAGCACTACTATAATGGGTCTCATGCTTTCTCTTCTTGGGGGGGATGGGTTCAGAGCACTGTTTATTGCCCCTGAACTGAGGTATTAACTGCCCCACTAGTGTCCTAGAGGAGGGGAGTGGAGAGGGAGGGACCTGGGCCTGCCCTCTACTCCGGGTCCCAGCCCAGGGCCCTAGAGATAGCAGTAAACAACTAGAACTAGCGGTTTCTTCCCCTGGGCTACTTCCCTCTCCTGCCCTTCAGCTTGTGGGGCTTCCTGCCCTCCCTCTGCACAAACCAGGTGTCCCTTTACCTCGGGTCTTGGTCTTCTTAGCCCACCGCCGCACTTCTCCAAACTGCTCTCTGCTCCAACACCAATCCACTCTGCTTCAACTCCTCCTCTTGTCTGATTGAAGCAGGGGATTTTTATCATGTGACTGGCTTCAGGTGCTTTAATTAATTTATAGCAAAATTTCTTCCCTCTACAGGGAATAAGGCTCCCTTCTAACACTCTCCTGCTGCCCTCTGGCCATGCTGTATCACATTACATAAAACTACCTTAAATTTCAGGATATGTGAGGGGGGGAAAGGATGTTAATCAAAACATGCTTTGCATTTAAAACTAACTGAATCATTAAACAAAGGAAGCATTAACTGTAGTTAGTGGATTGTTTCTGGTTGCTATGGTCATGAGATGCCTATCTTCATCTTTAGGTGCCTAAATACCTTTGAAGATCTGGTCCCATGTCCATCTAGTATTTAGAAATAGTAGATCTTATCTTCTCCCACATTATTTTTATTCCTAGATTGGAAAAGAAATACATGCTTTCCTGCTTTTTCAACTCCCAATTGGTTTCTCAACATGGGATGAATTAGTCTTGGATTGCAATAAAGAAGTGCACATTTCTAATTACCAATGACTGAGTTAAAATCAGTATATTTTTAAAATCTTGCTATGAAGCATCTGGTGCTGGCAAGTGTTGGAGACAATATACTGGACAAGATGAACCTTCAATCTGATCCATTCTGGCAATTGCTATGTTCCTGTCATCAGTACAGATTTCTTTCTCCCCCATGTGTGCATGCGCACACATGTATACACACACTTTTCATTTAAACATTAATAAAGTCAGAAATTCTTTCAACTAAAGCCTAAAGTTATTGGTCAATATTTTTAATAGTGCAATATTAACAACTCTATATTAATTTATCCACTTGTTCTTCATGTCTGCACTATTTTAAACCATTATGATTTTGGTGCATATAAATGTCAGTGTTGATAAAATATGTAACATTTAATTATTTTGGCCCATAATTGTAACATAAAATATGAAATGTTTCTGGCATTAAGACTCAGACTTAGTAAAAATAAGATAATCTCTCAAGCTTCATCCACATACCAAACTCCACTCACTTGTGATGTCACAATAGACTTTTTTTCCTCAAACCTTTGTAATAGGTCATCCTTTTCTTTGCAAGTTATGATCATTGGTGAAATCAGGTTCTTTGCAGAGAAGATATAGATAGGCTCTGTTGGTTTATCCAGGATTCTTGATTATAGCAACCGTAGTCTCCCAATGGCCTGTGATTCACAGGTTGTATGTAATAAGGCTATATCTGGTTTTATACATACCCAGAGATCCACCACTTGTGGTTCTGACCCATAAGCATCTTGATTGCTTATGGCACCTGTGGTTGCAGCCATGCAATTAATGGTAGCATGATCATTGCCTCACTTAATGAAGGGAGGTTGCTAGCTGTTCTCAATAAAATAATCATTATTTATCTTACGTATTATTGTGTTAAACTAGTTAAAATTATGGTAAACAAACCAGATTTGGCCCAGTCGTCCCCTCAGACTTAAATAGGAATTCCACAGACATGCATTTCAGATGACAATTGGACCAATACAGCCAGATGTTTAGCTAGTGGAAATCAGCATTGACTTCAATGTAGTTCCACTGATTTACACCAACTGAGTGTCTACCCATTGTTTCTGTATTTGTACAACTACTGCACATATAATTTCTCAGCAAACAACTTAACTTCCTGAGCTCCAAGTAGTATGTCAATTGCTCAGAGCAGGCTACCACAAATATTAATTTTGCTGTTGTCAGACTGTAGAGAGTGTAAAATCAACAACATGGGTAAATGTCATGTTTGACAGTAATATTTAAATGATCTCCCCACTTCCTCTTTAATATAAAACCTGATGGTAGCTGTGTTTAACTGTTCTAGGAATTGTGCCCAGAAGGACTCATTATGTGAGTAAAGGACTTTTAAAATACAAAAGCACTAAACATCTATTTTCCTGAATAAAATTCTGGAAAGAGGAACATTGCAGAGGAGCAAACTCAACCTTGACTTCAAATAAAACTTTGTGATGAGTACACAGCTACACTGGAGCATTTCAACATGTTTTTATCTCTTCAGCCGATCTGCACCATATTGTATTTTACTAATGCTTTCTCCTTTCTGCTTGATTGTATTGCTATGCTGTGATCTTGAACCTTAGGTGGAGAGTTGATGAGTTTGTGGAGAGGTCCTGGATGTATGTCTCATCTGCTCTGGGATCACCCTATATAATGAGGGTATTTAGCTGTAGAGTGAATAGACGGGAAACAACAGAATGAGACATTGCTAACCTAGTGAATCAGGATTACAAACACATGTCAAATGTTCAGTGATTGTTTTCTTAAGAACTGTGACATACTGTATTCTATATCCTGGTGAAGAGGGTTTTCAAAGCTTTTAAAGATGGAGGCTGTAGCGGTACAATATACCAGATGAAATACCTGATTTTGTTTCATTCCTTTTTCTCATTGCAAGAGTGTGTAATCAGATCTGTGTTTATTGCACTGAAAAGGATTAGAAGAATCCAGCTATCTGTTTCTAAAACAACGTGGAGAAACTTTGAGGTTAATTATTCCATTTACTTATATCAGGGAAGGCAGGTAGTATTATTGGGGGCAAGGGAGGATACAAGAAACCCATGACCTCTTGCTTCCAAAATCTATACAGACTTTTGCATTGACTTGAGTGTCCTGCCCCTTTCCAGGGATACCATAACATGACATTGTTGCATATGTGATCTTTATAAGACTAAAGCAGCACAGAGCTTTTAAACTACATTTTAAGATGTTGATGTCAAATCAAGGGTCAGACAGACCATTTGGATAGCATCATAATTAATTTGGATCATTAGGACTTTAATTCTTCAGTATTCTCCAAATCCTTTACCTGAAATGCAAATATTTCCCTTCTTTATATCCCCCTGATCTCAGACTTTTTACCATTTGTAATTTATGGGATACCTGAATCTCACCTCAGCAGTAGAGGCAGGAAGCTGGTAGAGACTAACTCCTCACCGCAGAGTTAACTCAAACTCTTACTCAGGTGTTGTCCCTAACCCACATTCTGCCAACACATACAAACTGTCTCACCCAAGTTCATTGGAGCTAGGTAGAAGATGTACTAGCACTTGGGTGCCATTTTAACTCAGGCTGGTAATCTATCCCCTTTCTAATAAGGATGTAAGATAAGAGAACTGCAGAAGTTGCACAACGGGTCAAATTCATTTCTGGCATAACTCTAGGTCGTGGAGATCTACCAGAAATGAATTCTCATTGCCTCCGTGTAAAAGTACTGATAGCTGGACAGTGGCTGACAAAGCCTGCCATCCTGGCTTTTTCTTACTGACTTCAAGTAAAGCTACCGTGGCAAGTACTAATGAGGCAGCCTCCTGTCTAATCCTATTGTCCATATAAATACTTGGTTAGCTATATAATGGAAGGAAAATGAAAAACAAAAAGAAATGAGAGGGAAGGAGCAAATTAGCTGGCTGAATGATCATTATCATTATTAGTCAAAATTACAGCTCTTCGGGATCCAATCTCCTATTTTCAAGGAGTACCAAACAAATGATGATGATACATTAGATTAGATGTCATGGGGGTCGGGGGGAAGGGTGGGTCATTAAAGGTAGGTTGAAAAACAATTTGGTATATTACACTAATAAGTAAAGGACATTAATTAATTAGGTTTGATTCTATAATGGGTCTCAGTGTGGGTGCAGGGCTGTGTCCATACAGAGCTCCTGGCAGGATCACGGTCTTAGTAACTAACAATAGTAAAATGTGTATTTAAATGAGAATTAACTGTCACAGGCCCGTTCAGTTGGAATTTTTCATTTTTTGTACAGCAATCTCTCCTATTAACTATGAGATTTAATAAGGCACAATATTACCCTATTCATTCTTATATATGTAACCCACACAGCTCCTGGTGTGGTGTTCAGTGCCCATCTAAGTGGCACTGAGACCACTTAGAGAGAAAGATTAATGAGTCTGCTTTAACAGCTGTGTGGCTTTTAACTCATGCAGTCGGGGCTCATGTACTAAGTTCCACAGATCCCAGGTTTGATTCTGCCCACCGATGACCAGGGTCTGTCGGTGTTGCATATAATTATAATGTTGTTGTGTAATATGTTAAATTCTACTATACAACAAGGATAGAATTTTAGCAAATGATAGCCCAGAAAAATATAATCTTGTTTCCTTCATGTTAGCACTGTGAACTGAAAACATTGTTCATCTCGGAGCTGCCTCTGGTTTGTCTATGACTTTCTGCTAGTGGTATGCTCCATAATGAACACAATAGTGCTGGTACAGTCTCAAAGGAGTCAGACACAAAGGAACTATCACCCCTCCACTCTGTGCAGGAGGTGCCTTTACAGGCCAAAATCACATTGGCCTTTTTTGCTCCCCACTGTCAACCCTGGTCTCCTTTTGGATTACTGCTTTCCAGATTTCTCCCAATGTGCGTTGGGTTATTTTTACCCAGGTGTATTACATTAAATTGCATTTTTCCATCATGAATTACATTGAGTCATTTCCTACCCATATTTCTAACTGCTGTGTAACTTTGCAGAATTTCTCTGTCCTCACTGATGTTTGAAACAACTTCCAGTTTAATGCCATCCGCAAATTGAATTAATGTGCTGTTTGCTCCACTTTCCAGACCATTAACAAAGATGATAAAAATATTTCCTGTGATTTCAGAGAGATCATATGAAGCAGAGATGGGAAACGACCTTCTAAGTTATCTGCTCCATTCCCCTTTCAATGAAGGTGCGTTCCATTCATTATATCGTTTGTATTGCCTGCAGCATGATACAACTAATTTACGTCAAAAATCTTGTACTGTGTGGTTTGTCCAGCCAATCAGCTTTCATTTGTGGTAGGCTTTAATTCATTGTAGGACTCAGGAAAGAGACACACGCTTCTATTACATTGATAAACTGTGTGGGATTCAATGCTGTGAAAAAGTCTTCCTCATTCTTAAAAGGAAACAGAAATTTACTTACACATTGTAAAATAGAAAAAAATAGACTTCATAGTGTCTTTGTCTCTGGACACAAAAGCCCAGATACCATGATGGATATGGAATTTGGTATAGGGTTATGTACGTTTGTTTGTTTTTCAGTTTCAAATAAGGGCTTATTCATTCTTCTAGGCATTTTATGATCTTGAAACAATATCAAAATAATTTAACAATATCCACAATATAATCGAGTTGAATGCACACATTATGCAGGCTTGCCCACCTCCTCAAAAACCTAACAAGCCTTGTCCAACATGTATTCTTCAAACCACCCCCCTTCCTCATACTTACTGGGGGAGGGGGGGGTGAATTTTTGCAGGGGCCTGGAAGCTTAGCAGAGTTGGGCTCTGGCGTGCCAAGAACTAGAGCAAATTACAGAGATGAAGAACCCATACAGGAAAAAGTCCTGCTAGCAGCCACCCAGCACTTAAATCAAGGTGATTGTATCTTGAGCCTGTGAGGGGGATGGATAAATCCCACACCAGATAGGAAAGGGTTAAAGAGCAGCCTTGAGGTCAGTTAACCCCACTCTACTATACCTGTTCTGAGTGTTAGATTTAAGATAAGAAAAGCCCAGAAGTTGAGGGCTGTTGGAAAAGGAGAGCAGATAAGCTGTTCCTCTGTGGGGCAAGGAGCTTGGCTCAGACAGGGGTGCTGGAACAATTTGTATAGTGGGGGTGCTGAGAGCCATTGAACCAAACTGTAAACCCTGTATATAATGGAAACCACTTCAATCCAGGGGTTGCAGCAGCACCCCTAGTTCCAGCACCTATGTATGACCCAGACCAGGGATTATAGGAGGACTATGGCTTTCTAGAGCCTTTGCAAAGAGGGTAGGCCTGGCCTGGCCTGGATGGCTGATTAGAGAAAAGCCAAGGATCCAGTCTCTAAGTGGGAAGTCAAGCTGTTGTAGCTAGGAACCTGCCTGTGAGGGCTGAAGGCTGGGCTCGCTGGACTGTTTTGTATGTTTTGTTTTCTATGTTTGTTTGGCTTTGAACTAAGTGACTCTGTTACCCCAAAAGAGGTTGAGTGCTTTAAAGTAGCTTGGCTGGAGTACGCCAAAGAGTATTGTGCGGAAACTGATGCCAGTCCCAGCAAATATTGCACCCGTCATGAGGGGACACTGAGGGACAAAGAGAAACTATCCCAGAGTCCCTCGCCTAGCCCAGCTGCATCATTGCCACACAGGGAAAGAAGTAGTCTCTCAGGCTGCCTGGTTCTAAACCGCATATAGTGGTTAAAATGGTTAAAACTGACGCTTTGGATTCTACCTGGAAACTAACAACCAGCTAATACAGTCTATGAAGTACTGGTGGTCTGTGATCTTGATGTGATGCTCCACTGAATAAGTTATTAGCTGGATTCTTCACTAGTTTCACTTTCTGAACCATCTCTGGGTGTAGCTCCATATCAATCACATTGCAATAGTCTAGTCTCGGTGTTACAAAGGCTGCCTTTCACCTCTAGGCTGCCTTTCACCTTTAGGCTGTCTGGTCTAATTCGTCTCAGGTTGGTAGCCATTATTGTTTGATGGTTGGTCAATGGGCCTGTTTTGAGATATATTAAAGGTCTCATTCCAGAGGACCAGCATCTTCCCCATAACCAACATTTTAATTGTCACTCTTGTTGGCAGTTTCAATAGCGAGGCCAGAGACCAAATGGATGTGGAGACTGAACTTTTCTCTCCCTTTAAAACTTTGCTTGCTTGCTTGCTGATTGACTGATTGATAACGCCTAGGAGCCTTTACTTTGCTTCTCTTATTGTTTCCAATCAGGAGAGGGAGCAAAAGTATCAAAATATTCTGAGAAGAACTTCTCTTGTTTTATTTCACACCCAACTCAAACTAGGAAAACTGGTAATCCAGCTCACAGGCTCTCACACACGTACACAAACCACATTCTTGCATGTATTCCAATCTGTTTCCTCGAACCAAAAAAGAAGGATAGACTGAAATAAACTCCTATATTCTTATCTAGACTGAACAGCTAAGTCTTCTGAGATTTAACTTTAGTCATCCCTCCCCCCCAATAGTCTGTGTCCAAGTTAACATGCTTCATAATCTAATCATATATACCTGTGCTATCAAAAGTGCCAATTTTTCAAAGGTTAGATCAAATAACTAATTCTTTTTTGAGCAAATTGCATTTCTCTCCATTTGCTTTCCATTTGCTTTATGTTGTAAAAGCTTTCAAAGTCATCTAACAGCTTCTAAGGCAAGGAGATTGCTTATCTGATTGTTAATAGAGTTGTCACTCAAAAACCTAGGAAGAGCAAGTTTAGCAGCAATGTTAGCATTTAAATAATGCTGGAAAATAAAAGGTGCAAAGCCATCAGATCATGACTATGTAAAAGCTGTGCATTTAGGAAGATCATCAGCAGTGGTGCAAGTAGAAATCATTTCTTGCTGGCATGCTGCACTCATGGGAGAGACACAAAGGGGGGGCATGTGACCCCCCCACATGACTCCTCCCAGCCCAGGGCCCCACACTCTCCCCATCCCCTCCTCATGATCCACATCCCACATTACCGGGGAGGGGGCTCCGTTCTCCTCCCACTGCGCTGGAGACGTCTGTTGTACAGACCCCAGGCAGGAGGATTCAGGAGACGTGGCTGCGTGGAAGGGCTGCGGGTGGGGCTGGGGGCTCTACAGCAGCCACGCCAGAGGCGCTGCCGGCATTCTGCTTATTTCCCCGCTGCGGTTCTCTGCGGCTGCTGTACTGCCCCCAGCCCTGTTCTCCAAAGGGGATTCTGTACAGATGGAGGAGATGCAGCTCCATGGAAGGGCAAGGAGCGGGGTGGAGTTGGGCTCCTTTTCTGTCTTTCTGGTACGCTATACCAGCTATAAATGTCTTACTGGTACAGCGTACCGGACCATACCACCATACTTGCACCACTGATCATCAGTGTTTAATGTTAGAAGATGTTTAATGTTACGTGTTTGTCAGTGTCAAATGTTTCTTCTTTGCTGTTTCTACAAACTAGATCCATTTGAAGGCATATAGCTGCAAAATCAGCTGATTTTGTACCTATCTTGACAACTTAAAACAACGTTGAGACTTTTCTCCATTGAGAACTAACAAGTGGGAATGGGTGTGGGGGGGGTATATTTAAAGATTTTTCCTTATCCCTAATAGATTCTGGATCCCTATCTAATCTAGTGCTGCTTTCTGGTGGGAGTGAACAGTACACCACAGTAGTCAAGGAGAGAGGACAACTGACTCCCTCCCTCCCTTCCATCCTGGGATCTCCCAAGGTCTGGCACATTCTCCTCATCATGAGTCTTTGCTTTGCTCCTCCTAGCCTTCAGGCTACTACCCTCCCCTTTCTGCAATATCAGGGTCAAGAAAAACTCTTCTGCTCCTCTGAGCTCTGTAAGGGCTAGGTTTTAATGCTATTGCATTATACTGGTGCAGCTGGCCACCACCGGAAGGCTCTGTGCATGGAGAGGAGTCAGCCAGTTGCCCCTTGATGCCTCAAAGAGGTCACAGGCCCCCGCCATGACGAGCTCAAAAAAGAACACTAGATAGGGAGGGGACTGGTGTAGTTATGCCACAGGAAGTTATGGGGAGGCAAGAAAAGATCCCACTCCCAGCCCTCGCACTTTCTAGAGATTTGTGAACTTTAGCCTAACGTTTGCTTCCATGACACAATCTGAAATCAAGTGAATTGTATAAGGCTCAGTAAGCAGTCAGGTCTGTCAGGAGAAGGCAGCACACCATTGTATTAGCACTGAGTCTGCTCCAGAAGCTGAAAATATTGGCTTCACACTGAACATGCTCACCATAAACGTTAGCATAGTCACACCCCAAACAACATTGCCTTGTCTCATTTGTGTGGTCATTCCCACACTAGTAACTTGATACCTACCCTCACCAGCTTTGCCTGATCTTAGATTGCATTCCTAAAGTAATGCTGATATGTTTTTAGACTTCTAGCTCCTAGTGGTTGAAACCAACACAATACAAAAACTAGCACTCCAGTATGTACTAACAGAAAAAAAACCTGAATGAACAATCTGCATGTAAACTGCTTTAAATGTAATATTTTCACAGCAAATACTGTTTCCAGTAATTGTGTTACTTTTTGTGGACCTTAGCTATAAAATACACACCTGAAAGCATTTTCTCTTCCATTCCTCCTATTTATTCCTATTTTTGAGTAGGGAGTCTAATTGGTACAATACCTGTAGCACTCTCTCAGTGCACTTCATCTTCCCCAATACGCCCACCCTTTGTCATTTGTATGGCTAGAATTATTCCATGCTGTCGCTCATTACCAAATATGGTGTCAAATGTAAGGATCTCTGAAGAAATAAAAATAGCACATGCAATGGGCCCACACCGAACTCTGACAAGCAAAGTACACAATTTTTTTCTCCCCCCACACCATCTTCAAAATGTTTCTGTAAAAATGTAAAGGCTCATTAGTGTTAATAAAGACTGTGGAATTTTCTACTGCAGTAATAAAGGAGAACATTTTGATTTGAAGTCATACAGCTTTTGTGTGAATGTAGCACGCACACAAGCTACGAGATTGCTAGCACTGGAGATTAAAATCCTCTCTCCATAAAACAGTAGTGCGAGCGTCCTCCCTCTATCCAGGTGATGTTTATGAGTGGGATCATCTCTAAGATTGAGAGGATCATTCATTCATTCTCCATGTTTACTCTGTCCTTAACCTCCCTACTGAGCCTGCCTGTATGGGTGCCAGTTAGCTGCCAGTGGTGAGGGTGTTTTAGTTTCTGACCCATAGCGGGAGGGTTGAGTCTCTGGCCCACACATAGTAGGTGGATAAGTGGTTCATCTGCCAGCATGCATATGGTGTTTATAAATGATCTGTGGCCCATATTGTAAATGTTAGATTGGGTAAGGTAAGGAGTGCCTAGTTTATAGGTGAAGGATGAGGAGGGACACAAGAGCAGAGTTAAGGCTAATGTTGGAACAATCTTCTAGTGTCTAGAGGTTGGCTCTGGTGTGGGATTGTTACATTCCATAAACACTGTTTTAATGGGCAATATGTTCCCAACACTGACTTTCTTAATCAAGTCTTTTATCTGGGAATTTCATCCATTTTTAAGTGGGGGGAGGGGGAGAACTACTCATAACTCAAAACTTGTTGAATGGATTTTGCATGTTGACTTAGTAAGACCAGTGTTTCAGACATACCGCTCAGGAGAGTTGGAAGTTGTGCTCGAAGAATTTGTAACTTCCATAAAGCATCCAGTGTTGTTGTTGGGGTATTACAATGGGTTACAAGTAACTGGTTTGAGCAGAGCCATATTTCAAACATCACTGAAATTACAAGTACCACCATCATCATCTGAAGAGGTCCGTTTTAATACTTTACACTCACCATTGTATCCTTAAGCATAGAGACTCTAAAAGTGGGTAGGCAAAACTGACACCTCATACTATGAACAGATTCCCCAAGCAAACATTTGTAATTTTTGATTACTGTATTTGTTTTAACCATGTTCTAAAACAGGGATTCTCAAGCTGGGGGTCAGGACCCCTCAGGGGGTCACGAGGTTATTATATGGCGGGTCACGAGCTGTCAGCTTCCATCGCAAACCCCGCTTTGCATCCAGCATTTACAATGGGGCTAAATATATAAAAAAGTGTTTTTAATTTATAAAGGGAGGTCGCACTCCAGGGCTTGCTATGTAAAAGGGGTCACCAGTACAAAAGTTTGAGAACTACTGCAAGTGAATCTTGGATCATTCTATATAAGTTTAGATACGAATAGGCCAGGTCTGTCCCAAAAGCCATAAAGTCTGACAGTCATGCCACCTTATCTCCTTAAACATAGTTGGAGTTCCTTGCTGGGGTCCAGTGATGTGAGCTGCCACCTCATCCCTCATAGGTTTAACATGGTAGTGCATTCAAAATTTCTAGTCTTCAATGGTCAGCAGGGAAGAACATTTACCAGGATGGTCACAGAAACAACAATAGTTTTGCATCTTTAGCCACGAGCTATATTACCTCATTTTGCCCTTGGTGTTGAAAAATCACCACTGGGGAGATGATACCCACCCTCACACACCCTGTCCACCTTGGGATAAGCATGGCAAAGGAGAGTAGTGCTGGGAAGAATGGTGGATGATCTGTGAATTTTCTTAGGTGTTTTAAAGCAAAAATCCCAGTGACAAAAAGCTCTAATAATAGATTCACATTTTGTAGTGTCTCATCACAAAGAATTTTTTTTAATGTAAGCATAGATAGGGTGGAGCTTTTTAACTGTCACAGGATTTAACAGGGATACTACAATTGCTATGGAATATATCAGTCCTCCCAACATTAAAGAATTTGACTTTGAATAATTTTTAAAATGTTAGCCAGTGTTCCTACTAGTGACCCAGTGTATGAGTTTTCCATGAGGCCTGACTATTAATGTTATTTTGACCTCTATTGACAATGTCGTTTCTGAGCTATGCAGGTGAAATTTTTGAAAAGTGAAAGGTTGCTACTTCCCTCCTGAAGTCCTATCATTTGAAATCTCCCTTCCCACACTACGTCCCCCCCAAACTTGCCTCACACTAACCAGGAGATATTCAACATATCATCATAATAAAGAAGAAGAGAAGGGAGGGTTTTCTAATCGGGCTTGCAAAAGAAACAGGTTCAGCTTTAATGGCAGAATCACTACCACTTTTCATCTCTAGGTGTCAGTGCTCTTTACAAAGCGTTATTCCTGTTTTAGAGGAATGTCTGTCTTTCCCAAGGCCACACAGCAAGTCAGTGGCAAATAGAACAGAATCCAGGCTCCTGACTCTGTCTTGGACACTATCCATTGGACCACACTGTAGTGTCACCATAACCCAGCATTCATGGGATGGGGGAGAGAGAAAGCCATTGTCACTTTAGTTAATGGTATCAAACAGTTTCATCCACTTTGAAATAAGTCCAATAACAAAAAAGAAGATATCTATTTAATTAATTCATTAGCCTGGACATAACAAGGCTGGTAGATGCACTGGTTATACTGAGGCTTGTAGATGTACATCCAGGTCAGACCAAGTTAAGATGATTTATAGAGCTTATGCAGTGTGATACAAAGCTCTTTAAATCACCTTATTTAAAGGTGAAGTCAGCCTGACACATAGTGGCTGCCAATCACTAATCATACATTGACATGGGAAGTGCCCCTCACAGGTTGTTATCATCGCGTGCTGGAATTATGAGAGGGGAACTTGACAGGCTGACTCCATGCAAGTCCCTAGGTTTTTTCAGACTGGAAACAAAGAGAGCATTTCAACAAGTTCTCAGATAATTAGTGAGAACAATGGGACTGCATTTTCTGGAAGCAGATGGAAAAAAAGCTCAAAAATCCTTCCATTAAAAATAATCACATGGGAATCTTTTACAGGGATGTGCTAAGATTTTAATTATAAATGTCCTCATCTACAGCAAAGCTATTATGGCCCAGCAAAGCTTCCTGATGTACTGGGGAATCAAACCTCTGTGGCACTCTCCGGGTCAAGCTGCCCTCCCTATACCCACAATAGCAAAGATTAAAACAAAGAACTCCTGTGGTTCTGTAAGGAGCATAAACCAACCTTTAATTCAGGGGGTTAGGAATAAACTTTCCCTGGCAGCAGGAGATCCCATAACTACTCCTCATCCCTGCTCTAGCTCACACTGTGGATCCCACAGGGCTGCTCCGCCTTCTCCCTCTATGCCCTATTTCTGGGAAACCTCATTTGTAAACACAGCTTCTACTGTCCCCTTTGACTCATCCCTCACTCTAGACCCACACAGTCAGGCCACGTCTAAATCTTGCTACTCCTTTCTACACAACATCTTTCTCACCTGGCCTTTTCTTTTTGCCTATGCAGCTAAACCTCTGGTTCAGACCCTCATTATCTCATCTCTGGACTGCTGATCTTGACAAATGCCATCTATCTGTTAAAAAAACTGTATCAAAGACAATTTACCTGGCTCATTGCCTTAACCATGTCTCTCTCACACATACCCCTTTGCAGCTTTGCCCTGGCTCATCCTTCTCAAACAATTTGTCTTCATTTTTAAGGCCCTTCCTGGCTTAGACCCACCCTCTGATATGGTACTGAGCTATCAACTCCATCCCAGCTCTGTAAATAATGCTGCCTTTATCCCCGTTCGTCCAATTTTTCATCAGACACCTTTGTGCTTCCTTCTCTGCTGCCCTTATTCATTGGAGGAGCTCCTGGCAAGGATCCAGAAAGCCACTACGTTATCTTCCTTCAAAACTCTCGTTAAAACTTGTCTTTGCTGTGATGCCCACAAAACACTTAATAATCGTTAGGCAACTGGTGTGAAATGGCTTCTGTTAAGAACACTGTTCGTAATGATCTCACTGTTCCCATACTCTTTCCACTGTCTGTCTTTTATACCCTTCTGCTGTTCATCTTCTTACTTAAGATTGTAAGCACTTTGGGCCCAGAACAGTGTTCGCTATACATGAATACTGTGACCAGCACAATGAGACCCGAATCCTGTAGGCACTAATACAATACAAACGAGAAATAACAATAAGAAATGCACACTTCCTTGCACTTCCCTGTGAAGCAGCTGTTAATGACCACTTTTGGAGACAGGCTAGATGGGCCACAGATCTGATCCAATATGGTAATCGCTATATACTGCGGGCTGGACTGCCTCTCCCTTTCACTGTGCGGATGGAATAGAGTCTCTTCTCTGTTTTTAACTCCCTGCCTCCCTGTTTTTCTCTTTGTTTCACTCTCATTCTGTCATCCCTCTTTTTTCCCCTCTTTGCATCCTTCTGGGATGGGAGGAGAGGTTCTTATTTTTAAGATTGTTTGCTAAGTCTCTCTGATGTAATCTTCACTTCGACTTTCCCTTGCTTCTATCAAGCTGGCCACTTGCTGCTGATCCATTAGCCTGTCTTCCCAGCTCAGAGGGCCATTTTTGGGTCATAGTTGTTGACCAGCCTTATCAATAATGCAGAAGCAGCAATATCAAGTGTACACTGTTCCCCACAACCAGACTCTCTGCCTCACACCCAAACAGGGCAGATCATAATAAAGAATAATCCTTTCATCCTTTGCTGACATGGCCTTCAAGATTTGTGCACTAGGGTTTAAAAGCTTTATATGAGAATTTGATGCTCAATCATCTGTATGATAATCTCTTCCAGATTCCTGAACTGCTGATGAATGTATTTGCTTAGGCAGTTAATCTATGCAATTTTCATTTTTAAATACCTAGAGGACTCTTTGAGTTGCAGTCTATATACTTTCTCTGATCAAAAAAGTCCCCTTATCTGAATACTTGTTTTTCAAATAGACTACAAGTACAATTTTTGGCTTTGAAGTTTTAAATTACATCCTATCCTATAAATATCAAGATTTTTTTTTCTGGTTTCATTCTCTCCCCATGTCACTTCCCACCAAGACCTATATAGTGAACAAGTTCCCCTGATTTTTAACAACTTCCCAAGAAATTCAGTTTCTCTGCACCAACTCCCTAGATACTGGTAATCGCCTGATTTCAGCAAAAGAGCATCATGATCAATGAGCATACACAACATTCAACGACAGGATCTTGCATTGTGATCCAGGTAGGAGTTCAGCTGTCTCACTCCAGTGGGGCTCTATCCAGGCTCTGTAATTTGCTTGTGCAAACTAAAATGCAAGATGAGGGCCATAATGTTAGAGTGGCACCACTGTCAGTACTAGAGGGCCAGTCCTACAGCCTTTACTCAAGGAAAACTCTCTATCTATTTTTTTTCTTTTTTTTTAATTATTCCTTCCCCCCCCCCCCCCCCATGGGAGTTTTGCTTGAGAAGAGCATCAGGCACTAGATGTCAGAGTTGCTAACAAAATTTGCATGCGAGTTTTCAACACTGGAGTGATGTTTTGCTGAGCAAACTTAAGATTCAGACAAACTGTGAAATATTTGAATAATAGTGCCTTTCAATCTAAAGAATCCCAGGACAGTTAAACTGTAACTGCTTCTGTGGAGGATGGGAGGATGCTACATGCACATGTTACAGGGCATGACAGTGGAGAAGTGGATGTGTTGCCTAAAGACACTGCTGCCCTTCCTCTTACATAAAGAGCTACAGGATCCTTACTGCTCATACAGAGTAGAGAAGATCTTGGTTTTCCAGCTCTTCTATAAAAGACTCATACACAGGGCCAGATTCTTCTTCTCTCAACAGTTTTATACCAGTGTAATTCCATTGACTTCAGGGGAGCCAGTCCTCATTCACACCAGTGTAAGGGAGAAGAGCAGAAGGCCCCTAGTAAACTGCATGAAATGGAACAAAGGGTTGAGTTCATTCTACTTGGATATGAACCTGCGATTGCAGGTAATCGAGCTCTTCTATTCCTGAGGCTTAAATCCACTCCAGATTTTTATGAATAATTAATACTGGTAGTGCAACTTTTATTTCAGTATAATTTTAAATGGAATATAAAATGGTATGGGCCACTGCTTCCTATTGTGGAACAAAAAAAAATCTGATAGACACTGTTATGGTTTCTAGACCCCCAAGTTGGGTCTCACTCCCCCATAAAAATTGCATATCCTTGTTCTCAAATAACCCCCAGTGGAGAAAACTATTAGCCTTCCAGCATGAGAGTACTTATCTCAGTACTGAAATCACAGCTCCAAGACTGGCAGCCTATCAACAAATAAACCCATGGTGCTGAGTTAAAATATAATGTACTATGACATCTCTATTTAATAAGCTCTCTTTATTTGTTTTTTATTGGAAGGAATGGAGAGGGAGACATTCTAGCTTAACTAACCGAGACAGGTTTTGGATGCATTTCATAAGTGTTCTCATGCACAGACTGATGGCTCACATAAAGTCATCCTGTTCTCGGGTTGCAAGCAATATTTCCAGGAGGCTTCTCCTAGCTAAAAGCTGCTTTTAAACTTAAACAAAGTGAGCCTTTTAATATGCATACGCTACATGATAGGGAGAAAAAGGGTACTTACATACAAAATAATGGTACCTTTTAAACAGGGAATTGTGTGCTACATGTTTCTCTCTCAAGTTTTTTCAATTGTTCTGAAGTGCTGATGGTCATCTTCCAATAATGCAATGACAGAGGTGATGTTAAATTTCAGATGGGTCCAAATGAGTACACCAGATACACTAGCCCATTGAACTTTGGGGATGCTCACAGCTAGATTAAAACTTCCTGGCTGAGGCTCATTGATTGTTAAATTAGACCTCGCATTAATTTTGAAAATACAAAGTTACTTTTAATATTGAGCTTCTCATGCCAGGTGTAGGGGCCTTCATTTTTACTGTCTGATCTACCACCATGGGATGCACTTTGCGAACAAAGGGTTAGCCCTGACCTAGTCCCAGCCCTGTTTACTTTTAGGCCAGCCAGAGTAATGCAAAAAACAAAATGCGATTTCATGTTGGGTTTTTTTCTTTCACAAACTGATAATGTTCAGAATCAACAAAAAGTTCTGAAATTATAATAGCTTCATGAATGATAGCATTGTACCTTGCTTGCATAAACAGGGAGCGCTGCTGATGTGATTGTTCTCTGACTAAATGAAAGGATTTTGTCTTTCTTAAACTCATTAAGGGCTTAATCCAGCTCCCATTAAATTAGTAGCAAAATTCCTGTTGACTTCAGGTCAAGCTGGCCCCAATCAGTCACAGTTGAAACCCAAAACTTCATGCAAAATTTGAACTGGAGGCAGGAGCATGAACCCTGGCAATCAGACCCTGGTCATTTTGATTCACCATAAACATGAAAACCAAATCTAACATTTTTTTTCATAGCCATGATCTCTTAGTTCGCCCTGTTGACGGGAAGGAGCTGATCTTCCTTTCCATCATCCCTCTCCATCTGACTCTCAAATACAGTGCACTGAATATCTTTCATCTAGAGATAGGTAAATTGGTTCAGATAAGAAAAAAAGACCCAAATGAAAGCATTCCCCAAGACTTGAACAGAATCTTCCTTGAGGATCAGTTCTCCATCCGACTCCCGCATTTTGTCTGCCTTGTTTATGGCAATGTTTTTGATTCAGCCAATAATAGGAAATACTGGAAATCTTATGAAAGCCTTTTTTGCACTCTGGGTTTGAATAAGATAGCATACAAATTTTTGGGTGCCCATTCCACTTGAACCTTTTGGAGTTCATGACTCCCCTACTTGAACAGCATTCAAGTTTGAAGATTTATGTCAGTGAGTGGTTACATTCCCCTAGCCTAGCTTGAGACTGAAATGCAGTAACTATGTACATTTTTTTTTTCTGTGACTGATTTGGAGCATGTCAAACAAGTTAGTTATCGTGAAGTGTAATTGATGTACCCTACTCGTATCATTACCCATACTTTAGATGCAATCACCTAATGACTTTTTTAGCTATAACTAGCCGAGTAGAGCCAGTGTGGTCACTCTGGACATGGAGGCAGAAGACTCCTGAGTTTTTGAGATTCTTTCTTGCCAAGAAAAAGAGCAGACTTTGCAAACAATGTATTTTGTAAAGCTTTAACCCCTGCACAGCCCACTTACTATTTAATGAGGTCATCACCTGAAACAAATAATATACTGTACATCTACTATTCTACACATACTTGTGACTTAAATAGATAGCAGTAGTTCCAAAATATTTTTATCTCAACCAGGTTAAATGCAATAAACCACAATTATTGCACAAAGTATAGGTGGAGCTGTGGTCATAGGGATACATGTCCCTTTGCCACTGATGGCCATGCAACCAACTCATCCCATATTTTGGTGGGCTGTGGGTGGGAAATTAAGGAATAAATACTTCAAATAAGGAGGTGGTCCTCCATTTAAGACCTTCTAGCTATTTAGTCTGTCGGTTTTTCTCCAGATACACTGGACAGAATTACAAAGGGAACTGTGCTCCCAACCTCTGTGGGTGGTCAAATGTTATCAGTCATCTAGAAAAAAATAACCTCTCTCTTAAACTTTTGGATTGAGGCTTAGTGGTGCTGGGAAATAACTATTACTGTTCAAAACATACCTTCTTTTATTACTATGCTACTTGGCATCACCAAGATGAGGAAGACAATTGTCTATTCAAAAATCCCAAGGTAGTAACAATTTTGATTGTATGAGATATTAATAACTCTACAAAGATTACCATGAATAGGAATTTGGATTTATGGACAGTGGGTATGTTAACAACTCCCTGCTCCCTGTGGCTTAGAGCATCCAAAACAATATTTTTGACTCCATGGAATTAAAATATTCTTGATCCCATGAAGTGGTTATAAAGAATGGCCTACACAGATGCATGTTGTTTACCTGATGGGATTTATTTCCTGAGTTTCATGCAGCTCTATGCCAGTGAAAATTCCCCCGATTCTGGGGAAGACCTCCACTTGCAATCTTTGGCTGTTTTAAGGCCACTTTGTGCTGCTCAAAGGAGACTCCAGCCCACTGTCTCCATTCATGCTTTTTAGTTTTGGTGTATCAGCACAAATACTAATTGCATGGTTTGCAAGAAATTAAACAAAATAAGATTTAAAAGAGAGCGAGCGAGCTTTTAGCTGTCAAAAATGGACAGACATCTAGAAGGATGTTGTTCTGTGCAAAGAAAACTCCATTCAGCTCTTGCATCAACACTGACACACCTATGAAGGCTATTACAGTTCTGTTATCCAAGAAGGGTTGCAAATAGACAGTTATTCTACATGGCTGAACCGCCTCTTAAATCAACAACCTAGGATAAAGAGCAGTTCATCACTTTTTTCCTATTTTCCCTCTTTCTAATCTTTGCTTATTTTATACTGTAAGATTTTGTGCTAACTCTTTACTTCATCTATTTCCTGTTCAGTACTGTAAGGATGAGCTCTGGGCAATGAACGTATCTGTTTATAAAAGGATAATATAGTTGAATATAGAGTTTCTTCACATTCTAGAGGGTGCAGTACCTATAATTACCACATGCTCAGGGAGTGTTGTTCAGTGGTTAGAACAGAGCTTTGGAATCAGGACTCCTCCGTTGGAACCTGACTGTACCAGGGCACTGTGTGTCCTTGGTAAATCATTTAACCTCAGTCTCTCCATCAGTTAAATGTGTTTCATAATACTTGGCCTCTCAATACCTCAAGGAGATAGGTAAGGTTTTTGTAATGTTTGTAAAGCACTTTGAGATCTTAAGGAAGAAGTATTACTGTGCTTGTGAAGCAACCCACCACGTCAATTTGGATTGTTTCTGAATTACAGCTGTAGTAGGTTAAGTTGTCATCTTTCACAAGAGGGATATAAAAATTCTTCCCCCCTGTTCAAATGCCATCTGCCTGTTTGTTTAATGTGGGTCAGCATTCACAGCTTTCCAGGGCTGTACATAGTAATACTGTCCATTGCATTCAACTCCAGTTTCCTTTCCTGGTAACTTGTTGACTAATTACTTTATTCCTTGGCTAGTACAGCATTTATGATGCACAGATTTAAATCTGGTTGGAATTAGTACTAGATTTTTTCCCCCATTTTCATCTACCAAATAACTGTCAACAGGAATTGTCCCCCAGAGCCAGAGTTGGAGAAACATCACTGAGCACATGTGGCTTGTCATCCTGTACCAGCCCTGACTGCAAGGCTAGATCAGAGACTCCTCTTCACATGACTGTGTAAATCCTTTATTCCATCAAAGAGGAAATCCCATTGTGGAAAGCCAGTGCAATATTTACTTTGTGCTGATTGCATCCCAGACTACTGAGAAGAGATCAGAGAACTAAGAAATCCCCACATTGATTATAATAATTGCCATCAACTAAATAATATTAACAGTGACTGCACATTAACGCATCTCACCACTCAGAACTGTTTGTATTTTATTTTTTAAACTTTACCTCCATCTTCTGGACATCCTAAATATTGCACCATGTGTGTGTTTGAACCTCTCCTGTCTTGGGCATTTCTATGTCTCCATTAGAAGGCCTCGTCTAAACACAGGTTTGGTTCAAGTATAACTATGTCAGTTAGGAACATTTTTTGTTTGTTTGTTTTCTTAACTGAATAGTTACATGGGCACAGTTATATTGGTATAATAGTACCTTATACTGGTGCAGCTTATTTCTCTTCCTGTACAGAAATGGATATACTGATATAAGCAAAAACAACGAGGAATCCTTGTGGCACCTTAGAGACTAACAAATTTATTTGGGCATAAGCTCTCGTGGGCTAGAACCCACTTTATCAGATGAATAGAGTGGGAAATATAGGAGCAGGTGTAAATACGTGAAAGGATGGGAGTTGCCTTACCAAGTTTGAAGTCAGTCTAACGAGACAATTCACATAACAGCAGGATACCACGGGAGGAAAAATAACTTTTGAAGTGGTAATGAGAGTGGCCCATTTCAGACAGTTGACAAGAAGGTGTAAGTAACAGTGGGGGGAAATCAGTATTGGGAAAATTAGGTTTAGGATTTGTAATGACCCAACTACTCCCAGTCTTTATTCAGGCCTAATCTGATGGTGTCCAGTTTGCAAATTAATTCTAGTTCTGCAGTTTCACATTGGAGTCTGTTTTTGAATTTTTTTTGTTGAAGAATTGCCACTTTTAGGTCTGTTATTGAGTGACCGGAGAGACTGAAGTGTTCTCCTACTGGTTTTTGAACGTTATGATTCCTGATGTCAGATTTGTTTACATTTATTCTTTTGCGTAGAGACTGTCCGGTTTAGCCAATGTACATGGCAGAGGGGCATTGCTGGCACATGATGGCATATATCACATTGGTAGATGTGCAGGTGAATGAGCTCCTGATGGTGCGGCTGATGTGGTTAGGTCCTATGATGGTGTCCCTTGAATAGATATGTGGAATAGATAGTTTCCTGAGGAAACTACAGTCCTTTGGTGATCTTCCAGAAGACACCATCTTAGCCACTCTGGATGTAGAAGATCTCTAAACGAACATTCCACACAAAGATGGACTACCAACAGGAATAGCATCCCCAATATCATCACGGCAAACCTGGTGGCTGAACTTTGACTTTGTCCTCACCCACAACTATTTCAGATTTGGGGACAATTTATACCTTCAAGTCAGCGGTACTGCTATGGGTACCCACATGGCCCCGCAGTATGCCAACATTTTTATGGCTGACTTAGAACAACGCTTCCTCAGCTCTCTTCGCCTTACGCCCCTACTCTACTTGCGTTACATTGATGACATCTTCATCATTTGGACCCATGGAAAGGAGGCCCTTGAGGAATTCCACCAAGATTTCAACAATTTCCACCCCACCATCAACCTCAGCCGGGACCAGTCCACACAAGAGGTCCACTTCCTAGACACGACAGTGCTAATAAGCGATGGTCACATAAACACCAATCTATACCGGAAACCTACTGACCGCTATACTTACCTACATGCCTCCAGCTTTCATCCAGACCACATCACAGGATCCATTGTCTACAGCCAAGCTCTACGATACAACCGCATTTGCTCCAATCCCTCAGACAGAGACGAATATCTACACGATCTCTTTCAAGTGTTTTTAAAACTACAGTACCCACCTGGTGAAGTGAAGAAACAGATTGACAGAGCTAGAAGGGTACCCAGAAGTCACCTACTACAAGACAGGCCCAACAAAGAAAGTAACAGAACGCCACTAGCCATCACCTTCAGCCCCCAACTAAAACCTCTCCAGTGCATCATCAAGGATCTACAACCTATCCTGAAGGACAAACCCTCACTCTCACAGACCTTGGGAAACAGGCCAGTCCTCACTTACAGACAGCCCCCCAACCTGAAGCAAATACTAACCAGCAACCACACACCACAAAACAAAAAGACCAACCCAGGAACCAAAGCCTGCAACAAACCCCGGTGCCAACTCTGTCCATGTTTCTATTCAAGGGACACCATCATAGGACCTAACCACATCAGCCACACCATCAGGGGCTCATTCACCTGCACATCTACTAATGTGATATATGCCATCATGTGTCAGCAATGCCCCTCTGCCATGTATATTGGCCAAACCGGACACTCTCTATGCAAAAGAATAAATGGATTCAGATCTGACATCAGGAATCATAACATTCAAAAACCAGTAGGAGAACACTTCAGTCTTTCTGGTCACTCAATAACAGACCAAAAGTGGCAATTCTTCAACAAAAAAAAATTCAAAAACAGACTCCAATGTGAAACTGCAGAACTAGAATTAATTTGCAAACTGGACACCATCAGATTAGGCCTGAATAAAGACTGGGAGTAGTTGGGTCATTACAAAACCTAAACGTAATTTCCCCAATACTGATTTCCCCCTACTGTTACTCACACCTTCTTGTCAACTGTCTGAAATGGGCCACTCTTATTACCACTTCAAAAGTTATTTTTCCTCCCGTGGTATCCTGCTGTTACGTGAATTGTCTCGTTAGACTGACCTCACACTTGGTAAGGCAACTGCCATCCTTTCATGGATTTATACCTGCTCCGGTATTTTACACTCCATGCATTTGATGAAGTGGGTTCTGTTACGAATTATACCTGGTAGGACACGCACAGTTCGAATCTAGGCTGAGGCACATAAACAAAGTCCACAACTGCAGAGTTCCCAAAACACACTAAGTTTATTACGCTGGAGCGTGGTGCCCCCCTGCTAGCCAGGAGGGAACCCTGAATACAGATTATACAAAGGTTATATACTTTTTAGCAAAGCATGTTGCCCTCATGCATCGGAAACCTTAGCCAATAAACAAACCCTTTTTCTTATCTACCACCTATCCCTGCTTGGTGCATTCCTCGTACTAAACTAGTATGTTAATTACACAGCATGGTCCTAAAGCCATGCATCAGTAACTTTTATTATCAGGATGGGAGGCCTCACATCAAAGGCCAGGAGATAGGGAGTTAGGGACTGACAGAAAAAACCAGATACTGGGAGTCAAGGCAGGCTGGAGACAAGGAGGAGGATTTTCACAGGAATGCAGTATCTAAGGAACACGCCTCCCGGTGCGTGATGTGCTTGTTTGTAGACAATGGTGGGCCCCAAACCAAAATGGAGTCACGTGCTAACTTTTCCTTAACAGTTCTAGCCCACAAAAGCTTATGCCCAAATAAATTTGTTAGTCTCTAAGGTGCCACAAGGACTCTTTGTTGTTTTTGCTGATACAGACTAACACGAGTACCACTCTGAAACCTATACTGGTATAAAGCACTTTTATACTAAAACAGCTGTGCCCACACTAGGGGTGCTATATTGATACAGTGAAAGCTGTACAACTTTTGTGTGCAGCTGAGCCTGCAGTGTTTAGATTATCATTCTTGCTGCTCGTGATTAGAACTATGCAACACTTTTTATATTACCTACATGAAACAGCCTAGATTTACTGAAAGGATCTCTGAGAATCTCTGATCTCTTGTGAAAACCTGGGCAATGTTTCAAGTAGTCCCAAGGTGGGATTCGATTGAACCCAGGCCAAGTTTTGCAAGAGCATGGGCCAATTTTTGACGTTTTATTCGGAAGCCATGCGTTGGATACAATCTGTCTTTACAAAAATATGGCCACAATCCTGCAATGAAACCTACATAAGATAACCCTTGTGTCCACTCAGAACCCCTCTGAAGTCAAAGGGGCTCCACACACTGATTCAGCTGCAGGATGGAGACCTGTAATGTTACAACATGTCATTATAAGGACTGCATTTTCAAAGGAATCTCAACCCAGACCCACATTTGCACATGCCACCTGGGTAGTTAGCCTCTACTATGTATATTATGAATGTGTGATCGAGTGGAATCATCTTGAAGGACAGTAACCATTCTTTCTCCCACACAAAAATAATTATTAGATTTCTCAAAATGAGGTCTAGTCTTGCGTCAGTTGAAGTCAATGTCGCCCATTGACCTCAGTAATGTAGTATCAAACCCTGTGTTACAGGCAGACTGTTAGCACCATCCATTGTTAAGGTTGCATGATAATTCCCATTACAAGACCCTGTTTTCAGTTATAAATAACTTTGCCAAAGTTTAACCATTTGCACTTGCAGTTGAACCTCAGAGTTATGAACACCTTGGGAATGGAGGTTGTAACTCTGAAATGTTCGTAACTCTGAACAAAATGTTATGGGTGTTCTTTCAAAAGTTTACAGTTGAACATTGACGTAATACAGCTTTGAAACTTTACAATGCAGAAGAAAAGTGCTGCTTTCCGGGGTTTTTTTAGTTGTCTACATTTAACTGTACTGTACTGTATTTGCTTTTTTTTGTGTGTGTATGTGTGTCTGCTGCTGCCTGATTGTGTACTTCTGGATCCAAATGAGGCGTGTGGTTGACTGGTCAGTACGTAACTCTACTGTTCGTAACTCTGAGGTACTACTGTAAATTTTTTATGCCAGTGGTCTGACTAGGACTAATTAATTAGCTTTTGAAAAAGTCAGCCAAAGTTGTTCAGTTGTTTCCATGAAAGAGGCTTGCTTTGTCACATTAAAAAATTCCAGTGATCTTTTATTTGAAAAGTTCTGGCAACCCTGTACTTTGGAGCAGGGATTTGAAATTTTGACAGGGGGTGGTTTTTGTATCACGGATGTGCCTTTTGCCATCTCTACGAAAATTCATCCAAATTTGTCCAAATTATAAGACTGAAAAAATCTGTTTGTATGTGTTCAGTAAAGATGTCTCAGTTTAACAGCTAAAATCTCCAAAGATTGAATCTCCATATTCATTGTGCAAGCTTGAGCTTCACACTACTAGTGACAACCAGACTCAGCATGTGCCCTCCACGCAGAGTGACTGGGCATGGTACAGCCCAGGGTCACAAGGGCAAAGCTGGACTTCCCCTGTAACTGCTTCTCCTAGCTACCTGGGGGGGATGGTACCAGAACTGAGAGCATTTCTCTCCTGTGCTTTTAATGATTCCTTTGCTGATGCCCAGGAAGTGTGGAGGTGAAGCCACCCACTCTGAATGCAGAGGAGACAAAAGCAGGACTGTGGGGGAGCGAAAGGAGTAGATTGGGACAAGGGGGTCTGATGAGACCGGGACTGGTGGGGTAAGGAAAAATTCTGTTACTGGGAGTTGAGAGTTGGGACTGGAACTGGTTGGGCAAGGAGATGGGACTGGGAGCTGGGGGTGTAATCTGGGAGTGAGTGGGCAAGGAAACTGGTTGCTGGGAAAGAGAGGAGACTGAGGCTGGAAACTGGTGAGGGAAATCGGGGGAGACTGGGAACCAGTTGGTTGGGAGGGGGAACACTGAAACTGGACAAGGAGCTGGGGATTTGAAGGAGACTGGGACTAGAAATCAGTGGGGGGTGAGAACATGGCAGGAATGGAGGCAGACCCTTGCAGAAGGGTTGGAAAGACTTTGGCCTAGTAGGGCTTCATAAGACAGACTGGTGACCTCTGGTGAGCTTTTAGCAGGCATATAGGAACTTTTATTGTTTTTAAAATGCTTTGTCTGTAATGCTTTTACCTTAGGAATAAATGTGCTTGCTTAGAAGGAGCTCTGTGGTAACTTGAAACTGCAGGCAATACACTGATCATAGCCTTAGAGAAAAGGCAAAGCACAGGCACTGGCCTGTAGGTAGACTGACTTGCTGAAGATATCGCAGTATAAATGAGCACGCTGTGCAGCCCTAAAACCCTGGCCAGAAGGGAGAATTGCCTCTCCACCCAAAAGAGGCAATTGCTGGGAGCCAGAAACCTTAAATGGGTCCCCTTGAGGGAAAATGGAGGGGGAATACAGGTGCAGTTACCCTGCAACTCTGACACCACCCTCTTACCTCACAGGGGTATTGTGAAGAATAATTAATAGATACTGTAGTGATGAACATCTGAGAAAAGCCCATGAGGAAGTTAATTCTGTACTCAGAGCAGGGCAGATTGATTTAAATCACTAATTTTAACCATGATATAAATCAGCAAGTAAGCAACCTTCATTTCAGTCAGCAATTTTAATCTTGTTTTGCATTTGTACTTTTTAGTTATTTTTCCTAATTCTCATTTTCTGGTATAACCATTAAAACATGTTGCTTTGCAACTAAATATAGCCTTTCCACTAAATTTGATGCTTCTTTTTGCTAACCAGAATACAATGTATTTAGATACATTTATTTAAGCAATTATATAGCTTAGCATATATTTAGATTTTTTTTAATGTTTTTTTATTATGTTAGAAAATAATGTCTTATTTACTAGGTTATGACTATAAACTTGTGATAAGTTACATTTGGATGGAAACTGAAATTTAATTAAAATGCACAAAAACAGCATTCTAAAATAGTTTTGTTAGTTAAATAAATCTTCCTGAAATGTTCTGTATACATAAATTTACTTTTTTCCCTCATCAAAAATGTTTCACATTTAAAACTAATTGATTTATTAAACAAAGGAAATATTATCTTATGAAGTTAATTGAATTGATTGTGTCTGTTTACCATGTCCTTCTAGATTTTAGAATTAGTAGATCTCATCTTCTCACACCATGTTTTATTCATAGATTAGACTAATTACTCCTGGGGGAATTCTGTGCTACTGCGCATGCACAGAAATTGTCATCCCGTGTGTCCCCCTCCCCCCAGATTTCTTTGCTTTCCTGCAGAAAAATGACTTTCTGATAGGGAAGCAAAGGGAAGCCACAAGAGCAATCATGAGACCCTCCACAGCAGTATGTTTCAGGTGCCCAGGGCAGCAGGCAGAGAGGTAAATCACTGTGGGGTATGGGGCGGGACTGGGGAAGACCCAGCTGGTGGCTCCTACCCTGCGCCGGGCTCAGCTGTTAGTCCTGGCTTGGCTGGGGAGGACGGGACTTCCTCTTCCCCTGCACGACATCTGGGGCTTGTCAGACCCACCCCCAGATTTATCCCCTGGCTGTAGGAAGCTCTGCAAACTCTCCTTCCTCCTTCCCACCCCACCTCCCCTGCTTCCTGCACCCATCACACCATTCAACCCCTGTGCATCCAGACCCCCTCATACCCAAATCCTCCTGCTTAGCCTCACGTCCTCCCCCCGCACCCGGAACTCCCCCTGATTAGTCCCACTTCCCCTGTACGTGGACCACCCAGACGAGCCACCTGCACCTGGATCCCCACCCTACCAAGCCCCAACCACCTTCACCTGTACCCCCCTGCAGAGTAACATTACCATTGCACCCAGAACCATCCAACAAGCCCCTGTGCACCCAGATCCCCCACTGAGCCGCCTGCACCCAGATTGCTCAACACAGAACCCTCTCAACCCACACCTGGATCCCCCCACACTAAGCACCTCCACACTCGAATCCTGCCTGTCCACACCAGGTGCATCTGACATGGGGCAGGACCCTGGGGTGTTTCTGGGGCAGGCCCAATCCTTGCGCTGTGTAAGGGTTGGGTGCAGTCTCACTGCTGAGTCCATGTCCCTGGGGGAGCTGCACAGTGATCCACCACCCCTTGCAGCCAGTGGCCTGTGCTCCCCAATGTCATGCTGGAGCCTCCACATTTATTTGATAAATAAAATTTGCAGAATTTTGCAGAATTTTAAAATATTGTGTGCAGAATTTTTAATTTTTTGGCACAGAATGCCCTCAGGAGTAAAATTAGAAAAAGAAAACAAGCTTTTCTTCTTTTTAACTCCCAAACTGTTTTTCAACTTTGAATGAATTAGTCATTGGAAGAATTAGTTGGATAAAGTGAAATAAAGAAAATATTCTCTCTGCACCTACAGAAGAGGCTACTGCTATCAAAAGCTGATTTAGCATTTCAACTCTGGTTCCAGTTGCTTAGTCAATTCAGTGGTTTGACTTGTTTTAAAGTTTTGGCAGCAGACATAAACTGCTTGAATACAGTTTTTAATTTAATTTAAATGACTATAATAGATTATCCTAAATTTGGGCCTTAATATAGGTAGTCTTAATTTCAAATGTAATTTTAAATAGTTTTTTTAAGAAAAAAATTCTTATATTTAATTTACATTTTATTTCTTTTATCCATTCTGATTCAGAGCATGAATAGTGTACAATAAATAAGGTTTAGTGTTACACACTAAATAGTGAGGATAAAATAAAATACTAGATAGCTGCTCATTTAATGAGCACCACCCTTCCAATCTGTGCACTGAATAAAGCAGGGAACTTTTAGAAAAAGTAGTATGTGATCATATGTGCACAAAGGGCCTAGTCAAAAGTAGCTTCAGTCCCATATTTATTATGTCTTGTGCAGGCTTCAAATTTTCCTTTCCAAAAAAAAAAAACTTTTAAGACTTTTTCTTTTCTTGGTCTTTTTTTTTTTTTTTTTTTTAGCATGGAAACTAAGTAGTTCCATATGAATATCATAAAGATTTGGCAATACAAAACTCAGTATATTTCTATGACAGGATGATTGATGTGTTTATATCGCTAGAAAATAGACTAAGATTAATAAAACTGAGGTGAAATTGTGAAGTCCTTACTCAGGCAAAGCTCTTGTTGTAGCCAATGAGAGTTTGATCAAAATAAGAACTTCAAGAATGGGCCCTAGATCAATTGAGCTTGAAATAGTGGACTTTTCTTTTTTTGCTCTGCTACAGTGATATGAATCAGATGGGCAATTTTCAATGACCAAATAATTGGCAGTATTTTCAAAAGATCACACTGGCCTGAAGTGAATGCTGAAAACAACTATCTGGTTGTGTAACTTGATGTATCTGGAGTGCTCCACGCCTAGGACCTCATGCTTAAGTTGCTGGACACTTTCCCAGGAGGCTCTCAGAAGCTTGAGGTTCAGATGTCTACTGTCCAGATTCTTCTCATACATAGCTGTACACTTCTGCTAGAGTCAGTGGGCATGGAATGACTATCTGATGGCAGGAAGTTTCCAAAACTGTCTTCTGGGGATGCTGTGTTTTTGTGAATGACATGGTAGTTATGAAACTGCTTATAATGTACAAAATGTTAGATACAAATTAAATATTAAATAACACAGAGCCTGATTTCCATGGAATTGCCTAATTTGCAGCTTAAAGTGAATTTGCAGACAGGTAAAGCTACAAATAGCCATATTATTACTTTAGAAGCTGTTTTAGAGCTAGCGTGAGTCAAATGTCCTCTAGGGCTCTGTTAAATAACAGAAAATTATGCCTCTTCATACAGTGGGATACTTTGATCGGTAATTTTGGAACTACACACAGAAGTTAAAAGCAATTTTTCCCATCAGAAAATTTGAGAATGTAGGAAAGAAGAGATCAGTTAACTTCTTCTTGTGACTGTAATGATCCAGAAAATAAGATTTAATTAAATCAATCTATCCCTTCCATGGGTCCTGATCTTGCACAACTCAGTTCAATGGGAGTTTTGACATTGACTACAATTGGGTGCAGAATGAAACTCAATATTGCAGTAGTGAATTGCAGTATAACAGGATTTTAATATTGTAAAGAACTCACTATCTTAGAGTAGTGCCAATCTAAGCAATGTAGTCAAGGTTGATAAAGCTTTCCATTATGAGGATTTTTTGCCAGAAGTTTGTAATTCAGCCATGAAAATTCCAGTCTGACTCTTATCTTGCAAATCACAGTGTAAAATCTCTCTGTGATCACAAAACTTATAGCCACTTCATTTTTAAATTTAAATGCTAATGTTTCAAGCTGTGTTTAAGATATATTGCATTTAGGTTTATCTACTTGTACTGCTCTATTTATTTATCCATCTAGTTTCTTTCACTGGCACCCATCACAGTAGTATCTGTGTGTCTGTTCTGTATATACAGAGATCTCCTGTACTCATTCCCCTGCTGCATTACAGAGCTCTGCTGTGGGTGTCTCATTTTGCCAGGAACTTCAGGCAAATCTGATCCCATTTTAGTGGTGTCACCTGTATTTCTTGAGAACTCAATAATCCAGTTCAGGGTTTACCTTTACAAAATCTACACTAGAGTAAGAGCATGTTTCCTTTCTCAGTTTGATGAGCCACATGAATGAAACGGAGGAAAATCTGAACTTGCTTTCTTGATATGTGAATGTAGAACCTGGAAGCAGCCATTTTATTTAATTTGTTTAGCTGCATCTTATGTGCAACGAAATGTTTAATCATGGTTTCAGAATGAAAAAAACACTCTAATATAATATATGCTCTGCCCTTAAAATACGTAAAACTATTTCACCATCATTTACAAAAAGGCTGTTCTAAAATTAGCTTTTGTGCCCACATCATGGTTTCATTATCTTGAAACAACACTTTTGTTACTAATTACAGAATAGCACTATCCACCCGTAACTACAATTAAGCTTGCAGCTCCTATTAGAAAATGTATTGTCATAATAACTATGGTTTCCTTTATTTGCTTATGCTGAGTAGCAGAATCTATAATTATATGTAGGATCATCAATTTGAGGCTTGTTTCTATAATCATATTAATTAGAACATGGAAGTGACTTAGAAATACTAGATTTTAAGGCATTGTGTCTAGTGCAGAGTTGGAATAATTAGTAGATTAGAGGGATGATTATTAGTTAAGAAAGGGTTTCACAATTTTATAGTAATTAAATATAAATAGAGGTCTATATATCCCTTTTTGAGTTCAATAATAGCTTAACTTGTTTGCAAGTACTGAGGACCCAGATTTTCAGACACCTTAAGATGCAGATAGGGGCCCAGTGGGATTTTCATAAGCATCCTAGCAGGTTATCGAAATGAATTAGTGTAGTAATTTCTTCAGGTGATATAAATGAGCTTTTATGTGCTATAAATATTTTTTATAAATAAGTTTGATACAGAAATCAATGAGGGAAACATCCAATAAAAATATACACTGATATGTAAAATGGTAATCAAAAGTTTTGCTAAGGGAAATTTTGAAGAAATAGATGAGAAATTTTCATAGATGAAGCAGGTGCAGGAGGAAACTGAGAAGTTTTTGAATACACCAAAAATTAATGACATCACTAACGTTCTAGGTACAAAAGACCATATTGGAGATGGGCCCAAATTACAACCATGGACCTGATTTTTCATTTCAAACCTGTTTTGCTAAAGAATTGATTCTTTGAACGTGCAGGAGGTTCAGCTTTGGAAGCAGATTTTTGAACTCTATCATTCAGGAGCATTCAGATCTGGGTGTTTGTTAGGCCCCTCAAGGCGCACATATACTGCAATAAAAAAACCCCATGGCACCAAATCTCAGAGCCCAGGCCAATTGACTCAGGCTCGCTGGGCTCAGGCTGTGGGGCGAAAAATTGCAGTGCAGACATTCAGGCTTGCTGGAGCCCAGACTCTAAAACCCTGTGAGGGGGAGGGTCTCAGAGTCTGGGCTTCAGCCCAAGCCCAAATGTTTACAATGCAATTTTATTCTCGGGTTCCTGAGTCCTACGAGCCCAAGTCGGCAGACCCAGGCCAGCCACAGCCATGCTGCAGACCTTTTATTGCAGTGTAGAAGTAGTACCCTCAGAGAGAGAGAGAGAAGGCTGATTCTGATCTCACTCATGGTGGTGTTCATCAAAAGTAATTGCAGTAGACCTAATGGAGCAAAACGCGCCTATGTGAGATCATGCTAGCAACTACAACTAGAACAGAGATGCCCAAATTGTGGGGTGTGCCCCCCTAGAAGGGCAAAGAGGAATGTTTTGGGGGTAGGGCTGGGGCCCAGGCCAGCCCCGATGGGGAGCCAGGAGGGAGCACCCCCATAGCTGCTGGCCCCAGCCCCGCACCTGGGTCTCCACCCAGGGCCCCAGCTGCTGGCCCCCTGGCTGCTGGCTGAGGTTCTGCCCCTGCACCTGCCCCTAGCTGTGGCCCCAGGCTCGGCCCCCTTACCCCTGTCCGCATCTCCCCCCTCCACCCTTGAGCCGTGGCCCCGCTCTCGGTCCCACCTCCGGAAGTGTGTGTGTGGACACGGGTAAGAGGGGGGCACAAGGTAAAAAGTTTGGGGACCATTCAACTAGAATAAACTGCCCAGAGAGCTGATTCCTTATTTCCCCAGCATTGAAAGAAATCATTAGAGGCAGGAGACTTGGGTTCAACTCTTGGCACTGCCACTGACTTTTTGTGTGGCCGCGGATAAGTTGCCTCAACTCTCTGTGCCTGTTTGCTCATATCTGGAATGGATGTAATTATAATAATACTTTCCTCCCACAGATGTTAAGCTTAGCACTTAAGACACTGAGTGGTTTCAACAAACTAGTTTTCTACTCTTGGGGGTGCAGGGAGGGTAGCTGCCAAGGCATGCTATATCAGGGAGGAACGGCTGGGTCCGGATTCCTGTATGGAATCCTCCCCCAAAATGGGACTCTCACACCATCCCCAGGTCTACCCCTCCTCTTGCTGCTGCTGCTGCCTGTTTTATCTTTTGCCTCTTCCTGGGAAGAAGCAGGAAAAAGGGTGCTCTCAGCATTATCAACAACCAGGGGCTGGGAGCTGATAGCAAAGAATTCAGAGAACCTCCATGCTGAACAACGGCTGCCTAGAGTATGATGGAGGCTCTCTCTCAACTGAGAGGTGGGATTGAGCTCTTTTTGCTTTCAGAACAGACCACACTGAGCTTATTGGAGTGGCACTAATGTAACTCAGGGGAAAAGATGGTTGTGTGTCACGTTTGCCTATGGTTTGACTGTTCTAGGGCCCCTATCAACAGAAAACAAAGGGCAGAACTCAGCAGTCAAAAGAAAGAGAGTACCTAGAATATTTTCTGCAGAATATCGGGGTGGTGCGGGGGGAATCTGTTTTATGTGAACCTTTTCCCAGTTTTATTTGCTTGCATTTTGTCCCCCTTAAGCCAAATTCAGACTGGATATAAGTGGGAGAAGGCCTGTAGATTCCATTGGACTTGTATCTGCTTATTCTAGGTTTGAACTTGACCCTTTTAGTTTTGCATTCAAATGAAACTGAAACCACTGAATTCTGACCAAGTTTAACGTGGTCTCCACTATAAATCAACAATCAGGTTTGCTTGCAACTTGACCCTGGGCTATATTTCATGTTGGTGATGACACCTTAAACCAAGATAGATATTGCCTAATCCTGGGTATACTAAGGGGATGCCCACATCTGAGGTGGAAGGTGTAACTTCCAGTTTGAGAAGCTATACCACACTAGCTCTGATCAAGCTAGCTCACTAAAAATAGAAGGGTAGTCATGACAGCAGGAGATGATAGCCAAGTACAATTCTGACTGCTGCTAGCCTCTCCCATTGAGCCGCCATGACTACCCTTATATTTTTAGACTGTTAGCTTCGCTAGCTTTGATTGCGCTATGTTTCCTGAAGCTGGAAATCACACACTCCAGCCCCCTGTGGACATACCCTGAAATATTCCAACAGCTCTGCTAGCTTCCCTTAGGTTATATAGTGCTGACATCTGGTGGCAAGAGGCAATATAAACTCTGAAATTACATTCAAGCAAACACAGTTATGACAGTTGGCACAATCTTTCCATGTTTATATTGCTTAAATGATATTTTCCAATAAGTACAACATACAGGAAAAATAAACAACCAAGGAAAAATAATAAGAAAAATTAGGGCTCCTGGGTGCTACCATAGTATACAGATTAAATAATAAAAATTATTAAAAAACAGGTATCAGCTGCCAAGATATCATTTAAGGCCAAGAGTTTAGTAGGATTTGAAAAAGGATTAGACGTTTATGTGGCTATTGAGAACATTCCCAGTTACATTAGGTAGGAGTTTTTGTTTTGATTTTTGTTAAAAGAGATGTTAACCTTCTTGCTGCAGAGTATTAGCCATCCAGTAACTGATGAGGATTAAAAAGCAGCTTCCCTATGTGCAGATTATTCCATAATTGTCCATAATGGGTTCTTGCACATGCCCCTTCAGCGTGTGGAACTGGTACCTGTCAGAGACAGGATACTGTGCTACATGGACCACTGTCTGATCTGGTATAGCAATTTCTTTGTTCCTAGCTATTGTTTCCCCACTCATCCCCCCTCCCTCCCAAAGGATGCCATAATCCAGATGCTAGTTGGAAAGATCAAATGTATCAAGCAATGGCTTCTTAACTACTGCTCAGTACCCAACCTTTAAGACAGAGGAGTGCCAAAATGACTAGGACACAGGTCATAAATAGATATGGGACAAGAGGGGCAAGTGCAAAGGGTAAATGTGTAATGTCCTGGGGATATCTCCTATAGATTTCTGAGTAGGCCTTTGGAGCAACCAAAGAAGAGACCATCCCAGCCAGTACAGCTGAGGATTTACACTGAGGGCAGACAGAACTCTGGGGGTTTAGTCCGGAGGCTGTGAGGATATCCATGCAGTACAGATATTATCAATAAAACTCAGGACTGTGTACCTAAATATAAAGTTTCGGTGCTTTAATTTAAGAAGCTTCCTAGGGATGTGGGGATCTTGGACATAGGAGCACAAAAGGGTACAATTCAACACATGAGGAATCCTAGAAATGTAGAGCTGGAAGGGACCTCGAGAGGTCATGTAGTCTGTCCCCCTGCGCTGAGGCAGAACTAAGTAAACCTAGACCATCAATGACAGCTGTTTGTCTAACCTGTTATAAATCTCCAGTGACAGGGATTCCTGAGGAAACCTACTCCAGTGCGTAACTATCCTTATAGTTAGAAAGGTTTTCCTAATATCTAACCTGAATCTCTCTTGCTGAAGAAAGGGACAGCAGAAGTTAGAAAATATGAAAAAAGAAAACAAAGTAGACAGTAAAAGAGAAAATGGGGGGAAATAGAGTATAAAAAAAATAAAAAAGAGAGAAAGTCCATTGAGCCAGAAAGGAGCCTGTCTGACCTAAACAGGAAGGGCAGCTTTCAGAAAATCCATTTTATGCTTTGGCAAGTAGCTCAGAGGGATAATGGGTTACTGAGTCACCTGATCACAAATAGGAAATTTTTTAAAATTGAAAAAACAAAATCAGAAGAAGAAAAATGAAGGCATCATATTTCTTCCAGCTATAGCATCTTTCCAAAGTCATTCAAAAAACTAAATTCATATATATGCAAATATAATAATTATTAAAAATGCATTACTTTATTGCTTTCAAATTACATCTATTTTTATAATTGTTCCAGGGGACACTTCCACCTCCTTCCGCTAGTTCAAAATGTTCAGCCAGTACATCTTCTTTCCTTGCTATCTGCTTTATTGCATTTCTTCTTTTCTCTGAATGGGAGTCCTAGGCCCTGCAGCTGGGTTTCATTAAGGAACTCAGAAGACTGCAACAGCACAGCCAACTCCAAGAGTTCAAAATTCATGAGTCAGGCCCCCAAAAGCCACCGAATTCACTTAAAAATTGAGATTTTTCTTAAAATAATAAATTAGAGGTCCTTTGTATTTGTCTTCAAGCTTGAGATAATTAGGGTTCATATTTTCATGCTTTTCTGTGCAACCACGAGAGCTAGGAGTTTACAGTATTTTATGTTAATGAAAGCTGAGAGTCCCATGTATGCACATGACTCCAGGAGCTGGAATTTTAAGAAAAACCCAAATAGTGTGAGACTCATGATCAATAAGTTAGACCTAGCAACACTGTGACTCTGTAGCTGCAGTCATCTCCACACAGACCAGTGTCCTCCAGGGAGTTCCATGCAGGGGCAAGCATATGTATAACTCAGTGCAGAAAGAGGGCCCCAAGCCCCTCTAAAGATCACATCACTTGTCAGCCCCTGTCTGCAATTTTAGCCCATGTGTGTACACAGCCGCACTTAATAATATTTCCCTTTATATAAGAAAATATCCCAAGATCTGTGCAATAATGGAGAAGCTTGGTGTTGAAATCAAAATATTTTTTTCACATTTTTAAATAAAGACCTTTAATTCTAATCTGGACTGTTTAAAAGTGAAATCTATGGCCACTCCACTATAGCCATGTTATTACAGATAGGGTTTGTTTGCCTGAAATATTTATTCTTAGATTTTGAAATCTATCTAAGAGTATGTCTACACTGCAAAAAAAAACCAAAAACACTGCAGCGAGTCTCGGAGCCTGAACCAACTGACTCTGGCTCGTGCTATGGGGCAGAAAATAGCAGTGTAGACATTTCCACTTAGTCTAGAGCCTGGACTCTGAAGTCTCAGAGCCCAGGCTCCAGCCCAAGCAGCGACGTCTACGCTGCTATTTTTAGTCTGATAGTGTGAGCCTTGCAAACCCAAGTCAGTTGACTTAGGTCAGGGGTAGGCAAACTTTCTGGCCTGAGGGCCACTTCGGGTTTCCAAAATTGTATGGAGGGCCCGTTAGGGGAGGCTGTTTCTCCCCAAACAGCCAGGCATGGCCCGGTCCCCTCCTCCTATCCACCTCCCTCCCCCATTTCTTGCCCCCTGACGGCTCCCCTGGGACCCCTGCCCCATCCAATCCCCCCTTTCCCCTGTCGGCCCCCCGGGACTCCTGCCCCATCCACCACTCCCTGTCCCCTGACCACCCCCGGACCTCCCGTCCCTGATTGCCCCCTGCTACCCCATCCAACCCTCGCCTATCATTCCTGACTGCCCCTCCAGGACCCCTGCCCCATACAACCCCCCTGTTCCCCTTCCTCTGACCGCCCCAACCCCAATCCACACCCCTGACCACAGCCCCTGAACTCCCCTGCCCTCTATCCAACCCCCCCCCCTGCTCCCTTACTGCGCTGCCTGGAGCACCAGTAGCTGGCGGCACTACAGCCCTGCCACCCAGAACGCTGGGTCAGGCCGCGGCTCTGCAACGGCGCTGCCCGGCTGCCCAGAGCGTTGTGCTGCCGGCGGCGGCGCAGCACGCTGAGGCTGCAGGGGAGGGGGGAACAGCAGGGGAGGGGCCGGGGTGAGCCTTCCGGGCCAGGAGCTCAGGGGCCGGGCAGGAGGGTCCCGTAGGCCGGATGAGGCCCGCAGGCCATAGTTTGCCCACCTCTGACTTAGGTTCTGAGACTGGCTGCTGCTAAGTGATTTTTGTTTGTTTTGCAGTATGGAGGTATTTTCCTGGCCCCCTATTTCCATAATGTCTGAATACCTTACAGTGTTTAATGTATTTGTCCTCACAATACTACTGCTACATAGGGAAGTGCTACTATCCTCATCTTTTCAGATGGGGAACTAAGATCACACAGATAACTCAGTGGCACAGCAGGGAAATGAACTCATGTCTTGTGATTCTGATGCTAACACCCTAATCACTGAACCATCCTTCCTCTCTGGCTGCAGTCTCAATTTTATATTTTATGATCTCCCCTCAGAGATGTTCACCTCTAGATGAACCTTGAGGTACATCGCTGCGACAACAGCCAGAAGAAAAAATTCTTCATGCAGACCTAGATCTTGTAGTGCTGGAGCTCCCCCAGGGAAAGCATTTTTAGTGTAATATCTACTATCATTATCCTCAACAGAAGATAATTTATAAACTCGCTGTGAACCTGCAAAGGCAAAAACTGTTTCTTAAATGGAGCTTACAGTACTTTCACATCTGCTAGAGGGCAACATCTGTTAATTAATATTTTTTCTATGTGAATAAAACTCAAATGTCTGCCAATCACTCACTCACTCACACACACATATATACATATACATATATATTCTTCACAATATTTTCTGTGTTTGTAGCAGGGTTGTTGTTTTTTTTTTTTTTTTAACCAATGTGTCCAAAGCATCAAGAAAGAAGACTATGGACCAGATCCTAGACTAGACTAGACTAGCCTGGGCCTATGGGGAATGACAGGCATTAGTTTACAGATTCAAAAGCATTGGCCTCAGTGCTGCAAGCACTTACACAAGTGCTTAACTCTACATACACAAGTAGGTTGATATCAAAGGGACTATATATGGAAGCAGGCCCACAAAGAAAAATTTGGGACCCAGTACATCATGTTCCTTGGGACCCCACCCCTTCCCATTCACTTTATTTACACACGTTATAGATGTTTTGTGTGGGACTCAAATTCAAGGCCCCATTACAATTGTCTCCCCCTCACCCTTTCATCAGCCCTGTATGTGAGTATAATTTTATGCACATGTGTAACTGTTTTCAGGCGTGGGGCCAAAATGAATTTAGATTTCCTGATCTCTTTACAAGTATCCTCCTCTCTGTCCACTCACACCACCACAAAAATAATGCTTCCAACATTAATTCAGGGTGAAATTCAGCCTGTGCAGGTGGAAAGGCAAACAAGAATCATGTACCACGTAAGTCCTGTTTTGACTGGGACTTAAACCATGCTCAGGAGGGTAAATTTCACCCTTAGTTAACTTCACTATAGCCCAAAATAGATAAAATATTAAGGGCCTGATCCTGCAGCCCTTCCTCACATGTAAAACTCCAATTGAAAATCAGTATCGGCACGTTTATAATAATGCTACAAATATTCACTGGATAATTAAAATATAGGAAGAGATATTTTTTCCCCAAAATCATAAGAATAAATTGTTTTTTCCTGTGTTCTTATATTCCTCCTATCATATGAAAAACATGCTGTAGTAATAATGAATTAAGCCTTTCAACACCTCAGTGAAATTAGGGTTGCCAGCCCTCCAGGATTGGCCTGGAGTCTTCCGGAATCTCTCGGTGACTATTGAAAGTAATCTGGGAGATTTTAATAGGATATTTTAAGAAAATGACACTACTTCATGTAGAGAAAAAAATCTCCCGGAATAGCTTCAGTCAGAGTTGGCAACCCTAAGTGAAATAAGTACTCTGATTTCTATTTTACAAATGGGTAAATTGAGGCACAGATAAGCTATGTTACTTGTGCAAGTTTGTGATGGGAACAGAATGCAGGTGTCCTAGCAACCAGTTTTGTGCTTCACCACTGGATCACATTTCCTCCTTCCATCCTGTTTTAGAGCCTCCCAATTGAAGTTTAATGTAATTTTTCCATTGACTGCAGTGAATCAAGTCTTTAAGTGATAAACCAATGTCAAACTGTTTCTGAAACGTTTTTAAAAATCACTTAGAAATGTTCTGTTTTCCAATATGCAAAAGGAATATCTATTCCCAGCATTCTGTGACATTAAGCCATGTACAATATCATAGAACAAAAAGATCTGCTCTAAGCATTATTTTTTCGTATCTTCCCACCCCTCCCCGAAAACCTGAATCTGGTTTAAAATACCGTCATGACCAAACCATTTCTATAAACAGCAATGTAATTTTTGGAGCTTGTGCTTGCCATAGTAAATCACTAGATTGTCCTTCTCTAACACATTTGGCTAAATAAACTAATTGACTAAATCCACGGGCTGCTCATGCCCAAAATGACTAGTGGGGTACATGTAGCCAGCTGCCCTCTGCCTCCTCTGCAGGTTGGTCATATTTTCATTGGATAAACTTGGCCCCAGTAGTTCAAGGTGTCACAGGGAAGTGGGCTGGCTGGTGATCAGAGAAGTTGGAATCAAAATGGCTGCCCTCTTGTCTCTCTCACCTCCCCACTCCTCCTTCCAGACTGCAACGCTGTGACTAAACAGGCAGGGTGGGAAAAAATGTTTGTCACTCTGTCACTACTTCACTGATCTCACCTTGTTTCTCTCTTCAATCTAGCTCTTACCCTTCCACCTCTATTTTCTACACACACACCTTCACTAATTGACTCCAGTCCCCCTTCACTCAACCTTTCCAACCCCCTTCGCTCCCTCTCACCCACCCCTGCTAACTCCAAAACCCTATTGATCAGAATGAGAACCCCTCTTCTTCCTACCTAACTTCTCAGCTCAGAATCCCCACCTCACTTCTGAATTCTCTCCTACCCTGACACCCCACAGCCTAGAACACCTCCCTGTCCACACACTTACAACCCTCCAGGCTCAGAACAGGCATCTCCGCTCTCAACCCCCCTCTCTGCCTTCTAGCCACACAAAGTAAACAGAAGTGAAGGAGGTGGCTGCAGCTGACAGAGCACATATACAGATAATTCTATACTCTGAATTAACCTTAAGGAAAATGATCTGGGAGTTACAAAAGATAAATTGAACGAGTCAACAATGGGATGCAGTTTGAAAAAGACTATTATCATTCTGGAGTGTTTTAACAGGAGTGTTGTATGTAAGACATGGAAGGTAATTGTCCTGCTCTAACTCAGCACTGGAGAGGCCCCAGCTGAATTCTGCATCCAATTCTGGGCATCACAATTTAGGAAGGATGTGGACAAATCAGAAAGAGTCCAGAGGAGAGCAACAAAATGCTAAAAGGTTTAGAAAACCTGGCCTATGAGGAAAAGTTCTAAAAAACTGGACATATTTACTCTTGAGAAAAGAAGTTAGGGTTGGGGGGGAGTAGAGTCCTGATACATCTTTAAATAGGCTAAAGGCTGTTTTAAAGAGGACATATTGATCAATTGTTCTGCATGTTCACTGAACGTAGGACAAAAAGTAATAGGCTTAATCTGCAGCAAGAGAGATTTAGGTTAGATATCAGGAAAAGATTTCTAACTAGACAGGTAGTTCAGCTCTGGAATAGGCTTCCAAGGGAGATTGTGTCACCCCACCACTGTAGATTTTTAAGAACAGGTTGGACAATCACCTGTCAGGAATCATCTAGGTTTATTTGGTCCTGCCTCAGCACTGGAGACTAAACTTGACTTCTCAGGATCCCTTCCAGCCCTGCATTTTTATGATTCTGTGAGGAAAAAAGACTGAAATACTGAAAGTCCTTTTTAATTCCTTAAACCATGTATACAATAGGCTGTAACAAATGTGAATTAATTAATTCAATACCTTTTTTAGCCTCATTAATATTTTTGTCTTGAAAATAGGTGGATGTTGTACCATTTCTATTTTTATTACGTTCCAAAAATTGTAACATCTATTAATTTTAGACATTTCTATTCGTGTAAAAAAACCTAGTGCATTTCACTTACAAGAAACTCATATATGAGTAACTGACTTAGTATGGTCAGGTTGCATTGTTCATGTGATAATGGATCTTTTCTGAGATTCAATAATATGGGTAACATATTTATTCCAGCACATGCTAACATGTTGGCAGACTGCTAGTATACCCACAGGAAACATATATCTTAATTGCATTTATACCATTTTGGCAAGTGAGGAAGAAATTCAACATAAAAATAATTCAATATCCTTTATTAAAAACCATTTATCACAGTTTCCATAAAAATAGGTTTTTGTTTGTTTATGGTACTTTTTGGATATTCATTAAAACAGAGATTGTTAGTACATCTGCTAGGAATTGAATTTTATAAGGGGCCAAGTCTGCAAAGATCTAAGCATGTGAGTAACTTTACTCACCTGTGTATGGTCCCATTGAACTCTTTACAAGATCAGAGCTGGAGGGAGTACAATGAAAGGAATAGTTAATATTAGACCATTATATCTAACCAAGGATTTCACTTTAAACTGTTGCAATCAAAATGTATGTGCAGGTATTAATTAATGGGGATGTCTTGTGGTTTGTAAGAGCAAAAATGTATTTATTTACTTTTTAAATTTTCCAAAATGCTTCTCCTAAGCTGATACACTTGGACCCAAGATTCAATGTAGAGCAAATTCTATGAACCAGTTTATAAAACCCTAAAATTAAGTGGTCATACTAAAAGTCACATTATATACTTACATTTGGCACAGCTAAGAGGAAAAAGGAGCTAATGGGTATCTCTCTACCAGCTGGTAACCTTAGCTGATAAGTGGTGCTATAATTATTAGCAAAGTGGCCAGCAGTCTGTGGTTATATCCCTATGGTCAAAGCAACTGTAGTGTGTTTATCATGACTTTCCTAACGAGTGTGTGTTATAACTATACACAAGGCACACACATGCCAACCAGGAGTGTATCGGTCAAAACGAAATCAAGTCAAAATGAAATCAAGTTAGAGCTGCTGGACAAGCAATCTTGAGTTTTTAATACGTTTATTCCTGGTCCGTTCCACTGAAACAGTTAGTTTACACTCTTGTATCTTCTTCCTGCTGAGCAGATCTTATCCCAGAAAACTAAAGACCTCTTAATCTCTTTCAAAATCCATTTGTACTAAATAGCTTTGATCAATTTAGAAGGAAAACAAAAAAACAAAAACAAAAAATCCTGTTGCTATGTTGTGATTTCTGATTAGATGTGAAGGAAAGTAAGAGAAAAATAACAGCCTTCATCACCTTCTACACAAAACAAAGGGAACAGATATCAGGCTAGATTCTCTAGTGTGTTAAGTCTGCATTGGGCTGTTACTGTGGTGCAAAGCTGCCCGAATCCCAGAAGGTCTAGCCTCTGGAGGATTCCAGTCTGTAGGGAGATCCTTGAAGGTGCAGAGCTGCCATAGCAATGGCTATACCATGCACCCTCCCATCTACCAACACAGGGTGTGGCTGGGCCCATACACCCAGCTGATTTTCCCCCTATCCACCCAGCCGCCCACCCTGCTGCTGGAATCCTCGTTGTGACAAGGTTATAAATTGCAGAACCTATGATTAAATTATATTTATCATGCCACTTTGGCAGCCTCACCTAAGTTCTGACTATTGATTCATATTACTGTAAGAGCTGACATACCAGATCAGACCAGCAGTTCATCTTGTGCAGTGTCCTGTCTCCAACAATGGCCAACACCAGAGGCTTCAGAGGCAAAGCCATATTAAGGCAATCTGGGACCTATGCACACAATGACATGAGATCCTCCCATGGCCCCACCCCAAAGCTGGGGCCCTGCAGTCCACTTGGAATGGTATCAGCAGGGGCTTCCCTCCAAGAGAAGCAGGGGGGTGACAGCATGGCATTACCTTCTCCCAGTATTTTCCCTAGGAACTGGATTGTATCTCTTGGGATGAGTGAGCAAGGCCCACTCCACTCTTCTTCATCTGCTACAGACACAGCCCTGAGCTGCAATGGTGTTTGTGGGGGCCCCTAGAGCAGAGGATCACGGAACTAATGCCCTATTGAGGTGTGTGCGGAAGTTCACACCTCTCAGCTATCATTTCAGACTGTCTGAAGACTCAGACAGACTTCAATTTATTGGTTACATATTTGGGTCATATTTTCAAGTTTTACTCCTTAGCCATAAAAGCTAGAAATGTGCATTTTTTTTTTACATGAAAGCTGAGATTCTGATGTACTCACATGACTCCCTTAACGTGGCCCTGTTCAGAGGAAGGTGCGAGAAACCCCACAGTAGGCAGAGGTAATCTGTCCCTCGGAAGTCTCTAGTCACAACTAGAAAATGGCCTAAACCCTAAAAAAAAACGGTTTTATTTTATTTAAAATAAATAAATATTTTCTTTAATATTTTCTGTTATAACTCTGGATAGCCTTGTTAGCAATATAAATGTCCATGTCATCTTCTCCTGCCATTATTTCTGTTCCTAACTTCTGAGCGTAGTCCCCATTATTTTTTAATCCGCCTACCAGAGAAATGTTTCCTTCTTTACCTGAAATAAGGCATTGCCCTTCAAAATTACATTGGACTGGCAACTTTCAATCTTTACTGTTAGCAATAGCAGTGTCACAGCACTGTTCAGATGCTCCAACCAACACTGGGGCCACTTGGGCTAGGTTTTGTACATACACAGTGCCTGCCCCAAAGAACTTGCAATCTAAATAGAGAAGATTGTTACTGAGCGAGAAGAGAAATATAGGCACAGACAGGGTAAGTGATTTATACAAAGTCACCCAGCTCATCTCTGGTGGAGTTGAGAATAGAATCTAGGTTTCCTTACTTCCAGTCCAATTTCCCTTCTGCTAGATCATGCTGTCTTAAACAGTGACAGATTTAAGGTCGGATATCTATCAACTCTTCTCGACTGATATCAAGGTTCACAGCTCTCCACTATAATTTGCAGCATTTGCTTCTAGCCTATCAGATCTGAAAACCACAACATTTTAATGTATGGAAAGTTATTATAGGGAATTTTTAGATGTTTCTAACATTTTGTTAGTTATTTTTCTCCTATTTACCTAAAATAGGATAAGTAATTGTTTTAAAAAAAAACCCTCTCTAAAATGTTTCTAAAATAGCTTTTCTGTAAAATATATATGGATTGCACAATACTTGGTGATGTCGTGTAGTCTAAATGTTTTACTGGCATTTGTGTTTGGGGTGATCAGCTAAAATCACATGAGCAATGCAGCCATCCCAGACTCATCACTATGAAACCTTTATATTAGAGCTGGTCAGAAATTGTCCAATGGAATGTGCTCATAGGGACCTGAGAACATCAAAACCCTTGCTCCTAAGTTCCGAGGCTGCTCAGCAGCTTGCCAGATGGGCTGAGGAGCCTGGAAGTCCTGGGAGCACTGACTCCCCAGCTCCTAGACTCATGGTTCCTGTAATATAAATATTGTACTTACATTTCAGTGTATAGCATATAGAGCAGTATAAACAAGTCATTGTCTGTATGAAATTTTAGTTTGTACTGACTTCACTGGTGCTTTTTATGTAGCCTGTTGTCAAACTAGGCAATTATCTAGATGAGTTGATGTACCCTGGAAAACTTCTGAGTACCACCATGGGTACACGAACCCCTGGTTGAGAAGCACTGGTCTAGGAGACCTCACAGCTTCTAGAGCTATGGTGCTGGACCAGGAAGACTGCCCCAGAGTCACAGATCCCATGGCTTTGCCCTTCACCGAGAATTTGGAACATTTTGGTTTCCATTCCAAATCAGAACGAAACCACACTTTGAAATATGGAAATTCTCCACAAAACAGCATTACCTTTCTGCACATAACCTTGCTTTCAGCACTCTCTAGTGTACTCCATAGACAGAGAGATATGACCAATTCTGATATCTCTTTGCTCATGTTGAGTAACTTCTACTCCTCAGGCATGAGGCTTGCAGATGAGGCCTAAATTATATAAAACCCTTCAGAATGACAGGTGCTATATATTTGTTACATTTTGATTTGGGGGCTAATTTCAAATATATATATATATATATATATATATATATATATATATATATATATATATATATATAAAAAATAGCACAAATTTCCAGTATAAAACCTAAATCTTTCAGGTTAGATCCTGCTCCTTTACATCAGCTGTGAGGGCTGAAGCTGCATAAATGGTCCCTGTTATCTGGCTGGGGGAGGATTTTCCCAAGCACAGGGATGTAAAAAACAGCCATTGGGCTGCCTCCCAAGGAACCCTTTGCAAGCCCTTGCACAGGGGATGGAGCCTGGGGCAGGAATGGCATGGCAGGGATAAGGCCATGGCACAGAGCTCTGCAGAGATTCCAGATAGTCCAGGGAGGCTGATGTAACTATCTGAGTTACATCAGCCCCCAGTGCTGTCTAATTTATGCCATGGGCCTCTCTAGCCCCCAGAACAGCCCTGGATTGGGAGGGTGCCAAGGTTGCAAAAAGCCATCTTTACCCCTCCCCCCATCGCCCTTGGCTACAAGTCCAGTACCATGCCTCTTAGAAGCACAGCACAAAATCTGACCGTCTCTTGGATGTGTTTTTGCTTTAATCTCTTTTTTTTTTTATCTCAGTGACAAGAGAGAGAAAATGTTCTGGTCTTATGGAATTATTTAAATTCCAGGTAATACTATGTTATGCTAACTTTACTATACATTCTGTCACAGTTATTAGAAACCATTGTGATAGCTGCACCTCTTCTGGTGTTAAGAAATCTAGCCCTGTGTTTTATTAGTAACAAAGTGATCTGTTCTCTTTTATCACAAGAATATGAATTTAGAAATGTATAAATTCTGAATTGATGTTGGCAGTGAAGGAGGGAGGATCCTTATGTTGGCATGGGTAAGGAGGTAGCCCCTATTGTGTGGAGTCTGGCATCTGCCTTCCAATGAAAGTTTATTAAGAAGGGTGTGTCATGTTGTCTGGAGTGCCTACCTTGGGGCAGACTGTGAGAAAACAGGGCAACCCAAACTAGTGATGTGTTCTATAACTAGATTTCACCAAGCCAGTAACAAATGAGAATTCCTGTCTTACCATGGAGTCTTAGACAGTCCCCTTAGACTCTCCAGTCTATCTTGCTACCCAGACAAACCAGACTTTGTGATAAAAAGTCACTTGCACCAAAAATCACACCACATCAGGTTACTCCCTGTCGCAAGACACAGTCACTTACCCCAATCAATTGGTATCCTCGGTCTTACACCAAAGACAACGTTGGTAGCCAATTCTATAGTAAACAAACGAAAGGTTTATTAGCTAAGAAAAAGAAATGAGAGTTATTGAGAGGCTAAAGCAGGTGAGTCACAGTTTGTAATTCCAAATGGTGACAGTGACATAATAAACAGCCAGTTTTGCAAAAGTCTTTTCAGGGTACCCAGATTATCTCAGAGGCTCTCCACTTTGCACCTGATACCCTCCTCTATATGAGAGATGAGATGAAGGATCTTTCCCTGAATCCATACTCACAGAAAGCAAATGGACTGTGTCACTACCCACCTGGGCTTTTCCTTGGAGGTCAGAGAGTGAGGAATGCATTTAGAGTCTGTGACCTCTGATCATCACACACAATGACTACTTCCTTTGAAATTAGCACTTTTCTGTTAAAGTTCTTCATTTGCATTCCACAAGGCGTCTTTCTCATTTGATGGGTTATTTAGTTACAGGAGCATACACAATGTAAATGTTTGGGATACAGATAAGTGAAAACAATGTGTGTAACATACCACTAGTTTTCATGAAGTTTGAACACCAAATACACTCTTCAACATTTAACAATCACTTTGATCTATACTAATACACAAGTGCATTGGCCTGGCTTCCAACTATGCATTTGTAAGCATTCAGTGAGGCCTGGGGCTTTGGCATGAGCTGGCACCTAGACTGCCACAGTCACAGAGTGAGTTTGGGGTAAGGATGTGTGAACTGACAAATATATTTTCCCAAAAGCATGAATATTTCTGCTCTTCTTTCACTCTAATTTCATCACTTCTTCTGTCAGCTCTGCTTTGTTGCTGGCCAAACAGTTCTGTCAGAATGTAATTTTTACCCATCCCTGCCACTCTCCTCCCGTGATTCTAAGCTTTCCCCTAGACACAAAGCAGCACCCAAAACAGGCCCTGACAAACCCCCTGTGACAGGTTGGATCCCCCCTTTAAGGGTGCCACCTGATGTGCTGGGGTCTCACTGAGCCCTACCTGTGCTAGGATCTGAAGCCTTCTCTAGCGCACACACACAGGTGAGGCCACACCCAAGCTCACACACACAAGTAAGGCCACACCCAGCTGCAGACACAGACTGAAATCAGCTCTGTGTGGGAGGACTTAGCTAGAGGAATGGCCAGCACTCACATCTCTTTTAGGGTATAAATCCAAAATAATATTGTCTTGCGCTGTATAGAGAGATCTGCACAGTGCAAGCTCATAAAGACTCACCCCCTCCCTCAATGTAGAGGGGGGTATGCACAGCTTTTTGCCCCTCCTCCCTGATATGAATTGCACAAACTGGATGAAGGAACAAAATGGACACCGTGTAGAGTGAAGCACGTGGGCTTATTATGCACAGAGCTAGCGGAATGTCACTTTGCTTATTAGGCTCAGAGACACTGCCAAGCAATTGATTACAATAGATTATATAGGTTATCCATGGGCATAGGGAAGCGACGGCGTGGGAGGTCCTGAACCCCTGGATAGGTTTTAGCAGCAAGATATGATAAGCACAATAAACCAATAGTCTAAAAGATTACATAATGGCTCTACCCAAGGTTTCAGGTTAACATACAACATACTGTTAGTACACAAACAACAAGGATCTTGCATCTGAAGAAGCAGATTTTTACCCACGAAAGCTTATGCCCAAATAAATCTGTTAGTCTTTAAGGTGCCACCAGACTCCTTGTTATTTTTGTGGATACAGACTAACACAGCTACCCCCTGATACTTGTTAGTACACAGGTGTTTTCCCTAAAACAATGTATAAAGTGTATAATTATAAAATATATATGTTGAATTCTGATTGGGGTCCATAGGAATGAGGCAGTTCTCCCAGTTGTCCAGCAGGTACATTCCTGGGGGTTAAAGCAAAAAGACATTGAAAAGTACATGGCAATAGAAATTCTTTTCAGGGTGCCCCATTGTGTTCCTAAAAGCTAACATTGGCATCGGGGGTGGGGGGTGCATCTGTGGAAGGGAGGATGTCATTTCTCATACTGACAAGTTTGGGCCTCTCCATGAACCCTAGGCTGGTATGTGGGGAGGGTATTTGCTATCTTCTTCCTGCACGAAAGTGGACATGGAGGCCCCTTTCAATACTTTGGTATGTCTGTAACTTCTGATAAGAACACCAATTACGGCTCTTCATCTGGAGTTCTGCTGACTATGCTTATCTTAGCAAAAAACAAGGTTGTCTCTTGTTTATTCATCTTCTCTTAGCCAATATTGTTCAGGGTGGACTAGGCCCCCCGCTCAAACCAAGCTTTGGACTTTGGGCTTATGTGAACAGTTGCTGACAGAGCCTGTGGTCAGGATTTTACATACACAGGAAATGGATTTTGGCCCTTCACTGGGTTTTGAAATAAACAAGAAATAAGTTTATTAACTACAAAAGGTAAATTTTAAGTGATGATAAGGGATAGCAAACAGAACAAAGCAGATTACTGAGCAAATAAAACAAAACATGCAAACTAAGCTTAATACATTCAAAAAACAGGTTACAAAATGTAATTTCTCACCCTAAGTGTAGAGTTTCTGTTGCTTAGAGTTCCAGTTATTTCTCTTTACAGACTGGATCCCTGTCTCAGCCTGGACTCAGCCGCTGCCTTTCCACTCAGGTGTTTTTAGCAATCTTCCTTCTTGGATGGGGAGGCAATGGAGAAGAGCCTTGATTCCCTTATTACCCAGCCTTAAATATAATTTACATAAGGCAGGAATCTTTTGTTTCCCAGTCTGACCTCCTCACCCCCTCTTAATGGAAAAACACTGAAAGCCTAAGATGGGGATCTAGTACCATGTGACTTGATCACCTGACCCTGTAGTGTCAAAGCAGCAACCCTGGGAGCTTCTCAGGAAGACGGGAGATTACTATCTTCCAAGTCTTATTGTTCTTCCTAATGGCCCACTGAGGCTGATTGCCTACTGTCTGGTGGGCGTTCCCCCAAGTACACACACAGTTGTAATTGTAACATAGTCAATATTCCTAACTTCAGATACAGACATGATACATGTATACAAATTGGATAAACACATTCAGTAGATCATAACCTTTTCAATGATAGCTCACATGACCCATCTTGCATGAAACATATCTTAGTTATGCCATAGTCATATCAGAACAATATTTCTATGAAAAATATGAGGTGTAAATCACACCCCTTTCCTCCAAAAAAGAAGCCCAGGGAATATTCCCCTTAATTTTACAGCTCTCCTGGGGTTTCTCCCAGTGGCCTGCAATTTCCTATTTCCATTGCAGCTAGAGGTGTGAACATGTGGCGTGCCAAATACATGAGTAGCAAATGCGATGTCCCTGTGGGACACAATGTAAAATTGATAGGGACAGGCCCCCAAAACAAGGACACTCATGTTTTTCATAGATACTCTGTCGGGGGGGGGGGGGGGAATTCCCTTGAGTCATAAAACTTCACATTGTCTTTGCAACCTGAATTTCTGTAATCATCCTTTATTTTAAAAACAACAATGCTATAGTATTCTACAGTAATGGTCTGAAACACAGCAGCTTACAATAATTTTCCTGCAGAACGTGGATATCAGATGTTTTTCCTTACTAGAAAGGAGCTCTGAATCCATGAACATTATTGGTTTTATCCACCAGGTATGAACTGCATGTAAGACATTGAAACACTTACACCTCATCTGACACAAATCAATTCCTAGAGTTAGACAACAGTTATGACCAGTCTTCTGGGGTGACCTTTAGGAATGAGATTCTGTCACTCTTACATTGAACGGTTAGCCCCATTGGGTAAGGATGGCAGAATCAAGCCCTTGGTGAATAGGTAACTGCACTGATCTCCCCTCAAGTGGAGTATGCTGTTGATTTTTATGTAACATCCTGGGCCAGATTCTCTACTGTGTAAATTGGCATAACTTCGCTGGCCTCAAGGAAGCTGCCATTTTACAGCAACTGAGGACCTGGCCTCCTTCTGTTCTAGCCCTTCTGAAGGAATTTAAGATCGGGCATTTGAAGAAGGCAAGAAACTTATTGAAGAATTGTTTTGATCACACACAAGCAACCTGTGGGGAAACCAAACAACCACTGCATATTGTTTCTCAGTACAGATTTTAAAAATGAGTTTTGAGTAGCTCAATGCCTGTTTTTTTCTTTGCTTGCTTTCTTTGCTTTTTTCTTCCCTATGTCGTTAATACTTTTGATTCCATAAGTCATCCCGCTATGAAGATGACCATCAGATGATATTAGCAGTTGCTGTGGAAGTGTGATATTTTCTCCTACTAGTGATAGTTTGAGAATTGTTTGCATTTGTAGTCCTTAATTTTATGGCATATGAGAAATCATCTCTGTATTTTAATGGGACAGTTTATTTTTTATATTTGAGGTTTAATCTAAAAATCAAAGTAGGAGCAATGCAAAAATTAAAAAAATTCAAACTAGAAGCAGTATCTACTGCTTTTGTGTTTGAGAGCAGAGGAGTGAAAGTGTCCTGGTTTCTGGAATTCCAAGAAACGAAAGGGCTTGCTGTATTGCTGAACAGATTTATGGACAAAATGCTGAGGTCTGTGCACCAGATAGTCCAGCAGACTTCAATGTTTTCCAAGTGCCATCCTATTCATGGGGTGATCATTGATGTGATGAGTGGAGGCCTGCTGTTGCTAGAGCAATAAAGGCTTCAAAAGAGTCGCAGAAGAAGACTGTGGATTGTGTGCTGTACAAGTGTACAAAGCAGATAAGGGAGACTGGATTGCTTTAGACAATGTTTCACAATGGTACACATAGCTTCAAAGACTGAAGGTGCCTCCTCAAAAGGCTATGGACCAAAGGGTTTGATTCTGAATGAAAATATGCTGGAGCAGACCAAAAAGGCACCTTAGCTTCTGTATGTCCAATGGGGTTTCCAAGAATGGTACTGACTCCAGAGAAGTGCCTTTAAAGAAGTTCACAAATACAGGGGAGGTGCTGGGAGAGTGATTTCCCTTGTAAAGAATTTTATCATCTCAGTGCAGGTTGCTCCAACTGTATTACATTATGCTGGAATGACTTCTTTGAATGAGTCAGGATTTCGTAGTTAACTAGGGAAATGCTTGCATGTGTTCTTACAATTGTTACTTATAAGCAGTGTGAATAGGTTTGCTCTTAAATTCTGTGGACATGCTTGAATAATGCATTCCATTCTCTCTCAAACATTAAAGCAGAAATATTTTTTCATTGGTTTGTATGCATACAGGGAAATTGATGTTTACCTACATTTACTGATTAAAAACTGAATCCTCCCAAACCTAAATATAAGCCTAGCAAAATGGTACCTACAATGGTATTTACTAATGCATCAGCAATAATGGGTAGTTACAAAAATACCTGGCAATAAATTGGGTGGCAAAGAGCTCATCCCCTTCTCACAGTTTTCAGTTTAGTCCCATAGTCTCTGTGTCACACGCTTCCTGGTGTTTTCTGTGGATTTACTATTATCAGATGGTAGGGTTTTTTCCTTACTTTCACCCTTTCTTATGCTCCTATGACCATGTTGCACTGAAGGTTTCATTGCACACATCAATGCTTGTGGGCTATGCCTTGTTTAGAGTGGGTTAACCCTTCCCCATGTTTCTTGTTTACTCCCTTCACAAAAATGACATTATGATTGGTCTAATTATCACAGGGAGAAGGACATGTAGGAAGGCTCATTATCTGCGGACACTTTTGATCAGCATAGTATGAAGAGTTAAGCCTCAGGTTTCTTCTGCCTGTGTTATATTTAACACAGTGGAAATCATTTATAACGGACACTTCACTATGTTTTCGTGGGTGGTATGTGCATGATCCTGAAAACGATCTGAAATGCTCATTAGTTGATGTGTTCTTCAGTGTAAGTCAAGAAGTTTATTAAGATCTAGATTCCTCTCCTCTAAATTCAAACCAGCTGAGCAGGATGGAACAACGACATTCTGGCTTAATCTAGAAATCCACCCACATATCTTTCCCCAGCAGGATATTGATGGACAATTAGGAATAGGCCCAAGCCATGGAATTAGATCTTGATTTAAACCCAAACTTCCACAAATTGTGTCAAAGCCAGCATTCAAGTTTAGGACTATCACTTGTGATCCACCCCACCCCACCCCACCCCCCAAAAAATGAGGCAATGACAGGCAAATTAAAAGCACTGCAACATTTGAACAAACTTTTATTGGCTGAACCTATTCCAAAAGCAGGACACTTCTGGGAACTGGCTTTCCAAATTGACTCTTTCCTAGATGTCACATGTACCACAGTCATTTTTCTCCTGTCAGTGATTGCTATATTTTGGTACTGGAAAAAGGAGTTTGTGTTCAAGGCTTTACCCCCAGGAATCCTGAAAAGCTTGCAAAAATATTTCTGGCCAGCAATCTGGATGTCCCTGGAGAGGTTCCTGTTCTGCAAGAACACAAGAGTTGAGCTGTTTGGATGAGGCCTTCTTTCACCTCATCTTTTTCTAATGATTCTTTCTGCTGCACCCACATAACTCCCTTTCTCTTGTGATATTCACAATGGAAAAGCTGACATCCTGGGTGCCTACAACTCTGCCTCTAAAGACTCAATGCAGGAAACACTCTTTGTTCAGGATAGCACATAAGCACATGCTTAACTTGAGGCACACACTTGACTCCCATTGACATCAAGGAGACTTAAGCCGATGATTAAAGTTCAGCACATGCTTATGTGCTGTCCTGAATAGAGGTGGATTTAAAAATATGTTGAAGTATTTTCCTGAGTTGAGATCGAAGTCATCTCTGCAGTTTTCTAAGCCCTCTGGTATGAGCTCATTCTCTATCATATGGGGCCATACTTTGCCTTGACATGCAGTTTATGTGTTCACTGGTTTTGCCTGGGGTAGAATTTGTCTTATGGGGCCTATTGACTTCAATGGAGTTACATCAGGGATGATTTTGGTACACTGTGGTATATTGTTCCTCTCCTGATTCCTTTGGCTAGAACTTCTGAAATGTAACATTAAAAACTTTGGCAAAGAGTCCTGTGGCACCTTATAGACGAACAGACCTATTGGGGCATAAGCTTTCGTGGGTGAAAACCCACTTCGTCGGATGCATGTAGTGGAAATTTCCAAAGGCAGGTATAAATATGCAAGCAAGAATCAGGCTAGGGTTAATGAGGTAAGTTCAGTCAGGGAGGATGAGGCCCTCTTCTAGCCGTTGAGGTGTGAACACCAAGGGAGGAGAAACTGCTTTTGTGGTTGGCTAGCCATTTACAGTCTTTGTTTAATCCTGAGCTGATGGTGTCAAATTTGCAAATGAACTGAAGCTTAGCAGTTTCTCTTTGAAGTCTGGTCATAACGTTTTTTTGCTGCAGGATGGCTACCTTTCAATCTGCTGTTGTGTGTCCAGGGAGGTTGAAGTGTTCTCCTACAGGTTTTTGTATATTGCCATTCCTAATATCTGATTTGTGTCCATTTATCCTTTTACGTAGGGACTGTCCAGTTTGGCCAATGTACATAGCAGAGGGGCATTGCTGGCACATGATGGCGTATATTACATTGGTGGACATGCAGGTGAATGAACCGGTGATGGTGTGGCTGATCTGGTTAGGTCCTGTGATGGTGTCACCGGTATGTGACATGTGGGCAGATGTGTGGCATCTAGATATGTGGGCAGAGTTGGCATCGAGGTTTGTTTCATGGATTGGTTCCTGAGTTAGAGTTACTATGGTGTGGTATGTAGTTGCTGGTGAGAATATGCTTCAGGTTGGAGGGTTGTCTGTAGGCGAGGACTGGCCTGCCTCCCAAAGCCTGTGAAAGTGAGGGATTGTTGTCCAGGATGCGTTGAAGATCACCGATGATGCGTTGGAGAGGTTTTAGCTGAGGACTGTATGTGATGGCCAGTGGAGTTCTGTTGGTTTCTTTCTTGGGCTTGTCTTGCAGCAGGAGGCTTCTGGGTACACATCTGGCTCTGTTGATCTGTTTCCTTATTTCCTCATGTGGGTATCGTAGTTTTGAGAATGCTTAGTGAAGATCTTGTAGGTGTTGGTCTCTGTCTGAGGGGTTGGAGCAAATGCAGCTGTACCTCAGCGCTTGGCTGTAGACAATGGATCATGTGGTGTGTCCGGGATGGAAGCTGGAGGCATGAAGGTAGGCATAGTGGGTGGTGTTAATGTGTAGTCACTTATTTGCACCGTGGTGTCTAGGAAGTGGACCTCCCATGTAGATTGGTCCAGGCTGAGGTTGATGGTGAGGTGGAAGCTATTGAAATCATGGTGGAATTCTTCCAGGGTTTCCTTCCCATGGGTCCAGATGATGAAGATGTCATCAATGTAGCATAGGTAGAGAAGGGGCGTGAGTGGACGAGAGCTGAGGAAGCGTTGTTCCAGGTCAACCATAAAAATGTTGGCATATTGTAGGGCCATTCGGGTGCCCATAGCGGTGCCACTGGTCTGGAGTTATATATTTTCACCAAATTTGAAATAATTGTGCGTGAGGATAAAGTCACAAAGCTCAGCAAACAGGTGTGCTGTGGCATCATCAGGGATACTGTTCCTGACAGCTTGTATTCCATCTGTGTGTGGGATGTTCGTGTAGAGAGCCTCTACATCCATGGTGCCTAGGATGGTGTTTTCTGGAAGATCACCAATGCATTGTAGTTTTCTCAGGAAATCAGTGGTGTCACGGAGATAGCTGGGAGTGCTAGTTGCATAGGGTCTGAGTAGAGAGTCCACATGTCCGGACAGTCCCTCAATGAGAGTGCCAATGCCCAAGATGATGGGGCATCCAGGATTTCCAGGTTTGTGGATCTTGGGTAGTAGATAGAATAACCCTGGTCAGGGCTCTAAGGGTATGTTGATTTGTTCCTGTGTTAGTGTAGGGAGTGTCCTGAGTAGATGGTGTAGTTTCTTAGTGTATTCCTCAGTGGGATCTGAGGAAAGTGGCCTGTAGAATTTGGTATTGAAGAATTGTCTGGCAGCCTCCTTTGGTAGTCACCCACAAAAGCTTATGCTCCAATACGTCTGTTAGTCTATAAGGTGCCACAGGAGTCTTTGCCGCTTTTACAGATCCAGACTAACACAGCTACCCCTCTGATATTAAAAACTTTACTTATCATTGTCATCGCCATCTAATTTAATTCTCTGAGCTGCTTCACCTCACCCTTAATTCTATTTTAAATATCCTTAATTGAAAATACAATCGATTTTCAGAACATACATATACACATTTTAATTCTTTTTTACCTCCTCCTCTTGGGTTCTCCTTTTTCCCCATCCCTTCATCTCCCCTGCTGCTCATTTCCATCAGCAGTCTCACACAGAGGAGCCGTTGTTTAGTACCAAACTGTTTTATGGGTAAAAGCATGTTTCTGCTAACTATAGAGAACTGGAATTGTACTCTCTAGTTCCTTATACAAAATTCCCTTTTCCTGTTTTCTTTCAAACAAACAGGGAAAAAGCCCTTCAGTTGAGAATGTGATGAACTATTTTAAAAGGATTTGAGTTATCTTTCTGTTTCAGACCCTTTGCAGAAGCCACTGAGGCTAAAGTGTTCACTACACTTCAGGTGACCCCGGGACCTAAGATCCATTTCAAATCAGACACTGTTTTAGTCATGGTAAACAATCTATATACTCTCTGCTTTAGTTGTCTTTGACAGTTCGTACTGACCTCACAAGAAGCCAAGTCCTGCACACCTTTCTCCCTAGCATAGTCCCAGACTTAATGAGACTATTTACTGGACTACGGCAAGAAGGATTTGACCTAGGATTTTTTACATATGCTATCACAGGACTTCCATGATAGAAGAGAAGAACAAGCTGGTCTATGTTTAGCATAGTCTATGCTGGTCTATGTTTATTCGTTGTTAGCCTTATGTGGATTTTCTCTAACTTCCTCTCCTTACAAAGAGCTTTAGTTAAGCAGCTCGGAGATTTTACTTAGGGATAAAGAAGCTTACTCACTAAAGATACCAGGCTAACGCAGTGGACCCATAAAGGGGAAAATCTGGTTCCCAGCAACTAGACAGCATAACTAGTCTGGGCACTGGAGGTCTCTATGGGAATAAAGGAAGGAATCCTTCTTTATAAACCTGGAGTTGCTTCACTGTCATCTCTGTAGCCCTGAGGCTGCAGCCTCCGTGCTCCATGCCAGTTGGCAATGGATCCACGTAGTGGTGAATCAAGCAGCTCTACCTCCACGTAGACCCATGATATCCAAGATGCTTATTCCCTGCACAGCCTTCTCAAAGTCTTCCCTTTCCCCACCAGACAGTAGAATGACTCTGATTCTGATGCATGCGAGTCCCTCCATCCCCATTGGAAAGGATGAAGAATTTGTCCTAAAATGGATAATCATGTGGTTTTAAAGTCTGATGAGGTATTTGTACTGGATTTGACAGTGCTTGACATATGGTTAGGCATGTATTCTGTGTGTTCTTGTACAGAAACACACATGCACAAGTCATGGGCCAAATCCATCTCTAGTCTAAGCAAGTTCATTGACTGCAGGTCATGGGGTAGTGTCCATTCCCTGAGTGGATGACTGAAACTTTTAAAACTGGAGAATAGTGCAAGAAAGAATAATATCCTTCCAGTCTGAATTTTTCAGATGAATAGTCATTTGTACTTATGTAACATGAGAAATATTTATTATATTATTTCTATTACAATAGTGCCAAGGAGCCAATTGTGAATGGGGTCCAGTGTGCTAGGCACTGTACAAACAGAGAATAGGAGAGATTCCCTGCCCTGAAGAACTAAATATCTAAAGAGCTATATATTGCTAGAATAGGAATGAACTTTTAGAGTGGAATCTCTTTATATAAAGAGTTAACAATGACCCCAAGATTTGGAGCTAGGACTTCTGAGCTATGATCACTACTTGTTGACTTTTTGTCTTTGTGACTGGCCAAGACACTTAACCATTCCACCTCATTTTGCTTATAAAGTGGGAATAATAATACCCATGTGCCTCAAAAGAGTGTTGTGAGGATCAATTGGTTACTGAGTGTTAGGTGCTTTGAAAATGAAAAGGGCTGTATTAGTGTGAAGTATTATTATGGCTGTTAACAGGCCTAAAGGAGTGCAATGATTCATCTTTGTGCGGTGAAATTTTTAAACAGTGCAATGACATCTTAAAAATCTATATGCTGAGGCCTATGGGTTTGTTTTTTTTTAAGTACATCTAAGTTGTATGTGCAAAACATACAATTACATTGGCCTCGTGGGTAAGTTATACATGGAATTACAGTAGAAACAAACTGCACACTTAGTTACCCATTTTGTGTGCTCAGCTTAGGCACACATTTCTGAAAATGTAACCCTCTCATTAAACAACTCTCAGAGGTGCTTCATTGCTTTGTGATATTGAATCAAATTCAATCTTAGTGTAACTCCATTTGTGTCATTCAAGTTTTTCCAGGAATTAATTTGTCCTGTTATTTCTAGGGTAGTTGGAAGTAGACCTTGTCAGATTGCATGAAGAAAAGGAGAGTATCATTCATTTATAGGAAGAAGATGGAGTAACATTTTAATTGGCTTGTTTTACTGAAGTATAGCATTAAAAAAGACTGTCTAGTGAACTTAAGGCAAAACATTGATCTATATGGTTAACTTGGTTAGAAATTGTAACTGACACTAGTGTTCTTGTCTACTGTCCACATTGATCAGACTTAGCATCTTCCATGTTTCTGATTAAGTGGGTTTTACTTTTCACATCTGTCCCCATGCTGCAGGAGGAACAGACACTTGGTCGGGACACAGTGTGCTAAATTCAATAAAGCCAGTGGCATCACTCCAAGAATGAATGTTGCCTAAATGTCCAGTTCCTCTATTCTGTGTTGCCAACTCTCACAATTTTACCGTGACTCTCACAATATTTTGCATTTTTCTTAAAGCTCCAGCTCCTGATGGTTACATAAGAATCTCAGCTTTGAGGGCTCAGAGAGTGTTAAAATACATTTCTAGCACTCGTGGTTGCAAACTGAAGTTAGAAAATGTGACTCAAGTGCACCCTAAAGTCTCAGAATTCAGGAGGCAAATAAAATAGCCTTCACATTTATTATGTTTTTAAAATGTCATGATTTTTAAACCAATCTAATGATTTTTGAATATTTGGGTTTGTCAGTGCTGATGACAGAAAATGTGTAATTATTCTGTAGCAGTGGAGTGTTGTCAAGAGAGTCTCCCCTGCACTCCCAAACCAGAGTAGCAACTTAGATAAATGTGTGGGATTGAAAATAGGTTTGAGATGAGAACTTCTGAGTTGTGACTAGCTGCTTCCCTATCTAGTAGAGTAATAGATAATATACTTGTTAAGATGAAACTGAACTGCTGACATTGTGTCAGACCATCTAAAATGTGCATGAAAAGACTTTTTCATTGGACCACCTTCTGTTGGTGAGAGAGACAAGCTTCTGAGCAACACAGCGCTCTTCCCCCAGTCTGGGAAAGGTACTCAGAGTTTCGCAGCTAAATACAAGGTTGAACAGATAGATTAGCATAAAAGTAGTTAGCACATATTCTAAGGTGGGGTAGTCAATAGGCAGCCCATGGGCCAAATACAGACCGCCAGACGCTTTTGAATGCTTTTATCATTATTGTTATTTTTATATTATTGTCTCTGGAGTCTGGACCGTGACCAAAAATTTGGACCTTGACAAAAAATAATTACCTCTGTTCTAAGGGACCATTCAAGGTGAAGTGACTTTGATTTAGCTGTGACACTATGAGTTTAATTGCATTGTGCAGTAAAGCAAGATACAAGGTTTCAGTATACAGTAGAGCTGAGCAAAATTTTTTGGATGAATAGTTTATTCATCAAAAAATGCAGGTTCAGGTTGACCAAAACTATTTGTGAATTCATGTTGAGTTAGTCAAATAGTGTCAACCAAACCAAAAACATTGAAACCTTGTGGTAATGTCAAAACAAAACATTAGGCATTTTGACAAAAGGAAAGGAAAAATAGATTTACAAAAGAGGAGGAGATGGTGCAGCAGCCATATCCCTTATAGGCTTCATCCCAGTGGTGAGGGCACTCATCTGAAATGTGGAAGACCCAGGTTCATGCCCCATCTCTGTCTCATGTGGAAATATGATTTGAACTTACATCTGCCACATTGCAAAGGACTGCCCTAACCACTTGGTTATGGGAGATTCTGGTGTGGTGTTGTTTCTATCTCTCCTCTTGAAGCTGTTTTGTTTTTTATAAATAATTATATAGTCATTGGAGCAGGGACTTGAACTTGGGTCTACGGTATGCGTATCCTAACTACAAGGATGTAGCATCATTCTCGCTGTCTTTCTCTGGCCTGGTGACTACTCACTGTCATTCACAGTGGCAAGTCATAGTCATTCACCATGACAATGAATGGTCATTGGGCCGGGGATGAACACAAAATACTTGGTTCCCCACTGCCTTGTACCTTTTGTCAGTAATTTACACCTGCATGAAGTGGGTGTAAAATCTATCTATGTATCAATCTTAGGGGTTTATACTGCCACCTATCACTTCAGGCACCTTCCATGTAAAAACAAAAGCAATAGCAAAGACTCTAGTGGATTTCATGGGGTCTCTGAGTAAATGCTTTGCCTGGGGTAAGATTTGTTGTTGTTAATTCTTTTTTTTTTTTATTCACTTCTCTTTCTTGCTTAGTAGGGATTTATTGGGTGGAAGAGGGTGGAAGTGGCATGAGTGTCATTCTCAAGGTGGGGAAAGGCTTTTGTAAAGAGGGAAGTATTGCAGTGTTTCTTAAAGATAATCAGACTGTAGAATAGATTCACCTGATCTTCTCTGGAAGTTTGTTGCACAGCCAGCTCCCTCAACTGAAAATGCTACCAGCTCAGAATGAACAAAACAGCAATGTGAGTGGTGAGGTTATGCATCCACCTTATTCCCAGTAATTCCACTTTTTTGTTGCATTTTGTTTTTTATGATTTTCAGTCATTCATTAGCTAACTTCTCAGCAGGGGATGAAGATACATGATGGCTTATAAACTTTCAGAATGGTGCAGTTTAAGGAAAGATTTGGAGGAGAGAGTTCTCCAGCTGGATCTAGTAAGAAGAGACTGTTTCAGGTGAGAAGAAAGCCTGGAGATGAAAATGAAGAAAAGACATGAGGGAACTGATTTTTACCTATGGGTTTGTACAGCACCTACTACAACGGGGCTCCAGTCCTTGTCTGGGGCACTACTGCAGTACAAATAATAATAATAATTAATGACAATAATAAGTAGGAGCTAGGGCCTTGAATTCAAAGCTAAAGAGCTTATTATTATTATTATTATTTTATTATTATAATATACTATTGTTATTTATTAGTATAAATTTGATTTGAGAACTTTGGGGGAATCCCATGAAAGGGTCTGGAGAAAGAAAGGGACAAATTAAATTAAGCAGGGTGGTCTATGAATCAGTAAAATGTAATCCATTAGTCAGATCAAATAGATAAAAGTCAATCAATGAAGTAAATCCAGGAACAGATAAAATAGTATAACCCATTAGCTGAAAGCATTTGGAAATAAATGGCCAGCAATCAATCAGTTGAAATAAACAAGGCCTCAAACAGTCAAATGGGGCAACATATGAAGTAGTCCAAGCATAGTGGTACCATCAGTGGAAGGGCGGAAGTGACAGCTTTCTCTTTTACACCAGGCCTGTTGGCAGGACAGCACCTTCAGTTGTGTCTGAACCAAAGTACTGGCTCAGATCCACCACTCCTCCTGGCCAAACTATGAAGAAGTTCAAATCCAAATCTGTATTTTTGCTCCAGGCCTTTCACTGTAATGGGACAAACCAAAGCCCAGATTCTAAATGTTCCTGACCCATCTGTGGAAAGGCCAAATGTTTCTGTGGTATATTTATTTGTGTTTATAAGTAGCTCCATGTTATAGAGTAATATGGCTATGTTCTGTGTGACATTTTCCATTGTATTATATAGTAGAGAAGGGCCTGATCCAAAACCTAAGATTCACACACTTCCTTTGGAGAAGTGTGGATCTGGATCTGACTTTCATGACTAATCCCTATTTGTATAAATGCCTGAATCAACCCCTTTGGATTGGAACAGCCCTAACTCTGGAGAAGGGCTTACGTGGATCCAGATCTGCATCTGAATTTTACAGCTAGGACTTATCTCTAGATTATAGTCACTGGAACTTTCCCGCCCCCCGATATAGGTAGTTAACCCATATACATAAGTGACGTCTTCTGATACCTGGAGCCCTTTCCCCTAAAGGAACTGTTGGTAGCCAGTTTGGCTACTCCTTCGGAGGTCCTTGTGCTACTTGACTCCCTTCTTATTCAGGTAGGGATGTTGAACTACGGCAGAGCCCTCCTTGATGTCCTGTGTAACAGCAAACTCACATAAACATGCATGCTAGAGACACACGCTCCTGATTAGAGAGAGCATGGATTTCCATGTCATCTGCTCTTGCTTGTTTCTCTCTTCATGGGTGTGATTTCCAAATCAAAACCCTGAATAGCCTTAGCACAGTTTGAATTATATAATTGTGCTGCTGAGAGTCACATGACTTGCTGTCTGAGTAATTCCCTGCAGAAGGAGACAAGCTGCATGTTAAAAAGCTCAACAAATAGTGTTTAAAACAAAAAGTATATAGCATAGAATTTCCACAGTACTTCATTTGAAATTGTCTACTGCTGCAACAGCCACATGTATTTCTGGTTCAAAGCTTAGGGATTTGATGGGGAGAGGACTAGTGGCGATCAGAGGTGGGGGAGGGTGTATTAGCTGGACCTGTGGTTTGTTTTCTGTTCCCTTCAATAACAACCTCTGCCTTCAAAACTGGGTGCATCCGATGTTGAACAAAATGAGTGGCTCACTGGAGACCTCAACAAGGAGCTAGGAATCATTGCCTTGTGGAGGTAAGAAGCAATCACATTCCTAATAGTCTGTGATCTAAAACCCATTATTACTTTTCTGTGACTGTGTAAGATAGAAGAAGAGAGAGTAAACGGCTGACACCTCTGTAAACTGGCAGGGGTCTGCAGAAGATATATTTATAGGTTAACGTAAGAGGGAGGAGGAAGAGGTACAAACTGAATGTAACCTTTTATTATCACATAAATGCCTTGGTGCTGTTTGCAGGACTGTTAATTGGATTGATTATTCTGAACTCTCTATCTCCCTTTCACATGTGAGTTGGCCAGTGAATTGTAACTTGTTTCGACTAGCTGAATCAGAAGGAGAAGGGGCTGTCTGGCACTGCAAGGCTGTATGGGGGGGGGGGTGTATTTTCAGACCACAACACTTAAAGAGACTGTTGCTCAGTTTCAGAAGGCATAGCTGTTGCAGAGAGAGAGAGAGGCAGGAAGCGTGAAAGCAGCTTTGTGATCTCTAACAGGTAGGCAAGAGCATAAACCATATGTTTGTTCCTGGATATTCTTCTTTCTCAAAGAACTGGTAATATAGATCTATATATATTGTTTGGGTTTGTGTTCATTAGACATGGTTGATGATAGCAGGAGCATGTGTATGCCCAAAAGCCAGTGTGTGAATGAGAGATCTCAAGCTCTTCTGAAAATCAGTGAGGTATCTGGGATTTGCAGACTAGGGGGGATTCACTTGCAAATCCTGCTGCAATTGAGACATGTGATCACTGCAGGTCCACAGCACGTGATTGTTTGAGGAACCCAAAAAAGTTAATTTAGAAGACCTAAAAAGCCTAGGAGTTACCTTCCTGAGCACCCTCTGTTGCAAACAAGGGAGAGAGCTAGAAAAAGCTGAGAGAGGGAATTTGATCTTCTTTGTTGATTTTCCCCCTTTGATCCAGTTGCTGATATGTGAAAAGAATAATTGAATTGTCCCACCATGTGGTAGCTATTACAACAAATCCCTGTGCACATATATGCAAAGTGGGCAAGCCCAAAACCAGGGGTTTGGGGGAAAAGGCTTGCTCTTGTTGTGTTTGGTTATTCTCTGTTATACAGGTATGTTGAAATATAGCAACTTTCAGACTGAAAGAAGGGATTAGGTGGAATTAACATTTTAGATTGGAAAGAAAACATGTAAGCACAAGCATTGGTTAGGAGGTAAGGAGGGCAATATGTCTATAATCACTATTTTTAGAGGCTATGAAATGCATAACAACCTGTTGCTTTTTTGTAATCCTTTCCTTCCTAAGAATGCAAACGTTTCCACAGTATGCATCCGATGAAGTGAGCTGTAGCTCACGAAAGCTCATGCTCAAATAAATTGGTTAGTCTCTAAGGTGCCACAAGTACTCCTTTTCTTTTAACGTTAATTGAGCTTCCTAATGCGTCTGTGAGGTAGGCATTAGTATTCCTGTTTTTTCAGGTGGGGACATTGAGGCACAGAGTTTGTGGGTTCATTTCTGCCACAAGTCTAACTGTGCCAGAACATGGTTAGGGGTATTTGTGTTGGCAGTTTTTGGAGGACAATATGTTTATAGAGCTGTGTGACAGCCTAAGCCTTAATACAGTGATTTAGACTGTAGCACCATGCTATACTCCGATTCCTGAATTCACACTATGGACAAAATAAAGGGTTAGAACATAGTTATGTATGCCAGACAACTATAGAGTGAAATAGTAAAATGTATATTGTAGATGGGCCCTGACCGAGATCAAACTAGTTTGTAGCACAGCTTGGAACAGCCTTGTGCTTTAACCATTCAACTGTTTCAATTAGACAAAATAGCTCCCTTTTTTCTTTTTTTTTTTTTCCCTTGGCATGAAAAAATGTTATATGTTAACTTGGGTAATTACATTCTGCTTACCTAAAATTCCTAGTGTAGTTTCAACTGGTTATAGTGTTATGTTGTAGATTTGCTGTGTGGAAATCTTCCGCACTAGAGAAGGCAGCGAGTGTTTCAGCAGTAGGGGATGTAATCCCTGAACTGTATATATAGTAGTTTGTAGATCTATGAATCAGCATTTTGGGATCTCTATATAAAACGTACTACATGAATGTCAGCCTATTTTTAATAACGATATTGTTCACAGTGCTCTAGATTACAGGTTGGTAAGCATTTGCTTTATTTACTGAATTTCTGTTTTCTAAGTCTGCTGTCAGTGGAGAGATTTATGGTAAGAAGGTAATATGTACGTACACACGCTATCAGATCTGTGGCTCCCATTGTACAGGAGATGCATGTTTCACACAACAGATGTGATTACAGTGATCAGCTTCTGCCACCCTTGCTCATTTTGAGCAGTACAGTATCTTACTCACGACCCAAAGATTCCCAGGGACACAGAGCCAGGCCCTATGTGTATATATATTGACTACACTGGGTGCTAGGACTAGAAACTCTGGTCTGTCAGCTCCAAAACGCAGGCCTCTACTACTTGAGCTAAAGAAGAAATTTCATAGTATTGATATTGGTATCTGCAGCCACTAGAGAGCATCACCACTCACTATTTTATATGCACAAAGCCAGTGAATTATATCACCTTCCAATATAATCTCCCAAGGCAGATACATTTGGCCAGATTGAACCCTTGTATAAATCCACTGATTTTGATAGAGTTACAGTAGGGATCTGTTTGGTCAAATGTGGTCACAGTGATAGCCGGTACCGTTAGATATAGATATCTAATAGTATGTTAATAAAATATCTGTTGAAGGACAAAAATAAAAATAAAAAATCCACCAGTTTCCATAAAAGATGCTCACCTCTCCAAGAAATAGAAATTGAAGACAATGATATGTTTGGTGTTTATCTGTCTACTGCCATGCAGTACACCCATTGATGACCGTGAGAGTTATGTGTAGATAGGCTGGGGAGTACCTACCCATTCATTTTTATGAGTGGTGGTCAGACTGACAATAGATTAACCCATCAATCTCTCTGTAAGAACCATCATGCTCTGTGGATAAACATCTGCACATTAGAACTTCTCCGTGGAGACTGGATGTGATACACAATGATGACTCTGAATGATCTGGTACAATCTTTCATTTCATGCATTGATCAGATAAATAATATTGACTCCAAAAAAATAATTATGGTCAAATAAGGGTGATTTTTCAACAGACTAAAACGTATCTGATTTGGCCTTGACCTATAGTAATAGATGGTAACAGGTTATATCAGTAGTTTGAATGAATACAGAAGCTGTGAAACTAATTTAAGCATAAAGATTTTCTTTTTGCGAATACAGACTAACACAGCTGCTACTCTGAAACCTGTAATTTAAGCATGAAAATCGAGGCTAATTCTCCAGCCTTACCTGTGAGTTTGACTGGCTTGGTAGTACTCTTGCCCCTGGATCAATCACCTAGATTTTACCCAAAGTTTTTGCAATAGAGCTTTGCAAAATGTTTACAATAAACCCTGAAACCACATGAAACTTGCCTGGTTTTTAGTTTTCTTACAAGCTTATACCTCAACTCACATTTGTTAAATTGTTCACAAAATGTGAGACTTTGTCATTGTTCTGCTTTTTTTGTTGTTGTTTTTGTTTCATTGTACATTCTTTCTTACATTTCATACATTTATTGTTTCTAAAGGAAAAAAATATTTCAAGCTACACTCTGGGGCCTTTAAAATTCCTTCTGTTCAACATGAAGGGAGCAGCTTTTTAAGAGAATCTCAGTATTATATAATAGCTTTCATCCTGCAGAGCAGGAAATCTCTTTCAGGACAGGTAGAATTTTAAACAGCCAGGGTTTCTGCAATCTGAAAGTGAATGTTCTTGTTTTGAAAGTAATTCTTGTCCTGCTTCTATGATTACTAGGAGAATAACATAAACTATGATTCTAACAATTACAAAAAAAATGCAGCCACCCAGAACTCATATTGTATCAAAGCAAAATGGAACACGATTCTCAAATGTTTCCAGTTTTTTCTATATATAGAACCTGCATTCTTCAAGGTGGTTCCATTTTGGGCAAAACAGTTTTCTGCCATAATTATTTTCCTGCGTATCTGAACTCACTTTTGAGAAACCCAGGACCAGTTTCGGGTTTTACATCAAAGTCGTGCAAAATTCTGCATAGGTTTAACACAAAAATAGGTGACACTCAACAACAGTTTGAAAGCTTTGAGATTTTCACTCTTCCAAGCTCTGAGATCTTGATCCAACTGAGGTTCATCTGTGTAAACCTAGGTGGATGGAACTAATTATCATGTTTGCATTAACCTCTATGAAATAAAACTGCCAAGTTTTGCCCAGGTCTCCCCAGCCATGTCTTCCTAGGGAGGAGCTGTGTTGTCAAAAGCACATTTCATTTTATGGCATGTAATAATGATTTGCCTTTAAAAAAAAAAAAATTCTCCTCTTTTGCCCACAATGGCTAGAATTCAGATTTGAGTGTCTGGGTTTAACTCAATTCCAAAATGTACTTAAGCATGCAGCTTTTGTTTTTCAATAGAATATAGCCACTTATAGCTGTAATGCAAAGCACTTTAGAAAATATCAGTCCATGATTATGATTTCCTACTGAGAAAGTGGGAGTCGCACAGATATCCTTTGCTTGTTAGCAACATTGTGGTAGGTCTTGGCGCAAGCTAATTTCTGGTGTGGTTCTATCACTGGAGTCATTAGAACTGTACCAGGGCTGAACTTGTCCCCCTCTTTATACCTTTCTCACCTTTTGCTTTAATGAAGTGCAATGAATTTTAAACTTTACCAGGAACTGTGTTCTACAAGTCTGTAATAGAAAGTATCTGCAGATTAATCAGGCTGCAGTGTTTAACATTAAATTTGCTTATTACAAATGACTGGTATGTCATGGTAATGAGTTTTCCTCCAGTTTTACAGCCTGAATCTTGCTGATACGTACAACCAGGGTTTTTGGTGGTATATTACGTTCACCCAGTCTTTACTAACCTGTTCTTAAGTCATTTGGGTGAAAAACAGTGACCTCCTACTGACCTTTTGCCGTTTGATAAGCTCCCTTTGAACAAGTGAATGAGAGGGACAGGGAGGGATGGGTTGAAGCACGCTTTACTCATACAGTACACTCAGTGCCTGGGTACTTAATTAAGGAAAACCAAAGAGTGGGAGAATCCTAACAACACTGCTAAATTTTCACTAAATAGCCCAAGTATAAAATGAGAGGCAAGATGGGTGAGGTAATTTCTTTTATTGCACCAGCTTCCCTTGGTGAGAGAGATCAGCTTTCTGAGTTTACACAAAGTTGCACAGGAGGAGAGAGAGAGAGAGAGAGCTCTGGGTAAACTCAAAAGCTTGTCTCTCTCACCAACAGAAGTTGGTCCAATAAAAGATATTACCTCACCCACTTTGTCTCTCTAATATCCTGGGACCAACACAGCTAGAACAACACTCCAAGTATAAAATAGCAGATTAGAAAGAAGAACAAAAGATAAGTAAGCCATTTGGGAGTTAAAGAAACAGTAGTGTTCCCCCTCTGCCCCCGCCATATTTTTGTCATTAATAGAAACATATGTTATGGATGAAGAGATCTGTATGATACAGTTGACCAGCTCTACTCTATCCCTTGCCCAAAGGCAGAAATAATCCAGTCAGTAGAGACTCTATGTGGATAAATAGTATCTCCCTCTCAGTGGATACTTCCCAGTCTTAAAATTAGTTACAGGATTTAGATAAGATCCCTAGTCAAAGTTCAGGGCTCTCCGGGTATTCCATTTGGGAGTAGAAATTGCCGGTAGCCAGGGTATTTCTTTGCACTCTTATTTATTTAAAAGGAATGTACAGAGTCCTGTGTCTCTGAATGCAGAAGGAACCAGGGAAAAAAAGGAGCAGTACCAGGTCCCTAAGCTTCTTTACCAAACACCAGATCCAAAAGCTTTCTTGTCTTTAGCTTTTTCCAGAGCCACACTGTCCTAAGCTACAAGCTCCTGCTTCAGTTTTTTCTTGCCTCTTTTCCTCTGCCCCTCTCTTTGTTCTTGTCTGTGACCTCAGTATCTGGGTGTTTTCTCACACACACCCCTACCCAAAACAATATTCAGCCCAAAAGTTCCTTGGATGGTTCACACACTCCTTTTGTCTCTAGGTGGGGGTTAGGTGTGAACTCACCCTTCAAATAACATATCAACCTCAATGCATTTTAACCCAATGCATAACAAAGTTTTATCCAGCTCATAATAATACATATAATGAAATTATGATCCCTGCTCCAAAGAGCTTACAAGCTGAGTAATACGGCAAGCTTTCTCACGCTGTCCCTCCCAGTGGTGTGACTTGGAGAGACCACTGATCTCGTCTACACTGAAAATTTCATTGGCATGGCTACTGTAATGGATCCATAGATCCAGTGCTCTTGAATGGCTCTGGAATAATGCCTGTGAGGACCCCCTTCAGTGTGTCAACCCCCTTAGGGTCACACTCTTCCTCCCTGGGGTACGCCTCTTGGTTTCACCTCCTCCTGGGACTGAACAACGGAGCCTTCAGCGCCCCTGCTTTGCCCCATGACCTCCCCTCAGCCAGTCCACCTGAATTGGACAACTGGGGAAGACTTACACACTCAAAGGGAGCAATGGCCCCCCAGCTTCCTGACTCTGGAGTGGCTTGTGGTCAGCGTTGTAAAAATAGAAGGATTTATTAGATGTCTGGAACACAGTGTAAAAAGGCCTTAGGTTAACATAGAGAGCAGAAAGTTACAGCAAAGTCCATCTGGGTCGGTCCTAAGCCCAGAGCTCTCTCTGATTTCCCCCCGCCCCAAGCCCCAGTCCAGAAGAGTGTCATGCTTCCAGTGGCCCATACATAACGATCCCCAAGGATACCTCCTCTGTCCCTTGTTCTGGTTTCCAGGGCAAAAATGGTCACTTAGCCATCTTCCTTAGTCCTTTTGTTCTCCAGCCAGTCAGAACTGGCTGGCTTCCTGCAGAGGGTGGGCTCCGCTTATTATTAGTTGCTAGGTACCAAGTGGCCGGACCTTGTCTGGGCCCACGCCCCAAATAACTAGGCCACAGTTACACCTGGATCTCTGGGTCTCTGCAAAGAGAAAACAACCTTTTTTCACCACCAAGTTTAACCATGCACCACATGGGGAAACTGAGGCGCACACAGCTCTGTCACTCTGGGGTGTGAAAATTCCATACCTCTGAGGGACATAGCTATGTCAGTGTAACCCCTGATGTAGACAACACTAGATCAATGGAAGCATTCTTCCATCAACCTAGCTACCACCTCTCGAGGAGGTAGATTCACTACAGCGACAGGAGAGCCCCTCCTATCACTGTAGTGAGTGTCTACACTGAAGCACTACACCAGCAGTGCTGCAGCTGTGCCACTGTAGCGGTTTGAGTGTAGATGTACCTTAGGACTGAGAAGCTAGTTCGGTCCTGTTGCCAAAACTATAACCCCTCTGCAGAGACAGCTATATTACCATGGTTCCTAAGAACCCTAGTGATGGACCAGAACCCCACTGTCACTTAATAATATTACAGTAGTACCTAGAGGCATCTAATCAGGACACCAGTGTGCTAGGCAGTGTGCAAACAAAACCAAGTCCCTGCCTCCAGAGAGCTCACAGGCTAGGGTTTTGACAAGATACAACTGGTGGCTAACCAGACAAACCAGGGATGCTAACAGCTATCTACTACGAGCTGAAGTGAGACCAGAAACTCATTTCACACGGGATACCAAACAACTGTCCAAAGCTAACAACTCTGGATCATTACAATCCTTGATTGTATTTGAACAACTGATCTGGAGCTGAAAAGCACCATATCTATTTACCAAATTCCAGAAGCTGGAAGTACTCTTTTTATCTGCAGATATCAAATTCGCACCCTTGATTGTATGTGGATATCAGGCTGCCTTATGTATATTAGACAGGAGCTTGTTCGAGATGCGATATTCAGCACTGCATACATTTGGTTTCTATTGGTCAAAAGCATAGCTTTTGGAAATAATTTTTCACTTTTAGTAAACAAAGACCAGATCTTCAGTCTGAAGAAGGCCTGTCTTAAGGTAAAGGAAGCAAACAAAAATCTTCAGTTTAGCTTCCAAGAACAAAAAAGGATTTTGGCTTGAAAAGTAAAACTCTTTACATTATTTCCCAAATATAAATTAATCTGTAGGCCATACTTGGTTACTTTCCCCAAAAAAATTCTGAACAGGTTGAGTAAAAAATACAGCAAAGTATTGAGCTGAATTGCCTAGGTGTGGGAGAGCCTGGGGGGTGACATTCAGATAGGGGCCTTTGTATAGACAGAAATATCATTTAGATCAGGGGGTTCTCAAACTGGGGGTCGCGACCCCTTAGTGGGTTGCGAGGTTATTATTTGGCGGGTCGCTAGCTGTCAGGCTCCACCCCACTTCACCTCCAGCATTTATAATAGTGTTAAATATATATATTTTAAAAAGTGTTTTTAATTTATAAGGGTGGGGTCACACTTAGAGGCTTCCTGTGTGAAAGGGGTCACCAATACAAAAGTTTGAGAACCACTGATTTAGACGCCTTTGTACAGCCAGTAAATCTAATTGCTGTTTTTAAGTCTTTGAGACCTCTCTGTCACTTTGGACTGGTTATGGCCAGTTCTGTATCTGAACTTTCCTGCTTAGAGGCTACTTTTTCAAAAAGAGAGAATAAGTGTTAATAGCATCATTGCACTGCCCACCTTCCCATTGCTTCTCATATTGTTTGTTCACTATGTCTAGAATCATGCTCAGTTAAAATAAATGCATCATTTTGATGTTAACTATGTGACTCTAAATTCCACAGCTTCAATTTAAGATAAAAAAAACAAACAAAGCTAGGATGAAATAGTTTGTGGTGTGTTTTTTTGTTTATTGTTTTTGTTTTTTTGTTTAAGGCCTAAAAATGGCTAGTGATTTTGGATGCCCACCTGGAGATACCTTTATATGGCCTGATTTTCAGAAAGTGCCAAGCACCCACCCTTTGAAAATCAGGCACTTTAAAGGTGTCTCAAATCAGGCACCCAAAATCACTAGTCAGTCTTGAAAATATAGGCCTTAAAGTTTACTTCATTGACTTATTATTTTAAATAGCCTCAAGGGAAGGGGAAGTAATCACAACCTGGTGGCATTCTGTTTAGGAAAGCAAAATTCTTTTGAAGTGTCTATCCAATTACGTGTTCTGTTCAAGGGTAACTTTCAGCATGTCAAAATCTCAGAGCTTAAATGTGGTAGTGGAATAAGAAACCTTGTCCAACTCAGGCTAAAAGTGAATGCAACAAATTGTTATGTTCACATCAGAGTGTGACATACTTTCCTTTTTTAAAAAACTTATTTATAACCCATGAGTGCCTCAGTAAACACAAGGCATGTGTCTGCGCTTCTCACCATCTTTTTGTGTTGTGTGGGTGTCATTGTTTGGTTAAGAACACAGGAACTGTGTTCACAGCATCTGTATGTTATAATTGCCTGCTCACTGGGTAAGATACCTAACTACAGCTAACGTTAAAGAGTAATAGAGTAGCTCTGGAGAATAGAAGGTTCAGTTCTCCACAAAGGTTGGCATTAATGGATAGCAGGGGTCTAATGAGAGTGGATTTTACTGGGGTTCCAGGTGCAGGCTTCCAAAGGGGCTTTCTTTCATCTTGTTCACCCAGGCCAGGAATTAGAAGAGTTAGGGAGCTCTCTCCTCCAGAAGGTAGTGATAGCATGCCATTAGTAAGTCCAGTTTGGGGCTATGGGTCAGAAAGAATCAATCCTTTTGCTTTCACCCATCCTTTCCTAATACAGTCCATCCCCTTCTATATATTGATTTAAGATTCTTGCATTCTCTGTAAGAATGAGAGAAAGGCCTCCTCCTCTGAGTTTGCAACTACCCACAGAGTGGAGCAGAAATAATGCATGTTCCCAGCACCTAGAGGGTGAGGGTCGCAGCTCTGTGACACACCTAGCTAGACAGCCTCAAGAAGGAGAGTCATCCTCAGATACAAAAGAGACTTACTTGCATTGCTGCATGTTTATCAAAAGCAATATAATTTCTGATAACAGTTGTGTTGATGGCTGTGAATGCGTTCCATTAACATAAGCCCCTGAATCTTTCAGTGAAGCCCCTGGCTGCCAAGAGTAGAGAAAACTAAGTATTGGCTCCAATGCCTATTGAAACCAATGGGAGTATTGTTGTTGGCTTAAGTATGGCTCTGAGAATCTAGGCCCATTTCTTGAATATTAAAGTACGTTCTGGCAATGTATAATTAAATCTAGACTCTGGAGTACTGGTGAGATCATAATTAACCACAAAAGCTTGAGTCATCAGTTTAACATTATCACTCTATACACGAACATACTGTACTCCGTATATGGAAACTTTACTGCGATTGAGTGGCTGCAGCAAATCATAGGCATTAAATTATTTAAAAAAAAAAAAAAAGTCAGCAATGCTTAGCTGGCTTCTCTTTCCTCTGTCCACCCACCTTGTCTTGTCTTTTTTGTTATGGAGAGGTTTGTTAACACATCTTAATGGCATTAACAAGAGCCTTCAAAAAAGCAAAAGAAAGTACAGTAACTCCTCACTTAAAGTTGTCCCAGTTAACGTTTCATTGTTACGTTGATGATCAATTAGGGAACTTGCTCGTTTAAAGTTGTGCAATGCTCCCGTATAAGTCGTTTGGCAGCTGCCTGCTTTGTCCACAGCTTGCAGGAAGAGCATCTCATTGCAGCTAGCTGGTGGGGGCTTGGAACCAGGGTGGACCGGCAGCCCCCACCCCATCAGCTCCCCGCTCCCCTAAATTCCCTGTGCAGCAGCCGCCCAGCAGGCTATCAATTGCCGGCAGTTCAGCTGTCCCTCCCCCCTCTGCCATGTGCTGCTCCTGCCCTATGCCTTGGAGCTGCTCTCCAGAGCCTCCTGCTTGCTGGGGAGAAAGGGGGGGGTTAACGTCAGGGTGTCCTCCTCCCCCCTGCTCCTGCACCCTGCTTACCCCATCTCCATAGAGCCGGGGGGACACAGGACAGGGCTCAGGATGGAGGGAGCTTCCTGGCAGCAGATATTGCGGTCTCAGCTTGCTGATTAACTTAACAAGGTAGTGTACTTAAGAGTGGTGGCACAGTACTTAAAGGAGAAATGTGCATCTCTCTCTCACACACAGGGACATCTCACACACATCTCTGTCTCCCTTCCCTCCGTTCGTGCTGCCTTGTAGAGTGTGAGGCTATATCAACAACAATAAGTTAACCCTTGAGGGCTCAGCCAATTGTTAGTTCATCATTTAGCAGTAAGGCATCCCCTGGGAAATATCCCACCCTCTGACTTCACCACCTCAACCAAGCTTCACAATCATGATCGCTGTGTACCAGTATTAAATTGTTTGTTTAAAACTTATACTCTGGGCCTGTGTGTCTGTGTGTCTGTCTATATGTGTGTGTGTGTGTGTATATATATATATAATATGTATATATAAAAAAAGTAAGTCTTTTGTCTACCCAAAAAAAATTCCCTGGAACCTAACCCCCCCATTTACATTAATTTCTTATGGGGAAATTGGATTTGCTTAACATTGTTTCGCTTAAAGTTGCATTTTTCAGGAACATAACTACAACGTTGAGTGAGGAGTTACTGTCTGAGGAAAAATAAACTGAAGTGAGGTGAAGAGGAAAACTCTAGCTTCAGGCTTCCTGTGGGCCCTTGGATGAGTCCCTTACGATACATCTTCACTGCAGAATTAACTTAAGGCCACGTCTATGCTAGAAAGTTTTGCCAACAAAATTACATGTGCCAGTGTTGCTATGTCACTACAGCACATGCAGGCTTGACTGCTTTGTTGGTGCTGCACGTCTTCCCCATTAGAGGCTGTCGTCAGAAGACATGGTGCCCTGTGGGTAGGCATCCCAGTGTCCCAAATCCCACCATCTGGTGCAATGCCTCGCAGTGCATTGTGGGATATTATCGCTGCACCCAGGGAATGATGGGCACAGAAGTCAAGTTCCCCACACGTCCCTTATTTCCATCTCATAATGTTTATTCCATCCCATAATTTTTGTGACTTTTTTTTTTAAACAATTCTCACAGTTCATTGTGCTGCTTTTTCATTCTCTCTGCTGGGTCTCTGGCAGAATCATCAACACAGCACAGCTAAACCGTCTGTTTTAGAGACAGGATGTATGATTCTCCTATATTTGCAAAACTTCAGCGACTACCGCTTCCACAGCAGTAGGTAACTGCAACCCCTGTTGTTCAGTGGACAATCAGTTCAGGGTTGAAAAATCCACTGTGGGGGGACAGTTATCATGTAGGTGTGCAAGACCATTAAGTGTCTCTTGCTGCACAAGATTGTGACTCTTGGCAATGTGCAGTAAATAGTTGAGGGCTTTGAAGCAATGGGCTTCCTGAACTGCTGTGGGAAAATAGACAAGAGACCCCCCACACACACATTGTTACTCAGTATATAAACAGAAAGGAGTCCTTTTCCATGGTTATGCAAGTGCTGATGGATCTTCATGGACATTTGACCGGCATTAACGTTGGGTGGTCTGATAAGGTGTTGATACTTGTGTTTTGAGGAACATAGGACCTTTCTAAAAGCTGTATCCAGTGACGTTCTTCCCAGACTGGCACGCTGGCATTGGTGGAGTCAAAATGCCAATAGTGATTCTGGGGAACCCGGCCTACCATTTGCATCAATGGCTCATGATCCCATACACTGGGCACCTAGACAGTACTGAGGAGAGATTTAACTATAGTCTGAGCAGACACATGATGAGTGTTGAATGTGCATTTGGTAGATTGAAGGGGCACTGACAATTTCTCATGGCTAGGCTGGATCTTGGGCTATGGCTATACTAGAGAGCTTACAGCAGCACAACTGCACTGATGCAGCTGCACCGGTGTAAGCTCTTGAATGTAGCTGCTCTAAGCTGATGGGAGAGAGCTGTCCCGTTGGCTTAACTACTCCAGCCCCCACAAGCAACAGTAGCTATGTCGGTGGGAGAAGCTGTCCCATTGAAATAGTGTTGTCCATGCTGGCACTTATGTTGGTGTAACTTTTATGTTGCTTGGGGTGGTTTATTCACTCCCCTGAGTGTCATAAGTTATGTCGACATAAGCTGTAATGTAGCCGTAGCCTTAGTGAGTTAAATATTCCTGTTTTTGCTGTATGCTGTGCCTTACATAATATTTTTCAAGCAAAGGGGGAAATATTACAAAAGGGTGGAGGGGTGAATTGGAAAGACTGTCTGCTGACTTACAAGAGTCAGACGCCAGGGCAATTACAAGAGTCCATCGAGGAGCTGTGCGATTGAGAGAGGCCTTAACAGATCTCTTTAACATGTGCCATAGTATTGCCATGTGATGCTTTTGTGTACTACTTTGTGTAGTTGGCTTGGATGAGGAATTTACATGATTTATCAACTCTTATGAGTTTGGTGGGAGACTGGCATTTCTGTTTGGTGATACCCAATAACATACGGTCTTCTTAAAAACATAAATTTATTGGGTGCAAATACACAATGAACAACTGTACTGACAATGGTAAACTCTGAGGGCATTAACTCTTACCAAACCTTTATTACAACCTTTATTACATGTATTAAAAATGCAAAGTGCAAGGTGTTTGCTGACTGAACCTGAAGTAATCCTAGATCATTGCATGAATAATCATAGTTCTCCTTGGTTTCAACTGCCATGATAAGGGATAGGGTAGGCAATACTGGCACCTTGTTTGAGGAGGAATGTATGTTCCTGTGTACATTGAATTATCTAGGGCGTGTGAAGGCTGCTGTGGAGGAGTTCTTTGGGCATTTTGCTCCATATTATTCTGCAATGCCTGTATTTGCTGCTTGAGCAGAGTTATAATGTCCTGGTGTACTTGTCAGTGCATCTCTTGGTCCCTCTGACTTTCCTCTTGGTCCTTCTTTTCCTCGTACATGCATTCCTTCCAATCCTAGTCCTTCTGCTTGGTCTCCATCATGTGGTCCATCCAATCTCTATTCTCCTGGTCAGCAGCATCTGAAGACTGGAAAAGCTTTGAAAACACATTCTCTCTTGTCTGCTTCTTTCTTCTCTGGATCTGGGTCAGTCTTTCAGTGGGTGGGGAGGGAGCTCAACTCAAGTACACCCTGGCAGAGACAGCTGATAAACATAAAGATAGACATTGTTAGATTTACAGTGATTGCAGAAATGAAAAGTCTCACAACTCCTCTAAAATTTTTCCCATAAAGATCCTCATAAAAATATGCAAAGGGTCAGACTTGTTTCAGGACACTCTGCAGCTCCAGGCATAATGAGTAGTGGGGAGGGTGGGGGGTGGTCCTGTGATAAGCCCAGAGCTGTAAGTCGCTGGGAGCCACTGGGGGCCCCAGGGTATGAGTGCAGGGACAGTGCAGCAAATATGGTGAAAATTGTTGCAGGTGGGGGTGATTATGGTTGAGGGTGACAAGGGCCCAGAGAAGGCAGCTGCTCTAGGTCGCTCAACATCATCCTGACCTGTATGCTGCCATGCTGTTTATAATAATGGTGTCTGTAGAACTCATCACAGAGGACTGTGGGAAAGTTTTGTATTGGGGGGCAGACAAAAGAAGGCTGTACTTCCTAGAAAAGTCCGGGAAAGGATCAAAGAGTGTTTCCTAGAAAATTTCATTGAGATTATTTCACAGGACGAAAATGTACAATTTGACAAAATACTCCAAAGGGGAAGAAACACTGCCTAGCACCGCAAACCAAAGAAAAGTGGCCACCCTGAGTCAAGAACTCTGCCTCTGCCTCATTCCTGTCCAAGCACAGCATGAGTGATTTGTGCTGGACTAGAGAAATTGGGCTGCTAAACCAAAGCACTGTCTTTTGTACATGTCTCTTGTATATGTTTACTCCTAAAAATCAGGTAATCAGTCTGGACGGTCACTGATGATTACTTGCAAGCGATATTTTTCATATCCTCTTTGCTTTATTTTTATGCTCAGGTATCAGTGCCAATATCTTTCTGTTTGATTGTAAAGAATTGATTTTCCAATACATATACTTAATTATAGCTGAAATTCTATCTTGATGCCAAAAGATGCTGGCTACAAAATGATTTTGGTAGTAGATGAGTTGTGCTACCTCAAGTTTTAGCCTACATCCCCGACAGGCCAGCCAACTCAAGTTACAAGCACCACCACGTTTGAATTAAGGGGTTTTGTGTTTGGACAGGACTCTAGTTAGGAGCAACATTTGGAGTTGAGTTAACTTTGCAGTGAAGAAAAACCTTGAATCTCTCTGTGCCTCAGTTCCCCATCTGCAAAATGAGATTATAGCATATCCCTATCCCACAGGGGAGAGTGTTGTAAAGATAAATGCATTAAAAACTGAGTTTTTTTAGGTGAAGTGTTCAGGTATTCTGGTAATAGGGGCTACCTCAGAGATCTATATAGGAGGAAAATGACATGAGATTTTTTTTTTTTAATTCAAAAAATAATAGGGCCAAAGTCTGCTCTTATGGTAAATCTAGAATAATTCCATTGATTTCAACATGGATGTCCTCTGAATTTACAGCTAAATAGGTGAAAGCAGAATTTTGGCCTTCCCCGCCCAAAAAAGCCATAGTAAATAGGAGCATTCCACCCTCCCCCACCCCCCAAAATAGGTCACTAATTAGATGTTCACAGAACTTACAAATTAAACATTTGAAATCAAAATCTAGAATCAGCCACAGCTAGGAGCATCATGCTCTTTAAGGCCACCCCAAACTGTATTATTAAAAATAGGAGTGCAGTTGTTTTAAAGTCACATTTCGATATATTTTTATTTTTTTTTGTGGAAAGAGCAAGGAAATGTTTTTGTTTTGTTTTGTTTATTTGTTTTTAAGATCTACTTGGCTGCTCACATGGAGGCATCATTTATATTCTAGATGGGAGAGGGATAAATTTTCAGCCTGGTGAGGCCCAGTTTCCCTTGTGTTAGCGCAACTTGCACCGCAGGGGCAATTGACCTTCTAAAAATGTGCCATGTAGCGCACATACTTACCCAGAGGGGCTAGGAGTTACTCAGGGTTTTAGTAACAGTGAGCTGTAAAAGTAGTCATGAGAGCGACACAGAATTGCACTGCATACACTGCCTTTGTTTCAGCTGGTCTGTTGCAGAAGGCGCTTCTTGTTGTTTGGATTTTTAAAGTCTTCCATCATGTGATACTTTTCCCCTATTAAAACATATGCATGGCTATGTTTACAGTAATTGAACCTACCTTGAAAGTTGGGAGCGTTTCGCTGTTGTTAATGCACATGAAAAATTATTCATCCCCCCCCCCCCCAAAAAAAAAAAAAAAAAAAAAAAACCAAACAAACAAACAAACATTTCTTTTGGTGGGCTTTCATTTCTGGCCTGCTAACTTTCAGCTACCCTGAATAACAGGCAGTCTAACACTCAGTCCAGGCTGGAGGAAGAGGGACTAAGACATTTCAAACCTCAATAACTCTGTTTTCTTAGGGAAATACTGGGCAATCAGTATATTCATTTTCAGATGTAATACATTGGGGTTCCTGCAAAGCTGTGAAATATGTAGGTCTGTGCACTAGCACAGGAACCCATATGTCACAGGAATCATCAGCATCTAGAGACCTTTCCTAAGTACTACGAAGAGTTTTACAGGGTATGGGTCAGACTTATAAAATATTGGAAGCTGCATTTGCCATGCTGTCTTTGCAGTGTTTGCATACATAGCCTGCTGCAGCTGACACATACATTGTCCTTATTTTTAAATGGTTGGAAGATTATCCTTATTCCTAACACAGCTGCATATTGGACTGGGGTAGTATGGTTTCCCCAATTCCACTGTATGTGGCCACTTTAGGGCTACCCAGATCTTGGGCCTGGTTCCTGTGTGGAATACAAGGGCTGTGTAGCCACTGCTCCCCATGACTGGGGGGTGGGCTCCGAGTGGACAGTAATGGCACTGTCCAGCAGATCTGGCTGGACACACAGGAGGAAACAAGCTATGCCCTTTCAGGGCTGCAGGAAATTACTCTTCCTGACACACACACGCCCAGTGCAAGAAGAGTGGCCTGTGTCAGCCGGTCTCAATTAGTCGTGGGGCAGTGCACTTGTCCGCTGCCCCTTATTTCGGGCTGTGGCTGAATGCCACAATGTAGTTCACAGAATGTAATAATTATAAAACAGCTTTAAAAGGAAGGATGGTCTTGCGGTTAAAAGCACTGGCCTAGAACTCAGGAGATCTGAGTTCAGTTCCTAGTCCTGCCGCAGACTTCCTGTGTGACCTTGAACCTCCTGTGTCTCTCTGAACCTCAATTCCCTAGCTGTAAAACGGTGATGATAATACTTCAGTTTCTTTCTTGTCTATTCAGACTGTAAACTCTTTGGGGGAGGGATTCTTTCTTACTGTGTGTTTTTTACAGTGTCAAGCACAACTGGGCCCTGATCTCAGCTGAGGCCCTTAGGGAAAAATACAGCTACTGCTAATAATAGAAGAATGTCTCCAATGGCTACATATTTATGTATGCAGGTATTCTGTAGTTATATTATACACGCTTCATTTTTGAGTATTTTAAAAGATTATCACTGAGGTAGTTCAGTCTCATCCTGGTTAGACATATGTGCTGCTTAAGGATCCGATCCTGCCATCTGTACTCACGTGAATAGCACCTTTCTCTATGAGTTGTCCCATTGATTTCACAGGGAGTTCTCCAGAATATTGTACTATTCACCATGACTATAGGGAGCAAAATATAGCCTTAAATGGCACATGAAAATCTTTCCTTTCGATTGGTTCATTTTGCCACGCTTACTCTCACTATTTACTACCTTCCTCACATGAGCAGTCCCATTGAAGTCCATGGGACTACAGACGAGGAAGGTATTAGTAAGGACAGCGGAACCTGCCGTGTCTATGTGAGATAAATTTGTGGGGAAAGGTCATCACTTTTGCATGTGGATGCGACTCCACTGACTTCAGTGGTGATGAGAACCTATGGGGGCCATATTACAAGATCATAGATAGACGGTGGAGTTGCACTTGCTCAAACCGGCAGTGAATTTAGTTTTTTCTGGCTCTAAATCTAAAACAACAACCAGCATTTACCTGTAAAACAAAAACGTTGATGTTCCTGAGATACGTTTTTTCATAATGTTAAAACTGGAGACGTTGTTGTTGTTGTTTTTAAATACACTGTCAAATAGCTCCTAAATAATACCCTTTATTTTGAATGATTGATGATAGGAATCCTGCTCACACAACCATAAACATGACATTTCGAATCACAACTTGTTTTCATTTGTGAAGAATGAAATGATTTTCAGATTTTGATACAATTTATCATTGGAAGGGGAAGAGAGAGCGAGCGCTACAGTACATAGGTTCAGGGCAGAGCTCCTTCAACTGCTAGTGTATTATCTTGTCTTATTAAAATCCTGCATGGTTTACTGGTGTAGCTGTATGTCAAAATGAAAGCAAATATTAGGCCATATCTGCAAATTGAACATGCAGCCTGAGTTAAATGCACTGTGTGCTCAGGGGAATGCATTCAGAAGGGGTGGGGCTGAGGAACAGGACCTTCATCCCCAGCATGTAGGGCCATAGCTATCATTGGGCCGGACACAGGATCTAACCACAGGATAATGGGGGGCAGTGGCGTTTGGTGAGATTTTTTTCAAAAGCACCTAAGGGCGTTAGGTAATGAGACAGTAGAAAGATGTTCCCCAAGTTCCAGTCCGTGAAGAGTTAATCCAAACCCAGGCCTGTCACATTGGCGATGAAGATGGGGATATAAAAGCAGAGGGTAAATGGTAGTGGTGGGGTTTGCTTTAGGGGGTAGATGTGCTCTCTCCTAGATGCAAGGTCTATGGCAACTGGGACCCACTGTTCTTTGTGCTTTGTTTCAGGTTGGAATCCTTTTGTTTATAAATCAGTAAAAGAAGGACCTGAGGAAAAGGATTGCAACTCTGAGTGTTGTTCATCTTCCACAGCTGGTGGTTCTGCCTGCTAGCTACAGCTCCCATTGGCTTTCACTGGCGATTAGGAGTGAAATCCTGGTTGCACTAGAGTTGGTGGGAGTTTTGCCATTGACATTGGGGCCAGGATTTCACCTTAGGTGCCTAATTTCCTTAGGAGTTTTTGCCTATTGTAGCCCACTGCTCCCCCCACCCCCCTGCAGGCTTTGGCCATGTGGACCTGTACTGTGCTTGGACTCCTGGGCTATGCCCCAGTGCATCTATTTCCTCCTCCGTGTTTCAGTGGAGACACCTCTGTAAGGGCTGGGCAGTGCACAAAAGGCTTCCTGACAGGTTCTCTCACACAGCAGAAACATATTTCCACCTCATTTTGGAGTCTTACCTGACCCCACAAAGACCACTGAAGATTTTCTTATCTACCATTAGCATTCTGTTTATATAATGTCCTGTTACAGAAAATATTTTTTTCTGATTCCAGGTAACCTATAGATCCTGTGTATCCTCAATGTTTTTTACAGTAATCTAAAGTGGCATTTTGTATTTGTTTATAACTTGTTCCTTTGGAAGGTCTAAAACTTTGCTTTGTTTTATTTGATTTGGATTATAGATCAATGTCTATTGTATTAATCCCAACATAGTTTGTTTCATGACCTATTGGTCCCTGACCTTCCAGCCTTAGAATAATTTTAACAGCTAAAATGAGTGATTAGAGGAATTCCTAATGTAATTTATACTTAGGGAAAGTTAGATTTAATCTATTTCAGGTTCTCATATGTTTGGCTGGCTGGATTGTAAAATGCTTTCTTTGAAAATTGCAGTTGTGCAACTATATTCATAGCTTCACCCACCCTCCTCTCACTTCGAGCAATGCAGAATAGATAGTGCAGTGATGCTTGTATGGATTTGCATGCAATTGAATACGTCACAAGCATTTAGCTCCATGCACAGTAATAGGAGGAATGGCTTGCATGTGCAATTGTTAGCTTTATCAGGATGAGATGAAGCCGCTCAGGTAACAAAAGAGCCCGTACATGATATCCCTTAAGAACCAGTGAGAACTGGAGATGAACCGGGGGGACCAATCTCAGTGTTGTACCTGACCTCTAAGAGTGTTACCAGAGGGAAATCAGCCCAGGGCAGGATCTGGTGCACGAAAGGCTTGGAGGAGATGCAATAAGGCAGTGGCTCTCAACCTTTCCAAACGACCTTTCAGGAGTCTGATTTGTCTTGTGTTACCCCCAAGTTTCACCTCACTTAAAAATTACTTACAAAATCAGACATAAAAATACAAAGGTGTCTCGGCACAACATTACTAAAAAAATTGCTTACTTCCTCCTTTTTACCATATAATTATAAAATAAATCAATTGGAATATAAACATTGTACTTACATTTCGGTGTATAGTATATAGAGCAGTATAAACAAGTCATTGTCTGTATGAAATTTTAGTTTGTACTGACTTGGCTACTGCTTTTTATGTAGCTTGATGTAAAACTAGGCAAATATCTAGACGAGTTGATGTATCCCCCTGGAAGACCTCTGCGTACCCCCAGGGGTACGCATACCCCTGGTTGAAAGCCTCTGTAATAAGGGAACCCATTTTGAGGTATGAAATGTGCCAGGTTTTCTTTTTATTATTTGTTTCTTGTGGTTAATAAACTGGCCTCGTATGCTTTGAGTCATTTGACCCTGCCTCTCTCTCACACAGACTAAAAATGTTTGCCCCTAGGATTTGCCAGGGCCGAAAGTGGAAAAATTGAAATACTGCAATAAAGGTTGTTTGTCTGCTGTTTTGGGGATGTAATCCGGCTGTACTAGGAATCTTCTAAGAAAGCCTTTTCTCTAAAGATTTCAAGTCTGATTTTTGTCTACAAAATGGGTTTGAATAAAGCTCAAATTAAACATCCAAACTTTTGCATTAAATTGAACCTCTGGCCTTTCTGATATTCACCCCTTACTTAGTTTTAAGTACACTTACAAGTGCCCCTTTATGCACTATGCTGATGCTATCTTAGATATTTATTGAGCATGAAAATGGCATATGAGGAGAGGAAGTCTTTTCTGTTGTTGTTGTTACTATTTGTATGTCAGGAATGCCTAGAGGCCCCAGTTGATTTCAGTGCCCCATTGTACTAGGTGCTGTACATACGCATAGTAAGAGACAGTCCTTGCCAAGAAATTCTTATAGTCTAAATAGAGAAGTCAGAGAAAGGAAGTGTTACTATCCCTATGTTACAGCTGAGAATGGAGGCACAGAAAAATGAAGTGACTTGCCCAAAACCCCACACACAGCCTGTGGAAAAATCAGTCATTGAACTCTGCTCTTTAGAATCTCAGTCAATGCCTTAAACACAAAACCATCCTTCCTCCCAAGTCTTGTGCTCGCTCTCTCTCTCTCTCTCTCTAGGCTAACATTTGTAAGATAGTAAAACCTTATTACTGTAGATTTTAACAGTTGCAAAATTGCACATTATAGCAGTCAAATAGCACTTATCTGGCATCCCTATAGAAGTCAGCTTCATGCTCCAATGGAGTTTTCCAGTTGATATGACACAATCAACATAATGAATGCTGGGGCATCATATTGGAGGAGGGATGGAGGTTGGAGGACTTAAATTTTTAAAAAACTATAAGTTTTAAACTAATAATAGACCTGGTCAAATGGGAATTGAAGGAGCTCAGGACCTGGCAGGCTCAAGGCCAATGTGCTGAATGCCCCTCTTCAGCACACAGCTATCTCTGAGGGGATTTTGTAAAATGAATTTCAGGAATGGAATCCATACAATTTTATATACAAATGGTCTTACTTTTATGCCTATTCCAGTTTGAATAACACTCTTTAAAAAGCCAAGTGACCATCCTTGCACCTGCTTACACCAGATCTGCATCTGACCTTATATTTTTACGTATTGAATATTTAATGTCAAATGTAAACCTCCTGGAATGACACCAACACCTACGAAAATGAGAAAGCAGGGTAAACTATGAATGAATTTCAGAACTCACTGACTAAGAGACCAGTCCTAGAATGTCTATTTAGACAAAACTCCTATGAAACCAGTGGGAGTGCTGCTGAATTAGGATTTCAGTGTCAGGCCCTGGGAAGCTATTTTGTGTGGGAGGAAAGAGGAAAAGGGAGGAACCTGCAAACAAATAGGGCAGTTAGTGAAGGAACAACTGCAGGAGTTAGTGTTGTGAAATGTCATTTGCTCCGTGTTATAATTAAGGGGAATCTTAAAGAAATGAAGTGAAAACTGCAGCACAGAAAAAAACCAACTTAGATTTATAATGCTCCAGATGTTTTGCTCAGAATAAGCTTCATTGACCTGAAATATTAAAGTGTGCCAGAATGCTCACTGGAGCATAGTTAATGCCTTCGGTAGGGTTTGTTTCAGGATGTTTGGTTTCAATTTCAATGTATTTTGCATTGTGAGCACAATGATCTGCAAAGAACATTTAACCTTTAAAGCTATATTGTATTTTAAATCTACATGTACTGAGTCTTGCATAGTCATTTTCCTTTTGATTTTTTTTTTAAAAAGTGATTCAAAAATGTGTGTGTCCACTTGTTTCCTGAAATATTGTTCTTGTAGGACTTGCTTTATCAAAAATCATTGTTAGGACATATGTGTTTAAAGTGTCTTAATGTTTTAAGTGGTAAATCTAGACTATCTTCCTAATGATTAAAAGATGCTATACTGCTTCCCTCAGATGTGATCCAAAGGCAGCCTCAATCACATCCGCTCAATCAACATAAAATGGCCCAAACATGGAGCTTTTTTTTTTTTCTTTTGTTATATCTGAAGTGGCACCCTGGACTTCATAACATCACTCATGCAGTAGGAAGATGTATACTTGAATTGTGAAGTAATTGAATACTTTCCTTAATTGCAAAGCTGAATTTAAAAATCTATAAATCTACCAACTCTTACCACATCGATGTAGTTACACCAGAGCAATTTCTTGAAGTTAAACAGGGCCCAAGTGTATCTGTTTCTTCCATCCTTTGTCTCGGTTCTCTTCTTGTCCACCTGAGTCGCAACCTTTTGTCCCTTCCTTCCTTCTATCTTTCCCATCCGTACAGTCTCTCCTATTAACCCTCCCACTCTCCGTTCCCCACTAACCCTAAATACACTCCTTCTCACAGTGTGTGAGTTCTACCCACGTATACTCCACTCATTGTTCCCAAGATGTAAAAGGGCAAGAAAGATTTTTACTTTGTTCATTTAATCTTAGGCTCCCCATACAAGTATATGCTAACCAGCCTACATATGGAAGGGCAAAGAAACAGACATGACCCACCCACACTGATGTATTTAAAATATTTCCCTAACATCAAATTCGTAAATATATAGGTCCAATAGAGCAGTTACAGTAAATCCCCAATAGGAGGTTGTCTTTTAAAAAATTGTGGACCATATTCTCCTCTCCTGCAAGGTACATTTGGTGCAGGAGAGAGGAGGGGGCTGTCAGGGAACTGGCTGCTGCTCCCTAATTCTCAAGCTACTCCAGCCCCAGTCCTGGCCCCGATGTAAGTTAGAGCAGCCTTTAGACTGCTCTAACTTACAACAACTGGCTGTGGTCCTGAGAGAACCCTAGCCAGCTGAAAATTGCTATAGGGGAGCTCAACTATGCTACACACCTTTTTACATCACCTCCCTCCCACACCACTACACCTTTGGTAGAAGTGGGGGGTTGGCTTGGGTGGCCTCTTCTGAAGAGTTGCCCAATGAGCAGGTATAATGTTGTCACCTGCTTCCCTTGATGCAGGCAGCATTAAGATTCTGGTCGCTTACGTGCTCCTTCCCTTGGTGGCTGCATCAGGTCTCACCAGCTAATCTCTGTTATCCTGCTCACCAGGGGACCTGGAAGGGAGCAACTGAAATGTGCTGCAGCTGCCCTTTGAAAGAAGCTGCTTAAAGCCAAGTGCTATTTATTGTTCATTATCTAGACTGCAGTAGTGCCTAACATGTGCTGGGCACTTTCCAAACACAGAGTACAAACACAGTACAGGAATACACAGAAAGGATGGCCTTGTAATTAAGGAACTCCTGAGAGCTGGTTCAAATTCTAGCTCTGCTAGAGACACCTTGTTTGGCCTTGGGCAAGTCACTTAATCTCGCTCTGCCACCATTTCCCATCGATAAGTGGAGATGATAGTACTTCTTTTCTCTTGGTCTCTCTGTCTTTTCTGTTTAAATTACAAGACTTTCAGGGCAGGGACTGTCTCTCACTGTGTTTCAATAGCACCTAATACAAAGAGGCCCCAAGTACAGTTGCAACCTCTAGGCATTACTGTGATCCAAATAATTATTGATGATTCTAAGAAGACCTTGCCTCAAAGAGCTTACACCAAAACAAGACTGAGACCACCAAACTCCTTTCACGTAGGCTGCTGAAATCTATCAGGCAGCATCAGCTTTCAGTCTGGAATGACCTGACCTGTCTTCAATCTGTGGTTTTAGGGATGAAAGTCTCCCTGTATCCTTACGAGCCCCATCAGCCAACCATCCTCTACCTCTTATTGCTAACGTCAATAGTGCCTAAACACCAGGCCAACTATTCACAACAGCTGCTTCTTCTTTTCCTGTCCTTGTTCCTATTTGATCACCCTCTTCCTTTTTAGCTCTCCTAAGGTGGACGGGCGAGAGCGGTGGAACCATCTTTTCCCCTCTCACAGGTCTCACTACTTCCATTTTGATGCCTGATTAGCTGAGCTGGCATGAGCTGCCACTAGCCAGTCACTCCCAGATTGGCACTGATGTTCTAAACGGTGACAGCTGGAGATCCCGACTGGCACCTCCCAGCAGATAACTAGCCCAGTCACTGGCCTGGAGCAGCAGAAGTAGCCCTGCCTGCCTCGCATATACCCCCCACCCTGCCTTACCCTCTCACTCTCCTCCTCAGCCCCTCTAAAGGCTGCCACTGAATTATGTTCCTGTGCTGCTGTCAAGTGGGTGATGCCTCTGCTGAGCATCCTCCACACAGCTGGGTCAAGCCCCATCACCTGTGATTATCACTGTGCCTCAGGCCCTTTGCTGCCTGTGAACCCAGCAGGGAGTGGTGTGGTGGAGGTCCCTTCACAGGGAATGGAGTCAGCCTGGAAGAATTGGCATGATGGACTCCAAGTTGGAGCAGATACAAATAATTTAAATTCAGGCTATCCCTAAGAACCTAGGACCGTTGAAAGGTACGGCTAGGTGGGAGGGGAGCCTTGGTAGTGACCTGAATGCTTAAGCCTTGATTATGGCTCTTAGAAATCAGGACCTGCTGGGAAGAGAGGCAGAGATGCACCTCCGAAGCAGGGAGTGCCCTTGCTATGACTTTGGAAAGGGGTTGTTTGCAACTCCCATTGTTGCAGCCCTCTAGCTTCTTATCAGTCCCTAGCAGGACAGGACCATGGCCACACCCCGCTCAGACAAGTCTCTTCTCAGGGAGAACTTTACACTTGGGGAGCACAGGTATCCACGTTATGGCTGCGTTTCGAGGGAAGAGGCTTCCTGCACCTTTTCCCATTGTAGTGCATTCGTGCTATGGAATTAATAATTTGGTTCTTACTGCCTTTAGTTGTTGGCACAGAGTGGCGTCTGAGTTAGATCAAGGTGTTGTTTGTTCATAGGCTGCTATACCCGTGATGAATAATCAATAATATTACCTTTAGTTTTCCTATGAAGAAAGAACAGCAAAAACAGCATCTTCTGCACAAAAGAAGTGTTTACTACAGAGCAAACAACTTGAAGCACTGAAGGCTACATTCTTCCCCGGATGTTTGCACAAAACTCCCATTGAACACAAACAATGAAAGTGGTTCTATATATTGATGCAAAGAAATTTTTTTTTTCCCCTTGTACTGTGAATTTCATAACCCTGGAGAATTTTCAGGCCTGATCCTGCAGAGAGATTGAAGGCCCCCTGGCTGTCATATTGGAAATTGGGAGTGTTCTGCGCCTTGCAGAACGCACTAGTATATTGTACGATCAGGTCCATGGGTCCTGAAGTTTGAATGTTTTCAGCTCAGAGGATTATAATGCTAGAGAAAACTTGAAAGAAAAGATCATTAGGACAAACAGTCTATCCCTATGTTTATGTACAGAGAATTGCACAATACTGCCCTGATCTCAGTTTGGGCCTCTTGGCACTATGGTAATACAAACAGAGATTAATTAAAAAAAAAAAAAGCAGTGTGTACTGCCAGGATTTTTCTGCACTCCCACTACTCTGGTTGAAAATGTATGTTTTACTGAGGACTTTCTTCTGAAAGCTTATGTCCCAGCTTCTTCTGCTTTTTGAACTTTCAGTGAAATGGTAAACTTCTGGTTATGTATTACCGCAGTCTGTAGTTGCACAAAAACTGTGATCTCACAAATGGAATATTATGATTTCACTGCAGTGTCATACAGGTGGAGCAACTGGGCTTGTGAGGGAGGAAATTCCTAACTGAAACCTCAAGAGATATGATAATTAACAAATAGTAAGAGCAGCTGTTGTTCTACTCTCCCTCGCTAACATCATTATTAATAATTACCACACACTACATGTGAGGATTGCAAAGAGCTTTAAAACATAAGGTTTTAAATTCTTTAAAACATGCATGAGAAAGTTGACACTATTTAGGTATGCTCAGGGCCAGTGTCACCACTAGGTGAACTAGGTGGCTGCCTAGGGCGCCAAGATTTGAGGGAGCCAAAAAGCAGTGCCCCCCCCAATTTTTTTTTTTTTTTTACACTATTGCTGGAAAACGAATGAATAAAGAAAAGAGAAACATTGTTGAACTTGCATTTTAACTTGTCGTTCTCTAGTACATTACAGCTATAGCCTACGCCAGCGTTGCGTTGCGGGCCTACAAGCCTACTGCTTCACTACGGTACAAAGTGGCAATGACGTCATTTTTCTCATTGTGCGCAGCCCTCACCCGTTCTGACAGGCTGTTTATCATGCTAAGTTTACTAGTTTTCGGAGGTTATCAACTGAGGCTAACTATTTTTATTGAGTTGTTTCAGATCTAAGACTCTGGCAATTGCTGCTGCATCATTTCGCTAATACTTTGTGTCAATTGTGTGTGTATATTAAGTATTTGAGTGTATATGTTTATCATGTGCGAATATGCGTGTGTATGTTGTTGAAATTTGTCATACTGATATTGTCTGTTGTTGTTGTATGACGGAGTATCCGCCATTCTAATTTTATAAGTTTTATTAATAACAATAATTGGATATTCTAAAGGTAGAATAAAATGTAGTAGATTTTGATATGAAAGAAGGAAGGAAGTATACGTAACTAAAAAGGGTGTATTTCCAATTACAATCAACATTGCTTAATTTTAAGGAAAAGTCATCTTGATCTCTTAATCAATGTTTATGTCAAACACAAACAGTTGATGCAGTATTCATTTTTGAAAGTTTTTATAATAAGCGATGCTCCGGGGGGATGGGGAGGGGGGCACAAGGTGGAAGTTTCACCTAGGATGCAAAATATCCTTGCACCGGCCCTGGGTATGGTTGCTATGGTTTTAAAATTTCCTTCCTGTATGAAAAGACCCTCTTTAAAAACACAACTCTCTCAAACACAACTCTGGATCTCTAGACTTTATAATTATCCAAGGGACAGATGTTAAAATGCTTAGCAAATTTTATTTTAAAATACATACCAGTATTTCAGCAGGAACTGATTATGCAGCTATTTCTTTAGACCAGCTTACTCTAGCTTCTTTTGTTGATTGCTATTCAGGGCTTTAAAAAGGCAAACAATACTTGCTATTTCTTTTGTCAGTGAGCTCGATTGATGGCATGTGTATTGTCTGTTGGTATTATTGAGACTAGCCTAGCTTTGCTAAACTCTGGGACAGTAAGGGAATGATGACACGGGGCTGACGCACAGTGAGACTTTTCATATATGGTTTGTGCACTGTGCCAATCCACAGTGAAAGCATGAGCAGTCACTAAGGAGCGGAGAGTCTGACACTGAAAAATGATTAGACTGCAATGAGAAAAGGGGGATGGGCAGAGGAGAGGAAGAATCCTTTTCTGTTTTCTCTTGGAGAACATGAAAGGCTCCTCATGCAGATTTCAGTGCTGTTCAGAGGAGCCTGTGTCTTTTGCAGAAGGAGAGAAAGATCCAGAAAGACATTAATTGTATGGTCAAAAGCTGCTTGTTTAACTTCAGTGTTTTTCAATAACTAAACTGGAGCGGCGTGCTGTCCTAGGAACTTTTGTCCTTTTTTTCTTTTTTAATTGAGAATTTTAGTTATTAAAGTGAGAGATTGACAGGGTGTGCCTCAGTCAGGCATAAAGTGGGCAGGTTCTGTGAATGCTTCCATCTGCAACTCCTCCACTGTACCTTAGTCTTTATCTCTAGCCGCCCTGAATCCCATATTGTCCATGCCAAATTGCAAGGTGCTCTTTAGTTATGGGGAACCTCTGAAGTTTGGGAGGATCAGTCAATTTAATTAAACCCTGGATATTTTGAACATATATTCACAATTTTCCTGGTGCTCGGTAGATTTTCCTTCTTCTTCTTCTTCCCTTTCTCTCCTTTTCCTCCCTATCTGATACCTCTTCCTTGCACCTCAAATTCCCTCTTTCTGGCCCCAATATCTCACCTTATCTTCGCTTCTTCTTTCCCTCCCAAACTTTTATCTCTGTCTCTCTCTTCCAACAGATCCCCTTCCTTGAGTGCTCTTTCATCATGGTTCGTTCAAGCCTTGCACTCTCACTGACTGGATGATTTCTTTTCAAGTCCATGTTTTATGACATCCTCAGGTCCAAGGTTCCTCGAAATGCATCATCCAGCTTGGAGACTGGAAAGGTCCTAAAACACACTGGTTATGGCAGAGATTGCTAGACAACCTTTGACCAAAGAAGTATTTCAGCACAGGCAGGGGTAGAGGCCAGTTAGAAAGCAGGAGAAAGAATGTACTCCAGTACTACATGAGATAGAGCAACTCTATCAGGTTATGCTCTGAAACAGGAGAGATGAACAGATACGTTGTATTTTTCATGATTAGAAAAAAACAACTATGAATGAATTTTAAAGAGAGAGAATTTTATGACCATTATTAACATTTGCAATGCCTACTCTTGTTATAGGAAATTCACAGCAGGGAATTCTTTCTAACTTCTGTTTTTCATGCTTAGCCTAAACCCATATTGACAGCGAAAATATGTGACTGTGTAAAACTGAGCCAGCTCAAATGACTTTGTTCTAGGGTAACTCCAGAAAACTTATTTTTCTAAATTCCCAACTGCTTGTCTTGAGAGAACCATCTAAGGGAATGTGTTTAATGCACTATAATATTCCTGATCTTCAGGTAAAATGTTTTAAACTACTACCAATTAACTTCATATGAGCCACTTATAAAAACAAAAAATCTAGTCAATCCTATTACATTTAATATTATAACTTGTTCACTATGGCCTTGTGATCTCGCTAGCCAGTGGAGAACTTTTCAGATAATAGTTATTCATGAATTTGCTTTGTATTAATTCTTTTTTTATTCCGGTTAGCAGGCATGAATCTTATTCTTGTTTACTTCAAATGTATGACTTTATCAGAGATTTCAGCAGGGTGATCCTCCTGTACTTTGTCTGGAAAAGTGGCAATAAATCTATGGATTATCAACAGGGGATTATTAGAATGTATATATTTTTTCAGGCAACCATGTTAGCTGATATTGCCAGAAATAAATTTGATTAGCCATGTAGACAAAGTTGTGAGGTCAAATTCTGCTTTGAGCTACCATGTGCAATCTGACTGCCTTCAGTAGAATTGTATTGATGTGAGTGAAAGCAGAATTTTGGCCTATTTTCTTAAATTTTCTCCCAAAGGAGCTGGTGAAAGATCTTTTTAAAAATAGGCCAGGCAAAACACTAGACAATGTACAGAGCAATTGTGCATCGTAAGAGAGTGGAAATGGATAGCCTGATGGGTCTTTCCATCTATAATTTATATGGCTAAAATTTTTTAAAATGACTAGTGGTTTTGGGTGTCTCCATTTTACGTGTCCAGCTTGAGACTTCTTAAAGAGGGCTGACTTTCAGAAAGTGCTGAGTGCCCTCCCTTGTGAATATCTGCCCCTTCAAGGGGCTCAAGCTGAGCACCCAAAAAAGTGAGGCAGCAGAAATCACTAGTTACTTTTGAAAACCTTGGCCTATATTTCTGTAAATTCCCTCTTAAAGCATGTGAAAATCCTGAAAGAATAATGTTGTGATACCATGGAGTTATCTTAAAGAATGATAATCGAGATCTACCACAAACTTATCTTAATATTTGGTTACCCTGCCTACTATAGCTGCTGATGAAAGTTTGTTATGGTTATTTATATATATATTTATATAGGTTATTTATATAGATAATGTGGTTTTCGCCCTTGATTTTGACATTTTATATGGGAGTCAGTAGCCACTGGCAGGTGGGTGATGAGCAGTGAGTGGATGAGTGAATGAGAAGGTAAACACCTGTACAAATTTTACTGGGAATCTCAGGAGAAGAACACATAACACTTGCCTTCAAAGGAGGCTATTAGAAAGCAACAACTGCAGGAAAAAATGAACCAAAGCTGTGGACTTGCCCTGATTACTTCAATGGAGCTATGCTGATTTATATCTGGCGCCTTGTATAAGGTCACCCAAAATGAAGACTAGGTTCATACAGGTAGTTTGCAAGCCTTAACCAATCTTTAGACAGGTTTGCTCTGAATTTTTGAGTTTGTAACAACACTGGAAACCTGCCAAGTTTCACGTCATTTCAGGTTGCATTGCAGTGGTTGCACATTGCTCTGGTAATTATGACTGTTCTTTGGTTTTCCCTATATTTACTATGTCATCCTAAAACATATCCTTGAACACATTCATATTAATATGTATGAAATGAAACAATTGCAATAAGTAATTCTGAAATTCTCCCAGCAGCTCAGACTTGTGCCTTGTTTGCAATACCTGTTGGTCATACGTAGTTTTACTCGCTCCTATTTTTTTGCTGGCTCGAATATCCATTTCTTGGCAGTAGGGAGGGGAAAAAACCTAAAAATGAAGCAGTCCTGCATGCGTCCCTCACACAGTTTGTTGAGTACTTGGCCTCATGTCCACCATATGTTCAGGCTGTTCACCTGGTCTCTATCCCTTCCTCCTTCGTGGCTAGAAGCACTTCAAACGTGAATAAGGCAGTCTTTCCCCTGAGGGTTTGCTGCACATACGCTCACGGAAACACTTCCTCCTTACCTCACAGGTCTTGTCTGAGTATTCTGTAGAAGAGTATAACCTTGCAAAGAATTATAATTCCAAATAGGTACCTGACTGTGTTCCTACACTTTTCCTGGTCTTTTAGCAGCAGACTCTCCCTCTGGTGGGCGGGAAGCAGGAGGTGGGGAGCTAACTTTATTTATTTATGAGAAGAGGGAAGAGTGTTTTTTGAAAAAGCTCTATTATGCATCACACTTTTGCATTCATTCCACTTCAGGCAGTACATAACTGGCTGGGAAGCTGACAAGTGTTTGTGCGTCTAGAAATTGCCACTGCCTTTACATTTTTGTGGTGTTGGTGCCTTTACAACAGCAGGGTTTATACATTGTTAAACTGACTACAGAGTTGATTCTGATCTCTCGTCAGCATAAGAGTGGTGTAATTGCATCGACTTCATTGGTGTTACTCCTGACTAACTCTGGTCTCACAGAGATCTGAATCAGGTCCAAAGACTTAGGGGGAAATCCTGGCCCCACTAAAGTCCATGGGAATTTTTCTATTGATTTCAGTAGGGCCAGAATTTCACCTTTAATATTTTCTGTATTATTCCTTCCTGCTCAGAACACCACCTGGCTCTAATATTAGTTCTGCCCTCTTATGATCCCACCTCCATATTGGTTCGTTATTTGTGTTCACTTAGTCTGTGTCTACACTACAAGCTGAGGTGTGATGCACCTTAATCATGGTAGCACCAGTAGGGCAGCGGAGGCCTGTCTGAGCTGTGCCAAGTACAAACCTACCCGAAATTGGTAGGCGTATACTCGGCATGACTCAGCCATGCATCTGCTGCCACTGTCCTTGCTACTGCAGCTACGCTGTTATTTATACTCATGCTAACTTGATGAGAACTAGCGCAAGCATGTGTACAAAAAGTAGGGGAATCGTACCCCTACCTCGTAATGTAGACATAGCCTTATAACCACGTCCAACTTTCATTCACCTATTACGGGTGTAGGTTTGGCATTGTGTGTGTTACTCATCATTCAAACGGTAGCTCAGCAGTCTTTCCCCTGCTCTTGTGGATGATGGATAGGATGATACACACATCTTTTTTTCCCATACGTCTATTTTACCACCAGCAGTTAGTCACAGTGCAGCAAACAGGTGTTCCCAAGCTGTCCTCCTTGTGGGTAACTTTTCCAGTTAGGCTTTATACACCATATGGTGTTGTGTCAAAATAGAGCAGGCCTTCTCCTAAATGAAGGAATTACTGTGTAACAACACAGTATGCACCTGGGACCTCATGGGCCCAGCAAGAGGAACAAGAAGTTCCACATAGCTGTTAATCAGTGTTTAAAAACACAGGGGAAACCAAGAAAGGGCACTTCCATTCCCTTCTCCTTGTGTGTTTCTGTAACATTTGTGATCGCCTGACTCTTGGGCTCTGTGCAGAGCAGCTGTGATTGTTGTGGAAAGATATGGGTGTGGCTGCAGAAACCAAAGGTCACCCTCCATTTCAGGAGGTAGGTGGGGTTCTGCACTGCAGAGAGTCGCAGGCTGTGGTCTGCACCAGGCTCTGGTTGCTCTAATGGGCTGGAGTTTATGTAATGTTTAAAATTTAAAAAAAATAAGTGTTAAACACAAACACTCCATATCTAAAAAACCGGTTGGTGGTTATTTGTATTGCAGTAGTGCTTAGGAGCCCCGGTCATGGACCCAGATCCCATTGTGCTAGGCACTGAAAACATAGAGACTGAAAGCCCCATAGCTTTACCGTAAGATAGCTGCTGGCAAAGAACTCTCAATGAGGAATCCTTCGCTCTGGAACTTACTTACTTTCTCTGCAACTTCCTGGTGCCCTAAAAGGGTCATCTGGTTTTCTAGGCTTTTCCCAGGTGATAAGTAGAGGGTGCTGTTGAATGGGATGTTATATTGATGGTTGATCAGTCTTTTGCTGTCATCAGGCCAGTTATATTTTCTCCTTAATTTAGAGATTGTTGATTTAGATATGTAAATAGTACAATAAAATACATAAATATAGTCTACCCTGTAGTACCCGATAGCACATGTATCTAGTTAGTCATTGCACACAGCCTGCAGTATTTAATTTTATGCTTACATTTACTGGCCTGTGCTGTTTGTGATGGAATAAATGCCCAGAAGACACACCACCAGACCCGATTCTCGTTCAGTTTGGCACTTTCTTGTCATCACCATCCCTAATAATGGTTTTTGCACTGGGGTGGGGGGAGGGGCAGCACTGAAATTAATGCCAGCTGTAAAAACCTAGAAGTCAATTTCCGTCTCCTCCTGATGCCATGACAAGGTTTAGCAGAGCTGCAGCAATCGTACACTGTTAGTGAGCTTTCTCTGAAATAGTCTGATGGAGAAAGCAGTACAGGCTCCCTATTATTTGTAACTAGAGCAGGTCAAAATGTATTGGAAAAAAATCTGCTGAAATTTCAAAGTGCATCAAAAAACGGGAGAAAAGTTTTTTGATTAAATGTTAGAGGGGGTTTTCCTCATTTTAACACCTGTCCTAGTTCTAACTATACCTTATATTCTTGTCCTGCCCCTAATGGCAGTATGGGACAATGTTTATGTATACTGTGCCCATTGATAACTAGCTGCACTACAGTATACAGTTCATAGTAGAAAGGGAAGAGGAAACAAAAAGGAAAAAGTTAGACAATATTTGCCAAACACAAAGAGATTCCAAATATAGATCAGCAGGTAGATATTAAAACAAATAGGTCAAGTGAACAAAATTAAATACTTATTCAGTAAATAAGGCTAAAGAGCTATGCAAAATAAGGATTTAATGTAATGTTGCAGGATCACAAACATTTCAGCTTGCAACCACTGAGATGGCCTCAGCCTGTGATCTAAAATCTATGGGGATAGTGATCCTCTACCCCAGTATACATCATTTATGCTGATCTACTGCTGCAAAGAGGACCTTGTGGGAAGCTTTTTTACAATCCCAACACCTGCTCCTCTGCATAAAGAGCAGGAGAAGGCATGGCCGAAGTGTACGGTGCTCCAGATGATTTCAACTCAGAGCAGCCCAGAGGCTTGTAGCAGGTGCTTACCCAGCCCCATGGGACTGGAGAAGGTAGGCAGAAAACCCGCTTTTAACCACTCTCCAGTTGAACTGAGTACTGGTCTGGGGCACCTGAAAATCTGAGCCTGGATGTTTTTAGCTGACTGGTTCTATTGCTTCTCTCTGCCTTTACAGGGATAATTTGAAAACAACTAAACAGTGTCATAAAGAGGAAGTTCCCAGCTCGGTAATCTTGAGATATGAGGAAATGCGTTCCAGGGGAAAGATGGGCTGGAGCTCAACGTTTGGATCTGAATGTGAATCTTGATCTGAGCTGTCATCAGGGTTCATGATATTCAGATCTGGGTTTCTGGTTTGGAGCATTCTTTATTCCAAATTGGTGGTGAAGGTGATATTTGTATTGTAGCCGGCCTAGGGCTACAGCTGAGATTCTGAACCCATTGTTCTAGACAAAGAGATCATAAAAGACCGTTCCTGTCCTGAGGAGTTTACAGCCTACACAGGCAAAGAATGGAAGGGAAACAGAAACACGGAGAGGTGAAATGACTTGCCCAAGGTAACCTAGAAAGTCAGTTGCAGAGATTGGAGTAGAACACAAGTTTGCTGACGCCCAGTCCAAAAGATCATTCTGTCTCGGTCATCTTTTAAGTGCCACAGTGTAGTAAGGAGTACTTGGGTTTGCAAACACTACTGAGGCAGTGAACAGAAAGGGTTGTTATGGCTTTTTTGGCTTTTGTTAAAATCAAGACGAAGCAAGTTATTTCCTGCAGGAATACTGCAGTATGTTCATCTTCCATTATTTGTGCTAGAAATGATTAGCAGCAGCAGCTTCTACCGTAATTACACAGATCATAATTAAAACATATTTTTGTCTTACGAGCTGTGGCAAATTCAGACTTTCTATAAGGCAGCTCTTGGGAATGAAAGCAGTTTGCATGCTCTAGTGAAGTGCATGTTACAAAAGACGTATTTGCAGATGGGTTCAGGACTTGTTTGTCTCCTGCAGGTGCTATGTACTTTGGATGCAGTGTGCCAGACTTTCTCATGGGTAATTGGGGTTCAGATCTGAATGGAATCCGTGTTGCCCACTGGGCAAGCTTGTTAGCGTATGTGCTTCCCAAAACACAGCAGAATAGCCAGGGCTCCAGTGTCCAGTGGGGAAGGCCTGCAGGTGCACGCTATAGGGCAGCACCTGTGGTAGCGCCTCCACAGCAGTGTGGAGGGTCATGGAGTTATGACGATGGGTAAACCAAGAGAGAGGTGTAGGCATGACCATGGGTGTAACTAAAGAGGTATACTAGTCAGCATCCCTGGCTAATGTAGAGGCTGCAGTTGCTACCCACCCCTCCTACTACCTGTCCGTTTATATGGCCCCCATCTCTGCATTTTTTTTTTCTGAACACTTCTTAGACGTCCATTCATGTTTTTTCTCATGACACTTGTGTGAACTAGAGAAATATTCTCATCCCCATTCTATAGACAGAGAACTGAGAGACAGAGCAATCTTAAGTGACTTATCTAAGGTCACACAAGAAGCCTGTGGTAGATTCAGGAATTGAGCTACATTCTTCTGAGTCCTAGCCCAGTGCCTTACCCACAAAACCATCTGCCCCCATCTAGCAGCAGCTATACTAGTACTCTGCTCCTTCAGTCTCCCTCAGTGATCTACCGTGCAAGGCCTGTTTACTCAAGCCTTGTGCAGCACTCCAGGATTGGTCAGCAGGGAGCAGATATGTTGAATAAGAAGTTAGACCCAAACCAGAGGGCTAGATCTGAAACCCCCTGCGCTTTCGGAAAGCTCACATCTGGAGCTACTTTGCCTCTCTTGACCTACTTCTCCATTGTGGCAATGTAAAACTCCAACTGTACGCAGCCCTGAACTTTGGGAAGTTCATGACGTAGCTTATAGCTACCCCTAATGTTTACAGAACTACTTTTTGACTCATAACCGTGTTTTACCCAATTTGAGGAGTTAGCGAGATGGTGGTAGAGGAAATCCTGAGGCCCTGAGCTCCTGTTTTGGCCAATGAATGAAGACGCAGCTAATTTTCAGCTGTTTTCTTTGGAATTTTTAATTTAACGTACATTTTTGCTGAGTGATTGAATCTCAGTTAAAGAGAGTACTTTTTAAAATGCATTCACCCTTATAAATGGGATGCACATATATTATCACATCTATCTGTTTGCTTACTATTGAGACTCTAATCCTGCATTTCTTGTGCCCCCAAAACTCCCACTAAAGTCAATGGGGAATTTTGGATGAGCAACTAATGCAGGATCAAGCCCTGTGTGATGCTAGTGAAGTAGCTAACCTGAAGTGACTGACTCCATTTGACACAAACACACCCGCAGGGTGATGTGTAGGCTGTGTTGCATGGCTGAGTAAATGGCATTATTCTACTGAGAGCCTTTTTCAGCCCATGTTACAGTAGTGAGCTCTAACAGTATCTAATCTGACTGTGAACCATGCCAAGAAAAATGAAGCATTGCAATTTTTGCCGTAAAAGACCTCTCAAGGTTCAGTTCCCAGTGCTGCCAGGGGAGAAGTGACACCTGCGTCAGAACAATTCATGGTAAGCAAGGCAGAAATTCATCACGTGTATTTTTATTTATTCATTTATTTTGAAAAATCATGAAGAGGGACAGAAAATATTAATTTAAAAACATCAGGCAAAATCCTGAAGTCTGCCTCAGTTTTCCTCCTTGGTCAGGCAAAACTCCCCTTGGTTTCAGTGATGGTTGTGGGTAAGAATGGAATGAAAACCTGATAGGGATTAGGGTCAGTCTCGTTTAGCCTATGGAGTGTATTAAAATGTCATGTGACAATGGCAAAGAATTGCAGAGTGAGTCACTTTCTTCTGTCACTGAACAGGGAACTTAGTAAAAATAAAGGTACCAGCACTATCCCTAAATTACTCTCTGTCTCCGCTACATTGTAGAGCTTCAGCCTGGAACCCACCCAACCTCTTTCCAGCTACAGATTTAAAGGAACAGCACTCCCTCTCAATGAGGTTTTTTTTTTTTCTCATCTCTCCCCTCCCCTGTTCTCCTATACTTCTTTCCCCAGGCCCTGCAGGATCGAAGTCTCCCTCGCTTCCCTCCCTCCTCCCCTCTCCCCCCCCCACCCCCGCTAGGATATCTCTGTTCAGTGTTCCAGGTCCTTCCCTGAAGCACTGCTTCAGCAGAGGGTCAGACCATTTGAAGCTGCTTGGTGTCTTTACAGAACTGTGAATCGAGGCAATGTGGTCTTTTCCTACGGGGCCGTCATCGGCAAAGGGGATGACAGATCATAGGACATTAGATGAATATTCCCCTATAAGCCAGGAACTTTGTGAGGGCCTTTGAAAAGCCACTGCCCTGACTACCAGTATCCAGAGATGGTATTGGAGCTCTTCAGAGCAGCTGCACTTTAGGAAAGGGGGTGAAGAAACAAAGAGAGGGTATTCGTCCTGCGATGAGTAGCCCAAACAGACTTTCCATGTCTGCACTCCTCCTTGGTGAGCCATGGCAAGGGTTGGTCTAGGAAGAGTGATTCCATTCCAGAGAAGCCTGCGTTGATGTCACCAGTCACTGCCAGCTAGTATCAATGGCTGTCATTGAGAACCACCAGACAGATGCCTCCTCTGTATTTTAAAAGAGCCAACCAGAATTTGGAAAAGCCAGAGTGAAAGGACTATTTTAAAAAAAAAAGAGGAAAGAGCAAAACTGGCTGTGATAGGTGCATATAGCCAAATTGTCTTTAGTTCTCAGATAGCCAAGTGAGTCTGCAGAGGAGCAGTAGAGGGGGAGCCAGCCTATATCAATATCCTGGATGATTTTCCTTTGTGTGTAAAATATTAATTATAACCGAATAGGCTGTGGTGCTGCCTGAGAACAGGCAATGTTGTTGTGTTCAGTGGGCTAGAGAATTGCAGCTTGTTCTGCAAAAGGAACACAGTGTTGACTGTCCCTGCGTGCACAGTACCAAAGGTTTCCAACAACACTGGTACTCTGTATGATAATTCTCACATTTGTTCACCAGAGGAGGAGGTGAGGGAAAGGGAGGAGGCGTTGGGAGAGCACGGGGGCAGCTCTGCACTCATGGGAAGCATGCAGCAAGCAAAGTAGCTGAAAATAATTAAGTTCTGATTTGCTGATGAAGCTGTTTAGAATCCATGGCTGAGAAGTATCACAGGTGTGGAGAGAGGAGCGACATGCTGAGAGCATCCTCCAGCGAAGATCATTTGGATTGGTTAAGGCAGCTGGGTCACAGAGGCCACCAAGGCTCAGGCAGTGCTTTTCCCTGCTCTCGCTCTCTTTCTCTCCCCCTCCCCTCCCGCCTTCCTTCCCCCTTCTCCTTAATTCTTGGAGGAGGGGGGGTGGCAGATAAATGCTAAGGCGAGAGTGAACGGATGGCGGATTCCACACACATCAGGCAGCCTGGGATGCTTGCTTTTTCTTCTTCGGGCTGCAGGGAGGGCTCTGTTCCAGCCATGAATGGGGAGAAACCTAAAAAAAAAGCTTTCTATCTAGTGAGGATGAAGCCACTGAAGGAGCCTGCTACCAACAACAACAATGTATCTTTTGTGATACACTGTCACATAGGCAAGGAGATCAAACATATATGCAGCAACTGCAGTCGCGGGGAGGAAGCCCGTGACGGTGAGTGCTGCGATTTTTGTGTGTGAGGGGGACCGAAAAGTATGTTTGCTTGTAGGGTATGCGTGCACTACTGTCAGATGGTTGATGCTTAGCTTGCTACTTAATGGACTGCAGGAAAATAGAACAGAAGGCACAGAATGAATGTAATGAGCAAGTATTCAGCAAAGTGCCCAGAGAGAAGCCAGGAGGACTGTTATCTTAATAACCTCGTGTTAACAACTAAGGGGGATAACACTCTCTAGTTGCCATAGAAATTAGTGCATATATTCATTGGTTTCACCATTGTTGCTATGAATTTATTAGACCGGTGTTTCTGCCTTGGTGCATCAACTTTTTCTTCACTGTGCAGCAGTAGAGTTTGCCTGACTTAATTATTGGTATTTGGAAGAGTGTGTTACGTGGAATCAATCTTGTGTGATATTTCACCATGCTGTCAGCAACAAATCACTGGGGGGTGTTTGTGGTTATATTGGAATTAATATAGTGTCCTTCAGCAGACAACTGCTACCACATCCTCCCCCACTGCTTTTGGGGTTGAGCAAAACCTCGAAAGGTATTCCAGGAGAGTGACAATAAAATCACAGGTGTTTGTACTGGTAAGTATATGCTTTTTATGTTCTGTAAAAGCAATGTATAAACAGAGTGATGACAGATTGTTTGGATATTGCTAGAGTCAGCAATTAGGAGAAGGAGAGAACTAGAAGAGGCATAAAACCATCCATGCAGAAATATCCTCACAGATGGTACCCCATGTCCTTGTTTAATATGAGTTTGTTTTGTTGTGTTGCTTTACATTTTACTTCAGATTTGAAGGTTCTTGAGTTAGAGCTAGTTAAAACGGATACAGTAGGCAGAGCTCATTTCCTGAAGGTCAGAGAGAGGTTTTTGACTGCAAATGTGACTATGAAAATGTAATAACTCTCTGGGCTGCTCGCTGTTTGTGGTGCTTGCCACTTTATTTCACAGCTTTTGATACTGAGGCAGGTTCTGGAATTAACAAAAGCCTGCTTAGTTTGCTCTCAGCAGAAGAGAAAAATATTATTTGGGATCTGCTAGTCCTTTGTCAGCCACAGGTCTGCCGCTTAATGAAGTAACTATGGTTTTGCTAATGTCTCTTCAAAATTAGAGCCCTGATAGTGTAATTATAGTTGCCTTTGATTAAATTGCAAGTGAAGCTGAATGGAATTCCTTTCGCTGTAGAGTATGGAGATAGCCTTGGAATCCTGGAAATACACATTGGGTTAAACTCCCTTATTGATTACACCTGTGCAATGGAGAGAAGAAATCAGACCATGCTGTGTACCTTATTATAAGTGCTTTTTCCCCACACCTACATATTGCTGGTGACAGCAAACCCCTGGAAAATCAAATTGAGGGATTTGCAAAGCAGTCGCAAGTACTTTACGGTATTAGCATGATTTATTTATCCCTAAAAACAGACTAAGCCACTTTTTAAAAATATGCATTGCCAGTTTAATTGAATTGATGTGTAAATGGATTACATCAACATCCTTTTTCGGTCTCCACAGCATTGTATGTATAACTGCAAGCACAGTAAGAAGAAATCGTAACTGCTCTTTCTTTTAACAAACATGTGTGCTTATGTGTATAACCTCAGTTGCACGTCCCTTTAGCAGATTCTCAGATGCATAGTACTGTAATCTCTCTTCCTTTTTATGTTAGTCTGTTCAGTCTCTAATTTTCAGTGGGATATAGACTAATAACCATAGCCCACTAGTTATGAGATAACCCAGTAACCCCAGAAATACAAAAGCACAAGAAAGACAGGCTTTCAGCTTACAGACCTTTGGGACATCTCAGAAATCTGATTTTACCTCATGGTACAGTGGTATTATAATTCATTCTTCCTCATTTAAGTGGTCTTTGACCATAATAATTTAAAAGGATAGAGTTTGATTTACACCTATTAACTCTTTTCTTGCAACAGGTGCCATTAGTTTCTTATGCAATGGTAGGAAGTAATTAAACTGTATTTCCAGCTATGTTGGCTGAGCTTGATGCAGAAAGTGAGAAGTCCATGAAGGAACTTAGGAGCACATAGATGGGCATGGTCAGACCCATGACAGAGGAATTCATTTTAGCAGCTGCATTTTGGATGGACTGAGGAAGTGGGAAGTAAAAAGTCCAAAGAGGAAGAGGTTGCAGTACTCAAGGTGGAAAGTGAAGAGAGGTTTTAGCAATAGCATGGAGAGTAGAGGATGAATCTGGAGCTGATGTAGTCTGAGAATTAAGAAAAGGAGGACTTGTGGCACCTTAGAGACTAACAAATTTATTTGAGCATAAGCTTTCATGAGCTACAGCTCACTTCATCGGATGCATGCAGTGGAAAATACACTGGGGAGATTTTATATACACAGAGAAAATGAAACAATGGGTGTTATCACTCTTGTTACGGTGTGTATGGTCAGGTAAGGTGAGCTGTTGCCAGCGGGGGGGGAACTTTTGTAGTGATAAGATCTGTGAGAGTGATGGGTCGTCCTTCAGGATAGGTTGTAGATCCTTGATAATGCGCTGGAGAGGTTTTCATCAAGGATCTACAACCTAACCTGAAGAATGACCCATCACTCTCACAGATCTTGGGAGACAGGCCAGTCCTTGCTTACAGACAGCCCCCCAACCTGAAGCAAATACTCACCAGCAACCACATCCCACACAACAAAAACACTAACCCAGGAACCTATCCTTGCAACAAAGCCTATTGCCAGCTGTGTCCACATATCTATTCAGGGGACACCATCATAGGGCCTAATCACATCAGCTACACGATCAGAGGCTCGTTCACCTGCACATCTACCAATGTGATGTATGCCATCATGTGCCAGCAATGCCCCTCTGCCATGTACATTGGTCAGACTGGGCAGTCCCTACGTAAAGAATAAATGGACACAAATCACACGTCAAGAATTCTAACATTCAAAAACCAGTTGGAGAACACTTCAATCTCTCTGGTCACTTGATTACAGACCTAAAAGTCACAATTCTTCAACAACAAAACTTCAAAAAGACTCCAACAAAAGACTGCTGAATTGGAATTAATTTGCAAACTGGATACAATTAATTTAGGCTTGAATAAAGACTGGGAGTGGATGTGTCATTACACAAAGTAAAACTATTTCCCTATGTTTAAAAGATAAATTTATTAGTCTCTAAGGTGCCACAAGTACTCCTTTTCTTTTTGCGGATACAGACTAACACGGCTGCTACTCTGAAATCTGAGAATTAAAAAGTTCTGAAAAAGAGAAAGAGGAGTGTAAAACACTTAGGCTGCCTGTCTGGGTGACAGAGAGGATGGTGATGGAAATGGAAGGGGCACAGAACTGTTTGTGAGGAAAAATGAGTTTAGTTTTCATCTGCTGAAGTTTGAGTTGGCATCTGGACATACAGGATGGAATCCTGGAATACAGGAATGGACATGCAAGACTGAACAGACAGGAAGAGGTCGAGGAGGGACAGGTACAAGTCGTCATCTTAGAGATGATAACTGAAGCCATGAGAGCAGATGAGGTCACCTAGGAATAGAGTCAAAAGAAAAGAGGAAAGGAGTGAGGACAGAACTCTGAAGAATGCCAGTAGGGAGCTGAAGAAGGGTGGGGGGCAGGAGAACCAGGAGAGAAGAGTCTCAAAAGCCCCAGGAAGAGAGCAGAGGTGGAGAGACGGTGTTTTGAAAATGGCAGAAAGATCAAAGAGAATGAGAATATGCCCAGTACTTAACCAGGAAGGTACTTGGTAAGAGGACATTTGCAGGAGGTGAAGAAGGGATGGAATTGGATTACAGCAGATCCAAGTGCTCTGGAAGTTGAGGTGATAAGCATATCCTGGGACATGCTGAGTACCTTCAAATCACCTTGATTTCAGTAGCTGCTGAGAGTGATCCTGGCAGCACTGCGCCTGAGTAGACTGCATGCTTGAGGATCTCAGAGGCAATGAAGTGGTAGTTGGAGAGGCAAGTATGGAGACAGGAGATTTTTGGTTGGTTTTTATTTAGGCAAAAAGGTGTGTTCTTACCACAGGTTAACTAATGCACGGTAAAATCTTAATGAAGTTTTTTGTTTTCACACGGGTTAGCAATTTGAGGTAAACGCTAGGTTCCCCCATGGGGTATATCAACACTGTAGTTGCAGGGTGCAATCGCAGCTCAAGCAGACATACCCATGTTCTCTTTAATCTAACTACCGCAGGGACCCACAGCAGTGAAGCCGCATAAGCATGCGCTTCAGGGCGGGCTATACAAACCAGCCTGGAACCCTGGGTAATTATTCACACAGCTAGCCCACACGGGCCTGCACGCTGCCATGGCTTCACTGTTCCGGGGCTTGAGCTAGCTAAACAACAGCTAGATCAGGTATGTGTACTTGATTCGCATTCACACCCTATGGTTGCAGTCTAGACATACCCATAGCCTTTACCTCGACCTGCTCACATGGGAGAAAGCTATGAACAATCTTGTCATTATGAGGGTTTTTACCAGTGCTAGTTACCATGTTAGCTAACGCGCAGTAAAAACACACCTTTTTTCCTAGTGTGGATGCATCCTAAATGAAAGAAACATCCATGGCCCAGATTATGTACCTTTTATACAGAACCCTGTTCTGGAAGTATTGTGGGGTTGCACTACCCCAAGGGGAATTCTGAGAGCTCCCGCAAGCACAGAGTGTGATATTATTTGGTGTAACCGCCATCACTCTGGGTCCTTTCTGCACATCTGGTTAATTCTGCTTGCCAGAATGTAGCACCTAGCTAGGATCCCATCCCTTCATTCACTTTAGAGTGTCTTGCACACAGAAAGCTGTCGTGGTGATGGAGCACAGGGATTGCTGTTGGGGCTGGCCCTTGCATAGGGACAAAGGATCAGGCAGGACTGTGTGCAACATAACACACTGGTACCTATTTAAGGATTGCAAATTCAAAGGAATACAGTAGAAGGCTGATGATTTACGTGATGCTTTCCTTAAACATTGGAAATTGAAACAGTTTTAACTGCAGACTTGCTAGTTGAAAGAAAAAGGGAGAAAATCACACCTTCAATCTTTAGGAGCTGAAATAAGGTCAAAAGAACTTCCTTACCCAAAACTTAATTTCTCTGCCTGAGGCAAGTAGTTAACTAAACTTGTACAGCACTGTAATGAATCATTCATATTCCGCTAAACTGCTTGTGGCAGAAATCTCTGGCCCCAAAATAAAATGGTTGTACACAATCAAAGATCTTTGCAAGCCTTGGCTAACCATGAGACGTTCACTGGCAAGTCTGTGCAGAACATTACTCAGGAGAGCATTGGGCTTATTATAGAGAGTCCTGGCAATGATTTAGACATGATTTAAGGCCCTATAGAACTCCCAGTATGGACTGAGGTCTTTGAGGAAACCACAGATGACAAGCGGGGAACCCTATTGGGGAAACTAGATAACAGAGCAAAAAAGTCACCAAGGCGAGGCCCAAAGACCAGCGTTCCAGTTCTTTGTCCCCTGCCCCCAGGAGTCTGAGTAATTTCCTTTTTCTCCAATGAAAGTTAGTGGTAACTTGGAGGAGAAAGTGCAGCAGGCTTCCCTGTTATAGAACAGTCTGTTCATATAATTGTTTGCAGTTTTAAAACTGGGAGGGAGGAGAGAAAAGAATACTTTGGGGTTATTGCCCACAATTGTGAAAAAAGAAAACACAAGAAGTGGGGGTGGGAAAGGAAAAAATTGGTGGGCGTGTTATTTTTTTAAATCATTTTTTGTGTTTGTGACATTTTGATCAGCCTGTCTCATTCTTGTTAGACCCTACTGATACAGAGGTGTACTGCAGAGAATGTTATTAGAGGAAAGACCTTCTAGTCTGCCATCACCTTCCAGTTTCAGTGTCTTTAGGGAGCAGCCAAGTGGCCTGCTCCAATCTTGCTTCTCTCTGTGGACTCTGCTGTCTTCTAAGCTTAGGTGCCATCTTTGGAGGTGACATGGCTTCCTGTCCCATGCTGAAGATCAAATTGGAAAATATTGTTATTTAAGCCTGTCAAAGAGAGAGGCCTGGGCAACACCGAAGGCTCGTCATTAAAACTTTGGTGGTGGGGGTGGTCCAAAAAGCAAACAAAATGTTAGGAAGTATAAAGACTGGGATAGCAAATAAAGTTGAAATTAGTGAAATGTCAGTCTATAAATCAGTGGTTGTCATCACCTTGAATGCTTTTTTGAGTTCTGGTCATTCTGTCCCAAAATAGATAGAGCAGAAATAGAGGGAGTTCAAAGAAAAGTGATCAAAATGATTAAAGGCACTGAAATACTTCCACATGAAGGGAGATGGTGAGTAAAAAGAGACATGATAAAGGTGTGCAAAATAATGAATAGTATAGAGATGGTAAAGCTAGTGCTTCTATTTAACTCTTCTCTTGCTGCAAAAACTTGGGGACATGTCATGAAAGAATTAAAAGAAAATATTTTTGTACATAATGTAGAATTAACCCATGATACTCAAAACCACAAGATTATCAGTGAAGACAAGGCCTTAGTGAGATTTTTAAAGAGATTAGATGTTTATTTGGATAATGAGAACTTCTATAGTTAGAATTTTAAAATATTTTTATAAGGACTGTACTGTGAATTCTTACGCTTCAGAGCCATGCCCCACAACTAAATGATAGGATTGAGGAAGAAACTTTCCCTGGGGACAGGTTATTCCATAATTATCCACTAGAGATTATTGCACCTTCTTCCAAAGCATCTGATGCTGGCCACTGTGAGAAAGAGAGAGAGAGAGAGATACCAGACTGGATGGACCATTGGTCTGAACAAGCATGTTGTTCCTTATTCTTATATATGTCTCATACTTTGCCCCCTTAATTTTATTCGATCTATGTTTATACCTCGGCCACAGATATGCTAAGTAGTTAGTTTTCTCCTCTCTCCTTTTTCATTTTCAAGTATTGTCCCTTTACTTATTTGCCTCTCCTTAGTGGAGTCTCCATAGCAGGATGTTTTGCATGGCTGACTGTTTCTTATGTAAAATAAAGCTTCTGATTCATTAATGGAAAATGTGATCTGTAGAGCAGCATACCTTAAATCAGGTATTATTACTGTTTATTACTAATAATACCATGGCACAAATCTGAGTAAGGAGCAGAACACGGGGACATTGGGAAGGTAGAAAAGAAATCAGAAGGGTAGATCCAACCCAGTCTTCAAATAAATGGTTCCGTTTTCTTTCTTTCTCCTTTGTCTTTTTCATTCACATTCTATTTCTTTTAATCTCATGTGTTTTTGCATCTTTTTTTTTTCTTGTTCAGGCAAAATGATTTGCCTTTTGTCTAGAGTCGGAAGTAGTAAGTGCTGGTACTTAGTACCTGCAAGGTGAAAAAGCATCAGGAGGGTACAACTGTTATGAGTTCCTGCTTGATTGGCAAAACATTGCAGAACCCTATCTTTTTAAATATACTGTTGGATGTTTAATACTGTTGTGTTCTGCTGTTTGATCAGAGAGGGAGGCAAATATTCCACATCATTTTAATTTTTATAGCAACAACATTTTATTTCTTGCTGTATTTCAGTGCCTTGTAATAGATACCTATGATTTGTTACATTAGCACGTCTCATTTGTAGTCAGAGAGCATAGAAGAACGTGCCTTCATGCTGTGGCCTTCTTATCCACCCCACTTAGTAATCAAAGCATAATTTCAGGAGCATAGTATAAATGTACATGGTGATATCTTGCTAAGGGTCTGTCAGGATTTCCAGGAGTAATTGGATGAAGTTAAGCAAAAGAAAATTTAGCTTCTTGTCTATGAAATCTGCTAGACGAGGTCTTGCAAAACTCACTGAACGCCTGCTAACTGGATTAACCCACTAGGGAGAGACTGATATGAAAGATGAGGGCGGGCGGGGAAGGGCAGACACAGGTCAGGGTTAAAGGCAGACACAGGTCAGGGTTAAAGGCAGTATTATAGTATGTGATGTCTAAGAAGCCCAGTCTTCATGCCAGCACCATAAGTTTGGAAGTGGGAGGGTGCTGTGATTTTTACCAGATTCTGGGTGGGCTGGGGTGGAGGGTGAGAGGAGAATGGAATATATTCGGGGGCTCCATCTTTTGTATCCATCTGTAGCTAGTAGGAGTATGATTTAAGGCTCCTCCTCTGTTTAGCTCCTGGGAAAAAAGAGGCTCTTTCATTCTCTTGTTCCTCTCCAGAGTTTTCTGGCTGTTGTGAGAGGGATGGGTCTCTACAACTTTATTCCTTTCACAGCCCCTTGGCCACAGCAAGGACAAGGAGAGGGGAAGAAAAAAAGCCTTTGGTCCTGTCTCTCTTCCCCTTCCCCATCTCTGTTTTTGGCCCCACTTTACAGTAGGGGAGATGTGTCTGACAGAGTCTTTGTGTTTGGAAAGCACCTAGCGTATTGTAGGCACTAACACAATATAAAGAACAACCACACATGCACACCCCCTCTGACTAGATTAAGAATAAGAATTGCCTGCAATGTCTTATTTTCTGGGTCTTTAGTAGGATTCTAATGAAATGTAAGGCCTGATATTGGCTTTCTGAAAAGTCCAAAAGAAGTAGCTCACACTGCTAGGCGCGCTCCTTTGTTCATTGACTGTAGTTGAGATTGCAGGAACATTGAGGCAACATTTAATGTACAAGGAGTCAGCTCAGAAAAAAGGATGTGTAAATGGTACATCGCATGGACATCTGATGCCTTTTTAAGCACTCTTATGACTTAAAAAGAGCTTATGTCCAAATCCTGCCCTGTCTTGCATGGGTGTATTAGGGGAGAAGAAGGTTCAGGGAGCCACTCCCAGTGCATCAGTCCAGCATCAGGGCAATGTTCTAATCCAACACTACTATGAGAGGGGCTCAAGTACAATGCCTGCTGGCCTCAAGGGTTGTGATCCAACAGTTCAGGGATATGGCCATATCACCCGTCCCTCGGCACACATGCTACAGTGTGCAACGCACACATTAGCTTGGACATTTTGGGGAAGCAGTAAATTACACTTCACATATTTTCCTCCTGGCCCTGCCTGTTCTGAGCTGTCCTGCCCTATAGTGGAGTAATGATTATTATAGTTCCATAGTTCAGCAGATGCCACTCCATTTCCACCACCACCCAGCAGAGAGCCACGAAACTTAAGGGAAGGATTTTGCCCTTAGTCGTCTTTTGCCTGACATTTTTTAGGCCATTAGTCTAACGGATTTGGGCATTATGGATATAGGGCATAAATATTAAAATGGCTGCAACTTTTGAATATGTCTTGGGAGACTTTGGCAGCTGAGAATGATTTCTGTTTCACCTAATCACAAAAGAAATTGTACTGTCTGTTTGAAGAACAGAAGTAAAGATATTTTAAAGTTATTCAGTTTAAAATGTCTAAAAATGCAAATGTGCAGTAATTGCAAGACTGGACTTTTTGAATGCAAAGGTGCAATAATTGAGAACCAGGATTTTTGAAGAGGGACTTGCTTAGGTCCAGCAAAGATCAGTTCAAATCCATATTATGTTGCAGTGAGTTGTGCACAAAGGAGTGTATAGGTTGTGACCTGGAGATACTGCTGTCTGGTGAGTCAAGAATCCACAGATTAAAATGTTGCTAAGCAGACCTTTGTGCTTTAGAGTTTTTTACAGTCAGAATTTACATATTATAGAGTCCCCAGATACATATTGACAAGATAAACTGGTTCTGGAAATGCTACTGTGGTCTATTATGTCCATGGTCCACATATTAGAAAGCTTCTTTGGGGCACCTATGGACTATAATGTCAGTGATTCCTGTCATACGGAGGCCCTAAGAACTCATTAACAATGTCTCCTGCACAACTATTGAGGCACAACTGCCTTGAAATTTGCCGGATTAGGAGACGTATCCAATATAGGACAAGCAAAGTGTGTGTGGAGGGGGGTGGGAGGGGGAAATAATTTCCAACACGGAGACGTTGTCAGTTTGCTTAATTTTTGTGCCGTAAATTTTTTCTGTAGAAACATTGTTTATTCTCCATCAGCTGAAATTAAAACAATTCAGACAGGATTTATGTCATGTTTTCAAACTTATCATTTCTTATCTTCCTGATGCTACTTTACAGTCTGTTTTAAAATTGCAAAGATTACTAAAAGGCAGAGAAACAAGGATGGATGTTGTGAGAGTTTGCTGTATTTAACCGCACAGGTGGTGTGGGGAAAATAGGGCTCACAAGTAAAAAAAAAAAAAAATCTCTTTCCCCTCCCTGAAACTTACCCATGCAGCAGCAGGACAGGATACTCTCCTCACCCTAGTGCATTTACTTTCCTAAGCTATAGATGGGGGGATTAACTAAAGCTCTCAACAATATTCACCATCCCCAAAGGGACTTGATCTGCTGGCTTGTGGATGTGAGGGCTAGGAGCCTGACCCAGCATATATATATTGCAGTCAGTGCCAGGCACTAGATAGGGTCTCATGAAGCTCTGGTGTGTAGCCTAATTTAGGCACATCCCAGAATGCATCTTTCCTTTTCCCATTTTCCAGAACTGTCCTCTCTAAACATTCCTGCCCTGTACCAGCAAGATGGCTCAGGGACCCTTTGCTCCTCCCATCATTGTACGTCTAATGAATTAGGCCAGTATTATGTACTTGTAGTTTGATTCCCAGAATATGTCCAGTAATTCTAAAGTGTAAAAGTGCGAGTGGCTTTTTATGCATTTATACTGGCCATGATGAGCAGAGTTAATATGAACACAGCTTTCTCTTACTCGTGCAATGTGTACACATCACAACATAAAATCAGAACATGTATGTCCTTAACCGTTAAAGAAAGAATGGACACCCTGTAATTCCTAACTTTCTCTTCTCCCTTTCCCATACTTGGCGTGGGTTGCCAGAGTGGCAAGTTCAGCTCTTTATCTGATCCTGCATTCTGCCACTAAAAAAGTCATTCCCCTCCCCCCCCTTTTTTTTTCTTCCCCGCAGTCTGCTGTGGGCAATGGGTCCATATATGGTGGAAATTATAAGAAATGCAAGTCCGTATTGTGGGTGGGTGGGAGGGAGGTAATTATGTTAGAAAGCAGCTGACTTGAGCTAGTAGAGCTGCTACTCAAATTCAGTTGACAAACCAGGGTTGCGGTTCTTCACCTCCTATCAGTGCTCACTAACTTCACTATTTTGTGCTGTTGTTGCAGAGTTTTACAAGTCTCCATTTGTGTATGTTTGTAATAGAAATGGGCCCACCACATCACACTAAACATCTGAACCTGGATACAGAGATGTTTTTTAAAACTGATTTCCCCTGCCCGCCCCCCCTTTTTACAGAGGGCCAATCTGAATCCACTAGTTTGCAAATTTTGGGAAGTCTGAAATCTGGATCCAAATATTGCAGTTTAGGCTATTCTCTATTGCAAATATAAAACAAATATTACTCCTGCCTTTTTGCTTTGAGATTTTTGTAATAATCCCTTTTTGCCAATTCCAGTTTAGTTAAGAGCTTTTATGAATGCAGCAGTTTTGCTTAGCCAAAATTTCAAGGCCATGCTGAAAAATGTTTACGAAATTTGTAGAATATTGCAAAAATATTTTGGTCATAGAATTCAGCATGAAAGCAAGTGCATATCTCCTGTCCAAGTTACCCCCAGATGCACAATGTCTAGTTTCCCTTACTGCAGAAATAGATCAGAAGGAGTTTTTGCTGATGGTAACTCTAGTTATGTATTTCTTTGTAAAAGAATAATTTTGTGAAGCCTGTATGGTAAGACCTTTGGAACACCTTTAGAAAAGACACCTTTGGAAAGTCCATAATTCACCATTTCTAGTATATGTGCAGATTCTTTTGCACAGGCCTGCTGCATGGTGCCAAATGCACAGCAGCTAGTGGGTGAAAGGAAGATACCTGTGTTGCGTTGTAAGAATTGTCTGATTGTGTTTCTTTATTTTTTCCACCTGCAGTATTGAAATAAAATCTACTGCAAATACCTACTGTTGTGACCCTCATAATATTACACAATGAAATTATCGTCAATTTCAAGGACAAGTGGCTTTGTATACATAGGCCCAATCTGCCAGAATGCTTTATTTGCAATAATGGCTCAGAACAGGCCATCAGTTTCTTCCTCAAACAGCTGTGGATGGTTGTTGTTACAAAAGAATGCATTAGATTAAGAAGGCCAAGCTGATTTCTCTGCTGATTTATATTTCTGGATGTGAATTCTAATGCTGAGGAAAGGTGTCTAAATGTCAGCACTGGGCACTAGAGTCCTCTCTCCACAGGCTAGGCTGCAGCAGTGCAGGCTTCCTGTTTTGTTCTTCCAGCGTGCTTCAGCCTGACCTGGAGAGGACCACATATATGGGTGAGAGAGCAGTTCACGCCCTCACTCTCACTCCATGCTTGGTGCTTAGATCTGTCAGATCAGCAGCAGACATGGGAAGAGGATACAGGGGTCAGATTCTGCCCTCATTTACAAGTCAATTGGATTGCATGGGTGAAAGAAAGGGCAAAATTTACCCACAAGTCCTGACTCCCAGCCCAACTAACTTAATCGCTAGGTGTACTGGGTAAAAATCTGTGACTTATTATCCAGCTTCCATGGTGATCAAGGGAAGGGCTACCCATTTACTTTAATGGGAGTTAGACCAGACCTTAAATGCCTGACTTTAGGCATCTTAACTTGAAAGACTTCACCTTTCCTTCTAACTGCTTGTACTGAGATTGATAGATACAAACTGGCTCCTCTCAATTAGAGTCCACTGAAACAGATTTTTGCTTGTACCATTTGGTCTAATTACTCTTTTTCCTCTTGGCCAGCTTCCTATCAACTTCTTTAAAGGACAGAAACAGTAGTTTATTTTTCCCAAGAGAAGCAAAATACAAATTAAAAGGGAATAGTTTGGGCAGTTTAGCTCTTAAACTAGTTACTTTGCCTTTTCTCCTGGCTGTTATGGTGATCATAGAAGATTGGGTTGGAAGAGACCTCAGGAGGTCATCTAGTCCAACCCCCTGCTCAAAGCAAGACCAACCCCAACTAAATCATTGCAGCCAGGGCTTTGTCAAGCCGGGCCTTAAAAACCTCTAAAGATGGAGATTACACTACCTCCCTAGGTAATGCATTCCAGTGCTTCATCTCCTTCCTAGTGAAATAGTTTTTCATAATATCCAACCTAGACCTCCCTCACTGCAACTTGAGACCGTTGCTCCTTGTTCTGTCTTCTGCCACCACCGAGAACAGCCTAGCTCCATTCTCTTTGGAACCCCGCTTCTGGTAGTTGAAGGCTGCTATCAAATCCCCCTTCACTCTTTTCTCTTCTGCAGACTAAATAAGGCCCATTCCCTCAGTGTCTCCTCCTAAGTCATGTACCCTAGCCCCCTAATGATTTTCGTTGCCCTCCACTGGACTCTCTCCAATTTATCCACATCCTTTCTGTAGTGGGCGGCCCAAAACTGGACACAATACTCCAGGTGTGGCCTCACCAGTGCCGAATAGAGGGGGAATAATCACTTCCCTCGATCTGCTGGCAATGCTCCTACTAATGCAGTCCAATATGCCGTTACCCTTCTTGACAACAATGGCACATTGTTGACTTTTATCCAGTTTCTTGTCCACTGTAATCCCAGGTCCTTTTCTGCAGAACTGCCACTTAACCAGTCAGTCCTCAGCCTTTAGCAGTGCATGGGATTCTTCCGTCCTAAGTGCAGGACTCTGCACTTGTCCTTGTTGAACCTCATCAGATTTCTTTTGGCCCAGTCCTCCAATTTGTCTAAGTCACTCTGGACCCTATCCCTACCCTCCAGCGTATCTATCTCTCCCCCTGAGCTCAGTGTCATCTGCAAACCTGCTGAGGGTACAATCCATCCCATCATCCAGATCATTAATGAGGATGTTGAACAAAACCGGCCCCAGGACCAACCTCTGGGGTACTCCGCTTGATAGCGGCTGCCAACTAGACATTGAGCCATTGATCACTACCTGTTGAGCCCAACGATCTAACCAGTTTTCTATCCACCTTATAGTCTATTCATCCAGCCCATACTTCTTTAACTTGCTGGCAAGAATACTATGGGAGACCGTATCAAAAACTTTGCTAAAGGCAAGGTATATCACATCACCGCTTTTCCCACATCCTGAGAGACCATTATCTCATCATAGAAGGCAATCAGGTTGGTCAGGCATGACATACCCTTGGTGAATCCATGTTGACTGTTCCTGATCACCTTCCTCTCCTCCAAGTGCTTCAAAATGGATTCCTTGAGGACCTGCTCCATGATTTTTCCAGGGACTGATGGGAGGCTGACTGGTTTGTAGTTCCCCGGATTCTCCTCCTTCACTTTTTAAAAGATAGGTACTAATTTGCCTTTTTCCAGTCATCCAGGACCTACCCCGATTACCACAAGTTTTCAGAGATAATGCCAATGGCTCTGCAATCACATCAGCCAACTCCCTCAGCACCCTCTGATGCATTGCATGGACTTGTGCATGTCCAGCTTTTCTAAATAGTCCTTAACCTGTTCTTTCACCACTGAGGGCTGCTCACCTCCTCCACATACTGTGTTGCCCAGTGCAGCAATCTGGCAGCTGACCTTGTCTGTGAAGATCGAGGCAAAAAAAGCATTGAGTACTTCAGCTTTTTCCACATCATCTGTCACTAGGTTGCCTCCCCCATCAGTAAGGGTTCCACACTTTCCCTGACCATCTTGTTGCTAACATACCTGTAGAAACCCTTCTTGTTACCTTTCATATCCCTTGCTAGCTGCAACTCCAATTGTGCTTTGGCCTTCCTGATTACACCACTGCATGCTCAAGCAATATTTTTACACTCCTCCCTAGTCATGTGTTCAAGTTTCCACTTCTTGTCAGCTTCCTTTTTGTGTTTAAGCTCACCGAAGGTTTCTCTGTTAAGCCAAGCTGGTTACCTGTCATATTTGCTATTCTTTCTGCACATTGGGATGGTTTGTTCCTGCGCCCTCAGTAAAATACAGCCAGCAGTCCTTGACTCCTTTCCCCCTCATATTAGCCTCCCAGGGGATCCTACCCATCAGTTCCCTGAGGGAGTCAAATTCTGCTTTTCTGAAGTCCAGGGTCCGTATTCTGTTGCTCTCCTTTCTTCCTTTTGTAAGGATCCTGCACTTGACCATCTCATGGTCACTGCTGCCCAGGTTGCCACCCACTTCCCCTACCAATTCTTCCCTGTTTGTGAGCAGCAGATCAAGAGGAGCATGGCCCCTATTTGATTCCTCCAGCACTTGCATCAGGAAGTTGTCCCCAACACTTTCCAAAAACTTCCTGGATTGTCTGTGCACTGCTGTATTGCTCTCCCAGCAGATGTCAGGGTAATTGAAGTCCCCCATGAGAACCAGGGCCTGTGATCTGGAAACTTCTGTTAGTTGTCTGAAGAAAGCCTCGTCTATCTCATCCTCCTAGTCTGGTGGTCTATAGCAGATGCCCACCACGACACCACACTTGTCGCTATTGCCTCTAAACTTAATCCAAAGACTCTTCAACAGGCTTTTCTCCAGTTTCATACTGGATGGAAACCCCAGTGTCACAGCTATATTTAAAAAGGCTATTTACAGAATCTGTTCTCATTGTCAAAATTACCTCTTTTTCTTTTTTAAACGGGTGATGTAGCATTGTCTGTACACTGCAGCTTTTGGTTGACATTACAGTCCCATGTGGTGTCTGAATAATCTAAAGATTTGTGATTTAGAAGGCCCCTTTTTATAAAAACTATTATTGGATAATCTTACTTACAGGATCTGCAAAAGGGGGTCAGATATTTCTTTTACTTGACCAAGAGTTTCCTAAGAAGTCACACACAATTTTGATATATATCAGAGCATCTCAAAATAGGCAACATTCAGAGCTAGTTGTCCATTCATTAAAGGCCAGATTTCACACACTGTAAGAAGTTCCATTGTTTTCAATTAAACTATTTGTAGAACAAGGTACTATCCAAGGTGTGTGTGTCAGAATCTGGCCCTTCTGGATCATTATGATAAATGGTGAAGTTGTAATCAGGTACATACAATTATTGGTAACATTTTTGTGATCAAAAACATCACCACTGTCTGTGGACCTGATTTTCTCACACCAGCATTGCATTATTATAATTCAATGGAATTACTCCCCAATTTACATCATTATCAGAGAAGAATCAGACCCTGAGAACTTAGTCAATACCGGCACCTGTTTGATGATGATTTAATGCAATTGGGAGCTGGCCTTTCACAGAAACAATATATTTGATAAAAATTAATTACCTCATTCACGATTGAAGGAAATTTAGGAATGGAACGATCTTGAAATCCAATTCTGTTTTTCATGCCGAACAAGTCACTGCTAAGCATTTGAAGATTTGCCTAAAGGAAGCTGTGTTTATCTGTCTTCCACATCCTTGGGCATCAGAGGGTACTTTAACTATGATTAATGAGCTTGAACTCCAGTTTTGATCGGTCAGGGCATGACTCAAATGAAAGTGAGGCTTGTCTCCATCTGGTCTAACAAGCTAACAGTATCAAGAGATACTATCCCGAGATGATAGCTATGCGGTTTGATTCCACCCTCAGTTACACAGATCCAGTCATCGTTTACATCAATGGGAGTTGCCATCATGCAGGGACATGATCTCAAAATCCAGTGAAAATCTTTTGCTTGTGACTTCTATAGTGGCTATTTCATTTAAGACCAGAGCCCTAGATTAGAGATAACCCTACGTGTGTGCGATTTTACTTGCCTGTTTTCGATGTTGTGGGATTGAACCTTATTCTCACAGGCAGTTGCAAAGTAATTGTTGACATTTATTTTGAGAGAGAGTGACTGAGTCTGTATAGTGTTATGAACTTGCTGCCATGCCTGTAGGGACGCTGGCAGGATGAACATTGTATTTCCAAAAGCTTAGATATCAAGAAAGACCAGAAGGAATTGTTTGTGTGGATCCCTCACATTCAGTCTCAGAAAGTAGGGTTGTATTTACATGTGCAGCTACTGAAGTGTTGGAGGGCATCTGGTTGAATGGTGCTGAACATAGATAAGAATTGATAAGGATAAGGAGTGGAAATGAAGGGGGCGGGGGGAGAAGTGCCATGACATTGAGTGTGATAAGTAGGGTTGGGGGATATACCTGTAGTAGTGTGTTTGCACATTGATGCTGTTCCACCTGTAGGTTGCATGTAATAGAAATAAAGTGCTTCTGTGCTTTCTAAGGGTCTGATCCTGCAATGCTTACACGCAAAGGGCTAAATTGGGTCATTAACAGAGCTTTGAGTAAGGGACTGCACATGAAGGCACCATTCCATGGGGAATACCAGGAGGCATCATGCCTCAGAGACATCCCCCATTCCTCCTGGAGCATCCTGGTTGCCGTAGCAGTGTTAGTAATTTGTGGCACTGCTTTGCAGGGTGCAACATACCCTTCAATTCCACCTGCATGACCAACCAGCTCCATTGGTCAGCATGTGTGGGGGCAGTCTCAATGGCTCAACCTACTCCCCACACTCTCTTGCCACTTGCTTCATGGGGATGGCATCTTTCATAAGGCCCCTGAGCTCCCTTCTAGGACCTGGATCTAAGATCTGGGAGCCCAGATGCTGGCACACCATGGTTGGGCTGGGGGTGTGTGATCATCTTTACTCCCCTCCTCTTCTTGTGGCTTAGGACATCGAGCCCCAAAGTAGTCCTACTGATGTCAGTTGGCTTACTTGTGTGAGCAAGGCTTTTATGAATGGGCCTTAAAAAAGATAAGGAAAGGTAAAGGAGCTTCATAGTGATTTTAGGAGCCTAAGTTGCAATGACTTTTGAAAAGGAGGCTTAAGCTCCTAACTCATTTAGATGCTTTAGACAAATTTACCCCTAGAAAATTATCAAATACTTGGTCTAACTTCAATAGCAGGTTTTTGTGACCAATAATAAGGAAATCTATATGTGATAAACACTTCAGCAGTGAAGAACGTGATGAGCAGTGAAAGTCACATTGTGGATAAAGCATAGCTCAGATTAGTCAAACCTAATATTCTTTATTTTCTATCCTTACAGGCTTGGTTAGTAAAGTAACCATTCTACATATATAAAATAAACAGTCTTAGAGATTAGAAGGATTTTGTGTCAATAAAAACCACTGCAGCATAGTGTTGATTAAAGAAATTGTCTGACCTGTTGCAATCAGCCATTAATTATTAACAATTTAACCTCAAAATGTGGGGGAGGTATGAAGTGAGGTCTTGCACAGCTCAGTTTTTAAACTTGTACTTTTCAATTATATACCTTAATCAAGAGGAAAATGTATATACGCCACATTGATTAAACCTGCAGATGATATCAAACTTAGAAAGGGATTATAAACACGATATAGGAAAAATCAGAATTGCAGAGTGATCTGACAGGTGTATCGAGATGGGTAAATGTAAATGAGATGAGATTCTGTTTGCAGATAAAATGTAAAGTAATACACCTAGACAGAAATAATCATCATCAGAGAAATGAGCTAGTGCTATTTAGAATGCAGAGAAATGAAGCTGCGGACCTCATAGGGGATCATAAACTGGATATGAGCTGACAATTCAATGCCATTGCAAAAACGGCAAATGCCATCCTAAAGCATGTTTTTACTAGGATTTCTTATAAAGCAAATGAGGTAATAATCCCATCTTGATAAAACGGCGCTTGGAATGCTGCATGCAGCGTTGGGCCTTTCATTGTAAAACAGACACTGAAAAGCTTTAAGGAAGGTTCAAATGGGAAGAAGGGGGAGGACCAATAGAACTCAATGCCTGAAAAAAAAGGCAATTAAGGGACGATAACCCTACAAAAATATCAGGTGTTAATAGGAAAGCAGGAGAGGCTCAGCTTTCCTGTAGGAGAATAAGGAAAAATGATATAATCTGAAATTAGATTTAAAATGATCTAATTCAGGTAAAGAGAACAAAAAAAAGTTTCAACAGTTATGGTGGTTGTTACTGGTTATTATAATGTTGGCTGGATGCTCTGAAGACCGTCTGAAAAGGGGTGTACTTTCACAATAACTCCACTGAGTTTTGTGGTGTATGGGACTTTTAAGAACTGACTGTGTGTGTGGTTTAAGTTCTGGAACATTCTGGATCCAGAGTGCAAAAGAAGTCTTGACAGCTAGAAGCAATTGCAGCTGAAATTGGTTAGAGACTGAAGCTAAGAACGAGGTGAGGTTAGATGTAGCTTGTGAACAAATTGACAACTCGATTATTTTGTTGTTACTCTTCTCCTCTATTTAAGGTCCTGTCGTTAAAGTCAGGACGTGAAGAAGAGCTCTGTGGAGCTCAAAAGCTTGTCTCTTTTGGTCCAGTAAAAGATAGCGTCTCACCCACCTTGTGTCTCTCATATCCTGGATCAACATGGTTACGACAGCATTGCAAACTGCATAAATGAGGTTAGATAAAGTACTAGTGGAGTTACTGGAGAGGAAGATGCTGTTTGATGCAGAGGGGTTGTTGTGCATGATCTGTTAGCTGATTTTCAGCCATTAAGCTATGATCTAGTTCTCTGTACCTGAATGCAGAGATGCAACCATATTAATTTTTAAAATGAAATCTGGGGTATTCTTTATCTCAACAACTGGTATGATGCCTACCCATACATCTCCCAACCAAAACTGGGGCTCCTTACCATCTTTGAGGGTCATTGATCCATGTTTTGCAACTCTCAGAGCTTGGGAAGTAGGTCACCTTTGCATCCAGCTGATTTTCAGAGGGGGCAGGGCCAATAGATACGCAGAAAGGCTTTGCATTGAAAGAGGCAGAACACTCAGAAGTGTGGAATACGTGGTTTTCAGTCATGTTTTCTCCTGGGCTTCACTGTTGCACCTACAGTAATAAGATACTGTTTTGCAAACAGTTCTTTGTCCTGACAATTCTACTTACACAGCCGTGTACCATCTGTGGTGCCTCTACATCATATTGCCAGCCCCATGTATTGAGAAATCGTGAGTCACGACCCAAAATACCCTGAGATTGTCTGTCTTCAAAATCGTGAGACAAAATGGAACATTTGTGGTTCTTTTGATTAGTTTGTGAGTCTTTGCGGGTGCATTATAGTCAGGTTTTCAAGTTTTTCTCTATAACTATGAGGACTAGAAACTTTTTTAATAGACCCTCAGATTCTCACCTAGTCCCTTGATCTGTGGCTTTATGAAGAACACCAAGTTTTGCTAGATTTGTGATTAAAATTCTGAATTGGCAACACTGTTATCACCAGACACCTGTGAAACACCGTTCTATTTAGTCCTGTCATTTCTCCTGCAAGGCATTGGTGAGGAGGAAGATGATGAGTGGGAAGTGGGTCATCCTCCTGCCCTACTTTCAAGTCGTCTTGAAATCTTGCAGTGTCTTTCCATTTGTTCAGGAAAAGCCTGTGCGTCAAGCTTATGTGTATTTCAGTTCATGTGGTGTCCCGTTCACCAACAGTATTGTGTGCTTGACATTCCTGGGATATAAGGTGAACACCATTTGTACATGCTGAGTATTTGTCATTATGGTGACGATTATAAACATCATCTTGTATTTGTTGTGCCAGTCAAAGGACAAAATTGCAATACTGTGATGAAAGGCCCCAAAACACACAGCAGTTTAGCAGTATCAGTATAGCAAATTGGTAAGTACTGACCTGCTTTTCTCTCCCAAAGGCAATAAATATGTAGGTCTGGGTTAGTTTGCAGTCTTGAAAGCACCACCTTCTTTGGGACCAGGAAGAGTGTGAAAACCGCCTACAAAGCCTGCTGTCATTAGTGGGTGTCAAAGCCCACAGCTAGTCAATAATCATGAGAAGCCAAAAAGGCAGAGGGAACATGGCTAATTGAAGCAAAAGAGATGACAGAAAATGGGAGTGAAGTATGGCTTTTACTATCTTTACTCTAACTCTTTTATGAAGACTGTAGTGTATATGGTTCTAATTCAGTCATTCCTCTACAGTGATCATGATGTTTGAGTTAGTAGTACATTTGGAAGTATATTTCATGAAATGTGAAGTAGACTTTTTTGAAAAAAAGAGAGGGAGAAGTGCTGTTACTTGCATTAGTTGCATTGTGCTTATTTGGAAAGGATGGAGAAGAGCTCCCGGCTGATGGGATGCACAGTAGGGCTCCTGGAACACAGTTCCGCGTGAGACAAGATATTGAAATTCAGTGAAATAAAGTCAAAATACGGAAATGGTTTTGACACTCTCTGTGACAGTTTCTAGCTCTTTATGGACCCAATCTTTACTTGGGTAACTTCCCTTTGACTTCAGTGAGAGATTTGCTTGAGTATAGACCCTTAGGAATTGGCCCTAAAAGAGGAAGTGCTCTTAAGGGGAGGAAAGCTGTAACTTACAAAGACGGTGTGCATCATGAAGAGAGGAGATCTATAATGGATATCAATTCAAACAGGACTAGCCCTAGCCTTAGTGATGCCCCAAATTAGAGCAGCCTTATAAAGAGGGAGTAATGCAGCTCTGTGCAATTTAGTAATCAGGAGTGATTTGTAGCAGTAATTGTGGCCCATTTGAGGAGCACAGGAGAGTGGGGGGAGGTGGGTTGGAGGGATTTAGTTTGAGTTCATTTGCAGTTTTGTTTCTCACACAGCTGTGTTTCATTGTGAAAGTCAGGCTGAATAAGAAGCCTCATGGTGTCATTCCCAGTTGGTTCAGCAGAATGCTTTTATACCCTATACAATTTCCAGTCAAGTATCACAGTGGTGCCCAGAGACCTGCCCATCTCTTTAGCAGAAGCTCTTAAAAGCCACAGCAGTGGAAAACATTGAGTCAGAGCAGGGTTGGTTAGATGTGCCTTAGCCCCTGGCACTTTTTTTTTTATTTTATTAAAGGGAAAAAGGGTTTGCTTTGATTCATGATTTCCTGAATGGAAAGTGAAAACCATTTTGTTCTTCAAAACAGAGCAACTTCCAGTGAAGTCAGAGGGTATAAGGAGTTTTCTGGTTTCTTCTTTGTTCCTCTCACTGATTTGCTCTGCGCAACCAGGCAATTTCTAGCCTTGATTCAGCAATCCCCAGGCTTTGTATCTGGCACCACATCACACTGAGCATGTCAGCTCTGTGTGCCATCCTATGAAGAGCCACATGCTTTAACCAGGCTACCTTTTTTCTCTGCCTTTAGGGCAAAGCAAATGTTCTCCTAAGCGCCCCCACCTCCTCCAAAGTAGATTACTGTGCTCCTCTAGCCCGTGCTTTTCTGTTTTTTCTGCTTCTTCAGCAAAATGCAGTGAAACATACACCTAACTCCAACTTTTTCCCCCACTTGGGCTTTTGTTATAATAGCTCAGTGGTGTAATGAGGAACATATTTTACCAGATGTGCCACATTTTATACTCGAGATTTTTTTTTTTTAAAGAATCTGACTTTTTTGTCAGAATAAATTGATTAAACTTGTGTGCTTCAGTAGAAAAAGAAAAAATGTAGACATGCAGACTGGGAGCTGGAGATTAGAAAATGTCATGGAGTTTGGAGTCTGAAACTTTCAAACTATTTTGGGAGTCTTGGAAAGCTAGTTCCAGTTTGTGAGCTATTTTTTTTCCCTGTAATTTAAATGCCTGTGCCCCCCCCTTCTCTTCCCCCCAAAAGACTGATTCATTTAATCAGAGTAGAAAAACAAGCTGCCTTTGTAGCTAAAAGGAAACTTGTTCTTTATATTTCAAAAAGAAGAAGAGCTCCCCACCTATGGTATCCTTCAAAATATCTAGGTAGGCAGTCTGTGTATATAGGCATATCTGAATATATAGGTAGCACCACCTGTACTTAAGGTTGCTTTATTGGAAGACTCTGTTTCCAGTTGCTTATAACTTTGCCATTTGGGCTGAAATGTCCCATGATGGCTGTTCGCCTCAGGCTGAATCTTCCCTTTTTCTTCCCTCCCTCCCCACTATCACACCCTTTGGAAAGTTTGAACAAAAGCCATTCAGGCATTTCTAGGAAGAAGATTTTAGAAGAAAATACTATTAGAATTGTTACATTATTATTAGAATTTGACAGCTAAAATCTACAGAGATTCTATCAGCACTGAGCATGCTCCATCCCCTCACAGCTCCTACCTGCTGACTTGGACTGATGTGTACCATCCCCACAGAGCAACTGAGCATGCTCCAGCCCAGGGCTGCAGGGGCAGAGCTGGACTTTCCCTACAATTACTGCTCCCAGGTGCAGGGGATTCTGGTGGCACCATGCACAGGAACTGACAGCAGGGAACCTGTGTCTCCTGTCCTCTCAATTACTCCTTGTCCCCCATTCCCCACTGAGACCCCAGCAGCATGGAGGAGAAAACAGCCTTACTTGTATGAAGAAGGGGACAAGAGCTGCACTGGGGGGTAAAGAGGGGGAAGGAGCGTCAGCAATGTCGGAAATAGATTGGGACGCAGAGCCAGGGGAAAAGTTGGGAGGGTTGAGTGTTAGTGCCATGGGGATGAGGGAAAATTTAGATCTGATGTGAAACAGAGTGGGTGGGAGGAGACTGTCACTGGCTGAACAAACAGACTGGGATTGGGAGCCGTTTGGATGAAGTAAAGACAGATTGGGCTGAGTTGCTCTTAACGGCTGTTGAGGCACTTGACTGCAGATCCCAGAATCATGGGAAAAAAGGAATTGTGCAGCCATCTTCTCCTCCGCCCACCCTGTGCTGAGCAGAGCTCAGCCAGATTGTAGAACCTGGGTTGGCTCTTAGTTTGATATTGAATAATGCTACTGTTTTTGTCTTTTTTGAAACTGCTAATGGAAATTATAGTTAGACGGGGAGACATAAATCCAGGTCTTTGGCTGTATTTTATAGAGCATAAATGGAGGGAAAGACCAAACTCTGCTCTTTCCACTGAGGCACTATAGAATTTGGGGGAACATAGTAGGAAGCAGAGGGGCAAAGTGGCAGGAGGATGGGAAACAGTTACTTCACCTTTCATACTGGGAAAGCACATTTGATTGCAGTTTATTCTGCTGGATTTATTTTATTTTAAAAGGAGCCTGAATCAAATGCCCTTAAACTTTGGGGAGGTTTAGATCTGATCTGTGTGGTTCAGATCCATCTCTAATTTTAGTGAAATACTGATAATTTGATCACGAATGTATTAATTTTAAAAAATACCAGCATAAAGTTTTGCCTGTAAAAGTGAGGGGGGTGTTCCCTACAGATAACTATGCATGAAAAATCTCCCCAAAATTTTCAAATATGATTAATCGTCTTGCACCAAAAATAGTATAATGCTGCACGCATAGTTGACTCTTTTGCACTCACTTGCATGTGTTGTGGGTGCAGTTTAGATTTTGACCAACAGAAGATTACTTGTTGCAACTATTCAGCTTCTGAAAATCTTCATTAGAAATATTTTAGCACAACAAACTCAGTGCAAATTGTGACCATGCTAGGAAATTCACTGCAAAACCTCCTGTGTTAAAGGAAAGAAGTTTCAGAACATACTCATAATCGCTATGATGCCAGGCGTTGATAAGTTTGAACTCAGTTGGATTTCTAGAGTTCCTTGGTTGAAAGAATGGACTGGAAGGGGAAAAGAATGAGATGTTAACTGAGACAGTAATGGCCCCCAAGGAATTTTTAGTCCTCACTATTTATCAAATAATATTTCACATACATTGTGGTAAAAAGTGGCAATATTTCTCCTAAAACAGTAAGTTGTTGTTCTTTTGCTCCTCTGTGTCCCTGATAAACATCAAAACGGCGAATGGAAACACCACCAAAAATAATCAATGCTTTTAAAGTCTCCCTGGAGAAAAATCTCTCTCAAGCTCCTTCTCCAAAGCTGGCTGGGTGACGGATTACCCAAGACCAAAGCATCTCCTCTGATTAATTTGTTGATATGATTAATATTGACCTTTGTAACAGGGCTTGGATTCCATTTAAAGGATTAAATAAACAAAACCTTTGTCACATTATTTGACTGCTATCCGTACCATGAAAATGTTGACCGTCTGTGCAGTGCTACACAATGTTGTTAACGCTTCCTTCTTTTTCTTCTTCTTCTCCTCCTCCTCTTGGGGAAAAATAGCTGACGAAGTGGAAAGACTGGCTGCAATGCGTTCAGACTCTCTAGTACCAGGCACCCACACTCCTCCAATCAGGCGAAGAAGTAAATTTGCCAATATAGGAAGGATTTTCAAGCCATGGAAATGGAGGAAGAAGAAGAGTGAAAAGTTCAAACACACTTCTGCAGGTAATAAACATGCATTGGTTGACTGTTTTTAAATTGTTTGTTCAAATGAGCTGAAAACAGTACAGAGTCATGAATAAGTAATGTAGGCACAAATAGTGATCAACTTAAAAATATTATAACTTTGTTGGAAATGTACTCCAAATTCTAAAAAGATATATCACTTTGTTGCTGGGCATTTTTTAAAAAATCCCATTTTTGTGTGATGCATTTAAAAAACAATGGAACAATTTTGAAGTGCCAAAACTTGCCACCGGTGTGTACACAACCTCTGATATTAGTGAAGCTCAGAAAAAACAAGTAAACCAAATGAAGTCATGTTGACTTCTGTTCTATGAGAAACATGGAAGGAAAAAGGTCAGAGTAACTGGTAAAAATCAAGAGAGAACATCAGTGGAGAATGCAGTTACTTTCAGATGTTGTAAAAGTTTTTACAAATAATGGAGAATTAAAATAATAACCAGGAAAAAGCAGTTAAGACAATTTACTTTTATATTACTGATATAATAACAAATTATTCATTCAACTGGACTGGAATGACCAGTATCCCTTCTTCTGAGACAAGTGAGGCTCTTTCGCCATGCCTTTCTCAGATTCCTACTCTTGGACATTTTTTATAAAAAGGTATTGAAAATTGCAAAAACATGTTTTTGTATCAGAGAGAGGGCTGAGCCAATACCCCAGATCCAAACACTAACTTTGGGGAAGTGTGGATCTGGAGGTGAACTCAGACCCTTCTCCATTGTGTATCTGTGAACCTTCTCCCCACTGCCCCTACAATCATTTTGGGGTGGCTATGGCAAAATAAGATTTTTCACTTCATACCTCTTTATGAAGATAAACCCAGAAACAGAATACTATGGATCTCACACTTTGAGGTGCCAGCAGTGATTCTGGATATCACACACTTGACCGCTCCCCTGTCTATAGCACGGTGAAAGTTTATAGTGTAGACAGGGCTTAACTGTGCGCTCTGATCCTGCAGGCCCTTACTTGTGTTAGTGGTCCTTACTCACCAACAAGCAGCATTTAATTAAGAGGGAATTCTCACATGAGTATGAGGTAATTGCACAAGTTACGGTTTGCAGGGTGAGTGCCTAAAACCACTCAACTACCTGGCTTTACCACTTCTGCCTGGTCTGACAGGCAGAAACAAATGAATTGGAATAAGTGGCTATGTTGCTCTGAGTGACTATCTTTTTTTTTGGCTTGTGACATGATTTTGCAAAACAAATGGCCTGCCCTTCATGTTCTATCAGTCATCACTGTGGATCTCTGTAGCACAATTTCTGTGAGAGTCTCATAGCTCTTTTGAAACCCAATTAGTAAAGCATTTTAGTAACCACACAGAATAAAAACACAGTAAAAATTATATATTTCCCTCTCTTTTTTTGTAGAATAAAGGATGATACATAACAGGAAAACCATCCCAAGTTAAGTCTCCATTGATGATGATAAGAGAGACTGATCTAGTGTCTGATGCCTTGAATCTCACAAGAGTGATCCCTTTAATTTTTATAGTAACTCAAAAGACAAACACATGAAATGGCATGATGACAGCCAGTAAGCAACTTCTTATTCTAGGTTATCTGTCTCTGGTGCATTGATAAATGTGACTTTTTTAAAAAAAAATGCCATTAATCTCCTAGGAGAATCCATTCCAGCTTTTCACAAAATTACTAATTATAAAAAGATATTTTGCTCTGATAGATTCCAATGTTTTCAGTGTCCAAGTTGGTGATAGATTGTTATGGACCAAATTCTTTAGTCACCTTTACTCAGTTCTAGCTTCCATTGAGGGTAAAGGAAGTTTTGCCTAGGAAAGGACTGATTTTTTTTTTTTTTTTAGGGACTAAGATTTAGCTCTGTTTGAAGTGCCCAAGGCTAACCACTTATACCCATTTTTTATTTATTTAGATTTAAAACTCCATGCCAAAGAATTCCCAGCCAGAGAGCTGAGATCCCTCAAAATATGTTTAAAAGCACAATAAAGAACAGTTACTTTATGTAGAAAGAAAAGTTTTTGTTAACTGATTTATGATAGGATTAAATAATTAGAGAATCTCTAGCTTGAGTTATATGTTTATTACACATGGCGTATCTCAATACACCAATATTCACCTTGTGGTGTTTAGTATTTCATGGTCTCTATCTTCATTGCTAAGGTGTCTCTGGGGTGAAGGTGAAAGTGAAGAGGGTTTATATGTTTCTGTAATCCTTGCCCACACAGTGTGGCTGTTTGTCTCCCTCTAGTGACTGGACCATACACAGCAGTTTATGAATCTGCTACTGCCACTGTGCTAATGGACCTGGCCGTTTAGCTAAGCAGTAGAGGCTCGTGTTTTTTGATCTAGAGGTCTAGGGTTCTTTTCTTGCAGGTGACCCATCCATGGGCATCATTGCATTTCCTATAGTTTAAAGTGAATGTGAAAGAGAACACACTTTAAAAATTATTCATTGGCCCAAAGTATTAGATTGGCCCAAACAGACTCTTTGATCAAGCTCTGGATCCAGATCAGGAGTTCATATGACACACACACACTTGCAGATAATACAAAAATTGGGGGAGTGATAAATAACGAAGATGATCACTGGTGTAAAGCACTCTGGGCTCAAGCAAACCATACATGTTTTAATATAGCTAAATGTGAATGTATGAATCTAGCAACAAAGAATGTAGGCTATACTAATAGGATGGGGGACTCTATCCTGGGAAACAGTGATAAGGAAAAGATTTGGGAGTCCTAGTGAGTAATTAGATGAACATGAGCTCCCAGTGCAACACTGTGGCCAATCCTTGGATTCATAAACAGGGGAATCTGGACTATAAATAGAGAGGTTATTTTACCTCTGAATTTGGCACTGGTGCTCCCATTACTGGAATACAGTGTCCCGTTCCAGTGTCCACGGTTCAAAGGATGTGATAAATTGGAGAGGGTTTACAGAATAGCGATGAGAATGATTAAAGGATTAGAAAACACACCTTATTATTGACTCTAAGAGCTCTGTCTATTTAGTTTAACTAAGAGAAGGTTAAGGGTGACTTGATTAAGGTTCATAAGTATCTACATGGGGAACAAATATTTAAAAATGGGCTCTTCAATCTAGCAGAGAACGGTATGATGTAATTCAATGGCTGGAGATTGAAGTTAGACAAATTCAGACTGGAAATAAGGCATCACTTTTTAAAAGTGAAGGTAATTAACCATTGGAACAATTTACCAGGAGTTGTGGCGGATTCTTCATCACTGACAATTTTTAAATCAAGATTAGACATTTTTTTTTCCTGAAAGGTCTGCTCTAGGAATTATTTTGGGAAGTTCTTGTCCTGTGTTATACAGGAAGTCGAATTAGATTATCACAATGGTCCCTTCTGGCCTTGAAATCTATGAATTATGGGATTTGATTTGCGTGCACCTCAAGTTTTTTTAAAATGAACAGTGCTGATGGAATTTTCAAAACAACATACCATAATTTACAAAGGAAAAAAGTGCAATTCTTTCCAGAGCAATTTTTTTTCAACGGCTGGGATATAAAACCCTTTACAGTAGAAATTTCTTCTAGAATTTCCTTGATGGACACTGTTACCAGGCTGGAACATAAATATTTATAGCAGAGCCATACTAGAAAGTTATAACACGAAATTAGACTCGACCACACTTTAACTACAGCATGAATAAAAGTTTTAAAAAATAAAATAAAGTTTAAACAGTTTATCTAAAGCTTCATCTTCTCCAGAAAGCATTATAACCTTAATTACCATGAGGGGCTGAAGGCCTTTGGCAGCAGTCAGCAGTTGGATACAGTTGGCAGTCATAGCTGGGAGCATAATAAACTTTTAAATGGCAACATTGTAACACTTGATGAGGCTTTTTTTTTTTAACTTATAGGGAGCAGTCTAACTGATGGCTAAGGTTAAGCTTTTGTCACAGATATTCGTAGTAAAAGTCACAGGTCAAGGGCAATAAACAAAAATTCATGGAAGCCAGTCCTTGACTTTTTTTTTAATTTAAAATACCCTCTGTGTGTGGTGGTGGGGGGATTAACTGTCGGAGTCCTACTGGGGGCTGCTGCTCCTGCTCCGGCCCCCGGGGCTGCTGCTCCTGCTCTGGATCCCAGGCAACTGACCCATCCCCAACACTGCTCCAGCCCCCAGGGGCCACTGATCCCGCACTCCTAAGCGCGCCAGACAGGTGCTTCAGCCCCACTGCTGCAGCAGGCTGAAGCGGAAGAAGTCACGGAATCCGTGACCTCCATGACAGAATCAGATCCTTACTGATGGCAAAAGAAGCCGACAATGAATCTTCTCCTCTCTGACAAAGTTCCTCCGCTGGATTACACCTGTGCTACCTTAATTTGGCCTCCTTGTGTGGATGCATCATGATACAGTCTTTATTTAAATGATCACATGCTATTTTTTCTATTTGTTGAAACTTGGCATTTCATTTTCCAGACCAGAAAAAAATTGTTCTACAAAATACGATTCAGGTCAGTTGGATTATTTAAATTATGTCTCCCAAAATCCAGTTGGCCAATATGTCTTTTAATTTAACAACATGTACATTAATTTAAATGTAAAGGCTTTAATTGGATAATAAGAATCAATTAGGAAACTAATAAAGTCAGCCCAGTGAGAGGGACCATTGTTTATAAGCTATATCAAGCTCACTTTATCCCAACAGTTAGTTACCTCTAACCCAGAGGTGGGCAAACTATGGCCCATGGGACCCTCCTGCCCAGCCCCTGAGCTCCTGGCCTGGGAGGCTAGCTCCCAGCCCCTTCCCCATTGTCCCTGCTCCCGGCAGCCTCAGCTCATTGCGCCGCTGGCGCAATGCTCTGGGCGGCAGGGTTGCGAGCTTCGGGGCTGCAAAGCTGCAGCCTGACCCGGTGCTCTGTGCTGCGTGGTGGCGTGGCTGGCTCCAGCCGGGCAGCGCGGCTGCCTGTCCTGGTGCTTTGGGCAGCATGGCTGTAGCGCTGCCAGCCACTGGCGCTCCAGACAGCGTGGTAAGGGGGCAGGGAGCAGGGGAGGTGGGATAGAGGGTAGGGGAGTTCGGGGTGGTGGTCAGGGGGCAGGGGTTGGGACATTCAGAGGGTGAAGAACAGGGGGGGTTGAACGGGGGCAAGGGTCCCGGGGGGCAGTGAGGAAGGAGAGGGGGGTTGGATGGGGCGGCAGGGGGAAGTCAGGGGCAGGAGTTCCGGGGGCGGTCGGGGACAGGGAAAAGGGGTGGTTGGATGGGGCAGGGGTCCCGGAGGGGCAATCAGGGGACAGGGAACGGGGGGGGGGGGGTCGGATTGGGGGCTGGGGCCAGGCCACACCTAGCTGTTTGGGAGGCACAGCCTCCCCTAACTGGCTCTCCATACAATTTCAGAAACCTGATGTGGCCCTCAGGCCAAAAAGTTTACCCACCCTTGCTCTAACCAGATCCCTCTGCAACTGGCTAATCTTTTGAACTCTGCATTCCAGTATCTTCCAGACTTTAACTAGTAACTAGACAGTATTGCCACAGTTCTGACAGATCCTCACCCCACAGTGCCGTTTGTAAAATGATAAATGTAGTCTTTGGTAAAGGCTACAATTCTAAGTGTCTGTGAGAAAGTTGATGCTTACTCCTAAAGTTCCTTCTTTACATTTGCAGATTCAGTTTGGACAAAAATATTTGCACTGATATCACCACCTTAGTTAACAAAGATAACAGTCCTAATTTTAATCAACTATATGGTTCCAGTCTCTTTCCCTGAAATTTCATCTTATAACAACTGGCCAATGTCTCTCTTCATCATTTCTCCATGTACTTCAAACACATGTGATACTTGTGCTAATATTTTAATTATAATATCGTTTCCCTTCCTTCCTTCCCTGTAATTTCAAACCAGTACCTCGTGGCCTCGGCATAAAAGCCAAGCATTGTTATTTTTTGAGTTTCTTACTCTGTACTCTTTCTCATCTAATTATTTTGCTTAAATCTGATCTAATCAAATTAAATGTAATTCTTAATTGGCATTTAAGAAGTTATTTGGCTGAAGTTTCCTCTGCAGTGTAGGCTAATGTGTGTGATGAAAAAAGTGTGCATTGCAGAGTTTAAGGGGTCTGTCCTCACTCTTGATCGTTTTAGGAATCTGTATAAAACATTCTGCTAACACATTTGAAGCCGGGTGATACGCAGCCGAGAGAGCCCCTGATTCTGCAGTCAGAACTGTGTGGAGTGTTGGAGTCACTCATGCAGAACTAAAATGTGGATAGAGAAACCCAAGATCTCTCCCAGTCTTTCCAGGAATGTAGAAAGCAAAGGCATTGGATGGAAAGGCCCAGATTTTCAAAAGTGGCCTTTAATTTTGGGTGCCTCCATTTTTGGGTGCTAGGTGACAGAACTGATTGTCAGAGATGTTAAGCACCCACACAATTTCACCTGATGGCACTGGCAGTTGCAAGTGCTGAGCACCTTTTGAAAATTAGACCATAACTAAAAAACTGGGCTTTTTTTTAAGAATCCACTCTTGAAAATTTTACCCATTGTTTTTATGGGAGCGAATAAGGACAGACTGTGGATCTCTCACCTGTTTACTCCTGTTGGACCCAAGTTCCCTGGAGACTTTAAAATCAAAGATCATTTTCAACCAAGCAAACAGATTAGTATCCAAAAATGTACTGCAATAAATTATCCTGCTTGGCACAAGATGATCTACTGGGTCTTTTCCATCTCTCTTTTCTGGAGTTACATATTATGCATCATTTTTAAATGTGGCATTTCAAATGGACTAAAAATCATAAAATTGCTAAATTGTGTACAGAAGATACAGCTAAGATTTTCACACTGAGGACGATTGTAGCATTTGTCTATTTTTATCAATGAATTGCCAAAGGGGAGTTTCTGAAGAAATTCGTTGTTTGTTCCACTCTATAGCAGCATCTTTAAGCCTTCTTGAAATCTGCTACATAATATATTCCCTGGCTTTAAGAACCAGGCTTTGCCTAGCTGGAGTCAAAAGGCTTTTTGAGACTGTACTAACCCCCTTGCCAGCACTACACATTGCCTTAATGGGACATTTGTGAGAAGGGCCCTTAAATGTATCCCGTCTTACAAGAAAGGAATGTTTAATGAGGCCATTTGGTTTTTATGCTAATTACACTACCAGCTGCTGTGAAGATTATATGATGAAGCCACCCCAAACAGTAATACTGCAGCATAACTCTGCAATAATGTATTCCTGCAAAAAAATAATGTAATACAATTAATCTATTAGAGAGAAGATTTACAATACGTGTTTCAAGGCATGAAGAAAAGTTGCAGTGAAATGCACTCTTAATATCTTAATCCTCTTCTTTTTCTGAGGGTTAGGGAGCATCATTAGTCAGCTGTGTCAAGAAATGTTTCACCAACAAAATTAGTAATAACAAAATCTCTAGTTTTTGGGAGACAGAACAAGAGTGTCTGTCTGAAAAAGCTGATCCTCTTGTGTAACAATCTGTTCTATAGCATCAGCTGCTATCACAGTGATACATGAATGGACAACCACCCTCAAAACAGCCTGGTTCTTGAAGACTAGCCCTTTTAGAATGTCTTTGTTTAATGACAGAAATATACTCAGGTTTATTTTTATTTTAGATCGCATCTGACATGTGGAAACTAATGACCATGCTTTGTACGCTACTGGCCTCCATTTGTGCTCTTAGTGGGTTTTTTTCTGTCCTTTTATAGAGGTGGAGAAAAATAACAAGATCATTCTAAAGTAAAATGGAGTCATGGGGGCATCCGTATGTAACAGGAACAGAAGAACACTATGATTCCAAAGCATAGGTGTCCAGAGTGCGCCCCAAATGCCAGATATAGGGCTGGATACCTGGCCCATTGGCCACCTTTTCTCTTTACCTAGAGGATGAGGACAAAGCTTATCAACAGCAGGGTTTTACTTTTGGTGAGCTCGTGCAGTGAGCAATTTCTAATATTCACAGCTGTGTGTATTTATTCATAATAGATAGCTGGGTCCCTTGGAATGCAAGCAAGCTTCAGTCCTTAGCATTACAGAGTTTAGGCTCTTCTGCTGTAGGAAACATATATCCCCAGTTTAACTCCATTGACTTTCTTGGAGTTACACTAGAGATGAATTTGGCCCTTGAGATCCAGAGCAACAAAGTATAAATATTACAGTGCCATTTGAAAGGAACAGTAGTTAGCCTCTACAAGGGAAAGCTGTTAGATGTCTTCACTAAGTATTGATGGTGAAAGAGTTTTATTTCGGTTGGGGATCCAACTCTCAATCAGCATTTCCAACAATGGGATAAAAGAAGCAGGAATCCCTCAGGCTGGAGTGGTAGTATATCGATTGAGTGCTACTGTATCAGTGACCTGCTGCATGTCTGACCCACATTTTACTTCTGCTACTTGTCATAGTATTGCGAGCACATAGTTCAGTGGCTCAAGTCTCATAGGTTCTTTTAATTATTATAGTGGCTTCCCAGTATTTGGCTATCTTAGAATCATGGTAAAAATGCCAAATGAATAAAATATTGTGAATGTGAATTATAATCCCATGAAAAATGTGACCTGTAAATATAAGTAACCTAGACAAAGAAATCACTCCATTGGGTCAGTCTAGGTCTGTGGGGTGGAGGATTGCTAACTTATGTGGGTGGGTGGGTAGGTGGATGGATGGATGGATGGATGTATTGTATAATAAATTGTTGCCAGAAAGAGAATCAATTTTTTAAAGAAGGGTTTAAAATGGAAAATGAGAAGATGAATAAGAATCAGACATAGCCTGACATATAGTAATGCACAGAGGTGAGAATTTGTTTCTCTTCTTAGGTTTCAGAGTAACAGCCATGTTAGTCTGTATTCGCAAAAAGAAAAGGAGTACTTGTGGCACCTTAGAGACAAACCAATTTATTTGAGCATAAGCTTTCGTGAGCTACAGCTCACTTCATTGGATGCATACTGTGGAAAATACAGAAGATGTTTGTTTTTATACACACAAATCATGAAAAAATGGGTGTTGATCACTGCAAAAGGTTTTCTCTCCCCCCACCCCACTCTCCTGCTGGTAATAGCTTATGTAAAGTGATCACTCTCTGTGTATGGAGAGTGATCACTTTACATAAGCTATTACCAGCAGGAGAGTGGGGTGGGAGGAGAGAAAACCTTTTGTAGTGATAAACACCCATTTTTTCATGATTTGTGTGTATAAAAACAAACATCTTCTATATTTTCCACAGTATGCATCCGATGAAGTGGGCTGTAGCTCACGAAAGCTTATGCTCAGATAAATTGGTTAGTCTCTAAGGTGCCACAAGTACTCCTTTTCTTTTTTCCCTTCTTAGGAATCTTAGTCTAAGAGCTACAAAACAGAAAAGGTGCAGAATATGATTATATCATATATCTGCTTGAACTGGAAATTAGGGATGGACTCTAAGGGCCAAATTCAGTGAAAGCTGCACCTTGTTAGTTCAGGACTTAATTTGGAAACTAAACAGAAGAAGTGCAGTGATTAGAGCAGGAAATGAAAAGACAAGTGTACTGGGTTCTGTTCCGAGTTCTGCTACTGATCTGAGTCCCAATCCTGCTCCCACTGAAGTCAGTGGTGATAATATTGGGGTATTGTGGGGCTAAAATAGTGTTTCACTAACTCTGGCAATTTTATCACAAGTCTCTCAATATTTGGTATTTTTTCCTTAAAGCTCCAGCTTACGGAATCAAGTGATTAGGTGAAAATTTCAGCTTTTTAAAAAAAAGAAGAAAAGAAAACCAAGCAAAATAGCTTGAAAATGTGAAGCAAGTGCATCTTAAAGGCTTAGGAAAAAAAGGACCCCAAAGTGTGTGGGGGGGGGGTTTAATCTCGCTATTTTTCAGCCAATCTGATGTTATTTGAGGCCTAGCTTGTAACATTTGAACTTTTAGGGTAGGCAATACAGTACTAAAACCAGTTAATGATCGTATTGGGGACATAATGTGGTATGTATTTAAAGAGCAATAGAGATAGTTGCAGATAAGATTCATACTGGTTTGCATTGATTTGTATACACTGACACAATTAAACCTTTTGTTAAATGTATCTGAGTAGCCTGGTGTTTACAGGATGTACTTTAGAAAAGAGCAATTCAAAAATAGATCAATGACAGCTAATCCTTATTAACTATTTCTATATTTCTTCATACAATGGCAGGTACTTCTTACCTGATTGGAACATGGCCCTGCATGGTTAGGCTCTGATTCTACATTTGGATGCAAACGTGCAGCTCTGATTGCAGGACTGGGGTCTGAGCTTGTCTTTGAATTTTAATATGGAAAGTAACATTGTACCTCTTCATGTGTAGTTCTCTAAAATCAATAACACATTTAAACAGCAGGTCCGGATTAACGCAGGGGCTTCAGGGGCTGCAGCCCAGGGCTAAGGGGGGCCCCGCAGGCCAGATGTGGCCTGCTGCTTCTTTTAAGCCGGCTCGCTGCAAGTCTCCGCAGCTCCCATTGGCCGGGGACAACGCCTGTGGGCACAGGCAGCGTGCACCATGCAGAGCAGCCTGGTCCCCCCACTTACGGGCTGGACTTGTCTGCCACGTCGGGAAGCAGAGCAGCGCAGAGCCAGGGCAGGCAGGGATCCTGCCTTAGACCCGCTGCAGCACCAACCAGGAGCCGCCCGAGATAAGTGCCTCCTGGCCGGAGCCTGCACCCTACACCCCCAACCCCCTATCCCAGCCCAGAGCTCCCTCCTGTGTCCAAACTCCCACCCAGAGCCCACACCCCCACCTGTACCCCAACCCCCTGTCCCATCCCTGAACCCCCTCCCACACCCAAACTCCCAGATAGAGCCCGCACCCCAAACCTTCTACCGCACCCCAATCCCCTGTCCCATCGCCATTCCCACCCCCACAGCTGGAGCTGCACCCCTCCTGCACCCCAATCCCAGCCCTGAGCCCACTCCTAGACTCCCAGGGGCCCCACAAAATCTAATAGTCCTGAACCCACAGGAGAGTTAATCTGGCTCTGTTAAACAGCAACCAATCTGTTTACTGCAGCAGGCAGTATAAATTCAGCTCTTTCACTAACTTGAAATAGTTATCACATTTTCAGTTTAACCAATGGTACCATTCACCAGCTTTTTTTTAAAAAGTTACTACAGAGTTCACATTTACCAGTGGCTCCTGGTTGAATCTGAAGACACAAATCCATACCTTCTCCCTGCATTTTGCAGGATATTTTCAGTCTCAAAATGCTCCTCATTAATTCTTCAATTAAAAGTAGTACAGGGCCGACAGCTGGAAGTGCATAGATAAGGCATGCTCTGAGTAAGGGCTGAACAGAGCCCAGAAATACTGCTGCTTCATGGTGTCATGTAGATGTGCTGAAAATCCCTCACAGAGAGCCTGATTCTGCTCCCACTGAGGAGCTGTGTTCTGCCCTTGATTTCAGTGGGTGGAGTGCCTTGCAGTCAGATACTGATACTAGAAGCCCATACTCAGAGTTAAATACGGAAGGTCTGTGAGCTCTGTTGCAGCTATGAGCTTGGTCCTGTGTGATGCTGAGCACCCTTAACTCCCACTGAAGTCAGTGGGATATAAGGGGTGATCGATACCATGCAAGATCAAGTCCTGTGTCCCTGATTCAGGACCCCATGGGTTGCCAGGACACAGACGTGGGCTTTGACATTTTAAAATGTGTACTTAGGGTTTTATTTTTGTTAGGAATATGCCTGAGGAAACATTTTAAAGCCCCTGAATTTTCTATTGTTGCTACCTAGAATCAGAACTCCATGTAGAATTGTGTACAGGGACTTCATTTAAAAAAAAACTGTAAGCCCTACACCAACTAGCCTCAGTGCTTTATCGCCCTGATCCAAAGCCTACTGAATGCAATAGTAAGACTCCTGTTGAATTTAGTGGACCTTGGATCAAGCCGTATATAAGTTTGATTGATACGTGGCATTTCTTCCACAATTCTAAGCCTAATGTAACTGAGAAGATCTACTACTACAAACAAGTTAAAAATTCAGTTGAGTAGATGTATCTTGGATGTAAGTGACATACCCTTGGTAAAATTTTGGCTAATGTGTATGTATATTTGGATATGTCATAATTGGCCACATGGCTAGCAACTTTTCCAGACTTGATCTCTTTAGGAAGATTCCATTTTACCTTTTTTAATAATCAGTCTGAGTTATTTTCAGCAGTCCATTTTGGAGATTCTTTTTTCCCAGTGGATGGAAATGATTTTCCTGCATTTTAAAATAGGTGCAATGTAATATTAATGTGCCCAGTGCTCAGGAGATGTGACTGGCCAAAACAGTAGCACAACAGCTCACTAGTGCAATAGTAATAATAGCTCAGGAAGCTAAGGAATTTAGTTCAGTCCTTGCAGAACTCAGCCTACACAATTCTCCACTTACTCCTGTGTCCCCGGGCCAGTGTTTCCTAAATGGCAGCACAACTGAATGGAAGACAACAGGGTGACTGGTACTGCTGAGGGGTGCAAATAAATCATCTCTTATGATTTTAGATGGGGAGAGAAATAATTGCTCACAATCAATGCGTAGAATTGGTTGGTAATTACAGTAAAGGGGAGCGGCAGTTCAAAAGCTATCATTTTCCAGCTCCTACCTCCATTCCCAAATGTACAGTAGACCTGTACTCAGATATGTTTGGGGCTATGCAGGTTTTGAGGACATGACCAGTAGAAGGAAAAGAACAAAGGAATGGCTGCTCTAGGTGGCATCATTCCCCTGCTCACCTCTAGAAATGCTTAGAGAAATTAACTTTGATCCTCTGATCTCTAATGATCATGAAAACCCATTCTCTCTCATCCTCCTGGGAAGGAGGATATGGTGGAATCAGCGGGGATTAGGAAAGTGTTAACAAGAACACAACTCCTAAAGAAGCCATGTTGCCAGAAAAGAGAAGCAGGGGCCAGGGAAGCAGGAAGGGGCAGAAGGAAGCCCATAGGTGTCCCTACTTGCTGCACTCATGGCATCAAGATCGGTCAGGATCAGACATGATAAAGGTATAGAAAATAATGCATGCTTTAGAGAAGGTCAGTTTAGAGCTCCTGTTTACCCTCAGAATACAAGAACGAGGGGATAGCCATTGAAATGAAAAAGCAACATATTTAAAGGCAATTGAGGAAAATGCCCAATTAATCTACGGAACTCTGTCACATTACATTATTGAAACAAAGGAAAGAGATTAGTGGGTTTCAGCAAAAATTCGCCTCACCTCACCCTTTACATGGCTGTAAAAGGGACTCCTCCAATAGCAGTCCTTGGGTTTCCTGTTCCCTGAAGAGTGCAGGGACTCTGGGTCCTGCCGTGCCCTGGGGAGCGCAGTGCCAAAATGGAAGATGGGGGAGAGGCAGAGTCATGGTACCTATTGCCAGCAGTGCAGAAAAATCCCCAATACATTGATTAATAACTTTTCCAGTTTCTCATGTTAAAGATAATATTTGGCCAGCAGAGTGAGACTGGCTTGCCAGGGTGATGGACTAGATTGCACAGCCCCTGTGTTCATGGAGAAGCTGTGGGAGAAATTGTGCCTCAAGCAGGCACAACCTCTCTGGCGCTCCTGCTGGGGTGGTGCAGCTCTGCACTGCCCTCTGCACAAGGCTGTGGTGTAAATGCCGCAGTCAGTTTTAGTGGACATCTAGGAGCATGAAAAATGATATCCCATCTTTGACTCTGCTCCAAAGCCTACGGAAGTCAGACACATCACCAGACTGGGCCAGAGCAGTGTCTGATATCCTGTCTCTGACAATGGCTAGTACCATAATGTTTCAGAGGAAGGTAGAAAACGCCAACAATAGATCATTTTTAATAATGTGCCTACAAGGAAAGTTCTCTCCTAACCCCAGGCTGTTAGGGCCTGATCCAGAGCCCACTGTTTGCAATGACTTTTCCTTGATTTCCCCACAGATCTCAAGGAACACTCATAGAGTAAGAGAACCACACCCATTACCCTTCTTTGGCTATGAAAACCCCAGTCTCCCACTGGGATGATCTGTGAGAGAAAGCACATGGGGTTTCCTTTTATCTTGGCCTTCCTGGTAGTTTTTATGGACGAGGCATGATTTGGTCTTTAGTGTGGTAACCTGGTCTAGGAAAACTGTTATATAGACTTTCCCATTTATTTTAAAGTATTCCCCCCCCCCCCGCCCTTAACTGAAAAATATACAAAGTTAGTTCAGCTCTAAAGATCTGGTTTACGCTAATAATTTGTCCTTATGGATGTTGTTATATTTGGAACCAGAAAACCAAAGACTTCAGTAATGAGCCATTTGCTCATTGAACCTTGGCTTATTCAACCCATAAAATGAACAGTATTGAAAATTTCACATGGGTGGCTTAATTAGCTGGGGATGTACAACATCAAAAAAGAAGAGTCTATCACAATGTCCATATAAATAAATAATACACTTTTTGCTCATGGGTCAATTGAACCCCTTTCACTTCTTACAGAGAGTATCTTTCTAATATACGGATCCTTTTCTTTGACAATGATCTGATAATTGAAGATTTGATAAATGAGGATTATTTTTACAAGGGGATAAATCTAATGCGGTGCCTATTTAATCTCAGTGATCTTTTATTACAGCTGCTCATCTCTTCTAGCTGAAAGTAATTAAGAGTAGGGATGAGCTCTTGGACCCCTACACCAGGAATGGAGTATATAATATAGTCCCTTTCATTTAGATGGTCTCAGTCTCTTTTGAAGGTATAGCTGGGAACCTGCAAACCTTAAATGTTGTTAGACTGCCAAGACAGGATAGTGCATCTTGGTCAAGCAAAACAAAATTATGAATTACGGTAGTGCCCTATGGTCCCAACCAGGATCAAGTCCCTGTTGTACCACACTGCACAAGCATATAGGAAGGCATGTACTCTGGTCCAAGAAGCCATAAATAGATTTATTATTATTGTGTGTACATATATGCATATGTACACACAATATTTATGTGTGTACATATGCATGTATATATAAAATATCTTTCATTAGATATCTTCATAGCCTCATAGAAGATCATTGCATGACAACTGAGGAAAATGGGAGTTTTATCTGAGTAAGATCTACAGTATTTCTCCCTTTGAGACAACTTGCCTTGTACAAGAGAGTGATTTTTGTGTGTGCATGTCTGTTCCCTTTCAAGCATATTTTCATCCAGGAAATACAGTACGTTATCATGTTATACACTGTTCTTCAAGGGCTCACCAGCATGAGTCACAGTTCTATAACCTAACCTTATATGGAGTGGGGAGCGATACTTTGTACCCTCGGGTGCTGTGTGATTTACACGATCCTCTTTTGTTTCCTTGTGTTTGTGGAGATGGTGACCACCCTAATTAGGAGCTGAGAATGGGAAAAATGGTGCTGAGAATGGGTATTAAAAACTTCCCAGGAAGTTTAGAAAGAAAATAGAATTCTATAGCAAAAACCTACAACAGTGCAGAGTAAAGGTTGCTTAGTAGTAGGTTGTCCCCTTGCAGAATGCTGAGTTGAGCAAATACCAGACTTCTGAAAACCAGGAAATTCACAGTTAAAGTTGCCCATGCAGCCTTAACTCTGCCCTCTTTCAGCAAAGCCCCAGTATGCCCTGTTTATCACATATACCTTTATTCTGACAACCCCAAAGTTGCTAAAAGCTCTTCATTTTTTACAGCCCATTCATACTCACACACAGGATTCCATCTCTAGCACTGCACAACCCCCCCCCCCAAAAAAAGCCCCCCATTTCTAGGTACAAACATGGGAAGAGAGAATACAAATCTGACAGGTGCCCTGCCCCTATTTTGCTCTAGTCCCCTTTCCCATTGTCCCACCCTTCCACTCTCTCTAAACCCCATGCCTCCCTCACTTGAGTCCCCAGTGTCTCTTCCCCTCCCCTTCCATCAATCCCCATTTATGCCCCTCTCCCCTTATTCTCCCATTTCTCCATCCCCTAATTATTCCTTCTGCTACCAGATTTGCCCATTACTTCAGGGTATGCTCATTGATTAGGGTTATTCTTCTGGGGTGAGAGGGTGGGTTCTGTAATTCTGTCACTGTACTGCTTGTGTCCCTTGTGCTCTCCTATAGAGCTCTACTTTTTCCTGCTGCAGGTTCCCTCCCAATGGAGCTATCCTGCAGGATCCAGGTTCCCCAGGGCTGGGTTCTTCCAGCCCCAGAATCAGACAAACACACACACACACATTAACGGAGGACCGGGTTAATCAGCACTCCCCAGCTGACCCCTTATATGTCCCTGGACTCAGCAGGCTTGGTCGATCAGCACGTCCAAGCTGCCACCCTCATATGTCCCAGGCTCAGCACGTCCCTATCCCCACTTTCACGTTACAATTGTTCTGGTAGTAACCCACTTGATGAGCAAACCCCACAGGAATTTTGGGTGCTGCGGCCATCTTTTAGCTTAGGTACAAGGAGCATTGCTGCAGAGCGAATGAGGAAGCCAAAAAAACACCAACGGGCAGGGGCAGGAGAGAAGCAACCAGCTTAACCATGAAAGTTATTTATTGCCAGGTAATAACCATAGGGAAGCCAAACAAACAAAACAGTTATAATATTAAATCTAACTTAAATTTGATTATAAAAGTCAGGTTTAGAAAACTATAACTGATCACACAAGTCAGGGTCAGAAGGCTACACCTAGAGAGAGAGAGCTGAGTTCTCACCACTGCATGAAGCTTGAATCGACTGGGGGTCCCAGGTGGTGGTAGATGAGGGTCTGGAGTGCTGGAGACAGGCAGAGCCCCCAGCGCAGTCAGTTAGGAGAAGATGAAGTCCCAATGGAACTGTTGCAGATTTTGGCTCCAGGCATCAGAACACTTACTTGATCATGGGTAGGGGTTTTTGCAGGGAAACAACAATGGTTCAAGGGAGAACACGAGATTTGTTTATGAGTAAACTGAGTATACCAAAGTTGTTTTGTTCAAGCTAGACAATAGGAACTGATGGTTCCTTGGAGGGAGCTCACAATGCAATTCAGGAGTTTCACTATTTTGGATACCAGTAAAGGATATATTATTAGAATTGTTCTGATAACTACTGAGCTGGGTGTATGCAGGTGAGGGTTCATTAACATCTGGAGCAGAGATTCCCCCATCATGCAGTGCTTCCCCGCTTTCCTGGTCCCAGAGTTCAGTGCGGTTCTTGCCTTGGAATCTCTGTTCTCCATTCTGTATGCTAATGAAGATGCCTCTCTGTCCCATCTTCAATGCAAATGAGGCTAGGGGAGTTTCCTTAATCTTGTCACCCTTGTCAGGAGGCATTTAGGTGTGTGTCCCACTGCCTTTTCATTGCTTTTTGTGAGTATTTCTTCTCAATTTTGGTTCAAGCAGAGGCTAAAGGGGGAAGGTCTTTCGTGAGTCAGACAGGCTGGGTACTGTGCCCTGGTTCCCCAAGAATACAGAGCTGACAGGTAACACTTCCTTTCCAGAAAGCATTCACATGTGTAATTTCATGACTCACAAATTGTAGCAATCTCCAGCCACTTAATCCAAAACTTCTTTGTATCTCAGGAGGGGGGTTGTGATTAATTTATCCTTAGATATGTTAACTGAAGGGTGAATTCACAGCCACCAAGAGGTTTGTGATTCATCCAGTCGTTATTACCTCTCAGTTTAACAGTACAAAATGAAGGAAGTCATTTTTGGGGTGAGCCTGTAACTCAGGAACCTCTCAATCAAATGACTTCAAATTGGGAACACTATCTCCACCCCATGTCTCCAGGAGGCACACCAAATTTTGAAGCAATCCAATTAACCATTTGGATTTTAGAGCACTTACAAGAGTCAAGCTTTAAAGGGTATAAAATGGCAGGAATAGAAACCTTCCAGCCTTTTTTCTATATTGGTGCTTGTGCAGTGTAAAAAATGTGTATTTTCTTAAATACCTCTCTTAGTTGTATCCTTCAAAGATTTAGTGGGTGTCATGCACTACCTTGGGTAAAATCCAACAGATTGAGGCCATTTTGACCTGCATCACTTCAGTAATTTGATCTCCAGTGCTGGGCAAATAAAAAATCACCTACAAACTATTTTTTTTCCGTAGCTATTTTTTCTAGGGCTTATATCTCCAGAAACCCTGGCTCAGATGATTCCAAATTTGGGTCATTAACCCTACCCTGCACCCACTTGAGGCTCACCAAATTTCAAAGAAATCCAACGCAGTATATTGATTTTTAGAGCACTTAGAAAGGTCAACCTTCAAACAGATATTGTGACAGAAGCTTAACTAGAGCGATCCTGCCGCACCAGTCTAAGATGAGGTGCTTTTTTTCTGTACTAGTTGAAAATTTGCCTCTAATGCCAGACCTTGTGCATGGATGGCTTTGGAGGATTGTATTGTTCAATAATGACAGGTTTCAAAGGAGCAGCCGTGTTAGTCTGTATTCGCAAAAAGAAAAGGAGTACTTGTGGCATATTAGAGACTAACCAATTTATTTGAGCATAAGCTTTCGTGAGCTACAGCTCACTTCATCGGATGCATTCAGTGGAAAATACAGTGAGGAGGTTTATATACACACAGAACATGAAAAAATGGGTGTTACCATACACGTTGTAAGGAGAGTGATCACTTAAGATGAGCTATTACCAGCAGGAGAGCGGGGGGTAGAAACCCTTTTGTAGTGATAATCAAGGTGGGCCATTTCCAGCAGTTAACAGGAACGTCCGAGGAGCAGTGGAGGGTGGTGGTGGGGGGATAAACGTAGGGAAATAGTTTTACTCTGTGTAATGACCCATCCACTCCCAGTCTGTATTCAAGCCTAAGTCAACTGTATCCAGTTTGCAAACTGGAGACTGGGAGTGGATGGGTCATTACACAAAGTAAAACTATTTCCCCATGTTTATTTCCCCCCCACACACACACCCCACTGCTCCTTGGACGTTCCTGTTAACTGCTGGAAATGGCCCACCTTGATTATCACTACAAAAGGTTTTCTCCCCCCGCCCCCTCGCTCTCCTGCTGGTAATAGCTCATCTTAAGTGATCACTCTCCTTACAGTGTGTATGATAACACCCATTTTTTCATGTTCTATGTGTATATAAATCTCCTCACTGTATTTTCCACTGAACGCATCCGATGAAGTGAGCTGTAGCTCACGAAAGCTTATGCTCAAATAAATTGGTTAGTCTCTAATATGCCACTAGTACTCCTTTTCTTATTGTTCAATAAAACTCCTTATTATCTCCAGCTAAACAACTGCTAGGGCAAAAAGTAGCACTGAAATGCCACTTACAGATTATTTGATATGTGTAGTTTGTCTGAAACTCTCCACAGAAAGGGTTAAGCAAACAAATGGCTGGTTGCTGTGACCACACGTGGATGCTAAGTGTATTGTATGGTTTAAGTGCCTTTTTGTCTGGATGGCGACTGAAGCCAGCTCCAATCAACACTAAATCTAGCATACAATTGAACCTGTCTGAGGATGTATTTGTGCTGCAGAGCAAAGGGAGGGTTAATGATCAGGATGCCCAGTCCCACCTTAGTATTGAGTACAGTGAGCTCAGTCTGATCACGACATGTGGGCTGAGGAGTTTCTCAGGTGAGGGTAAAAGGGAACAACAGTACAGTAGAAACAGTGTTGAAGGCAGGAAAGAAGGACCACGGGTCACAGAGGAAGTTACTTTCTGGCTGCAAGGCTGGACACAGTGGTGTCTTAGCGGGAGGTTCTGCATATGAAATTGCCTGAGTGTTGTTTTACAAGCTGCAAAATCTGTTAAGCCTCAACACAGGAGCAAGTGGGTGACTGGTGTGGGGGAGGGGGATTGCTGAGTGGCAGGGGCACCAGCTAAAGGGGAGGACACGTGACCTCCCCAGGTGACTCCTCCCCAGATGACCTTTAAGAAGCCGGGACAGTATTTTTCACTATTTAAGAGCACCATGTACTACACAAGAAATAGGAGTTATTCTTTTCATCAAAAGAAAAGGAGTACTTGTGGCACCTTAGAGACTAACCAGTTTATTTGAGCATGAGCTTTCGTGAGCTCACGAAAGCTCATGCTCAAATAAACTGGTTAGTCTCTAAGGTGCCACAAGTACTCCTTTTCTTTTTACGAATACAGACTAACACGGCTGTTACTCTGAAACCATTCTTTTCATCTTCTCCTCCCAATGAGATACATTATTGGAGCACAATGAAATAAGGGATGGACAGACAAATCAGGGAAAAAATAAGAACCTCTCTCCCCAGTCCTTCCCTTACAGAACCTGAAAAACTTCACCTATCTATCTAAAATAAGCCCATTTGCATTATTCAGAAATGTATGGTTAAAGAGTTCCTCAAGGCTCCCGGCCCCTGCAGCATCTCTTCCCCCCCCCCCCCCATCTCCCTTCCTGGCTCCCAATGCCTCCCCCAGGCCACATGGCTGCTGGCCCCTGCTGCCTCCCCCAGCCCCTCCCCATAATTTCCCACATGGGTCCTGCCCACCCCTGGATCCCCTTCCTTCCCTCCCAGTACACTTAGTCCCCAAGCTCCCTTTGCTTACCCCAGGCAGTGGCACTCAGGCAGGCTAGTCTAGGCAGCCATGTACCTGAGCAGCAGGTAACAGGAAGGGACACACACAAAAGCTTCCCCGCAGCTCCCTCTGGCAGAGAGCTGGGCTGACAGCCCAGTCTTCCTTCCCTGCTCTAGGTGCCTTAGAGTGTGGATCAGCTAGCTGCTGGTGCCTTTGCACACGTGTCAGCAGCTGCGCTCCAACTTCAAGTGGCAGAAATGTTTTTCCCAACCCCAGGCGTCTGGGGAGGGGCATGTGACCCTTCTTGCCTCTCCCAGACATGGCCTAGTGACTAGATTTCCATTTCAAAAAGGCCAGAAATCTAACAGTCAGGTGAAAGGATTAGGAGAACATAATAATTACAATGAACACAGGATCACATGCAAACAAGGAATAGGAAAATGTCACCTGGAAAACACTGTTTGCTCTTTCCTAGGCATATAGTAGAATGTTGCTTTTGCGTGTGGGGGTTACGTAAGTCCACTGAGATACCACGACTGACCAACGTGGCACAAGTGAAGAATGTGACTCTGTACTGTCTGGTTAAAAGTGCCCACTTGGTTTCATCCACAAAGTTTCAGTGTTTCCAGCCAACTGTAGGGAATGGAAGATTGTGCGTGACTGCTTAACACTATCTCTGATTTTTTCACCTCAGCCGCTGTGGTTCATTATGTCCACTCCTGTCAAAGTAATGGATGTTAAATCTCCCTTTGAGTAAACCTGCTCTGTTAAACTTCTAAACCATGAACTACTTGGTCTATTTCTCAGATGGCATATACTGGAGGGCTACAGAATTCTGTCATTTTCATGCTCAAAGAAAAGAGAAGGAAGCACTTCAGGAGACAAAAGTGAAAGGAATGGAAAAGTTTCTCTCTGTGATCCCATATAAATATATTTTCTTCCTAAAGCTCTGTCTGGGCTGTGTAATCTGCTCTGGTTGCCAGATATTTCCAGGATCACGTGATCTCAATAACACATAGTTATGCATTTTGTGTGTCACTGTGGTGTGTAGTTGCTGAGACCCTGATTCAGAACTGCAATTAAGCATCTGTTTAAGACTATTCTTATTCAGGACAGGAGTTAATCATGTGATTAAATCCTATAACTTCACTGGAATTTTTGCACATGCATAAGTGCTTTCCTGGACAGGGGTGCATCCTTGAATCAGGACTGAGGAAGCAAATCCTACCTCTATTAAAATAAGTGGCAAAATCCTGTTGACTTCAATGGGTCCTGATCTGGTGTGGTATGAAAAGTGAATAAAGTCAGACTGCTTTATTTTTAAAATCTCAGTAATGCCAGATAATTAAAAGACCATATAAAGCGATACTCTCAGGTTAAAATCATGTATTTAAAAGAGGTTACTGTGCTCTCAATATCATTTTAGAATACTAAAACAGACAAATTCAGACTAATTTTCTTTTTGTCTCCATTTATGCTATTTGTTTAAATTTTTAACTTCACTCTGCTTGGTAAAGAAAACACACTAGTCAGGTTAGTCTCTAGTCAGTCTCATTTTTTGGTTCTCACGCACTAGCAAAAGAGTTCTCAAACTTTTTCAGTGTGGAGCACGTTAGCAGAGAGATTGCCTCATGCACCATCTCCCCTTCCATTCATGATCACGTTAACAACGCTGTGGCAACTGCTTAAGTAATAAGAGGAAAGCATTTAGGCAATTTTAGCTGTCCCTTAATAAAACCTAGCCGCTGGAAACCAGGAATACTCAGCATCTTGTGGCCAATCAATTTTCTGTGGGCAAGCAGCAAATGCTCAGTTAGGAAGCCTCTGCATTAGCACAGTGCTATTGTGATTGGGTTACTAATGCTGCAGAAGACTGTTACATCTAAACAAAACTATCTTTGAATTTCTCCAGCTGTTGGGTTTCAAAAGTTCTTCAGCAACCAAATAAAATTTAAAAATTGGGTCAAATTCAGATATGGTGTGAGCTCACTGACTTACTTGCATTCATTTACAACTGGGTTCAACTGGTTCTATTCTGTTATGATTTTGCAGCAGACTGGACTAGAAGACCTCTCGAGGTCCTGTCTAGTCCTATGATTCTATGATTTTATGTTACCACACCAGTTACCATGTCATCTAGTGCAGTGGTTCTCAAACCCTGTCCACCGCTTGTTCAGGGAAAGTCCCTGGCGGGCCGGACCAGTTTGTTTACCTGCCGCGTCCGCAGGTTTGGCCGATCGCGGCTCCCACTGGCCATGGTTCGCCGCTCCAGGCCAATGGGGGCTGCGGGAAGCGGTGTGGGCCAAGGGACATGCTGGCCGCCCTTCCTGCAGCCCCCATTGGCCTGGAGCGGCGAACCACAGCCAGTGGGAGCCACGATCGGCTGAACCTGTGGACGCGGCAGGGAAACAAATCAGTCTGGCCCACCAGGGGCTTTCCCTGCACAAGCGGCGGACCGGCTTTGAGAACCACTGATCTAGTGTACTTTCCAGTGGTTCATTATATTTCATCAAAACTCAGACTGCTGCATACTTTTTCTGTATTTCCTGCCTCAATATTGCTGAATATTTTTTGGGCATTTATACTTAGGCTTTGGATTTAATTTTCCTGTGTTCTCCATATTATTGAAAATATATATAATTGGATAGTAGTTTCTCTTTGACACAACCCGGGTTATATCTGCGCTTCCTCCTGCAGAGAAGTCACAGTCTGATGTTAATGACATCACAAGCTACAGCATGATTTCAACACAAGCACACACAGAAGGAGAAGACTGTACCTAGTTGCCATGATGACAAGAATGCTAGAATAGCCAAACAAACTAGGCATGAGATTCTCATTCTCGTTCCAGTCCCTTTATGCTGGGCAAATGGAGCTCGAACAGCCCTGGATCTAGCCAGGAGAGAATTCCCCCAGTGCAGGAACTGCAGAAGTTAGCTATAAAGCTGTCTTCTGAGGACTCCTGCACATTAAGCCCTGGCATGGGGGTTGTGGCAGGGGATATCAAGAACAAAAAGGGCATCGGGGCAGGGCCACCACACGCAGCATGGAAGAGATTCTAAGCAGTACTACTGTCTGCAGGACAGCCCAGGAGGCTTCCATAGCTTACACAGGTCCCCAGGTATCAGGAGGGTGCAAAGTTGATTTAAAGCCACGTTAGTCCCCTCTTATGCCTGGGCTGTGTGTTCTGTGCTGTGCCTCTTAGAGGTACAATGTAGAAGCTCATTCAAAGAGATGAGGTAGGAAGAAGTTAACCCTTGACTTTTATAACAAAATGTTCATAGACAGTTGAGAAAAATGATGAAACCCACGTGAAAGGCAATGGCTTTATATTTAGAATATGATTGATAGTAACATTTTCTGTTATGTGCAAGGTTGTTTTTTTTTTTTAAGTTAGTGCTATGATACCATCTGGATACCTTGAAACAGGGGGAAAAAAAACTTCTTGATGTTCTTTAGGGATATTCTGCTTTGATTTGCACCCTCATTTCAAATACCTGAGACAAAGTATACTCTGTTATGCCTGTGTGTTCCTACTGAAGCCCGCTGGCTAATTGTCTTGTCTCTTGTGCATATGTAACTTCCATGTTTTGTCTCCTTCAGTCAAACCATGGACTAGTGCCAGTCTCTTCACCCTATAATTATCCATTTATTTATATAACTTATTTACCAGTATTAACCCAGAGCTAACATTCTAAACTGAAAGCTGATCCTGTTTTCAGTATCTGAATGTAAGGGGACTGTTGCCTCCTTACTAACATTCAATGGGGTGTTTTAGTTGCTAGCTCCCAGTACTAAAAGGGGGAAGGGTCGATGGGGAATCAGGACCCTGAGACTGACAGTCCCCAAGGAACAATGGGGAGAGGCCTATGCTCCAGGTCAGCCTGATTGACAGGGCGGGCAGGGAGGTCCCGTCCTCCCGGTGAGCTGGAATTGCCTGGGTCAGACAGAGTGGGGTCAAGCTAAGGAGAGAGGGCCAATGCTGAGCTGGGGAGCAGAGCTGGGCCAGATCCAGAGAGAGCAGATCCTGTCCTGGGAGCAGAGCTGCAGCCCCAAAGCCAGAGGCACAGCCCAGAGAGAGCAGACTTGCCCTGGGAAGAAAGCTGCAGCAACCAGAGCCAGAGGGGCCAGAAAAGCAGCCCACGAAGCAGGTCAGTGCTGGGAGCAGAGTCACAGAAGCGGCCTGCAGAGCAGACCTGTCCTGGGAGCAGAGCTGTAGCAACCAGAGCCAGAGGGGCCAGAGAAGCAGCCCAGGGAGCTGGAGGCAGAGCAGGAGCCGTACTGAGGCAGAGTGGAGCTGGAACTGGAGCTGGGGCTGGAGCAGTCCGGGGCTGGGTGTCATGAGCAGCTGGGAAGAGCGAGGGGGGACCCTAGGCAGTGGGCCCGGCACAGGGAGACGCCTCAGCCAGAAGGCTCTGCAGGCCAGACTTGGAGGGGGATTGGTAACCCTGACAGGGCGGGGGCAACACTGGGAAGAAAGTCCTTGCCACCTAGAGCCTGAGAGCGTGTGGCCACCACCAGAGCAAGTGTCCAACCCACAGCATCCCTGCAGCAAAGCCAGGGCCTGAGAAGGAGGCCTGGGACTCTCAAGGAACGGACTGAACTGCCCCGACGTTCCAGAGACACTGTTTGTGATGTTCCCTGCCAAGAGCGGGTTGATGTGTTTCCTTTAACCTTTCCCATTTTTCCTTATTCTTTTTAAAAATTAATTGTAGATTAAATAACTTGCATTTGCTTTAAATTGTATGTAATGATCAGTGGGTCAGAGAAGTGCCCAGTGCAGACAGAGTACCCCGGAGTGGGGACACCCTAGCCCCTGTCCTAGGTGACCACAGCAGGGTTGGGGGTCGAGCCCCCCAGGAATCTTGGGCCCAGCATTGTGGGGGTTACGAGGACTTTGCCAGACAGGAGAGTGGAAGGGGAGTCCTTAAGGGCAGGGAGGCCTCTGGGTAAAGGAAGTGGGAGCGAGGACTCAGATCCTTTCGCTAGCCCACTTCACCGGGGTAGTGCAGAAGCCAGGAGAGTTCCCCACAATAGCGGGGGACTATTCCCCCGCTTACATGAAGATAAAAAACTATGTGAAAGACTACAGAGATTTGGTCTCCGAGAGGATGTCATTATTGTGTCTGTGTTTTATTTTCTACCTAGAGTAGATTTAAATGATTAAAAAGAGTGGAAGATGGAGAAAGTGGGAAGACAAACAGAAATAATGAAGGTCTAAAGTATATTTACATGCTTATCACTCAAAATACGTAGTGTTTTTTTTTTAAAAAAACCTGGTGAAAATCTGTAAATTGACACCTCCGAGGGATAGTAAATTTAATTTTGGTGACGTTGGTAGGGACAGATTGATATAAACAATTACACTGCGAGGTTAAACTTAGTAAAGAAACATTTTAATCTCTGAGTGTAGGAAAAGAGCCATCCGGAGCAGCCTGCTTGAGGGCGAAAAAAAAATATTGATACTGCATAGCCCAGTAAACCGAAATGGGTTAAACGGGAATAAAATGGTGTGGGTTTGTTATTCGTCTCTGTATTTTGTTTTAGTTTGTTAATTTAAATGTCATTCCAGGTCTTATCCATTAGAATATAAAACCATCTCTAGCTTTAGTTATGTAAATGTAAACATATTTTTATATTGTTATTTCAAAAAGAAACATAGTTTTGTATTAGTTGCCTCAGAACAATAAGCAAAGGCAGTGGGGCGCATCAGTAATAGATTTCTGTTTTCAGTTTCTCCCAGCCTTGGAACAAGATGTCAGAAATTATAGAGACAAAGTGGGCGAGGTCATATCTTTTATTGGACCAACTTTTTTTGGTGAAGGGGGCAAACTTTCAAGCTTACACAGAGCTCTTCTTCAGGTCTGGGAAGTACTCAGAGTGTCACAGCTAAATACAAGGTGGAGCAGATTATTTAGCATAAGTGGTTAACGCACACTACGAGACCATTCACGATAAATTGGCCCATTAACATGCGTCTTGTACGTACCTACCAGAACATTGGTGTATCTCATCCAGTACACTGAATGCCCCAATATGGGTGAAACAAAACAATCACTATGCTCTCAAATGAACTCCCACAGAAAAATGATAAAAGACAAAAATACTTTATCATCTGTGGATGAACACTTTTCACAAAGCAATCACTCCATATCTGATCTCTCAGTTCGCATCCTCAAAGAAAACTTCCACAGCACCTTCAAAAGATGATCTTGGAAGCTTAAATTCATAATTTTGCTAGATGCTAAAAATCATGGATTTAATAAAGACACTGAATTTAGGGTTTATTATAACAATCTGTAACCCACTAATCCCCCTTTTTCGTCCTACGTCTGCAGAAGTGTTAACTGGCGTCTTCGCCTTGAATGGTCTCCTACGATATGTTTGCTACTTCTGCTAAACAATCTTTTCCACCGTGTATTTAGCTGTAACACCCTGAGTACTTGCTAGACCTGAAGAAAAGCTCTGTGCAGCTTGAAAGTGGTCTCTCTCACCAGCAGAAGTTGGGCCGATAAAAGATATTGCCTCACCCACCTTGTTTCTCTAATTTCTTGGGACCAACAAGGCTACAACAACATCGTAAAGAGAAATTATTGACTCAGGCCATATCTGCACTACCACTTATGTCGGCAAAACTTATGTTGCTTAGGGGTGTGGAAAAAACACACCCCAGAGTGACATAAGTTTTGCCAGCATAAGTGGTATTGTGCAGAGCGCTGTATTGGCAGAGAGCTTCTCCACTGACATAGCTAATGCCACTTGTTGGAGGTGGTTCATTATGTCGACAAAGAGAGCTCTCTCCTGTCCGCTTAGAGTGGCTACATAAGAGATCTTAAAGCATAGGTACAGCTGTGCCACTTTAAGAGCTCTAGTGTAGACGTGGCCTCAGGTATATGTCTTATTTGACCGTTGCGCAATCTAAAAAAATATACGAGATGGATCTAGGTGGGCAGGTGGTGTTGTGGGGTGCAGAGTGACTGACTGTGCAGTGTACAGGCCCATGAAAGAACCTTCATAATTCTTCGCATTGTTTTGATGTGTAACTCCAGATGGACATGCATTCTGTCCAACTGCATGCAAATGTGCATGTATATACTGAGATTTTTTTCAGCCCTCTCTAAGGATTTTGTACCTGCAAGTCCTATGAGAATGAATGGGAACTGGATGTCCTAATATCCAAGGATCGTAGGTGACATTGAAAATCCTTGTCACAATTTTACAACATTCTGTCTTTCCATCTGGTTCCAAAAGCTGCTTATTCTTGCTCTTAGTTCACAATGGGGCATTAAAAGATGGCCACTGCTCCCTACTGTCATTTTCAAGAGAAATTGAGTGAAACCCATAAGTAGAAAGCATAATGAAACTTCCCATGTTCATATTGTATTTCCTCTGTACCACCCTGAGTTTGAATGAACCAAAGATTTTATGTGAAATTCAAGGGATGTAACACCACGCAAACCAGAACTGACAAAATAGTTGAAAATTGTGAATGGAAAATGGCACATTTCACACAGCTCTAGTTGTAGAGGCTTTGTAATATATAGTAGTATGAAGGCAAATGGAAGAGATACATGGTAAAGATTCAGTAGAAAGAACAGGCATATACTGCATTTCCAATATTGTCAAAATCAATCAGTATACAGATGTAGATAGGAAAGTCACACTGAACAATGACTTTCTTGGGAGACTATTTACAACGTAAGAGTGTTTGCATGCCCTGTTTCAGCTACTATGTGATGTTTCTGATAAAACACCAGCTTAAAGCGATGCCATTATATTGAGTTTCCAACTGTCCAAAAACTTTTTCTGACTATGCGAGGGGGTAAATTAACAAACCAATGGCTTTTGAAGAAAATCCAAGGCAGCCACATTTTCAGAAGTGACCACTTATTTGGTCATTTTTAAGAACGTTGGTCTTACTATTTGAAACTGTTGAGTCCCAGAAGGTATAACTTAATTTTTAATCTTTTCACATGTCTTTATGATACGATTTCCTACTTCAGCCTATTGAATATATATCTAATTTAATCTGTTTAATATTTTCAAGGGGCTTTTCAAGTTCTTAGCAAGCCTTCTCAGCGGCATTTCCAGTAAAGTAGTGTCTGGGGGTCAATCAGATGTATTAAAATGGTGGTTATTAAGTCTGACCTGCCATCAATGACAAAGTAGACCAAATTTTCTCTTCTAGTGCTATGGTTACCACTGTGGTATAAGAACACCTTACAAGCCTTTAAACATTTTGACAAGGTTCTTAAGTTTCTCATTTCACCTCCCACATAGTTTTTATTGTGGTTATTATTATTATTTATTATTTTTACTCCTGTGGGAAAGCTAAGTAGAAATTTTGCCTTAAGTGCAATTGAGCACACAATTTGACCCAGAATGACAGTAATACCACTAGTTAATTAGAGGACTAATCAGAATCATGGCAACACCCACCACTAATTAGAACATCTTGTTCAGTAGAGTCTGGGAAATAACCATAACCATTCTTACCTCTAGACCAACAAGTTGCATGGGTTGTTTTCAGACAGCTGGTAATTAAGATAGAATTTAGGCTTATGCTATCGTTGATGTCAGAGCCTAGTTCTGAAAAGCACTACTGATAAAAGATGTCAGTCTCTGAGATATGCTAATGACAGAGAGAAGTCTTGTACTTCTTTTCTATACAAATGCAACTCCCAGTAAGAGGAAATCCATATTTCAGTGTGGGTGAATTCACTCTTGCTGATTGCTGTGAGTTGCAGTTCTCTAGAAAAGAAGCTTAAGAGCCTTCTGTCTGACTTTCTCATGTATGTAGCAGAATATATTTATCAGTACTAATAAAAGACAGTTGCAGCTACTATAGTCTTGGATGAGACATAGAAGAATGGTCCCAACCACTGGTGGTCATTAAAGATCTTATGACATTTTGTGCAAGAATAGAGGCATTATTTCCTGTGTCCTGGCTAATTTCCCTCCTGGATAATTTAATTCTACCTACCCAATATTTATGCTGAAGTTTCAGTTGGAGAAGTATTTTGAACAGTAGATGCGTTCCCAAGCTGAAAAATTTAGATTTAGTATCCATGTAAGTATCTCATCAAAACACTGCAGTATTCAGATCTCGGGTTTTGGTTCAAGCTTATCTCTACGACATAATTGTATATTTTTCCTGTGCACTGTTAAACAGATTTTCTGTGCCATCCTGGCTGTGACTCCACTTCAGTGGTGAGTAAAGTGATTCCTAAATATCTTATCATTTGATTTATTTTTTAATCTGTGAACTTTGCATCTTTTTTGCAACCACAAACAGGCAGCCACAATTTAACTAATAATGTTTGTACCAGTGATTCATTGCTGGTGCAGTCCTGTGGGCCATATAAAGGCTAGGTAGAAGCTTGACCAAAAATCTAGTCCAAGAGATCCTTAATAAATGTATTATTATTACTATGTGTTTCATAAATGACTACGCACATTTTAAACATGTTTCACAAAATATTAAATTTCATCTTTTGTAACATAGGAAATTTAGATCTTAAAATAGTATAGGGATTTTACACTTGTACCGGCTTTCAGTGTGACTCTTTATTATGTGCACTATTGGAAACTGACCACACACTCCTCCTGCTACAAATGTGCAATCCAGGTGATAGATCATGAATTCAGAGAGAATTAATAGTCAGAATTGAGCCTGGATCCTGCAGCACATGCTCTTCCAGTTAAGCTAAAAGAGCAGAGTCAGCCTAGTCTCATTTACATGTTATCCACGGTTCTTCTGCATCAGCAGTATCCCACTGGGCAGTGGCAGTAGTGTTTGAGAAAAGGAAGGAAAGCAATATTTCAATGTCTTTCTGAACAGCGCAATAAGATCACGGACATTCCAGGTTTCCACACAACAGAAACATGCAGAAGTATTTATAATTATTCTGAGTATTATATTGTTTTTCAAGTATTATCTACAGATGGGCCTGAATCAAAATCTTGGATAGAAATGTTCCCCAAGCCTTGGCAAAGAACCCAAACTATATTCACCTTAATGAATTCTTAGATAAGTTCCTTAGTTAGGTTTGGAACATATGACAGTGCTGCCTATTCAGTTATGATAAAGCTGTCATAGATGCCTGCATACTACTGCTCCTAAACTAAAGAGCTAGTATTTTCAAACTGCACACTTCAAGTTAGGCTCCTACATCCTTATATAGACAACCAAATATATAGCCTGGTTTTCAGAAGAAATTATTTCAGTGGGATCCGCTGCATGCTCGGAACTTTGGAAAATCAGGCCATTTACTTAATATCTATGTATGGTCTTGGGAGCTTCTCTTTAGGCATTCAGTTTTGAAAATCTTGTCCAGGATGTATATCCTTTCATTCTTCTGGTAAGCATTGTTAAACTGTATCATTATAAAGCTGCACCTTATAGGAAGAGCACATGGAGGCCAATTTTTCTTGGTGCCTTTGAATCATGCCTGTTTTACTTGTTGTTAGTAGAACCTACTAGGCCTGTGTTATAATTATAAACTGTTCATTTTCCCAGGATAAGGCTGACTTTGCAGACAAAAATACAGTACCTGATGTTCTGTGTAGCAATCCATCTAGAAGTGGTATTGGTCCAAACAGAAACAAGTACTATTAGATTTCAGAAACTGAGCATTATCCATCAAAACACATTTTTAAATAAAGAAGCAGCAGTGTTAATCTGCAGTTTCAAAAGATAACAGCTTTTCTGGTACCATATATTTCTAACACCTGCACTCCCACTTATATTCTTGGGAGCCAATGTAAGTAGGTTCGCTAAAAATACAATACGAGTATTGTGTAAAGGGTATTTATCTTGGACATCAATGGAACTGAGAGTCAAATGCATCAACCTTATAGAATTTTCTCTACTTTAGGAATAAATTTAACATAGCAGTAACTACTGGAATCAGTGGACACTGACTCCACAATGCCATCAGTTTTTAAACAAAAATCCCTACTGAAACCAATTAGGAATTTTGCCTTTTTTTTTTTTTTTTTTTTAAAAAGCAATACCAGATAACCTTTGTCCCTGTAAGGCACTTGCCTGGGACTCAGGAAGTCTGGGGTCAACTCTCAGCTCTGCCATAGATTTTCTGCTTGACCTTGGGCAAGTCATTCACATTTATTGATGACTGTGAGGTACTCAGATACTACAGTGGGAGCCATCTAGACAGAGATTAAAATGCTTTGTGTGCGTATTTGTATTTCATTTTTTTCCATTGATAAATAATACTGTGTTGGTATGTACTAGCAGAATGCTGCAAAATAGCAGATGTTGCACAGGCAAGTGTCAGAGCTCTGCACTGGGACTGTATGAAATGCTTAAGGATATACATAGAACTAAGGCGTGGAAAAATGTTTCAGTGTAAAGGAATGACATTTGATCCTGTGTAATCAAAGGACTGTAGAACGATTTTGGTGCGATACATGGAACAGAAACTTCCTAGACACTGCTTGGATTTTGTATTAAAAATGTATAATTCAGTATGCAGACTTGAAAAAGATGGATGGATGGGACAGCACAGAACAATTTGTCAGCTGTCTGCTGCTCACTGGAAAGGCAGTTCATTAAAAAGAAAAGAAAGTTTGGGACCACTTACATTATGTTTTTGCAAGCTGGAGGAAAAAAACTAAAATGCTACGTATATTACATATTTAAGCATGGTTAGTATCAAGAGCTGGATGGAAATACCATATGGATTACAAAGTATGACACCTGTCACTTGCCTCCCATTACTCTCAAGGCCATTATAAGTATCCTTTTATAACGTGTGCTTCAGTTTGCTGCACGAATAATAGTGGCCTCAGCCTTACAAAGAGAGAGCTTATTCTTAATATTTTATTACATTATCGATTAGCACATTAGTATTCAGCAAAAGTACTGTCACTGATGTCACAACATGTCGTACTCTGTGTGTTTGTGGCATATAGTGGATCTCAACAATCATTGTTTTGCTGGACTGCTATAAGTCCAGTTGGAGTAAAATGAAATTAAAGGAAAATGGATATTCCAGAGTGGATATATTACTGTAGAGCTATGTCCCGAAAACTTCTCCATTTACTTTATTACTTCCTTGGCACAGATGGTTAGGCTTTTTGGGGATGTAGTAGAACCTTTACTGAACCTGCTCATCTGTGACATTCTATTCTGTGGCATAAAGGAAATTAAGACATCATGACACTCGGACACCACCGATCTGATTTCTCTTAGGAGTCTGGAGCAGTGAACAATTACCATTTAGTTCTTTCTTGCACAACTCTTTTTATATCTTTAGGAATCTTTTATTGAGGAGAAAAGAATGAAGAGAAAAGAAAGGGCTGCCTGTGCCTTAAGTCAGTTCTACTGGCTCTTTTTCCCCACACAGAAGCACTGACACATTACTTTGACTCTAAAATTCAGCACATCTGATTGTAATAAATATTAGTCTTGGGAAGACCCCACACAGTGCAGTGAGGTGGCAGCGGCCAGCATGACTGGGGCACGCAGCCACTGCCACACCAACTCCACAGGAAGGAGGAGGTGATCAGAGTTGACCTAACCCAAGCCCAGGAGCCTCTGGTTGCTTTCAGACCTGACCCAACCCGACACTTGTAGTCAGGTCCCATCAGCTTTGGGTCAGGTTGCGCTGGGTTCTGCATCCTTCTTCAACATGTTCTTTGCCTGCAGAGGAACTTTGTTACTCTGTGCTGGAGAGGCAGGCCCCAAGATCTGAGATGCAGCAGAACTACTACCTGAAGCATTTGCACCTGGTACTCTGAACAAAAGAAATCATGCAGAAACAAATCTCATTTCTCACATCCGGATAGGCCTCTAATCAAATGACTGACAAACCCAATCCTCATGAAGGCCACAGGGGCCTCCTTACTGAAAGTACTATTACTAATAAGGAACCTGCCCATAGTCAGTCACCTATAAATTATATGAAGGACAAATCCATTGAATCAGTAGTTATTCCTGCTCATTCCTTATATAAACTGATTAAAATGGAGTAGAGATCTACTGAGGTTAAAAAAAACTATTTCAAAAGCTAAGTTAATCAAAAATAGCTATAGCCTAAGATATTTGGTATGACCATATTCTATACCTCATTTCATGAATAATTCTGACAGGACAGGGAGAACTTGAAAAGACTTGGAGGTGTGGAGCCTAAAGTCTCAATTTAAAAAAAAAAAAATCTTTCTAATACAGGACCTGCTAAAGTCAAACAGATTCCATGCAACAGCTCCATTTGTGCTATTTATGGTAACCAGTGGGGAATGTTCTCTGCCTTTTAGATGTAAATTTAACACCATGTTAAGACAATTATGTGCCCCCCACCCAGGGGTGAAAGTAACTTAAGGGACTTACCGTACTCCGGAGTCCTGAGCAGGGGGCGTGGCCTCGGCCGGAAGAGGCATGGCCTCAACTGGAAGAGGCAGGGACTTTAAATACCCGGGCCCTTTAAATCAAGATTTAAAGGCCCCAGGGCTCTGGCTGGGAGCCCCCGGGCCTTTAAATCACCCCTGGCGCTACCAGCTGTAGAGGCAGCTGGGAGCCCCAGGGCTCCAGGCGCTGCTACCACAGTGGAGCTCCGGGCCCTTTAAATCGCTGCTGGAGCCCTGCCGCTGCTCTGGCAGCGGGGCTTGGGGGGCACTTTAAAGGGCCCGGGACTCCCCGCAGCGGCCGGAGCCCCAGATCCTTTAAAGCGCTGCCGGAGCCCTGCCACCACTACCCCAGGGGCTCTGGCAGTAGGGCTTGGGTGGCGCTTTCAAGGGCCTGGGGCTCCCCGCAATGGCCAGAGCCCCGGGCCCTTTAAAGGGCCAGCCTGGGGAAGCCGGTCCGGCACTGCACGACATACTGGCTATTGCCGGCATGCTCTACCAGACCGTATTGGCATACTTTTACGTCTGCCCCCACTGCAGCTTTTCATAAGCCTATTAAACCTCTAGACAGGTTCTTGGATTTTCCATGCTTCTGTAGCAGTGGAATAAATTATTCTACCAGAGAATCCTTAGGTGTTCGCAAAAATAAATAAAATTATAAAGTAAAATCCTTACCAGCTCCATTCTGCACACTAAACAAACACGGCATTTCAGATTCAGAGTGCTGCTTTCACTTGTAGACTAGCATCTGACTCCAGTATTTGAATGACTTGAGATGCAAGCCAGTGGTATGCCACTTTGCCTCCTTTTTGGGGTGGGTAGATTGAGATTGTCAAAAAGAAAATTGTTAGGTTAAAGACTTAGGCAGCGTGGGAGGATGGGAAGAAATTGTGCCTTTTTGAAAGGTTATACAAATAAAGTGGTTGTAGTTAACATTTTCTAAGGCACTTTTTGAAGAAGGAAAAGGATTTTTATAGATCTCAGTTATATAGAGAGAGAGTTTAGTTTTATAGACCTCAGTACTGTGATGGCAGGTAAAAAACCCTCTGGAGGAAAGACTTTGGAAGAGTCTAATGAGCCGGGAGGGAAAGGAAATGAACATTTTGAAGAACTTTAGTTCATGCTTCCAAACTCTAATAACTCACCATCTGTGCCAAATATCAGAGGGTAGCCGTGTTAGTCTGTATCCACAAAAACAACAAGGTTTCAGAGTAGCAGCCATGTTAGTCTGTATCCGCAAAAAGAAAAGGAGGACTTGTGGCACCTTAGAGACTAACAAATTTATTTGAGCATAAGCTCTCGGCTCACGAGAGCTTATGCTCAAATAAATTTGTTAGTTTCTAAGGTGCCACAAGTTCTCCTTTTCTTTTTGCAAAAACAACAAGGAGTCCGGTGGCACCTTAAAGACTAACAGATTTGTTTGTGCCTAAGCTTTCGTGGGTAAAAACACTCCATTTCTTCAGGTGCATCTGAAGAAGTGGGGTTTTTTACCCACAAAAGCTTAGGCCCAAATAAATCTGTTAGTCTTTAAGGTGCCACCGGACTCCTCACCATCTGTGTTTGTTTCACAGTAGGAGCCTGAATAGGGATATGGATAAAACACCCGAGTGACCTTCTTCATGCACTCGTCGTTCTAAAGTTGGGCTTTACTTACACTAAACACTTATTTGAGTTTGCAGGATTCACAGATGACATTGCACCATTATTCCTTTTATCATCATCTTTGGGAAATTCACCATTCACCAACCTTGTGCATTGCTTTTCACATAAAATCTAGGGAAACCGGAGGTACAGATTATGAATAGCAGAAATGGATAGTATTACTTGAGTTAGTTTCTTGAGCATATTCTGTGGCATTTTAATGGAATGTGAGAACAGAACAGCATGCTCAGTGCAGGGCTGCCAGTAAAGAGGTTAAAAGCACATTCTCTCATCACATCACATTGGGCCATGTTTTCCTCTTTGGCTCTCACTCTTGCTTTCAGTCTCTTCGCTGTTTCCTTCTCCTTCCTCAGTTTCTGCCTTCCTCAGTTTCTATCTTCCTTCATTAGTCCTTAGACATTCCACTGCTTCCTATCTCTTGCCATTCTTTTTTCCTTGTCTGTTTTGCAAGACAGTGCTTCTTTTCCCTGGTGACTCCCATTTTAGTCGAAAAACTGGCTATGCATCTCCCTGATTCCTTTTCTGAAGAAAATATTAAACCAACAGCAAAATTAGAGCACCAGCATTTATCTAGGCATGAGACTGGGTCATCCCTTTGTGTGCCTGTGAGGCATGTTCCTTGGTGAGTCGCACAGTTGATCTGTGAATGCCCAGAAGGGTGGATTCATAAGAATATGAAGATCCTCAAATAAATTGCATTTGTAGATTAATAAATTTGACTGACTAGATATACTCCTAACAGCTTCTAGCTGAGCAAGGGGCTGTGAATATAAAGACAATGGTTTTGAGGACATACAGCACTTTTCATTTTGTCTGTCATTAATTTTTAATGTCCTACACTGATATATGCATAGCATAGTAGCGCCCATTTGAGTGACTTGACTGTCCTTTTTCGCTTTGCTTTACTTTTTAATTAAGAACTTGCATACAGAAGGGGAAGCAATAGGCCTGTTGCTTCTTTCTCATCAGTTGTATGCAGGTGAAACTCCATCAGAGTCAATGGAATTAGTCATGATTTACATCCTTGTGAAAGAAAAATCAGGCCTTCATGTGTAACCTGAATGCATCTGTAGGTTCTGCTTGGAGACATAAGCTCCTATTGTTATCAAAATAATTACTTACACAGCATGATATGTGCTGCAAGGTGTCAGCTTTGACTCCTGTGGCTGAAATAAATGACATAATGCATAAAACAATAGAAGCATTGTAAAGAAGCCTCGGTGTTTTTCTTCAGTTTATCCTCTCGCGCCCACCGCCCCCATTCAAATTAAAATGAATTTATCTAAGGTGCTGTGGTCTACATTTCCAAAAGTGACTAGTAAGTTTGTGTACTTCCATTTCTGGGTGCCAGTTTGAGACCCCTTAAAAACTTGTCAGCGTATGGGTGCTTAGTACTTTCTGAAAATTAAGCACTTTAAAGGTATCTCAGGTTGAGAACACCACAAATTAAGGCACCCAGAATCACCTGACACTTTTGAAAATGCAAGCCTGTATTTTCAGTGGAATGAGCTAGGGCTAAATAACCATCATTTTAAATGATAGCTTTTGATTAAAGAGCAAATAATTACTATATCACAGTAGCAAACATTAACATGAGACTTTCTCTCTTGGAAGGAATACTTATGTGCAGTTTATTAACTGAAAACTATTAGATGAAAATAAAATTTTAAAAAATTCTTCCTAAGTAAATATGCAAGTACTTTGTACATATTTTTCTCTTATTAAAACTGAACTTTTTCTGTTGTCTAAATTTATCTTTAATTAGGATTTCGTAACCTTGCAAGAAAACTGCAGATGATTAAAACCAGCAGCCACATTCAGTTTGTGGCTTTAATTAGATGAAGCTTTTCATTGCCAGGAGTAGGAGGTGGTGCAATAGACTCTTTTAACATTTAATCTGGAGGTAGCTTTGCAATTATATTTCACACTATAAGGCAAAAGTTTTTAAAGGGGAAGAAAAATAAAAGGGATTGGCCATTGTATTTTTATATAATTTTTGCGTTGTGGTCTGTCACATTTTAAAGACGGATTGTTTTAGGAAACAGATTAGCACAGAAGGCTCAGAGAAAACAGTCCTTATTTATAAAACCTCTTATCTGTTGCTTGAGCAAGTTCAACATGACAATAACAGAGAAAACATTTTCTTACTGAGTTTCATTCTAATCCTCACACCACATCCATTTTGCAGATTATTTCTCTGTGATTCTTAGAAACCTGGTGATCACCAAGTTTCCAGATCTTTAAACAGCTGATTCTTGAAGTAGAAGAGCATGTAGAGAAAGAATATTAAAGAGAGTTTGTTAGCAGCGTCTCTGATATTGATTCAGACCTGGGATACTGGAAAATACTTTGCCACTACTACAACTTTACTGTATATGCCCCATTTATTGAATGGACCAAAGTACTTTTAAGAATTTGTATTGGTGCTGGTGATTCAGCAAGTAGTGCTCTTCCCTCTAAAGGTACGTTTACACCTCACACTTCTTATTGTGGTGTATAGAGTACATACATGGCTAACCCCCCTAGCATGGCTATAAATGGCAGTGTAGATGGTGAGATGCATCTTCAATAAGTAAAGAGTCACCTGAAGCCAGTGGGTATGTGCCTGAGTATATACCCACATGGCTCTCTACATGCCCAAGCAGTGCCTCCCACATCGCCTACTGCCTCCCCCTGCCAGAGCCTTTTCTTGCAGCACTGAAAGGCTCTGGCAGCAGGGAGCTGCTGAAGTCTGACCCTGCTGCCTCCCACTTGCCAGAATCTTTCACCAACATGTGAAGCTGCACACCATAGTGTGGACACCGCCTGCTTTTCATTGCGGCATGTAGCTACACATACCCTACACGCCAACGCCGCAGGTGTGCAGTGTAGACATAGCATAAGTTAGAACTGGAACAGTCCATCTACCATGGAGTCAGATCCATAGCCCCACTCTGCTTTGCATTGTTCCTACCTAGGGAGATCCCAGATGGCATATAGCTGCTGTGGTGACTCCTCTGTCACCCTATTCCTGACCCCAGGGTAAGGAGCATGTCCAGAAAAGAGGACACAGCTGGATACCCCTGCATCCCAGAGATCCCAGCTGCTAGAACAGTTCTTTAGGGCCACAGACGCCTTGGCATAAGTAAGACCAGCCTTCAAGCTTTCTCAGTTCAGTTGGGTATCGTGGGTATTGGGATCATGGGAGCCAGGGCCAGCTCCAAGCACCAGCGAACAAAGCAGGTGCCTGGGGCGGCAGGAGGTTGGGCTCTGGGGCGGCGGGAATTCAGTGGCCACTCTGTCATAGCGCGTTTCGCGCTTGGCGGCCATTCGGCGGCAGCACCATCACTCTGCCTCCATGTTTGGCGGCAAGGTTTTTTGTTTTGGTTTTTTTGCCTCTTGGGGTGGCAAAAACGCCGGAGCCGGTCCTGATGGGAGCATAAAGAAGGTTCAAAGCCATCTTTCCCCTCTGCCACCTGTCCCAAAGCTGGTTCCAAGCACACTTCAGCGAGGCCAGAAAATAAGCCACATGGTGTTAAAGGGCTGAAGGAAGGTGCTGTGTTTCAGATGAGATGTGAAAACTAGGTCCTGACCATTCATTCAGTCACTACAAATCCCATAGATCCTGTTTCAAGTTTTGTTTTTTTTGCAGTGGAGTTCCTCTGGAATACTAGCAAACTTCCAACTTCTGGTTACTTAAGTGCCCTTAGGATTTCCATTGGATAGACTTTCTAATCTAAACTACTATTGTATTGATGTGAACTCTTAAACAGCTGCTTCACTTCACCCCAGAAAGTGGCTGCAATTCTGTGGTGGGTATAATAGTTTGGTAAAGCAATTTAAGGTCCTTCAGGTTTAAAGGTAATATACACATTTAAGATATTAATATTATGGGCTACTGGAATGGCTCTGGGTTATCCATGCATACTTAAGGCTACATTTCACAGTTCTTTATTGCAAAAAACAGCAGGTGAAGTCAATTGGGGATTGAACTCCATTTTTCTAAATGGTGAGGCTCTGGTGCTGGGCTGACCCCTGTCTAACTCATGTTTAATGATACTAAAGTATCCCTATTAACCTTTCTGGATGACACGAAAAATACAGTTATTAAGATAATTAGTTACTCTTTCCCTATGAATATTAAAGTGAGTAGGAGTTTTGCTCAATCAAGGACCACACAGTTTCCTGCTCAGGCATTGGTCCCAGTTTAAAAATGTCCCTGGTGAACAGTCACACCTGGCTACACTTACTGAGAGGTTGTTTTGCTGGACTAATTTAAAAAATATGCAGTTCTTCTCTCCATAAATCCACTCATAAGTTTCACTGTGGACACCATAGTGATCATACATAAGTTTGCAACATCATAAAAAGTAAATTCTGTAACATGCTCTTTAAAATTCAAACATTACACAACGATGAATAGCTCTCAAGGAAGAAGAAAAGGAGGACTTGTGGCACCTTAGAGACTCATGCTCAAATAAATTGGTTAGTCTCTAAGGTGCCACAAGTCCTTGTTTTCTTTTTGCGAATACAGACTAACACGGCTGTTACTCTGAAACCTCTCAAGGAAGAGCAATCAATTAATGTTTTACAGTAGTCTACTCACAATGAGCCTTTTTTAAAACAACTAATAAAATCATCCAAAGCACAGGACTTGGTGATGGGGGACTTCAACTACCCAGACGTCAGTTGGAAAAATAACGCAACAGGACACAGATTATCCAACAAGTTCTTGGAATGTATTGGAGACCATTTTTTATTTCCTAAGGTGGAGAAAGCTACGAGGGAAGAGGCTGTTCTAGATTTGATTTTGACAAATAGGGAGGAATTGGTTGAGAATTTGAAAGTGGAAGGCAACTTGGGTGAAAGTGATCATGAAATGGTAGAGTTCATGGGAATCGTAGGAGGGAGAACAGCACAATAAAGAAAATGGATTCAAGAAGGCAGACTTTAGAAAACTCAGGGAATTGGTAGATTAAAATCCCATGGGAAGCAAGTCTAAGGGGAAAAATAATTGAAGACAGTTGGCAGTTTTTCAAAGAGAAAAAGAGACTGCGTAGGAAAGATAGGAAGTATGGCAAGAGACCACGCAGGCTTAACCAGGAGATCTTCAATGATCTAAAACTCAAAAAAGAGTCCTACAAAAAGTGGAAACTCGGTCAAATTACAAACGATGAATATAAACAAATAACACAAGTATGTTGGGACAAAATGAGAAAAGCCAAGGCACAAAACGAGATCAAACTAGCTAGGACATAAAACCAGAAAACATTCTACAAATACATTAAAAGCAAGAGGAAGATCAAGGACAGAGTAGGCCCGTTACTCAATGAGGGGGGGAAAGTTATAACAGAAAATGTGGAAATGGCAGAGGTGCTTAAACTTAGACTTCTTTGTTTTGGTTTTCACCAAGAAGATTGGTGGCGATTGCATGTCTAACATAGTGAAGGCCAGAAAAATGAGGTCAGATCAGAGTCTAAAATAGGGAAAGAACAAGTCAAAAGTTAGTTAGAAAAGTTAGATGTCTTCGCTAGGGCCTGATTAAATGCATCCTAGAATACTCAAGGAGCTGACTGAGGAGATATCTGAGCCATTAGCAATTATCTTTGAAAAGTCATGGAAGATGGGAGACATTCCAGAAGACTGGAAAAGGGAAAATATAGTGCCCATGTATAAAAAGGGAAATAAGGACAACCCAGGGAATTACAGACCAGTCAGCTTAACTTCTGTACCCGGAAAGATAATGGAGCAAATAATTAAGGTGATAAATAACAATCAGAATGGATTTGTCAAGAACAAATTGTGTCAAACCAACCTGTTAGCTTTCTTTGACAGGGTAACAAGCCTTGTGGATGGGGGGGAAGTGGTAGATGTGATATATCTTGACTTTAGTAAGGCTTTTGATACTGTCTTGCATGACCTTCTCATAAACAAACTAGGGAAATAAAACCTAGTTGGAGCTACTATAAGGTGGGTGGATAACTGGCTGGAACATCATTCCCAGAGAGTAGTTATCAGTGGTTCACAGTCATGCTGGAAGGGCATAATGAGTGGGGTCCCACAGGGATTGGTTCTGGATATGGTTCTGTTCAATATCTTCATCAATGATTTAGATAATGGCATAGAGAGAACACTTATAAAGTGTGTGAACAATACCAAACTGGGAGGGGTTGCAAGTGCTTTGGAGGATAGGATTAAAATTCAAAATGATCTGGCCAAACTGGAGAAATGGTCTAAAGCAGGGGCGGTCAAACTTTTTGGCCTGAGGGCTACATCGGGGTTCTGAAACTGTATGGAGGGCTGGGTAGGGAAGGCTGTGCCTCCCCAAACAGCCTGACCCCCCGGCCCCTATCCACCCCCTCCCACTTCCTGCCCCCTAACTGCCCTCCCCCGCTCCTTGTCCCCTGACCGCCCCCTCCTGGGACCCCCCACCCCTAACCGCCCCCCCAGGACCCCACCTCCATCCAAACCCCCTGTCCCCTGACTGCCCCGACCCCTGTCCCCACACACACATCCCAACAGGCCCCCTGAGACTCCCACGCCTATCCAACCGCTCCCTGTCTGCCCCCCGAGACCCCCTGCCCCATATCCAACCCCTCCGCTCCCCGCCCCCTTACCATGCTGCTCAGAGCACCAGGACTGGCAGCTGCCCTGCCGGCCCAGAGCCAGCCATGCCACCATGCAGTCTAGAGCACTGGGGCAGGCCAGCTCTCGCAGCCGTGCTGCCCGGCAGGACCTTGCTGCCCAGAGCCCTGGCGGCGCAGCAAGCTGAGGCTGCAGGGGAGAGGGGACAGCAGGGGAGGGACCGGGGTTAGCCTCCCCGGCCAGGAGCTCAAGCGCTGGGCAGGATGGTCCCGCGGCAGTCGTTTACCCACCTCTGGCCTAAAGTAAATAGGATGAAGTTCAATAAGGACAAATGCAAAGTACTCCACTTAGAAAGAAACAATCAGTTGCACATATACAAAATGAGAAATGACTGCCTAGGAAGGAGTACTGCAGAAAGGGATCTGGGGATCATAGTGGACCACAAGCTACATCTGTGTCAACAGTGTAACGCTGTTGCAAAAAAAGCAAACATCATTCTGGGATGTATTAGCAGGAGTATTGTAAGCAAGACACGAGAAGTAATTCTTCCACTCTACTCAGCGCTGATTGGGCCTCAGCTGGGGTATTGTGTCCAGTTCTGGGTGCCACATTTCAGGAAAGATGTGGACAAATTAGAGAAAGTCCAGAGAAGAGCAACAAAAATGATTAAAGGTCTAGAAAACAATGACCTATGAGGGAAGATTGAAAAAAGTGGGTTTGTTTAGTCTGGAGAAGAGAAGACTGAGAGAGGACATGATAACAGTTTTAAAGTACATAAAAGGTTGTTACAAGGAGGAGGGAGAAAAATTGTTGTTCTTAACCTCTGAGGATAGGACGAGAAGCAATGGGCTTAAATTGCAGTAAGGGTGGTTTAGGTTGGACATTAGGAAAAACTTCCTAACTGTCAGAGTGGTTAAGCACTGAAATAAATTGCCTAGGGAGCTTGTGGAATCTCCATCATTGGGGATATTTAAGAGCAGGCTGGACAAACACCTGGCAAGGATGGTCTAGATAATACTTAGTCCTGCCTTGAGTGCAGGGGACTGGACTAGATGACCTCTCGAGCTCCCTTCCAGTTCTATGATTCTATGAAGTCTTATATTAGCCAGGCTCATATTTACTGTTCAGTACATTTGTAATGAGAAATTCAATAATCACCATGATAACTGTGTTTATTTCAATGAGGAAAGGTTAATATTTTTAATTGGAAGGACACTGTGCTACGGTACTTTACAATCAAATTTCTTCATTGTTGCTCGTGGTGGCTCCTTCCAAGTTTGAAGGATTTTCTTCCTGAAATGTTTGTTCCTGAGTTAATATTACTAAGGAAGAAGCAAGGAAATCTGTAAAAGTATGAAAAGTTTAGAAGGTACCAAAGATGGTAGAACTAGTTGAAATTTTATAAAAGAACAATTTTTCATCAAATAAGTCTCTTTTCTCAAACGATTTTTTGTGTGAAAAATTGCCATTTTAATTTCCCCCAATAAATTTTGTGTATTTTATTTTTATATTTAAAATATTTAGTTGCAAATGTGATGAGAATTTTTTTTGATATTTTTTGTTTTCCAAAAATATGTTAATTTTGAAGAAAACAAAAATGGGTCCTTTGAAGTGAAAACACTCTTGAAATTTTAGTTTTTCATTCAAGTACGTTTTCATTTGTTGACCAGCTCTAAAGAGAACCTGCCAAGGCCATTTAAACCAAAATACACGTAAAAGGGCAAGAGGGTGTGCAACTAAGTTAACAAAGATACCAGCGCTAAAGCAATTTAATAATAGTTCTTTACACAGAGAGTGTTAAATGTATGGAATAACCTACCAATGACAGCAATGGGAGTATCTCCTAGTGTTTAAAAAAAATGAGACCTGATCAGCCAAGCACAAGAGCAGAAATGTGAATTTAATTCCCAGACTTTACCTTTCACTTCCTGAGCAATGACAGCCCATATTTCCCTTAGGAAGAAGTTAAAAGGCTTGTGTTGCAGCGATTCATGCTGATTGTGTTGTAGCATTGAAAGATTTGGAAGAAAATCTCACCCACATCCTCTTGGGCTGGAGATTCATGACTGTAAAGAGGAAACATTGTCCAGTGGGTCAGGCACAAGACTGGGGGACAGGAGATATGGTTTCTGTCCCTGCTTCTATCCTACTTGCTGTGCCATGTTGGGTAAATCTCTTAACTTCTCTTTGCCTTAGGGCTGGTCTACACTAGAAGATTAGATCAACCCATCTACGTCATTTCAGGCGTGTGAAAAACCAACGCCCCTGAGCAATGTAGTTAAGCCAGCCTCAGCCCCTGTGTAGACAGCATTAGGTCAATGGAAGAATTCTTCCATCAACCTAGGTACGGCCTCTCGGGGAGGTAGATTAACTACAGCCCCTTTCCTCATTGCAGTAAGTGTCTGTGCTACAGTGGCGCCACTGCAACTGTGCCAATGTAGTGTTTCAAGTGGGGCTCATACCTACTTGGCAACATGTTTTGAGGCTCATTTAATTAATGTTTGTTAAGCCCCCGGGCCAGCCTTTGGTCGGGGGGATTAGATCAGCTGCCCTGGGCACCAACATTCAGGTGCACCATACCATTGGATTCAGGAGTGCCAAATCCTTGGGCATGGGGGAGATAGGGGAGGCAAAGTGTTGTTTGGGAGGGGGGGTGCTTGTAGCTTTTGTATGGGAGAAGGTGCCGAAAACATTTTCCACCCAGGGCAACAAAACACCTGTTAAGCCTTTTGAGCCTCTTGAATGGAAGCTGCTGTAGAAGTATAAATTATTTGTGTGTGTGTGTGTGTGCTAAAATATATGCCCTCGCGAGGTGGGAGGAAGGTGTTGTATACTGAGAAAATTGGAAGGGAACTCAGGGGACTCTAGCCCAGGTTCAGCAAAGCATTTAAGTACATGCTTAACTTCAAACATGTGAGTAGCCCCATTTAAGCCAACAGGGCCAATGGTACTTAAAATTAAGCATGAGCTTAAATGTTTTGCTGACTAGGGGTCTCTGTCATGAGCACTATAGAAAACTGAATACAAAATTGGAGCAAAACAAAAGTGAGACTTCACATGCATTTCTGTGTTTCAAAATTGTAAATTTTCTGAGGCATGTGACAGTCTACAAAATTCAATTGAAAAAATAGTCATGAATTTAGTTCATTTAAAGAAAATGTTAGCCATTGCTAATCCTGTCAAAATGACATTCCCGTTCCTAATGAAGGTATTTCCTGTTTGCCACTTGGTGGCGGGGAGTGTATTCATGGAAGTAAAAGACGTGTCAGTGACAAGTTTCCAAAAAAGGCAAAAATAGAGCAAATTGGAAATGATAAGAATGCTTGTCAGATGCGGTCACGTGTCCTGATAAAATAATATGCCGCCAGCAGCAGCAGCAGTAGTAACATGAATCCTGCTGCCCTAATTCTAATACAATCGTTAGCATCTGAGCCAGACTAAACCCGTAGGAAAGGCTGTCGTAAGTTCCAAAGACTACAGTACTCTGCAGTTTAATAGATGTATTTTATTTTGTTTATAAAAGTAGGCTCTGAAAACGTATTGTAGCAAGATTCTGAATGAATTATTATCACAGCTCTTAAGTATTCTTACAGAAAAATACAGGGCATCCCTATTCTGAGAGACTTTGTTATAAGACCGTCTCTGTTATAAGTATTCATAGCTCTTTTCATGTGCATAACTTCCATGAAGGAAGACAGGGTGGTCTGGTCTGGTGCAGAGGGCGTGGGGACTGGAAATAGAGAGACCTAGGCTGACTTGGGGGGGGATGTCTACAATTTGAGCTGGAGGTTCCATCACGAGGGGACACACCCACAATTGCTCCAATCAAGCTGCCGTGCTAAAAATAGAAGTATAGCTGCAGGAGTATGAATGGTGGGAGGGACTAGGGGCCCCAAGTATGATTCCATCCAGGATGCTAGGTACATACGCCGCTGGCTAGCCTCTCCTGATGCTCACGTCGCTGTGGCAACACTTCTATTTTTAGTGCACTAGCTTGATCGGAGCTAGTGTGAGTGTGTCTACCTGAGCTGGAAATGACACCTTTAGTGTGATCTTGGACAAGTCCCTTGCATTCCCTTTGCCTTGCTGTCTGCTTTTGTAAAATAGGGAAATTAATTTTCACCCATTCAAGTGAAGCCCTTTGAGAGCTACAGATGATCACTATATAAGTGCTAAGTAGTAACAATATTTATTAATTATTAATCATAATGATAATGGGACATACTTACAGGTGCATATGAATGAGAGAGGGCCCAGTAGAAAATGCAGAAAAGAAAATCTTACTGCCAGCAAAATTGGTTAGAAGAAAAATCACTTTTTTTTTAACTTGTGGAAAGCTAAATTATTTCTCATTTCCCCCCCCCCACACACACACACACACTTTTTGTGAAAAGCAAAGGCAGACTTTCACATCACCAAGCTGTTCTCATAGCAAAACATAGTGAAATGGATGAATTCCCATGTAGGACAAATTGATACAAATTCAGGATTTCACCTAACGGACTGAATTTCTCCATTTTCTTCTTGACTATCCATATTTGACTCCATATTTTGGAGGATTCACAAGAATACCGAAGCAAACACTGGAAGTCTTTCACATTGCTGCTCTCTGTTCTGTGTGTTGCCTTCCAGTGCCACTAAGCTCCATTAGAAAGCTTTCCTACTGCCTCTTGTCAATATGCAAGTTGTCTCTCAAGAATAGATTTATTGAGGGCCAGCCAGGATACAGTGAGAAGTGTTGGTGGTAATTGATTAGGATGCACTCTTTTCTCTAATTCAATACAGTCATGCTGCTGATGGTGACATATTTTGAATTAAGCAAAAACAAGACAAAAAGGGCACTGACCACTTGCAATCCCTTGGCAGTTTCACAAGAGCAGGGGCATTAATTCTGGTATCTAGACGAAATTCCGATTTGGATCATTACATTCTCCCCAGTATTCCCTTCTGTGTTAAATTTCAAATGGAGTTGTTCTTTCCATCCTCTTGAGAACTGTTGTATAATGTTGTTAGCGCAGCATGATTACAGCTTCCCAGCCCAGCAGTGGTTGCATTTCAGTGGTAGGCGAATAACCTGTTTATGTGGTCTACTAAGTGCTTTATCATCTTTCTGGGTGAAAGATGTAATGTAAATATATGTTGCTGCTATTTTGCTTTCAACTTCCCACTGCTTTTGTTAACAAATACCAAAAGTGTGATTTGAGTGTAAAAGTCCATATCTAATTTTTATGTTGTGGTTGTTTCTGTTATAACATGCCTGGTAGCACAGAGGAGTGGAACATAGCACTTTAACCCTGTCACCAGAAAAAAAATATTTTTTTGGTTTTGGCCCTAAAATCTGCTCTACGTTAAAAATTACCAGCACCCATGGAAAAAAGGACTTGTACTCCTTTTTTTGTTTTGTTTCTTTGACTTATAAAGAAGACCTGAAAGATGGGGATTTTGACGTATTAGGTTACATTAGAAATTCAGATCTTGTCTGTACTGGCAGACTTTTAATATGACTAATTGAAATGATGCCAAAACGAAGTCAAGAGTGAAAGATGAGGAACTGAAAAGGGAGGGAATTTTTGGTCAGGTTGTTTAAAAGACTTTGATTTAGTTAATAGCTATTAAACTTGAATGTCTAATTAACACTTTGGAGAAAGGACAACTTTGTTAAAGGTTCAGTGTCTCATGCACTTCAATTAAGTTGTTAGAGCTCACAATAGATATCATTGGAGTCCCTCAAGAGCTCTTCCAGCAAAACAAGAGAAGACCAGACTTGCCATTCCTGATATTTTTAAGGTAAAAAAAAAACTTTAAGGAAAAAATAATCACCTCTACCACCTTTCTGGCCTTTTTTATTCATCCTAAAGAAGGGGGGAAACGTACATAGACCAATGTGTTTTTTTTAAAATAGTGAATTAAAATATATAAAAAATTATTTGGCAAACTCTACTCTCAATTACTCAGTTTAAATCCTCAATAATTCCATTGAGCTCAATGGAATTTTACTCAAGATTTAAATCAATGTAACTGAGCGCAGCATTTGGCTTTGTGTTTGTGGTAACTGGATATCTACACTGGACAGCTTATTGTTTTTGTGGGGTTTTTTACTCTTCAAAAATTAGGATGGAAGGAAAACATCTGGCTTGTCTATATCTGTCCACTGAATGAATAAATAAATACATAATATAATCATTTTGACTTTATATTTGCTACAGAATCTTTTAAAGAAATTATCTCCTGTGCTTTGCCAAGGCATGAATCTGTTGTGAATATGCTTCATTGCATTTCCCTACATAATGATAGGTGAATAGTTTCCTCCAATAGTGCACAGCAGTGACACCCCTTCCTAACTCCCCTTTGGTGTATAAAAGAGAAGATAAAAGGCCATTTGAGCTCAAAAATATTGAACATAGTGCTAAGCAGATTTTAAGTCCTTAAGGGTGCACTTTTTGAGCATTACACAAGAGATGCCTGCAAGAAGGAACCCACCAGGTGATTGCACATTGAATCTTTGTGCACACATCCTCTGTGCAATGTTGAAGAAATTTTAGCACTTGGCTTTTTTTTAGATACAGCCTTCAAAAACCCTAACTTGTACCAAAATCCCTGGCAAAGTCATTTGGTTCAATTTGTAATTTTTTCCCCTTAGTCTTTTTATTTTTATTTTTTGGTTGGTTTTCATTCTGTTACCTCTTATTTGATGGCTTTGTGAATAATCAAGTGTTCCTGTGGTTTCTCAATGTATATAATTATGAAAATTATATCAGAAGCCACAAAGCCTTCTGGAAATGTTCTCCAAATCCATCGTGCTATCAAAGCTGTTTGGCTGAGCTTGTATATTAGAAAGCCTAGAAAAACTATGAAGTGTTGACATATTCAGATTTTGAGACCAACCATTAGCCTTCAGTTAAATAAATTACAGCAAAATGGGGGGGGGAGAAAACCTGACAGTTGCATCCAGTTTATTCTACTCTCCTGATGAAACCAATAAATAGATCCCATTCCAGTAGTGTGAGTCTGTTTGAGGGCCTGATACTCTGATGACCTAAGCACTGTTAAAAAGATTCAGTGGGAATTTGATGTGCACTCAGCACCTGGTAAGATCAGATTCTGAGAGAATTCCTTGAGGACCACGGTTCTATCTTAGGAACCAGGGTTGTTTAAAATTTTAGTTACATTTATTTGTTCAGTCCATGGAGTCTTGGTCACAATTCTGCAGGCCTTCAAGAACTCCAGCTGAAGTTACTGGAAGAGTTGCCTGAAAAAGGACTTCAGGAAAGAGTCCCTTCCCCCATCCCCCCACACCTGTAATATGTGCTTGTTCACCAGTAACACACACACTAGACATGGATGAACCATTTACAATAAAATAATAGCCAACTTGAAACTTCCTGCAAAACTCAAACCAAGCTTTTTTTTCCCTTTGAGTTTTGAGTAAAGTCAGATAATGTTTTCCATCATGAAAATCCCTGATCCTTGGAAGTGAAAGTGCCAGAATCACATAAGTTGAGACTGTTCTCCTGAGATTTCAGGTTCAATTTTGTAACCTCAATCAGTTCCGAGTTTAGTGTATCAACTTCGGGGTGATTATTTGAACTTCCAAAGTTAAAACTTGGTTTTGCCAAGATTTAATCATGTGGGTACCTTTACTGTGAGGTCAATGGAACTGCTCACACAAATAATGTTATGTATATGAATAAGTGCAGGATCAGGCTGCTATAGAGGCTTATCCATTACAAGCAGACTTCAATAAAGGAGACATTATCCCCTCACTGCTGCAGAGGGAAGAAATTCAGGCAACTCCAATTCTGAGTCAATGGGAATTACAAACGCACCACCTCCACAGATTGATGGGAAAATAGATCCGAGAGTCATAGGAGTCACAGTCCATTTCTGCAATCACTTGATTGATAATCATGGATGATAATCATGTAAAGAACCTTTCAGTATATCTAGTTTAACTCCCTACCACTTGCATCAAATACTATACTAATCATGCCAGACATTTGTCAATGTTGATCTTGATAACTTCTAGTGATTAAGGGAAATCATGCAATAAACTGTTAAAATGTTAACTTGTTCCTCCTACATGTGAGAGACTAATCATGGTTCTAACTTGATTTAAAATTAAGATCTGTAATGTTTGAATTGGAAGTTGTTTTTCATTGTTTAGCAATCTGCATATTCTGCTGCAAAATTTGTGAACTTGGGCTCTCTCCAAAATTGGGTTCCACTGGCTTCCATCTTCTCACTCCTCTTGGTCAAGGAGCTGTTGAAGGGCTAGAGAAAAGGCGTAGGATGCATTGCCTTCATTATGCTCATGGTACCCACCACTAAGGTCCAACTCCAAGAAAGCACTATAGCATGTGCTTAACTTTAAGCACATGAGTAATCCAGTTGATTTCAGGTGGAACTACTAGTGCTTGAAGCTATAGCTTACATTTGTTCACACACCCATACACACACACACCACACACACACAAACTGTGGTTAGGGCCAGGGCTTTTATAAACCAAGGTTACTGTGGGTATCTGGTCAACCTGTAGCTTGACCAGCTCATTTTGTTCACAAACCTCTGGAATCCACATTGCTTATTTGAAAAAAAATTATTGATACATGAGTTAACTTTCCCTCAAATACCGGCAGTGTTCCACCTCAGACACCATTTATGGGAGGACTGTAGAGGTAGTGCTATGGCCCACCCCTGTCTGGATCACAGAGTTACCTCTTATTTACTTTGAGGAATCCAAACATCCAGACCACACATTGCCAATTGTATATATTTTATTAAGTAGACTAAATAACTAAGCAAAAGCATGAAATACATATAAACAGGTCAGCTTGAAACAAAGTGAGTTAATATAAATTCATTAAATTAATCTGATCATCAAGTTGATTAAATCATATCAAATAAATCAGCTAGTCCGTATAAGCTTTATATAATAATTTGGGAAGGCAGCAGTCTTATTTAGCTGTCAGACCCAACTTAATAGGGCTTTATCCAGCTCAATGTAAATCAATATATTTAGGTTCTGGCCAAACAGATGATACAAGGAGGGTCAAATCATTCCCACGTTCAAGTTAATGTTGAGACTACAGCTCTAATGCCAGTTAAGGTAGTCTGCCCAAATTGTGGGTTGTAGATGGATAGCCAGTCTCTTCTCCCTGCCATCCCAACCTCCATCATAGGAAACAGTGAAACATTCAAATACAATAAAAGATAACACTGCTTATTTTCTCAGGACTAATCATACAACTCCTAACCCATAAAATATGTGTGTGTATGAAATCTTTTAGACAGCAAGGTTGTTCAATCTACAGCTGCCTTAGATATTTGGAGAACTCTATTGCAGGTACCATTCTCAAATACATTCTGTGTGTTCTGTACACACACACCCCTGCGCACTCATGACCAGCCATCTTTTGGAATTAAAAAGAAATGCAAGATTGCTGAAGTAGAAGTGTCACTCTACTAATGAAGATTGGAAAACCAAACTAAAGAGATTGATACTTATGCAGTATGGTTGTAGCAACTGGTGGTTTCATTCAGAGTGAGGAAGCTGGTATGTGATTGAAAGGATTAGCTTGTGGTCTTGTTGGCTCCAGGTTTTAACATCGGTGAACTTGCTGGCTAGCTAGGGGTTACTTGTAGACGTGAATCTTAGGTGTTGCATGTTGCCGGACTCCTGCCCCTTGGTGGAAGGCCCCAAAGGCGAGGAAGCATAGGTTTCTTTGTCAGGCATCGTGCCATTGCATAGCCAGAGGCCAGCAACCAACAGCTGCTGCAGCAGCCACTGCAGGCAAACCAGCTCAAGCAAGCAAGCCAAGCAGCAGAAAAGCTTCTTCCTTTCATTTTGTTTTTGAAGGTGGTGGTCTGTCTGTTTCCTCCCCCTTGGAATTCCTCAGCAGCTTCTTGGCAAATCAGAATGGGGCACTCATCTTCTGAGGTTACTGGCACTACTAAATAAGATCCAATTAGGGTACCTCTGTGCAAATGAAGAGCCTCTCTATTCTAGTAATTTTGGCCTCAGAAAGTTCACGGATCCAAAAATATACTTAGTCATTTAGCAGATCTGTAGGCATTTTGAGACTTTTGAGGACATGGGTCAACCCAGACACATTATCTCACCCATCCTAAAAAGTCATAACTCAAAAATAGTTCTAAAAATCTAAAGCTATCTAAAAGTTGGAACTGAAATCATAGGAATATACCAATTATACATTCACTGAGCCAGGCTCAGCGAAGGACATTTCCTGTTTTACAGACAAATGCGTATAAATTCACCTTTGTTTTGGTACTCAGCAGCTCAGCTTTGAGCATCATTTTTTGTCACACAGAATCCAGGAGAAAGGTTAGAGTCTATAACTCAGAGTAGAAAGTCTTTTTCTCCTGAAATCACAATTTTGGGTTCAGTTTTTATAGGCAGGCCTAGCTGCCTCATACAATTGATGCAAGAAAGGCAAAGATGTAATAATATTGTCACCTTGAAAATACACACAGGAACGGTGTGAATGTTGCATCATATACACAATCACTAAAGCAGTTCTCATTATACTTAAGACACACACTAGAATGAGTGCTAACCAGCCATAAAGCAAAATGCTACATAAAGCTAAGGAGTTCTGAGGTTCTACAGTAGAAATTTTATTTTTGTCTACTTTGTCCTTCTTTCATCAGATGAGGTTCATTAGTTTGTAGTGAAAGAAAGTTTGATACTTGCCTTTCAAAGAATTACATCAGCAGGATAACTCTAGTCATTTTCCATGCAGATGTTTAAAAACCTGTTTCTCCATTTAGCTGCCCGAGGATTCAAGTTCAAGGTTTCTCCTGTGGATTTTTTTACATATCAGTACCATTTCTCTTTTTAATTTCTTCATTGTTTAGGTCTTCATACAGGTGAATACCATACCTTATTTTTTAAAAAGGGCTGGATAACTTTGATCTGTTATAATATTTGCCTGCGAACTAAAAGAAGGGTAATGCTTTCGTCACATATTAATAGATGTCTGTCTTGTTCAAAATTTGTTTCTCTGAATTGAATTAGTGAAAATAGTGGCAAGAAGAGAGAGATTTTCCTAACACAAGGGGGAGAGGTAACATTTGCTGTGTGTCAAGAATTATATTTTCCACAAGAAACAAGTGAGAGAATGTAAGAAGTTAACAGAGGTGCTTAAAAAGTACTGGATAATAAAACCAAACTCTCTAACTGAAAGATGTAAGTTTCATCTGAGAAACATTGTGGAAGGCAAAAATATACAGGATTTCAGAAGTGACTATTGATTTTGGGTGATTCTAGTTTTGGGTGCACAATCTGAGATGCTTTAAAGGGGATTGAGTTTCAAGAGGTGCTGAATTCCCACCTTCTGAAACTTGGGTTCCTTCAGGGTATCTCATTAGATACCCAGAGTCAGTGATCACGTCTGGAAATCTTGGCCATAATATCTCTGGATTTCTAGCCATTCTGAAAAAGCTTCCTGCTATCTGTCATTTTCGGTTACTTTTTGCAAGAAACCCTTGGAGATTATATTGGCTTTGGAATAAAGAGAAAGAGGCTCTTGGACATGGTTTATAAAATGAAGTCTCCCTGGAAGGAGCTATGGATATAGCTTTAGGGCCTTAGTCTTAGCTAGTGTAAAATAAGCAATTTACTGGGTGTATGGCAATTTACACAAACTAAGAATCTGGCCCTTAATGTTACCTCTAAGGAAAGATTATTTTATGTCTTAGTTTGTACATGAATTTGAAGCCACTAATACCCAAATATTGGTATATTGGTTAATTTTAAATAAAATGTTGCTGTCTTCTGGCTTATGTTCAGAAAAAGACTAAATTAAGCACAGTTGTCCACTTTTAGTAAACCAATAAATCTACATGGGAATGGTTAAGAGCCGCTTCAGTTCTGCTGTGAAACATTAGTCAAAATCTACGGAACAGCTGGCCTTCCTTCTCTCTCCTAGGAAAACAGGCAGCAGTTAGGGCACTAGCCAGTGCTGGGCAAAATTTCAGATTCCAGTTTCTCATTTCTTTGGTGCTTCAGGCATTGCTCTTCCATCATAAAACAATCAATAACAATTAGGAGCTGTCGGAATTGAAATACAGTTCACCATCATGTTTCCTACAGAGGGAAGAATAAACTAGTTTAACTTTCTCCAAATCAATGAATGAATAACCCTGAAGGCTACAAGGTCTATGGTGAAAAAATTTCTGCCCCAGGATCACACAACAGCTAGAAATGTGACATGCTATTTGACAACAAATGCAATATAGTGTATAGAAGTTGATGTATTAGTAACCTTAGATGCAAATACACAGCATTATATATTACTCAGCATACATTGTGTGATCAGGTAAGAATGATCCCATGTAATGCATACCTGCAAGGATGCAAGATTAAAGTTCCTTTGTTTGTAAATACAGATTAAGTGGCCCCACATTCCTGAACAATCAAATAACTGAATAAAATATGGAGTTTAAATGTTTAGTTTGTGTCTTTTATTTCCTAAACCACAAAACCTAACATTTAAATTACACACTGTTAAGTTCTGAACCATCGGAGAAGCTGTTCCATTTGGGACTGTGTTACAGAGTACAGTTATTTTGTGCAATATTATCTCTAGTTATATTTGTACAGTTACTAACTACAGATATTTCTAAACTGTTATTATGCCCCCTTTATCTATAGCTATCATTTTTTTCTGTTTTAATATTTCTGTATAGATCAGTGCCTTCAGCTTCTGTTCAAATATGTTAGTCTCTAAACTTGCTCCCGTTTCTTCAAAGGACTCCCAACATAGAAGATAAGCACATTAGCTGGATGTTTCTACAAAAATAATACTCAATGAAATAGTAAATAGTTTTAACATTAAAGGCCCCAATCTACTCACACCTGCCTGAGGAGAGCATTAGGCCCCATATTGTCATCATTAGGTTTGTAAAATTAACATCCCATTGAGATGAATGGGACAGTTCATACTGTCGATAGAGCTGTTGGGCCACATTCTGATGGAGTTACTCTGGATTTACACGGGTCTAACTTAGATTGGTCCAACTGGCCCATTGTTTATGTCTGCAGATTCCAGAAGACAGCACTGCATTGGTTCAAGTTGGGAAAGTTATCTGTGCAAACAAATGAGCAAAAACCCAGAGAAAGAACCAAAATCTGTGAAATAAGCTAAAATTCCACATTTATCGATTTCCGGGACCCCTAACTGCGATCACATGTTAGGTTCCAAAATGATGAAGTAGCCATTGCTCCATTTTGTGTCCTGAGGCAATGATGTGCAAGAAAAGTTACCATTTAATCTGGGGCTGGTCTGTGCCAACCTGTTTGTGCCATGCCACAAGATAGGTGTGTCATGGCAAAGCCAATCACTAGATGATGTGATCAGAAAACTGCCATATTTTGGATGAGACTTTTCTCTCTGTGTTACTTGATCTTTTGATCAAGCATTAAATATACAGCTCCCAATTTGGCTTCTCACTGAAGCTCTGCATTTAGGGGATGATACCAGTTCATTTTTGTGTTTCTGAGTGTATCATTCTCAGCTATGAGTCGTTTGATGTTTCTAAGAGGTGATTGAAGGATTATTGCTCTAGGTACAATTTCCTTTGGTTAGTCATGAAACTCTTGGGAACTGGATTATATATCTTTCACAGGCTGCCAAACCAATTTTATGGCTTATTGGAAGACCTAGCCTTCAGGGAACGTTCAAAATCAATTAGATATTCCTGCTGCTAGGTTTGCTTTGCTTTGCTGCCCTTATTTTAATAGATGTATGAATGGCTATAAATGTAATGTCCGTCCATTTGCCATGTCTGTCTGGCCCCAATCCACAAAGGTATTTAAGTGCCTAACCCCCAGATTTAAGCACCTAAATCTTGGGTTTAGGCACTTAAATCCCAGTTTTAGGCTCCACTGAGATGCACAAAACTGCTGCCAAATCCAGTAGCTGGCTAGACTCACTCAGCACCTATGTTTCCAGGGTGAAAGTTCCCTTGGTGCCGGATATGTGCACCGCTGCCTCAGGCTAGGCAACATATCCAGACGCCTATCTCCTACCTAAGCTACAGAGCAATTAACAACCCAGGGATAGATAGGCGTTCATCTGCCTAAGTCACCTGCGGGTCTGATCCAATAGGCCTGCTCAGAGGCTACTTACCACAGCAGGTTCCATTCAAAATCTGGCAGGAGGAGGTGGGGTTGGTGGTAGTGCCATCCACCTTCTTACTTTTAGCTCAATGATTAGAGCACTCACCTGGGATGTGGGCGACCCATATTCCATTCCTGCCCACCCCCCTGCCAGAGGGGGAGAGAGGATTTGACATGGGGTCCCCTACCTCCCAGGAGAGGGCTCTAACCACTGAGCTATGAGCTATTCTGATGTGGGGCTCCTTCAGTCTCTCACAAAACTGGGTGACTGGGCAACAAAATGGCAGAGGGAATTAAATGCTGATAAATGCAAAGTAATGCACACTGGAAAATGTAATCCCAGCTGGATAATAGACTCCAGTGTAGCAGCGCTTTGTGCTTAAAAATGCCCTTTTTGGACAGTGGTTTCTCCTAATTTGCAGGGATTTTGCAGCCAATGCAAATACTTACTTGGTGTATGGAAGTATCTTGCAAATTAACCTTTCCACATTGTGGCCAAGATGAGCTTTCATTAGGTAATAATATATTAATTTCCTGTGTTAGCCTGGCTATTGAGACCACGCAGTCTATTCTGGTAAAGCTAAATCTACATGAGTTTAGCACTTCATTTTGCTGTTTACCATTAAGACATAAAAGTTAGTCATTTGCCTTATTGCAGATTTAGCTTTTCTATCAGCTGAGTTATCCTCCAGGCTGGCAGACCAAGTAGGTAAACTATGCTGATTGGCTAGCAGATTGGTCGTCTTCTCCTTATCTTGACTATCCAGCATTCCTCCTTCATTCTCACCCTCCACTCACTTTTTCTCCTCCCCCCCTCCCCCACCCTGCCTTTATCTCCTTTTTTGACAAGAAAACTGGCAGGTGAACCTGTCAAATTGCAATACAGGGTGGTAGGGTTGGATTTTTGGTTTTGCTGCTTTCGAGATGTAGGAGTTATACCGGAGGATCCAGTCTACTGACATCTGTTAGACTCATTTCTGTAAACTGTGGTCTGTATTTTGCCATCTGGCGATGTTGTCTAATGGTGAGAACATCTGAAAGTGGCAGCTTGCCGAGTTATTTGCATCTCATATGTAAACTCTATTTTGGAGTGGGTTGTGTTCAGCTGCAAGAAGTCATGAAAGTGTTTTCTCATTATGATGATGTCACTGACGTAAATGGCTTGGTTTTGGTTTGAAAAGGATTAGTTGCACTATTATGTATCAATGTTGCAGATATATTTCTGCAATTACAGATGACGCTGCTGATCCCCATTGCTGAGCCATCTGTTTGCTTATCGTCATCGTGCTGCCAGAGAAGCTCATTGTGGTGAGACGTACTCTGGCTGGTGGTACAATCAGGTGTGTAAGGATTAATTATCTCACCAAACTATTCACTGTTTTCTTCTAGCAGCATCTTTATTTCTTTTGAAGACTCCTTTACTGGCCCTGCAGGATGCATAAAGAAAGTTGAGTTGATGAAAACATGTACAATTGACTGGGCTGTAGGACTGCTCTTTAGAGGATGATACTCTGTGCCAAATTCTGCTTTCCTTCACACTGATCTCAGATTACTGTAGTGGTGGTTTTTGGTTGTGAACGCTTGATGTATTGAACCCATAGTTTCAGTTTATAGTTCATAGTTTATTGCAGTTCCTCATGCGTTTATGTATGCTGTTACACCATGTTGTAGGCAAAAACATCAGTTTATCTTTTACTTGTGTTCCATCTACAGTCTGAAACACCTTTGGGGTCTTTCACTATGTTTATCGTATAAAGTCTGCACAAGTCTGCCAGCTTCTACCAGTATACTGAGAGTTTCTTGAACTAAACCAGAATCACTTTTTATTAAGTTGCTGTCAACTTTATTGAATACGTCTACCTGCATGAGTATCCCAGCATACTTCTGACTGAAACCTCACATTCCTGACCCAGCATGCCCTGGGTCCAGTGTAAATCCTGGTGTGGATTCTTCTGCAGGTGGTAGTTTCTCTTCAGTTCTTTCAAAGTCCTGATCAGGTTTCTGAACTTCTTCCTAGGATATCTTATGTTACTTCTCAAGGTGAGAAGAAAATAGGTTGGGGGTGTGTGTGTGTGTGTGAGAGAGAGAGAGACAGAGAGAGAGATCAATATATATTCTCTCTCTATCTTGCACAGTTTTGGAAGGACATCAGATCTCATTGTCATGCTGGAGTAGATGGATCTTAGTTGCTGCTGCTGATACAGGAGGACGCAAACTGTGCCCCAGCACCAATGGGGCAGCTATACTCCATAGAGCAGGGGTGGGCAAACTTTTTGGCCTGAGGGCCACATCGGGGTTGCGAAACTGTATGGAGGGCCGGGTAGGGATGCCTCCCCAACAGCCTGGCCCACACCCCGTATCTGCCCCCTCCCACTTCCCGCCCCCTGACTGCCCCCCTCAGAACCCCTGACCCATCCAACCCCCCCTGCTCCTTGTCCCCTGACCGTCCCCTCCCAGGACCCTCTGCCACTAACCACCCCCCCCAGAACCCCACCCCCTATCCAGCCCCCTTCCCCCCATCCCCTGACTGCCCCCCAGGATCCTCTGCTCCTTATCCAACTCCCCCGCTCCCCACCCCCTTCCCATGCCACTCAGAGCACCGGGACTGGCAGCCGTGCAGCCCAGCCGGAGCCAGCCACACCACCGCGCAGTCTAGAGCACCAGGGCAGGCCAGCGGCTCTCACAGCCGCACTGCCCAGCAGGAGCTCGCAGCTCCGCCTCCCAGAGCGCTGGCAGCACGGTGAGCTGAGGCTGAGGAGGAGGGGGGACAGCAGGGGAGGGGCCGGGAGCTAGCCTCCCTGGTCGGGAGCTCAAGGGCCGGGCAGGACTGTCCCGCAGGCCGTAATTTGCCCACCTCTGCCATAGAGTATGTATCCCTGAGGGAAGACAGACAGTATTTCCACCACACCCGTTCTCACTCAGTAGCGTTAATTTGCACCCAGGGGTCCAGAGCAGCCACACCAGTGAAGACTGTCTAGAGAATTTGCTGGATCAGAATATCCTCCAGCTGCCCTGGCCCTGCCCCTTGGCAACACAATCCATGTTTGAGGCTCTTCTAGCTGGTACCAGGCCATCAGAAGACTAGAGCTAATAGAAATGAAACCAGATATTATAGGGATAACATAAACATGGTGGAATAGTACTCATGACTGGAGTACTGATGTTGAAGGGCATGTGTTCAGGAAAGACAGAAATAAAGGTAATGGTGGTGGAGTAGCATTGTATATTAATGATGAGGTAGACTGTAAAGAAATTAGAAGTGGTGGAATGGATAAATCACTTTGGGGAAGAAAGCTACCAGAGGGATAGTGCTTGGAGTATGCTACAGATCCCCAGGATCCACTTTGGGGAACCCAGATAATCCCCATCCAAGAATATTAAAGGAACTGGCACATGAAGTTGCAAGCACAATAGAAAATATTTTTATTGAATGTGTGAACTCAGGGGTCACACCCTATTACTGGGGAATTTGTTAATATAGCACCTATTTTTAAGAAAGGGGTGGGGTTGTGAACTAGGAAACTACAGGCCTGTTAATTTGACCTCAGTTGTATGCAAGGTCTTAAAATAGATTTTGAAAGAGAAAGTAGTTTAGGACGTAGAGGTCAATGGTAATTGGGATAAAATACAACATGGTTTTACAAAAGGTAGATTGTGCCACATCATAGAAGCATAGAATCATAGAATTTCAGGGTTGGAAGGGACCTCAGGAAGTCATCTAGTCCAACCCCCTGCTCAAAGCAGGGCCAATTTTTGCCCCAGATCCCTAAATGGCCCCCTCAAGGATTGAACTCACAACCCTGGGTTTAGCAACCTGATCCTTTCTTTTTTTTTTTTTTTTTTTTTTTTTTTTTTGAGAAGATAACAGATTTTCCAGATAAGGGGAACGCAGCAGATCTAATCTACCTGGATTTCAGTAAGGCATTAGATACAGTTCCACATGGGAATTACTAGTCATGGCGGAGAAGATGGCAATTAATATGAGAATTGAAAGGTGAGTAAGGAACTGGTTAAAGGGGAGACTGTAACTGAAAGGTGAACGGTCAGGCTGGAGGAAGGTTACTAGTGGAGTTTGTCCGGGATTGGTCTTTTTAACATTTGTATTCATGACCTTGGCACAAAAAGTGGAAGACTGCTTATAAAATTTGTAGGTGACACAAAGTTGGGAACTATTGCCAAGATGGAGGAGGACTGGAATATCATACAAGAATAGGGTTGCCAACTTTTTACTCGCACAAAATGGAACACTCTTGACCTGCCCTCTGCCCCACCCCTCCTCCGAGGCCCTGTCCCTGTCCCGCTCCTTCTCAGAGGTCCCACCCCTCACGCACTCCATCCCTCCCTCCCTCTGTCGCTTGCTGTCCCCACTCTCACTCACTTGCTTATTTTCACTGTGCTGGCTCACGGGGTTGGGGCCCAGGAGGGGGTGAGGGCTCCAGCTATAGGTGCAGGCTCTGGGGTGGGGCCAGAAATAAGGAGTTGAGGATGTGGGAGGGGGCTCCGAGCTCTGATCAAGAGGTTTGGAGGGTGGGAGGGGGATCAGGGCTGGCGGGGGGTGAGGGCTCCGGCTGGGGGTGCAGGCTCTGGGGTGGGGCTGGAGATGAGGTGTTTAGGGTGCAGGAGGGGGCTCCGGGCTGGGACTGAGAGGTTCAGAGGGCGGGCGGAGGATAAGGGCTGGGGTATGGGCAGGGGAGTAGGGGTGCAGGTTCTGGGGGACACTTACCTCAAGCAGCTCCCGGAAGCAGCCCCTCTGGCTCCTCCACAGAGGCACAGCCAGGCAGCTCTGGGCTCTGCCCCATCTGCAGGCGCCGCCCCTGCAGCTCCCATCAGCTCTGGTTCCTGGCCAGTGGGAGCTGTGGAACCAGCACTTGGGGTGGGGCAGCCTGCAGAGCCCCATGGCTGCCCCTAGCATAGGAGGCTGAAAGGGACATGCCGCTGCTTCCGGGAGTCTGCCTTAGCCCCACTGCACTGCCGATCGCACTTTTAACGGCCTGGTAAACGGTGCTGACCGGAGCTGCTAGGGTCCCTTTTTGACCAGATGTTCTGGTCGAAAACCGGACACCTGGCAACCCTACAAAAGAAAATATGGATGACCTTGAAAACTGGAATAATAGAAATGGGATGAAATTTAATAGTTCCTAAGTTCATGACCTTGCACTTTGCACTAACAACAAGAACTTTTGCTATAAGTTGGGGACATATCATTTGGAAGCAACAGAGGAGGAAAAAGACTTGGGTGTATTGGTTGATCACATGATGACTATGAGCCTCCAGTGTGATTGGCCATGAAAAAGGCTAATTGCAATCTTAGGATGCATCAAGCGAGGTATTGCCAGTAGAGATAGGGAAATGTTATTACCATTATGCTAGGCACTGGTGAGACCTCATCTGGAATATAGTGTGCAATTCTAGTCTCCCAAATTTAACAAAGATGAATTGAAACTGGAACAGGTGTAGAAAAGGGCTACGAGGATGATCAGAAGAATAGAAAACCTACCTTATAAGAGGGAGACTTCAGGAGTTCGGTTTGTTTAGCTTAAGCAAAGGCTGAGGGGAGGTGTGAGTGCACTCTATAAATACATGGGGACAAACACCAGGGAGAGAGAGGAGTTATTTAAGTTAAGGGCCAATGTTGACACAAGAACAAATGGATATAATCTGGCCATCAACAAGTTTAGGCTTAAAATTAGATGGAGGTTTTTAACCATCAAAGGAGTAAAGTTCTGGGGAAGGCTCTGAGTTACTACAGCAAATTCTTTCCCAGGTGTCTGACCGGTCGATCTCACCCACACGCTCACGGTTTAACTGATTGCCATATTTGGGGTCAAGAAGGAATTTTCCCACAGGTCAGATTGGCAGAGACCCTGGGAGGGGGTTGCTTCCCCCCCTCAGGGGACACAGGTCACTTGCTGGTTTGAACTAGAGTAAATGGTGGATTCTCTCTAACTTGAGTCTTTTTAAATCATGATTTGAAGACTTCAGTAACTCAGCCAGAAGTTAGGGGTCTATTACAGGACTGGGTGGGTCAGGTTCTGTGACCTGCGATGTGCAGGAAGTCAGACTAGATGATCACGTCAATCCCTTCTTGCCTTAAAGTCTATGAGACACCTTTGACTGATGCAAGCATCTCCTCAGGTAGACTTGATACTGCCACGAGGGGTCTTGTACTATGGTCTGAGTCTATGAAAGCCAGGGCAGACCTAGCGTTAATAGAGACACTTCCATGTGCTTTTGGCAAAACCCTGGCTGCGTGTTCTGTTTCTTCACCAGTCTGCGTAGTTTGCTGTTGCTGCTGTTACTATCTGATAGTTGCATGATATCTACTCATGAAGATTGTGGGTCTCTGTTTATCAGCTGGAGAGATGAGAGATGACAACTTTCTGCAGAGATGTGTGGCCTTGCATTAATTCAGAGTTATGTTCTCTTTGATTTTCCTCCTGACAGTTCCTTCCATTGTTTTGCTTGAGATGTCCTGTTTTATTTCTTGTCTGTTCATTTATTCATCTTCTGTCAGGCTTCCTCTATTTGGCCTGAGGAATCCATTATGTTGAGTTACTTTGCAGCTGGCTGGAAATTTAGCCCCCTTTCCTAGAATGGCTTTCCTTTGATTGCTTTTCAATCCTGCTATAGATAGATTTGCATTCTGTCTGGTTTTGGATTGGATTTCTGATTTCTCTAGTTCAGTTCCTTCTGTTAGTTATGTTTCATAGAGTTGTTCACATTTTACTTATCTGGATTTGCTTGTGTTTACTGAATTCTTGATTGTAAGCCATGTTTCTGAATCCTATTACTTTATCATGGTCTTCTCTGTTTAATGTGGTCTGCAGCATTTTGATTAGCTCCTGTAATTCTCTGTTTAGAGATTTGATTTTGTATTCATATTTTCTGATCCTTTCTTCTGGCAGTTTACTATATGTTTGCTAATCAGCTGTGCAGATCTACAGTTTTATTTAAGTGTGACATTAATTAAAATATTCAGTATTACTTTCTTTTGCCAAAATCCAAGTGAGAAGTAGAAATGGTTCCTTTCCTTCCCTGTGGTTACTGACTGGGGCAACTGATATTTGACCCTGCAGTTAGTAATCATAGGATATATAGTTTGATCCACTATTCTTCAAGTGGGTATCGGGGAGTGGGGGCGTGTAATTTCACAAGACTTCCTCCAACAATGTAGATTCATCTGTCACACTGTTCCTGGTCTGCTGATCAGTGCCTTTTATTGCGTATCTGTCTGGCTTTATGTAGAAAAAGTGGACCACTGAGCACAGGAGGACTCTCCCAACTGATGCATCTATATTTTGTGCACAGCTCACCTATTAGAAGCACTCAGTGAGTGCACCCAGCCATATGGAATGCCCGGTTGTAGAGAAGGAGAGTAGAAGTGGCTGCAATTTTTCAAATTTTGACATTTTTTTTTTTTTTTAAAACACAAAGGTTTGGGGGGGGGGGGTTTCTCGATAAAATGTTGTGATTGCTGATTTGACTAGCTCTAGATGAGAGGGAACTTCCTGATGATGCTGAGTTGGCACCTCTGTTGGTACATCTGTTGTCTGCTGGAAGGAATGTCATGACTGCAACAGATCTAATAGCTATGCTTTCTGGCAGCTGACCTAAAGAGGGTGTAACAAACAAGCCCTAATTCTGCCACAATTGACAGATTCTCCTTTAGCTTATGTGATAGAGGCTGGAGTTTGTTGATCTGAAAGGTTCTGCTTTCTGTACTAGAAGGTGCATATACGCAGTGACAGGTGACTGTGATGCCATTAAGTAATCGAACCTTTCATGGTGCCTATCTGGTACTCTCGGTAGTGAAGTCAAGGGGCACTGACTATTCCAGCTCACTATGGAGTGTTCAATAGTCGGACTATCATAGGGGATGAAGAGAGACACAAACTAGGTGCTCTCCTTGATCCCAATTTCTGTGCAAACAAAAAGCACTGCTAGGTTCTTCCCATGACTTAAGTGAGTCACTGTCTACAATAAAGCCAGTTTCAGTACAAAGGATGGGAATAACATGAACAAGATTCATTCTGGCTTCTAGTTGATTTTTAATCAGTTATTTTAATTGTCTTAATCAGTCATAGACTGATAGATTTTAAGACTAGAAGGGATGATTTTGACCATCTTCTAGTGCAGGGGTGGGCAAACTTTTGGCCTGAGGGCCACATCTAGGTATGGAAATTGTATGGTGGGCCATGAATGCTTGTGAAATTGGGCTGCGGGAGGGAATGAGGGCTCCGGCTCGGGGTGCGGGCTCTGAGGTGGGGCCAGAAATGAGGAGTTCAGAGTGCAGGATGGGGCTCCGAGGTGGGGCAGGGGATTGGGGTGCGAGGTGGGTGGGGACGGTGAGGGCTCCAACTGGGGGTGCGGGCTCTGGGTGGGGCTCGGGATGAGGGGTTTGCAGGAGGGTGCTCCAGCCTGGGACCAAGGGGTTCAGAGAGCAAGAGGGGGATCAGGGCTGGGGCAGGGGCTTGGGGGGCGGGAGGAGGTCAGGGGTGTAGGCTCCAGCCAGCGTTTACCTCAAGCAGTGGCATGTCCTCCCTCTGGCTCCTACACAGAGGCATGGCCAGGCGGCTCTGTGCACTGGCCCATCCGCAGGCACCGCCCCTGCAGCTCCCATTGGTTGCGGAGCCCCTACTGCCCTTACACGTAGGAGTCAGAGGGGGGACATGCCGCTGCTTCCGGGAGCTGTGCGGAGCTACAGCATGCGTGGAGCAGGGCAAGCCCCGACCCCGCTCCCTGGCGGGAGCTCGAGGGCCAGATTAAAACGTCTGACAGGCCAGTCACGGCCTGCAGGACATAGTTTGCCCACCCTGTTCTATTGGATAGGGCACTGGAATGGGACTCAGGGAACCTAGATTCTGTTCCTGCTCCTGCCACTGATCTGTTGATGTGACCTTGGATAAGTCACTTCACCCCTCTGTGCCTCAGTTTCCCCAGCTGTAAAATAGGGATAATTTAATGGTCTCCTTTGGAAAATATTTTAAGATCTGCTGATGAGAAGTGCTATATAAGAGCTTGGTATTACTGTTGTTATTTATTCTTAGTCTTTCCTGTATAACATAAACCATATAATTTCAGTCAGTAATTGAGGCAGTGGAGGGAATTACTTTTCTCTGTCATTTAAGTGTTCACTGATTTGGAAATGCAATTCACTCTTTTGCCATTTGTGTAAGCTCAGCAAATTAAAAAAAAAACCCACATAACTTCATACCCCCCCCCCCAGCATCTCTTTCCTTCACTGACTCACATGTTTTATAATATTGCAGTGTGGCAGCACAAGCTGTGGTTGGGACCAGAAAGAAGTTCTGGTATGTGGACACCACAAAGAAATAATGGCCTCCTGCTTTGTAGATAGTGATTTGCATGAATCTTACCTTGTGGAAAGTGTTATGGCCCCAAAACCAAGGCTGAGACTAAAGAGATACAAAACTTTTGTATATAATTGTAAACGTGGTCCAGGTTTGCCAGAAGCTTCTCTGTAATGAAGCACACTCTTTTGAACGCTCTTCCCTTCTCACAGGTTCTGGGGAGTGATTGTATGGGTTTGATTTGAAACCATGCAGGGTGGATTTGATTTAAGTCACGAGTCAGGAAGACTCGATTTAATCATGGATTTCTACATAAAAGTGCATGCTTGTTGGTTGTTATACTCTTAATACATATTCTTCACAACTCAGAGATAGACGTAGGTTTCATTTTTAGAAGGTATACACTATACATTTTTAAAGTGATTTATTTTGAAAACTTTTCAGATTAGTTTTACAGCTATATCAGATTGTTTGGTTATTTCATTTACCAAAGGTAATTGAAGGAAATATTTATGAAGTCGTTGGGAGGTGAACTATCTCCAATTCAACAGGTTAATCATTAATATTTGGAGGATTTTCTTGCCATGCTGTATTAGGAGAAGAACATTACCAGACAGACTTTTAAATTGTTTTATTTAACTAAAACAACAACGTTAAGTATTCTGGATTTTTTTCTTCAACAGCAAACATATAATATTTTAACAAAACAAACATATGAATTTTTTAATTTAGTTAAACATTCAAGTTTTTTAAAATCAGGTTTGTTTTTGTTAAAATTGTTTTTAACTAAAATAGTTAAATGAAATATTTTTTTCAAAAAAATAAAAATTAAATCGACTATGTTAACCAGGTCAACATGAAAAACTTAAAATATTGGCTTCTGCAGCTAACTCAGTCGTCTTCACCTTCATTTTCCTGTTTGTTCATAATCTGGAAAAGAAAAACAAGCTTTCCTGCTTTTTCAGGTCCCAAACAATTTCTCAGTTTGGAATGAATTAGTCCAAAGGAGGAAAATATTCTTTCTACACTGGCAGAAGAAGCTACTCCTGTTAAAAGTGAGATGATCACTTCAACAGTCTCTGAATCCAAGTGTTTAAGTGACTTCCACCAGTTCACTGGTGTGACTTTCTTTAAAACATCATCAGCAAACATATATTTCTTGACTGGTTCACCCTTAGCTCTGGAGTTTATTATAGTTGGCATTATGGAGGGATGATTGCTGGATGTCCATGTCATAGCCAACTCCTCTTCTTCAGCAGTTAAGGTTTGACTCTGGTACCGAGTATTGAGAATATTTGCAAGAAAAGGAGCTGGAGATAGTGCTTGTCCCATTCATTTTTTTAATGCCTGTAATTTAACTCTGTCATTGCATATTTCTCTCTTTAAGATCTCACTCAGTTCCTTCCAAATTTCAACAGCATCAGCAACAAAACAGCTATTTCCCTGCATTTTGTTCAAGGCTACAGAAATAGGCTTCAGGTACTCGGCATGTGTTCAGCATTTCTCTTAAGCCCAATGTTGAGAACTTTGACTGTGACAATGCCATCTATTTTTTCATGATTTTGTCCACAAACTGTCATCAGATTAGGCCAGTTCTTGCTATAGTGCTCAAAACAGTCCACTACTGAGTTCCATCGCAAGTCTTGTGGGAGAGTTAGCTTGATTCCTCCCACTTTTTTCAGAGCAGCTGCTGCAAAGTGGTTGTTACAGAAGTATTTTGCAATTTTAACAACATTAGCTTTTATTTCTGGAACACTGAAGTCTTTGGCTGCGAGGTGCATCAAATGAGCACTGCAACCGTATGTTATTAGCTTGGGACTCTCTTCACTCTCTTCTAAATAATTTCTTCTCATCTTCTCATTGTCTGTGACCAAACTGTGTACTAGACATTTGAATTTTTTTTTCACAGTTTGTTATAGCTTTTACTGCTACTTCTTGTAAGTATTCTGCTGTGTGTGCATTTCCTGATGTATCAATTGTTTCTGTAAGGAAAACATTCCCTTCTTCTGTTGTCACACAAGCACATACAACAGAATCATTGTGGACATTGCTCCACCCATCAAGACTCAGGTTAACAATTTTACCCTCTAGACCTTTTGCATACTGCTCAATTTCTCTTTCATACACTTTATCCAGCAATTTCCCTGCGACATCTGCTCTGTTGGGTGGACTGTATCCTGGTCTTAATGACTGAACCATGTTAATGAAGTGTGGGTTCTCAATCATACAGAAAGGAGAGTTTGTTGCATAAACAAACCAGGAAATTTTTTTCATCAATTACCTCTTTTTGTAATCTGCTGGTTCTTATCACAAACTTCTCTATGGTTGTTTCTGGATGATGGAGATTTTGTTTTCTTTTTGCTACAGGTGATATACTGTGGCTATGTGACATACATGATGTGACTGAAACACTATAATTGGCGGATAATTCTGAAACTATAGGAAATGATGGTGATCTTGAAGGTGGATAGTCTTCAGAATCCTGTATGTTGAGGATGGATTCTCCTAAACAAAATAAGTCAATGCAGTTATTTAATTATTACCATACTGCTCATTTAGTATTACTCATTGCATTCACTGACACTCAGTACTACTTTAAAGGTGAAATTGTAAAAGGAAGATCTGCCTATTTCAGCTATTTATTTTTTATCACAACTGCATCTAAAATGATAGTACCATAGAGTAACAACTATATTTTTTGCTCAAACATGAGAATTCAAGAACAGACCAGAAGGAAGACAGGTAGTCCTTAAGAAAGAAGTATGAAATAAAAAAGTTTACCAACCTGAAGATCCTGCGTGTTCAGACATGTTCCTTTCATCATCTTCAATGCAGCTTCCTCCTGAGAAGGAACAGTTCTCATGATGTTGTTTCATTGAGGCAACCAGGCCTTGCATTTCTTTGTTATACTGTTTGCATTTTGCACGCATGCCTGTCGTACCCACAGGTAGAGGAACTTCATTAAAATATTCCCAAACTGGGTCTCTTTTACGGCCTGCTGCCATTATAGGTTTTCCCTTCTAGTGAGAGAATGGTATGGTAGATCTCAAATCTATGAAGGCTACGCTCAGAAAGACCTCAAGACTTCTGGAATATGCTGCTCAAACAGTTTCACTTTTGTTTCTACTGTCTGTCCCTCCCTTCTCACATTTATCTCCAGACTTCTTCTCCTTCTCCAGATCTATTCCACCCCCAACAATCTTCTATTCATTGAACTTTTTGAAAGGTAAGGGATTGACTCTGTGTACACAAATTTGCAGAGGGACAATAGGGTTGAGGTCTGTTATTTCTCACCTCTATATATTCTTTATTTATTTAAAAACATTTTTGTTGTTAACAAGCATGTTATCTCTGGAGACACAAATCCAGTTTGAGAACTGCAAAACTAAGCATCTCTGATGTTATCTTCTAGACAGAGCACTGAGTCCCATTGGGTAGATAGAAAGATTAACCTAAATAATCTATACAGAAGCTCCTGGAATCCCATAAAATTGGGTCCCTAATCCATGAACTATTGGAACTCATTTACAAAACTTTTCTTAAACATTACATAAACATAAATATATTGTCTCATGCTATAGAATTAGAATTTGTAATCCCTATTCCATGATGAGATATCTTTGAGCTATAAAGTATCTTAATTAAAACTATCCTTCGATAGGTTTTTTCCTCAAAAAGCATTTTATCAAAAAATCCAATTTTTTTAATTTTATTTTTAAATCATTGATTTTTATCTACCCTGAAACCATGCAAAACTGAGTGAGTTTGTTCACTTTCAGTTCTAAACAAGACAAAATTCAGTAGTTCAGCTGAGCTTACTTTGATTTTAAAGTTCATTCAAACTACAGACCCAAAGCAAAACTCAGGGATATCAACTCATGTGAAATGAAACTAGGATGATCAGATGTCCCAATGTTGTCAGGACCATCCCAATAGTAGAGGCTTTGTCTTATATAGGCAACTATTACCCCATCCCCACTCCTCCATCCCAATTTTTCACACTTGCCATCTGGTCACCCTAAATGAAACAAACCAAAAATGAATTGAGCCTCCTGTGAACTGGAACCTGTGAGTTTTGCCCTGCTCTGTCTGAGACTTTCATCCACGTTATTTCTCTTTTCAAAACTACTCATTTAAATCAAATAGGATACTAGCTGACTACCTAGAAACTCCATGTGTGTGAAAAACAAGTTTCAGGATGTCTTAATATACAGTTTACTGGTGCCTCTCATGTGAGTATCTCATGAAAATACATATCTCTCCTCCTTCATAATTCTAAAGGGAATGGTGCATGTTTGTGTATCTTCACACCATGGAGCCAGTAACTTACATTTATTTTCTAACTATCCATATTTGGAATATTAGAAAAGCAAATTCCGAATATTGATTCCAGATATAGTTTACAAAAGAGAGAGCTCTTGCCATGTTGTAATGACCTCTGTTGACTACATGACCAATGAAAATACAGTGGTCTTTAAAAGGAAGAATTCAGACTAAGCATGCCACAGTGTTCCCTTAGAGAAAAGCCCAGGGGGCAGCCTCACACAAGAGCAAGATTAAGATCCATCTGACTAGAGCAGATTATTTTGAGTGTTGATTGTCATCCCTGTAGTTTAATCAGCAGCATGGTATGTTGTGCAAAGGGTGGCAATCTTCTCTCATATATGTGTTGGGGACGCTGATGTGCTACAGAGGTGACAAGCTTGGTCTGGGAGAGATGGGTAGGAAGGGTTGATTGGCTGATGTTTCCTCACTACATAAATGTCTCTGTGGCGGTTTAATGCAGCAGCTTAAGCACTGGGCACACAGGCAGCTGTATGCTTCACCTTCTCAGCTGGAAACAGTCCATGATCACTGTTATCGTGGAGCATAAGGGTTTATTAAAGGAATAAAGACAAAATAGTGGTATGTTTCCAGAATGAAGGCGCAGGAAATCCTTGTGACCTTGTCTAGACTGTTCTGATTTTCATGGATCAGACACAGAGAAAAGCGCTACTTGAATAACAGAGGGGTGACCCTACTTTTAAAAAGGCTCAAAAACACTGGCTCAGAAATGTAAATAAAAATATTTCTTATCTTTAATTTTATCAAACCAGATAGGAAACCGTATACTGTAGATCAGAGTAGCAAAATATGTTCTCTCTGTGTGCCCATGTACGTGTCCTCTTTGTCTAGAAACCAGCAACTGAAAATTGGTTTATTTAAAAACTAGTTCATTTATTTTGATAGCAGAATACCATTTTAAAACTTAATTAATTCCTATAGCAAGAGCTTGCAAATGATTTATATCCTCCTGGAAAAGGAACCATATTGTATGAATGGACAAAACAAGGTTAATCAATATATCACTAGTAAAAATCCCAATGGAAGGAATACATCTTAAATATTAATTATACTTAATTTTCCCCATCACTGAAGTTACAAGGTTCTCAAGAATCAAAGGTTAATTCATAAAGGTCTTTATTTTTCTTCTCTTATGAATAGATCCCTTCTAAGTACATAGTGAATAACTTTATGCTGTACCAGCTTCCTCCTTTGAAAAAAATCCTTGGCAAAAGAGCTTTCAGTCTTTGTCAGGGTAATTCTGAGCTCTGCAGGTAGTTCACACTGTTCAAGCTGTTAGTTCGCTATGAGTTTTACACATAGGCTTTATGAACTGTAAGTTGTGCATTTGTGATTATCTCACCCTGATTCCGCAGCACCTTAAGGAGAACATGCACATAAATATACAGGACTTGTTTGGTGGGGAGAAGAGTCCTAATAAAGAAAAATTATTGGTTCTTGAGTTTTAATATCATCAGGTCCTGCTGTCACTCAGAGCTGTCCTTAGATGAACAGCCTGACAAGCCCTTCCTGTAGATATTTTGGTAACTAAACTCTGGTTCAGTAGGGTAGGTGATTAATTCTTTGAGTGTAGCTGCCAAATCCTTTCTAATGGACACAGGAGACTTTTTTTTAAAAAAGAGCAAAGTTCTTGTTTTTAGCCCAAGTTTTGAACAGAAGCTTTTGTATCATCTTCTGCTGTGAAGACTATGACAAGCACAACTTTGCTACAGGGACGGTGAAGAAGCTGGTGTGCAGACAATCATCCTAAACAATCTATGTTTAGACTTCTACATAATTTAGCCTAAAAAAATAGCCTCTCTGTGTGTGTGGGAAGCATTTCTCTCTACTTAGCTGTCTGGCTATCCAATTATTTTGAAGAGGGGACTCTGTCTGCTGTGATTTTTTTCACTATTTCTTGTCTTTCCGATTAGGACTGTTTGACTAAAACCTAATGTCTGCCTCTCTGAAATGTTGACTTCTATCCATGAAATTACCTTATTCCTTAACACTGGTTTTGATTCCGCAGGGTGTAGGATGGCGTGGGCTGAAGCTCTTCACTTATGCTTCTTCCTGAGTATAAAAGAAATGTTACTTGTAATGCCTTACGGAGTGAACTATGGACTAAACAGAGAGAGTGTGTGTGTGTGTGTTTGTGTGTGTGTGTGAGAGAGAGAGAGAGAGAGAGAGAATAATTTGGTCCATCTGCACATGTATGTACTGTGCATGCACACACACACATATTCCTGTGTGTATACATATGTATATAGATACAATATACATTGGTTATCTAGCTGCCCAAGGTACAGTTTAGTATATTAATTTTTCAAAATATCGTTTAGCAATACTTGACACTCTCAGTATCTCCATTCAGTGAACAGTGCTGCTGCCTGTAAGCAGGTGTTGTTATTTTGGTGATATTTCTTCCAACTTGGTTTCCTGTAGAGAGGTACCGTTAGGCAGAGTGAATGCACTTCACTGTTTAAATGAATGAGAAAAGAGAGATTTGCTCAGAGTTGTTGAAAAAACAGTTCAACAGGCTTAAGTTTTTCCTATTTATTTAAGGCCACGTCCTGCACCACTGAAGTCAGTCAGAGTTTTATCATTTAGTTCAATGGGGACAGGCTCAGGACCTCACTGTGCTCAGTGTTTAAAAAGAGCAAAGCTTTAAAAACGATGCCAAAACAGAGCAGCATAAAATCCCACCTAATCCAAGGAAATATAAAATGGTAGGATCTTGAAGCATTTACTCAGGCTGACTCCCACTGAAGCCAGTGGGAATTTATCGTAAAGAGGACCTAAGCAGCTCAGGCAGCCCCTGGGCCAGCTGCACCAGCTGCTGCTGGGGCAGTCTTTGTCTCCCCTCCCCCCGGGCCTCCAGCAGCAGGAGTTTGTGTGGGGGAGGGTGGCTCAGGGCTAGGGATTGGGGTGTGGGGTGGTACTTACCTGGGGGGGGGGCTCCCCGGAAGTGTGACAGGAATGCCCCTCCCTCAGCTCCTAGCTCCAGGTGCTACCTCCACCCACAGGCACCACCCCCACAACTCCCATTGGCCATGGTTCCCAGCCAATGGGAGCTGCAGAATCGGGGCTTGGGGTGGAGCAGAGGCAGCACATGGAGCTAGGAGCTGGAGGTCGCCGCTTCCCAGGAGCTGTGTAGGGAACCTGCCCCAGCCCCCACAACCCCCCTCCCTCCCCCGAGTACCCATGGCGCCCCTCCCAGGCCACGTCCCTCCCCTGCATACCCGTGGTGCCCCCCGAGGGCGCACTCCCCAGAGTATCCATGGCACCCCCAGGGCTGCTCCCCCAAGTCACCCCCTCCCAAGTTTTACTTAGGGGCATATAGTAAAAATCATGGACAGGTCACGGGCAGTAAACAAAAATTCATGGCTCATGAGCTGTCCATGACTTTTACTAAAAATACCCGTCACTAAAACCTAGCCTTATTCATAATCAATGGAACTTCTGCTAGTGATGAAAATCTGTAGGAGTTGTGCTCATTAACCTCCTTTAGGGTGACCAGATGTCTTGATTTTATAGGGATAGTCCAGAGATTTGGGGCTTTTAGGCTCCGATAACTCCCCCACCTCCGTCCCAATTTTTCACATTTGCCATCTGGTCACCCTACCCTCCTTAGAGTCCAAGGGTGAACTCCTGGGCCCATTGAAGTCGATTGCAAAACTGCCTATCACCCCAAGGGGATAAAAGACCCAACTGTCTCTCAGTTCCTCTCTTCTAGCCGTTGGGGAGCCTCTCCATGCATGTATCTCATGTATCTTACAAAGTTGAGTTTGCTGTTTTTATTGTTCTGGTAGTTAATAACAGTTCATCATTAGAAAACCTGTTGAACTGTTAATTTGGCTTTTTGATGCTTCTTATGGGATCTATTGAATTACTTTTTTAGCCTGTGTAATCATTTTCTGGTGCTTGTTGGCCTATTTTGTCTTCATTTACTGTTTACTGTTTTGTCAGATAATCAAGACAAATAACCAGGCTTTCAAAAATGCAAAGCCCTTGATAGCAAGATGTGTGTTTCAGCTTATTTAGATCCAACACTCAGCAAAATGCACGAAGTGTAAAATTTTCAAAAGGGCCAAAGTGACTAAGGGTATGTTTACACTTTGAGCTGCAAGCGTAAATTCCAGCTCAAGGAGACATACTCTCGCTGGCTGTGCTCAAATTAGTGCACCAAAAATAGAGAGTAGCCACAACGACGCAAGCAGTGGCCACTGACTTGCTGTCCTGAGACCATACCAGTCAAAGATGCTGTGCATGTACTCAGGGCAGCTAGCCCCTCTTGCCACGGCTATACTTCTATTTTTAGTACACTAGTTTGATCAGAGCTAGCACAGGTATGTCTCCTTGAGTTGGAATTTGTTCCTCCAGCTTGGAGTGTAGATGTACCCTAAGGCTCATTTCAAAAGTGTCTTAGGTACTTAGGAGTCTAAATCTCATTGAAAGTCAGTGGGACGTAGGCTCCTAAATATCAAAGTCACTTTTGAAAATATTATCCATATTGTATAGATTAGGTCTCTTGTAAGAGATTTGTTATGTTAAATGTAGAGGGTGATCAAAGCAGCAGATAATATCATCTGGGACACACATATAGACATAAAACTCTAGAAGGTGATGGGGTATTGGGTCTGAAGCCTTCTGTTCCAGTATAGAGAACAGCCTTTAAAGGCTAATTGACATTAGAGGTCAATTGGACATGTTCAAGATGATATGATGATCATTCTGGGATTTCAATGTGTAAGGAAATGTAAGTGTGTTTAATATACACAAATGTTCATATATTGCTTTTTTCAGATGTTAGATGTTGACTACTTGTTTTTATTTTTTTATCTTGAGAGATATATAATCAAATCTAAAAATTAGATAAAAAAGGAGAGACAGAAATTACTTCCATCAGACACCGTACCTTTTATAAGCAGAGTTATAATAGGCACCAGGTCCCAGGCCTTAGTATCTTAAAACTGATCATCACACAGCATATATCTAATAGCAAACAAGTTGTCAATATAAACCTCACCCATCCTCCAAGTACGCAGTGTCTCCTGACTTGAGGAACAGAGAACTCGCAGCCGCACAACCAGTGGTTATGTTCTCATGTTTGGAGGGGAAGAAAAAGTCATTTCAGTGCCTCTTTCACTTTAAATCTGTCTTGCACAGCTTGAAGTTGCTTCCTCCTGGTTCATTTTTTGTGTGCTGGACCTGACAGGAGAGCATATGGCTCTAGGGATTTGCCCTTGACTATGCTTCCTTTTTGGCAAGCTATGCCTTGGTTTCTCACAGAGCACACAAAATCTCAGCAAACCCTATGCATCATTTTATGCACCCCTTGCTCACTCTCCGATACATGCCTGAATGGACAGATAAGGCCAATTATTTTTTGATGTCTTGGTTAACTGGACATTGCTTTAAAATTATTGTTGAACTAATCAAACAACATGATTCTATCTGTCTTTCTGGTTCCCTGATCACCATGGTATCTAGGCACCAAAATAAGAATTATAACGTGTTTGGCCAGATCCTTAACTGGTGTAGGTAAGGGGAGCTTCATTGAAGTTAATGGAACTTCTCTGATTTACACCAGATGAGGACATGGCTCTCGTTCATCCTGAACATAGCCTATTCTCCACTTCCCCCTTCATGAGGGGTGTATTTCACAAGACTCCTTTCTTTGGGAAGAAATCTATAGGAGGAAGGGGACTTGCCAACATAAATGTCACTGCCTCCTTTGAGGAAAGACCTCTTCAGACATGTCTTGCATTGTGCCATAAGGGCCTGAATTTACTCCCGCTGAAGTTAATGACAAAATTCCCATTGACTTCAAAGATGCAGGTTCAGGCCCTTTAAAGGAGCTAAGGCATGAGCTCATCCTGATCTGGTATGGGAAGATTTCACAGCCAAATGCCATTCACTGACAGTGCTCCTTCAAATCTCTTTCCATCTTCCCTTCTCCCCCCTTCCACGTGAATTATACCCCATTCTCCTCATCCTTTCTAATTCTCTCCAATATGCTTAGCTCATACGTTTGATGAAGCAGTGAGAGTACAGAAGTGCACCCCAATAAATCAGTCTGTATTCATTTGTATCAACAGTCATGTTACAACTACCAGCGGAAATCTACAGAGTTGTGGCTGTCTCTGTTTCAGATACTAATGGGACTGACTTTTGCCATTGACTTCAACTGGACAAAGATTTGGCCCAGAGAGTAAAAATAAATGCTATAAAAAGCACATGACCTTTCAAAATTGCCTTGGCGTTTATTTTTGTATTTAATCGTACGTTTGTCCTTGCATTGTAGCTCTGGAAAGAAAAATATCAATGAGGCAAAGCAGAGAGGAGCTTATAAAACGAGGAGTCTTGAAGGAAATCTATGATAAAGGTAAGAGATCATACCTTGTCTACTCAACTTTAAATTGACAGTACTGTATGTACAGTCTTACGGCCTGATCTTGTAATGTTATAATACCAGTAACTTCAATGGCCTTAACTCGTGGTTTACCTAATGAGATCCAAATCAGGCTTTCATACTTCTCTTTTAATTTTACTTAGGTTTGTCACTTTGAATAATTGTAAAAATCATCTAATGAGAGTTAAAAATTAAACATACGTAAAGTAGTTGAAGGATAAATTATAGCCGTGTATGGCAATCACTCTTCTCTTACTAACAAGGACATAGTGAAGAAAAATGAAATGACCCATGGTGCTGTTGATATCAACATTCTGGCTGAGTAACTGCTGGATTAACTATTGTGGAAAGGGAAATCATTTACGTTGCTTTGGATTGCTTAGAGCACAGGGCACCACAGATTCCCATGGCAAATTTGAAAATCCATAATACTCATGACCTGGATACTTCACAAATGTGACAAGAAAAATAACATTCACACCCGAGAATGAAATTTCATTGCTTTATGTCATCCCATTTAAGTAAGGGAAAAAATACACGTTGCCTATTACGTATTTGTCAGTCGTCTAACCTCTCCTTCAGTTTGTTCTGTTGTTTCCTGTGTGAAGAGCACAAAGGTTGCCTAAAGCCCAGATTTAGGCACCTGATCTCATCCTAAGGTGCCTTTCGGTGCCTACATCCCAGTTTTGGCTCCACTGTGATTCACAAACTCCTGCCAAATCCAGTAGACACACAAATTTACTCAGCGCCTAACTTTTCAGGGTGAAAGTTCCATCTGCACCTAAGTTTTGGCCTCTGGGCATACGTCACTCTTGGCATCCATATGCCTATCTCCCACATAAGCCCCAAAGTGTTTCACAAGCCAGGGTAGACAGGCATTCACCTGCCTAAGTTGTGTCTGGGGCCCAATCTGGTAAGAGGCCTCTGAGCATATCTCCCGGATAGTGTGCCATTCAATATCTGGCTGGAGAAGGAGGAGGTGGTGGTGATGCTGCTGCATACCTCATAACTTTTAGCCCAATGGCTATGGGAGGCCCAGGTCAATCCTCCCCTCTTCTTGATGGAGAGAGAGGTTTTGAACAGGTGTCTCCTACCTGTTAGAAAAGTGGTCTAGCAACTGAGCTATGGATATTCTGATATTGGGGCTCCCTCTGTCTCTCCAGTTGAAGATTGTTCCATTATGGATAAATAATGAAAGAATGAATAGAGCCGGGGAACTCGACCCTGGGTCTCCAGTGTCCCGGGTGGATGCCCTAACCACCGGACTACAGAATCATTCTCTCTCTCTCTCTCTCTCTCTGGCCCAATGGCTGTTCCACTGTGGATAAATACTTAAATAGGCCACCTCATCGTCGTCTTCATCCTGTTATTGTTTTGTGTGGAGTGAGTCAGGCGCCTAACTCATTCCCATCCCACAGATTACAACCATTTAAGTGAATTCAAAAATTACAAAAGTGTTTGTAATTAAATTACACATTTCAGCTTGTTTGTTTTAGCCACTTTCTAACACTTTATTTTTAGCAGTACTTCTGCCTTACTCTTTGCCCTTATTTCTGTGAAGTCAGCTCAGATGCTACTTCATTGTGGAAGCTTGCAATTCTTGTCCACTTAACTAATTTTATATATATCTTTGGGTGTCACCAAGAAACATGAATAACTCCTTCCAGTGATTAAAAAAATAGTCTGTTGCACTAAATATGTCATCAGGCTAATTTCTATGCGGATGGAAGTGGGGCTTGGACTTGGGCTCAAACCTGAGTCTGAGCCAAGGCTTAGTGTGCTGTGTAGACATACACTAAATGGGTCTATCTAAGAGACCCTTTCTCTCATCATGGCACAGAGCTACAATTGAGATAAGGAGAAGCGCTAGAGCTGGAATCTGATTGAATTGGGACTCCTTTGCATTAGAACTTACTCCCCACCTTTCTCCAGGAAAGGCTGAATCTGATGACCTTTAAGACATGTTGTAAAGCTCATCTTTTTTTTCCCCTGAACATTTGAAATGGGCAGGGGAGACTTGTGAGGGTGATTTACTGTTGAAGAGGAAAGGTCGTTTGCCTGGTTTGCTAGTTGGGGATGGTTATAAGGGCTGGAATGACTGCAGTTGAGTTATAATGGGGTGCATTTTTATTTGTATTTTAAGTTATCTCAAGGGGTCTTAGAGCAGATGGAGGGTGGGTGCTCTTTTTATAGGCCCTAATTCGGGAAAGCACTTGAGCATATGCTTAAATCCATCCCTGTGTAGTACAGCATTTCCGCTTATGCTCAGTGCTGTCCTGAGTAGGTTATGCTTTCCTAAATTGGAACCATAGTACATATATCTAAATAAATAAACAAACATGTAGTATATAGCGCCACTAAAGAGGGCTCACTCTACACTGATAGCAAGAAAATCCAAGTGCAGAAGGAAAATCCCCTTCCACACATACATATGTGACATTGTCTTCTGTAATGAAATACTATATCATCAAACACTCTGCCTATCATTAGGAACTGCATCCCAGCGCCTCTGAAAATCAGACTACTTCTATATGTCCCCAGATATGGATTTGGGTGCCTAAAATAGGACACCTAAGTCTGAAAACATATGCAATTGTGAGGAAAAAGAAATAATGCATGGTATTAAAGTAAGGACCTACTGCACTTTGAAATACAGAATTATAAAAAAACTCTGTGTGTGTGAGACAGAGAGAGAGCGTGCTTGTTTACTGTACATGGTGGTGTGGTGGTGTGTGGTGTTTTTATTGGCATGAGTTTGTAAGATCTGTTCACTATCCTGTATTGTACTACAAGAGCAGATAAGGCAAATCACTATAAAAGAACATAACATATCCATACCGGAGGCTGTGAAAGGGGAATTCAGGACAAAGAGGATTACTTGAAATCCAGGGACTACTGGAATAATTTAGCTGTTCATAAGGTAACCAGTTGTTTGAATATGTTGTTTATCCTGGCAGAAGCCATAAGTGAGTTATTTTAGGTCATCACAAACCTGTCCAATAAAACCATTTTTCACACCAAACAACATTATTCATTTTAAATAAAAAGAAAAAGATATTGGATTGTCATATAAAGCTTTACAATATTTCCTGGTTTCTAATTTAAAATTTTTTTTTTATTTTTTTGCATGCCTCTGCAGTAAGATTACTTTAATACCATGGACAGATTTCACAGTGGCTGAAATGTTAGAATAAGGCAAACACTTACATATATGCTTGACTTTATGTTTATGAACATTCCCAGTGACTTCTGCTTCTGTCATGTGACATCAATGGAACTACTCACCTGCATAAAGATAAGCATTTTTCTGTGGGCTTGGAGGCTTAATTTTTCAATGACCAAAAACTCTAAAATAGCTTTCCTATTATCAAGAAGGCATGATATCATGTGACCTGCCAGGGACAGGTAAAAATATGAGCCGCAGACCTTCAAGTGGTCCAGGGGCAGATTTTCCATTGACTTTAATGGAAATCCAACACAGGAAACAATTTCAGAATTTAATCACTGGAACTTCATCGGAAAGCCAAGATTCCTTTAAATTAATTATATATCCTTTAAATTCACTTTTCCAAGACTAAATATACTTTACCATGATGTTAGAATTTTTAAATATGTCTGATTGACATTTGTGAGGAAAGATGGCTTTTATTAATATATATAGTTTTTGCAATATGCTTTGTAATGTGGTGTGAGCAGAGAATGCAGAATCACCGTAATCCCATTACCCATTTCAGCCCTTGCTACAGCCAATCTTCTGATCTTCACGTCAGATTTTCTGTGCCAGTCGTCAACCTGGAAAGAATTTTTACAGTCTGGAAATCAAAATTCCTATCTGTGCAAACAGCATCACTACTGCATCTCCATAGCTTCATACTTTGCTTTAGTCATCCGCAGTTTGTTATAGCTTCAGAATGATTTAATATAAAACATTGTATAATAGATTTTAACACTGCAAAAATAAGCCACGAGCAATACATTCCACATCTGTAGAGAAGATTTAGTTTTTGAAAAAGAGAGCCAAATTTTTAAGTTTTGAGAGAGAGAGAGAGAAATTGTGTATGTGTAGCCTGATCCAGCTCCCATTGGAATCAGTGAGAAGACTCTTACTGGCTTCACTTGGAGCTGGACCAGGAGGACCACAGTCACTTTCATAAAAGTGGCTTGGTTTTCAGAGGTGTTAAGCACCCACAATTACCAGTGAAGCCTAGATTATGTCTGGAGGGAGGAGTGCCTCGTGGGAAGAAGGAAGAACAGTAACAGCCAAACTCATGCATCTTGCTGCACTAAAATGGAGTGACTAATAAGACTCAACTCTCATAGAAAGTAGTTGCCTGTATCAGTGTGCTGGTAGAGAAATTTTTGTAAACCCTGCATTGAAGAGGAAACATCTTACATGGGAGAATTTTACAGTGGATATTTTTAGCTCTAATTTCTGACCGTGAAAATGTTTAGTGCCAACACTGGTATTAGGAAATTGATGAAACCTTCCAACTCTGGCCTCTGCAATTAATTTATAGACACACAGGGCCAAATTCTCTGCATATGTAGATTGGCACTGCTCCGTTTACTTCAGTGGAGCTATGCTAATTTACATCAGCAGAGAATTTGGTCTGCTAGTGACAGGGAATAGGTTTTGATTTGTTTTAAAAATTGTTTTAAAAATCCTTACCCATATGTGGGTGTTTTTTCTCTACAGCTAGATGTACGTAAAAAGAAAAAGAGAAAGCAATTGATTTATTACTAACCTGTCCATTTGAAGTTAGAAGAGCAGGAAATTAAAAAAAAATCAAATGTACAAAGAGGCTAATTTTAAATAGCACTGTTTAAAGCATTTTTAAAAGTGACTGTAAATTAAAAAAAAACCACTTTTTCTCTGTTCTGACAATAACCATAAATCTTTTGAGACAAAAATCCTTTCACAGTCCTGACTTAGAGATGTGTGTGAAAAATGGCCTTGTAATGGAAGTCTTGTTGATCATCTCTATGTAACATAATAAAGGAGCAGGAATCAAAATGAACCATGTTCCCCATTGTAGTTTAACAAAACTGATTCTTATCCAAATGAAAACACTTAGGAAAAGGTCCCTGAAATATGACTGAAAACAAGTTAGGACGTTGCCCGAGAGATTTGTCCAGACTTTTAGGCTGATCAGCTGAAAATCTGCTGTCAGTTTTGTTGCTCAGTGAGGGCAAGAAAGAAAAGCAACAAGGTGTCTGACTGTGTGGAAAATGCACCTGTGCTTGCATGCTGATGTCCAAGTAGGCACCCGGGTCAAGGCTTAAATATTTGGTCTCCTGCAACTTTGGTAACACCAAGGCAGAAAACAAAAAGCTGTAGTAGTTAAGCCTCACAAGGCATCAAGATAGAACATTGTATACCATGCTGAATAATCGCCCTCATTGTGTGATAATGTTCTGGCTTGTAATATGGTATTGTCCTTCAAGAAGCAGATGAAAACTTGTCCAGAGTTCCTCACCTGAAAACAAGCTGTGGAAATTCTGCTCTTCCTTTGTATTTTATTTTTTAGCTTTTCATGTCAAGAACAGCAGAGGCAGCATATAAAAAACTTGGTTGTATATCTCTCTTCTCACAACCTACAAAACAGACGATGACCTTTGGTGTTATATGATTCTGCCTATCAGGAGGAAAGGATGCAAAAGAGTGAGTCTTCCTCTATGCAAGCTCCAGTCTCCCCACCACCTCCATCTTCTTCTGGTTAAAAAGATAGGAGTGTGAGAATTGGCACCAATCTTTGAAAGGAAGAAGGGGAGGTTGTAAGATGAGAGAACATAAAATGACAAAAAATGGAATTACTAATGCGTAATTTTCTGTTGTATGTTCCTTTTCTCCGATCCTGTGGGACAGTCAAAAGGAATTGGTGGTGGACCTGGCAAACAGTACTCATAAAGAAGGACCTTATTGTCCTAATTGTAGTGCCTTCTTCCCAAAGGAAGCATCTTGTGCAGACAGTAGGTCCCTGCCTCCCTTTTTCATAAGATGAGAGCAGAGCAGACAGCAACAAGTAGAATTGACAAGTGAATGAGTATTTTTTCCTTTATATTCATTAAAAAGACTCATACTTAGCAAAGTAAAAATAATGTAGATAAACTGAACTGAGTACCTAAAATGCTGGATCCACAGCATGCTTTAGCCTCTGCCTTAATATTATCCTGGATGAAGAAAAAGCAGGATTAGAGAGCTGGCTTCCTGCCTTTGTCTCACAGGCCTTTCAAGATATCTCACTCCTTCTGTCTCACTCACTGAGTGCTTGGTGACTTTTTTGATGATGTAGTGTCATCTGGCAGGTGAAATCTAACAAGACACAGTACATCACAGTGCAACATTCCAGATGCAACATTCATGGAGCAAGAAAGGTGTTCATCACAACACTGGCCCCGTATCTTAAATCATTACAAGAGAAATCACTCAAGAATACACTGCATGAAATGACCAAGCATTGGCAAGGAGTTGGCTAAACCGCTTAATCGGTTTTGGTCATCTTCAATTTCTAGGATTCTGTGATTGAGTCTATGAAAGTACAAGTCAGGGTTTGCAAGTACTGTATATATTTTTTTAAAAAAAAAACTGTTTGATTAGGTTCCTGCTGCTCTAAATGGTTTGTGGTAGATAGTGTTGTGAGTTTTAAAGTACAGCCTCTATCTGCAATGCAGCATTTAAAAAAACCCATTTTTTTCGTAAACCAGTCATTACACATCTTAAACTGATTATCTGATGTCTGCCACTACACACAGATACACACTCATATCTCAGACCTTATTCCCACTGCCTTGCAACTTGTGTAGTGAGTTTAAAATACTATCAGACAGAATTCCCCCATGGTACAATTTTATACCCACTTTTCACTCACCCTGTGCAGTCATAAATTGCTTCACAAGGCAGTAAAGATCAGTCCCTAAGAGTCCAAGGGCCACATTGTCTTACAAAGATTTGGTTGCACTGACTATGGAGTAATTGTGGTCATGGCAACACATCCCCTCAACAGCCATCATCAGTGGGTCTCTTGTGTAGAGTTTAGTTTAAATTAAAGCTGCTACCTTGAGCAGCAACACTTGCCATCCCTTGGGTGACATGGCCTGGGGACACAGTGGGCCAGATTGTACAGAGAGAAGAAATTTTTGCACCCATTTATGTCAACACATGTGAATCTGACCAGTTGACTCTATTGACAGGGACATTTCAAACATGTCTGATGTTTGCTCCTGGGTCGGGTAGGCATCCAAAATGTAAGAACTTCTCCACATCTCTCTCATTTTCATATAGAAATCAAACTGTAAGCATCATGAAAACAAGCTATCTTTCAGAATGTCCATTGTTCCATGGTTTCAGCCCCAGGAGTACTCTTTCTCATAGTATTTTGATACCTGTTTTGTCTTCACTACCGACATTAAAGCGCTGCCGGAGCAGCTCTTTAACGTGGCTGTGTAGTCGCGGCACCAGCTCTGGGAGAGAGAGCTCTCCCAGCACTGTACAGAAACCAGCACCACGAGGGGAGTAGCAGCTCCCTGCACTGGTGGACTGTCTACACTGCCACTTTACAGTGCTGAAACTTGCAGTGCTCGGCGTGTTTTTTCACACCCCTGAGCGAGAACGTTTCAGAGCTGTAAAGTGGCAGTGTTGACAAGGTTAATCTAGGTGAGAGTGTTCGTGACAAGGAATTTATTGAACTTGAGGCTAACAGTTGCTTAAGAGATGTGGTTACAATGGCTTCATCAGAGAAGTGGTGGCTATCTCCACCTTCTGTAGACTCAGTGTCTTCCTGCTGGTTTTAACAATATGAGGGACATTGATCCAAATTTCTGGTTGTAGCCCAAAGTGCCTTGAGGATTTACTGACCTTGAGTGTGTGAAACCTGCTGAAACTTGCGGAGAGAAGGTGCTGTGCCTCCTCCTACTAGGACAAGTGGTTGTGCTTTGTGTTTGTGTGTAGTGGAAGGGGGAGCCTCAGTAGTGCAGCAAGGAGGAGGGAATGTGATCAGCTGGACAGCTTGATCACCTCCAGTATATCACTGTCAGTTAGAGTGTTGAGCTCAGAATACATTTCAGAACCCAAGGAAATATCTGAAAGTTTAAAAAAAACAAAAACAGGAGAAAAGGATGAAGCTGAGTGTATGTGCTGCAGATGGTGTGGCCCAATTATTAAAAGTAAATATTTGTAGGATAATCGTTCTAATTCTACAATGGAAAATGGTTTATTCAAATGAAAAGTTTTATTTGGGAATTAGAGATATATTGTTTTTTCTTAAACTCAGAAGTGGCATTGTGTTTTGAGTTCTGTTTTAGTTCTGCAGCAAACCACACTGATGAACAGAATTCAGGGCATTAGTCTACTGAATACTTTTCCCCCCTGTCTTTCCACCAAAATAAACCCTGATATTTACCCAGAAAAATTATTAGTAGTTTTTTGCACTGATTTTCACCTGTTTTTGTTTTTGTGGTAATAAATACTGATAAATTCTCGGGGAAAATTAAATAAAATAAAAACTGAAAACGAAGGGCCATATTCATCCCTAATAAATATGGGTAGACAAAGCAATCATAGGCCAGAGAGCAATCTCAGACATTTAAGAGTTCATTTCTTGCTCTCCAGAATATAGTACATGATATTTCAACAGACATTGCAGATTGCACTTGTCTGTCTGAGGAAAGGATTGAGCTCTGACCTTAGAAATTCCATTAATGACTCATTTGTAATCAGTAGCCAAGATTTTATTTAGAATAGATTTTGCTGTCTGCCAAAATAGTAATAAGAGTGATTCCCTAGGAAGTAATGAAAGAAATGAAAGATTCCTTTTGATTTTAATGTGACATTGAAATCTTTAGAGCACATCACTGAAAAAATAAGTCTGGCTGCTTCCTAACCACAGTATTGCACCCCTCAGAACCAGCCACACCCCAGTGAGTGTCCTTGCCTGGACACAGATTACCTGAGAGGAGGAAAATTTTCAAGGAGACAACTGATATAGATCTAAATAATCCAGTATACAGAATTATTATTTTTATTATTTCATTATTTGTTAGTGATAGCACTCAAACATAGAAGGTCCCTGCCCTGCAGCACTCAGTCTAAAGAAAGACAGACAGGTAGGCAGAGTTCCAGGAAGGCAAACAACAAAAAGAGTTTTCTATAAAAATGAACAAGATTTTGCTAGAAGTAGCTCAGCAGAAGTATGTTTTCAAAAGTTACATAAAAGTGGAGATGGTAGGGGCAGTGTAGAGGAGTTCAGGAAGATTAAACCATGCTTAGGAGGCCATGTCTTCCCAGTATCTGTTCTACATACTTAGACTTTCAGCCTCATGGTGTTACTTTTACAGGCTACGATGGATCAAAGTGTCAGTGTAGGATCTTCCATGTTATATAGTTTCCTCTATGGCCATGTCTGTTTTTTAAAATGACTAGTAGGTGTGCTATACCTACTAATTAGCAGAGAACAGTAGCCCTCATGTGTTCCTGTTGTAGAATAAATGTAAGTTATTCTGTTCATTCTCATTTAGCTAGAGTTCATTTATGTTCAATGTACATTTCCAAAAGCTCATGCGATGTTGGGGAAAGTAATTCTGCAGTATGTAACAACATGCTCCATGCAAGTATGCAAAGGATTTTGCAAATGCACAGAGAAACGAGTATGTGTATTATCTTTATGCCTAAATTAATTCTAAACTCATACTTCTTCAGGACTAAATCATTTTATACTTTGTAATTGCATTACTAGATTCTAACTATGCTGAGGTTAGATTCTTTTCAGTTGTATTTCATTTATCCAGAGCAGCTTTCAATGCACTTTAAAAAAATTAATTTGACTTCTATATCTGGTTGTCAAGCATGCCTGTGAGCCAGGATTAATTCATGCTGGGATATTCTTGACTCTACAAATGACCATTGTATCCAAGCCTTTGATCTCTCCCTGTGCTGTTAACTAGCAGCCTTTTATGTTGCTCTGCTTTAAACAAGATCAAATTTTGGGCATACTGTTCAACAATGGTCCCTAAATGTCAAAAGACTGCAGCACAATGCAAGCACCAAAGGGCAATTATTGGGTTTTAGAAATTAAATGAAGATGAGTTCAAAATAAATAAATCTTACCACCAGCAAAAAGACTTCTTGTGTTTTGCTGCTATGCAAAAATAAATAAATAAATAAAAAGCAAAAGTATTTGTGTTGTCATCTTGATATTTTTTCAAACATGTCTCAGATGGTAAATTTTAATACCACCTCTTAATAAGTGTTGAACACCTACAGAGACATGCTAAAAGCATGAAGTCAGTAGGACCTGAGGGTGCTTAACTCTAGAGCTGGTCGGGAATTATCCAATGAAATATTTTTTCTATGGAAAATGCCAATTACAAAGGATCCGTTTCGACAGTCTCCCAATTGAACAGAATGTTGAAAATGACTTTGTTTCAAAATTTCAGTTTATTTGTACTAAAAACAAAGGTTAAAAATGGAAATCTAAATGATAAATTTTTGAGTGGCCCAATTCAGATATATTTCAGATTCTCAGTTTGGAAAAAACAATTGAGATTTTGACTTTTCACCCCAATTTGGGACAAGAAAAAATATCAAAAGCTCAAAAACTGTCCCAGAATGGGAAAACATTTCCTATCCAACTCTACTCAGCACCTCAGGATTAGGCCCCAGATTTATTTTAAAATGTATCGTTTTTCCTCAAGCGAGTCTTGCTATTTTCATAGTACAAACTTTATTACCAGCTATGGTCAAATTTAGCTCTAGATCAAATGAACGTATATTGAAATACTGTGTTTCAAATTGGAAATACTTGCATGGAAGAGCTGAGAAAATTGAACTTAGCTCTAACGCAGCATTTCCCAAACCGTGTTCCGCGGAACACTGGTGTTCCGCGCGATGTGAATAGGTGTTCCGTGAAAGAATCGTAATTTAAAAAAAAAAAAAGGGTCTTGCACTTGATTTTTGTACTACTTTATACATGCTTTCTAGTTAGAAATTGTTAGTTCAAGTTATTTTAAATTTGTATTTTTGCTTTGTTTTATAAAATAAAATATATTTGAGCAGAAATCACGCAATTTTTTATTTGAAAACCAAACGACTACAAAATAATATTAGAAGTATTCCGTAAATGTATACCAGGTGTTCCATGGCCAAAATAGTTTGGAAAATGCTGCTTTAGTGGTAGAGTAGAACCCTGATTCTGTTTTCAGATCAACAGAAGTCATTCTACTGCCGTCAACAGAATTACAGCAGTCTAAAATCAGGGCAAGTGAGATCAAATTAAGGCCACTGAGTTAACAACTGACTAAAACCTACAGGTTTTATTAATATTATCTCCCCTTTCCAACTCAGCTAAGTGCTGAGAAAACTACTATTCAGGTTTCAGCTTATTGTGATGTCACTGTGTCATGTGAGTTCTTGTGCCATGTCATGCTAGTCCTCCAAAAATCCTCCACCCAAACCAAGGAAGTCATGACCCTGATATTCCTAATAATTCCAAGGTTAAAAATAAGCAGAAGATCATCTTCATATTTCATAAAGGAGTCTTAAAGGTCACAAACATGATTTTGAATTCTTTGCTGCTAATCTACCTTCAGACGTACTAATTGCCATTGTCCTGAGGCTAAACTAATGGACTTACGCTTTTCATTTCTTTCCAAACTGATATGCACATCTTAGCCTTCTAAGCTGGGAATGTACTTGTCAGATGATTCCTCTCACTTTGGTGATGTACATCTCTGTTTGGTGATTTGGAATGTAACAGTGCCAACCATAAGTGTTCAAAAATCATAAGTCAGGCCCCAAAATTCCTGATTTCAATAATAAGGTTTGGGGTCTTTCTATTTGCCTTCTGGCTTCTGAACTGTTAGGGTGCATTGGGGTCATGTGTGACACTACACCCCATATGCATCATGGGGGTACAGTTATGATATGGTTATGACATAATTATGATGCAGTTTGTACAAGATGAGTCATGTAAGATGTCATTGGAAAAATTATGATTTGATGAATATGATGATCCTTTTTGTATGCATGTATTCTTTTTGGACCTGAAGTTATGAATTTTGAATAGGTATCTGTATTTCAAATGTGGTTACATCTGGGTAACACCCACTAGGCAAAATGCTTCCAGCCTAGAGAGCTGGTTGTGAAGAGTCTATTCGGAGTAATGGGCCATTAGGAAAAACAATAGGCCTTAGGAGAAACTTATCCCCTGCCTGGTGAGCCTTCCTGTAAGTAATGGCTACAATGACTCTTCAAGGGCATGTGACCAGACCACATCACTCTGGACTCCATTTTGGGTACCTGTATTTTTCCACAAACTGGTCTAGGAACCAATTTTGGAAAAAAAGGGTTCCCACCATATGGAAAAGCTATATAAGGCAGGGAGTGACATCATCCGTGGTTCTTCACCTCCCCACAACTCAACACCTGAGAGAAGCTCTGAAAGAAAAGGACTTGGAATGGAGGTGGGGAGCCCAACATGCAAAGCAAGTGCAGCTTGTGCCTTGAGAAGCTGCAAGCCTGCTTGTATCAGTCAGGGTGAGAAAATTGCTAATTCATATCCCATCTTTCTAGTATTTTAGGTTTGGTTTGCAGTTTTATTTATTTACAAGGTAATCTGCTTTGATCTGTTTGCTATCACTTACAATCTATCTTTTTGTAGTTAATAAACTTGTTTTATGTTTTAATCTAAACTAGTGTGCCTTTAAGTGAAGTGTCTGGGGAAAAATCTTATCTTGGTTAACACAAGTTTGTTGCATATTCCTCTCCACATTGAGGAAGAGGCGAACTGGGTAATGAATTCATCCCAGTCGGGGTTTCAATCAGGGCAGGATGGTACAGCTCTGGGGTCTTAGGCTGGGGAGCTGGGCGGTTATCTTGGCTGTAGCTTCTCTATGGTTGGTTCGTGCAGTGCCTCGTTGGTGCCTGCATATAACTGCAGGTGGGTGGGTCCCTGCCTCTGTGCATGCTGGTGGGAGTGTAAAGTGTTAGAGGGAGCCAGGCTGGTGGGTCCGAGAGCTCAGTGGAACCCCAGTTCCAGGTGGCACCCCGGGGGGAACCCGTCACATCATGTTTTCAGGCTTTCATTTTTCCACAACCACAAGGGGTAGAAACTTACTGTTTTTCTTTGTTTTAATAAAAGCTGAGGGCATGTCTACACTTACCTCCGGAACGATCGATCCAGCGGGGGTCAATTTATCGCATCTAGTGAAGACGCGATAAATCAACCACTGAGCGCTCTCCCGTCGACTCCGGTACGCCACTGGAGCGAGAAGCACAGGCAGAGTCGACGGGGGAGCGTCAGCAGTCGACCCACCACAGTGAAGAACCGCAGTAAGTAGATCTAAGTATGTCAACTTCAGCTACGTTATTCACGTAGCTGAAGTTGCGTAACTTGGATCAGTTCTCCCCACCCCCACCCCAGTGTAGACCAGGCGTGAGATGCTCATGCCTCCAACAGCTGAGGTGTTAGGAAAAACACCAAATATCATGAGACTTGCAGTCAAATCACAAGAGTTGACACCTTTGAGAATAATAGTAACTCTCTCTCTCTCTCTCTCTCTCTCTCTCTCTCTCTCTCTCATGTCCTGATGTTTTTAGTCCTGACTAGTGTTTGATGGGAAAAAGAAATCTGTTGCTGCTACAGAAATTGGTGCAGATAAAGGAGAGATTTTAAAGGATTTTATGGGTGGGTTTTCCAGCTAGGATTTGCTACATGCCAATATTAAGGCCTTATACCAACTGGCCATAAAAGTTAGTCTATCACTTTAAACTCTTGGTCATGCTGGGAGCTTTAATGGTTAAGTGGTGTGTGAAATAGGGATATACCTCTGTGATGTTATTTATATGTCTCCTATGTCATAAAAACAAGTGGAGGGGAAACCAAATTAATACAAAAGCTTCATAGCATCAGTTCAAGCACATTCTCCTCCCCCGCTTCGCAGGTTTGGCAGAGGTGCAATACAAATTGGTTTTTGGACCATATAAAGGTGGAGAAGGAATGGGGATGATTCACATTTGATCTCATTTCCGATTATCATAATTATTTTCTTGCCATAATCCCATGTCCAACAAGAACATTTTTCAGGATTTTCCCAAATCTTGAAACATCTTTTGAAGTGAGAGAAATGCCATTAGGTGCAAAATTGCATGTCATTATGTTACATCTCAACCTGACATTGCAGAAAAGTTTCATTGCAACATACCCAGCTTGTAACACTGTGATACAAACACCAGGATATTGTGAAGGAGGAGTTTGTTACGCTGGAGGAACTAAGAAAGATTTCTGGGGAACGTAAATAAGGCTGCTGTAAATATAGGCCATGCCTGAATAACTGTTAAATAAACTGTTGCATTGTGCACTGTTGGATGTGTAGTCACCATTTGGGTACTTGGGCCATGGATAACCCAAAGGAAACCACAGCTTTAGGGCAGTCTCTTTGCAGACACTGTTTTATTTAAATTCTTGTAATATCTTACTTATTCTTGATCTATTATCATTGTGCTTTCTTCCAACTGCTATCAGATGGGGAGCTTTCCATACCAAATGAAGGATCATTGGAGAATGGGCAGGCTCTGAGCTCCAGCCAGATTTCACTACCAGGCCTAGCAGAACTGGAATCAGGTTCCGCGTCTGGGGAACCCTGTACATATGAGGTGCTGCCAACCACAGATATCATGGATGGGGCAGGTAACATTTCTGTTTTCATTCTAAGATACAAAATATAGAATTTTTTCAACATTATGCTCTTTAAAGCTTTTTAAAATTGGCTTCTGATGGTTTTTGATCTTTGGTACTTAATATTTAACACACAGGAGTGCTCTTGACATACAGAAGTAGATATAAGCCAGAACCGGAACCTCAGATCCAAACATTTCAGAACTTGGGGAAAGTCTGGATTCAGGTCCAAACTTCGTAACTCGGTCCCATCTGTATGCAGGACTACAGACTAGGGTTACCGTCTTTCTGTAAATATACTACTAGTGAGTAACGCATAAATCAGAATGCAAAGTAAAATCATTGTACATTTCAAGTCTGGAAACTGTATAGATTTAATTTCATTTTCTCATTGATATTCTGTGTTCTTTGCTATTTGGAAAGAAGATTTTGTAATGAAAGCAAAAGCCTGGCACATCTTGCGTACTTTCAGATTTAGAGAGGAGAGTTTTATGTTTCACTGATTGTTGTAACAAAGCAAATAGCTTGGTAGGTAATGCCAAGGTCCTAACATGGAGGGGACCTGTGATAAGGAGTTCTGAGGGATTCTCACATCCAGAGCAGAATGAGAACATAGTTAAGATAAAAGAAAGAGCAGACCATTTATCATGTGGACAAGGTTGAGACATTGTATAGCTCAGAAGTAACCTTCTGCTTTCCAATTCACAAGACTAGTGACTCAAGAGCAGCTGCTCAATAAAGAAAGCTTAGCACAGGAGCTGTGATTTCAGATCTTAGGGTAAATTGATAGGTCAGAAAAATCTACTCAGACCCATTGGGTCACTGAGTGGCAAAAGAGCTATCTTCACATAAGGAATGAGAGGTCTCGTTGTGGATGAGGGAGTGACAATGTTCAAGTTAGCTTTGGGCATCTCTTAAAAGATTTGGAGTGTCTGTTTAGATGAGGAGGAACTTCCAAAAATCTAGGTAATTAAGCAAACTGTCTGGACTCTTTTTCTCATGGTATTTCAGCATATGTGCTGCTGGTCCTGGAGAGGCACAGGCATGAAAATATGGGGGGTTGGAGGGAAGCAACCACATTATTATTTGTATTAACATCAGAAAGGTTGGATTTAAGTCTAGGACCAAACTTAATTTAACTTCTTATTTTATCTGACTTGATCCACCTGTCCCTGGTGCAGACGCCTAGACCCATCCCTTCACCAGCTCAAATAGAGAACCTTATGTAAAGAAGTTCTGACTTTGGGAATCTAAAACCTGGCCATTCTAAAGAGGTCACTGGTAGCGATCCCTTTCGCAGCTTCAGGACGACCAGCCAGAACCTCCTGTTAAAGAGCACCTGCTTTAGTGTTCAACTTCTGCTTTTGCTGTCCTTGAGAAAGTTAAATGGGGTGTCTCTGGTGAGAAACAACGGTCCACTTGAGCTGCGTCTGATTGAATCAGAAGTAATACCTTTGGCTTCAGTGGAATGCCTCTCAAATCACAGTTTGACTAGAAAGGGGTCACAGTCTTCGTACCTCAGCTGCATATGCTCAGCTGAGACGTGGATCAGCTAGGCCTTGCACCTGTTGAAGAAAAAGCCGTTCAATTATACTGTACAACAGCAACAACATAACAATTTCCATGTCTGTTATTTTGAGAGAGAGAGGGAACTGGATGGAAACCACAATACCATTCAAATAGTAATGGGCCAAATTCAGCCCCGCTGTAAAAGGCATAGCTCCAGAGAAGAAACAGTTACATAAGAAAATAGCGTTCTTAAGAATCAAGATGATTGACTCTGGTGTTGCCTTTCAGCTGTACCGCTCAGTTCTACAGCAGACTTCAGAAAGCATTTTGGAGGCATGTGCCTTTCACCAGCTGTGTGGCGACTATTGCACATTGCTCCAAAGAGGAAGAATGAAAAGGAATGTGTAATTGGTATAACTGAATATCCGTGATCCTGCACAACTGAGTGGTCTTTTGAAAATATAATGGACCCTGACAGAGAAATGGGCAGGATGCCGTTGTGTGGAAGCATAAACCTGTCGACTAGCTACTTGTTTATTGATTGTGTATTGTTACCCGTCTAGAGAGTCTGGGGTTTGACATTTCAAGGCTCTTGATTGTGTTAAAGGGGTGTGGGACTAAATTCAACTCTGGTGTCAGTGAGAGATGCTCCATTGATTTTAATGGAGAATGACCCAGTGCTGAAATTGGCCTGTGGTGTAGGTGTGTGTGTGTGTGTGTGTGTGTGTGTGTGTGTGTGTCTTTCTCTCTCTCTTTGTGTTTTATGATGTTTGAGCAAAATCTTTTAGTTATGTTTTTAATCTGCATCTCTGTGCTGCTTTTCTTCTCTTACTATTACTGTACCTGCTGCCACTCTGCTTGTAACGTTGTTGCGTCTATGATGTGGTTGTGTCCTCCAGTGTCTGAAGAGAGCCCCACATCCAGTGAGTCTGGAGTTCTCCTGTCCCAAGATCCTTCAGCTAAACCAGTCCTGCTACTTCCCCCCAAAAAATCTGCTGCTTTCCCTGGAGACCATGAGGACACCCCAGTGAAACAGGTGTCCCTCCTCAAACAGCCCCCTGCCCTGCCTCCTAAACCCATTGCCAGGATTGCCAACCACTTAACTGGTAAGTAGGTGTTCCTGAATGCTCTGCACCACTACTTCCCTTAAAGGAACAGTCCACTCCTGTACTGAGGATCTCAATGTCTTTCTTTGGTAAAGCTGCTGTGTAAATGTTTGCATGTGTATCGATATTGTATGTGTGTCATGGCTGTACTGATACAGCAGGACAGGGGCTCGCAAACTATTTCATAGTGTGGACGACATCTTAATAGAGATGGACACCTCCCGTCTCATCCACAGTCTCATAGACTGCCACTTCTCCCAGCCTCTTAATCATGACCCTGATCACCAACATGTGACCTCGCCTTAGCAAATACAGCAGTCACTTAGATGAAAAAATAATGATAGGAAAGTACTTTTGTAATCTTGAATCAAGTTTCATGAGATAAGCCCTTTGTTCTGGTGGGGGGTGGGGGGAATTAATCAGATTCTCTCCCTTTGCTCTTTGTTAGATCTTCTCCAGCTTTCATGAGTGCTGTTCTCCCCACTTTTTCCCTCCATTCCTCTGCACATGCTTCTGTTAGACTCATAAACTCTAAGGTCAGAAGGGACCATTATGATCATCTAATCTGACCTCCTGCACATCGCAGGCCACAGAACCTCACCCACCCACTCTTGTAATAAACCCCTAACCTCTAGCGGAGTTACTGAATTAACTCATGATTTACATGATTTAAAGACTTCATGTTACAGAGAATCCACCATTTATACTAGTTTAAACCTGCAAGTGACCCATGCCCAATGCTTCAGAGGAAGGCAAAAAACCTCCAGGGTCTCTGCCAATCTGACACAGGGGAAGAGTCTTTCCCGACTCCAAATATAGCGATCAGTTAGACCCTAATCAGGGGCAAGATCCACCTGCCAGACACCTGCGAAAGAATTCTCTGTAATAACTTGGAGCCCTCCCCATCCACTGTCCTCTCACCAGCTGTTGGAGATAGGTGTATTTGCTGCTGGCAGTTGCAACTCATCTATGTGCCGTTAGAGGCAGTCTCATCATACCACCTCCTCCATAAACTTATCAAGCTCAGTCCCCTTCTTTCCCAATTACTCTGCCCTCTGGTTCCTTACTCCTCTGCTTCCTTGCTCATGATCGCTGGCTACTCAGTCTCCTTCTCCATAGCTTCCCACTGGTGGATGCTAGCGGTGATTGACAACTCAAATTCCCCAATTGCTCCATTCCTGCTCCAGTTCCTGGAGGATGCTCTGGTTTCCATTCCTGCTGTGTTAGAGACTGTAATGGAGGCAGGTTATGCAGTCTTCTCTGCCTGGTTTCCAGCTGCTTCTACATGTATCCAGGCTCTTCTTTGCAATTAAGAGCCCGGTTATCTGTAAAAGCTATTAGAAGCAAGGAGGAACAATCAACCATATGTGACCAGTCAACCCTCCCTGGACTACCATCAGACCACTGCTGTAGAGAAATATTACAGGCACACACACAAGGACCATGAAACGTTTAAATATTCCTAAAATACATGTCTATCCTTTTTGAGATGTGTGTGCACAATTCCCGTTGCTTTCAGAGAGAGCAGCACAGGTTAGGAGGCTATAAACTCCTGGGTTTTAAACCAGTTCAGATAGTAACTCCCTAGGTAACTTGGGCAGATCGCAGTCTTTTCCCCTCAATTACCCCTCTGGTATTAATACTTTCCTGCCTCACAGTGATGTGGTGAGGATGATCGCTTCCTGTTTATACAATGCTATGTGTTGTTATTTTTTTGCCAGATCATTTTGTTTTATTTTGACTATTATAAAGTAAAAGAATCTTTACCAAATTATATATATTGCTTTTCTCACCTGTTTCTACATAGCATTCTATCTAGATGGGCAACTGATTTGTGCTTTATTTACTTTTGTTCACTTTTATTTGAAATTTATATGGGATTTCTTCACTTTTGCCACCTGCCACAATCAACTTTAAATTGATTTATTTTTCGCCTAAAACTGCAAACCAAAAGGGCTAAAGCAGGCACCATTCTTAGTTACTTCATTTGGGGCTACAGCTGCTTGCACCAGCTCTGAATTTGTTTCCCATCCATTCTTGTAATTCAGTTTACCCCTATGAGTTATTGCTCACATATGAAGACTCAATGAAGAAACTAACATAAAGGGAAACATCTTCTGCTAACTGTGCATTGTACAGAAACATGAGGGGGGAGAGAGAGACTACCCTGCTCTTTAAGTTAGGTGGAAAAACAAACAATGGATGGAGATTTGTGTCTGCTTCTATGTATTTTGTAATCAAATTTTTATATAGAGTTGTCTTTAGTAACCACTCAAGGGATCAGCATGTGTCAGTTGTTTAACAGAGATGACCTTACAATAAAGGTGAAGCAGAATTGTATTCTACTTCTGGGGCTACTTTGAAATGGTCTTTAAAGACAGACGGTTGCCTAATTAGGGTAATTGCTCAGCTCGCTTTCGCTCTCTCCCACTCAGACACAAACTCACTTGCATGTAGACATGATGACATACACTCTCACACATAGACAAGATTCACACACACACACGTCTCTGTGGGAGAGGAGGTACAATTTCAGTCACAAGGTCCTAGTTTAGCAGGTAATTGCCTCTTGGAAGAGCTGACAGCTTCACCCATATATACCCTTATAAACATTAATGTCTCAGGCCAATAGGTTTGACTTTTTCTTACTGGGAGGGTCTAGGGACATATATTTCTATATGCCTTAGGCTACCCTTTTAGATTATAGTAGACTTGCATAATCCCTGAAAATGAGCAGTGTGTTTTAATGAATCACCCTCACCACGAGAAAGCTAAATTAACCCTATTCTTTTACTAATTACTCCAGAGACATCCTTAGTTTGTGTGTGAGAGAATTAATAAAATAAGACTTCTGGAGCTCCAAATGAAGATTTTTCAGGTTTTCATTGCACTTTCAGTGTCTGCTTTTCTATTGAGGATTTTGTGAGGAGAGTGAAGGACAAATTAAGACAAACCGAGCATGACTGATAGAGAGTGACAGTAGTTAATGGTCTGGTAGATCTGTGCAAGAAGGATATGAGAGGAAACATGGTCTTGGCATGAGTTTTATTTCAGGTATATTGCTGATGTGGAGCTTGCAAAAATGCTTCTGATCTTTTATCTTGTTTTGTTTTATCTTGTTTATAAAATCCAATACAAGAATACCTGAGAACATATAATTACAAAATCTCCACAGGCATGGTCAGCAGAGAAAAAAAAACAGATAAATACCTCAAATAGTGTGACGGTTCAGTGGCTTAAAAATCAGACCACCTTCTTATCAGGAAACTCTGGGCCAAATCCTCATCACCTGCATGAAGAATGACTAAAGGGGTATGCTCAAGGGACCTTGTGCGGATCGGGCAGGACTTGGGAGACAGAATCCTCCCCTCCAACAGGATCTAAGATCCATCTCACAGATCACCGCTTTCTGTACAAGTGCAAGGCTTTGTCCTTGCCCTCAATAACAAATACTCGTAGCAGAGCAGGTATAAAATAAACAAAAATAAATGCAATTAAATTTTGAAAAAGAAAAAAACCCTCAGATTTACTATGGGAGTGAAAAGGGAGAAAGAGAATCAGGGGGAGGGATAGCTCAGTGGTTTGAGCATCAGCCTGCTAAAGCCAGGGTTGTAAGTTCAATCCTTGAGGGGGCCATTTAGGGATCTGGGGCAAACATTGGGGATTGGTCCTGCTTTGAGCAGGGGGTTGGACTAGATGACTTCCTGAGGTCCCTTCCAACCCTGATATTCTATGAAAGCATGTGGCAATTTCTAATCACATAGCTTAGTGCAGTTCTGGTAGGCTTTTGGGTACTGTGGAGATGAGGAGGATATAAGAACCTGAATAGAAGAGAAACCAGAGCAGGCTGGGAGTGAGACTGCCTCTTGGAGTTTTTTACTGGTAGGGGGCTTGACATCTTGTAGTTCAGAGACCCATGTTCCTGCCCCATCCACTCCAAAACCATCCATCTTGCTTTTATGGAAGGAGCAGCCAGAGAGAACTTCTCTATAGTATGTGGAGGGTGTTGGAATCCCCTGAGCAGCCTTTCTGTTGCCCATTCTCTGTCTTGCATGCTCATAACATGAGCAGGAAAAAGCAGCATTTGCCCTGTAATCATCAAGATCCATCTCTTCATAGTACAAAGCAGTCAGCCCTAGGAAGAGAACATGTCTTGTTATTGTTTCAGTATAATTTCACCACTCAGCATTCTTCACTGGCCAATTATTTTACAATGATCTTTCTGCCAGTTGTTAAATATGATCATTAATAATAAGCCATCCTTCATTTATAAAGCCACTTTCATCCATCAGAGTCCTAAAGCTCTGATATACCAACTTTACACAAGGATCATCTTCACCCACCACTAAAAAGTAGATATCTCTGAGGTGGAAGATAGCAGCGTTACACAACCATTTTGGACAAGAATTGCAAAATACCATATCTGGCTGAAATTGTGGGGGGAATTCAAATAACCATCTGAGACTGAATTTGCTGGAACCTTGAGATTTATTGCCAAGAGATCTCTAATGACCAGAAGCGGCCAGCACATTGGTTTTATATCTTATTTGAAAAACAACACTCCTTGTCACTGTGCCCCTTCGTCCCATTGTCCGTTAATCCATTACTTCTCAGAACCAAACTTGAGTTTTTCTGGGATTAACCCAGCCACATTCAGCTCAAAAGAATGAACTGCCAGTTATCCATGAAATTCTCTAAAAAATTTGGAAGCAAAACATTTGGGGCATAACTGTTTCACCTGTGTAAATCCAAAGTCAGTGGGTTTACTTCAGTTTTACATTTGGTGTAATTTTGAACAGAATCTGGCCCTTTAATTCAACAATCATATTAGAGCTTTTAAAAATCCTTTTAGCATCTTTTCAGTTGTCTCATTCCCGGCATTGGGAGGAGGAAGTTTGTCCCGTTTTTAGTTCTAAGAACACACAATCTAGTTATGTATATATACAGTAAGATTCAAACTATCAGCTGGCTGAATAACAGCGATAATTCAAATATAGAGCAACTAGCCATGGTTAGAAGTGAACATTTAATAGGGAAGAAAGTGTTGTAAGTCCATAAAAATAACTACTGATAATGTGGACCTGCCAGGATTGAATTCCAGAACAATGGCTGTAAGGCCTCTTGAAACATAGTTGATCATTGGTTACAACATTACAAAACTATTTAGAACTACAAATTTACCTGGCAGATAATCTCCACAGCCTGCAGTATGTTCTAACCCAGCATTTACATATGTCTGGGGTTGCTCCTCTGTATTTGAGCCCATTGCAGCAGGCATGAGCCCTCTGCACTGTCATACCTCCTCCTGCTTTCTGCACCAGTATGCACATGGCTTATTCAGTTTGAGGTAAATTCTCTCCCCAGTGCACACTCTGAGTACCCATGATGCGCTCTTGAGGAGGATGCAGCAGAACAGGAGCAGAGTGAATGGATCATCTCCCCCAGTCTGCAGAATGGCAGTGGGCTGGACCCTGGGATTGTAGTTGCTTCCATAGGTCCTGTGATTTGCTATTTGGAGAGCAATAGCCAGTGGATCAAGGTAACAGAAGAATGTCTGGCCCTGCCTTTAATGCCTGCTGTGAGACTATGCAGACAGTCCCTGCAGAACTGGGCTTTGTGGCATTCAGGGCATGCACACCCTCTGCATGTGCTCCCAAGTCCTTCCCCTATCTCTTCTGTACACATTGTGCAGAAGAACAGAAAAAGATGTGGGAGCCAAAATTGGCCTAAGATGCATATGTGCAATCCCACTGCAGTCAATAGGCAATGCTTATCTCACAGTTATTGGGCTAACTGCATCTCTGACCCTTCGGGGTCTTTTTGAGTGTACTCCCTCTCCAGTCTCAGGCCTTGAGTTGTCACCTCTTGTTAGGTGGAATCATTTGATTCTCCCACTCTTAGGCCAGGCCTTGGTTTGCCGTCCCCTGGAACTAAATGTGACTGCCTCGGCACCTGCGATTCTGGTCCTTGGGAGCTATGTCCCAGTGGCATACAGAGATCAGCCAGCCTTCTTAAAGCTGAGTGTTGTTTTTTTCAACCAAAGGACTTCAGAGAAAAAAATCTTAACATGGTAAACAGATTATACGTATGTCTTGTTTACCTGGTGTCTATCCATTTTGCACGTGGGGTTAAGCTTCCTACAAACAGCCCAAGACCTCTGTTGTCTTGGTGACAACTCCCATGGAATTAAAGCAATAGAGATCTATAATAAGCATTCCACTAACTAATACAGTTATGCAGTCTAGCTCAATAACTAGCTTACATACAGCATTCATAAAATTATACATAGCAGCTTCATGTCCACCACAGCGTACACGTGTATGAAAGCAGAATTTGACCCTTCATAATGGACCTGATCAAAGCCCACTGAAGTCAGTGGAAAGGCTGCCATTATTTTCAGTAGGCTTTTGGATCAGTTCTTCTTAGGCCTTGTCTACACTGGCAGTGGCATGTAGAGTATGAAGGCTGTGTCCACATTGCGGTGAGTAGCTACATGCAGCAGGGAAAGGCTCTGGTGGGAGGGGCATAATGGGGAAAAGCTCCAGCAGCTCCCCGTTGCTGAAGCCTTTCCACACTGCAGGGAGCAGCCAGATCCTTTCCCTGTGGTGGGGAAAGAGTCCAAGGTAGCAGGGTGAAAATGGGACTCTACATTGTTAAAAAGCAGCAGTGTAGGTGTGGAAGGCACTGCCTGGGGGAGTAGAGAGCCATGTAGGATGCGTACCCTAAGGTTCTGGCATGTCTTTACTCATCTAAGCAGCACCTCACTGTCTACACTGCTATGTATACCCATGCTGGGTTGTATGCACTATATGTACTCTACACACCTCTGTAAATGTAGTCATAGCCTTAGAGGATCTGGGAACTAGGGATAGAGAAGTCAAATGATTTGCCCAAATTCATACAGTGAATTAATGACAGTGCCGGGAATATAACTCAGATTTCCTGAGTCCCATTTTAGGGTCCTGCCCACTGGGCAACACTGCCTCCTAAATACATGCAGACTTTTACAGACTACAGAATTCACTACTGCAAGAGGTCACAGTTAACTACTGGAATAGGATTTCAAGGGAACTGGATATTCATTACAAGGAGTTACATTTGTAGTTATATGTACTTCAACAAGGGTAATAAAAACTCGTGCTTTGGGGCATCAGCTGGTCACCATAGGAGTCAGAAGGAATTTTTCCTCCCATGTACAGGATGGTCACTTGGCTAGGTAGATTGTGGAGAAGAAGGGGCTGCCTTCTTCATGGATCAGTGCCCCAGTCTGGTGTAGCAAATTTTGTCTTCTAGTTATATATTTGTATATAACTATAGTCCACTGTCATAAACAGTGATAAGGTTTAATTTTCTAGCATTATTTGCATTAAACCCAGCATAACTAGAACCTAATCAAGCAAAATGCTGAAAAACCTCAACTCCTATTAGTGCCAGGGGAAGTTGAGCTTGTTCAGCATCTTGCAGAACTGGTCCCATTATACATAATAGTGGATACAAGGGACCTCAGGCCTGAGATTAATCTTTTTTGGCAATTTGCTACTATCTTGTCATTTCAGTGCTTTGTGCAAAGATTTAAAACTGCAGTAAAATTCCACTGGGAGGACTAGTAGATTTTCATGACTATTTTTCAAAGATGTGTGAACATGAGGTGAAAAATCATGGGCCAAATCCTTAGCTGGTGTAAATCAGCATCACTCCATTACTGAAGTCAGTGAAGATATGCTGATTACTCTAGCTCCATGTGTTTAAACAAATGTCCTTACCTGTGGTATGAATAATATTTTAAACAATTTAGACTAATTTTATAAATCTCACTCACTCTTTATGCTTTTTTGCCTTTCACCTACCAATGAAAATAAACTAGTGAATTTCACTTTCTAGTTCTAGTTATCATATGAGACCCCAAGCTACAGTCCCCCAAAGCAACAGTTTTGGGGCTGCAAACCTAGTGGGGGAATATTTTCATTTAAAAAGAAAAATATCCTTTTCATTTTCATGTTGTTTTTTTTTTTAAATGGAAGCATTTCTATCTATTTTGTGCCTCAATCAACCTCACAAATTCCACTGGCTCCCAGCAGAAAATCATCTTTTTTAGTACTTCAGAAACACAGGAAGTTGCCAATTCAATTGCCCTTCCAGCTTTTCTTCAGCCAGGAGCAGGAGTGAGCGGCTCCGGTGGATGGTATCACTTTGAACCCTCCATTGCGGATGTCTCCTCTACTTCATACACAGAGTGAAGGCCTGGGATTAAGACAGCATTCCCTTCCAGAATACCACCACCTCTGTGAACTAAAGCTGTTCATTGAAGTACACCAGTGATTAGACCAAACCAAACACCCAGATCTGGCTACTGCAGAAGTTTAGGGAAGTGCAGATCTGGATCCCAGCTGTGTAGCTCAGGCCCATCTTTTAGTAGTAAGGTATCCTGGAGAAATAATGTATTAAAATGTTTTGTTACAACAAATTGCATAGGAGCCTAATTCTCAGGGTTTTATTCAGTTTACTCTTTATTGTCTCTCTTACGTTTTCTTGAAGACAGTGTGTGCTTTCATACAGGGTACAAAGATAAAACATATCTACTGTGCATGTATGTGCATAAGAGACATGATAGCTCAGCCTGTTCTGTGTTTGGGTAAAAAACTCACAAAAATTCTAATTGCAAAATGTGGAAACCAGTCCGCTTTAGAAGACTGACTGTGTAGCTGACTGACAGCTCATGTTTGCTGGCAAATCCAAGGGCCGTATTTGGCTCTGCACAAGGGGGTGCAACAGGTATTGACTTTAGTGGAGAGACCATAGTCTAGTGGATAGGACATGCTGGACGGGGAGTCAAAAGATTTGGATTCTATCCTGGCTGGCTGTTTAGATTGTACGTTCGTTGGGACTTGGTCTGTCTCTTACAATCTGCGTGTTCAGTGACTAGCACAATAAGGTCCTGACCTAAACTGGGACCTTTAGGTGCTGTTGTAGAGCTACTCTAATAAGAATTAATAGTAATGTCAGCCTTGAATTTGGTCCGTGTCATCTTCTAGCTTAGTGTCTTTTTTCAGTTTGATATTTCTGGAGAAGTGTTGCCCCGGGAGCCATTTGTACCCTAGCTACTAGGGTTGGCCCCATTACTGACAAATAAATACTCAGGCCAGAGATTATGGATTGCTAGTGCAAACATGAAAATTTATAGAAGTGCTTTTAAAAACTGTGATGCAGCTCACAAACATGTGGTGGCCTTTGAAACCTCAGCAGCAGCTTATCTGGTGGGCTTTGTCAACTCCCAAGAAGCTGTTGGCACTTTTATCTCTTCATTGTATTTTAGTAAGGTGCATGAACTCAAATAAGAGAGGCTAAATATGTTATGGTGCCAGAACTCCTTTACAGAACCTGAATGCCAGAGGTTTGCCAGATTTGAAAGGGTTCATTGAGGTCACTCCCCTCCCAACTTCAGGAGGCCTTTCTAGCTCCCTCCTTCCCTATAACTTCAAACAACATCAGTCCATAATGTAAACTCCCAACTTCTCTTATCCCCCAACCCCAAGTGGCTACTTCTCCATTGCCTTCCTCATTCTCAGACCTCCAGCTCCTCTCATTGGCTCTCTGACATTGTAAACATTTTCATAATGCAACCCAGCAAGTCTCCTTCCCCCTGCTGAGCTCAGGCAGCCAATGCATTGAAATTCCATCTGCTTATAGATGTCTCCATTACATGCATCTCTGAGGCCTTATCCAGTTCCCATTGAAGTCAACAGTAATCTTTCCCCCATGGGTAAACCCCATAAAATTATGTATTTCTGAGGAATGCGGAATGGAGTTAAAAAGTTTAAAATCCACAGCATGGGAATCCAGAACAAAGTTTGTTTGCTGGGTGTTTTATAAAAGTATAAATTAATCCTACCATTTCCCTCCATTTTTGCTGGATTATCCTTGTACCTCATTCATGATTTTTTTTTTTCATTAGCGTAATTCTGCTACACCAAATGTTCTGCAGGTCCACAAAAATGTGAGACATGATGTGCAGTAGTCAGACCGTAGCAGTCGGAGCCAGAAATTCCTGTGTTTTAATCCCCGCTGTGGTGATAATGATTCGTTCTGTGACTTTGGGCACCTCGTCACTCTACCTCAGGTTACTCATTAAATGGGGGATAATAACACAGAGCTCACAGGGATGTTGTCAGGGTTAGTCCCTGGTAGAAAGTGCTTTGAAGATGAAAAGCACTACATAGATCTTGTGATTATATGAACTATTGTTGTTTAAGGCATTTCTTATTGAGAGTCCTCAAATGTTTCTGTGAGGCTCAAAAATGTTGTGACGTGAAAACTTCCCTTCTGAAAACCATTCAGCGTGTTATAGGGTACAGTATCTTCCTTCACCATCAGGAAAGGGGTAAGTCCAATGCAGATTCACCTGTTGTCTTTACTGGCAACCTTTGTGCCTGATTACCCGATATTGTGGTCTTCTTTTTAATGCCATAGAAACTTATGTGTGTGCCTCTCGTTCTTGTGTTTTAGATCCTGGCGGTCCTATGAAACTGCCTTGTATGCCAGTTAAACTATCGCCTCCACTACCTCCAAAGAAAGTCATGATTTGCATGCCTTTAGGGGGGCCAGACCTCTCTCTTGCATCCTATTCCATGCAGAAGAGTTCCCAGCAGCCTTTGGCTCCACACCATCACTCTGTACTGCCATCCCAATTAGCAGCACACCAGCACCAGCTTCCGTATGGCAGCCACAGCCAGCATCTGCCTTCTGGATCCAGCTCATTACCTATTCACCCTTCAGGGTGCCGGATGATAGATGAATTGAACAAGACACTGGCCATGACCATGCAGAGGCTAGAAAGGTAATGGTTGTTTTTTAAAAATATTAATTTATATTGTGTCATTACAGCATCAGAACATAACATCATACAATAATACATTGCACTTACAGAGAGCCTTTCATCTGAAGATCTAAAATCTTTTACAAAGCCATGTCATTATTGGGGAAGCTGAAGCACAGAGAGATTAAGTGACTTGCCCAAGTTGATGCAGTGAGTTAGTAGCAGAGTCAGGAATAAACCGCAAGTGTCCTGAATCACAGTCTCCTGCTCTAGCCATTAGATTATGATGCTACTAGATTAAAAAGCTTTTAGGAATCTCCTGTTTTGCAACAACATAACACCTGGTTTCCAAATAAAGCTTTGGTTACATGGAAGACAAAAGAAAATAAAATGAAAAAAAAAGTGGAGGATTTAGAAAAGAACAATAAAGACCAAATGTGTTGCCCCCACCAAAGAATCTACATGCTACTGATGAGCTGGAGGGAGCACATAGTGATTTGCATAAGCTATTTAGGTTTTATCATGTAATCTAAAATGCATCTGGGAATAAAATAAAATAAATGTGTGCCGGGGTAGAGTGTGTGTGTGTGTGTATGTGTGTGTGTGTACACAAACACAACATAATTTGCTGTTTTGTAGCAATCCCAATTGTAGACTGCAAAGGGGATAGAGAATATTAATGCAATTCCATGCAAGATCCCCACACATATTTTGTAAAGTGAGTTAATTGAATGCGGGATGTATCCCAGTATATTGACTTCCTTGCACGGATTCCACCAGCTTGTCTCTGGTCAAAAGCACAGGCTTCTGAACAGCAATCCTTAGGCTTTCACCAGGACACCTGAATTAACTGGAGCCTTGTGGGGGCTCTCAAGGGGGGTAGATCCAATACCAAATTATATGACATGTGGAGCTTCTTCCTGGAGAAACAGTGTGTACACCCTGTAGTGCAGAACATAGTCCCCTACAGGAATTTTTACACTGAATACTTATAGTCTGAAGAAATCAATAAATACAGGTGACCAGAAATCAGTGCTCAAAGTAGCTCAAGAGGAGCAGTGGAAATATGGCTTAAGGCTTGGCTCTGCAGTCCTTGTTGGTGCCAGACCTGTCCCCAGTATAAATTAGCGTAATCTGAATATTGCTGTAATTTATATACAGGAGAATTAGCTAAATGGACGGTGAAAACACAAGGAGGTAGCTGGGCAGTTCACCACGGACAGTTCTATTGAAACTGATAAGGTGATAGGAAAATAGGAAATTGTACAGAAAACCAAACACGTGCAATTTAAATAGACAAGAGGCCAGATTCTGCCCCATGCTACTAGCCCTTTGCACTGCCAGAGTAGTAAAAAGAGACCTTTGTAGCTGCTCTGAAAGGGCCGCTGTAGATTTTCCCAGTGTAAGGGAATCCTCAGCTGGTGTGAAGTTGACTAGTTTGTAGTGGGAGGTTCCTGTTGCCACAGATAAGGGGCTCCAGTGGTGAGGCAGGAGGTAGCATGCTATGAGCACAAGTCATTATAACAGGGGTAAAGATTTGATGGGACCACAGTCCTGCCACCTTTCACATAGGCCAGCACAGCCTAGCAAGAGCCCCTTGCAGAACTAGCTGCATCATCCTGAGATACCAAGTACTGTACACACTCCTGAGTGCTGGGGGATGTCAAGAGGGATTGTCTCCCCCTCTAGAGCAGTGCAGCTTCACACCATTCCTAGCACAAGTCTGGGTGTTAATTGCACAATCTGGCCCTGGTACATGCAAGCTGCACTTCATTATTCTAAACCCAATGATATTTCTCTTCATATGACTTCATAGTGGCATCTGTTCCCCCCTTTTCCCAGCAATGGATGTTCCAGTTTCTAAGCTTCCATCAAGTCTGTGTTTACAAGTATGTTTAATTGGTTTAAAGGAGGTGATGTAAAGATTGTGGTGGTTTTTCTTTTTCTTTTTGTTAATTTTTAACATTTACCAGAAGCTGAAACTGAGCTACTTGTTAAAACTGAACAAGCAAGAATCCAGTTCCCAGAATGAAGCAGTTGTCTCCCATCACAGAAGAGAATATTTTTTTAAAAATGGGATTAGTATTGATTTCACCTTTAAGGGACTCCTAGCTCACATTAATAGAACAGATTTTTGATTTTTTCTTTTCAGTCGATTAACTGGTTTTTTTGTGCCTCAATCGATATTTCAGTCATGGAATAATGAATCAAGTATTTCAGTTACACTCATTGTCCAGTAAGTCAGTAATGTTTATGGTACTCGAGGAAAAAAAGAGTTGATGACTGTTTCTTCTGGAAAGGCAGTCAGTAGTTTCATAATGTATGCGGACGAACCGTCTGTAAAGTCGACATGTGCTGTTAAATTTTTTAATTTATACTTCCAAGGGACTCTCTGTTTTTAGCAAATGTGCTAATGTCTCCAAGGAGATTAGTGTAGGTTTTCAGAATAGATTTGATTTGGGAGGGGATTATGTACACCAGGTGGTATCTTTTCCTGATATATTTTGACAGTAATGCTTTCTTTTCTCCCTAATTGTACAAAAAAACAGGTTTAAACCCAAATTATATCACATTGCAGTGTTTGTTATGAGACACTTCAGCTCAGAAGCCTTGAAAACCTTGTAAATTGCTTATATTTGAGATCTGTTTTTTCTTCAATATACAATTTTGCTGTATGATCATGTCTATCAAATATGTAGAATCTGAGATTGGTTCCTAAACTTTTCTACTGCTTCCAAAATAGCATGCTGCTGGGCCCCTGCTCCCAGGCCAGCAACTGTGGAGAAGAATGTAGAACATAGAGGCAAAGGCAGGATGGCTAATGGGAATCAGTGTATGAAAACGGAAATGATCACATCCAAAATAGAAACAAAGCTCAAAGAGTTTAATGCTCCCAAACTGGGGGAACAGATAATCTCCAACCCAGAATACTGAAAGAACTGGCACATGAAATTGCAAGTCAGGTAGCAAGTTATCATATGACTGGAGAATAGCAAACAGTTATCTGTATTTAAGAAAGGGGAAAAAAGTAGTCCAGGCAACTACAGATCTGTTTGTCTGATCTCAATAGTATGCAAGGTTTTAGAACAAGTTTTGAAGGAAAGAATAATTAAAGACTGGAGGTAAATAAAAATGGGATAAAATCCAACAGGGGATTATCAAAGGTAGATCTTTCTTTGATAAAATAATTGATTTTTTAGACAAAGGACATGCAGTGAATGAAATCTATCTAAAATTCAATAAAGCATTTGCATTGGTACTACATGGGGAATTATTAGTAAAATGGGGGTTAATACAGGAATCGTCATGTGGGTAAGGAAACTGTGTAAAGGGGAGAGGTCAGTGGGTTGTGCTGAAAGGAGAACTGCTGGGCTGGAGGGAGGTTACTAATGGCATTCTTCAAGGATCACTCTTGGGACTGATTGTATTTAATATTTTAATGAGTGACCTTGGCACAAAAAGTAGGACTGTGCTAATTAAATTTGCTGATGACAAAAAGTTGGGAGGCATCATCCATACAGAGGAGGATCAGAATATTATACAGGAAGATTTGGATGACCTAGAGGCCTGGAGTATAGAAATGGGGTGAAATTTAATAGTACAAAGTATAAGGTCATGCACTCAGGGACTAACAACAAGAATCTCTGCTATCAGCTGGAAATGACAGAGGAGAAAAACTTGGGTGTGTCAGTTAATCACAGAATGACTATGAGCCACCAATTTAATGATCCCATAAAAACACCAAATGTGAACCTGTGGTGTTGGTGGCCTGTTGCATGCAGGACAGACTAGTTGATCTGGGTGTGCCTAACATCACTTGGTGTAGCACCCATTTCAGCTGATCCCAGATATTATCTACAAAAATTAAATACTTAAGTATTCTAAAATAATCACTCCAGATACTGCAGTTGTTCTACTGTCAAGTGATGTGAAGCATTACTAAAGAACACTATAGTATTTTTTTATAAGGGAAGAGGATACTGACAAGCCCCAGTGTGAACCATAACCAGCCCTCTTCAGCCAAAAGGGTGCCTTTTTTTTTAATTGTTAAAAGAAAAGGCCTATTTCTTCTTGCTTTCTTCCTGAGTCAGTGGGATTTGCTCGTTCTGGTAAATTCAGCTGGTGTGGGTTGATTCCTGAGCCCATCTGTAATTTTCTCCCTAAACTCTCCAGCATTCTTTTCTTAAACCTCACGCCCCTAAACCATTCCCTCCTCACCCACCTCCGCTTCTGTGGCCAAGAATAGGGAAAGAAAGAACATGCAATCCCCTTCTTTTAACAACATAGATTTTTTGCTTTAGAAGACCAGGTCTTCAGAGAGCTGACTGTCTAACAACATCTGAAGGTAGGGAAAAGGTACGAGCTATGTGAAAGGAAGTTAGAAATGATTTGCCAATGAGTTAGAAGCATGCCAAAGAAAAATGAGGACTACCTGATCATGGAGTAGGAACCAGGGACCACGTTTTTGTGTGTGACCTTGATCAAGTTACTTAACTTCTATGCCTCTGTTTTCCTCTCTGTAAAACGGGTGATAACACTTACCTGCCTCGCAAGAGTGTTGTGAGCATTAACAGGGCAATATTTTAAAAGCATTTTAAAAATGGAAATTACTATGTAAGTGCCAAGTGGTGTTATGATTTTAAGTGACACATTCCTAACTCTCATAAAGGATCTGCACTCACTCCCTCTTCTTGTAGCAACGGTGGGACAAGAGCTAGGCCGCAATTTTCCTACATGAGGATAACATTGTGTCACAATTTAAACAAAGGGCTAATTTATGCAGCCAACTTCTTTAAAATTCAAGAAAATTTTGGGTTCCACGATGTAGATTTGCTATCAGGGTACCTCTCTTCCCCGACTTCACTATGGCTTTTCTGACATATAGTTTGTGCCCTTCCTGTGTTCCTGAACGTTGACTTGGAGAGGCAGCTACTTGGCGTGACATGCTAGTCTAATCTCCAGCCATGCGCCCAATCAGTCTCTCTGATGAGGCTGCCAGTTAGTGTCAATCATGATGCATACTCTTGTAAACTCGCAACTGGGGTCAGACCTTATTTCTTACAGGATACTAAACAGCTAACAGATGGTAATGATGGGTAATTCCAGTTACCAATGCCCTGCCCTGGGATAGAAGGCGAAAACCTCTGTATCAGAAAGTTTCTGTAACCAATTGTCCTTAGACATCCAGTTCCCTCAGACTTCAAATTTATAAAATAAATCATATTAGACCTACTTACCAGAAGTCTTGTAGTTCTTATCGAATGCATTTCAGTCTATAAAACTTTTCAAGAGAACTACTTTAGTCTAAACTTCACGGCCTGAGGATAGACACTCTCAATATGTATAGCTAATCCCATGCTCATCCCAGTGTAGTATTATATTAATGAATGTACAGTGATCTGAAGTGTTTCTATTTTTATTTTAATTGATAAGCAACAAAACAATATACTCTTGATCTGACAACATTTTGATAGAATCTTTTCTGGTAACTCTTCATTCTGTTATCAAAGAAGAATGGGTGATAGTTTGTGGGGATATGTTTTATCCCACTAGATTTTTACAGGAGTGATTTCTTCTGTTCTATTTAGAGTACACCATTGAGTAACAAGAATATCAGTAGTTGTCTGTATAATCCTTAAATTCTGACTTCTCATGAAAATCTTTTCTTAATAGCAGCACTGTAATTTACATATTAAGATAAATTCTTTTTTGAAACCAGTGCCCACATAGCCATGGTCTTGATCTCTAAACAACCAAAGCAACAAAATCTGAAACAGCTTTTAAAACGGATGATCTGAAACATTTAGTAGTGTAATTGTTCAGTACGTAATACTACTACTAGCCCAACAGCCTTTACAAATAATTTTGTAGTAGACCACATGACAGTGCATATTTCCTACCAACAAAGAGGAACTCTATCACAGTAGAATTACTTGTGCCCTTGATTGTTTTTCATAAGTAAACTGCAGTACTGCAGGTAGGGCAAAAGTGCACAACACCTTGTCATCTGACTTAGCGAATGAAATTAATCGTGTGGAACAGAAATCAGGAAATACATAAAATAGCAGGAAAAAATAGGGCTTAAAATAGCAAGTGGTATTATTGGTGGACTGCGTGACTGAGGGAAGTTGTAAAGAGATGGAGAATCTTCCACTGCTAGGACACCAGTTCAAATCAAGCCTCAGTGTGATAGGGATTGAAACTTGCTATTACCATCTAACTGCTGTATGGTAACCTAAATTGTTGAAATGTACACAGGACCTCAGGAATGAATAGCCCCAGCCCCCCTGCTCTTCCCCCCCCCCCCCAAAATACTCTGTCACAATTAGCACCTGGTTGGTAACTCCAGCAGAGAGGTAGAGGCAGACTGAATGGGCATAAAGATTGAGCTACCCTCTCACCTCTTCTGTTACTTGGTGAACTTGTCCTGCGCCTGACAGTGCTGTTTTTAAACTGAGCTGAATGATTTTACTGCCTAGCATTCACTGTTTTTTTTACAGAACAGCATTATGCTGAGCTTTATCATCTCTAAGATATTAGATCTGAGTCTTCGGGATTTCGTATATCTGCCACTGAAGAGTTACACAGAAAAACAGATAATCAGAAAAAGAGAGATTTTTAAAAGAAGTTAATTGAATTTAAATTATTAAAGCATATCAATAAAATAAAAGTTAATTGAAAGTTTTTAAAGACTGTAATGCATTTATATATCCTTAGAAGAATTCAGCTGATGCATCCCAAAATTACTTCTTGGATAAAAATAGTATAATGTAAAATTCATTGAAATCTAATAGAAAAATTCACAACCCAATTCTTCATGAATGTTTAATACTTTGTGCTACAAAATGTAGAATATCTCTAGGCAAATAAATTCCTTTCTTTGATATGTCCAGTCAGTAAATATATGCAATATAAGCTGCAATTACCAAATGATCTCTTTGACGTCTAACATAATGATAACAAATGGTATCACTCACTTATAGTATCTAGGGCCTTTTATCCCTAAGAATCCCAAAGCACTTTATGGGATAACAGTTCACCCCCCTTGAAAATGCAGTCATTTCTGGGGTGAAACTTGGCAACTGTTTAATGGTCCTCATCAACACCACACAACAGGTTAGGGCAGAACATTAAGATAACATCTCCAACTGACGTAGTGGAAGGTGATTTAAATAGTTAAAGGGCCCAGTCCTCCAGGGTGCTGTGGAGTATCTACTGTGGTTCTGCACATCCTAGACTCTCTAAAGGAGTAGCAGTTGCTTTGCAGGATCATACCCAAATCTGATAGTTGCCTCAAATGGAATGTGGCCAGGACAGCTGGATTAATGTCCATATTCATGTGGAAAGGAGCATGAGAATTTTAACAATTGCAAGATCAAGAACTCAGATTTACTTCTCATCCAAAGAGCAGCCTCTCCAACAGCACAGTGCCTCCTGATTTCATACAGTTATTGTTTCTGAAAGAAGAGCACCTACTACTGAATCACCAACACCACTGCAACACCCAGGATTTTTTCTGACAGTCTTTGATCCTAGTAGAGGGAGGCAATATGGTCTGGTGAATAGGGCACGTGGCTGGGAGGTAGGAAATTTCGGTTCCTTTCCTGGCTCTGTGCTTCACCTGCGATGTGACATTGGACTTCAGCTCTCCCGTTCTCAGTTTCCCTGTCTGTAAAAATGTACCTGCATTGATACTTACGTTCCCTTATGAAGTGCTTTGAGATCTACATGTGAAGAGAGCTAAACAGTAGTAATAACAACCAGGTTTGAACCTATTAGGTTGTGGGAAGCGATGAGCTCATAACCTAAGATACTATATGGCAGCAGCAATAGGACTGAATGTTTAGAGAGTAAAAGCAAATTGCTCTTCAGTGTCTGGCTTTTTGGGCTGTTGCACAGACAATTCATGTGTCTTGGTGTATCCCATTTGGGATCTCGCTAAAAATAGAAAATGACCACTGGCGCTCCCAAGTCAGTTTGTAGACAGACAGCTCTAATGCACATTTCCATTTCTTTTTGATTCCTGTAGGACCCCTTGCCTGACATTCACAAATTAAACACAACCTTGGTCATATATTTCATCTGAGACACAGCTCATCTGCAGATAATGTATCCCCATTCATCTTTTGTACTGTTCTATTGTAAATGAGGTGAAGAAAAAAATCTCAGGACTTACATTTCGCTTCAATTTACCTTCTTCCTGGAGAGATGATGTAAAATACCAAAATAATGAAAGAAATTATAAAACCATCTGTTCGTCCAAGTTATTTGGCAAGCTTGGAATGGTTTAATTAATCTCCCCTCGCTCGGTAAAGATTCCTATGCTGTATTTATATTTCCCAAGGATTTAAAGTTTCTCGGGGCAGGGGAGAGTTGGAAGCCCATGCTGTCACATAGGTGTGGCAGTTTGGCCAGTTAATCCACTATCTGTGCAGTCTCCTTCATACAACTAATGAAAGTGTTGCATGCAAATTAGCTGTAGAGTAAGAGTGGTGTAATTGGCTGAGTCATAGGCGCCGACTCCGTTGGTGCTCCGGGGCTGGAGCACCCACGGGGAAAAATTAATGGGTGCTCTGCACCCACCAGCAGCCAAGCTCCCCTCTCTGCCTCACCTCACCACCTCCTCCACCTCCTCCCCTGAGCATGCCATGTCCCCACTCCTCTGCCTACGTCCCAGCGCTTGCTGCCACCAAACAGCTGTAGCAAGCTCCGGGAGGGAGCGGGGAGGAGTGGGAACGTGGCACACTCAGGAGAGGAGGTGGGGCCAGGGCAGGGATTTGGGGAAGGGGTTGGAATGGGGGCGGGAGGAGGTAGGGCAGTGGGGGCGGGGCTGGGGCAGAGGGGAGTCGAGCACCTACCGGCGCCAGTAGAAGTCAGTGCCTATGGGCTGAGTAACCCTTTGATATCACAGTGCTCTAGGACTTTTTGCATGGTGTAGATATATGCCTTGCTGTAGCTGGACGCTGCACAGGTGTAATTAGTACAGTCAAAATGGCTGAGAACTTAAGAATTGGACAGTCACAGACTGAGTATCCTAGAGATGATTGAACCTTGTGATATTCTAAACAAAAAGAGGTCTCAACCATGCTTGTAGCTGTTTGAATATGTCATCCTAGGCTTCAGAGTGACAATCCTTGAATTTGAGAGAGATGTATATATATTACACACAGAAACCCATGTTAAAAGAATATTATTAAGTTTAAGTCATGCACTCAGAAATAAGATTGGAGATGCAACCTTCATTCTTTCCCCTTGAGCTTTTAAATGCATGATCGCATACTGTTTTTTCCACAGGAGCCCTGCCTCATTAGGTGCACAGGATGGAGGGTGCTCACTTAATGAGTAGCTGTTCAATATTTTGTTTTCTCATTGTTCAATGTGTGACCCTAGCAATTGTTTACTGGACCCTGTTCAAACTCTGCTCTGAAGACAGAATTATTAATTTCTCCAGGTTTTTCTTATGGCGCTTATCACTGTAATATCGAGTGCTTCACAAACATTAATCAATTGAGAGGTAATGTGATCCTTCTGTAAGGATCAGCAGGAGTTGAACCAGGCCAGTAATGCTACCAAGCAGCCGAATCCCCACATTGCTGCTTGACAGCAGCTGTAACCTGGCCACTCCCTGCAACTCATAGTCTACAGAGGTTCAATGCCATGACAAGGTTCACCTCGAGTGATCTGACTGACAGTGGTCTTAGCAAGCCCTGTTTGTCTCCTTGTCCCTATAGAAGCCCAGGGGGCATGCCAGGAAGAATCCAGGCAACAAGGCAGATCCCTAGCTACCTGCCATGACCACCCTGCTTCTCTGTTCCTGAACGCCTGGTACTGACCTTGGCTCTGACTTGGATTCTGACTCCTAGTTGACCCCCGGAAACTCAAAATGAACCTTGATATGTGGTATTGACCATCAGCCTGATTCCTGACAGTGGCTCTGACCCTCAGCTTGACTTGTCCCTGATACTGGCTCTGACCCTAGCTTCAGTTCTGGGATCTCAAGCTCCTGCCACTAGTCCTGTCTACCTGCGCCCAGAATCCTAACACCTTGGATGTATAAATAGGAATATTGAGTAGGAGCAAGGAGATTATATTACCTCTGTATTTGACACTGGTTGACCACTACTGGAATACTCTGTCCAGTTCTGGTGTCCACAGTTCAAGAAGGATGTTGATAAATTGGAAGGCGTTCAGAGAGGAGCACAAGAATGATTAAAGGATTGGAAAACATGCCTTATAGTGATAGACTTCAGGCTCTCAATCTGTTTAATTTAACAAAGATAAGGTTACTTGATCACAGTCTGTAAGTACGTACTTTTGGATCAAAACTTTGATAACGGGCTCTTAAGTCTAGCCGACAAAGGTATTACAAGATCCTACGGCTGGAAGTTGATCCTAGACAAATTCAGACGAGAAATAAGGTGGAAAGTTTTAACAGTCAGGGTAATTAACTTTACAACAGTTTTTTGTTAGATTCACTAGTAATTTTGAAATCAAAGATTGGATGTTTTGCTAAGAATATGCACTAATTCAATCAAAAATTAATTCATGGAAATCCTATGGCCTTCTGCAGGAGATCAGATTAAATGATCTATGAATAGTCCAAAAAAAACCCCTTGTGAGATTAGGAAGTGGTTCTAGCCCCATTTTGTGATGGGGGCCTGAGACACAGAAATTAAGGCCAAAAGTTTCCACTAATTTTGGGGGCCCAATTTGAGACTCCTAGGACCTGATTTTTCAGAGTATTTGGCCTTAAATATCATTTGATATATTCAAAGTACAGCTCCCATTGACTTACAGCTGTGAGTGCTCAACACTTCTACAAACCAGACCCTGAGGTCTCAAGTTGCGGACCCAGAAAATGAGAAACATACAATTAGTAACCACCTGTGAAAAGTTTAAGGGACTTGCCCAATGTCACATAGGAATCTCTGTCCGAGGCAAGATAGAATCTAGTTCTCCAGGGCAGCATTCAACTGCCTTAACCATGAGACCCTCCTTTCCCTCCATACCTCATTCTCTACACACCTTCCATCTTCTGCTTCATTTGTCACAGGGACAACAGCCTCCTTTATACACAACCCTGGCACATTCCCAGAGCAGGTCCATCCTGTGCACTGAGTGAGGCAGGGGTCCTGTGAAAAACATAGTATGTGATCATGTAATTACAGATTGTATCATGTGTATGCCCCAGGGGCCAGATTAAGATTACTCATTCAAACTTGATTCTGGCCTTTTTGAATGGCTGACATGCTTAACTTTGCAACCTTAATAATGTTCTTTTTAATATAGTTTTTTCTGTGTAATTTCCTAGGCGTTTTAGAAAGCAAACTGGAAAAACAAAAATTCAATCATGTGGCATCATATTGATGCCCACATGAGTCATCAGTGGGATTGGCACCTTTAGACACACTGCACAGGCTTCTGCCAATGCAACTGAGTAACTGATAGCAGTAGCAGGTTGTCATTCTTCATGAGGACCAACCCTAGAGGGGGCTGAGACATGCACTATGCCAGTGAATTTCACAGATATTTGCTGACAGCAGAGGAATGGTGAGACTCAGGAATCTTGGGTCCTCCCCACACTGGTTCCTAGTCCTAGTTTCCTTGTCCAGCTGGTCCCAAACTCCCTCCTATAACTTGTCCCAGTTTATGTGGATTTTCACAGGGATAGCAAAAGGCACATCCCTGACATACAGGCCACAGCTCCTGCCAATTTTTCAACATGTCCTCCAAAATGTTGGGGCTCTATAGCTTTTCAGTGCAAAGGTCAGCAGAATTTTTTAACATGAGCAAACCGTCATGTTTTTCCCTAAACTCATTCTCAGAAACAACAGAACCAATTTCACCAAAATTTTCCAAAGAAATTCAGCCTCAGGCAGACACCAAGCATGGAAAGTTTAGTCCAGATGATTAACATTTGGCAACATTATAAGCAACTGAAAACAGGGTCATATATTGGGAGGTGTCAGACAACCTTAATAATAGGTCCTTTCTCAGTTCTGGTTATGCAAGTTTTTAAATTGGAATTATCCTTTAATTCCTTACTAACCAATGTAACTTAATTTCTCCTGTTTACCATGTTTTAACCCATTCTTGTTGGTAACTATAATCCTTCCATCTTCCCCTCGTAAAAAAAATGTCTGCAGTATAAAAAGGCCCTTGTGCTCTGACTTCAGAGAAGCAGCCCTGACTCCTGCTAAGCAATTTTCTCTAATTTTCTTAATTTCTCTTTTTAATTCTTCTTTTCCGATAGCTCTGGTTTACACCCGGGTGACAGTGTCACGAAAACAGGACCTGGAGGCCTTTCCGACATGAGACAAGTGCCAACCGTTGTGATCGAATGCGATGACGATAAAGAAAATGTGCCTCATGAATCTGACTATGAAGATTCTTCCTGCCTTTACTCAAGAGAGGAAGAGGATGACGAGGAAGATGAAGATGATGATAGCTCATTATTTACAAGTAAGACTCATCCTTCCCTCTCCCCTTTTATTGGTGTTGGTTTTTTTTTAATTTATCCTCAAAGCACAAGGAAAACACAAGCAAACTGGATATCTTGGGCCGGATTTTCTTGTCACTTCACTGACCTAAATTAGAATAAACTCCATTGACTACAACAGAGTAACAGCAGCATAAAATCAGTGATTGTGAGAGGACAATCAGGTGTTTTATACTGAATAAGTACAAAGTCATGTCAGAATATTTACATACAGGTTTTTTTTTTAAAACGTGTCGGCGTCAAGTCAAGAAGGCAGTGGGAGTTTTACCAACGACTTAAATAGGATCAGAATGAGCCCAGTACTGAGCAGTTTTGAAACAATACTAAAGTAGGGCCAGGTCTGGAGATCTTGACTCAGGTTTTATTCAATCCTCATTTAGGAAAAACTCCCATTTAAGTCAGTGTGAGTATTTTGCCCTGGAACTTTTGTCCAGGTAAGTATTGGATAAAAAACGAGGAAGGACTTCAGGATTCGCCCCTAAATTATTGCTGGACATCTGCTCTTTATTTTAAATATCACCCTTAATGGACAAGGGGTAGTTTTTGAAATAGATCCTTCCAGCACTGACTGGCATTTCTGGTTTGTACCTCATATAGTGTGGATTATACACATAGAGAAAGCTCAGCATGTTCTCTAAGAACAAAATAACACAGGTACACTGTTTTTTGTTAGGATCATTATCCACAGGGGGCAGGGCCAATTCTGCTCACGTACTTACTGAACTCACTGAATACTTGAGTACTGTGGGCAGTATTCAGCTCTCTGTATGCTGTGCTCACATTTTTCTTAATTTAGTCCTTACTGATTTAAAAATCAAGGGCCTGAATGTGACCTTGCTTACAGCGCTCTTACACCAGTGTAACCCTGCTGACTTCTTTGGAGTCACTCCTGGATTACACCAGTCTAAATGAGTTCAGAATCAGACTCCAAAACCCTAAGCTACAATACGAAGTGTAATTACTAGTAAAAACATGAACCTCATTCTCCACTACCCTGCACAATGTAGCGTAATTTACATCTGTACAAATGCTATCATCTCATTTGGTATCATTTTACTCCTACTCTACACGGTGCAAGGCAGCGGAGAATCAGGCCCACAAATGACAACTCTACGTTAAATTTGAGACCTACGGTTGCGGGGTTAGCTGCATCTCTTCCCCCTTTCTGGTTGCTCTCTGAGTGCACCCCCCTCCAGTATTTGGCCTCTAGTCCATAGCTCTCTCTAGGTGAAATCTCACAATTCTTCCACTCTTTGACTAGAACATGGGTCCGCTACCCTGTGTACAGCAACTGAATATCACCCTGAAGGTCTGAATGACCTGCATTTCCTCCCTTCGGGATTATATGACCGACAATATTGACAAACAGCTTTCTTAAAACAAAGCATTTTTATTGAGCACTTAGAACAAAGAATTAAAGACACAAGATTTTAAAATAACGAACATCCTACTTGCATATTTAATGTCATCTAATCTTATGCTTCACTACAGGCTAAGTTAGATAGACTTCCTCTTAAATGACAAGAACAGAACAGAGCCACCTCTCAAAGCCCTGATCCTCCTGTGTCTGTGAGACTCTCAATCTGGTTCTCTCAGTTAGTGTGTCGACACTGCAGTTGGGAGCATGCCTCCCAGCCTGTCAGTGGCACCAATTCAGATATTTCCTGGAAGGTGCAAATTCCGGTCCCTCTATCCAACCCCCCGGCAAGGGACCCCATTCCAGTCTCTCTTCATGCCCGCCCTCCTCCTGCAGGAACCCCAGGTCTCCCTCAGCTGGTGAGCTTCCCTCCCTCATACTGCATGAGCTGGTTCCGACAAAAGTCAAGTTGTCGGCTGCAGTCTGCTGTATCTGAACAGACTTTGCATGTGCCAGTCACAGTACCGATTGGGCTGGCCACCCCTCCGCAGCCAGGCCAAATTTGAGTAGTATTGAGTCGTATGCTCTGGACCGCACCAGCAGCAGCCATACTGATTTAGAATGGGATCACTGCTTAAAAGTGGTCAGGCCATGGGCCCTGCGGCTCCACAACCTATGCAACTTTGAGCAAGTGCAAAAACCTTGGAGAGAGACGTTCATTCCCCTCCAGCCTTCCCCCCCCACCCTCCCCAAACTGGTGCCACTGCAGCCCACACAGACAGACTCGCACTTGCTCTCCTCGAGCTAGCACAGTAAAAATAGCAGTGTGGATGTTGCAGAATGGGTGGCAGCTCAGGCTGGCCAGCCAAGCTCAGACCCAGAGGGACATGAGTAGTTAGCCCCAGCCGCCACTAATGCCACAGCGCCACGCTGCTATTTTTAGCTCAAGCAGAGCTAGCACAAGCAGAGCTAGCACAAGGCTGTCCACCTGGGCTGGGAGAGACACTCCCAGCTGCAGTGTATACGTACCTATTCTGACTCTCACTGTTCAAGCTGGTCTGGGTGCTGCCCAAGGACAGCAGGCTTGACTTAGTAAGGATACATGCTCTGGCATTGTCTCTTTGTGAAACTTAAGTGTAAGCTGTGAGGTGAGTATGAGAAAAGACCTCCTCCATCCGTCTCTAGGTGGACAGGCCCTGCTACCCAGTCAGACGCTGAGGGTGAAATATCCATTCTGTTATTTGGCACAGAAACCCCACGCTAGTGGCAGATCCAGATACAATATTAATCATTATTAAAAAACACCCCCACAATTGTTACATCTGCATCTTATTCTCTTTACCTGTTGGACCAAATTCTGTCCTTCACTGTAATGATATACAGTAACTCCTCACTTAAAGTCATCCCGGTTAACATTATTTCATTATTAGGTCGCTGATCTATTAGAGAACATACTCATTTAAACTTGCACAATGTTCTGTTATAAGATTGTTTGGCTCGCCCCACTCTGCCCACCTGACCAGCGCTCCTGCCAGGGAGCGGGGCCGGGGGCTCACCCGCTCCCCGGCTGGAATGCTGGGTGGGCAGAATGGGGCAAGCCCCCGCACCCTGACCCCACTCCCCATCAGGAGAACTGGGTGGGTGGAGCGGAGCAAGCCCCCGCACCCCAACCCCACTACACCCCTGCCTCAACCAAGCTTCACAGTAATCATTGGTGAGTACAGTATTAAATTGTTTGTTTACAATTATTTAAAACTTATACTGTATATGTATACAATGTGTTTTGTCTGGCAAAAAATATTTCCCTGAAACCTAACTCCCCTATTTACATTAATTCTTATGGGGAAATTGGATTTGCTTAACATCGTTTCACTTAAAGTAGCATTTTTCAGGAACATAACTACCAAATTAAGTGAGGAGTTACTGTGAATTAAAAGTGACTCCACTGAAGCTAATAAACTGGTGTAAATCTGGAAAAAATTCGAATCTAAGGCTACCCCTAAAAATTAGATTGACCTAGTTACGTCGCTCAGGGCTATGAAAAATGTCACACTCTGTGCGACATACTTAGGTCAATCTAACCCCCACTGTAGATGCAGCTTGATCAGTGGAATAATTATTGTGTCAATTTAGCTACAGCCTCTTGAGGTGGCGGTTTAATTACCTTGATGGAAAAACCCCTTCCGTCAATGTAAGAAGCATCTACACTACAGCACTGCAACAGTGCAGCTGCAGTGGCATAACTGTGCCACTGTAGCGTAGACTAGAATCTAACTTAGTTCACTCTGCTTATCCTCTCCTGACGGGTACTGCTTTGCCTGCAGTATGATATGGTATAATGTTGACATCCCCTTTGGCAAGACCTCTCGTTTCTTCCATAGGTTCTCTGGCAATGAAAATCTGCAGGCAGGATTCTTTAGCAATCAAACTTAGCAACAGGCCCTCCAAACGAGAGCTGGAGGAAAAGAACATCCTCCCAAAGCAGACGGATGAGGAGAGACTTGAACTGAGGCAGCAGATTGGAACAAAGCTAACAAGGTAAGATCCAAACACTTTTCTAATGTTTACCGTCAAGCAATGGGTTGCTGGGAGAGTGGACTGCAAGATACAACTTTTAGCCTTGGGCTATGGAGATTTAAGGTCATCTGTTCGCAATGCTCTACATGTGAGATGTCACCCAACGGGCTGAAGAAAACCAACAGCTCTAGGCTTTGCCTCTGCTTCAGTATAATTTCCCATACACAGCCCTATCTCACCCTCAGGGGTCCTTTGCTACAGAAGGGCCCATGGAAATGTGCTTTCTGCATTGGTGCCCATTTTCTACTTCCCAATGAAAAGGTGTAGCTTTGGGGACATTCTGGGCTGTAGCATGTGGAACCCTCTTTATGTACTCTTTTGTGAAACCATTGGTGCTACTAAATGACTGACATGAAGCCCCCTCCTGACTGAGTTACCTTTGGAGCAGCTAAATATATTCCTATCCAGCAACACTCCATACCTATCACACACAACCTGATTTGGGTGGGTCAGGCTTGGGCCGGGTTTCTCCTTTTGAAGACTCATCTTTCTAATGTTATTCCTTTCCACTTGATCTTATTTTTGCCGTGATAGATGTGGGCTAGGGTAGAGAGGTGATTGATAAACATGAAGGATAGAATTTATTACCTCTCTTCCTCTCAGCAATTAGTTGCATTCAGAATAGTTAGCATTCCTTGGCGAAATATGTAAGATGTTCGAGTGCTTTCCTGTATACTTTTTACCTATGCTTTCTATGTTAAATCTAATACTCCAACTAGCCTGTGGGGTCTGGCACCAGTATTATGCAGGAGTAGGCAGTAATAATGCTTTATGAACTAAAATTTTCAACTCTACAGCTTGCTTAGTAGCTTGGCTTAGTGTATTTGCACAAAAAGATCCAAATTGATAGTGAGCTAAAAATAGAAGTGTCAGGAAGAGAAGGAGAAGTGTGTATCTATATGCAACATCTGCTTTATCACATACAGTACTCGGGAGTTTCCCTCAGTGAACCCTGTGTTATTGGTACAGGTCAGATTATTTCTACCGGGTGACTCTTAACTTGCATATAGGAACATAGGATGCCATGTTGAATCTGACCAAGGCTCACCTAATTCAGTATCCTGTTTCTGACAGTGGTCCACACCAAATGCTTCAGAGAAAGGTACATGCAACCTGGCAGTAAGCAGCTGTAAAATTATTTGCCTCCCCACATTAGGTATCCTTATAATCCTTATTAGTAAGAGATTGTCTTAAACCCTGAAGTATGTGGTTTAATATCTCTCCAGAATGTATATTAATCATTACAACTTTGAATAAGCTGTTTTTATATATAATGTCCAATCACTTTTTGAATGTTGCTATGTTTTTGGCCTCAACAACATCCTATGGCCATGAGTTCCACAGATTAATCACATGCTGTGTGAAAAAATATTTCCTTTTATTGGTTTGGAATTTGCCACCTTTCAATTTTAATGAATGTTGTCTTGTTGTGTTATCAGACAGAGAGAATAGACGCTTCTAATGTACCTTCTCTATATCATTCATTATTTATATACTTGTCCCATGTCCCCTCTTACTCATCTCCTTTGTAAGGTAAACAATTCCAGTCTTTTCTCCAATCTCTTTATGCCCCTAATCATTTTTTACACCTTTCTCTGAAATCCCTCTAATTCTGCCATATCTTGGTTGTGATGGGTGAGCAATACTGTGAGCAGTATTCCAGATGAAGCTGCACCATTGAATTATATCATGGTATTATAATATTTTCCATATTATTCTCCATCCTACTCCTTATTCATCATAACTTCTTTTTTGACTGCAGGTGCACACTGAGTTGAGGTCTTCAATGAGATGTCCAGAGTGGCACCCAGATCCTTTTTCTTAGTTGATACAGTTAATTTAGAACCCTGTAAGGTATCTGAGGGGTTTAATTTTTCCCTCCCAATGTGCATTACTTTGCATTTGTTGATATTCAACTTCATTTGCCATCATGTTATCCATTCACCTAGATTGGTTAGGCCCTTCTGAACTTTTACACTCCTCTCTGGACTTCTCTAATGTAAATAACTTTGTGTCATCTGCAACTTTTGCCACCTCATTGCTCATTCCCCTTTCCAGATGATTAATACATATATTAAACAACACTGCTCCAACTGATTTAATGTCCTTGTGAGAACAAGGTGTTTCTGCAGTTTGATTTTCAGCTAGGGAAACCAATTTTGACAAACCTAGAGCATTTCTTAGTTAGGCCTCATGTTCTCACAACATCACTGCCTTTTTCTCCAGTGCACTCATCTTGCTATTTGTGCTCCTTTACTGTCGGAGGTACGAAACATGATATTGTCTTCTGATGTAGCCATGGGTTAGAGAGTGAAAATCCTAAAAGTTTAGAATGATAAAATATCTGAGCTGAGAAAAATACAGGACCTGATTCATCACTGCATTACTCCAGTTTTATACCAGTGTAACTTCATTGAAGTTAATGGAATCACAATAGGAATAACATAGTGGTGAATCAGGCTCTGTGACAATTGGAATTTAGAGTTTTGCATCTCCCTCTGCTGAGTAGAGTTAGAAGTAGAGTTAAGAAACTTGGGGAGAAAAATACTTCCTTAGCCAGGCTGCGAATATGATAGGTCACAAATGCTGCAAAACTAGACAGGGTTACAGGTCTCAGTAGTAAAAACCTAGAATGTGTCTTATGTCTAAATACAAAATATCAGAGTATAAATCCAGGCTATCTATGGCTAGCCTGTAGGCTGATAGATATTACATTTATTTGGATGGAAATGTCTCGAGTTTGGTGTGTAAAAATGTGCCATTTCCATGGCTTGCAGAATAATTTTCAGAAAACTCAAGTCGATTTTTTTTCTGTTGTGTAAATAACATTTCAAAACCTCATTATTGCATCCATCCTTTGTTGTCACATAATGATCCAAATTGCAAGCAAAATTAAAGGCGTACAGGATTTATAGTCCTTGGGGAAGAACTGAGATGCAGACTATGATTGCAGTTGGTAAGTTTAATAATATTTCTGAGGAATTTGTACCATTCCAGCAATGGGTCCCAAAGGTTTGAAATAACCAGCCAATTAAATTACAAACATTATTTGCAGAAGAAATATAAAATACAGAATAAAAACTTTAGCAGATAGTTACCATTGTCAGCAATGAACAGGATCAATTTGTTTTCACTAGAACGCTGATTAGGACACTTCAGTATTTATGTGCATTCTTCTCTATGCTTAGTTAAGGAGAGAACATTAGCTGCAGATCTAAAAAGAGAGTGTTATTTAAAAAAGAAGCTTATGGGCTGGCATGCTAAGATTTCGATCTTCGACCTACTGCACAGGGCCAAATTCATCCCTGTGTAATTCCACTGACTCAGAAGTGTCTGTTCATATTGTATTTAAATCTCAAATTGTTCTCAGAAAATGCTTATGACTCTATTATTGTGTCTGCCAACCCATAGCCAGATACCACAGCACATTTAATAAATTATCAAAGTTCACCAGCTGAACCAGTTCTAGCCTGATTTGCACCCCAGTGATGCTGCAGCAGTAAATAGGGCTGCAGAGCATATCCCACAGCAGAATTTGGCCTACAGTAGGCTCTTTGAATCTTAGCATCACCACAATGCAACGCAGGATCTTCACGGTCCATAATAACAACACTCAACACGTTTGTAGCGCTTCGCACAAGTAGTAAGTATTGTTATCCCCATTTCACAGATCAGGAAACTGAGGTTCAGAGAAGTAAAGTGACTTACCCAAGACCACAAAATGAGTTTGTGACAAAGCAGGAAGAAAACCCAGGTCTCTGGAATCCCAGTCACATGCATTGGCCATGGGACCATGCGCTAATACCCATCAATTCAGAAGCAGCAATGCCAGCAAGTGGCTATATGGAATCCTCCCTGTGGCCAAATTAGAAGGAGCTGTTCCGATATGTTGGTTTCTAGTAGTGAAACAAGATACTGTCCTTCAGTTTGTAACACTCATGAGATGCGGGTAGGAGTTGAACACTGTAGACCAGTTCCTCGGCTGCTGTACATCATCATATTTCCATTGACTCCCATGGAGCTATGCTGGGTTACACCAGCTGAGGATGGGGCACTTTAAACAAATCTTTTTTTAAAACTGTGTATTTCAAAGTTTGTGTTTGGAAACTTCTTTATTAGGTATGCTCACCTGCTCACCTACACCTCCTATTGTTTATGTTTTCTGGTGCCTCCTCAACCCCCCGGCTGCACAATAAGGCAGAGGTGTGCAATGTAAGTGACGTTAGGCCGGAATATGGTAATTTAAGCAAAATTGGGACCTTACAGTTGTCACAGTTACTGGTTGAACTGCACCTCTGGCCCCTCCTGGTTTCTTTGAGTGCACCCCCGCTCAGCTCTCAGGCCTCTAGCCATTACAGCATGATCCAGATGGAGTCACACCACAGCGTCCTGTTTGCTGTTCCAACAGTCCCGTGTTAAGATAGATCAATACAGGATAATCTACTAACCCAGTATACCATAACTTCCCCTTCCCAACCAGCTCACATACAATGTTAATGAAATGGTTACATCTCTGTATGCATAACGTCATTACATATCAGCTCTTTCTGTCACAACATCATCCTCAGAGTACTGGTGTTGCAGCACTGTGTGGGATATGCAAATGTTGCCCTCAGGAGGGCAGACCAGAGGAATGCCACACCATCTTCCAGACAATGTGCATATGCTCTAGGCATTTTGGCCAGGTGCCCGTTAGGCCTGCAGGGAGCAGATGTAAATTGCCCTCCCTTCTGCAGCAATACTCGGAGCGTGTGCTGTGCCCCTGCCACACACCGTTATTTGCAAAGCTATGTCTAAGCATTGCCATGCTCAAAATGTCCTTTGAAACCCATCCAAAGTAGCACAGGGAAACCATGACTCCCATCCTGTCTCCATCCACACATTTAAGAATTAAAAGGATTCAGTTAAAAAACAAACAAACAAAGGAGTCTCTTTCCAACACATATGCATTCTTTTTTGTGATCTGCCCCCTATCCTCACATATCTGAGTAAGGGGCACCTAGATAGTGTGTTGAGATCTGCAATGCAAATAAGGCTACGGCTGCGCTGGCCCTTTACAGCGCTGCAACTTTCTCGCTCAGGGGTGTGAAAAAACTTTGAAGTTTCGAGTGTAGCCAGGCCCTAATACAGTGTTAACCAGCACATACTTCAGTAACATGCTCCGCAGAAAGGCGTAAGAGGATAGTGCTCTGCACTATATTTTGTTCTATATTCCTAAATTTATTCATTCTGCAACACACTATCTATACCACCGCCACTGGAAAATCTGATTTCAGGCAATGCAGATAATACACTGCATGTATCACAAGACAAATATGATGTATGAGAGTAGTCTATTGAAACGCATTCCGCATAATATATCAATAAAAACAGGTGTGACACAATACAATCCCACAGATTATTAAAGAATAAGAATGAAGTATTTGTGGTTTGGCAATATTGTGGTAAAAATCACATGTCAAATCTGTTATTGAATAGCGGACTTCACAGATGGTGGTCTCCCACAGTTTTATTGGGGAAGATAATCTTTTCTGAACACTCACCCTACCTATGCTGTGTCTGCCTTGACTGTGCTGAAAAACATTGCCTAGGAACAAAGGAATCCGCTTATCCAGGGAATTCCCATGGAAGTAAAAGATCACCATGCAATTCTGAAATGTCACATATCTGTTGTGGGATTTTATGACCTGTTCAAATCAAGTTCTGATTGCCTACGTGTGTGAGGGAGTGTGTGTGCACACACAGGGGAGAAAGAGGGAAGAGCGGACAGATGAAATGGAGCGAAGAGGAAAGAGAACTGGGCTGGCAGGGAAAAGGTGGAGGGGAAATTATGTCATCAGTTCAGATATGATTTGACCATAAGGCTGGCAGAAATGTCATAAGTATTAAAGTACTGTAAATCTGCAATGTTTGCAGAACAGCAAGCACCATGGCTATTTGGATAGTCAAGTCGCCTTCAGATAATTTGACTTGTCTGAAATTTGCTTCAATGTTAAATGTAATGCAATAAAAGATAATCAAATTATTTAAGTCAGCTGCATTTTTCAGGTTGACAGATCCTTATAGAGGATGATGTGTTCAGAGGAGATGTTATTATCCCGTTGGCAGAGACAGTACTTCTTGGTAGAAAGCGGTCCAAAAGAATTTATTTTTAACAATAAAATTTGGCAAATATTTCTATAAGGGACCATGGCATCGTTCATGCCCGTAAAAGTAGACCAGCAATTGTTGAACATGCCATTCAGAGGATGGCTTGCTGGCACCTTCAGTAACATCATGCCTTCCGTACTCCATGCCATGGTGTTGACAGATGCAGCAAGGACTGTAACTGTGACCTCTATTCCTAACACAACACTAGTTATGCTGATCGACCAATTCTCACATCAGCAGGTTTTTCGTTTCAGGTTCTAAATCTGAACTTTGAGAGACAAAGTCAGTTGGTTGTAATGTGGGGAAAATGCTAAATATCCCTCTGAATCACTGCCATGGCCACACACACATTATTCAGTGATAGAGTAATTGCAGTTGTACTGTACTACATGTCTTCACCAACCAACCCATGAATTGCTCAATGTTTTTAAATGCACAAAGGCTCTTTAAAAGGCCTGCAGGAAACAGCCAAAAGAGATCATTGTTGTTTACTGAAAGTTTTCTGCTATGAGGACAGAGACAGCTTTTTGAAATGATTTATTATTTAACCAGTCCCACTGAGGGTGCGCGCAGGCTTTATTCAGCCACAGACTGGCTGCAAGGTAGCCCCTGCCGATCATGATTGAATGATTGTTCTGGACCCAGTTCTCAGGATTTTCATTCTCTCACTATCTCAGAATCATTTAGGGATAGCCAGGCAGTGATTCTGGGCTTTGCTCAAAGATTTTATTTTAGTTCTTTAATGTGAAATCATTTCTTCCTAATTACCTCTGAGGTCTGCAATTCTACCATTCATCGTTAGGCTTCAGTAATGAGAGAAAAACATTCCCCAAGGCAACAACTCATCCTTAATGGCAGCAGAGTGTTAGGAGCTTGCCTCCGCACATTTTGCATGTTAGGGAAAAACTACGCGGAAAATAGAATTGTGGTAAACAAGCTCCTCTAAATCCTGGATTCAGGGGGAGGGTCCAGCAGAACTAGATGTCTGAGTGTTGTCTGGTGAAGAAAAGCTGAAGAGAGCTGAGCCCGTGTTTTGGTGATGATGGTTAATCAGAGTATAACAGGGAGTGCCTTCGCTCCTGACATCTTGCCCCATAGAAACTGCCTACACTCCCACTAGCTCTGCATTCACAGTGCCATTTATTTTGAGTTCCCACCAATATCAGAAGAGTCCCTGTGCAACAGTCTGTTTACAGTATCTTCTGTGCTTTTGACCCTCTCATCAGGACTTGAGGGCTTAACTAGCCCTCCCTGTCCTTCCCCCATCCTCCTTCCTTCCTGTGCCTTTTTATCAGATTTGGGATGATGGGCTCATTGGCTCTCTATCCCCACCAGCCTGATTATCTAATTACCTCAGTCATCTTTCCCTGGGAAACTAATTGGCATCTAAAGGTTATGTCTACACAGCAAACTAAAATCCATGGCTGACTGCAGGTCTGTTTCTGAGCCCAGGAGGTTACACAGCAATGAAACAGCCCTGCAGCCCAAGCCCTGCGAGCCCAAGTCAGATGGCTCGGGCCAGCTGTCGGTTTTTCTTTGCTGTGTAGATGTACCGTTAAGTGATGAGGGTGCAGGCTCATCTGTTCACTCCCTGCATCCAAGATCAATGGCATTTTTTCTTCCTGTCAGAGCTTGATGAAGGAAACCATACTTTTCTAGACACCCCAGGGCTATTACTGCTATTATCATCAGTTGGGATGCTGTCAGAGAGTTATTGTGAGAGGCAAGATAATGGCAAACTGAGCTGAGTAATCATTGCACCTGTGAGGCCAAATCCTGCCTCACTGAAATCCATGTGAGCTCGGTTGGGTTGAAAGGAAGGATGGCCTTTTGCAATTAAGGAACTGGACTGGGTCTCCGGAGATGAGGGTTCAGTTCCTGGGCCTGGCACAAACTTTCTGTGTGACCTTGGGCAAGTCATTTAGAGTTAGATTTGTAAAGGAATTTTGGTGTCTAAATATGCAGATAAGTCTCTAGTGGGAATTTCAAAAGCATCTAGGTGCCTAACACCCATACATTTCAACGCCGAGGTGCTTTTGGAAATTCTAGATGCCTATCTCCATCTTTAGATGCCTAAATACCTTTAAAAATCTGGCCCTTGGCATACTGAGGTACTTCACCAAGGTACTGAGTCCCCTAACTCCCACTGAAATCAGTGGCAGTTAGGTGTCTAAATACCTTTGTGAATCCCACCTTTAGTCTCTCAGTGCCTCAGTTCCCTATCTGTAAAATGGGATTCTAATTTGTCCATGTAGATTTTAAGCTTTTTAGGACAGTGACTGTCTTACTATGCATTTTCCGTACTAAGCAAAATGGAGCCATGAACTCGGGGTTGGGGCTGTAGGTGTCACTGATAAAGCAAATAAAAATAGGATTGTTCCCTATATCAGGAATGAGGTTCCCCTTTTAAAGCAGAGGTCCAACCCCTTACACATTGTAGGAATCAACACATTAATAATTTGTTCAATTTTTTTAAGAGTTAGAGTTCTTAATATATTAGGCTCCTAAGGAGCCAATCCAGACCAGAAAGGATATGGAGCAGGCCAGGAAGAGGGAAGGGGTCATGTCCAGTGTCACCACAGAATGCACTGATTCAGCACATCCCCTCGTCAGGCTCCCTCATCTGCAAACTAAAGCTCCCCACCCCAAGTAGAACTCTGAAAATTGGTAGCAGATGCATCATCCTCTGCCCTCCGCCCTCCAAACAGGGAAACCCCGACCCCAGGGTGAAATTTATACCTTCCTGTGCCAGTTTCAGCAAATCGAGTCCAGTGGATGCCATGTGTGTGAGAGCAGACTTGTATGAGTGGAGGTATATACTAGCTGACTGCAGTCTGTCCTTTTGGCAGACATGACTGTGTCAAAGCCTGACTTCTAAATCTGTCAAGATTATTTATTTTTGTTATTTTAAATGATGAGACTAAAGGGATGCTCTTGTCTTAATCATAGACAACTGTGACTTGAAAGTGTAATTTCAGGACAAAATTTCCCCAAAGGCATCAGTGTGGTCACTCGTTAAATGGAAAGTATTTGTGTTGCATTAAAGATTTGTATTTCAGTCAGAGGTGCTACCAGTCATTGAACAAGTCTATTATTCCTATGCCTCTCAGTACCCCTGCTGTCTGCTGTGACAGACGCAGTACACATCACTCTACATTCTCATTGTGGTGCATGTTTCTCCGGTCCTTTCTTTGTGGAAACCAAATTAGTAAATACAACTGGGTTGCCAATTCCCACCCCCACCCCCGTTCATTTTTATACAAATCTAGATATATTTGCCCAAATACAGGTCTGAGACATGTTCTTGCCACTGCAGAGACTAAAAAACTTTGTCTACTTAACTTTTCTCTGCAATTTCAATGGGATGTGGAGTCCTTTGTTTCCTACTCTAAATTGTTGTGTGGTGGTAGTGTTAGTTGTTAAACAGCTAACAGTTTCTACCCAGAGACAGCTGCATTTCAGCACTGGGTGAAATCATTCCTGATATGTACAGGGTGACCAGATGGCCCGATTTTATAGGGACAGTCCTGATTTCTGGGTCTTTTTCTTATATAGGCTCCTATTACCCACCACGCCCTGTTCAGACAGCAAATGTGAAAAATTGGGTCACCCTAGATATGTATAATATAGTGTGAGCTTGCAGTAGGAATAATAAAAAAGTCTTTATATCACTGCAATAAATAGGAGAACCACAAAGAATCCAGAGTTTTTTACTTGGCTAAAGAATGATGTATTTAAATAAAAAATTGAGACATAGTCTGGAACTAAAACAAGGAAATGGCTGTTTACAAATTTAATGCCTTAGATCTAAAACAAGAAAATAGCTTTTTCCCTGTTATACTGAATGCTGACAAATATAGGACAGCTGCACTAAGAACCAGGTCATAAATTTCCACCTTGAAAAATCTCATCATACATCTTTCGTTTTGTGTCTGCTGATTGTAGGGAGTTAATCACAAGAACAATTGTTGTATGGATTGGATGACCTTGTAAATTCTGTAAAGGAAACAAATCAGAAAGCAATGCAAGTAGATAAAGGAAGCAGACTGACAGGAATAAATTTCGTTTGTATAGACTGATGATTGTAAGATGAAGAAATTGCTTTTTTGGTCAAAGAATTTAACTTCTCTTAGTTTTTCCTTTTTTCTCAACATGTTATGGCCTGATTGACAATTGATGTGTGGTTTCAGAGTAGCAGCCGTGTTAGTCTGTATTCGCAAAAAGAAAAGGAGTACTAGTGCACCTCAGAGACTAACCAATTTATTTGAGCATAAGCTTTCGTGAGCTACAGCTCACTTCATCGGATGCATCGAAAGCTTATGCTCAAATAAATTAATTGATGTGTGTTCACTCCCATAAAGCAGTCAACATGCAAGGCCAATTCTTTAGCCAGCCTTTAAATAGGCATGGACATGAGCACAAGCTGGATTTTTGGACTTGTAACAATCCAGTTTGCATGCGTGATCACCTATTTGTGTGTATAAACATGATAATTTCATGTGCAAGTTGATGTATGTGAATAATTAAAGGTAACTTTTTAAACATTTGGCCTATATTCGGTCTGTGGTAAGTATTGCTTCATGACCTTCACATTACAATTTAAGGGAATTAAATGATTTTTGGATAGTCAGATCAGTTTCAAGAAAACTACCGTATCTACCATTATGTATGATAAAATTATACAAGCTTGAAATATTGCACATTCTTCCTGAAAGACTGTGGAGAACCTCAAGGGTCACTTTAAGGTCAAGAGAGATGTGTTTTATTTGCATGCCTAGTCACAACTGCTTATTTTACAGGAAAACATGGCTAAGAGGTATGCTCACATCTCAGTGCACTGGGATTTATGGGCGCAGCTCACACCATATGTGGAGATTAAAATATACCCCCCTAGACTATGCATCTTGATATGTGGAATTATAAAGCACATTAATAATGCTAATTAATAGAAACATGCTTTGGTCCACAGTGAAGAGAATGGTTTCAGAGTAGCAGCCGTGTTAGTCTGTATTCGCAAAAAGAAAAGGAGTACTTGTGGCACCTTAGAGACTAACACATGCATCCAATGAAGTGAGCTGTAGCTCACGAAAGCTTATGCTCAAATAAATTTGTTAGTCTCTAAGGTGCCAAAAGTCCTCCTTTTCTTTTAGTGAAGAGAATGAGTGCTGTACCAAATCTCAGTGTCCTTTAAATCCATAGCTGTAATACTTGCTGCAAATATTGGGCTCACAATGGAGATTTCTAATAATCTGCAACATAGCAGACTACAGGGAAACCACATATTTATGTGGCACACCCAGTTAATTAAGTAACCTAGCATCTTTGATAACCCAACTCTTAACTGAGATCACTGAATTTCATGGACAGTGATGCCAGCGATGAATTCTATATCATAGGAATAGGCATTCAGGATGTTACTTTTACCCTAAGAGTGGATGTGTTTAGAATAGTTTTGGAACCGTGATCCAAAAAAATACCTATATTCTTCAGTCTGTCAGCAAAATCTTCAACAAGTTTTCTTTTGTTACAGTAATAAAAGTGGACACTGTGTGTTTATTTCTTCCTGCTGACAACTGTCAGGATTAAAAACTAGCCCTGAAAATTTGGAAATCCTAATCCAGTATGATAGGGGTTGGAGGGCAGGAGCAGTGCACTGGTGTTTCTGTAATCATGCTGCATGCATTCTTAATTGGGCTGTTGGTGATAAAAGTATTTGGAGAGATTCTGGATTTCTTGGTCTCCTGGCCTACAAAGGGCAAGGTGCTCCACCAATCAGCAGGGCTGTGCATCACTCAGCAATGACATCTCAGCTTTTTAAGGAGCAGCATTGGCTGGTTCCAAAGGCTATCCTCTCCAGGACAGTGGCTGGCAGGGTCTTGTGCAAGGGGCCGAATTTACCTGTGTAAAGCAGGTAGATTATTATCCAGGGGTCATCAAAGAAGCAGAAAGCCCCTCACCTCTCTCAGAATAGTAAGAGATTATACTAATATTTTTACCCTCTAAAAATATATATATACTGGGGCTCTGTCATGACTTAATGTAATATGAGAGCAGGGAAGAGACTCTACAGCAATGGACGGTTCTGGCTTTGCCTCTAGAAGCCACAACAGAGTAACTGCTAAGCCTTTTGAAAAGGTATGGCATGCATTTGTTCCCCCTTCTTCTGTTTCTCCCCTTCCACTTTATTTTGACTTATTTGTACTGCAATAGTCCTTAGGAACCCCAGTAACGGACCAGAACCCCTTGTGCTAGGCACTGAACAAACACAAAAAAGATGGTCCCTACCCCCAAAGAGTTTACAGTCGAAGACCAAACAGGTGGATACAGACAGATCTGGGAAGCACAAGGAAACAATGAGACAATATTGGTCAGCATGATAGGCATGGTCTCAGCACACCCAGCTGCCTACCATTGTCCCACTTGCTATGTCAGCTTTGATCTTCTGACTTACGTTCCTTATGCCCTGTCCCTTCCCGCATCTTTGTTGTATCTGCACTAGATCATCCACAATCTGGCCCTCAATGTTAACTGCCAATATTAAAATAAACAAGAATGAAAATCCTCTATTGTTATTATTAAATGTAAATATGTATTTTCATGCATGAAACTACAGGAGCCAGCAGCATAAAGGATTTAGCACTATGCTTCTTTTCTTAAAAGTTGCTTTTAAATACTAATCAGATAATTATAAATATGAGCACCGAGAACAATTTACAACCCCTTTGGCATTCGCTGTCAGCCAAAAACGTCATCCCAGTGCTTTTGTTGTTGGAGCGGTTGTTTGTTGGGCTTTTGTTCTTACGCAGTGTGTCTGACAATATGTAGTTCTTTGGATGACTGAGTAATGTTCAGTTCAGTATTCAGGACCCTGCTACCCAAATAAACCCTGCCTCAAAAAAATCTAAGGAGAGGTCCTTAGGAGTGTGCAGTGTGAAGCTAGTGTGATATAAGTAAAACTAACTCCTGCTTTGTAGGGTTACACGGTCAATGTGTGCCCTTCAAGATTGGGCTGGAAGGGGGCAAGTCCTTTTGACACTTCTGTGGAAGGCTGATGAATGTGAAATAGCAGGTTTTGTAGTAATGGATGAAATTAAGCATAAATGTGGAACAGGCTTTGTGCATGGTTTCCCCATTCATTTCTGACTGTGTTTTAACACTGACTTGCAATCTATCTACTAGCTTAGTCCTGGGCCAGCCGTACAGTGGGCTCTTTTGGTGATGTCAACGGACACTCATTATGGACTAGGCTGAGACTACCACACTTACTCCATTTGTTACCTCCCAAAGACAAATTTGAAACCAAGTCCCACTAGCTACGTGCATAGCAGTCAAAAGAGTATCCCCTTGGAGCAAGAGTTCCAAATTACAGGGGAAAATATTTCACGGCTGGCATCCCTACTACATGTAGGACAGATCAGCATGTCTGCAGGACTCTAGGGGGAAATCCAGGACTCTCCTGTGGAATGTAGACCAGTTAACTGCCATGAACACATGCGTTTTAGCTCTTGCATACAGAACGTTCTGTAATAATAACTCTATTCAGCTTCTGATTCTGAGCATCATCCAAATAATTTATTCATGTTAGTGAAAAACTCAAAACACAGTTTTTACTTAACTTTTTTTTTTAATTTCTTTAGAGAGCAAACAAAAACAATTTGTCATTTTTACTAGTCTCCTCTTTTGCCGTGTCCTTGTCGAGAGTTTAATTTATGACAGAATCCCAGTGGGGTCTAAAGATCAAAGTATTTTAAAGTGTAAAGGGATAATGATTCTTTAGACAAGTTAGGCCAGGATTATAGCTCCTGTTCTATTTTGCAGAAAGGAAAAGGTTGTTGGGCCTCCCCCCTCCACTTTCTTTGTTTAACATCAATTCTAATTAGGAAATATTCCTTATTAAAAGGTTAGCAGTCCCGCAGGGACCATTACACTTGGATTAGGATAATAAAGCAGGCTTCTAGTTTGGTGAAGTTTCTTCAGCCTTCAAAATACAGCCTGAATGTTACTGGCAAAGAGGGGTGGATGTGCAGGAGGAGGTGACAGTATGTGCATGGGTATTTCAGAAGGTGGTCTATGGAAAGATGTCAGTGAGCGCGGACCGAGCCCTTGAAAATTCATGGAATATGTAAAAAGCTAATGTAAAATATTATTATTTAGAGACAGTACTGCCTCTATAACATACCATGTTGTTGTTTTTTTATATCCCTCTGCATGTTTTTTCTTTGTGTGCTCATGTTTTGTTCCCTCCCCTTCTCTCCCCCCCACCCCCCACCCCCAGTTGTTGTTTTTTTATTTAAGGATAATTGCGTGGAAACAGGATCTTTGCTACTTTAGAGATTATCAATTCCTGCTGCTAATTCCTCATTTGAAATAATAATCCTCTTTGCAACATTACATTTGTTTGCTGTGGAAATAGTTATGATGCAACAAAGAAAGGATTATGACTTCCTGGCCCAAATTCAGCCCAAATGTAAGCGGGTGCAACTCCCTGGCCTTAAGTGAGGAAGTAAACCCAAGAGGGGAAAGACTTGTCCTGAGGGGGAAAAAAATCTGTCAGCATACAGATGACCTTAATATAAAAAGGTGGAAGGGAAAAACCGAGTATGGGCTAAATTCTTCTGTTATTTTGGTGCAAATCCAGCACAACTCTGCTGAGGTCATTGCAATTAACTCCAGATATGCTGGTGTAACTGACACAAAACTGTCCTTTGATCTCTAAAATAATAATAATTAATAATAATAATTTCAAAGTTTTCCAAGAGGCATCTGTGCCTTTAACTATTGCACTTCTGTTTAATGAACGAGATTTATCAGAGTAAACACTTCCAGTATTGCTTGCATCTGGTACAGCATGGTTTCCCTGAACTTCCAGGGAAAAGCTATCAGTTAAAAGATTACTCCTGTGCTTTGCTAATTATAGAGGCGGAAGTAGTTGAAGGCACACTGTCTAGAGAAATCTGAGAAGGGGAAGGGGTATGAATGTGTAGTTAAATGGGAATAAATAGTTGTTGGGAAGTTTAGAGGGCAGGAGACATACATGTTGAATAAGTAATGGCTAAACGCAAAATTCATGAAGACATTAAAAAAAAGATAAGGGGTGATTTTACATGTGGTGACTCACAAAAAAGATTCATAATAATAAAAACAAATGAAAAAACAAATCTGACTACCAAATAGCTACTGTAGGGAAGCTGTATCTTACATGTACTTTTCAGAGAGCCAAGGTGGATGAGGTAATATCTTTTACTAGACCAACTTCTGTTGGTGAGAGAGACAAGCTTATGAGCTTGCACTTTCTTCAGGTCTGGGAAACATATTCAGAGTGCCACAGCTGAATACAAGGTGGAACAGATTGTTTAGTATAAGTAATTAACACACATTTCAAGAGACCATTCAAGGGAAAGTCACATTTCTCAGATATGGAGAAAAGCTCCTATAAGCTCGAAAGCTTGTCTCTTTCACCAACAGAAGTTGGTCCACTAAAAGACATTACCTCACACACGTTGTGTCTCTAATATCCCAGGATCAACACAGCTAAAACAACCCCGCATATACTTCTTAGGGCACAGCTCCTTGCAACCATCCACCACTCTTCATAACAAAGTGAGAATCTGAAATGCCTCCAGCCTGAAGTAGTTAACCACTCTTAAACATCAAAACCCTGTGCAGTTCCCAGAATTTTCCACTTCATTAACAATACAGAAAGAGAGAGTGTGGAGATTATATTACTTCCCAAGCATCCCTTCCCTCAGAACCTTACTTGCCATGTTTTAAATTGTTGAAACTTTATTATTTTAATTTTAAAAACACACCTTTGGAATTCTTGTGAATAATAAGAATCAATGAACAGACTAATTTCTGTCTTAATGTTTGGAAGGTGATGTTTCTTTATGATATCACTGGAATCTAAAACCAATTGTTTTGAGTTAATTTTGATTTATTAAGTGATTTTTACTGATTGTATGCCATTGTTCATCCCTGGCACTGACAGATCTTTTCCGTGTGAACTAATTTTGTCAGAGGGTACACAGAACAACTCCATTTGCCTGTTTTCTTTGAATAGTCTGTATTTGCTGTAATAACAGTGGAGATTTTGCAGCATTAAGCGGCACAGGTACTGAAGTATTGAGTGTATGGATTATAACTGATAGAATTCCCAATATGTGATTCCTCATTTGGATGGACATATTTGTACTTAAGGAACACGTGAATAAATGAAGTAGTAAATAGTTATATGCCCTTTATAGAGACCTTTTTTAAAAAAAAAAGGCTAATTGAATATTGACAACACTAAAAATGGAAGGCATCTATTTATTCACAGAACACACTTAGCAGGGGGAGCCATAGTAAATCCACAATGGCCACCAACAGGTCTTGGCCTTCACTGAATGAATCATCTCTATAGGTGACAGGGTTCTTCTCTTTCCATACCCATTCAGTCTTTGTCCTCTGTGTTGAGTCTTCCAGCAAGTGTGCTAATGGGATTATGGCTTTTGTGATGTGAAACACCTACTTACCTGGGGTTGGAGAGAGACCACTAGTGCATTTCACATACACTGCCAAACAACCATCAGATGAACGTGACTTTAGTTACTATTACCCTTAGCTGGATTTGAACAAGTGACTGAGAGTTGAAAGGTTCTAGGTCCCATCATCTATCCCTTTATTTACGAGAACAGTCCAAAGGACTGCACAGGAGGCTATTAGACAGCGGATAATCAATGACTCCACTGCAGTTACACCAGGGACCAGATGGTTTCACAGTGGAGCCTCCAAGTATTAGATCGCCACAGCAGTATACGAAAACCAAATAAAAGTAAAAGAGAGGACAGCAAAGGGCTTTCTAAGCTGTGGTATTTATGGGGGGAAACAGAGAATTCTGGGTCACAAGGAGGAACGTATAAGAAGAGAGGGGCAATAGCTGAGTATCCATGAGGTTCTCGCCCTGCAAAACTTTCATTAAAAACATACATTTAGAGGCTCGTTCCTGAAAAGAAAAGTGTGTTCATGCACAGCACAGATTTAGAGGGGCCCAAAATTAATGAGAGGACAGATCTACTAAACCAAAGTTGTGACCTTGGCCTGGGAACATGAGAAGAAGATCTACTAACCTCTGCGTAATCCCCATAGTGCCTTTTTATTCTACAGGTAATGCATTGTAATTAATTGAACTCAGGGCAGGAAGACAGGAAATCCTGAGCTCTAATCCTGGTTCTGGATTATTGCTACTCATGCTAGACTTGTAAAATTAGATTTTGGACCAGTGTTTCTGCGTCTGGGAAACTCATTTTCTTTCTGCGATATGGTGTGTACAATAAGAGTACAATTGAACAAGATCTCTAGCATTTTAGAATAACGTTTGCTTTATTATTATGGGTCCTAATATTCATCTGATAGCCATCTAGCACATCTTAGATCCCCAGCCAGCCATTGTGAAGTGTTTTTATTTTGTTGCCCATGAAATATATTTTTGAATTAGCTAATTCATAGTAGGCACTCTCCTTTCAAAGATTAGGAATTTGAGTACTCAGAGTTTCCCCAGAGGGAGATGTTATTGCTGTAGAGTTATTATTGCATTGTGGATGCAATTGTTATACTTCTGTCATTCTTTTTTAATGAAACAGTAAAGTGTAAAGGATGTTCCCTTTCGGGATGGAGGACTAAAACCTGATCCTAATGACAGAAATCAAAGGGAGTTTTGTTGTTAATTTCAGTGGGAAGAGGATCAGGGCCTTAGTGCCTGTCTTTTGTGCTAGGCTACGGCTTCATCTTTTGAAAGCCCTGAGAAATGCAATAATTCTCCAAGAAAATACTGAGTGCCTGGCTGTGATATTCATCGTGTAAAAAGAACGTTCATTTTTTAAAAGGGATTTTATTGGGTTGGTGATGTGATATACCTGTGATTTTATTGAAGATTATGGGTCTGAGTATATCATTGTTCAAACAGTCATACAACTCCATTTGTATCCAGTTATAAATCTATCCGTTCATTCCGTTTTTTGGACTAGATTCAGTGTGTATGGATGTTCTAGCAAAGATTACATCTGTCAGGACATCAGACAGTGTCGAGCTTGGGGTTTGTGGGGGGTTTTTTTAGTTTTTTAAATACATAAACCCCATGTATTACAGGCAAAATCTCAAGAAAGTTGTCTTATTTTTTTAGGGATAGCAAATTAAGAGAATCTACATTTTGACTATGAATGGTGATTTTTTTTTCTAGAAGACATAATTTGATGCATTCTGAACAGCCCATACTTTTCTGAAAAATCTTAAAGACCTTTTCTTGAATAACCTGTAACTTCTCCTAAGAGTAAAACAAAATCATAATAAAACAATTCCTTACTGAGCTGGAACAGAAGATAAACATAGAAGTGTACGGCTGGAATGGACCTCAATACATCATCTACTCCAGTCCCCTGCACTCAAGGCAGGACTAAGTAATAACCAGACCATTCCAGACAGGTGTTTGTCTAACCCATTCTTTAAAATCTCCAATATTAATAAACTTTTGGAGATGTCTCAAGTAGAAGCTGACTTGCTTGGCCTCAAGGAGGTCTAGAAAAGGAAGTAATCAAAGCAACCCAGGTTTGGGGCTTTACTCAGAAGGCCAGTTTTACGATATTTTTGACTATCCACAGATGTTTGAGCAAGGCAATAAAGCAAAAAACTGTTGACTGGATTTGCTAAAAATCTTTCCAACAGTGTAAACTAGGGCTGGTTAAAAATTTCCCATTAAAACTGTTTTTCAACAGAAAATTAGGTTTTTGAGTAAACACAATTTTTCACAGAAAATTTCAGTTTTTCATTCAAAAAACCCAGGAATATTTCACATAAAAATCAAAATATTTCAATTTGGATATGCTGCTGCAATGCCTTATGGGAGTTGTAGTTTGGTTGCCTCTCATCCCCATTTTGCTCCATGGGCTGGTCTTCCCAGCCAAACTACATCTACCATGATGCACCAGGACCTGGGACTCCCATGTACCTATCCAAGAGGGAAGACTGGCAATCATGGGAACTGTAGTCTGACCAGGAGCCCAGCCAATAGAGAAGAATGGGAGCATGAGGCAACCAAACAACAGATTCCACAAGGTACCACTGCGGCATTTTTAATCATTTTTCAAATGTTTCAATATTCAAATTTTCTCCAAAAATCAAAATTTTCCACAGGGAAAAATCCATTATCCAACCAATCCCATTCTAAATTCATCTTCATTGGAGCTGAATATGGTCTTGCATCCGCTCTGGCTTGCTCTAGCCGTTGCCTCACTCATGCTCTTGTATTTGCCTGCACAAATGCAAAAATCTAACTGGAGCTGAATGTTTAAAATCAGCAGGAAGGCAAAAGATAGTCGTTATTTGAAAGCTGAAATTCAGCAAATGCTCCTTACGGGTTTCCCTGGGAAATTAAAAATCAGTAAAGAGAGAGAGGGAGAAGCATTGTCAGGAAAGGTACCAAGAGACCTGCAACAAAGAGAACTGGCAGGAAGAACAACTTGAAGGAAGAGAGTGTGTGTCAGGCACATTTTCAGTTTTAACAATATCTTAATGAAGTTTTCTGTCAGGAATTGTACAAGTGTAGAGGTCTTATGTTTAATATTGTGCTTCTTTGGATAGGGATTCCTTGCTTGAGAAGCCTTCAGTTTAGCATGTAGGCAATTGAGAACTTAATTAATTGACAAGACAGTGTTTTCCCCCATCTCATAAATCCTAATTGGAGAAGACTGACTAGAGAAGGCTGATTCTCAATAGGAAAATAAGCCCCTCAAGTTTGGAATCCTACTTCTAGCCATGCTGCAGAAGAAAGTGAAAACTGATGCTGCAGAAGAAAGTGAAACTCCTGAGCCTCATAAATGCACTTATCCAGTTGTGCACTGCTGGGCCAGGAGGTGTGAAGGCAGTTCTTCCCTGACCTCTGCTAACAGTTAACATATGCGTGGAAACATGAGATTTGATTATTGGTCTCTTCCCTAGTTCTCTTCTAATCACCTATACTTAGTATTGGATTGCAGAAAACTTTTGAAAGGCCATGAACAGCATTTGTTTATTATCTAGCTATCATTTTGGGGAAAGGTATGTCACAGTTTCAGGGTAACTGCACCTTGGACCCCCTCCATGATCTGCTCAAGGAATGCCCTCTCAGGCCTCCAGCCAGCACCTCTTTCTGGGCAGGAACCTGTGTCCCTTTTCTCCCCAGATCGGGTTTTAGGCTGAAGTTATCTCAGGCAGGTCTGACTAATGGCTAGCCCCCGCACTTTGCTTTTTTTCCAAGGGCTGTGACCAGGGAATGCCAATGGTTATAAGTGACCACATAGCTCTTTCAAAGCAGAGGACATTTATTTAAGGAAAAAATCATACAGAGAAAACATATTAAATAGCCAAAGGATCACATACTGAATGTACCAGTGGTCGTCTGTTGACCAAATGGAGGAGTCTGACAGGGCAAAGTTCTTCCAACCTTTCAAGCAGGGTTGGATCCTTGCTTGGACCAAAGGTCAGGTCCATTTGCTGGATCTAAAGGCAGGCCCCCCTGTCAGTATAAACCCAGTCTTTTATACCAAAACTCTTGCTTTGTCTCCCAGCCTCCTGAAAATTTCCCCTCTCCTCAGGAGGTCATGCCTCAAAAGGCTGGGTAATCTAAACTACAGAAGAGGTTGCATAGTGCTCATGACTCCATTTACATTTTTCAGATGGTCCTGTCAGAAGATAAAGCCAAGGGGCCAGGCCTTCAGCTGGTATAAATCGGTGTAGCTCTCTTGCTTCAGTGAAGCTACATTGATTTATGCCAGTTAAGGATTTGCCCTCGAGAGTACATCTTTCGTTATGACTGAAATGCTCGAGTGCCTAAATCAGTTTTTACTCATTCCTCACTCAACCAAAAACTGAAGTCACAGGATTTGGCCCTGTGCTCGGAAATGGCCAGCTTTCACTTACTCTGATGTCTGAAAAATATGAGATTTTTAGCTGATCCTTTTTAATCCCATTTTGTTTTTTCACTGCGAGCAAAAGGCCCTTGACAGTAACATCCTCCTCATAAAGTCACAGGGATTGCTCTTTTTTCTTACCATGTGCTGTTTGTCCCTGTGGAAAACTCAGATGCTCAGTGGCTGGAATTTGGCCTCAGCATTCCTCTGATGCATCTTCCTGAGAACTCTCACAATGTGATGCACAAGAAGCATTATGTAACTCAGTCACTAGAGCTACGTATTGCCGAGCTAAACTGTGTGACTTTATTCTTTGATTCCCACACACTGCTAGTAACAAACTGCTTTTAATGGCCTCCTTACACTAAGGTGAACTATCTAAACATCCCATTAGCAACGGTTACTGTATCTTAAGGATAATGATAATAAATAATAGTGTTTGAATAGCACTTTCCATTTTCAGAGTGATTTACAAACACTCATTCATTCTGAATTAAGGATGAGTTTCTGTCGTTTTCAGCACTTTTCCAATGAAGTAATTGTCCAGTCAACCATGGCAAAGAGACCAAGCTAATGGTCCTAATTCTCTACTGCATTAAGGTCACTTTTTGCTGCTGCAGTGGTGTAAATGAATCATAAAACCAGCATATTTGGCCGTGGGATTATACCCCCTGCATATGGGAATCTTCACAGAGCTGAGTAGTGGTACCTCTGGCATATTCCCCTCTAAGCATCTGGCATAGGGTGTATGCCTAGAAGAAGTCCCAGCACTGCTGTGAATCCCAGCTGCTGTAACAACTCCTTGAGGCCACAGGGAATGAGCACAATGAAGAGCAGTCCCCAGGCTGCTGTAATTTATGCCTGGGTACCAGATTGGCACACAGTAGCTCCGGGATCAATGGAGTGCAAAGATGATTTGAAGATACTGCTGCACGCCCCTCCTGTGATGTGCTGTGCAGTCTTTGGCTGCAGCTGCGGATGGGGGGCCAGTTTGTTCTGAGAAGCCTGAAATCATTTCCTAAACTTTGTCAGACAGTAGCCCTGAGCCTACATCGTATCAGGCGGCCTCAGCTTCCATTTATTTAAATGAGAGTCATCAATTTCCCTGATGTAAATGACTGCATTGTGTGTGGAGGGTACTCAGCACAGGATCAGGCCCCAAGTTCATGTTTTGGATGGTGATTAATGTTCTGTTACTGCTCCCATTGGAAGCAGTGACAAGACTCCCATTGACTTCAGTGGGTGTCAGAGCAGGCTCAACAAATGTTAATTTCTGAGGTCATCTTGCTGGTTTCCTTTGTTTTTCTAACACCCCTTTCCGCTGCGCTCTCTTGCTTTCCAGTCGGAGTTTTCTGATTGCTTCTGTTTGCAGTCCCCATTTTGTAATTAGATCTTATTTGTTGTGACTGTATTACATACAGGTTGACTGCCAAGTGATTTCAATTCATGTTCATTTGTAATTAGTACGTTTAATAAAGCTGTCCAAGGAGGGAGTGAGAATGGAGGAGGAGGAGAAGAGCTGCTATTGTTCTGCAGTCTGCGAAGCCTAACCATGCCTCCTTGTTTCTGTGGACTGGCTTTGTGTTCAAACTCTGATTGGACGAGCTGGGTACAGTTGGGAGGCTCACACACAGCAGACTGGAGGGCAGGGAGGGAGGGAGCTAGAACTAAACTTGTCATATTTGTGGAAGTCAGGAAACAGTCATGAAAGGAAGGAAATTAAGTGAAGAAATCTGCACAGCCTACCTTTTAGCAGGCTTGCCCAGGGTGGGAGTGGGAAGGTCACATGTCTAACATGACACAACACATTTTGGTTTTTGTGGGTTGGAAATAGAAGAGCAAAGAATACGCCATAATATCACGCAGTGTGTGGACATACTGTGTAGATAATGGAGCAATGTCATTGTCCCATTCTCTGCCTTTTGCGCCGCAAAGTCGCTCTTATACACATTGAACTAAGGAGGATGTGATATGGTCCAAAAACTGATCCTGGATTTTTTTCGCAGACGACTGAGCCAGAGGCCCACTGCTGAGGAACTGGAGCAGAGGAACATTCTGAAACGTAAGCATTTGTACCATTCGGAATTGAACTTGGTAGCTGCTCAATATCTTTTATAAAGCACCAAATCAAGTCTGTAGCTATATCACAAATAAGTAATAATATATATAAGAGCTATGGTTGGGTGGGAATGACTGTAAAAAAGACATTCAGTAAGATAACCAATATAAGCAGTCTGAGAAGAAAATTCAAACTGAGGGTCATCTTCCAAAGTTCTCACACAGGCAAACCTCCCATTGAAATCCAGTAAAGACTTCAGGATTTAGCCCACAGTTTCTGAATTCTAATCTGTATTGATCCTTTAAACAAACAAACCTATGGGGAGTTGCAACATCCCTAAAGTAATTAATGATATTTTAAAGCCACAAAAAACACCCAGACAGCCTGATCCTGTTCCAGTTTACCACTGATTTCAAGGAGAGGAAGATTGAATCTGAAACAAGTTTTTCTGATGAACGAATCAGATATTGAAAAAGTATGGCAGTTATTTTTTATCAAAGCAAAATGGTTTTAAATATAAAAAGATAAAACTGTTTGTTTGAAGGTAACTAGCAAGAAAGCAGAGAACAGCAGGAATACAATTTTCACTGACACTCTTGTTTGGGTGATGTATCCTGCATCCTTTCTGGAGCATGGAACTAGAGTATTTTTAAAAAGCTACAAGAAAAAAATATTGTAAAATAATGCATTTAAATTCCTTAGTGTGTCTTTAGATAGGATGCCATTGCTAAACATTGTATATTCATTGTTGTTTTTTAATTTCTACATTGAACAGAATCCTAGAGGCATGTAATGAGTGATTAGCTCTCTAGAAATTAGTAAAATTAATTGATTAAATACCATGAAATCAAATTTCTAACATATTTTAGTGGTGTAGTTAGAGAATAAAATGTGCTGGCACTGCAGTGATTGGTTTTCTGTAAATATGGCACATGAATAGACAAATAGCTATAGATCTAGAGCAGGGGTGGGCAAACTTTTTTTGGCCGAGGGCCATATCTGGGTGGAGAAATTGTAGCAGGGCCAGGGCAGGGGGTTAGAGTGTGGGAGGGAGTGCGGGGTGTGGGAGGGGGTGCGGTGTGCAGGAACGGGCTTAGGGAAAGGGATTGGGGCAGAGGAGCGGTGCGGGGTGTAGGAGGGGGCTCAGGGAAATGGGTTGAGGTGCAGGAGGGGTGCGGAATGCAGGAGGGAGCTCAGGGAAGGGGTGCAGGAGGGGTGCAGACTGCGGGAGGAGTTCAGGGCAGGGGTTTGGGGTTCAGGAGGGGTGCAGGGTGTGGCAGGGGCTCAGGGCCAGGGGCTGGGGTGCAGGAAGGGTGCGGGTGCGGCAGGGGGCTCAGGGCAGGGGGTTGGGGTACAGGAGGGGTGTGGGGTGCGGCAGGGGGCTCAGGGCAAGGGGTTGGGGTGTAGGAGGGTATAAGGTGCAGGCAGGGAGTTGGGGGCGGGGTGTAGGAGGGGTTCAGGCTCCGGCCCGGCACTGCTTACCTAAAGTGGCTCCGGGGTGGCAGCAGCATGCACCAGGGCCAGGGCAGACTCCCTGCCTGCCTGCCCTAGCCCCAGGCCTGCGCAGCCCCTGGGGGATGAGAGGGACACAGGACTCTGCGCGCTGCCCTTCCCACGCCGAAGCTCCCATTGGCTGCAGTTCCCCGTTCCCGGCCAATGGGAGCTGCAGGGGGCGGTGCCTGGAGGCAAAGGCAATGCACGGAGCCCTCTGCCCCTGCGCCCCCCCAGGCCGCAGGGACGTGGTGCCGGCCGCTTCTGAGAGTGGCGTGGGCCCTGCGGCACCACGGGGGGCAATCCCGCCAGCCAGATCTAAAGCCCTGATGGGCCAGATCCGGCCCGCGGGCAGTAGTTTGCCCACCGCTGATCTAGAGAGAAGATTAGATTAGCTATCAGAACCAATTTAAGCCGATATGGGGTCATCATTCACTTATGAGTGTGTCATCTCCTACTATATTCTCTAAACTTCTATGTCATGTCAGGTGGAGGGAGTCAGTCTCCTGGGGAAAATGACTGGAAAAAGAGGCGATGTGTCCAGAACCTAGGGTAACCAGACAGCAAATGTGAAAAATCGGGACAGGGTGTGGGGGGTAATAGGAGCCTATATAAGAAAAAGACCCAAAAATCGGGACTGTCCCTATAAAATCGGGACATCTGGTCACCCTACCAGAACCAGATTCTCCAAAGAGCTCATATTATCACCCCAGAATTCCCAGTCAGCATGAACCATCTGATACCGCACATCACCTGGCACTGGAGCATGACCAGTAACCACCACACTGGTACTGGTGCGGGAGGAGTCGGGGGGTCAGGCTGCAGCTTTGGCAGCATTGTCTGAACCATAGACTTAATGGCCAACATTTAAAAACCTAGGTATCTAAAGGTAGGCTGTTACAGGTAAAATTTTCAAAAGTGCCCAAGTCATTTAGGAACCTAAATCTCACTGGGACTCATCCCCCTGAGTCATTTAGGGATTTTTTTAAAATGGGACTTAGGCTCCTAAGTGACTTAAGTGCATTTGAAACTATTACCCTAAATCTAGAACTACATTTCGGCACCTAAATAAAACATAGATCTGCCATAGAACTCCATACGTCTTGGTAAATGAAAAATTTCCTAAATACTTGGGGGGAAATTGTTACATAATAATTGTATTTATAAATCACCTCACACCTTTGCTGAAGCACCTGCGTGATGAACAAATTATTGAAATATTATGTAATGAAAACATCAAATATTAAAAATCCAAACTAAGGAGCATCAGATACCAGTATGGTCAGCATTACAAGACAGCATTGTTCACTTCCCCTTGAATAGTTCAGTGATGCAATTTAAATAAATATATAAGAACATAGATAGATGGACAGACGGATGATGTAAAACAAGAAAATTAAGTCCAAAGTTCTTATCCCAAACAAGTGAAACTATTTTTATTAGCCCAATTTACAATACAGTAAATGAACACGTGGTGTTTTTCAAAGTTAAGTAAGTTGGTTTTCCTCTGTGGTTAGAGCTGAAATTTCCTTGATGCACTTGTCACGGTTGACATCACTGTGTTCTTATATCAAATGCAATTGTGTCAGTTTCCGTTCCACGGGGGAAAACAAAAGGAGGCAAAATGTATTGACTCATCCAGTCTTTGCTCATGCAGAGATCACCTGTCCATTTCCTAGCCCCACTATGACGGAATGAATAAGAGTCTTGCTGATCGAATTCCGAAAGCACAGGTACTCATAGCACAAAACCCACGGCCACAGACGGCACTAGTAAACTTACGGTTGTCTCAGAAGAGAAGCTGAGGGCCTCCCATGAAATGTCACATGCCCTCAACTCCCATTGACTTAAATAAGAGTCACGGGCAGGAAGCAGCTTGGGTGAGGAACACAGCACCCTGTAGTTTTGTGTGCTGGATAAGCATGAAGGCTGAACTGATGCTCACCCATGCGGAGGGTCCTTCTATGGCATGGGTGAGGCACATTAGTTTGTGAGGAAACTTGCATGGTGACTGTTATCTGTGATGAATAGAGGACTTCAGCTTTTAAGGATGCCAGGTTGGCACCTTCAATGAGCATGAATTCCCTGTAAAAAGGCAATGAGATTGGATCTGATGGGTCTGACACGATTTCAGTCAAAATGTCACACTGGCACTGACATCAGACCTGAAAATTCAAGTTCTTCTCACATAAAGAGGCTAGAAAGAAAGAGAGAATCTCCTGACCACTTAAAACAAAACACACAAAACAACAGTTTTGTAAGCTCTGTAGATCTAAAAGGACTTCATCAATTTTAGCCATGTTTTAAAATAAAGAAATCACTTTCTGGCTTCAGACAAGGACAATTGCCAATGACCAGCTTTCACTTGGTAAAGGTTTCACCCTACCCAGTTGTCTCTACAGCTTGGTAACTGGGCTGAAGGAAACAAGGAGACAGGAAAAATAGTGCAGTTGTTAAGAAGCCTCATTTCTGCCCTTTCAGACACTTATTTGTAGTCTTCCAGCCAATTTATTCTATTCTGAGCCCTGTTAGAAGCTGTTTACCTCTCCCAGTTCACAGCCTGATCCTTCAAAGATTTACTCAATGGCACTGTTTCTGTTAGTAAACTGTTGACAAGATCAGCTCCTTAGATTTTGTGTGGAACAATAAATCAGTCTGACTGGAGACTGATTGGAGGGAGAAACTATGCAGGAAACTTAAAAAAAAAAAAAAAACGAAGAAAAAGAGCAACAATTGAGCAACACATGTATTCGAAATAGTATAGAAAAGGTGCTTGGGATCTGTCCCCTGCTGTCTGCTTATCCTTCTGCTATTGCATGAAACGCCTTCCTCCAGAAAATTTTATTTTAAAAGTATTACTGGAAATCTGCCATTTGAAATTAAAGAGCCCTATTATAATAGGAGACGATCATGCACAGCATGTATTGAATTGCTGCATTTTTAGTGGGAAATCCTGGTCCCACTGAAGTTGGTGGGAGTTTTGCAACTGACTTCACTGGGGCCAGGATTTCTCCTGTACTGGTTAGAGCCTCAGGCTGGGAATCAGGAGACCCGGTTTCTAATCCTAGCTCTGCCTCCAATTTGCTCTGTGATCATGGACAAGTCAAATAGTTCCTCTGCGCTGTACGGCTGGTCTATGCCCACTTTGAACACCAGTTTAACTGCATCGTTTTAAATAAACTCCAGGTGTGGACACTTTTAGATTAGTTTGAGTGCCTTAAATTGGCTTAATTTAATGCAGTTGGTAACTGAAAGTTTTAAGAATACCCACAGTAGGGATTTGCCCGGATTGAGCTACATTGGTTCCAGCACCAGTTCAGTTAAATCAGTGCTCCAACTGTGTGTAGAACAGCCCTTAGTTTCCCTTTCTCTAAAACAGGGGTAATATTTACCCACAATTGTAAAATACTTTGAGATTCTTGGATGAAAGGCACTGTATACAATAGACTGTATGTGTAAAGTAATAGTATATTATTATTATTTCTTGACTCATTGAAGGTGCTCAGCCTTAAGAGTCCACTCCAGCAGCTCAGTAATGAACATTTTGTTGTGGCTTATTGCTTAGTTACCTAAGCTATCTGTGTATTATGATTGTGCCTAGACAATGGGGTAAGCTTTTCAAAAAGAGTGTAAATAAGGATATGGTCTCACTGCAGAATTAACTTGGGTTAACTCCTCAGTGAAGACAAGCGCTAACTGACTTAGGAGCCTACATCCCATTGTTTAAATTCCTACATCTCACTGACTTTCAGTGAGATTTAGACTTGTAAGTGCTTAAGTCACTTTTGAAAATGTGATTTTTAAGAGCTTTGGAAAGTTTTGCCCTGAGCCTATTTTTTAAGTTTAAGGATCAATGAGGCTTGTGAAAGTTTAATAGAGCTGGCAGTGCTAGATATTACTTTCCTGAGCCTTTGTGACACAGGCTTGTCTTGGTAAGAAACTGCCATGTGGCCTATTTGGTTTTAGTTTGTGAAGCGTGTTGTCCCCAGTGTTGGCTGTTGTGCTCCTGTGCTGTGCTATGCAAGGCCCGTATCGGAAGGCCCTTCTCACCACTCTGTTAGACAATAGCTCAGATAATGGCAGGCTATTCTGTGTGCTGTGCCTGGGACTTTGCCCAGTACCCCTATTGTGAGTTTCATTTCCAGACCCTCCACTGAGTAACTGTGGGCAAATTATTCTGTGGCCAGGGAAAAAATACTTCTGCTTCCTCCCGAACTCCTGCCCTTTCAGCCTGTTCTTCTCAGAGGCTAGCTGTATTATCACTGTCCACCGCTAGGCCACCAGAATGCAGACAGTGGTTTCTGAAGCACTGGCTGTCTGCCTGGTAATGCTAGAAAGTGAAACACACAAAGAAGTAAAATTCATAGTGATACTGAGGCAGAAGATGTGGATATTTCATGAGGCACAGAAGGAAGTGCAGTAGCAAGTAGGTAGGGAAGTTTGCTGTTCCCAGAAGCACTTTCTCTGCATCTGTCAAGCCCTGAAACATAAGTAGGGCCCTACCAAATTCACGGTAATGAAATACACGCCATAGACTGTGAAATCTGGTTTTCCCCCATGAAATCTGGTCTTTTGTGTGCTTTTACCCTAGATTATACAGATTTCATGGGGGAGACCAGTGTTTCTCAAGTTGGGGGTGCTGACCCAAAAAGGAGTGGCAGGGGGGTCACAAGGTTATTTTAAGGGGGTCACAGTATTGCCAGCCTTACTTCTGCACTGCCTGCAGAGCTAAGCGGTCGGAGAGCGGTGGCTGCTGGCCAGGCGCCCAGCCAGCAGCAGTGCAAAAGTAAGGGTGGCAATACCATACCATGCCATCCTTACTTCTGTGCTGCTGTCTTCAGAGCTGGGCAGCCAGAGTGGTGGCTGCTGACCAAGGGCCCAGCTCTGAAGGCCGCAGCGCAGAGGGTGGCAATACCATACCATGCCATCCTTACTTCCACGCTGCTGGTGGTGGTGACTCTGCCTTCAGAGCTGGGATTGCAGCCGGCAGCTGCCGCTCTCCAGCTGCCCAGCTCTGACGGCAGTGCCACCACCAGCAGCAGCATAAAAAGGTAGCAATACCGCAACCCCTGCTACAATAACCTTGTGACATACACACACACAACTCCTTTTTGGGTCAGGATCCCTACAATTATAAAACCGTGACATTTCAGATTTAAAAAGCTGAAATCATGAAATTTACGATTTTTAAAATCCTCTGACTGTGAAATTGACCAAAATGGGCCCTGAATTTGGAGGGCCCTAACCATAAGTATACTGACTTAGAGGCTTATTTGTTGCATACTGTGCATTTTGATCATGCCAACAGTCTAGAATCATGTAAATCTTTTTCTAGCTCGGAATGAGCAAGAGGAGCAGGAGGAAAAACGGGAGATAAAGAGAAGATTAACACGCAAGGTGAGAGGCAACTTTTATACTGTTGTAGTCCAGCTGGAACTTGCTACTGACTGCATAATTCTTTGCCTTTTTCTTTTCCAGAGCACCCTTTTTAAAAAGAGAACTTGAAATATTATTGAACGAAATCTTAAACAACTGTCTATGCATTTTAAGGGTGAAAACCCAGGGGAAAGAGAGAAGCATCTCTGGGGACTTCCAGGGCAATTATTAGAAATAATGGAATGAAAATAAGCAAAGGAGAATTTAGGCTCAAGAGCAGGAAAGCATTTCTTAGGCGTAACAAGGAAGAGTAAAGGCTTAGCATTGGTCTAATGCTATTTCCATTGAAGTCAGTGGCTCCCAATGATTTCTATAGGAGCAGCGTTAAGGCAATGCTGAGTGCTTTTGAAAATCCTACTCAAGACGCATTATACCGGGGAATGGACTTTTAATGGAAGAGAACTATTGCCTGAGACATTTAAAACTAGATAGGAACAAAGCAGTAGAGATAGTGTGTAATGCAGGAAAGGGAACAATCCTGTCTTGGCAAAAGAGGATGGACTAGATGACCTAATAGGTCTTTTCCATCTATGATTCTTCTACTCTTAAGGGCAAACAGTAGTAATTTTATATATACTTGGTGAGCTGGTGTGAATCCTCATCAGAGCAGTGGTGGGCAACCTGCAGCCCTCCCCCACTTCCCACAGCTCCCATTGGCCACTGGGAGCTGCGGGCGGCCGTGCCTGCGGACGGTCAATGCAAACAAACTGTGTCGCAGCTCGCCAGCAGATTACCCTGACGTGCCGCTGGTTGCCCACCACTGTCATGGAGCCATTGATTTCAGCGGCACTATACTCATTTATATTCGTTCAGGACCTTGCCTGTTCTTTTTAAATAAAGTTTGTTTTGCAGTTTGTATAATATTTCCCATATGAGGAGAGAGATGGAAGAAGCACCACTGTGAACTCATACTGTTAAATAGTTCTCTTGTCCAAACAATTTTATAAACACCAAGAAGTTGAATAGACAGTAGTAAAATATATAAATAATAAAACTGAGAAAGGGCTATAAACAGGATATTTGTTGCAATGTGAAAAAAAAAGTTTTAATTCCAGGCTAATTTTTGGGTCAGTTTGTCTTCTGTCCAACCTGGCTTCTTTCACCCTTAGAAATAATGGCCCAGAGTCTCAGTCTGTGTAAATCAACATAGCTCTATCTTTTCAATGGAGGTATGCCAATTTACAGATGAGGATTTGGCCCACTGAGCTATAATGTTTAAAAAAAAAAATCCTGACAACAAGGCTAAGTACACTTTCACTGCCATCCTGCTATACCGATGTTTGAGGAAAAGAATCAATTCACATTGCACCTACTTCAAGGCAAAGCTTGTGTTAATCTCTGCACAGAAATTGCAAATATCATTTTGCAAGTCTTTCATTCTTGTTGTATTTAGACTGGCAAACATGTACAGGAATCCAGTCCAAATGGTAGTGCTATTTGCTAAACAGACCTGCAAGATAGAAATATTACATACACACACAAATAATTGCCAAAGAATCTGGCTTTCATACACCAACTTGCCCTGTCACTGTACAGTTCCCCGCTACACATCCGCCCTTCAGGAAATGCAGAAGGCAAGAGCAGCTACTTGCACTGAAGAGGTCACCGCTACAAGGACTAAAGTGTTCTGTCTACTGCATTGTTCTCAAACCTTTTTATGCCCAAGATCATTTTTTGAATTTAAGGACAACCCAGAATCTACACTGCCCCTTCCCCGAGTCCCTGCCCCTTCCCCAAAGTCCCGCCCCATTCACTCCACCCCCCCCCACCCTCAATCACTTTCACCAGGCTGGGGTAGGGGTTTGGGAGGGGGTGAGGGCTCTGGGCTGGAGCTGAGGGGTTCGCAGTGTGGGAGGGGGCTCTGGGCTGAGCCTGGGGTAGGGGGTTGGGGTGCAGGAGGGGGTATGGGGTGCTGGCTCTGGGAGGGGGCTCAGGGCTGGGGCTTGGGATGCAGCCTCCCACCAGACAGCACTTACCTCTGGCAGCTCCTGGTCAGCGGTGCAGCATGGCTGCTACTAAGGCAGTCTCCCTGCCTACCCCGGCCCCACGCTACTCCCGGAAGGGGCCAATGTGCCCCTGAGGATCCTGGGCAGGGACGGGTGGCATGTGGCTCCGCACGCTGCCCCTCTCTGCAAGCACCACCCCCGCAGCTTCCATTGGCCACAGCTTCCCGTTCCCGGCCAATGGGAACTGCGGCGGCAGTGCTTGCAAGCAGGAGCAGCATGTGGAGGGAGACCCCCTTCGCCCCCTGCCCCCAGGGATGTGCTGGCTGCTTCCGGGAGCGCCATGGGGCAGGACAGGCAGGGAGCCTGTCTTAGTGGCAGCCCCGCTGTGCAACCAGAGATCGTGATCGATTGGGAGATCCTCGAGGATCGACCGTCGATCGCGATCAACCAGTTGGTGACCACTGGTCTACTGTATAACTGCAACTGTACCTGTGAGCCTGAAGATTTCAGTTACTTGACAGGCAGTTCCTGTTCACACTTGCAAACAATAGCAACAGTTGAGCCTGGTACTGCACACCCTCCGTTCCTATTAAACTAGGTTCTTTGATGCTCATATCTAGACACATTTCTTTTGGCCCTTTTTGGACTTTTGCTAAATAAGGATCTGATCTCATGAGCTCTACACATACTATAATCACACTGAATTTCAGTGGGAGCTTTGTGCATGGAAAGCTCCTGGGATCAAGCCCTAAGTGGATACATGGCTTAGGTTGTTTATCTGTTTTCAATTTGTAAACTAATTGTTCTAGTGACAGCTTCTAATTGTCTGTAATTATACAGAAAGAATGATGGTACTTCACTAATATTGGATTTTCCTGTGATCTACAAATGTACTGTGTCCCTGTAGAGAACAAATGCTCAGAAATCACTAGAGAGAAGGAATGAATAAAGTTTGAAAGTTTACAAATAACAATTAGGAATGCCAAGTACCTGGTGAATTTCAGAAAGATTCCAATTATTCCCCAAGCTCTCACTTTCATGAATATGGCCCAGATATGTCTCTGCATCTTGAGTACCATGGCAGGTTCTCTCTGCCCAGCTGTACTGGAGTCTAATTAGCAAGGAATGTTAAACCTGAGATCGTGGACACAGCTAACTGGTCTTTCCAAATGTTTACTCCACTATACCTGCCTGTTTCCAGGTGGTATTTAATGCACACGCACGCACACACAGCAAATTCGAAGTGAAGAAATATATGCAGAGCTTTATTCAAGTAGCATTGTATGTCTAACAACAACAGGGAAAGACGCTTCTGTAGTTTCCATTCTAAAGTCTCTTAACTGTAAGAACATTAAACAACACAAATTGTTACCCATCTGGTTTTGTGAGACCATCCTGTCTTCAGTGGAACAGTTCCTCTTCGGTGTCCAGGGGCACCTCCAGAAATTCTTCACGTGAACCACGCTCACCCTGCAATGGCTGGGCACCTATCCCACGGGGCTGAGCCCGGTTCCTGGCTCTGGGCATTGCAAATTGGCATACAGGGTCACAATCACCCTCAGGTTTGCCCAGCAGCCACTCCATCCAGGAGCCACTGAGCCAAACCTGCATGGTGTTGTGACCTCACATGCCAGCTTGCAACACCATTTGATTTGGGGGCCCCCCTCTTAAATGGGAGGCCGAAGACAAACTGCCCCTTCCCCCCCCATACCTCTCGGCAAACCTGCTGCCCAACTGGTACTCCTGCCAGTGCTATGCACCGTGCATAATATGTGTGTGGCTGCGAGCACCACTGACAGTGTCCTTGAAAATTTTCTAGGGCTGGCCTTTTGAAACAGCATGATGATGATATATTGAAATATGACGCACTATAAGGACATGAGATTTCACCCCATGGGCAAACTGTTAAAGGTTACGTTTTTAATACAGACATCCAAATGGAGACCTCTTCTCAGCCCAGAAAGGATTGGAAAGGAGCCGTTGATGATTTCACAAGCTTCATTACACAGAAATCCTCAGTGCTATTCAAAGAGCAACTTAGATTTACTGTAAATCTAAAACCTGAAATAAATCTCTCACAGACCTAGATCCAGATCAGGGACAGAGTAACGCATTCCTGAGGAGTGTGTGGAAGTCCTTAAGAATGGATCAATGGTCTGAGGGCACTGTAGATGGATCAAAAACTTCAGAGTAAGCGAAGCACTGGAGAGACAGGGAGAGAGAGTGTGTCAGCAGGAAGCATCAAGGAGTTTCAGGATGGTGAGGGAAGAGAGCAGAGGCTGCAGATGAACATCACAGGGGTTGTTGGGGAGTCTGTACAGATTGTTTGCGCCTCCTTCTTTCCTATGGCAACTTAAAATGCAACAGTTGTTTCCTGTATGGCTCAAATGCTGATAGCCTAACCCACAGAAAGTTCAGTTTGGTTTTGTAAACTGGTTTTTTGCCTGTGTTGTCCTGGCAGACTAATTCCAGCTTGTGGATTTCTCTATATACATACATCTCCATCTAGTTATTTACATAGCGCTCATCACTGTGCGGGCTTTCTTGGCCCTGGAGAGTGTGAATACATTGCCCAGCTGTCATGCCTCAGCCTTCCCTGCAGCGTCTTACTGAAAACAGGGCCAAAACTACATGTTCTTCGTCAGGTGGCCTCTGCACATTCCCACTCTTGGAATTAACTGACAGTGCATCTTGAATGAGCAGAATCTTCTGTTAACCTTGCAGCTCCAAATGTCAGGGTCTGGCACACAAACTGCCTTCGTTCCTTCCAACCATGGTAGCAGATGGACCAGGAGCCTTGCCAGGTCTTTGGATTATTCCCTGTGCAGCAGCCTTCAATTAGATTTTAATTCGTTTTACATTATTCTTTTCTTTTCTTGTTTTTTTTAACTAAGGATCTGATGTGTCAGACTTAACGACAGCAAAGAAACCAGGGTCCAAGAGGGGTGCCCCTTGCCCTGCCGTTTTTCTAAACCCTCTCTTTTGTAAATTTAGAAATGGCATGCCTGGTTTCAGAGTTCTGGGATCACTTTCTAGGAGTAAGATTAGCCTGCCAGCTCGAGATGGTTTATTAGTGTCTGCAGTAAATACCTGGCTAATCCATCATCTGGACAGACAATTTTTAAAAAATCAGATAAGCTATACCAGTTGCATCCTGCAGGTTCCCATCCTGCCAGATACATCCAGGTTGGTGGCGGTGGCTGCTGTTCAAAGAGCAAGAAGAAGTAAAGTCCGCAATTTGGTAACGCCATATGACAGTCTCTTTTTTAAGCAAGCCAGCTCATCGCACCAGCCAGAGAGCATAATGCTGCTTGACAAACTCCCCAGATGCGCAGAGACCACTTGAAGAAGAACGAAGTTTACTCATCTGTAACAGGAGTTCTTCAAGATGGACTCTGCACAGTCGCACTCCCCTGCCCACTTCCCCGTCTTCCCCAGAATCCTAATTTTAGTTTTGTACCTGAGGGGGGTAATGAAAAGAACTGAGGTGATTCGCACACCGTGCACCCACGGTATGGCCCTGCCCCCCAACCATTCAGAGCCACGAGGAAGGGGGCACTCCAACAGACACTGCTACTAGAAGCTACCCCAGTATGACCAGTGCCACTGGTATATCCAAAGTGTGTGACCCTGCAGAGTCCATCTTGAAGAGTTCTGATTACAGGTGAGTAACCTTCCTTTAGAGGTTCTGAGCCATCGGGAAACGCTGCAAGGAATTTATCGTCTGTTAGCGGTGCATGCATTTTCATGGAAACTGGGGTGGATAGTGTGAGAGTAAACACCCCATTAGAACTTCCATAGAACCCTAAGGAGATAATGATTAAGTGATGGGCTACAGCAACATCTTAGGGCTTGTCGCCTGTGGGGAAAAGCCCATAATAGCTAGTACAGAAGAGCTATTCTGCACTAGCTTCCCCTGTGAACACTCTTACTCCGCACTAACAATTCCTTGGTTGATATTGGTTTATCCACCTTGGAAGTGGATTAAGCTAAACCCCACAAAGGCACTCTTAGTGCAGAGTAAGAGTGTACACATGGGGAGCTAGTGCAGAATAGCTATTGCACTTTAAATTCACATCCTTGCTATTTCGCACTGACTTCCCCATGAATTCCTTGTAGAGCCAAGCCCTCAGCTGCTGTTACACTAGAAATACAGAGCAAGTTCAGCATTTAGTTGCATACCCAGTAACATCCCCAGGACAGATTGCTGAACACTATGTTATTCTCTGCTGTACAGGGGATCGGTGGTTTGGTTTGCCAACCTGAGGAGACAGCACTTTATTTTGTTTTAGCTTGCAAACGGGGTTGTTACCAAAGGTTGCAATTAGCTGCTGTTTTATCTCCAGTGTCCCTGACAACACTGAAAGAAATCCCCTTCTTCCCCTGCCCCCTCCCCCCTTCCATACAGAGGGCTGGTTCTGATCTCATTTACACTGATGGAACTCTATTGACTTCAGGGGCGTTCCTCCTGATTTCCCTAATGTGAGATCAATATCCAGCCCAAGAGATTACATTCCCCAACTCCCCAGTATTCACACACAGGCCCCCCCTGTATACACCCAGAAGGAGGAAAAGATACATGCATATCTCATTGCCATCACAGATGGGAGCAACGAGAATTCCCTCTGCTTAAAAAATGCTCATTCCAGATATTGACAGTGAAACCTGTGCTAGTGAACACCAGCTTTTTTAGGAAACTTCCCGTCCTAAAACACTGCCCCAAAGCATCCCTAAGCCCACGGGGAGAGAGCTTAGCTTCATTAAAGTCTGTAGCAAAACATTCATTGACTTGATGAAGCCAGGGCTTCATCCACTGGGTACAATTCTTCTCCATCTTTATGAGTAGACCACCTTCATTAAGCAACCAGTTGTGTCAGACTCTTGACTGAATGCTTGAAGCAAGTTTCCCTTTTTTTATAATGGTGATGTATCCCACCTGACCATTATGAGGAGGCAGTCATCCGTTTTACTAGTTGTCCACTAAGTAGGTACTTTTGACCCAAGATACTGCAGCTCAGGAGATAGAAACTAAATTCCCAGCAAAGGTCTCAAAGCAAATAACCTGAATGTCCTTGCCAAGAACAAACGCTGAAGTGGTATGTGCTGTTTTTCTGCTTAAGGACCCAGCCCTGCAACGTACTGAGCATCCTGAACTGCCACTGAGATCAGTAGGATTTGAGGGTTCTCTGCACCTTGGAGAATCACACCCACTGGGAGCTGAGGATGCTTAGCAGGGTACAAGAGGTGCTCATCCTGTGCAGTATTGGGCCCTAAGAGAGACTGTAAATAACAGGACGTAATCGAAATAGAACGAAAACGAATTGCTAACAGATCAGTATGTTAACTATGTAAATAACCGCCTTATTTATTGCAGTCTATCTAAAGCACACACGTTCTTTGTAGTAGTCTCTTCTTTTATTTATTATTATCAGATCCTTATTTGGTTTAACGTACTGAGTATTTAGTGTGTGTAAATATGATTTTTATTATAAAAATTATATATATGTGTGTATGTATAATTATCAATATTCTTTGTATGACCATAGCACGTACAAGCCCTACTCCTAAGCTGTTCAAGCCTTTGTTGCAATTTTGAGCTAACACACCGTAATGAAATAAACTTCAAAGTTCCATGGCATGGAAGCCGCTTGGCACCTGTGCCTCCTTGACATGTGAGAAGCACCACCCACCCATATACCCACGCACTAGCTTGGCACTGTATGCCATGGTGCATCAAACGGCATCCTCGTGTCTGCCTGCTGCAGGGAAAATAAGCAAATAATTTAGTATGGCAACACCGCCCAAATATTAAATCAGGTTAAAAGGGCAAGGAGCTATGAAAGAAAAACAAGTGTATAAAAAAAGCCTTCCCTCCCCCCAAAAGGACTGCAGTAATTTATCAGTCAAAATCTGTAAAAATTGACTTCAGTGTTTCCTTTGAATCCATCTTTTAAAAACTGTATTTAGTTGACACGCTTTCATCTTTTGATCAAATGTCATCCCCTACTATATAAATAGGGCATTAAATACCAAAGAAAAAATCTCTACTTTTAAATAACGACCAAGGTCTGTCATGAACTGACAAGAGCTCAGAAATGAAGAGACACACTGACACTTCCTTAATTCATGTCATAGGGAAAAGAGGCACGTTGACTCAAATAAAAGATGGAGTGTCAAACTTATCTTTGAATGTCCTTGCTTTTCGTTCCTGCCGTGATATTATTTAAATGTAGGGGTGGTTTGGGGATTTTCTTAGTGGCTCATTTGCGGGTTAGATAAAAATTTAGAGGAGAAATAATCATGTTTAACCTGCTGCAGAGTTGCCTGAACAGCAATGTTGTAATGTTAACAGAGTTGACAGCATTTGTTTCTCTATTATTTTCACATGCACGGAACCCCTAACACATAATTCACAATTATATTTGATGTGAGGTGTAATACACAGAGAGAAGGACCATCTACGAGATAAAAATAACCACAGTTACAGCCCAAACATGTTTTGTTTTCCTTGCTTTTGAGGACAGAAAAAAAACATGTTCGAGAACCATGCATTAACCCTGATATAGCCTATAAATGGCTCCTTACCATGTTTTGCAGGTGGTGGTTTTGCTTTTTCTGCCCTGCTAAGTAATGAGAGAGTGTGTTTATAACATAATCATGTTTCAGCCAACCTTATTGGTTGTTGGTTATCTCTGTAGTGTGGAGAGAACCACAGAGACAGTTGTACTTTATACACTTGACTGACAAAGTACTGTATATCCCAAAGATAGTTTTGTATTATTGCCTGGAACAAATAGTTCACAAAAGTAGCGAAAAATATTGTACAAGCCGAGGTGCACTGTTGTTTTCAAAAACCAAGATGGCTTGCAATGTTATTAGCAGAGTTTAACAAAGCCCCGCTTTGACATCACAATGTGCATTTTCCCCGCCCAACCCAGCATGCTCAGTGTCTGCTGTTTTTCCTGAGCGTGGGATTGGGCATAGGCAGTAGCTACTGTTCTCAGGCCACTGTTAGTACAGTTTGCGTAAAAGTGATTGAAATTGTTTTAGTGAAATACACACCACAAAATCCTCCCATAAAACTCTGACTTCATATCAAAACATGGTGTGAGAGAGAACAGCTGCTTTTAGGATCTCTGCAATTTCAGCTGCATCAGCAATATTCTGCAAATAGTAATCTTTCTTTTTTCTGTTGTAATAAGAAATTTTGGCTGCATCAGCAATATTCTGCAATCAGCTTCTTCCCTGTTAAATCAGCCTTGCAGAAAATTATTTTCATCCATACAGTAGCAGCAGCAAACATAGGAATTTGCCCCATTCACCTCAGCGATGTGTGAACACCAAAGCCTAATTGTCACCATTGAAATGGTATCACCATTAAGTATGGGCTTTTTTTAATCTTTGTTTCTTTAAAAAGCTTAGGAAATGTAACATTAAGGAAAAACTGTTAGTGCACCATTGGAGTTGCACAGAAATCACAAAGGGTAAATTTTCAAACCATCTAAGTGATTTTCAAAAACAATTTAGGCACTTAGGAGCCTAAAGCTCATTGAAAGTCACTAGAATTTCGGCGGGGAGGTATGTGCAGCCCAGGTCCTCAAAGAAATTTAGGCACCTAACTCGTATCAGTTGACGGCCTAAATACCTTTGAGGATCTGGGCCTCAGTCAGTTTTGAATATGGGGCTTAGGCTCCTAAGTCACTTAGGCATTTTTGAAGATGTTGCCCTTCGGCTTATTTGAAACTTTTAATCAAAATTAAGAAATGCAAAAATTAAGATTATCCCAGCACTATTAGCTCAGCTATGTTGCACATGTGTAGTATTTACCATTTCTGTTTTTCTAGTTAACTGGGTAGCATTATATGTTACGTATATAAAATGTTGAATGGCTTACTCAATCCATTTTCCATTTTAATGTAGCATTTTGAGGTGGTGTAGAATGCCTTCATAATGTTGATTAATTTTGTTGGAATTCCGTATTGTTTCACAATTTTCCACATTGTTTCTCCATTTACACTGTCGAATGCCTTTTGAAAGTCCACAAAATTGATGGCAAGACTGCCTTGGAATTTAACTGTGGTCTCAATAATCCGTCTCAGGGAGAAAATAGCATCTGTGCACGATATCCCTTGTCTACATCCAGATTGTTGTTCACGTAGGATGGCATCCATCTTTCCTTTCATTCTGTTCAGGAAGACTGCTGCTAATACTTTTCCTGTGACAGATAGAAGTGTTACTCCCCTCCAATTTGAACAATTATTTAGATCACCTTTCTTTGGTAACTTGATTATGATACCGAGGGTCCATTCTTCCGGCACGTTCTCCTCCATCATATTTTGTTGCATTTCATCACAAATGTCTGAGAAGAATATTGGGAATAACCTATAGAGATAGGAAGACGAATGAAGAAGTCAGGAAAATTACTGGACAAGGCACCCTCTCACAGATAATCTACAAAAGAAGAGATCAGTGGCTGGGACATGTGCTGAGAATGGAAAAAGAACACTTACCAAATACCAACCTTGAATGGAAGCCAGAAAACGCAAGAAGAAAGAAAGGAAGACTGCGAATAACGAACAGTTCTGAACAACATCAAGCACCTCAACATGAAATGGGAAGATTTGGAGAGAAGGGCATTGACAGGCAAGGATGGCAAATGTGGGTAGCCCAATGGGCAGCAAAACACAGGGTGGACTAAGGTCTGAGGTAATATAGAATGTATTTTGTGCCATAAAGCTTATCATTGGGCAACATGGCCAAGTTAAAATTGCTATTGGAACTTTAATTTTTGCAGTTTCTTACATACTGTGAGTTTAACTGTTCAGCTATAATGTTGGATTAATGCAACTGTTTGCATTGAATATGTATATATAGTCTCTTCTTTAGAAAAGTACATATAATTCCAATTGACAGTAATGGCAATTCTGTGCATTCAGAGAGAATAAATCCCTTACAGCCAAATTCTGCCCTTGGGTACATGACTACAGTATGTGTGGACTATGGGCATATTATTTCTGATTTGTGTTTTTAAGCATGGTTGGCCTACATTTCTGCAGAACTCAGAAAAATTGCTTTGGAACAATGAAGATGGTTTCTTGACATGATGCAATACGTGCCTGAACATTTTTGCTTGTACTCAATATAATCTTTAAAAAAATCCAATATGCTGTGACAAAAAATCAAACTAAAGCATAAAGTGAAAAGCTTAATGAGCAAAAGCCATCCTGCCTTCCTTTCCCTGAGGTATTACAATGGTAAGTAATGGTGCTTTGTCACCTTTAGATCATAATTCGGAAAGGGACAGGCTCACTTCCTCAGCCTGCAGCCTCCGGTACAGCAGAAGAGCACACATCACAACCCAGGAGTGGGCGTGGGGGTGGGGAGGTGCTAGGGTGACCAAATAACAAGTGTCAAAAATTGGGACACTTTTTTTTTTTGGGGGGGGGGGAAATATAGTTACCTATGTCAGACAAAGCCCCTTATACTGCAACAGTGCCGATAATATCAGACGTCTGGTCTCCCTAGGAGGTGCGTGAAGGTGGCTAGTCACCTTTGTGCTCTCCTGATCTTCCTATGCCTGTTGTGCACTGGGCCAGTCTCTGGTATTAGCTTGACTTCTGCTGGGTATCAACAGCAGCCAGGGATCAGTGAAGCATAGGGACGTTCCAGCCCCACTCCCTCCCCAACCTACTGCCCCTACTCCAGCCGTAGGGGGGATGGCATATAAGTTGCTATGCCGACTCTGTGCCACTGAGGGATCCTCCTGCAACCAGCTACTCCAACTCTAGGGCCTTTTTGCACCCTCATATCTGGTATTCAGAAGGCAAAACAGTGGCTTGTCTTCCAGCCAGTGACTATGCAGAAGATAATTAAAACTAATGAAGCTGGCCGTGTTACCATTGGGACCTGCTATGATCATTCTGCCTGTAAAATAACTCAATGAATAGCACTGGCGAGTGGGGAGGAATTAAGTTGTGATGCCCTTTCTCCCCCGTACCTGCAGCTGAGCCAAAGGCCCACAGTGGAAGAGCTGCGTGAGAAAAAGATCCTCATCCGCTTCAGTGACTACGTGGAAGTGGCAGATGCTCAGGACTATGACAGGAGGGCGGACAAACCCTGGACGCGACTCTCAGCCGCCGACAAAGTAAGCCCAGTGAGCTTAGGATGGGATAGGAGCTGTGTGTTGATCACAAGGTTCTGTAATGCTTGTGTGACATGACACTGCGAACAAGGGCCTAACCTCAATTCAGTCTCCTTCCAAAGGTGTACAGGGGAAAGGCTAGAATGCCTGGTCTACCCACAGATTTTGTATCTGCATAGCTATGCTGGTTAGGAATGTGATTGTAATTAATATAGTTATGCCAGAACATTCCCTCGTGAGGATGCAGATCTACCTATACAAAGGTGCTTTATATCAGTATAACTTATTCCCCTTCCTATACAGGAATAAACTATACTGGTGTAACCTCTTTTATCCCATCATATATCTGCATCAACACTAGAGGGATTGTACTGCTTTATCTATACCTGTATAGTTAAAATAGTACGACTTTTGTATGTAGACAAGGGCTAAGAGCGGCTGGCTGGAAGGTAGAGGGTAAAATGCCTTTGGGAGGGTACTGACCATCCAGGGTTGCAGGGCTGTGTTGAACTCGGAGCTGATGAGTTTTCTGTTCCTTTTCTGCTTATGTTAATTTATTTTGTTTTCTTGTTGGAAACGTTGAGCCTCATTTGCCAATCCCAGTAAACCAGGACTAATTCCCAGTGAAATCAATGGAGTTACACTGGTGTAAAATCAGCATTAGAGGGGAAGCAGGCCCTGTGAGGAAGAGACCTTGCTGACTGCCCTTGTATTTGTGCATGTGTGTCGGTTGGTTGCGCTGAGTAATTCTACCACTTTATGGGTGGGGTGCTCCTACAAGCAAGGTTGCGCATGATACCGGGAGACAGAATTAATGAACCAGTACCTCAGTGGCACTCACCAAAGCTGTAATCGCATAATTAATTAATCCTTGGGTGCAAAATGTCAATGGATAAAATTGTCAAAAGCACCTATCCAGTAGAAAGCCATTGGGACTCATTTGCTTTCAGGACCGGCTCTGGGCACCAGCAAAGCAAGCACCTGCTTGGGGTGGCACAAGTCCAGGGGCGGCGTTCCGGCCACCCGTTTTTTTTTTTTGCTTGGGCAATTGCGCTCTCGAAGCTTGCGGCGGCAAATTTTTTGCTTGGGGCAGCAAAAAACCTAGAGCCGGTCCTGTTTGCTTTTGGAAATTTTACCCAGTATCTTTATCTTAAGGCAGGAGGGATAGAACATGATTTTGGATCACCTGAAGATTGCCCTGTTCTGTTCATTCCCTTTGAAGAATCTGGCATTGGCCACTGTCAAAGACAGGATACTGGGCTAGATGGACCATTGGTCTGACCCAGTATGGCTGTTCTTATGTTATGTTCTTTCCTGCTCCCCAAAGGTTTTTTAACCACCTAATTATTGTCTTGTGTGTCATATATATTGAGAAAAGCAGTTCTCTGTATCAAGTGCACCTTCTTTTGAGTGTTAGTGGAGTTCGGCACATCAGTTATGCCGATATTCTACCACCACGTTGAGTCTGTGGTGGAACTAGCAGCAAAGGGCTTAATGCCCTGACATTCTATAAATCACACTGAGGTTGCAGAAAGAAGGTGGACTGTATTCATAGTTCAGGCTGTTTCTGCATGTTTCTTTGTCCTACTATGTAGAGTGTAATGTCTATCTCAAGCAGAGACAAGGTGATAGCGTCCACAAAGTGAGACAGAGAAATTTAAACTTTTTATTGCAGTTCTCAAGACAGACAAGACTGTGGGCCTGAGAAATGTTACATCCACTCTTTGGCCTTTACATTGCCAGTGTGATTTAAAGGGTCCGTAGTGTAATGAAAATCAGGGTCTACATTTTTTTAAATGTGGAACTGTGTCAACCCCAGCATGTTACCACCAGGCTGTGTAATCCAGTGGACAGGAAATAAGACTGGGAGCCCTGATTTCTATTCCTGGCCCTACAGCTAACTTACTGTGCAACTAAGGCTGGTCTACACAGATATGTGTTAGCAGTTACCACCAGTATAGCTAAACCAATATAGTTATATCAGTATAACTACCCAGGGGGACAATCTGATTCTAGTATAAGAGTGGCTTTCTTCAGTTTAACTTTAATCCCTTCCAAAGCAATGAAAACCAAACCAAAACAAGCCTTACTTATTCCAGAACAAGACTGTCCATCCTGGGCATTATGTGGAGATAACTATATCAGTTTCAATTCACATCTTGGCTTATACTAACATAACTTTCCTTTATGGACAAGCCCTTAGTCAAGTAACTTAACCAATCCGTACTTTATTTTTCCTCATCTATAAAATGGGGATAATAATGCCTGTCCAGCTTTGTAAAGTGTTTGTAGATCTGTGGCTGAAAAGTAGTATAAAAGTGCTAAGTACCAGTATTAAAAAGAAAGTAAAGGAAAATAAAGTAAATATGGGAGAAAAATGCAGCTGGGACCCTTATTTATGGTGTATGTAGAAAGCCAGTCTGTATCACTGAGTTCTTGTGGTCACTGATCAAGACCTCCAGCAAAACAGAGGAAACAAGGCTTGGCATTCCTTCTGCATGTATAAGGGAGCAAAAAAAGTGCACTAATCTATTTTTCCTTCTTCAGGTCAGGTTCTGTGGAAAATATCCTGATTGCTGGCATCTGCAATGCCTGCTTTTCCACATCACCATTTGCACCATTTAAACAAAAAATAGAAAAACAATTTGAAACCAGCTCTGACAAAACCAAAACTCCCCTATTGAAGACTATTCCCCTCCACAGCTACTATTCAGTAACTCTCTGTCTTCACAGGCCAGGGTGAAGATTTATTGCAAAAATATATTTTTCTAGTGGATTTTCTGTTTGTCAAGTTAATCTTGCTCTCCGTGTTCTGGATGTGCGGAATTGTGTTCAGTCTGACTTCATCTTTACCAACTGTAATGGTCTGAGGAATAAAAAGGGCATGTTAAAATCTCACCAATAGATCAGGAATGCATGGGGTAATAGATTTCAGACCTTGTGGGAGTCAGCGGCCTGTGTGGCCCTTCACAGTCACTTAGGTCGCAAATCAGTCTGCTGAGGGCAGGCCCTTGAGCTGCTGCATAAACAGTCAGTCTTTTCAGTGATAGATAAGGCACAGCCTGACAGTCATTTCCGAAGTAAATAAAACAACAAAGCTGTATTTGAAGAGCACAACGGGCCCAGTTCTGTAGCCCATGCAAAGAGTCGGGCTTAGGGCTTGTCTAGATCAGAGGCAGTGGTAGCCCATTGGAGACCCTCAGCAGGAATATTTTGGGGGCCCCTTAAGCTGCGCGGGGCCCTAAGCAATTGTTAGGCTATGTCTACACTGCGCACCTTACAACGGCATGGCTGTGTCACTGCAGCCGTACCATTGTAATGTGTACTGTGTAGCCGCTCTTTGTCGCCGGGAGAGAGCTATCCCGGCGACAAAATAAATGAGGGGTGGTAGCGTTGTTGCTGGAAGCATGGCTCCTGCCGACGAAGCGCTGTCCACACTGGCACTTTTCCTCCTTAAAACTGTTGTCGTTCGGGGGGTGGGTTTTTTCACACCCCTGAGCGACAAGTTTTAATGACGAAAGCGCTAGTGTAGACATAGCCTTAGTCTGTTTATGCCTAGCGTTGGTTCTAGTCCGGATGAAGGCAGTTTGCTCTTGGATAAATCACACTGGCACATATCCTGTTTTGCACTGATGTAATTTATCTGTATTAGGGGGTTATACCAGTGCAGATTTCCTTAGAGATAGCCCTTCCTCCCATGAGTAGCACTTACCGGTGGCATTACTCACATGAGTAAAAGGTTTCATAATCAGGCAGTAAGGTAGAAGCATAAACTGATAAGACCAATGGGAAAAAAAAGTCAAAGTTCAAGGTTTTTCGATCTTGGGCTAAACCATCAGCAGCTCTCTATAAATATATCAGAGGGATAAATACCGGAGGGGGAGAAGAATTATTTAAGCTCAGTATCAATGTGGACACAAGAACAAATGGATATAAACTGGTCATCGAGAAGTTTAGACTTGAAATTAGACGAAGGTTTCTAACCATCAGAGGACTGAAGTTTTGGAATAGCCTTCCAAGGGAAGCAGTGGGGGCAAAAGACCTATCTGACTTGAAGATTAAACTTGATCTGTTCATGGAGGAGATGGTATGATGGGATAACATGATTTTGGCATTTAATTGATTTTTAAATATTCATGGTAAATAGGCCCGACGGGATGTTAGATGGGGTGGGATCTGAGTTACTACAGAGAATTCTTTCCTGGGTATTTGGCTGGTGAATCTTGCCCATATGCTCAGGGTTCTGCTGATCACCATATTTGGGGTCGGGAAGGAATTTTCCTCCATGGCAGATTGGAAGAGGCCCTGGAGGTTTTTCGCCTTCCTCTGTAGCATGGGGCACGGGTCACTTGCTGGAGGATTCTCTGCTCCTTGAAGTCTTTAAACCATGATTTGAGGACTTAAATAGCTCAGACGTAGTTGAGAGGTTTATCGCAGGAGTGGGTGGGTGAGATTCTGTGGCCTGCGTTGTGCGGGAGGTCGGACTAGATGATCGTAATGGTCCCTTCTGACCTTAATGTCTATGAGACTGCTTGGAGGCTAGACATTCTTCAATCTGGGCCCAGTCCTGATCCACGGAAATTTCAGGATTGAGACTTTAGTGATTTGGGTGAAATACTATCCAGTTACTCTAGCTATTTTAGGATTTGGTGCTATTTCTGTACTTTGCTTAGTGCTATCTCCTGCTAGAAGTTCTTTTTGCAGAAAGAATATTGTTTTAAATAAATAATGAAGCAATCCAAACTGTAAGATGTGTTGGGCTCCAGGATCATCAAGCGTCATTGAAAGTCAGTGGGATTTAGGAACTTTTGAAAATGTTTCCATGTGCCGCAGTTGCCGATGCCTTTGGCACTTCTACTCTGGAAACTGCTATGTGCTCTACGTGGGACCACCCTTGCAGATCACTCTGAATTTTCTGCTAGTGCAGAATGTGGCCATCTGCCTGTTAAGCAACAGGCCAATGTGAGCAATTGGCACTCATGCTTTTTGCCCTGCACTGGCTTCCAGTCTGCTGTGGGTGCTGCAATTCAGCGTTCTGGCATCCAGGGCCATTCCTATCCAAACGCAAAGTACGCAGCTGCGTAGGGCACCAGGAAATTTGGGGTGCCCTACGCAGCTGCGTGCTGTTCCAGCCCCTGCTCCACCTCTTCCACATGGCCCCCGCCCTGCTCTGCCCCAGCCCTGCCCCCACTCCACCCCTTCCCCAAAGCCCTTGCTCCACCCCAGCCCCACCCCCACCCCCACTCCCCTGAGGACTCCAGCAGCGGTCGGGCCCACACTTGGCAGCGGCAGTAAGTGGAGCAACCTGGCCCCAGCCCACTCCGCGCCACCGGTGAGTGCTGGGGGGCGATTTCCCCTACCCCCCCGAGCTCCAAGGCTGGGAGCCAGGAGAGCAGAGTGGAGTGGGCTGGGGCCGGGTCACTCCTTTTCCCGCTGTCTCGTGAGTGTGGGGGCTGGCCTACCCCACTCTAACCGGGTGGCAGGAAGTGGAGCAACCCAGCCCCAGCCCACTCCGCTCCACCGGTGAGTGCTGGGGGGCGGTTTCCCCTCTGCCCCCCAAGCTCCTCCCCCCCTGCAGAGGCCTGGGGCCAGCCCCCCTATCGTGGAGGCCTGGGGCCCCACACAGCCCCCCCGTGGGGTGGGGGGCTGCATAGGGCACCAAAATGGCTAGGGACGGCCCTGCTGGCATCTCTTATTTATATGCCCTGCTGCAGCAGTTCTGTTTGACTGGAATGGTCTTGCTGTCTCTCCCAGAGGTTGACTTAATAGGGATAAGCAGCAGGGCATTCTAGGTGAAAGGCACTCAGCTCTGGTGCTCTGTCCCTTATGGTCAGGCATAGTCCAAGTCTGGCAGCCATTCGTCTGTTCCATACGGCTTTTTGTTAATTTTGCTTTTGCAACATATATGTGCACCCATTGTGGGGTATTTATTTGAGGGACCAGAACTAGGACCTATGTCAGCATTGTTTACAAAGAACCTCTCCTTCTAATAGATACAGCTCACTGAAACATTCTTCTGCTCTTGCCTTCCTGTGATTTTTAGATCGGGTTTATCTCTCTTTTTTTAAGAAATATTTTAAAGAGCCTTGTATATGCTTTCTCTTCTACCTGCGAGAACATCGTTTATGGCCTCTTTCATGTTTGTTAATCAAATATACCATTTTGAATAAAAAGTGAGCTTATTTTGATCTTTTATTTGCATATTTACTTGTTTCTTTGTCATTTGCAGGCAGCCATTCGAAAAGAGCTCAACGAATTTAAAAGCACTGAAATGGAGGTTCATGAATTAAGCAAGCATCTAACAAGGTTGGATGAGACTTTTCTGTTCGTTTATTTTAAGATTAACAATTGATAGTGCTGATTTCCAAAACATATAGACATCCTCTTTTCCCAAACATGCACACACCAAATACGTAGCCACACGCAAACAGCATTCACAATCAACCCACCACTCAGGAGATATGCCCGTCAAGATTACAGGTTTGTATGCAGTTGTGCGTCATCTCTGTAACAATATTTAATCTCTTTTTTTATTTTGCTTGTGTAGCATGCTGGTCATTTTGCATTTCACTGTTCTGGTATCTAAAATAAATGGTGTTGGTGTCCAGAAGGAAAAGGAAAGCAGAAAGGGTATAACAGCATTTCCAGTTTCAGAGCTCATACACTGTAGGATGCTAATGCACTGCAATGTGAACACAAATCGTATAGAATACTCAGGTTATTCTATTATTAATCCCTGTGTTTCAGTTCTTTCCATAGGCAATTTAGGAGAAAATCTCAAACTCAGCATTATAACTGGCACCAGTTCATATCCTTGTAGGCCGTGTGGACAGAAAAGCCCAGGACTGAATGAGCCAGGAGCCTGAACTAACACGCTCATCCCTAACAATTCAGGGCTGAGGCACATTGCCTTACCATTGTCCATGCTGCTTCTATTCTGTAATTTTCAGAGGTGTTAAATCCCTAGAATTCCAGCTGAAGTCAGTGAGAGCTGCAGGAGCTCAGCACCTCTGAAAATCAAGCTCTCTGTGGTTCATAAAGTCCTACACTAAATTAAATTACATTGATTTTTCATAGATTCTTTTTCAGATAACAATTGTAGGAATTCATTTCAAGAAAGAGAGGTCTCAAGCAAGTCTCTGTCAATTATTACTTTTGGAATGCCCTGGAAAAGCATATGGCTGAATTAATTTTGCATTATGTAGATCTTTATTTACATTTATATACTGTGACAAGATCGGGCCAGATGGCTACAGGAGAGTAATAGAAGGCAGATATATTAGCCCCAGGCTAAGTAGGTCCCTTTTCCCTGGGTAAGGTAACAGGGAAGGTTCCAGAACAATCAGGAATCTTCTGGAGACAATTAAGACAGGCTGATTAGAACACCTGCAGCCAATCAAGAAGGTGCTAGAATCAATTAAGGCAGGCTAATCAGGGCACCTGGGTTTTAAAAAGGAGCTCACTTCCATTTGTGGTGTGCATGTAAGGAGCTGGGAGCAAGAGGCACTAGGAGCTGAGAGTGAGAACGCGGACTGTTGGAGGACTGAGGTGTACAAACATTATCAGACACCAGGAGGAAGGTCCTATGGTGAGGATAAAGAGGGTGTTGGGAGGAGGCCATGGGGAAGTAGCCCAGGGAGTTGTAGCTGTCGCACAGCTGTTCTAGGAGACACTCTAGACAGCTGCATTGCACAGGGCCCTGGGCTGGAACCCGGAGTAGAGGGCGGGCCCGGGTTCCCCCCAAATCCTCCCAACTCCTGGTCAGACACAGGAGGAGTCGACCTGGACTATGAATTCAGAAAAACGGCCAAGCTGAGGGCTGCCGTGAAGCTCCAAGGCGAGCAAATCCACCAATAAGCGCAAGACCCACCAAGGTAGAGCAGGAACTTTGTCACAATACATTAAAATCATGTTAAAAGTGTTGCATAGTTTATGAACATATTCATTTGTAGAAGTGATCCACCAGCTAGCACCACATTAACTGTCATATTTGAAGACGTGGAAAAAGGAGTCAAATAATAACAAATAAGAATGTACGTGTATGTTGTCTGGTTATGCCAAAAGAAGGACAGGAGACATTTGATATGGGTTTAATCAGGCCGCAACTTTCTTATTAGATGTCTGAGACTACGTGGTAGATAACAGTGTACAGTGCAGGTAACCCCATGTTTATTCCATAATTACCCAGGGGGCTTTTACCAGCTCCCCGTCTTTTTCCATCCAGGTCCGTCCAGTAAATCCGTTGCTGGGACCTTACCATTCACACACCCCTTTGTAGGAGGGCTAAGGTGGGCTAAAATAGGGCATTGGTTCCCTGCCGTACTAATCATAGGAGTCCCCAACCACCTCCCATTCGTTCCTTTAATGAACACCTCTTTTTAAGTTATTTTCCAAGCCTTTTATCTGGTCACTGTATACCTTCCTTATGGAGTACCTGCACTGGACATCCACCATACACTTAAATAATGAGTTGTGACATATAGCCTATCTCCCGTCATGCCATGCATGAACAGACCCCTTCCTGAAACCTGCTGTGGGGAAGGAGGAAAAACCCCCAACTGCACCCAAGCCAATATGGTGGTAAGGGAAATATTCCTTCCCAGCCCCCTAAAAAAGGAGCAGCTAGAGTAATGCCCACCACAGGTGTTGACCAAACCTGGTATTTTACCACTTAAAAGGGAGGGAGGGTGGGTCGCTTCAGCCTTGGTCTGTGTAAAAAGGAAGGCTTCAGGAGCTGAGCTTCCCCTTTGAAACCCTGCATTCGCAGGGTATGAGTCAGCAACCACGCTGACACCAGCAGCCATAAAGCACTGTTCCCTTCACTCAGCCAGCCAGCCAAACAACCCCCCGCTTAAAGGTGCAGGGCAGTCATTTGCAAGAGACAAGCAGCTGCCTTTGAGTCATGAGATCTTAGGCCAGTTCTAGTTTAGTACTTGCACACAACGGTCATAATCATCTCTGACCTAATCTTTTGACCTCTCAATGGATTTACACGAGGGTTGAGTTTGTCCTGCTAAATTCAGCCTCCAGATGTGAGATACCTATAACTGGTTACGGTTCTAACAGGTGCTAAGCGCTGTCAGCTTCCATTGAGCGCTCAACAACTCACCAGATCAGGCATTAAGTCTAGAAGCATGTGGCTTGATCTACTCCTAAAACTTAGGTTCACCTAGGTACATTGCTCAGGTTTGTGAAAAATTTCTAACCCGCAGTGTAGACACAGCTAGATCAGCAGAAGGATTATACTATCCAGCTACTGCTTCTTGAGGTGGTGGATTTACTACAGCGGTGGAAAAACCCCTTCCATCTCTGTAGTAAGTTTTTACGCTACAGAACTACAATGGCAGTGAGCAGCAGCTCACTGAAGCACTGCAAAACTTAGCAATTTTGGTTTGCAGGCGTGTCTGCGTGAGCTTTCTTTCAGTTTGGTTCCTGTGGGTTTGCAGCCAGAATTTTGCTTTTGTTTCCAAATCTTGAGGAGACCGTTCATCTGAAGTCTCTTGAATTTTGTCTGATTTCCATTTGAATCCATAAGTTGGTTCTGATTCAGTCAAATCTGGCCCTGGGCTCACTGAAAGCTAAGCCCAGCATACTTGAACCTGGAGAAAGATTCATTTAAAGTTCAACAGGGTTGCTGAGCTGTTAGTCTAACCAAAAAATATCCACATAAATGAAACATACTTACATGAAAGCGAATAATTCTCTTAAACTCAGATAAGTCACCATTATAAAATCATTAGCAGGGTAACAATCTATTTTTGTCATTAAGATAATGACATATGTGCTTGGTAAAGGATATGAGTTTTGCTGTTCTAGAGGAATGGATACTTTAGTTGATGATAGAGTCAAAGACCAACACTTACAAAACAAACATACATGGCTGGAAACAAAAGCCTCTGGACACACTTCAAAACAGCCTCTGCAGAGAAGCTGCAAATTTAACTTCAAATGTCTCTTTAAACTTAAACATTAATGAATAATAATTAAGGCAGTGAGTTTGTCATGGAACTCACGGATTTCATGACTTTCCAGGACTTCTGCCGTGGCCGGTGCAGCTGGCCCAGGGGCTGCCCGAGCTGCTCAGGCCACTGCTGGGGCAGTCTCAGGCAACTGCGCCCCCAGCAGCAGCAGGAGTTTGGGTGTTGGGTTTGGGCTCAGGACTGGGGGTTGGGGCACGGGAGGGGGTGAGGGCTCTGAGGGGCACTTACCTCGGGGGGAGGGGAAGGAGCTCCCCAGAAGCAGCGACATCCCTCAGCTCTTAGGAAGAGGGGTGGCCAGGCAGCTCTGCATGCTGCCTCTGCCTGCAGACACCTCCCGCAGCTCCCATTGGCCACGGTTCCCAGCCAATTGGAGCTGCAGAGCCGGCACTCGAGGCAGAGGCAGTGTGCAGAGCTGCCTGGCCACACTTCTGCCTAGGAGCTGAGGAAGGAGGATGTTGCCACTTCTAGGGAGGCACAAAGCCGGACAGGGAGCCTGCCAGCCTCTCCAACTGTCTCCCCACCAGCACCGGCAGGGGTCCCGGGCCACCCGCCCCCAGCACCCACGGCCCTCTCCCGCCCCCAAGATTTAGTCAGGGGTATATAGTACAAGGGTATGTCTACACTGGAAACTTCAAAGCACTGCCGCGGGAACACTCCCGCAGTAGCACTTTGAAGTGCAAGTGTGGATTAGCTCATGAGGGGATTAGCTCCGAGCGCTGGAAGCGTGGCTCCCAGTGCTCGGAGCCTGTCTACATTAGCACTTTAAAGCACTCAGACTTGCTGCGCTCAGGGGGGTGATTTTTCACCCCCCTGAGCCAGTAAGTTAGAGCACTATAAAATGTAAGTGTAGACAAGCTCCAAGTCATGGATAGGTCACGGGCCGTGAATTTTTGTTTACTGCCCGTGACCTGTCCATGACTTTTACTAAAAATACCAGTGACTAAAATATAGCCTTAATAATACTTTGAATTTATGTCAAGTCTATTATTTGAAGATCTGAGGGCTTGCCTGCACATGAAAATTATTCTGGAGTAAGGTAGGCCTTGAATTTGAAGTGGAATAGTTATTTTGGAATAGCTATGTGTCGACACTCGTATTCTGGAATAACTACGTGTTGACACTTTTATTCTGAAATAAGAGTGTCCACACTGAGGAGTTATTCTGGAATAGCTATTCTGGAATAATTGGTGCGTAAACAGGTCCTAAAGTTCTGATCCAAAAACGCTAATTGACTTCTGTGGGCTTTGGATCAGGCCCTTACAACAACTCGGTGAGTTTGGTAAGTGTTAATGTTGCTAAACCCATTTTTTCAGATGGATAAATTGAGGAATAAGGAGGTTTAAATTACTTTTCCAAGATCACATAGTGAGTCAATAGCTGAGCTGAAAACAGAGCCCAAGAATCCTGGTGTCCAATGCCATTGCTCTAAACCATTAAATAATGCCACCTATTTGATGACATATAATACTTATGTGAGAACAAGCTTGTTGCAAAGTATTGCATTTTTCATTCATCCTTTCTCTTTTAGGTTTCATAGGCCGTAGCAGTTCCATTCTACTTGACTACTATGCCATCTTTAAAACCTAACTAAAAAGGACCGTAAGTGCTGGTATTATTCACTTCCTGTTACGTACAATGTAAATCTTCTGAACTGCCTTTTTAAAATAATTAAATTAAAGAAATAAATGAAAATAAGGGGGGAAGAAGCAAAATGGAAATTGTACTTACATGTGATGGGTTCTGCTGCATCATCAGATCTGCCGGCACAAGCTTCGATAATAGAAAATACCCCTGGTGGGAATCATACCAAGAGCTGGCATCTATGTTTATGACTTCCTGGCATGTGGATTCACCATATTTGTCCAAGCCCAGCTGGTAATGCATCCATTCTGTCTTCAGTCACCCCGCATCCTTGCAAGTATCTGTCACCTGACTCCAAAGAAAGCTGAGGCACTTGGTGTTATTCTGGCAATGACTGTGCTGGGTGAAGTCTCCAAAAGGCCTGCAGCCACGTTAAAGCACTTTTAGTCCAAACACTTGTCAGTTTAGGAGCACCTTAGAAGGACAGTGAGGGAGGAGGACTGCTCTCAGGACCTGCCCACTTTCCGAGTACAAAGAAATTCACTTTCCATGGAGGAGTTTGTGACTGGTTGATCATCACCATTTTGGTTGACAAGAACAAGAACAGCATTACTTACTGACGGCTGGTTTCACTCAATCAATTTTTTGTTTTCCAAACCTAATTATGACTCCACAAACCTTAAGTAACAATAATATTGGTAAATAACGAGCAAAAGGCACCACCTTGACCTTGTGTAGTCATTTATACCTGTGCCTAGTGATCGTAAAGGCGTGTCGAACACACTCAAATCAGAATAGCTGTGTTTGCCCTCCAGTTCACACAACTGTAAGGCAGCAGTGAATCAGGTGAAAGGTCTGGATTCCAATAAGGTATCCATCGGATATGTATTATTCTGTACGTATGAGATTTTTAAAGGGCAGATTGGGCATGTAAGGGCCTGCTCTTCAATCATATTGAGAATAATCTTTTCTCGGTTCTGGTGTAGCAAAATGTGGGCCTGGTGTAACAATAATATACTACTGTATTGTTGTGGATGGCTCAGAATTATCTGCCATATTTAGAACCAAGGCAATAGGCAAAAACCCCGAGGCTTTTTTATATTGGCATGCTTTTAACTGTTAAAATGGCCACTTACAGCTCAGCACTGCAAGGGGGTGATCACTCTAGCCCTGATCCAGCAAAGGACTTCGGCCTGTGCTTAACTTTAACTGAGTATGCACTTTGAAACCAGCGAGATTATGCAGATGCTTCATTAAAGTCAAGCACAGGCTGAAGTGCTTTGCCGGGTCAGGACCAGAGGGTTCAGCCCCTTGCAGCACCCAGCCCTGATTCAGTATAAACCTAACAAGCTGGGAACAAATGTCTGTGATGCCATCCCTTATGAGAAAATATATTGCTACACTCAATATAAAGGGGCCAAAATGCTGAAGTAACATGACTGTAAGTTGCAGTGCTCTGGATCATGACTGTGGAATAATATCAAATGTTGTTTTCCTTTTGAAAGTTTGTGCAGGGAGGCCTATGTTTTCTATGACAACGGTATCCTTTGCAAGAGTTCACTTGCATGCACAACCACTCACCCTTCCTCCCATTCTTCCCCGGAGTGCCCTGGTAATACAATACCCATCCCCTCCGCTGATTTCAGACCAGCATCAGATTGAGGTTGCTTTAACAGGTGTATATTATGTGTCCAGTTATGTGCAGAGCGCGCTCAGCTCCTCTTGGACCTCTTTCTCATCCCACTCACCCTGGTGTAAATCGGCTGCAACCCCATGTAACTCAGTGAAGTTACGTTAGTATAAAGCCCATGTAAATTACAACAGAATGATGCCTATCGATTTCATTAAGGAACTGAGGCTGGTCAGCACCTGCCAAGATTGGGCTGTATCCGAGAAGAGTGGAAGCGTTTCAGTCTCATCTGAGGTCACCCGTGTGACTTACGAGTGAGCATTTGGGGAATAGTGAATGTCTGTTACAGGATGGAGGGCATTAAAAAGAAAGAAAACCCTCAGCCATTCCCACAGGAGCCAAAGTACTGACTGTTGCCCTTTTTCCTCATTTCTATTTGAGGCAATAGGTCTTTGAAGTTATTACCTAGCACTGTTTAGTGGTTTCACGATAGCCTAAAAATAAAGGTGATTCCTGCATCCCCATCACACGCACAGGATATACTTACCTGGACTTGTCAAAAGAAAATAATAACCCCAATACACTCTGGGAGAAGATGATTTATCTCAGACAGAGGCATCTATGTAAATATGATCTGCCAGTGACCAGTTCTCCGTGGCTTGATTGCAGGATATTGCAAAATAAAGTTAGTGGGGAAGTACAATGCACTTCCTCAGCCAAGAGTTCACCAGCAGTGAGAACCTAATGTTCAACATTATCAGCACAGTGCAGGAACAGCAGAGCAGGTATCCGCCTAGCACGTATTGCTGCAGGGTTTTTTCCCTGAAATCACAAAGGGGTGCACATTATTCAATTCACTCTCACACATGGCTTGAAAGAAGAAAACAAAGGTCTTGGCATTTGTATGTGCACATTGCATTATGAAATGGCCCAGAGACATGGCTGCTTCAAACAGCTGCAAGCTCCGGGATTCAGAACGTGACCTCCCACAGCTGCCCACATGTCCTGGCTTCTCTGCCTTGTTGTCTGAGGTTGAGTCAGATGGGAGGGCTGAGGAAGCAGTAGGACGGAGATCAGAGTATTCAGAGCTTGTGTGTTGGTGGGAGGCACTAAGGAAGGGGTGGATTTGGGTTTCTTGTTAAAGAGGAGGAATAAGAGGCTGAGATAAGGGGATAGGCATCCAGCTGTTGCTATCACTGCAGACTTCTCAGGCAACACTGAGCCGCTGGTGGAGGAGCGAACACAGGAAATGCCACTGTAGCAATATAACCTGTCCCTGGTGTGTCAGGGCCATGCCGCAACCCCCGGTTCACCTGCAAGTCAGGCAGCCAGACTGAACTGGCCCTGCTCAATGGTTTTCTAGTTTACAGTAGAGTTCTGGCTCTGGGTATGGTCATAATATTACAGACTACCATGTGGCTGGAGATAAGATCCCACTGAACTCCCAGGAAGTTTTTTTCAGGATTTGCTCTGCACTGAGACAAGATGTGGAAGGCGCTTGAGGTATTATTCCATTTGCCTGACAGTCTAGCAGAAGACACCGCAGTTCCGCTCTGATCTGAAACAGTATTCAGTGGAACTGCCATATTTCTCATGAGCTGCAGCTACAGCAGATTGCGGAGGAATCCAGGTGAAATGCCCAGCGTAACAGCATCAGTCCATGCTGCACGGTTGGCATTTCTTCTGTTTAGCAGGAGTTACGCAGTGACAAGGCATCTTCCTGAAAGGTGACTTGTTGGTGACTGAACACTGCATTGTATCCTCAGTTTACTTACATCACTCCACCTGACAGGCATGGAAGTTTAAGACCAAAATGAGAGCAGACTTTTTTTTTTTTTTTTTAAATCTGTATTTTCTGCAGAAGTGCAAATGCTTTTCCCATCAAATACGCTGCTACGGCCACGTCCACTGTATTACTGTACTTGGGATTCCATCTGGAACAAGGAGTGAGCTTTTTTTAAAAAAAAATTGGCCAAGTAGAGCTAATAAGAAAGCAGATAATTTTTCTGCTTACCGTTGTTATCAGCAGTGAGTTCCATTTGTATGAGAAGGATTTATAATTTATAATAGCACGCACTTCACTTTACCTGGTTTAAAGAAACAAAACTAGGTTGGTGAGAGCAAAATTTTCATCTACTCATCACTGATTGCTAAAAACTATGTGGAGGAAAAAATGCCAATGGTGAAAAAGAAAATATCTCGGTAATAATCTAATGAATCAATGGTGTTAATACTTACAAGGTGTGATGCAACATCTGCTCGAGAACTTATGGAAACATTAGTGGAAAATTGAAGGGGAAAAAACAAGGAGTTGTGGTAAAAATAATCATAAAACTTTTAACTAAATGTTTTGCTTGAGATAATTTAATAATTTAGTTTGAGAAAGTGACACAAACTACTGAGAAGTGATGGTGACGTCTATTCCTTCACCTCCAGACCAGAAATAGTGTAGAATAGAGCTGGGTGAACTATTCATAGTGAACAATGTACTGTGCATTATCCATTTCAGATCTGAGTAGGTTTCAGGATATAAACTCTTTGGGGCAGGGCCTGTACCATCTTTGTGCATCTGGTGCCTAGGACGCATTACCAGGAAAAATAGTGAAGAAGAATAATAGGCTTCTATTTTTACTAATTTATTTATTTATAGTTATTCAATGAACCCTTGAGAGGTTTCAACCTCTGGGTTACATGCAAGCACTTCACTTTGTGATTGACTATTCTCTCTTCATCAGGTGTGATTGGTCACCTGAATAACATTTTACTGCTTCTGCATGCCGACTGGACAGCTGAAACTTTATAAACAGGAGGAGAGTACTTCCAAAAATGACCAGCAAATACTTGCATTCACACACAAATACCCAGGTTCACATGCAAATAGGGTTATGACACGCAGAACATCCATTCCCCAATGTTCCTGCAGATAAACCCACTTTGTACAAATATCCATGGAAGAAAAGGATGAAAACTTGGCCAACAGAAATGGTTACAAATGATCTTCCCCACTGCTCACCCAGCTCTAATTTAGTATCACACGTCTATAAAAACAAAGTACGTGAAGGGTACATTAACTGCTTTTCCATGCGTCTCACATATTCCAGAACCAGTTGCATTTTCCAGCTGATATCCAAGTGTATGTACATAGTTTGTCTTTGTATAGGAGTGAATGTGGTGACTGTCAATCATGTGCTCTTCCAGTATTGTAATTTAACAGATTATAACTGTATGAAAACAGTGTAAATAACTAGAAGAAAAAGTAAACTGGATCTCTGTCCTAGATTTTGTACATACTGAAACTGCATGGTATTTAAATTATTGTTTGTCTCTGATGTATGCAGTTTCTTTAAAAAAAAAATCATTTTAAAAAAAACCTTTCCTGGTCTTGTGTATTTTATTCACCTCCTGTTATATTCTTTGTCAGATATTGCCAAAAAAAAAAAAAAAGTACTTTGAGATACCAGCCCTGCTAGGGGGTTGTAAGCACTCAATACCTCACAGTATTAGCCTGTAAAGGGAAAATGAATGTAATCAGGATGACGGATCCTCACCTGGTGTAAATTGACATGGCACTACTGACTTCAGTGGAGCAATGCCAATTTATAGCAGCTGAGGATCTAGCCCACCATCTCTGGGAAACCTCTCTGGGTGAAATCTGTCACCATGTATCTCTGGGAAGGATTGGCTGTTCACTCTGCAGCTACAATTGTCCCAAACACTAATCTAGTAAACTCTGGTCTTCACTGCAGAAAAATCCCGCTCAGCATGTGAATTTTGTGGTTTTTGCTGTCCTTTGAGTACCCATTACAGGAGTCACATCTGTAGTGGTCTCCTTGTTCTGGAAATCTCAAGGCACAGAAGTTTGGTGGATAGTATTAGAGCAGATATTGATCAGACAAGCGCAAGCAGGAGCAGCAGCAAAGGCTCATTACAATTTAGCAAAAGCCATGGGAAGAGAAATACTCATTCAGGCTCTTGCAAACAAAGGGCTTCTGCTCCTCTTTTTTCTTTTCTCCAAGTGCCTCCATTCTTTATAAAGGTTGCCAGCTTGACAGCACTGCAGAGTGAAATTTCCTATCCATGAAGGCAGAACAGCTTGAGGTGCTGAAGTACAAGTTTCCTGACACTCCACTATTAATATTCTTCTCTACACAGATGTGAAGGTAACACCCCTGCCATGCCCATTCAGTCCAGGGTAGCAATTTGTGATGTGAACTAGTGTCTCCAGAGAGCTGGGCTAAAACCATCAAGGATAAAATCCACAAAGGTATTTAGGTGCTGAACCACCACTTTGTGCCCCTGAGATTCTTAAAGTCCCTGCTCAGTTGCTGCCTAACCCTCTAGGCACCTAAATGTCCGCTAGTAAACTCCCTTAGTCGCCTCAGTTTCCACCCGTGGGCATACACAAAACTGCCTAAGTCCTGATGACACCAAGCTTCTTGGCATTGTAGCGGGATGCTTAAGGACCTGGTGGGATTCTCAAGCTAGGTGTTTCCCTGCCAGTCTTGCCTGCAGGGCCTGATCCAATAGGCATTCTCAGAGCATGCCTCACCAGCGCAAAAGAGAGCAAGGGTGACCAGATCAGGAATTCATGGGGCAGGCTGGCTGGCACGTGTACGACAATACCCAATAGCACAGTAGCTGGGACACTCACCTGGGATGTGGGACACCCATTTTCAAATCCCCATGCTGCTGGGTTTGGAGCAGGGACTTGAAACTGTGTGTCCCGGGTGCGTGCCTTTACCTTCCAGCCTACTGGATATTCTGGGGTGAGGCTGTTTCAGCCTTTCCTGTTGGAGTTGTTGCTGGCTTTTGTGAATCCCATTGTTAGGCACCTAATTCAAGGCTGTGAATTCCACTGGGCAGCAGGACACCTGACAGGCATTGCAATGCATCACTCCCTATGACAAATTAAACAAGGCAACTGTAGGTAGTCTAGCTGGCTCTAATCAACCACAATCCCCTCAGAGGCTGTTGGGAGTGGTAGGGGGCCGGGTGGAGAGGTCTCATGTGTGGAAGGGAGTGTTTGCTACTGCTTTTTTCTGAGGCTGGCTTAAAGAAAGCTTGGCGTGTGGAGAGTGACAACTAGCCAAGGAAGGCTAGACTGGAGCCTGGGAGCAGAGTATGGGAGAGAATGACGGACCATTGGAAATGAAGATACTGAAGTGGGCATAAGCTGGGCTTGTCTCCCTTTAGAGACTTGTACTTTGGGTTCCTGAAAGGGAAAAAAAGTCTTTGATTGCACTTGTGAAACTCAGAATGTGCAGCATTTATAGAATCTGTGTCTGAAGAACTGCTGTGTTCTCTGTCTCCTCCCTTCCCTCGTGTCTGTGGTAGTCAGGTCATCCAGGTCTACCAGGCAGTAACCTGTCCTGGTGACAGTGCCTTTGTAGATTTTAGTCCCGATGTGCTTCACGTTGGTCTCTGAATAACTCTCAGATGGCAATAGCATTTGCTCTCTAAAAAGCCAGGTGGATTTGGATTGCTCAGGTAGAAGAGAGAGTTCTATGTATTTTACCAGTCCCAGTTCTGCTCTGCCTCCTCTCTGTTGTTGATGGGTTCTAAAGGAAAATGGGGGAGGGGGGAATCCATTTACTTTGACTAAACAGCAAAGATACTATGTGTTTTAACTACGGATCCATGAGTTACCACCATTACTGAATTACAGCTTGGCAAGGCTGCCTGCATTACAGGCTTGGTTTATACACAACTTGCTATTACCCATCAAGTATGGGGCTAGATTTTCTACTTTTAAATAAACATTTGCTCTCTTCTATTAGTTGCTTTCTGTCTCTTCCTTCCCACCCCCCACTTCTCAGCATCTCATATTGCCTCAGCCTCATTGGCCAACTTCCACATTTCATCTGTGCAGCTGTACAGCCTGCCTTAGTTATTATTAAGTCCAGTAAGCAAGAGAAAAGCCCATTCAAAATTTCCAGTGATTAAAAAAATTAGGAGGAACATCTGGATTTACCATTAGCTCAGAACAGATGAGCCTAGACTGCTACAGGTGTCTGATTATATTTCTTGCTGGAGACTGACTGCTCTCCGCCTGTAGACAGACTAATGTAACCTTCCTGAATCAGCGGCTTCTTTCAAACTTTACAAGCTAAAGTAGTGCTCCAAACTGGACTAATGAAGGAGAGGCCTGTGCTTTCATTAATGTTAGTTTATTACCAGCACTTGCTCAGTCTGGAGGAAGGCGGTTCTCCTAATCTCCACTGAAAGGTACACTCTGGTGGCCAGTGTGGGAACAGCAGTAGTGACATGTGCCAAAGCAGCAATTTTAGACCAGCTTTGTTTAATGCTTGATTAGTCTAAGGGTTATAAAATCTGTACAGTGAATTGCATTGTCTTGATATTTGGCGTGCCTCATGGGGGTGCTGGTGAGAGTTAGTAAACCAAATTTAAGACCATTTGTCAAGGGGGTTCCCAAGATACAGCCCCCTGTAAAAGTGTTTCTTAAGGTTTATGGATTCTTCCAATTTCTTTCTGTGCAGATAGGAATGGAAACAGGGCTGTGATTGTTGCACCAGGGACTCAGTCACTCAAGTGTTATCCCTAAAGAGGGAATGGCACCCACAAGCCTTTTGGTGACCAAAATTCCGAAGAGAATTTGCCCAAGAGAGTCTCTCTCAATTTAGGTGCAGGCCTAAAAGTCCTAAGAGTGGCTCATGTGCCAGTCTGATTACACTGGGCATGTGTAGCCTGACAAGCCAAGAGGATTGATAGCAACGTGCCTCTTTTTATATCAGATTTCTGCTACAATCTGCCTCTGGCAAAGGGCTTTTTTTATTTGGGGAGGGGTGCAATCTGAGTGCAGCAGAAAATTCAGAGGATGCTGAAGCTCTCTTACACGTGTGAATGGTTGCTGGGAGAGGGGCATGGGGGCTGCGGCAAGGAATGGGGGCATTTGGGGGGTGGGCTGGGTGACAGAGGAGTGGAGCAGTGTTGGGGGAGGGGTGGCTCAGCTCAGCTCAGGGGGAGGATGTGGAGATTAGGGAAGGGATGGGATACTGGGATTGGGGGGACATGCTGGTGGGTGCCAGGGTAAGTGGGAGGGATTGGCGTTGGAGGCACCTGTCAGCCTCATTCTCTCCTCCCATGTGTGCACCAAGATCTGGGTGGGGCATGGCCAGGCCCTTTTAGTAGGTATCTGAGCCGTTGTTGTCTCTTGGGAGCTGGGATATGGGGGACCTTGTCTTTCCAGGTGGATTACAGCCCCTCTCCCTGTCCCCCCATGTGAGCCCTCTGGGTGGGCAGCTGAGAACAGGCACACGCAGAGCATGCTTCAAGAGAACACGCTGCTCACACTGGTGTGAGGCTTGATGCATATCTCAGGCTTCCAAGTACTCACTGGAGACATGAGGATACCCACTGAGTTTACTGAAGTAGTTCACATCTCAGCTATTGTTTCAGGCTGCATTCATCTCCATCGGGTGTTCTCCTTCAAATGAGGTTCTCACCCTGAATGATCATGGAATGGGCCGCTTCATTCCTCTCGGAGCCTCCAGTTAGATTGGAGGGAGGTCTCAGTTGGGGTTCCACAGGGATCTGTTCTGGGTCTGGTGTTGTTTTACGTCTTTATTAATGACCTGGATGTAGGAATAGAGAGTGTATTGATCAACTTTGCAGGTGACACAAAGGTAGAGAGGGTTGCAAAGACTTCGGAAGATAGAACTAAAATTCAAAGGGATCTTGATAAAGTATAGAACTGGACTATAGATAACCAAATGTAATTCAAAAAAGACAAATGTAAGGTGCTGCACTTGGGGAAGAAAAACCAAATTCACAAATACAGAATGGGGGATAACTGGCTTGGCAGCAGCACTGCTGAGAAGGATCTGAAAGCTGTGGTGGATTCATCGGTGCCGACTCCGTGGGTGGTCCAGGGCTGGAGCACCTATGGGGAAAAATTAGCAGGTGCTCCGCACCCACTGGCAGCCAAGCTCCCCCCACCCCATCCCCTCCTTCTCCTCCCCCAAGCGCGCTGTTTCCCTGCTGCCCCCCCCAACGCCTGTTTGGCGGCACTTAGGACTTTCCAGGAGGGATGGGGAGGAGCGGGGACATGGCGCGCTCAAGGGAGGAGGCAGAGAAGAGGCAGGGAAGGGGCGGGAACTTGCGGGAAGTGGGTGGAATGGTGGCGGGTCTGGGGTGGGAACAGGTGGGGGGTGGGGACTTTGGGGAAGGAGTAGAATGGGGGTAGGGCAAGGGCAGTGCAGGGGCGAGAAGAGGCGGGGCAGAGGCGGGGGGGATCAAGCACCCACTGGGCAGAGGGTAAGTCAGCACCTATGGGTGGATCACAATCTCACATGAGTCAACAATGCCAAGCTGTTCCAGAAAAAGCAAATGCAGTTCTGGGTTGCATTAACAGAGTCATAGGATGCAAGTCACATATATGGGTGTAGTTTTGGGAACTGTGGGGGTGGCATTGCCCCCCCCCAACAAAGGCGATGTATGGGGAGCACATGCAGGGGCACATGCCACTCCAATTCCCCCCCTCCCCCGCCAATTTTTGCAAATGCTGAGCTGTCCTGCAGGGCTTGCACTGTTTAGCCTGGGGTGGGGAGAGTGGGCCGTCCTTCCCACACTGCGTTTCTCCCACCTGCCAGGCCAAGCAAAGGGAGCAGGACAGAGCAGCTGCTCTGGGTTGCTGCCTCAGCAGCTGGATGCAACCTCCTGGGTCCTGGTGCCCACCACAGTTGCCAACTTTCATGCAGTAAATGAGCACCCAACTTTCACAATAAGCCAAAAATCAAGCTAATCCCATTCCAAAACAAGGCCAAAACAAGCCAATCCCTAAGAATCCCAACATTGTATGTGACTAGATCCTCCCGCATGCAGTCTGGGACTGTGGTGGGCCCGCTGTGCACCCCTGACTCTCTCCCCCACTTGCGCCAGCTTGCCGGGAACTGATGATAAAAAAAGAAGCCACAAGCCAAAAACTAGTCAACAAGCAATTCACAAGCCAATTAAGCCAAAATCAAGCCCAATTTCTGCATTTTCTTCCATGGGTTGCGCATGTCTGGTTGCGGGGCCACAGTACAGGGATGGAATGGGGGAGACCCTGGGTGGAATGGGGCGGGGCCCGGGGAAGAGACAGAAAGGGGCAGGGCCGCAGAAGGAAGCGGTGGAATGGGGGAGGGACGGTAGGTGGAAGGGATAGGGAGGGGCCCCCATTTGCTCTAGCCCAGGGCCCCAGGAAACCTTAATCCGCCTCTGGTAAGAACAGTAGGACAATGGAACAAACTGTCTAAGGAAGTGGTGGAATGTCCTGCACTGGAGGTTTTCACAGAAGAGACTGAACAGCCATGGGCGGTGGGTATCATAGGGCAGGCTGAGCCTCCCCTGACCCAGGCCGGGCCCTGCCCATGCCCATGTTGTTCCCTGAGACACCCACACACATCCTAAAGCTGGCAGGGCGCCAGAGTCTCAACTCCAGCCTGAGTTTGGGCCCGCTGGTGGCCAGAGGCGGCGCTGGGGCTAGTGCTTGAGAGGGGGTGGGGCGGGGCCCCTCCAGCTGCAGGAGGTTGCTCAGGGCTCTGGAGGGCTGGAGGGGTGGGGCCTCAGGGGGCATGGAGGGGCTTGCCTCCCTGAAAGGGACGGGGGGGGCTTACCTACCTCCCATGTGACTAGCCATCTGTTTTGAGTGGTTTAGACAAAACAAATCCTACATCTTGGTAGGACATTAAACTAGATGACCTTGTGGTCCCATCTAACCCTATGGTTTTATTATATATCATGAAGTTCAGCAAAACTGAGAACCAAGAATTATGGAGTTAAGATTATGTGAGCATGTACCGTAACTCTGCTTCCCTGGAGCCAGCAACAGCCCCTGGCAATTATCAGCTTGCAGGGCCAGCTGTATTCACTGTGTTAGGTGTAGCTGTATTGAATGATGGAGGCATTGGCTGGAGCAGTTTGGAAGAGCTGTGACTGTGATATGAGGTGATCTGGGGGGCTGTGTGAATCCTTCTCCCTGATCACCAGGTGTGCTATCAAAGGAAAGAGATGTATGTAGGCCTCATTTCAGCACTGCGTTGTGTAGGCTGTCAGTAGAGGGGGGTCTTCCTGCCATGGGTATAGTCAGTGGTTAGATGGGAGACAAGCCTGGTCTGTGAGTTTAATGAAGGGTAAGTGGAAAATGTAGCATTGGATAGCATTGTGTGCTTTAAGGGGAAGGGGTTGTAAAATTTAGCAGATGTGGTGTTCTTGCTGTCAAGCAGGCTAAGTTTTTGGGCAAGTGTAGGTAGCTCCTGTTTAGTACAGTGCAAATACAGAGTGAGTATGTGTTATAGGTGTATTGGGGCATTGCTCAATGAGGGGACTATCTCGCTATCCCTGGGCCACTGAGAGGCACCCCAAGTTTCAAGGCAGTGCAAGTAGCAATGTGGATTTTAGAGTACTTAATCAAGCTTTAATCAGAAAGTTCACCTTAATTTTAAGTGTAGCATAGCCCACTATAATTGTCTGCAACATGGATTGCAATCTGGCTGTGTCTTGAGGGTGTTCTACTTCCACGTTGAAAGGTACACTCTGGTGGCCAGTTTGGGAACAGCATTAGCAGCTTGTGTAGAGCAGCGGCTACCTTGAGGCTTTTTCTAACAACTCTCGCTTCAGAGCCTTAAGGGCTGAGGGACCTCCTAGCTTTGTCTACCCGTTTGACAGAGGTAAGAAGGGGAAAGCAGAGGAGAGGGTTCTGTTTAGAGTTGTCCTTTTTTTAATGTAAACACTGTAGGTTTAAGTATAACCAACAAAGCTAACACTTGCATATAGTTTCACCTGTAAATACTACGTTGCAAAATGCTTTGTTAGCAGGGCACAAAGCCTAATGCGCATTTACACAGCACCTTCCATCTGATGAGCTCCTAGAGCTTTGCAAACACTAATGAATTAACCTGGTAATGTGGGTATTACTATACCCCTTGTTTCTCATAGGGGGGAAATGAGGCACACAGTAGGGGGCTGGATTTACAAAGGGACTTAGGTGCCTGAAGTCCAATGTTTAGGCACCACTGACCAAACCACTGCTCGGCTGCTGCCTGACCATCTAAGCACCTAAATCCCCAAAGACATTAAAATTTCTGCCAGTGGGCATGTACCAACCTGTGGGGCAATATGAAGACTTTGGCAGTTAATCATAGAATAGCAGGGTTGGAAGGGACCTCAGGAGGTCACCTAGTCCAACCCCCTGCTCAAAGCAGGACCAATCCCCAATTTTTGCCCCAGATCCCTAAATGGCCCCCTCAAGGATGAGCTGCTCAGAACCCAACTAATGCCAAATGTTACCAGCTTTCCCCCTTACTTCGAGGTATGCTCGTTTATTAGGGTTACTCTTCTGGGGGGAGGGCGGTTTCTGTACTTCTATCAATGTACTACTTGTGGTCTCATACGGAGCTTTACTCCTCCCTTCTGCAAGTCCCCTCCCAATGGAGCTATCCTGCAGGACCTAGGTTCCCAGAATCAGACAAACACACACACATTAACAGAGCACGTTTTAGAGGACCAGGTTAATCAGCACGTCCAAGCTGCCACCCTTATATGTCCCAGGCTCAACACGTCCCTATCCCCACTTTCATGTTACAATTGTTCTGGTAGTAACCCACTTGATGAGCAAACCCCACAGGATTTTTGGGCGCTGCGGGGATCTTTTAGCTTAGGTATAAGGAGTGTTGCTGCAGAGCAAATGGGGAAACCAAAAAAAAACCAGAAGGGGGAGAGAGAGAGCGAGATTCAACCAGCTTAGTTATGCAAGTTATTTATTGCCAGGTAATAACCATAGGGCATAGGGGAGCCAAAGAAACAAAACAGTTATAATATTACATTTAACTTAAACTTGATTATAAAAGTCAGGTTTAGAAAAAAGGAAAGGAAAGGTTTAGAAAACAATAACTGATCACACAAGTCAGGGTCAGAAGGCTACACCGAGAGAGAGAGAGAGAGAGAGAGAGAGAGAGGAGTTCTCACCGCTCCGTGAAGCTTGAACCAGTTGGGGTTGCCAGGTGGTGGTGGTAGCTGAGGATCACACGGCAGAGCCCCCAGCACGATCAGTCAGGAGAAGACGAAGTCCCAATAGAACTGATGCAGCTTTTGGATCCAGGCATCAGACCACTTACTTGAGCATGGGAGGGGTTTTTGTAGAGAAACAACAATGGTTTAAGGGAGAACACGAGATTTGTTTATGTGTAAACAAGGGAGTCTACCAAAGGTGTTTTGTTCAGGCTAGACAATGGGAGCTGATCATTCCTGGCTTTGGGCGGTGTTCCTTGGAGGGAGCTCACAGTGCAATTAAGGAGCTTCACTATTTTGGATATCAATAAAGGATTTATTACTAGAATTGGTCTGATAAGTACTGAGCTGGCTGGGTGTGTGCAGGTGTGGGTTCATTAACATCTGGAGCAGAGATTTCCCCGATCATGCAGTGCTTCCCTACTTTTCTGGTCCCAGAGTTCAGTGCGGTTCTTGCCTTGAAATCTCTGTTCTCCATTCTGTGTGCTAATAGAGATGCCTCCTTGTCCCATCTTAATGCAAATGAGGCTAGGGGAGTTTCCTTAATCCTGTCATCCTTATCCCAGGTGTTTAGGTGTAAGTCTTTCTTCTGATCAGTTTTGGTTCAAGAAGAGGCTGGGCGGGGGGGGGGGGGGTGTCTTTCATGTGTCAGAAAGGCTGGTTCCCCAAGAAAACAGAGGTGACAGGGTAACACAAAACCCTGATGGGATTCTTAGACTAGGCATTCCTCCACCTCTCTTGCCTGCAAGACCCAATCTAGGAACCATGCTCAGCGTTCACCTCACCTAAAAGACAAGTGGTCAAGCAAACGTGGAACTGAGCTAGCTGCCTGACATGTGCATGTCATTCCATGCACTGTGTAAGAGCCAAGTGTTATCAGAATTGCCTGGCAGATGTAACAGAGTCTGAGAGACTCATCCCAGAATATCATAGAGCCTGGTGAGTAGGGCGCTCACCTGCCATGGGCAAGAGCTGGGTTTAAGTTCTGACTCCAAATGGGACACAACAGCGGTCGTCCCCTCCAAATGGTGGGAGGGGGGGTCTCTCTCTCTCTCAAGGGCTGACCTGGTTTAGGCACCTAACTCCATGTCACAGCTAAGAATCCTGAGCAGAAATAGGTGCCTCCCTCTGGCCTGTCAGTCATGTGCCCAAGGCCCAGATGAACAGCAGTGGGGCACTTGGGGATATAACCCCAGCTCCTTTCCTCTGCATTTCACTCCCGGCTAGCTTAGACAGCTCTGTGCTCATCTCACTGGCTGCTGGGAACCACTTTCCTAGGCAACTCTCCCCATACTGACAGGTTTCAGAGTAGCAGCCGTGTTAGTCTGTAGCTGCAAAACGAACAGGAGGACTTGTGGCACCTTAAAGACTAACAGATTTATTTGAGCATAAGCTTTCGATACATAGAATACCACACCATGCAGGAGGGACGTTGACACCTCATTCAGGGCTGTGAATTCCACTAGGCAGCAGGGATCCTAGGACTTATATGTTGCAACACCTAATTCCCTTTGCAGCTCTAGCCCCTTATACCTACAATCATCTCTCTCAGTTAGATATATGACAAGATATTTATGGCCAATGCACAAATGTGCTATTGGCTCACTGTTACTGACTCTTAGCCAAGGTTTTTCTGTGAGCTCTGTTGGGTGGTAGAGAATTGAGGCCCCCCCCCCCCGCCCCATTGGTGGCGTCCTCTGCTGGTCAGCGTTATCTTTATCAGCTGGTGTCTTTGTGCCAGTGCCACAGTCACACATTTGGATGCTGCCAGTGTAAGAACTGCAGCAGGCACCGTGGGCTCGGCTAGAGCCAGGGCATCTTTTTAAGCCTCTGGAGGAAAAACAACTGCTTTGGGTACAACTGGACCAGACCAAGATGCTGCGACTTGTTTGACAGATCCATGTAGTTGTTTTCCGGGGGGGGGGTTCCCCCTCCAAAATAAATGCTTCAGTGCTCTTTCTATTTTCCAGCAGACGTACACTCACAATCATGCAGCCACCAGCCTTATGCCTGGCGAAGGGAGGAGAAATAATACGCCTGACACTTCAGTTTCCAGCTTCCAAGGGGTGGCATGGGGGGAAAGTTATTTTAAAAAAAAAACCCAACAACCTATGATCAAATGACTTAGTGTCTCTTGTACAGTGACAGGAAGCTAACAGAAAATGTGATAGCAAAGCTAATCCTTTATTTGCCCCTGTGGGCTAAGGGCCAAATTTAGACCTGCTACAAGCTACTCGTGCTCCTTCGCCCAAATACATTCTTGTATGTATTTAGCACTATTCATTTCAAAGGATTCTAAATGTCCATGTACTCCAACTAGGTCGGCCAGGCGTACATTGCCTCGCACAGCCCAGGCCTACATTTTACACAGTAGCATTGAGCAGATGGTCTCTTCACCACCCTGCCGCTGCAAAATAGCCTCCAGCTCAGCGGCACGGCTCAGCTGGCAAACCACGGCTGGATCCCTACCTGAGGCACAGGCCAGCCAACGAGAGCTGGTAGCCATCCAGCTACTGGTCCTTCCGCCTCTGCTTACTCCAAAAGTAACAGTGCTACCCCCCAGCTTAGTTCCTCCAGCCCCTTCACCAATCTACTTGTAGTTCAGTGGCTGACTATCCCAATTTGATGAAGCACACCGGTGGGCACAGGCACTGACCTTTATTTTTCCCCATGGGTGCTCTACCCCCAAGGCCCCACCCACCTTCCCTCCCCCCCCCGCCCCGGCCCACCTCGTGCAGCTTGCTGTTCTCTTCTCTCCCCTGAGCACCCACCAGAGAACTGTGACTGGTGGGTGCTGAGCACCCCCTATTTTTTTCCAAGGGTGCTGGAGCACCCACAGAATCAGCAGCTATGCCTCTGGGTTTTTTCCTCCCCCAGGGATGTGTGCAGCTGGGCTGGAGTACATTTCCAGCAGGGGTGAACCATAATGGGAAAGAATGGATGTGTGTGAGAGGGTAGAGATGGTCCCTTGCCTCCCTAACGGTAATTTCCCCCTGCTCTTTGCTGCAGCCCTTCTGCCTTTGCCCCACTGTCTGAGGTGAAGCCCCCAAACACCCCTAGTCACAATCTGCCCAGCCATTAGCAGGGATTTCCCCCAGCTCTCTCACCACATCCCTGCTCAACTGCTTCAGCCTCTGACAACCCTGCTTGCCACTCATGCTCCCCCATCTCTCCACACTTCCTTCTCACCTCAACCCTCCCCTTCATCTTCCAGTCTTCTGCCCTGGCTCAGTGCTGAGCTCAGCTAGTGATGCAGGGCACTGACAAGTAGTTCAGGAAAGAGCTGATCAGTTCCAGATTCTGGGCATAACTCCTTTGAGGTATGATTAATTATCTAATATTTGACATTAGACTTCCAGTGTAGGACGCAGGTCACCACTGGGTGTGCAGAGAACACAGAGAGCAGGGGTGTAGCAGTGAAACTTTATAACGTGAACACACTTAGAACCATCTTTTGTCACAGTAACTAATTGCATGTTCTCTCTCTCTCTTTATATACACACACACCCACACCATTTAATAGGCATCAAGAATCAGTATGACAAAACTCCCTCATTTATGTGTGAAAAAATAGGGCTCTTAGTCCTGGTCAAAGTGAAAAGGTCAACACTTTAACTGTTGCATCACTAACTAATAGCTCCATAATATAAGAGTTTATTTAAAAGGAAAAAAACATTGATGAATCAACCCCCGAGTGCTCTCCCGTTGACTCCGAAGACACCACCGTAAGTCAATCTAAGTACGTTATTCACATAGCTGAAGTTGCGTAACTTAGATCGATCCTCCCCTGCCCCCCGGCCCTCCAGCGTAGGTCAGGGCTGAGTATCACTGCATGATTTTAATCTTATTCCCACTGTTTAGCGACTGACAGGTCCACTTGAAGTATAATTCCCCTGACTTCAGAGACATTACTCCCAGCACTTGTGTGCACACCTGGGGAAAAAAAATTGGTCCCCGTCTATTGATTTCAGTCAGAGGGCCACATGTGGAAACAGGCGTGAGTATATTTATGGAGCTGCTGGTCCACAGTTGATAATAAAACAGAGAGAGATGGGCCTGACCCAGATCCACAACTCTCGTAGGGAAGCTCACATCTGTTGCTAAACTTTCTGACATGAGGCATATACCTCACCAATGGGACTGAATGAAATCACTGAGTTGAAATTTTGGGTCCGGTTTTAAAATAAAACTAACCTCTCATAACCAGATGGTAGGTGCATGGAGCTGAACCAACTTGTTCTCTAGGCCCAATCCTGCCTGAAGAAAGATCAACGAGTGAACCTGCCCCAGCCTGAATAATGCACTTAGTGAAAAGAAATAGCCACATCTAGTAAGAGGGAGCAGAGCTATGATTGCAAATGAGTTTTTTGGCTGGCATTTTAAATGGTGGTGTTGGAATGGAATCATGACAGCATGTGAAGATTCATTCAGTGTTTACTAAAATGTTTACATAAAATAGCTATTGTTAACATGAGAAGTTCAAAACGGTTTGTATTGCTTACCACAGTACCCTTTGGGACGTACCTGTCCTAGTAAGGCATTTTGTTTGCATTTGGTTAAGTGGTGAGTTAGAGAACATTCTCCTGCAAACTTGAAAGCAGTCTGCATTAATGGGCACTTCTGATTAAACAAGCTCCTCTTCCCAGTCTACGAGTTGTTGATTCCTTGTCACTACAGAACACGCTTTCAATTAAAAAAAGAAAAGGTCCAAATGTAATCTGCAGTCCAAAGGCTTAGACATTTATTCTATGCCATACCTGTTTTTAATATTAGACTATACTGCTGAATCAGTCTTTTTTCTTTTCACTGAAGACTCCATTTCAGAGGAATTGCTCTAACTAGGTGCATCCCACTGGACCTTTTACAGACGGAGTTCTACAGCCATTCCATGGAGTACTTTGCCCTTGAGATTCTTCGAAGTGCTGCTGGACTCCATTTAAACATAAAGGATTTATTTGTTATGAAGGTGTAAGCAAGCCATGAGAGGCAAGCAATGGTAAAGACTCTTTACTGTTGTCTTTCTGTTCCATGATTCCAGCTGGAACGTCTCGGGCTTCAATAGGTTGGTTAGAGATCTATGCCTAAAAGACAGCCTCTCTCCCAGAACAATGACCGGGGCACCAGGAGACCTCACACCCTACTGACCACTCAGTGAAACTCTAAGGCCTGAATTTTGCAACTGCATTATTGCAGCATTAAGAACCAAGGTAGAATCTTTTTAAAAATAAAAAAGCAAGTTAGTGTAGAGTGAGACCCACCTGAAATGTTTTTTATTGAACTGAAGAGTTTTAGGTACTACTCATACCCAAGACCTCTTGACAATGTATATGGTTCTATAATCACACTTTAGTAACTTGCTCTTCCCTGTTGTTGAGGGAAAGACCCACACAAACACTGGGGGGGAAAGAGTGTGTACTAAGTGCCAACTGCACAAAGGAAGAGAGAATTTTTCCCCTTTCCACTTTAGTGATCTTAGTTCTAACAAAAGAAAGTACACCACCTCTTTTTATGCTGAAGGTTTTTTGGATTTAGTAACGGGAGATGTGCTGTCTCTGGCCAATGTTAAAGCATGTCTGAATTTCATTTAAGTATTTAAGAAAAGTTTTTTCTATATTCATAGCTACACTCTTGTTCCAAAAATCCCTTTTTAGCAACATGGATTGTTTGAAGCACCAAGCAGGAAACACTGATGTAAGTCCACCAACTTTACTTTTGTTCCGCATTTTCAAAGATAGGTTGATTTTTTTCCCCACTTCTGGTTGGCTGGTAGCCCTTAACATGTTGACTTGCATTTACACTCAATTTGATGCTTTTTTGCTAACCAGGATATAGAGAGCATATTAATGCAGATTCTTAAACACCGAATGGTTTATTTGTGACTTGTATCAAGCTCTAGGTGGATGGAAATTGTTAATCAACAAAAACCGCACTTTTAAATTGTTTTTAAAACTTTCACATATAAAAATATCCAGCAGCTAAAGTAGTTTTAACAAAACATGTTTGACGTTTGAAATGGATTAAAGGAATAGAGTCAGCAAACAACTGAACCTTTTTTGTTTGAAACAGCTGGAACAAACCCCCTTTCAAATTTTCTTCCTTTTCTCAACTGAATCTATTTGAAGTTGACCACAATTTGTTTCAGTGCCCCCACACAGCCACCCACCCCAAAAAAACCTCACCCCTCTCTACACAAAGGAAGTATTTTACTTTGCAGTTAGAGAATTGAACTGAATGTTTTCGGTTATCATGTCCTTCAAAATTTTAGAACTAGTAGAGCTATTTTCACACCTAGTTTACTAACAGATTGGGAGCTGAACAAAGCGGAAAAGCTTGTTTTCTTCTTCCAAACAGGTTGGATGAACTAGCTGAATAAACCGAAGTGAAGAAAATATTCTCTACAGCTGCAAAAGAGGCTACTACTATCAAAAATTGGTTTAGCACTCAAATGCTGGTTCCAGGTGCTTACACACTGACTTTCATTAAGACCTGGCAGCAAAAACAATGTGTGTTAAACAGGCTTATTTAAATACTCTCAATTTTTTTTAGATCTCTCCTATCAGATGAGGTGGATTTGTTCATCACTTGCTCAAACCTGTACACAGCTTGACCCTGCAATACGGTGAGAGTCTGATTCTCAAGAGGCAATCTTCAACTTCCACTGGCTTGAAGGAGAGATGAGGTGCTCCTCACTCTACTGTATTGAACCCATAGGGAAAGGTGTTGGCTTGGAAGAGATTAAAGCCACCAAACATAATTTTGGTACAGCATTTCAATCATGGCTACTGAGCTGTCTCACCTGAATTAGAAGGGAGGATCTTGAGGATGGCAGTGGTAGCAGAATCACTTTCTTCTTAAAACAGAGCAAACTGTTAAGTTCTCTATAAATGCCATTTTTTAAAAAAAAAAAATCCATCTGTTTCTGCATTCCAGAACAAGACACAACAATTCACAATTGTATACAGTTTTTAGCAAGCTGCTTATCTACCATAGTCTAATGTACTGCTGCCACTGTTCTTAACCATAAATTGAGGTATTACCTAATAACAATTAACATTTTAATGCCTATTCCCTTCTGTGTTCAAAACACACTATCACTTTTGTTACAGCATTGAATTACATACAAAGTTTTTTTCCCTTAGAACTTGATTTAACATTTTTAATTACATGGCACTAAAAGGCTGTCATTTTATTAGTGTGTATATATACCACCAAAGGACAGCTTCCTTTAATTGTCTTATTTAGACACAAAATGTAACTAGTTTAGTGGGTCATAAAGAGGCAGGCAAATCTGTTCTTGGATTGTGTATTACATCCTCCCCTGCTAAACAACTTATGTTAATGCCACAATTCAGAGGACCCTAGCCCAGTGGTTCTCAACCAAGGAGACGCATACCCCTGGGGTATATCAACTCATCTAGATGTTTGCCTAGTTTTACAACAGGCTACATAAAAAGCAGTAGCCAAGTCAGTACAAACTAAAATTTCATACAATGACTTGTTTATATTACTCTGTATACTATACACGGAATGTAAGTACAATATTTATATTCCAAATAGATTTATTTTACAATTATATGGTAAAAATGAGAAAGTCAGCAATTTTTCAGTAATAGCATGCTGTGACACTTTTGTATTTTTATTTCTGATTATGTAAGCAAGTAGTTTTTAAGTGAGGTGAAACTTGGGGTACGCAAGACAAATCAGACTCCTGAAAGGGGTACAGCAGTTTGGAAAGGTTGAAAGCACTGTACTAGCACATTTGAATGTTGCAACTATATTACCAAAATTACTGCTTATCACAGCACAACTCAGTCTTTATTTTTACTGCAACAATTTACAAATTAATCACCATGATATTTACAGCACAAATGTGAAACAATTTAACATCTACAGATACTAATCTAGGGAAGTACCATCAGAAGGTATGTCCTTCCAAACTGTGAGGACTGCAGCAAGTTCTCATACCAAATGTACCGGTGTCCCACAATGTTTGTGCCACAAATCAATAGCTTTGCTCACTATTGCGTCAGTGTTATCTTGAGGAATCTACAAAAGATCAGGAGACAGGTTTGTGTTAAGTTTGACAAGGTAGTCAAAGAGCCTAAAACAAAATATCCAGTCACTCAAAGTAATATTTCTATTCTCCATTCTGTTTATTTCACTTTCCAAACTTGTCATCTCTTCTCCCTAATCAAAATATTTACAAAAATGGGCACAGGCAGGACTTGCCTTTGGATGGATCCAATGTGTTCAGGCATGGCCAGATTGGCACCCATCTCATTGTTTCCACATAAAGGGAGGTGGAGGGGGCTGTCACGGAGTCCCCGGGCGATGCTCTGGAACTGCTCCCTATGAAGCCAGTCAGGACTCTGGGGAAGTCTCCTTTCTGTGAGCAGACTGTCTTCAGGACACACAGCTCACACAACTTCCACCTTCCTGGGTCTGACCTCGGAGCATTCAGCATCCTCTGCCCCTCCGTGCGCTTCCCACAGCGACTCCACCCAGGCGGGGTCTTGGGGAAGCCAGAGGGTCCTGCACCCCAACTTCGCAGTCAGACGCGACTCTCAGCCAGCAAAACAGAAGGTTTATTAGACAACAGGTACATGGTCTAAACCAGAGCCTGTAGATACAGAGAACAGGACCTCTCAGCTTGGTCCATTTTGGGGGGCAGTGAGCCAGACAACCGCGTCTGCACTTCACTCCACGTCCCCAGCCTGCCCCAAACTGAAACTCTCTCCAGGCCCTTCTCCTCTGGGCTTTGTCCCTTTCTCGGGCCAGGAGGTCACCTGATTCCTTTGTTCTCCAACCCTTTAGCTCTCACCTCCCAGGGGGGAAGGGCCCAGGCCATCAGTTGCCAGGAAACAGGGTGTTGGCCATTCTCTGTGTCCAGACCCCTGCATACACCTGCCCTCTAGGGCTCTGCAACGATCATACCTCTTATCCCACCACCTAGATACTTAAGAACTGCCTAGGGGGAACTGAGGCACCCCCACAATATTCAGAGGAAACATTAAGAACAGTCCCGCTTCGTCACAGGGGGTGTTTCAGTCACCTCCACAGTGAGCACTCTTTGGGGAGGGAGCAGACCAGGGCCAGGTAGCCTTGTGCCATCAACCTTGTAAGGAATTTCAAAAAATTAATACAGCTTGAAGCTACAGTAACTTTTCCACAGAAATCTCTCAGTACCACATGAACATGAGTAGGATCCAATGCCAGGATACAAGTCCTCGCAAGATGGCTCAAGGTAGTGCTGAGGCATTGATGGTCCATGCAGAGAGCCTACTGCCTCCATGGATGTCTGGAAACCTCTGCTCATTCAGTGTGGGGGAGGAAGAGAAGCCCAAATCACCCCCAACAGAACAATTGGGGGAGACTTAAAGGACAGTGGGTTCTCCCCATAATCCCTCCGATGGATTTTTCTGAAGGTGGTCATCAATCTGGCCTCTAAAGGTAAAAGCCTACATCAGCCATTCCTAAAACCCTGGGACCAGCTACCTTATGGATTCCTTTCCTCCCAAAAGTTTGTAACATTGTAATGACTGCAACTGTTATTAGAACTATGGTAAACTTAAAATTTAAAATATTACCTCTAAATAAAAATACATACAAACATTGATTGTGGGTTTAATGTAGAAAAGCAAACTGTCACTAAGACTGAGGGAGGTAAGGCAGATCGAGTATTACCCAGTTCTCAGAATTCTGGGTAATATTATGTAACTCATTTTGCAATGCTTTTTATCCCAATTGAATTAACAAGGGATAAAAAGTTGTTGTTTTTTTTAAACCTGAAAATATTTGCTATACCACCAAAAACAATGCACAGCTAGGACAAGTACTTACATTTTCCAGAAACTGCGTGATCTTCTCTGTGTTAGTCAGGGCCATTATCTTCATTTTAAAGGTTAATAAAATCTCCAGAGCAACAAACACAAGAATCTTGCAGGATCCACTAATAACTTTGTCCCAAACTCTAAAATAGTAAGTAACAAAGTCAACAAACCATATTAATCTGTTCTAATCTTTTATTCATTGCAACAAATCTCTTTTCCAGATAGTTTCCATGAATGTAGCAATGTATTAAATTATACATGCAGTACCTGTACCATCTATATTCAAAGTAAGGAAATCAAATGTCACAAGTTACTGACTTCTACTAAATCTCTAACTAGGATGGATTAAGGGCAGAGCAGCACAGTAGTAGTGCCTACTGCTGCCAAGCTTACACAAAGACCCCAATTAGAAATAAAACACATACAGATGTTCTGCACTGTTAGACGATTATAAGCTAAAACTTAACAAGCAGATCTTGTTCTGCTAAGTTTAATTATTACACATGGATGACTGTCAGAACAGTATCAGTGACAATGAGATTTTTTTTCCTGGTGCCAAGAAAAGGAATAAAATTAGCACATCTATAACGATAGTTGTCAAATAGTTAACCAACTGAAACTAAAAGTTCAGAAGGAATAAAGTGCTGAGCTAACTAAACAAGTATACCTACTGTGACCAAATATTCCATCTTATTGTATGAGAAGTGAAACTGATATCAACATGGTATCGTCAATTATGTTTCTGTAAATAATAATTATACACAGATAACAGCTACCGACCCTTCCAACCCACTCTCTTCCTCACATCCACACCCCCTAGTATGCTGCATAAACCTATAGATGTACTAATGAAAACTTTAGACTGGAACCTGGATGGTAAATTTCCAAGGGCTGTAAATAGTTTTACTACATGACTCCCTATTAAAAAATAATCCCACCCTCTTTCAATTCTTCAACCTTCATTATCATGGCTCTTCATGTCACCATTTGTGCTCATTCTCCAATCATTGCAAAATCTACACAGGACGTGAATTTCTAAAAAAACCATAAACCCCTCAGGCCTACTTTATACATCACAAGTCAAGAAGAAAAGGCACAAGCCAAATGATAGTGCCCCAGACAATGTTTACTTCCCAGATACTAGAAGTATAAGTTGTAGTGACTGCACAAAGAATTATAATCCTAAAAAGATCTGGGAAAGAGTCTTTCCAACATGTACTAAAACTAAGCTGCTGTGACACATCCAGCCTTCTTTCATGATTCTGCTGCCAGATTTAATTGGTGTGGTGAGTGAACTCATTACAGAAAGGGGTGGGGGTTTTAAAACCCCCCGAAACATTTCCATTGATACTCAACCTGTTCCCAAACAAGCATTTCAGTCATTTCATTTAAATGCTCATATTAAAACAACTACAATTAGTTAACTAATCCCTAGTTCACACCACCCAGGAGAATCTTTATGAAGGAAAGGAGTGGAGACAAAAGCAGGGCTACACTTAAATGCTGCATCAGCACAGCTGCACCAATGTAGCGCTTAAGTGAAGATGCTCCTATACCAACAGGAGAGAGCTCTCCCATCAGCATAGTTAATCCACCTCCCCAGGAGGCGGAATACATGGGGGTTAAATTCAGTGTAACTACATCACTCAGAGGTGTGGATTTTTCAAACCCCGAGAGACGTAGTTATAACACCGGAGGCGTGTAGTGTAGACCTGGCCAATGTTAGCACTAACCAGCTCTGTCTCCTCTTGCGCTCTCTCCTTAACTTCCAACTATTATTACTGCCCATGCAGCTCAATTAATTTAAAACAATAATTGGAATGTGAGTGTATGACATGATGATAAATACATCAGCGGTTGTCAGTGCCTTGTCTATGCTAATGCTACCACCAACCGAGCTGCAGCAGTAGAAAATTATAGAAAAAAGGCTAATGTAGAAGGCCACTGGGTTTATTTAATGTATTTATTTTTGTAATTAGGTATTTTTTTACATGGTTTCTACACATTACATCTTTATTAGTTCAATTGTTCTGATCCTAAAAGTTAGGATCAGACATACTTTCATGGTTTATGCTTCAGAAAACTTGTGAAGGTTAATTTATTATTATATTGATGGGGAAATGACTACAGAAATTTAAACTGTACTAGAAGTCCTATTCACTGTCACTGAAAGTTAAAGCAAACGCTCTACTTGTTAGGATGGGTTAGTGGGATTTTTTGTGTGAGACTAACATCCTTAGAAACGCAGAGGTGTTAAATTAGCCACAGAAGGGCTCTCCTACCATTCCTTCACTGGACAGAAACATACTGACAATTACAAGGAAAAAAATACAAAATGAAATAAGAATATGAAGCTTAAACAAAGTAAGCTTCATGCAAAATCCTGTGCTCATCAAGTTTTATTTACTGTCCATTGTTCTGTCAAAGAATGCAAAGAACTATTCCACATCTACACTTTTCCATAAACAAGGCACACATTACAAGTCTGTGTAAAAAGAAATAAAATGCTAGAAGGTTCTCAGGACAACTTCTTAGATTCCTCATCAAGTGCACTCCTTTACTAAAGTAAATTCTTATTCTGCCTTGTCTCAGTTCATTACCAAGACCTTCAGTAACTGTCCTGAAATACTGTTGTTTTTTTTCAAAAATTAGCAATACTTCATTCATTACTATAAAGTCTGTACAAATATGCACCTATAATCTCCTTCCTGACACATTTAAGCATAAAAAACAGTTACCTACCTACCTTTTGTAACTGTTGCTCTTCAAGGAGGTGTTGCTCATGTCGTTTCCATGATAGATGTGTGCGCACCCACATGCACGGCTCCTGGAGATTTTTCCCTTAGTGGTATCCGTAGGGCCAGCTCTGGAACCCCCTGGGGCCCCATGCTCATGTGCCGGTATATGGGATGTCGCCAGCCCTGCACCCTCTCAGTTCCTTCTTGCCGTCAACTCTGACAGTGGGTAGGGGGCGGGTCATGGAATGGACATGAGCAACACATCTCGAAGAACAACAGTTATGAAGTATAGGTAACCGTTTTTTCTTCTTCGAGTGCTTGCTCACGTCATTTCTATGTTATGTGACTCACAAGCAGTATTCCTGGAGGTGGGCTCGGAGTTAACAGACATGCAGCCTGCAACACCACTCTACCAAAGCTGGCATTGTCCCGGGCCTGCTGGGTGATGGTGTAATGGGATGCAAGGGTATGGACCGAAGACCAGGTAGCAGCTCTGCAGATACCTTTAATTGGTACTTGCGCAAGGAACACCCCTGAAGAAGCCTGCGTTCTGGTGGAATGGGCAGTTTGTGCCCTGCTTTTTCATAGCAGAACTTGATGCAGGCAGTTATCCACGACTAGATCCTCTGAGAGGAAACCAGCCGGCCCTTCATCCTGTCTGCCACTGCGACAAAAAGCTGCATCAACTTACGGAAGGGTTTAGTTCTCTCAGTGTAGAAGGCGAAGGCCCATCTAACATCCAAAGAGTGCAACCGATGCTCCTCATTAGTCTTGCCAGGCTTTGGGAAGAAGACTGGTAGGAAGATGTCCGGTAGGAAGATGTCCTGATTATAATGGAACTGTGACATCTTTGGTAAGAAGGCCAAGTGGGGACGAAGCTGGAACTTGTCCTTATAGAACACCATGTAAGGGGGTTCCCGATGTCAGTGCTCTTATCTCAGAGTTCCGGGGTTGAAGTGATCACTACCAGGAACGCAACCTTCCACAAGAGGAGCAGCAGGGAGCAGGAGGCTAGTAGCTTGAACGGTGGGGACCTGTGAGCCAAGAGATCACAAGATTTAAGTCCCACGGAGAGACTGGGTCGCGAATCTGGAGGTAGAGTCTCTCCAACCCCTTCAGGAACCTGATCGTCATTTCATGGGAGAAGACTGATCTGCCCTGGACTGGAGGGTGGAAGGCTGAGATAGCTGTCAAGTGCACCTTGATTGACAAAATGGCCAGGCCTGGGTGCTTGAGGTGGAGCAGGTAGCCTAAATGGATTGAAGCGAGGACCAGGATGGGGAAGGACTCTGGCCCAAGGCCCAACATGTTAAGCATTTCCACTTGTCTAGGTAGGTTGCCCTGGTGGAAGGCTTCCTGCTACTTAACAGAATGTGTTGGACTTGCGCTGAGCAGGGCGATTCCTCCACATTCAGCCATGCAGAAGCCACACTGTCAGATGCAGGGACTCTAGTTTCGGGTGAAGCAGATGGCCCTGGTTCTGCGAGAGCAAGTCTGGCCAGAGCAGGAGCTCTAATGCAGTTGCTAGGGAGAGCTCCAAAAGCGTGCTGAACCAGTGCTGGCGCGGCCATGCCAGAGCCACCAGGATGATTGCTGCTTTGTCCCTCTTGACCTTCAGGAGGACCTTTTGCACCAGGGGTATTGGTGGGAAAGCACATAGTAGTGCTCCTGTCCATAAGAGCAGAAAGGCGTCCAATGGGGAGCCTCTGGCAAGCCCGCATATCGAGCAAAACTGCTGACATTTCCTGTTCTGCCTGGACACAAATAGGTCCACTCGGGGAGTTCCCCTCCTCTGGAAGATGACACTGACCACCTCTGGATGGAGTGACCACTCGTGGCGAGAAGAGAAGGACCTGCTGAGGAGATGAGCCAGCAAATGTTAGGCTCCCAGGAGATGACACGCCTCGAAATGAATGGCATGCTGCACACAAGTCCCACACACTGAGACCCCTTGACACAGGGGAGACAAGTGGGCTCCACCTTGCTTATTGATGTACATCATCATGGAAGTATTGTCTATCAAGATCTGCATTCTTCTGCCCTTTAGGTAGTGTAAGAATACCTGGCAAGCCAAGTGTACCACCCTGAGCTCCCTGACATTTACATAGAGGGAGCAATCCTCCTGGGACCAGAGGCCCTGCATACTGAGGTTGCCAAGGTGGGTTCCCCACCCCAGATCCAAGGCATCGGGAGACCAACGTCACCGAAGCGAGCAGGGCCACAAAGGGAACCCTTGCCAACACCGATCGCGGGTCTGTCCATCAAGTCAAGGAGGACACTATATTCGACAGAATTGTGACCATTAAGTTCAAATGGTGTCTGCCAGCGGTGCAGACCAACCCCAACCACACCTGCAAGGGTCTGAGGTGCAGCCATGTATGCTGGACTATGTAAATACTTCCATGTGACCTAGTAGCCTGAGGCAAACCTAAGCAGTCGTGAGCAGATGGGCTCTGATGCTTGCGATGAGCTCTGACATAGCTCGGAATCGGGTCTCCGGTAGGTAGCCTTTGGCCTGGGTAGAGTTGAGCACTGTGCCTACGAACTCTATTCTCTGGACTAGGGTCAGAGTTGATTTCTGTTAGTTTATAAGGAGGCCCAGCACCTGACAGGTGGCTTATACCAAGTCAAGGCTGTGTTGGACCTGGGCTTGAGACGTGCCTCTGATAAGCCAGTTGTCAAGGTATGGGTAGATCTGCAAGCCTCAATGCCTTAGGTAAGCTGCCACCACAGTCGCGCACTTCGTGAAAATCCTCAGAGCAGACGATAGGCCAAAGGACAGAGCCATGAACTGACAATGGTGCTGGCCTACATCAAATCAGAGGAATCTCCTGTGTCTGCAGAAAACAGAAATAGGGAAATTGGCGTCCTTCAAGTCAAGGGCGGCGTACCAGTCTCCTGGATCCAGGGAGGGAATGAGAGAGGCCAGGGAGACTATGCAGAACTTCAACTTCTTGAGATATTTGTTGAGGTGGTGCAGGTCTAAGATGGGCCTGAGGCACCCCCATTGCCCTTCAGGATTAGGAAATATCGGGAGTAGAACCCCTTCCCTCTCAGCTCTTGAGGAACTTCCTCCATGGCCCCTACATGTAGGAGGGATTCCACCTCCTAGATGAGAAAGTGCTCGTGAGAAGGGTCCCTGAAGAGGGACAGGGAAAAGGGGTGGGAGGGAGGGGTGGAAGAAAACTACAGGGTATAACCAGCTGTTATGGTATTGAACACCCAACCGTCTGAGGTAGTCTGGGTCCATGCAGTAAGAAAGGGGGACAAACAGTCCAGAAATAAAAGGGGGGGGGAAATCCTGAGGTAACTCCGGTACGCTGTCCTTGGGCACACCCTCAAAATGCCTGTCAGCCCATCAGAGTGGATGCAGGACCCGACTAGGGGGTTGAGGATGACGGGGCAGACTGGTGGCATTTGAAGCCTCTGTCTTTTCTCCTCTAGAGTCCCTGCTGAGGTGGACCCGAGAGCCTGGGTGGTGGCCAGAAGTGTCTTCTCAAGACTGGCGGTGTATACAGCCCCAGGGAGCACTGGGTGGCCCTGAAGTCCTTCAGGCCATGCAGCCTGGTGTCTGTCTGCTCCGAAAACAGAGCATTGCCCTCAAAGGGGAGGTCCTCGATGGATTGCTGCATCTTGTGAGAGAACCCAGGGGACTGCAACCATGAACTGTGCCGCATGGAGACCACTGACACCATCAGCCGCATCCAATGCCACCTGAAGGGAGGCCGTGGCCACTGCCCTTGCCCTCTTCTATGATGGCCAAGAATTCCTGCCTTGACTCTTGGGGCAATGAGTCCTTGAATTTGGCCATCGAATCCCATATGTTGTATTTGTATAGCCCCAGCAAAGCTTGCTGGCTGGCGATATGCAGCTGTAGGCTGGCAGTAGAATACACCTTCCTACAGAAAAGATCCACTTTCTTAGTGTCTTTATTTTTAGGGGTTGTGCTAGATTGCCCATCTGTCCCGTTCACTTGTGGCTGAGACCACCAGTGACCCTGGGGATGGGTGCAAATACATGTACTCAAAGCCCTGGGGACGGACATGGTACTTTTTCCCTGCCCTTTTAGATGTTGGGGGCACAGAAGATGGAGTTTGCCACAGTGCTCTGATGAGCTTCAGAACTCTGTCATGCACTGGAAGGGCCACCTTGGAGACAGGCGCTGCAGCCAGAATGTTGAAGAGGCTATCGGTAGGCTCCTCAAGCTCCTTCACCTCCAACCCCAAGTTCGAGGCAACTCACTTGAGGAGTTCCTGGTGGGCCCTAAAATCATCTGGTGGCAACAGGTTGGCAGGTCCTGCGACCGCCTCATCAGGGGAAGACGAGAAGGTGGCTGTCACTGCTGGTATGGCTGGCTCTCCCTCCACTAACAGTACTGATTGCGCCGGAACCGCTGGGTTTCAGTATCGGGATCCGGTTCTGAGTTGAGCCGGTCGCATCAGAACCAGGGTCCATCCTTCGGAAACTACTCAGGACGCCTGCTGGGAACATGATCCCAGCATGGGAGGGAACCCCCAGGGGTTCCAACATTGCCACTGAACCAATGGCCATGGCCCCAATGACGGACCTGCAGTGAAATCCGGCCTGTAAGAATGATGTCGTTGGCGTCTTGGGGGAGAGCTGGGTTTGCTCTCGGACCCCAAGGGGACTCCTCCCTCGGAGACCCAGGGGGAGCTGTCGCTGCCACTTGCTGATGGCTATGGCGGTGAGCCAGAGAGCGGTGTCACACTGGGGAGCAGTGGTGTGGGACCGGTGCCTCAGTGCCAGAGACGCTCAACAGAGTGCTGGAGATTGGTGCTGGAGGGATGGAATTCGGGAAGCTGGCGAATGACGCTGCAGCCCATAGTTGATCAGCACTGGGTTGAAGGCCATTGAGGTGGCCTCATAGAAGGTTTCCCCCTCAAGGGAACCACCTTCGAGGATTCCCCGGAGTCGGGCCTGGGTCTCGAGGTGTAGGCGGCACTGGGAGAGATATCAGGTCCCTTGCTGCCTGACTGTCTGCGGTACTGGAGAGTGTCCCCTGTCAGCCCATTGATTCTTGTGCCTCTTCTTGGGCACAGGTGAAGGGAAGTGGTGCCGAGAAGACCATGGTGCCAGTGGAGCACTCCGCACGGAGGCAAGCGTGCTCGGTGCCAAATCAGAACGGGACAGCTCTGAAGCTGAGCGGAGGGTGGCTTCCATCAATAGGGCTTTAAGCCAATTGTCACATGGCTTAAAGCCCAGGGACCGGGGCATGCCCCATCCCTGGGACAATGTCCCAGTTAAGACTCTAACTAAACAACTATTGTAACTATTTACAAGAGAAAAGTCTAAAACAGTCCAAGAAAACCACAAGGGAACTTGCAATCACAAGAAGCATTCCTGCAACTGTCACGGGCAATAAGAAGGGACTGAGAGGGTGTGTGGCTGGCAGTACCCCATATACTATAGCGCAGGAGCACGGGGCTCCAGGCAGCACCAGAGCTGGCCCTACAGATACCACTAAGGGAAAAATCTCCAGCAGCTGTGCACTTGGGCGCGCACACACCTAACATGGAATCGACATGAGCAAGCACTCGAAGAAGAAGAATTAATTCTCAGAGTGAAATGAAGAGGAAACAATCGTATTAAAATAAATAGGTGTGGCTTATATTTTTAGGTTTGTCTTTTGTTTCTCAGACACTGACAGAACAAGAATGCCACTTACCATGAGTGACTTATGCATTTTAAAGTAAATATTTTAAAAAACACTTAGCTACTACAGTGATAAACAGGCTCCAATCCTTCAAGGTGGCATCTCCACTAGGGACTCTGCTGGTTTAACTATACTAACATAGCTGTATTGGCAAAGGTTGTGTAGTGTAGACTAGCCCACAGTATGCTTTATTTTCATGAACTTTGTCATACTTAACATATCAAGTGCTATATTTTTAAACAAACTCTCCCACTACATTTTTAAATTAAATGATAATCAAGAGTAAACATTCACTTAGTGAAGCAATAACTGCAACTAAAACATCTGAAAATTTAGGTGCCTTTAGCCCATATGTCACAAAATAGGGATTTGGGGTTTTAAATACAAAGAAGCTGAAAGTGGTATTAGCACATGGAGCCAAAATTCTTAAATTTTAACCTCATCTTTTTTAAATACCAAAAAAATCCACACTTTTAAAAAGATCTTATATCTGTAATAAGGGAGTCACATCAAATTTTGTTATGATTTCTAAATCAGTGCTACTTTAATCAGTTTTCCTCAAATCTAGTTCATATTCTGGGTGATGAAATAACAGAAGTTATCTTGTACTAGCAGCTATACAAAGCTGAAATTCCTAAACAAACGAACACAAGAGAACACTTGCCTCTGTAAACTGGATTCAGGTAAACAGCCTGCAAAACACTTCTTAAACCAAAGATTGTAAGGAAGTTCGCTCACTGCAGAGCATGCCTTCAGATGCACCAGAAGTCTGTTATCCTCAACATTCAAATACTGTTCAAGAACTTTTGGCTGTAGAAAGAACAGGGAAATCAAAGTTTTAAATACCTCACATCAAATGGAATTCAGAGTTGATTCTCACTTTAAGAGAAGTGTACATATGTAAAAAACAAATGCTAAAATATTAACATTAGATAATGTACTGCAAGGTCACATTCACCTACAGCAAGGGTTATTGAACTCTGCAATTTGGCTGATAGCATATTTGCTAAACAAACTTCTGTTCCCCCCTCCTAAAAAAAAGTCACCTACCATTATGAGGGCTTCTAAATACTGTAGCATTTGTTCCTTTGTGTAGTAAGGAGTCAGAATTTCAGGTGGTGCAGAGGATTATACCTGCACTAAACTTTCACCCTTTGGGGACCAACGTTCAATTGCTACTACCATCACAAGTAAAACTGAGTTTAGTTCATCTCAAACCTAGCTCCATTTGAGCAATTCACAAAACCAACACACAATGCAGCAAAACAGGAGAAATCACATCTCAGACCAAACCACTACGCAACGTATTAAAAGCATTGTTTGCTGTTTAAAAAAAGCCTGTCAGAAGTGTTTTAGGAAGGCCAGCAGAATAGCATATAATGGTGGGGTTTAAAAAAAAAAAAAAAAAAAAGAGTGAATTTAAAAAGTCGTTATGCATTTATAATTCCAATATTTTTATATAAAATCACAGAAGTTTCACTATTTTCTGACACAGCTGGACAAATGACTAATTTTTTCAGTTGTTAAAGGACAAAGATTTTCCTTTGGCTGTATTTCAAAATTCCTATTTTTGGTAGAATACATAAACTATTGAAAAAAATCTGGAGCGAAGGATCTATAGCCCTTTCTCTTGCTAATGGGAACACTTGTGAAAACACCCCTTCAGGCATACAAACACTAATAATTATGGCAATTGATGTAGTTAAGTGTATTAACTCCAGTAACAGATGGCGGGTTTACAAAACAACTATTTTATAACAGCACCATGTACAGTATCTACATTAAGGGTTTGAGCTTCTACTCATTGACTTCAATTGTGCAGAATCATGCCCACCAGTATGTATTTACATGAGTGGACACTGTTTATGAACAGGTTTCTTACTGTAATGTTATTTGACAAATTAGAAAGGTCTACATAAAGCAATAGATTTCTTATAAATGCTAGTAAACCTAAAAAATTTTTCTTCAAGTTGCCTTTAACAAAGAAATTCTGCAGAAACTCAACATTACCTGCTTTAAATGTCCACTAACAAAAGAACTCAACCTACTAAACTGACATTTTATTGCAATTTGATTCAAAATGTATTGTTTTCCTAAAACAAAATAACCTGTTCTCAGTTCAAAACCAGCACCAGCAACTGTTGCCTGAATACCGGCTAATGAAGGATATATGACACACAGTAGAAGAGACAGAACATTTTAAACAGCTCTACAAGTGGTCTGATGTGAAGTACAGAATTGTCAATGTAATTAGGCTTGTGACAGATTTTGTTTAAAATCAAAATACTTTTTAAAAAGTGACTGCAGTTGTAGGAGTTCCAGTTGAGCTTGGATACTGTGACTCTAGGCATCCCTGTATTTATACCCTACACACTACTCCAATAATATTTGTACAAAATATGCCTTCTGAGTTATCATATGAAAGCTAAAAATATGCTGATTACTAACAATATTATAAAATGCATGTGTTAACCTCATATGCAAAGTTATGAATTCCCTCTGTATAACATTACTAGAACATGTTTAAGACCTGGTCTACACTAGAAAACTAGGTCAGTTTAATTAGGTCCATCATAGGTATGAAAAATCCGCAACACGGTTCCATCAGCCTGGCTACCGTCTCTCCGGGAAGTGGATTACCTGTGACAATGAGAGAACCCCTCCCACTGGCATAGGTAGTGTCTACACTGAAGTGCTGCAGCTGTGCCACTGTAGCATTTTAAATGTAGATAATCCCCCCCAAAAAAACAGTTTAGCCTAGGTAAAGGTTATAAATAGGTCTATCTTACACAGAGGAATGTGGGTTTACCTCAATTTACACATTAGCCAAAAACAAATCTATCAAGCTAAGCCAGTGGGGGTTATCTTGAACCTGAACTCAAGGGACAGAGAATTAACATGGCTCCTGCACCTCAGAGAGACATAGGAGACTGAATACCCAGGAAGTCTTTCTGATTTGTAAGACAAAGACATCTCTTTGGGTATATAAGGAACAGAGAGATACTATAGGGCTCCTTCACCTTAAGGAGACAAAGAAACCAAGCAATTTGATCTCTCTGATAGGTCTCGACCAAGCCAACCAGGAAAAAGCTGGCAAGGAAACTTGGTGTGAGAGAAACCATCTTGAACAAAGACTATATCTTGCTAGATTAAATTTTAGACTTTTTGATGTGTGTTTTCATTTTTATTTGCTTGTAACCACTTCTACCTTTATCTCTTTTACATGGTATCACTTAATCCATGTTTTTCTATTAATAAACTTGTTTTACTTTTACTATAAACCAACTCAGTGCTGTTTGAAAAGACGGATGTATTTACCCTAGTTAGATTAATAAACCTATGATGTACTGACTCTTTAACAGAGGGGCAAACTTAATATCTTCTGTGAATGCACAGTGGTAAGGGTTGTGCGTTGCAGAGAAACATCTCTGAGGAGCTCAGTGGTGATTGTTACCTGCTAGGCAAGGTCTGGGCCAGGGGAGCCTTGAGGAGCTAGCTGTGGAGGGAGTCTGGCTGATGTAGCAGAGAGCTGAGACAAAGTCTAGTTGCCTGCAAAACTCACTCTTGCTGAGGCAGAGGGTAACCCAGTGGCTCACAGCGCTGGATATCCCAGCAGCAGGTTAGAGATACAAAAGTTAAATCATATCTGTGCTCGAACCTGTACATTTTTGTTTAAGTCTAAAAATTTAATATACAATTGAAACATGTTTTAGCAAACAAGACCAATTTCTTACATCACAAAGTTTCTACCAGGGAATTTACAAAGCACAACTGGAGGCCTAGATTATTATTTTATAGTAGCTAGTGGCAGAATAGAACCAGGTCTACTAACTTCCAGTCCTGCGCTAGCTCCTAGACGTAGCTCCCAAGATGTTCAATGAATACCAAGTCACATCTGCCCCCACTCCACCCAGTGTCTCTTTTCACAAAATATACTTACCAGCTGTGGTAACAAATCTTTGTATTTGTTGTTTAACTGATTAACAAAACTACTGACAAGCCAGTAGCAGTCGATATTATCCTCCACCACTTCCTCCATGGCTTTAGCTATGGCAAGAAACACTTCATCTTCTGGTTCCTAGAAAACAAAACAGAAAATTGGGATCCACAGAATTGTTGGGCTGCCCATGTAAATTATTGCGATTCCCTGACCCGGTAATTTTGATAGATGAACTGGACAAATGTGTGAAAGGTGAAATGATACTGACATAATTCAAGCATTTGGTAATAACTGCATAACTGTCTTTTCTGTAAAAACTGAAACAAACAAACAAACAAACAGGAGTTTATATTTTTAAATCAAAGTGACAGAAGTTTAGCATGGCTCAGTCATGTAATAGAAACAAAAAGTTCTCAGCATCAGGTGACATGAGTCAATATTAATAGTGTGTGTTCTATCAAATAAATGGGGCCATCCTCCTCCCTTTCACACCACAATGCTTGCTAGTTTATAGAATTGCTCTTTGTTTATAGATGTTGATGTGTACAGAATGATTTTGTTTTAGATAAAAGGACACTTCTGTACACTTTTAATTACCTGGATACTAGTAAACTCTACCCCATGGGACAAGGCACCTTATTCCCAAAATACAACTAAATATGTACCTGAGATGCATGCTCTCTTCCTTTCACTAAATGTGAGATTTCCCTGTAACCAAGATTATATCATGCTCTCTGCTTTTAGACACACAAAGGGATCAGAAGTCATGGAAATTAACTATTAGATAGCAGGACTCCCATCATCAATGGTCAAGTAGTTCTGGAGCAGCACTAAATACTTTAATAAAACCCCAAAACAGCTCAGGCTAACAAAAACGCCAGGTTAGTAAATTGCAGTAACTTAGGAACACAATGTAAATTGCACTAAATCACTACTTTTAGTGGCCTGGCCCCAAGACATTCAGGAATCTCTGCTGCAGCAAGATTGTCATTTGCTTTAAGGCATTTTAGAAAAAAAGAAATGAGGGTAGGAGCTAGAATAAAAAAGGCTACAAAGCCCAGAAAAAAATATATAGAAAAGCTTTTACAGCATAAAAGCTTATGCAAGATTTTTGGGAAAATGAACAAATGTACAGTCTGAGTAAAACCCAGTATTTGATATTAGTTCCTGTTTTACATTCACTTCATTTTGTCTCTGTGTATATCTTTTGTGCTATTAATAGTTTCAGTTTAATGTTTCTTTTGTTTGAAAGAGTTCTGTTGAAAGACAAAATTAAAAATGACTGACCAGAGGAAAAGCCAAATTTCGAGGCAACCTTCCTGACTCCAGTTGATGCATGCGGAGGAAAACTTCAACCTGTGGGGTAGAATCCTTGATAAACCGAATTACTTGGAGGGCATGATACACATCCCTATATTGTTCCTTTCGGTACTTCATCACCAGAGCATGAGATTCATGGTGAGGAGGAATAATTCCTAAAAAAGGAGAGAAAAGGAAAGCAGTGAATCCCCCTTCTAGGGGGCTTTGCTTACTTCAATGTGTACTAATATACAGCCTGCAGAAGATGTAGGTCCCAATCATGCAGCTCTTACTCACATAAGCTTGGTTAAAGTTACAGTATACACGCCTATAAAGTCAAGACGACACAGACCAAGCAAATAATAATATTTATTAAAACTGAAGGTCATGTGTTGACTGAATGCAGGAATGATTTATTCACGGACTTGGTTTTCTGATCCCCTTTTAGGCCTCAGCATCTGGCTGATCATTTTTTGTCCATGAGGTCACTGGAGGCTGGTACACTGAGAAGAGGTTTCATTGTTTGGAATGAGGGGAAATTAAAAGTTTAATGATGTAACAAAGTAAATCCATTTTTAAAAAAATCTAAACTGCCATTGGCTTGGATTCATCTGTAGTATTTACTATATTGCATTTCCTGTGTATTTGTGCTGAACCTTCCCTTTGTTTTGGAGATAAACATAGATGCAGAACAAATATTTTATTCCTTAGTAATAAAGGCATTCATGGTCTGACAGAAAAAACAAAATGGGCACTTCCTATACAAATGTCTTACCAACAGCATGACAAATCAGCAGTAGCCTAGATTGAAGAGCAGTGATACAAAAACAGAACAGTTCCCTTTCCAAAATTTAACAGTCCCTCTGAGAATACTAGGGTTGTATGTGTGCATATAAGTAACACAAAGGTACTGTGCAACTTTCTTATTTAATTTACATTACCCACAGTGGAACCTTCTTTGCAGACTTTACCAGAAAGATCAATCCTCCTCTGAATCAGTGGTGGGAAGTAATTTCAATAACACAGGATGAAACCATTTCAGGTAGAGGCCCCATAACCATGTCAACCAAAGAAGCATGTAACACACTAAATTTTCCTCACATAACACAGCTGATTATGTTAAACACCAATCTTTCTACCACCAATTCAAGAAGGATTAGTTATCTTTCCACTGTCCCAATAAATGATTTATGATATCCATAACAGACTCATATGACATCTTTCCTCTAGTGCTCTCTTAATCGAGCACTTTCCTTCATCCTAATGATTTCACCTCACTACCACTGAAGTTAATAGCAAAACTGCCAGTGACTTCAAGAGTAAGATCCTGAAGAGGCCAAAGCAGAAATGCTCCCATGTATCACTAATGGTGTAAAACTAATCAGTAGTTTTGCAGGAACTAATCAGAAGGAGGCAGTCTTCAAAATTAGTCTTGAATCAGGTTAATCTGCTGCTTTTGCCTCTCTTTAAATGAAGGAGAATATTACTCCCAAGTGTTAATCCAGGAAATTGCAGAATTTGAGTACCAAACAAAACAGATATAGACACTTTTCTTCAAACTGCCAGAGCAAATCAGGTTGCATCCTAACAGCTGGGATTGAACAAGCCATCATAACTCAGCAAGTACATGCTGCTAAACTTACATGTTAAATCTAGAAAACTGGCCCTAGGCAGGCAGAGAAAAGGGAGTTACAAAAAATGCAGTGAAGTCTATAAATCATTTCAGTGCAACAGACTCTCCACTTAGCTATAATGAGCCATACTTTGTTGAGGAAATTAAGCAGGATATATATATGGCACACACTAACCTGAGAAGGCATCAGGGCCTGTCATCTTTCAAATCCAATTTCAGAAGTAGTTCACTGATGGGACTGCAACCCTCTTGCTAAACTAGTACATTTCTTTACAAGAGACATAATGCTTCCCCACAGAAATGGATAAGGCTGTTGTTCCAAACATCAAGACAGAGATGTTTTGGATTGCAGTTCCGGATGAATGTTTACACTAAGAAAAATCCTTGAAGACATATTACAAGAAATTCTCCCTGCACTCAACTATCCCTTGTGCCTCAGCAGACCCAAGGTGTCTGCAGAATGCTTTACCCTATTCTGGGTTGTTTAACTGAAAAGAGTTCACATATTTAAAGTTTCCAGACTGAGTTCTAAAATGAGATTTGTAAACATGTTTCTTACACTTGCTATATACTCAGAATCAGACTAAAATATAAGCTGGTATATAAAAAGACATAGAAGGACTCGACCTATCCAACTTTTAATTGTATCATAGGGTTGTAAGATTCACAAATCAAGGTATCTGAGGCAGTGAACAAATGCTACTGGCTCTAAACTGAATTACAACTTTGCACAGAAATTCCTTTGTGCAGTTAACAGTGCAGTTTTGGATGAAAGATCTTCTGCTGTTACTTCTGAGGAAGAAATATAGATGGTGCTAAGAACATTTTAAAGGATTCTAAATCTCCACAACTTTCAGTTACCTGTCTCAAGAACTGTGTTTATCCCTAAGCTTAACTCTGCTATTGCTCAGGGTTTCATTATGTATGATCATTTAATAAAAGGAACTGTATCACAAGGTTCAGAATCAACTTTTAGGTTTTGCACCAAAAAAGGGTTTACAAATCCTAACATGGACATTCATGAACTTTTAAAATAATTCACTTTTGAAATTATTTTTAAATACAGAAAACAAAAAAATGTTTAACGAGAAAAGTTTTAGACAGGATTTAAACATTCCTCTCTCTGGTGTTTGCAACCCAGACACTAAAGCATTGTATTGGTGCATGAGAGCCATGAAGTGAAACTGAGCAGACAGAAGACTGACATTTACTACTCTATTTTTATGGTCATAATAGCAATGAACAAAGTAGACAGGCAGACACAAATAGTTAAAAAAACAGATTCCAAAAGTTATTTCAGTTTTAATGAACTAAAGCATTATTAGGGATTTAAGTACGGATTTTTTTTTTAAATGTTCAAACTGGCAATATTCCTTTAAGGTTAGCTAATGTTTGAAAAGCATCCTAAAGGTGAAGTTTGGCATGTTCATAGTTCTAAGAATTATTACTATTGCTGGGCTCTGCACACCCCCAGCTTCGTTAGTTCACATCTAATAAATCCAATAAACCGAAAAAGCGGTTCCAAAGCACAATTAATACTGTTGGAATTAGTAATTTGACTCACTTGCTAAACAGAATCTAGGACTTGGCCTATTTATGGTCCCGGTTTCCTTCTCCTCTCCAATGGCAAATATCATTTAACATTAGAAGCAAAATTAGAGCTAAACCTTGTTAGAAAGCTTACTACAATAGGGAGTCTAACCATAGACATATTTTATTAAACAATCAGTTCAATACAAATCCCTAATTTTTTAAAATCTAGTTTTGATCAGAGATTCAGTTTCACTCAGATGTCTAATTTTTTTTTGACAATACTGAAAACTCTATTAGATGTCAGCTATTTATATTAAACATCCAACTTTACCCTCACTAATTATTGATATAATGTACATGACATTATAAGCACATTTATAGAAGTTCAATTCAATTACCTAATTTTGTAAAATTGCATGTACAAGAGTTCCCAAAATGTATGCATAAAACAGAGAATCAAATCATTGTTAACTTGCATATGTACATTAAATGTTCTCTGTGTGAAACTTCTGAGTATGCAGAAGTGGACCCATGGCTATCATTAGCAAGTGGTCACAAAAAGGAGTATTCCATGTCTTTACTACCCCCAAACAAATGACAAATACCCAGCTTATTCTTATTTCTACAGTTAAAACCACAGTCTCACATATCATACCTAAAAGCACCTTCCACACCAGGATACGATACATGGATGGGAGTGGAAATCTTTGACTAAATGTGCAAAGCTTCTCAACATCTGCAAAGAAAGCAAATATTTCTCAAAACATTTTAAACTTGAAATATTTCAATAGTGGCATTGATTCACCGAAACAGGGCAACTCTTCAGTTGCAGATCTACATCTCCGAATTGCACTTTAAAAGGACTATGTATCAATAAAAGCTGATCAGTTTTGGTTCAAAATGGATAGAAGTGGCGTACAAACTGCTCCAATGATTCTACTGAAAATTTAAATCTTAGCTTGATTTAAAATGAAGCCGGGGCGGGGGGGGGGGGGGGGGGGGGTGGGGTCAGGGACGAGGACACGACTTAGCACACCTCAGAGACCAGTAGAAATAATAATCATATCACAATCCATTGTGACTTTGAGGAGGAGGAATTAGCAGCAGAAGCTGAGCAACTCTTGAACAAAAATTACTTTCATACAAACATTTTCAGTTTCTTGGCATAAAGAAGAAGACAAAAAATAAGCAAGAGGTTCTAAATAAAATATCCACTGCTTCTCAAATGCCCCTCCAGAAAGCTATCAGTACCACTGAAGTCTAGAATATCCCCTAGTGATTTTAGATGCTACTCTCTATGCAACATTACTATTAATATCACAGTAAAAAACATAAAAAGTTTAAAGACAAAGGACCTGATTATCAGAGGTGCTAAGGGCCAGCAGCTACCGCTGACTTCAGTTACAGTTGTGGGTTTTCAGCACAACCAAAAATCATGCCCAGATAGTACAGGAAATAGTGGAATCAACTAACCCAATCGATCATCTTTCAATAGGATTTCCAATGATTTCTTTTCTTCAACACCACGAAATCCCACTTTTTCATAGTAGACAGAGCGGAAGTTTCTCTGAGAATCCTCAGCCATCTTTCATTCTGCAGGAGAAGATGGGGGAGGAGGGGTTCAAAAAAGTACATCCACAGTGTATTCTTACTTTAGAGAAAACTGCCTTTGTATATTGATGATAATTAAATTCCTTCATCTTTATGGCATGAGTAACATCTAGTGAATTTGAAAGACTTTCAAGGCACATGCATCTTTAGGCAGACGCTACTGAAAAACAGACTTTGGACTCAGTATGGTAGATCTAAGATTTTAGGGAAAATAAACTGGGTAATAAGTTATATTGCTTTAGAAAAATAAAGACACTTTGTTTTGCAAAATCAATTAAAACAATATATGATTATTTTGTGAGAAATCTGACTGCTGACAACCTTGGACAAGTAGAACTACTATCCAGACAAGTAAAACTGTCAGTACCTACTACACAAGGATAACTGAGGAAGCCAGAGATAGGCCAAGCTTACATCAGCCAAAAGAGCATTAAGCTCAAAGAGTACAGGTAGATGAATGCAGACTGTCAAAGACTGTGCAGATTTCAATAAGACACTCACATTGTCGTCATGCACTGCATCAACCACAACCGTAAAGTTGTCATTCCAGATCAAAGAAATATAAATAAATTATCCCTATCTTAAAATATATGTTGTATATTATACAATGTGTACATTATATTTTGTGATAGAAAATCTCCATTGTGATTGAACTCAATTTTTTACAGAGAGGATCTCTTGTAATTTGAGGATTTGCAAAAGCTAAGACGCTGGAACTCAAGAGTAAAGAAAAACAATCCTGACCTTGATGTCCAAAAATATATGACAAATTTGACAATAATTTTTTATTTATTTATTTTTTTACAGTGAATAGCACAAGCATAGAGCCTTTTCAACTATGGTTCTCTAGTGGCTTGTAGAAGGACCAGGAACAAAACGTATTTATGGATATACACAAAGGCCCTGATCTTGCAAAGACTTTTGAACACACTTAACTTTAAGCATACAATGAGACTATTTATGTTTCAAGTTAAGCCGGTGTGTAGGTCTTTGTTGGATCAGGGCCAAAATTAGCACCCAAAACCAAGAAGTAGTAAAAGATTTGTGTTTCTTGTGTTTGATCAGATCAAGCTTAGATTTCAAACTTAGACAGACACTATTCACATTACTGGTGACATATCCCTCTTTGACGATGATCCCAAAATGGCTCACTTACATAAACACTTGAAGAAAAGGAGTACTTGTGGCACCTTAGAGACTAACCAATTTATTTGAGCATAAGCTTTCGTGAGCTACAGCTCACTTCATCGGATGCATCTGATGAAGTGAGCTGTAGCTCACGAAAGCTTACGCTCAAATAAACTGGTTAGTCTCTAAGGTGCCACAAGTACTCCTTTTCTTTTTGCGAATACAGACTAACAGGGCTGTTACTCTGAAACCTGTCATAAACACTTGAGACTTTTCACAAGCCAAGCACTGCAAGATTGGGCCTTTAGAGTATTTATTATTAATTTGTATTGCAGCAGTACACAGAAGCCCCATTGTGCTAGGTATATTGGGTAAACAGCAAAAAACAAACAAAAACAAAAAAACCCCAAACCATTCCTGCCCCAAAGAGTTTTGAATTTTTACTTGTGTTTGACATATAGTATTTAGACAGCAAATTAGTCTCACTTCTCTTACAGTTGGCGGAGTGACATTTTAACTGATATTAAAGCAAAGGCACAACTAAACCTACAGTGACAGAATGCTAAAAATAAGAGAAACCTAAAAAACCATGGTACAACTGTACAGAGAAATGCTATTTAAACCGTCACCATAGCAAAAATATTTAATTTTGATTTACTTGAGAATCAGATATCCCCCCAAAACTGGAAAAACTACTTTTTTGTCAGGCAACCAAACAACTTTAAAATCTTGACTTCATATGGTCAAACTGAACAGGAAAAAGTGTCTTCAGTGTGTTAGTTAAGAGACCTCTGCAGGAAAAAAACAACAACTCCTCCTCCTCAATTGGTCTTTATACAAATATTTTCATTCTCAGGAAACACTTATTACCACGTTACTAAATCTAAAAGGCAGCAATTTAGGAATAAGTAGTAAAATACTATTAAACGGTCAAGCATGATGTAGACAGAGTGGTGCCCCTTTATAATAAAACGAGGCTTGAAAGGGTTAGATTTTTATTGGTAAGCGTCAATTTTCCAGGACATGCACATATGGATGAAAAAATATTTCTGTCAACAATAGTCAAAGTAAGAAAAATGCTGCTTAAGAACTTACTAGGTCTTACTTACCTAAGGATATTTACTTTGTATATTTTGACATGTGATGTTGACAACTGGTGTTTTAAGCATTATAAAGATTTAACTTTTTGAACGTCAATGTTTCATTAATTGTCTGACCCTCCCATAATCTCTTACAACTGTGAAAATTTCAATTGATAAAAATAAAAACATTGATAATATTCATCAAAATTATAAAAAAAAATTGAATTCTGCCAAGTCTACCTATCGCTATAATAGAACCTTATTAACCAGCACTTATACTAGGGTCCTATTCTACAAACAATCCCAGTGATTTCAGTGGGAGTATTCACTTACATAAAGTACGCGTAAGTATCTGCAAGGTCTTGACCTAGGAGGTTTATTTGCAGATCAAGTGAATTTTGCCAATTATCAATAAACAACAGAAAAGCAAAGACGCATCATTACAAAATATACTTTGTTAATCTGATAAGCATAGTCTAGTTGATTATAATACCTCATACCAAGCTAATAAAATGTCCTTTAGCATATTTTTGAAAATTAATATTCTCTTAGTAAAATGACGGAGTGGAAGATGGCAGCTTTCATGGGCCCACTCTGTTAAGTGAGAATTCACAACGAATGCCATCAACTCAGCAACCGAACGCCGCTCAGTGATTTCCAGGTCATTAGAGCAGCAACTCGACAAATCCTAAAGCTCCTCCTCAGGGCCATACAACGTGCCAAATAAGCCCTGGGATAAGAATCCTGCAACTTAATGTTGAAGGCCTCTGTCAGGGTTCCTTCTCCTCTCTGAACTCTAGGCTACAGATGTGAGGACCCGCATGAAAGACCCCCAAGCTTATTTCTACCAGCTTAGGTTAAAACTTCCCCAAGGCACAAAGTCTTTGCCCTGAGATTAGGTAAACGCTGCCACCACCAAGTGATTTAACAAACAATCAGGGAAAGGACCACTTGGAGTTCCTATTTCCCCAAAATATCCCCCCAAACCCTTACACCTCTTTTCCTGGGGAGGCTTGAGAACAAACAAGATGAGCACAGACCAGCCTTGGATTTTTAAGACTCAAAAAACCAAATCAAGATTCTTAAAAAAACAGAACTTTATTAGAAGAACAAAAAAAGATAAGAGAACAACTCTGTAAGATCAGAATGGAAGATAATCTTACAGGCAGTCAGATTCAAAACATAGAGAATTCCTCTAGGCAAAACCTTAAGTTACAAAAAGACACAAAAACAGGAATACACATTTCCTCCAGCACAATGAATTTCACAAGCCAAAACAAAGAAAACCTAACGCATTATGTAGCTAGATTACTTACTAACTTCACAGGAGTTGGAGGGCTTGCATCCTTGATCTCTTCCCGGCAAAGGTATCATACAGACAGACAAAAGCCTTTCCCCCCCTCCAGATTTGAAAGTATCTTGTCCCCTCATTGGTCATTTTGGGTCAGGTGCCAGCCAGGTTACCTGAGCTTCTTAACCCTTTACAGGTAAAAGGACTTTGCCTCTGGCCAGGAGGGATTTTATAGCACTGTATACAGAAAGGTGGTTACCCTTCCCTTTATATTTATGACAGATTCTCATTGGCAAAATTCAAGTACCTTGGAAACTTGCTGAAGACTTACAACATCGATGTCCTCATGTTGCAAGAGACCCATCCATGTTGGCAATGACCAACAGGCTAGGAACTACCATATCTATGGATACAACCTAATGACTAGCCATTATCATCCTAAATATGGCTTGTCAATATACATCAAGGACACCATCACAGATTTTAACGTTATTCCATCAACCAAACAGGAAATCACATTTACCACAACTATCAAAGTAGGGGAGCTCCACATGATCAAGGTCTATAAAGCCCCTAACACAAGATGGCCAAAATCGGCACTACCCCACACTCCTATTCCATGCATCTATGCAGGTGATTTTAATAGTCACCACACTATGTGGGACTATAAAACAAAAGAAATCGATGGCGAAGATCTCATGGACTGGATATCTGCACAAGACTTACAACTAATCTAAGAACAAAAACAACAATCAACATTCCATTCAAGTCGCTGGCAACATGGGTACAATCCAGACCTAACATTTGTGTCTAAAGATCAAAGTGGTAACACTCTCATCGTAACATGTGAAGTACTATCGGCATTTCCAAACAGCCTACACAGGCCTATAATGATATACATAGGCGTCGAAATTCCTGTGTTCTTTTTGAAATAGGTACAGTACCACGATGGAATTTTGCTAAAGCTGATTGGGATGCCGACAAACAGACTGTTGAGAAAACCATTGCAAGGATTCCAGAGAGACTGAAATGCTACCAACGGTTCGCAGGGCTCCTCAAAGGAGCTGGAAAGAACATTCCCTCAGGCTTCCGAAAAAAGCACACTCCCTGCTGGACGAGAGACGCACAGGAGTTGCTCTGGCAATACAATCAGACCAGGAGCTCTCATACCACAAAAGCCCTGCTATACTCCTTTGACACAGCAAGATGCCAGTGCTCGCTTGATTGAGTGCGAAACCTTGATTTTACACGTTCAAGTTGTCGAGCCTGGACACGACTGCGACGTCTTGGGGCCGCTAATCCCACAGAGTACTGGCCACCAAAAATCTGGCCAAACTCGATAGCCTCCAAACTGGTGGAGAACACAAAAGGACCACTTGATAAACACACAAGAAGAGAAGTGTATCAACAACTCTACCAAACCCATCAATCCCACAAGGAGAACTTTTCACTGTCAGTATTGAGGAAATAAAAGGACTTGCAGCGATGAAAAAAGGGAAGGCTGCAGGCCCTGACGGTATTCCGCCAGAATTCCTCCACCATCTCGGCCCCAAAAGACTACAATGGCTAGCAACATTGTACTTAATTACCTTAAGGACAGTACAGATCCCTGAAATATGGTGTGAGTCAATGGTAACTGCCATTCCAAAGCCTCGAAAGCCCCCTGATGAAGTGGGAAGTGATAGGCCAATTTCTCTACTATAAACGACCTATGAACTTCTTGAGCATATCATCCTCAAAAGAATACACCCTTTTTCTGAGCCAATTATCCCTGTCGAACAGGCAGGTGTCCGGCCAAAACATAGTTGCTGTGACCAAGTTCTGGCACTCACAACTCACACTGAGGCTATCAAAAAAAACCCTAAAGACTGGTGCAGTATTTGTTGACCTCTCATCTGTGTACAATACTGTATGGATTAAGGGCCTGATGCTGAAACTTGCTAAAATTATACCTTGCTACCAAACACTTTGCCTGCTGTGGACCATGCTGAGTAACAGATGCCTACAGATGTCCTGGGTAATAAGAACAGCTCACCCTGTATCATAAACAATGGGCTACCACAAGGCTCTGTACTTGCGCCAATCCTTCTTAATATTTATGTAAGTGACATGTCTCCAGCTAAATCACAAAAATGTGGATATGCAGATGATCTTGTCATGACAATCCAAGCAAAACTGCAAGACATTGAAAAAGCATTAACTGAGGACCTCCAAAATATGGATTATTATTTCCAGAAACGGAGGCTCAAACGAAACCCTAAAAAAAAATAGTAAGCGCATTTCATCTTGATAATAAGAGTGCCAAAAACACACAAAGTAGCTTTCTGTGATAAAAATGTGCAACACGATTACTCTCCAACATATCTCAGAGTGAAACTCGACCACACCCTCACCTTCCATGACCATCTTGAGAAGGTAGCTGCAAAAATAAAAACAAGAGCCAACATAATCCCCAGAAACTAGCAGGTACAACCTGGAGTGCATCAGCATTGCGAACATCTGCAATCGCACTTTTATATTCAGTAGCTGAATATTGTGCACCAGTATGGAGCAGATGCAGCCACACGTGACTTGTGGATAGCCAGCAGAATACAGTGATGCGGTGCATCACGGGAACCCTTAAGTTGACTCCAACACCCTGGCTACCTGTCCTGTCTAACATCGCTCCCCCGCCGATACACCGAACTGCTGCAACATTCTGCGAAGCTCAGCGAATCCAGCAAAACAGATGTCTTCCTATTCACCAAGATCTTGACAACCCCCACATGCAACGCCTTAAATCCCGCAAGCCTTTCTGGGAACATTTGTTTAGCCTCATACAACCAGGCTATGATCAGGATGCTTGGAAAGTAGATTGGGCTAAACAAGACTTAAAAAATAAGCACCTTGTGCCAGATCCCACGCAGAAGGTTCCTGGGTTTGACCTTCCACAGTCATCTTGGTCAACTCTGAGCCAAATTTGAATCAACCATGGTCGATGCGGATATCTAATGCACAAATGGAAAATCAAGTACTTCTCGGTGTGCAAGTGTGGTTCCCATCAAATATATCACTACCTACTGCCCAGTTTATAAATATGAAGGAGGCATTACTGCAATAAATTCTGCTACTGCTGATGTAACCATTTGGTTTGATCACCTTCAGGTAAAATTGTAGTTGCTGCTCTACACCAGCCAGACGAAAGACGTAGAATGACACCTTACTTCACCACCTTGCCATAAAATCTTTGCAAAGAGGGAACAACCATCTTCTGGCATGCACCTTATGGAGCTATGTGGATTAGCAAGTTTCTACAGCATACACTCATTCTGGAGAAGCAGCAAGTGACACTTCTACCGTGTTGGTCCATACACACAGTTCATATTTTGTAAGTTTTCTGCAAACCTCCACATTTACAAAGGAAACGCTTCTAGCATATATGTATTTGGGAAAGTGGGGAAGGGGTCACCTACCCCAGGGACGAAATTAAAACTACTAACACAAGCATCCCTCTTTGGCACCACAATTCATAACACTCTCCTCTCCCTACCCGCCTCCTCCATCGAGGCCAGGGGTGTTTGACACTTACCAGAGATACCAGCTGCACGGAAGGAAATAATGGGGGTGCTATATTGGGCGGAAGGGAACAGCACCCTGCTACAGGAGCAGGATGTTGACAGGGAGGAAGCCAATGGGTGGGTGAGTGGCTGACGGGGAGGGGGTAGGGGAGTGAGTGCGTGCTACAGAGGGAGGAAATGGCTGAGGGAGTCGGGTAGCATAATAGCAGGATGCTGTAGGGGGCAGGTGAGCAGATGGTGGAGTACCAGAGAGGACAGTGGGGTGCTATCGGGGCTGGGAGGTGGCTATAGGCCAGTGGGGTGCTATAGGGGCTGAGGGGTGGCTATAGGCCTGTGGGGTGCTATAAGGGCGATGGCTAGAGGTCAGTGGGGTGCTATAAGGGCTGGGGGGTGCCTATAGGCCAGAAGAGTGCTATAAGGGTGATGGCTAGAGGTCAGTGGGTGCTATAGGGGCTGGGAGATGCCTATAGGCCAGTGGGATGCTATAAGGGCGATGGCTAGAGGTCAGTGGGGTGCTATAAGGGCTGGGGGGTGCCTATAGGCCAGTGGGGTGCTATAAGGGCAATGGCTAGAGGTCAGTGGGGTGCTATAAGGGCTGGGGGGTGACTATAGGCCAGTGGGGTGCTATAAGGGTGATGGCTAGAGGCCAGTGGGGTGCTATAAGGGCTGAGGGGTGGCTATAGGCCAGTGGGGTGCTATAAGGGCAATGGCTAGAGGCCTGTGGGATGCTATAAGGGCTGGGGGGTGGCTATAGGCCAGTGAGGTGCTATAAGGGCGATGGCTGGAGGTCAGTGGGGTGCTATAGGGGCTGGGGGGGTGGCTATAGGCCAGTGGGGTGCTATAAGGGCGATGGCTGGAGGTCAGTGGGGTGCTATAAGGGCTGGGGGGTGGCTATAGGGGCTGGGGGGTGCTATAAGGGCTGGGGGGTGGCTATAGGCCAGTGAGGTGCTATAAGGGCAATGGATGGAGGTCAGTGGGGTGCTATAGGGGCTGAGGGGTGGCTATAGGGGCTGGGGGGTGCTATAAGGGCTGGGGGGTGGCTATAGGCCAGTGAGGTGCTATAAGGGCGATGGCTGGAGGTCAGTGGGGTGCTATAGGGGCTGGGGGGTGGCTCCGGAGGGTCGGGGCGCTACAGGGGGTGGCGGTGGGTGGGGTCACCGGAGCTGTAGGGACCGGGGGAAGAGCCCGTAGGGCGCTGGGGGGACAGGACCCCGGACTAGAGACTCCCCACGCAGCGGCCCCCGCGGCCCCGGCTCTCTGCAAACCCTGCGCTGAGCGGCGGCGGCGGCGGCGGCCCCCCCCGGGCCCGCAGCGCTGAGCCCCGGCCCGGGCCCGGCCACAAACACACGACGGAGGCGGCGCCCAGCCCGGCGCAGGCGCCGCCGACCCTCCCGGTGGAGAGGAGGCGGGCGGGCGCTGGGCGGGAGGCCGGGCAGCGGGAGAGACACTCGCTCAAATCCACCCCCAGGCTGAGCGCGGGAGAAACACCCCCCCCCCAGCCCCAGCCGGGGAGTGCGCCCCCTTCCCTGGGCGAGGGAAGACAGACAGACGCACCCCCGCCAGATCCCGGGGGAGACTGTGACCCGGAGAGCAAGTCCCAGCTCCGTCCCACGTGGGAAGAAGGAGAAGGAAACACTTGGAGTCCCATGCTGCCCTGCCGGCTGCCCCCCCCCCCCAGGGAGAAAAATCCAAACCTTGCTCCTCAGGGTGGGATTTCATAACAGCCAAGGTTTCCGTATTGCAACTGCCAAGCGCTCAAACAATCGCGAGATGTTTAAAATAAGAACCGGTGGGGTTTTCTGATTTGCCTTGGAGGCTTTGAACTTGTGGGGTTGACAGTTTGAAGCTTTTCTATGCAATCAGAAGGGCTAGAAACCTTTTTTTAAATGACAGGTTTCAGAGGAGCAGCCCTGTTAGTCTGTATTCGCAAAAAGAACAGGAGGACTTGTGGCACCTTTGCGCCTAACAAATTTAAGAGACTAACAAATTTATTTGAGAATAAGCTTTTGTGAGCTACAGCTCACTTCATCGGATGCATCCGATGAAGTGAGCTATAGCTCACGAAAGCTTATGCTCAAATAAATTTGTTAGTCTCTAAGGTGCCAAAAGTACTCCTGTTCTTTTTTTAATGGGCTCTCTGAGTTTCTTTAATAACATCACTCCTGGATCTGAGTCTTTAAGAACAACACCAAGAGACTCGTGAATTGGCAACACTGAGATTTTTTTTTTTTAAAGGCCTAAAGTTAGGCACCTAAATCCATTTATGGGCACCAAAATACATAGGCACCTGATTTTCAGAAAGAATGAGCATCAGTTTGTTTTGAATCTTGACTGACCTGTTTTTCCTGTACGTGCTGGCAAGAAGAAACTATATTATAACACTACTGGGCAACAGCTCTGCTTAAACATTATTATTGTTGAGCATGTACTCAGTTATTTAAGGTTTCAGAGTAGCAGCCGTGTTAGTCTGTATCCACAAAAAGAAAAGGAGGACTTGTGGCACCTTAGAGACTAAAATCTCTAAGGTGCCACAAGTCCTCCTTTTCTTTTTTCAGTTATTTAAGTGTATTGCAGTAATTCTGTACAGCACCAGATGGCAGACTGCTGTCATTTTTTTCTGCTTTTTTTGACTGCTTGTGTCAAAGCAAGGGACGGCGCTTGTCTGTGCATGGAGTGGTTCCTGGGTTCTGTTTGTGGTGTTCCTTTATGGAAACAAGCTTATCAGTTTCACAAGCTTCAGAGTACTGTTGCTGAAGCTCACTCAAACCTCCATCTTACTTTTATTTTAAGCCTTGTCAGCACTCAGAGCAGAATCATGCTGGGTTTTAAGAAAGTGGACAAGGTGGGTGAAGTAATGCTTATTATTGGACCAGCATCTGCTCATGAAAGAGAATAGCATCGAAGCTTACACAGAACCCTTCTTCAGAACCTCTGTGAAGCTCAAAAGCTTGCCTCTTTCACCAATGGAAGTTGATCCAGGAAAAGATATTACCTCACCCACCTTGTCTCTAAGAGCCTGGGACAAGCACAGCTACAACACCACACACACACACACACACACACACACACACACACCCTGCTAAGGAGCTGCGGTATACTATTATTTATTGCACGCACACACACACACACACACACCCCGCTAAGGAGCTGCGGTATACTATTATTTATTGCACGCGCACACACACACCCACACACACACCCCGCTAAGGAGCTGCGGTATACTATTATTTATTGCGCACACACACACACACCCCCGCTAAGGAGCTGCGGTATACTATTATTTATTGCACGCACACACGCACACACACACACACACCCCGCTAAGGAGCTGCGGTATACTATTATTTATTGCGCACGCACACACACACACACACACACACACCCGCTAAGGAGCTGCGGTATACTATTATTTATTGCATTATCTCAACCTCTAGAGGCCCTAATCAAGATCTGAGCACCATAGTTTCAGGTGCTATAAAAATATAAAGTGAAAAATAATCCCTGCCCTGAAGACTTCGCAATCTAAAGGCTACCCCCGCCATCATTTCTGAATCCAGTTTGTAATATGTTTTACAGCAAGTTAGGTTTAGACACAAGCCATGTTACAACTGTGTTTGATCATAGCTGTGTTTGAAAACAGTTTCAAATATGGTTATAATAGAGCCTAGTGTGGACATCACCTGAGGCAGGAAATTAATATAATTAATATGGATTTTATAGACATAGGGAGTTCATTCTATCCAGGTTTTTGGTTATTTTAACCAGCTAAACCTTCCTCACTATTTAGCCCCCCTTCAGGAAAAAAATAGCTAACCATTAAAGTATTTAAAAAACGCAAATGAAACTGAAAACATTAACCACGGAGAGACAAAATGTATCACGAATACAATGATTTCTACTACATGTGATCATGTTACATGATTTAGTAAAGCTGGTTGCATTTTCAGTTAAACAGTTGGCTGCTAACTGTTGAAAACTGCCAGTTGGTTGTGCTTTTCTGCTTTTAACAAACATTTATTTCTTCTTGTGCAATGGTGCCTCACAATTGCCTACACTGCACATCGCTGAAATGTCTTCCATTGTACACTGGTGTAGCAAAGGACACTGGTAGTCACATTAACTAAAACACCATAGTATAAGCCAACCTACAAAAAGTATGAGCCAAATTCTGCTCTTATTTACATTGATGCAAATCTGGACTAACTCCATTTATTTCAGTGGATTTGCCATTGTAAATAAGAGCATATAGTACGTTCTAGGACAATCTCCTCCAGATTCTGATTAAGACTTTATAACAATTGAGACGGAGACTTGCTACAGAAAGAACTCATCCCAAGAATGAATTCAGTGCATGCTGGGAAGAGACTTTGATAATTTTGTCCATGCAGTGTATATTTGTTCAAGAAAGCCTGTTAATAACTCATTTGACTAGGCCACTTTGCCAGTCTAGGGTCTGAATCCCGCTCTCACTGAAATCAATTGAAGGAGTCTTATTGACTTCTGGGGGGCTGGATCTGGGCCACTGGGAGTTGGATCTGGGCCACAGTACTTCAAGGAGCTCCCAGAAATGCAGAGCACCACCCACCCCTCCTCAGTGCTGCATACCACGTGAATAGTCAAATAAAAAATTCAGCAAATTTGTTCTCTTTCGGTTTTAAGTGATCTGTTCATTCCTTACAGGCAGTTTTCTTAATGTTTTGTCCGCACTGTGGCTTCTTCAGGGTTCACCCAACTAAGCAACAGTGCTGGTTATAATAAAATTACAAATATATTGTATAATATATAGCAATATATCTATTAAACTACCATTGCCTAAATGTTGAATTTTTTAAAGTGTCACAAAGATGTCAGAAAAGGGGACACAACAAAGAATAAAAAGGGACTTGAAATTATATGGGTGTTAGGTGGCATTATAAACTAATTACTAATCCCTAATAAACTACTAATTAATTGATGGCACACTGTATCTCTTGATTCTTACTTGTTAGTTGGAATGCTAATGTATTTGTCTTTTACAGTGACGCTGGTTTTGCTCAAGTTAATTACCCACTGTCTTACAAAGCAAGATGAGGATGAAGCCAGACTGGTGTTAATTATTTTATTGCATTATCTGAACCACATAGTGTCCATTGTTACCCATGAAAAGAAGAGCCTTTGCTATTAACGCCAGAACAATTTTATGGCAGCCATGTCCCCTTAAGTATTATGGCTCCTTGAAAGTGCTTTGTTTTCTAGTCCCTCTTGTATCATTGCCGTATCAATGGGATGACAAAAGCTTATTTGAAGCTGCAAAGATGCATAGTAATGTCATTAAATTATCAAAGGCAGATTGAGCTATGAAAAGGTGTATGAAAAGCCAGTGCAGTGGAATGACATCCACCATACACAGCACAGGCAGCTACATCTGCATTGTATTACAGTGCACGTGATGCTGCAATGTACTAGAGCTGAGCCAAGTAAACCAGGTCTTTGGTTTCAGTTTTGCAGAACTAAACCTGAGCTAGCTTGTATCTGTGTAGAATTTTATCTGAATAGAGGCACTGCTCATCTGTTTGCAGGCACTCAGTCTCAGTACAGCTGACACAGTGTGTCCCAAGTGTGCACCAATAGCATAATGCACACCCCTTGTGGCTTTTTGCCATAGTGACTGGATAATACACAATAATAACTATCATGGGGAAAGGAAGGGCATGAATACTTAGTTGGGTCAGTCTAGATTTTCTGCAGATATGATTTCACCTCAGCTATTTTCTTCAGGACAGTGAACATTTATTTTAAAAAGTGCTGTGTGCGGGGGAGAATGTACTGTATTCATATAAGCATTTCATTGTGAGTTTGAGCAGAGCTGGGAAAACTTGGCTCCATTTCCTGGCAACATCCTGGCCATAACAGGATCACTCTATTGTTTACATTCTACCTGCAGAAAGAATGCAAATGTTTTCGCCATAAGTGTTCACAAACTAAATTCCTTCTTGAAGCGAGAAGCAGAAGAAATGACAGTTTAAGATAATAAAATCATAATTAAACGGTTTGGAGGAAAAGAGAGTCTAACCTTTCTTTTTAGCATGGCAGCACAGTAAGCACTGTAGGTTTGTTTCTAAGGAGATTATGGACAGTATCTTTAATCAGGGAAGCAGTTAAATAAATACAATAGAAAGCCCCATCATATAACAATAGGGAGGGAGCCTGATGACTCAGTGGGCAGCTGCCCTTGGAAACCTGGGTTCAGAAGTGCCCCCAGTTTCCCCTTTTCTCAGGCTAGTGAAGAGTGGAAGCATTGTAGAAGTGATGTTCACAAGTTTTAAGGCAGGAAGGGTGGAGACTGCAGATTATGAAAGCTGAACAATGTCCAAATATGACTGCATACACATGTGAACTCTGGCTTAAGCAACCACCCAAGGAACCAACAAAATTCAGTGGCTTGGTCTGAAACTAAAAAAACTGGTGCTAGAAAACTTGGATGGGATCATGAAAGTACCTAGGCACCTAAACTTATTCCAAGTTTCGGCTCTGCTGCAATCCACAAAATTCCTGCTGAGTCCGGTAGGTGCCTAATCTCACTGAGCCCCTAAGTTTTTAGAGTAAAATTCCCTTGGCACCCACTTTTCTTCCCCTGGGCACGCAGACACCTAGCTCCTGCCTGAGCACCAGAGCGATTCACAAACTGGGAAAAGATAGGTTTCAGAGCGATAGCCATGTTAGTCTGTATCAACAAAAACAACGAGGAGTCCTTGTGGCACCTTAGAGACTAACGCATTTATTTGGGCATAAGCTTTCGTGGGCTAAAACCCACTTCATCAGATGCATGAAGTGAAAAATACAGTAAGCAAAATATATATTATAGCACATGAAAAGATGGCAGTTGCCTTACCAAGTGGGGGGGTCAGTGATAACAAGCCAATTCACTTAAGGTGGAAGTGGCCTATTCTCAACAGTTGACAAGAAGGGGTGAATATCAAAGGAGGTAAAATTACTTTTGTAGTGCTAATGAGGCCAATGCAATCAAGGTGGCCCATTTCCAACAGTTGACAAGAAGGTGTGAGTATCAGCAGAGAGAAAGTTACTTTTTGTAGTGACCCATCTCCTCCCAGTCTTTATTCAGGCCTAATTTGATGGTGTCCAGTTTGCCAATTAATTCCAGTTCTGCGGTTTCTCATTGGAGTCTGTTTTTGAAGTTTTTTTGTTGAAGAATTGACACTTTTAAGTCTGTTATTCAGTGTCCAGGGAGATTGAAGTGTTCTCCTACTGGTTTTTGAATGTTACAATTCTCAATGTCTGATTTGTGTCATAGAATCATAGAACATCAGGGTTGGAAGGGACCTCAGGAGGTCATCTAGTCCAACCCCCTGCTCAAAGCAGGACCAATCCCCAATTTTTGCCCCAGATCCCTAAATGGCCCCCTTAAGGACTGAACTCACAACCCTGGGTTTTTAGAAGGCCAATGCTCAAACCATTGAGCTATCCCTCCCCCCATTTATTCTTTTGCATAGAGACTGTCCAGTTTGGCCAATGTACATGGCAGAGGGGCATTGCTGGCACATGATGGTTCATCATAGGATCTAACTGCATCAGCCACACCATCAGGGGCTCGTTCACCTGCACATCTACCAATGTGATATATGCCATCATGTACCAGCAATGCCCCTCTGCCATGTACAACTCTTGCTGGTGGCCACACTGTTAGCCCAAGACAATTCACAGAAGATGGGCTATCTGCAGTATTCTACCCCCCCTCCACATCTATCAACGGTGTTTTAGTGTAGTTAATACACAGGCAGGCTAAGGTTGCAAACAACAAAATAGTGTTTATTGGGATACGCAACAACAAACTAGAGTCCCTGCAACTAAGATACCACAAAGAATAACTGCTCAGTTGTTAACACAGCATAATAGGGATGAACCCCAAAGCTCAAACCCTTGCACAGTGGGGTTTTGCAAGAATAACAAAGGACTATACCATGTCTTGCAGACACTGGACAAAAGAACAGGAATAGGAATGCAGACGTGAACCAGGGCCTCAGGGACAAGTGGAAGGATCAGAAACCTCTGTGACAGGTAAGTAGATCTTCAGTGGGAGATCTTCTGCCTTCTACTCTTGACCTCGATGTCCTGCGTGCTGAATGTGGACACTACACTGTAAAAAGACATGGAGTACTTGTGGCACCTTAGAGACTAACCAATTTATTTGAGCATAAACTTTCGTGAGCTACAGCTCACTTCATCGGATGCTGTAGCTCACGAAAACTTATGCTCAAATAAATTGGTTAGTCTCTAAGGTGCCACAAGTACTCCTTTTCTTTTTGCGAATACAGACTAACATGGCTGTTACTCTGAAACCTGACACTACACTGTGTTATGGTTTAATGAGTGAGTGAGGGTAAATCCACAGGAACCTTATGAGGTGTTGCTAGTCCACCTTCGGCCTTATTCCCTTAGGGCTATCGCTAACAACAAGGCTGGTGCTGTGGGGTGACTTCTGTGCCTCACTGGAATGACCTGTTTTCACAGCACCCAGAGACACAGAAAGAACCAATCCTCAGCACTTGAACACACCTTTATATACGTTCCCTGTTGCTGGTCAGATTTTATTATCACTTGACACTATCTTTCCCACCTTTCCGTCTGCGTTGGCACCAAGCTTGAAAAAGAGTACCAAAAGAGTTGAGGGAGAAGAGGTGCCAAGATGGAGGACAGGTTGTTCTTTTACCAATCCAAAATGGCGACTATGTACACTTAATAAATTGAACCGTTTCTACCCAACAACACTGACACTTTTTCCTAAAATACTTCATTGACTTTAGGAAAAAATAAATAAATATGCCCATATACACGTCCAAATCATTGTCATTTATTTATGTAAGGGTTTGGGTTGCTTTTTGCAGACTCAAAAAAAAAAGTAATGCTGTGAAAAGTGATATTTGTATGTTTGTTAATATCACTTTTCAGAGGACACTTAGTAGCTACCTGGGAGGCTGTGAAAAGTGATAAGTGATATTAACAAACATACAAGTATCACTTTTTACAGCCTCCCAGCTAGCTAGTAAGTCTGCTGTGAAACGTGATACATGCATGTTTGTTAATATCACTTTTCTCAGCAAGCCCCAGCACAAATGAAACCCTGGATGGGGGGCTCGGAGGTGGAATCAGCCGGGGCCCGGAGCGCTGGTGGGATGGATGCAGCCAGTGAAGATAATGGGGGCCTAGGGGATGGAGGGATGGATACGGGGCCTAGGGGATGGAGGGATGGATACAGGGCCACGAAGGCAGCGGAGTACAGGGGCAATGAGGGGTGATGGATGCGGAGCCAGGGGAGGTAGCGGGGTCCAGGGGCAATGAGGGGATGGATGTGGGGCCGGGGGAAGTAGCAGGGGCCAGGAGTGATGGGGTGGGCGGTAAGCCCTGCGGCCGGAGCTGGGGGTAGGCGCCAAGGACGAGTGCCCGCTGCCGCATGGCCAGAAGCCAGGGCCAGTGTCTGTCACGGCATGGCCGGAGCTGGCTCTTCCTGCTGTACGGCCGGGGTCGACACCTGGGACTAGCACCACTGGAGCCCGAGGTCGGCGCCCGATGCTTCATGCCAGGGCTGGGGATCGGTGCCTGGGGCCAGCGGCTGCTGCCACATAGCCAGCGCTCCGACTCAGCATCCAGGATCAGTGTCCGAGGCCGGGGATCAGAGCCCACCACCATGGATCTGCACCAGAGGCCAGCGTCCGCTGCCACATGGCAGGGTCCAGAGGTCTGCAGCTGGGGCTGGCACCTGCCGAGGCCCAGGCTTGAAACCCACTGCTGAACGCCAGGGGCTAGGGGTTGGCAGCCAGGGCCAGTGCCCGTGGTCAGCGGCCAGGACTGGGGATCAGCACCGACCACCTGCAGTCAGGTCTGTGGGTCAGCAGCTGGGGCTGGGAAATCGGCACCCAGGGTCAGTGCCCGCTGCAGCATGGCTGGGACTAGGGGTCAGCGGCCGGGGCTAGCACCTGGATCAGTGGCGAGGGCTGGGGGTTGGAGCATGCGGCTGTGGTTCAGCAGCCGGGGCCAGCAGCCACCATCAGGGGTTGGTGCGGCGCAGCCAGAGTTGGGGATTGGAGCCCGCCGCTGCATGGCCAGGGACTGGATGGAGCCTGAAGCCCCATGGCTGAAGGCTGGGGCCGCGTGGTGAGAGCTGGGGGGTCAGCTCCAGAAACACTGCAGCTGGAGCAGGGTGTTAGTGCCCAAATCCCCATGTCTGGAGCCCTGGTCCACGCAGCCAGGCTCCGTAAGTCCCACCACCAACCACCCCAGGGCTGAAGCTTGAGCCTCACTGCCCACCCCATCCCCAGAGGTTGAGAACTCACCTTGCTTCCTCAGCGTTGTGCCCCACCTGACTCCAGAGGTGGTGCAGGGCGGTGCATCCAGGAGCAAGAGGGAGGGAGGAGGGGGGAGGGATTCTTTGTTCTCCCCTCCCCCCCATCACCGCCCAGGAGGTCTGTGGCTGCATGAAAAGCCCCTGGCGGATACATTTGGCCATGGTGGTCGCATTTGAGAAACACTGAGCGCACTATCCAGATAACAATACTACAACGCTCTGCGCCTGGCTGTGCAGTCTGTACTCACGCAAGTCGTCCAAATGGCCCCGATTCTTGGGTCTGGCTGAATTGTGTTCAGCATGGGATTTGAATGGAGGTAAAGGTGGTTTTATGCCACCTCTGGGTTCTCCTGATCCTGGTGCCAGCCAAGGATCAGTTCAGTACTTGGCACAATTTAGAGTAGCCAGAGATTTTCTAAAGTGAACCCCAGCTGCCAACAGCTTCAAGGGGTTGTTCCAACAGCCAGGGCCACTGAAGTACAGTTGAATGCCAAGCAGGCTTCCTTTGCCATAGCCAACACCCCTATGCCAGGGACTTCATACCACCTGGCACATAGCTAGCTACGTGGGGATATTTGAGCATGCTAGGGGAATCCTCAAGAGACAGAGTAAAGTGGATTTACAGCTCCTTTGTGCTAACAGAGCTGTACAAAAGGGCTGTAGCAGACACAAACATCTGGCCCAGTGACTTTAATGGGATTACTCACGTTAGTAAAGGCTGAAGGATTAAATCCTAAAAAAATAATACTTAGCATGTACCTAACAGTTCACATCTTCAAGGAATTTTCCCATCTAAGGCTCCTTCCTGCAAACAGATCCGCTATGGACCCTGCACGCACGCAGAGTCCCATTTACTTCAGTGGGGCTCAGGTGTCTGTATTAGCAGACTTACTTGCAGGATTGGGCCCTAAATAATTATTCCAAATTATATCCGTCATGGCTCAGGTTTGTTTTAATATGAAAGAACTAGCGCTGTTAAACTGGAAGACCTGGTATGTTTATTTTGTGATGGGGCAATGTATTGTATACCTCTTTCCTGTTCCTCATTTTCTGGGCTTGTTTTTTTTATAGGTCCATATTTCCCTTGATCATTAACAGCTCTGTTAGCACAGCTTACCTGCTGGTTGTTGGTTTATAGCATAATACTGAGCTGTGAAAGTCACAGAATAGCACCCCCAGAGACATGTAGAATTACCCTGGGGTGGTTGTCAGCGGGCCTGCCAGATAATTGCTTGCTGCCACTGCCATCTAAACAGTGCAGTTGTAAATCACTGGAGGGTTCAGTAAAGACCTCTGAATAGAAATAGTCACCAAAATGAATAGAATGCACTGCAGGATGCGGGGAGAAATACTTCTCCTATGTCTCCAGACTCCGATGTTTGTTTCTTTACTTATCATTTTAAATCTGTTATTCTAGTAGCCTATGGGACTTCTCGGTTTTGGTAACTGAGCTGGAGTTGTTCATACTGATTATTCCTTTAAGTAAGAGCTGATCTACACCTTGTTTTTGTACCAATTTAACTATATTGGTTTAGAAGCTGATACAGTTAATGGGGTGCAATGCCTTAGTGTGGGCACAATTATGCAAATCATACAGTTCTAGAAAGGTGATTGTGTCAGTAGAGCTACCACCTTTAAGCACTTTTCTAAACTGATATAATTAAAATGGTACAAAAACCATGCCCAGGCACTCCTAACATGCTAGTGTTCATATACTACAGCATATTAGAAATGGATTATGTATTATAACTATATGTGTTCTATTAATTATATTTAATTATGATTAGATTAGGGAGCATGAGTAAAGGGAGTGGAAATTAGACCAGGCTTCTGTTCCCAGCTGTCACTGACTTGCTGCGTGACCTTGGGTGAGACAGTTAACCTCCCTGTCCTTCATTGTCCAATGTCTAAAATAAGGATAATATATACCAGCAGCAATTGAGATCCCATGATGAAAAGTACAACGTGAATGCAAATTATTAGTAAGAGACTGGTTTCTTTGTTTGTTGAGTCTTTCATTGTGGGCCAGATTGTGAATCTCTTACTCCCACGGGTGACACAGTAGGAATCATTTCAGGGAAACATCCTATTACATAAAAACACAGACCAGTTGAGCTTGTATCTAGTTTAAAATGAAAGACATTAAAGTTGCATGTACATTTCATAATGATAAACTGCAAGAAAGAACAATTCTGAATCATTCTTCTTGAATTTGGCTTTTAACACATAAAATAGGGTCTGATCCAGACCCTAAATTTAATATTTCATAAATGGTCTTTGCACTAGTATTACTGACAGCACAGCTGTGCCTGACTGTGAAATTTCAGCCAATATAGGCCGTGTGCGTGTGTGTCACCGATGACTGAATCACTGGTAGAGATGAAGTCTAATCATTTGAGCAGGAGACTCGAGGAATTTAGGAATTCTAAACCAAGCGATCATACTGACTTTCCCTATGGCCTCAGACAAGATAAATAACTTTTCTGCCTCAGCTTTGCCATCTGCAAAATAGGCAAGTATGATTATTCCCATCTCATGGGAGCACTGTGCGAAGAGTCATTCATGTTTAAATGCTCAGTATTTTAATACACTGTTTGTCAAACTCTGCTGCGAGCTTTCTTCAATCCTTGATGACTCAACCCCTGGGTCTGTTGGCCAGCCTGTTTCCTCCCTTTCTCCAGCAGGCTAGCCCACCAGCGGCCAGACAAGGGCAGTTAGTCCTACCTAACAATTGGTACGGTTAGAAGGGGCCTGGCTTCCATTACTACTGCAGCAAGATCAACTGGAGCACTGATTTTGCAGTTGTGAAACCACAAACAGAAGTCTTAAGAGAAATGGATGCAAAAAGAGGCCATTTTAAACAAAAAAAAAAAGATGTCAGAACATCTCAGCAGATGAGCTTTCAAGCACTGGGACTGAGATCCAAGCATCTCATCACAAACACAGTATTTTATACGATCTGGTAATACCAGCATCACTGAACTCAGCACATTGGTTCTGGAATCCTTGCAGCTTTTTGTAAGCTGTTGTATGTACCCAATAAAAGAGTCATTAGCATATTTAAAATATTTATATTTAATCTTTAAACACTAGTGGAATTAACAACAACACTGTATTAAAAAGAAGGAGGATAGTCTTTGTGGCTGAAGCACAGTAACGGAAGGCAAGAGATTTGTGTTAAGTCCGCAGACTTGAGGTAACTGCAGTGAACACATACCTGGAGTTATCTACACTTAGGTCATGTCTACACTACAAAATTATGTTGACCTACCTTATGTCAGCGTACAGCCACCACAGTTATAAAATCGCTTGTGTGTGCGCACACTTGCCTGCTTGTATGGAAGGTGCATGTCCTCACCAGGAGTGCTTGTGTCGATTGTACTGTCAGTGTGGTGGGACGGCTTCTGAAGGCCAGTAACAGTTGACATAAGCAACACAGTGTCCACACTGACACTGCGTCGACCTAATTACATCAACCTTGACTCTACGCCACTCGGGGAGGTGGTGTTACTAAATCGGTGTAGAGAGAGGCACTTACCTCATCGGGAGCCAAATTTAAGTGAAGACACTTCCAGAACTAGGTTGCCGCAAGGCAACTTACATCGATCTGTGTAATGTAAACCAGGCCTTAGATTACATCTCTTTAGTTAGCCTTGCTCCGATGAGAGAAGTCACACTGTGAAATAACATTCAAGTGGCTATGTCAGCACTGGCGCTGCACTCACTCATGTGTGGCACTGAGACTTCTGGGGACATGTCCAAGGGTTCTTTGCACTGCAGTATGCTGAGTTACTCTATGCATTCTTTCCCCGTGAATTACGGGAGAACTTGACTTTCCTTTCTGGGCACGCAGGGGGATTGTGAGAAGGCATTGGAGAACTGGCAACACACGAGTGGCACTAGCCTGCATCCACATTGCAGAGAGTCTGTTAGGAGCTAATGAGTTGTGCTAACTCAAGCTTTAGCTTATGGCCCCTGGTGGGCCAGTTATCTTGAGTTCAAAGCATTACTACATTCAGTTTAACAGGTTTTGTGTGTGGACAGGATTCAGGTTAGATGCAACACTTGTGAACTTTGCCATGAAGACAAGCCCCTGATGTGTGACCTTGGACAAGCCATTTAACATTTCAGTTTCTTCACCTGTCAAATGAGGATAATACTTACTTCTCTCAAAGGATGTTGTGAGAATTAAATCATTGACATTTACAAAGAGGTTTAAGATCCTCATGTGGAAGGTTCCAGATAAATGCAAAATATTATGCTGAAAGGGGCACATGGCTGCCATCAAGTTGGTCTTGAATCCAAAGAATCACAGACCCTGGAAAGCCAGTGGGTGTGCCAAGCACTCTTTCAGGCTCAACAAATGGAGCAACCAAGCCCCTTCATGTAGTAAGAAAGCTACAGTCATGGTGATGACCCAAGACAATAGGTTGCCTGGCACGCCAGAGTGAGCCCAGAGAGATTAACAGATTTTCCTGGTTGCAAACACAGGGGGTTAGGAAATTGGTTGTAGACTGTAGGTGTCAGAAGCAGCAGAAAGCCAGGAAGTGTTGTGCGACTCTGGGAGGAAGACAAAGCACAGGGCTTCTTGGGCATAAAGCTCACTGAAGTGGCAGACTTGGGGGGTTCTGAGCAAGGGAATTGCCTCTTGTTGTTTCTACCGAGTTCAGAGAAACAAGACTTTATATGCACTTTTTGTAAAGTAACAAGTTTCAACGAAGAATATACCTGGAAATAGCCCTGCAAGACCCTGAATATTGGCTACATACTTGGGCCAAAGGGGCAACATTATTTTATTCTTTTTTGCTTAGATGAGAAGTTAGTTGTTTCTGGAGTGAGCTCAAATAAGTGCTAAATGAGCTGACTGGGTAGCATATATGTGCCTTAAACCTATGTACAACAGGTTCATAGTTCTCTGAAGGTATGTGGCAGCTCAAGATCCCCCCCCCCATTTTTAAAAAAAACCCTCCGAAATCTGAACATACAATATTATTGGGTTTTAGGGGGAAAGACTGGGGAAAGCAGACAGACATATTCATAGAAGAACAGCAGCTTAATATAAGAAAACTGACATTGCACTGAAGGAGATTAGCCACTAACATGCAAATTACACTTCTGCTTTCTTATCTACAATAAATATAACACTAATGATGGACAACAGTGAATAACAAGGATGTTATAAATCACAAGAGCAAGTCCTGGCAGAGCTAAGCAGGAAATTAGAAAGTGTTCTGAATGACTGCTGCTCTGATTTAACATTTGCACTCTCACGTAGTAAGATATACACTATGGACGCAAATCTCCAGTCACACTGTACCCCTGTGCTTGTGGAGTTTTTTCCTTTATTTCCTTGAGAAATAAATAATTTGGGAGGACTTTAAATAATATCATCCGCTGAACTTGCTTTATACTACAGAGCACGCTACAGCCGATGCATTGCTTCGACACTTCGGCCCAGTTTAAAAAACATCCCAAATTGTTCAGCAAGGGATATTTATCAGTGTTTTCTGTGAATTTACATTTTATCCCGTTCTTGATTTTCTTCTGCACACATACATCTTTTCAATCATTTTCCTCCTAGTGCTGGAGAACACTTACTGGAGTGTCAGCAGAAAGTTAATTATTCTAAAAAGTTAAACATCAGTTTCAAGTTTGGTTGGTTGTTTTTGATACCCTGGCTGGATAGCGTGAGTACAGGTTAAAGCTTTCAGACTTAACTGCCTGAAGTTAGGCACCTGAATAAGCAGCCTAATTTTCAAAGGTGATGAGCACTGGCAGCTCCCACTGATTTCACTCAAAAGTCTTTGAAAAGCAGGTTCCTAAATATGGATTTAGACGTCAAACTTTACCAACCCAACTTTGAACATGCTGGCCTTACTATTTAAAAAGCTTCATTAGCATGGAATTTTGTTTAGATTTACAGTTGTATTCAGACGCACCTGTATAATTATATATTGTATGCTTACAGTAATCATCCCACTGTATCTTTGGCACTTGTTTTCATGCTAATTTCCCCCAGGGCACAGCTGTACAAGGATTAATTAGTTTTTACCGCAGAAATAAAAGTAGGTCTCAGGTTTATGTGAAATTGTTGGGAAGGAATGAGATGTAAATTTCAGCCTTGTGCAACTACTGTGGGAGGCAGCATTCTGCAAGGCTGGCTGACCAATGTAGTGATATTTTGGCCTACGTGGGGCAAACAATATTTAAAACAGAACATTCAAAAGATATTGATTTTACACTGCTTTGCATCTTTGCTCTGTTTAGACTAGGAGAAAAAGGTGGTTTTTAAAAAATGTATTAGCTAATGTGATAATGTGATATTTATAAATGCGACCGGTGTAGGTAGGTTTTCACACATTTTAAAGGTGTTAACTGGTTGTGGTTCACCCTAGCCTCCCCCTGGGGTGGCTGTACTTTGATGAGTGAAGTGATTGCCCTCACACACACACACACAGTTTATATATAGTACATAGCACTTTGGGACCCTTTAAGATGAAAGACTCAGTAGGCCAGATTTGTAAAGGTATTTAGGTGCCTCAGCAAGCAGATAGGCATCTAGTGGGATTTTCAAAGTTGCCTAGGCATTTCAGGATCCTATCTGCTTCTTCAGGTGCCTAAATACCGGTACAAATCTGGCCACACATGGTGATGTTATCATTAATGAGCTTCCACACTGCAATGGATTTAAAAGTGCACTGTATTTATGGCTGAGAAGTGGGCCAGGTCTGACAGAGCAGAGTTTTAACACCTTTTTGGTGTGCTTTACTGTCAAACAAAAGAAAATGTAAAGAATACATTTGCAAACTGAAAGAAGTCAAGAGGGATATTGATAAACTAGAGAGGGTTCAGAGAAGGACCACGAGAATGATTAAAGGATTAGAAAACATGACTTATAGGGACAGACTCAAAGAGCTCAATCTATTTATCTTAACAAAGAGAAGTTTAAGGGGTGACTTGATCACAGTCAATAAGTACCTACACGGGGAACAAAACATTGATAATGAGCTCTTCAATCTAGCAGAGAAAGGTAAAACGTGATCCAGTGGCTGGAAGTTGAAGCTAGACCAATTCAGACTGGAAAGAAGGTGTACATTTTTAACAGTGAGGGTAATTAACCATTGGAACAATTTACCAAGAGCTGTGGTGGATTCTCCATCACTAGCAATTTTTAAACCAAGATTGGATGTTTTTTCTAGAAGATCTGCTCTAGGAATCATTTTGGGGAAGTTCTGTGGTCTGTGTTAAAAGGAGGTCAGATTAGATGATCACAATGGTCCCTTTTGGACTTGGAATCTATGAAAAATACCCTATTCCTTGAAGAGAAAAACACAATGGGTCTTGTAAAGTTACAAATTCCTCACTGCTTGCTGAACACTAGTACCTTGCAAATCCCAGTGGATTGTGCAAATGTGGTTCTTTCCTTTGTAAGAGAGAGAGAGAGGAAACCCGTTTTCTGGCAGACCTTGGACAGGGGCTATACATCCAGACATGGGATAGGACTACCAGGGCGTTTAAATTGCTACCCTGTCCTAAAGTGTCTTTCTGCAAATACAAGAACATTTCTCCAGGTTAAATCATTCCAGAAGGAGTCAGTTCAAAAACTTGCTACAAAGTTAAACCTTCTAATATCTACTGCTCCCTTCCCTAACCCCACAATCACCTCAAGCACCAATCTTGTGTATTTTGCTCAGACGTGCTGAACTTAACAATCACACCAGAAGACAGAAATAACTGATGCTGTTTCACTGCACAAAACACAAGAGGACGGGGGAAAAATGGCTGACAGCTGGAATCATCTCCTTTTATGTTTTTATTTGCCATTTAGGATCCTTTTATTCCACCAATGCAAATATGCAGAACAGCCAGAAACCATGTTTTAAGCAGCATATACCAGTTGGCTGAGTATAACTAACTACATTCCCAAAGCAATATAAAATTAACAATGCACATCACCTTCCAGGAGAAGAGACAGATATTGTGGCAACTGAGAAACACAGTAGGCAGCTTCCTTACGAAGTAGTTTGGCTGTTAAAATGCTAGAACCGTCAAACTGTCCATTTCTTTAAAAAAAAAAAAAAAGTCCTACTATAATTTAAACACTATTTTTTTGCTATCTACATTATATATAAAATATAGACTCTGTTTACTTTATAACACTTATTTTTGCTTGATAAATAGCTCTTTAAAATATCTACTGTACATATGTCCATGCACTGACTTTTATATATATACACACGCACACTTTGCATTTGTGTTTGAAAAACAAAATAAATATATTTAATATTGATATAGCAACAAACTGAAGATACTTTTGCTTTTAAGATTTAAAAAACCCAACAAGACAGTACAGAGAGAAGCAATGGGCACCATTCATGAACCAGGAATAGCAGCGAGCTACTGTCTGTCCTAGCTGGGCAATGGGAATGTAATTTATTCGAACTCAGTGGATTTTTACTCATGCAATTTTTTGCTTTGGGATTAGCTTCAAATCAGCAATTAGCCACCTGACCTACCCTGTGTTATACAGAGTGGGAGCAAAACTGATGAGGAAGCAAAAGATGCCTTTCTCAACAGATACCTGTCTTGATGGCCTGCAGTGGGATGAGAAAGAAGATCCGTATCAGTGGGCCTGACTGATGGTTAAAAAGAAAGAAGGCTGTGGGAAGGACTGTAAAACCATATAAACCATATGGTAAATGTGTTAATCCTTATTTTAGTGCTTCTAAAGATAAGTAGCACTGCAGCGTCAGAAGTGGAGAACCTGGATTATCTATAGCTAAATCCATGTAATCAACCAGAGTTCCTATACAGAACAATGGCAATATATGAGTGAAACACACTGGGTCAAATTCAGACTCTGACAATACAAATCTATAGAATTGTACCTGTTTATACCAGGACTGAATCTGGCCCAATTAAAACTAATTCAGTGCTGATCTGGCCATGATGACTATTTTGATTTAGAGGCAACATCCTCTTCAAAAGAAGAGACAATTCAGGTTCCTTGTTACCACAATCCTGGTCATTCTGTGTTTCAAATGCTTGGCATCAGAGCAGCAGCAAGAAAGAGACTTAGAGACAGTTCAGTTATGGATGGGTTCATGAATGCAGCCCTATGTACAGTCCTATCTATTTAAAATTCCTCCTTTCATGCAGGAAGGAAGTGGGGATTTTGGGGGGGGTGTTTTTGGACATCATTGTTATTTAATGGAATATACCTTGTAGGTTAAGAAATCCACAGCAAGGAGAGAATTTTAAGTGAACGGGACTAAAGATTATTCATTCATACTTCATCTACAAAGTTTACAGATTTTGCTTCCAATTTTAACAAGAACAAGAAAACCTGCTATTCTGCATAAGCCTGCCATCTCACAGCTAGTCCTAAATACCCAAAAGCCATCTTTAGAGGTCAAACAGTGCAGTGTTGAGCTTTTCAGCTATTTAAGGCATATCACTTGCCCATCAAGGCGGTAAGAGTGTTAAGAAAATGCATTAAATAGCTGCACAAAGCCCAAGGTCTGCTAGATGCTTTTAAACTCTTATAGGTACAGAAATGAACAGTAAACAGATTACACTCAGTGTATTATACTTACAACAACATATAGAAGTCCAGGGCTAAAAACTTCCAGTGACAAGCATTGCTGTCAGTAGTAATTTATAGATCTCTGCAAAGACGCAATGGAGATGCTAAAAGAAAAGGAGTACTTGTGGCACCTTAGAGACTAACAAATTTATTTGAGCATAAGCTTTCGTGAGCCACAGCTCACTTCATCGGATGCTAAGTTTGTCTTTTGTTGTGAAATAAAATCAACTAAGAATAATGTTAATTTTTGTCAGAACAGTCATTTTTAGTTGTAAAAGGGTTTTTGCTATAGTTGTAAGGACATAAAAATAAATGGGATAATGCCAGAATTGAATAGTTTATATGCCAGGACAATGTGGAGCAGAGATAGGGATACCCCTTCTCTTCTGTGGCCACTGTAATTCAAAAGCTATTGAAGAGATGAGAAAAAGAAAAAGAAAGTCAGTACAAAGTGGAGAGTGCCTCTGATTGCCCTAAGCCAGCTAGACAGGAATTTCTCATGCTTTCAGCCAAAGGTTCTGCCGAAACTCATGCTGAATCTGAGCTTGTCTATGCATGCACTGACTCTATGCCATATAGGGATCCTGGGTAAGAACGTACTGACTCTATGCCATATAGGGATCCTGGGTAAGAACGTATTATCTATACATAGGTATTTTCTAACTATATAGGTTGAATGCTACTAATCTAGCCATGTGCAGGATATGAGATAAGGGAAAGCCCAAAGCTTGAGGTTGCTAATATTGTTTAGGGTTTAACTGAGCCCTGCATTGGGGCACAGCTCCAGGGGGAGTTCTCAGAGGAATTTTGCCCTTGGGAAAACATGATTCCTTCCTGAGATCCCTGACACGCAGGTGGAGTGCACCTATTACACACGTCCAGGAGATATAGTATACTTCACTTGCATGGCCAGCTTATTCTGCTAGCTGGTGTATACAGGGCCATGGACCCACCTTCTCACCCACCTGGGGTATCTTGAAACTTATGGGGCACATGGAAGGACTGAAATTGTGCCTTGATGCTACACAGGGACATGAGGAGGGGCTGCCCTCCATTTACCTGGAGGTAAACAGTTCACTTGGAGACAAATCCAATTCCACATGGAGTCAATGGGAGTCTTTCTACTGAATTCACTGCGAGGCATAACTTGCCTCTTAATGAGGATTGCTTTGGCTCTCTGCCTCTTTTCGGCAGATCACAATTTTTAATATCACATGTACACAAGTAACGAATGGCAAAGGAAAGAGCCTCTCCAACAGCAGCCCTAGAAAACAAGACTATCTTTGATTTAGCAAGTGCACAAGGTTACTTCTGGGCTATTGTACATTAAATAGTAGCCTGGATTTGAATAACTGGGTCTGCACCAATTCTAGCAGGAGCTCAAATCTTGTGGCACTAGAGAAAGAGTAGCATTAAAAGTGCTATTCCAAATACATTGGTAAAGTACCAGGGACTCTTTTAAATTAAATACTGTAAACCTTTTTTAACCGTTGGCCAAATTCTTAAATGTGATGTGAACTCCAGGGGCCAGTTGCAGCATTCAGCTTAAGGTACTTCACACTGTCCCAAAAAATAATGAGGGTTTGATACTGCAAATCTAAATAGCCCTATTATAGAGTAAGTCATAATTTTACTGGAATATTATGACACATTCTACAAATAAACTAGTCACTTGTTCCTTTCATTCAGATGGCAGTTTAATATATTTATATCTGATGCTACCAAATCCTTGCCCAGACAGCAGTATTTCATCTCACTTTACATCCTGGAAATTATGAAAACTTCATTCAATCCTGACTGCAAGCAGTCACCAGTTGCCACCCCAGTTAGAGTTAAACTCTGCGAATTGCAGTATCTGAACCAATAAGGCTAAGGAGAGGAAGGGTGATGCACACCATCTGAAAGCTTTCACCTCAGGGACAGAAAGATTGAATTCAATAGGACTCCGCATTCTGCCTGCATGGAGCTCACTGCAGGAACAAGGCCCAGGATTCTAGCACTTATGCTTTCAGCCAGAACCATAAAACTGCAGAGAGGCACAAACGTTAAAAATATAGATGGCCAAGATATTAAATTTTGTGCACCACCTGGCACAATGGGGTCCTGGTCCACGACTGGAGCGCTGTAACCCTATCGCAATGCAAATAATAAATGAAGAGAAACTAAAAAATATTTTGGTTCAGATTTAATTCAGGTTTTTGGTCTATAGTTTGGGATGGTGTTTTCTTTTATCAGACTTGGTTTATCATATCTAGCTCCCTGCCATTGATTTTTCTGTCCCTTAGTCATCCACATTATCCTGCATCCATGACTCTACCTTTGTCCTCAGTAAGGAGATTATACCATACTGCATTAAAAAAAATCAATATATGTCTCTTGACCCTCTCTGATTAATATCATTCTTTTGCTAAGAGAGATTTAGTTTTTGATCTGACTGTCCCTCTGTGGTGGGTGGGTGTGTGTGTGTGTGTGTGTGAGATAGCAGGTTTATTTAAATAAAGGAATAGTGTTGTATGCAACGATGGTTATAACTCTGGTTATTTCCTATTTGCTTAATTGCTTAGCTGACAACTATTTTCCAAGGAATAATTTTAAACAACTGGAAAAAAAAATACAAACTTGAGATCCTAGCAGGAGAAGCCCTGCATCCTTGCCCAAGACCATAGCAGAAGCAGTAAACAACAGATACAATTGCTAGAGCTGGTCGAACAGTAATCATCCAATCGACTGATTCATTTCACAATATTATTTTAAACAAATTTTGTGACCTTTTTCCTCCATCATTCATGCTATTTATAGATCTCAGGGAAGAAGTCATGAAAGTTCACAAATATCTAGGATTTTACATATTTTTTCAAATAAAATTTGTACTTAACATTGCTCTCCCAGTTCAGTGAATGCAGCACTAAAGCCTAGACCACGGCAGTCAAGAGAACAAGGTAATAAGGTAGGGGTCAGTAGCAGGATTCCTAAGGGAGCTTTAAGCATCCATAAAGATGACAGAGCTGTAAACATTTTTTTTTTTTAATTTAAAGAGTCATAATTTTTAAAATCTAAACAATCAATTAGTATACTGACCTGGCATCCCTGAGAAAAAAGGTTCAAAATTTCTTTCTCAATCCTTATAGCAAACATAAATCTCGTAAGAGGTTGTCCCCCATCAGATTAACCAAAAGAAGTGGTTTTGCTATAGTTTAAGACAAATGTAATTTTGCTTTGTATTCTTTTGGGGATTACATTTTGTTGTGTTATTTTTCAAGCTGCAGCCCCGATGCCGCACACTCATGAACACATGAGTAGCTTAATGCATAAGAGGAGTGCCACAGAGCTTACCAGGACAGTTTACAAGCATCTGCATAAATTGTTTGCAAGAGCAGGGCCTAATACATTAAAGACAAAGAGGATAACTAAACAAGAGACCACTTGTCTGTTCCTGCATTGGTGACAAAGGGAACAGTCAGCACAGTACCTGTGGCTGCTGACTTTAGGCAGGTAAGGAGATTTTTACTTTTTTCCCTGAAAATCTATAAGAATTTTTCTCATTCGTTGTGGTTTTTCATTCAGACCCTCCATCATCAGAAGCTGAAAGCTTGTGGGCTGAGCAATGTGGAACCTGGTGGCTGGTGCAGATTTTTTCTTCTAGGTTGAGGTTCACATACATTTAAAAGAACACAAAAACTCAAAACATAGCTCTTGGGTAGAAGCCCACTTAGTTTTGTATATTCTCCGCCATAATTCAAGCCCGGCTCACTGAGAACTCAATCCCACACTCACAGGAAAGTCTGTAAACCTGGCCCAAGTTTTGGCGGTGTAACAAATCCCAAATCAGAAGAGTGTCACGTGGCCTGGATGTTGCTGATGAAGGTTTTGCACAACCCGTTTTTATGAGCACATCTTTACATCTAACATTGAAGCTTAACATGAACTTGTAGAATGCTTTCCCCACCCCCCACACTTATATGAGCTGCTGTTGGAGACTGACTTGTTTACAAAAGCCACAATGTTCCCTACTTAATTGCGTTAAAAACAAAAACAAAAAAAGAAAAAACACACACCTCAGAATAAGCTATGAAAATTGAGCTGCCAAATTTGTCCAGGTCACGGGACACTTGGTCACAACAAGTCTTATTATTCTATGCACTGGTTAGTAACGTAGTAGTATAGTGTGGTGTTGTCAGCTGGCATGGTGGGAACTCTTCACGTCAGATGCCACAGGAGACTTTCTGACATGACAGAGCCTTCACAGCCCTCTGGCAGGACAGGTAAGTCAAAAAGGATCTTCCTGAACTTTCACAGTAAACACAACCGTTTCCATGATATCTCTCTATCCAGCCAGTTAATACTGCTGCTAAACAGGTAACACAAGTTATTTATGTCAGCCCTTAAACAATTCTCATTTCCATCTGTCTAGCTTAGGCATTTCTAATGCTCCCATCAGCGTTGTATAGAGACACCAACTAGTTTAGTCGATTTCCCATGTTGTCAAACTTTTACATATCCAAATCCTTATGCTGTCTGAATTATTCTTTAAGAGCTGTGTTGTTTCCATTCCTTTCTAAGAGCTGAGTGAAGCTAACAGTACAGAGACATTCTGCTCCTACGCATGGCTTCACTGATCAAGTATGCAGGGCTCAGCTCTGGCTCTTCTGTCATGATGGCAATGTTCTGCCATTCCCCTAGTTGGTTTGACTTTTTAATGGTGTCCACTACGCACAAGGCATACAGGCAGTCATCGAAAGTCGCAGCCATGGTGAGGGGCCTCCCATCCCAGGTTCTCCTGTCATCCTGGTCCTCAAATGCTTGCCGGATGGCCTGCACCATCTTAATAGTGCCCTGAAGGTATGGGGATGGGATATCACTGAAGGCCTTCTCAGGCAGTAAGGAGTTACTGACTGGCATAGAGTCCTTTAGAAGGAGCTCTCTTTGAGGAGAGCTGTTGCTCTGCCCATACAGATCAGTGCCTATTACAATCAGTCGTCCAGTTGAACCTACCATAATAATATCTTGTTTGAATTCCCCGGGGACATTGAAGTTGAGGGTCACAGTGCAGCATACCCCGCCTTCAAGAACCATTTGAAACGTGCAAAAGTCATCACTGGTGATCTGACGTATTCCCTTGATGTGGTCTGTCTGTTTCACAAAGGTCTTGAGCAGCCCGTGGACTTTCACAGCCTTCTGGCTGGTGAGGAAGGTCAAGAGGTCGATGATATAGGTACCGACCGAGTGCAAACCCCCACCCCCCATCAGGTCATCACAGCTCCAGTTGTACTTCTTGCCCAGCAGACTTCCGCTGTGCACCTGCACCTCGCACACCAGCAACTCCCCCACATAGCCCTCCTGAATCAGCTGCTTCATCTTCACAAAGGCAGGCAGGAAGCGGAGAACGTTCCCCATGATGCTCATGAGCTTGGGGTAATAATGGGCTGCAGACATCATCCTGAAGGCATCCAGGGGAGTTGCTGTTCGGTCACAGATGACATTTTTTCCAATACCTGCAAAACAGTTAAAAAAAAAAAAAAAAAAAAGTGAGTGAGCTCAGGACATTTTAATGGGCAAATATTGATCAAGACCAACAAGAGACATCCTGGAAAGAAGACAACATTTTGTGAACCAGTGGTACCATATGCACAAAAATCCCACAGTGTATTCATAAGATATATCAGCTGACTGAGCACTGCAATGAAAACGAACCCCTTCTTGTTTTCAAAATTCATTCATGCCGAAAACGGGGTACAAAAGTGAGACATTAATCCAAGCTTTCCCTCATTCTTATTTGCAGAAGCGCATGGTAGAGGAGATCTTATGCCCATAGTAGCCCATAGTAGGACATTGAAAATCCTGGGATTTTCTTCTGAGGGGACTCATTTCTCCATCCCCACCCTTCCTGTTTGATGGATTCTGTAGGGGAGGGAGGTGTATTGGATTGATGGATTATTTTGGGTGGGGGAGTGAGAAATAGTATTTTACCCACAGAACATCATGAATCATTCTGGCTGAGGTGCAAAATATTTGAGGGAGCCCCTTGTCAAGACATTAGCAACATATCTAGGATGTCAAAGATGACCTGTGATGTCTCAAAAGAGGTCAAACATGTAAAGCATATAGCTGTGACTATCTGTCCTCCCACATTTCCCATATGTGCACATTGTTATATTGAACTTTTTATGAGGGTTCTGTTTTAACAAGCTACCTGGGTGTATTGAATGCAATGCAGGCTTTTATATCTAATAGTTGTTTTATTATGGACTTCTTCTTGATGACTTCTTTCTTCCTGTACATATACAAATGCAGTGCTGGCAAGGTAAAGTTACACAAAAAGACCTGCAATAACCGCTAGCATGCAGAAAGCAATTCAAAATGACAGCGGGGTAAATCACTTTGTACCATTCCAATTTGAGCATTAGTTACAAGTGACACCTGTTCCCAGACAAAAAAAGACTCAAAGTGTTGTATATATTACGGCTGTACCTGGGCTTTTCACATGGAAAGGAGGGTGAAAAGACCTGACAGTTCTTGAAGTCTTAATTCCATTTATAATAGCACAGATAGATTTTTATGTCCGATGAGCAATGGCAGAACTCCTATCACCTATCCGGCCCTGCATTATGTCCTGCCTTTGTCTACACAAAAGCCTGAGAGAAGGAAGGAAGGTCTTGTGGAGAAGGACTCTGGAGATGCATGTTCAGTTCTTGGCTCAGACTAAATGTGTGATCTCAGGAAAGCCATTTAATCTCTGTGTGACTCAGTCCCTTGTCTCTAAAATGAAGTATAGTACTTCCCTCCTTCATAGGGATGTTGTGAGGATACTTTCGTAAATGTTTATGAGGTGCTCAGATAGGATAGACAACCCCTTGGGGTCAGACTGGGACCACTCACATAAGTAACTAACTGCTCGCCAGTGGGGAGGAAAAAGGGTCACAATCTGGCCTTGACAATCAATTTATATACACTTCCTATTCAGTCTTTGTCTGCTACATATTGGACCAATCAGAATTGGAGCTAGGGCTGTCACCACCGAAGAGGTAGTCAAAACTGGTAAATCATCTCCACAGGACTAAAGGCCCTGAAGGGAATGAACTCCCCCCCCACCACCTTTTATACGGCTACTGACAAATAGACCTTGTTTACACTGGTGACAGCATGTAAGTTACGTGTAGCGACACATTGCAGTGAAAAGCAGACTGTGTCCTCACTGGACTGTGTAGCTACATGCATCAGTTAAAGGCTCTGGCAGTGGGAAAAGGGTCCAGTGGCAGGGAGCTGCCAGAGCCTTTCCCCACTGCCGGAGTCCTTCTCTGTGGCAGGGAAAGTCTCTGGCAGTGGGACACTATCCTGCTCAAAATACCACTGTGGATGCGGGAGGTACTGTTTAGGTGTGTGGAGAGCCATGTAAGGTTCTGGTGTGTCTTCACTCTATTCGCCTAAGTAGTGCCTTACCACCTGCACTGCTATTTATACCCATGCTATGGGGAGCATGTAATGTATGTACTCGACATGCTGCTGTAAGTGCAGACATACCTATAGACACATATAAACTTTTTCTAATTGTGCTATATTTTACTGGATTCCCGTTCAAACAGCCATGGTTTTCTTTTCTACATTTCCTTTCTCATCTTTACAGATTACCTACAGACTGGTGTCTAAGCTTTCTCCTTTATAGTCAGTCTTCTCCTGCTCCTGTGTAATCCCTTCAGTGATGCCACCGTGCAGGATGTGTTTGCATTCATCTTCCTGACCTATATTCCTTTAACAGATAATGTTCTGCTGTACCATTTGCTTCAGATACAGCTCGGTGATTATTTCAATGGGCCATTTTCTGTTACATGGATGCTTTACAGTGGGTCCAAGTTTGGACAATTACCCATGAACACAGAGAAAATATCGGGTGCAATTATATCCTAGGGTGTCATCATGTGATGTGAGAACATGAGACTAATAATAAGAAATTCTAATGATTATTCCTAGACAGACAGTATTTCATAAGGATTACCTCTGCTTGCCACAGTTTTCTTTAAATCTTTGCTGGAAGAGAATAGGGGTGGTCAAATGGTCCCCGATACAGTCAAATCCCTCAATGAGGAATCCCCAGGGGCTCAATCATGAGCTGATCTACACAATGGAAGAGAGAGTCCCCTGGGTTCAGTTCCTGTTCCAGTTTGATTCTCATCCTCCTCTCCCAACACTTGCTGCTCGTTTTTTTCCTGTCCTCCACACCGTCACTGATCACATAAAATATGCAGCTATGCACACGTGTGTACATGAGGGCAAGACTGTACTGTATTTGTAAATTCTTTGGAGCCCCAGGACAATCTTTAAAATATGTGTGTAGAGTGCCTACAACAACTGAGCCCTGATTGGGACCTCTTGGTGCTACCAATATACAAACAGACAACAACAAAATAAGATCAAGCACCCTATGGGCCCTGAGACACAGGGGAATTGCCTTTAGAATCAGTGGGAGTTAGGCCCACACATGGAGGCAAGAGCAGAACCGAGAGAGAGAGAGAGAGAGAAAGGGAGGGCGGAATCTTGCAGTTTCTTCTTGCAGCATTTTGATCTGTTTTTGAAATTGGATTCTTTATTAATTAAAAAAGCCGCAAATGCAAATCTTGAGAGCATACGGCCCGGAGGAGTTATTTCCTGTGGCCCACCATAGGTGCCGACTCTACCAGCAGCCAAGCTCCCCTCACCCTCCTCCCCTCTTCTTCCCCCCCTCCCCGAGTGCGCCACGTCCCCGCTCCTCCGCCTAACTCCCAGCACTTCCCGCCACCAAACAGCTGTTTGGCAGCGCTTTGGACTTTCCAGGAGAGAGGGGGAGGAGTGGGGACGCGGCGTGCTCAGGGGAGGAGGCAGAGAAGAGGCGGGGCTGGGGCAGGGAATTGGGGAAGGGGTGGGGCCTCATGGACTAGACGAGCAATATGAAGTATGAAGTTCAGCATGTATGATTCTTTGCTGTGAGTAGTTGGGAAGAATGTTTGTTAAAAGTGGCAAATGTATTTTGTATGAATAGTTATTTTAAAAAGTTCCTGCCATTACAGCTACGTTGATAGACAGTTAGTGTAGATCATCATCAGTGTTACTGACCACATAAGGAATAGTTACAGGTGTTTATATTTTATTAAAAGCCCTCTTCACATTACAGTTCTTAAAAAGTTAATACATTGACTTTTAATAGCATACTATATTACTCTTCATTTTTTTCATTTTTGACTACACTTTTGTAACGTTGTATGAAAAGGTTTCAGTGATGCGGCCCTAGGGCCAATGTACTAGCCATCATGTGGCCCTGGTGGTGATTTGAGTTTGAGATCCCTGCTCTACCCTGTCGAGGATTTGAACAGCCTTCTGCTTTGTGCCCAGATAGCTCTTATATTATCATCAGCACGGGTCTTTCAGGACGACGCTGTTCAGCATTTGACTCTATACCAGTGGCTCTCAAACTATTTTACTGGTGATCCCTTTCACATAGCAAGCCTCTGAGTGCGACCTCCCCTCCCCCACTTATAAATTAAGAAAACTTTTTTATATATTTAACACCATTATAAATGCTGGAGGCAAAGTGGGGTTTGTGGTGGAGGTTGACAGCTCACGACATGTAATAACCTTGTGACCCCCTGAGGGGTCCTGACCCCCAGTTTGAGAACCCCTGCTCTATGAGATAAGAAGCTCTGTTCTCTCCCCAGCTGTACATTTATAAGTAAGCTGCTACAATCGTTTTCTTGAAACAGGGAGAACATGAAAGGTTTGCACAAAACAGCTGATTTAGAGCACTTTGACATGTTTGTGCAGACAGAATAAGAAACAGGGAGATCAAAATCCACCCACCTCTCCCCGCCACCCCCAGGTTTCCTTCTCCAAAGAAGGAATGAGCACCTTAGCTTTGAGCAGTAGGAATGAATCAGCTGCATGCCCACCAAAAGGCAGGGTTGAAGGAGGAACTCTTCTTTAAATATTGACAGTCTCAAGAAAACATATGCGTTTCTGGCTGCAAGTCCCAAAATTGGATTCTTTAGGAATTAACCTAGATACAATATTTACCTCCTGCTGCCCAGGCTTAGGGTCAAGGTCTAGTCATGTCCACTGTTGGACAAGATACTTTTGAGAAGCCAATTTAGCAAGGGGAATAACGGTCATTCTACTGGTCATTTCATCACTGCCTTTAACTGAGCTAAGTGCAGCTTTTCCTACAAACATCTTTCACAAGAGCAGCTCACTGTTGCAGATAGCAAGAGCCACATTAACGACACAAAAGCTAAGGAAAACATAGCAAGCTTATTTCAGCCAAAATAATAAGATATTTACCCACAGTGAGAAGCACCAGATTCAGATACATCTAATTTATATAAAACAATACGTATATTGTGAATCTCAAAAGGACTGGCTCTTTTGCAGGTTCTTATCCTTGTCCTGGAGTTCTTAAATAAAATAATTTTACACAAGTATGGCCATCCAGAGTGCTCAATCCGACCCCATTCCTGAGTGCTCTACTCACCCCCTGTTGCTGTATTACCTTCAAGGGGGGTGGGGGGAATTCACACTTTGTAATAAAATAAGTTAGTTTGCAGAGCTTCCATCACCATTTCTATCATCCTATCTTCAAAAGCCCCCCCACCCCCAGCTCAAAGAGACTCTCTCTTTGGCTGGTTTCAGAGTAGCAGCCATGTTAGTCTGTATCCACAAAAAGAAAAGGAGGACTTGTGGCACCTTAGAGACTAACAAATTTATTTGAGCATAAGCTTTCATGAGCTACAGCTCACTTCATCAGATGCATTCAGTGGAAAATACAGTGGGGAGATTTATATCCACAGAGAAAATGAAACAATGGGTGTTACCATACACATTGTAATGAGAGTGATCAGGTAAGGTGAGCTATTACCCACGCGTGGGGGGCGGGGGGGAGGAAGGGGTGGGGGGGGGAACCTTTTCAAGTCAGAAAGTGTGGCATTGCTAAAAGGGGTCACTCCACGTAATGGGCCAAATTCTGCTGTCAGTTCCACAGGCGTATCTCCATCATCACTCCAGTGGTTTCACTCTGGAGTCAGACCTGTATAACTAAGCTCAGAATCTGGCCCAGTGGCGAACAAGGTGCTGGTTCTGAACAGTAGAAATGGGTGCTTCAGTTCCAGGTTGTTTTAAGTATTGTAGCTCCCACAATGCTCCTGTGCCTTGTCAAACTGGAGAGAGAGAGAGACAAGCAATGGAACCGCACCAGCCTATCACAGGCAGCAGTGCAGTCAAGTGTTCTGCTCGCCTTGGGGTGGGGGGACTAGTTGGTTCAGGAGATTGGCAAAATGACACAAGAGGCTTTGGCTTCTAGGTCACCAGTTTACATTCAGATATGGGCACTTGTCACTGAAAGCTGTTGGCATCTGTCAGCTTTTGAAATGAGCTGGTAGTTTTAGTCTAAGTCCAGGAGTCTACTTCAGAAAACCATCACTAATATTATCTCCGCTTGGCATCCCTGTTAGCAAGCTCAGCAAAGGCCAAGAACTGAATGAGCTATGGAGACTGTACTAATTTTGAGAGTAAAATACACCCTTGAGCAAAGCCCTATGCATACACCCCGCCCCCCCCCCCATACAGGGCCTATGCACCACTTAGGTCCTATTCAATCCTTATTTTGGGCATGTAAGGTTTGTGCTGGCCCTCTGTACAAGGATGAATTTCACCCTAACTCCCTGGACGTGTTTGCTCCAGGCAAAGTGGGGCATCTGCCTGTTTTGTAGACTAGATAATCTGATACGTTTCACAAGCCCAAAGATTTAACACAACATTTTCAATGCTATCAACTCACATGATTTTATTATCTATGTCATATAGATATCATTTATAATAGTTGGTGCTTTTCTTACAGCAACAGCTTACGGAATCATGTGATTATGTGTGAATCTCAGCTTTCATTTAAAAAAAATAAGTGTCTAGCCCTCCTGGTTGCAGAGAGAAGCTTGAAAACACAAAACTAAAGGCTCAAAAACCACCAGGCAGTTAGAACACAAACTTTATGTATATTTTTAAAATTTTAAGCCAATCCCATGATTTTCTGGGGACCCAACTCAATGATATTTCAATGCTTGGGACTGGCAATACTACATTTTATATAAGTCACATAGCTCTTTGGTTATCTGCTGTCCAGCAAGTCACTCTACCCACACACAATCCCTGTACTTGCCAGATGTCCTAAATAATTAGCAGAGAATATTATATCAGGTTCCATGACTTGCCAATGCACGACAGCCCTAACTCACTTACAGACTTTCCAATCTAATCAATTCTCAAAATCTGCAATGCCAGCTTTATTTTTCCATCTGCTTGACTCCTTCAAATACGCTGACAGCCCCATTTTCACTGGAAACAAAATTAGATGTCCAACGTCCAGCTGGAACGAGGCTAGCCCTGGACTTGTTCAGTTCAGGATGTGAACCTACAATCAAATATTTTCTCCTCCTCCTATTCACATGGAAATCAAAAAGGCCTTTATTTGGAGTCTGGGCATCTAATCAAAAACTGCATTTACATCACAAAGATTCATTAGTCCAGAGCCTGCACCTATCACTGTTGCTCAGGGAGTTTTCAAGATACTGAGATTTGGTGGAATGAGTTAAATTAGTCAGCAGAAAAAAGTATATTTTTGAAGAGAAAGGGCAGATTTAGACATTTCAAGGATAGTCTGAATGTTTAGATAGGGAATGGGGTCCTCAGAGTGTAGGCTGAACTCCCCCACCTGTGTGCCATGGTGGATAAAAATAAAAGATTTTTTTTAAAGTTATTTAAATCAGATTTTTTAAATTTAATACAATTTTTCTTTTAAAAAATGAACCTGTTTAAAATTAAATGTGAAATTATGACAACCTGTAATAAGATTTAAACTTACTATAATTATTAAAATAATTTAAATAATTAAAAAGAGATGCTGCTTTGATGAGTCCTCATCAGTTTGAATGAGCTTTAATTATATTCAGAATCAGGGAAAACACATCCTAAACTTTTGAGGTCAACTCAAGCTTTTATAAATATGTCACAATGTTCCGCACTGCATTATGTATCTATATTATGTTCAGTCTTCACACTGGAGCAACAGACGGTATTGTCATTTTTGCAAATCTAAAGGAGTTTCAGTTCTCAGTTTTCTGTTGTGCAGAAAAGCTTTTGCCTTAATTACTTTTCGGTTCAGTTGAGCCAGCAGGTGCAGAAAGGATATTTTCTTCATGTGGATTAGTTTATTCAAAGTTTAGACATTTATTAGGAGTTAACAAAGCTTGTTTTCCTCTTCCAGACAATGAATATAAACCAGGTGGGAAAGGATGAGATCTACTTATTCTAAAAACAGGGAAGAAAAGGAGGAGCCAGATTTTCAAAGGTATTTAGGTATTAAGATTTGGAGAGGCACCTACTGGGATTTTTAAAAGCACCTAGGCATGTTAGGCACTTAATTCCCATTGACTTCAACATGACTTAGACACCAAACCTGCTTAGGTACTTTTGAAAATCCCACGAGACACCTCTCTGCATTTCTAGGCACCTAAATAACTTTGAAAATCTGTCAATTCACTAACCACAGTTAATGCTACCTTTGTTTAATCAATGACAGTATATTCCCGTTTATCTAAAACCCTATTATCCAAACCTCCACATTGTCTTAAACCCATCCTTGTCCGCCAGCATAAGATACCTGACCTCTGCAGCACGTACTTCATGCTGAGAGATGGGATTCGGATAATGGTTCGGATAATAAAGCAGAGAATTGCTCCTGCGGCAGCGCAGGGAGCCCTCTACAGCCCTGCTCTCCCGGGGATGAGTAAGCAGAACAGAACAGAGCAGAGCTGGCAGTGACACCTGATCCCTGCACGCACAAGGTGCAGGGAAGGTGTTGTCCTGGCAGGGCAGAGCAGAGTCCTGTCTGGGAGTCTCTGCTTTGCCCCACAGCTCCCCCCCCCCACGGTCCTGCAGGGAGTGGGTGTCACTAGCAACCAGGGAGCCCTCTGTAGCCCTGCTGTTACAGGAGTGAATGAGCAGGACAGAGCAGAGAGAACCCTGGACAGAACGGCAAGGAGTAGCAGCAGCCCCCGACCACAGGGACCACCAGACTGCTGCTGAATGGCTCCTGCTATCTCGATTAACCAGACTCCCAGTTATCCAAATTAAATCTGTGCTGTTCAGATAATTGGGAACATACTGTAGTTTTAAATGCAAAACATGTTTTGATAAAACTTTTTTTCCTTATGTGTCCAGAATATTTAAGGTTGTTTTATTTAATTAATAAAAAACTATTCTAAAATGATGTGCTTGTGCATTTTTAATTGAATTCCTATTTCCATCAAATGCAGCTGGAAACAAACCATGAGTAAAAAAAGTCATCATAATAAGGAAATGCGTCGTTCACCATTTTCCAATATAATAAAAAATGTAAAACTGAAGAATATGAATAAATGTATGTTCAACAATATCATTTCTTAAATAAATATGCATAGATATAGTATATCCTCCTGGTTAGCCCAAAGAATATTGTCTAAAAGCATAACCAACTAATTGACTATACTTGCAGTTCATTATTAAGAATGTTCAAGGGACCAAATAACCCAGCTCAGCCAAATTTATTGTCTGAAGGCAAAGTAACATGGCACAGGAAAGAAAAAAAGAAAGTACCTCACCAATCCTTCCCAGGAAGCAAATTCTCACAGCATGTTCAGTTTAACTTACATAGAATGCCCCCTTAAACTAGTCATCTTTTATAGGATGGCTATGTATAAGTTACACAGCACTGTTCATGTCACTTAAGTTTAAGTTTAAACTACCCTTCCTGTATTTTCCCATCTTTCATTTTGAATTGTAAATTCCAAATATTAAGGGGCATGAAGACACTCCCTAATACAAAACATCCATACACCTTACATTATATCCTTGTACCACATTGTACTTTTGTTTCATAACACTCACCCACCTAGCTTTTGACAGCTTCTGTATTTACCTCAGCCAAGTGCTGAGTTATACCTCTCCTAGGGCAATATGGGATATATGCTTTAGCATACGTGGGTAAGAATAAGCGTAGAACAATTTAGCATGATTACCCAACACACACATATAGATATATACATATATTAATACCAGGTGCTTAATACCTGTGTGTGAGTGTGAGTGTGAGTGTCCTGTATGCATGGGCAAACAAGAAGTACTAAATTTAGTGTAAAGACTATATTTAGTTGCAAGTAAACACATTTGAATGGTTACCAACTAATGAGAATCAGCCTCTCTTTAGGAAACTAACTAAAAAATATAAATACAAAGAAAGATTAAACTCAGTTATTTAAATCAATCCACTCTACTATATGCATGTATACCTTCTGGTACAAAAGGTGACTGGGTGTATTAGTAAGGAATGTAAAAACCTCTGAAGCCAATTAATCCAAGCCATCTCATTTCTTTGAGTCTGCAGATGAAGATGTGTCTTTATATATTTGTTTTGGTCAATATTCCGCCATTACCTCAAAAATCTTCTCAACTATCTAAATGTATTGATTACAGGAAAACAAAACTTGAGTTTGGTAAAGCAAAGTTCTGTGGGCGTAAAGCTGGAAGGAAAGAAGTACAGGTACTATGAGTTGTATTTGGATGGAACTTTAAACTGTAGGTCAGATTTATAGAACTGAAAGGATGCATGCATCATACTACCGCACAAGAACTGCTTTAATTTTAACCTCACAGTCACATTCTGATTTATGTGAAGCTGGACTAACCATTTCAGTTTTACTACATATAACTAGCATACACGTGTGAGGCTGGCAGACCAGGTGCCAGCTCTTGCCAAAACTGCCTGCATTAGCTAAGGACTGACAAATTCATAGCTGGAGGCCAGACTGGTTCACCTATATGTTAGTTTTGCTCAAAACAAGTTTTAGTCTTATAAGAACATATTTAGTGTTTAGACTCTATGAAATGCTTGTAAATTGCTGCATGCATTAATCTCTCTTGTAATGTCAGTATTCTATGCTATAAGAAAATACGTAAGTTTTGCTTTGAACTTGTGAACCCAGGCATGGGAATCGTCCCCCTACCCATCCAAGAGGACTATTAAAATGGGCCATTATAAGAAAAAAAGCTTTGTTAATTGCCCCATCCACCCATGGAGACGTATGTGCAGAAGGCCTCAACCCATTGATCTGAATGCTGGAAGAGGGAAATAAAAATAGTGGATGTGAAGATTCTTCATCTCTTTGCTGTTTGAATTCTCACAGGGCCAGAGAAACCAAACTGAAACCAGAGATCCCAAGGGGTTATCTCCTGAGTCCACCTTGAAAGACACTTTGAATGGGCAGATCACTTCAACTCTGTCACTCTTAGGATTTAGATGGTAACTCATTTGTGTGTATATGTTTCCTTGCTTTAACCTGTAAATAACACTTATTTCTCTTTCCTAGTTAATAAACCTTTAGATAATTTATTACAGGATTGGCTAGAGATGTTGTCTTTGGTGTACGGGTACCCATTGATCTGGAGTAAGTATCTGGTCTCTTGGGACTGGAAACAACCTAAATATGGTGTGATTTTTGGAGTAACCATTTATCACTAAGTCAGAGGTGGAAGTAAGCCGATATGGTCCAGTATGTCAGACCGGCAAGAGCCGGTACACAGCCAACCGTACCGGCAGGGGGCAGCTTCCCCACGCTGGCAACTTAAAAGGCCCCTGGGCTCCCGGCAGCGGCCAGAGCCCTTGGCCCTTTAAATCACCACCAGAGCCCTGCTGCCGGAACCCTGGGATAGTGTTGATGATTTAAATGACTCGGGGATTTAAAGGCCCTGCTCCTTCTGCCTGAGGCCCGCCCCTTCCACCTGAGCAACACCCCCCACCCCCCGCCTCGCTCAGGACCCTGGCCCTGCATATCAGTAAGTCCCTTAAGTTACTTTCACCCCTGCACTAAGTCCAGCTTGCTTGGGTGGCAAGATACTATGGAGTCACAGTCTGCAGTCTAAGACTGTTCTAGTGATCCAGGAGTTCACATTTGTCACTGGCTAAATATAGAACACCACCAGTTTGGGGTGTCTGCCCTGTCTTCTGACAGTCTGCCCTGAGATAGGCACTCACAGTTGTGAGCCACTCCAGAGTGGACAACAACATGTACAAGGTTGAGAGACCGCGACAGGTAATTCAAGACTGACATCTCAGAAATCATATGCAATTACAGAACTTGAAGGCACTAGCTCATGCTGTCATTCTAATTTATTTAAAAATTTGATCATGATGATAGCTCTGGGAAATAGATATTCTCACTGGTCTCTCAGGGGCACCATAATCATAGAGTCATATCTCAGCATACTTCAGGCATCACAAGGCATACATCTTTGGCACCATAAATCAAGATTTTCCATTGTCACATCTTAAACCCAGGCAACATATAGTGGGCAAGATTCCCATCTCAGTTACACCTGTGCAAACTCATGGACTTCAATGCCATCGCTCCAAGGGGCTGCACTGATGATTGAGAGGCTCTCTTAGCTCATTAGACTTTAGCTACAGAAAATCTTGCCACACAGCATCAGGGTTTCAAACATTACTGTCACACGGGCAAGTGCTGTTATTTAGCTCATCACTACACTGCTGTAAGGATTAGAGAGACACTGTACTTATTATAAAGGAGCTCCCAGGACTGAAAACATTACATGTAGGTACTAATAGCATTGTTACACCATATGCTATCTACCTAGGCCTCAGGAGACACTCCCTCCACCCCGCCCCAAGTACCTTACCCAGGATTACTCAAAGAAGAGCCAAGGCCCTCAATCTTCTTTTCCACATCTAGTCCACAGGGGTATGGAATTAAATCAGGCAGGGCTAAGTAGCTGGTGGCCGAGGCAGTCTGTGGTGTCACCCAGTAGCTCAGCCCACAGGAGCAGAGACAAGCAGCAGCAACAGGTATTACGGTAACGTTGGGGAAAGGGAGGAGCTCTGACACAGGTGGCATTGCCCATCCCCCAGCACCCCTGAATCCAGAACTGCCACGGGAAACGCCCCACTCTGGGGGCATCAGGACCCATGCAACCCCACCCCTCCCCAAGCCGTACGAGCTCAAAGACGAAAAACTTCTGGGAGGACACACCCAGAAACTCAACTGGCAGAAGCAGACAAGCAGCTGCAGCGGGAACCTACAGATGTTAATGACATCACCAGTGCACAAGTTTTGTACAGCTCTGACTGTGGGCTCACCAGCTATTTGCTCCAGCTCCCTCCCTCAGTCTCTTCTCTTCAGCCTCACTACGCCTGCCCTCCACGCTGTCTTTCTTCCCTCCTTTCTCCTGTCCTCCTTGCTCTCCCTCCTTTCAATGCCCCTCCCCATTCCTTTCTCTCTCTCTGTTTAGCCAATCCCCTCCCAACAAAACCCAACCCAAAGCATTACAAAGAAACCCAACAAAAGGTCATGGCACTAACAGGCTGTTTGCAATTGCAACCATCACTCCGGTTGTACATTACATCCCTTCCCCCCAGCTCTCACCTGGCTTGTCGGTTTGGATTGTAAGCTCTTTGGGGCAAGGACTGTATTACGCTGGGTTTGTACAGTGCTCAGCCCATTGGGGCCCTGATTTTGGGTGGAGTCTCTAGGCACTATTATAATACGAATAATAAATAACAGCTGGGGACAGAGCTGACCGGGATAAAGGAAGAGCCTGTAACAAGCACATTGCAGCACTTTTATGCAAGATTATTTGTAAAAACAAAATAAAACCTGCAGTTACTTCATGTTTATCATGTCAGCGGGATTGGAATTGCCTGCCATAAGCAATGGGTTAATGAGCTATGGAAAGATGGTGGTGGTGAATTTAAAGCTTTCAGGGGAGTGTTTTGCTACCAGGACTAAAACATTCCACTGCTCTGTTATGCTAAACCTTTTACCAAGCAACTCCCTTTGCATGTTATTTCCCTTCATAAGTATGTTCTAGAATTATACAGGGTTGGGAGAACTACCAGTGCCTCTCATTGCCTCCATTGACTTCAGAGAGACCAGAATTTGGCCCTTTGTGTAAAAGTAATCACTATCCGTGAGATCTGGCTGTTGTAAAATGACATGCGGAAACCAACTAGTTTGGAGACCACAGGTATTTCAACACCCACATGGGGCAACTGATAATTTAAATATAAAAAACAAAAACACTTTGGTGGTGGTAAAAATAATGATGGAGGAGCAAGAGATGACTTGCAAGAGAGAAAGAAGGATTTTTCCTATTCAAAATCTTGGCAAGCAAAGACCAGGAGAAAGAATCAAAGCTCAAAATGGGGTGAGAGAGAGTGTGTGTGTTTTTTTCTTTCAGGCTTGAGAACTATAATACTGAGCTAGCTTATTCAGTGGGGCCAGCATTTTTAGATGATGCATGAATCATTTATTGAATTCTGATGCAAAGCTTTTGAATTGCTCTGAAATTGATCTAAATCAATATTAACCTGAACATTTCCAGGACTAGCCATAGTTAGATAATAACATAATGGAATAGTTATGTAGGAGACAGATCTGGGCATGGAAATGAAGAGGACACTTTGAGATGTGTTGTGGAGGAGGGTGCCCTTGAAAAACAAAACTTACTGCTCAAGGGTCTGAAGAAATCCTTGTATGTATAACAGGAAACCCTGACTAAAATATATAGTATATGATACTCTAACCATTATTCTCATGTATTTATCACACCCTAAGTATGATATGCTGTCAGTTACTTGATTGGCTTGAAGACTAAAATTAGTTCAATAAATATATCCGTAATGGGAAAATTCATGGCAATACTACACTTCTTTGAGAAAACCATGCTAAACAAAATTCCTGACAAAGGAATGAATTTGGCAGAGCTATACATAGCAAGGATGGCATTAATCATGGTTGTACCACTGGCTTATATAATTTTTATTAAGGTCAGCATAATTTACAAAAGTAAATTGAATCTCTTTCCCTTATCTGAATATTATAAAAAAAAATGAATATACTTTTTATTTAAAGCCAATTGAGAGAAGGTCTGTGTCACTGCCCAACAATGGAATTAATTAGCTTGTAAAAAATGTTTAGGTCTCAAGCAGCTTGTTTAGAACTGTGTATAAAGTATCCTACCAGCAACCAGCTTGCCCCAGAGTTATGTTTAAAAAAACAACAACCCCCCAACAACCCAGAGTCTGTGACTCTGTGTGACCAAGGCTTGACTATTATGGAACCTCAAGTTATCCCATAGTTCAGTGGTTCTCAACCTTTCCAGACTACTGTACCCCTTTTAGGAGTCTGAAGCCCAAGCCCCACCTCCTGGGGCTCAAGTGCAAGCCTGCCTTTCAGAGCCTCACAGGGCCCCCTGTGGCACGGGGCTCTGGATCTATTGCTCTGCTTGCCACCCACTAATACCAGCCCTGCCCTTACAACCCCCCCCAAACCCATCCCACGACCCCCTGACCTCCAGCATGAGAAACACTGATCCAGATGAGTTGACATACTTCCTGGAAGACCTCTGCATACACTCAGGGGCACGCATACCCCCAGTTGAGAACCGCTGCAATAGTTCATTCTTAATGTTACATAAATGATGAAAACATACACCTTTCAGAGAATATTGGGAATGCAGATTTCAAAGCACATGACCTATTCGCAATGATCAGTTTAGGTGTCACCCAGGCATTAAGACCCACACACCTCACATGAGCAGTGTGAGAGTGGGAAGAAGCGATCTGATTTTATTGTCAAGGCAGGAATCCACAGCTGAGACAAGAAAGCAGGTGAAATGGAGATGTGAAGAATTGATTTTGGAGGAGACAATTTTACTGTGGCAGTGGTTTGAAGAGATATTAAATGAAGGAAAGAGAGACAGCTGGTTCTTCTTTAAAAAAAAAAAAAAAAAAAAAAAAAAGGAGGTTAGACCCCTTCAGGATAGGCTGTTTGGGCAAGATGTTGTGCAGGGCAACCAACGCACAAATCACTTGAGAAAAGGTGCCCCAACAACAGCATGTTACGATGGAGACTCTGGATAGATGAACACCACCTAACCAGCACTGAAGGTACAATAGTAGAGGGAAAAGTACAAAAGTGAGATCAGTGATCATTATTTATTATCACTTATATGTATTGAGATGGTGCTTTAACGCCCCAGTGAGGGCTCATGGCCTCATTGTGCTAGGCACTGTACACGAATACACATATTATTTATTATTTTTATTGCAGGAGAGCCTTGCTGCCCCAGTCAATGACCAGAACCCCATTGTGCTAGGTGCTGTACAAACACAGAACAAAAAGGTAGCCCTCGCCCCAAAGAACGTACATATTAGTATGCTTTTGACTACTCAGTGCCTTGAGGATCAAGTCCACAGTAACTTTTCTAATAGCTCCCATATTCATTTTTGTTTGCTTCCTTGTTTCAGTTTTTTGTGCACGTGGTGTTTGCTTTGTTAGTTGTGGATTGCCAAATTCTTTTAAACTTAAGTCTTTGGGGTGTGTGTGTGTGTATGAAGCATATGAACGTACTCAAAGCCTGATCCTGCATCACTGAAGTCAATGGGAGTTTTGCTGTTCATTTCAATGAGCCCAGGATCAAGCCCTTTTCCAGCAGCTGAGTCTTGTGCTTTCCTACTTACCCATGTATCATGGCAAAGCATGGATTCCCAAATTTTTTATAGCATGAACCACATTTTGATAGAGATTGGTTTAAAGTCACCTTCTTTCTCATTCACAATCACGTAACATCCCTGTAACAAGTTGAGCAAATGCTTACATGGGCAAGTGAGATTAATGAAGTATTTAATGTATTTGTAGCTGTCAATACAATCTGACCCCTTGAAATTCAGAGGAAGAGCCAACACCATCTATCCATCAGTCCACTATCCACAGACCACCAGGATGAGCTCCATGAATCACAGGCTGAAAACCTCTGTGCTAAAGCATCTGAAACATGCTCAGACTTATGCTTCCCGAGCAACTGTCTGGTGCTTTTCCGTGCCACCAAAAGGACTTGGGGGAAGAAAAAAAAAAAAAAAAAATCTATGGCCAAACCCTTCAGTCTTTCCTGAGTTTCTACTCAATCTTTACTCACACAAACTTCCATTAAAATCATTGACCCAAAAGCTGAAAATCTTTATTCATGGTCTACTAAGGCAAAACACCCATTAACTTCAGCATGTGGGCTTTTTTTTTTAAATATAAGAAAAAACATTTTTTTTATTCAGTCTTTAACTTCAGTGGGAATTTACTGGGTAAGGAACTCAGTATTTGGTCTTTTATTTGCTCCAATTACTTCCAATTGCTCTACATTCCCCTGACAGTAAAATGCAGTCCATCAATTCAGTCTACATTATAATAATAAAAATCATATGGCTATGACAACCTATGGTTAATCTCCACTCTACTCAGGCATTAGCATCTGCCTTTAATATGTTTCTTTTTGTTAGCTGAAAACAACTAGATGCCCAGCTGTTGTAAAGGATTTGGGAAGATTAGGCAATCGGGCAGATTCATTTTTTTTAGGCTGCCTTGTCCTGCACAGAATTGTTTATGCAGATATGAATGGGTTACATTTACAGCTGTTAATCTGAGTCAGTTCTCTTTATGTTATTCTCTCCTAACCCATTCCCCATCCCACACTCAACAAGCTAATTGTAGTCTGGCACTGGCCCTGACGTTTCACAAAGAAGAAACGTCAAAGACTGATGCTTTGGAGTAATTAATGCAGCCATTACACTGACAGTTTTGTCTGCATTCACACAGCCCTAAGAACACGGAGGAAATTACATCTTGTCTGCAGAGTGACAGGGAAAGTGATAGGAAATCCAAGTCTTCATTTAGAGAGAACTACGAGCTGCCGTGTCAGGTCAATAAGTGTATTGCACACAACATAACCACCGATGCAGCAAATCGTGCGTCCTCCACACACTTTATGGTTTAGTTTGTTGTGTTTTTTATAAACTTCTTTATAAACTTCTACCCTCTGTCTGAGTGAGGTACACTGTCTTTATTGTAGGATGATGATATAGGAAGCATGAGCATATTTTGTTATGAATAAGAGTTACTATAGCTTGGGAACTGTGGTACTGTAAACCTTTGGTCTTGTAAACGTTCGGTTTTGTTTAACTTAGGAACAGCTATCTTTCTAGGGTAAAATGGGATTGGTAAATCAGTCTTTCTTTCTAAATGAATTTGAAAACAAGCTGGTGTTCAGGACCTGAGGCCTGTTTCCTTCCCCTTTTTCTCCCCTCCTCCTTCTCCACCGAAAAAGGTTACAAAGGACTTGGCTTAAGCACTTGTCATTAAAGAGCCTCTGGCATTTTTGTAAGAGATGGGAGGGCATTACTTCCAGTGTCCAGATCTAATTCCAAACTGGGAAATTACATTTCGCCTAACCATAATTTCCCATGTAGTTTCAACTGGATAAAATATAATTCTCATACTGAGAATCTAAGGGTGTGTCTACACAAGGAAACTGACCAGCATAGCAGAATAATTATAATAATTACATTTTTCTGGAATCAAATCACTTTGATTCCAGAACAGAGTGTCCATACAGGAGAGTTATAGCAGCATCACTGATACTATTCTTCTCCCTAAAACAAGCCCTAACTTGCCATCAAGTAGCTAGTGGAGTGACTTTAATAAATCCCCTCCAATTCTCCCCCAGTTTGGATTGTACCAAAATACAATAGGCAGCAGGCCTCCTCTTTACCCAATATTAAAAATCAGATTACAGCCCTGTTTGGTTTCATTGTTTATTCAGATAAACTCTGTCCCTACTCTAAGTGAATAAATAGAGTTATACTGTATCTATTATTAGGTCTGGCTCCAAGCTGCCATAGGGTCCAGTTCCATTCGCCCCTTGACGTCAATGGGAGTTCTGCCATGGACTTTAGTGGAAGCACAATCTGGCCATACCAAGCTTCAGGCCAAATTCATCACAGATATAATTCCACTGACTAGCCAGAATTACACCAGAAATGAATTTGGCCCGTCATACAACAGCAATAAACAGACTATAAGTAATCCATGGTTTAAACCAGGGATCTCACTCAAATCACCACGAGGGCCACATGAGGACTAGTACATTGGCCCGAGGGCTATATCACTGACGCCTTTTCATATAAGGGTACAAAAGAATCTCCCCTCCCTGCCCCGCTTCCACTCAACCCCTTCCATGAGGCCCCACCCCTTCCCCACCCCCATTCCAACTCCTTCCCCAAAGTCCCCACCCCAACTCTGACCCCTCCCTGCCCCATTCCAACCCCTTCCCCAAATCCCCGCCCCTGCCCCGCCTCTTCTCCACCTCCTCCCCTGAGTGCACGGCTCCCCGCTCCTATCCACATCTCCTGGAAAGCGCTAAGCGCCACCAAACAGCTGTTTGGTGGTGGGAAGCACCTGGAGATAGGCAGAGGAGCCGGGATGCAACATGCTGGGGGGGAGGGGAGGCTGGGGGGGGAGGGGAGCTTGACAACCGCAGGAAATAACTCTGGAGTGGCGGGGGGAGGGAGGGCGGGGAGCTTGGCGGGCTGCAGCAAATACCTCCGCAGGCTGCACGTTCGAGACCCCTGGTTTAAACTAACTGTTACATCAGTATCTTCATTACCATTTCATCTGAAATTACTCCACAATTAAATTAACATTGTTCTTCTTTGGGAAATTTGTTAAGTCTTTTTTTATTTTAAGATAGTAGCTTAATGTTTTTAGTTCATATTTTATTCCTGGCAGAGCCAGCTCAATGCTATTAAACGAGCCATAAACCCATTTTGAAAAGTAGCAAATATAACTTATCTTGCGAGGATCAAAGTGAATCCGCAGTTCTAAATACGTGAGCTGCTCCACCTCTGGATCCATCAGAAAGATTGATGCATGTTTAATTACTCCCCAGGCTGCAGAGCTTACATCAGGGCCAAGGTCTCAGCCTTAGCCCAAGCAGCTGACTGAGACAGAAAGAATTCATCAGGTTCCAGCTGCCTGGATTCCAGCCTCCCCTGTCCACAATCATTCTGTAGCTTAATCTTTCTGAATGGAATTCTTAAAAAATGCCATTCAGGCTCAAACTGGTTAAGCGTGACTTAGGCTGCCCCGTTACAAGACACAATTAAATTACACTGCAGTGAGCAATGGTGGCTTAGGCCATATTCACTATATTTTGCCATTTGTTTGTTTTAATTGAGAATAAGTACCCTTCGCTCCAACTTAAAAAGTTTAAGGAACTCAACAAATCTCAGCATTCCCGGGTGGTCCTGCTTGCCCTGTGGGCACTGATGACCAGCTCTGTGTCTCCCACCAAAGTGGACATTGTGGGTAGCTCGTGTTGTTATACCTCATTCAGGCAGACTTTCTGCCACTAGACAACTCCAGTCTAGGTTCCTCCATCTTCTAGCATGTCCTAAGGCAGGGTCATTGTGTGTGTTTCTCAGGCCTTGTCTACACTGGCACTTTACAGTGCTGAAACTTGCAGCGCTCAGGGAGGTGTTTTTTCACACCCCTGAGTGAGAAAGTTGCAGCGCTGTAAAATGGAAGTGTAGATAGTGCACCAGCGCTGGGAGCCCCTCGTGGAGGTGGGTTTTTTAATAGCACTGGAAGAGCTCTCTCCCAGCTCTGGTGCCACGCATACATAGTATGCGACTACACGGCCACGTTAAAGCGCTTTAACATTGCTAGTGAAGACACGTCCTCAGGCAACTTCTCTCAATAGGGCTCAGGAGAGCACCAGGCAGAATTTAAAGCAATTTTTCCCAGGTAAACTCCTAAGGGGAGGGTGTCTCTGAATTTGAACCCCACTCCAGTCCAAGTGTTCCCATGGGTGCAGGGGGTGTAGTTTGCATCTATTTGTGCCCGGGGTAGAATGAATCTGGTTCATTAACTAATGCAATATCCCTGTGAGTTGGTAAACTATAATATCCACATTTAAAACTTGTTGCAATTCTTAAGTTTGCTCTAGAATCAAACAACACATTTGATTGAGGGGAGGAAATGATAGCTAGAAAGATAGACAGATAGAGACATTTAATTCACTTTTAAGTGAATTAAGCTACAGCAAATTAAAACCACTTTTAGTTCTGAATGAAAGCATTCCCACAGGGGCTTAATATGCTTTTAACTAGTGCACTTTATAGTCACACTTTTACTTTTCAGCTTATCTTCCATGTAGACAAGCCCTAAAAAGATTTTTCAACCTAATAACCCTTGATCTAAATAACCAGCATTCCCAAACACATACTACAATCTACGTGTAATCCCTAGGAGGTTGAATGATTATGAGTGATTCAAAAAGACAGTTTTCAGATTGATTTTTTTCACTGAACACCAAGCAGCCAACGTTGTAACATCACTATCAGTAGGAAACCCAGGGTCTGGATGTTAGAAAGAAAACTAACCTAATCAATTGTATTTACTTTTCTGACTGCAATGTTTACCTGCACTGTTGGACTCTGAGGAAAAGCACTAGTGTCTGTGATTAAACCCCCATACTATGAACTACAAGTAAAAACTGCAGATTTCTAGAAAACCACAACAGATTTATTGTAGGCAAAAAAATATAAACGGCAATGGTAAAAAAAGAGGTTGCAAATCGCTCTCCATACTGACAGTGCGTATGTCAAATGGAAGTGACTCCAGCACAAACAGCAACTTCAATTTAACAATTGTATAGCTCCAGTATCTCAAATTGCTGCATAATAACATGAACATAACTTCACAACACTTAATGTAGTCCCAATTTCTAATAACCAAAGTAATACCTTAATAAATACAAACTTAAGTCTGGCCAAGGGCTCATAATTTCTAAGGCCATGTCCATACGTGAAAGTTGTATCACTGACTATACTGGTGGCAGTTAGAATGGATACAGGTATACTGGTATAAAGGTGCAGCATACCAGTATAGTTTATTCCTGGGGAATAAACTGTACTGGTATAAGGCATCTTTATACTGGTATAACTGCACCCACACTAGGGATAGTACCAGTATAACTATATTGGCTTTAAAAAAAAAATAAAATCACACCCCAAGTGACATAATTATACTGGTACAAAAATTTCTGGTAAACCAGGCCGAATACAGGGAGATTTGTGTATTCTATGGCAGAGGTTCTCAAAGCCGGTCTGCTGCTTGTGCAGGGAAAGCTCCTGGCGGGCCGGGCCGGTTCGTTTACCTGCTGCGTCCGCAGGTTTAGCCAATCGCGGCTCCCACTGGCCACGGTTCACCGCTCCAGGCCAATGGGGGTGCAGGAAGCGGTGAGGGATGTGCTGGCCGCCGCTTTCCTCAGCCCCCCTTGGCCTGGAACAGCGAACCACAGCCAGTGGGAGCCGCGATCGGCTGAACCTGCGGACGCAGCAGGTAAACAAACCGGCTCGGCCCGCCAGGGGCTTTCCCTGCACAAGCGGCGGACCGGCTTTGAGAACCACTGTTCTATGAAATAATCAAATCACAGAATTTCAGTGCGGATGAGATATGTTTCCAGTTACAAAACCAAGTGTAACCATGCATAGGTTGATTCAGATAGGAGCTTTGCTCATGACTCCAGCACCAGAGGAGTGCTAGAATATCAGCACTTGGGACTGTGTGGATGTAGAGAGGAACACGTCCACTCAAACAATGCCCCTGCCCTGGCTGATTATATCATGGAGCCACAATATTGTTCCTTGAGGGGCTGACTCACCAACCTTCTAAGATCCACCTGCCAGACTTGATAATGTCTAGCAGTGGAGGGAAAATAATTTTAAAAACAATCTTGCGGTTCCCTTTCCATACTGTTTGTTAAAATGACTCTAGACTAATTGGACCTGCATGGGTATCTACAGAGACTTCACATCAGCCACCTTCTTGAGGAAGTTTTATAGGCAGAGGACTTTGACCTTCCAGTGCCATTCCCAACTTAACACAGAGGTTGGATCTGCACCTGTCATGGGAACGTTTAGAGTAAACCATCCCTAATTCAGCCCATGCTGCAGCTTGCAGGAACAAGGCTAGCTGGCAAGCAACCTAAATAAGACTTTGAAAATAATCAGAATCAGTATTTATAGAGCATTGTTCATCCACAGATTTCAAAACACTTTACAAAGGTGGTATCATGAACCCCATTTTAGAGACAGTGAAATTGAGGCACTGTGAGGGTAAGTGATTTGCCCAAGGTCACATAGTGAGTCAGTGGCAGAGGCAGCAATCTAGCCTAGTCTATTCTGTCTGCTGACCTTTCCACACCAGAGGGTTTCACAATTTTATTGTGAGCCTTGCAATATTTGGTCTTCTCGTTAAAGCCCCACTTGCTGAAGTCAAGAGATTGCAAGAAAATCTCAACTTTCATTTAAAAAAAAAAAGAGTAAGTTTCTAGACCTCACAGTTGCATAAAAGAAGCTGGAAAATGTGAAGCAAGTTCACCTGCTAAGACTCAAAAACCAGAGGGCAAATAAACACCCAGCCCAACATTTTTTAATCTCATGATTTTGGGCCTGCCTCATGATTTTTTAACATTTGAGGCTGGCAGTACTGCAGATGAGGCTCATAATTAAAAGATTATAATCTTTTATATCTGTGCTGCGTTAATGGAAAACACAGTGTTAAAAATATGGTGTGCTAGCAAAATGAAGTGTTACCATTCACAGATGAGTACTGTAGACTGTTCCTTATTTAATCCATTATGCTTGTCCCCAATAAAAAAAAGTGTATTTTACATTACTCCATTCTGTGGTGTACTAGTCTCCTGCCACTGTGGACACTATCCACAGGCAAAAATGTAATGGGGACCAGTGTAACATACTTTAGAAAGAACAGAGGACTGGTCAGATGAACTAAAGCAATAGTAGCAATCTCCAAGGCACTGACCTTCACTTTCCCAACTGCAGCTACTTCAAATTTTAAAGGATTCCCTCTGACATGTTTTTAAGATCAGGGGAATCACGTTTTTATACCCTCCTGTACACAACTACAGAAGATACATGCCAGTGGAAGGGAAATGGTACTCTGGGCAGGACTGGGGCGACTCACCCCTGGTTATTGTGCCCTCCACCAACGTCAGCCAGGGCACCAGACTCACAAAGCAAAGAGTCTAATAGACGGAAGGCTGGAGTTGTGGAAAGCTGTTGCAAACTCCCTTTTGCTGGGGGTGGGGCCAGTCCTGGCTTGGAAACAGGTGTGACCAAGGCAACTAAGGTCTGATCTGATGATTCAGTGCATCCTCTTAATAGCCATCTTTCACCCACAGAGCTCCTATAAAACTTCAGAGGAAACTAGTTAGTTGTCCTCCCTGTCGTAAAACCTATCCTAAGGCAGGGTGGCAAAACCCTTCAAAAAACAGTGGAAACAACTGCCTGGACTCCCAGATGTGCAGCAGGCCTTGCTGGTACAAGTAGGTGCACTTTGTACCTCCCGGTGCTAGTCAGGGTGAATCCAGGCCCTTATCTTCAGTGTTTAGTAAAGAATCCCATGTCTGTTTTCACTGTCACTCCTTTTAGCTTCTGAGATAGCTGGAAAAGAAAGCCAAAGGCAAACTGATGGTGCAAAGCCTACCCACAGCGAAAAGCACATATGGGGCTTTAAAAAAAGCAAACATGATGAGCTGAACTTCAACGTGAAGTAGCTCTTTTTAGCTTCCCAACAGATTCACTGTGTTATCCCTGCGTTGGGCTCTGCAGATAGGCATGACGTGGGCTGTCTTCATATGCAAAGCTTTCAAAGGCCAGAACAATGGGCACAAAAAAATTATTTGTAACACATCTTCAGTTTCTAGCTGAGCAGTTAATATTTGCCTTGGTTAACTGACAAGCTGGAAACAAAACAGTAACAAAGGCAAAAGAGACCAGTTTCTGCATGGGCCTCTTGTAGCGGACAGAACTTCATCCCTAGGATTCAGTGCATCAAGAAGTAGCTGTCAAAAATGACTTTGCTCTTTCTAATTTGGTAAGTTTAACCCAGAAAGAGGTCTTATGAGGAACTGGAGAGCTCAGGAGAATTAGTATGAAGACATGGGACTTTTTACCTCTGTGGCACAGGCCAGAATTCAGCTAGGTCAGTATCAACTCAATGAATGTCATTAGATTTGATGGCTATTTGGCAACTTATGTGGAAACAGGCCTCAGTCCAGTTACGGGGGACAGTTGTCCATACCACAAAAACTACCTTCACTGTTGGCACTAATTAGCCCTCACAGGGCAGTCCCAACAGAGAGGCAAGCAAAGGGATTCATGAGCCAAGGAGAGTGACCCATCCTCATATAGTCATCCTCACACAGACTGAGACAGCAGCCATAATTGCCTCCTCTTAAATCACTAATATTGCTGTGCCTTTGTGACACACACATTTCTGCTTTCCTCCCAGGGCACTGCCAGCTGAGATTCTACACACTAGAACAAGAAGACAGGAGTATTCAACAGTTCCTCCTATTGGGCATGTGCCATGTTCTTTTTCCCGAGAGCATCCCTGGCTTGCATATGGATGACTACATGCTGGCTGCAAATTAATTCCACTCAGACAAAGGGATATTGAGGCTGATATGATTGGTAAAGAAGTTGGGAGAGGTGGGCTTCAGAAGCAGGAGATGCAGACAGGGCCTGAGCAATGCAGGGGCTTGGATAAATTTAAATCGGATTCGCAGCTCAGTAGGGAGCCAATGAAGCGACTCAAACACAGGGATAATATGGATGAAGAAATAAGTGTCTTCTACTTTTTTTTTTTTTTAACACTGGCAAAATAACCTGTATGTAGGTCTGGGCTCCCATGCAAGATAATTTTAGAATATACCAGCAAAGACAGATGGTATAGAGCAATGATCGTCTTCCATAGGAAAACATTTTGTACAGCATGGCCAATACAGTCAGAGTATTTGCGCCAGTCTCTGCCAAGGCACTTGTGCCTTGAATGTTGTTTGCAGATACAAGATATGGACTTGTGCCGTCGAAGAAGCCTACCCTGGCAATCTGAACAGAGCAGCTACCAATCTAAACAGAGCAGCTGCAATGGTACTTAGGTGAGGAGAGATTTCAGCAAACTGCTCATGTCTCAGAAACTCAAAGTACAGGGAACTGTCAGACTGCTGGGTCCCCCAGGGATTTAATATGTGCACACTGCTACTGACTATGTACTCTATGCAACCTGTACATTCATTAAATCAGTTTTCCATAATACAGCATAAATAAAATGTGTCTCATATGCATGCTTTCTCTTCTTGCTCCAACCTTGAGGTCCTGGCCACACTGGGGTGGTTTGCACCGAAGCAGCTACACAGCGCAAACCTTCAGTGTGGATGCACTGCACCAGTGTAAGATGGAGCTTATCCTGTAAGGGGTCTTGGAACTTACCCTGGAGTGTTAGGCGATTTAGTAGGTGGTATGTATTGCTGTGGTCAGATATATTTGAAATACCTCTTTTTCGTGCATATTACTACTTGGGAAATCCACAAATGTCCCTTCCAAAGTGAGAACTAGTTAAACACAGACATCTGGTCATGATATTCTGCTGACTCTAGGGGTGCCAACTCAAGCTGATTGTTTATTTTCCATTAGTGTGGGGGAGGTATTTGATTCTTTTCTGAAGTGGAAGAAGAAGAAAAAATATTCTCCAGTGTGTATTCATTACATTATTGAAAAGTTTTGCTTGCCATGCAAATAACTTTTTAAAGAACAAGCACTGAACATAGACAGCACTACATACAACAACCTGTGTTCGTTCATTCACATCTGCTTCCCTGGTTAACTGGATCAGCTGTTCTGTAAAATTTTAGGGTAAAGAAAGGAACATCTATTTCTGGGAAGGAAGAAAGCAAGGAAGGAAAGAGGCTGGCTGACTGGCTTTGGACTAGCTGGCTTCTGGACTACTGCACCAGTCCTATAAAGAGATGAAGGTACCCCTTGAAGAGGAGGGAACATGCTGGAGGAATGGAACATTCAGTAAGCAGCAGGATGACCACCATAGATATGTCATAAAGGTTGATAAAAATCTGTAAGTAGCCCATGATTTTTTCCGCAGAGTGCTTGATAAATTCACTGCACGTTCTCATCGCAGATGACAGCTAAAACCAGAAATCATAAACATAAGTGAGACATACTACGCAAGATACGACAAATCTATCACAGACGACACCCTTCCGACATGTCCTCATCCAAAAGTGAACACAGAACGGCACTCATCCAAAATTCACATAGATGCGACTATCAGTGTGACACCAGCTCAGCCCAGAAGGACATACATGGGTCTTGTGCAGACTCCGATGACTGTCCTCATGTATTACATGTGAACAAGCACTTTTTTTTTTGGCGCCTTGGCAAGATTTTAAGTTATCTGATCTTTATTCTCTTAGCCTATGCTGTTCTGCTAGACAGCAAATAATGGAAGGGATTTGGCCTCCTTTTTGGCAGGGAACGTGCACTTACCCTAATAAAGTGTGCAGGACATGAGTGACTCACATGCATTGCTTTCCAGCTGCTACCTCCATGCTCTCAGATGGTCGTACCAAAGTGCAGTAACTTTTTGGTCTCCTACTCCTTTTTCTACTTGCTGGAGTGCAATATACTCTCTTTCTTTCCAATGCAAGTTAGAGCTCAAAGAATGATGCTGCCCTTTGTACACTGGATGTTAGTGATTTGTTCCCATAAGGACAAGGAAAGGTTTTTAGGGGGGGTTGGGTGAAAGCAAAAAGGACTCTTGATGCAAGAAGGCAATTTTTTCCCCTCCAAAAACCAAAATGTATTTTACAGTTTTCTCTCACAGATGATGGCTACAGGGGGCTTTCCAAGGTTTGTGTCTGCATGGCTCTGCATCCTGCTGGCTAACTTTACACAGACCTGCACCAACAGCGCTCAACATGGACTGCCAGCCGGTGAAGCCACAGAGTAGAATCTCTTATCTGGGATCTCCTTGCTCTCCCGAAACTTGGTAGGCAAAGCTTTCCATTTCTGGCCTAGTAAGAAGTGAAGATGTGGGAATTGAGGATGCTCAGCAACTCTCAGGTGTTAAACACTTCACAGGACCCAATCCTCACAGGTGCTGAATGGGAGTTGAGAATGCTCTACATCAGTGCTACTCAAAATGGTGGTCCGCGGACCAGTGCCGGTCCGCGAGCCATCAGCGGCCGGATTGCGCGCACATTGGGGAAAAAAAATTGCTGGTCCCCCACATCAGATAGCTTGAGAAGCACTGGTCTACATCTCTCAGAATCAGGCCCCACATATGTTGAAACCCACTGAGGAAAGGCAGCCACCTCTGCATAACTGTTTAGGAAAGGAAGTGAAGAGGAGTACCATATCCAGTCAGAACTGCCAGGCTGGTCAGATTCTTGTTTCTTTGACTTTGCCCCCCTGAACAACCACAGATTATTTTACTGATGTAGTTCAAGGCTTCTCAACCATAAATCTGTAGTCCCCTAAGGATCTTAAGACATACACTGGGTACACTTTATGTTGTAAGCAAAGAAATCTCAACACTTAAGGCCCATCTGTGGAGAAATGGTTTCTCTCTCTCTGAGAGACATTTTAATAGGAGCAGGAAGCTTTTATGGGGAGAAGCAGGGAAGTCCTTACCTAGTCCACAGCTATTCATTTGTCAGACAGCCACTGTATCTTAGCTGACGTTTTCACTAATGCTTGGAAACAAGCCACCTCAGTGTACCACACTCAGAGTGACCTCAAGGGCAACAGAGTTCCAGAAAGGTTAACTTCAGCTCCGTTCTAGGGCAAGACCCTGTTCCGTTTGTTCATTTAGGCTTAATTTAATTTTCCACACAATATCACCCACAGCTGATTCCCTTTGCTTTCGTGAGGAGGTGGAGCTTGTCCCTCTTATCCTACTGTCGCTCTCAAATGGGATCCAAAAATCGTGACAATGAGTAAAAGTCTGCCTGGTAAAAACGTAAGTTATGTTTGCACAAGGTTTTGACCTAGTTGTGGAAAGGCTGGTTAATTGCTTCATTAATCATTTCCATTCTGTAAGAATGTACTGGTATAGAAAGGTGCCTGGCTGGGGAATGCAGTGAAGTCTTTCCCAGACAGCTATACTAGACGGAGGCAGAAAAGCCTGCAGCCATATCTCCTGACACTGGAACCTGTTCAGAGGAAGGGGCAGACACATCTTTGGCGGAAACTTCCAAGGAACCCTTAGGTCTGGCAGAAAATTGTTCTCATAATTCAGCAAACATCACTTTGTCCCTTAATTCAGTATTTATCCAATGTGTCAATCTGGTATAAGGGAGCGTTTCACTGTTGGAGGTGCTGTTTATCAGATGAAATATAAACACAAAGATCTTGATCACTTGCAGTCATTAAAGATCTTATGGCACTTCTCATAAGAGTAGAGGGGTGTTAGCCCTGGTGTAGTAGGTAACTATATTCTGCTTACCTAAATTTCCCCTACAGTTTCAACTTGACCCTATACTCTTTGTTTTAACCTGTCCCTTTGTGCTTCCACAACTGTTGTGCTCCACCCCAGTGATGGCTGTATTTTGAAGTGAAATAATCTTTATGCTATCTGGAAGGTAGTTTGTGTATTAGTTTATTACACTTACTAAGTGTCTTGGGATCCCCTGGAATGAAAGATGCTCCATATATCACTATTACTGTGCTCTATCCTGGGGTCTTTAGTCAGTTTCAATTCAGTCCTTACTCCTTAAGGACTTCGGGATTTAGCCAATTAAGGCACAGATAGGGGATTGGAGAGCAGATGCTGACAGAATAACATTTCGGTGGAGGTAGAAGGCTCCCCTTTCTTCACAAACCTGAAAATAACTTTCCAGAAGTACAGTATTTTGTTTTTAAGCCCATAGCTTGCAAATCTGCTTAACCACCAGCAAATTTTAGAGGTTCCACCCTCTATATTTTTAGGACCCAGGGAATAGCACAGGATTGTTCACAGAATATTTTTTCTAGCTCAGGGACACATCAAAACAGCCCACAGTTACAGAGCTGAGATTACTGTTCAGTACAAAATGTTTTTACCTCTAGAAGTACAATTACTTTCAAGGCAAAGATCACTTGCATAGCGCCATGGATGCACCATGTACGTCCTAGCAAGAAAAGGCCTAACTCCCCACTGCCTTGCATCTTGTGTAGTCACTGACACCTGTGCAGAGCAAGTGTAAAATGCAGCCATTCTGATGTGACAGCATTTTACACCTGCCTTCCGTGGGTATAAATGTGAGAGGCAGTGGAGAACCAGCCTACATAATGTACGCAGGAAACAGGAAACTGCCTAACAAGTGGCCCTACATGATCTATCTAGCATGATACAAGAACTTGAAACTCCCAAGACCATTTAAGGATGGAGTTTGAGAGGAAATTAGCGAACAGTTTCTAATTCCAGGAAGCTCAACCACAGATCTGTACAGGATATTCAAACACAGCCCGGTCAACTTGTGGGGCTGCATCTGGTAAAATGAATAGAAACAATTGGCATTTTTCCTACCTTGGCACTGAGAATGTACGTACTGGCTGACTACAAGATACCGCCCTAAATTCCAGGAGGACAAAATGCCACTAAATATTTAAATATGGATTTTTAAAAAGAGTCCAAAATACATACATCAAAAGCAATGACATTTAATAGTAATTCATTGCAGCTTTTCCTAAATCCCCTTCCAAAAATGCTTGTTTCTTTATATACTGCTGTGTAATTATTAAAATAAATACTCAAACCATAGTAATAATAAGCTGAATTCTAGGCTGAGTTTATGCAGCCATAAAGGGCTTATTTCCCCGCCGCAAGCCTCAAACAGGCCCCAGAACAATTGATCCTGTGGGTGGACAACCCAGTGCATAGAAAGGAATGGAAGGTAACCATGGACTGAGAACTCAGGTCAATAAGCCCTCTGCCCCAGTCAATGAAGTTAGGGTGTTGCACAATAGTTCAACAGTAAAATATTCCACTACAAACCACTTATTTATCTATCATTTATGCAACGGAAAGTCTCAAGAAAGAGGGATAGTGGGGGTCAGTGGGGGACTGGGGCATAATCTACAACTCCTATAAATAAAGGGGTCTGGGGTGTTTCTTGAAAGTGGGAGGAGATGGATGTAAGAGCGAATGCATTCCCAAAGGTCCGATTGCCTGCCGATCTACAACACAATGGTAAGGTTCTTAAGAGGTGGGTGGGGTCTGAGTACAGGCATCCATCTGAATGAGACTCCAGGACAAGGTGTCAAATATGCCATTAACTGCTTCAAAAAACCAACAGTGCGGATATAAAAATCAATCCACCTTTTGACAGGCAGCCAATGTAAAGAATGCTGGACAAGAACAATGTGAACCTGAGAGTGACCAGGCTCCTTCACTCTGACCAAGCTGCGTGTGGTGGAGATGCATTGCCAGCAGCCCTGATGAGAGTGAATGGCAATAGTCAAGACTTACAGTCCCAAGGAGATAGGTGCTGCTGTTACAAGTTTCTTGTGGATAAATAACAGCACAATTTGGAAATCAAATTTTTGTATCGTATCTGATATGTGGCCATAGGTGCTGGAGGTATGGCAACATCCCCTGGCTTGAAGTAGTAAGAGCAACCAAATATACAGTAAAAGCTTTCAGCACCCCCACTATAAAAATTGTTCTGGCACCTATGTGTATGGCTCTCCATGGAAGAGCATGGTTGAATGTAGCAGCCAGACTCTTAACTTTACTCACTAAAGGAGTCTTCTCAATAAACAGAGACACAGAGGAAGTGAGAACACCCTCACAATGATTACTATTATTCTCTGTATTACAGTAGTGCCCAGAGACCCCAATCATGATTCAGGCCCATCAGAAAACACTGATTCATCTAAACTGGAACATTTCAGGGTTGGTTTCTACAATCTTCTTGACTCAAAATTTTTTTTTGAAAGAAAGTGTTTTGAAATTTTTGAAAAGTTTCATTTTGACATTTTCAAAACAAAAATTCTGGCTTGCTGGTTCAAAATGACTGTTTAAATTTTGAAACAAACAATTGTAGTAAAAAAAGCCCAACAGTCTTTTTAATTAAAAAAAAAAAAAAAAAAGAAGTTGAAGTAAAAACCAAACATTCCCAAATTATTGAAACAAAACATTTCAATTGACCCATTTTGTTGTGGGGGGGAGGGGGATTTTGAGTTTGTTGACATTTTTGAGATTCCGACTTTTTGTCAAAAGAAAAGGAGTACTTGTGGCACCTTAGAGACTAACCAATTTATTTGAGCATAAGCTTTCGTGAGCTACAGCTCACAAATGTCAAAATCTCGAAAAACCAATTCCTGCCCAGCTCCAGCACTGATCATGAGGCACTTAAATCCCCATTTAGGCTTAAAATGAAAAATGGCCCCATTTTTGGAGGTTCTGAGTGAGAAAAAAAGAAAAAAAAACCTGCCACTGAAATCAGTGGGAGCTGGAAGTGCTCATCATCTCAGAAAATTAGGCCATTTATTTAGGTGCTTACCCCGTAGGCATCCAAGTTTGAAAACGGACTTGTCCAAGGTGACATAAGTCAGCAGCACAGGCAGGAATAAAACCCAGTAATCTTGACTCCCAGTGCCCTTCTCTAAACCCTAGGCTGCATTTCCTCCAACAATTACCCAACAGTTCTCTGCCAACCAGTTATATGATAAAGAACTTTCATATTAACAGACTGGTCTGGTCTAGTGCCTCTTCCTGGCAGGCCTTATCCCGGTGAGCCAAGAAGAGGCTGACCTATAAGAACAATTAATCATGATTGGCCAACCAGGGCTTTTCTGCACCACGTACTGCAACTTCTCTGTCTTTTCTAGGACAAGCCATACAGCCATCTCTGTACTGCCTGAACATTCCTACCAATTCTGCCCATAGAGCAGCATATCTTCACCTTTACATCTTTAAGCCTGAGCAGCCGTACGGCTCTAACCATTTATGTTGGGCTTTAGTATTTACTGCAACATGAAGGACCATAAAGTATACGATGGTGCTTCTTGGTCTACCCATGCAATCTATTCTTCCATCCATCCAAGGATGTGTCCAGCACTGTGGTATCTGGGTACAGTGATACTTGATCACATTTTCCATGAGAAAAAGATTTTCTGTGTCCTTTCCATGCTATGTCTCCATGAACACCAATGGTTACAGCCTCTCACAGGAAGGACTGTTTTTAGACCCTAACAGAGTGGCAGCAACATGATAGCATTTGGCACCAATTGGATTGTCTACACCATAAACTTCTGCATTCCAAAGACAGCTCTATGCAGAAAAAAAATTGCCCTATTCCAGCCTGTGAGATGGCTGTGAGGCCAGAAAAAAGGAGCTCCAAGCAAGCAGTCTCTGCAGAGATCTTCTTAAGGATTTCCATGGGACCACACAGAAAAGCGAACAAAGATTATCAACCTCCTTCCTCACAAAGGATAGTCAAATGGAACGGTTATCCAGCAAGGTAAGGCAGCTCCAGCTAGCCTGTAAGTAGTTTAAATCATGTGCTAGGGAGTCAAGTGATAACATTCATCATAATTTAGCATCTTGGTCCCCAGAGATGGCATTCAAAAAAGAGGCGGAAAGGAGTAAAAAAGGGAGGATACTAAGTCTCAAATCTTGGGGTAATTTTGAAAATTGAATACAGGAAAATATGTGTGTGCGCAATAGTTGCGATAATATCTACAAAAAAAAAAAAGTGTTTGAACCAAACATTTGAAAACTGGACTACTACTCTCCAGGATAGGGAGATCAATATGGTCAATATTGATCAATAGTGGCCACTCTTTTAGGACTACTTGAGAGCCCAAGAAAATAGTCACACTTCTGGTTAGTCCTCATCTGGCCAAAGAGAGTAAAGGTGGCAGTGTTTTGTTTATATCACCCAAGTGCTTCCTCCCAAACCAAACAGTCATAATATAATATATCCCAGAAGTCCAGTTGTTCTCTTTGTATTACTGTGTGCAGGTGTCTGTAAAGCTCCTGTGTCACATTTCCGGTAGGCAGGAGGGATGAGGACATGACTGATGTTGCAGTGAAGCTGAAAATAAGCCAACGTTGCTGCAAAAGCTGCTTATTTCATAAGCCTCCATCTTAGGGGGAAGGAAAGGACAAGGGTCTCTTTTTTCCCCAAAGTGGCACAAGATGCCACAGACACAATCATTTTACTTGGGCCATCTCTGCTTGCACGGTCCTTTCTAAGGTACTTATAAGGCCGCACAATGATAGCGTCTAAGCCTGACTTCACAATACCTTGAAAGGTAGGCGGGTACCATTATCCACATGGGGAACTGATGCACAGACAAAGACTAAGTGATTTGTCCATGGTCACCCAGGGAGTCTCTGACAGAGCAGGGAAATGAACCCAGGACTTCTAAGTCCCAGGCTAGTGCTTTTACTCCTGGACCATCTTTCCTTGCCTTTCCATACTGTGCTGTCCCATGCTGCAGTTCTGGCACGTCTGTGCCTGACAAACGGGGATACATGAGCAAAGAAGAGCTCAACTACAGGTGAAAGTCATACAGATTGCTAAAGGGGGAAGGCTCAGGCAGGGGTGTTGATCCCCGGCCTTCCGCGAAGCCCAAGCTCGTAAGCTGGAAAAGTACGCCCCCCGGCCAACACCCTGAGAGAGAAGGGCTACAAAGTGCAGATGGACGCCCTGATCGTCAGAGCCCTGGGCGCCTGGGACTCCTGCAACGAGCGTGTGCTGCGGACCCGTGGGATGGGTCGATGCTATGCACGGCTCATGCGGCGCCTCATGGTCTCAGACACCATCCGATGGTCCAGGGACACCTACATCAAAACACATCACCGGCCACCGACAGTACCAGGAGGTGTGAGCCGGAGTGACATCATGCATCAACTATGAGAAAAGGAACAAGAGACTTTTTCCATTGGACCATATGAACTGGAACCATAAACTCACTGAACATTAAATCTCACCAAATGAGGGTCAATCCATCCTCATCATCCACTCGTTATACTCCACACCTGAACATAGCCATTATATGAACAACATACCCTCATGTCTCAATGTCTGTACTTTGACCCATTAACCTTTTACCCCCAATCAGGGATGTTGCAGATTATGTATTCCTCATGCCATCCGATCTTAAACCGAACTTCGAACCCCTTGATAATCTGTACGTTATTCTCTGATAACCAGAAACTTCTACGCTTCAACGCTGTACTGTTTTCTTTTTCTTTTAACATCTTAATAAAATTATTAAATTAGTTAGAAGCCATGGGAGGCTGTAAACAGAGCCCAACCACCTGGCACAAATTACAGTGTGACTTGCCTTTTCTGCTTGATAGCATCCACGCAGAAAACCAAAGGTTTGCGAAGGGTAGAGAAAGGAAGTGGGGCTTTCAGGGCTCATGCAAACAAAGGACTGGCAAAGCTAGCTGAAGCCAATGACAGTGCTGCAGACAGGTTCCGATTCCATGCCTCCATCACTGATTTCCAACACACCTTGGCTCTTCACTTACAATCCTAGTGCAGCATCCTCAGCTGCTGTAAACTGAAGCTATGACGACTGACACAAGCGGAGGAGCTTGTCCCTAGCACAGAAGCTAAACGGGGAAGTTGGTTCCATGGACAAATGTTTCACTAAGGAGTCGGACCAGCCTGCAGATGATCTCACCAAATTTGTTTCATTTGTGACTCAAATTAGATGTGAATCCAGGTCCCAGGGGTGAAACCCTAGAGCATTAATTCACTGTGTCGCCTCCAGGCCAGGCATATTCCCTCATATCACTTAAGTTAATAAATAAATAAATAAATAAATAAATAAAGCTTGTTGAAACCTAAGTCTGTCAATAATGTTAGAACATTTGATAGCAGCTTTTAGGATGGCCATGAATGAAAAGTGTCATTTCTAGAAGGCAGCCATATCACATACACCCCCACACAGAGTGTAGCTTTAAAACCATTCCAGTATTTTGGCTGGATTATAGTTCATAATGAAATGAGGAATAAACAAAAATCAAATCAAGAAGAGTGCATGAATGGGCAGTATTTGCCCCCAGAAAATGTGTCAATATCATTATTTAATCTTTTAAAGGAGTGGAAATTGTATACACAAAACAAAGCTTTATTGATAAAACGAGATCTCATGTTACCTAGATGCAAAATTTGAAATTCAAACTAAATATTGATTTATACATTCATATTTCTCCCTGCAGAGAAAAGATCAGGAATGCCCATGAGGAATGCCAAGCCTTTCACACTTTATGCCTTCCCAGTTTTTGGTTATGCCAGCAAATAGATCAGACTCAACATACTCAATTATTTATAATCTAAAATAAAAAGGTGACAATTCTTGGAGGAGAGGTCAAGAGGGTAAAACTTCACAGCTGATCTGGTCTAAAATGCTTTCAAGAACTCATCTTACCAAATCCAATGCTCCAGGGTACATCCAAATTGGTGCTATGTGTACAAACACACAGAGGCCAAATGGAATCAAATGCACTCACAGATGGGAAGACCCTCTAAAAAAGGAATACTCCTTTATCGTTCCAAATTGGTAACTGCAAACAAAACAAAACCAAACCTCAAAGGTGCCTGATGCTATATAGCTAGCCCCCACCCCCCCATTATCAATGTTTCATGGCACAAATACTTGAAATATTGGAGGTTTAGTAAAGATGGGCATAAACTACAAAATTAAGACTCAAATTTAAAAACATTTTACCCACACAACCAAATTTGGGGGAAATCTGATCCAGGTGTTTGACTCAGGCCCATTCTACTCTTTAGCTGTATAAACCTCAGGGCAGTATTACCCCAATCTAACTATCAGCATTGTACAGGAAGGGGCAAATCCTGCCATCCTTGTGTAACACTGACAGACCCCGGTCATCAGCGGGCAGGATCGAACCAGGGACCTCAGTGCATGAGCCTCTACTGCATGAGCTAAAAGCCAACTGGCTCTTAACTAAGGCTATAGAGCAGACTCATTTTACCTCTCTCTCTTAGTGGTCTTGGTGCCACTAGATGGGACAGAACGCCACATGCAGAATGTGCGTGCGTTACATACTTCTCCTAGCTGAGGAAGCGCGTCCCAAGCTTCAGGGACTCCCCCACTGAAACCCCGGACGAGCACCCCCCTTGTAACGCTGACAGACCCTGGTCATCAGCAGGTGGGATTGAACCTGGGACCTCTAGAGTTTAAAGCATGAGCCTCTACTGCATGAGCTAAAAGCCAACTGCCTCTTAGCTAAGGCTCTAGAGCAGACTCAATCTCTCTCTCTCGCTCACTCTCTAAGCGGTCTTGGTGCCACTACATGGGACAGAACACCACACCCAGAAGGTGTGTGGGTTACACTTGCGCATACAAAACTCCAGCTGAAGTCAGTTCCATGCTACCCCACTAAGCCAATTCTATTTAAATTAGCAAAACACCCACCCACCCACAAAAGAATAATCTCAGAGCCCTATTTTGTCTAGGCCTCCTTCCCAGCCTGTTGTCTTCTGCTCTTTACACAGCAAGCGGAATACGATGGAACCACATGAGTATGCTAGGGTCCAATTAACCATGTTTACTAAATATACACAAAGTGCAAGGCTTTGCTACAGATACAATTCCAGCACCTTCTAAAACACAGAACATGGTGAGCACCACTAGTGGGCTCAGAAACTATTTAATAGACTGCACTCCCCTTATGCAATGTCATCTAACCCCTACATCATGGCATATATAGGTAAACTGGGGTCCACGCCAACATCTACCACCAGAAGTAGTGCTTACTGCCATGAATAACCACAATAAATTAATTGTATTACTTATGGCAACAATAGGCACAATGCCTGAGAATGTTTGCAGGATTGGGCCTTTATGTTTTAAGCTCTTTTGGTCAAGGACTGAGTTAGATTCTGCTCTCACCTGTCTTTCTTCTCTCCGTAAAGTGCCATTCACACCTAGGGCACTTTATGTTAAATATATTTATCTGAATGCATCCGATGAAGTGAGCTGTAGCTCACGAAAGCTTATGCTCAAATAAATTTGTTAGTCTCTAAGGTGCCACAAGTCCTCCTTTTCATATTATCTATTATTATTCTTATGTGACTGCTGTTCATTTTCTTTTCTTTTTTTTCCTTCACATCCAAGAAAACCTCCAGACTGGCAACCTCACAGGGCCTTTCACCTTGTGCACTCTGCTGAGTGGTTTGTGTCATTTCCGGGTTCAATCTGTAATAAACAGATAGGCCTATACGTTCAAGAGGGGCCTCTACGTTTAGGTGTCTCCATTTTTGGGTGCTCAACTGGACGCTGATTTCTGCAGTACCCACTGGAGCCGGGGTGCTCTGAAGATCTTATTCAAAGTGTCAGAGACTGGGCAGCAAGAAAATGAGGCACCCAAAAATCCATGAATCCTTTTGAAAAATGTGGCCATAAGACATCATTTCCTCCCACTGCACTGCAATGGAATGCACTCCCTGACAGAGAAGCATGCTTTCAAAAGGCCTGATATTCTAGTCCTTCTATGTTCATGCCATTAAGGATTCAACAGAAGCAGGTAGCTAAAGAATGGAGAACTTCCTGAGTGGCACAACTGGAACAGATAGATATCCCTGTCAAATGTTATCCTCTCTTAATTTAAAAATCCCAGCTGCTCCACTCTTCTTTAAGACTGCGTGTAATTTGGCGTGGTGTGATATGTTTGTAATGGAATAGTGTAATAAAAGGTCAGCACCACCACTGCACAGTGTACATGACAGCCCTGGTTTCACTGAATTGTACGCTGTCTTCATGGAGCACCATGTGAGGATTTCACTGTTTCTAAGAAGTAGAAACCTGACTGCCCACAAGTGTCAGAAAGCAGGGGGCGGAGCAATATTAACAAAAGCTCATTGAAAAGGGAGTTTACTCAAAAGAAGTGGGCGAGGAGGAGCAATTTTGCTGCTGGCTCCATCAACTTCTTTCTTCCATGTTTATAACAGTCCGATACCCCAGGGCCTTCCTATGTGCAATGAGGCAAACAGAGTGATACTCCTCAGCTATGTTTCAGGCATTTCACTACCCCATCCAGTCCTTACTGATCCATTATGTCAGTTCTTATTGCATAGGTCCTATTCTTTTTCTGGAGGTGCAGTGTATAAATCCTGTTTCCTCCCTTTGCATTTTATTTAGGAGTCAATGTTCAGTGGCCATCAAATGATGAATCTGAGGCTCTGATATCAGTGACAAAGAAGAGAATGCAATAACATGCTGCTCACTAATTCACTTTAAGTTCCCCTGTCTTAATTTACACTACCTTACACCTATTTTTAGCCATGGGGCATGTAAGCTACACCATCATATGCTCCCTTATATTCATACATTGGTAAGTGGGTGTAAATTGGTCAAAGGGGGTCTAACTGAGAGTCTGAGTGTAATAAAGTCTTACCTAAACCTCCATCAAGACATATTGTCTCTGAATTTCGCCCTTTGCATTTTACCTACATATTTAATGGACTAAAAAAAGACAAACTTACCATGCCGGCTCCATGGGTAATTTGGTTCATATGAATGGCATTTAAAGCCAATTGTTTAAGTTGAGGAAATTTCCTGTCAAAATACACTAACTTCAAAAATGAAGGGACTGCTCTCTGATCTGTCTGTGAATTGTGTGACCTACATAACATGAAGCACCGATTCATCCTAGGCTGATCTGGACCTCTTAAATCTCAGTTGATTTCCTGTCTTGCTTTTGCCTTCATGTGTGCTGGTTGGAAGACTGAATACAAGGAGCCCTATTGGAGTGTTTTGTAGACAGAGAAGGGTTTTCAGACTGGAGTCAGCAGCTTCCTTGTAACATTGGCACATGGAAAGAAAAAGCTTTCCCAACTGGGTCAGACATTTTGCAATTAGAACAGTGCGGACAACAACATCAGAGAGTCAATACACTAGGAAATCCTATACACTTTCTTAAGTGGGTCCAATCCTGCAAGGGGCTTAGCAGTCTCAGCACCCAATAAGCCCACGACCCTCACTCACTCTTTTACACCAGTGTAACTCCATTGACATTGCACTGGTGAGAGAGAAGAATCTGGCCCATTGACTTCATTAGGAGTTGCAGGTGCACAGTACCACTCTGAATTAGTCTCACCAGGCCCTACATTGGTTTTACCTCAGTGGAACTTAATTGACTTCTGTGGGATTACTCTTGATTTACACATGAGTCAGAGGATGTCCTCATTTAGAGGAAAGTGCATCCTGTTCCCAACCCACTATTTTGATAGAATGACCCAAAATAAAAACGAATGGAAAGAGGGGCCCTGATTTGCATTTACAATAAGATTGCTTTATTCTCTTTGGCTAGAGCAGTGTAAATGGGCCTTAATGTAAATGAGAATCGAGACCAGGATGAGCAGTGGGAAAGGGGATTATTAGAGAACTGATTAGTGTCATCCCAGTGCATTAAATATCTAATAATGCAAAGTTATGTAAGTCCATGTTATTGCCAGGAGTTATGCGCTTCTCCTACACTTAAAAAGTACATATTTAAACAAAGACAAAATAAAAAAGCAAGAAAATGCAAGAGAGGAGCATGCTTTAAAAATAAAAGAGGGTTAAGGCTTTTCAAAAAGAATCATTGGGCAAAGTAATAAAATAAAATAGCTCTTTGGGGCAGGGACTCTCTTTTTGTTCTGAGTCTGTATCGCACCTAGCACAATTGGGTCCAGATCCATGAATGGGGCTCCTCGCCACTATTGCAATACAAATACTAAACGATTACAATGCCACTCAAAGCCCAGATCCATAGACATTTTGTACTCCCAGCATGTAGGCTGCTCCCATTCCTCCTCTATTTCAGAGCTTCCTCCACAGATCCCTCTCTTCTTCCCTATCCCAGAGACCCTCTCCTGCAAAGCCTTATAACCGCCCTGCCCAGGGCAGACATCCACCCGCCCACTTTGCTTCACTCGCTGTTAAAGGTTTGGTTCTGTTGGTGGTGTTTGCTGCCAGTGGCAAGGGTGCTGCTGCTCTCCTTGAATGCAAAGCAGGCTCAGCTGTCCGAGTGCTGGCCACTCGCCCTTGTGCCAGCTGCCTCCTGCTTGAATTCCAGGCTCTAATGTGACATTAGGGGGCACCCAGATTGCGCGCCACCATCCACAGCCCAGTGGGACACTAAACTCAAATAGAAGAAGGCTGGCAGACCAGAGTGGTAGAAGGGGCCAGAAATCAGCTGTACCATATGCATCCAGACTCACTAGCCTCCTTCTCCCATTTTTGATTACTCCTACCATCGATAAGCAGATTCAAGGTTTGTTGATCTCTGTGCCTCCCTCTCAGCCGAGGGCCTGACTTCACAGATCCATCAAACCAGCCTCTATCACTTCTGCCTCTGGGGAGGGCTTTTGAGTTACTACAGTGAATTCTTTCCCAGGTATCTGGCCAGTGGCTCTTCCGCACATGCTCAGGGTCTAACTGATCGCTATATTTGGGGTCAGGGAGGAATTTTTGCCCAGGTCAGATTGGCAGAGACCCTGGGGGGTTTTCACCTTCCTCTGCAGCATGGGGCACGGGTCACTGTCAGATTTAAACTCGTGTAAATGGTGGATTAAACCATGATTTGAGGACTTCAGTAACTCAGCGAGAGGTTACGGGTCTATTATAGGAGTGGGTGGGTGAGGTTGTGTGGCCTACAATGTGCAGGTCAGACTAGGTGATCACCATGGTCCCTTCTGACCTTAAAATCTATGAGCCTATGAACATTGTCTTTGATCCAAGTTATTAAATGCTTATTCGTCATCCATGCTACTAAACAAGATATCACACATCCCTCCACATGAACAGTTTAGCCCAGTTCAGTCCCAGAGTTCTAGTGGCATTAGCTATTGTGAGAGCTCCCGCATTTTAGGATCTTATCAGGACTTCTCTGTGTATATTCCAGCCTTATGTCCTGACCCTATGCTGCACCGTGTGCAGGCCAAACTTCTGCAATCACACAAAGCCTCAATGGGTTCCCAGCGCACGAGTGATATTGCAGTATCAAAGCTTCAGTCCATACAGTTGGAGGGACTTTTCCTAACAAACACAAGGGTGACCAGAGAAGCACAATTACCAGTGGTTCTGAACCTTTCCTATACTGTGACTCCATGGTACATCAGAAGAAAAAAAAAAAAAAAAAGTCTCTGGACCCTCCCACTCCCCTCTAGCTATAAACAAAGGGAGGGTGATCACATTCTAGAAAAAAAGGATGGGACACACCTGAAGGTTCCATATAACATTCCATGAGCCTGCTGCCCTGAGGGGGCATATCCAGCCCCACAGATAGCTAGCACATATATGGGTCTCAACAAATGCTAGCCACAAATATATTCCATCTTGTTCAGAGAAGCAGCAAAATACGCTTGCAAGTATGCCCTAACCCTGTCCATGAAATCCAGCCCTATCTGGCAGGCTTTCTATACTAGAGAATCCAAGACAGAATATGGTCCCCAAATGTATTTTTTTAAATATCAATTTAAAAAGGACAGCGGCAACTTACAAATCTCACTACTATTACTAAAAGTGGAAACAGAAGTGTTCCACAATTGTCACTATGGCAATACAAATAAAATAAAATAATGATAACTAATTGTAAAACCACAAAAACTGGCAGAGGGGGTCCTTAAGAAAAAGTAATCAAAACTGCTTTAAAACTTATTTAGCTGACTAAATTTCAAGTAGATTGTATCCCTTTAATAATAGACAGCATGTGAGAACTTTCTTATTCACTTCTAGTGTCATAGTGCAAGGGAGAGCTGCTGTCCGCTCACAGCACATGAGAATTGTGTCACCACCACAATACCCAGTTTTACTTCTCAAGTCACCAGTGACTGTTCCCAGAATACATCTCCCAGACAGAATCAAAAGTGATTTATGTCTCAACAGGAAGCATGTATCCTTCCAGACACTACTGGCTTGGCTCCTTTCATTTAGGCAAAAGATTTCCCCCGAAAGCATGGAGAAAGGGGCTTTTAAGCTGTTCTGTTCTGGCCTTTGCTTGTAAAATTCTCTTCTACTGGAAGTATGTGGTACTCAGACCGCAGTTGTTTTGAAATCCAGTTTGAATCTCTTGATGATTTAGCACATATTGTTTGAACAGATTTTTGGTGACATTACTTTCCTCCTGTAATGAGTCATTGCTCTATCTTGTTTTATAGACTATTTCTAATGCATTGCCTGAAAGGCACCCTAATGATAAGATCCAGTTATTCCAGTGCTGTAACACTTGCAGAGATTTATTCTCTGGTTCTTTCCCAGAATGATTCCCTGGTGTTTCTCTTACACAACCTTCCCTGGTGTTTCTCTCACCCAACAGGGATAGGTCTGGGGGCAGGAGCTGTGTTTTCTTATACATTTGTGCAGTGCCTAATATAATGCAACCTTGATCTTGAATGGAACTTGTAGGTGATACAGAAATATAAATAATAAAAAACAAATACATTTAGATCACTGACCTCTTGAATCTGGTCTGCTTTGTAGCCAACAGAGCCAATACTCCTGCTCCTTAAAAACCAAGAAAACAAATGAATGTATCCTACACAAGCATAAAGTGTTTATAAAAGCTACTTTAATCCAGGACTATCTGCATCATATGCTTCTCCCTCCCACCAGTCACTGTATTACATAAAAGTTTGCAGAGAACAGATAAACATCAAAGGGAATAGGGAGAAAAATGAGAGTCAGATATTCACATTCTTTGACTTTACACAAGAAATGGCCTCCTTTTCTATGAGTGATGTCTTGGAAACAGAAAAACTATGTACCAAAGAGAAATGCTGTACACCAAAACGAGAAAGCCATAAGCACAGCCTGATTTAGTTTAACAAGATAGAAGAAATGAGTGCCAGGAAACCACAGAAACAGTTTTGGACACAGATCAGAACTGCAGACATCAGTGTAAGCCTCAAGTTTTTCCCAGCCTGTCATTTATTGTGATATCTGGGTCAGAGGGCAGGTCACAAGAAACTAAATAAAAAGTTCCTAATAGCGAGAGACAGCAGGAATCATTTTTGACACCCTACCATTTGGTACACTGAGCCTTACTAGAGCAGAGACGAGGTAATATGGGGAAGGGCGAGGGAGAACATGTCTTTTTCATCAGCAAGGGATGACTAGATGACACACAAATATCAGTAACACTCCACGAAGTGAAAACAGAATGACAAAAGAAAACACTGCTGCATGCATTTCCAATTCGTTTCCTCTTTTCCATCTTTGAGAGAAGATGTGAAACTGTGTTCCTTATCACTGTGGTCTTTAAAAATACTATGGCCCTTCGTGCAAGAGGAAGGTCATGTTAACCTCACCATGCTGGCCAAACTCCATTCTGGGTAATTATATTAGGCTTGCCTACAATCCCCCCTGTAGCTGCAGTTGGACATGGTATTCTTCTTCGCTTCCTTTATTCGACTGCTGCATAGTGTTGCTTTGTGCTATTCAACAGCTGCCCCATTCCAGTTCAGAGGAGGTAGCATTTCATGTCTGAGTGACGTGATACTTGTATATACAGAGAGCATCAAATTCTACCAAGCATCTCAAGAAAATGCAATTGTCATCTCTGAACTCACAGATCAGAATCACCCACACAGCTTCAAAGAAGTCTTTAATGGATACCTGTTCACAAAGTGCAAACAAATTAGAAGAACATTCAAACTGAATGCAATTTACACTGATCTGAGCTTTGAGTGCAGAATGTAGTTATTTAACTTTAGTCTGATAGTTGCTGTTCCTACAAAGGTTTGGCCTTTGTGAGGTAAATTTCTACAGCTGCAAAATAAGGTGCAAAATTTCAAAAGCAGCTTCTCATTCTGGAGGACTCAGTTTTGGGGTGCAACTAGAGACCCCTTTAACTTGATTTTCAGAAACCAGTGGAAGCTATTGAAGGGAAGCCCCATCAGCTATTGAAGTCAATGGAAGCTACAGCTGTTGCTCAGCTCTTTCTGAAAATCAGGACAAGGCATTTCAGGCTGGGCATGGGTACCCCCAAATGGAGATACCTAAACTCAATGGCCGCTTTTGAAATGGCCTAACCTTGCAAGGTGCTGAACGCCTTCCATTCCCACTGAATTCAAGAGCTTTGCATGATCAGGCCCTAACGTTGTACTTCCAGATTTCCATCCTTTGAATGTCGCTGTGTCTGCAACCAGCACTGACGAAGCACAAGGCTGTGATTGTTTACCAATATAGTTATACAGTATGCAAGTTTAGTGGTATAAAGGTAGAACTATTCCTATACGGAAGGGGAATAAGCTATATGGTATAAAGCACCTTTTTACTGATATAACTGCATCCACACTAGATATTATGCTGCTTTAACTATATCAGTGTAGTCTTCTAGCGCCCACTGAAGAAACTGGATTGTGTGTGAAAGCAGCTGAGCCACATGCAGTGCACATAACCCTTTAGCTCCACGAAATTAACATAAAGCTGCTTGAGGGACTAGCTTAAAGCCACTGTTAGGGATGCTGCTGCTTTCAATAATTAACCTTTTGCAGACTACAAATTACTTGTATATTTCCCTTCTCCCCACGCAGCAGCAGGCATGAATTGCTTCTTGCAGTCGCTTCATCTCTAAAACACGATGTGCTGAAACCGAGTAAGGAAGTGTTATGCTGCCAGGGCTATCCAGTGCTCAGGCAGTTGGACATATTGGGCTCCTCTCTCACACACCAGTCTTACATTAGTTGCTTAACTCTGATGGCTTTAATGGAGGTACTCTGGATTTAAAACTGGCACAATTTAGAGGAGAATCAAGACTCTAATGTGCGCATAAATCACTATCAGATTCCCATCTACTCCCTTTTCATAAAGGGTAGTCAAATCACTATATGAGCCTTTTGCATTAGGAAAACAGTAGTGCCCCCAAATACACAAAGTAGCTTGTCGTATCGTGCCCACATTTTCAATTGCTGCCTCTAGAATTGTATCTGCAATTTTATGCCTGCACTTTCACGCCAGAGGTGCTGCATGCCTAAGATCTTGACCTTGCACAGTTACAGGCACAATTTTAGAGAGTGAAACCCTGGGGAAAATTTGACCCATTGCCATGTCAATGTTACTGAACTTTGGGGTTTTTAGTGATCAGAGCAGTCCATATGGGAATCCTGACATAATATGGCCTTCAATGGCAGCAGGCCCTTCCGTGCAGAAAATCTGTGCCAGCTGTTTAGATTCTGCCACCCATGCTCACACTGAATAGTACTTCTTTCCACAAACAGTCCACTGATTTCCCACAGCTAAACTGAGGAGCCATTACACATTTTGATAAGCACTACCTTGTACAAATGGTCCCACTGACTTCAGTAGCTAGATTGTGAACCCTGACCCATGTGAAAGCAACAGGACTACTCAAGGTGAGTAAGGGATTCTCAGTCTGGCCCACTGGGACCATCCAAGGAGCGTGAGTAAGGATGGGAGAATCTGGCCCCACGATGTGAGCTCTCTTAGATTCTCCCAATTTCACTCACTCCTCAAGTAGTCCCATTAAAGAAAATGGGACTACATGCGGAGCAATGTCCATGCAGTACTTGCAGGAGTAAGGGCAGCAGAACCTACCCCTTAAACGGCTACTTTAAGCATGATGAGTCATGAAAGAGAGACTCCAAAAGATCTGGGGGGCCAAATCCTCATCTGACGTAAATCAGTGTAGCTCCATTGGCTGCTGGCATACAGGTGAATGACGGTTTGTGATGACTCACATTAACTTTCCCCATTTGGAGCATTATAAGAGAACTGTGATTCTTCTAGATGATTCAAAGGAAAAGCTGAGATTTTACGAGGGATATGGAAGCTTGCTATTACAAGGCTACTCTCCTCTCCTTTCCTTGTCCCCTGGAAAGCAGCTAGAGTGACCAGACAGCAAATGTGAAAAATCGGGATGGGGGTGGGGGAGTAATAGGATCCTATATAAGAAAAAGACCCCAAAATCAGGACTGTATCTATAAAAATCGGGACATCTGGTCACCCTAGAAGCAGCAAATGAAAGGGTTAAACTTCCACCATCAGGAAGAAAGGCCAGATGGACAGCAAGATGAGAGACAGACAGACAAGTAGGTGCAAGTGAGTGCAGACAGAGCTTTTTTCAAGGGAGGCTTGTTCACTTAAATGACAGTTAGATCACTTGTACCTAATTACCACTTGGTAACTCTATGGAAGCTAGACACAAAGAAAGGCCTCCACCATTTGTACTAGCAAAGCACAGGGCAAAAGAAATCAGCCTATTCCCCACCAGCTCACAGCTCACACAACCCTCCCTTTTTTCCCTCAGCTCAAAGGCCAGCATTCCTGTGAAATAGTAATAGGGTGGAAAAGTCTCCTGGGTACTGGCATGCAAATGAGCACACGAATTAGTATAGCCTAATTTTGTGTCAGGAGGAGAGGCTCGTTATGACAATCTCATTCTCCTATTATCACTGAAAAACATGCTCCTCTGGCCTTCTGCATGGCTCGGTGGAAAGGGCAGGCAGGGATTAGGAAGGTAAAATGCACAACGATGCTGGCTTCCATGTGGTGTGATGGTGCCAGCTGGTCTGTGGGGTTCCTCTGCTCTCTCTAGGATAGCAGCTCACCCAGCAGTCTGGCCAATTTCAGCCGTGACGGTGTTTCTGCTGGAATCCAGTACAGCAAAGCTCCTCTTCGTTATATACCTGGCTGGAACAGTAGGGACCACTGCCACAAAGAACCATCTTTTACTTTTAAAGAGATCTCCATGGCTAGACCAATGGTAGCTGAGTGTCTTCTAAGATGGACCTTAGCTCTGAAACAAGACGACTAGGGGGGCTGAGGAGAAGCTGCACCCAAATTAGCAACAGTGGGAATTTTTAAGTAAAAATAGTCTAACTTGTGCAACTGAAACAGATGGATAGTAGTTCAGACATATCATTAGCAATCTTTTGTCATGTGACCATTCGTCTAAGGGCTAGTCTACACGGGCAATGCTAAAGCGCTGCCGTGGCAGCGCTTTAACGGGGCTTATGTAGTCGCAGCACAGCGCTCTCCCAGCACTCTAAAAAACCCAGCTCCACGAGGGACGTAGCTCCCAGCGCTGGGGCACTGTCTACACTGGCGCTTTACAGCGCTGAAACTTGCTGCACTCAGGGGGGTGTTTTTTCACACCCCTGAGGGAGAAAGTTGCAGCGCTGTAAATTGCCAGTGTAGACAAGCCCCAAGTCTTTTGAACTAATGAATGCTATTGCCTTCATTTTTAAAAAACACCTGCAGCACTGGATGTGTGTTTTGTAATATCCATAAAACATGATGCACTTCTCCAGTGCCTTCGGCCTGAGACTCTCAGGTGCTTTACAGCCATTAATGGGTTGAGCTGCCCAATACTCTCTCTGTGAGATAGGGAAGTACTGTTGGGTTTGGTTTTTAAACAAATGGGGACACTGAGATGACAATTTTGACCTTGACAAGACTGGCCACTGATTTGGGGCATTGTAGATTTTGGGAGCCCAAGATTTTTCAGGAGTTCTGAATGAGCCAATAGCTCCAGGAGAAACCTGTGGGATCGGCACCTGCCCAGTACTTCTTAAAAATCAAACCAAAGATGTCTCAAGATGAGTGCCTAAAAATTGAGGCTCCTGAAATCACTGGCCACTTTTGAAAAATATGTCTGAATGTGAGTTGTACACTGAATTTGAACACCCCTTTTATTCCCAATTACTAACACCCCTCCAAACACCCCCCACAGCCCCTGCCCCAAGTAGAGTTGTGATCCGGAAAGGGAGGCGCACCAGAGACTCCATGAAATCCATTAGGGACTTTGCTTCCAACTGGCTGTCTGTCTCGCTCAGCATTTTATACTGTTCCCCATCTCCATAGTATATGAGCACCTTCCACTTAACAGCAATAGCAAAGCTACGAACAATACCAGCTCTACTGATTTCCATCCCCGTGCTTTAATCACAAGCCCACCGCTCCCTTCTTGTAGAGCAGGGGTTCTCAAAATGGGGGTCATGACCCCTCAGGGGGTCACAAGGTTATTACATGGGAGGTCGTGAGCTGGCAGCCTCCACCCCCAAACTCTGCATCGCCTCCAGCATTTATAATAGTGTTAAATATTTATTTAAAAAAAAAGAAGTGTTTTTAATAAATAAGGGGGAGGTCACACTCATAAGCTTGCTGTGTGAAAGGGGTTCACCAGTACAAAAGTTTGAGAACCACTGTCGTAGAGTAATTATTATATCAAAACCTTTATTAGACACATTCTTAGCAGTTCCATAAGGTCTGAAATGAACTTGTCTTGTTCTATTATTTCACATACACAATAATATTTTCTTTGCCTATATTTGGAGAGGGGTCTGGAAAAGTGATATCATAACTGGAATGAGGAAGCGTTTATTCCCTGGCTGCAAACACATGACCGTGAAGTAAGACTGCTATTTGAAGAACCCTATTTATATTGACATTTCCTGAACCAAACAGGACTGAGAGAAACTTGGGACAAAATGTTGTGTCATTGCTACATTCTGCAGGAACCACTGCCAGCGTTTCACAGAAGTTTGAATGACAGCAAGTTACAACTGCGTTGCGCGGCAGGCAGGCTAAAGATCTATATATAAAGATCCTATAACCCTCCACTTAGGAGGGTTATAGGAATAGATCATTGTATCAGACAGACTCCTGTTCTTGGGGCAAAGATTAGCATTTGTTGGGACATGCCTGGATGGGCTTGTTTGCCCATGACTAACTCCTGTTACATAAACCTAAAATGTTTGCTATTGAAAAAAAATGGACATGAACAAATAAAGCCTGAAGGATTAACCCATTGCAACATCCATTGTCGTAATCAATGCCCCTGACAAGTTTGACTTATATACACATGTGAAGCACATCTATGTTGGGACAAATCTTTGAAAACCTTCTCGCTCATAATTTGCTGGTGATATAAATGCGTGTGAAATGGACAGTGGTTATAGCACAATCAGTGTGCAATGACATTCAACACAGAGTAAAATTTGATTTTAGTTAACACTGCTTGTAGTGTTCATTCTGTTCTATAGATCAAAAATTACTCTCCCAAAAGCCATTCCCGATTGCTAATGGATCAGTCAGGATTTGATTGTGAGAATCAGTTATTTAGAAGTGATCATTTCTTTTTTAAAAAACAAAAAAGGATTACAAAGGGAAAGGAGATCTAGCTGAGACCCAATTTCTAGGCAGAGATCATATGAATTTATCATCTGAACACCTTTAGGAAACACTGCTAAACCTTCCTCTGATGAAGCTTTTCCACCATAACCAGAATGTCATTCACAGCATCAACCATTTCCTTTCCCTACTGCCTTTTAAAAAAATAACACACCCGAAGCGGAGCTTTCTATGCTTGCAAAACAGTGAAGAGCCAGAGATTCTATGAAGTCCACTAGGGACCTCACTATTACCAATATATTTTATGTGGAAGGTTCTCAGACACTACAGTGAATGATGGCAGTACAAAAAAAGTGATTAGACAAAGATTTCACACCTCTGAGTGCCAATTATCTTCAACTGAAGAATGTTACAAGTTCATAAGTGTACCCGTTAGATCCAATAATAAGCTACATTGGCATTAAAATAACTAATTTTACATTAATATACCCAACAGATCTTACTCTGTCCTTGCAAAATTGGGACAGACTCGCAGATAAATTCAGGTGCCTCTAAGTTGGTGTATCAGATATGTTGAAGAGCCTAGAAGACGTAAATAACACCAGTTAGGTAGCCTCTTAGGCTCCCTTCTGAATGTGGTCCTTTGTTTCTATGCATGTGGCTTCTGTCTGGAGTTCATCCATATCCATCTTTAGTAACGAAATAAAATCCTGAGGTTCTTACACCTGGCCAAATTGTGCAGTTCACAATTAAGCAAATTTCCATTGAGTATATGTGGTTTTGCCAGACTAAAAACTGATGGAAAACCTTTGGGCGGAGCCAAGGGGAGGGTGAAAAAGGATTGGGAGAGGAGATCTCTGCAACATTTTCCTCACTAACATTGTTTCCCAGCCATTCTGTCCAGCATGGAAAAGGACAAGGGCCAGTCCAGAAACACCACAGACCCCTGACCAGGGTGAACCCATGGCTGTTTGTGAGGAAGCCCTATACATCCATACCAGCTTGGAACCTCCAGTGCCAGCCTCATAGGTAGCACAGTTCCAGTCGAGTCACACTGCCAAGGCTTCTGCTGCTCACCCTGAAAACCCCATAATTGGGGATTCCCCATCTCAGCCTCTGGCTGTATTGCGTATCTGATATGAGCTGTGCTGGGTACAGAAGGGGACACCGTGCACCTACTGCAACCCCATCCTTCAATGCTCCACCCACTCCCTGCCTTCACATTCCACTTAGAACCCAACCCCTTGGATTGGCCTCCATGGTGTCCAAGGGAAGTAATGCTACTGCACGTGTCTCTAGGCTGTGCCTGGAGTTCTTCACACACAGAGGGCCTCAACCTCAACTGTCTTAGTGACAAGAGAAGGCCTGCAGGATTTGGCCTGATTAAAAAAAAAAATAAATAAAATAAATCAGCAGCTATTATTTTACTGAGGGTAGACCAGTGCAAAATTTTTGATTGAAGCTTTCTTCTTCTTCTTCTTTTAATAAGAGATGGCTTTTTCATCAAAGTAGAAAATTGCTCAGGAAATATCTATTTTCAATGAACTCTTTCAATTTTTTCATCACCCCTCCCCCCCAAAAAAGTTTCAGTTTTGGGCAACTGAAAAATTTCAGCTACTTAGGGAAAATTTTTCCAGTAAAACTAATCTCTCTCTCCTCCCACCCCCCAGATTGGCCAAAACTGTTTTGATTTTTGGCAAGCCAAAAAAAAAAAAAAAAAAAATTCACTTTGGGGTTTTCAGTTTTTTTGACAAAACCCCCCAAAAAACTTTCTAGACTAATTTTGACAAAAATCAACATGAGAAAAAAGATTTCCGCGATCAGCTCTAAGTGAGGGGCATCTGCTACAGCAGCAGAAGATCTTTGTCCAGCAATAGAAGCTACCCTTGGATCAATCAGAGATATCCATTGAAAATGTCCTGGAAGAAGCAAAGACTTCAGTCCAGAAGTTGACTAATTAAGGTACTTATATGGACTCCTGAAGTGAAGAGGACAAGAAGTGTTTGTTAAGCCAGCTGAAAGAGTACACAGACTTAGTTCTTACAAATCTACAATTGTGATTTCTGGATTCTACTCAACCTCTACATAGCTTTTACAGATGCCTGTCTTATAAAACACTTACAGTTGAGTGGAGTCAGGCACTACCAGCAATGGGGCTGCCAGGTGCTCAGGACAGAATAGAAAATTTTGAACACAGAGTGGAATATCATCCGACAAACAAATGAAGATTTAAACTTCAAAGTTCTTTATCATCACTAGTGGTTCGACCCAATCTTTGTGCTATGTTTCCTGGGATGAAAGAAGTAGGAATTCACCTCTTGCTATTCCCAGTCACAACAGCTACAGTTGAGCGTTCTTTTGCCTCATTGAATAGAATTTTGTGTTCTGAAAGAAGTCGTCTTCTGCCTGATCACGAGTATATCATGAAGGACTGGAAGTAACGGACACATAAAAAGACACAAAAAAAAGAGTGCAAAATTATAACAAGAAACATGTAGATGTAGTGCTTCATAGTAGGCTTGAGTAGCCAACTTTAATTTTTGTGATGATTTTAAAACATGAGTTGAATCTAATAAAATGGTCATGAAACATTTTTCAGTTTTTACTTTGGTGCCACACAGCCCACCTTCGCCCTCACAGTCTCAACACTTGTCGGTCCTCACCCCCCTGAATATTCCAACACCCCCCTCAATTTCAATGCCTGGGGAAAACATTCTGCGGGCGTCATGCACCTTTCCGAACCAGCCTGCGTTAATGTCCGTGAAACGCTCACAGTGATCCACAAGTGCCTGGAGAACCATAGAGAAATACCCCTTCCAATTAATGTACTCGGTGGCTAAGTGGTCTGGTGCCGAATTAGAATATGCATGCCATTGATCGCCCCTCCGCTGTTAGGGAAGCCCATTTGTGCAAAGCCATCCACAATGTCACTCACGTTGCCCAAAGTCACGGTCTTTCAGAGCAGGATGCGATTAATGGCCCTGCACACTTCCATCAACACATGTCCAACAGTCGACTTTCCCACTCCGAACTGGTTAGCAACCGATCGGTAGCAGTCTGGAGTAGCCAGCTTCCATAGCGCAATCACCACGCGCTTCTCCAGCAACAGGGCAACTCTCATTCTTGTGTCCTTGCACTGCAGGGCTGGGGCAAGCTCATCACACAGTCCCATGAATGTGGCTTTCCTCATCCAAAATCCTCATTCTGCAGCCACTGGTCGTAATCCCAGACGTGCATTACGATGCACTCAATGCTTGTTTCCCAAGCCAAAAAGCGACATTCCACTGTGGTCAGCACCTCCATGAATGTCACAAGCAATCTCGCCACGCGTACTAACTATGACATGAGATCAATGTCACACTCCTCTTGCCTTTGTAGTGTATAACTCCACTGCCACTCGTGACGTGTTGGTCAGAGCAAGCAGCATATTGGTCAACAGTGTGAGATCCATTCCTGCAGCCCAAAGAGGCAGAGCACGCAGTACACAAACCATTGAAAGATGGCGCCAAATGCGGACGGAAGCACAGGGATTGCTGGGATGTGAAGCAATGCATCACGGGGCACTGGGACAGGACCCAGGATGTCCCGCGACCCCACTCCGCCTTCCCACAACTCTAAGCGGAAGAAGAGGAAGAGATGCTCTGTGGGATAGCTGCCCAGAGTGCACTGTTCCGAATACCGCTGCAAGTGTGAACACACTATTGCACAGGCAGCTGACAGTGCGAACACACAACACTTCAGCACTCTCTGAGCGGCGCTGTAACTGCCGGTGCTGTAACTCTGCCAGTGTAGACATACCCTAAGCTATACTGGTATAAAAGTGACTTATACCAGTATAGCTGTGTCCACGGCACGGCTTTTGCCAGTGTAACTATTTGGGGTTTTTTAAAATGACACCACTAACCAAAATAGTTTATATCAGCAAAACTAGTGTAGACTAGGCCTAATTATAGGATAATTACAATGCCACATAAATTAATATTATATGGAACAATCCTTCCCAGGCAGGAGAATAATCTGGAAAGCCTACAAGGAATTTTCCATATTTAATTTAGATTATTCTTAAGTCCTGTGAATGCTATAAATGTAACCAGTTACAGCACAGTTTTCCCTAGCCCTGGTGCCTTTTGTAATGTAGACGGACCATAACTGGGTTTTCCAACTTGGCTTAAACCTGTTTTGCCAGTGGACAACAAGGTTCCATTTTGGTTGAATTTATAGCGCAGGCAGGCCCTAAGAACAAGACAAGACAATGGTATGTATGCCAAAGGCCTAGCCACCAAGGAAATCCTTTGCTTTTCCAGGCATAAAGCTATAAACCAGGCACAGATTAATCAGGTTTAACTGTGTGAAATGTTTTTAATCCAAACCCCTAGGTGACTCAGTGGGTTTGGTGGAAGCCTGAATGATAGAAAGGGTCAGAAGGGAATTTTACTGCAGTGTCTGCTCAAAACCACAGCCTGCCCATAAACTCTCAGTAATACCGTTTCCGGATCAGTGGCCAGAATGTAAAACAAAACTACAGCATAGAAAGCTTGCTTGAGGCTGACAGGGCTACAATATGCCTGTCTGACCCATCAAGGTTCATATGCCAATAATAAAGCACTTTCGTTTAAATCCTTCCTTTAATTCCAGGCCATTTTTCCAATGCAATACATCCAAAAATACATTAAAAAGGGAAGGGGTTGGGGAAGGGATTGTGTATGTGTGTCTTTGTTTTCTGTAGAGAAATCACAAAATTACTGGTTTCAGAGTAGCAGCCGTGTTAGTCTGTATTAGCAAAAAGAAAAGGAGTACTTGTGGCACCTTAGAGACTAACCCATTTATTTGAGCATAAGCTTTCGTGAGCTACAGCTCACTTCTGAAGTGAGCTGTAGCTCACGAAAGCTTATGCTCAAATAAATGGGTTAGTCTCTAAGGTGCCACAAGTACTCCTTTTCTTTTTTCACAAAATTACTGCTTCCAGGAAATAGGTTTTTACAGCCAAATCAACTGTTTCTTCTTTTAAAAAATCACTTTTTTGTTTCAGTGTCAATCCTCTTACAAGCATACATGTGAAAAGAAACTGTTATTATGGCCATGAAAGCAGGTATATATAAACACATGGTGGCAACAGAAAAAGAATGTTAAACATTAGCCTCATTCTTGTCCCCCATGATGTGTAATTCTAACTTCCCACTCAGCAACAACGCCATAGTACAAACACCTTATTAAACCTTTACCACAAGACATCTTGCAGGTGTCTATATATGGTATACCCTACCTACATTTACATTAATCATCTAAACCCTGTGTTTAATCACGAAATGAGAAGCACTTATTTGCTGCAATTCATTACCAGGTGGAAGAGGTCACAGCTAAGAATTCATATATTGTGGCAGCACTAGCTTAACCATGTGTTTCATTTGAGCTGGGGGGGGGAGGGAGAGGAAATGGCAATAAAAGCTGAGCTGATGTAAAAGTGAACTCAAAAATTTCACCCAAACCATTTCATTTTCACACATACAAATCCCACACCTATAGAGTTTAACCTGCAGCTCTAGTTAAACACTAACTGCTTAAATGATCTCTCAGACGTAAAAACATATTGTCCGATATAAATGGACTTGCCCTTCAGAGATAATAAACACTTATCTACATGGGGGAGTTATTTTGTAAGAAACTATTCTGGACTGTGTAACTCCCTTTATCCAAAATGGCTGAAGCTAATTTGGAATAAAACACTGATTCCAGAATAAGAGAGCGTCTACACAGGGAGTTAATCAGGAATAGCTATTCCACTTTAAATTCACACCCTACCTTAATCTGAATTAACTTTACTGTGTAGAGAACCCCTAAAGGCTTGATTCTCATGTACACTAAGGCCCCTTTATATTCCTCTGGCAGAATAAAGAGCCCTTAAGGTGACTGTAAATTACACATGCCCCCAGTTTTAAGACACCTTTACTGTACCAGAACAATGTAGTGTAAATGAGAATCAGACCCATGATAGTTGTCATCATCGTACCTCTATTTCATGCACAGAACTTTTATTGTAATCAATGGGAGTTTTGTGCAGAAGCTGATGACAAGCTGTGACGCTGTATGGAATATGTGGAACACACTCTATAATATTGTTGATACCAATATTATTATAAAATTGCAAGGAATCTGACCAGATATGCCATGTAAGGGATCTGTGAAAATGTTATGATTTGCCAAGTATTATGATCTTGTTCATGTTTGTATCCCCTTTATAATATGAGTTATAGATATGTATGGTATATATGAATTTCCAAACTTGTGCTGTGTTTCTGGGTGACACCCCCAGAGAGATTGGCATCAGCACTGCCTAGCCTGTTCGATGGCCCATCAAGGGTCATCAGATGTACAAAGAACCCATTGAAAGAAGCCAGCGGCTACACCTTATGAGTCAGCGGGACTTATAGGGGCATGCCTATGGACAGGGGCCTCCAAGGTTTCTCCATTGCATGTGCTGTGACACTTGTGTTTGGGACACAGGAAGTACAAGCCACATGGCAAAAGGAATATAAAGGGCAACTGAATCTTTTCCATTTTGTCTTCATTCCTGCTTCTTACCTCTGGAGCAACTTCTCCACAAACTGAAGCACTGAACAAAGGACTGAATGACTCATCCGAGCCATGGATGTATGTATTCCAGAGGGACTTTCAAGCCAGGAAGCTCCCCAACACTGATAAGAACCTGATACGTGGACTTTGTAGTCTTATGGATGTATCTAATTGCTTGACGATTTAACAACTCTCTTGTTCTCTCTTTCTTTTATAATAAACCTTTAGTTTTAGATGCTAAAGGATTGACTGGCAGTCTGGTATTTTGGGTAAGATTCAAACTGATATTGACCTGGCAATGTGGCTGGCCTTTTGGGGACAGAAGAACATTTTGTCTAGTGAGCAAAGTTTTTAAATAACTTCTCACTCTACTGAGCCTGTACGCTGACTGGGAGCCAGAGAACTGGAATGCAATAAAGGGGCCTGTGTGATTTCTTTCTTCAGCTTCTTAATAACCAATGTAGGGGATCAGAAGCACAGTTTGTGACTGGTTGGTAAGTTTAACTTCAGTGTTAACCACCAGTTTTGGGAATATCTGCTCTCCCTTTTCCAGCCTGCCCTGACCTTGGCATTTTCAGTGAGGGCTGCCCCAGGGACACCAAGTCACACAAGCTACAACCATAGACACTAGCCTAGTCCACCCATCAAGCTCCCTACTGGCATCCGAGACTTCAACATAAACAGGAACCAAGAATTACTGCTTTGAAAGTGTGAGGCAAAGTAAGTGGAAATACAAGGTGGTTACTGGAGTTTGTATACTGTAATGACCCTGTTTGGGAAGGCACTATAATATGGCTGGCTGTACCTAGAGGAAATAGGTGTGGAGCTTGTCTGCAGCAGAGAGGACAAGTGTGAATGTGTACAATAGATACGAGGACCAACAGGGCTCAGGTTTGGTTGGATCTCAGCTTTGCAAATCCAAAGTCCAAAGCTAAGGTGGTTCAGCTCCAAGTCCCATTTATCCAAACTCACAAAACACAGGTGAAGGTGTATTGCAATTATTCTGTTTTGGATCTACTTCTATATGTTTTTCACGTACCTGTGTAATGTACACAGTGTGCAAAAATATGTTGATAAGGCTCTTGGCTACATGGCAAAGTTAGAATTGTTGCTATTTTGTTCATTTCGGATCTGTATATGTGGCTTGTTGTTTAACACTGTGCATGTGTTATTTATTATGTGTATTTCATCACCAGATTCACACTAAACTTGTTTTTAATTTCACGAAAGCCCTGGTAAACAACAGGACCACATCATCCACTGCATTTGGCATGCACCTTTGGACACCTCACCCACACTGTGCCCATTAATCCATTTCTGCCAGGACTACTTCTGACATTCCAAACACTAGCTTTCTTAGAATTATCAGTAGTTTCTAGTTCTTCTCTGGGGGTGAGGAAAAAAGTGTCTGTCTAGGTCTTACAAAGCTACAGATGGATGCAAGAGGGCTAGGACTACATGGAGCCAATTGCCTTAAATCCCAGAGCTTGGAAGGGAAATGGCGGCTGTTCAAACCCATTGGATCCCACATGATCCTCACCACCACCCCCCTTCCTGGCTCCAGATACCACAGATACCTGGCTGTGGAGCACAGTAAGATGGAATAGTAACTGAGGGAAATGAGATAGGATTGATGTCAATGCCCCACTTGTACCCCTCTCCTTTCAATCCCCAGGCTCCTTGCAGAGAGGGTTGAATTCACACTGAGACCTGGTCTACACTGAAGAAAATGTATCATATTAGAAAACATGTTAACTAGTTTAACATTTCATTAAACACAAGTTAAAATCCTTGTGTAGACAAGGCAGTTGTAGTTTTAATACATGCTAGCTCGTCAAGATAAACTATAGTAGGGAGTATATAATTAACCATGACCAAATACCAAGTTTTAAAACACGTTTTGCCGTGTCTACAATAGGTTAAGTCACGTTTAACAGGCTCATTAGTTAATTAAAATGTTAAACAGGTTTGGTAACACGATACATTTTCCCAATTGACACACGCCGTATGTGCAGAGCAGAGATTTACATCAGAAGAAATGGTCAACTCAGGCAAATAATGCACTTTTCTCCATCCCAGACCAAGACAGTTTTGCTCGGAGGCCAATGAATTGCTGAAAATTAGGTCATGTTTTGCAGTCCATCAAGTCCATTGTTTCCAAAAGTAAATATCCATTGTCCTCAACTTACAATTACTCTCTTTCCTTAAATCAATGGTTTTGAAGACATGAGGGGAAAGGCTTGTTTGTCCCGGATAGCGCTAGCCGGAAAAGGCAGCCAGCTTTTGTCCTCCTGTATTTCCAGGAAGACTTGTTCTCTAACAATTTTTTTTTTTTTACTGAAAGCTTTTCCCACCGCCACCTCCATCCCCACTCCAATTAAATGATAAAACTTACAAGAGCTTAGAAAATAATGGAATTTCCATATACCTTCTCAGAGGGGTTTGACTTTCTTTGGTCTGTGCTCTCTTTTGGTCTGGTTAGTATGTGCAGAAGGGTCAGAGCTGCAGTGGTAAAAAATGGCTGGCAAGTAATAAACCCCTTGTCTACATGAGAGCTCCCATTCTTGTTGCCTTGTGTGGAGCTACCTGCAAAGAGACATTATCTCATTCCTTAGTAGTAGTACTATAGGGCTAGTAGCAATTTACCTCTTTGCCAGCTGGGTTCTGGTCTAGACCTCATCCCCTGGCATCAGGTTAAGGCATATTCTGATAGACTACAATTATGTTTCCCCAGGAGACTGCCAGCACCAACTGAAAAAGCTTTGGCCAGTGACCTGTAGATGGACTTGCTTTACCTTCCTCAAGATCTGCCATTGGTTTCAAGCATCTCCATCTTTTTGGTCATATAGAGAGGGAGTGAGTTGTAACATTGATTAAGGTAATCAGGCCAATATGTAGAGAGAGAGAGAGACAAAATTGCATCTCCTGGGGGGAAAATACCTGCTCTACATCCTGTAAATATTTCCCCCCAACCTCACTCCATTATAGTTAAACAACAGAGGGTGTTAAATCCCAGGGATTGTCAAGAAAGCTCAGCATTGATCTACTTCTGCTCCCACTGAAGTCAATGTCAATGGAAGCTAATTTAAGACCAGTGCTGAGTGCTTTTGAAAAATCTCACATAGCTAATAATGGGTCTAATCCAAAGCCTACTGAAATCAATTGAAATATTCCCATTAACTTCAAAGGGCTGTGGATCCATCTCCAGCTGCACCAGTGTCCTGTGGGTCACTGCGTTTCTGTAATTTACTGTTCAACAGCTCTTAAAAGTTTTCACCTTGTCTCAACCTCAGCCTGGTGTGACTGTTTATTATTATTTGGGTAGCATTCACAGTATATTTGGGGATTACTTTTCCCCCCTGTATAATCAAAGTGACTGAATCAGACTACCATTGCTGCTGAGGTATTTAAAGTTACAGTGCAATGAATTAGGGAGAAGGGGGTTCATTACAAACTCTGGGCATAATATTACATTAGTTCCATAATAGGCCCTGTCTCTGCTGAAACTGTGAACATCCCAGGTGATAAAACCTAAACTGGGAAGACTAGCATTGTTAACCTACCTGATTCATGGTATCAAGACAAATCAGGTAGCCATTAAGAAATGTTAAGTAGGAAGATGCCCCGTTTTTTGTCGTTGTTGTTTAAAGTGGATTTGAGATGTGTAAAACAGGGCAAAAGCAGGGATTTAACTGGTGTAAAGAAGTTTTGCTCCAGTTACATGTTCCAGCATCAGCCCTGCTAAATTCAAATTAATATGTAAAGGGGAAAACAGGATTTGGGGATGATGTGGGAGTACAGAAGTTTTCAGAAAAACATCCAACATGGATGGATAGAAAGCTGGAGAGCAAAGAATTGGGAAGCTGAATTTCCACAAACTGATGTGAACCTTTTCTGGAAAGTCTTTGGATTTCAACAAATGTATTAGGAATCTGTTCTTCTGATGTCGAGTTGGTTTGGTTTGTTTGCATTTCTCAAATATTGGATGGATGCCAGCTTCCCCCCTTAGCAAGAGAAGAGAGACCAATTTAAGTAATCTACTAAATTTAGACCATTTGCTGATACAATGACTAGAGAGCTACTGTGGTGGCCAACCTCATGGCTGACACACTGGAAATTGAACCAGGCACCTCCAGAGCTAATAAGCATGAGCTGTGACAGCTTGAGTTAAAGAGCCAAAGATCTCTTTGTGAGAGTTGTACAGAGTCATCTATTCTGTGGATCATGCACGGAGAGGAACCTGAAACATTCTCGCTGGTATGGATTAGACAATCTTTTCGCAACTCCATTTTAACATCATCATACTGAATACACAATTAACTGGGACTTTTCTTACATACATACCTGGAAATAACAACAAAAGATCATTAATAATAAATAGCAACTTACAAATTATACCACCTTTCATTTAGACAAGATCCTCCAAATCTTTACAGACCTATGAATAATGGGCTAGATACTGACCTCAATTTCATCATTTTTAACCACTATAACTCCATTGACTTCAGTGACTTTATGCTCACTTAACACTACGAGAGCAAAATTAAGCTCAGTGTATACAGGAATCACTCTGCCTAACATTGAAATGCAGCAACATTATGCAACAGTTGATCACATAAAGTGAAAGATAACCATACCGTAGAAACCTCCTCTAAAAATATCAGGGCCAGACTCTGGAGTGCTGTCCCAATGGCACAAAGCTGATTTATACCTGGCTTAATTAGCCAATAGAGCTCTCTCTTTTACAGGGAAATCCGCCTATGCCACCCCCTTCCCTAACTCCTGGCCTAGAGGTCACGGCTAGGATGCCCCAATGCCCAGCTGATCCACGGCTGCCAGAATGGTCCTTTGGGGCTGTTAGCAGCCAATATAAAATAGAGTAGCCCCCACCATGTCCAGGATTGAGATGCCATAAAGCCAAGGTAGCTAAATGCCATCTTACTCAATGCTTTTTTTGCCTCTGTCTTCACGAACAAGGTCAGCTCCCAGACTGCTGCACTGGGCAGCACAGCACGGGGAGGAGGTGACCAGCCCTCTGTGGAGAAAGAAGTGGTTCAGGACTATTTAGAAAAGCTGGAAGAGCACAAGTCCATGGGACCGGATGCGCTGCATCCGAGAGTGCTAAAGGAGTTGGCAGATGTGATTGCAGAGCCATTGGCCATTATCTTTGAAAACTCATGGTGATTGGGGGAGGTCCCGGACGACTGGAAAAAGGCTAATGTAGTTCCCATCTTTGAAAAAGGGAAAAAGGAAGATCCGGGGAACTACAGGCCAGTCAGCCTCACCTCAGTCCCTGGAAAAATCATGGAGCAGGTCCTCAAGGAATCAATTCTGAAGCACTTAGAGGAGAGGAAAGTGATCAGGAACAGTCAGCATGGATTCACCAAGGGCAAGTCATGCCTGACTAATCCAATTGCCTTCTATGATGAGATAAGTGACTCTGTGGATGAGGGGAAAGCAGTGGACGGGTTGTTCCTTGACTTTAGCAAAGCTTTTGACATGGTCTTCCACAGTATTCTTGCCAGCAAGTTAAAGAAGTATGGGCTGGATGAATTGATAAGGTGGGTAGAAAGCTGGCTAGACTGTCGGGCTCAACGGGTAGCAATCAATGGCTCCATGTCTAGTTGGCAGCCAGTATCAAGTGGAGTGGCCCAAGGGTCGGTCCTGGGGCCGGTTTTGTTCAATATCTTCATCAATGATCTGGAGGATGGTGTGGATTGCACCCTCAGCAAGTTTTCCCGATGACACTAAACTGGGAGGAGAGGTAGATTCACTGGAGGGTAGGGATAGGATACAGAGGGACCTAGACAAATTAGAGGATTGGGCCAAAAGAAATCTGATGCGGTTCAACAAGGACAAGTGCAGAGTCCTGCACTTAGGACGGAAGAATCCCATGCTCCGCTACAGACTAGGAACCAAATGGCTAGGCAGCAGTTCTGCAGAAAAGGACCTAGGAGTTACAGTGGACGAGAAGCTGGATATGAGTCAACAGTGTGCCCTTGTTGCCAAGAAGGCCAATGGCATTTTGGGATGTATAAATAGGGGCATTGCCAGCAGATCGAGGGACGCGATCATTCCCCTCTATTCGACATTGGTGAGGCCTCATCTGGAGTACTGTGTCCAGTTTTGGGCCCCACACTACAAGAAGGATGTGGAAAAATTGGAAAATGTCCAGTGGAGGGCAACAAAAATGATTAGGGAACTGGAACACATGACTTATGAGGAGAGGCTGAGGGAACTGGGATTGTTTAGTCTGCGAAGAGAAGAATGAGGCGGGATTTGATAGCTGCTTTCAACTACCTGAAAGGGGGTTCCAAAGAGGATGGATCTAGACTGTTCTCGTTCTGTCATCTGCTACCACTGAGGAGTAATGGTCTCAAGTTGCAGTGGGGGAGGTTTAGATTGGATATTAGGAAAAAAACTTTTTCACTAGGAGGGTGATGAAACACTGGAATGAGTTACCTAGGGAGGTGGTGGAATCTCCTTCCTTAGAAGTTTTTAAGGTCAGGCTTGACAAAGCCCTGGCTGGGATGCTTTAGTTGGGGCTTGGTCCTGCTTTGAGCAGTGGGTTGGACTAGATGACATCCTGAGGTACCTTCCAACCCTGATAGTCTATGATTCTATGATTCTTGGTGCAGCTCCTCTGGAGCTGCACCAAGTGCAGCACAGCTGGTCCAGAGGATCTAGGCCATAGGTTTGTTCATGGTAAGGAGACGTAACATATTTATACTACTTTCTGAGAGCTTTGTATTGTACACTGCACTGCAAATCTCCATGCCTCACATAATGAAACAGCTTAGAAACATATCCTCATATGCTTAGAAGCACATGTGTATGGTACAGTCTAAGGAAAGCTATCTTGTGTGTACTAATTAAGCCACAAACTAAAGCCTGAAGCGAATATCAAGGCTCCAACAACTTCACCCCATAAAAGCAAAAGAAATACCATAGAATGAAAATGCTCTAGGGGGGAGAGAAGGGCACTGGTTCCAGTTGTAGAGGATCAAAGCTTGAAGCTGGAGTTGGGAGCTAGACACAGTTCTGCTCTACTAAAAATGTTGTTAATGGATTCTGCATAATAAGTAGTCTATAGACTAGGGGTAGTCAATAGGTAAGGCTACGTTTTAGTCACAGGTATTTTTAGTAAAAGTCATGGACAGGACACGTGCAGTAAATAAAAATTTACAGCCCGTGACCTGTCCATGACTTTTGTTATATACCCCTGACTAAATCTTGGGTTCTCTGGGGCGGGGGGGAAGGGGGGGGGGGACAGACACACAAGCAGTGGTGTGCAGCCTGGAATCCCCACTGCTGCTGGGAGGAGGCGGTGCACAGCCTGGGACCCCCACTGCTGCTGTGGGGGCGGCGCTGCTGCTGGGGGACAGGGGGGCACAGTGGCCCAAGACTCCCCCAGCACTGGCTGGTGCGGCTGGCCCAGGGGCCACCTGAACTGCTCAGGCGGCCCCCGGGCCAGCCATACCAGCCACTGCAGAAGTCACAGAGGTCCTGGAAAGTCATGGAATCTGTGACCTCTGTGACAGACTCGCAGCCTTATCAATAGGTGATCTGCGGGCCAAGTCCAGACTGCCAGATGCTTTTGAACGGCAAAATCTTTTTATTTCATTATTATTATCATCATTATTATTATTATTTCTTTTTATTATTATTTTGTCTGGACCTTGACAAAAAATTGATTGATATAGACTTAAAGTTGTGCTAAGGGGAAATTGCAAAACTTCAAGATGATGCTCTCTGAAACAGTTGTGATTACAAGGAGTATTCTTCTAAAATGAAAACCAAATTTATTCAGTTAAATTCAACCATCTGCCACATGACTCAAGGTCTGATCTCAGAAGCTGTCAGACCTGAATAACCCAGGGGAGGTAGAACATGGGTAGGGGGTGTGTGAGTGTGGTTAGAATGACATATTTATGAAGGCTGTGAATTATAGATGAGTTTCTGTATAAACCAGATGGGTTTAACTGTACCATACATCCTTCACACAGCACATATGGATCTCATAATATGGCAATTGCACTTTATTATTCAGTGAATTTAAGGCTGACAAAAGTGCAAGATTGACAGCCCTGGAGACCTAAGTCCTCTATTTATCAACGGGATAAGTATAACACACAATATAAGCTGATCCTCCATGGACCAGATGGGCATAGGGGCATCCCAGCCACACCCTCTAAGCCAGTAGCTAAGGAGGGGGTGGCACAGGAGCATTTCCCTAAGTAAGGAAGGTCTCTGTTGGCCAATTAACCCAGGTTTAATGTCAACATGTCCTAATCTGGAGGGACCAACCAGTCTGGAGGAGTGAGCGAGTTTCGGTCTCCACAAGAGCAGGTAGTAACTGTGGACTTTAACTACCCAGACATTTGTTGGAAAAGGAATACGGCTAAACACAAAATGTCTGATAAGTTCTTGGAATGTATTGGGGACAACTTTTTGTTTCAGAAGGTGGAGAAAATAACCAGGGGGTGTCAAGGTTCCTTCCCCACTCTGAACTCTAGAGTACAGATGTGGGGACCTGCATGAAAACCTCCTAAGCTTACTTTTACGAGCTTAGGTTAAAACTTCCCCAAGGTACAAACTATTTTACCTTTTGCCATCGGACTTTATCGCTGCCACCACCAAATGTCTAACAGGTATATAATTGGGAAAGAGCCCGTTTGGAAATGTCTTTCCCCCCCAAAATCCTCCCAACCCTTACACCCCCTTTCCTGAAGAAGGCTTGATAAAAATCCTCACCAATTTGCACAGGTGAACACAGACCCAAACCCTTGGATCTTAAGAACAATGAAAAAGCAATCAGTTTCTTAAAAGAAGAATTTTAATAGAAGAAAAAGTAAAAAGAATCACCTCTGTAAAATCAGGATGGTAAATACCTTACAGGGTAATCAGATTCAAAAGAGAGAATCCCTCTAGGCAAAACCTTAAGACACAAAAACAGGAATCTACATTCCATTCAGCACAGCTTATTTTCTCAGCCATTTAAAGGAATCAGAATCTAACGCATATCTAGCTAGATTACTTACTAAGTTCTAAGACTCCATTCCTGTTCTGTCCCCGGCAAAAGCATCACAGAGAGAGAGGCTTTGTTTCTCCCTCCTCACAGCTTTTGAAAGTATCTTGTTTCCTCATTGGTCATTTTGGTCAGGTGCCAGTGAGGTTAGCCTAGCTTCTTAACCCTTTACAGGTGAAAGGGTTTTTCCTCTGGCCAGGAGGGATTTTAAAGGTGTTTACCCTTCCCTTTGTATTTATGACAGGGGGACAGCCATTTTAGACTGGATTCTGACTAACAGGGAGTATTGGTTGCACATCTGAAGGTTGAAGGCAATTTGGGTGAAAGGGGTCATGATATGATAGATTGCATGATTCAGTTTACCTGATCCTGCATCAGCATAGGGACTGAACTTGATGCATTCTTGAGGTCCTTCAAGCCCTACATAAAAAAGAAAGCTGGAAGTTTCTCAAGGACACAGTCTTAAAGGAGCAACAACAAACTATCCCAATGCAAAGGAAAGATACGAAGAATAGTAAGAAGTGGAAATGACTCCATCACGAGCTCTCTAATGACCTGAAAATCTAAAAAGGAATCCTCCAAAAAGTGGCAATATGGACAAATTGCTAGGGATGAGAACAAAATAGCACAAGCACGTAGGGACAAAATCAGAAAGACTAACATAGAAAATGAGTTATATCTATCAAGAGACACGAAAGACAATAAGAAGAGGTGCTATAAGACAAAAGGACAGCAAGCCAAAATAGGGAAAGAACAGACTGAATAATATTTAGCTAAATTAGATGTATTCAAGTTGACAGGGCCTGGTGAAATTCACCATAGGGTATTTAAGGAACTAGCAGAAGCTACCTTGGAAATATTCATAATTATCTTTGAGAACTCCTGGAGAACAGATGAGGTCCCAGAGGGCTAGAGAACGGCAAAAATAGCGCCTGTCTTTAAAAGGGGGAACAAAGAGGACCTGGAGAATTATAGATAATTCCATTTAACTTCAATACCTGGAAAGATACTAGAACAAATTATTAAACAATCAATTTATAAGTACCTAGAGGATAGTAGGTTTATAGTAATAGCCAACATGGATTTGTCAACATCAAATCATGCCAAATGAACCTAATTTCCTTCTTTGACAGGGTTATTGGCCTAGTCAAAGTTATTCCCCTAGTGGGTGGGGGAAAAGCAGTAGATTTTAGTAAGTCTATTGACGCAATCCCACATGACATTCTCATAAGCAAACTAGGGAAATGCACAACCAGTTGAAAGACCATACTTAAAGAGTAGTTATCAATGGTTGGCTGCCAAACTGAGGCAACATAATCAAGTGAGGTCTGTGCTGAGTCCGGTACTATTCAATATTTTCATTAATGACTTGGATAATGGAGTAGATGATATGCTTATAAAATCTGTGGATGACACCAAGCTAAGAAGGATTTCAAGCACTTTGGAGGACAGGACTGGAATTCAAAACAACTTTGACAAATTGGAGAACCGGTCTGAAATCAACAAGATGAAATCAATAAAGACAAGTGCAAAGTACTACACTTAAGAAGTTAAAAATAGATATATACCAAAATGGGGAATAACTGGCAGTAGTACTCCTGAAAAGGATCTGGGAGTTATAGCAGATCACAAATTGAATAAGAGTCTGCAACATAATCCATTTGCAAAAAAGATTAATATTCTGGGATTTATTAACAGGAATGTTGTATGTTAGACACGGGAGGTAACTATCCTGTTCTACTCAGCACTGGTGAGGTCTCAGCTGACGTACGGTGTCCAATTGTGGACACCATGCTTTATATGATGTGGATACCTCCCTCCTAGGAAAGGAATTAAGACCACCAACTCATTTCACACAGGCCACTAGATTTTGTGATGCTCGGAAACTCATAAGATAAGAAGTTCAGTTGACAGTAGCACCATAAACAGTCCAAATTATGACACGTAGTGCTAGCACTGTGGAGTACATATTTTATGATGATGTGTTATATCTTTCAGTGTACAACCACACATATGTATTCTCAGTTTTTAATTATGCAATGACCATGTTTCACCATGAACTTATATTTCAGTATAGCTCAGACACATTTCCGTAAGTGTTCACGAATAAGATATATGCAAACATCATGCCTGTCCCTAATGGCCCCCGATATGACTGAATATACAGACTCTCTCTAAACAGAGCCTACAGCACTATGTATGTGCCTAATATTTGAATGAGTTTTACAAAAAGCCCAACATCCCCCATCCCAAGCCCCCCATGAGATTCTTCTGACTTCACACTGCAGCATTTCAGCTCCAGTGCTGAAGATAGAACAAACCTTTCTTTAAAGTGTATGCTAATTTTTAACTGGCTGCATCTGATCAGATGCTGATAGAAATATCACCCTCTTGAGTGACAAGACTTACTGCCAGGCTAGCAAGCAACAGAATGTGCCATTCATTAAAGAGTTTAAAATCATGGTTATTGTCTGTCTACCAAACATGGCTAAGATCAATGGACATAATAGACTCCACTCATATCTTGCCAACTTGCTATATGCAGTACAATGCAAGACAAAACCATTCCAAAGACTGTACTTTTTGAAGTAACATATTCTGATTTTCTTAAGCAGTCTTTTCCCCATGATCCAATTGGCACCTCAGCAATAATCCCCTTCCTTTGCACCACAACATATGCAGGAATTTAACTGTACAAATCCCATGGCAGGACTAAGCCCCTGACCAATACGCTGGAAATGCACAGGGAAGAGCAGATGGATTGTGACCACAATCTCTAGGAAGCACAACTCTGACGACATATAGACCGTTTTCTATTTATTGCTACGCCACTTAGATGAGAATCTGATGTAACTTCAATTGGAGGAAGGTGTAACTTAATAATGATTCTCTGTCCCAATGGTCAGAGTGTTACTGTCATCTGAATGCTGTTTGGACAGGCTCTGAGAAGTAAGGTGTCTGATGGGACTCCAGCAATGACACTGAAATGTGGGTGCACGGGTGAAAGTAGGCGGGTATGGCATACCAGTAAGAAGTGGCCACCGGTACCAGCCCATACACAGCCGATGTTAAAGCACTGGGGCGGCAGTACTTTTACGTTGCTGCCCCTCTCCTCTCCATGGCCTCCCGTTGGCGGCCCTGCAGGTAGGGACCCTACCAGCAGGGCAGCCGCCAAAGGGGTGTGGTAAAAGTCAGCTGTGGGACCTGGCAATTTAAAAGGGCCCTGGGCTCCTGGCCGCCGCCGCTACCGTGGAAGTGGCTGGAGCCCTGGGCCCTTTTAAATCACCACCAGAGCCCTGGGCGGTGCAGACCAGGCAGCGCAGATGTGCTGGCTGGTGGAGGCTGACCCCCGCTTCCGCCCAAGGCCCCGCCCCCTTTCAGGAGCCCAGAGCCAGGCCCCCGTACAGGTAAGTCTTCTGTGTTACTTTCACCCCTGTGTGGGTGTGATGTGTTGGTGCAGAAATCTCTAAAAGCAGACAAAGAGGAACAATAACTAAGGCTGCGAGTCTGTCACAGAGGTCATGGAAGTCACGGATTCTGTGACTTTCTGGGACTTCTGCAGCGGCCAGTGTGGCTGGCCCAGGGGCCTCCTGAGCAGCTTGGGCAGCCCCTGGGCCAGCCACACCAGCCGCTGCTGGGGCAGTCTCGGGCTACCGTGTCCACCCTCCCCCCAGCAGGAGTTTGGGTGTGGGAGGGGGCTCAGCCCTGAGGCAGGGGGTTGGGGCAGGGGTAGGGCGTGAGGGCTCCAGGTGGCGCTATCTTGGGGAGCTCCCCAGAAGCAGCGACATGTGCCTTGGCTCCTAGGCATAGGGGCGGTCAGGTAGGGAGACTGCCAGCCCCGCCAGCCCCCCCACTCAGCACCAGCGGTGGTCCTGAGCTGCGTGCTGCCACCCAGCCCCCACCCCCCAGCACGGGTCCCAGGCCATGCAACGCTGCCTGCCCCAGAGCACCCACGGCACCCCTGGGCCACCCCCTGCCCCAGAGCACCCAAGATTTAATCAGGGATCTATAGTACAAGTCATGGACAAGTCATGGGTCATGAATTTTTGTTTACTGGCTGTGACCTGTCCATGACTTTTACTAAAAAAAAAATATATATATATATATATATATATACACACCCATGACTAAAATGTAGCCTTAACAAGAACTACCTATACATATCTGAGGGGTGTAAACATCCGGGATGGAAATGAAGTAAACAAGATCAAAGAAGTAAAGAGCAGTCACAAAAGTGAACTGCCTGCAAGCTGCATGGAAACTTCTTCAAAAGAACCACAAACTATATGTTAATGCCAAATTTAAGGGGGGGAAAAAGTAAAAGGACAAAAAATTATGTCACCATGCTAAACAAGAGAGTCAGAGAGTCAGTTAGAGACAAAAAAAGACATATTTTAAAAACTGGAAATCAAATCCTACAGAGGAAAATAGAAAGGAGATACACTTTAACATTTGATTTGTCAGAGTTTAATTTGTCAGGCCAAAAAAAGAATTTGAAGAGCAACTAACAAAAGACACAAAAACTAACAGCACAATATTTTAAAGTACATCAGAAGCCTGCCAAACAATCAGTGGTGCCACTGGATGATGAGGTGCTAAAGGAGCACTCCAGGAAGGTAAGGCTATTGCTGAGACGCTAAATGAATTCTTTGCATTGGTCTTCACTGCAGACAGTGTGAGGCAGATTCCCACACCGGAGCCATTCTTTTTACGTGACAAATCTGAGGAACTGTCCCAGATTCAGGGGTCAATACAGAAGGTTTTGGAACAAATTGATAAATTAAACAGTAATAAGTCACAAGGATCAGATGGTATTCATCCAAGACTTCTGAAGGAACTCAAATATTACTCCTGAGGGAATTCTGCGCTAAAAAATTATGCACACAATATTTTAAAATTCTGCAAATGTTATTTGTCAATAAATAAATGTGGCTCCAACATGGCAGTGGGAATCACAGGCCACTGGCTGCATTGAGGTGGGAGATCACCCTGAAGCCCCCAGTTCCCCCAGTACAGTGACTCAGCAGTGAGGCTGCACCTGACCCTGACACAGCACAAGGGCTGGGCCTCCCCCAGAAACACCCCCGGGGCCCTGCCCCTCTATGACAGGTGTGGGTAGGCAGGCTCAGCCCAGCAGGATCCAAGTTTGGAGGAGCTTAGTGCGTGGGGAGCCCCAGCTGCTGCCGAGGGGATGCCACATGCCGGGCTCCCGCTTCCCCCCGTGATTCCCCTATCCCCTTTTCTTCTCCATCCCCCTCCCCTCACTCCCCCATTCCCCTCCCCCTGCCCTATTCCACCCCCTTCTTTCCCCCCACCCCATCTCCTCACAAAACAAAAGAACAAGGGGTCACCCAATGAATTTAATAGGCAGCAGGTTTAAAACAAATAAAAGGAAGTACTTCTTCACACCATGCACAGTCAACCAGTGGAACTCATTGCCAGGGGATGTTGTGAAGGCCAAAAGTATAACTGGGTTCAAAAAAGAATTAGATAAATTCACAGAGGATAGCCATTGATGGACCTATTAGCCAAGATGGTTAGGGACACAACCCCCATGCTCTGGATGTCCCTAAGCCTCTGACTGCCAGAAGCTGGGACTGAAAGGCAGGGGATGGATCACTCAGTAAATTGCCCTGTTCTGTTCATACCCTCTGAAGTATCTCGCACCAGCCACTGTCAGAAGACAGGAGACTGAACTAGACAGAGGATGGTCGCTCTTATGAAATTTTTAGGGTATTACAAAGGTAACAAGGAGTAGTGGGATGAAATTAAGACAGGGAAAATGTAGACTGAATATCAGGATAAGTTTCCCAGCTGAGAGATCCATCAGTCTGAGTTATTATTTCCCAAGAAAAATGGTGAAAGCCCCATTGTTTAGGATATTTAAAACTAGATTGCATGAAAAATGCATTGCAGGGAACAATCCTGCAGTGGCGAGGAGATGGGCTAAATGATCTAATAGGCTTTTTCCATATCAAAATTTCTATGAATATCTGAAGCAATAAAAATGCTTATTAGTTTTTCTGAGCAATATGTCCAAATATGAATAGCTATAGCCCTGCTAAGTCAATCGTTTTTACGCCTATGATGTGATATGACCAGGGCAGTACTGTCATCATAATGGAAACCCAAAGGTACTTCCAGTCCACTATGATTATATCAACCCTCTAAATGCTCTGATTTCTTTGCAATGATCTATGACTACTTCAAGAACACAGCCGCCCTGGGACTGGGGATACCACAGCACATCTGTGCCCACAAAATATCCACATTTAAATAAATAATACTAACCTGCAGGGGTAGAATATGTTCTAATGGCAAGATTAATCTGATCTACTGTGTAAGAGTACATTTTGCTCTATTATGCTGTAAGATGTTAACATGTACACCTGCTTGTATCTTCTTAGCCTGTTACATATAATGCTTAGAAGGTAAGGAAATGAATGGAGATAGCAAGAAGCAGAGAGAGATCATTTATTGCTTTATCATCTAAGCATTGTCCAGGGATTAAAGTCACCCAGAGAGGTGGCAGCTGATACAGTCAGCCCAGTAAAGGAGTTTGTGGGTTGAGAGACAGAGTGCTAAGGGTGTGGGAAGAGAACACAGTTCTTCCTTCTTTCAGTCACCTAAAAAACCCCCCATAAACCACAGAAACTCCCTCAAGACTGTGACTAGATGCGCTGGGATACCACTGGGAACAAACCAGAGAAGGCTTCCCTCCACTCCTGTCTTGCTGAGCTAGACACACCAGTCGGCTACAGCATAGACCAATAGGTTGGGCCATGCCCCCTGCAGTGCACGGAAACTAAGATTAACTTAGGCTTCTCAGTTAACAGGGACTTTCCCAGCACCTAATATTCAGTCTTTCTGGGAGCCTAAACCCCAGATGAATCCATTTTACTCTGTATAAAGCTTATACAGGGTAAACTCATAAATTGTCCGCCCTCTATAACACTGATAGAGAGATATACACACATTTGCTCCCCCAGGTATTAATCACTTACTCTGGGTTAATTAACAAACAAAAGTGATTTTATTAAGTATAAAAAGTAGGATTTAAGTGGTTCCAAGTAATAACAGAATGAACAAAGTAAGTTACTAAGCGAAATAAAACAAAACATGCAAGTCTAAGCCTAATACATTTAAGACACTGAATACAGGTAAATCTCACCCTCCGAGATGTTCCAATAAACTTCTTTCACAGACTAGACTCCTTCTTAGTCTGGGCCCAATACTTTCCCCTGGTACAGTCCTTGTTCCAGCTCAGGTGGTAACTCGGAGATTTCTCATGAATGGCAGCCCTCTTTGTTCTGTTCCACCCCCTTTTATTTATAGCTTTGGCACAAGGCAGGAATCTTGTGTCTCTCTGGATCCCCATCCCTTCTTCTAAATGGAAAAGCACCAGGTTTAAGATGGATTCCAGTTCAGGAGATGTGATCACATGTCACTGTAAGACCTCCTTCGTCATAGCCTAGTAGCTGGAAGACAGGTACCCAGAAAGGCTTGAAGGTAAACAAACCCATTCACAGTTCATGGATTCTGAAGCACCCTTAATGGCTTCCACTTTACATGTTTCAGAGTAGCAGCCATGTTAGTCTGTATCCACAAAAAGAACAGGAGTACTTGTGGCACATTAGAGACTAACACATTTATGATGAAGTGGGCTGGAGCCCACGAAAGCTTATGCTCAAATAAATGTGTTAGTCTCTAAGGCGCCACAAGTACTCCTGTTCTTTTTACAAGTTTACATCTTATTCTCCTAACTCCAGACATAGAAATAATACATGCAAACAAATGGGATGAACACACTCAGTAGATCATACGCTTATAGGATACCTTACAAGAGACCTTTTGCATAAATCATATTCCAGTTACATTATATTTACACTCATAAGCATATGGAGTGCAACATCACAAACTCTTCAATAGATTCATGTTGCTATATCTGCTCAGTTTCCTTGTACTAAGATGCCTCAAGAAGAAACACACTGTGCTGAGCTTACCACAGACACTTTTCCATATTAATGACATCACTGTCAGGACGAGTTGCAATGGTTGCTTGCTGGTGCACTCTAGTAACCAGGCTGGGTTGCAGCCAGCTAAACTGTAACATCTTATACTCTAACCCCTTAAACCTGTTAATTGGATTCTGTAAACTCCTGCCAGGTGAGGTATGCTTTCGACAATATAATGATTCAGAAACACACAGCAGGTGGTCAAAACTGACAGCTTCTAATTAATATTAATATTATTTAGTCCTCCATATGGCAAGAAACAAGAGGGTGCAAGGATGGTGTGGAGGGAAGGGTGTCCAGATCTCCTGGCATTCTCTCCCATTCACTTTGCTTTTACTCACAGCAAAGCTTCAGCACCTGTGGATTATGTTGTTATAAAAATACTAACTAATCATTAGTGAAATTGAATGAGCTTCTGTATCAACTCCTGATCCACAGTACAATCACGGATAAATCAGTTTGATTATATCAGCTCCCCTCTTTACTCTTCACTTCCTTCAGTCACACACAACAAGTAAACAAGAAAATAAAATTAAAGCCATGCTAGAAAAAGAACAATTCCTCTATATCTAGAGAAACAGCCACATTACACTCCCGGGGAGCGGAGGGTGCGCGCGCATGCAGGCTTCCAGTTCACATCCAGCTTATGGTTTCTGAATATAAATGATTTTCCAAATATTAGGCTTGTCTCTTTGAAAGACAGCATCCTGTATCCCAAAACTGCCTGGGTAACTGCTAATCTTTAACTCTTCTCTCACTCTGTGTTTAGGACAGTCAAGAAGATTTAGAGAAGAGAGGAGGCATGATTCACCACTCACACCAGTTTCAACTTGTGTAACTCCACTGACTTCAACAGAGTCACTCCTGATTTACATTGCTGTAAGTGATAGCAGAATCAGGTTCCAGGGTAGTTAACTCGTCTACGGGGAAGCACCTGCAATTCAGGAATGAACCAGGGAGAGCTCAAGTACTATGTAGTATCGTCCACCATCATATGAGCCAGCCGATAAATATACAGCATTAGGTTCTAAAGCTGCCGTCCTCTGAACATTCAGGATGACAAAAATGAAATAGTAAAGAAACAGCATCAGAGGGAAGCACTAAGACAGAATCATGGGCAGTGAGGTGATGAAATATTACCTCCACCCTCACAAAAAAAAAAAAAAATCTATGATCTCATGTTGGCAGTACGCCCAGCATGTTTGACCTCAGGGGATATGTCAGTAAGCCAACGCAGCAGGAGTAGCAGACCTTGAAATTTTATATCTGTTCCTCCTTGTAAATCTTATCTAATCCAAAATATTTCACATTAGGGAAAATAAATAAATAAAAAGAAGCCAAGATAAGCACAGTCCAGTTATACGAAGTCATGCTAGCTATAGAAACAGCCATGGTAGGAAAGGGTTAGCTGTTCATTTGGTCAAGTTAAGCAAGTCACAATTAGGACTACCTGTGGATCATAAACCTGTACATGGGAACTCTGAACTGGAGCAATGGCAACCAATTAGCCTGAACTATGTCTTGACCATTTTAGTGACTAACCCATTTTTGAATGTGCTATTTCTCTAGATATTTCACCTATAGATGAACGGTCCTTTTTCTAGCATGGCTTTATTTTGTTTATTTACTTGTTTATTTTACAGGTCGTGCTGGGGATCAGTCAGATCATAATGGCTGTACTCTTTCACCAAGCTAGCGCCAGTTGTGACCAGAATGTTCAAGGCACAAAGGTTGCTAGGCTCCCCAAAAAACAAAGAAGGTCTCTTAGTGGACAAGATCTATCCTTCATCCACTTCTACTCGCAAGGTAACAGTGAATGAGTGCTTACAGAGAGGCTCATTCAAATCACAGCACACTGCTGCTGTCCAGTCATCAGCCCCCTCTGTGCTGTCATGCAGAGCACCCAGCCAGAGGGGATAACATATACATGGGCTATATCTGCACTAGGTAATTCCTTACCTTTTTCTTAGTAATCGTTCATGCTGCGCTGGTGCTACTAACAGCATTTTTACCAGCATGTCATCTAACCCATTTCTAGATGTGGTAGATACCTATGGCCATCCCACATAACAACTTACAGCTTTCATAGCACCATTGCTACTTGAGGACCTCAAAATTATGGTGATTCTGGGCCCCTTTTAACCTTAATCAACCTCTAAACACATCTTGCATTCTGACTAGATGACACCTCATTAACCTGTCTCCTTTGCACCCCAGCAACCAATTCAGGAGGGAGAAAGATAGCACATATATTTATAAATACACGCAGAGAGACGTAATTGAAACAGCACTTCCGACCTAACAGCAACTGTGCAGAACATGTGCTTGGCAAAAAACACCTTCAGTTACACCAACTTACTAAACGCCTCATAGTTTAGTAAAAAGAAAAGGAGTACTTGTGGCACCTTAGAGACTAACCAATTTATTTGAGCATAAACTTTCATGAGCTACAGCTCACTTCATCGAATGCATCCAACGAAGTGAGCTGTAGCTCACGAAAGCTTTAACCAATTTATTTGAGCATAAGCTTTCGTGAGCTACAGCTCACTTCGTTGGATGCATTCGATGAAGTGAGCTGTAGCTCACGAAAGTTTATGCTCAAATAAATTGGTTAGTCTCTAAGGTGCCACAAGTACTCCTTTTCTTTTTGTGAATACAGACTAACACGGCTGCTACTCTGAAACCTGTCATAGTTTAGTGCTACTGCAACAGATATTTACTGCCTCATTTAAATTGACTAAATCTGCTTAACTTTAAATGTTTGTTACCATGTTTTCTGCTGGTGAAGCCTTTCTCCCGCTCCCATCCCCCGCCCTTTCTTCCAGGATAGCCTCAGCCCTCCTGTTTAACCACTACACTGTTGCTCAATGGACTGCTGCAGTTTTGGAACCAAAAGCATTTTCTTTTTGAGCAACAACACTGATTGTTATGCCCTGTAGCCAGTAATTCAGTGTGGAGTCAGTGGCACCAGATAGGTTACTCTATTTGTCCCCCCTGCAAAAATTCTTCTGTATGAGTCTCAGACTGTGAGGCTCATCTCCCTGGAGAGAGGCTTCGATCCCTTTTGACAGGAGGTTTGAGCAAGATCAAGGAAAACAGAATAAGGAAAATCTTTTAATTCATCTGCTTAACCCTTTCCACTATAAGCCTCACAAGAGCCAGTGGACAGCATTTTCACTTTCAGAGGTGTTCACTAATCCTGCGCACCCCTATGTTTGGTTGCCCAATCTGAGATACCACAGAGGTTCTAAGGATTCTCCAACCCGTCCCAATCTCCCTGCCTCCAAGGAGGACAAATGCTGCCTCTTCTGCTTTCTGGAAAAGAACTTTTTGCAAGTGGTTATTTCCCTTGGGAATCAAGCTTCCCCTCATATTTTACCTTGGCAATTTTATCCCTGTGCCTTCACCCTGGCCTCCATATTGAAAGGAAAGGGTCTTCACAGAAGCACTTTGGAGAGGACTGAGAACTCCCTTGACCTAGTGGTAGATCCCCGGCCAGCCTTAGGTGCCCCAATAGCAAGATCAAAGGGCACCTGTTTCCATGCTCAAAAGAGGAATTTTGCATTTGGAATTGAGAGCAGCACTTGGGGCAGATTCCCTTATTGCCTGAGGTTTCCCCCAGCACTTACCAACCCATGCCAGACTGCCTGCTCCTGCAGCCACTAGATTAGCTGCCTCCTGCTTTGCTGCACAATGGATTGGGGAGGTCAGCAGGTTGGTTTTAGAACCTGTGATATTGGCCTATTTTTTATTTAATAAAAGATTTTCTTATTACCCTCACAAACATATTTCCATCCTGCAGCAGCTTATATTTTTTACTCAGTCCCTTATGAAAGCAGAGAAATCAGTGTTAGCTACCACGGTATTCTCCACCAACTATGGCATGAAGTGAGGGCAGGAAAGGAGACAAATCCACTGGCGGGCTGTTCGCCAGGCACAGAAATGGGGTCAATCAGTGGCAGATCTCGATGGATGCCTCCATCAGATGTTTTTATTTCCATAATAATCCAAGGAATTTCCAAAGAGAGTAAAACTAAATCCCTTCTCTGATTGCATCTGAGATCTTTATTATTACTGAGCAGTGAAGGAACAAGCAGCTAACCCCAGCAGCCTGTGCCACACTCAGACTCCCACCAACCCTCACTCCCCAGAGCCATTTGGTGATTGTTTCTGAATGGAAGGAATGTACGAATATCTCCTAATATTCCATGCTAATTATTGCTTATCCAGGTGTGGAGGGGATGAGAAGAGACAGGAAGCTGAATGGAGCCTTGACTCCAATCCTCCTCCACAACATACCAGCTACCAGAGCTGAGCCACAATTATTACAATAGATAGAAACAAGAGGGGGAGCGCTCTCCATACCAGCTAAAGAAGATGGGAGTTCTCTCTCTGCTTTTAGCAGAGGAGGGGGAACTGAGTTTCCACCCTGCTCCCCACTGCATCCCCCACCCCACCCCTGAGCCAGCAGAAGGCAGGAAATATCCTACACCTGACATGGGGCTGTAGCAAATTAATCCCCTCCTGGAGAAAGGCAGGAGAACAGGAGGAATTGTGACTACAGGTACAGTCTAGCCATGGACTCAGAGAAGCAGCAGCTCTCCAACTGGTCTCTCTTTCCCCCTTCATTTGTAATCAGTCTAGTCACAGTAATATATCACGTTGCTTAAAATGCTCTTTCGCCCATGCTCTCTCTCCCTCCCTTCCCTACTGAGCTGTATTCAGTTGGTTTCCTGTCAGCCAGGTTTGTCAGTCAGTGTTTCCATTTCAACTTTCTTTGTTAATTTATTTTTCCGTTCTGATGGCTGAGGTGCGTCTCTGAGAAAAGTCCCTCCCTGCTTATCTTTTCACCCAAATCCATCCGCCTTTCCAAATCAAAAAGCATCTGATGTTTTCTAGCTTCACATAAATTTGTGTTTTCAAAGATAAGAAACGTCCAAGAATGTTAAGGCTTTATAACAACACTTTACAAATATGGTACAGTATGATCATCTCGGTTCTACAGACGGGGGAACATAAACAAAGGGTCTTGCTTAGGGTCACATATGAGAGAGTCAGGTCCACAACCCAGATTTTATGACTTCTAATTCTGTCCCCTAGCCACTGGATCACTCTTAATCCCCTTTACTCTTTAATCACCTATCCTCCAAATGCAAGTTATGAGCCAAATTCATCTGCATTCCTTCACTGGAGTTATCCTATGAGTGGATTTGGCTCACTACCTGTACTTTTGCCCCTGAAATTCTTCCCAATACATTTAGAAATACCGTTGGTATTCGACCCCATTTTATCCCTACTCACACCACTTCCATGCCCCTCTCCTGGGATTAGAATGGCCAACGACCCAAGAAAATAAGAAAAAACAGGCACTTACACACAAAGAAATGAATTAAACTCTGTGTTTTGTCTAAAGGTTGCTGCTGTGCAAAGATACTGTACAGTATTCTATTGATACCAATTGCACAGCTATGTTCTGCCATACATTTCCATTACAAATTCCACTCCATTATCCTAGTTTCAGGGTTTATAACTCAAACATAAAAAAGGTGCCCGAGAGATGAAACTTGGGAAGAAAGCCTCAGCCTGAGAGTAAGCCCTACTTTTAAAAAAAAGTTTGCTTGAAAGAAAGAAAGAAAGCCATATGGCCATTTGTAAGCTTGAAAAGTGCCAAAAAAATATAAGTGAATGGATCAACTTTCTGTTTTATGCTAATGAAGGCCAATCTCTTTAGGTGTTTTTGGACACTTCAGTAATTTGTATGGAAATCAGCTACTGTTGAGGAAAATTAGGGTGACCAGATGTCCCAATTTTATAGGGACAGTCCCAATTTTTGGGTCTTTTTTTTATATAGGCTCCTATTACTCCCCACCCCTGTCCCGATTTTTCACATTTGCTGTCTGGTCACCCTAAGGAAAATGGATTCTGCCTCAGACAGCATCCACTCCCGCTGCATGCTCTTTGACTCCTTCCTCATTGTTACAGGGTATAATGGAAGGCCAGCAGCTATTGGCAACATAACTTACTTTTCCTGCCATTGTGCTGTGACTTATGATATCTATGAAGGAGCATAGAAGAGAGGTCACTCCACAGAGCTGAGCAGGATCCATAGGATTGGGGAACCAGATCCCTTTAGATTCCTGGCCCTCTGCTGCCCCCACTTTTCACCCCTCCACATCTCTGCCAATCAATCCCATGTTCTGGGGGAGAGGAGAACCTTGTCAGAGTCCAGAGTACCCTTGGAGCTGCAAAGTTTGGGCATTCAGTCATCCCCCTCTAGGATACTTTAGCACAGAGGGGAGCATATTAAACTCTTCTAGGAAAGCCGCAACTAAATCACCGATTGTTCCACACTGGTCTCATTTCTGTTTTGTATGCCTGTGACACAATAGTCTGGATCCTCAGAGGAGGTAAATTGGCATAACTCCACTGGCTCTAAATGCTTGACTATAAACTATGGCTCTGCTTTGCACCTTGTGAAGTCATTTGCACGTGTGCAAAGCAAGCACAAAGGGAGTGCAAAATACTTTGTTTTTTAAAAGCAGAAACAAAAGATAGTAGCTCTAAGATCAACCATTCAGAGCAATTGGAATGTATTTTACTCCAGGTTTCTCTAACAGCATCTCAAATATGTGAGGCATGTTACTCCCCATGCAATCCACAGTCTTTTCATGAACACCATAAACTATTGTGCACATGAATCCAGTCCCTCGTCATCTTTAATGACATGCTTAAGGACTGAGACAGGATATTTTTCGTTAAATCTCTAAAGCAAAGTTTGATGTACTCAATTTTCCTATCTGAACCTCAAGACTTACCCGATTTCTCTCTTGCCATGGTCATGCTCTTTCAAGAAACTACCTCAATTATTGGGCACCTATCTGTTGCTAACAAATCAAGAGAGCAAAATTACTGCATCTTTAATGTCCCAACTGCTAAATTCAGGCCCTGACATACCTCACTGTAACAGATGAATCCAGGAGAATGAGGGAGAGAAAAGTGAAGAAGCTACATAAAAGTAAGCCATACCTCCAAATATTGTTAGGGCTCAGTCACCTGCTCCTTAACTACCATTTGATTCTGTAGTTGCACTGGGGCATGCATCCTAGGGTGACTGGCTTCTTTAAGAGAGAAAGGGTCCAGTGCACCTGTGACTAGTTAGTTGCCTCCCAATGGGGCCTAATAGATGGCACCTGGCCCCTATAAAGACCCAGGGATCAGGTAAGAAAGAACTAGGGAGTACTACTTGAGACAGTAATAAATAGGAATGACTGGTGCCATAAGAAGACTGAGGATAGAAGTACTCTAAGCTAGGGAATTCTGCTCAGCAGAAGACAAGTACTGAGGCCTTCTAAGTAAAGGGGGAGAAACAGCTCAGTCAAAGGAGGCTGCGCCCCGGAAAATGGGGGTTGATTCTGGAGGGACATTCCTATGAGAAGCAGCTCAGCCTGGCTAGGACTTGCAGCTCAAAGGGGGGCTTTGGGAGTTGAATGCTGTAGGGAGCAATCTTGCAGAAGCCCTGAGTTGAGAGTTGTAGGAGCAGACCTCCAAGAAGCATGGAGAATTGCCAGACATGTGGAGCCCTTGGAAGAGTGGCACAGGAGTTAAGGAAGAGGGAGTGTTTACTCACAGGTAGATGGCCTGGTGAGTGGGGCCTGGAATAGGGGTAGAGGAACTGGAGAATGGAATGTGTGTTTGATTCATGCGTGGGCATCCTGGGGGACTGTAGGAAAAACTGAGACAAAACTTACCTCCGCTGTTGTGAGTGGCTTCAGGAGGGTGTGCTGGTGGGGTGAGATCTGTTATAGTAAAGTGCAAAACTGGACCTTGCACACTTCTAAGCAGGATGACAGCACCACAGATAAGTTTTCTAGAACCATCTTGTTCTGTTTGTACATTGCTTAGCATAACCGGGTACTAGTCCATGATGGGCTATTAGGCATTAGTATAACAAATTTGATCAGAGTAGAATAATTTGTCAAGTTAAGTAGCCTCAAATCATCTTCAAACCTCAGCCAGATCCTGGTAAGACTGCTGGGATGTAGAACATTAAGAAGATGGAATGGTGGAAGGGCCAGGCAACTTTGCTGGGATGGAAGGAGAAAAACAAATGTAAAGTATGTGGTTTTTAAAATATCCAGTGTTGTCTGATTATAAAATGGCTTATTTAGTTGGGCTCAGGGCCAGGAGGCAATGGTTTTCTTCTCTTCCTGAAGATACGGAGAATAGGAACCTGACCCTGGAAATGTCCTTGAAAATTCTACTCTTTAGGCTACCTTGAAAGTGTGCTCGAGATCCAGAAGAACAGTACGAACTGCATTGCAATCTGTTCCTTCCCGCTCATTACCCTCCCCTGATCAACTCCTGGCACAGCACTATTAATCTCAAAGGAGGCTACTAGCTGCTGCCTTAAGAGGGGGAAAAAAAGGATCCATTCTATTTACCACTAGAGGAAGGATAACTGAGGATACAAGTGCACTACTGTACTCCTGGTACCTGCTGTTCCAATCTAGAGTCCTGGTCTCATGTACGGGACTTAGATTTATCACCCACACTAAAAGAATGTCTTTAATGGACAATCTTTGTTTATTTCTATTTAAAAGAATTTTTAAAGGAAAAACTTCTAAAAAAATAATTACTGATGCGTAACTCTGCAGTCTTCTTTATTATATAGCTTCCAGCACTCAGCTTCTAGGTGCCTGATTTGCATAATCAATCTACATACATTTTGCAATAATCATACTGTATGTGGATCCTTATATTTGTGTTTGACAGCTATTTTTGGCCATTCAGAGTGAAGGGATTTGCAGAATCTGATAGCCTTACCCTAATTAAGTAGCCCCTTACTCCATAAATAGTACCATTGATTTCAGTGAGATTATTTGTGGCTTTAGGCACTATTCAATGTGAGTAAGGCTATTGAAATTTTGTCCTGTATAGTTATTTTTAATATGAATATGCACATTTCTTCACGCTGATTACAATCCATATGCTCTAGTTCCTGCGCTCAGAATTTCCAGCTCTGAACATAACCATCTCGATTTTTTTTTTCTGTCACTTAAAGAATTCTGCCTATTTAATCAAAATGGATTTAAAATATAGAAATATCTTACCAGCTCCATAAGTTTGTTGTCAATGTCTGCTACTTCCGAGCAGGAAATCTAAACTGGCTGTGTAGATTAGGAACACTCTTGAATGCATGTGAAAGCAGTGTGCTTTCAAAGTTCTTATAAGGTACACTCAATTTTTAAACAATTTCAGTATCTTTATGCAACTGGATTCTACTGTATGACATTAAGAATTCTTGCTTTCATGCATTCAAATAGAATATTTCCTAAATCTCAGCGATCTAGCAAAACAGCACTTCCTATCTGGTTAATTAGGGTGAGATTGAATCCCCTGTGCACAATGGTCTTCAGCGTAACTGTGTGTAACTCCTCATCAAAAGCTGGCCCTCTTCTCTTTCAGTAGGGTGGAGTAGATGCAAGACTATAATTAAGGTGGCAGCAGATCACATGTAAGATGCATCAAAAGAACCTTTAATGATATATCCTTTGTAATCTGATTCAGTAACTACTAGAGTATCATTAATATTACACTGCAGTCTTTCTTTAAATCTACTGTGAGCTGACTGTCTTTAATCTAGGTGACCTTCTAGTTGTTTATCAAAGTGGCAAAATGCATAGAATATCCACAAAGGGAAGCTGAGTGTGGCTGTTTATAATAGGGTTTTTCTCCACCGTTTTATTTTGTGCTAGGTCATTAATAAATACAGTCATGGTATGGTGTGACTCAGTTGTAAATTACCTCAAATTCAGAAGCTGGCAATGCTATACCTGCCTCTTCCCAGTGCTTTGTGACTACTCTGGTCCTTCTTTGTTGCGTGTTGTTGTTGTGTTGTAGGTTTTTTTTCTTATGCCCAACACTAGCGTCTCTTCCCCCCCCCCCACCACGACCAAAAAAAAAAAAAGTGAACACCACACATGAGATCATAAGGTCTGTAACACTTAAAAAAATGCCCTGAGATGATTCGTAGCATCTTTTTAATATTTGAGCATCTCTAACTGCAGCAGCAGAGCTGAACTTGCTTTTGTTGGCAGAGCTTTTTGCTCAAGGTTGTATTCGCACAACTAACATTATATGCTTATTTGCCATTAAGTTGTTTGTTTTCCAACATACCAGCTGCTCAGATCTACCCAGAAATGTACTGACTCCTTTACAAATGAAGAGGAAAAAAGCTTTCCGAGCACAGAAAGGACCAAATCATATACTGAACATCATAGAAACCTCATTAAAAATAAACATACATCTGCTAGCGGTAGAGCCATTGTTGTTGGTATCGAGCTGATTTAATACCATCTCTGCAGCAGCCACTAAATAAGAGCCAAACACCGGATTGACTATATGCAATAATAATCAAAATAAAATTCAATGGCGAATGTAATCCTACAGCACAGCCACAGCTCATGGTCACATCTTCACTTTGCTCTAAATATTACTCTTCCTCCCCACACTGGGTGCTATATGCTTGTGGAGCCCTATAAGGCTCTCCCTCAACTTTTCCTTCATTTTTAACCTGACACCACAACCATGATCCTTCCCCTCGAGAAGATTTGCACTGCAATCAGTTTGAAGCCTGTCCCATAACCAACAGAAATGAGTGCCACTGAGTGAAGTACCTGACTTTCTTTCAACATTCAAGAGACTGTGGCTTTTTTAAGCTTATATTGCAGCTATAAAACCTCCAAGGAAAACCACCAGGCTGGAGGAGTAACACACAGATCTGTCCTTCAGAAATTAGAATGACCTTGTGTTCATGGCCTAAAGTAGCTAATCCTATTGATGCTTTGTTCATTTGGGAGAAAGGAGGGTCTTGTGGTTAAGGCACAGGTGTGGAAATCAGGAGACCCAGATTATATTCCTGTCTTTGTCACCACTTTCATGTGCGACCCTGGGTGAGTCTATTAACATCTCCATATTTCCGTTACTCAATCGGTACTTCTGAGAGGCTTGAGAGGCAAAATTCATTGTTGTGAAATGCTTTCAGATCCTCAGTCACAAGATGCTGTAGAAGTATTGCTACTTATTTTTATTGCTCATTTTGCCTTAGAAATAAGGTCACAAATCTTTTGTTCATAAGCGTGGGATGCTTATAATGTAAGTTACTCTTCTCCTGTAGCCTCATCTTGGAGTTAGAAAAAGGTCTGGTATAGAGACAGTTTAATCTTAATCACATTCTTCATTTATGTGGCATCTTTCATCCCAGAAGATCAGAGTTCATTACAAACTCTGGATCAGTTCATCAACTCGTATAAATTGATGTACCTCTGTTGATTTCTCCATGGGGTTGCATCCCTGACCATCTTGGGTTCAAAAAAGAATTAGATAAGTTCATGGAGGATAGGTCCATCAATGGCTATTAGCCAAGATGGTCAGGGATGCAAGCCCATGCTCCGAGTGTCCCTAAACAGCTGATTGATAGAGGCTGGAACTGGATGACAGGGATGCGTCACTCAAAATTGCCTGTTTTGTTCACTCTCTCTGAAGCATCTGGCACTGGCCACTGTCAGCAGACAATATATTGGACTAGATGGACCATTGGTCTGACCCAGTATGGCCGTTCTTATTGCTTAATTCTCATATCCATGGAATGAATGCCCTATTGTGGCATTTTGAAGCATCTCATTGCAAAATACGTTTCACGATACTAAATAACAGAGCAACTTCACACAAAGTAATTACTCACAAAAGACTTACAGGTTTTATCCTGTTCACTTGCTGAACAGTACTTTTGATGCAATAGATATGAAAGCTGAAGTGAGCAAGGATTTGCAGAGTCAGCCTGAGACGCAAATAATTTTCTAAATTGTCAAAAAAATTCCCCACTTAGATGATATTGCCCTGCTGTCTGCATTGTGCTACTAGTCGTATTCTTTATGCCATAGTCTGATCTCAGTCATACCAGTGTAAATCAGAAGTATCTCTGTTGATTCACTAGAGCTACTTTTGATTTACACAAGGTAGCAGAGATCAGAATCTGGCCTTCTGTTTTTATATTATTAACAATGCATTAACTCAGCCATGATTATTGATATCAGCTGAGCACTTTCCAGCTGTTCCTTACATTATTTTCTTTCTCACCATATAAAACTGTAGAATTATGTTGTTTATTGACTGAAGAAGTGAAGGAAGCAGGGAATTTCCATGCACTTTTAGAATAGATGTTTTTCACCTTAGTTTTGGGATATATATAATATGACTGTGTCCTTGTTTTTTAATTCACTTTATAGTTTTAAGCAATGTCATTTGATAACGATTTCCATTGGATGCTCTTGTTTGACCCCACTGTAAGTGTGCAGTTTTGAAAGTTGGTCTGAATAAAGCTTTTTTTTATGCATGTGAGGGCTAACGCTCCGGGGACTCTCATTAATACAGTAAAGACCTCTCTTTTTGGCACTTCCTGGCAACTAATGATCAGCTGGAGGCACTGAAGGCTGCCAACCATTCACTGCAAGGAAGTGCCAGACTCAGAGGTCCTTACTGCTGTTATAAGCCATGGAAAACATAAAAAATACAAAACAAAACAATTACCTTTTTTCTGTCTGCTGGACTCAAAGTGTGTATGCTGCTAATGTGGGATACAAGGCATCAAGTTTTATCCAATAGTTAAAAAGTGGCACGGTAACTGATGAGAGGAGAATTTTATTCCCAGTGTCAAATACGGTTTGTTCTTATTAGTAGCATTCATTAGTCACATTAATTCACCTGCCTTGTAAACTCCTCCGTGCAGGGAGCATGTTTTGATTTTTCTCTGGTTAGCACCCTGCTCACACCTATGTGCTACATATGTTCAGTAATAACCCTCCTCACCATCATTTGCTGAGTGCCATCTGTGTGTGCTCAGTGCTCTACAAACATAAAGGAAGTCACAGTCCCTTCTCCAAAGACTTTATAACCTTAGGCCCCAATTCTCCAACTGGATCCGTGTAGGTGAGCATGAGTTCGATGTGGTTCCTTCCACCACAGTGGATCCAGTTGCAGAATCGTGCCCCAAATCTGGCACACATGATAAACCAGAGGCAAATTCAATCACCTAGAAGTACAGCTATAAAAAGCACCAATGGGGCCCAACCAGAAACAAGGCCCCTTAAGTCAGTTCTACTAAGCTCATAATTAGCAGGTGCAGGGTGCCAGTTTCTTGGCTTTTTTTCTCATTGTCTGCTTTCCCAACATCTAGTCCTAGGTGCTCCCAGAGCCCTCACACGTGCCCGCACCCCAACCCCCTGCTCCAGCCCAGAGCCCCTTCCTGCACTCTGAACCCCTCAGTCCCAGCCCAGAGCCCCCTCCTGCACCCCAAATCCTCATGCCTGGCCCCAGCCCAGAGCCCGCACCCCCTCCCACACCTCAACCCCCTGCCTCAGCCTGGAACCCTCTCCCATACTCCAAACCCCTTGGCTCCACGCCCCCGGCCCAGAGCCCCCTCTTACACCCCAACCCCTCATCCTTGGCCCCACCCCAGAGCCCGCATCCCCGGATGGAGCCCTCACCTGCTCTCGCATCCCAACCCCCTGAGCCAGCCCAGTGAAAATGAGTGAGTGAGTAAGGGTGGGGAGAGCGAGCGACCGGGGCGGGGGGATGGAGTGAGTGGGGGGAGCAGCTTCTGAGAAGAATTGGGGCAGGGGCAGGGCCAGGGCCTTGGAGGAAGGGTGGGACAGGGGTGGAGCAAGGGTGTTCAGTTTTGTGCTAGTGGAAAGTTGGCAACCCTACTGCCCAAGAATGGGGTCAGACATGGGAATGTGCCTGAGAGACCCAGAGATAGGAACAGTGACCAGCTACTACCCAGATGGCTTAGAAGTATATGGGATTTTGTGATTGGGTCCACTCACCAGAGAGCCAACAGGGACAGGCTGCAACGTAGAGGTTGTTGAATGTATAACATGGACATCCTTTCTCCAAAATGTTCATTAGACACTAGGTGTGGGACGTTGTGGGGGTGGGGGAGATGTTGTTTGACATTTGACAATGGAGGGGAGGGATTAGGGAAATACAAGGTTTAGACAATATAAAGTCAGTGCATTATTTCCATAATGTAAACAGATTTTTTTAATATCATCTGATTCAAATATAATTTTCACAAAACAGGGAGTCGCTGCAGTCAATGGAATTACATCAGGAATTAATTTGGTCATAAATCTTGTTTTAAACTTTGAACTTAGAGGTCCAATGGTTAGGGCGCTAGCCTAGGACTTGGGAGCTGTTCAATCCCCTACTCTGCCTTGAGCAAGTCAATTAGTCTCTCTGCCTCTGTTTCCCATCTGTGAAAAGGGGACAATAGCAATTTCCTACCACACAAGGGTGTTGTGAGGACACATGCACTAAAGACTGTGGGGTACTCAGATGCTATGGTAATGGGGGACATATGGGTTGGAGACTCACTACAACTAATTAACAGACTGTGTATGTACAGGTGGAAAGAAAGTCAGCTGTACCTGGATGATACTTTGGTTAGAAGGAAGATCCCATCTGAAGTAAAAGATGAAAGAAACAGAATAACCTCACTTATTTAAATGGCTCTATAAATCACAGTAAAGTAACAGATCTGTATTTTTAAATATGATTTTATTTAGCTTAGCTAAGCGAGGTCAGGGCTAGTGAAATGCCAAATTAACCACCTTGGAGCTGAGTTTAATTTTCTAATTTAATACATTAAGAATCTCAATCAATATACATCTCAGTCCACTTAATATCAACTTGCCTGATTTATCTAAATCAATATAATGCACTGTTAGGCCTTGTCTACACATACAATTTGCACGGCTCTGTAACTATACTAGTATACTTTAAGCAATACAACCCCATTTCCCCCACTTCATAAACATGTTTATACTGGTATAGTGTATTCCCATATGGGAAGGGGAATAAGCTATACCAGTATAAGGCATTATACCAAGATGACTGCACCCCAGGTTGTACCGCTATAATTATAAAAAAAACCCACATCCCTAATCAATGCAATTATACTGGCACAAATCTGTGCAGATCAGGCCTTAAACCACTTTAAGAGTGTCAGCACAAGGGAGTTGCACCAATCTGGTTACATCAGTAAAACATATTGTAGATCTTAGACTGGAAGCTCTTTGGAGTAAAAACTGTCTTTTTGTTACAAGTGTGCACAGTGTCTGCTAGAGTGGGACTATGATCTTTGACTGATGACTCCTAGGAGCTACTGAAACATGAATAATAAAGTAGGAAACATGCTTCTGCTGTGGTGATTTCATCCTCAGCTTAAAGAAACCCAGATCACTTGTTTTCAAATCCTGGTTAATATAGTGGCAAACTGATGACACTGACTGGTCTTGGCCAGGGATCAGCAACCTTTGGCACGCGGCCTGCCAGGGTAAGCCCCCTGGCGGGCTGGGCCGGTTTGTTTACCTGCCGCATCCACAGGTTCGGCCGATCGCAGCTCCCACTGGCGGCGGTTCGCCGCTCCAGGACAATGGGGGCTGCGGGAAGTGGTGCGGGCCGAGGGATGTGCTGGCCGCCCTTCCCGCAGCCCCTATTGGCCTGGAGTGGCGAACCGCGGCCAGTGGGAGCTGCAATCGGCTGAACCTGCAGACATTGCAGGTAAACAAACCGGCCCGGCCCGCCAGGGAGCATACCCTGGCTGGCCGCGTGCCAAAGATTGCCAATCCCTAGTCTTGGCTATACTGATGAGCTGGAATCTAAAGCATTTAATGGAAAATACCAGCCTTATCTACACCAAGGATTTGTCCTGATTTTCAGGCAGTGGTACCCAGTTCCCACTAGTTACAGGGGGGAAATCTCTAAGACATATGGAATAATAAACTGAAATAAACTTCCATTTGCCCCAGTGCAATTTCCCTGAGTTTCAAGCAGTGGTAAACAGCACCATGCAAATTACAGGTTTTAGACATTTATCTGGTCTGCACTGGGCCAGCTACATCAGTGGATGTCCACCAAATCAAAGCAATCCCCTATGTTATACAACATCTCCCACTCTAAAGAGTCAAAGTGCTTTCAAAAGGAAGAAAGCTAGAAGTGACAATAGCAAGGAGCTTGTAAATCTTGAAAGTTTACTTTTCAAAAGGATTGTCATTGGTTTATTTTATCTATACATTCCTCCTTAATTACGCTGCTGCTTAGAATTCTTCCAAAACTTAAAATCAGATGCATAGCACAAGTACTTTATCTACAGAGTTCTTACATAAATACAATGTATTGTCCTTTATCTGTACCACTGGGCCCAAGAGCACCAAAACATGAAGAAAAAATCCTTTGAGGTAAACGTTTGAAGTAGAGTCAGAGAATTTAACATTACAATGGGCTTGAGGACTGGTCACAAATTCAGAATGAAGGCAGAAGGCCATGCAAGCAAGATAAATATCTGGGTAAACTAAGGCCTGGTCTATACATAGTTTTTGTACCAGTATAACTATGTTATTCCAGGAGGAGGTGATTTGTATTTTTAATCAAAACAGTTAAATCAGTACAACTCCTAGAGAGGACTCAATTATACCAGAATAAGGTGCCTTTTTACCAATAGAGCTTATTCCCCTTCCCATATAAGAATAAGCGATTGTAAGTACTTTTAGACAAATATAACTGTGCCCACATAGAATATCAGGGTTGGAAGGGACCTCAGGAGGTCACCTAGTCCAACCCCCTGCTCAAAGCAGGACCAATCCCCAATTTTTGGCCCACATCCCTAAATGGCCCCCTCAAGGATTGAACTCACAACCCTGGGTTTAGCAAGCCAATGCTCAAACCACTGAACTATCCCTCCCCCCATGATTAGGATTGTGCTGCTTTAACTATGCCAATGTAGTTTGTGTGTAAACAGAGCCTTGGGATTTGTTGAATAACAGAACTAAGAACAACCTCTGTTATAATTTTAATAGTACTGACTAATATAACACTTTGAGATACAGCTTGTATGAAAAAGATTTACAAACTAAAAGTGCATTATATGTATTGTTGCTATTTATTTTGCTTAGCGCTGACCATGTGCTCAAACTCGTAGAAGACGTGCAGATAAAGGAGATCCCTGCCTAAAGAGCTTACAGTGGAAGGCCTTGTCTATGCACAATATTACCTGATTCAGGAACTGGTGCAGATCATCATCAGGGGCCCTACGTGTAGACAAGGGCAAGTCATGGTTTGCCCCAATTTAGCTAATCACTGTTTCCCGTGATTCCTAAAGCCTTGTCCACACTAAGGTAAAAATGGTTTGTAAGATACCAGAGTTAGCATCAGTTCAGTTGAGTCTCTATTATCCATCTGCACTGGGGCTCCCAATGGTGCTATCTGGCTCTAGTAGCCATTTTCAGCACCATGTCAAATAAACCCACTCAGAACAAGTCAGAGAGCCAGCTAAACTATGGGCTCGTCTACACTGGCAATTTACAGCGCTGCAACTTTCTTGCTCCGGGGTGTGAAAAAACACCCCCCTCACCCCCCCGAGCGCAGCAAGTTTCAGCGCTGTAAACGCCAGTGTAGACAGTGCACCAGCGCTGGGAGCTACGCCCCTTGTGGAGGTGGTTTTTTACAGCACTGAGAGACCTCTCTCCCAGAGCTGCGCCGCGACCACACAAGCCATGTTAAAGCACTTCCGTGGCAGCACTTTAGCATTGCCAGTGTAGACTAGCCCTATGGCTTCCAATGCTGCTAACCCAGTGTTAGCAATGCTGGGTGTGACAGATGTGGCAATATCCTGGAAAAATCTTGTTGAATTAGGTTGAAGGATCTTTGGAGTCCATTGTATTCAATGCAAAGTTTATGTATTATTGTGGGCCTGGATGATCAAAGGACTCTATTGAACAATGTGGCAGAGAAGAAAGGTCTTTTGGGATACTATGTGCGAAGTGGATTTCCTGGGAAATACCTAGGGGGAGGTGAATGCAAATTCCACCCCTCCCTGGTTACAGGAAAACCCAGGCTTTAGACATTACAGCTTAAGGAAGGAACCATTGTCTTCTGATTATCTGTTCCTAGACTCTGAAGATCAAAGGCCCAGGCTGTATAGAAGGAAAGACTAACCTATGCATGGGTGTGCTTGTTCTGAACTGAGGCTGTTATGAACTTGTAACCATAGGAAAAACTCCTTGGTGTGATTTGAAGTACTGACTTCTAACAGAGCCCCTGTTGGAGTTGGGGAGGTGATTTCTGGTAAGCTTATTAGCATGTGTGTAGGTTCTTTTATTGTTATATGTTTTCTGTCTAATGCTTTCACTTTAAGAATAAATGTGCTTGCTTAGAAAGGGCTGTATGGTCATTTATAACAGCGGTGGGCAATTACACTGTTCATAGACACTGAAGAGACAGCAAAGCTCAGACACTGGCCTGATTAATCAGGAGTGAGAGAGAGAGACAGGTCTCCATTCAAAAGAAGTGATGGCAGGGGAGCTGGGAGCCTAGAGTGGGTTGCTTTCTTGGACTGCGAGAGGGAAATACAGGTGAGCTGCCCTGAACTGTGACAGTGGAAATGTGTTGAAAAGATTCTCTAGTGTAGACAAGGCTCCCAGATGCATCTGCATTAAGACTTTTCATGCCACTGATCTACAACCAATGAAGCTCTGCCAATGGTAATGACGATGGGGGAAAATGTCTATCCCTGTCTACATTAGTACTGCCACGGTTGCTAACTGCCACTGTGGAACTGGACTAATGTTAGACCAGTGATGCAAAAAGCGCTAGTGTACAGAGAAGGCCTTCACTGCAAGCACAGGTGTGCTTATAGGTTGAGTATGCACACCTGCCCTACCTTTAATCTAGCTAGTACAGTAACAATAGTAATGAAGGCCTGGTGGCATAAACTTGTACTTCGGCCAGTCGCCCTATTACAAGCCCACTAGGCACTTGGGTACGTTCTCAGGTTGCTAGCCTATGCTGAATCCCATATCACCATGTCTTCACTACTACAGTTACCTGTTCTAGCCAGACTAAAGATAGCATGGGTAAGCCAAGCTGTGCTACAACCATACCTTCACTTTGCAGTGAAGTCATACCCAAAAACCTTGACTATATTGGAAATTTTGGAAAAAATAGCACAGGTGGTAGTAACTTTGCTCAGCTACCCCAGTGGTAGTGATGATGGGAGGGAGGGGACGATGCTATATGTTATCTACATGAGAGAAATGTATTGTTCTAAGAATTTATCTAACGTCCTAGTATGCTTGTAAAACACTTTGGGCCTTATCCTCTGTTACATTTCTTGACTAATATATGCTGGCTGGCATATAAATATATATCATATTAATAATATATATTATCAGAACATAAGATGTTCTTATGTTCTCTGGAATTCTGGGAGCTAAACCAGGAATTGTGGAATAGGTACTAAGAGGGCACTGCAAATTAAATGGTTTGGAGCAGTACTAGTTTGGACAAAACTGCATCAACTCCAAGTAATTCAGCATGGCCAGAGAGGACTCAGTTAACTGTACTTAAATTGGTTTAATACAACTGCTTCCATTATAACTGATGTAATTCTCTAGTGTAGAGAAGTCTCCAACAACTTCCCATGTTTTTACCAACAAGTGAGTCAGACAGTGGAGGATGTCAAAACCTTGTCTACTCTAGAATTCCCACTAGTGCTGCTCCTCCTAGAGCAACTGAACTGCTAGCAGCACCAACGGGAACTTCCCCCCTAAAATTTTGTAATGTAGACAATGTCAAAGACAAATTCAGAGAAAACAGGACAATGTGGGAAATCCAGAGAAGTACCCATAATTGGAGGGACAGGAAGGAGAGGACACAAAGGAGAGTGGGTTATTGTTGTTGGTGTTCAAGCACAAGCCAGGGCTACCATTGTTGTTATGAACTCATGACTGTAGCTACTGATTTATATTGTATATGGATCATATACGGTAGTATTTTCCCTGAGTAAATCAGCACCTTGACAAGATCACAGGCACAATCCTGCCATATTCCAGTAGGAGGTTTGCTGGAATAATGATGGAGTTGGAAGGACTTCATGATTGGACCACATATCACTAAAAGAGTTGGTTACCTTTTCCTGTAATACACATTGTTTGTTCAACTGGTATTGAGTATGTACAGCTGATGGCCAATGTACTGTTTGTTTTGATTTCCTAGTAGGTGGCTTGTGCAAAATGGGTACCCCTCACAACTACCCCTGACTGTGCTGTTTAAAGGTGGATTGCTTTTAGTCTAACTTTTTCATTTGTCATATGATTGACATAACTCAAGTTTAATATTCTGCAAAGTCATCCATTTACCAAGCACAAGATATTCTACTCAGTGTCCTTGCTGCTGGGCCACATTTATACTGACTATAGCAGGACAGATATTACATTGCTATTAATAAATAATTATGCTGTTTGCCTTAATAGAGCCTCTCATCCCAAAGGACCCCAAACCTTTTTACAGACAATGGATCAAGTTCTACCACAGTTACAATTATGCAATTGCTTAACAGGGTTAAATGGGTATAAAGGAAGGTGCAAATTAATTATAGATTAGATTCATGAATCACTTCACTACCACTGATGTTACCTCTACTTCTGGGGTAGACGTGCTGCCAATATTTTGGTACCAGAATGAGGTCCTGACCTGGCTGGCCTCTAGGTGCTACTGCAATATAAATGTTTAATAATGTTTAGACTATATTCCTGAAAAATATACTGTAAATATTTAGAGCATAGAAGAGTGTTTAATCTGCATAATGTGAAATGAGAGAGGAGGCAAAGTCCTTATCAGAGGAGCTGAGGGTAACCCTCAGTGACATATTTCAAAAATATCTGACACTAGATGCATTCCAAAGGCAAAACATTTGCTCCTTAGAAGCATTTACTTGAGCCCTGGCAGGAATGGTTTAGCAGCACATACACAGTGGGGGAATTCCAGCAGAGACAGATAAATGACCCCAGCTCTCCTTTAAATTTACAGGTGACATTTTAACAAGGATTTCCCAGGAACCACCTCAGGTACATGAGTGGCTGTCATGCAGCAGCTGTTTAGCAGCGCACAGTAATACTATACAACAGCTTCAGGGAAGGACTGAGGAATATCATATTTAATACATTGTCAGAATTCATGTATTGACAATTTTTAACTGTGCGGAAAGTTAGAACTTTTTCCAGAGGGATAAAATCATGTCAGTAACTCTTCTAGTGCTGAATGCTAACGAGTTCTGAAAGCACATTGTCTTTCTGTCTAGACTTGCTCTGCCCCACCTCTCCTAAACCTACATTAGCATCAGTGTTATACCCAGGGTGCATTCATATTGCAGTTGTAGGCAGGTAGAGGAAGAGAAAATTACTTCCAGCTCATGGAAAAAGAACATGAAAACAAGTTGGCGCAAGTGCCCCAAGCCTGCCAAGACCAGTGAGAAAGAACAGAGTTCATATTAAATACGAGAATGGGCCTTCATGGCCATTCAAGCCTTGATCTATCTTTCTTCAAGAGGGAAGCCAATTGTGAATGCATCCGATGAAGTGAGCTGTAGCTCACGAAAGCTTATGCTCAAATAAATTGGTTAGTCTCTAAGGTGCCACAAGTACTCCTTTTCTTTTCTTTATTTGGTATTTGTATTATCCTAATGTCCAGAGGCCCCAACTAACACTGGGTTTCCATTGTGCAAGGTGTGTACAAGCAAAGAGCAAGGGACAGTCCCTGCCCACAAGACCCTATGATTTAAACAGACAAGGCAGACAGAAGCGGTTTTACTATCCCCATTTTACATATAGGAACCAAGACCCATGGAGTTTGATTATTTTTTTCCACATAGAAACTGGACTCAGACCACCAACTCATTTCACATGGGTCACTGAACAGCCCTGGATTTAAAACAACTTTTTGTCTGTTTCCAAAGCAGGCTGGCTCTGAACCATCTCAGGCCTGGGCTGCACTAGCCCTTTGCCTGCCATCAGTCTAGCTCAAGGAGCAATTCCACCTGCAGGTCAAAATGGTGAAGCATTAAAGATAGGGCACAAGAATTTTTATCATTGTGTTGTCTAAACCGGGGTTAAGCAGCACAGCTGTAAGGACACCCACATCCATCTACACCAGAGCTATCTTCAAGGACCTGTTTCAGAGTAACAGCCGTGTTAGTCTGTATTCGCAAAAAGAAAAGGAGGACTTGTGGAACCTTAGAGACTAACCAATTTATTTGAAAGCTTATGCTCAACTAAATTGGTTAGTCTCTAAGGTGCCACAAGTACTCCTTTTCTTCAAGGACCTGTATCAGAAAAAGAGCAGCAGTGGGGAAAGTGCGGTTAATTCCCAGTGTAAAAGGTCCCTAGAGGTGACAGTGAAATACTGTGTAACCAACGCTTTCTGCCATCTGGTTCCCCAAGCTTTTAATTTTTAATAACAAAGCATTTCATACCGAAAACAAAACAACTTACTATTGCAGGTGAAAGGTCCATGTTTCATGACAAACTATTGCTATGAGTAGAAGAAAGGTGTACTCCCCTAAAGGCATATTACAGAGCTCCAGCAGCAACAGGATAGACTAGAATGGATTTCTGTATAGAATAATACTGGAGAAACTCCTATGTCCCTCCGGCTTTACTGCCATAATCCAGGACAGCAGTGTTTGTTTTCAGTCCTTGTTACAGACTAATTCACCAAGTTAAACTCTTAGGTATCACTAAGTCCTATCAGTGACTACCTTGCAATACAAATGTTTCTTGCAGCCGGAGGTGAAGCATGAAGAGAGAAACAAACACATGGAAAAGTAAAGAAGAGATAAGACCCATTTACTTTCTTTGTCACAGTGGCTGACAATTTCCATCAGGCTACATTGGTACCCTGAGCAGAGGTGGAAGTTTGAACCCATTTCACCGGCTCAGGAAAGATTTATGGACCTTCTTATTTCAGAAATAGTACACTCCACCTTCCAAAAATTGAGACTCCAATGACTCAAAGAAAGTCATCACTCTCTAAGCCATTTTACAGTATTTGAATCCACAAAGATGTTCATTTTTGCAGAACTAATGCCTGAGTTTAAAATCAAAGTGCTCTCAAAGAGATCACTTTGAAAAGAGTGAGGGAAGGAAGTGCTAATAGATAAAAATATTTCTGTAAATAACGTTTTTAATATTTACCTTTTAGATTGCATGCCAGTGTAACCCACACACTTCCTGGGTGTGGTGTTCTGTCCCCTCTAGTGGCACTGAGACCATGTAGCACTTAATGAGTCTGCTACAGCCTTAGCTCATGCAGTAGAGGCTCATGCTTTTAGCTTCAGAGGTCCCAGGTTGGATCCCGACCACCAGGGTTTGTCAGTTACACCAGTACCTTATATCATGCTCGGATCTCTTACGTAGGCACCCTTTCTCATTTTTCTTTCTTACCTATTTCACTGCAATTGCAATACAAAAATAATACCTACAAATAGTGAAGGGCAAGTTGACCATAGACAGATGGGAGTGGGAGAGGTACTATCCATCAGTAATGTGAAAACATCATTTCCTTTTTGAAAATGTAGCCTGCATTTATTTTGCCAAACCAACATCATTAATAATTTCACCACAGGTCTGGAAATAATGTTTTCTAGTTAACTGCTGCTACATACATACACATATCGTAAGATGAACAAAACATGATGTTCACTCAAAACTACTGTTTTTCTTTTTGATTTCATAGATTCTGATCCTGCAACAGACCCCCCCCCCCTCCACCCCTACTTCCCCCAGTGCCTGTGTGGAATCCCATTTTGTTCTATGGGGTTGAACGTAGAGACATGGTACACCCAAGCACAGGCGGTAAGAGAAAGGTCTTAGTAAAGGAGTAGTACATTAAGGAGGACTGCGGGAGGGCAGGGGGATATTCAGAATTTGCAGGACTTTCCCAGTCAAATTCTAGCAATTTTATATTAGATCAAATTTGAGGTCTAAAACCTTGACATTGTCTTTTTAACTCCATGGTAATTTAAATTCTCTGGGTCATTTAGATCTACATTATAAAACCATTAACACATACTTTGACAGGCAAAGCATAAATAATATGCAGTCTAGAAAAAAGTCAAAGGTTTGCTATAAAAAATGATCGGGTTCTTTTACCCAAAGACAAGAACCATTTCTGATCAGAGATATTAAAACACTGTGGCAAAGCTTGCACTGCAGATGCTTGCACTATACCTGACCTGTGAATAGAGAACTAAAGTTTTGTAGAGCTGGTTCTCAACTCTTCCTTTAAAGACTGAAAATGCCCATCGACACTAACATCACTAATGATATCTTAGTATTACTATGCTTTCTAGTAGCAATGTAATACTGCAATTTTTGCTACTATGATGCAATACCTAGGCATGGCCATCAGCCCACAGAACTGCAGAAAGAAACTAAACAGCCACCTCAACATACCTTTGTCAGTTACAAAGATGACTCAACACATTTCCCCTAATTTACGTTTCCTCATTTAAATTTAGAGGGCCAAAGTCTGATTTCAGTGACACTGGTGTAAATCTGAGAGTAACTCCACTAAAGTCAACCTTGATAGAAAAACAAATACTTTACATTGGAGGCCATGAAGTTAAGGTGATCAGCTGTCCTGATTTTATTGGGAAAATCCTGATATTTGGGGCTTTGTTTTATATAGGCACCTATTACCCCCCAGTCCCTGTCCCAATTTTTCACACTTGCTATCTGGTTACCCGACACGAAGTAAATGGGGTAAATCAGTTTTCCACTAGTGTAAATGAAAGCAGAATTTAGGTCACAGTTTTTACATGTGTTAAAGTATAATTAAATCCAAAGATTATTTTTATAAGTGTACAGTATGCCTATTTTTCAGTCCTTTCTTTGTGTGTGATGTTTCACGGGGGAAGACCAGCATTTCTCAAATTGGAGGTCCTGCCCCAAAAGGGCGTTGCAGGAGGTCACAAGGTTATTTTAGAGGGGCCGCAGTATTCCCACCCTTACTTCTGCGCTGCCTTCAGAGCTGGGAGGCCGGAGAGCAGTGGCTGTTTGCTGGGGGCTCAGCTCTGAAGTCAGCACCACTGCCAGCATCAGCGCAGAAGTAAGGATAGCGGTACTTACAATAACCTTGCGACCCCCCCTGCAACTCCTTTTTGGGTCGGGACCCCTATAATTACAACATTGTGAAATTTCAGATTGAAATAGCTGAAATCATGAAACTAAAAAATGTTAAACTCCTATGGCCGTGAAATTGACCCAAATGGCCTGTGAATTTGGTAGAGCTCTACCCAAAATGTTGCAGAGTAACTAGTCTCGACATCAAGCATTTAAAAGTGAACTCTTTCAACACTCGGAAAAAAGAGAGATGGGAAACACTGCTTCCTAAAAACTTCCAGTATGTTGCCTTAACGAGGTGTCTGATACAAACGACTGATGATATCTCAAAATCCATGCATCCAAATCTTAAAGACAGTGACAGCTTTCATAATCCCACTTTTTAGCAACTAAATCATCTCAGCCAGTTTCAGTAACCCTAAAATACCACAAACAGTGCTTCAATAACTCCACTTCCCCAGCAGGGCTTCCTACAGGACACTAACACAACCCAGCTCTCTCTCACACACACTCCTCTCCTTGGAGTGACTGACTGGTTTATTTACGCACAGGGAAAAGCTCCGAGGGGAGACCTCCACGCGTTCAATGGGTGGCCACAGATGCTCCTCCCATCCCCAGCCATGGGGATCCCGCACATGCTCCCCCGACCCCCGGAGATGCTTCCCGAGCAGCCCTAGCCGGAGGGGGAAGGAGACGCTTCCCAGTGCGCGCAGGGAGGAAAGGGCGTCTGGGTGGGACTCACTCACCCAGGGTTTTCACCGCGATCTGCCTGGTGAGCGGGGGCGGCAGGTTGATGCAGACCAGGTCCACGTCCTGGTGCAGCAAGACCTCGTCTATCCGGCTGGTGTAGAAGGGGACGCTCATCTCCTTGGCCAGCTCCTCCGCCTCCTCCTGGGTCCGGCCCCAAATCGCTTTGACCGAGAAGCCCTCGTCCTTCAGCAGCGGGATGATGACCCGGGCGGTGAGGCTGGTGCCGAACACCCCCACCCCGGGCAGCATGGCTGCAGCTCCCTGCCCCTGGCCGGCTCGGCGCCCTCCGCCCCTGCCTGCCGCGCGCAGAGGAAGGGCGCGGAGCTGCGAAGCGCCGCGGCAGCGAGCGGCCCTGCAAGGAGCGATCAGACCCAGCCCAGCGCCGCCGCCGCCGCCGCCCTGGGAAGGGGGACACGCCGCCCCCGAGCCCAGCAGCAGTGGCTGGCACGCCGCCTGGCAGCTGGTCCCTGCTGCGCCCCGCGGCTCCCGGAGCGGCTCAGCAGCAACGCAGCGGCCCCCGATGCTCCCCCCTGCTCGCCCTCCATACCCGGATCATCACACAGCCCAGCGCGCCTCTCTTCCCCACCGCACACGCACACGCAGCCCCGAACCCGGCTGCTCTTCCCCGGCCAGCTACCTCTTCAGCCCGCGACAGGGGAAATTGCGGGGCAGCCAACAAGTTGTAGAGTGAGGCGGCGGCAGCAGCCTGAACCTTACTCTGCATCTGCCATGTTCACCACAGAGCACTCCTGATCACTGCGAGAAAAGGAGGAGTTTTGCTGTCACCTACTGCTTTCCTGCAACGCCCTCTTTAGAGCTCCCATGTCATTGGCCACCACTCTGGTTTCTTTCCCAGTGCGATCGAAAAATAGCACCAATTGGCTGGCATGCCCTTGGCAGGGGGCAGCAGAGGGCTGGTGGCACTAGTTGGGGCAGGGGGATATAGAAGCAGGCAGAAGGATGGGCTACCTAGATCCTGAAAGGATAGGCTTCCTCAGTTCCTCTCCCCTCCCTCACTCTTTCACCACCCCCTCTCCGGCTGCTGCAACCCTCTCCCCTGGGGCTCAGGGCTTGTTAGGAGCTTACTCAGCCTTCCCTCCACTTTAACTCTTCCCCCACCTATTTTTGTTCTTATTGTTCGGCTTGAGACCCAATATACAGACTTGCCAAGTCTGGAGGGAGACTCTCTTCTTTTGCATCTGTTAGAAGGCAGGGGCTTTTTAAGCTTCTCCCTTTAATAAAGAAGGATTTGGCTGCACATCTTTCCATGACACATCCAAACGTCTCTCATTCAAGTTTTCTCTGGCCTATCATCATAAAAAGAAGATTGCTTTGCTAATGCTAACTGCTCCCACTTTAAAGCTTGTAAAGAGGGCCTAAACACCAGGGTACTGGGAGCCCTATAAATGCAGGGAATGATATAAATACAGTAGTAGTAAACTATACTGTTTGTAAGAGAGATAAAATACACTAGTTAAATTTCTTCACTAACTTTCATTTTGTATTTCCCCCAAGCTGGCTTTTTCATCTCCTCCTTTGTACAGGTACTACTGCCCTCTTAGTCTCTGTAGAAACAGGAGGGGAGTACTTGTGGCACCTTAGAGACTAACCAATTTATTTGAGCATAAGCTTTCGTGAGCTACAGCTCACTTCATCGGATGCATACTGTGGAAAGTGTAGAAGATCTTTTTATATACACAAAACAGGGGAGCAGGGTCCAGCAGAGCTATCCAGCTGTGAAAGGCGGAAGTGCCATCTCTGCACCAGCATTTCCCTATCCCAGGAGTCCCAGGAGATGCTCTGTGAAGACTGGGATCTTCCTTGTGTAGGAGGGCAGTGGTGCTGGAGGGGAGGGAAATCACTGTGTGTGGCATTAGACCCCCATCAGCTCCACATGGCCCTCCCAGGTAAGTTATTGGTGAACCCCATCATGATGCAGCTCCCCTCGACAAGAGGTTCTGGCCATAGCAGCTGGCAGTGGATTCCCTGGCAGCATGTTTCTTAAATGTTCCTCATTTTGAGAGACATCACTTAGTTTAGTCCCAAAGTTATCTGCGTCCCACACAAATGTCGATGTCCCCTCACTTTTATCATTCAAAATTATTTACATCAGAAATAAGGAATCATGAAAACTGAGGTTACAGAAAGTTATATGTACAAAAGGAAAGAATTGTTCAGCACTTTAAGTTTTCTGAATTAATATTTTTGACCCCTCATTCTGGGTGTTTATCACACATTGTGTTCCACATCAGGCCTTGGCAGGTTGAGAGATATACAACCCAGGGTTAGTGTTGCCAAAGGGCCAGAGGTAGTCTGGGAGGGCCAGCCAGGAACCACTGCAGATGCACAAACTGGCTTGACCTCTGTTGATTCACCAAGATCTGTACAGATCCTGGAGAGCCACTGATTTTGCAGGACAAACCCCCTCTACTTCCACAGGCAGAATGGATGAGCAAAAAATGTCTCACCCAATTCTGTGCTGCTCACTTACACTGGTGTAAATCCAGAGTAACTCCATTGAGGTCAATGTAGTTTCAATGGTGTCATACCTGAGAGAGAAAAGTCAGGGTCAGGAAGTTCGTTGACCCCATGTAGGGGGATTTCAGTCAATGTCATCTTGGTTTTCAATTTATTCTCCACTCTGCTAACCCCTATACAATGCAACCCATCTAAAGAAACCATTTTATTATTCTTGTTACTTCACTAATTTCCTTTTGCATTTATGTATTACATTGCAATGCAATTGAAAACATTTTTTTCTACATTAGATTCCTGGAGTTGTGCCAGGGACATTTTTGCAACTCACCACTATATGAAAATTAAATTAAGAGTAAGAAGCAAGCATTCCCTTTATCAGCTGCTGCATGGAGATTCTGTTTTTTCTGCCCTCATCGAGGGGGCAAAGACTTCTTTACTGAAAAAAAGAACAGAAGCCTGGAGGATCACTACAAGTTAAACAGTCTTGCTTGCTATGTACTCTGCATCTTTGAACTAAGCACCATCAGACTAAACTGAGACTGATACATTTGAGCTTAAAACAATTGAAACATGATCCAGGTCCATTTGTCAAATAACCACAGCAGCATTACCTTACCGTAGAATGTCAAGGTTGTATTGGGTCCTCAGTCAGATGCTCAAAACTATTTATAGATTATGTTCCTGGGATGAGTAATTTGGAAATTTTTCTTTGTCTTACTGTCCTTGTCTGTGTATATTAATAAACCCAAGAATGTAGCTAAATCACAGGAATAGACTGGAAATGGAGCGTGAATTATGATTTATTAATTATATATTTTATATTACTTCAGCCCCCCCAACATGGACTAGGAACTTTACAAAGATGCAGATAAGGTCCCTGTTCTGAAGAGCTTACAATCTAAACAGATAACATGTAGTTGTAGATGAAGGGTGAAGGATAGGATGAAAGTGACTGAGCGGTGAAGTTAGTACTTCCTGCTCATTCCATGATTTTTATAGAGAAGTTTCTTGTTTGCTAGTTGTTTTATTTCATTACTTCCTATTTTGTTAACATGTCTTTGTCAACAAGCTCACCCTTACGATATGTCTCCACTGCAGTTAGCCTAGTCCAGACATGAGCAGCCATACCACAGAGCCATATCTGAGTTACGGTGTCCTCATTGGTGCTCCTGTGCTGGCTCCCCCATGTGCGTTGCTGGGCCTCTTGGGAACGTATCCGTGGTTCTTTGTGCTGCAGTAAGTCAACCCACTCTATGATTCTTTCCCAATGAATTGTGGGAGAACTTGTCAGTCCTTCTGGGCACAGGGAGGGAACTGTAGGAAGACGTTGGAGTGATATAGCCTGTGACCTCGCTGCAAAGGCGGGTTACTAGCCTAATTGAAAGGGGAACTTTCCATAAGGGAATGTACAATTAGAGTGACCAGATGTCCTGGTTTTATAGGGACAGTCCTGATTTTGGGGTCTTTTTCTTATATAGACTCCTATTATCCTCCATCCCCTGTCCCGATTTTTCACATTTGCTGTTTGGTTACCCTATGTACAATCAGAAATCCTTCCTACCTTCCAACACCTATATTCAAAGAGGTCTCTTGGAAGTATTAGATTTATTCACCATTCTGTATAAAAGGCTCTCTAAAGCATGCAGTGTTTGCAGATAGGAACTGTTATGGGCACCTGAATAATCAGCTGCTGCAAGAGAAATGCAGGAACCTGGCAGCCTTTTGAACTCAGTCATCTCTTGGCAGGTAAAAGCTTTCTGTTGACCTTTAAGATGTAAGGTTCCTACACATGTATTCTGTTAGATTTCTATCCAAAGCCCACTGAAGTCAAATGAAAGATTTGGGTCAGGCCCTTAATCGTCTGAAGCAACTTCTTTGGTCTCTCTCTGCACTTAAAAAAATCTGTTCATTTAAAGTCTATTTTAACAACAATTGTACTACCATTATATTCTATAACTGTAGTTCTACAACTTTTTAATACACCTGTTGGAATAACAGTGAGCAAAGCTGAACAATACATAACTTCTGTGATATCAGAAAACAGAGCTTGCTAGCTACCAGAATAGTTTTCAAATCCTAGAATTTAAAACTTGAATTAACTTATTTCCTTTTACATAAATCTGGGTCCTCAAGCATAAAACAGTTGTGAAATTTCTTTAAACCAGTTGGTTCCTTCTAGATTTTACAGTTTGTGATCATCATGACTGGGCTTCTGTACCTCTGAGAGCTGCAATTGTTTTACTCGAAGATAACAGTGATTCAGAGATAAGGAAACTTGGTGATTCAGACCAAGTCTGGTTCTCCCACTCAAACCGTATTAAGTGACACATATATGCTGCACTAGAAACGGTACATGAGCTGAGCTGCTCAAGTTTATACATATAGATATGAGATTCCAACACATTTTGCAGTTTCTCAGACTATTGAGAATTCATTCTTTCCAGGAGGCATACATTTTATTTCAAGGTCTCTTTAACTGCATTTCCACTGAGACAGCTCACAAAGTTCCCCTACTTTTATTTAAAGGGAAGAGCTGTGTTAACATTTATTGTATTAAATGGCCCAGTGTTCAAAAGGGAACTCTACAGCAAAGTAGGCCATATAAGCTAGTAGAGGACTCAGATAGGGCTTGACCCTGCCCCACTAAAGCCTGGTCAATGTACATTTGAAGCATACCAATTCCATTAGTCTGAAGCCATTCTTTAGCAGATACGCATCTTAAGTATGTAGCGCTATAGGGAAGCAGTGGTGACTCTGAAATCCCCAATCATTGACATAATCCTTGTACAGGCATTTGTATGCTGTGCAGCTAGGAGCCCTTCATTAAAGGACTGCAGGTCCACAAAAAGGGGTTGAATAACAACACCATTTAACACAGAGAATGATGTTTTATGCATAGATCTCACAATATTTTACAATGGTGGGTAAGTATTATTACCCCCATTTTACAGATGGAGAAACTGAGGGAGAGAGAAAGTAAGTGCAAAATTTTCAAAAGTGTCTCTTCATTTTGGAGCCCTCAGTTTTTAAGTGCTTGTCCCCAGCTGCCCACCAAAAATGAAGTACTCAGAATTAGTGGACACTTGAAAATGTCAGCTTAGATGACAGCATGTGGGACCCAACTCAGCAAGGTATTTAAGCAGCTGCCTACCTTTAAGCATGTGAGTAGTCCCATTTAGTTGCACCAAATGCTCCATGCTGAATCAGGGCCATAGTAAATCAGTAGCATAGAAGCCCTGAATTCTGAAATCTAGTTTTGGGCCTAAGCACTAAACCATGTCATTACTCATACTATATGTTTGTAAAGTGGTTCATAAATGAAATGTGCTATATAGCTAATAAGTATGTTTTTAATTGATCACATTGCATTTCTTGCACTGTGGCTAAGAAGTTAAGAACATAAGAAAGGCCATACTGGGTCAGACCAACAGGAGCCAATGCCAGGTGCCCCAGAGGGAATGAACAGAACTAGTAATCATCAAGTGATCCATCCCCTGGCGCCCATTCCCAGCTTCTGACAAACAGAGGCTAGAGACACCATCCCTGCCCGTCCTGGCTCATTGCCATTGATGGACCTATCCTCGATGAACTTAACTAGTTCTTTTTTTAACCCTGTTATAGTCAAGTTGCTTTAGGAAGAAGATAGTATGGCATTGTGAGTTTTTTTAGACACTTTAAAATATGTAAAATAAAATTAACTTGTTTTTGAGAGTTATGAAGTATCCCATATAAAATATGTTTAAAAGAGTCAAACTAGGTGGTAATCCATTTTTATACAGGAGCATAGCAATTGCTAGACTGGATCAGACCAGAGGTCCATCTAATCAAGTATTCTGTTTCTAAAAGTGGCCAGGACCAGATGCTTCGGTGAGAAACTTTGGAGTAGGCAGAAAATATAGCAACTCTAAAAAATAATGCAGACATGCAACATATGTTAAATACTGCAGCCAGGAGAGATCCAAAATTCATTCCAAATAAATAAATCTTGTTCCATAAAAGAGCGGACAGTGTTGTCAGCCTGCTAAGCCAGGCTTCCAAAATACTGAGAATCAGTTACATTTCACAACAGGAAGTGCTGCTGTTCTTTACCTACCACAGTGATTCAAAAAGTGTAGGCACAAATTTCATTTTTACCTTTTGTAAATACACAGGAGGAGTGAGCTAAATGGACATTCAATCCCAGGAGCAGAAGAACTGATAACATTATTTTGTTTCATCTATTTGCCTCTTTAAAGAGGACTAGCCATGTTCCAGTGCAGGGTTTTGTTCTGCTGGGTTGTTGTTGGTGTTTTAGCATATTGGTATTTTTATTGCTTAGTTTAGGAACTTGCTGCCCTCCCTTGGCCCACCAGAGCCCAGATTTATTAACCTTCCAGGCACATTGAAAAGCCCATTTCCCCCCTCCTCTTTAAAGCTGTTGAAGAGGGTATAGGCTGAGGTGGATGGATTTATGGGGAGTCCTCTGTATATGTTGTGATTTTTAATTTATGGCATAGGCACCCAGAGCACTGGATGGGCAGCTAGAGATTTGAAGAAATAAAAGTAAAGAATTGTTCTTGGTTATGTGCCATGCAAAAAAGAAGAAGATGGGGAAACAATTCTGGTTAGATTGGCCAGGTTAGGCAGCTATATACCAATAATCAGCATGTTAACGTATTCATAGTCCAGAGCAATTTTTGTAATTTGTTTTCAAATAATTCATCTCTACACAGCTGTGATCCCTTCAGGTTTTCCAGTGGCGCTATGTAATACAATGCCAGGTCATTTAACTCTGCAGCTGTATTATCTAACTCTGTCAGGCTTTTTAGGATAATAGTTTGCATGAAAGATAGTACTCAAAACAAAGTTACAAGGACGGATCCAGATCCTGCATGAGTACAACTCCAAGGAAATCATCATGTCTGAAATGACTTGGACTGTTTGGCCTAAGTTGTTTATTTGTTAAATTCACTATTCTAAATAATTTATTTGTTAAGTTCATTGCTGGAAGAAACCCACTGAAGCAAATGCATTCTCATCAACGATAAATTTAGCCCATTATATCAGTCCTATGACGGCTCATGGAGATTCGCCTTTATCGCAAGTGGTAGAACTACTGCTTTGGGGACTGAGGGTGCTTTGTTAGAGTCCAGGCAGAACTGATTCCTTATAACTCAAAAATTAAGTCATGCAAGTAATGGCCTCTTTTTCAGGAAGAGAGTGTTTCCTAGTGGTTAGAGCAGGAGACTGGGTTCTATTCCTGATTCTGCCTATGAATTTCAAGCATCAAGGTGGAGAGCATCTCCTGAGAAGTGCTGAAAGGCTCAGCACCTTGCAGCATCAGTCTCTTAATAGTCCAGTGTTTTAGGGCTTGTTGTTGCACACTATTTGGTATGGGTAGACCAGTGATACTCAGACTGAGGCTTGAGACCTGCTAGTGGTTCTTTAATGTGTCTCCTGTGGCTCTTTGCAGCACACGTTATTAAAACACTGTGTGATTTAAAGATTAACCAGTCTAAGTTATTAACCAATCAGGATGCTTTAACTATGCTTTTACCCAATTGTAGTTGATAAAATAATAATACTTGGTCAGTCACATATATAACTAAATATTTTCCTGTCATACTGTTTAACTATGAATATATAGTACTATAGCAAATGAAACAATGAATTCACACTACTGTGGCTCTTTTTTGTAATGTTGATCAGTAATTTGGTTCCTGATTCACTGAGGTCTGAGTATCACTGGTGTGGTGTAGTGTCAGACTATGCTGGTGCACACTAAAAATTCCCTCGTGCACTTTAACATAGGACTGAACAATACTACATTAAAGCATACTAGGGAACTTCTAGTGCTCACCACCAGAGACTGTAGAGGTCAGTTACCGTGCAGCATATCAGTGTGCTTTAGAAATCACACCCTGTAGTGCACTTTCCACACCATGTAGACAAGCCCTTATTTTACACAGCTTTAAAATAATTGTTATACTAATTACTTACCCCACAAGCTTAAGGTGAGGATTAATGTTGTAAAGCACTTTCAGATCCTTGATAAAAGTGCTATAGACACATATTAGTCATTCCTGTTATTATGTAAATGTTGCCAACCCTGTTTGGTTTGTTCTCACATGCTTCTCAGTCAAACATACATATATTTAGAATATCTTACATAATTCCTCCATGAACAGTCAATCAAGACACATAATCTCTTATTATATTAAAAGTGCCACATAAGCCATTTAAAAAACATTTTAAAACACTGGATAATTAGAAGATCACAGCATCATTTAGGAATTAAAGTTAGACTTTGTAAAAAAAAAAAAAAGGGGGGGAGGGGGGCCTTTACCAAATCTAGCATGAATAAAAAAGTGGTTTTTTTTAATTCAGCCCCCCAAAAAAGAGTTTGTGTTCACATTCTCCTGCAGTGCTGTGAACCCTTGTCCCTGCAAATACACAACATTATGTTAGAGCACACGAACCAGAAAGTAAAAGAGATTATAAAGAAAAGTCTAGTTCCCTTGTCCAAATAAAGGGAAATGTAAAAAACAAATAAGCAGCTGATAAAGTGAAAGCACATGAGATTTTTTTAATCCTTTCAGTTCTAGTGGCCAAAAGCAAAGTTTCCCAAACCTTTCAAAGCTGAGGCCCCAGTCAGGAAAATTAAACTAATCACAACCCCCTTCTGTTCCTCCATGTAGTGTTACAGGCCTACCCAAAATGAGCTATCACTCAGAATCAATTATATAGATTTCATAACATTATCCTTCTTCTTCTTTCTTATCTCCTTTGATGAATGGTAAAATAGTTAACAATGTTGACATTTAAAGTGGTTTTGGAATCTGAGTTTGCACCCATTGAAATGAACTGGGCAGGATCACTGCTTCCGGCTCTCCACAAACTCAGCAGGAATACATTGATGCATCACTTACACCGAGGTCACATTTTCAAGCGTTCTTTGCAACCATAACAGCCAGAGATGGACTCCCATCACAATATTGAGGATAATTTTCTCATCAGTAACTCCAGTTAATATTATGCAAGTTATGCACCTAAATGTCCCTGTCAACATGAGAAAACACTTTTTAATAGGTACTTTATATAGGTGGGAAATGTTCCAGGGAAACTGGTTCAGTAGGCCAGAAAACTATATATGGCCTACCTTTAGATCTTTAATTAATAGTGATCCATTGATATTTACTATTATAGTAACTGACTAAGCAAGCTTGACTCACAAAGTAATTCTCATGGAAGTATCTCATGGACTTCAGTGGGACAACTCACCTAACAATGGATGGAGGACTGGGCCCTTAATCTCCACAAATCTAATGGAGCATTATAATGTTCCAGTTACAAATACTGATGCTTCATGAGAAGCAAAAGACACCCAGACTTTTAATATAGAGTAAGCACCCAAAAATCAAATGGACAAGGAGGAGCCAATAATGTGGGAATCTTTTTCAGAAAGGTAATAAGGCTTCTGTTTCAGTGCTCAGCACTGCTAATAGTAGTAAATCATACCCACAAAAAGTAGGGCAGCGTTATTAAGGACAGTGTGAAATCATGAATCTAATACTAGACACAAGAGCTGTGTTTCACATATTGGATATGGGACACTGAAAACCATATGGCTGGGCGCCCACTGTTCTATAATGAAGCAGAAGGAAAGAGAAAACTGTGAGACAGTAATGCAAGAAATGAGAACATGCAACTAAATATTTACCTCTAATGCCCCACTTCTGTGCTCTAAATCCCCACTCACATCAGTGGAAAGCTATTGCTTTTCATCACATTAGTCAAACCACATTAAAAAATCAGATTAACGGATCACACTCACCAAATAGATTTGACATGATTCGTTTCCATTAAAACATAGTTTACTGTGTTCGTCAGAAGCTGAGCCATGGTTCAGTCTATCCCCCAGCAAGACCCAAACATAGACTGGACAGGGCTGGGTGAAATAATCACAGTGAAATGACATAGACCTTGAAAATTGAGGTTTCCACTTTTGTTATTATTTGGTCTAATTTCACACAGGAAAAAAAAATCTGAAATTTCAAAACAGACTAATTTCTGAGCAAAAAATCTCAATGTTCTGAAATTTGAAACTTGATCTTTTGTTTTGACAACCATTTTTACCCTGAAAGTTTTGATCATTTCACATACTTTAATGGAAAAACCACCACACCGTGAATTCAGGGCCTGAAATGGCCTGCAATGAAATTGTGAATATTTGTCAAGACAAGTAGTGAAAACAATATTAGCTGTCGTTCTAGTACCGGCTTAAATCACAGTTTCAAAATAGCATCATGATGATACAAATCCTGCTGTATAGCTGTGTTTAATGCTTTGAATTAGCGTGGACATGGGACCTACAATTTTGAAATTATTCTTTTAATTTAAGACAGACAAACTTGCTTAGAGGTGGTTCCTCCACCTGTCAGATTTACACTACATTTAACTGGTGTCTACTGGGCTTTAGCTGTCACTGATTGCCATCTTCTGTTTCCCTTTGTACCCCAGGCAGTGCATCATGTAGTGGTATTTGATCTGAATGCTGAGGGCTGCCAGCATGCCTTACTTTTTTTTTACAAAGGTACAAAGGCAATTATAAATGGTCTCAGAATAATTCAGAAGCAAGGGCTGGGATTACAGAGTTCAATAACCTCCACACATACAGCAGCATCACAGTGGAAAATGCTGGACTGCACCTTGGAAACGTAGAAGCCTGATTCCTTCCTATTCCTGAAGGAAGATCTAACTGTAAATACTGGGGCAGATTCTGAAGTCAATTATACAGCATAAAATCTGGAATCACTGCACTAACTTCAGTGGAGTTATGCTGGGTTCCTGCTGATTTAATTTAATGCCAAATTTGGCACAGGCCCACTAATGTTATGATTTCAAAATCAAGAGAGTAAGCATTGAGCAACCTAGCTCAGAGAAACACGGACCAAAGATGAACACCAGCTGTTCCTGAATGGAAACTAAATGGAATCCTTTATGGATATTCCCATGTCAATCCCTATCCTTCAAATCCTTATTCCAGCTCTTAACTGTCCACTTTTCTCCCTATAAACTCCAATAGACCCCAGCTCCCTCCCTTCCTGCAACTTCTAAAAGGCATTCTGCAAGATATGGAAAGTCTGATAGTATGTCTGCTAGGCCTTGAGCTGCTGCTGCATTGAGTCCTAGGGCTCTCTAGGGCTCCCCTGGTCAGAGGTACACAATGCCTTCTGAGATATCTCTTACTGGGGATGTCCTCATATGTGAGATCTGTTGGAGGTCACAAAAGGGTAACACCAGGGATAATGAGACAGGGAGGGCATGGAGGGTGAGGGGAAGGTGCAGTGAAGGAAAGGGTGAGGTATCTAGCTTGGTGGGAGAGAGAGAGAAGAAGGGAGGCAAAAGATAGGGAAAGAGTATGTTTTGGATAAGGATCCAAGTTTTGAGGGGGCTAATCTGAACTGAAACCACGCAAAGAAACAACACAGCTGATAGACTTTCATGAAAGAAAACACAGTCCTGAATGAGTGCATTTCCTACCTTATGTCATGACACACACACCACCTAGCCATGTACACAAGCAGTAGCACTATGTGCAGGACATGCAAAATTCAACTTTCTGATTGGCCTCTTGCCCCCCACCCCGTTGGGTTTGTGAGAACAACTAGGTCCTGGAGGGATAGGGGATGTACCATTTTAATAGCAGTCCATTAAGGATTTCTTTTCCTCCAGGCACAGCACAAAGAGGAATACTATCTGATCACTCAACCGGGCCTTCTGTCAATTCACCTACATTTTTAAGGGCAAGGGAAGAGCCTCGTTTAGATTTCTTTTTTTCACACCAAGACAGAAGGGAAAACACTCACAGACAAGCACAACAGTGCTTATGAGAGGGAGAGCTGGCTAGTGAAAGGAGAACTACCCAGCCCACTTCCTGGATCCCAGTAGGATCACTCTCCTGTCCCTGTTATTTCATTAGTTGTCCCCCGGAATCACTTGGCTTCCAGGTCCTGTGGATCCTCCCCTTACGCTGAGTGGGGGGAGGGGGGGGGGAGTTCCTTAGCAGTGGGCAGGCTTCTGCCCGCCCAATTCCTAGATCCCAAGAGGGTAAGCTAAGATACGTGTCTACTTCTATTGCTATCCCTTCTCCTTGTAAAAGATCACTTATTCTGATAGTCTTCTCATTATTGTTGCCAAGCTGCCTGCTAAGCAATTTGCGGCCCAAGCTGATCTTTCCACATGCTGAATCATTATTTCAGTACTAATAGTTGGAGTGTGTCTGCAATGGGAAATTTTGGACCCCTCATCCTACACCAGCACAGCTCCACCAGTGGTAGCAACATTGGAAGTTGCACTGTATTGTAAACAGGATTTAGGTATTTTTTCCACTTTGTCACTTAACTTCAGAAGAGCTTATCTAGGAGCCCGTCCTTCTCCCCTGGAAATTAATGGCAACATTTTCATTGACTTCAAGGGACGAAGGATAAGGCCCTTGATGGACAAACAGCCCTGTGGAAGAAGGAAGCAGAAGACTTTATCAAATAAAAAAGAAGTGAAGTTAGAAGGATTGGGAAATAAGGGGAAGCAGGATATTTTTTACTAGATCTCTAACATGTAGTTAGTTTACTGTAGTGGAAACTCATTTATCTGAATACTGGTTCTCTAAAACCCTGTGTATCTAAAATGAGATCATGTCCTCTTAGTGTGCATTAAGGCCAATATTGCCAAACTTGGATGACTAAATTTAAGCATCTAAGTCCATAGGTAGGCATCTACCATAACTGAGCGGCCTGATTTTAACTCTCATTAACTTCAGTACGCAGCACCACTGAAAATCTGGCCTCTTAGTTATTTAGGTGTATAATATATAAAAGATACCTGTCTCAGGCTCTGAGTGGCTGTCCACAAATTAAAAATACACCCCAAAACCAGAAAATAATTAGCAATGATTCAATCAAAACCCAATCAATATCCCCTCCCCTTTATCGCAATAACTTTAGGCACCCAAATGTAAAGTCTGGCCTGTATACATTGAAAAGTCCCCTGCTTATCCAAACTGTCATTCATTGTTATCATGTTATTATTTGTATGGCCCAGCGAAGATTGGGGCCCCTCTGTGCTAGGTGCTTAATGAGAGATGGTCTCCGGCCCAAGGCACAGACTGGGATGGGAAACAGAGGGACAAACACTTTCCCAAGGTCACACACAGCAGGCCAGTGTCAAAACCAAGCACAGAACCCAGGTCTCCTGAGTCTCAGTCCAGTGCCCTGCACTTCCTGTCATCTAACTTAGTTCTACATCCCTGTTCCATTTGGAAAAATTAAGTTTAATTGGATATATAATTAAGAAACAGCAAAATCTGTATTCAACCCTTTCTTGTTTTACATGACATGGCCAAAGTATCCACATCGCTACTGAGTGCAAGTTTATTAGACCACCTTTGGTAAGCAGCCAGTTTTTGTCAGTCCCTTGCAGGGATGCTTATGAGACATTTCCTTTATATAATTTATTCATTATAATTGTTCTGATTACACCAGGATAAGTAAATGATAATGTAACTTTCTTTTCAATTATACCTCAAGTGTGTATATATATATATATATATATATATATATATATATATATATATACATACACACACACACACTACTGTACTCTAATGGAGGGAATCAAGTATTAATTCTGTCGTGTCTTACCCATGGGATGCAAATCAGGGCAGTATTTAGCCCTTTGCATTATATATTGCTGTCAGGCTAACTACACCAAAATATAAAGTGAGTTGTGCAACTGAGAAATCTCATGTGGAATATGTATGTCAAAATACTTAAATTCCTGTGTCTGTATCCGTAAAATGAGACACTGACTTCCTTTGTAAAGTGCTTTGAGATCTACAGATGAAAATGTAAACTATATATGAGGTTGGTCATATTATTAATTATTATTATTATTATTATGGCCTGCTATCATATGGCAAGTGATATGCTGTTTCAGGTGAATTTTTTCAGCCTCAGTGCTGTGCTTATTGACTTGACTAAATGCAGAAACAGAATGAATATCTATAAAACCTTTGAGAGTGGAGTACACCTCAGAGTTTTGAACACGTTGAACGAAGTTTACAAACCCCAAGACTGCCTAACTTCATGTCAGTTCCTCACATCACAGGACTGTGCCTGGGTCCATATCTTTTTCCCCAGTCCTGCACAGCAGTGTCAATTCTTCTTAAAGTCACATTTTTCTGCTGGGTGGGATCTCTCCAGGAGTCTCTAAATAACCACAGGACTAAACAAAAATGTAATCTGTGAAGCAGGTTATTACCAAACTGTTCAATTTTAATCTTTTCAGCTTCTGTGCCAATAGATGTTTGAGCCTGGAGATACCTGGATTGTGGTTTAAACTGAGAAATTTCAAACTCAATACCTCTAGGAGACTGGGAAAGCTCTGCCATGCATGGTTAGCCATATATTAATGCAAACATACCTTTCGATGGGAGGGGGAGATCTTAATAAGCTACACAGTATCCATAGGTTTCAGAGTAGCAGCCGTGTTAGTCTGTATTCACAAAAAGAAAAGGAGTACTTGTGGCACCTTAGAGACTAACCAATTTATTTGAGCATAAGCTTTCGTGAGCTACAGCTCACTTCATCGGATGCATAAAGTGGAAAATGCAGTGAGGATGTTTTATACACACAGACCATGAAAAAATGGGTGTTTATCACTTCAAAAGGTTTTCTCTCCCCCCACCCCACTCTCCTGCTGGTAATAGCTTATCTAAAGTGATCACTCTCCTTACAATGTGTATGATAATCAAGGTGGGCCATTTCCAGCACAAATCCAGGGTTTAACAAGAACGTCTGAGGAACAGTGGGGGGTGGGGGGGGTAGGAAAAAACAAGGGGAAATAGTCATTAAGTTTTAATCATCAAATACTGCTGGATTGCGCAAGAGGAAACAGGCATTAGCCAGTCAGGATGGATTCTTATGATTGATCAATAAGTCTAGGAGAGTGCTCTTTTTCTTATCCACAGACAGTGGGTAAGCCCCTGGGAGCACTCCTACTGCAGGAGTGAGGATGTGTGTAGGGTTTTTAAAAACTGGAGCAGAAGCAGAAGGGATGATCCATCCCCTATGAGCCACATGATTAAGGGAGGCCTCGTCCTCCTAGTTCTCTGCTTCCCCATTCCAGCATCCTCCTGCCTTAAACTGAAGGGATTTCTAGGTGGTTACTTTCTCCCTCAGCAGAACAACTATTACCAGCTATGAGCGTGCCCCAAAGCCCATTGAAGACAATGCATCTTGGATCAGATCCCATGTGCACCTGTGTTTTGTGTACAACAAATACAATGCCAGGGGGAAAAATTCCTTCCCATTGGTTTTCTGTTTGGATTCTCAGCTGCCCATTTCCTGAAACTTCCATTGAAACCTGCAGGCTGTTGGGATCACTGGTTTTGCGCAGCCATCTATTTAGCATCATACAGATTATAATGATCTCATCTTTCTAATAAAGTGCTTATTGAACAGTATTTATGAGCTGTTTCCTCTCTCTCCTCCATAGGTACTAAGAAGCTAGTGTTCAGTGACAACAAACAGTGAATCAATTTTCTCTCCTGCTGTGATCCAAAGGCCCTTTGGGGTGGAATAGCAATATTGGCAATGACTGGCTGAGGTAACAGTGACTCAGAAGCAGACCTGAGACAAAAAGATACAACTAGCATGAGGAATTCGGTTCACAAAAGCACTCCTTTGAATTGAATCAGTCTGAGGAAGATGCAGAAACAGGAAAAGGGAGTGGGGAAAAGAGCAAAACTGTGTTTGTTACCATGGAAAAGCCAGATGAAGACCTTTAGGAGAAATGTCAAGGAAGAAATGAATAAACGGGTAACTTAGAAAACAAACAAACCCCACCATCACTTATTCAGAGGAGCTCCCTATAGAGAGTGGCAGCATGACAAAGGAAAAGTGAAGCACCAAATCCCAGAGTTCTTTGGGTGAACGGTCTGGCATCTGTTTGCTTTTGGGGGCAAAACTCAAAACTGTTTTTGTGCAATTTGTCACACTTGGAAACATTCTGGACATCTTGCCTTGGCTTCAGAATTCACATGTAGCATAAGAATTTCACAAGATCTTTCATTTGTTCAGTCAAAAGCAGCTCTCACAGCTACCGATAATGGGGCCCTGAAAACCAAAACACAAAAAGATTTAAACTCTTTTAAAATAAAGGAACAAATTGCTCTCAAATCCTCCCTACAAACACACCCCACTCCTTGCAATGCCTCACAAAGACAAGGGGCTTCCATTTTGTATTCAGTCTGTTACTTCATGGTATACCTCAGGGTCTGGAGGCCTTACCTTCCCAAAAGCATTTTTCTCCTTTTGTCTCTGAAGCAGCCAGTCCTATAGAACTGTGGTTCTCAACTGGATTTCAGGAAGGGTCTGCCAAAATAAACCAGAGAGCATGCAAAAAATAAAAGCCATTTCACCTCATGCTATTTGGACACATAGCTTTTTCTTCTCTTTTCTTTTTTTACCAGAACGTGTGTTAATTTTTCTGCATGATATGCTGAAACCTATTGGCTTCAGCAGGGCCGGCGTTAGGGGGCAGCAAGCAGGGCAACTGCCTGGGGCCCCATGCCACAGGGGGCCCTGCACAGTGAGGCTCAGGCTTCAGCTTCAGCCCCGGGTGGCAGGGCTCGGGCTTTGGCTTCGGCCCATGCGGCGCAGCTTGGGCATATTAATACTCGAGCATAATATTCATTTTTTTATTTTAGTATGTATCTTATCCTTTTTTTATATATTTTATGTGTGTGTGTGTGACTGTAGAACTCCCAATTTAATACCGTTTTTAATCTACTGGATATGCAGAAAAACAGTTGTTGGGGCACAGGTGGGCCATGGGCTTTTTATAGCATGTTGTGGGGGCCTCAGAAAGAAAAAGATTGCAAGCCCCTGCTATAGTACCTCCTCTGAACACCTAAACCAGGGGAACAGGCAAATGAACTGGAGTTAACCCCACATTCACCAGATAGCAGAGAAGGCCTCTGTAACTGTTTCTTTTTTCATCTTAAATTAAAGTAAGTTGCTCCCTCTCCCTTTGCAACAGTTGAAGCTCCTGTTAGGCTAAGAGACCCCCTAAGAACGCTGGGTTTCATAGAGCGGGGCCGGCTCTTAGCAAACCATGCTGGTTTCCGCCACATGATTAAGGCTCTACCAAATTCATGGTCCATTTTGGTCAATTTCACGATCATAGGATTTTTAAAATCGTACATTTCATAATTTCAGCTAGTTAAATCTAAAATTTCACGGTGTTGTAATTGTAGGGGTCCTAGCCCAAAGGAGTTCTGGGAGAGGTCACAAGGTTATTGTAGGGGGGGTTGCGGTATTGCCCCCTTACTTCTGCACTGCTGCCAGCGGGGCGCTGCCTTCAGAGCTGGGCACCCAGCCAACAGTTGCGGCTCTCCAGCCCCCCAGCTCTGACGGCAGCGCAGAAGCAAGTGTGGAAATACCGCAACCCCCCTAAAATAACCTTGCGATCCTCTGGCAACTCCCTTTTGGGTCAGGACCCCCAATTTGAGAAATGCTGGTCTCCCCTGTGAAATCTGTATAGTATAGGGTAAAAGGACACAAAAGACCAAATTTCAAAGTGGGAGGCCAGATTTCACAGTCTGTGACTCATTTTTCATGGCCACGAATTTGGTAGGGCCTTACACATGCTATATGAACAACTAGGATACCATAATCCTCCTGACGATTGGAATTGGGTAGTTTCTCTTCAAATAATTTGCAGGCCCTCAAGTGGGCCTCCTGATCTTCTACTGCAGAAGCCACCAGAACCCATGCCGCAGTATGCCTACATAGCTAGGCCTTGTGTGTTTGTATATAGTTAGTAAACACAGTTATTTGGAACTGTGTTCCTGTAGTTTCCTCATATTCACTATGTTGTGTAAAGAGCAAAGACAACAATGCCAGTAAAGGTTTTACTAAGAGCTAGTCTAATAAATTCCCAGGTATCACATAAATGTGGGTGTGACACTTCCTTGGGATGCCCAGGACTGAGAGTTACCCCCCTGCCTCCAGTGTGGGGGAGTCTTTCTTGTGGGAGCTGGGTGCCAGCACCTGTACAGCACCAGCCTTTCAAGCACTCTCTTCAGGACTCTACCTGTTCCACTTTGCTTTGCAGGTTAGCAACAGGTGCACCCTGAGCCCTCTTGAAGAGTGTTCCTCTGAAGCGTCCAGCCCCAGTCACTGGGCCCTCACAGTAATTACCAGGTTCGCTGCTCCCAAGGGAATACAGTATACACACACCAGCTTGTTTGAGTCAACTGTCAGCTCCAGTGTAACAACCCAGCACTGTAATCTATTTATAGTGAAAACAAATACAGTGCATGTTTATTAACAAAGGTTAAGATTTAAGAGATAGTGAGCAAGAGTAAAAAGAACAGCAGGTTACAAATAAAACAAAGTATAACATCCTTCCTAGAGATCAAAACTTAACAGGCTACAATCCATATCTAAAGCAGTTTTATCTCACCTAAACCTTTTCTGTAGAGCTTGCTGGTTTTCAGTCCAGCGTCCAGAACATTCACAAATAACACCCCCACACATACCCTGCCACAGGTGTTCCTCAGTGACACCAAAATAGATTCATAGATACTAAGGTCAGAAGGGACCATTATGATCATCTAGTCCGACCTCCTGCACAACGCAGGACACAGAATCTCACCCACCCACTCCTGCGATAAACCTCACCTATGTCTGAGCTATTGAAGTCCTCAAATCGTGGTTTAAAGACTTCAAGGAGCAGAGAATCCTCCAGCAAGTGACCCATGCTACAGAGGAAGGTGAAAAACCTCCAGGGCCTCTTCCAATCTGCCCTGGAGGAAAATTCCTTCCCGACCCCAAATATGGCTATCAGCTAAACCCTGAGCATATGGGCAAGATTCACCAGCCCCAGGAAAGAATTCACCATACCCAGGAAAGAATTTTCTGTAGTAACTCAGATCCCACCCCATCTAATATCCCATCACAGGCCATTGGGCCTATTTACCATGAATATTTAAAGATCAATTAATTACCAGAATCATGTTATCCCATCATACCATCTCCTCCATAAACTTATAGAGTTTAATCTTAAAGCCAGATAGGTCTTTTGCCTCCACTGCTTCCCTTGGAAGGCTATTCCAAAACTTCAGTCCTCTGATGGTTAGAAACCTTCGTCTAATTTCAAGTCTAAACTTCCCAATGACCAGTTTATATCCATTTGTTCTTGTGTCCACATTGGTGCTGAGCTTAAATAAAAATGTCCTTTTGCTTCTCCTTATACTTCCCCAAATCCATTGTCTTTGTTCCCCAATCAGGCTGACCTCTCGGGTACAGACTCCGCTGTGCTTTCCCCTGTTCAGTTCACATCCCCCTATTGGTTCCCTACGTAAATGGGTTTGCAGTATATTGGCTTACAATGTTAATTTACAACGAACATAGATAAATCAGCATTCCTTTGTCTATGAAAACCTCGTTGGTCAACCCTGCCAGGGACACAGACCCTAAAATATATTTTTAGTACATACCTACAACTTCTTAAATATCACCCATACATACATCACACAGTGATGATGAGGATCAGTATGACATCAGCTTTCATCCGACACCCCACATGACCCTGTATGGGTAAATACTGTGAATCCCGTGTGTTAGGTGTAGTGAGTTTGTCAGACCGCATAGGAGTGGCTGTAACAGAACACGGGATCCTTTGCCAGTTGGCATTGAAGGGCTCTAAGGGTCACAGTGAACACTTCCCATTAGCACACAGCAAAATCTTATCCAACATCCCCCAGTACCACAGAGTCAAAAACAGCACAATTACCAGTACAAGCACCAGTGTTTGTAATTCTAGAAGAGTGAGCTGAAAAATAATTTTTCATGTGACATAAACGAATCTAAGAATGAGTCAAAGGTGCAATAACTGTATGAGAAGGCCATCAGCTGGGGCTGTGAGATAGGTCCCCTGCCTGGTAAATCAACACTTGAGCAGATCTGTTCGGTTAGAAACCGCTCCCCCATTGAATGGCTGTGTGTGCGCTCATCCTGCACATTACCCTAGCTGAAACTCTTGTGGTTTCTAGGCAGCAGCTCCACCAGCTGCCCAAAATGAAGACTCTCTCCAGCCAAGTTAGACGGAGCTGTACTAAGCCTGATTTAAGTGGCTTTTTATATTTACCAGTGCTTTTTGCTGTGTGCAGAAAGGTGTGTACAATGAGTACATAAGGCTCATTGTTTTAAGATCCATGTAATAACAAGGAAGATACTAAATTTCAGATAATAATACCTAGCTCTTATCATCAGTAGATCTCATAGTACTTTGCAAATTATTCCCATTTTACAGATGGGGAAACTGAAGCACAGAGCAATGAAGTGACTTGCCCAAGGTCACCCTGCAGGTGAGCGGTGGAGCCAGGAATAGAACCTAGGCTTCCTGAGTTACAGTCCACTGCTTGCTCCATTAGGAGCACCTAAGAATTCCTTATGCAGCACTGCTAATCCTCCATTTCGCCCACTTTCATCTCTTCCCCGAGCCCCACAGGCCCCATGTTGTAGGCTCTATCCTTCTCTCCATGGCAATGCAAAGTACCTAATTACTAAGCTATTAGGGTTAGCCAACAATGATCAATTTTCTCTTTCCAAAACATATGTGATTTCTGCACTGATCAAAAGCCGACAGTTCTGTTAGTCGTTGCTCTAAGCGAAGATAAGAGTGGAAAAATATCACTCCAATGACGAAGGGCCAATTTGAAGCTATAACATTATTAGCTCTTTTTTGCTGTGAAATATAAAAGGGCAAGAAGATTAAACAGCATTTTGTGAGCAACCTCCTCTTTTAGGAAAAGCCAAACAAGCTGTAGGAGATTGCCTAAATATAAGAATTGCTGCGTTTTTGAGTCCAGGCTATAGAGCAAGGGAAGCTCTGATAAAAGGAAATGTTCAAGGGAGAACAGAGTGCAAAGAGACATTTCAAAGGCAGCCATCTAAAGCACAAAGAGCCCGATCCTGCAGTGCTAATGCAGACAAATCTTTACAATGGCAATTTGCCTACGTTAGGACTGCAGGATCTGTGTCAAAGGTAGGAGGAGGAAGAGAGCACATTTTCAGGAACATCCTTCATTTGTCCTCTAGATAATTCTCTTTGTCTCTGGCCACAGTTTAGCATTGCCACATACAAAGCACTGGGATTTCTGATATCGCTTACAATGGGGGAGGGGGTTACAATTATAAGAAGGAGCCTAATAATGTATGTAATAATTGTGTGTTAATGTCCAATATTCAACTGGGAGACTAGAACAGCTACTCTTAGACTGGGGGAAATGTCTTCTGTTCTTTTTTTGTGTTTAGATCAGAGATTTACCTGAGAAACTGGGCTGTGTTGAATAAATGCCCTGTTTATATTCTTCTTGGAGAGATTTGTTTGCTCAAATATACTATAGATTTTTACATATATATTATTAACTCCTTAAAAGGAAAAAATACGAACAAGCTGAAGTGGTGACATAAAGCAAGGGCCCAGACTTTCTCTGTAAGTCAGGCAGTTGGGCCTCTAGTTTCTCCGTTTGTTCCCACACAACTCCCCTACCGCTATGTCCCTGGCAAAAGTTAAAAAGACAAAATCTCAGCCTGGACTTAGAATTTCCTGGTTTTGTCAGGCTGTGTCACACCTTTTGTGCTGGTTCTCAGGGTGGGTCTTCACTGCAGAATTAGCCTGGGTATCGGCACCCAGATCTAAGCACCCTGGTTAGCCTGGGTTGGCTATGAGCAGCCACACTGCAAAGCCCTATCTGAGTTACTGTATCTTCTTCCCTGGTGCTGCACCCCCCTGCATGTGTCATTAGGAGCTCTGGGGCATATCCCATGGCTCTATGACTTTTCCCAGTGAATTGTGGGAGAACTTGCCTGTCCTACTGGACACGTGAGGGAATTGTGGGAAGGCACTGGAGGGCTATCAGCAGCACTCAAGAGATTCAGCCTGTATCTTCATTGCATAGTGGACAGGTTACCAGCCCAAGTAAAAGCAGCACCCAAGCTCTGAACCAGGCCCCACCCTGTGCCAGGTAGCTTGGGTATAAAGCAGCACCAAACTTAGTTGAGAGGGTTTGATGCGTGGATGGGAGGGGAATAGAGGCAACCCAAGTAAGAGCCTAGGCTGACTTTGCAGTGAAGACATGCCCTGTGTCATATAAATAAAGACAATAAATGTGTGTCCCAGTGGTCCCTGCCTTTGGATTTTATCCCATGTTCCTTTCCCCTCTCTTCTTTACCCACCCTCCTGCTTCCTCTTTTAAACTTCTTAGACAGGCCCCTTGCACAAACGTCTAAGAAACACTTTAAAGCAAGAGAGCTTTTAAAGGGTTTTGTTTACCCTACTGAAAATGAGAGTGACATGCCTTCAGGCTGCACAGGAAATGTAACCACCCTGGGCAGGAGCTGTACACTTGTGGTTGTTGAGGTCCATTTGCCATTTCGTCACAGCATGAATCAAGCTTAAAAAACCAAGCAGAGTCCGCCTAGAGGACATGACACACAAAGAACATGTATTGGGCAAGTCACTACCCACTCTCTGTCTCTGCAAAATACCACCCCACTTCACCAGGCTGCTGTGAGGCTTAATTCACTACTATTTATAAAGCACATTGGGAGTCCTCAGCTGGACCACAGAGCAGAGCAAAGTATGAATATTTTAAACAGTGCGGGTATTAAGAAATGACAGTAACAATAACTAACAATACTTAGCTTCCTGTTCATTTCCAGATGCAATTCAAAGTGTCCATGTTCTTCTTGGAAACATTTTGTGGTTGATGTCCTAGGTGTCTAGATGCTGTCACATTTCTCTCTGGGGAAATTCCAGCCACCTCCTCCATGGCTGTGTAAGGTCCCCTGCCAGCATAGCTTGGTGGCACCAGGAGGAAAAGAATTTGAGGGGTCAAGTTACGCGGTGCACACCATGTTTGCTGCACAGTCCCCTGCATGGGATCTGTGTTCTGCACCATGGAGGGGCAGACTGGAGGATGTTTGGCATCAGGGCCAAACCAGGGAATCCCCCACAGTACAGATCCTCTTGTGCTTGCTTCTGTGAAGGATGTGGGTGAAAGGGGAGCTAAAGCAGACTTCATGACATGGAGAGAAAGGTTTCCCCACCCCCACGCATCAGCCCATTATCCAGCCCAGTTCCTTGGGTTAGGCACTGGGCTGAGGATTTGGCCTTTAGTGCCTTAAGTACCCAACAGTTGGTATCTATGGGGATGCTCGAGCTTAGAGCTCCAAGAGGTATCCATGAGGACTGTGAGCTGGAGGTCTCAGTGGAGGGCCCTTGACTCAGTAATTAGCTCTTCCACTTTGTCTGACAAAACCAGGCTGTTGTACTCTGTGGCACGCTGCAAGGTTGATCCGAGCAGGTGGGTTTAGAAAGGAGGGGTTTCGTTTGGATGGGCTTGTTTAGCTGGGGTAGGCGATCTTTTCGGTGTCTCTTTAGCATGATGAGGATTTGAATAGTGTATGCATGTGGGGTTTTAAGTATGTGTATGTGCCCAATGGAAAGAACACATAAAACAGCTTAATGAATAAAATGTGACAGGAATTAGTGCTACAGAAAGTCACGTTGACTCTGAAACAGGGCTTCATGTGACCGTTGGATGTGTGACACAGTGCTAGTCTGGAGACCACAAAGCAGCCTGGCTTACGGAAAGTTCACCCTTGCTTATGCTTCATAGGAGCATATGCCTCAGCTTCCTGAACGAAAGCAGCTAGTTATGCACCAGGACTCCAGTCATTCACTACACATGTGAGTAACTTTATATGAGTGCATAAGTGGTTGAAGATCAGAGCCCATGTTTTCTGCAAGCAGCCACTTTCCTGCTTCTTTAGGGTGGAGCAGCGTGAGTCAGGGGTAGGAGTGTGACAAGCAAGTAAAAAGGGGAGACAGGAGAATTGCAATGTCCTTTTATAAATTCAGTCCGAACAGTGCTTGGGCCAAATTCTATCCTCTGTTACACCTGGGCAACTTCAATGGGTCAGCACTGCCTTGGTAGATTAGGGATACAGTTACAGCAATTCATGTAAAAATCACAGTGCTGAGACATTAATTTCATTGTTATAGATCCCTGTTTATGTGCTGCAGCCAAAAAGGGAGAAAATACTTATTGTTATTACTGTACCAGCTAGATTTGGGTCTCATTGTGCAAGGCACTGTACAAACATATACTAAGAGACAGTCATTGGGCTGAAGAGTTTAGAGTCTAAACAAAGGGTGAGAGAAAGGAGACGCTGTTAGCCCCTTTTTACAGACAGGGCACTGCAGCACAAAGAGACTGATTTGCCCGAGATCACACAGGAAGTCAGTGACCTGGAACTGAACCCAGATCTTCAGTCCAGTGTCTTTACATCTCTGGACAGTACTGGGCAAATTGCCTCAGTGACATTCTGTGATGGATTGAATAAATCTTAATTACACCATTTTTACTGGGAAAGATGTTAGTTTGCCGGTGACATTATAGGCTGACTTGTAAGACTTATAAAATAGTTTAGTTGACTATGAATCGAAGAGCTACCATCCCAGGCTTGTTTGACTGTAGAGAAAATCTAGCAAAACCAAGCTTATTGGCAGGCATTTTTCATTCACTGTGTGACCTGGCCATAACTTTTCTTTCCCCCATCATCTTGTCCTAAGTCTATAGCGTGTTATGACCATTCCACACTACTGCACCGATGTCATTTTCTGACCATTTCCATTTTCTGATTCTAAGGAAAGAAATAAGATTTGGTTTTGTTGCCAAAAGCTCATTCTTCGGAGGAGGAATGTTGGCATTCATGCACTTTGTTTTAGGCTTACAGTATACTCCCGATTATCCAAATAGCACAGGGGACATGGATTTTATTTGGGTAATTGGGAGTTCGGATCATCGAGAGGGCAGGATCTATTCAGCCATTCAGCAATGGGGTGGCTTCCTCTGCAGAAAGGGCCTCCTCCTCGCAGTCCTGGCTAAGGGTCTCTGCTCTGCCCTGCCAGATTGCATTCCCCCGCCCCCTTGTAGAGATCTGGTATCACTGGCCCGGTGGTAGCATAGGGAACTCTCTGCAGCCCTGCTCACTTACTCCTGTGACAGTGGGGCTGCACAAGGTTCCCTCAGCTGCTGGAGCCATTCAGCAGCAGGGTGGCCTCCACCAGGGCCGGCGGTGAGGGCTCATCCTCCTCCTCCTCACAGTCGTGGCCAGGAGGTTTTGTGGAAGTGGAAAAAGGAATAAAGGGAATTTGAATGCAGACATTTTAGTTTTCTTAGGAACAGAGCAAGAGTCAGGCTAACTCTAACTCTAATAGTGCAAGACTTTAAGGCAGGGCCTGGGTGAGTGGGAAAACTGTAAGAGATGCTGTTTTGACCTTGTGTTAGATAAGAATGGAATGCAGACTATAGAGGAACTGCTTAGAAAAGTAAGATATCAGGAAGGAATATGTATAAACAAGACACGTCTGTTGATCACTATTGTATGCAACAATGGAGGGAGGGATAGCTCAGAGGTTTGAGCATTAGCCTGCTAAACCTAGGCTTGTGAGCTCAATCCTTGAGAGGGCCATTTAGGGATCTGGGGCAAAAACTGGGGGTTGGACTAGATGATCTCCTGAGGTCCCTTCCAACCCTGATATTCTATGAAAAGGTATAAATGCTTGCCTTAATTATTTATCTGGCAGAGACCTGCCTAGGAAGGGGGAATCCCTGTCCATGTGCACTCTCCCCCTTGCAATTGCTTGAGAATAAACTGTCTGTGAATAACTTGTTGCAAACAACCTAAGAGTGAAAACTGCATTTTTCTTCCACAATTTGGTGCCGTGACTCAGATGGCAACGCCCGGCTGAGACAGCAACAACTACTGCGGACCATTCCCCTTCAAACTCCATGACATCACAACAGAGATAAGAGACCTTTTGAAATCTCTATTGGGGTATCGGAGGAGGACTGCCTGTGGGGCCACCTGTCACTTTGGGGCTTACGCCATGCGAACTTATTGATTAAGCAACAAGATCAGATGCAATGCGGTTCTGAGGAATTTTTTGCTGCCCTCAAGTAAGGTTAGTTCATGCGGTTCTGAGGAATAGTTTGCCGCCCTCAAGTAAGGTTAATGCATCGGTGCGGAGGGGTTTTTTGCCGTCTCAAATAAGAGAAAGGTTGTATTAAGTCTGGACATAAAGAATTAAGGTTATTGTTAAATGAGATGCATCTAGGTATGGGGAATGTGTGTGTGTGTGTGAGAGAATGAATGAATGAATGAATGAGGGGTATGAGCCGCTGACCAGGTCTAAGATGTAAGCTGACTCCAGCCGCCCCAGGGCTACGCCACGTGGGAGTTCTGAAAGCAAGGGGGAGGTCAGCCGAACCTTGTGACCCAGCGGAGAATTTGTCCTTACTTATGAGTCACTGAGCAGGTCCAGACTTAAGCCGCTAGTCGCTGGAACCTGTGACCCAGCGGACCCTTTCCTGAGGCGTGAGTGAGTGAACGGCTTCCCTACTTTACGAGCCACTGAATGGACAGCGGTCCCATATGAGCCATTGAGCGGCCAGGGCACTCCCCTGTGTGATTGCAAAATGGGTGGGGGACAGTCTAAGAACTCCCCCGCAACACTGAAGGGTACCCCTGCATACTACATGTATGTGCGTTATGGTCCTAGGACCTGCAGGTATTTAGAAAATTGGAGTTTTTATACACGTGATAATCCATCTAAATAATTCCCACTAGAAGGTACCTTCAATCTAGATAAAATCATATATCTCAGAGGAACCCTTACATCACCAAAAGCCTCTGACATACAGTGGGAGCAATTTGTTTATTGGTGGGAGGAAGCCACAAAGAGACGCCATGAGTCTGAGTGCAGCATCTGAAGGACTCCCAGGAAAAATTTAAAAACTCAAGTACAGGGTTTGAAAACTAAATGCAAAACATCTGGATGCCTCCCTACCCGAGCAATTCCCTCTGCTCCTTTATACCCCCAATTAGTTAAGGCTGAAAGCGAGGAGGGAAAGGAACAGGTTAATTTGAAAAGTCAGCTTGGCCTAGAGATCAAAAGAAAGCTGCTCTGTGTTCAAGGTCAAGAATCAACACAGACCATGCCAAGCAAACAAAAAAAAACAAAACCTGATTTCAGCCCCAGCTGGCTGTGAAAAATATAGACAGAGGCAAAACAAAGGCAAAACAAGTTGCAGGACTGAGATTACATTTGCGAAGGCTGGCTGCCCAGTGAGACCCAACAGTCTGCCTTTGTGACCCTGGAGCCGGTGTGGTCTGGGGACGCTGAAGAAACCACTGGCAGCCAGCTTGGACTGGAATACCTAGCAAAGGACTCTGAAAGGGACGCCCCAAGAGACCCCAGGGAGGTAAAAAAAAACCCTCCCAAGGGCGGAAGCAAGTTGGAGATTTTTGCGGCATATCTCTGGACAACCTGTGCACAGGATAACCTCCCGTCCACCTCTCTCTCTCTCTGTCTCTCCTACCCCCGGGCCTGGCCAGCCCAGGCAGCGTGTTTGTGAGTATGAAAGTGGGTCATGGTTTGAGCACTAACGCTTCTTCCTTCCTCTGAATAATGTGAAAGCCTGGTAAGGTAAGCGCCGCCTGGAGCCCGCACCCCGAACCCTCTCCTGCACCCCAACCCCCTGCTCCAGCCCTGAGTCCCCCCCAACCCCAAATCTCTTGGCCCCAGCCCACAGCCCCCTCCTGTACTCCAAACCACTCATCCCCAGCTCCACCCCAGAGCCCGCACCTTCAGCCGGAGCTCTCATGCCCCCTCTGCACGCCCACCCCCTGCCCCAGCCTGGAGCCCCCTCCCGCACCCTGAACCCCTCATTTATGGCCCCACCCCAGAGCCTGCACCCCCAGTTGGAGCCCTCATCCTCTCCTGCACCCCAACCCCCTGCCCCAGCCTGGTGAAAATGAGTCAGTGAGTGAGGGTGGGGGAGAGTGAGCAACGGAGGGAGGGGGGATGGAGTGAGTGGGTCGGGGCCTCGGAGAAGGGGGGGGGCAGGAGTGGGGCAAGGGTGTTCAGTTTTGTGCAATTAGAATGTTGGCAACCCTACCTAGTACCAATTTAAAAATCGACTAGTAAACATTAAAAACAAATCTCCCTTTCTCTCACTCCTTCTCCCATCTGTCTAGACTGTAAGGTCTTTGGCAGAGGGATTTACTGTGTTTGTACAGTGCCAGCAAAATGGAGCCACCATTTCTGTTAGGGCCTCTAGACACTACTGTAATACAGTAATAAATAAAGTGCTAGCAGAACATTATTTGGCATTACAGTGTGGGTTTCTTAGACATACACAGAGCGTATTTATAAAGAGATCAAAATCCATATACCATTTTTTTGGTATGTCAACACAAAAGAGAAAAATAATTGTTATTTTCAATTACAAACTAGACTAAGGGAACACAAAACATAGAGGTTACAGTCTCTTCCTTGATCCAACTCCTCTGTAATGCTTTGGACCGCAAAGGACTGGAAAGCCCGCAGATTTCCCTAGCTGGGGATTTTTCGACATGGGGGAGTCCACAAGTGACATAGAGCTGTTTAATTAGCTCCTATGCCACCCACACTGTGGTCCCTGCCTTAGCAGGCTTGGAGTTGTGACTGAAGTGCGACAGCACTCTGGCTATTCTCAGCTGCCATACTGGTTCCTGCAGGATACACACAACCAACATACTTTAAAAGAGTCCTGAGGCTGCTCTAAACTATGCTAGGGCCAGGACTGGTTTAGAACCACCTCCAGGGGGAGGGAGCCTCAAGTCACTCTTTGTGGGCTCCTCAACCCTTCAACTGTGCCCACAGAGGCAGCTGAAATATAGGCCAGTGACTGAAATTACTCAGTTTCATTCTCTTGTAAGATATACACTGAGGAATGGACTAACAAGCCCGAACCACATGGAGCTTCATTCACCCTGCTGAGGAGAACAAAAGGAAACAACAATGGTTTAGTTCACAACCCTACATGGAAATATCCAGATGGGGCCAGGAAACTCATTGATGTTCACCTCACAGAGCTTCCACAGAAATCCTCCCTGGGAGTCCAGCACCCAAACACTGCAGATCCCCCGAGATCCACAAAGATCTCAGGGATCTGCTGGGGGTACAGGGTCTTTGTGCCTCAGTACCAGCTATGGGCCCCAGGCAACCTGGCAGTTGCACTGCCACAGATTCAAGTCTTAAGTGTCCCATGGGGTTAGTAGGTGCCAGTGTGCTTCCCTCACCAAACCCATCCCATTTATCCCACCTCAACCCTCCTTACTCCTTATCGGGGGCCCTGGAAACAACTGGTCCCCACCTTTTATGCAGGGAGGGGGAATTCCACTCCTGGGTCCTACAGGTGCAATCTGGCCTGGCGCTATTTTCGATTACAAATTTAACTGGATTATACAACACGAGTCTACAACGTGCACAGTGATTAAAATGGTCTGCTTCAGGCTCTTCTCCAGAGGAAGCTATTGCCTCAGCTGTCTCATCTTCAATGCATTTCACAGCAGCCTCATGAGAAATGAACACAAAAATACGTCCTCAGTGAGGAAATGCCCCCATGTTGGAGGTGTCTTTTAGCATTGGCAGGAAGCAAGGGAGTGTTTGCATTTCTAGCAATCCCCAATCCCTAAAAAAACTCCCTCTTTTCTGTAGATCTTTCTATTTAAAGGGGAAAGACACATTCTAAATCACTAGGTAGGAGAAGGAGATAAAGGGATAGAGTCTCAGTTGGTGTAAATCAGTATAGCTCAATAGCAGTAGTTGAATTCAGCCACCTGGGATTAACTAGCTACATTGAGTTAAAACTACCTGTGCCTTGCCCCCACTAGGGTTTTACATCAAGATAGCTGGCTCTCTCTTTTTACAATGAGGACATAGCCTAATAGTTCCACAGTCAGGCTCTTAAGCCTATATTAAACAAACAGCTCATTTACAAACAGCTTTTCTGGGAGAGGAAAAAGTCAGCCAGGAGGCAAGGAATGACCCCTGTAAAAGAGCTACCTTGAAACAGGCCTGCAGGTTTCTTTGTCTCAGAAGGTGAGAGCTGAATTCTCAAAGCAGGAGACTGGAAACCCAGGGGAGAACACACTTGTCATAGTTGCTTTCTTCTGGCTTTTTACGTCAATTTCTGTTGCTTTAGTTCTTAATTCCTCCCCACACTGTTCAGATTTTTGTAGACGTGGAGCAGCTCAGGAGCCAGTTGGATTCACTCTGTCTCTGGAATGGACTGTACCGGAACTTCAGTGTCTACCTCCATATCAGACAAATGTTTGATAAAGAGCCAGAGAACAGCAAACACTCCTGAGGTAAAGAGTGACTTATGGAGAGCTTTTTCACCATGTCGCCATCTTGGATTTTAAAACAAGACTCAGTGAAAGCTCAATGAATGAGGTCACTTGAAATGGCCCCGCTAAATAACAAACAATTAATGCTAGTCTGACCTCTCCCCTGCTCTTCTCTGCAAAGTCTTCTCCCTGCACACTCCACTATGGATGTGCTAATTTGGGGTGGGGGAAAGGGAAAGATTAGCATTAATTAGGTCTTGTTTAACAAGGCTGTTTAAATGACTAACCCTTTCCTTTCCTAGCTTGGTTCTTACCCTGAGTATTGTGTCTTGGGCGGGTGCATGGCTGACCTTTCCTTTTCATAACTTGCCCATTTCAGGGTCGGGAGGAGGGGTTAGCACATTTTAAAGTTTTTTTTTTTTTAAATCGGGTCTATAACTCCAACCTTCCAGTTATGCTGAGTAGAGAGTGCTGGCTCTGTAGGGAAGATACAATACAGTATCTGTGCCTTGAGTTTCAGATCTAATGCAGATTTATGATTAATGCTCTCACCTTGCAGGAAGCCCAGTGGGACATATTCTATAAATCAAACACATTGAATAAAATCCATGGCTCCTGTCCCTATTTCCTGTTAACCCATGTTTCTTTTTCTCTCTCTGGCCGTCTCCCTCCCTCTCTGTAAAAAAGTTAACAGCCTCATGTTTAACGTTCTAAGCAATATAGGAACAACTGCAGGTCACCGCCACCTCTGCCACAGCTGCTCCGGGGGCTGTTTGGAGGAGCTGCTGTTCAGCATTTGGTCGAGGAGAGACTGTGCAAGAGGGCAGGAAAACAGGAATGGGTGGCAGCAGCCGCTAACAAAGAAGAAAACCAGGAGCAAAGAGGGAGCGTGGATGTCCTTGCGCATGTGTGTACAGATGCCTGTCAGAGTGCACAGAGTGTGTGCGCTGCGCGTGAGCATCATGGAACAACACTGTGATAAAATCCCCACTGTCATTAGCAGAAAAGCACTCAACATGCTGGACCAGATCTCTGCTGCATGTAGCTAACACTGGACATAGCAGAGTGGGGGCAGGGGCCTGGCAGGGAGCCACTTTCTCCGCCCTCATTCTGCCCTGGCCCTGAAGCAGTTTCACATAGCCTGCTATAAACCATGCCACCTGGCAATGGTCACCTCGCTACCATGTGCTAGATGGGGCTTGCCAGAGTGCTCAGTGCTCCAACCACGCACTCTGCCTGCGCCTCCCAGACACACACCTCCACATCCTCAATACGCGCTGGGCCAGAGGGAGATAGTTGCGGGAGCTGGCTCCAGGCCTGTCAGGGACTCCCCTTCACTGGAAGTATCCCCAGCTGGGGACTTAGGAGAGGTTTCCGCTCCCTCTGTGCCGCCTGAGAATCTGGACCACTATGTACCTCCTGTATCTAACTATTTATTATTTTATGCTACCCAAAAGTGTGGTAGGTGTTTCCAGAAGACATAGTCCCTGCCCTGCCCTGAAGAACTTACAATTTGAAGCCTTGGTCCTGCAAGCTGAACCACCTGGGCCAAACACTGAAAACTATTGACTTCAATGATGTTCACAGCCATGAACCAGCTTGCTTGATCAGGGCCTACATTGTAGATGTGACACAGCAAGCAAGGCTGGAGTGGGGTGAGGAAAGATGGAGGATTACAGCAATACAGCAGGGTGGATACTCAGGACTGTCATGTGCACATTGTGGGCAATTCTGTTTAGTTACTTCTAGATCTAGACAGAAGTAGAGCTAGAAGTTAGTGACTATTATTGACTAATTTTTCATAGGCATCACATGTTTTCAGGAGGGAGATGAGTGAAGAGAAAGATAGAGTTTCAGCAAACCAGCACAGGCAGGGCAGTGTGAAAAAGGCAATGAGACACTTATGGGAGAAACAGATCAACAAGGCAGCAAGGCTGTATCATGGGCAGAGCTAATGGGGTAGACGTTGATGCAATGGGAGACCCAGCAACAAATCCTCTGCTGGTGTAAACTATTAATACACCAGCCATGACAATTTACACCAACTGAAGATCTGCCTGCAGGTTGGGTAAATGGGAAGGAAGCAAGTGATGTAGGGTCTAGAAGGCAAGGACATTAAGTTTAAATGTGACGGAGGATCGGGAGCCAGGGGAGATAGTAAACGATGGGGATGTCGTGGTCAGATTGACAGGCCAGGACAATCATGTTAGCAGCAGCTTTGTGGATAGGAGCAAAATTAGTAGGGGAGGTTTGTGTTACTGTTCTTCATCCATCACCAGGATGTCTGAGCTCTGACTCCCAGTCATAAAAATCTTCTATTTGTGGAGAATAGGGCCAAGGAAAGAAAACAAAAAGACCATATGGACTAATCTCACTCTTTCCTCAACAATTTTGTGGATTACCTCCCCAATCCAAACTAATTAAATATAAACATTTGGGTATGATTATTAATTATTAAGGGGTATTGCAGTAGCAACTAGAAGCCCCAGTCAGGGACCATATCCACATTGTACTGACTGGCAAATACTATATGCTGTGAATCCGACTAGTGTGATTACTTATAAAACACTTGCAGTCCATCTGCAGTACATGTCATGTGGCAGTTTCTTTACATAGGGTGAGGATGGCGGAGGGGGAGTCAGCAAAGAAAAATTTCACTTTAGAATTTAGAAGCATTTACTTTCTTCCCACTGCTCTTCATCTATCTCCTCTCTTCCCTGGGTGTAATTTTCTTCTCTGCTAGATGTGGTGCTGAATATTAATGAAACAATACTTGGTTCAAGCCCAGAGGACGCTGTTCATATTTGCAGGGGAGCATGTGAAGGGGACTGATAATTTTGGCAGATCCAATAACCCTACTAACTAAGGGATGTTTTTATGTTACTTGCAGCAGAAAGCTGATTCCAGCCATTGCCTAGTATTATCTGATAATGTCCCTGCTTAAAGAGCAAAAATATCCTGCATCCTCTCCCTGTTTATACACTGAACAGGTGACTAGGCTATGTTGTTTATATGATTTAATTCCCTTCTGCTAATGGTACAGCAGAACCTAACTCAACTTGTCAATTGCTTACACATCAGTATTATCTCCACGTACTGTATTAGTAGGATTAGATGCTTAACTACCATGATGTTGCTCACATGAGCAAAGCTAAACTGATCTTCAAATATAAAATCAGGAAGGAATTTTCTGCAGGGCATATGGGAAAGAATGTCAGGATTTCTACTGAATTTTCTTTATTAATATAATTATTATTAGCCTTCCTCTGCAGCTCTGAGTATGGGATTGTTCACTAGGATCGAGGGGTGGAAGCATTTCCCACATGTTCAATTTCCTGCCTTTACAAGGGGATGTGTCTTGAAGGAATTCTCTTCACTCTGTTGTCTTTGATAATAAATATTTTGCTTTCTCCTGTTATAAACATAGCTGCAGTTCTAGTGCCCTCTGTTGTCCCACTTAATCAAAAATATGAGCAGGGCAGCTGCCAAGAAAATGCATTGCATATATAGAAGAGTTCTGTGAAACCCCTGAAACAAGTGTTGCTGCAACTTGCCCAAGCTTTCAACAAACCTTTGCCATTTCTGAAGGGCAGAACACTACGTGTGAAAACATAGTTCAAGCTTAATAGAAAGCCTGTGTGAATTATTCTGTGTCCGTGTATTATCTTCCTAATCACAGGAAGCAAGGTGGGGAGGTACATGGAGCAGTAGGTTAACATCAGCTTTTCTTCTATCCCCTCTTCGACCATCACTGGAAACCTTTACTTAATACACAAAGGCCTGATCTTCACACGCATCTTGCACTGGTATAACTATTTCAGTTAGGGGTGAGTTTTTTTAGCAATATAATTTTTCAGAGAGTTTAAGACCAGAAGGGTCTACTAGATCATCTAATCTGACCTCATTTATATTCCAGGCAATTAAATTTCACCCAGCTTCCCCTGTTTAAAGCCCAATAAATTGTGTTTGACTATAGCATATCTTATGTACATGTCACAAGTCTTACTCCATCACCCAGGCAGCATGGCCCTCGTGGTGGAACCACCGCCATGGACACAGTTATACTGCTATAAAGATGCTTTATAATACTTATTCCCCTTCCCATACAGAAGTAGCTATACAGGAAAAAGTACCTTGATAAGCAGTATAACTGTTCCCACTCTTGGGGTGGAGGGGTGTACTGCTTTAACTATACTAGTTAAGGTCATGCACCTTTTTTGTGTAGACAATCCCTGAGTCTTAAAAATGACCTGCAATGATTTTTGTTTTAAACATGGGCATGTGCCTTTCTGTGCTTCTTTATAAAGGGACCTGGAGGGTTGGTTACTGCTGCTTGATCTCTTAGAAATATCATGAATATAAAGGCTTCCTTTTTCCAAAATGTTAATCAGATATTGGAGTTAAGCAGGTGCTAACAGAAATACCCGACCATCTGACTAAAACTCCTTTCCCTTTCTAGTGCGTAGCTTTCAGTCTCAGGGCTCTTGTGATGTCATCATTTCACTTGTGCTCCATTTATCATAGAATCTTCCAGCCTAGAAAGGACCTGAATTTCTAATGTAAAAGACAGACAGACAGACCGACCAAAAAAAAGCTTAGTCCTCTTTATATACCCTAAAGAAGTCAAAAAAATCACAAGCCCAATATTTTTCTTGTTTTGCAGGTCAACTTTAAAGCAAAGAACTAGCACTGTACCTTTATTTTATACCTCCCTCAAGGGTGTTTGCATAGAGCTGACTTAATATTCAAGTCTGATTGCAATGGAAATGACAATGACAGTCTCACTCTAGTTCCCACAATGGACCTTGAAGCTTGTGGGACTAAGAAGCAGCTGGGGAGTACACTGAGTTGCCTCTTCTACAGAGAGGTCCTTTACCTCCACGACTACTCCCACGCTCCGTTTGGACAGCATGGCTGTCATGGTGCATATGTAAATAAACCCCACTTCTGGTATACTGCTCCCTAGCCAAAGCTCTCCCGTCACCCCAAAAACCCTCAGCAAAGGCAGGGGGGAAATGATGCCACAGGGATGCCTGACACCCGTCTTTCACCAGGAGACCCAGGACGAGATCCATTGATGGAAAGGACTATCCATGTGCTGATCCCAGGGGGATAAAATAAAATAAAATTGTAAGAATGATTTGCACTTATAGAGCACTTTGCGGGAAAGGACCTCAGTGATTTACAAACATTAATGAAATAAGCCTCCTGAAACTCATGTGAGGTAGATAGAATAAGCTTCCCCCATTTACAGATGGGGAATTAGAGGTACAGAAAGGTTAAGTGACTTGCCCAAGGTCACACAGCAGAGCAGTGTCAGAGCTGGGAATAGAACCCTGAGCTCCTTGCTCTCCCCACCTATGTTGCAATCATTAAAATATACTGACATCTCCAAAATACAGCCACAGTTGTGATATACTACATTACTCTGTCAGGTGACCTAGCGGTGACACTGATTCCTTCAAATATACATTTGTCCTACTGTGATTCTTCCATTAGATTAATACTCTACCAAATTAAAAATAAAAACTATATTAACTATTAGGAGGAAAAAAGTAGCAGCTGGAGGCCCTAGCTCCTGAGATTGGGACTCAATTATGCTAGGTACTGTACAAGCACACAATAAGGGTCAGGCACTGCCCTGGAGCTTACACTCCAAATAGAAATGCTAGACAAAGTAACTGGACAAAGGGTGTGGGTGTGTGTGTGTGCGTGCACGAGTATATATATATATAGATAGATAGAGAGAGAGAGCACGAGCAATTGCACATGGGCAAGACAAGCAAGGCCAGGTTTAGGATAAACAAAATAAAAAACAAAACTAGGTAAATGGTCTTGATCCACCCAGTGGCTTCTGACTCAGCAGTGTTCAGCTTGGGAAGACCTCCAAGGAACCCAGCACAAAGAGCAACCATCCGGCATGTGCACAGCATCCTCCACAGCCCCACTGATGCAATGTGTGCAGTGCTGGATGTCCCAAGCATAGTTGGTGTTGGGACAGCGACCTGCACCACACCTGAAACTGTTAAGCTGGTTCCAGAGGCAGCACAGAAGCTCAAAGTCAGGTAGTCTTTCTATTGGCCTGCTGACGTGGGAGTTTTGGGTAGTGGCAGAGGCCCTCTGCCAGTGAGCTGCTGTTTAATCTGCTGGATGGAGAATGTGCAGCACTGTCCAGATAGGATTTCTGCTACGTAGCCAGTGGCAGGGCGCCTTTCACCTACTCCTGAACAGTGGCAAGCGTGGCATTTGCTGGACCTTAGTGATGAGTTTGTTGGCCATTTCTGTTGCCAGATGTTAGGTGGAGGAATATTGGGCAGGGCTGGAACCTTTGCGAGTTTTGTTATGGGAGAAACGATGATTATCTCCATTTTAATAGTTGGGAGCAGTTGCACAGAGAGAATAAGTGACGTGCCCAAGACCACACAGGACATCTGGCAGAGCTGGGAATCTGGCACCAAAACACAAGGACATTTGATCCACTGAAAAGCAGGAGGGGTGGAGTTGTCACCACCTCCCACATTCCTTTGTGCCGGTTCTTAAATTGGCATTTTACATTTTATTTTTTTAGGGGGTGTCACAGAGGCTAGCTCTTGCAGGGGAGTCAGGGACCAGCCTACCTCAGACAGTCTCCTCTAGGGGAGCACAAGCCAACTCAGACACACCTGGATTCTGGAAGTAATTAAATCCTGAGGTGGCTGGTTGGCAGTTAATTAGCCTGATAAAGGATTACCAGTGCCCAGCTGAGGCGGTTCCCAGAGACAAGAAGCTCTTGAGGGAAGGAGCTTATCAAAGGAAAGGGCCCGCAGTGTACTCTGAAGCCCTGCCCCACAACATGCTATAAAAAACTCCACAGCCCAGCTGTCAAGCTTCCTTCCCCACTCTGAACTCTAGGGTACAGATGTAGGGATCCACAAGAAAGATGCCCTAAACTTATTTTTACTAGATTAGGTGAAAAACTTCCCCAAGATACAAACTTTGCCTTGTCCTTGAACAGTATGCTGCCACCACCAAGCGTTTTAAACAAAGAACAGGGAAAGAGACCACTTGGAGACGTCTTCCCCCAAAATGGCCCCCCAAACCCTACACACACCCCCTTTCCTGCAGAAGGCTTGATGAGAATCCTCACCAATTGGTACAGGTGAACACAGACCCAAACCCTTGGACCAGGTTCTTAAAAGAAGAATTTTAATTAAAGAAAAAGGTAAAAGAATCATCTCTGTAAAATCAGGATGGTAAATACCTTAAGGGGTAATCAGATTCAAAACATAGAGAATCCCTCTAGGCAAAACCTTAAGTTACAAAAAGACTCAAAAACAGGAATATACATTCCCTCCAGCACAGCTTATTTTACAAACCATTAAACAAAAGAAAATCTAACGCATTTTCTAGCTAGATTACTTACTAACTTTACAGGAGTTGTAAGGCTGCATTCCTGATCTGTTCCCAGCAAAAGCATCACACAGACAGACAGACCCTTTGTTCCCCAACCCCCTCCAGCTTTGAAAGTATCTTGTCCCCTCATTGGTCATTTTGGGTCAGGTGCCAGCGAGGTTATCTTAGCTTCTTAACCCTTTACAGGTGAAAGGGTTCTGCCTCTGGCCAGGAGGGATTTTATAGCACCGTATACAGAAAGGTGGTTCCCCTTCCCTTTATATTTATGACACCAGCTGTGCCACAACAACTGGTTTTCTGCATATAAAAGCCAGGGCCAGTGTTGGGGGGAGCAAGTAGGGCAATTGCCTGTGGCCCCATGCCACAGGGGGCCCTGTTAAGCTAAATTGTTCGGGCTCAGGCTTCAGCCCCACAGTGCTTGGGCTTTGGCTTTCTGCCCTGAGCCCCAGCGAGTCTAAAACCTGCCCTGCTTGGTGGATCCCTCATTGAGAGCCACTGCTCTGAGTGACAGGGAACTCCCAAACAGTGACAGGAAGCCTCACCTGTCAGAAACTAGATGCTGCCCCATAGAAGAGCAGCTGGTGACAGATCTCTGCCCAGCCCTGGCTCCAGGGAAAGATTTTTTAATTGTAAGAGACCCTACTACAGGGAAAGGACCTGAGCTGAAGGGAAGTGGTGGACCCAGATGAGAATGGATAAAGTGAGACTGACTCAGTCTCCCAGTTAAGGTGCTGGGGTGAAGGCTTTCTTTTCATTGGACCTTTAGTTAATAAGCTAGACCGTTCAGAAGGAGTATTGTTCCTTATGTAAAAAATCTTAATTTATAGATGACATTGGGGGAAACTGAGGAAGCGAGCACCTATAGCATCACACTTGGCCAGAAGGGAGTGCTATAGGACAGATACACCGTGTGATGGGGGATGTTAAGGAACAAAGACTTTCCATCTTATGTAATAACTGCCTGGAGGGTGCCTGGCCCTTCTTTTCCCAAAGATTAAAATGTTCAACCAGAGAGCAAAGCTGGCAAGCTAGGAAGTTTAGCACTGTAAAATGATACTGCTTAATACCTCAGGCCATATTTCTGAGCAGGTACTGATCCTCAGCCAGAGATGCCAAGGTGCCATCAGCTCACAGCACGATAAATGACAGAACTAGGACATGGCAAATGGCACTTTTAAAGCCGCCAGCAGAATGATAGCTTGGTGGATGCTTTGCATTAAAAACAGGGAGTCACGTGCTATATTCTTAGAGCAAGGAGTAATGCAAGGCAGATCCTTGCTAAAAGAGAAATGGTTTCCAAGATATAACCAAGTTTTTTCCCCAGCTAACTAAGGCTTTCTCCTCCTCAGCAGTTTGCTTTCAAAGCTCAGTTTTCTGCCCACATTATTTCTGCTAACAGTGAAATGGGCTTTGATAACTTGAAGGAGTAAGCTTTTAATTTACTGGAATTCAGGGAAAACATCAGATGCTGCACACAGTGGTGTTGCTGAGTCAGTAGGTAGCCCTCCCCGTCCCAAATCAGTGCAGTCTTTGTACCGCACTACGGTAGCGGTGGTCATTGTTGCTAGAGGCACTATCTTTGGGATAAAACCTAAGGTTCTGAACACTTATGCTTATTAAGATCTCCCTCCCCCCCCCAGAGTAATGGGTTTTAATCCTGGAATCTTGGCCAGATTTCTTGTTAGATTCTGGTGACCTAAATCCACCTTGGGTACAACATGCTTCGTTTTTTATTATTTTTTTTTACCTAAAAGTAACTAGAGGGGTTTTCTGCCTATTTGCCTGGAGACAAAGGTGTTAAGGTTTTGTGGGTTTTTTTGGATTTTTCTGTAGGCTGACTATCACTATCAGAGAATACAGGTATCCTATTACAGCACAGCAAAATTTTACAAGCCAAGTTTTGTTTGTTTTATTTCTAACCTTCAGGTGTAAAGTTAGTTAAAAACAGAGAGGTAAAGATGACAGACACCAAGGCACTACACAAATTGGAGTTAGCCAAACTGGAGGCAGTGAAAGAAGCCAAAAAAGCCCTAGAAGCTGCTCACAGGAGAGAAATGGAGGCAAAGGACAAAGAAAGGGAGGCAGCGAAAGAGGCAGAACACCACCAAGCGGCTGCTCACAGGAGAGCTATGGAGGCAAAGGAAAAAGATATAGAGGAGAAGGAAAAAGAAAGGAAGCATGTGGAGGAAGAGAAGGAAAAAGAGAGGAAGCATGAACTGGAGATGGAGAAGGCAAGGGCTCAGCAGAATATACCAACAAACCCTAGCAATCCTTCTCCAGGTACCACTTCCCATCCCAGAAAGTTCCCCACCTACAAGGCAGGCGATGATACCGAGGCCTTCTTAGAAAACTTCGAAAGGGCCTGCCTTGGGTACAGCATCTCTATAGACCAATACATGGTAGAGCTGAGGCAGCAGCTCAGTGGACCCTTAGCTGAGGTGGCGGCTGAAATGCCTAAGGCACAAATGAACCAGTATGAACTGTTTAAAACCAAGGCGAGAGTCAGAATGGGGCTAACACCCCAGCATTCCCGTCGGCGATTCAGAGCCCTAAGGTGGAAACCATCATTAAACAGGTGCTCAGTTCCACCCAAGAAGTGGCTGCATTTTGTTACTGGGTGAAGGGATTCTGGTATTTGTAAAACACTTTAGGATATTTCAAGTCAGCATAAATATCATTATAATTACTATAAAGATGTTATACTATAAGACTGTACTGGATCAACCCTATCTTCCACAGTTGTACTACAGTTTAAGCCACAGACTGCACAGAAAGCAGAGTTATGTTTATGATTACAAAATAAAGTCACACCTGTGTCCATTAACTGAAGAAATGCTATAAATGCTCAAGCACTGTTAGAAACTAAAGGGTGAGTAGGGAAGACCAGAACTACAGAATTTATTTTATACTCCGAATAGAAAATGCAAGTGATTGTGTATTTTAGGCTGACTTCAACAGTTCAAATACTCTTGCATAAATCTTGCTGAAATTATCCACAATAGAGGTTTCTTTTTTAAAGAGTCTTTAATGCAGTGTTAACACAATGTACACATGTAATTCTGTCTTCTTCCCCGCCATTTAAAAAGTTACCTTTCTTTACATGATCAAAGACTGCATTTGGAGAAGAGTGCACTGAAAAGATTTTCTGAAGAAAAGAAAAGGTAAGCCACAGGAAGGGCACAAACCTGCCCCAATCCAGACTTGCCCAATAAAGGATATAGGTTTTGCAATATAAATTCTCAGGTTTTATTAGTATAAAAATCAATCTCCTTTAAATGACATTTTGCTTAACATAATTTTGCAATAAAATATTCAGTTGGTGTTAGACATTCTTGTAGCCAAACCGCAGTCAGGTAAAGCATTCTGATAGTTTGCATGCAGAGTAACCATACAGATTTGTATTGTATTTGACCAAGTACTCCTGTTGGCCCACAATGGGAATTGTCTTTATCATGATGTTAGGCACCAGTTCCCTAGCCCTCATACGTTGTCTATACTTTTTTTTTTGGACTGCTCAAAATGGGAGTGGTTAATGAAAGATGTATTAGGAGAAATTTAAACTAACATTAACCCAACTTCTCAGAACAAAGTAGGGATAAATATTGACTGCTGAAACAAATGATATTTTGTACACTTAACACTTACCCATGCCATCAAATTCCCCCATCTTAAAAAAAAAGTTATTTGATGCAAGAACAGTTATGTACTCTCTGTATATTCAGGCAGCTGCATTTTCAGGCTTCCTATTGACACATTAAGTCACAATTATGGATCATGGGGCTTTTCAATCATCTTCAGTCCAAGTCTCCCAACCATTAACAGACTGTTTAAAGGAAAACATTGTAAGTTCATTGAAATTAAAAAAAGTGCAGAGCAAACTTCCAAATACTCCCCGCAAAAACATAAGTAGAAAACTGAAATGATCTGGTTTTAAAAAGATACATGGAATCTTATTTAAATATTTTATAATCCTAGAACACGGTAATTTAACCCCAATGTAATTAAATAGGAGTGACTCAAACTTATGGAGTAAGATTAGAAACAGCATGTGGTGTAGTACCTGGCACCAGCAATTAATCCTGCAGGCATGACTTTTCCAGAGTTGTAAAATCTCATTCCCATAACTCCAGTCAGTGTTCCAGATGCAACTAAATGAAAGATCAGATGACCAGTCAGAACTATTTCAGAGGTATGTGCGCAAGAGAGACATGCTAACTCAGAGCGAGCAAAAAAGAAGTGATAAATAAGATCAAGTGTGAAACACAATTAATTTCATAAAACAGAAAAATCAAGAAAACTCTGTAAATTTTTTTTTAAAACCCACTGTAAGGGGTAATATTTTAAACGCAGGTTTTATACACCTATCTGGTGTCCTTATAGTTCCCTTGGAAAAAGATGCATCTTTCATCAGAAATAAGTTATTCTAACCACAACTCAGGCATTGACTCCCTCTGAGTCTTTGGGCAAAACTTGTGCACCTCGGTTTCCCCAATGCGTGTGTGTGTGCACGCGCATGCATGTGTGAAACAGCGAGAATATATTTGTTCACCTATTTCTCAGAGGTGTTCTGAGGATTAGTTAAATTTGTGTTTGTAAAAGACTTTGAAGATTTAGCATGCTTCATATACCTTAAGTATTGTTAATTTATTTCAAGAACCTGCACTATCTTCCATTAGCTGAGCTAAGAGTATTATCCATCTTGATCAGTTATTCCTGGCACTGTCCCCATGCAAATTCATGGAGCTGCTAAAAATGAAGGGCCAAACTGTTGACAACTACACACCTCCAATGAAAAAGCTGAGTGATTAGAAAAACATGCAGAGCTCATTCCTCAGCACAGAAGACATATGGAGGATGAAATCCTTAGCCCATTCATGGAGTAGCCAGCCCATAGCAACAACTGCAAAACATAAAAGTGAGCAGAATGGCAGACCTCTGTCACCACCTCCCTTTATGGGGGTTTGATTAGCGGATCCATCTGTGCACAAATCCACTGCTCAACCCTCAACAAATAATTCTAATGGGCCTATTTACTCAAGTTGGGGTTTGCAGGATGGATCCCTAGTTTGTATACAACTATAGTCTAGGGTACTGATCAGAATTGGCATTTAACCTTGTTGCCTTTCACAAATATTTTGTTAAAACTGCCTTAAGTCCTAATGGACTGATCACCATAAATGTAATCAAACAAAAATTATATTTAGTGGCAGTTAAGACATCTCCACTCAAGACCTTACAAACATGGATATATGTGAAGATGGGGAAACAATTTATGTTTTTATATTGGGGTGGGCAAACTACAGCCTGCAGCCAGCCCATCAACCTTTAAATACAACCCTTGAGCTCTTGTGGGGGAGCGGAGTCGGGGGCTTACCCTGCTCCGGTGCTCCAGCTGGGGAGTGGGGTCGGGGGCTTGCTCCGCTCCATGCGTGCTCCGCGCGGCTCCCGGAAGCAGCAGTACGTCCCCACGCTGGCTCCTATGTGTAGGGTTAGCCAGGGGGCTCTGCATGCTGCCCCCGCCCAAAGCACCGGCTCTGCAGCTCCCATTGGCTGGGAACCATGACCAATGGAAGCTGCAGGAGCGGTGCCTGCAGACAGGGCAGCACGCAGAGTCGCCTGGTCGTGCCTCCGCGTAGGAGCGGGAGATGGGGACATGCCGCTGCTTCTGGGACCTGCTTGAGGTAAGAGCCACCCGCAGCCTGCGTCTCTGACCTCCTCCCGCATCCCAACCTCCTGACCCAGCCTGGAGCCCCCTCCCGCACCCTGAACTCCTCATTTCTGGCCCCAACCCAGAGCCCGCACCCCCAGCCAGAGCTCTCACCTCATCCCGCACCCCAACTCCCAATTTTGTGAGCATCCATGGCCTGCCATGCAATTTCCATACCCAGATGTGGCCCTAGGGTCAAAAAGTTTACCCACCCCTATTTTATATCAACAGATCAGCACATCTAACTGTCACACATTCCATACGTTTGGAAAGTTATTTTGCCTTAACACTGCTGACATTAAGGTTTTGTGTTACTGCAAGTTTAATGAAGGTGGGGTATGTACTGCTTTGGGGCATCAGTTGGAGACGGAAGCAAAAGCCTTACGGAGCCCTGGAGTGCGTATCAACAGTGCTATAGGCAATATGAAGGTGAAAAGGAATACACAAGTCTTTCCCCATTACTTATTTCCATAGTTCTAAGGTTTGAGTGGGTGGAGTGCCACAACCTTAACTGCCATTAAATTAGTTTGTGTTTGCTAACTTCTTGGTTTTTTTTTTTTTTAAACTACAGCTTCGGTGTATAATTCCCAAGAGTCAGTGAGAAAGGAAGTGGCACTTGCCTGGGAACCAGAGGAATAAATTGCACAGTTGAAGCAGTGTCTATATTGACCCTTATGACGAGTGCGAGAGGCTGTGATGTTCCCCAGTAAACTGGGTGCCTATACCATTTTATCCCCATTTATAAATTATTAAAAAGTAAACAAAGAGCAACCCTCTAGATTTAGCAGTGAAAAACATACCTGTCAGCTGCAGAGAACCTCTGAAGTAGCAGTTGCAGCAGCAGGGTGTCATCCCTGCATTACAGCAGATATGCCTATTGTGCTCCCTCCTCCCAGCCAGTATAAAGCACATGGCTCAATGTAAGACACCAGCACATGTGACAACCATCAGTTTGCCCAAGACCGGGGACTGAACCAATGGCCTCTAGAGCTAAAAGCATGCAATTTTACAGCTTGTTCTGAAGAGGTATGCCCTCAAGCTGAGAGTTGTCACAGAGGGACGTCCTCTGTGGATCAGACAGAGGGTTACACTTCACACACCCCCTGCCTCCATTGGATTACACAAACAAAATGTTGTGACAAGTGGCTGCAATACAAAACATGTATTTTGGGGATTCACACCATATTACAGATTGTAATTTTTAACCAAAAAACCCTGACCAAAAGTAGTTTTTTCACTATGTGAACTGCATGCAACCATACACTCCGGCCTTCCAGCAGCAGCAGAGTTTGAACTCCTTGACCTTCAGGTCCCCTAACTTAGGCTCCTATTATTTGAGCTACAGGAGCACTTCCTTTCTAGACCAGTCACTGGAGGAGGACTTGACACACACTTCCAAGTGACTTACATTGTTTACTAGTCAGCAGTAGAACACTGATGATCAGAACCCCTGGCTCTGGCACAAGAATGTGGCTTACAGCTGTTAAGGACAAGATAACCCAAAACAGTTTTAGTCTCTCTGAAAGACAGTGTGGTGCAGTGGGGAAGATTAGGGGTTGTTATCTTAGACCTGAGGTCTGGATTTGTAGTGAACTTGCATAAACTATTAACTTATTTTAAAAGGAAAGGGGGCTGGAGGGAAAAAGGGTGGGGTCAACAGCTCTTTCCTAACTGTCTTCTAGGTAGGGGTTCATGACTGTAGTCAATAATAGGGGTAGTGAATTGCAGAGGAATTTAAACAGCACGTAGAAGAGGTGAAAGCTGAACTCCCACCTGGTCTCCTCTTTCCTCTAGGCTACTGGCAGCATTTGATGGGGGTTTCTCTCTCACTATCTGGAAGTGATGACCATTCATACCCACAGCAGATTTTTCTGCAAACTGAAATTTGGCAGGTTTGGCTTGGCATATGTTTTCCTTTAAGGCTAAAATGTCATACAATATTCTATAGACAAACACACCTGATGTACAGTATAACTGATATTCTAGGAATCAGTACATGAACACAACGAAGTGGCTAAAAGCCAGAGCCTGGAGTGATTTAAATTTATTGCCAAACGAGTACTAAGAAAAGTGAGACAGTCTAGCAGGGAGGGGTGGGGAAGACATACCAAAGGGGATAATTATTAAACTCTTATTATTCTATCAATTCATTTTTCATTAAACCATCATGAAAATTTCAAATAGTGCTCTAAGTTTATATTCAATGTATTGCTTTTTGCCATTTCAGTGAGAGTTCTACAACATAAAGGTTTTAAATGCCCGGTTAAAAGTGAACTTTGAAGCACAATCTTAGCTATGGTGCACCCTACTGCTGCACCATCATATACAGCCTTGAAGTGTTATTAACATAACAGTACATTTGTTTTACATAGATATTTTAAAGGAGACTCACTCAGAGAAAGCCACACATTTTTTGGATTCTGAGACAGCTGGTAAGCACCCAGTCCAGCTAAGCTCCCGAAGAGAAGACCAGCAGCTAGAGATGGGACACTACCTTGAATAAATCAAACATACTGCACTTATTAGAAGATCAGACATAAACTTGGTCCATAAACCAAGCAGTTAAACAAAACAATCATGTTCGTTCACTGTTATAAGGTAGACTAGAATTTAGATCAAATGTGAGAGGGGTGTTAATATTTGAATAGGCTGGCTTTTATTAAGAAAGTCATGATACAGATCCTAACAAAGTACCAAATAACACTAGATTAGTTGCAGGTAACATTACAGCGTTTAGTTCTTTAACATGCAAATAAGTCATTGATAAATTACAAACACAAAAAGAGTCCCTAGAATAAAAGCATTAGACATGACCTTTGATGGGTAAAAGAACTTGTCCCCCCCAAATGTTTCCAGAAGCTTTTGAGAGGTACTAGCATGAAATAAAGGGATTAATTATGTTGGGTGGTACAGATCTCACATAGCAATGACCTGAGATTAGAAAAAGGAAATTTAAACTAGCTAGGCAAGACGATTAGACAACTTACCAAGAAGGGCTAGAAGGCACCAATAATAGAAGTATTCAAGGTTAAACACACAAAAGGCCCAAATCCAAAGCCATTGGAGACAATGGAAAAAACGATCCCCATGGACTTCAGTAGGCTTTAGATCTGGTCCTTAGTGCAAAAGGATAACCCTGCACTATTGACAGAAGATGCATGCTATTTCCAGTCCTATCCTCAGTGATTTGTAGACAACCTGTAAATGGAATTGACAAAATGTCATCACCTTTAATAAGTGATGAATGCCTTCATCAATCATGCTAAGAGGAGCATTCCACGCCTATTGCTAATGGTGATAGCATTCCATCTGTTCCATTTGCAGGTCACCACTAAAATGGTCTGAAATTGTAAGGCTAGTATGATAAAAGTCTTTACTCAAAGTTTACCAGAATGATGAGCACTTAGTGCTGTAGGAAGCTGATCATTCTTCAGTCATTAATCATCAGCTGCTCTATTGGTTCAGATCCCACATCTGGGATAAAGCAGGGGATGGAGGGAGAGGAGGTGCAGGACATACTCATTTGTGTAAGGAAAAGACACGCACATTAGCAAGTGGCTACTCTATTCCCATCCAGTTCAGCAGCGTAGCTACAGCTTTCTCCTTCAAATTGAGTAACTGATTTTCCGCAGAATGGCCACCGCATACCTGAATTTTGCCTCAATGATCAACAGTAACGAGATGCCCATGCCCACAGCTACTCACACATGGTACCCGCTCTCCCCCCCCCCGTATTTCATGACACAACTGGGCAGGGGGTGGGGAGGGGGTTAGGTAGCGTGATGCCAGGATTTCCCTGGCATGCCTGCAGATTGGTTTTGGAGCACCCCATTGAATACAACATAGGCAAGATATGTTTCAGTACTTATGTTGGAGCCAAACAAAACCTTAAGTTATTACAAACACACTTGGACATTCTGAAGATATGGACAGGCAGGGTCTCCACCTATAAAAGATGAAGGAGATAACGCTCCCTAGATTTGCACTACAGTAATAGATTTGACATATGAACGTGATATCGCAAGATCATAAGGATCTCCACACAGGAATATACAATAGAGGTAATTTACACTGAGAACATTTTTTAAAAAAGAAAAAAATTATTAAAGAGCCTACTCTGTCAGTAGTGACATCATTATATAAGGCATCTCTTTTTTGCAAGGATATCAGAATGGTCAGGGATCTCACTGGTTGAACATTTTCAGGTTTAAGTTAAAAATAGATAGCTATAGAATAAAGTGAATATAATGATGGACAGAGCCATTTGCTCAGCTACTCTTCCTTTATTTTTAACATGCTTGTCCCATACTTTTACTGGCACAGGCAGGTCTCAGTTATTAGCAGTCTCTCATACCCCGTCAAGTCACCTCACTTGCTTTTACTCCTCCCCTCAAAAAAATCATTCCTCTCAGATTGCGAGTCAGGAGACCTGGGTTCCATGCCTCGCTTGGCCACTGAATTACCACATGACCTCGGAAAAGTCACTTAAATTCTGGGTCTCAGTTTCCCCATCTCGAAACAAAGGATAATAATGCTTATCATTTTGTAAAGTGCTCTGAGAAATACTAATCAAAAGTTCAGTGCAAGTTCCAAATGTTGTTCACTACCTCCATCCTGACTGGTCACCTACACTACAGGATGAAACAAGCTAGTGGGAGCACATTAACAAGCTCGCTGGAGCTCCAATTTATTCATATTTGTGGGCAAAACTCCTACTGAATTCAGGGATGTAGGAGCAGGCCAATGGGTAACAGCGAACTCCTCAGTCCACATTAAACATGGGTCTATCCTAAAACTGAGTGAGGGTTTCCACATGAATTGAGGCGTCCCATTGCAAGAATTTGAACAGCTGATGATCCACGGTTCTGTATGAAGGAATGAAAACCAAGAAAAGCAGAACTGGAAGCAGCAGATCAGGGAATAAAGTTCCAAGTGCAAATATATTCAATGCAGCTCTGCAAAGAAATATTGCTAAATAACTCTGACACAGCATAAACAAGTCACACTACTTACAGAAAGGTTAAAATGGAAAGCTGAGCTCCCTAAATACTTGCAGTTACTCTTCTAAATGTACCATTTTTAGAAGTGATAAGGGGACCATTTGTAGAGTACAAAATGGTGTTGGTATCAATTGTAAAAAACAAAATTAAAAACCACTAGCAATTAACCTTTTTATAGGTTATCTGAAAAATATATAAGTAGGTCATTGATATTCAAGACATCAGCCACAAAGCCTTTCTGAAGCAAGCTTACAGCGATGCACCCAAAGAACATAAAGCCATCAGTAGACGACTGGTATGCCTGATTGTGAGTTTATCACAAAAAAACACCAACTTAAATTACAGCTGTCCACTCCCAACTACAGTGAAAGATCTGCATAAACCTTAAACTGTCAAAGTTAAGAACAGCATGAACATTTAGATAGCCTCTTTCTACAAGAAGTTACACTGTGCAGAAAACTTGATATTTTGCTTTTTATATGAGGGGGGTGAGGGTGGTTCCATTTCCCAACATCTAATTCAATGATGCACCAGAGAGTTTGAGGCTTTATCAATACTATACCTGCTTTTGCGTAGCCAATTATTCCACCTGATGTAACCAATGCTGCATAGCCAAAGCCTATCCAGTCCAAACCCATTCTGGGAACATAACAAGGAAATCAGAGTTATATTAATTCTTTTCATTCCCTCCTTCCTTGACACAGCTTTTATGCAAACGTAAATTTATTTTTAAACTTACTTTAATGCTCTCAAAGGTATTAACTTGATAACACTTGAAACGGAAGTCCTCTATTGATGTATAGTTTTTGTATAATGACTAAAGGTTGGCCAACAGTAATGCAAACTTCCCTATACTGCTCTGTTTTTAGACAAGGTATTGGCAATCATTGAGAAACAAGAACAAACATGCACCACAAACTTAAAATCCTAAGAACATGAAAGCATATACCATGATATCAGTGTATCTGGATGCAAGTGAGAAGGAGAAACATCTCATATGAACGAACAGTTCTGGACTAAGTGAAAGGATATCACACACATTAAGTATAGAATATTAAAATAGATTTTAAATGGGTTTGATGAACACTGAACCTGAAGGCCAAGGAGAAGCAGCGTGTAAGGAAGGTGGTTCAGGGTCTAATGGCTTGAGACAGATGTACTGAAGCTGCTCGTTAATAGAGGCCATTGGTAATGTTTCTGTGTCAAGCATCTTAGGCAATTCCCTATAATGACAACGCAAGGGGTAACAAACCTCATGGTCCTGCAATAGCTCTAGCCCAGAACCTCCCTGAACAGGCAGAGGCTGGGCCATGTTGCCATGATCAGATCTGGATCTGAACTTTCTCCAGGCTCAGGGGTGTCTGGATCTAGGTCTGGGTTCAGCCCAGTACACACACAGGCGCCAGCCACAAATCTGGATCCACACCTCCCCACGGCCTGGGGAAACTCAGAGGCGGGGGCTGGTTCAGGCTCGTTTCTGTAAGACGGGTTGACAGACCCCTGTGATCACCCCCAGAGGGATGCAGAGTGACTGGGGGAAAGCAGTTTGCAAGACGCTAGCAAACAGAGAACAGGGCAGGGCGAGAAACCAGCCGTGACCAGAGGGGAACGTCACCATCTCCAGGGTCTGGGGTTCCCAACCGCAACACACAGAAAACACCTCCTCCCCCCTCCAAACGCGCCCCGGCAGCCCAGCCTCGCTCAGCCCCCACCCCACGGCCCGCGCACGGAGCCTCGCTCAGCCCCCTGCACAGCTCGGCTCAGCACCACGCGAGAAGTACCAAGCCAGGTACTTGCCCCTACCGCTTCCCCCCGCGCCCGGCAGCCCCAGGGCCGGGCGCGTGCACTGCAGGCCGGCGGCACTGACCTGCCCGCCCCTGGAGCCCAGCTGCCGCGGGAACCTTCGCACAGGGCCTGGGGCGCCCCGACCTTCCACCCCCGAACCTTCCCGGGGCGGGGCACGGGACGGGCCAGCCAATCAGAGCCGCGCCCGGAGTGGCCAGGCAGGGAAAGGGCGGCTAAGCCGCGCATCGCCCGGGGTTTCCCGCCGCCTCGGCCCAGGGGGCGGGCTGGCTTGGCTCCCTCCGCCCCGCGCAGGGGAGCGCCTCACCCTCCCAGTACTGGATTTACCACGGCGCCCCGCCCCCACCCGCTCCCCCTCCCGCGGGGGCAGAAGCTTGGTGCGGCTGGCGCTGGGGCTCCGGCTGCAGCTGGGCAGCCAGGCTCCTGCCCTCAGCTTGCTCCCTGCCGCCCCTCCCCTCTCCGTGCCGCCGATCAGCTGTTTGCCGGCAGGGGGGAGGGGGAAGAGCAGAGCCTCAGCAGGCTCGGGGGCGGGACCTTGGGGAAGGGGCTGGAATCACGGCACACCCCCCCTCCAGGCCCCTGCCGTGAGTACCCCCATGACCCTAGCCCCCTGCCCACCCTGACCCCTGCACCCCCTCACACACTCCAAGCCCTTGAACCCCCCCAACAACTCCTGCACCCCCTACACCCCCAGCCTCCCCATACCCTGACTTCTGCACCCCCCCACATCCATCCTGAGCACCAAACAGTAGCTCCTGCACTCCCCACCTGCACCCCTTGCACCAAGTAGGAGCCACCCCAGGTAAACATTCCACCCCCAACCTCCTGCCCCAACCCTGAGCCCCCTCCCTCACCCTAGCTCCTGGCCAGACCCCACACCCCAACATTTTTTTTTTTTTTTACAATATTTGGAAAGATTATTAAGTGGTCTGTAGAGATCCTCAGCAATTTTCAAGTGGTCTACAGAAAAATAAGTTAGACTACAAGAACAATCAAGAATAAACAACACTTTATTTTCATCTACTTGCTATTACTGATAAGAGGAGGATGAAGGAAAAAAAGAATGAAAAACAGATGCAGGGGGAGATGAGAGGAGTACTTGAGGCACCTTAGAGAGTTAACAAATTTCTTTGAGCATAAGCTTTCGTGAGCTACAGCTCACTTCATCGGATGCATGCAGTGGAAAACAGAGTGGGGAGATTTTATATACACGGAGAACATGAAACAATGGGTGTTACCATACACACTGTAACGAGAGTGATCAGGTTACAGTGTGTATGGTAACACCCATTGTTTCATGTTCTCCGTGTATATAAAATACCTGATCACTCTCGTTACAGTGTGTATGGTAACACCCATTGTTTCATGTTCTCCGTGTATATAAAATCTCCCCACTCTATTTTCCACTGCATGCATCCGATGAAGTGAGCTGTAGCCCACTAAAGCTTATGCCCAAATAAATTTGTTAAGTCTCTAAGGTGCCACAAGTACTCCTTTTCTTTTTGTGGATACAGACTAACACGGCTGCTACTCTGAAATAAGAGAGAATGTTCTTTTTCTTGGCTGGGTCCCAAGGAGGGACAAACCAACCAACCACAATAGGTGCAGTTGTGATAAACAGATGATGGGCCATTGTGCCCAGTTCTTCTGATCGCCGCTCAACATGTCTGTCTTATCAGAAGCTTCTCTCCTGGATTTGCTCAGTAAAACAGAAATAGGTCTTTACTATGGGTTTCATATAGACTGTGATAAGAACATGCTATCAATGTACAGCGTGGGACATATGTTTCAGCTAAGAAGTGCTTACCTTGCAGAACTCTTTTTTTTTTTAAACATGTATATCTTCAGCCCTCACACTGGTTATTGCTGAATTACACTTGCTAAAAGTATCTGACAGGAGCATGTGGAAGAAAATGGTTGGTCTGTCACTGCATACACCTCTCAAAAAAAAAAGGCTTAATGGATTTTGGTGAAAGGTTTTTTTTGTTGTTTTTTAAACGTCACCTCTGACCTAAAAAAACCATGAAAAACATTTCTTTTCAGCCCAAAAGGAGTTTGAGAATGTTATCAATAACTTTATTTAATAATAAATAAAAAGAGAGACTGCAGTTGACAACAGGAGATTCATTTCAGACTTAACTAGGATAACTGCCACTGTAATGACTGCTGACTTATGGAAATTTTGTTGACTATCCAACTTTGGGCCTATAGTTAGCATAAAATGATATATAGTTTATATACGCCTCTACAATTAGAGAGGTTAAAAAACTAGCGATGGGCCCAAGCAGAAACTCCAGATCCAAACCTCACCCACAAATTCTTAGGAAATTCAGATCCAGACAATAACTTGATTACTGGGATCATATCTAGTAAACAGTATTATTCCACTGCAGCTCAGTCCTTATCAAAGTGTAACATACACATTTCAGATGTTATTGATTAGTAGTTTTTTTTCAATGTTTCTTCTGTCTAGTAATTAGCTGAAAGCCCAATTACAGAAGATCCCTCTGGCCCTCATCAAATGCATTCACAAGTGTGGTAAATGCAACAGTTTCTTCCACTATAGTAAGTATGCAACACTGGTAAAAAGGACACATTTGCTGAAGAAAGTGTTTTGCACTAACATTTCCTGCCAACACCTTGTGTACTGTGAGGTAAAATATATCCCAAAGACATATGAAGGATACAGAAAAACACTTCTTACAAACTACTAAGATTTAAACAAAACCACCTGAACAAGTGCTTAAACTATCTTCTCACTTTCTTCAATTCAATGGTACTACAGGGTTCAAAGAACCTGAGAGGTGTTGAATAGGAATTCAGAGCGGACACCACATTTCAGGTTTCAAAGCAAAAAAGCGAGCAGTCCCAAACCAACACTGTACAGCACTGAACCTTTTCAGTAATATCAGAGTCAGAAACAGGCTATAGTCAGCATGAGTATACTTGCACCTGGGGCCATAGAATTGGCTGTGGAGACATTTATGGAAGGGGGCTAACGTCATATAGTTCTTTAGGCCTAGATCCTGCAAAGATTTACATGCAAGCAATTCCACTGAAGACAATAGGTCTACTCATGTGCAGTAAGCAAGTTCAAAAGTCTTGGCAGGATAGGGTCTTAGCCAATAAATTCAAGTTTTTGATCCACAGTCAAACACGTATATGCTTAATTTTTTGGGTAGAGATTAATCTGCATATTTCCATATTGCAGTGTTTGTGAAAATTCATCCTACATATTTAAAAAACCAAAATTGCTATCTACTAGTCTACATGTATAAATGGCATCCATCACCTCAGCCCATAGACATATTAAATAGAAATAAAAATAGACATCTGAAAATACTATACAAAATATAGTTCTAAAAGAACCATACACAACTCTCAATATCTGCCACTAAAATGGCCTAGCAGTCAGTTAAAACTTTGATTGGATATATTTCACACTGCACCCTCAAATGGATCAGGCTTATTTTATATAGGTAAAAGCTTTGTATAAAACCAGAAGCTTCTAAAAACTATTTTAGGCCTTAATGTATATTCAGAGTTATTTGACAGGTTTCAGAGTAGCAGCCGTGTTAGTCTGTATTCGCAAAAAGAAAAGGAGTACTTGTGGCACCTTAGAGACTAAACAATTTATTTGAGCATGAGATGAAGTGAGCTGTAGCTCACGAAAACTCATGCTCAAATAAATTGGTTAGTCTCTAAGGTGCCACAAGTACTCCTTTTCATTCAGAGTTATGCAAGTTTAAATAAAGGTGTGACTTTAAACTGTCCCTGTGAAGCTAAGCTAAATCAATATAAACCAGGTTTAAAAATCAAATTAACACAGACAGGGTTTAGTTCAACTAAATAAGGGAAAAAGTTACAAAAGATTAACATAGATCCCTACTCCAAGAACACATTGCCACCATAAAGTGAAAGATCCTAGCAGAGTCCAGATGATGTTTGTTTTGCTTTTGTGTCAGAGGACCCTTTAGTGCTCAGGCAGAGTCAGGCTGCTGTGCTAAAATACTTTACAGGTTTTATTTTATGTCCCCCCCCAAGATACACTGCATTCCTTTTCCAGTGTGGCCCCATTCATTCTGTTGAGTTTTCCTACCCCTTCAATACTAATCTGGTCCTCTACATTCAGGTTAATCAAATTTTTATATAGAGTGGAGCAGGGGTTCTCAACCTTTTTCTTTCTGCGGCCCCCACCAACATGCTATAAAAAATCCACAGTCCACCCGTGCCACAATACCTAGTTTTCTGCATATAAAAGCCAGGGCCGGTGTTAGGGGGTAGCCACAGGCACCCCAGCGAAGCTACATTGCTCAGGCTTCGGTTTCAGCCCCAGGTGGTGGGACTCAGAGCCCCGGGTTTCAGTCCCAAGCAATGGAGCTTCAGCTTTCTGCCCTGGACCCCAGCAAGTCTAACACTGGCCCTGCTTGGTGGTGCCCCAGAAACCTGCTCACGGCCCCCAGGGGTCCCTGGACCCCTGGTTGAGAACCACTGGAGTAGAGAACATTTCTGCTTTAATGCCTATTGTCAGCCATGATTCTTATTTTGACTGAACATTCTCTGCTCACTTTCCTTTAAAGATAGGTGGAATTATGCCCAGTACAAATACTTAGCACAATGGTATAATGGTTCATCAGGGAGACAACTTTACGTACATAATAAATACTACTCTTTCTCTGTTTTACACAATAAATCTCAGAGCACAGACTTGATAAACATTTTTAGGGGAGAAAAGGAGAAGGAAAGAAATTAATGTAAGCTTTTCCAACTTAACTAATTTATATTAGATTTCTTTGAACATAAAGATTTAAAACATATAGGACATCTTAAAGTTGTTCTAGCCCACTTCCTATTAACACTGGCATTTCAACAGCCTGAGAGTAAATGTAAATACTTGTAAAATGCCTGCATAAAAGTTACCAAAGTGTTTGTTTCAATGAAAAAGAGAAGAGGAGTACTTGTGGCACCTATGCATCCGATAAAGTGAGCTGTAGCTCACAAAAGCTTATGCTCAAATAAATTTGTTAGTCTCTAAGGTGCCACAAGTCCTCCTGTTCTTTTTGCGGATACAGACTAACATGGCTACTACTCTGAAACCTGTTTCAATCAAGTAAACCAACTCCTGGAAAAAAGAGGACATAAACAGAGTTGAATTTATGGACACAGGCCTTTTTAAAATTAAAGACTTGAAATAGTAGAAGGCAAAAAATATACAATTTGCTTTTTACACCCTCTTTTCATTGCTGTCTTAAGGGTTAAACACAAGTTTTCTTTCTGTGAATATATGAAGGATATTTTTGGTAGTTCTATTTTTATGACATCATGGAGTATATATTAAGATTGTCTAAAGATAACCCTTAAAGTGATAAAGGCAGGCACATTTTTTTAGTAAAAAAATCCAGCCTAGTAGGTATATTTAAAACACAGTTTTCCCTGAATTATATAAAAAACTGGTCCCTTCCAAAATTGAGTCCTCCTAGATACAAGTGCCCAAACACTGTGGAAGATCTTTATGGGCTGCCAGTCCTGTTGCAAACAGTTTAACATTGTAGAAATGGTTAACTGCAGACATTTTCATTGTATATTTCACTGAAACCTATTTTCAAGTTTTAATTATTAAAACGAGAAAATCCAAGTATATTAACACAGAACTGCAGCAATTTTTGTAGTTTTAAACTGAATTTCAGAACTGTTTAAAGAGAATGTTTATACTATACTTGATATAATTAAAAACATAAATTAGATATACATCATTATGCGTTTACCTCTGAATGGTATATTTCAAGAAAAGTTAGTACCATCAGATTTGCCACCTTCCAAAATTCTGAATGGTCATTTACCAATGTAGAAAAATTTTCTACTCCCAAAATTAGATAGTTTCAGAAATATGTGCCCTGTTGAGATGGCAAAAAATGGCTTGAGTAGAAGTGATAGGTGTAAAAAATGGTTACAGCGATAACGAAATTTACTAATATCAGCTTATTATTTGAGTGGTAAAGAGGTTACATTCATTTTGAGCTCTGTAGTTTCGTTTTCTTCTTTTGCTGTGCACCTTCTGATTTTCGTTTCTTGGGCGTCACTTGTCTATCTCCCTTTGCTGATTTATCACTATCATCAGTCCAACAAACCTTCTTTTTCCTAGTTATCAATGGCTGTTCATCTTCATTTACTGAAACAAAGCAGAACGTTATTCATCATGAGTTTTTAAGCTCAATATTTGAAATCTCTGCTGGCATGAAGTACATATTTATTTCCCCCCATTTAAAAAAGAAATTGAAACAGAATGAGCTCTATAATCTATTTTAGTGGAAGAGAGGAGAGTGCCATGTATGTTACTTGGTATGCAATGTCCGAATATCAAGTGAGCAAGTAAATGTATTTTAGATGGTCATGCAGGACTGCCAAGTAAAAAAATACTGGGCTAGATTTGCTAAGTTAGACCCATGATATTGGGTAAATACATCTGTCCACACCTACATACCTGACATGCAAGTGACCTATTAGAGACGCAAAACTGCATTGAAAATCTGACCCAACAGGTTTAAGAATCCGTGCACAGCATACTGCCAGTCAAAACCAGTACCCTAAAAGCCTGAGCATTTTATTTACCTAAATATTACCACATTAATTCTTACTTAAAGGTGCTTAGAGAACACTGCAGAAAATTAAGATTTTGGTCAGACTAACTGTGACCCTCAGAACACCCCAATGCCAGATGGCCAGGGCCTCCCTGGTATATAACAGTAAATCTCATCTGGCCCGACTAGCTCAATGAACTTCACACACTTGCCATAATATTAATTTAAAAGGTATCTTGTAGTGTATCATTGGAAAACCAATAACCCCGCTGGTCATTAATATCACTGTGAAATGTGTGCAACCAGTGGTTCTCAAACTTTAGTATTGGTGACCTCTTTCACATAGCAAGCCTCTGTTTGCGACCCCCCTTTTAAATTAAAAAACACTTTTTTACATATTTAACACCATTATAAATGCTGGAGGCAAAGTGGGGCTTGAGGTGGAGGCTGATAGCTTGCGACCCCCCATGTAATAACCTCATGACCCCTGAGGGGTCCCGACTCCCAGTTTGTGAATCCCTGCTGTAAGCAGACAAAAGAGAAAGGCCAACACCTCTTTGGCTCAACTGCAGATTGAACCAGGTGTGACAAGGACAATGAGCCATTCATTTGCATCGGAGATTGCAGGAATATCATTTGCATTGTAAATCTCAGGAAACTGAGAAATTAACACGGCATCGGGTCCCTGGTGGAGACAGAATGTTGAGCCCCCAGGAAGGCTTCTTGGCTTTGAAGACAAAGACAAACTTTGGAGATATAAGGAGTTGCGACAAGACTTTGGGATATTCATCACCCAAGACAGCAAAGAAGCCAGCGCTTTGTATCTATGAAAGATGGGTCCTCCTGTTACAAGAGGCTGCAAAATGCTGACAAAAGAACTATGTTAGGCAAAAGCCATATCTTGCTAGAATTAAGTTGTCAACACTGGAAAGCGTGTTCTTTTTGTTTTGTTTGTAGCCCTTTCAGACCTCTTTCACTTTTGTTTGAAATCACTTAAATCTATGTTTTTTGTTAATAAACTTATTCTCCGTTTTACTACGAACCATCTGTGCTGTGTATTATGGTGGAGTGCGATCCCCCCAGCTGAGCTGACAAGCTGTTTTGTGTACTGGCTTTTTGGAGGCAGCGAACTTGCTGTTATCTCTGTGAGTGTCCAGTAAGAGGGACTGGACACTGCAGGGGAGATGGTTTTGGGGAGACTTGGGACTGGAAGGTTGTTGAGTCACCCTAGAAGGAGCAACTGGACTGGTGGAAGCCAGGGTGAGACCATTATACTATAGCATGCTGCTGGTGTCAGGGCTCTGAACCAAACCTGCACTCCACAGGCACCCAGGGTTACAGGGCAGACAGTGACAGAACCCATTAGTGGTCTGGGTGGACATCCAAAGTGTCAGACTGGCATGTTTCAATAATACAGTCAGCAAGTAGTGTCATGTGTATTTGAGAAAACTGTATATTTTTAGCTGGGAAAACTTAATCCTTCAAGTGGGTTCCATTTGAAAAGTGATTCTGCAAAATGCCGTTATATGGTTGCTTATTTATTGCATCTTCATTAGTTCTGGCATTACTGCTCCAGACTGAGCCCTGGTCTACAGTGGTGGGGGCGGGGGGAATCGATGTTAGTTACACAACGTAGCTGAAGTCGATGTACTTAGACCTACTCACCGCGGTGTCGTCACTACGGTAAGTTGACTGCTGCCGCTATTCCGTTGACTCCACTTGCGCCTCTCGCAGTGGCAGAGTACAGGAGTCGACGGGAGAGCTCTCGTGGGTCGATTTATCGCGTCTAGACTAGATGGGATAAATCGACCCCTCCTGGATTGATCGCTGCCTGCCGATCTGGCGGGTAGTGTAGACATACCCTGAGAGAGTATTAGGCCAGAAAGTTTGCACCGTCTATCAGTATGATGCCCTAAATAAGTGCTATCATGTCCTTTAGTTTTAACAGCACCACATTCATCCACAAAACATGCAATAAAAACTCCTACCTGCTCTCGTATTTTCTATTTTCTCACTATATTAATAGCACCTAAATAGGACTTATTTTCAACATAAAATAATCAGGATCCACCTCTGTTACCATAAGAAGAGGTTGCAGCGTTGTCAGGGTTCTCTTTGGTTTCTGAAGTTCTGTCTAGCCATACTGCTAGACATGTAAGCCTGGCTTTGGTATTGACTTCACATAGCAAAGATGGGCTATCCTGGATCTGAGGAAAATATAGAAACAGATTCATTAAGAGGTTATTTCAATATAGTTTAAGTCACTTAACCTGTACATCTACTTTTAAGGCTTTATATCTCCATGCCACAACTGTTAACTGTAGTTTTGTAATGCTGTCAGACAGATGGCTGCCTTAAGGGTACATCTTGAGGGGCAAGACAGGTGTGTTTTTTAATTACATTGGTTCCACTGAGAGAGCTCAACACAACTCAAATCATTAGTTGGCTGGCTGTAGCCTGGGTGAATCTTGGCTACAACAAAGCTTGCTAGTCTGCAACTTAATGGGGCTCAATGGTGTTAAGCTAATATGACTGAAATATATCCCACCCCCCGTTTATTTCCTCAAATACAGGGTTACAACTGGTTACAAGTAACATGGTTCAGTATATGTGCACACAGCAGCTTTTCTGTGATCACAATCACATTTGTGTATCTACATCTACCATACTGCTTAACTGTGTTTGTATCAGTGCGCTTTGGGACAATCTGGGCAAACATTCCATAATATCTCATCAAGACAAAGTGTGTCCTGAGGGGACACGCAATAGCAGCCCAGGAAGCACTGCACTTTGGAATGTCCTACCACACAGAGAGCTGGGAGGAGGAAGGAGCAGGCCCACCAGTTACGTAAACATGTTTAGGACAGCTGCTCTTGGGGGAAAAAGCACTCGCTGAATCAGTAACAGTAAAACAACCATGTGCCAGCTTCGGTCTCTGGCTGAAGCCAAACAAACGCTGTTAGCTGCCATGGTTGCTGAGCTTTAACAATATTGTTTGAATCTTGGAATGTGAACTTCTTGGATCAGGGATTGTCTTTTGTGTCATTTGTACGGTGCCTAACACAATGAAGCCCTCTTTGCGGTCCTTAAGTGCTACAGTAATAACAATAATGATGAAAAAAAGTGAGGACACAACCCACAATTAGAGCCAACCAAGGCAATAATTGGCTACAAACTTGGTTAAAAATTGTAGTGAGGACGGGGCCTATCACATTTCAATGAAGAATGAATAATTGATAAACCTTGGCTAACTACAGTTACTAAAACTGTTCACCTTTTGCATCCTGGGAAAAGGCATTCGGATAAAAATGCAAAAGACACATTCTGAAGTGATTTTTTTTTTCTGCTTCGTCAAAAAATAAAATGTTTGAATGAACACTGGAATAAAAGTGCTCAATATAAAATTGAAATGCCTGGTGTATCACCATCTTTGATTTTTTTCAGTCAAGACTGTATTTTTCCCCTCTTGAACACAAAAAGTAAATAATATATTTTGTGTTTTTAAAGAATGGTGTTAGTCATCAACATTACAAAAGATTATAGTAACCACCAAAGCATAAAAGATTGATTAGGAAGCTATAAGACTGGCCAGTTAGAAATCAGGGAGAGCATAACCTTGCACGAGATGGAGGGTGAAGTTACTTGAGAATTTCAGAGATTTTTTTTTTAAATCACCACTAAAAATTAAAAGTTTTAAAGTTATGGTAAGAGGAACTGATAGCCAAAAGATCTAAGTGCGCATATATATATATAAAAATTTGCCGATAAACATGGTGTGGAGGAAGTTCATAATTTCTAGTTTGCAAACAGGTTTATTCAATATTTAAAAATAATTTATAAATGCATGTGTGACACTGCACCCCATATTCTTCACCATATTATTATGATACGATTATGACATAATCATAATGATTTTTTGCAAGACAAGTCATGTGAGGTGTCATTGGAAAGGTTATAGTTTGCTGAATATGATTATCCTATTTGTATGCATGTTTCATTTTTGTATCCAAAGTTATTAATATTGACTATGTATCTATTTCACATGTAGCTATTCCTGGGCAACACCTACTAGGTAAAATGCTGTCAGTCTAGATAGCTGGCTGGCAAGGGCCCATTCAGGTTAATGAGCCATTAAGAAGAAACAATAGGCCCTAGGAGACGCTTATCTCCCACCTGGAGAGCCTTCCTGAGGACACTACAGACAGCCTCCAAGTAATGGCTGCTGTAACAGGGACATCTGACCAGGTCACCTGGTGCTGGTCTCCACCTTGGGATATCAGTATTTTTCCATTGACTGGCATGGGGAAACAAATTCTGCAATCAGGGGAGTGACATCATCTTGGTTCTTCACTGACTCCCAACCCAAGAAGACTCCTGGAAACACCTAAGGAACAAAGACTGAGCTGGGGGAAGTGCTGGACCCAGGATAAAGGGATTTTTAGCCTGTGAATGGAACATCTGGGGATTCCAAGCTATAAACTAGTACAGCTTGCCCCCTAAGAATCTGCAGCCTGCTTGTATCATCACTTAGGGTGAGAATTTGCTATTCATATCCAATCTCTTTAGTTTAGTATACTAAGCTTAGTTTGTGTTTTTGTTTATTTGCAAGGTAATCTGCTTTGATCTGTTTGCTATCCCTTATAATCACTTAATCTATCTTTTTCAGTCAATAAACTTGTTTTTGCTGTATCTAAAACCAGTGTGTGGGAGTCATAACTCAGGGCATAAAGCTATTTTATATTCCTGTCCACATTGAGGGACAGGTCGAATTTCATGAGCTTACGCTGTACAGTTCCCTGCATAGCGCAAGATGGTATAATTTTGGGTTTATACTTCAGAGGGGGTGCATGCCTGAGTAGCTGGGAAGTTCCCTAAATGAAGCATTCCCATGCAGGGCTGACCACAGTGTCTGCATGTAACTGCAGTTGGGTGTGTCCATACCTGTATGTGTGCTGGTGAAAGTGCAGGCTGGAGCCTGGAGAGAGCGCTTGTCACAGCAATACAGTGTAAAGGGAGCCCAGGCTGGTGGGTTGGGGGGGCGCTGTGGTACCCTAGTTCCAGGAGGTACCCTGGTGGGGGAACCCGGCACAGCATGCTTTTTAAAAACCTAATGTTCACTTGTAAATTAGTTCTCCACAATTTTTCCATGAGTTGTTAATGTACTAACCTTATCGAGTTCAAGATTCCACAATTTAATGTATCCATCACTGGATGCAGTAATTATAACCTGTAGTCCTTCTTTTTCAAAACTGTAGATGTCTTTTATTCTAGAACAAAATATAATACCTGGATACTTAATAGCATGACAGGTGGCTTCAACTAATAAGGACAGATGGTAAGAAGTTATCAGAAATTAAAAATCAAGAGAGAACATTCTACATGTCATATAGAGAGCCACAAACTATGGATGCTTCATGTGAATATTTTTGATTCAGGCATGTAAGATACAGTTCATGCACAGGACTAATCTGTTTTGTATTCTGCCATTTGGAGCAATATGTGCCTTTGAAAAATTCATGTTGAGGGCTGTTAGGACCCTGATTCAGGAAAGCATGTAAGTGCTTAATTTTAAGCACATGCTGAACACCCACTGACATCAACCGCACTTTAGCATATGATTAAGTGCTCTGTTGAATTGGCATCTAAATTAAGACAGAGTGCTAGATATTTCTTTAATGATAAAAGGAACATATAAGACTCCCTTTTTACTGGCTTGGAGTCCAACTGTGCTATTTTACACGGGTGTCTATTTGGACACCAGTACAAGATTATAAATTGGTAACAGCCTCTTAGTCAATGCTTATGGGGATTCAGTAAAGAAAAAAAGAGACTCCTTATGCCATTTTTTAAATTTTTATTTACAGATTTAAAGGCCAGAAGGGACCACTGTGATCATCTAGTCTGACCGCTTATATAACAAAGGCCATAACTTTCCCCAAAATAATTCCTAGAGCACATCTTTTAGAAAAACATCCAATCTAAAAATTAGCATTGATGGACAACTGTTTGTTAGTATCTGGTGTTGAGCAAGACTCATGACTGCTTTGTGGAGAAGACCAGGAAAAGGTGCAGACACTACCAAAACAACTAAGTACTGGTACATGTTTGTCAAAACACCTGTGTGGATATTGTGGCTTGGGCTGGAGATCGGGTTCTCAAACTTGAGGGTTGAGGTGGACTTCAGACCCTGACCATGTCAAAGCAACCTCTACACGGCTATGTTTAGTGCGCTAGTGCGAGCCCCGCTAGCATAGGTCTGTGGACCTGAGCTGAAAGACTCACTCCCACAATAAGTGTAGACATACCCACTGTGTTTTAGAACAGAAGCACACTCTTCCAATGCAATTTGTTCCACCTCTTTTTCTGCTGTCCCCATCCTTTCAATTTATACTTCAAACACACCTCCCTCTCCTTTCTTACATGCTTTGACTATCAGTGAAATGTTGAACAATATAGATGATTAAATCATTATTATTGGGCATCTAAGCTGAGACCATTTAGATGAATGGAGCAGTTCACACCTCTCCAAGCTATAATATGCCTGCACCTGCAGAGAACTGGAAACATCTCTGCATCGGTTTACATTTGTTTCGCTTGTTTTCAAGGTTCTCTCCTCAACCACAAGGGCTTGAAATTTTAATTAAAACAAAAACAAGAGTAAGTTGAGATTCTGGAGAACAAGATAAAAAAATGCTAAGTACCATTTGGCATCCTGGTGCCAAGGATAGATTAGAAATGAAAAACCTGAAATCCTTACCACTGTTAAAAAGTAGTTCCTCGAGAACTGATTTGAGGCACACTGGTGGGACAAATAGGTAATTCTGCAATTCTTGTGCTGTGCTGTAACTATTTTATGGATAAAAAAATCAGAATCTGGAGGTATAAATCCATTTCTCTTTAGAATACATCCACGAAAGATGTGAGCGCAAACTCTTGTTGGAAAATATTGGCATGACAATTTAAAATCACGAACACACAGCATACTGTATTTAACATATATAAAAAGACTTGCTTGTATATTTTCCATTTTGCTGTCCTTCCCCCCAAGGCTTTTATATGGTATGTGGACAGTCCCTTCCACCTGACAAGGGGCTGACATGGATCCATCCAGATCATATTATTGTCAAAATCATCATATATCCAGTGGGTAGGTATTAAAATAAACCTGACACCGGGATTCCTTGATGTTTCATATAAAAAGAGGTGTACACTCACACTCAGTGAGAATGCACAAATCTGTATTGAATTTGCAACTCCGTACATCAGAAACAAGGCAGTCTACTTTCTATTTTAAAAATAAAAATAAACTGTATTAAGCCAAGATGTTCTGAATGCTGCCACTAACCAGGTAGTAGTGTGTATTCAACACTGCCATAAACTTTAAAACAATTTAACAGGACAAATATAAAATACCTGTTTTCATGAGCTTTAAATTCACAAAGGCACTTTTGTGAGTCACAATCGTACAGTCTTATAACTTCATCATCTCCGGCAATAGCAAGAACAGAATCCTTGAAGACGAAGAGAAGAAAACGCAGATGAGGCTAAAGTAATTCAAACAAGTTAGCTTTCCACCCCCTTCTTTTATGTACTTACTGTTATAAATCTAACGGAAGAAATTCTTTTCTCAGTTGTGATGGCACCACTGACAGATGCTGTTTCAAGTTTGTAGACATCCACTTTATTAGTTACGACCACCACATACTTCTCTCCACTAGGAGACCATTTAACTATGTGTGCATCTGAACAATTTTAAGTAAAAAACAACCAGAAAGAATGTAAGTTTTGCCTTAATAATAATTTTAAAACTCTGAATCTCATTCTTGACATCTTCACTCTGCAATCTTTAACATGCAATGTATATGACCCCAATCCTGCAAATATTTATGCCAATGCTTAATTTATTATCAGGAGTAGTACTATTAACTTCAATGATACTCATAGTAGTAAACGTAAGCATGTTCATGTGTGTTTGCAGGATAGGGGATTATATTACCACCCGGAAGGGGAAATCATATCAAATCTTCATATTTACTGGAATAAATCTACTCGTAGCAAAACAGATTTTTAAAAACATTGTTAGGTCCCAAAATTTAGGTTTTGTAAAAACAAGCTTTTACAAAACCCTACCAAAAATCAATGTTCCAAAGAACTAAAAACAGAAACTTCCAATAAAGAGTTATATTTTAAAAGAAACATTTTTCTGTAGTCTTTGCAACCCAAATTCATATTAGCGCATAAGAATCTAAAAGTGAAAATCTTTAGAAACTGTCTAGTCTATTTTTAATGTCCAAGCTGAAATAAATGCAGAAAGTAAACAAGTAACACAAATACTACTACTATCACTAACAGAATAAATAGCAAATTATGTTTTTTAATTTTTCCGTTTTGATCATCTAAAGTGTTATAATTAAAAGAGGTACAGAAAAAAAAAAGATTTTTAGCCTTATTTCTTTGAGGAAAGAAATAAGATTTCTGTTGTAGTATTACTATACCCTGTCCATTGCAATTTCTGTATTCAGGACATGCGCCTTTGATCTTTAGTAAAAGGTAGAGCAGAGTGAATTAATTAAAAAGTCAAACATTTGCAAGTCAAAGGCTACCCTAGTGTAACTTTTAAACAAATATGCACATATACAAAAGGAACTCATCTAATTTTAGTTTTAATAAATATTTTGCAGATTAGATTGACACACTCACTTTGCTTCAGATTTTTGATGAAGGCAGATCGTCCTTCTACAAGATTCCATGTTCTGTAAAATACCAAAAAGGGATTGAATATGCATCACTTAAAATAGCACAGGGAAATTAAAGTACCATTTACTAACCATTGGTAAGGCTATGTTTTAGTCATGGGTATTTTTAGTAAAAAAGTCATGGACAGGTCACGGACAGTAAACAAAAATGAATGGCCTGACTTGTCCATGACTTGTACTTTATACTCCTGACTAAATCTTGGGTGCTCTGGAGGTGGGGCTTCGGGGGCACCACGGGTGCTCTGGGACTGCTGCTGGTATTGGGGGGGAAGGGGGGCAGGAGCAGCATGTGGCTGGGGACCCCGTTCACACAGCCCAGGACCACTGCTGGTGCTCAGGGGAGGGGAGGGAAAGGAGGGGCAGCACTGCCCGGGACTGCCACTGGCGCACAACGGGGCGGGGGGAAAGGGGTGGCAGCATGTGCCTGGGACAGCTGCTGGCGCTGTTCTTTAAAAGAATATTTTAAAATGCTGTTGCTAGTTTTAAAAATGTAACAGTCTGCACTCCTGTCTAGAGCAGGCCATCCAGTCCTCCTCCCAACAACAATCTCTTAGCTTTGTATTCTTCCCTGAAAGGTTGGCACTTGTTCCACATGCAACTGACATCACTCTTGAAGCTAACAGAAGACATCAATCTAGCAGTCTGATAAAGGTGGGCTTCCCTACTCCTTTGGGTTAAAAGGCCAGTTTTGTATACTACAGAGTCAACAGGATGAATATTAACTCTTTAATATTTCAACGGAGCTAACAGGAAATTTCAAAGTGCTAGGTACAGCTACACTATAGAAACTTCACAAGTATTGCTATATTACCATAACTATGACCCCCTAGTATTGATGCAGACTAGATTGATGGAACACCTCCTCCCTGAATGATGGTTGCTACGTTGACGGAAGCCCTCTTTCATCAACATAGCTGCATCTGTGCTGGGGGTTAGGTTGGCATAGCTAAATCAGTCAGAGGTATGTGGGTTTTTTTAGAATCCCTGACTGACATAGCTATGATGACCTAATTTAAGTGTAGGCTAAGGCACAGAGGTACATATTGATAGACCAGGAATCCTGCAAGTGTGAAAACATACACAGTTACATAGGTTAACTGACAGCAGCATCACAGATGCTTCCCTGATCCTTGCTTCACAATCTAGCCCCAGTATATAATCCTTTCTTATAATTCAATGAGATAATTTAGTAAATTTCACTAAATAAGATTTTCAGCCAATTTTGACTCACCTTAATGTTTTGTCTGTTCCTACTGACAAAGCTAATTTTCCAGAAGGGTGAATAGAAAGAGATGTCACATGCCCCCTAATAAAGTCAACAACAAAAAAAGTTAATCATGTATTTTCTTTGTCACATAAATAACCAAAAATATCTAAAAAGAAGCAGTTCAGAAGACTCACTTATGTGCTTTAATGGATTTCAGACATTCCCATCTCTTTGTGTCCCAAATACAAATTAATCCATCTTCTGCTCCACTTAATAAGTGTGCATTCCCATAGAACTCCAGGCAAGTTATCGTGCCTACAGATCAAGATCAGCACTATTAATCTACGTTATGACATCTTAAATAAAAATACTACACAAAAAATAGTTTTATATAAAACGTCAAGATATTCACTTAAAGACATGCTAATATTTTAAAACTTAATTGCATAATTTCCAATAAAGTCACACACATGAAATTATATTTTGAAGTTCAAAATGAAAGTCACTTAAATTGTTTTCATTTTGCCTCACACCTATAACACAGATACCTTTTTACATAATACATGTCTAGGAATTACAACATTGTAAGCACACCTCATACATTATTTGCAAAACTAACGCATGCACAAAACATGCAGCAATACCTCTGTATCTCTGAAAGAACAGACTGCTTCCAGCATCCAAACATGCCAGCCTTTTGTTCTACTTGTTAGATGAAACCTGGCTTACTTACTACATATTTCTTCATAAAAATAAGTTTAATTACCATATTTAAAAATCACTGATGCCCCTCTCTTGTCCTTGTCTGTAGTAGCATACAATTTTGAATTCTGTCTGATCCCTCACTCTCTAACGTAAGTCACATTTATTTATATGCATTTAATAATTCCTTAATCCATTTCAAATGTATCTCAACTAAGGCACCATTAAAAATTGACAGTTCTCTGTTACAGAAACACACCCATTAGTAAATCATGTAATTAATACCTCTAAAAAGAAAAGTTCCCTTACCATTATGATGAAGCAATGCCCCATGTTCTATCTTCTTTTTCATGTCATATATTTGGATTGTTTCATCTCTGCTACCAGTGACTACATATCTGTTATTCACAGCTACTGCTGATAATGAGGCAGTGTGGGCATGATGGGTAAAGTCAGGGATAGGCATCCAGTTCTGAAAACAAAATATAAAATGAACCTTTTTTGAAACACAACCAGTGTGATATGTTCTAACTTGTCTATGATCAGATTATAAATATCACAGTATAAGACTAATTTTGAAATAGCAAAAACTAGCCATGCTCATTTTGCCAAACATACAAAAATGTTCTATTCTGTTACAAATCTAATGGGAACCTGTGAAGGAAGTTTCCTAGTGGTCACTGTGTGACTAGACCATCAACCTAACAACTCAGACGTATTGCTCTAAAGAAGCAACAAACTCAGAAGACCAAGGAGGAAGCAGCAGAATATACTAAGCTTTTGGCTAAGAGAATGAGGGAGGCCAAAGAAAAACGCCAGGAGCAGATAGCCAAGAGACGACGACTCTCCTCATTGAGGGCCTCTACATCTAAATCTGAGTCAAGCCAAAAGTAAAACATGTAAATGATTGAGAAAATAAATCTTTTATGGTGACCAAAATCCCCTCCCCCACAACTTCTCCACTCTCCAGAGCTTCCCTTGTGACTAGTGATGCAGATGGATTGGTGCTGTGTGGAAAGAGGTTCTATGGTTTCCAGAAGAAAGAGACAAGTTGAGGCTCTTAGGAAAATCCAAGCCAGTCCTCCCCTTTCTCCTTCAGCACTTTGGCAATGACTGCCTAGGAAGGAGTACTGCGGAAAGGAATCAAGGGGTTATTCAGTGGATCACAAGCTAAATGAGAGTCAACAGTAACACTGTTGCAGAAAAAGCAAACATCATTCTGGGATGTATCAGCAGGACTGTTGTAAGCAAGACATTAGAAGTGATTCTTCCAATCTACTCGGTGCTGATAACCTCAACTGGAGTACTGTGTCCAGTTCCGGGAGATACATTTCAGGAAAAAAGTGGACAAACTGGAAAAAGTCCAGCGGAGAATAACAAACATTATTAAAGGTCTAAAAAAATGTAACCTGTGAGGAAAGATTGAAAAAACAGGGTTTGTTTAGTTTGGAGAAAAGACGACTGGGGGGAGGCGGGGATGATAACAGTTTTCAAATACATAAAAGATTGTTACAAGGAGGAGGTGAAAAATTGTTCTCCTTAACCTCTGAGGATAGGACAAGAAGCAATGGGTTTACATTGTAGCAAGGGAGATTTAGGCTGGACATTAAGAAAAATGGGAGGTTATGGGATCTTTGTCAATGGAGGTTTTTAAGAACAGGTTAGCCAAACACCTGTCGGGAATGGTCTAGTTATTACTTTGTCCTGCCTTGAGTGCAGAGAACAGGACAAGCTGACATACTGAGGGCCCTTCCAGTCCTACACTTCTATGATTCTATATTCTTGACATCCCCCTCTCCACCCTTACTATGCAGCCTTGATGCTTCCCTGGGTAGCTGAAGTGGAGGTGATAAATTGTGGAACTAATGTGCCATTAGTTGCAATCACACAGTTTATTCTGCAGGTATATTCCACCCCGCTGTGTCTGTCTTTTCTAGTCAGGGTGTAAATGCTTCAGAACACAGACCATCTACTGTTCTATGTCTGGGCAATGCCCAGCAAAACAGAGCCCCATTCTGGGTTGGTTGTTAGGTATTAAGGACCACAATAAACGTACTAAATAATAATCATAACAAGTGTGGTGCTCTGTGCCCCTCTAGAGGTAGCTGGGCCAAAAAGAGTGTGGCTATGCCTACTGCAGCCGAGTAACTCGGGCGGCAAAGGCTCCTGCTTTTAGAGCCCCGCAGGGGACAGGGCCCGCAGGCATACGGAGTTGCACCAGCATGTGGCTGCGTCCAGGGGCAGGGAGGGCTGGCAAGGAGCTGGCGACGGGCAGCGAGAGCGAGGCACAGTGTTGGCTGCCTGTAGCAGGCACCAGGCAGGGCTCCCGGCACCCCCTGCTGCAAGCCAAGCCCCGGCGCTGATCAGATCAGCTGCGAGCAGCCCCGCCCGGCCCGGCTCACAGCTCGCTCCAAGCGCTCACCGCACCGGCCGCGAGCGCCCAGCAGGGGGAACCCCTCGGCGTCGCGGGCGCGCGGAACCAGCCTGCTTAAAGCCCGCGTGGAGGCGGGCAGGCGTGCGCGCGCACCTCCGGGGTAAGTTACTGGGGGGCCCCCAGCAGCTGCCGCCTCGGCACCGTTACCTCCCCCGGCCGCACCGCGAACCCGAAAAGAATCTGCTCGTAACAGCCGCCGACTAGCTCCATCTCCCCGCCGCGACCCGGGTCCTCCTTCCCCCACGCTCGGAGGCGACGCCTGGGGTCCTTCTAGCCACCCGTCGCAGGGGCTGGCCACGCGCTGCCTGAGCCGGAATTGACAACGCCCGGACACCCCCGAGCCCGAGGCCCACCCCTCGGGTTTCCTAGCCGGGGTGTATCCCTTGGAGTCCCCGAGTCGGATAGGGAGGGCGCGGGCTGTGGGCGCGGTAGGGCCCTGGGGTTGGGGTAACAGGCGTCGCTGGGGCCAGCTCAGCGTGAGGTCCCGGGCGGGGGCGGAAGTAGGACCCGTACGGCTCCTTATGGCGACGCCGTGGATGGGAGACGTTAGTGTCGGGACCGGGCCGGGGGGGGGCTCGCGAGCGGGGGGAAGCGGGTGGGCTTCTCTCGCGCGCGCTCCCAGGATTATCGCCCCCCCTCCTCCTTCTGGGGGTGTGGGTCTGTCCTTCCCCGGGGCCTTTCCCGGAGCCGCCGCCGCCGCCCCTCCCCCTCTCCTGGCGGGCGGCTCCCCCCCCATGGCAACTCCGTTCTCAGCTCCGCCCGCTGACCCCACCCCCGGGAGGCCGCGGGGAGTGACCGGGGGAATCCGCCCGGGGGACAGTTGCGGGTCGGGTCACTGCCCTCGGGGTCAAACGGCCGCCCTGGGTCAGTGGGTGAAAAAATCCCCCCCCTCCCCCCCGACCCTTTCAACGCTTCTGCCCGGGGCTCTCTGCGCCTTGGCCGCGCCACACAAATACCGTCACGCGCGCACACCCCGGGCAGCAGCAGCAGCAGCTTCCGCGCGCCGGCCAGGCAACTATAACTAGCCCCCCTGAGCCTCGCCCAAGGCACCCACCCCTACCCATCCCGAGCGCGACCCCTCTGCGTTACTGTCTCGTGACGTACAGCTGCGAGGTCTTAAACGTGCCTCTGAATATGTGATTCACTGGCCATGGTTTTTCCATTTTACTATAAAGTCGGAAAAAAGAACTGGAATTAAGGATATTTATGCAACATTAATCTCATAATGGTCGTTTTTTTTTTTGTTTGTTTGTTTTTTTTTTTAAATGGTCTTACTTTTAAAAATCTTTCCTTCATGCTACTGCCTGAAAAAGTTAGGCTTGGTCTACACTAGAAAAGTTTTACTGATAGGACTGTCAGTTAGTGGGTGTGATTTTTCCACCTATACAGCTATAAGCCATATTTTGGATGCAGTTAGACATGTATAAAAGTGCTTTATACTGGTATAGCTTATTTTCCTTCCCAACCCAGAATAAGTTATACTAGTCTAAGCATTTTGATACAAATATAATTACATTCACCCTAAGGTATTTTTGACATTTTAACTACATGAGTATAATTAAAGAGACAAAACTTACAGATACATACAAGCCCTTATGCGCATGCTTAAAGTTAAACGTGAATAGTCCCATTGAGTAGCCCTATTGGAGTCAAATACTTGAAGTTAAGCATGCAAGTCTTTCCAGGATTGGGACCTTAATAACTAAATGATAAATTACCTATGTAGCTAATGTTAGTATGAATAAATGATGTATCCTATTAATGTGTATACCTCTAACTTTTTAAAAAATTTGTTTGAATTGCAGTGAAAAGATCAAATGACAACTATCAAGCTCAGAAAATAAAATACCAAAATTATTGTTTCATATAGAAGACCATGATAACTGTGATCAAGATATTATTGCATCACTTTTTTTTCTGATACAATTTTTCTGCGGTCAGATTGCTTTTTTATTGTGCTGCAGCTTGAATTAAATGTTCGCACAGAGTGGTAAGTCCAAAAACAAACCGCATAAATGGTCAAAAGTAAATTGGACAGTTTTTAATCTAAAGGCCTAGTATTAGAACTTTTTTGATTTTATTTTTTTATACAAAAGTGAAATTTTGTTGGCTCTGTCTCTTTAAATAGCAGAACTATAGTAAAACCTTGCTGATGCACATTTTGCTAATCTGTGCATTTCATAATTTGTGCAAAATGACATCCATCTGTATCAGAAAAGAGTTAATAGTAGAGTGCTGTTGTAAAGTCTCCCATATTGTTAAAAAATTAATTGCTGAAATTCAAAGTGAAGTGCTGCTCCTGAAAAGATTAAAGCAGTGGTCTCTAACCTTTTTATGCCCAAGATCACTTTTTGAATCTAAGCGCAACGCAGGATCCACGCCTTCCCCAGGCCAGGCCCTGCCCTGCTCGCTCTCCCCCACCTTGACTCACTTTAACCGGGCAGGGGGTTGGGGTTCAGGAGGGGGAGCGGGCTCTGGGCTGGGGCCAAGGGGTTCACAGTGTGGGAGGGGGCTCTGGGCTGAGCGTGGGGCAGGGAGTTGGGGTGCAAGCTCTAGGAGGGAGTTTAGGTGCAGGAGGGAGTATGGGGTGCTGGCTCTGGGAGGGAGGTCAGGGCTGGGTCTGGGATTGGGGTGCTGGCTCCAGGAGGGGACTGTGGCGGCCTCCCGCAGGGCAGCACTTATCGTGGGTGGCTCCTGGTTTGCGGTGCAGCAAGGTTAAGGCAGGGTTCCTGCCTGCCCCGGCCCCATGCTGCTCCTAGAAGGGGCCAATGCACTCCTGTAGCCCATGCGGGGGGGGCAGAGGGCATGTAACTCCGAATGCTGTCCCTCTCTGCCAGCACCGCCCCCTCGGCTCCCATTGGCCCCAGTTCCCCATTCCCGGCCAATGGGAGCTGTGGCGGCAGCGCTTGCAGGCAGGAGCAATGTCACGAGACCCCTGCCCCCCCCCCCCAAAAGGGGGGGCCGTGGGGCTGTGCTAGCCACTTCTGGGAGCGTGTGGGACCAAGGCTTGCTCCCTTCCTGCCTAGCAGCAGCCCCACAACACCACCAGAGATCGTGATCGACTGGGGGAGTCCCCAGGATCGACCAGTCGATTGCGATTGACCGGTTGGTGACCACTGGATTAAAGCATGTGAGTGACTATTCACATGAATAGTCCCACTGAAGTCAGTGGGACTACTCAACTCTTACAAAGTTATGTGTGTGTTTAAGGGCTTGTCTACACATGAAAATTAATTTGCCTTAAGGCACGTTGTGAATTTAAAGGACAGTTGCTGTTCCTGAATAACTCCATATGTAGACAAGCTAAGTCTTCGCAGTGCCAGGGTTTTAACAGTTTTCAAACTGAGTTACTGTTGTGATTTACTAAATTCACAATAGTTCCCATAGTCATTAGAATGAAAGATGTACTATGTATTTTGCCACATAGATCCCACTTTAGGGTAATATGTTACAAAATCTGTTATGTGGAATAATACGGGGTGAAATTTCATCAGGCAAGCATTTATTAAAATGTACAAAGTACTGAATGTAAAAATCATTTGCAATGGAGTAACAGAGTTTTAAAAAATTGTTGTGAGAGAAAGTGCTGTGTGCAGTGACGTGCTCCTATCCCTAACATTGTTTGACTAGTGAGGTGATTTAAAAGAAAATACACAGTGAACAGCTATTTCAGATTTTCCTTAAAATTTGTGTAGAGCAAGTGAGTGAGCTAAGGGGAAAAGGCATTGAAACTAATGACATAACTGCACAAAGCTGTAGCCCTAGCATGGGCCTTTGGCCACTATTGTAATACAAATAATAATGAGAGGCTAAATTCAGAGGTGCTAAATGGCTATGTAAGTTACAAGTCAGTAAGAGGGTGAAATTTACATGCTAAGCTGGCAGAAGGGGGGTAGCTAGAAAAGATACAGGAGGGCAAAATTCTCCCTCTGCTTTACTTTATACTGTCTTGTTTCTTTTACTGCTACAGGTGCTTCTTCCATATGAACCACTCTGCACTCTCTTATTGATTTGTAACTTACACCACCAACCAAGGCACCTTTGAATTTGGCCCAAAGAGAGGAAGAACCAAGAAAACCTCAAAGGCCCATAAAAATGAGCTAGCTATCTTTTTAAGCTTTTGGATAATAGATCTTTCCTTACTTCTAAGCTGACCTTATATCCTCCATCAACCAAACACATGTTTAAAATAATAGTAGGGTGTGAGCCAGATATATACATACACACACATATGGAAAACCTTGAGGCAGTGGTGGAATAAGAATAAAAACTCACAACTGTCCTCTAGAATAGAGAAGTTGAAAGATAATTACTGGTCTTGGTGAATAGAAAGGATATGTGTGGTCATTCCAGGTTATCCCCAAGTCAAGCTGTGTCATGATATGATGCAATGATTATTTGATCCACAAATAATCAATAGTTGCCAATAGCAGTGGTCTGCATAGGTGTATTAAGGTGAGGCTTTTGCAATGCAAGTCTGAGCTCTGGAACCTTTCAAAATTCCTCAAGTTAAATCTCTTAAATCTGATTTAAGAGAAGGTGAACAAGTTCTTAGCTGTGCAGCAACAATTTTTTTTAGTTGAATTACTTTTCATAAAAACTTCTCCTCTCCTCCCCTTTTTCTTTAAATAGAGGATCAGAATAAATTGTGAAGCAGTGCAGCATTCCTTGTGAAGAAAACTTCTGAACAGTGGCAAACCAGGTAAGATCATCTGGTGAGAACAAGTCGAGGTCCACAGTGCTTAGGAGGGATACTAAACCATATCCAGAATTCTTAGCAAATATAAAACTAAAATAGTTTCTCTGAGTAGGTGGATTCTAGCCCTGTGCTTCCTTCAGGTAATTTGCTAATTAATTACTCTCCCCTACTCTGGAAACCTAATTATATCAACTGAAGCAGGTTGGGGGACCTGACATGAAGCATTGGACTTCCCATTGTTTAAAAGTCAGTTCTCATGGAGGAGCTTGCCTGTAACACTCTCTGAGCAGGATATATGCAAGCACTCACACAGACATTAACGTTCTACTTCTAGTAAGTAAAATTTATTGATAAATACCAAATGTATTAACTCTTGGAGCCCTAAGGATGAGAATCCTCATTCTTAAGATTCTAAGGTGAGGAACATGACCTGCGTTAACTCTACCATCATCTCCCTCCTTCTCTTCTCTTTGTAGTTGCCCTACCTCCTTCCTCTTTTTTGAGTGAGGCATGCTTTGTGCCTGTTTCTTCTTTGCCCTGCATCTGGGCATGAGTTCCCCTGGGCTCCAAACTAGAGTCTATCTGTCCCTCGCCTGCTTTCCCCTTGCATCCCATCTACCAACCTCCTCTTGGTTCTTGGCCTGAGCGAGTGACTGACAACTAGCTGTGAGGAGAGGTGTCTCACAGCAGCAGGAAGGGAAAAGCTTCCAGCAAAAGGGAAGCAGGGCCAGTTAAGGCTCATTTTAGGCAAGAGTGATGACCTAGCTGTGCCTTTCAGTCACCCAAAAAAATGCTACTAGAGTGCTCTAGCACAGTGTGTCTCAACCTTTTTTATGCCAGCGACCAGCTTGCTGCTTTCCTAAACTGTGTCAGGAAGATTTCAGGAACTAGCGCTGGTCCATAGACCGGTCATTGAGAAACATTGCTCTAGCAAGTCCTACAGAACGCTTAGGCGCAGTCCGGTCCTTAAAGTGATTAACATTTAGGATTGGCCAGCATCTAAGGGATAACTGCTTTATTTTATTTTTTTTAATTCCAAGAGGAAGCTTTCAATCCTTTAGCCAGCTTGACAAGTCAGGGGAATATGGCTGTTCATACAATCCTTTGGCTCTGTTATTTTTGCCAGGCATTTTCCCCAGAGGCTGCTTTCCCTCATGGGAGGCGGAGGGAGAGATGGGACCCCAGGCTTCTTTCAAGGGCAAGGTGAATATGGGGAAATCACCTGTGGTGATGGGGAGTGGGTGGGAGGAATTTAAACGAGACTAAGTACTATAAAGCTTTTTTTTTTTCATCCCAGCAGGATACAATGGGAAAGCACAAAAGAGAGTCCCTACAAACCTATAGCTGGTGGAGAGGACCACAGAAAAAACGAAAGAAAAAGAACAAAATAAAAGCAGGAAGAACAGACTATGTTAGTGTTGTTAATCTTCCAATCAGGTAAAAAAACTCTTGAAACAGACCAAAAGAACAAGCCCCTGTCCATAATAATCCATTTAAATCAATAGTGAACACTGAACGAATACTTTGAGATTCTTAAATGGAGGTTCTTATGTAAGTGCCAAGTATTGTTTATGCTAGTATATTTTGTAGAAGTAAGTCTTTGTAATGAGATTTCATTACACCACTCTGCTATTAAATCTTTGCTGAAATGTGAGTGATGCCAATAGCGTATATTTTTGGGGTTTTCTTTTTACTTAGTACTTTGAGATCCATAAACTATGCATTTATTCATTTGTTGCTGGTATTTTTATCACTCCTCTTCTTTCCTCTTAACTAAGACATAGTAAAATCCAATCAGAGTTTGTTTGGTTTTTTTTTGTTTGTTTTTTTTTGTTTTGTTTTGTTTTTTAAAAAGGTGGATTGACTTGGACATCTGCTCACTCTCAAAGCAGAAGTAAAGCCTGTTTAGCTAGAGCAGTAGGCTGGACTCAGCTTCGAGCATATTGCACCACAGTGGTTGTACAGTACTACAAGATTTAGACCGATCCTGCAAATGTGTACACTGCCAAGTACAATGATCACTACAGTGTGTAGTGCTATAGAAGACCATGATGTTTGCAGGATTAGTCCCATAGTTATATGCAATAACTTAATAGCTTTCTGAGCAGTCTCTTAAGATTTCAATATTCTTGCAATCTAATTATTTCTTTTCAATCCTTTTTAGACCAGATTTCTCAATAGTTGTAGGAGAGCTAACTCCTGAAGTGGATGATTTTCAGCTCTATGATTATTTTGTGAAAAGGTATCCTACGTGCATTGACTGCAAAATAGCCACAGACCTATTGGGATACTCCAGGTAATTTTTACACAATCAAAATGCTGCTGATAAAAGGACTGTAGACTGTTATTTGTAAACTACTTTGTCAAACTTAAACCTGGATCATGTTTCTGTGTTTTTTCCCAAAGCAAAGAGAAGGTAGAACAGAGGTTAGAGTCTATAAACAAAGCAATATTAGAGGAAAATCCCTTGTGCGATTTCAAGTCTTTGTCTGGATTGGGCACCTAATAGGCCAAATTGTGATTTCATTATGCACATGTTTGCCTGCCAGAAAATGTACCTGGGGAGGCAAAGGAGATGTACATTGAATTAATGGGGCTCTGCTCATGCCCAGCAGTGCACGTACGCATAATCAAGTGCGGTACCGAGGGCTAAGAATTATCCTCATTTGTTGGATGGGGAAAATAGACAAGGGGCCACATAAACTGAAGTCAGTGGAGCAGCAAAAAGAGCCCAGAGAGTTCGTGACTTGCCCAGGGCCATCCAATGAATCAGTGGCAGGACTGGGACTATAACTCTTTGTTGCTGATTCCCTATTAAGATCACAGTACACTTTGGGGGCAAGAAACACAAAATACGGAGAAAGTGAACTTTTCTTCTTAAAAGGCTAAGTACTGTAAATTGATAGCTCTTGGTTAACACTAATTGAGGATGTGGGTAAATCAGTTGCCATATACTCCATTAATATGATACACAGGTAACTACGTTATTTTTAATTAATCTTTTGTTGAGAACCACCATTAAAAGAAACTTGCTCTATTAATCTGACTGTAGTCAGCTGTCAGTATTTGCTTTTTGACACAAGTTTGAGCTCTGAGAGAAAGCATTTAGCATGGGTGTTTAAAAACAAACAAAACAAAACAGGTAGAAAGCAAATATGTACTGTAAGCCATAGTAACTACAATGTTAAATAAGGGGTTTGTCTGCAGAAGACAACACTAAACTTATTAACTCTGTTATAATGCTGTGTATAGTGGAATTACTAAAATCTCTACATTTTGGAATTTGCAGGGGGTATGGCTTTGTCAGATTTGGTGAACAAGGTGATCAGATGAGAGCACTGCAAGACTGCCAAAATGCACCAGGTCTAGGTGGAAAACGAATCCGACTGAGTATAGGAATTTCTAAAAGGTAATGAATCAGTCTTGTACTGACACAGGAATTAAAGGTAGTCATTAAACACTGGTAGCTTCACCTTGTCAAACCATATGTCATCTACTGTAATGGTGGTGTCATCCCATATTTCATGATATAAAGGATCTAGTTTTGCAGTTCTTCTATTTAGTGCTCCTCCATCTGCTTTTCCTGTCTGGTAACCATGAGGTACCTAGAGCCTGGCCAGAATTCTGGGGTAAATTTTTTCAAAAGCACCTAAATGAGCATGTGTTTAACTTTACTACTGTGAGTAGTCCCCCTGAAATCAATGTGGCTATTCATAATAGCAAAGTTAAGCACATCATAAGTTATTTCACAATCAGGGCCTTCAGGAGTAAATAAAAAGAGTTTTTTCCAATGAAAATAGTACCGGGTTTATTTTACAATGATCTGGTGAAGTGAGGGAGCACTCTTAAGCAGGGAGAACAAAAAAAAAGTCTATAGTACAAAAGCCAAAATCAGATCCCAAATGCGATATACTGAAAATACACCGATTTCCATCAATGTTCTTTGCTCTCCAAGGATTCCTGACTGAAGCTCTTAACATGCAAGTGAGGACTGTGAATCACTCTTAAAGGTTCCTTGTTCTGCCTCCTAAACTCTTGGTCAGTGATAGGCACTTTTTGAGGCAATCCCCGCTTTTACCAGTTAGGTTTGGGTAGGTTGATATCAAATTGACATACGGTCTCATCCAGTACATGGGTGAAATAGCATGTAACAAAGAGGAGGAAAGCTCCTAAACATACATAAATTACCTCACCTTATATTCCTGTTAATCTGTGGGAAATATCCAAAAATGAAGCTTCCTTTTCTCTTAGGTATACCCAGACCTTGTAAATATTACCTCTTTCCCTTTTTAAAGGAGATAAATTTTCTTCTAATTCAAGTTGGCACTGCCCAAAGCTGGTCTGAGAGCTAGAAACCATTGTCTTCAAACTGTCAGGTTATGAACAAAATGTCTATTTCTCCTTTCTGGGGATCCTGTGATATGGGGGTATGTTTCTTTCACATCCCAAAACAGGATCAGTGTTGCATACTTAATAAAGAGTGTTTGTTTGTTTGTTTGTTTGTTTTTTTTTAATAATGTCTTTTCAAAAACTTCAGTGTCTTTCTTTGCTAATTTTGTCCTTGTCCATTTGGTAAAAATGACTTGATTGTTCCTGTGTATAAAAACTGAGAAAAGATAACTTGGTTCAATTTGTTTATGTATCATCCTATTCTCTTGTAACACTAGTAACTGTCATTAAAGTGTGGGTGCAGCTTTCATGACAAATGCACTTATGTGTAGGTCCTATATTGATTTATATTTCTAGTTTAGTAATGACAGACTGGTTGACTTCTGTGCCTTTTTAAAAAAAAAATAATAATTTAAAATCTGGAAGACATTACCCAGGAGACATTTAATCTGTTTCAAATTTAGGTTTAAACTAGAGGTTTTACTTTATTTTGGTTTATTTTAGCTTTGCTTTCTTGGTTAAGGTGCAGACTGTACAACTGGCTTTTCTGTGTCTGTGTAGAGAACTATGAAAATAAATGGGGCCCTACAAGTACAGGAGTCTGCCTGCACAGGGCCACGTTTAGAATTGGGTATTAAATATGGAAAATCTGATGTCTCTGAAATGTGCAATCAGTCCACCTGACTTCATTGTATAGTGTATAATGATGAATGAGTATCAGATGAATCTAAAATAGGGAGTTTTCTAATTTTTCTGAAGAAAAAATTGTCAAACTATTTTACATTTTTTCCTTCACTCTATTAGTAAATGAATCAGGCTCCTTTTTAGAGTTTATGTGCTTTTGCTGCTTATTCTCCACTTCTGACTTCATAAATTGTTGTGGCAATGATTGTCACAAACAAGATTATAACTTCAGATGGGGGAAAAAAACCCTGGCAGCTGCTGAATGCCAAACCAGTCTCCATGCAAAACAAGTTCAGGCGGAGTGTGTGTGGGAGGGGGGAAATGTGAGGTGGGTTGTTTTTTTGTTTTTGTTTTGTTTTGTTTGTTGTTTTTAAAGAAATAAAATCCCAGAAGTTTCAGATGCTCCTTAAAATGTGTAATCTGTTATCTCTTTGGGATTTTTTGTTTTGGTTTTTTTTCCCCCGGAACAAAGATTTAGTAATTAGCCAAGCAAAACATAAACGGCTAAATAAAAAAGAACGTAGCTTTAAAGCAGCTGTACTTGATAGCTGTTTGACAAGTACTACTTAACCAATTTATAGCAGAGCACTAGACTTTAGCTGCAGAAACTGTGTTTATGCTGACACTGAAACTTACTTTAAAGTAAATGGATAGAAATAGTAATAGTTTCATGGATTTGGATTTTACCCAGGATAGTAATTACTATTGGTATTGGCAGAGGTGAGACCATTTACTTCTGTATAAACACAGATGAAAAGCACTGTGCAGTGATTTTCCTCACCCTTTCATTTCTGGCAACTTTTTCAGAGAAATGTTCACCATCATAATTTGATGTACAAAGACTTATTAAATTGTTTAATTTTAAACTAAAATCAGTTTACATCCAGTTCTTAAATTCTAATTATAAACTTTTAAATATGTTTTTAGAATGAAAGCAGAATTCCAGCGGTATCAGTCCTATAACTATAATGATTATTATCAAGATTATCAGAACTACTACTCACAGTGGGGTTACGATCCTTATGCTGATTACAACTATAGCTATCCTTCCTATGACAACATGCAAGCTGTTGGAGATTCTGCTATAGGAGACTCAGTTCTGACTCCAGCTGTATTTGAGGTATTGATCTTACTGAATTTACATTGAAGATAAGTTCTTCCCAAAATCTTAAATTACATAATTAATTTATAACAGAGTTGTATGTCATTTCCCCCCTTTGGTTTTAACATGGAAACCATGCTTAAATCCTACGATAATGTGTAAAATAAGGACTAAATGGCAGTCTGAATATCCAAGCCTTAATATGATAAACTTCTCTAGTATTAGACCTCTATAATCCTCTAAATGTGTACCATTTGTCCTTGCATTATTTATGTATTTTTTTGCCAAATGTGATTCTGACAACATTATCTGTATGTAATTTTTTATCCTAATAAGTCTGTCTGTGAGGCACATAGTTTAATTCTCTAGTTGTTCTAAGCCAGTGGTTCTCAAAGTTTTGTAGTACTGGTGACACCTTTCACATAGCAAGCCTCAAAGTGCAATTCCCCCCCTTATAAATTAAAAACTCTTGTTTTATATATTTAACACCATTATAAATGCTGGAGGCAAAATGGGGTTTGGGGTGGAGACTGATAGCTTGCGACCGCCCCCCCCCCCCATGCATTAACCTCGTGACCCCCTGAAGGGTCCCAACCCCCAGTTTGAGAACCCCTGTTCTAAGCCATACTTAACTATTAAATTGGCTTTCTCCTGAATATGTCTATTTTTTAGAAAGGGAATGGCTTGAGGTTGAAAAACCCCATTTTTTTACAGCTTTTAACTTTTTTTTTTTTTTTTTTTAAACGAAGATGCATGAATGCATTGAAAATCCTTTTTTCAGATAATTGAATGTAAAAATTTCTGGAGAACCTGGAATTGATAATGATTACACTTCTATAAAACTAACATAGACATATTCTTGTTTGTTTCAGGAGACCCCAACTGTGGCTGAAAGCAATGATGAACTAATAACTGAAGGTAAAGCTAATGCTCTCATTCTTCCAGATTGTTTGGTCCTAATAATGTCTGGCGTTATAAAATTTCTATACAAAACTGCTGACAAAGTAGTGCTAGTTCATGAAAAATATCTTTACAAATGTTGCATTCGCATTTCCAAATGAGCTATTCTAAATACTGGCACAGAGGTCAGCAAGTTGGGAATGTAACGTAATTTACATTGTATGTAAAATTAGGAGTTTTCAGACTTGGCACTCTTTATGACAAATGACTTTCTTCTAATTTGCTCTTACATGAAGACGAAATAGTCTTTTGTTCCACTCTGCTAATTTTCATCCATGTGTTATTGTCCACCTTATCATAATTTCTCCAGCTTTTTACAGCCTTGACTCTGCTTTAAAAAATCTCAGTAGAAAACAGGGTTCATAAATCTTTTACAGCATGTTTAATATCAGTACTGCTTAACAGAATCCTATTCTAAAAAGCAAAAGACATCTGTTATATTTTGTACAGAACTCTTCCCCCTCGTCCCAAACAAAGTGGGATGCCCTACCATTTATCTAACCATAATGGTATGCTAGCTTATGCCAGAGGGCTCGTCCCCTGCTTGAATTGCTGTTTATCATGATTGACGTTTGGTCAGGTTCAGACAGACAAAGTAAGACTTTGAACCTAACTCCTTCAGCAACTTTTCACCCTCACGCCTGAGACATAAGTGTATGTTGGATACTGGGATATTAGGAAAGCATATCCTGGCATGCATTTTCTCTCCTTTTTAAATGTAGGGGTAGTGATATTTCACAGGTTTGTAGCGATGGGTGTATAATTTAGGTTAATACCTTCAACAAGTCTGTGCAAGTGTGTTTTAATATAATTGATTTTTTCACAAAGTAGTAATGTAGTCTCCATACTTTAACCCTAAGCATTAATGTAATTTAATGTTGGTTATTTTAAAGTCCAGATTGCAGAGGGTTTTTTTTGGTGGTTGTTTTTTGAGGCAGAAAGTTTGGTGTAATGAATAACAGTAACCACATGTCACATATGAAGCTCTTGCCATTAATTTTTGTGTATGTGCCTGTGTAGGTCTTCGGTGCTGGGTCCAATTTTTTTTTATTTACTGGGTTTATTTTTGCAGATCCACAGCTCCATCTGGATGTTGATGAAATGAACAGACAATTTATGGAAAGAAGTGAAGAACTCTATGACTCACTCATGAATTGTCATTGGCAGCCTCTGGATACGGTCACCTCTGAAATCCCTAATGCTTTCTAAAAGTGTCTTACATGAATATATAGCATGACCGTTATGACCAAGGTGCTAACATTACATTTCTTCTACATTACTCTAGACCATAAGTTTTAAAGCACAAGGATGGGTTGTTTTGCTAAGCTTTTGACAGCCTTTGTAATTTTTGTTCATCACTCTACTCATGAAGCATCTTGAAATCATGTAAATATTCTAGAAATGTAAAGAGTTGAATAGAATCTCAAGATAGACTTGCTTGTGTAAATAAAATCTCGTTTCTGCAAACCTGTCAGTGGGGAATTTCACTTCTTCACATGTAAGCGATTTGGTACACATTCTCTTTTGGGCTTGCAAAATCCAAATGGTCTCCTTGTTTCTATAACTTTCTAACTTCTACTTTGGAACTGACACCATGCTATACAATGGCTATAGCTAGAGTGAACATTAGATCTAGCACCAAAGAAATATCTGAAAAATAAATATAGATGTGAACATATTCTGAAGATGCTATTGGCTCAGTTAGCTAGCAGCCATCAGTGTTGGGGACTCCCACACTTGGGAATGGAGCATTCATTCCCATGGCTCTCCTGCAGCCTCCTGACACTGAAGAATTGCAGTTGGGCAGCCACTTGCTCCATTATTGGTTTTTGTTTTTTAATAAACTAATTTAAACTAGTTAGAGGCATGCTTAACTTATGCAATGATGTGCAGCTGGAGCAGTTGGCATCTGGCACTCCTGTCCTCCTATTTAATATACTGTCTATCAGCAGTCCACTTGTATTTGTATAGTGTTTAAAGGTTCACGGAAACCTCTGAAAATATCCTTGGCATCTGACAGTTACTTATATACAGAGAGCCCAATATATACCATATTATGTATCCTTATAATCCTACTGTGAAAACTCATTCTTTTGTACCTTGCTTTCCTCACTGCATTTCTCTTTTTTGGCCCTTTGGCATGGAAGTAAATTGTACCAACTCAAATTTCTGTTAATTTTAGTTAGGGTTCCTTACGCTAAAACTCTGTGCCAAGTTCAGTTGTAACATGCAAAGAGAGAGGGTGTACATTACATTTTAGTAAAAGGTTATACAGAGACTCCGTCTGGACTTAAATGTTCTCATATTCACACCCTGTGTGTTGGAGGAGCTGGAAGAAGATGTGTATGTTCCTTCATTTCTTTCAGTTGGACTCTGAATCGGAGGAGTCCAGTTGAAAGACTTCACTACTTTTATATAGGAGTTTAATCCTTAAGGACAATAAAGTATGTTGCAGGTACAGGGATCCCTTCACTGTGTGTGTAGTTTGGGCCTGAAACTGAAGAATAGTTCTTAAGGGCCCTGTGAACAGAAACTACTGTCATTACTAATTTTTGCCAGTATTAAGGCTATGGAAGGTGCCATGGAGTCTTTTAACTATCACAAGTAATCAGGATCTCACTTTCACATCTGATCCTGGCACCAGCACTATGACATGCTTGTTTTATGATGTTGGTGGGAAGGTGGTCATTCTAGCTTGTTAATTGTCTCTATTATGATTTACAACGTAAGTGAGGTTCATAAACCATGTACTGTATCATTATACATTTTTAATAGCTGATAAATACAATAGCTGTTGAATCAATGATTTTGTTTTAAACAGTGCCAACACCTAATCATTGACAGTTAATTCCTTATACCGTAGCCAATGGTGAATTTGGTTCTGAAGTGCAGGGGGGCTTAAATTTAGTTTTATGACTTGATTTGTATCAAATTGAAGCTCTGAATCTTGAGTTTTCTGATGACTTGTTAAAAACAAAGTGATCAAAACAAAATCTGGGAGGGCTGCCTAAATGGCAAGCAATAGGCCAATTGCATAAACCAGAAGGGGTTCAAATAGCCCTCCCTCCTTTAAGGGGCTGAGTGGTGAGACTTTGCAGACTTGACTTATTGTGCTGTTTCTGAACAGACCAGTAGTAGCAGCTGAGAAGAACAGGCTGCCAAGGAATGCAACAGTAACACAATGAGTACACGCTCCACCCACAGTGCTGTGTCTTCATCTTTCCCCTCACTACTGAGCGTGCCCCATGCCACTATTGGCTTTTCTGAGTGCTGACCAGAAATTTCTACTGTTTCTTCTTTATCTCTTACTTGCTGCTGGGATGCTTTCCGAGCCCTGCCACTGCTTGGCAGATAGGAGGCATCTTCCAGCCATAAATTCTCTCATAGACCTGCAGGAGGCTCCCTTACTCTCTAGCTGTTAAGCTGTGAGAGTGGAACAGGACCCATAAGGCAAAGAGCCTCCTGTATGGCAGGGGGCGCAGCAGAATAGAGTGCCATCACCAGGTGCCTTCCTCCCTGCTATTAAGAGCTCACTCCAGGTGGCGTGAAGAGCTTGCCCAGTCAGTCCATAATGTGAAGTGACCAGCTTTGCATCCAGACCCACAGTTTGGGAACCCCTTGAAGAGGGGACTGAAGGAGGAACTGGTGGTTTGGAGGGAGAGTGGATGGACTGGATGAGGGTGGGAGGGAGAGTTGATGGATGTGTGTGGGGAGGAGAAGGGAGAGTAATTGGTGGACTCAAGGGGGAGTGGGAGTAAGTGATGTAGGTGTAGGCCCCTTGAAGCTTGATGGAGAAGGTTTGGTAAGGACTTCAAGACCTTTGCAGCTCTGGAAACTGAACTCACTTTATTGGTATAGTTTGCCTGTGGTGTTGAGCTCTAGAGCATGTGGCTTGAATTTTCTACGTTGGTAGCAGTGACCCCTACACCTCTGATATGTAAGCTACCTAATTTGGGGTCCAACCTCTATGAAGTTTGTAAGCCCCAGATACAGTAGCTACATGTCGTTGCTAAACCCTGGTACAATTGTGCCCTGCAGTCCCTCCGCCCATGCATGATTCTCACTCGGAGCCAATGCCCCCAGTGTGAGTTACGCAGTCCAGGGCTTCCCAAATTGTGGACCATGGCCCAAAGGTGGGCTACAACACAATCCCGGGTGGTCCACTGGCAAAATTGCATTCTCCCATCAAGTCAAGGGCAGAGATTGGGGAGGGCTTGTAGGGGCATTGCCCCCTCCCCTGCCCCCTGCATCTTCCATTCCCCTCCCAACCCTGGCCCCCAGCGCAGCTCCAGGACACGCAGCCCCATCCACTTGCCCTGCCTGACAGACCGTGTGCAGGGAAAGCATACAGGGCTGCACTCAAGGGCTGGAGTCAGCAAGGGGCTGAAAATTGAAGATGAGATCTGGTTGAACCTCAATAATGTGTCCCCAACTGGAAAAACTGTGCAAGGAGAATCTGGCACTTCCATCCCATTAAGAAGACTCCTGGTCTGTAAGTTATTTTATATTTGTATTTGCAATATTTGGTTCTTTTCTAATTAGCAGAGAGTAGGGTTGGGTTACTTACAAAGCGCAGAAATTCAGATTTTACACTTAAAAAAATTGAAAACGTAATATAGTGTTCAAAGTTGGACAACTATTTTGTTTTAAAACCAGCAAATAACACTGTTTTTTAACTATTTTGTTAAAACCGTCGTTTTGCTTATTTTCAGTTTTATACGAAATTGAGTTTTCCCTGTTTGAACACCACACTTTGCTCTCAACATTTTTTTAAAGTGTAGTTTTACTACAACTGTTGGGTTTCAAAGATTTTTAAGCATTTTTTTTTTTGAGTGCATATTGCTAGGACTTACAATCATTTATGTTAAAATGAAAAGGAAACATTAGATTGTTTATTTACTGTGAAATTTATATGTATGTAATCATAAAAATAATTTTCTTCAAGAAGTGTTAATAGTGGGCCGCAGTGCCTATTGCAGCTGCATAGGTGGGCATCAGGGGAAAAAGTTTGGGAATCCCTGACGTACTCAACCTGGTCTAAGGTCTGAAGAATATTTTGCCCCTCTTAGGCACCAGTAGGCCAGCTGGATGACTCGGCCCTACTAGAATGCTCCAGCCAGATACCTCACAGGACTCCGCATTCCATGCACTGCCAGAGAAGGGAGCATCCCGGCAGCACAGGGACCAATGTTTCTGTGGTTCACTCCCCAGCATTGCAGCCCTGCCAGAGGCTGGGGGTGGGGAGAGAAGGTCCTCTCCCTGTTATCCAGTCAGCCCTGCTTGTTCCCTGGGCCAGGAGGCCTTGGCTCTGCGGGGCCTGAGCTGATTAGCTGTTTACTCAGGCTCTCCAGGCCTTGAGTGCTGCTGCTCCACCTTTCCCATTCCTGTGAGTCACAAACTGGCTGTAAAACTGTCCTGTGCCTCTTGGGTTGGAGAGAGGGGCTGGGGCTGCTGTGGCGGTGTTCCCAGGTGACGGGAGGTTGAGGATAGGGCTGTTTTGGGTTGGGGCTTCTGTAGAATGTACCTTTCCCCTGTCTTGCCCCCCATGTTCAGCACTCGGCTCCAGGACAGGGAAGTGCCAGTTCAAGAGCCCTTGAAGCCGTTGCCCCAGAGCCCCTAAAAAACTACGTAGAATCCCCTGCCCTGGAACTGAGAACACGGAATGGGGAGCTTTGGGACTGGGTAGTGGGCAGAGCCAGGTGGAGGAAGGGAGCGAGCAGTTCCTTCATTGGGGGTGTGGCTTCCACAGATGCACATAGTTAATACCAAGGCACCTACGCCATGAGCTTCTAGAGGGCGGTGCCCACGGCGTCATTTGCCCCTCTCTCCCATTCTCTTGCAGGGGGTTCCCATGATATAAAGGGGGAGTGGCCCCAACCACCCTTCCTTTCCTTCTGATCCTTCCACTGAGAGCAGTGCTAGGCATGTTAGGCACTATATAAACACATTGTCAGAGACCATCCTTGCCCCCAAAATTATTTCATTTTATTATTTATTAACTTATATTAGCACCCACTAAGGGCTTGATTCAGGAGAAGTGCTATAACATAACTTTGTAGTTTCTCCAACCACCTATGCAGCTGTCCCTCAAGAATCCTGAATCTAAGTAGTGGATGTAAGATTTTATCTCCCGTAGATTGCGGATTCCTGCTGTTGAGGGTACATCCTGGAAACAGTCCCAGTTCTCATTTAGGTTTTATAAAGCAACTATGCAAAGTAGTTAACTAGTAGCTTCTGTCACTTCCCCCTTGGTATCTTGGATTTGGCCATACCATCCAATCTGCAAGCTGGGACTAAAGACTGGCCTGATCATGCTCAAACTGTGATTTACTCCTGCAAAAGAGTTACAGGCTTCTGCAACCTCCCACCCCAAGCTGGAGGAAGAAAAAACAGGATCTCTGGATCTAGAAGTGGAGCACCTGTGGCCCACCATCCTAGCTGAGGAAGGAGCAGATGGTCAGCTCCTCCATGGAGGCTAGTGAAAAACTCTCACCAAAATTTCTACTCCTTGTTCAGAAGTCTATTGGTGTCCTGAAAATAGTGAATGAGACCCCATAAGTAGTTGGGGGTGGGGGTGAGTGGATTTTGGAAAGTTAAAGGCTTGGCAGTAGGTTGGAGCCAGATGGATGGGGGAGGAGGAGAGAGACTGTGAATAATTTAGGAAGGAGAAGGGCAAGTGGGAAGAACAAATTCATGCAGGAAAGGAGAAGATGAGATATGTAGTGGGAGAAGGGAGAGATCACTGCTCTACACAAGGGATGGGGAGGTGCATAAGTCCCTAAATGTTGGTATCCAAGTTAGAAAATGTTGATGTAGCACACAGTTTTTATGTCAATTTGATTTTATACTTGTGCACGACAGTCTGGGGCTGTGATGGGAACTCATAATGGGCATGCTTGGTGCGTGCCACAAGCAAACTCCTGTAGCGTTTCCACTGTTTCTGTGGAGTCTAGCAGACAATGAACAATTCTTCCGACGCAACCCTGCCTCAGTCTTCCTCACTTGGCTTCTTGTCCCATTCTCTTCAGCTCATTCTAGTCTACCAGCACTGCCTCTAATAAGGGTTAAATGATTTACATAGTATTTTTCCTGTCAGGACTTTCCATGCCATTACTCCTGACTTAATTTTATTCCTATCCAAATTTATTTAAAGCCTGTCACTCCCTGATTGATTTTCTTTCAGCAGTTTGAAAGGGCTGCTTTTCATTGACTCCTGCAGTGTGTCCATTGTTTCTGTGAAGTCTGCGGGCTGGGACAACAATGAAGGACTTTTCCCATTCTGTTTTAACAGGGCATCCATTGGTCTTTCAGCCTCAGCTAAACAGTGTTCTCAGTTTCTGGGGTAGCCAAGTTGGAATTCTGACTCTCTGGTATCTTCTCAGATGAACCTTCTGGGTAATTTTGGACTTAGTCCTGGTATCCAGCTGTATACTATTCACTACTTCATTTATTTTTATCAATACTGTACTGAATCCCTCCCAAGGTTAATCAGTTTTAGGGTTCCTACCCTTCCTTCCACTAAGACTGTGGAATCAGATTAGCCCCCCTAAAGTTTCCCCATATGATCTTTATGGTTAGTCTTTTTTCATTTTCAGATGCTTTCAAATTTTCCCAAGGAAGTGTGTGCTTTTTCAGTTTGGGGCTGTGGAATATCTGTATAGTTCAAATGATCCAAATTCCTTTGTTCCTTCCCAGAAACTCTACAGAAGAGATTTCCTGGGGGGGTCCCTAATTTATGTCCAAACATGAGGTGCATGGGGGGTTCATTTTGTACTTTCATTGACTGCTATCTTATAGGCCATCAAAAAGAATGTGAGATGCTGGATACAGTTGGTTTGATGCTGTTCTGAAACGGTAGCCTGCTTAACCTTTTTTGACCCATTCTACCTTCCCACACAATTGTGGTGTGAGTCTTATGGATTCCTAGAATCTCATAAACCTGTTGAAATACTTTTGATTCAAATTTTTCCCCTTGATCTGTGCGCCGATCACCTGGAACCCCAAATCTGGTGGTGAATTCGTTCACTAAAACTTCAGTGACTGGCACAGCCTTTTTGTTCCTTATTGATTAAGATTCAGGCCGTTTGTAAAGAAGTCCATCCCATATTTGTGAACTGCTCTCTATAATGAGAAAGAGACCAGTCAGAAAGAATAAATGGGCACGTCACAACTGATTGACTGTTTCTTCTCCAGGGATCAATGAAGGCAATTTGTGGGGCAAAATTTTCTCTATAAACCTATCTGGAAGGGCATTTTTATATTTTACCGCATTTTTGACATAGATTTATAAATATGAGCCAGATCATCATCTGGTATAAATCAAGTTTCAGAGGGGTAGCCGTGTTAGTCTGTATAAGCAAAAACAACGAGGAGTCCTTGTCGTACCTTAGAGATTAACAAATTTATTTGGGCATAAGCTTTCATGGGCTAAAACGCACTTCATCAGATGCATGGCGTGAAAAATACAGTAGGCAGGTATAAATATACAGCACATGAAAAGACAGGAGTTGCCTTACCAAGTGGGGGGTCAGTGCTAAAGAGGCCAATTCAATCAGGGTGAATGTGGCCCATTCCCGATTGTTGACAAGAAGGTTTGAGTATCAACAGAGGGAAAATTACTTTTTGTAGTGACCCAGCCATTCCCAGTCTTTATTCAGGCTTAATTTGATGGTGTCACGTTTGCAAATGAATTCCAGTTCTGCAGTTTCTCGTTGAAGTCTGTTTTTTAAATTTTTTTCTTGAAGAACGGCCACTTTTAAGTCTGTTATTGAGTGTCCAGGGAGATTGAAGTGAACTTCATTGGCTCGTTTTAAGCAGCTGAGATTTGGCCATTTTTGGTGTGTTTGTTTTTATTAACACTTATTTAACTTTAGTGACTAAATTTTTGCTAGACATGTTGTTGGTCTGACTTCACCTAGAAATAATTCTGATGCTTGTGTGTCGCTTATCAAACATCTATACGGGACTTATCTCCATTGACACATCATGTGCTTCTCGCTCTTCCCTGCACCACAACATAGCAACTCTGTCCCTCCAATTGCACTGTGGGCTTTCATAACAGCCAACCAGAATCTGGCCTTATGGACAAAAGCAGTTATGGATCCAGTGGCAGATGTTACTTTTCTTTACCACATTTTCTGATTATATTGATTCAAATCTTTTTGATCGCTGCAGAGTGGAAATAATCCACCAGAATATGTGCGGGTATAACATGAATGCACACAGCAACATTGTCAACCTGAAGCCTCCAAAATTATGTTGAGCGCTAAATAAGCCACACACTAGCCTTAAAAGAACCCACACGATCTAAAGAGCAATAAGGGTGGAGTTCTGCTAAATGCAAACTGCGATTGGAGCTGGGAAAAAGACACCCCTGGCCTTAACCTGGCTCGGTCCCTACCTGCCCTTCTGCCAGCGCCTGCAGCTCCTGCCACTTCCCGAAACTACACTTCCCATGAGCTTTTGAGGTGGGGCGCACTAGCTTCTGGGTAAGACGCAGCAGGATGACGCATCCCCTTGTGCGGGAGTTAGTGACGCGGCCTGCCCGGGCGGGCGCTGTGTGGTTGGTCGGGCCGGGGGGAGGGGTGCACGGAGTCTGCCGCGGCGCGGGCGGGACGGAGCCGGCAGCAGGCGCGTGAGGCCCCGGAGTCCGCGAGACAGGCCTTGCGGCGCGTGGCGGGGGCATCTCCATAGTGACAGTGACAGCACAGAGGGGAAGGAGGGAGCGCGCGGCGCGGCCAGGCCGCGGGGGGAAGGGGGAGCGAGCGGGGGCCGGGCCCGCTCTGCGCCGGGGGGCCGGATCCCAGCATGGCCTCGGGCGGGGGAGGCGGCGGCGGCGGCGGCACTGGAGGGGGGAAGATCCGGACCCGGCGGTACCACCTGGGCGCCGCGAAGCCCTACCCGAGAAACAAGCAGGTGAGAGGCCGGGGATGGGCCGCGCCGCTCTGCCAGGCCGGGGGCTCAGCCTCACGGCGGCCCGCCCGGCCCGGGGCCCGCGGGGTCTGGGAGCCGCCGGGCCGGGCGGAGGATCCCCGGTCTATCCAGGCCCCGCGGGCTGGGGACCCACGTGGAGCCCGGGGGCGGCGAGGCCGCGTGGGGGATCGGGCTGCTGGGGGCTTGTGGGGAGTCGCGGCCCGGGGTGGGGGGGTAAGGGAAGCTGGGGGGTTCCTGCGGGGCTGGGGGTGCGTGTGGGGGAGGCTTTCCCATGCGCTGGGGCCGGTACGCATGTGTGGGGGTTTCCTCTCGGTCAGCGGGGAGGGGTTTGGGATTTCCCTCTGGGAGCGCGCGGGGGTGGGGTGGGGGGGGGGAGTTAGGGATTTCCTGCCCTTTTTTTTTTTTTTTTTTTTTTTTTTTTTGGTGAAGCAGGGAGGGGTCAAGAGAGGGAAGAGGAAACGTGTTTAGCACTTGGTGCCATGTGTGAATTAACCCCGTCTCAGTTTGCCTCAGACAGCTTTGATGGGGCGGGAAGGGGAAAATAAAACATTGGAAGGAAAAATCTGGAGAGCGTTTCCTGTCACACAGATGCGCATAGGGTGCAGATTTTCCCAGGATGTAAACTTTACTCTGCCCATCCTGTAATATCTCTGGGACTTTGGGGTGGTGTAGCTCCACTCTTGATACAGTCTTTTTCTATAATGCCCAATTTACTAGTTGCTTTCCAACTCAGATTGCTAAAAGATATTTATCAGCAGAAATAATTTGTGTTCACGTTTGGGCAAACATTATACACAATCAGGATAAACCTCTAGAACAGGGGTTCTCAAAGTGCGGTTGGGACCCCTTAGGGGGTTGCAAGGTTATTACCTGGGGGGGTCACAAGCTGTCAGCCTCCACCCTAACCCCCGCTTCACCTCCAGCATTTATAATGGTGTTAAATATATTAAAAAGTGTTTTTAATTTATGGGGGGGGGGTTGCACTCAGAGGCTTGCTATGTGAAAGGTGGCACCAGTACAAAAGTTTGAGAATCATTGCTCTAGAATGACATTATCTTAAATAGGTGTTAGAATACAGTGAATTTTGAGATTTGACCAAATCTTTGATTCTTATTTACAAGTTTCAAAACATCTTACAAACCACTTTATAAGAGCAGTATGAAGTTAGTTGTCCTTGTGATAATTCAGTAGGCTAATAGTTCATAATCTTCAACCCCTCTCATAAATTTTTTTTGGTACTGTCATTCTGTGTATATCGGTTGCTAGCACATTGTGGATGCTAATACAGTATAAGTAATAATATTAAAATATGTTTTGTTTTTTTAAATGTTGCTGAAGTGGTGGATAAATAACAAAATAACTTGTTTATATATTACAGCACTTGATACTGCAGGGCATTTATAGATAAAAATCCAGAAACTAGGTGGGATGGCTGGTGGACAGGCAAATAGATCCTTCCTTATTACTGTGTGTGTTTCTAGGAGTTTTAGGGTGCTCGTATACCTATGTACTGTACAAATCTCATCTGTGTGGGTATATATGTATGCATACATTTGGGAATATGTTTATGTAAATGTTGAACTAAGTTAATACATTATTTAATGAAAAAAGAAAAGGAGGACTTGTGGCACCTTAGAGACTAACCAATTTATTTGAGCATGAGCTTTCGTGAGCTACAGCTCACTTCATCGGATGAAGGTGCCACAAGTCCTCCTTTTCTTTTTGCGAATACAGACTAACACGGCTGTTACTCTGAAACCTGTCATTATTTAATGAGTAATTTGAGAAGCCAGGCAATTCAGTTATGTTCTGTTTGTATATAAAATGAGGGTCTGTCATACATAAATCTTATAACATACTGCTTCTCAGAATAATAGAAAGGAATTGTAATTTTTCTGCAGCCTTAAGTATACTTATACAATTGTGTAACGCTGTTCTGCATCTGTCGCTGAAGCTCTAGGACAGGGGTTCTCAAACTGGGGGTCGGGACCCCTGAGAGGGTCATGAGGTTATCACATAGGGGGTCGCGAGCTGTCAGCCTCCACCCCAAACCCTGCTTCACCTCCAGCATTTATAATAGTGTTAATTAAAAACACTTTTTTATATATCTTATATGGGAGGTCGCACTCAGTGGCTTGCTATGTGAATGGGGTCACCAGTACAAAAGTTTGAGAACCACTGCTCTAGGAGACAGTGGTTTAATGACGTCTAAACAGTAAAAATCAGTTTCTTCATCTCTAAGTGTAGTATTGAAACATTTGTGTAAAAGCTAAAGAAGTATTGAAATAGCAAGTAATGAATGTGTTGATCACTGCTAGTTGAGGAGAAACTTTGAAGGAGATGTATGGAAAGGTTTACCATAGTAATTATGGACCCAATCCTCTAGTCTAAATGCACCAGTTGTGTTGTCTTTGTATATTCCCAAAAGGTTCTTTTGGATAAGTGCTGAAATAAGCATGTGTTTGGGAATATTTGTAGGATCAGGGCCTAAGAATAGATACTTGAATGTACTGGTCAAATTTACAGATGTAACTTGGTGTAATAAGAAAATTGCTTTCTTTATTATAATACTTTAAAACTAAATTTTTCAGGCAAAAATTATAAAGCCTGAAAGCACAATTATTTGTTTTTCCTCCTTGGGTAAGTCAATTTTTACTGGCCAGGCTTTTTAAAGCCTGCCACCAACCTGTATGTTCACGTTAAGATTCAGATTAATGGTTTTAATCTTGGAGTTACGTCATCTGTACTTTTAAGGAGTTGTCTACCTTTTTGTGCACTGGTGTGAAAAGTGACTTGAACTGGCTTACCTGTGTTTGAAACCTGGTTAAGCTGTACCAGGGTAGTATATCTTCACAGGGGGTTTGCACAAGTGCAAATACATTGATGGAGCTGTAGTATTGCATCCCCCTCCCAAGTCCTGGTCATGCAAATTGCTTTGAGCATCTGGAACCCCACTGAAGTTGTTGAGGCTTGATATCTGGGTCTGCGCATGCAGAGTGATTGCTCTTTCAGGCCTAATCCTGCATGTACCAGTGCTTTAAATCTTTTTTTTTTTTTCACATGCACATGAACAATCCCTCATTCTAAACTGTTGGTTGTTTTGCTTCTGAGTGACATGAAATACAAGAGCCAAAAGAGATAAAAAATTGTCATATATCTGAACTACCTGCCCTGCTCTGTGAGGAACATCTTCTCATTGTCTGCTGCTGAATCATCCTAGGAAAAAAAAAGTCTCATGATTAGGCATAACTTTTAGAATTTTGCAATCAACAGTATAATTTGGTGATATTCTGTAAATGAGTCAGAGATTTTTTAGTTTAAGAATAATAATGTTCATTTGAGTATTTTGTGTGTCTGTCTCTACAAACTTTAGTTCAGTAGTAGTCTGGTGTAAGAAACTGAACACTAACAGGTTTTAAAAGTTTGTTGTCTTTCAAGAATTGGGCTGTAGTTCATTTCAGCTCATGTTTTATCTCTGGTACCATCTATACGTAGGTGGCAACCATGTTATCAAGAGCAGCGTTTAACTATGGTTCTTATTAGCAGGTATTAACACAGTTTCCACCATTAGCATAAAAATGACTCCTACTCCACAGGGGCCTAACTACACTGAGAATTTTTAGCAGTTGTCTCACATTTAGTCTAGCAGTTGTGCTAGTAAAGCTGGAAATGCTAATGTAGAGTGGATACAGGCATTTTTACCAATTTTCGTCTATCTCAACTCACTTTAAATATAGCTTAGCATAGTTTTGTGAAACAATTTATAGCAGGGTTCATTAGGGTATGTTGACCAGGGAACTCATATTAGCATGTAGTTCCATGACAAATGTAGACGAGACTATAGGTTCATAACAGTCCTTATTGGTATATACTTCAGTTCTGTCTCAAGGCTTAGGTTCTTTCATTCCCAATGGAAGAATAAAGTTTGTAATGGAGAAAAGTCCTTTCTGAAGCAGAGAAATAATGTTTACATCCTGCTGTTGTATCTTATCCTAGGTAGTTTATCCATCAATTTAGAGTATGAGATTCTTTCAGAGTAAGAACATGCCTACATTTTTTTGTCTATATTACTGTTTCTGAAAGTGGTCCGTGGACCACTGCTGACTTAACGGAAAACTGACAGATCATGTGGTGCAGGCTCTTCTATTTTTCCAGCTGCTGTGTCACATGAAAGATAGCAAAAATTGATTGAATTGTTCATAATCTTTTTCTGATATTGTATTTAATGCATAAATATTGTGCAACTACAAATTGTGAAAGGGAGGTATTCTGCACAGTGACACAGGAGAAAAAGTGGTCCCCAGTATAATCTTTCTGTTAATACATGATCTGCTATGAAATGTTGAGAATCCCTGGTCTGTACTACATTTTGTATAATATACCCCTGTGGTCACTCGTGCTATAGAAATAATAATTATGCTGGGTATTCCAAAATGCTACTTTGCAGAAACCCTTTCTTGTAGTCAATTTTTTAATTTTGACTCATTAGAACAGAACCTTGGGATTATTCCTCAGTTTGTCCACTCTTTCTGTATTTAGTCTCAAATCTGATTCTTTCCAAGAATAGCCACGAAAAATTTGGACAACTTTCAGGCGTTGCCATTGGATATATGTCAGTCTGTCCCATTGTCTGGGCATTCACCAGATTGAGTGAGTGGTTTATTTCGTTGACACTTCAAATATCTGCCATTTCTTCTTTATCCCGCTGTCAAAACACTTATTGAAGGCTTGTGCACACAAAGTTGCACTGATTTAATCTAAAATGGGAATTTAAACCAATATTGTTAAAGAGGTAAAAACCCCTGTTTGGACGCTCTTATTTTGGTTTTAGAGCAGTCCTTTCTGGTTCAGTTTAAGACTGTTGAACAGATTTAAGATAAACTAAAATGAAAGCACAGGGGATCACTCCACTTTAATTAAACTGGTTTAAAAATGATTTAAAGGGTGGACTGTGGTGGAAAGTTATACTCATAGCTGCTGAGCTGTGAACGTAAACCAGTATAACTCCAGGTGTGGATATTTTTGTTCTGGAAAAAGTGTGTCCCCCCAGGTTTATTTAACTTAAAGCCTCTTTCTAAGTGATGTAAGTTTTTATTCTGGAGTAAATGTTCACACGGGGAGTTATATCAATTTTACTATATACGTTTAACTCTGCACTTGTCCTTGAACCTCATCAGATTTCTTTTGGTCCTATCCTCTAATTTGTCTAGGTCCCTCTGTATCCTATCCCTACCCTCCAGCGTATCTGCCACTCCTCCCAGTTTAGTGTCATCTGCAGGCTTGCTGAGGGTGCAGTCCACGCCATCCTCCAGATCATTAATGAAGATAATGAACAAAACCGGACCCAGGACCGACCCTTGGGGCACTCCACTTGATACCGGCTGCCAACTAGACATGGAGCCATTGATCGCTACCCGTTGAACCTGACAATCTAGCCAGCTTTCTATCCACCTTATAGTCCATTTATCCAGCCCATACTACTTTAACTGGCTGCCAAGAATACTGTGGGAGACCGTGTCAAAAGCTTTGCTAAAGTCAAGGAATAACACGACCACTGCTTTCTCCTCATCCCCAGAGCCAGTTATCTCATCATAGAAGGCAATTAGGTTAGTCAGGCATGACTTGCCCTTGGTGAATCCATGCTGACTGTTCCTGATCACTTTCCTCTCCTCAAAGTGCTTAAAAATTGATTCCTTGAGGACCTGCTCCAGGATTTTTCCAGGGACTGAGGTGAGGCTGACTGGCCTGTAGTTCCCAGGATCCTCCTCCTTCCCTTTTTTAAAGATGGGCACTACATTAGCCTTTTTCCAGTCATCCGTGACCTTCCCCACTCGCCATGATTTTTCAAAGATAATGGCCAATGGCTCTGCAATCACATCCGCCAACTCCTTTAGCACTCTCAGATGCAGTGCATCTGGCCCCATGGACTTGTGCTTATCCAGCTTTTCTAAATAGTCCTGAACAGCTTCTTTCTCCACAGAGGGCTGGTCCCCTCCTCCCGATACTGTGCTGCCCAGTGCAGTAGTCTGGGAGCTGAACTTGTTCGTGAAGGCAGAGGCAAAAAATGCATTGAGTACATTAGCTTTTTCCACATCCTGTCATTGGTTGCCTCCCCCTTTCAGTAAGGGGCCCACTCTTTCCCTGATCACCTTCTTGTTGCTAACATACCTATAGAAACCCTTCTTGTTACTCTTAACATCCCTTGCTAGTTGCAACTCCAATTGTGATTTGGCCTTCCTGATTTCAATCCTGCATGGATGAGGAATGTTTTTATACTTCTCCCTGGTCATTTGTCCAGTCTTCCACTTCTTGTAAGCTTTTTTGTGTTTAAGATCAGCAAGGATTTCACTGGTCGCCTGCCATATTTACTGTTCTTTCTACACATTGGGATGGTTTGTTCCTGCAACCTCAATAAGGATTCTTTAAAATACAGCCAGCTCTCCTGGACTCCTTTCCTCCTCATTTTATTCTCCCAGGGGATCCTGCCCATCAGTTCCCTGAGAGAGCTGAAGTCTGCTTTTCCGAAGTCCAGGGTCCTTATTCTGCTGCTCTCCTTTCTTCCTTTTGTCAGGATCCTGAATTCGACCATCTCATGGTCACTGTTTCCCAGGTTCCCATCCACTTTTGCTTCCCGTACTAATTCTTCCCTGTTTGTGAGCAGCAGGTTAAGAAGAGCTCTTCCCCTAGTTGGTTCCTCCAGCACTTGCACCAGGAAATTGTCCCCTACACTTTCCAAAATCTTGCTGGATTGTCTGTGCACTGCTGTATTGCTCTCCCAGCAGATATCGGGGTGATTGAAGTCCCCCATGAGAACCAGGGCCTGTGCTCTAGTAACTTCTGTTAGTTGCGTGAAGAAAGCCTCGTCCACCTCATCCCCCTGGTCTGGTGGTCTGCAGCAGACTTCCACCACATCACCCCCCTTGTTGCTCACACTTCTAAATTTAATCCAGAGACTCTCAGGTTTTTCTGCAGTTTCATACTGGAGCTCTGAGCAGTCATACTGCTCTCTTACATACAGTGCAACTCCCCCACCTTTTCTGCCCTGCCTGTCCTTCCTGAACAGTTTATATCCATCCATGATAGTATTCCAGTCATGTGAGTTATTCCACCAAGTCTCTGTTATTCCAATCACATCATAATTTCTTGACTGTGCCAGGACTTCCAGTTCTCCCTGCTTGTTTCCCAGGTTTCTTGCATTTGTATATAGGCACTTAAGATACATCGCTGATCATCCTGCTTTCTCAGTATGAGGCAGGAGTTCTCCCCTCTTGCGCTCTCCTGCTCGTGCTTCCTCCTGGTATCCCACTTACCTCAGGGCTTTGGTCTCCTTCCCCCAGTGAACCTAGTGTAAAGCCCTCCTCACTAGGTTAGCCAGCCTGCTTGCGAAGATGCTCTTCCCTCTCTTCATTAGTTGGAGCCCATCTCTGCCTAGCAATCCTTCTTCTTGGAACACCATCCCATGGTCAAACAAGCCAAAGTCTTCTCTCCCACAGCACTTGTGTAGCCATTCATTGACTTCCATGATTCGACGGTCTCTACCTGGGCCTTTTCCTTCCACAGGGAGGATGGACGAGAACACTGCTTGTGCCTCAAACTCCTTTATCCTTCTTCCCAGAGCCATGTCGTCTGCAGTGATCCGCTCAAGGTCCTTATACAAATTACAAATTAACAAATTCCATTCATAATTTTTTTTACTGCAGCTATTGCTATGGAGTTGTAGGCTGGTCTACAAATTGTCTTAAATTTAAATCAAGTGAATTAAATTAGTGCAGATCTCTAATATAGCTGTACTTAAACTGATTTAACTCTCACTTTAAATTATTTTATCCTAATTTGGTTAGTAAGGGTCAAGCAAGTTTAAGTATATCTGTATTAATGAGTTGCACTGTATTAACGAGATCGGTTTTTAATAGACTTAATTAAACTGGTGGAACTTTTCTAATGTAGGCAAGTCCTGATTGCCTTCTAGTAGTGCATTAATTGACATGACTACCATCTGTGTGGAAAATTTAGGAAATAAAGGAGCAGTGTCCTGAATCTTCACAGTTTATGATGCTACTTAGGGCTTTCAGCACGCTCACCTCAGGTTAATTAAAATAAAAAAAACCTGCTAATGAAATCGTAAAATTACAGATATAAATACACACAAGTCGGGGAAATGGGTATTAACATTAGTGACATTAACTTGCCCACATTCAATATATATTTTTGATTTGCACTTTGTAACCTTAACATTGCCTTAATATATAATATTAAATTGATGTTTCTTGTGTTTTTTTGAGAGACACAAAATGCTTTTGACTGATCGTGTTTAAATTGAAATGGTTCCAATTTGGTTTTGATGTTCATACCTCACTGAAATGAATAGAACAGGAAAGCAATTACCAACTTTGCTGCTATATGGCTGCAGACAACTTCCATATAGGTTAGAAACATATTGGGGCACCTTAATCTTCGCCAGTGAAAAAGAAAATTGGGACTGGTCTACATTAGACAAGCTATACCCACATGTTCAAACCTCTAGTATAGATTCACTTAAACAGTTTTCAGTCTTACATCTGTTTAGCTTAAGTCAATTTGTTTAGTTACACCACGGTTTAGTGTTTGGTTTACACCAGTGTTTAGTTACACCAGTGCAATTTTTATAATGTAGAGCAGTTCTTTGTTTTTAACAGAAGATTAGAATGTACAGAACACTACAGAATGAATCAGAAATTGTAGACAACCATGATGAAACTGCAGAATCTGCCATTTTTGAAACCACTGGTTTATCTTGTCACTGATGTTCCATCTGTCTTCAGAGGACCTTGTTGTGTGCTTCGGTGGGATACTTACAATCTCCTTTAAGCACATTGTCCAAGTGGCAATCCTTGTGTTTATCAGACTGGTCAGAGAATACATAGCAGGATTAGACAAAATATAGATTTAAAAACTCTTGAGCCATGACTAAAGTAACTACAACTTCCACTGTTGCCACCCAAAAGTGAATTTTGGATCCTAACTCTTCTGCTGTAGACAAAGCCCCTGTATGATGCTTAAAAGTTGATAGAGCTTTGTTGAGCCATGCTAAAAATCATAGATGGCCACTGAGCATAAGAAGTGACTTTTCAATTATTTACCTTAGTTTAATATTTCCCATTTCATCACCCAAACTTAACAAGATGATACTTCTAAATAAGGGCTCTCTATACATGCAAAGTTTCAAACTCAAGTATAGTCTACATTAGGATTTTACATGGGTATAGCTATGTCTCTCTGGTGTGAAAATATACGCTCCCCTGAGAGATGTAGCTATGCCAACCTAATCCCTGGTATAGACAGTGCTAGGTTGATGGAAGAATTCTTCTTGTGCTAATGGGAGAATCCTTCCCATTGGTGTAGGTAGTATCTACAGTAAAACGCTACAGAGTTCATGTCTAACTCAAAAATTGCGTCTTCACTAATAGGGAGGACTTGTGAACAAGATGAGATGAATACATAATAGGATTGGCACGTTCAGTGTTTGAATCACAATAGCCCTATCGTATATCAGCTCAGTCTATAATAAGGAAGGGAGGTAAAGACAGTATAGCATTGATTCTTGAAGAGTTTTTGTTTTATACAGATCCTGTTAAATCATATGGCTAGAGAGTAAACAAAACCAAGCCAACTGCTCACACCACTTGTAAGCAATGAGTAATTTTCCTAGTGTAGACCCTACTACAATGCTAAAAACACTTAGGAAGTTCTGGGCAGCTAGATGACACAGTCAGTGTTTAAAATGTTAGTTAGTTTATATTAATGCTCCCAGCTGGTATTGCTGCAACTGTGGTAATGAAAGAATAAAAATCATAAGTCTTGGGTGGGCATAGCGGTCTTTTACGTTATGTATGCATAATGGTGCTAGAACCCACTCTTTGCTAATATTGTTGATGTGCATTCTAAACAGAGCTTAGAAAAAACCAAATTGAGACCTGCCTACAAAATTAACCACATTTAAACATGATTGTGTTTAAGCCATATTATAGCACTTTTTTTTCTTTCTTGCATGGACAGATAACATGTTGAACTAAGTTTTAATCCTAGTTGATATTTTTACATACACGTGCGCTTAATTGTCTCAGAGAATGTTACTAAAGTGCATTTCCTATCAACGCAGTCACAAAAAGTCCAGGAAATCGCCAGTTAGGCTACACTAACACCCGGAGCAGCTTCAGTTCATGTAATTTATTGCACTAGTCTCACCAGTCCCAAACCTTCAAAGACTCTAACAAAGAAATTCCTGCTGATGCCAACTGGCACTGGCACAGTTGGGGTTCCCTAGTAGACAAGGCTCTATTGGCTTCGTTTGGCTTTACTGCTATGTTAATTAAAGCCGCCGGAGTCTTGTCTATGCTTGAGCTCCCACTGTTGCTAACATGGGTACAGCTGAACAAGTAATAACATTAATAGGAAATTCTTTTGTAAACAAAGCAATAGATTCTTTACTTCCACAACAAACTTTCACTTCCCATATATATCTACCCAGAAAGCACGCATCCAGTTTCTCCAAATCTCAAAGAAATGCAAAGGTTTAATTATGACCTCAGCAAGACATTAAGATAAGCATATGTTGCTTCACTGTGAAAATATATAATGAGTTTTTACTACCTTAAAAATTCAAGGTCCTAGTTAACGTTTGTATATGAAAGTTGTGGGCATAGGGGAAAATGACAAGGATTTTTATGGAGGCAATGGCGGCAAGTGATTGGGAGGTTTTGGGTTGGAGGGTAAAGAATTTGTCAAGGTAGCAGAGGTGCTTGGAGTTTGGGGGCAGGGAATGATGGGGGTAGTATGTAAGGAGCGCTGGGGTACAACATGAGAAGAAGGCAGGGTTTGGCTAGTGTTTCCTTGTTTTCTCCATCCAACAGATACTCCTGCTGGAATTCTGTGCCACTGCACAATGCAGAATTTTATTTTTTCATGCAGAATTTGTGACAGCCGGAGCCCCAGCTGCCCACACCTGATGGTGGGAACCCCAATCACCCATTCTCCAGTTTATCTGGATTTTTGTTTATCCAATCTGGCCCAGATTCCAATTAGATCAGATAATCAGGGTTCCACTGTACTTTTATACAGCATATTTTTATATAATGACTTTGTTTAAATGAAATATTTCATTTCACTGAAAAAGAAGGTAACTATCAACAAAGATACATCAAGTTCAGTATTAATTATGCCAAGCAAGGAATCTGTCAAAAAACATTTCCTGAATCTTTTATGTTGTCTGTATTGTTACAATTATACTTGCTGACAGGTATTTTGAAATAAATTACCAAGTAATGGAAACTGGCATGATTATATTGTGTTATTTTGACAAAATATGCAGAATTTTAAAATAGCATGCAGAAGTTTTAATTTTTTGGTGCAGAATTCCCACAGGAGTAAAGAGATGTGCAGAGTGACTTAATTCCTCAGCAAACTTTATCAGATGTGATGGGTGGAGAAAGCAATAACATTCTAGTGCTTCCCTGGTTTCTTCATTTCCTGTACTTGCATCTTCACCAACATGGTTGCTCTCTCCTTACGTGCCAGAATCTCACTACCTCATACTCTACAAACCCTGCTCCCCTGTATGTTAACACAATCTCACTGCAATTTTCCCCATCATCTGACAGCCCCGATGGCTACAGTGGCTCAGCGCAGTCTACATGATATGATGATAAAAGTGTCGGTATGTAGTCTACGCCAATAACTTGTCACTTCTTCGAGTGCTGATCGTTTTGGGTATTCACTATGAATGCTCTGTTTGCCTGTGACCAGAAACTCTTCATTAGCAGTGTCTGTTGGTTTGCACCTTGCACCTCCTCATGCTTTCAAATGAGGGCAGAAGGGGCAGCGCAAACTGACCACCTCTCCAGAACCTTGTGTCCATTCTTCTCTTCTTCATTCTCCTACCTAGAATCTGTAAATATTGTAAACAATATTTTAGCTGAGATAGTTTAGTCTAGTTTTAGTGCTAATTAGTGGAGAATTGAGGGTCCTCCTCCATTATCTCCCCTTTGTCTTGTTTACCTATTATGCCCAAGGTACCATGCTTTAAGCCTTGCCTGGCCTGCCCCTGGGTCTTCCTGGTGAGCGACCTGCATGACAGGTGCCTGGATTGCCTTGGGGAGGTTCACATGCCCTTGAGGTGTGGCATCTCTTGCTCTTTCCCCCCCATGTACAAAGTAGTCTCATGAACTCAGGCTCTGAAAACACTTCATGTAGCTCTCCGTGAGACCCTGCTTGTATCCTGAACCCTCCTGCTTCCCTTCAACCTGTTTGGCGTCACTGGGCAGTGTTCCTCTGCCATCTGGTACCGGTGGTTCAAAGTCCTTCACCAAGCACAGGGGCTCCATGAGGCAGAGGCAGGAGAAGGACAAGGGCAAACACAAGAAGAGGGACAAGTCCCCACATAAATCTTTGAAAAACAGGTCTGCCTCACCTCTTCCTCTAGCACCACCTGAGACTTTGCACCCCGGAACAGGTGCACTCAGAGCTTGTACTAAAAAGGCAGTGTTGGTGGTACTGGGAGCTTCCAGTGCCCCAATGCCACACATTAAAGGACGTTAACAACGCCTATGCCTCATAAAGTCAGAAGGGATTCTCCCCCCCTCCTCCATTTTAGTGGTGCCAGCCACTTACAGATCCTCCTCCTTCAAGACGGCACCAATGGTCTAGACAAAGCCAAAGACATCAATCAGCTCAAGGCCCTGTAATCTTCTGGAAGACGTAGCTATGTATGCAGACCCGACATCTCTGATTTTCTCTGAACTGATCCTGCTCCAGGAGGTCTCCACGCCATCGACTCTCCATTCATTCGCCAATACTGTGAACCAGCTGGAGAAAGAGATCAGCCTGATCCTCTCTACTTCCTGCTTGTCCTTGCTCCTGATTGGTGGGAACCATCCCACTACGCCACCAGCCCCACCACTGGAACATGAAGAATCCTGTTCATCAAACAAAAATGAGCTTGTACTGACTGACCCTCCAGATATCCGACAAAGAGCCATCAACCCAGACTGCTTCCAAATGCACTCGCTTGCCCTCATGTCCTCCCCAACAGCATTTGTTGTCCTGGGACTAATGGTACTCTTGATGTGGACCCCCACAAGTACCCCTACACCCCATCCTATATCTCTGTTGAGGTCCCTGGGAACCATACTTCCAGGCACCTGAATATGAGGACCCTATGTTCTGCGCCCAGTAGTGGTTACCATCACTAGTCACCAAGGGAGCAGCTGATGGAGAGGGAGCAGCTGGATCCACCAGTGAAACCTTGTCTTCTCCACATGAGGCACTATCACCAGCGTCTCCATTACCCCTAGATTATTTTAAACAGTACCAGGATCACCTCAGGAGAATCACAGATGCTCTCCAAATTCCACTAGAGGAGTTCCAGGATCCAGCCGACCTGCTTTTGCACATCCTCCAGGCTACATCTCCGTTTTAAATGGCAGTCCAGATTGGCAAGGCCATCATGGAACTTGCCCGATTTATCGTGCACATTACTGCAACCTGTGCCCCAGAGAGGGCTGAGAAATGCTACTTTGCTCCCCGCAAAAGCGTGGAATTTCTGTTTTCCCACCCTACCTCCAATTCCTTGGTGGTCCAAGGAGTTACAAAAAGAAGCCAGCTACTTCAGCCCAAATCCACTTCACTGAATAAAAATACCAAAGGACTTGACCTCTTTGGAAGAAAGATGTTTTTGTCAGCTTAGTTTAGCATTCTGAATAGCAAACTACCAACTTCAGTGTTTAAGTATAACTTCTTGAATTATAGCAAGCTCCTTCAGAAAAACAGACCTTAGTTCCAGGCCATCCTGGATGTGGGAAAACTAGTGTCAAGATCTTGTCTCCAGGTGTCCCTTGATGTAGTGTCACAATCCATAATCATGAGATGGGCATCATGGCTGCTGGCCTTGGGGTTCCTCTGGGATGTCCAAACCACCCTTGAGGGCTTTCCCTTTGAAGGTCACAATCTCATTAGGGACAAAACAAGTGACTTCATACCCTCTGCTCTCTGAGTACTTCGGCACTGTGTAGAAAATACTCCAGGTCTCCTTTCTGCCTTGACATCAACCACCATCTTCTTCCAACAGAAGATGTGTGAACCCCTAAAGCAATGACAGAGGATCCAGCTGTGTAGGCACCCTGCATCACAATCCTCCAGTTTAGTGTCAGCTGCTTCTTGTGTTGCAGCACCTGAGGATTGACAGCCAGTCTCCACAATGTCTGCTGCTGTCCCCTTCAGAGGCCACCTGGTCCATTTCCTTCTGATGTGGCACACTATTACAATGGACAAATAGGTCCCGGACATGTCAAATGGCTACTCATCAGAGGGTTTGGGCATTCCTCTTGTTCTGGAGTATCTTTTCTTGCAAAAGACGTGGCTTGTCTGTCAGGTCCCAGTGGTACATGTGGCAGCTCTGAGCTCTTCCCACCCAGTGGGGAAGACTACTCAGTCTTTACTCATCCTACTACTGCAAAGTTCCTGAAGCATATCATAAGGACATTCAAATTGCAAAACCAGTCCTTGCCTAGGATCTGAGCCTCATCCTCTCCTCTCTCATGAGATGACCATTTGAACTCTTGGCTTACTGTTCCTTTCTGCACCTTCCTTGAATGTCGCTTCTTGATACCAGTTACCTCTGCTAAAAGGGTTGGGGAGCTTGGGTTCCTTATAGCGGACCTGCCTTGTACAGTTTTTCACTAGAACTAGTTTTCTTTGTGACTACATCCAAAGTTCATACCTAAAATACCTTCTGAATTTCACCTTAACTAGACTGTTCACCTTCCAAAAACCTGAGAATGCAGGGGACACGACTCCATTCCTTGGACTTGTGTAGGTCTCTGGCCTTCTACAGAATGGCACCTTTTTGGAAGTCCCCAAGGTTTGTTTGGCACTGTTGCTGAAACAGTGAAGGAAAAGGCTGTCTCTTCCCAAAGGGTCTCTAAGTGGATTTCCTCCTGCATCATTCTGTGCTATGATCGTATAAAAGTCCATCCTCCTCAAACTGTCAGGGCCCATTCTGTGAGAGTCCAAGTGCTGTCAGTACCCTCATTACAGGGAATCCTGCTCTCAGAGATATGCAGAGCAGCTACTTGGGGCTCTGTATTCACCTTCACCAGGCACTATGCTCTGGTCCAAGCTTTGGCTGTGAAATGCTTCCTTTAGCACAGCAGTCCTGCACTCTGTGATATAACAAACTTCCTTGTGCCCTTCTCCTTAATGAGCACTGCTTGGGAGTCACCCACAGTGAATACCCATAGGGACTAGCACTTGAAGAAGAAAGGAAGATTACTTACCTTACAGTAACTAGAGTTATTTGAGATGTGTGGTCCCTTTGAATATTAAAGACTGCCTTCCTTTGCTCAGGTCCTTTTGGGATCCATGTTAGAATCACAACTGGAGAGGCAGTTGGTCTGCACTGCCCTTTATGCCCTCAGTTGAAAGCACAAGGAGGCGCAAGTGCAGACCAGTGGATGCTGCTGTTGAAGAGTTTCTGGTCCCCAATGTACAGAGTGTATTCACACCCACAGTGACTACACATCTTGTACTCCAGTTACTATAAGATAAGTAACCTTTCTTTCTCCATTCCAAGGGTTAGATGATACATTGGTAAAAATGCATATGTCCTGTCTATGCTACAGTTTATATCATTGTTACTACATGTGTCATGTGTTAGACTGATTCTACTGATAAATTGTGGTGCCTAATTTTTCTAGCCTAAATAAGGCTTTTCTGTCCATATACATTAAACAAAGCAAACATTCCCCCCCCCCCCACTCCCCCCGAACACACACACACATTCGGGTTATGCAATCACATTTAAACAATTTTTTAGAAGGTTACCGTAGGATAGGTCATCTATCACTTCATCATATATGAATGAGTCCTTTATAGATTAAAAAAAAGAAAAAAGCACAAGAGACTTGTCCTTACTAGTGTCTCACATTTTTATTTTCATGCTTAATTTATTTGAAATCTTACTCTGCACAGTAACGTAGCCCCACTTTCACTGTTCTTAATTAAGTATGACGCAGCTAATTGTTCATACATCTAATTGAGGACTTTAAATTCTGATAGTCATTTATTTGCTAATTATTTTGGCCAAAGGTGTTAAGTTATGATTCTGTTTTATCTTGGGGGTTCTTAGCAACACAAATTGTCACAAACAGATCACTTCAGTGGTCCATTCTCTGTGCGGTCTCCCCATAGAATAGAGAAGTTATCTGTCCTAAATTTCAAAGCTCTTCATGGGAGTGATGCTATCTCCCCTCTCCCTGAGAGATTGCCTTTTCTCTGATGACCTTGCACGATAGCTCCGTTCCACTGGAAGAATAAAACTGTTGACCAGTTTCTACAATGGAAGTTTGTAAACGTGGAGACAGAACTTTTATGGGAGCTGGACTTTGGCAATGGAACTCCCATAAGAAGTGATGATATTCATAGACCTCACCACTTTTAGAATTAATTGTGAATCATATTTCTTCGTCATTCTCTCTCCACATATAACATAGTGAGGGAGAGCAAAATCAGACAGCTCTTCCACTGAACTCACAAGTAAACATTTAAAAAATTAATTGAGCTATTTTTTTTTTACAGACTAGGAAGGAAGGGAGGGGAGAGGGTTGTTATTCCTATTTTTAAATACTATGTAAGTGTTCAGATAATATGGTGAAGGGCCTATATAAGCACATAATCTGAGATGGATTGGAAAAGGTATTTCTGGATGATTTTCTATTCAGTACATGTCAAAGTATTTGTCAGGAGTGTTTACTCTACTTTGCCATCCTGCTGCCTTGCCTGTTTTTAAATAAAAGTTCTAATTTTAGTCTGAAACAATTTTTCTTTATATGAATAGAACCAGTATCATCGGTTTTGAGCTGGCTTTCCATTATTACAGTTCTAAATTATGTTTTTGTTCAATTGTAGATGTATTTTACACTGTGTAAATATAGAAGTCTTGATGCAAACAAATACAGTTAGCTAAATCCCCAGTCTCTCTTAGAATCATAGACTTTAGGGTTGCCAGGGATTCCTCTCAATTTTTCCTTGCATTTTAGCATGGTGCCCATAACAGTGGTTAAGGTGCATATTAGTATTTTAAATTTTTCTTTTTCTTTTTTTCTTTTCAGTGTTGTAATTGATGGCTTTCTCAAGGTGTTATACCTAGCATGTGCTCTGATAGAACTGATCAGTGACAGGCACAACATATTACTAAGGCTTGCATGCAGGCTGTAGTCTCACATTTTCCAATCTTATGTAGTTTTATGAAATGTTTACACTATATACTATAGGCTAAAAACATAGAATGTATTTACCTAGACAGAGACCCTCAATACTGGGGGAGCAGGGCAGGAACAGGCTTTAACCAACTGGTAACCTGAATTCCTTAGAACCGGGAATGTCTGGGTATGACTTCTCTTGTAGCGTATACAATGTGGATTGTTGGTAATGATAGGCTGGGTGTTTGCTTTGCAGATTTGCTAGTGGTACTAAAATGTAGAACACTGCAGTATCTTCTCTGGGATGTTTGGATCTAGTAAACTAACTAGATATTTTTTAAAGCATTTCCAGGTCTCAGTTCAAATAATGAAAGAAAAACAAGCTGGTATCAAGAGACACAATCCTTCATTCAGGATTTTAGAAACAAAATTTTGGAAGTATTCCAATTGCCCTAAATGAAGCAAACATTCCAAAGGGTTATGTAATTGGTGGCATGCCAGTAACGTTGTTCGGAGCAAAATACCGATATTAAATCAGAAACTTACCAATCCTTCATTTAATAATAATAATAATAATAATAAAAAAGGCCAAATATGCTGTTCTATCATACTTTACTCCTGGGGGGAATTCTGCACCCAAAATTAAAAATTCTGCACACAATATTTTAAAATTCTGTATATTTTATTTGTTAAAATAACACAATATAATCATGCCAGTTTCAATCACTTGGTAATTTATTTCAAAATACGTGTCTTCAAGTATGTCTGTAACAATACAGACAACAAAAAAGATTCAGGAAATGTTTTTTTGACAAATTCCTTACTAGGCATGTCAATATAGAACTTTGAGTAATAATTCATTTAAACTACAATACAGAAACGTATTTCCCACACCCCTCAAAAGCAGCCCAAAGGCTTGTGGAAGTCGGGGTAATGGAGAGCTGAGGGTCAGGGAAGTAATTGCTTGGGAGGAGCCTGGGAGTAAACTTGGCAGGTTGTTGGGTGTAGGTGTGAGAAGTATGGAACAGTTTTTTGGGGGGAAGGGAGGGAAGGATTGTTAAAGAGTTGGGGAGCCTCCCCCATGCAGAACCTGGCTGACTCCTAGCCTCTGCCATTCAGACAGACACGTCTGCCCCTGTCCCCATGTGTCCCTGAACCCCTCCTCCCCTGTCCCCATGTGTTTCTGCATCCCATTCAGCCAGGCATATTGGCCCATGTCCCCATATGTCCCTGCACCCCCACTCCCCATTCAGCCAGGCATAGCTGCCCCTGTCCCCATATGTCCCTGCACCCCCACTCAACCATCCCCACTCCCTCTATCCCTGTGTGGCCCTGTACCCCCACCCCATTCAACCCTGGCTCAATGTTGTCACCCCATTAGCTGCTGTTCCCCCACCACAATCTGCCCCCTATTAGCCCTTCTAAACCCCCATCTGTGTGACCCCCCAGCAGCCCCTTGTGTGCCTCTCTATTCTCCCTCCCTTCCATCCAGTGCATCCTTAAAGGCCCCGTGCGCAGGGCTCTGTGAAGAAGGTAGCCTCTGCCCCCTCCCTCTCCACAGCTGGCTGCTCCAGCCCATGGGCCAGCTGCCTCTCTTCTCATGCCACATCAGCCCCTGGTGAACGAAAGATGTAGTTGCAACTTCCCTTCACTTCCCCATCAGAATCAATTATTCTGCGGGGAAGGGGAGAATCTGGGGGGGACATTAATTCTGTGCTTGCATGGTGGTGTAGAATTCCCCCAGGAGTCAAGATCAAGACCACTTCAAGATCACTTTGTTACTTAGGCATAGCAATATGCAGTTTCATTTTGAGATTCATGCATTCTAAGAAATTAGAGTAAATTCTGACAAGAAAAAGGAAAATCCTGAGAACTTGGCTGGATGTGAACATTTACAGCCTGATAAAGATGCTTATTGGTGGCTAATTTCCACTTGTTATTTACATTAGTGAGTGTATACCTTTGGCTATTTGAAGGTATGATCTGAACTTCATGCATAGTCTTTTAGCTTCATTAAGTTCATTAAGGCAAATTGCAATTTTGCAGCTGATCTTTAATGCTGTTGGCTTGAAATCTAATCAGTTTTTTTAAAGAAAAGAATTGAATGTAGTTTCATATAACACACTTGCTCTGGATTCCCTTACTACTTGTTGTGGTTTTTCAAACACGCTTTCTTCTTTTAAATTTTTTTTTCTTTCCTATTGCTGTGTGAAAGGCCAATGCAAATAGGTGAAACTGTCACATGCATAAAGTAGTTTCATGGTATATCTACATTTAGAGACACTGTACACCCAGCTACCAGGGGTATAAATGGCAATGTAGTTGGTGAGGCACAGCTTAGATGAGTAGAGTGACCTACATGCCTAACCCTAGGGCAAGAGTTCTCAACCCTTTTCTTTTCTGAGGCCCCCCCAACATGCTATAAAAACTTCACTGCCCAGCTGTGCCACAACAATATTTTTCTGCATATAAAAGCCAGGACCGGTGCTAGGGGGTAGCAGGCAGGGCAGTTGCCTGGGGTCCCACACCACAGGGGCCCCGCAAAGCTAAGTTGCTTAGTCTTCAGCTTCAGGCCCATGTGGCAGGGCTCGGGGTCCTGGGCTGCAGTCCTGCATGATGGGGCTTTGGCTTGCTGCCCTGAACCCTAGCAAGTCTAACGCCAGTCAGGCTTCCCGGACCCCCTGAAACCTGCTCACAGCCCCCAGGGGGCCCCGGACCCCTGGTTGAGAACCACTGCCTTAGGGTATATACCCTACATGGCTCTCTACGTGCCCAAGCAGTGCTTCCTGGATCTATACCACTACTTTTAGCAGTGTAGCGTCCTACCATCTCCTTGTTGCCGGAGCCTTTCCCCACCACGATGAAAGACTTCGGCAGTAAGGGAAGGTTCCGGAAGGGGGAAGGCAGTGGGGAAACGTTCCAACAGCTCTTCCCTGCCAGAGGCTTTCCCTATTGCTTCCTGCCACCACAGCCTTTCACAGTAGTGAGTGTGGATGCAGCAGGCCTTTCACTGTAGTCTGTAGTTACATGTACCCTACACACTACCACCAGTGTAGACAAGGTCTCAGATGCAGAAAGTAAGCTAAAGGACCGGAAGGATTATTTTAAAATAAAGTTGGGGAATGAAATTGTGACATAAACAGTTTGCACATTTATTTGTTTTATATACTTCTTATTTCTGCTTGTGATTCCTTTTGAAGAGTGGATATTTAAACCCCCCTCCCCACTGAATTATAACATTCATTTATACTGGTTACAGCTGCTAGTCAAATCTTCATCCTAGGTAGAGGCTTGACTTGATTTCAGAGTTGCATCTTTGTATGTATTAAATAGCCATCAAAATTACTTTTAAATAATCAGCCAAAACTGTAGGTGCTACCACCTCTTCTAGATAGTACTAGTTTTATTTTTTTAATAGCGTTAAGAACATAAGAATGGCCATACTGGGTCAGAACAATTGTCCATCTAGCCCAGTATCCTGTCTTCTGACAGTAAGCAGAACCAGATGCAGAATGTAGATAATTGAAGATTTGTACTGTATGTTTTCAAATATTTGTTTTTCAACTGCCTATCTTATTTCCAGGATTCCATGTTTCTATGATTTGTAGTGTTTTCCTACTGTTTACACTGGAATGAGAATAAGATGTAAATGAATTTAAACTGGTCAAACTGTTATTATTACTAACAATAGCATATGAAACTGCTGTAACGTGTGAGAAATTATCTAATTCAATAGCAGTCTGCCATAGGGCTAAATAAATATAATGCCTATACAGGATAGTTTGTGATTTGCCCAAAGTCACACAGGAAGCCTGTGGCCAAGCCAGGAATTTAGTCCATGTCTCTGACATTCCCTTCCAGTGTCCGATGCACTGAACCATCCTTCCTACCCTGAACAAGGGGATAAATTTTCTTAGTCAAATTACAAAAAATAATTTAAAAAAATCAACAAATGGGATCTTATAGGAAGGCCAGGTTAAGGTGTTGGCACTGTAGACATGTGCCTAGGGCTGCAGCTTCTGGAAAGAAAGCTTTAATATAAAATAAAAGTTCTGTTCCTAGCCCTTGTGGTTGTGACAGAAAACTTGAAAACATGACCAGGATATAACCCATACAGTAATGTCTGCCTGAGTCCACAGACAATATCTGATGGTAGCTTTGAGGTGTGAACTGGCACAACACATTTTAATGGTGTTAATTCTGAAATCCACTGTTCTGGTTGGCTCCCACCAACGCCACTCTGGGAGGTGCCTCGCTGCTGCTATTCAATTATGACAGAACAAAAGTCATCTGTAATGTCTTTTCTTCCTCAGTTTAAGTAGTTTGAATCTTCAGTTTACTCATTTGATCATGTTTATATATAATCTTCTACAGTGAAGTCCACATAGTTTAGTTTTGTTTGCTTTTGAAGCATTGAGGAACAACATTCATAATGTCCTGCCACAAGTCTATTGATTTTGATGTAGTAGAAACAGAACTTGAACTGACAGTTTTGCATTTTTTTAAGTCCTCTGAAATTCCAGTTTCAAATTACTGCTTCAGTGACATAACCTGACATGCAATGAACAGTTCTGTAGTGTTTTCTTATATATTGTGTTACATTTATTTTTCCTTCAAATTGGAAAGAAATGATTCAGTGGACTGCGTAACTAGATCATGATTAAATCTGTTTCGTTGTGTGATTTGGGTACAGTCAACTATCCCTGTAGGGAAGCTGAGGTTTAGTGTTTGTACGGTACAAGATGCCAAGTGCTATCTTAGTAGTAAGTATGGATTACATATTGTGTACATTTGTGTGTCTATTGTGATCTTTATGATGCTATTTGTAAAGGAGATTCCGTATTTAAACAAGGAAAGCTAGAATGACCCCACTTTCTTTCAGATCAACCAGCTGTAGAACTTTTTCTGCAGAAAAAAGCCATCCAAGCTGGTTACGCAAGCCTTTTTCATTTTTTTTTTTTTTTAACTTCCATCACAAGTGTTTATATGAACTTATTTGAAAGACTTTTTTGTTAGAAAGTCTCTGATTTCAGTCTGTGAATAACTTTTATTCTAGAAAGTTGAGTACAGCAAGGTTCTTGTTCTGTCTATTAGGAAAGAAAAGTTACATAATTACCTAGAAACCTAGACCCAGGTTCAGTAAGGTAGTTAAGAATGAGCCTAACTTTAAGCACTTGTGTTGTCCCATTTACTTTAAATAGGACTGCTCAAGTTCTTAGTTAAGTATATGCTTAAGTAGTCCTATTTAAAGTTAGAGGGACTACTTAGGTGCTAAGAGTTAGCATATACTTATGCATCTTGCTGAATCAGGGGGGTTGAAGAGCATGACTAGTGGATGGAATTGACTGGAGTGCTGACATTGAAGTGTTTTGAAATTGAACTTTTTACAGAGGGTCTGAACACTTTGAAGGTGTTTGTAGTATCTGATATAGTGATTCTATATAAATCTGCAAAAAGAAAAGGAGTACTTGTGGCACCTTAGAGACTAACCAATTTATTTGAGCATAAGCTTTCGTGAGCTACAGCTCACTTCATCGGATGCATCAGAGACTAACCAGTTTATTTGAGCATAAGCTTTCGTGAGCTACAGCTACGAATTTTTCTCATTCTAGGGTATTTCTCATTCTAACTGTAATAGAGTTGAAAGCTGTTGATCGATACTTCAAATGGATGATTAACGTTTAGTGATTACCAAATGGTGTCTAAATAATGATTCGACATGCCTGAAGTAAAAGGAACAGTAGGAATCAAGTGATGTGTAGACAGAAGTAATGAAATCATAATCTTCTAAAGTAAAATATAAACCTTGCCAAGAATTATTAAATGGAAAACAAAAGCATTTGTGTATTTTAAAAAGTGCAAAAAATTAGGTTTTGGGGGTTCTTGAAGATTAAATGTGTCATTGAGTGAAACTTAACCAAGGTAGAAGAGCAGAACACTAATTATTTTGACAGTCCCACATAGATACATTCTTGATGCCATAGATGCTATTGAAATGTAGCCACGTTTCTTCCAACTAAGTTTCAACAGCAACTTAGTTCAAGAGCACACTGTCTTCAGCCCTCAAAACTTAATGACCGATTGATGACTCTCTTTCAATAACACTAATATAACAATGATAAATCAGCATTGATTACTCACTCATGTTAACAGTTCATCAGAGGATACAGATATCTGTTCAAAGCATAGTATTTTATAGATTTTGATACAAGTAGTCAATGTTTAAAGTGCCATGAGCAAAAAATCATGAGGCTCATGGTTTGTTGGAAGTAGCTTGATGTCACTGTAGATGTTGACTAAGGGTTTCTTTGCACATATAGTTGTTCCTGATTAACTCCACATAGGGACACATTTATTCTAGCAAAAGAATATTCACATATGGCATTAATCAGGAGCAACTCCACGTGTAGACAAGCACTAAGAGAAGGGGTAGGAAGAAGGTCTTCTTACAAACTGGAGGAAGAATGTAGCTTAGTGACCTGTCTCTTGAAGTTCAATCAGAGTTTTGAGAATTAGGTGAGAGAAGGGCATCAGGGAGATTAAAAACTCTGATGCAGGGAAATTGTCCAATGAATAGTCTTCTTATTTGTCCTCGAGGAATATAATACTTTCTTTAAGGGTTTGAACTTCTTGTCTGTTGTATTCATTTTCTCAGCAGCTCTTGCCTGACATGTCTTTAGTATCTGCGTAATGTTGTATGTCAAAATATATTTTTGAGTTCATGCTTGTGGTTAAATATAAGCACTTTCTTTTTCAAGCAGGGAATCATTAGTAGAGTTACAGAATCAGTGAAGAATATCGTACCAGGGTGGTTACAAAGGTATTTCAATAAAAGTGAAGATGAATGTGTAGATGCAAGCGAACCTACAAGCCAGCAGGAAACTCCAGTAAACTACCATCATGGTTATGCAGATGATGACACCCCAGTGTTTGATGGGAGAGTCACTCCTGAGTCAACAAGAATTAATTTAGAAGGTATGTGGGAGTTTGCAATCAAAACTGTAGCCAGTTAGTTGAATAATCTTTATTCATAAATTTACATTTCCGAATTAATTATAACTTAAGAGAAATTGGAAGGAAAAACGATTTTACAAATTCTGACACAAATGTTTTAATAACTTTTTTCAATTTTAAGTGCAAATGTGTCATTTGAAACATTGTCTTCCTGTGTTCTCTGAGGGGTGTCCTATAGGGAATTATATGTCAATGAGTTTCATATAATCCATTAAATAGCTGTTAAATGGTCATGATTTGTACTCAGAAGTAAGCTGGATTGTTTATAAACAAAAGAGCTCTAGATGAAAAACTCTTATCCCATTACCATAGAAACATTCATTATGTTTCTAGATACTGATGAGCAGTCTAGAATGAGTGGAAGATACCCTCCTCGGAGTCCTGACTTTTAAATCAGGCTCCTTTGATCAGTAATACAGGTGGTAAATTCAGGTTAGTTCTTAATTACCTTAAAATTAGGATACCTATAAACATGACAAAGTTGGCAGGACATGGCAATAGTTTCTTAAATTTGCAGTGCAGGACTATCCAGATACTCCCATCTGTGAGCATGTATTAAAAATGTTTGCTGGGTGGCGATCACCAAAACTGCTAGCCTGGGTAAGGAGGTCATTTGTGTGCATCTATCATTATATGACTGTCAAATTGGAGAAGGTTAGTTGCCTCTGCTAGCAACACCATTTGAAGAAGACTTTAAGGGCAAATAAGAAAATTTACAGCACTCGCAGTCCTTGACTAGAGAGCAAGTTTTCATAAAGGAATAGGGGATGTCTTCAGGACAGAGGAACACATACTGTCTTGGGTTGAGAAGTACTTACAGGACTTCTCAGCAAGGACAACCACACAGCAGATTTACTCAAACAACTCCAAAGGATTAGGAATAACACTACTGTCCAGAACTTTGATCAGTTATGATACAAATGAGGAATGCCACAGATAAATCTTAATGACTTGAGAACAGAAAAAACAAACTCCATATAATCAGCTTTCAGGAACCATTGACCTGAAGCACAGATGCTCTCTCCCAAGCTGGACCTTTAGCCTGGTGTATATAATTCCTCTCAAGATGTTGTCATAAAAATCTGCTGGAGATTGGGCAGACTGGTTAGTGACCGCACCATGATTCTGGACACTGAGCTAATCCATAGATGCTGATATTAATAGCATTTGCTTTCCTAGAACGTCTGAGGAAGGCCTCAGGCTCCTTTTAGATAAAATATACTTTAATAGCCATCTCCTTTGCACAAGAACTATAAGAACTAATCCACCAATAGCCTTTCAGACCTTTTGATTTATTTGAGAAGTTGCTACTATAGGGTGGCATCACTTTCACACAAACCAAGAGGTTTGTATCCTCTCTCTGTATGCTAAAATCCCAGCAATAACTGATGGCAGGGACACAACATTTTTCATTTGTAGGGGGAGCCAGTACAATTAAAATTTAGAGAAGATACCAAAAAAAGTACCTTTATTGCATATAATCAAGTGACTATTAATACTTTCTATCTAATAGAGATTGTATTAATTAGGTGAATTGTCTAATGTCTGAATCTCATCATTTTCTTCATACGTGCATTTTGTAAATTTTGCATATATTTTGTGTGATGAAAGACTCTATTTGAGAGCAATTGGACATGGGGACAACATTAGGGCTGCTAAGGAAACCTTGACACTGAATTTCCTCACTTCTTTGTAGTTTAAAATTTTGTTTAATGTTGCAGTAGGTTAAGTATTTGCATGTAGTGCTGCTGCTGTCATCAGACAGTTAAATGAAACCCTGTATGGGTGAGGAAGAAGTTAAATTTGGCTTATCTCTATTTTTGTACTTGACACATGGCAGTAGAGTGACTGTTGATAGAAAACAGCTCTTGATTTCTGTGTGGTTGTACACTCACCTTGCGTAATAGAATGCTAATTGTGTTTTTTTAATTCCTCTTTAGAACCGTCCACAAGTAGATCTGCATTAAACTTCTCAGATGTATTAACAAGACCCTCTCTTCATCGGAGTCATTTGAATTGCACCATGTTGGATTCCCCATCACCACATTGTCAGCCCTCCACATCCTCTGCATTTGCAATTGGCAGTTCTGGACTCTCCCTTGTAAAAGAAATCAAAGATTCTACCTCTCAGCATGATGATGATAACATCTCAACTACTAGTGGCTTCTCCTCTAGAGCATCTGATAAAGGTAACTTTCATTTTACTACGGTCATATCTGCCTTATATGATGATCGTGTTTCACAACATGAATAAATTGAGTTTGTTTCATATGCCATCTGTCATCTTAGTAAATACAAAATTTGTTAGTGCCAATTACTTAGATGTATATCTTCTGGTATTTAAGAATTTAACTTTGTTTAAGTATCTGAAATATTACATCACATTGTAATTTTTAGACGAGTGTTCTGAAAAATGCTGTTATGAGACTAGGATGTCTCAGGACTTGGTGCTGGAACACAAAGCCTTTCACCTAGGTTATACTCATATCTAAGTTGAGGTAGTAGTGACTGACAGCTCGTTGTACTCATGAAATTGGGTGGTGGTCTCAATCAGTTTAATTTTAAATGGATGTTCATATCAAAATCACCAATGTAATTCAGCATTGAATGGCAATGGAAACCCTGAAAATGGGCTGGGGTGTTCTGCAGGTCAGAGTTGAGGCATACGGTCAGGGTCATGTGGGGAGACTTGCACTGCTTGTGCTTTATCTGTTTTGTGGACAGAGGACTTCACTTTTCAATACTGACAAGTCTGTCACATTTCATGAATACTACATTCACTAAGGAAAAACATTCTCAAGATTTTAAAGTAAAAATTTTAAGTTTTGGACTGACACCTTTGGATACTGAGATCCTTTATCTTCAGAATAAGTGCTGGACAGCACAGGCAGCCATATTGCAGGTCTCCTCGTACTGTGCATCAACCATTGCTCTCCCCCTTTCTGGAGGAGCTATCCTTGGTGAGGATAGTTGTTTCCATGCTGTTGCGATTCTTGGCCTACCTGAATTTGCCGGTAAGAATGCTGGTGGTTTCTATGGACTATTTGATAGTAATGGGAATAAGAGCATTATCTCATTTCAGATGGATAACTAAACAGTTACCAGATTTATGAATGAGTCATTTCTGACCTGGGCTAGTCTTGAACCATTGACCTACGTGTGAAGGATTTATAGTCTGATTACCAATCCCCATGTGTTATAGTCTCCTCCTGTCTTCGTCAGAAAGAAGAAATACCGTTTTATAGTAAATCCATCAGTATTCAGTTCTGTTTAGTTCCTTGAATTTCCATTCTAAGGGCTAGTTGTGTATACACTTTTGAGAACAAAGCCTGGGTTCAGGGATGATGTTGGTGCTCCTACTCTTTGAAGCAGATTATATTGCCATAATACATAATATTAGTTTGTTTAAAGAACCCTGAAACACTGGGGTAGAATAGTGCAGGATTAAATATTCGATTTTATTATGTCTCTCCTTAATGCTGTTTTATATCCAATTTTCTTGTGTATTAACTAACTTACAATATAATTTACACACACCATGTGTCCTTTTGTCAGATATAGCAATTTCAAAAAATACATCAGTACCACCTCTCTGGTCCACAGAGGCTGAACGATCTCATTCTCTCACACAACATTCTGCTACCAGCTCTAAAAAACCTGCATTCAACTTATCTGCTTTTGGAGCCCTATCCCCTGTGAGTACTACACAATATAAATTCTAATCACATTAGTTTTGTCTCCATTTTGCTAACTACCTGTTAATATTTCTCTCTGCAGTCACTTGGTAATGCTTCTGTCCTTAAGACAAGCCAGCTTGGGGATTCTCCATTTTACCCTGGAAAAACCACTTATGGTGGTGCAGCAGCAGCAGCAAGGCAATCTAAAATACGAATTACTCCTTATCAGGTAAGAGAAACCATTGGTTATATGGGCAGGGGAGAGCAGTTGAAATGTAAAATGAAAATTTTGTCTTGAAAATGTGCATCAAGATAGATCAAAAACTTACTTTGTTATCAAATACTTCAGTAGTAGACACTATACTATTATAGGTTTCAGAGTAGCATCCGTGTTAGTTAGTGATATCACTGACATTCAGTAATGGGGGAGGAAACTGTCAAATGTAGAAGTCTTCAACCAGGAAAGCTTCCAATCTTAAAGGTAAATTTCATGAGCGTATTCACCTGTGGGACTACTGGTGATGAATAGTTGCTTATTAAACTGATTTTGAATTTAAAAACTGTTGTAGAGCAACCATTGCTTCTCCAGTGTGCATACACACTCTTGTGCAGTTTTTGTTTCAGCAGCCAGCCACTAAAAGGAGTGTTGTAACCATGTTGATTCCAGGAGAGTCACGAGGTGGGTGAGGTAATAGCTCTTAGCGGAGCAAATTCTGTTGGTGAAAACTCAAACTCTGTAGCTTGAAAATTGTCTTTCACCAACAAAAGTTGGTCCAATAAGAAATGTTACCTCACCCACCTTGTCTCACTGGAGCAGTGGTACTCAATCCTTGGCTCTCATGGAGACCTGTGCTTCTCTTGTTCTTCCGGATGTAAACCAGAGTAAGTGAAACATTGAATACAGGTTTCCATGATGAATTCCATGCATCCTAATCTCTGCTGAGTAGAATAGTAAAGGGTCAGTGCCTTGTTTGTGTAATAACAGTCTGGCCTTAGGAATGTTGTAGAAATGATCAGTGAAAATTACAAATAGTACAATGCTGTTTGTTGTCTGAGAGACAGGGACAAGCTGTATTATAATACAGTTATACTTTATCATGCATCTTTAAATTGGAAAACTTGTATTATAGAAGAAACAGTAGTGATTGCTTTAAAGTTGCATAACAATTTATATATAATTTACGCATGCTTCACTATACACATAGTATATATGTGTATATAATGTGTGTGTAAAACATCATGTAACCTTAACTACAGCAGGAACAGATGTTCGTGCCTTTTTGAAAGTTTTCATATTTAAAGTGACATACTACTTAACAAACAACGTAGTTTTGCTGACCTTTATTCTTCTACCCAGCAGAGATTAGGATACAATCCTAAGTGCAATGTCAAGATAGACACTATAACACAATCCATTTAAACATATACATAATCTGAATGGACGTACATGGCACTTTACAAAGATACAACTCTTAAAGACAGATAATGTCTTATAGACTAAGACCATGTCTAATATCATAAATGCTATAAACAGCCAAAAAAATTGATTGCAATTTTTCAAAAATCAGTTTTAAAAAATAAACATAATTGGGCCTGGGGAAGGGGAACTAAAATGGCAAGCTTCCTTTGAAGGAGGGAATAAGCTCAAATCCTGCCCATGCTATTTGCTGTGGATTACAGCCAGTATTACTGGCTGCTTGTACCCTCTATGCTTTGCTTCCTGCCTGCACATAGCAGCAGTGTGATGCACAGCATTTGTCTGTGATTACACAGGGGCAACATAGGATGCCAACAATAAATTAGTATTCAAGGAAGCTTTCCGAGTATTCTTCCTTTTGACCTTTGTAGCTTCTCTTTTATAGTTATATTTGATATGTATTGTTGTAAATATAAAGGTTTCACTTCTTTACAAAGAAGTTACAAGGCACTGTAGTAGCAAAATATAAACTCTGAAAATAATTAAAAAGAGAAACTACAAATTGGAATTCCTAATCATGATGTAAACTGATTAAGATGATTCATTATACGGTCATGTAAATCTGACTTCTCTTGCTTACTCAAAGTACATTCTTCAGAAGTGACTTGCAATGAGACTTTACTTACTTTTTCTTTCCTGCCCTTTTTCAAAAAAGATAGCAGGCCCATTATTTTTTTTCTTTTTCAGCCTTTTACATTTTGATTAAAAGAATATGAATTGAAGTGATTTAAGACGTCACTTTGTCCCACACCCATCTTTCAGGCACATGGCGGGGACAATCCAACTCTTGCTGTGAAGCCAGTAGACTCCCATTTTCTTCAGTAGGTCCTCATTGAGCTCATTCCCCACATCTCTTCTAAAATATTGGGATCCAACCCATTTTTGTCCCAAAACAAATAAATATATGAATGTTGAAGTCCAACATTTTAACATTTATCATGCTAACTTTTCAGACACCAGTCAGAAGACAAATGAAAGCTAAGCAAGCAAATGTGCAATCCTATGGAGTGACAAGTTCCACAGCGCGGCGCATCTTGCAGTCTCTGGAGAAGATGTCAAGTCCTTTAGCAGTAAATGGCTCTCATTTTACTCTATTGTGTTTCAGTGCAAGAGCATGTAACACATTCTAAACTTACCTGCACCATATTGGTGAAAACTTTCTGAATATAGTTTAACTTACTGTAATATTTATTTGACAGGATGCTAAAAGGATTCCATCTTCTGTTGCTTCTCCATTGTCTTCTGTAAGTTTGTCTCTAAACTGTCTTCTCTTTTGTTTCATGCCAATGTCATTGTAAAGAATTTTCCTCTAACGTGTGGCTTTTTCCTTACAGCCTGTGGACAGGAGCATGCTGGATATTACTCGCTTCCATTCAAAGAGAAAACAGGTAAGGATTCACTGATACCCAGGTAGTTTTATCAATTTAATTAAAATATTCATTAATTTTAAGTACTGTGAAGTTTCTGCAAACCTATAGCAGGCCCATTATTTTTTTCTTTTTCAGCCTTTTACATTTTGATTAAAAGGATATGAATTGAAGTGGTATACAGTGTAGTGTATACAAGCAATAGGATATTAACTCACATAATATTAAAATTATATTTTGTTTGGGTTATTAATGACAAAAAATGTTCTCTTGTATACACTATATCTGGGAGGGCTGGGACGGTTATCCACGCCACTTCTGGGGCAGGCTAGTTTCATGTTGCTCTTTCCTGAGATCTGTTACTAAGAGGAACATGGCTGGAACTCTAAAGGGAGCTTTGCTTCTTCCCGCTACTAGTTGGCAAGCAAGGTGTGTGTTAGACAATAGTTTGAGGAAGGTCTTGTGCCGGAAGAGTGACCAGAAATGGAACAAATAATAAATATTTATAAATGGTGCTAAATGACTCTGCCAGACTTGTATTTAAACCAATGATTTAAACTTGTTACCTGTGCTTCTTAGTGCTTCTGTCTTGAAAAATGGTGGCTTGTTGAGGAGGGAAGGAATTTTGTAATTTCTGGTCACCTCTATAATTTTAACCAATGTTCTTACACATAAGAATAAGTTTAAGCTGTTGTTAAAGAAGCCCTAATTAGTCATAATGGTATGGTAAATCCTGATTCCTATCATGGTGTTAACAAGTGAAAAATGCTAATGGATTTTTCAAGTTTTTCAGATACTTCTAATATTGCATAAATTTGGGATCTGAGACCACTATAGAAATAAAAATATTGTTTTCCTTCCATAGCATCCACCACATGAAGTTTTACACAGAAAATGGAGAGAACGTCTCTTAAATTTTTGTACTGACCTTTTGACTAGAAATAGTATTACACTTGACAGTTTACCAGAACATATTAGAATCTACATCTTTTGTAGTTGAGCATTTGTTGAAAAGATGACACTCGAACACAAAGTATAGTGTGTAATTTCTTCAGCATAAGTGTCATGTAAATAAACTGCAAAGAAAACTGCAGTATAGCATTTTCAGTTAAATTATAGAGCCACACCTGTGTCGAGGCATTAAAAAAGATGTAGCAGTTATGCAACAGAGAACCTGGCGACGTCAGACTAAACGAATGTTGCACACAGCTGTCTCTGGCTGAAAGGAAAAGAATTGTCTATTCATACTGCAATATTTGGCAAGAAAAGGGAAGCCCTTGATGGTAGTAATTGCTGGTCGAGACAAGGATTGTTGGGCGTTTTTTTTGTTTGTGCTTAGCTGCCAGAGTAACTGGACTGTTGACAGAACACTTGTGTACTTAGTAAAAACTGTTTCAATTGATATCAGTGGTGCAGTACATTTCTTACTTTAAAAACCCATGTAGGTCAGAATAGCACTCACGTTAGTGCTTTTTATCTGTAATCCCTTTGCAGAAAAACGTCCGCCTACCTTTCCTTATAATGTTTTGATAATGCACATTAAAATTCACACTGCAAAATTCTTCCATTTAGAATGGACTAGATTGATGAACAAACTTAGTTTAACACATACTTTATGGAAGGTATCTGAAGCAGACAAGAAGCATTGTAATGAGCTTCTAAAAAGATCCTTTTCATGAAATAATCCTTGAAATTACACTAGGGGAAATAAAATTTGGCTCCTTCCTGAGTTATAGGGATATTGTTAGTTTAAAAATAATATTGTAAATTATTTTCTCTACTGGTGTTTGACAAAACTAAATTACTGCAAGTGAAGCAGATTATAAAATTCAGATTAATTTTCACTATTTCATTGAAATATTGTTTCTTTGTTAGGACAATGAAAATCAATGAAGTCAGTTTAATTTTTAGATATGTATGTAGTGTAGCAATGTATAAGTTGCAAATATAGTTTAAATATAGTTAATAATAATTAAATAAATATAGTTTATTTGTTTAAAATAACTCTTAACGTTGGAATGTTTGTTAAAAAGAAAATTTACAGATTCTTTTTGTGTTCATCTTTTTGGTTCTTCTGTAGAAGCTTGCTTTATGCAAAATCCAAAATTTTGGATAAAATTTGAATTGACATTGTCTTTTTAAAATGAGTCAGTAAAATGAAATGTGGGGTAAAATTTTCAAAGTGCCTGCATGGTTTGAGGGCTTAGTTGACTAATACTGTTGTATTTTTTTTAGGATGAGATTTGTTGGGGTAATCAAATCCAGAGGGTTGATTGATTAGCCATTAGCACTTTGACATAGAAGTCTATTTCCTGGCTTCAACTGTGACCACAAATTTCATTGTGTGTGTAAAACAGAATAATACTCTGATGATTTCAGTGAATTAATGTTCCTAAATGTTACTAAAATTAGCTGAGGAATCCTGGTTTTAGATTCAAGACACTGTTGAATACCTTGCTTGACTTTCTTCCTAATTTCTCCATGCGCATCGAATACCTGTATAGCAAATGAAAGCACCTCACTGAGTGCAGTGATTGCGTAGAGGTAGTTAGCTAGTTTTATTCAGGTTTTTAAGTAAATATAAATGATCCCAAAGACTCCAAACTAACTATATTGATTGCTGCTTCTTTTAAAGGTGGAATCCCAGCACCCTCCAGTCCAGAAACTAGTGACACCGAAGACAATTTCTCAGTCAATGAGCCGGTTACAGTATTTTAAACCATCTCTGACTCCAGCTGCTGAGCCAGGCAAGATTAGACAGGGAGTAGACGTAAAGCACAAAGTAAGTACGGTTTCTCTTAACTTTGGAAGAGCTATAAATATAAATAGTTCTCCTACTGAGATGTTCTTACCTGTCAAGACCATTTATAACATTCAGGGTAGGGTAATGCTTAAGACAGTAGGAATCTTTGTAGAAGGAATATTTGAATTTGTGTCGACTTTTATTGTATTCATGGACCATTATGTGATTGGTTGGTCATCCTCAGTGTAATGATGTGCTGCTGGCTTGGACTATATTTGGACTGAAAGGATAACGCAGAAGTGCAGTAAATTTTGAGACCTAGTTATGATCAAATCTCTGATAGTCTTACAAGAAACTTCTGCTGAAATAATTATCTAGCAAAACTTGGATTATTTTCATGCTAAATAAACATACTTAAGCTATGTATAAACTACCCTTCAGTTAAGCTGTGGTCTCCCAGTGATCTAATTTGTGAGATCCTGTAGGGCATTTCAGTTTGTGTTACTCTAAAATTTTATAGGTAACTTATAAAACATATAAACTTTTGCAGCTTGTTCTAATATACCATAGTTCCCAGACAAAAATTGTACCTTGTCCTTTCCTATTATGCAAATACTGGGGACTGGAAAGTCGGGAGGGTCTCTTTTGAGATGGTTGAACCAGAAGAGTGAGGGAACCCCCCTGCCTGTGCAGTTATCTGTTTTGCCAGAGATCGTCTTTGGAGGAAGATGAAGTAGGACTGACGTGAGTGGGAGGAACCAACCTATGGATATTTTTGAAAGTGAAGTGAAGTGTATGGGTTGTAAAACTGTTGAACAACCAAGTGGCATAGGCTTGGAGGAAAGAGGGTGCCATTTATGTTTCTATAGAAAGCATAGTTGTTAAAATTCCGAAAAAGTATTGATATTTTCACTAAGTATTCTCCCTTGGGCTCTTCTGAGTAAAGCTTGAATGGATTTTAGGCAGTACACCAACATATTTCCTAGCCACAGACATTTGTAATACAGTCTATTATGGCGGAGTTGGTTATAGCTCAGTAGTTAAGTCTGAGTTCCCTTTTGTCCTTAAAAGCAGGGATTTAACCTTTTTGTGGTTTAAAAAAAAACAAAACAGCTTACCCTCCCCAAACTTACAGGACTTGCTCTTTTTACAGAATGAATTTTCTGAGAATTTACAAGTAAATCTGTTAATAAGTTTTGAGTTAACTTTCTTAAATGATTGATTGTCTATCTGTCAAGTTTTTTTGTTTTCCTGAGTGATCTTAATAAAAGAAAGACAGACACTTCAAACTTATACTTAAAATCAATTGAAATCTTTTGTGCATAGGCTATATTTGAAGAAATTAGGTTGTAATGAAGCTAAATTAATGATTGCATTTAATTGTTAGGAATATAGAGGCTACAGAGTTATGTCACTGCTCAAGTTTGTGAGAGTGGTAACTAGGTCACTGCCTCTTCTCTACAGTTTGTTTGCTTGAAGCCGTTCTGTTGGTTGTAATGAGTCAGTGGCATGAGAAGACTGGACTTGTGTTTCAAGAGTTCTCATTGGTAGATGACTTGGCCCTTAACTGTCACTACTTTTAGAGGTTCCGTGGCCGTAACTTGGGCATTAAGGCCTGAAAGGCTGTCCATGGCACTGCTCCTTGAACTCCCCATTGTGAACCAAGGCAGCACTGCTATGGGGGAGTTGAGACAGGAATATACGGTGAGCTGTTAAAGTGCAAAGACATTGGGGGTACGTCTACATTGCAATAAAAAACCCACGGCACTACGTCGCAGAGCCAAGGTCAACTAACTCGGGTTTGTGGGGCTAAAACTAGAAGTGTAGATGTTCAGGCTCAGGCTGGAGGGTTTTCAGTTTTACAATATTGAACTTAAACTGAAATTTTGAGCTGTTATGTAGATAGCATAAATATTTTATCATGATTTTCATTAGACTCAAAAGTTGTCAGAATTAAATAAATATTCAGTGAATTTTAAACTCTAAATGGGAACTGTCTGCTAGTAAATAAACAGCACAGCTACCATATGTGGGGGTGCCTCAGTTCAGCATTTTTGTGTTTAATATTTCAGTTTGGATTTAAGTCTCATGTCTGGAAGGGCCCAGGGAGCAGGAGGACCTGTTTTATGTTGTTGACCTTAACTGCCCCTTGTAACTCATAATGATTACATGTTGATGCAAGTGAGAACCTAGAGAAGAAACTCATTGCAGTTTAGAGGGGGGAGTGAAAGTGTTTAATAGAAGAAAAATAAGTAGTTATAAAAGGGAACTAAAGAAAGAAACCTAGTGGTTGTGATCTGTTAGGGCTGCCTGCTTAGTCAGCAAGAGACTAAAGATGTTTTATTCCAATAGCAACTCTCAGAAAAAATACATACCTGCAAGAGGTAGAGCTAAGATTATGTGTGCAGGCTTAATTTTGGATTTTCTAATTTTTTGAGGGTCTATCTCTCTAACCTTAATGTTATCTGAATATTCCATACAAAACTCCATGTTATATGTGTTTTAATGACTAGCTGAGGCTTTCTGTTATATTACAGGGGAGAGAGATGAGCTGTATTTCACAATCATCTGTGTATCTGTTCTAATGGGATTTTTCCCCACGCTGTAAACACTTTGTTTTGAATACAAAGTTCTATGCAAATGGCATAATCAGTGTGGCACATAGTAATTGCATTAAGAACTGGCTAATAGATCTCACAAAGTAATTGTAACTGAGGAACTGTTATCAAGTGGGGCATGTTTCCAGTGGGGTACCTCAGGAATCTGTTCTTGGCCCAGTGCTATTCATTATCTTCAGTGATCTGGAGGAAAATATATGATCATTGCTGGCTACTTTTGCAGATGACGCAAAAATTGGTGGAGTAATTAAAAAAAAAAAAAAAGACAGGTCAATTCTGCAGAGCCTTCTGGATTGCTTAGTAAGCTGGACTCATTTGAACAACATGTATTTTAATATTGCCAAATGTAAGATACATTTAGGAACAAAAAGTGTGCGTCTCACAGTGAGGGGCTACATCCTAGAAAACAGTGACTCTGAAAACAACTTAGAGGGTCATGATAAGATGCCATGCTAAGAGGGCTAACATAATCCTTGGATGTATAAGCAGAGGAATATTGAGTAGGATAGAGAGGTGGCAGTATGTCTACGTATAGTGTTAAGGAGACCATTAATGGAGCCCAGCATCCAGTTCTGGTCTCAGTGCTTGAAAAAGGACGTTGAAAAATTGGGGTTCAGAAAAGAAGGTTCAGACGAATGATCAGAGGTGTAGAAAACTGTCTTGCAAAGGAAGATTTAAGAAGCTCAATCTGTATAGTTTATCCAAGAGAAGATTAAAATCACGGTCTGAGTACCTACACAGGGAGAAAATTTCTGATTAAAGGGTCTTTAGTCTAGTATACAAAAGCATGACCAAGTCCAATGTCTGGAAAAAGAAACTAGACTAGAAATAAGGTATACATTTTAAATAGGGTAACTGTTGGAACAAATTACCAAGGTATGTGGTGGATTTTCCATCACTTTAAGTCTTAAAATCAAGATTGAATGTCTTTCTGAAGATATGCTTTACCTCAGATTGAAGTTATGGGCTTGATGTAGGAATTACTGAGTAAAATTATAGGACTTGTGTTATACAGTGTCAGAATGGATAATCATAATGGTAATTTATGGTCTTAATATCTATGAATTCATAAATTGTTTAGGTTGCAGAGTTTGTGTTTTGTCCTGATAGAAGATTGATATGAGTCAGATGTCAGTAGATGTTTGTTTCTATGATTAATGGGATTGTTAAAATGGCATGCTCTTTCTAATGTAAATACCTTGCTAGTATTATATGATATACTGCTTAATTTCAGTAAATATTACCTCAGTGGGATTGCATGGACTGTAAAATCAGTCCAGATTTTGGTCCAAAAAGTTTATAATATATTATTTGGAATCCAGTGTTTGTTAAAATTGGTACTTAATGTGTCTTGTATGCAGGCTATGCTAGTGAAATTTGGTTAATACAAAAAGAATTTAATCTCCCATTATTTTAATCAGTAATAGTGATAAACTGATGACACCCATTGGAGCTGCAAAGCTTAATTTGAGTGTGTCTGTAATAGTGACTTAACTCCAAAGTCTAAGTAGATGCGATTAGATTTTTCTAGTTAGTTTAACTAATAAAAGAAGCAGAAGAAATGTTGTAAGAATTGCCATAACTACAGTCTTGTTTTGTGCTTCAAATAATAGCAAATTCAGAGAAGCCGAAGTTATTTTCCTTTATTTGCAGGGAGTGAGGGAGAAGAATTTGACTGCAGAACAGCAAGTAGAGCCACCTGAAAGGTATGTCTGACCTCCTAGATTTAATCTAAATTACTTACATGAGAGAAGGGTGGTGGCTTTGTGCATCCTCCGCTGGAATCTCCGTGCTTACCCTTTTTCTAAAGGAAATAAGAAATATTTCTTGATCACACAACAGTGTGTGAAATTGGGACTCTTTAGTTAAGAATTGTTTCTCAGAAATGGCATATGAAATGTCTGAAGTCTGTTAATATACACTTAGTAGAAAAGAAGGGAATGATGATAGATAAATTAATGATAGCAGTAATTATACTAAATGAAAAAAGGATACACAAGAATAATATGATTTACAGACAACCACTTATTAGCCAGTATGTGTCTTCCTACCAGCAAATGAAGACAGGAAATAAACAAAGTTCTTGCAATGTCACTCTTGTAGAGGGGGCTGTTTGGCTGGTGAGGCATTGTAATTTCCCTTCTCCAGGAAGTGTGGACAGTTTTTCAGCTAGCTGAACTAGATTTCTAACATTACCTTAGCTCCTTTAGCAATTCTGTCAGGATTAGATGTTGTAGAAGTAAGGCATTTTGCAGTGAAGATATTTCTCTTAGTTCATCTGGGTACTCTGTATGGTAGCAGCCTCACGTTTTTCTAATAGTTTGGAATGTGAAGCCTTGGTTTAAGGTGCTCTGAGCTGACCTACCACTTCCCGTGACATGGCAGAAGTAACCCGCTTAGTGGACTAGCCTGTGTGGTTCCACCTGTCCTACACTCTCACCTTCAGTTTTGGCTCATGATATTGAAGAGTATATTAACCTAGCAACCAATTGATGTATCAGTCCTGTTGTACACATATGGTTACTACAGTAAGGTAGGGTTCTCTCTGAGGGAAGTTCTTTTGAGTGTGAACCAGTACCATTTTCTTAGTTAAAGAAAAGGAGTACTTGTGGCACCTCAGAGGCTAACAAATTTATTTGAGCATAAGCTTTCGTGAGCTACAGCTCACTTCATCAGATGCATTCAGTGGAAAATACAGTGGGGAGATTTATATACACAGAGAACATGAAACAATGGGTGTTACCATACACACTGTAACAAGAGTGATCACTTAAGGTGAGCTATTACCAGCAGAAGAGTGGGGAGAGGGCGGGAACCTTTTGTAGTGATAATCAAGGTGGGCCATTTCCAACAGCTGACAAGAACGTCTGAGGAACAGTGGGGGGGTTTTCTTAGTTGTATCTCATGCTCTTTGTGGAAGGCAGCATGGCCTTATCAGATGCTTTGCTGTGTGTAACATACAGGACAAATTGCTGCTTCATCCCTAGATGAGTCACAAGGCTCTGTTAGCCTTCAGAAACTAGCCCTCACCCTCTTGGAGCAGTTCTGTGGGCCTGGAAATGATTACCTGAGTTTTCCTCTATGATTTTTATAAGTCTCTCAACTTTCATAGCCTCAGTATCAGTTTCAGTTTAGCATTTCCCCCTCAAAATTGATTATTCTATAGTGGAAATAGGATTTTTCTCACAAGATATCCTCTGCATGAAGATAATGAACTTGTACAAAGCCTGGCTTCTGTGGATTTCTACTCTTCTGCGGAAGGGATAATTACACCCTTTTTGATACTGTTTTTTTTGCAAGAGAGTCAATCCAGTTGTATTAATTGATCAAGAGAGTCTGCACTCTAATCCATGGGTCTGTTTAGTTCTTGGGTGGCTCTTGATAAGAAACAAGGGAAGTCCCTTAGGATTTTTGCAAAAGTTTTCCATTTTTGAAATCTGGGTAAAGATTTGTAAGTCAGAGTCTTTCCTTTCGGGACAGAGGAGTGACTTCCTCCATAAGTGACAAACAGGTGTATGCAGAAAAGGTTACATATTTTGCATAAGAGTCTGAGTCAGGCTCTGGTGCAGGAGTAGTTAAATTGAGTAAAATACGAAATTTCTAAAATTCTTGCTGCTCTTTTAAGTTTGGATAGTAAAAGGTTGAGCATCCAAGTGCTAGTTAGGCTTTAAGAGGCAACAGAGTGCTCTTCCATAGGTTCCCATCCAGAGCAGAAGAGATTATTCTGGAGCATCTAACCAGGTTAAACCAAGGCTCTGCCCTCATCCTCATGGGGACTTGACCTGGGGCTTAAAAGCCTTCATGTGTGCTTAAACCTGCCTTTTTAGTAGTCATCTGCTTGGCCACAAGAAGAGCTTCAATATAGGATTTCTTTCTGTTGGGCACTTTTATCTCTCTCTTCATCTGGGCAAGGTATAATGCTTAATCTTGTTCCTTTTTCCTTACTTTCCTCGGGTAGTTTTTCCCCTTTCCACTTGGGTTAGAATACCTTTCCCCTTTGTTCTGTCCAGGCTTTTGGAATGAAAAAGAGAAAATTCCATTACACTTTATAAAGCTCTTTGATGTATGTGTATCTGAAAAGAATTCTGGAATGTTAACACAATCAGAACTCCTCTTTGTTCTGTTGAGGGCCATATAAAAGATGCAATAGCTTCTAAGGCTTCTGTCTCTCACTGTCATGCTGCAGAAACTGGAGTCTCTGCCTTCTGTCAAGGTTCGTTCCATAACAGTGGCAGACAGATACCTTGACATCCTTTTATATCTTCTCTATGCTGAAATCTTGATGTGTCAGTGTTTGCATGTAATCTGATCTGTTCTCCCTCCCACGTTACACCCATTCTATCTGGTCTCTCATTTGGTGGTGAATATTTCATTTGAAATGTCCACTGTCCAGGCTAACAATAAGGGATGTGGGAGAATAACATATTTTACTAGCTAACTTAATTTTTCCATCTTCCTCTCTGCTGGCTCAGACATCACACCTTGTGGAGTTGGGACTGTTTCTGATTGATTGATTGACTCTCTTTTTTGGTTGTAGCTTTTTCTATTTAGCAATATTCTTATTGCTTGGGATGTCTATTTGACCAACACAAGACAACTTGGACAAGAACTTTGCTTTTTCTGGACTGTTGGTGGGAAGGTTTCTGTTCCAGCCCAGACTGAGGGTATAAGAGCTTAAAACAATTAAGTAATAAGAGTGCCCTCTAATCATATACTGTTTATTTCTGTGCTAGCAATTTCACATACCCCAAATTCAGTACACCTGCATCCAATGGATTATATTCTGGAGTGGGAGGTGGTGGCGGTGGCAAGATGAGAAGGGAAAGAGGAGTACATTATGTATCTCAACCAGGACAAGAAAAACAGGTAAGAGAAAATACTTCAGTTAAATTGCTTTATCACAGTGGAATTTTTCAAAGCATGGATGCAATGAAACTGACATATTTGGCTCCTAAGAGACTACACAAAAAATTAATAGTTACAAGCCAGTCATGTTTGTACATTGCCTAACACAATGGGGTCTGGACTATGATTGAAGCTCCTGGGTGCTATGATAATACAAATAATAAATAATAATAGTTAATTCTGTTGGATATATAGGCCCAAGTCTTCAAAGAGCTGCTGATTTTGAATGCCTCAATTTTGGTACTCAGCTTGAGACACCTGGCCCTGACTTTTCAGAAGTGCTGAGCTACTTCCATCTCCAGTCAATAGCTACTCATCACTTCTGGAAATCAGGCCCTAGATTTCTGAAGTTGGGCACCCAAAATGAGAGGCTGCATTTGGAAACTTTGGCCATATTACTTTAGGAGTTCTTCCAATTGTATTGTAGGGTTTCCCTGCTATGAGCTGAATAAATCTATACAAGAAACACTGAGTAAATATGTCAGGGTAATATGTACAGTTTATTTTAAAGGATTAAAATATTAAATAAGTGGCAGTAAGCAAATAAAGTATTACTTAAATTCATAATTCTATCTTATATGACTTAATAATATAGAACAAATCAAAATTTTGAAATGGAATAAAGCTGAAGACAACACTATACGTGCATGCAAAAATATTAAATATGTTAGAGATCTGTGGGTGACATTGACTAATGCTTCCCGGGTGCACAAATCAGCCACTCCCTCTTTATTTTTTTAATAAAATCAATTTAATAAAACGCATAAATAGTAGTACATGTCCACAGAATTATTTCTGTGTTTAGTGTCTCAAATATGTATAGTCCAAAGCATACAGTAAACTATACACTGCCTCTTTTGTCTTAAGTATAAAGTTATGAATCATTAGACCAATCTTTTGACTGAACTGATGTAGAGAGAAAATCCAGCTGGATATTGGAGATCTTGGAGGGTATTTCTGTAGTACAAATAAGAGAACTTAGTATAAAGATTTGATAGGTCTAATTTTCATTAAATATGTTGAAATGAACCAATATAGAAGTTGGGAACCCAAATTCCTTTGGGTATAAACACAGGGAGAAAGTTAGGTCTTAATTTATCCACACTTAATTGTTTCTGCATAGATCCAAGTGCCACTAATGAGTTGTCGTTAAACTAGTTAAATCTTTATAATATCCAGTTTAATTTCAGCAGCTAAATACCTTAAAAGAAATGTCTTTATGCTTCAGTGGCTTCTGTGTTTGTTGCATAATTGTCTTTACACCTTACCTTAAACTATATGACATACCATGAAGTCAGACAGCATACTAGACCGGATTGACCACTGGTCTGATCCAGTGTGACAATTCCTGTGTTCCTAAAATAGGGCTTATGCCCTTTTGTGTCTCTGTGATGTACAAAAAAGGCCCGAAAGATTTGTGTGTGTGTGTTTTAAAAAAAAAACAAAACTTGCTTTCTCTGTTTTTTACCTTAGAAATATCAGAAACGTCAAGACTGGTCTTCCTTAGCTTTGCTAGAGGATTTCTTGCAAATCTCAGCATGTATTGAAATCCCACCTCTTAATTAAAGAGTAGGGAGGATCAACTAGCACAACTATCCTTTCTCTAGAATTTTGGTTATTAAAGTTAAATGATGATAACAACAAAAACAAGTTTTAAATGGAGAGGAACAACTCAGACTCTCTTTCATTCTATGTTATTTTTATGGCACATCCTATGGGCAATGGTTGAATTAGCAACTTTGAGACAGTCTTCCCTGTTCTACCTGCTGTACACATGATGATCATGGCATACCCATGGAAAGTGCCTGCCAAAGGTTAAAAATGTTCTAGTAGACTAGGGTGGGGTGTGGGATAGATTTTTGTCATTTTATTTTAAATTTGGCTTTGCTGCTTTTAATTTTGTATAGATATTAGAGAGGGAAATGTAGTTTCTAATGTAGAATAGAAAAATAACTAAATAAATGTACAATTTTAGGAGGCGGAGGCACCAGTACTACCCAAAATACCCTTACCAATTAATACTGTATCACTGCCTAACTTCAGCTTTGGCTCCCTTGCCAGTACTAATGTGTCGTCATCACCAATCACTAATACACAACCAGTGATTAACAAGGTAATTTTTTACATTGTATGTACTTAAAACTTTACAGGGTTAGAATTGGTTTGTCTTGTTCATTCGCCGTGTTGCATATCAGATATGTTCTTAGTGGTATTAGGGGGTAGACTAACTAGTGTTAGCTTATGTACAGCTGAGTAAATGAGGGCCATTATATTCTGATGTGTAATAAGATTGCTGAAAGATTTTGATGTAGTTTCACAAAGTTGATGGATTAATTATTGGATAATACAGATGTATAGCATCTGGAAGTGCTCTGGAAAGCCTGTTATTGTTACAGTATGCCAAGATTTATTCAACAATTTAGAAGTACCATAAATGGCATTGGAAGCATCAGTAGGAAAGAAATGTCATCACAATAATTAGTGTATATAACTGCAATAAAAATAAACATTAAAAATGTCTAGAGACATTTTAATATTTGTGTACAGTTTTTTAAAAAAGAATCGGAGACCCATTTATTTATGGAGGACCTTGTAAATGTTGAGTTAAATTTAAGGTTGTTTAGGTGTCTTGGCTGCATTTTTGTACCTTAGCATATTTGAATATATTTTCAGTGTAACCTCAACTCTGAATTTTCTGAATTTATACCATATGGTTTTGGAATAATTAAAACATGACTCTGATATATTTTACCATAAACTACTGATATGTACTCTGAACCTTAATTGCATTTCATCATAGTTCTTGTCTGGGAATGATAAATGTCGAAACTAGCTTTCCCAAGTTCAGTGCAGAACTCCTGATATTTTTATAGCCTTAAATAGTTACTGGTTTTTCTTTCAACATATTTTCTTTTTAGATAGTCTTAATTTTTTTATTTTTGAAAATTTAGGTGCAACCAGCAAGTAATGCTAGCAGTCCTGTGTTCAGATTTTCATCTCCAATTGTAAAATCTACTGAGGCAGAAGTGCTACCTCCACTGTCTGTAAGTAATGCATGTAGAAACTCGGCTGTCCTTGAAGCTTTTGCTGTGGGCTTAGCAAAACATTTCAAAACAGTAAAGTGGCATTCGTGGCAAATAATGGAAAAAGGAACATACGTTTCGATATTCAGTTGGATGCCAAATAAATTGTATGCTAGAGAATTGAAGTCTGAATTTGTACTTCTATGTTAGACTGAATTAAGATTTCTTCCTTTTGGCATTGAAAAGATCTTTTCTTTTTTTTTCCCCCCTTCCCCTTCTTCAGATTGGGTTTACATTTAGTGTTCCTGTTGTGAAATCAACACAAGCTTCTGGATCCAGTGATACTCCAGTGCCACTTCTGATTAGCCCAGGTAATTAAAAATCCAGCATTTCAGACCTGAAATGTTTTATTTTTTCTAGCACTAGATCTGGCTGGTGGGCATATCGTAGCTGAACTGTCTTACCCCACCATCTGCATGCTCTCAGATGGGGATCATTTTCCACCAGGTATTGGAACTAGTGTGTCACCAGGAGGAGTTTCTAGAACAATCATCCCACTCCCAGCCCTCACTCTCAATCTTCCACTTTTCCTCCTATAGGCTGCTATTTTATCCTTTTGTGTTTCAATCACAATGCCTAAGTAATGATTATTAACGTGTTTGGTTTATCTTGAGACTTGAAATTTTATTTCTTTGACTTGTTCCTTCTGAAAGCAATAAGAGTTCCCAACCACAACCCTAAATACTTCTCTGTTGCAAGGGATGTTTTTTTATTTACATAGCCAGGGTTTCTTCTGGCATAGTGTGTTATATGAAAATGCCACTGAAATGCTATCATGTAATGCATACTTTAATTTGTGCATAAGTTATGGGGACACTGTAAATTTAAACCACACTACTGTTGGAAAACTTTATATACTATTGTTACAAGCAGCAACTAAGATTACTGTTGTGAAAGGTTATAGAGAAAAAATTCTTTTAGTTTAACTTTTTGCATTTGATAGCTTTTTTTTTTTTTTAATATTCAGTTTCCTCTGTTAGTGGGTGTCTTTCACACAGCAAATGTTAGAACTTTTTTTTTTTTTTTTTTTTTTTAAAGATAGGAAAACCAGATTTTTAAACTACAAAAACTGGCAGGGAGACTCAAGGGCCCTGAAAGTATATTTGACTAATTTTTTTTTTAATTGACTATTTCAGATTGTTTGTTTTAAAATGATGTCGAATCCACATCTTACACACCAAGGAATTTCAGAACACTTGCTGTGTTGTAGTTACTGCACATGAAAGTCCTGTTATTAACTTATTCCCTTCCCTTCTGTCTTAATAGCTCTATTCCATCAAAACTGGGGTAACTTCCCAGATTTTTTAGGAACTCTTTCTAAATGTCATTTATTAAAACTACATATTTGTGCCACCACAGTTCAGGTTGTGTCACCATTTTAATGATGAAATCCTATCTTGTGGTATTTATAATTTAGCTATAGAAATTGTCTTACCAGAACTTTGGCACATATGGCCCCAGTCTAGCAGTACAAAAACTAACAAAAAGTAATAAAAATTGATCTGACATTTAAAAAAGTGAGTGGATTAAAAAGTAGTTTACGGTGCACTTTGTGTCAGATCAATCATACAAATGCTATATTTATAGTCCAAGAGACTGAAGTCTTCTGTCCATAAACAGGCACAATAATAGCAGTGTGACAGGCAGATCTTTCTCTAAGTATAAAATTTTGGTAGCTTGAAAGCAACTCTTTTCTCTCCTTTTGAGTCTTACTCTTTCCCATTCCCACTCTTAATTGCAGGCCCTAATAGTTTGTTTTCAGTGATAGTAAGGAAGAAAAAAATCTTCTTGGGGAAAACTGCAACAGTGGATGTTAATACTACTGCATATAACTGCAGTAAAATGAAAATCAGAAATTCTGCTATTTCTACATTTCTTTTCAGCCTCAAGTGGAACAAAAAGTTAAAATATCAAAAAAAAGTTGTGGAACAAAAAGTTCTGAAAAATTGATTCAGAAGTGGCAAAACGTTTTTACATTTCTGCATTTTTGATCAGAACAAAATGCTTTGATATTCCCAAATTGAAACCTTTTGTTTCAGTTCACTTCAGTGTTAAGTTGCATCTTCTTCTGGTGCTGCATTGTCTCATTGGATTTGTCATTTGGGTGCCTCCTGCCTTCATTCTCTCTTAGAGACTGGGCTCTCTAGCCATCCTATATCTCTCATGATACATGAATAGTCATGTGACTCCCATGATGCATCATATGGCCCAGTCACAGGAGAGACTGGCGAGGGAGCCTAACGCATAGGAAAGAATGGAGGCATGATAGATCCAAACTACAACTCTCATGGGGCAAGGTGGCAGGATAGGAGGATGCAGTTTAATCTTGAACTGACTTTATAAACCAAATGTTTTGGTTCATTTCAACAAACTGAAATATTTTTATTTGGCATGAACTGACCCAGAGTGAAATATTTTCCTGTTGGGGAAAATATAAATAAAAAAACCTAGCAAAATCAGTTTTTTTCTATGAAAAATTTCAGTTTTACAGAAACTGCATTTTCTGTTTTTTGTTTTTTGTTTTTTTTTTTAAATGTTTTTTTTAATGGAAATTTCCAAATGGAAAATAAGCTCTACATCCAACCTCTCTTTGCAGGAGTCCGCATTAATTTTATTATGCTTGTCAACTAAGTTGAAAGTGGGAGGCTGTGTAAATGTTTCTTGAAATTAGAAAGTAACTTTGTAATTATACATAAAAAGTTGATTGGACTTGTATAGTTCTTGTAATAATACACGCATACATAAGTTTCTATCTTGTGTGAACATAAAATTTTAAAAATCAAATCTTGGAAAGTAGGAAGACTTTTGAAAAGTTTATATTTTTGGGAGGGATGGAAGAAGGAAATAACCTTTTGATTCAGTTTGAGCATGTTTCTCCTTGAAAGTAGTAAACTTTCTGTTTAAAGGTACCACTGCTGTAAATAGCACCAGCAATAAGAGGAAAGAAAAGGAAGAGTACGATGGCGCCTTCAAGCCTGCAAAAGTCTTGAAAGAAGGGAGTGTACTGGATATTCTAAAAAGCCCTGGTGAGATAATGGGTTCCATTTTAAAAGAATTTACAGTAAAACCTGGACTGGTATGCAGCATTGCAGTTCTAGAGAAACTTTAATTAAATCATTCATCTAAGATGAAGTTTGCTGACAAATTGAAAACAAGCTCAGTGTTGAAACACTGAATGGAAGTCCACTGTGGTCCAGGACTCCAATATTAACTATGGAAAAAAACACAGGGGTGGATGGTGTAAAGCTTTTTTACAGTGGCTTTACCACTTCTGTTTTTATGGTACTGGAGTCCTCCCCCATCCCCAGGACCCCCGTGTAGATCTCCTGTTGTGTGGTGAGATGAATGAGGGCTAAAAAGAGTTCCTCAAAGGAGCTAATGTAAATGTGTCTGATTTTGTGTTTATATTTTTCTAGACTTTACTTCTCTGAAGACACACGTCCCTACAGCCACAGAGCCTGTTTCAACAAGCACAGAAGTTTATACACGGCCTGCAATAAGTAATTTTTCTGCAGGTTCATTGGGATTTAGAGAGACCTCTAAACAAGCTTCATCGTATTGGCGCTGTGACACATGTCTCTTACAAAACAAGGCAACAGACAACAAATGCGTCGCCTGTCAAGCTGCTAAAGTGCCAACAGCAGACCCTGCTAAACAGAGTGGAATGTTGACTCTAAGCAGCACTGTTAAATCAACTGCTCCTGCCACGGGAACACTGGGCTTTGGAGACAAATTTAAAACAGCAGCAGGAACATGGGATTGTGATACATGTCTAGTCCAGAATAAACCTGAAGCTACAAAATGCGTGGCCTGTGAGACACCAAAGCCTGGAACAGGAGTAAAACCTGCTCTGACATTGCCAGTGGTCACAGAAAATACAACAGTGACTTCCTCTCCTAGCTGCACTGAAACTACAGTCACTTTGGGGTTTGGAGACAAATTCAAAAAGCCGAAGGGTTCTTGGGACTGTACAGTGTGCCTTGTGTCAAATAAGGCAGAAGACAGTAAATGTGTAGCTTGTCAATGTGAGAGACCAGGTACGAATTTTTTTTTTTTTTTTGTATTTTAACTGTCCGTGCTTGCAAATTTACTTAAATATTTTTTTAAAAAGCCCTTGTCTTTAAAAAAAAAAAAATCTGTTTTATCTGAAGCTTAAAGTATAGAACACTGAATATTCTGGTTTTAAAATTGAGGATTAAGATTAATGTATAAGCTCTTTAACACATCTGTCTCTTATGACTTGTATCTAAATATTTGATTCTGTTTTCTGGTTACCATTTCTTCCAAGTTTCTGCTTGTGGGCCACTGCTTTGGAACTAGCATCTGGTTCTCCTCATTGCCTGGAATGAGGTAGTTCTGCCCCAAAGGGTTACGCTTCCCTAAACTGTAGCTCATCTTTCAGCACAAGTTGATAACGTAGTTAAACTCCTTTTGCAAGACAAATGACTCATTCTCCTAAGGCTTTTGTAGTACTGCATTATAGAGAGGAGAAAGAAACCACATTGTCTTGAACTGTGGTTCCAAAAAGTCTTCAAAAACACGTTTACAGATGTACCAATGTGTACTCATCAGAGAATGAAGGTAGGAATGGACTTCTAGTTTATATCCTGGCAGTGTGTCCACATTCCTTTTATGTTTAAGTAACTGTCAGTCCATTAGTGGAATGTCTCTTGACTTCTAGATGGCAGGGGAGAGCTTCAGCTATATAGTCTTCCTTAATATAAGCACATAGCTATTTTGTTATGAATGAGAAATAACAAGAATTTGTGCTATGAGCTGGGGACATATCAGTTGGAAAAGACCTAGGTACATTGGTCGATCACTGGATGACTATGATGCCGTGAAAAAGGCTGATGCAAACCTAGGATGCATCAGGCAAGGTATTTCCAGTAGAGAAAGGGAAGTGTTTATTACCATTGTACAAGGGACTTGTGAAACCTCATCTGGAATATTGTGTGCAATTCATTTTTAAAAAAGATGAATTCAGACTGGAACAAAGGCAGAGCAGGGCTACAAACATGATAGAGGAATGGAGAACCTAACTTACAAGAGGAGATTTAAGGGGTGTGGCTTGTTTAGCCTAACAGAACGAAGCCTGAAGGGAGGTGTGATTGTTCTCCATAAATACATCAAAGGGATAAAACACCAGGGAAGGGGAGGAGTTATTTAAGGGCCAGTGTTGGCACAAGCACAAATGGATATAAACTGGCCGTCAAGTTTAGACTTGAAATTAGACAAAGGTTTCTAACCATCAGAGGAATGAAGTTCTTTAACAGCCTTCCAAGGGGGGTAGTAGGGGCATATAAAACCCAACTTGTTTCAAGACTGTCTTTGATGAGTTTATGGAGATGATGGTACAATGAGGTTTCTTATAATGGCATATGGCCCATTCGCAGCTACTATTAGCAAATATCTCCAGTAGCAGAGATGGGGGTAGGTAGGGCTCTAAGTTACTACAGAGAATTCTTTCCTGTGTGTGTCTGCTGTATGTTGCCCACCTGCTCAGGATCTGATTGCCATATTTGGGGTCAGGAAGGAACTTTTCCCCAGGACAGATTGGCAGAGACCCTGGGGGTTTTCGCATTCCTCTGCAGTGTGGGGCACAGGTCACTTGCTGGCCTGAACTAGTGTAAATGGTGGATTCTCCGTAACTTGAAGTCTTTAAATCATGATTTGAGGACTTCAGTAACACAGCCAGGGCCTATTACAGGAGTGAGTGAGTGAGTGAGGTTCTGTGGCCTATAATGTGCAGGTCAGACTAAATAATCATGGTGGCTCCTTTTGGCCTCTGAGTCGGAGAAGCTACGTACACATACTTTCATTTTTATGACAGTTGAAGAGAACCACTCTTCCTTGCAAAATCTTTGAGCTCTTTATAAATATGTTTTGACCCTGACTGCATCTGATTTTTGTGTGTAGTGTATTTATATGTCTAAAATTAATATTAATATATATGTTTTGAGTTTTATTTATAATTTTATGCACCTGACTGCCACGTGGCTACTTTCAGTAAAGGTGGGTGGGAGCAGAATGAAGGGAGATGCACTGAAATAAGGCCATCTATCTTTAGGCATAAAACTAGGAACATCTCCAAGTTGGGGCACCTTTTGCAGGAATAGGCATCCATAGAGAGAGCGACTACCCCGCCCACCCTCCTGGCCTAAGCGATGGCCAGAGAGCTAGAAAAAGGGAATCACATTAAGGGTTTGGAAGTGGGGGTGGGTCTGTAGACCACTAAGCCAAGACTCCAGACTGACTATTGGCCAAGGCTTAGTTTATAGATTTTCTGTGAGCTGTAAAAATCTGGATTGGTTGGTGGGAAATGGTGGAAAACCCTTCTTAAAGGACCCCCTTATGGACTTTAAGAATGAGTTGTTCTAGTAATATGTAACGTGCTATCACCTTTTTAAAGCCTTCCTGAAAAATTCTGACAACTGTAAAATGAGCTTGAACCTAGCTCTCCAACCACTCTGCACGGTTAGAGTGGAATTTCTTCCAAATATATATTCAATTCCAGAGGTTGTTGCTTTTGTGGACTTTCATCACCATAGTGAACACCTTGTTACTTCAGAGACTTGCTCATGTGAGCTGGCCCTTTAGACGTGGCTTGTCTGGCTTTGGGCTATTGCTGAGGGGTGTTTGGGAAATGAAAGATTTCAGTGAGATCCCCATGATGCAGAGAACTGCATGGCCTCCAGGTCCATCAAAGATGAGAATTAGAGGGGAGAGAGAGGGCAAAGAATATCCGATCATTCTAAAAGATAAGTTGTGGGATGAGGGTGAATATCTTCCCTATCTTCCATGTTTGAAGTCAAAGGAGGGTGAATTTGAGGAGAAGAGTAGAAGGTAGGCAGGCAGTTCTTCAATCTGGCTGCTTCAAAGACCTAGATCAACAGGATAAATTTGTTGGGATGCAACTGGTGTTCAGGGGACCCTTTATATACGTGCTGGATTTGGATTTGTGCTTCAATCTGAGTATTTGTTATGGAAGTCAGAAGACCTGCTGCGGGAGCAGCATCCACTGGCACACTCTGTTGGGGGATGACAGTGGGTCTAGGTTGCAGGACAGGCAGAAGGAGCCAGCTACTAATGAGAGCATGCCAGTGCTGCAGATAATACGGTGCCTTCCATGTCTCTTCAAAGAAGCCTCTGTTGCTGTTGAAGACAGTTGGTTTGGGTGATTGAGCATGGCATTGGGAGTCTGGAGCTCATGAGATCTAGCTCTTTTATCACTGACAGGGGTGTGTGGTTTTAGACAAGTCTCTTCTTTCTGCCTTATCACCAGCCTTTCCTCTTCTCCTCCAGCCTTTGACAGTTCTGATGGGGTAGAGGGTGGGAGTAGCTTTAGCAACCACCAAGGAGCAGGAGGAGGAGAAGAGTCACTGCTGCTGCAGGAGTGTTTAGTCCTCTATTCAGGCTTGCAGGGGCAGAGGGGAAGGAGGAAGAGATCTGGCTGGAATTTGCTGATGAGTCTGCTTAGTAAATAACTTCTTACCTCATGTCATTTTACAAGTTGGGCCAGCATTAATTCCAGCTCTGGTAATTACCTTCTGTCAACCTGAATTTCTCCTGCAGTTTCAGTTGGATACAGTTTCCTTCCCTTTCTGTCTTAAATAGCTGAGGTATGTTGCAGTAGCCTATGAACTTCATTAGCTGTTTAAACCTAGCATTGGCTGCATTTTAGTGTGCTTCAAGTAATCCCTCTATATAGTCTGTATATTACTTTTAAGTTTGTAAAGCTCTTCAAGATTCTTCAGAGATACTCAATTTATGTTTAAAATAATCTGCAGGTTTTGTTTTCTCTTCTTGTGCTTGGTCAGTTTATACATTACAGCTTGAAAGTGTATTTGAAACTTAAGAGCTTCATGAAATTATCTTAGTTAGTTAGTTAGTTAAATAGACTTTTAACACTTTCCTTTGTTTCCTAGGGGATTCATTGCCTGTGACTAGTAGCAGCTCATCCTCTTTCTCCACTCCTTCTGGAGGATTTCTAGGACTAGACAAATTCAAGAAACCTGAGGGAAGCTGGGACTGTGAAATATGCTTGGTACAAAACAAAGCAGAGGCCACAAAGTGCATAGCTTGTGAGAATGCAAAACCAGGCACCAAACCTGAGCTGCAAGGTAATGTTTGCTTCCTGAAGGAAATAATAATTGCACTCTTTCAGTTGTTTTTTTTTATCAGTTGTAGTGGAAGATTTGTGTGAATTGCTGCATTTTTTCCAAAGTGTGTGTGTTGTATACCAGAAAAAAGAAAATAAACGTTCACAAATGACTTGTTAGGGCTCAGCATTGTCCTTGTGTGTATGTGTGGGGAAAATATCTCGTGTTGGGGGGGGAATATATTCTTGTTGTTAAAGTATTCCATATCACCAAATCTGTTAGTTTGAAGTGTGTAAAAAGTTTAGGTTTAGAGTGAGTCGTAAGTACAGTTCTTTGATCCTAGTTGGGGATACAGCACCACTCATTTGAGAGGGTCTGTATGATAAAGTAACTGACAATCTACAAACAAAAGGCATTTCTAGTAAAAGGTTTTTTTTTGATATAATTGGCTCAGGAGAGGATCAGGACCAGAATAGCAGTGTTGTTGCAGAGCAAGACTTAAGTGCATGTGTCTGTATTACAAATGTAGTCTATTATTCCTTTCTACAGGTTTTGGTACCGCTGCTGTCCCCTCAGATGCTGCTGCACCGTCATTTAAATTTGGTATTCAGTCATCATCCTCTGAGTCATCTCAGACAGTAGGAAGCACAGAAAGTTTTAAATTTGGAGAACAAGGGGGTTTGAAGTTTGGTATTACATCAGAGTCAGGATCTGTAACAAACAACATGACTGGTGGCTTTAATTTCTCTAAAACTGCAGGGGACTTCAAATTTGGAGTCACTTCCTCCGACTCTAAATCAGAGGAGAGTAAAAGAGACAGTAAGAATAACAATTTTAACTTTGGACTTCCCTCTGGTACAAGCAATCCATCTACTTCAGCATTTCAGTTTGGGACATCGAATCTTGGACAGCAGGAAAAGAAGGAGGAACCTGTTCTAGGGGGTTTCAGTTTTGGCACAAGTTCTGCTGCCTCCATTGCTCCGTCAGAGAATAGAACAGGAGCGAGTGGATTCGGTTTTGGAACGGTGGCAGAAAAGGAAGTTGCAACAACTCCTTTTTTATTTAAAAAGTCAGAGGAGAAAAAAGATGAAACTCCTTCGGCAAAGGGAGGCTTCAGTTTTGGCAGCATGGAGCCCACATCTGCCTCACAGTTTGTCTTGGGAAGGACAGAGGAGAAACAGGACACTGTTACCTCTGCTACTTCATTAGTGTTCAGGAAGACGGTTGACAAGGAGGAGCCAAAGGTGCAGTCCATCTTTTCATTTGGGAAGTCTGAGCAGACCAAAGAAGAGAGCACAGCAAAACCCACTTTCAGTTTCAACTTAACAAAACCAGAAGAGAAGGAAACTGAGCAAACAAAGCCAGCTTTTACATTTGGGGCACAAACCAATACTGCAGGTAAAAGAATCTCTTGCTTTAAACTTTAGTTGTCTGGTCAAGTCCATGAAGTAACAAAATTAAGTCACTGCCAAGAAAACAAATATATTCGAGTGATTTGTTCATGTGTTAGGTTTTTAGAAAAAAAACTTTTGTTTACTACATGAAGATGAATTTACAATTCTGGGTCTTAGAGGATAACAGGATTGTTACAGTTTCTCTATGGACTTTAGTGGAGTTGAACACCATGGATTGAAAAATTGAGAAAATATTTACTGCATGCAAGAACCATTTTCTATTAGGCCTTGCCTAAATACAAAAGTTGTACCTCTTGCTTTCCATACCTCCATAGTTAAAGCAGTACAGTGTGGACGCAGTTATCCCAGTGTAACGGTGCCTTATACCTGTGCAGCGTATTCCAGTGTGGGATGGGGAATATGCTATACTGCTATAACTGTGGCCACACGAGAAGTTATACCACTATAACTATATTAGTAAAAAAGATAAAATAAATCACAGCCCTAACTGGAATAGTTATACTGGTACAAAATCTGGTACTAGTATATTGTCCCACATTAGTCCATATATTGGTAATATCTCCACCTTTGCAGGTGAAAATGAGCTTTTTAGTGATGTCGCTGCATAGAGGGCTTTCTGGCTGTTAAGTTCCAGTTGTGCCCAACTACCTGTCATGTTTTAAAACCGATTTTTTTTGTCTAAAGGATTAGCAAAGAGTTTTGTCAGTAACTCTGACTAAAAATATTGTTTTGCAATTAGTCTCTTCACAGTGTTATGTTGTTCGGAATCATAAAACTGCATGATGATGTTGCTAGACAAATAGTAGAATGAGGGCCCAGAGTTCTGAGATGAAATACCATGACGCAAATATTTACATGTTGTTTTAATCCCAGAGTCAGTGTCATCAAGGACTCTTGTTAGTTCTAATTAAAAAGATTTGTGACAGTCCTTTGAGGAATTAAGTTCCCCTTTCAGCATAAAGTGGCCCCTTCTCCATCCCCAAAGAAAGGGGGAGTTGAAACAGAGACCTAAGTAATAGAAAAATGGAGACTGAGAAATGAAAAGAAGATGCCAGACAATTAAGACTGAGAAATGGACAGAGCAACAGACTTAGAGAAAGCTTAAAGCTTTCCAAAATGTGGGTAAACTTAGTTTAATGTCTTAAAACAAAATGGTTGATGAAGAAATCGGACTGAGGAGGGTTAGTCTTATTTGCTTTTGTAGGAAATCTTGAAGGTACTTAAATATGCATATTTATATATGCACTTTTACCAATTTTAAATTATTTTCCAGATAGCACAGGGGTTAATTAGTAAACTTTAACCCCCATTAGGGATAAACAGGGCACCCTGGAATTTTTGTGAAAGTATAAGGGTCTGACCTTGCAGCCTTTACACCGGCTAAGTACTCACTTTAGTTGTTGAGGTTTGCCTGACTTGGGAAAGCAGGATCAGGTCCTTAGATTCACAGTGGGGTGGAGAAGAAAAATCTCTAAATCAGTCTGTCCCTTCTCCCCCCCCGAAGTAGGATCCATTTAGCATAGCCATGAAACTATTTGTTCTGATGTCTCTTGGAAAAATTTACTACCAAGCATTTCCACTACTGGTGGCACAAAAACAAAACAAAAAACCCTAAGTACTTGTACCTCTGTAATGCTAGTTCATATTTCCTTAGCGAACATCCCTACTCTTGCCAGCCACAAGTAGAGCCAAGACAGGAGTGCCTTTCCTCTGCTTTGTAGTCTTCTTCTTGAACCTTCCCCCCCCCCCCCCCATTGTATTTTTCCTGGGAAAGAGACCAGTTTATGCATTTCACCTTGGTTTTACATAGGCGAGAGAGAAGCCATGAAACTGAAGTGTCATCCAGTGTTGTTGTTGGCATACAGTGCTTGAAACAAAACGTATGTTGTGCCTTCAGAGCCTCATTTGCCATTTCTAAAGTACTTTATAATTGCTTTCCTTCTTTTCAGATCAAGGGGCAGCAAAGCCAGCCTTTGGTTTCTTGACCTCTGGTTCCTCCAGCACAGCCATACCAAGCACTTCAGCTAACAGCAGTAGTGTGTTTGGCAGCTCCTCCTCTGCCTCAAATCCTCCACCAGTTGCCGCTGCCTTTTTGTTTGGACAGGCCAGCAACACTGTGAGCAGTTCTGCATTTGGCAATGCTGCTGAATCCAGTGCCCCTCAGTCATTTGGGTTCTCTCAAGAAAACAAACCAGCAACCACATCCTCCAGCGCAGGTGCAGCTGTTGGGTCATTTCTCTTTGGTTCAGGAACAAGCAGTAACAATACTGCAACCCCTGCTTTCAACTTTGGGGCCACAACCACATCAAGTTCTACAGGTATGTACACCATTTAGTGCTGGTAATTTCACTGTGGTGGGTAGATGAAGGACCAACACGATTTTATTTCCATCAGCATTTTACTGTGGAGAATACATGGGCTATTCAGTAGTCTTTGTACAACAAAGGAGTCAAACAGTCATTAGTGGGGCTACCTTGTTATGAAAAAAAATGCCTAGCTCTTAGTATTTTTCATCAATAAATCTCAAGGACTTTGTCACAGAAATTTTTAGGAAAAGGCATTCCTATTGGAAAAAGGCATAAGGATTAGAAATAGTTTAAGAGCAAAGTGTCACAGTCATTGTTTTATACACCACATAACCTCTGTATTTGGTTTTCAGTTCATATAACTAGAGTTCTGCTTCCAATATGGAAACCGTAGAGAAATTTGATTGAAGTTATGGAATATTGCTGTACCAGAACCAGTTTTTGAAAATCCAGCCTAATTTCCCAATTTTTTAAAACGTAAAGAGATTAAAAAAAACCAAACAACCTCTTGGAAAAGTTAAAGCCCTCACTAAATGGTCTGGGTCCATTTGTTGCCACAATATTGTAGCTGTCATAGTTACCTTGCTGAGCCCTTGGTTCTCAATTTGCCTCCTCTGCAGCTCAGATCAACTTGACAGCCCTCAGGCTTCTCAGTGAAAATGGTCATTTATTTACCTTCCCACTCCACCTTCCACATGTGAAAATCCTCAAATGTCATTAGTATTTTTAAGCACAGAATTCTTGACTTCTTTACCTTAGTGCAGCCTTCTTCATTAGTGCAGTGTTTAAGCACAACACTCATGCATTTGCTGCTGCTACTATGACCAGTTCATTTAAGATCAGATTTGTTTCTTCCAGGTTAATGGGTTAAGAACAGTGATCCTGTTTATCTCCCTCTGATTCAAACAAATTAGAGATCAGAGTCTAAAATCCTAAAATGTGTCATCTAATTTGTCATGAGTTTAAGTTAAACTCAGAGATACAGGCTCAAACCACCCAGTGATTTAAGTAAAATTTATTTTGTTATTCTTTCTATTAAGAAGCAGAATTTTAAATTTGATTGTCTCCAACCCTCATAACCCAAGAAGTTAAGTTCAGGAACTCTTTGTGCCAGAAGCAGCAGTTCAGAGTTTGGACCTGGAATTGCCATATGAAGAATTCCACATTTTTTAAGAACAAATAATATCCTAACTCTGAATTATGGCTTCTTTGCCAGCAAACCAGCTTGTCACTTTGAATAAATCGCACTGAATCTGAGGCAAAAATGACATATTAATTTACTATTATTTCTAATGCAGAAATCCAAAATTGTATGTGCAATTAAACAAATCTGTTTTCCTTCATTCTAAGTTATAGTGCAGTATACCATGCTCTTTTTCTTTGTTGTGTAATTGCTGCCTGAAATGTCTTTAGACAAAATGAAAAGTCATTGAAATAGTGACACTTGGCAGATGTGTTCCCTGTGTGTTCAGTTATTACTGTATGTCAGTTATATGCAATACTTAAGTTTCTGTTCTGCTTCCTTGCTTTTCTAGGTTCTTCCTCTTCATTTGTGTTTGGCTCTGGGTCTTCAGCACCTGCTGCTGGTCCAGCATTTGGTGCCAGCCAGACACCAACATTTGGTCAAAGTCAAGGTGCCAGCCAGCCAAATGCTCCAACCTTTGGATCATTATCATCAACTTCATTATTTTCAACTGGCTCTCAGCCTGCACCTCCAGCCTTCGGGTCTGTGTCAAGCAGTAGTCAGCCTCCTGTGTTTGGACAGCAAGCAAGCCAACAGCCTGGTTTTGGCTCCGGTACAACACCTAATTCCAGTGAGTGCAAGCCCTTCATGTCTGACATTTATTTTGGTCTCAAGATGTAGGTTTGTTTCTAGAAAGAACTCTCCGTAAATGTTCAATAAGTAATAAGGCTACGTGGGATTTCATGCCAACTTTTGGTAAAACGCTACAACTTTTAAGGAATAAATTGTTTTATTTTTTAATCTCCTTTCTCAAACACAGTGCATATTAAACACTTTATTACAGATAAGAAATAGAATCTGATTACTATAACATGTAATGTCCATTAACAGAATTATTCAGTAATTTGCCTCATTCGGAGAGGTCAGATGGTACCCCCCACCTTCATCAGAAACTTCCCCACAAAATTCATTAGGGTGAAATTAAGATTTGTTCTCTTTCAAGAATGTTAGTGTTAAAATTAACAAATGTTAGAAAAACAAGTATAAAAATATATGAAACTCACACCACAAGGTTGAAGGCAATGTGACTTGAAGATGAATATACTCTAAGCCTGGACAAGGCCCTGCATTCATGAGGATCCTCCTCTGTCACTGTAGTTTATTATTCTTTTGATTATGGTAGCTTAAGTAGTATTTTCTCAGAATAGAATGCATATTTTTTATTAAAAGGAACAATTTTCCAGCTTCCTTGTCTTTGTGGGAGCTTTACTCACTGACTAGGGGTGTATGCAGTAATTCTATAGAAATTATAAACATCATCTAGGAAAATAAGCAAATAATACAGGTCAGTAATCAGTTATCCATAGCAACAATATCGACACTTTATTTCTATTCATTTGAAAGACTTAGTCAGCCGTCCCTTGATCTGGTGGCATTTAGAGATCAGTGTCTGTCTGATTACCTGGTCTGCACAAATTATTTAACGTTTATATTGTGGTAGTGCCTAACTCATTGCATTAGGCGTTATACAAACATATGGACTGTTGTTGAGCCTTCAGGATGGTGAATTTATGAACTTCTTCGCACAGTATAAAATGTTTGCTTAAATATCAAAACCACAACACTCAACTGTAAAGTAAGACTTTATTTACAGCTAGGCTTGTAGCTATAAGGTTACTGCTGTAACAGAAAATAGGGAAACAGTTTTAAAAGGGCACGATAATACCTTTAAATGTTATGACTCATTCTTAATAGAAAAATTGAAAAGAAAGTTAGATTTATTTATTTTTTGCATTTCACTCAGTTTGGACAGTGAAAGTACAGTAGTCAGTTTCATTTTTTAATGGATTTTGTTTGTCCTGTAACACAGGGCTGGGTTGTAAACATTGCAAGGGAATGTTCAAATCCAAATAAACTGTTCAGATTGAAATAGTCAGGCCCTAGTCCTGCAGTGGGTGTAGTCCTCGTCGTAAGTCTGGGGTTTAATGATTAACTTGAAATCTAAACTACCTTCAGCAATTTTTAAAAATTGCCTACCTTTTGTTTCAGGCAGTACACCTACCATGGAGTCTGCCTCCCGGTTTTAATGGTTTTGCATTAATGGTTTTGTACAACTTTTTCTCTTCAAAATAAAAAAATACAATAAGAATGAAAATGAACATTATTTTATTTTATACTTAGGCACCTAGCTAAATAGCCTAAATTTTAGAAGCTCTCCTATAGATTTAAGAGACTGACTTTAGGGACCCACTTTTTAAAAAATCTTAACTTAGGTTCAGTAACACTTTTTTTAACAGCACCAAAATTTGGGTGTAAGCTCTGGGAGTGTCCCTGGAAGTTGAAATCACAGTAGTTGTGACTTTAGTATTGAAAAATGTAAGTTGCAAAGAAGTACTTGGTTAATAAGAGCGAGGTGCCTTGCCTTGCCTTGCCTTGCCTTACCTAGAAGGGTTCTGTTCTGGAGCCTCTGTCTGTAACTGCGTCCTCTCACTGAAAGCCTATGTGAATATGTTGAAACTCTTTTGTTTGATAATAAACAATAATTGAATACAATTCTTGGTTCAGAAAACTTTATAGTATGTATTTTGATTTATGAATGACCAGATAAATTGTAAACCACTTTAAGTATTATGCATAAATCCAACCTGTGGGAGGCATCGCCTGTGCTTATAAATATATTTTAAGTATAGTTCCTCAATTTCCTTTTCGAAAGGCTTCCTAAAAATGTTCAGACCATTCAAAATATGCCACATGCCCTGCTTTTATAATGAATTATTCTGACTTCTAAAGGCACATAATCTGAAATGCACAAATATCCAGAATAAAGAGGAATTGACTGTCACGTACCGTAAATGACTTTAATAAACCTGCTGCACATATTAAAAGCTGCTGCAGTCACAGGGCCATCACCTTGTATCTGAATCAGCAATGCTGCAGTAGCTGTTGGCTTAAAAGTCCCAGTCCTCCATGAAGTTGCCCCACTTAAATGAGTGAATATTTTTAGTGTAGGTTTTAGCAATAGCTACTTTGGTATCACTGCTTTAGGGAAGCCTGTAGTCTTGTTGTGACACAAACTTATATGATAGAATGGCAAAGGGGAAGAATTGTGTTGTTTTTTTTTTTTGCATCGGATGGGGGAGTTAAACATAGACTTTGTCTTTTTTAGGTGCTGTATTCCAGTTCGGAAGTAGTAATAATTTCAGCTTCACAAGTAATAACCCAGGAGTATTTAATTTTGGTGCATCAGCGCCACCAACCCAGCCTTCTGGCTCTTCAGGATTTCCATTCAACCCGACTCCATCATTTGCAATGGGGTAAGAATATCTTTTAAGTGACTAAAAGGGTGGTGGTGGTGGGGAGGAATAAGGATCCTAATTCATAGGAATTATAGCTGTTAGAGTTAAGTATGTGCAGCTTCCAACTCCCAAATCAGTCTTCATTTACATGATTACTTTAGGTGTTCACATGAACAATGAGCTCCATATAAATACTTAGACTGAATTATGTTAAAAGTGACTGACTAGTGGTTTTGGGTGCCAAATCTGGCATCATCTTAAAGGGGCCTGGTTTTCAGATGTTGAGCATCCATCCTCTGAAGATCAGGTACTTTTTAAAGGTTTCAGAGTAGCAGCCGTGAACTGAGCTGTAGCTCACGAAAGCTTCTGCTCAAATACATTTGTTAGTCTCTAAGGTGCCACAAGTCCTCCTGTACTTTTTGAAGTGTCTCAAGCGAGGCATGAAAATTAGGCTGCCTCTCATGTTTGCAGACCTTGCATCTACTTTAAAGCCAGCAACTTATTCATCTTGTTCTGTGTGTAATACAGTAAATGTGGATGTTTGTTTTGTTTCTGGAATCCTTCTCTTGCTGTGGATTTTATGAAGTTTGGGCCTAGCTAATTGCTGTCAGAATACATATGATGATTTTAAATTATTCCAGAAAGATCCTGAGATTTCCAGTGGCAGCATGCTAGACTTTTGACTACTTCTGAATTCTTTTTGACAGGTCTAACGGGAAAAATGTGTTCTCTGCTTCTGGATCTTCAGTTTCTGGGCGGAAGATAAAGACTGCAGTTAGACGTAGAAAATAATTGTCAGTGGTTATTAGACAGCAATTTTCACAACAGCTGGTGCCCTGCACTTATTGGATTGTACCTCATGCTGGGTTTAGCTGAAGTCAGATCTGCCTAAAGAAATTCAAAACTCTGCTGTCTTTTTCCCCATTTAGTTTTTCTGGTAAGAGGTAGAGTTGGCAACAGGAAGGTTCTCAAGCAAAACTATTTTAGAATCCAGTAATTTCTTTATTCAGACTTGGCATGGTCTGGCTATAGACATGACGATAGCCTGCACAGCAAATAGCTTTGTATAATACCTCTTCATCTGCACCACTATGTGCGTTCATTTGCGTTTACTGACGCCTCAAACTTGTAATTATATCAGTGAAGGGATTCTGTATAGAGTAGAGAATGTTGATAATGAATGATTTCTATGCTGAGTTTGTGCTGGTGTATGTGTGAAGTGAGTGAGTTGGGTGTATTGTGCACTAAAATTTTCTGATAGAGGAAGACTGATTAAAGGATGGTCCCTGCTAAGGACTTGTTAGATCTGTAGTTCTCCATTTAATAATTATATGCTATTTCTATATTTTCATTCTTACGGCTCTTTATCACCTGTCTCGCCTTTTTGTTATTTTATTATGAAAAAGTGTAAATACAATTTTGTTTCTCTTTTTTGGCATAACAGATCTGTGAACTTGAAATTTTAATTTTGTGTTATGGCAATTTTTGTTTAGTATTGTCTCAGATTTTATTATGTAAATCCCATTATTCAAAGTTGCCTAAATCCATTTGGAAAATCTTTAAATAAAATTGGGAATTCTTAAAGTGAGTTTATTGGCTTTTCTGATCCATTTTTGTTTGGACCAAAAACCAGTATTGTACAAAGTATTAAGTATATATTTTTATATTTACAGAAATGGACTGTGGTGACTTTGGATAATAAGGAAAAGTTTAATATTAAAGCCATGTTTATTACAGTATAATTAACATGTTAAACCATGGGATAAATGCCATCAATAAAAATTATGAAATATTGTTTGTGGTAGTTTTAACTCACATTGAAACCTATCTGTAAGATGAAGCATTGTGTCCATCAGAATAGAAGTCATACCTCTCTGCAACATTTCTGCTTTTAACAGAAATACAGAGATTGGTATAAATGTGTGCTCTGTGATTTAATGGATCCTCGAAACGAGGGGATGTTCAAACTTCTCAACCCAGAGGGGCTGTAACTGGTTACTTACCTAGAGCCTGAGGGCTGCACCTAATTTGCATATACATTTACATACTTTTAAAAATCAAAATAAATGCACATAACCATAATATTTGCCTGTACTCGTATTTTACTTGATTTAATTAAAATTGCTGCTGTGTGGAGTTCAACAGCACTGAAAACCAACCAAAAAGTCAAGGCATTCAGAGAGCTGTAGCATATGGGACTGAGGTGAGGCCCAGAGCATCTCAAACTGCAAAGCACTTGCTGGTGACTCGGTTACATAGGCCTGGCTCCTTGTCCTTGTTCCAGCTGTTAAATATTTTCCTAGTATTCTGTGTAATTGTCATAGGGCTCTTAAGTGATTGCAAATAGGAAGGGATGGTGGTCTGTGAGACTCTAGTGAGGATGTTAGAAAGCCTCTGAACCTAGAATAATTTTAGGGAAAAATTCTAAAATCCCTACCACCAGGTCACCTGGTATGGTGGCTTCCACTGTACTGATTAAAACTTCTAAGGCAGCAGTAAGTATTTCTTGCAGTGAGCTGGTGGAAGACAAGCTGATCTCAGAGCTCACTGGGGAATGGTCAGACACCCACCTCTGCTGCCAGAATTTGACAGTCTGTACTTGCCAATATTGTTCATGGTCCAGAAACAGACTAGTGGGAGGATTACATAAGTAAGGAGGCATTCCTGGAGCTAAGGATATCTTGACAAAAACATCCATTTCCCTGTGGAAACAAGCTACCTCCGATTGTTACGGTGAAGGTGGTTTAGAGGTTTAAACAACTGGACGTTCAGAAACATGGATTGGCTGGAACCCAGGTATCCATTCTACTGTGTTAATAATCTAAGTTATGTTACATGTGCTGAGGAGCTACATGTGGTTAACACTTCAAACTTCTCTGGTGTAGACAAATCCAAAGCCTACTCCAAGGAAGACTCCTCACTTAAGCATTGAACATTTTACATAATGTTCTAGCCTATTAGAATTACCAAAGCACAAACTAGTACTAAAAATTTTAAAAGTTAAGTGTTTTGATAGCTAAGATATTTATGGTCAGTCACACATCAAATTACATTTTTAAAACAGCTTTGTAGTTAAATGTGCTAGTCATCTCTGAAAATGGGGAATTTGTCATACTCTTAGCTGCTTAATTTCAGTAGTTTGACTGTGCTGGAACCTCAAGTTTCTCTTCACTTCCAAAATGGAGGGTTTGACAGACTTCTATCTTGCTGTAAAACCCTAGTGGAGACAAGGTGTAGGTATTTTTTAACAAAGTCTGTAGTAGTCCCACCTAGCTCCATTGCTCTAAGCAAGCTCAGAAGACTTAATAAGAAGTATGCTAGTCTGTTTCCAGTAGGGCTCCCCTCAGTGGAGCTGTACAGGTGATAGGAACAGTTGGAAACTTGGGAGGGGCAGATTTAAACAGCTGAAGGGGTAGCTCCCCACTTCACTCCTACTGTACTGATCACCTTTGCAAACAGTAATTACCTGTTTCAAGGGTTCACTGTCTATACGCTGCTATTGCCGCACATTAGCTAAACTCAAGTGACTGGCCGCACTATAAAACAACACTGAGGATGCACAGAGTGATTAGATGAGCAGCAAGGTCTCCCTACTTTATTAAAGCCAGGTCTACATTTGGAAGGCTTTGCTGGAATAGCTGTGTCAGCATACCACATTGGCAAAGCTCTCCTACGGTGGACACTTTTACTGGTATAACCAAAACCAGCTGCTGGGGTGTTTCCCACATCCCTGGCCTCCCGTGAGAGAAAGAGATTAAACTAGCAAAAGCACTGTTTTGCTGGTATAAGTGCATGTGTTTGAGGGGCTTTTTTTGATCTGCCTTAACCTGAGCTTCAGTTTGTAGCAGATGATGGGCGAACTCGCTCAGGTTTAAAGCGCCTAATTCAAACTTAAGATTTGTATATGGACAGGAGGTGGGTTAAAGCAACACAAGTTATATGTTGAGTTAACACTTCAGTAAAGATAAGCCCTGAAAGTTACCAAGGAATTATTTTCGCCCTCTCCCACTGTGGGCAGAAAATGGCCTCCACACAGGAAGGAAGGAAGGAAATTGTAGCAGTTCCTACAGTATGCCTGAAGTGTTAGCTAAACCTTAAAAATAAACATCCCTTTTATCCTAGCCAAGCCATACTTACAGTGAAGAACTACTGATGCTCTACAGGAAAAAATGTCAACCGGTGGCAGCTCTCCAGCGATAGTATTAGCAACTTCCAGAGCTGCAACTCTTCCCGTTGCTGCAAGGATTCTGCATCATGACTGAGTTAACCTTGTTATAAAGCAAAGCACACACTCCTAACAGGTAATTTCTTCTGAAATATGCCTAAAGACTGAAGCAGAACATGCCTCTTGCAAAGAGAACGTTTCAACCTCCCACCTTTAGGTAGTCTCCTTCACAGACCTCTGAATTTTAATATCTAGGCTGATCTTAATCACTCCTCAACAATACAACACTTCTCCAAAAGAGGGGAGACACTTCAGTCCATGATTAGCTTGTCCTTTTTCCCTGTCACTATTTTTACCTTGCATCTTTCATACCTAATGCTTTAGCTGAAGTAGGAATACAAAAGGGTACTTGTATTTTATACAGACCAGCCTACAGTCACTGATTGGCAAATAGCACAACTGACAAGCCATTCATTTTCCACAAGCACAGCTGAACGATCCAGTTTTGTGATAAGTATAGCATAACTTGGTCACATTTAATTTATAGTCTACTGTTAATTTAGAAGTGAATTCTTATATTGTAAATAGGCAAACAGCTGTAGATGAACTTTTTTTTATGAATGACAGCAAGCTATGACCAAGTGCTGATAATTCAAAGGAATTAATTTCAAAACTCAAATGTTTGTGGTAATGTCACACTTCAGATAAAAGGACACTTCAGGGCTTAGATTTTTATTGAGGAACTGAATGGTATAAATTGTCTTTGAAGTATCAGACAACTTGGAACTGGTCAGGGTATTCAAACAGTGATGGCAAGCACCCATTTGAGTGCAAGAAACAGACTGAAGCCAGAGGCAGTGACATTTGAATTCAAGTACTTTGTAGAAACAAACTTTTATTTGAGATAAGATTAAATATATAAACAAGAGAAACTCAACAGTTAACTGCAGCAATTCACCATAAATCTGGTCATCTGATTGACATCTTGAGCACTTAAGAGCAGAACCTTGACATGTCAAGTTTTTTTCTTGATTCTACAATCTCTGAAGTTTTACTCTAGTACAGCCTCACTATGGTGCAACAGACAACACAAAGTATCATCTATAGGCAACTGATAAGGTAACATGCAGCCTTTTGTGATACAAAGAATGAATTCATTTATATAGCAGAAACTAGATTCCTGTTTAGAATGCTATGAGCCTTTCAGAAATCTGATTTGGGTGTTAGTTTTAAAGGTTAGGACTAATCTTAAGATTTCAAAAATGCATGTCTTCAGGGAGAAGACCCATACATCATTAGAACAATTTTATGCTGGTACAATTAAGCTTGAGCCACACCTATAAGACATTCCCCCAAGAGTTTGGGGTGTGAGACATTACAGCCTTAGTGAATACAGATTAAATGGGAAGTTATATTGTGTGTAGCCAGTGGAATGATTTTACCTTAACTACACTATTTACTGTTAAATTTATTAAAACTGTACAATTATCATTTTTGAAGGAAAAGTATGTGCAAAATACACCTTGCAAAGATGGCTCCTTTTAATACTAATGATTTCTTCCCTAAAATAGCAAGCCTAGCTCCAGTTGTTTGCAATGACTACACTGTAAAATAAACCCACTACTTTTTAAATCTTTTCTTCAACTGTAATTTCTTTGGACAGGGCTCATTGGACTGTTTGTACAGTGCCATCATAATTTGGGGGGGGTCACTCTTTTAATACAAATAAAAGATGTCTAAATTGATGATGGGTCTAGGTTTGGAATCTGGGTCTCCAGCTGAAAAAGGTTTGGTCAGTGTCCTGACTTTAGATACAAGCAGAAGGCTGCCCATCAAGCCAAACAGCCACCCATATCTCAGGGATGGGCAAAATTTTTGACCTGAGGGCCACATCTGGGTGGGGAAATTGTATGCAGGGCAATGAATGTTGGGTTGGGGCAGGAGGTTGGAGTACAGAAAGGGGATCAGGGCAGAGGGCTGGGGGCTCAAGGTAGGGGGCTCAGGCCTGTGGGTACCACTCCCAAAGCTCCCATTAGGTGCAGTTCCCCATTCCCGGCCAATGGGAGTTGCAGGGTGCAGTGCCTGCAGGTGAGGGCAGCACACAGAGCGCCCCTCCAAGGGGCCACAGGGATGTGGTGCCAGCCACTTCTGGGAGCATCGCAGGCTAGGAGGCTGCCTTAGCCCCGCTGCACCATGGGGCTGGCAATCCTGCAGGCTGGATCCAGCCCACAGGCTGTAGTTTGCCCTCCCCTGCCATATCTGTACTGAAAAGCAATGGCTTAAGCAGAGTTAGCCAGTCATCTCTATCTAGCAGTAGTTCATATTCACTGTTACTGTCATTCTCCCAAAACCCTTTAATTATACTAGTATGACTAACTCAGCTATTTAAGATTGTAGTGTAGATTCATCTCCCAGCTTTCTGTCATCTAACCTATTCATGCTAGTATTGTATCCAAATAGTTCTGCTTACAGCATGTGCAGAACAGGAACCGCTTAGGAAGGGAAGGGGAGGGGAGGGGAGGGGGTACACCACACACAATGTGCTGGTGAAACCTGCTGCCCTACCACACAGTGAAACCAGAAAGGAAAGTAGAATATGGTTGTATTTGTACTGTGGCTGAACTCAGTGTTCATCGACTTCATTAGTTCTAGGAATGAGTATTAGCTGAGGTTCAGATTATAAACAGTGGCTCTGCAGTTTAAGAAACGGGCAGTTTCTAATCTGATCTGCAGTTAGCAGGCAAGACTTAAAAATTACAGTGTGTAAGTGGAGACAAAGTTTACAAGAAGCAGTGAGCTGACTCCGGGATGGGGGAGCGGGGGAATCTAATCATGCAAATGAATATACATCTCTGTAAAGCAGACATTCAACCTTTTGCAAGCAGTAACCAAAAAGCAGATTAAACACCACTGTAGCGAAAATTAGTACAGCTTCATGCTTCCTTAGATCAGAGCACTCCCTCAGGAACACTTCAATACTTAGCCCTAACGATACACCAAACAATCGTTAAAATGCTGAACTATTATGAAAGTTGATAGTGGCACTCACCTTCCTAAATTATTTCATTAACAGTACAAATGCTTGTTCTATGTTTAAACTGCACATTTTAAAATACCCTCCCACAACACCCTCTTGCACAAAGTAGATGACAGTCAAGAGTAACTGCTGCAACCACTTGTCAATATTTAGTCCTAAGCCAACTACAGACAGTAATGGGGAATTCCAATTCATTAAAAAAATTAACACATTTAATCAAGCTTTTAACAAAAAGTTGGCATTGTTCTTCAGAAGCTCTTTCCCAGTCAATATTACATGAATAAACAAATAAAGCTATGTAATCATGCAAAATATTAGGCTTCTTTATTCATCAGTAGGTATCCAAGTTATTTGCATATAGCAGTGACTAGGCAGAATTTTAAAATATAAAGTGAAAACCAATTTTTGAACTTATCTATACAGTTAGCCATAATTTGTGTTCTGGTTGATATTTCTACATGCTACATATAAACTCCATCTATCAGTTTACATAGTCTATCTGCAACAATTTGAGGGAAGTAAAAACTTTCCTTCCCCTACAAACAGAAGCAACCATTTTCACCTTTTGTTTGTAACCATGTTAATTTTATAGCTCTGAAGTTATTTACACAAACCTAATTCACAAATACCACAGTAACTTATTCTTCCCACAAAGTAGTAGTAACTTAATTTACCTCTTCATTAGGACAGACATAAATAGTAAGTGACTTAATGCTTAACACAATCATGCAAAAAACCTGCCACAGTACATGTTTAGATAAGACATTTAAAAAGTGGTAAAGAAATACAATTCTTGAAGTGAAGGAGTTCACTAAGCCTTTTAGGGGTTGATAATACCCAACCACGGCACAATGCATCGGTTTAATGGAAACATTAGCTATATTTTTGCCTCCATCCCCCAAAGAAACACTGCAATCCCCTCTAAGGGATAGTTTCTGTAATGTGTTTTGTAAACATCAACATAGACGACAACTACATTCTCCAGCTTACTTTTGCCATAAAATAATCAAGTTGTAGAACTAGTACTTCTTAAGATGGCAATATTTCAAGGCATCTCCCTTCTGGAGACTGAGAGATACTGTCCTTTATGGATAAATATAAGCAGTTTCCTTCCTGTCAACCTAATGTTAATACTTCCCAAATTGAATAGGTACTATTTCTCTGAAACCTCTTTGGCATTTAAGAAAAATCAATACTTTCAAGATAATCATTGCCACCATACTGGAATGACTCATTGTTTAACGTCCGAATCTGTCTCCAGTTAGTTTGGGCAAGCAATACTGATGGTCTTCTTTACTTTGTTTTTTAGGAGTTAAAAAAAGTTTGGTAATCTGGGCTTCTTTTGGTATCATCTGACTCCATTTCTTCTTACCACAATAGTTCCTGCTACAATGTCATAGGCTGTTCTGTTATGCTGAAAAAATAGCAGCGTAATGAAAGCAGGAAAAAAGGAAGCAATAGAAAAATTCTTGATCAAGGCTCGTATTGTAGACCTAGAATGAGAAGGAAATCAGCTTGTTTTAATTTTCAGTCCCTGCCCAGAGTAGTTTTGCCACTGATCCAGTACCTCAAAGTTATACAGCACAAAGTGAATCATATGGATTTAGAAATCAAGTATTTTAACATGCAAAGCTAAAATATGCCTCTCTCTTTAAGTGATTAGATAGTCAGTACATGATTCTTGGGTCACTGCAGGATTCTGTCTGATAAGTCTCACTGCCAAAGAGAGAAACTTTAAGGCCAGAAAGGACACACTGACCTTCTGCACATTGCAGACTATAGAACCTTGCCCACCCACGCCTATAATAGACCAATATTTCAGAAGAAATAGATCCCCTCAATTCTTTAGTGTTAAAAGGCAGACCCCTCACTACCAAGTATGGACTGAGAGATCTCATTATACATGACTGTTTTAATAAGGAAACAAATTAGCAAAATGCTGGCAAAGTAATCTTATTTCAAATCATGTACTTTCAAACCTATTAATTTGTGAGTGATACAATTAAGTGAAGAATACTTACGTTGTTATGCTAACATTAGAGGATGGAATCACTAACACACGATTTGGTGCAATAAGTACAGATGTATCACATGTCACAACTCGAAGTCCAAGCAGAAACTTCCCTGGGGTTGCCCCACCAGCTCCCCAAATGCAGATTATCTGCAAGAGAAATCAACTAATTTATTTCTGCAATCCATCACTGTTGGTTGCCCAAAATGTATATAATTTTAGTAAGTCTGATCTATAAATAAGAGCAATCCAAATGGCACCGAAGTCTTAATCTTAATACACTGAATATTTAATTTACATTTATTCTCATGTAGTAAGTTTACATTTATAGTTTTAAAATAAAAGGTTTAAAGTTAGTTTAGCTTGGGTAAGAATTACGTGTGTGTTTAGTAAATTGTGTAAAGAGCTAAGCAAATGTAACTAATCCTTGAAAAATAATCGGTTCAAATGCTAAAAAAGAATGTAACATTTAACAAGACAAGTTTTAGGAGAAGGCTATTCTTGAAATATGGCTAAGAGAACACTAACAAAAACTTGGTTCTAACAGACAAAAGGGTTGTGATGAATTTATAGTAACCTCCAATATTATCTTAAAATATGGGCACGTGTAAAGAGATAAAAGACCAGTTGCAGCTAGCTTTGACACAGATACATTCAAAGAAAATGGCCCACACTGCCCTAACCCTATCTGGTCTTAGCCAAGGTCGATGGAAAGCTAAGAAAAGAGCAGCCCCAGATGGCCCAAAATTGGTTTTTAGCTGAAGTAAGCAATTGGCAATGGCATCACTTGTTTGTTATACTGTATTAAAAAAACCCATGTTTGCTAAGCGTAGTTGTCATTCCTATCTGATTATGCTGATGCCAGTCAGGATGAGAGAGATGTCCCTAGGATGGGCCTTTTCAGAGTGTACTAATCAACTTATGTTTGCTATTGTATAGATGTATTGATTGCTTATTGTTTAGATTTTTAGAGCAATTGTATAATTTGGCCTTTGGATTTAATAAAGGAATTTATGGTTAAATGAACTTCTAGTAGTATCCTATATTAGTAATTCCAACAACTTCAGTTGGTATATTAGTGTTAAACTTCTTAACCAATTAATTAATCAGTTTTCAAATATTTCTGATAGTCATGGAACAACATTTGACCTGGATATCCAGCTGATAAGTTAGGATTTAATATTCATGACTAGTTACCTCATAGAAGCAGACTAACAACCTGTAGATAAGGGCCACTACCATCATTTTCTGCAAGTCTTCCATGGATGTGTCTTCATCTATTTCTTCTACTATATAGTGCATAGCAAACTTGGAAATGTCCCTGTACAAAAGAAGACTTCACTTTAACAAGTGAGCCATTCCACAAACCTACTGCATTTGACCTTCATTATGGTATTGCCATACCTGCAGCCACCACTTTGGTTACCCCTTTGGAACCTAGGCCTGGTCTACACTGAAAGGTTATATAGGCATAGCTATGTCCATCAGAGATGTGAAAAAACCACTCCCTTGATAGATGTAGCTATACCAGCATAATCCCTAGTGCAGATGTAGCTTGTTGACTCAGCCTCATAGCCCAATTCTACAGTACAAGTTATGTTACATGGGCATTCAGCCAGGATTATTAAATTGCTCGTGTGCGCACATTTGGCTCCTTGTGTCAGCAGAGCACATCCTTACCAGGAGTGCTTGGTGTATGGACTATATTGTCAGTGTGGGACATTGTGGGGCAGCTCCTGGAGGCCAGTTACAGTCAACATAAGCAATGCAGTGTCTAGAGTGACACTGCATTGACCTAATTACACATACCGTGATAATGCCACTCGGGGAAAGCGGCACAGAGAAGCACATTGGCAGCAGCCAAATTTAAGTGAAGACTCTTCCACAGCTAGGTCAACACAAGGCTGCATACGACCTAACTGTGTAGGATAGACCAGGCCACAGGCTTTAAGGCCAGAAGGGACCATCACAATTATCTAGTCTGACCTCCTGCACATTGCAGGCCACAGAACCTCACCCACCCATTCCTGTACTAGACCCATAACCTCTGGCTGAGTTCCCGAAGTCCTCAAATCATGATTTAAAAACTTCAAGTTACAGACAATCCACCATTTACTCTTGTCTAAACCTGCAAGTGACCAATGCCCCATGCTGCAGAGGAAGATGAAGACCACAGGGTCTCTGGCAATTTTGACCCAAGAGAAAATTTCTTCCCAACCCCAAATATGGTGGTCAACTGGACCCAACATTCAGACACCTGGATAAGAATTCACTGTGGTAACTTAGAGCCCTCCACATCTAGTGTCTCATCACCAGCCATTGGGGATATTTGCTATTAGCAGTCGCAGCTTGGCTACATGCCATTGTAAACAGTCTCATCATACCATCCTCTCCATAAACGTATCAAGCTCAGTCTTGAAGCCAGTTAAATTTTATGCCTTCATTGCTCCTCTTGGGAAGCTGTTCTGGAAGTTCACTCCTCTGATGGTTAGAAATCTTTGTCTAAGTTCAAGCCTACAGTTGTTGATGGCCAGTTTATATCCATTTGTTCTTGTGTCAACACTGGCCCCCAACTTAAATAACTCATCTCCCACCCTGGTATTTATCCCTCTGATGTATTTATAGAGAGCAATCCTATCTCCCCTCAGGTTAGGTTAGGTTTGGCTAAACAAGCCAAGCTCTGAGTCTCCCTCGCATAAGGTAGGTTTTCCATTCCTCTGATCATCCTAGCAGCCCTTCTCTGCACCTGTTCCAGTTTGAATTCATCTTTCTTCAATCTGGGACACCAGACCTGCACACAGTATTCCAGATGAGGTCTCACCAGTGCCTTGTACAATGGTTCTAATACTTCCCTATCTCTATTGTAAATACCTCATTTGATGCATCCTAGAACTGCATTAGCCTATTTCACAGCTGCTCACATTGGCAGTTCATAGTCATCCTGTGATCAACCAGTGCACTTAGGTCTTTCTCCTCCTCTGTCACTTCCAACTGATAAGTCCCCCGCTTATAGCAAAAATTCTTTTGTTTGTCCCTAACTGCGTGACCTTGCACTATTAAATTTCATCCCATTTCTATTACTCCAGTTTTCAAGGTCATCCAGACCTTCTTGTATGATATTCCCAATACGGAGGAAGACCGTAATAGCTCTCATCTTTTTGTCATCCACAAATTTTATTAGCACACTCCCACTTTTTGTGCCACGGTCATTAATACAAATGTTAAATAAAACTGATTCCAAGACCCATTCATGAGGAAATTCGCTAATAACCTCCCTTCAGTCTGACAGTTCTCCATTCAGTATGACCCATTGTAGTCTTCCCTTTAACCAGTTCCTTATCCATCTTTCAGTTCTCATTAATTCCCATCTTCTCCAATTTAATAATTTCCCATCTGGAAATATATCAAATGCCTTACTGAAACTAGGTAGATCTACTGTATTTCCTCTGTCTAAAAAGATCAGTTATCTTTTCAAAGAAAGATCAGGTTAGTCCGGCATGATCTACCTTTTGTAAAACCATGTTGCATTTTATCTCAATTACCTTTTAACCTCTATATCCTTTAACTACTTTCTCTTTCAAAAGCTGTTCCAAAACCTTGCATACAATTGAGGTCAAACTAACAGGCCTGTAGTTTCCGGGATCATTTTTTATTCTTCCTTAAAAATAGGTACTACAGTAACTCCCCACTTAACGTTGTAGTTATGTTGCTGAAAAATGCCACTTTAAGCAAAAACGATTTAAAGCTAATCCAATTTCCCCATAACAATTAATGTAAATAAGGGGAGGTTAGATTCCAGGGAAATTTTTTTTGCCGGACAAAAGACACACACACAGAGCACAAGTTTTAAACAAAATTTAATACTATACACAGCAATGATGATTGTGAAGCTTGGTTGAGGTGGTGAAATCAGAGGGTGGGATATTTCCCAGGGAATGCCTTGCTGCTAAATGATGAACTAGGGCTCAGCTGAGCCCTCAAGGGTTAATACATTGTTGTTAATGTAGTCTCACACTCTACAAGGCAGCATGAATGGAGGGCGGAGACACAATAGACCCATGGCAGTGGCTGCATACATTCCCTGCAGAAACTGAACATGATGCTGAACCCACACTATCCCACTGGAGCGTACCACTCCCTCCACTTTCCAAAGTGCTGGGAGGGGGTGTGTAGTGTGGTGTGTGCAAGTGTGAGAGTGTGAGCGTGAGAGAGAGTGGGCAAGCACGAGAGAGAGAGACAGACACGCGCACTGCCCCTTTAAGTACACTGACCCCACTTTAAGTACACTGCCTTTTTAAGGAGATCAGCAAGCTCCCTCCATCCTGAGCCTTGTCATGTCCCCCTCCTGCTCTGTGGAGATGGAGTACAGGAGCAGGTGGAGGGGGACACCCTGACATCAGCACTCCTCTTCCCCCAGACCCCTGCACAGCAAGCAGGAGGGTCCTGGGAGCAGCTCCAAGGCAGAGGGCAGGAGCAGCACATGGCAGTGGGGGGACTGACAGCTGAACTGCCCAGCAATTGACAGCCTGATGGGCGGCTGCCACACAGGGAACTTAGGGGAGCTGATGGGGGGCTGCTGGCCCACCCTGGTTCCAAGCCCCCACCAGCTAGCTCCAACTGGCTGCTCTTCCTGCAAACAATGGACAAAGCAGGTGGCTGCCAATCATCATCATAAGGGAGCACTGCACAACTTTAAACGAGCATGTTCTCTAATAGATCAGTGACGTAACAATGTTAACCAGGACGATGCTAAATGAGGAGATACTGTACCATATAATTAAGCAGTACAACTCCTAGTATGGACACAGTTACAGAGATGTAAAGGTGCTTTATACTGATATAGCTATTCCCATACAGGAAGGAGAATAAGCTATACCAGTATAGGGCACATTTATACTGGTTTAACCATTTAAAAGAAGCCACACCCCTAAATGAAATAGTTACACATGTCTAAATATCAAACTTGCATACTTCAGTTACATGTATACAACAACACAACTCTTTTTTGGAAAGCCTAATAATTTAAGTTAAGTTATAAGGCATTATAAAAAAACCTCTCCCCCAAAGGCTGCTTAAATTAGGTCATCAAGAGTAGGTGGTTCAAACAACACTGATCCCATCTTCCCATGCAGACTGAGTAGAGTAGAAAAAAGTTTTTCATGATTAGGATAGCAGTAGTCCCTATAGCTCCTAATCAAGATCAAACCCCATTGTGCTACATGCTGTGCAAATATATAGCTACAAAGCCCCTGCCCTGAACAGTTTACTCTACTTGGAGAAAAATTATGAAGAGATTCAAAGAGGCAAGGAGAAGGGGACAAGAGTAAGAAACTGGATCATGTAGTTACATAGATTAGTTATGTTGCAGTCTCGTGATTCCAATTATTCTATCTCAAATTAACTCACTTTTCCCATAACTGCTGCACATACAGCCATAATTGGTTGGCTTTCCTTTAAGTATCACAGCAGAAATGAGTCTGGAGAGAGCAGTAGTCTTATTGGTTAATTCAGCATTCCAAGCATAAGGGCATGCATAGAAAGAATGAAGATGTTTGCAAGAGCAGACAAATAAGCCTTAAAAATTTGCATCATTTGTGCAGTAGATAGGGGAACAAACTGAGTTAGAAAGGGCCTTGAAGTTGAAAAAAAGCAGTCATCTGTAGCAGATTCCCTCCATTCTTTCTTTCGTATACTCAACCAAGGAACAGAACCACTTTGACCTCTTAACAGGTCACTTCTGGGCTACTGCACCAGGTTTGTTATGCCTCCTTCATTATTCTAGATTACCTCTCAGTTTTATTAATGTAGATCCTTCCTCTGTATACCCACTTGCAGGATCTGGTGCCCCAGGTGTTGAGATGAGGAGCTGTCTTGAAAAGCAATATCCTTTGAGGGGCACACAAGAGATTTTACAGGAAGGCAGCTTCATCACCCAACTCTGTGTAAGGGAGGGGAGCCTCAACTACCTCAGTTCCTACTCTGCTGCCATAGACGGAAAATGGAACTTGCCTTCCTGTCCTAAGGCTAGATCTTCCCTTACGCTAGATTATTTTCATATAGGATAGTTTAGAGTACACAGACTGCCCTTGTCCCGGGGAACAACTGACTCTCCACTGGGACCAAGTTGAGCCCCCAGCCCTTCAAGATGTACACCTCCTGACTGATCGTACCTTATACATCCAATACCTTCTTTGTCTTGCACAGCTTGCCACACCTTCACTCCCTTGCACCCCCACTAGAAGGGGGAAGACACTTGAGGCTCAAGGCTCATCTGGTTTTTCCATGCCTACAGCCTGATATTCAGACAGGGCCATTGAGGGAACCGAGACTAGCCTCTGTGCCAAGATCCTCTAACACAGGACCCAAAACAGATATTGCCATTCTGGCCGTAATGTCGCTGTCTCTCACAGGTCCAAAACTGGAATGTCTTCAGCCTTATACCAGGAGCAAATCCCTTATCCAGCACTGTTAGTAGCAGCTAAATCAGAAGTGGCACGGAAGACCAAACCATCACTGTCTACTGAGACTCTAAAAGTCTTGGCAATGATGCAGGAAAAACCCATCTGAGCACCTACTCCTCATTTGGCACCAACTTTGGACCTATCTTCCAGTGCCAGTACCTTTATAGTGATACTGCAAGTTCATGTAGATGCTCATCAGGGAAAAGAAAGCAGACCTTTCCACACAAGGGGCAGAGTCATCCCTTTCCTCCTTTTTATTATGAACCAGAACTTGGAGATCTTGATGGATGATCAATAGCTGAACATGAGGTCCAGGTGAGATGCAGTGGCCAAAAGGGTTAATGCAATCCTTGGACGTATAGCCAAAGGAATCTCTAGTAGGATTAGGGAGACTGTATTATCTCTATTTGGCACTGGTACAACACCCACTGGAATACTATTTTCAGTTCTGATACCCACAATTCAGAATAAATTGGAGAGGATCAGAGAAGAGCCAAGAGAATTATTAAATGATTGGAAAACATGCCTTACAGTGAAAGGCTCAAGGAGCTCAATCTTTTAGCTTAACCAAGAGAAGGTTAACGGGTGACTTGATCAGTCTATAACTACCTACATGAGAAACAAATTCAATAGAGGGCTCTTCAATCTAGCAAAGGTATAACAAGATCTGATGTCTGAATTGTCTAGCTTCAGCTTAGAAGGCACAAGGGACAAGTTTTTAAACAGCAAAGGTAACCATCATTGGAACTTACCAAGGGCCAAAGTGGATTCTCCATCACTGACAATTTTTAAATCAAGATTTGATGTTTTTCCCAGTTCAAACATGAATTATTTCAGGTCGTGCTAGATGATCCCAGCGGTCTCTTCTGACTTTATAAACCTATGAATGTTCTCATGCAACATGTTCTCAAGTAGCATTTAAAATTACATTTTATACAAGGAGCAAAGAACAGTCAAGGTTGACAGGTTCCACATCTGACTTATCTTACCTCGTACCCATACTAAAGAATTGCAAACAAGTGTTTCGTTTAGTAAATGCTACTTAGCCTTTTTCTTTAAAATAAATAAATAAAAATTCCACACCAAAGACCATGGAATTTGTGTAGAACAACTGATGCAGGAAAAAACCTTCAAATATATCAGCTTTCAAAGTTTTTCTAAACACGGCATAAGAGATTTTTGAAAAACCCTGATAGTCTCTTTTAAAAGTACAAGCTAGTTTAAAGTGTTTTCCCAACTGCTCATACTCAGAAATTTCATTTTTAAACAAACTGTGAATGCCAACTATTAAGCTTATTTAACAAAAAAAAGTTAACATTTGAAAGCATTTCTAGGTATCTACAGTAACTTTTTATAATACACACACCTGTATAATGCATCACTTTAATAAAGATCTATTTTTAAAAGACAAAGTAAGTTTGAAAGGAGCCTCTTATCAATTAAGGTTCCACCACGTGCTTCTCCTCTGTGTAACTCTAGCTACTCCAAAATACACAATATATATATATAATATTCAATCACAAGAGTGAAAAGCTTTATATAATAATGCCTTAATGGTTTAACTTACTTTATTCCACTGAGATGCATAATACTTAAGACAATGGTTGCCTTTATAAAGAAAAGAATAAAGAAATCCACCATCTCTGCTATAAACCTGTGCGCCAAGGATGGGATAATGTATTCCCGACCTGTAACAAAAACAGTTAATTACCTAAAATTTTACTGTGCTAAAGCAATTTATAACTGAAACCTGAATGTACATTAGTTTGCACTATGCAGAATAAGAGGCAATATTAAAATGGTATTCCACATTGTCCCACTGCAGGGAACATTTAAAAATCCTTATTCTGACCCATGGAAGCTCATATCCTTTTTATTCAATTACCTCCTTAAAATGTACTTTGATACAATGGGAACTGGATGACAACAAGTTAACTAAGCATGTACCTAAACCGAGTAACATATCTTTGCTGTTGCTCTTCCTAATCCCATCCCCTCCCTGCTCTGTCCGAGTCACATATTACACCCTTGAACAGCTTACTTTTTGTAGTGTATCATTTTTGCCTTCTATTATGATATTTACAAGGAACTTGATATAGAATGTTTTCCTGAAGTTCAATTTTTTTATCTGGTATTAAAACTGCCTCCTTCCCACCACTCACTCATTCCACTTTAGAGAAAGACTTCAGAAAGAACTGAGCACGAGCCCTGTGAAAATCAAGGAGGGTCCTTTTAGATATCTCAAGACAGGTGTCCTAAATGCCTAGCCACTCTTGGCCCCAAGTGGTTTTTGTTTTTGTTTTTTTTTAAAAAAAAACACAATTAAAGACCAAGAAATTGTCTATTTTTTTAAACTTCAGGAGAAGCAGACAAGCATTCCTATGCAGACACAGCGGGTTACACTACCATGAGAGAACAGGAAAATGAAAGTGGCTACTCTGGTTTAACTGGCCCTGGTGAAAGAAATGCAATCATTTTTAAAATGGTCTTAATAATCTCAGGTGGTGGTAGTAATAATACAAGCAAGCTTTTTCTTTTTCTTTTTTAAACCAAAAGGAAAAGTGCCATATAAAAGAATTGTAGCTAGGCTGATTCTCCACACTATTTCTTCAGCAGCACTTACAGGAGCGCCTGTATGAATGCATCCGATGAAGTGAGCTGTAGCTCACGAAAGCTTATGCTCAAATAAATTTGTTAGTCCCTAAGGTGCCACAAGTACTCCTTTTCTTTTTTGTATGAAACTAATATTCTAACAATTACAATTTAAATATACTCATGCACCTGACTTAATATAACCTTGTTAAAATTCACACAAGTATATTTTGGAAGGGAGAAGGAACCCTTTACTATTCCACTTCTTCCCCCACAATAACCTCTCCTACCAAAAAAGGCATCTTCACAAGGCATCCACAGAAGCTGCACAAATGGCACTCTGAAAACTAGCCTCAACAAATTGCTTGAGAGCAGCACAAAGCTCTCAGCCTCTGTGTTCTTGTTTTTAAAAGGCAAATACAGCTAGAAGAGCGATTAGGTAAGAAGGGCACCATCTTAATATTTGTTTCTGTGCATCTTCCTTTTATATCTGCTTACCTCACTGACAAATTCAGTCTCATTAATGCTAAAAAATAGCAAAACAGATTCAATTCCCATTCTTGCATTGTCACAACTGTCAAATTCTGATTGTACAATCTTTAACCAAAGATGAGGCAAGAATGTGAAGAACACAGCTGGACTTCCTCACACCAGGTTGAGCATGCAGTGCCAGAAGGTAGGAATCAAGTCAACTTTCTAATATGAGAATGTTTAATATGAAAGTTAGTGATATGGAACCTCTGATTTTATTCTTCCGACTACAGCCACACTAATATATTAAATGCAGCAACAACTGGTTAAGATGGAAGGTAAGCGTTAAGGCTGTGAAAGTCCGGATTTAAATATGACAGACTTGTTAAAGTATCTCAGAATTCCGAAATCTATTAACATGGATGGTGCTACTAATATAATACTGCACATGCTATTATTTGAGGATAACTGTCTATGCTGAATTAAGAAGAATTATTTTATTGCTTCCATGAAATTTTGACTGTGGTCACAACCACTGTTCCCTCTAAACTGTGCACGCACACACAGATCCTAAACCCCACGCACACGGCGAAACACCATGAGCACAACAATTTGCACAGAAGAAATTTTTTGCGCACACGGCCTGTCAAAAATTAGAGGGAACATTGATTTTGAATATCAAGGATAGTTGTGACCACTTTCAGATGCCAGTGAAACACACAATACCAACTATCCATTATTCCACACATTATCCTCTGGCATAGTAAATTAGTGTACTGATTTCTGAAGAGGATAAAATTGTTGATTCAATAATAAAATGATTTTATTTAGTACTTGGATCACCACCATTTTTTTCATTAGGCAATTAAAGGGCGTGTCATACACTCAAGTTCAGAGGCATTAAACAATCCCAATAACACTGTTGCTTCTATAAAGCTCTTTGAGAAGCATTACAACCTTAGCACCTAAACCTCATCAGTCATAGTTCCCCTACAGTGAAATGAAGAAACTGAAGCACAGAGATTAAGTTTGCCTACACACCACAAAACAGTGGCAGGGCCTCGTATGAAATACAGAAGCTCCCACTCCCAGGCCAACCACAACGCTATGCTTCGAAAATATAAAACGCTAAATATTAGACCCGAAGAAGGGCTCTGTGCAACTGGGCTCTGTCCCGAACAGAGGTCAGCCCAGTCAAGGATATCGCCTCACCCACCTAATTCATAACAGCAAAGCCCCATCACCGACAAGCCCGGCCCAAAGTCCGCCTGGAGACCAGCAGTGGGAGAGGCGGCACGGGGGAAGACAGGCACCCGCAGGACGCCCCGGCCACTCAGCTCAGAGACCCAGCCGGGGCCACCCGCTTGAGTCGGACACGAGTTAGGAGACTCCTTCCCCAGCTGCCCCCGAGCCTGCCCCTCGGCCGGGGTCTCTCGCCAGGCACGGCCCGCCTCCCCTCCCCGCCAGTCTCACCTGCCGGCCGCCCGCTCCCCCTCGGGGCGCTGCTGGCGGCGGGGCCGGGCCGGGGCACCGCGGCCAGGCGGGCGGCTCCCGGCCAGGCGGGCGGCGCGCGGGGTCCCGGCGCGGCGGGGGCGGCGAGGAGGTAGCAGGGGCCGTAGTAGGCGGGCGGCGGCGGGGGGCAGCCGGCGGCGGGCGGGCCCGGGCTGCCGTAGGGGGCGGCGGCGGCCAGCAGCGCGGGGAGGCTGCTCTGCCAGCTCCAGTAGCCGCAGTACGAGTCCCAGAGCCACTGGTGCACGCGCCGCGCGTACTCCCCCGCGCTCAGCGCCTTGGCCTCGGGGCCCTCGGCCCCCGCCGGCTCGGGCTCGCTCGGGGCTGCCGCGACCTCCGCCATAACCCCGTCCCCTCCTCCGCCTTCCCTGTGACGCACACCCGCTCCCCGACCCCGCTCCCCGACTGCGCAGGCGCGGGGACCCGCTCCAGCCCATCCAGCCGCCAAGAGGGGGGGGCGGCATGAGACAAGCTGAAGAGCTCTTCCCCCCCGCCGCCGAGGTGAGATGGTATGGCCCAGGGTTGAGCGGCTAAGGCGGGAGCTGCTGGCGCTGTGGGGGCGGAGCTCGAGACCGCAGAGTCCCGGGAATGGAATTGCAAGGGGGCGGGGCCTGCCTTTGCGCTGCAGGGACCCCCCTTTCCATCCGCCCAGGTTCAGTGCAACGGGGCCGCCCCTAAATCAGGTGACCCGGCTGGGAGGACGGTCCCTAATTCTGAGTAGCAGGGGGTAGCCGTGTTCGTCTGGTACCCACAAAAACAACAAGGAGTCCGCGGGCACCTCCAAGACTAACAGCTTTATTTGGGCATAACCCACGAAAGTTTATGCCCAAATAAATCTGGTAGTCTTTTAAGGTGCCCCTGGACTCCTAGTTGTGAGCATTTCAGTGTCACCGGGGTAGGTGGGTCTAGGGAAATCACCCCCAAAAAGTGTTACCCCATTCATGGAGAGCCCCCAGGAGGCTGCCCTGCCCACCTGGTGGCAAAGAAGAGAAAGATTTCCCGCAACTCCTACCCCCCTAACGCCCCCTGCCACTGCTGCTGTCAGAGGTGGGTCGGATCTGCTTGGGAGTGGGTTTTGTCACGTGTCCTTTTGTCATTGCTGACCCTTTGTGGTCCCGAGGCAGGTGCAGGTGGCTACGTCAACTTTCTCTCTCCTTTTTCCAGTTTGGCCTCATTGCTTTTTGAGGAGAAGTCCTTAATAGTGTCTGCTCATTTGAGAAAAATACCCTTCTTGCGCTTCCACCTAGTGAGTACGTAAGAATGGCCATAGTGGGTCAGATCAATGGTCTGTCTAGCCCAGTATCCTGTCTTCTGACAGTGGCCAGTGCCAGGTGCTTTAGAGGCAATGAATAGAAAAGGGCAATTGTCAGGGTTCCCTCCCCACTTTGAACCCTGGGGTACAGATGTGGGGACCCGCATGAAAGACCCCCTAAGCTTATTTCTACCACCTTACATTACAACTTCCTCAAGGCACAAATCCTTTCCTTGTCCTTGGACAGTATTGCTGCCACCACCAAGTGATTTAGATAAAAATCCAGGAAAAAGGGCCACTTGGAGTCCCTGTTTCCCCAAAATATTCCCCCAAGTCTCTTCACCCCCTTTCCTGAGGAGGCTTGAGAATAATATACTAACCAATTGGTTACAAAGTGAGCACACACCAAACCCCTGGGTTTTTAGGACACTGAAAATCAATCAGGTTCTTAAAAGGAGAATGTTATTTAAAAGAAAAAAGTAAAAGAATCACACCTATAAAATGAGGATGGAAGGTAACTTTTAGGAGTAAATAAAAAGATTTAAAACACAGAGGATTCTCCTCTGACTCTGCTTTCCAGTTACAAAACAGGAATGAAATTACCTTTTAGCATAGGGAAAATTCACAAGCTAAAACAAAAGATAATCTAACACATTTCCTTGTCTTTACTTACAATTTTTGTAACCTTAAATGCTTATTTCAGGTAGGTTTTTAGGAGATGTTTTTTCCTGCCTGGTCCCTCTCTCGTCCAGAGAGAGAACAAACAAAGAGAGCACAAACAAAACCTCCCCCCAAGATTTGAAAGTATCTTCTTTTCTTCTTGGTCCTTTTGGTCAGATGCCAACCAGGTTATTTGAGCTTCTTAACCCCTTACAGGTAAAGGAGGGATTTTATGCTACCCTGAGCTGTATGTTTATGACAGCAATAATCCAGTGATTGATCCTGTCCACTCCCAGCTTCTGGCAGTCAGAGGCTAGGGACGCCCAGAGCATGGGGTTCTGTTCCTGACCATCTTGGCTAATAGCCATTGATGGACCTATCCTCCATGAGTAAAAAGTGTGTCTCTGCTCCCCACTAGGTTTAGACTGCTTGTGCCTCCTGCTTTCTGCCTTTAGATTACGGTCACTGATTCTGTACTTGGTGACAGTTCATGTGAGTCTTAATACATTTCACTCAGTGCGGTAATCTGTTTGTCTGATAGGTCTATGTAGGGATCAGTACTCCAGCAGCTAAAGGTGCAGGGAAATGACCCCAGGAATTTCCACAGTAAATCATTTAAGATAACAAAATAATGCCACTAATGCTGATGAGAGCCCAGAGAGCAGCAAATGTGATGGTGAGAGCATTGCTGAAAGATTTCTCAACAGAAATCTGTGTAGTTGAGTACTGCTTTCTTTATTAAATGTCTTAGTATTAAGAGTTTTTGAGAGAGACGACTTCGTACTCTAAGCTGCTTTAATATCTTCTCATATGACCTCCTGGTCCCAGCACTACCTGCATTGCAAACCACAGAGACCATGTGCACAAAGATTTTTTTTTTTAATGTGAGAATATTAACCTCCAGCTGAAACACGTGTAGGCAAACCCTTCATTCCCAAAGGCCTTCAGCTGTATTCCTTAATTAACAAGTTTCTTTAGTCAATGCATGAGACATTTGGGGCTGCTCTGTAGATAAGCAAGCATGTCTTGGTTTCATTGTTCCTATAATTTAAGTTATTTTCATCCCAGTGCTGTCCTCCATCACACCCATGCAATTCTACTGAAGTCAATGGTGTTACATGGGGTGTAAAAGATAGAGTGGAGCTTTTGTACAAACCCCATTACCAGCTGAAATTCCATTCTGAATTCAGAACTGAGTTTAAGCTGGTGTAACAGATGTGCTAAGGGGGCAGGGCATAAGTTACCACTTAAGCTTCCCATAAACTTTCCTCTGAATTTGGTCGACATCACTGATGAATCAGTCTTACCAACAGTTACCTTGTCATGCCAATAAATCTACTGACATGACTAAAATGTGCTCTCACCCTACCCTACATTTCTGAGCAGATGTAGCTGGATAAATTTAATTTTCTCTGTTGTTCTTGCCCATCTGTGCTTTCAGCTTGTTTGTGGCCTCTGGCTACTTTCAAATCACTTTCTATTCTGAAAACGGAATTAGGTTTGCAGTTGCATTTTCTAAACTGAAATTAACTAGAGGACACAGAATTAGCTAGGGGCATCAAGGCTCAGGAGGATGGGAGGTAGCTAAAAGTTGCCATTTTTCTATGTATCCTAGTTGTTTCTAAGGCACTTGTCACCATGGTATCTAATGACAGGTTTCAGAGTAGCAGCCGTGTTAGTCTGTATTCGCAAAAAGAAAAGGAGTACTTGTGGCACCTTAGAGACTAACCAATTTATTTGAGCATAAGCTTTCGTGAGCTACAGCTCACTTCATCAGTTGTAGCTCATGAAAGCTTAAGCTCAAATAAATTGGTTAGTCTCTAAGGTGCCACAAGTACTCCTTTTCTTTTCATGGTATCTAAGTCAGACAGTATCTTTTTGCCTTGAGACCTCGGCCTCTCATCTTTTCTGTCTCCCTCTTCTCTCTTTGCAAAACTTGGAAGTGTAAGAAACTAAATTGGGAGCCTTACAGCATCTTCCAACTCAGCTGTCTAAAATTAACTTTACATTTTTAAACTACTTTGCTGGTTTCCAGATGCTGCTGTGCACCACAGCCACTCTTCAGTAGGAAGTGATGGCTTTCCTCTGAAGATCCACCTTCAACAGGGCTGGTGGCCGTACATCTTCCCCTTGCTGCCAAGCTATGGTGCTCAGCAACATTGGAGAAATAACTGTCTATATTAGAAAGACAAAACAAACCTCACAGGGATTAAACCATATTGATTTTGAAGTCAATCTAGTTACTTTGTTGCAAGCCCCTAATACAGATGGATTGAAAGACATTTAAATCATGCTTAAACTGATTTAACTGAGTGGGACAGACGTTAGCTAAATCAGTTTAAGCACATCTGTAGTAGGAAGATCCACACTAGTGCATGTTTTCTAATATAGACCAGACCAAAATTAGAGATCAGATTAAGCAGATGAATTGAGACCTTCTTATACTGCAAAGTATGGCATAAGTGGGGAAAGATACAAAAAGAGGGTAGTGCATAAAGTGGTCTGAAAAAAGTGTTTGGGTGGATCTATCATTTTCTACAGACCTGAAAGCGGTATCGCATTGGCCTGTCTCTGCAGCTCATCAATTCTGTCCCTCCAACACTTCACATCAGGTCTCCTCCCACCTTGCCTCATCTCTGGTCCTGCAGCTCTTGGAGTTCTTTGCCCCGCCCCCCCCCCAGACTCAGGGGCTGCCCCCTCTCCCCTTTCCAAGCTGCAGGGGGCAGCTCCAGGGGCTCCACCCCCACACACTTTCCATTCCAAACCATTTGGGGGTGGGGTGGGGGTCCATGAACCATCCTATCGTTCACAGGAGGGAAGGAGGGAGTGGAGCTACCCTGAATTTTTTGTGCTCCGTCCAGTGAGAAGGGCTTTGGCTCTTGAGAGGAAGGGGAGAGAGCACAGCTTGTTTCCTGCAGCAGCTCTGATTGACTGGCCCCAGGAGATGCGAGCAAGAGAGGAAAGCAGGGTATTTTTTGCCCCAGGTAGGGCTGAAATGTCACCCCTGCTTGAGTTTTAGAAATTTTATTTCTGGGCCTCTAACCCAGTGCACTTTAATCACTGAGAGAGGGAAAGGAGAAAAGATAAGAAAGGAGGTAAAGAAGGGTGAGCAAACGAGAACTGCACAGTGTGATTCATGTAAGGTAACATTTTGGAAGAAAGACTGTGGGATCAGAAACTCTTACAGTAGAGAGCTGCTCTGCTGCTGAATGACTATGGCAAGCCCAGGGATTTTTTAAGAGATCCTGAAAAACAGATTTATTTTAAAATGTTTATTAATCCTTAAGTGGAGATCTATTCTGTAAAGGGACTGTAAAATTGGTATCAGGGGGCTCCTTTTCATTACCTTTCATTGATTTTTATATTAACTGTACTTTTTTAAAATTTTGCTTTAAATAGGTTTTCTAATTTCGAGCCCTGCAAATTCAACTAGCCTCCAGAAGTCCAACTTAGTTCTTTCCTTCCTGGGCATTACCACTGGCATAAAGAGTTCTGAAGGCCAAATTAGATCTCCAGTTACATCTGTGAAATCTTCCAGGCTTCAGGTATGCCCTCAGTGACACCTTTGCAATCCCATTGCCCTCAGGGGTTTTACATAGGTGTAACTGGCTGGAATTTAGGAGGGGACGGCTTTTAACAGCTTATTATTTTCTTCTCTAGAGCTGAGACCTAGAGGAAAGCTCTCAGTTTCTCAGGGTAGCAATAGCTAAGGAATGGAAGTCCCTTGGCCCATGCCTCTTCCCGCAGCCCCCATTGGCCTGGAGTGGCAAACCGCGGCCAGTGGGAGCCACGATCAGCCGAACCTGCGGAAGCGGCAGGTAAACAAACCACAAACCAGTAAACACTACTCTACACCTTTTCCCCTCACCCCGCTAAGTAACCAGAGGGCATTAGAGGCTGGACTGATAGTCACAGAGTCTTTCTACCACCATGTGGATCTTCCAGTCATCCCCACCCTCTGGAGGTGCAAGGGATATAGAGAGAAATTGTGGCTCCACTGAAGTCAATGGCATCAGCATTTCACTTATGTAGGCTATTTAGCTCTTAGGCTGGAGATCTCCATTGACTACATGATATGGGCTGATGTTTGGGAGTAGAATTTGGGGTTTCAGGTGTAGGTATTTCTGGGATATGTGTATAATACAATGGCACTAAATCAAATACTGGATGCAAGTTCTACAGGGCATGGACTGTGACTTGTACAAAGCCGAGCACTCTGACCACACTTAACAATTAATAATAACATGAATGTTTTGGTTGAACACACTGGAAAGATTTCTGTATTTCAAATTATTTCCTCTGTCACCTTCTTCAATAACCCTGTTCACTAGATTTCAGTGTTCTAAGCCAGGTAGGTATTTCCTGTTGCGTGTGTTTTTAAAATGATTATTATAGAAGGATAGCTGAAAATAGATGAGCTGAATTATTCACTGACACCTAGACCTGGATGTTCTTTCCCTCCCTGACACTTTCTAAAAAAATAATAAAAAAACCCCCTCTGGATTTACTCAAACGATCATTTTCAGAATCAAATAATCTTTTCTTGTTTTTAACAATGTAAATTTGGCCTCGTTTTTGGAGTGTAAACTTTCCTAATTCCTGGATTAGCTGCAATTCTAAATTAGTACATGTATTCTGTATAAATAGTATAGTTCCTACATTGTCTGATTACCCAGACAGCTTGGATTTTCTTGCACCACAATAGTTTTCTGCCACCTGGTGGATATATAGGGTCAGTACCTCAATACTTACAATCTCTTATGTTTTCCTACATTTTTAATGACAAGTATGATTAAATAAATCAGGATTTTTACAGTTTCCTTTTTAAGATAATATGAAACAAAGGGCCAATTCACCATTTCTTGATAACGGTTGGGGAATTACTGTATTTACTACCTGAGTTTCTGCTTTCAGGGATATATCCTGTCATCAATCTGTACCAAAAATTGGCCCAGATTCTATTATATAATGTTGGGATTATTTCTAGAACTACATATCCCTTAAGGTCTGATCCTGATCCCATTAAAATCCATGGAAAAACTCATGTTTTTAATTTGGCAAGAGCAGGCTGTGTAGGCCCAAATACTACACAAAGTGCAAGGCAGTAGAGACAAAGGCTAAGGGCTGGTCTACACTGGCAATGTTAAAGTGCTGCAGCTGTGTATTCGCGGCGCAGCTTCCACCTCCACGAGGGGCGCGGCTCCCAGCGCTGGGGCACTGTCTACACTGGTGCGTTGCAGCGCTGAAATTTGCAGCTCTAAGGGGGGTGTTTTTTCACACCCCTGAGTGAGAAAGTTGCAGCGCTGTAAAGTGCCAGTGTAGACAAGCCCATAGTGTCAACAAAGGGTGATGAACTTCATACGGGATATGGGATGTTGCCCCACAGTATGAAACCTTTATTATTTTGTGGCTTTCTACAAACTCGATCATTCTAACATCATTACATGCGAACTTTGTATTCTGCAGTAATTATTTTCATTATTTGGCAACACACATTGCACGTGTCCTTTTGGCCACATACATACAGTATCACTGAAATGCAGTCACCTTTGGTGTGGCTGGCAGCAGCCAGTGAACAAACAGCACAACAGTGTGGAGAAGGGACACTTTTTGCTAAGAACAATGAAGCGACCTCCTAATGTTGTGGAAATGTCCTAGGATCTCTAAGATCCATGCAAAGCGGACAGGCCCTCAGGGAAGGTATGATAATAATAAAGAAGGACGTATACAGTAAATGACTTATGGTGCTCAGTTTATACACCTTGGAAGGATAAAGGGCGGAAGTGATGCCAGAAGGATTTTAACCTGTGGTTCCAGAGTCTAGATATTGTCTCTAGGAGTAAAATGATAATAGTTACATTTATCTATAATTACACTGATGAAAAGAAGTTGAGATGTGTTTAGAAGATACAACCTTGTATCCTGTATTTATTACCTTGGATACAAGGCTGACTCTTCACTCATAAAGCTACAACTCTTCAGCCACTAAAACTAGAAGCTGCTATTTTGGCCACCTGATAACTCCCATCTCTTTCCATTAACAAACAAAAATATACAGAGAATGACAACATTGAGAATAAAGGCTTTAAAGTTCAAAAGGGCCTGTTCCCTGCATTATTTCCAATATTTATGTGGGTACAAAACTTCATGAAAATCACACTACGTTGATTGTTTTAGAGTAGCAGCCGTGTTAGTCTGTATCCGCAAAAGAAAAGGAGGACTTGTGGCACCTTAGAGCCTAACAAATTTATTTGAGCATAAGCTTTCGTGAGCTACAGCTCACTTCATCGGATGCACTGATTGTGTAATTCTTCTTCAAAAAGGTGATAACTGTCCTAGGTGCCACAATTATCCCCACAGATAGCACACATGTTTAAATAATTGTTCTCTCAAGATCATTGTATGCACCCAAGTGGGTTCTAGCTAGTGTGATGCTGTACAATTTAAATTGGTGCAACAATTAGTTTGAAGAATAAGCACAATTTTGGGGCAGAAAAGCACAATGAGGGTGTGACTTGGACACAGATCGCTGGAATCGGTACATGATAATACACAACAATCTTCACACATTAGGGCTGCAACAGAACTGGGGAAGGCATTAAGTGTAGATCAAACCTGGAGACAATCGATTAAAGTTGGCACAGTTCATCAGATCGTCATTATGCAAAAGGCCTGAAGGATGTAGGCATCTACATATCTTGACCAACATGATTTTATATATGATTTTCAGTAGAGGATTATTCTTTAGAGGCAACTATACACAGATGTGTATTAAGTGGAGTCAGAAGCTGGGATTTTTTTAAAAAAGATCCTCTTCCTTCATGTCCCGTAGATACATTAAAGATGGGTTTCCGTTGTAGGGCAGGGGGCAGTCCATCCTACATGACAGTGCATGGCAAGGAAGCTAAACTGCACTTTTAAAAAAGTGTAGCAAGGGCACATGTATCTGATATCAACAGTTAATACGATAATTCCTTAGACGTGCCTTTTCTGCAATATTTGTAAACCATTTGCAGGAACATAATCCGTAAGGAGAAAGCTGTACCACAGTGGTGTTTTCCCTGCAAATATTTAGGAGAAAAGCCATACACGTATACTGCCCCTCAAACCGCCACTTATTTCAGGGGAGAATCAGTATCCCTGGTTCCTCACCGGGATATTTTGAAATTATTTGCCTGCCTACTATAAGTCAGAGCTGTATATCTGCTTCCTGTTGTTACTGAGTATTCAACACTTGTTTTGCTTCAGCAGTCCAAAGGGTTGGTTGGCATCACATTGCTGAGTGATGACATATATAATATCAATATCAGATGCAGTATTAGAAGAGAAGTCAGTGGCTCAGGTTTAGAATGTTCCAATGTATGATTGTTTTACTGCAGGAATTATTAGTGTAATTAATGTTAATAAACTGTTCAGTCATGACCTACACCGGCTACCCGTTCCTTTAGGTATGTGCTCTACATCCAGGTGAAATACATTGCACAACTAGTGGTTGGTGCTATGCTGTGCACCTCTGACAATCAGACCAAAAGGGTCATGCCCAAGGGCCCACAGTGAGTTAGTGGCAGAGCTGAGACTAGAAACAAAGTTTCAGTGACTCCCACTTGAACACGGTCATTTCCAGGACATACCCTATAGCACATACAGGTGCTCCAGAAAGAGAGAGTGATGTTATGTAATGCAATTATTTAAAGTAAGGGCCTCTGAAGTTCTGTGGTTGCCACTAAGGCTTTAATTTTGAAACTGCAAGTCTGCCCATTATCACTAATACATTATATCCAAGCTATTCTCTGGGAGTAGGGAGGGTGGGATATGATGTACAAGAGACACTCGGTCAACTGCAGGGAGTAAGAGCTGCCTCCCCTCATTCAGACCTTTTGAAATGGCATTTAGGAAAATGGATGAAAACACTTAAATGAAGTGCACTCTGAACTCGCTGTATTTAAACCAAGTACAGACTCCTTTTTTTTATTTCAGAATAGGTTTACCGTTGAAAAATGCTATGTACTAAAGCCACAACATTATACATACAGCTAAAACATCAGATAATAAACCCTTATTGTGTGAGCACTATTGGTTGTAGTACAATCAGATACCTTAAACCTGAAGGAATTGATGTACTCTGAAAAGGTGCAGGAGGCACAATGTATATCCTGTAACTAGCTTTGCAAGCATATAACCATGAATTCACTCTTACAAAGGATTACAAGTGATCAAAAATGTATGCTGAATGTTGAGTACTACACGCTGAAATCGTAAAATGTATAGCACACGCCACCTTAGTGTTGAAAAAGCACGTAAATAAGAACTGTAACATAGAATCAAGGGTCTTAAACAAGAAAGAGTCCCTTTAATTTGGGTTCAGAATTCATATGGAATACATCTATGGCTTTTATTTATGGACATATTTGAAGATTAGTATGCAAATCTTGCAAGTGACTAAAAAAACCAATCAAAACCCTGGGATTACATCCCCACAGACAGTTTATACAATAGAATACTTTAGAGAACCAAAATCAGCAAGGAAATCAGTTATAGGGCACCTGACACTTAGCATGTGCCCAAATCATAAAACAACCCTATCTCAGGCTATGTCTACACTACCGTGGAAAATCGACCTACACTACACAACTCCAGCTACGTGAATAATGTAGCTGCAGTCGACGTACCTTAGGTCAAGTTACCGTGGGGTCTACACTGCGGGGGCGGGGAGGGGGGGTTTCAACAGAAGAAACTCTCCCGTCAACTTACCTTACTCTTCTCATTGGGGGTAGAGTACAGGGGTTGACTGCAGAGCGATCTGCTGTTGATTTGGCGGGTCTTCGCTAAATTGACTGCCAGTGGATCGATCTCAGAGCAATGATCCTGGATGTAGTGTAGACCAAGGGTTCTCAAACTGCGGGTCGGTCGTGAGGTTATTACATGGGGGGATCACGAGCTGTCAGCCTCCACCCTAAACCCCGCGTTGCCTCCAGCATTTATAATGGTGTTAAATATATTTAAAAGTGTTTTCAATTTATAAAGGGGGTCACACTCAGAGGCTTGCTGTGTGAAAAGGGTCACCAGTACAAAGGTTTGAGAACCACTGGTGTAGACCTGCCCTCAGTTTTTAGAGCAGGCTGTGCAGTACTGTGTGAAGAAAAACAAAAAAACCCAATTCCTGTCCCCCCAACCCCAAATAAAGGAACACAAAAGAAATCAGAGAAGTGAAAAACCTTCAGATGATATGCTGAACATTAAATAACGTTTTCTAGAAGATATTAGGATTAATAATTTACAACCAAAAGGGATACAACAGGTCTGTGTAAACTGAAAGCTGAGGGATACTCTACATATACATATTAGAAAAATGTTTGATTAAAATATCCTGTTTTTATATTCCACTGGCAAAATGTATTGCTGAAAATTGTACTTTTGTGTCTTAAAAATCCCCATGATTATTAGAACAGATCTACAAGAATCACACACTTCCTAAAGGTACATGTTCACCGCATCATACATGAATTGTCTAAAAGGTAAAATAAACATCTTAACTGTTTTAAGATTATTTTTGACTAGCAGAAACATAAAAAGGAATGCACTGAAACATGATTATAACAAAGTATATATATCATGCAATATTTTGGCTTATTGTGTGCAGTGTAATAGCCAATAACGCGAATGGAGTATTTTTTTTAAAAAATCCCTTATGTTCACATGACATCATGTAGAATCAAAACCGTAAATGAAGGCAAACTGTGGAAACTTTAAAAATATCAGAATGCCTAATAAAAGCGTGCCAGACATGTCATGGTTTCTAGTGTACAGAGCTGCTGTTTGAAGACCTACTACAGCAATATATGCTACTGTTACTTCTAGTTCTTTATGTTGCTGTTTTATTTAGGCTGACCTTGGTCTGAGATCGTGGTCAGCGGGTGCTGTATGGCATTAGGAAGTTAACCTACAATCTCTGCAGGTTCAGTGACCAACTTAGATCCATCCCATGCTGTCTTAAACTGTTCAGGAACAGGAAATTCTTTCTGGTAAATGGAAAGAGCAACAATGATTGTTAGATAAACAGTGGATATCTTATAAAAACTGATGGAATACTATTAGTGCTGCATGATTGACAAGGCATTTATAACTCAGACATGCCTGGATTACAAAGAGGCCTTCTTCATTACGCGCAGGAAACTGTTTCAATGTCACACAGAAAACAAGCTCATTATTACCATAATTCACTTAGCTTTGTTCCTGTGCTAGTTTGTAACAGCCCCCTTTCCTCATTATTTGGGCAAACTACATCAATATAACTTGTTTCAAAAAAGACTATGGACTCCATTAGCAGGCAGTCAAGCTAACTGGATGGGAATGTAGAAAAGAAAACCTGGTAAATACCAGTAAACTTGGTCAGGTAGTAACAAGACTAACAGGAATTTTAAAGAGAAAAGTGATGTCCTACAGAGCAAAACCCATGGTCAATCCCCAGAATTTGGTAGCAGATGTAATCTCAGATCTCAAGATAATTGTTCACCAGTCTTAGGTGGATGAACAAAGGTGCATGTTAACAAAAACACTGTCACATTACCACTTTAACAGTGAAGCATTCCAAAAGACACACTATGTACAGTCAATGTTGCAGGACTTCACGGGAGTCCTTAGCTCATTCAGTGTGCACCTGTGAACTCTGCTGGATCCCTGGCCTCAGGTGCTGCACACCTTGTAGGGTAAAAATTGTGTGATGCTCCTAAGATGTGGAAGAGAGGGCTCCTTTCCTCAGACCCTGCAGTAGACTTATATTTTCTTAAATGACTAGTGATTTTGGGTACCCAGCTCGAGACACGTTCAAAGGGGCCTGATTTTCAGAAAGTGCTTAGCAACCGTCCTCTGAAAATGAGGCCCTTTTAAGGTGTCGGAAGTTGGGCACCCAGGACCACTAGTCACTGCTGAACATTTAGGCTTTTTTTTTTTAATTAACAAAAAACTCCCCAATGAAATTCCAGCACAAAAATATTAAGAGAACGTTAAGGTAGCCTGGTTAAGCCCTCAGTAAAGTTGCATACACAACTTTAACCCTGCCCCTTTGTGTGTATGTATTACAACACAGCCTAATTATATGATATCCTGCTACTGTATTGCATGCAGTGAATGAGGCACAGCTTCACAGGAGGTGCTGAGATACTGCAGTCCTAAGTATAGTATGAGAACCTCAGTAGAAGAGTCAGAGCCCTGGCTTCAGGTAACGTGTCCCTTATGTATGAATCAAAAGAAAAGGAGTACTTGTGGCACCTTAGAGACTAACAAATTTATTTGAGCATAAGCTTTCGTGAGCTACAGCTCACTTCATCGGATGCTTTCCTGGACTCTGTCTGGCATGTGCAGAAAGTACTAAAAGAAACTATACACGTACCAAAAGCTTGTATTTAAAAATACACTGTATTATTTGAGAATTAATATGTGATGATGTTGACCTTAACACTGGCATTTCTTGACCTTTGAGTTGATGTTCTTATAATATGTGGCAGGAAACTGAAGTTAGAAATCTGTTTCACACAGGCCAGAGACTAAAGTGACATAGGAGACACTGAATTATTTTCCATCACAACGGAAGGAGATAACGGCTCTTTTAATGTACGGAATTACTCTGCACCCCAGGAAAAGGTGTTCTTTGATGGATTGTAGCTGAGACTATTGGTGTATGAAAGAGGGTTTATTTCTGTGGTTTGAATCAGACCTTGCTGGGGGGGGGGGGGAATTGTGGCACTTTAACTCCTACTTGCCTCGTAATATGAAAGGCTAATCACTACACAGATTAAAAGAGAGAGAAAAACTGAGTCTTTAAAAATATTCCACTTACGTAATCTCCATTTAGGGGGATGAGAATGTTCATTTCAGATGACTTGGCACTCACAATCTCACAGTCTAATGAATCTTCACTGAGGTATATGTGGCAGCCTTCTGTCTTGTTAATCGAAATGGTTGGCACTTTCCCCATCACCTGAAGAACAATAAATGCACCTAATACCAAATGCCACTGCGTCAGTGAAAGTAACAGTTAATAACAAAAACCCATCCACCTGCTGAGCCTAGCTTTGGCCACCAAACTCTGATGTATGGCAGCTGCATTTACATTTGGGGATTTAAACAGACTGGCATGGACCAATTAATGGATGGTGGGAAGGCTGCTACTGTTTAACTGTATTAAATGTTATTTTCTAGCCCTGAAGTTCTAAAACATCAACTTTTAAACAACAAGCCTCTCACTCCTACACACATAGACACGGTCTCCACCCCTTGGCCCTCTTTACCAAAGGGGATAAGATGATGGGATCCACACACACTCCCACCAGTACTAGTGCATAACTTGCATGTACATCAGTGGGACTTATGGGGAAACAGATCCCCCCCACACACAGAGTGACTGACTGCAAATAATGACAGATTTCAGAGTAGCAGCCGTGTTAGTCTGTATTCGCAAAAAGAAAAGGAGTACTTGTGGCACCTTAGAGACTAACAAATTTATTTGAGCATAAGCTTTCGTGAGCTTATGCTCAAATAAATTTGTTAGTTTCTAAGGTGCCACAAGTACTCCTTTTCTGACTGCAAATACTCCTTCACTAGAGAGATGCTCCACAAGTTTCTGCTTAAAACATTCTGCAGCCTGAAGGGTCTCTGAGGTATTGCAGCACATAATAAGAAAGGATTTTTTTTATTTCCCCTGCCAGCAATGGTACAGCTCTAAAAGTGTATTGAAATTGATTACAATTTAAATTAAACAGTCATTTCTTTAAGTCAGTTTGAAAGCAAGTGCAAGATTTACTTGAGGCGAGAAGAGGAAACGAGCCAACTCCTCTTTGCATCTGTGGGGTTGTAAACAACTCCACAGGGCAAAGTGGTTGAGTCACTGTTTTTCAGTAAGAATCCCCTTCTCTCCACCCCCTGCCCCGCAAAAAAAAAAAAAAAAAAAAAAAAAGCAGGAACTAGAGCCCCATGGTATATGATTGCCAAGATATCAAAAGGACAGAGGTTAGTTAGGGTCATAAAACAGCAGCAGCAGGGTATATATGTGTGTGTGTATATATATATATATATATATATTTCTATATATATATATATATATATATATACACACCCATGTAAATAAAAAGGAGTGTTTTTTCACATCATTCACGTTAATACATTTTAGATTCAGTTCCTGAACAACATGCTGATAAACACAGAGTGTTCAGTGGCCATGGCCTTGATTCTATAGCTAGTCTGTGCAAGTGGAGCACTGTCTCTAGGTTGATTTTAATGGAGCTCCATTGAGGCGAAAGTATGCTCCTATATGGATCATATGGTATGCCTGGGGGTATTTTATTTGACAAATATTAACCCAGCAGGAAAAATAATCAGTAAATAGTTATACTGGTGGGGGTCAAGAGCCAAGAGCATTGCACTATTATTGCTGTTTATGGCAAGATCTGCTTGGTGAATTCCATTGATCTGTTACATTAACATATCATTCATATGACCAAACCTGCAAAGTGCTGACAGAGTTCAGGTGCTCAGCACCTTGCAGGATCAAACTCTTAGAAAGAAGAGAGCAGCCTGCTTCAAGCAGTTGTTGTTCAGCCTGACTCATGCTTTTCTTAAGTGCAAGACCAGCCACGCTATAAGGCACTGAAATCTTATGCAACATTCATGAAGCCTGAATCATCAAAGGCATTTTGATTTTAGCAAATCTATTTCCCCTTTATTTGAATTTTAACGAGACGTGGTGTTCCTATTCATTGTGTATAGACTTTTCAGCTTTGGTGAATAGTTCTAGCGCTAACAATCAAAATCCTCTATTTATTGAAAAAAAATCACTATTTCTTAAATAATCATGCCCTTTTCTCTCTCCCAACTGCCTCTTTCCTGCAAAAGGAAATGTAGTGATTACCAGTAAAATTATTGGTAAATGTTCAGAAGTAGACAAGTAGCTAGTAGTAATGGCATTCACTTGTTTAACATTTAAAAGATACAAAATATCTTGCTGTTCCTCTCCCTGTGGTGGCTTTGACCCACATTTCTGAAGCATGGTACAGTATTCTCCATTATTAATGTCACTCACTGTGCTGTATCTGCCCATCTACATGTAAATAGAAGACCCCACTGATTTCAGTGAGGAATGTGAGCCTCGAGACGGATGGCAGGATATGAGCTGATGAGTGTTTTAACAGTTTTATTTTTTATTGATATTTTAAAGAAAAGCCATTGTTTGCCCTTCCCCCAGCAAAGCTGAAGAAGCCATTTCAATTCCATTCTGTTGCTAACGGGGTAGACTGTCAAGGGCTCAGCACCTAGCGCTCAATTAAAGTCATTTGGAGTTAGGTGCCATTTGAAAATCTACCCAACATCCTCAGTGTGAGAAAATTAGCTGAGCCTCACAACCACCTTCTTGACTTTAGCACCAATTAGGCAAATGAGTGGCACTATGCCATGAAGCTTTGCCAAACTCCAGCACTGATGGACCAGGATGCATGGAGTCCAAACCTGGGGACCGTTCATTGAGAGAACCTGACCACCACTCCCCAGAAGTAAAAGTTCCCAGACTATCAGAAAATACCTCTGCTGATCTCAACTACAGCACCAGAACATTAAGGAAAGGTGTTCTCGACAGGGAGCCATGATCAGTGGCACTTGAAAACTCAAAGGCAAAAACAATAGTAACTCTCAACCTTTTTCTAGACAAGTTAGAAGAATTTAGTGCATCTAAAAGGTAATTTTTGGAAATATACATTTTTTTTTGTATACTCCAGGGAAGCTGAAATTATCTCTAGTAGTCAAATACCACTTTGAAGTTGTTGGTTCTTTTCTTCTTCTTGTCTAATTGGATGTTTACCTGAATCTGAATATCCCTGGAATTGATCACTTCCACGATACCCACGACGTTGTCAAACACAAGGCCAAACTTTCTGCAGTTGTCTACAAACAAACAAACCCGAAACGAATGAAGGCAAAATAAAAGATCTTTTTTAAAAAAAATCACATGACCACATTAAAAACTAAAATGCTTCAATCCTGCAATGACTTACACGTGTGAGTAACTTTACACAGCACTATTCATGTCAATAAAGTTACCTGCATGTGCAAATCTTTCCAGGACTTACTGCCCCAAAGCTCATATGTGAGACTGTCCACTCACCAATTGTAATAGAATTTATTTTTCCTTTCATTTGTAGTGTAGATTTGTTGCATTTAAAAATGTAAGCCACTTGCTTGAGTTCAGTATCAGTAATAACAAGGTCGTTCTTATCCTCTTGGTATTCCTGTTTTAAAAAACGCATATACTGGTTTCACTATCTTTAATAAGGCAGCAATAAGGTAGACTTTAAGCACAACTTATTCCAGTCATTGCATCTTCACACAGAAAAAGAATGAGGAGGAAAAAAGATTCTCACTTATCTCAGCCTGTGATAAGTCTAACTGATTGTGTTTATGAGGGCACACATTCAGTGCTGTGTGTGCATGATTTAGAGCTGAAGTGTCTGTGTTGTGAAGATCTTAACACTGACCAAGACCAAAAAATGTTTATTTTGGTACTAGGTTCTTATACACTCAACTATTTAAAACTATCTCAGTGAAGTTGTTGCTTGGTTACCACCCAATTTTAGAACAAGTAGGCACCTTCAGGAATAGAACAAGTTGTTGGTGCATACTGTTATATAATTCATTAGGGTTAGGTGTGAGCAAGGCAGTATCCAATAAGGAGTAGTGCATGAAGACCTTCCTTTCTATTTTTAAGACACTGAGGGCCCATTCTGCACACAAGACTTCCAATTGATTTCAATGGGAGAGTTGAGGTATGTAAGCTACACACTGCGTGTCCCAGCATAATAAAACAGAATTCATAGCAAAATGCTGGTCTACTTAGCATGTACACAGGGGCTCTCCCATGTTTTGCCTTTACTGCACTTTCCTGTCTCAGTGAGAGTACCTGGAATATTCTAACACTAGCATAGCACAACCCATGTAAACAATGGCTGTCCCTCATGCACACTGTGACCCATGCAAACAAGGGCCTATGTAAGCTACCAACTGACTAAATCATGTCTTGTCTTCCCCACCCTTATAAACAACATAACTTTCCATTCAATAAGTTCTCTGCATGCACATGCAAAAAACCACACATACCCCCTCCAAAACTAAACGAATCAAGCTATTCCTTCTATAGGCTGGGAAAGAAGATGGAGAACTATTGTTCTTTCTATTTGTAAATACTATGATATTGTGATTATATGACTATCTAGATAGAGGTGCTCCCACTGGCTAATAAATGAGAACTTCCATTGTGTCACAACAACTATATCTCTCATACGTAAGAATGGCTTGCACAATGGGACTTTACTCAATTGGAGTTCTCTGTGGGTTTCCTTCTGAGGGACTTTTTGACTGAGTTAAGAACTAAAATATTGGTTCTGAACCTTATAAGAGTATTTTCCAGTTCAGGTAAATTCTCATACTATTCTCACCAACAAATGAACAAGCTGTAAATCTCACAAGAATATTAAGGACTAAGCTGTGGCTAGATGGGACAGTGCAGAGCCACTGTGCCCCCAGAGGAGCACTGGAGAGATTGTGCCTCAGGCAGGTACAATCCCTCTGGGGATATTCCAGGCACAAGTACGTGTGTGTGTGTGTGTGTATATATGTGCGATGTGAGCTGAACTTACCACTCTCCATTTCTTTCCCTCTAGTTCTAACAAAGGAGAATGGCTCTGCTGATGAGAATTTTTGGGAGAAGTGGGGCTCGGAGTATGGCTTTTTGTAGGAGAACGAACTGGCGGACCCTGAGCACGTAGATTGGGATTCTTATGGGTCTTCTGGTCATCTGAGACATGTCGTAGCCCTAATAAATAAATAAATAAATAGATAGATAAATAAACAAAGAGGTGCTGATATGACTGAGTCTCTCTCACAGCATTAGGCCCCTAGGGAGGTTAATATTAAAACAGGGAAGAGAATACCATAGCTAGTTTGATTACAATTGTATTAAAATGTCCAACACACTTTTATGCTTCTTTAGGTATTTAGCCAAAAGGGAACAGTCTGGCCTCATACTTTTAAATAAAGGTTCTTTTACTGTGAATGGGCTGGCATTATGTCTTCACAGATAAGCTCAGCAATGTCTATTGGCATCTCTCTGTTCACAGATCTAAAGGTTCACTATATCTGTCATCAGCTGTGCATGCCGCCACTCCATTCATTTTATAGGTTCATCTGTGAAAATTAGATTCTCTAGCTAATCTGATTGTAATGCACCCATCCTCAGAATACCTAGGGCCAAAGACTGAACTTTACTGTACTGCGTATATTTCAACTCAAAACTGTGTACACTAATTAAGACTGTCCAGTTTTATTAAGAAAAGCTTAATAGCTTTATCTAGGTGTACTTACAACAACATTATACAGTGGTATAGCAGTCGGTACCTGCTTATCTAAACCAATGTCTCAGTACAAATCAGTGTATGCAGAAAATGCAGAGTGGACAAATTCTAGCCTCAGTGACATCTGAGCACTGCCACTGAAGTCAACAGGACCCAAAGTGTCAAACTTGGGTGCCTATAATAAGTGCCCAAATTCACATTGAGGGATCTAAATAAGTGACAGGAATTTCAAAGGTGCTGAGTACCTATGAGATCCTACTTATTAAATGGGAGCTGCCAGGGCTCAGTATCTCTGAAAATCAGGCTATTTATTTGGGTGCCTCAATATGGATTTAGATGCCTAAATTTAGGCTTCCAAGCTTAAAAATATACTGGCTTTGGGCCGTATAGATGTGACTAAAGGGAGAATTTGGCTAAGTACGTACAGTGGTAGCTAGTATCAGTTGGCTGAAGAGTGACAAGTTGAACTATTTTCCTCTAACCTTTGGTAATTGCCTCTCCCTGGTTAAGCTGGGCAAACAAGGCTGAGCGAGATGTGGTTGCTTCATCCTTTCCACTTTCTGTATCGAAGACAGGAGGAGGTCCTGGGGGCAGCGGTGGAGGTGGGGGTGGTGGGAGGCACTGCCCACTTGTTAGAGTAGACAACACAGATGCTGTTGACGCAGTTGGGCCCTATGTGTGGGAGAGATGGAAAATATGTTTAATACAGTTTTTCAAAAACGCTCTATTATGGAATCTTACTTCTTTTCATACTTGAATGCTGCTGGGAGTTGGACTTCGGCCAGCAGTGGGCTTGGGAAAAATTGCTGGCACTAATGAATGAACTTACATATTAAGAAAGATTCATAGTGTAAGGAAGAAAGTTTCTTATTTCCCCAAATACCCAGATAAAATAAACCCCCAAATGATGCACATTCAGTATAGGCCAGACAAATAAAAAAGCATTTCACTCTAATCTCCAGTGAAGATAACACAATGAATAATAGGGTGGAACTTGCCCAGCCAGTTATACACATGCTAAGTGGGCATAAAATGCTACCCTTCAGATTTTGAATATACTTTGCAATGTGGTGTAGGGCTGTGGTGACTCAGGCTGTTAAATTCAACACTATATTTCAGAATTCTGATTTGACTGCTTTTTATTTTTTAAAATTTCTATATGTTTCTAACACAATAGCTCCAGGTGCAGTCATAATACCAGTTATAGACAAATACTGTAATGAGGGACATGGATATAGTGTGAATAAACTAATCTTTCTAGCAATTGGTTTGTATAATCAGCAGTACATGGTATTGGTCTGTTTGAATTATATGTCTATGCCAGTGCACTATGAAAAGAAACAGAACAGCTTTATTAGTAAAAAATCCAATTCAGATCTTAGATTTCTAATTTGCCTGACTCACAGGAAAGACAGGAAGGATCAAAGGAATTGGGATTCATTTTTTCTGTCTGACCACTCACCGAGTGTCACCCTGATTCCAAGAATCCCTCATCTGGACAGCACCTCTGCAGAGGAGGATAAAGACTACATTTTATAGGATCCATTATGGAAGATCAGACGTTTGGAATCTATACCTGAAAACCTCATTGTTTCAGGCATAACTACCACCTAGAAGCAGCAGCCCAGGCTGGTTATATGGAAGTAGCATGAGGCCCTCTGCACCACTTATATCTTACATGGGGGCTGCACAGGCAGGTCGCTAGGAAAATGGATGTATAGGAGGACCTGGCATCTGTGTGGGTCCAGCACAATCCAATGGGGAAGGCTACAATGGGATGAGGCTGCTGGAAAGGCCATAGGTTCACATGTGAGCAGAGTCCCTGAATTATTCCAGCCCATAGACTAGAATAGCAGTCAAGAGGGTGAAGGCTAGGCTGGGCTGCACAAAACCTGAGATGGGAAGGTGGATTTTACCTCCACAGCCACTCCACTCCCATAGAGCACAGATCCTTGAGCCTTATGTGGGATGGGTAAATTTCTCCATAGAGAAAACAGAACTTTTTGTTTGGTTTTGGGATCATTTCCCCCCCAGGCTGCAAAACTGCCTCACATCCTATTATGGACCCAGTCTAAAGCCCATTTCAGTCAATGGGAGTCTTTCATTTGAGTTCAGCAGGCTTTGGATCAGGCCCTATAACAACAAGGAAGCATTTTGGCAATTGTATCAGAAGTAAAAAGCATGGCAGTAATTGACAAAAATATGCTAATATATTCAACCAACAGTACCTCTATAATGTACTTTCCCACTGTTTCAGTCTAGGGTAAGATCTTTGCATACAAGTTATGACTCAGGTAGTGAGTAAAGGATCAGAACTCTAAACACTGTAAAACCAGCAGTGTTTTGTATTCCTCCTCCTCCTCCATGGGCTAAGTAAACAATAGAGGTTACAAAAATCATTATATTCCACTACACTCCTAGAATTCATAGCAGCACTCACTGAGCCATCAAAGATTGAATGGTAAATAAGCTGCATTTTCTCTTGTTTCTTACTTTTATGCACATTTAGGTGGCTTGGGAAAGGGAGAAGAGAAAATAACAATCGACTTTGTAACAGAAATCAAGGAAGTTCAAGAGTTAAGTTGAACTTCTGTTGCAAACTTTTTTCTTGTGTGCCAAATTCTTTTCTCAATTACAGCCAAGCAACACAGAATATCAGCAGACTGCAGAGAAATCAATCTGCACAACAGCCTAGAGTACAATCATGGGTTTTGGAAGAAGGCTATAAAAGTTGCTGACACTGACTAGGGAAGTGTCTAGAACAGTGTTTTTCAACCTTTTTTCATTTGTTGACCCCTAAAAAATTTAGAATGGAGGTGCAGATCCTTTTGGAAATCTTAGACATTCTGTGGACCCCACGTGAAAACCACTGATCTAGAAAGAAGAGTTACAGCCAAGTAATCCTATAAAAATCAACAGAATAACATGGGTGTATGTAAGAGCAGAATTTGTCTCCATAATTATTGCACAGGAAGAGATTCTCAAAACCTAGTCCCACTTTTTAACCTGTCATGAATTTCAGTCATAATTTAGGCCACTGAGACATCTAATAACAAATCTAAGGTAATGAGATTGCTGGGGTATAATTCAGGGCTGAGTTTGCTCCATTGTACGTACACATCTCAAGGCATGAGGGACTCAGCTGAAGTTACCAAACACACCCAGTGAACACACCTGGGACAGAATGATGAGAAAAGACAGACCAATTTAAATAATTAGGAGGCATACAGAAACATACTGGTGCTGCTGTCAATTGTCTGCCTCTGTGTGTACTGTGTGTGTGTCTGTCTCTCTCTTTTAACCTGTACAATATTGAGTTGTCCAATTTAGATCAAGTAAATATTCATGCTTCATGAAATTCATTCCATGGAGGAGGACCCATGTGTAGCATAGAGGCTCCTTGGGCAAGGGTCCCCTGTTCTTTTAAAACAAATCTCACCTCAGACCTGACAATCTCACTACATCAAACACATGTCTTACAGGATATTTAGCCATAAAGAGTGACATGTAAGGTATCTACAGAAAACTTATAACCAGACATGCCAAACCCACGAAAAAATGCAGAAATTGGGCTTGTTTTTGGCTTAATTGACTTGTGAGTTGCTTGTTGGCTTGTTGCTTGTTTGGCTTGTAGCTTATTGCAGCTTGTTGCTTCTTTTTTTTGATCGGCTCCTGGCAAGCAGGGGCAAGCAGGGGAGAGAGTCAGGGATGCACAGTGGGCCCACCACAGTCCCAGACTGCATGACAGGGGTATCTAGTCACATAGAGTGTTGGGGTTCTTAGGGATTGGCTTGTTTTGGCCTTGTTTTGAAATGGGATTTGCTTGATTTTTGGCTTATTGTGAAAGTCAGGGTGCTTATTTACCGCATGGAAGTTGGCAACTGTGCTTATAACTTGTCAAGACTCATAATCTTTGCAAGATATATATGGATAATATTTAAGGAATATTGTATTTATATTGAAATTATGCTTTATCGACTTGGAGCAAAAATTAGTCACCAGGGTAGTCTTGGTGATGACCTATTCAAGCAAGAGTTGCCACCCCTCCCTAGTCAGCTGGTGAGGTAATGCAAGATTCTATTGTCTACCCTTGCCACATTGCAGAACAGTCAATGGAAAACCATCAAAGACAAATGCCAACAATCAAAACAAAACCACTTGGAGGTGAAAAAGAACATTTTAGCAGGCAGGAGATTGCCCTGGCTATGAATAAAAACAAAACACTGTTTCACTATAACAGAGTGTAGGGAAAGGCGCTCTGGACCCATTCATTGAGGAAACCCTTTAACAAGGGGGCTTTCATGAACGTTTGGATCCTAGTTCTTGTGAAACCAGCCAGCTCTGCAACAAGCTGAACTTTGGGGGTAAGCCTACTTTGTTGTATAGGAAAGGTAACTACTGCTAAGCATAGACCCAGGTTTGTGTTTTACGATTGTTTTGTATTTGTAACCAGTTGTTTCCATCCTTTTCTCTCACTTCTAGTTAAATCTTTATTCTTTCTTAAATAAACCTACTTTTGTTTTATTGTAAGTGTTCACAAGTGCTGTGTGGTTTTCAGGAGTGGTGGTTTAAGGTAAAACTGGTAAACTGGGGTACCCTGCACCTCTGGGTGCCGAGAATCTGGAATTTCAGTGAGTAGCCAGTGTCTGGGGCTGGATGTCACAAGGGAATGATTCAAAGGGACTCAAGGCTTGGGGCGCACCTATTGTTAACCTGCAAGGTGAAGACAGAGCTGGCATAGCCCAGAGGAGAGTGTCTGAGTGGCTGACAGGCTGGTGGTGTCAGGGAGGTGATACTCAGTTACCAAAGGGAAGACTCCCTCTTGCTGGAGGCAGCGGTAAGAAAGATGACTCACAGTCCTGGGTACCCTGAGAACCATCACACCTCTTGGCAAGGGGACAGGGAGCAGGCAAGCAGACTGGATGTGCAGGAAAGTCTCTGCATCCCTAGCCTGCCAGGGCAATATATTTTGTGCTGCTTCCAAATACGCTGGTAAGGAGGGCAGTTTTGGAGTGGGCTTGGTTAGGAGGGTCCATTGGATCCATAAATTGCTCTAGTATCTAGGAATGGCTGCATAGGGATCACCGTGGGGCACCAATCACCATACAAGCTGGAGTAGTAGCTATGTAAGGGGTATTTTACAGTTGGGTGACCTGTCCCTGAATTGGGGTGAATTCCATTGCTGTCCAGTTTCCACTGAGTTCCCTTCATAAAGCCCATTTATTTGTGCTTTGCATTGCGTGGAGTGTGTATGTGTGAGCCCCTGGGAATTGAAAAAACAGCACATTATACGCTCACAAAAGTTCATCTTTTCTAATACAGCAGGTGCTTAAAAGGCTTGCTATTTGCAAACAACTCTTTACATTAACTTTGAGCAGATGTCCACAACAATGTATCTTTACACAAAGAGTATTTAAGAGCCATTTGACTAGCGAGGGATGTTATCTGCAAGCCCCTGTCTTCTATTTTCATTTCAGCTGTTTTCCTTGGTAACAGCTGCTCTCTTCAGTGCCCTGGTTTACATACATCCACTCAAGTTATGCTCAGGGATGTTTGTTCCCACTTGCATCTTTGCGTGGTCATTTTCCATTTGTAATTAAGATCTTTTTGTTGAAACAGTGTCATCACTTGCAAATGTGCCCCTTGGAAGAAATATTAGGGAAGTGACTGACTTCAGCGCTAGCTAGCTAAAATTACAATTTTATACAAATACAGGAAGACATCTGAGAAGAAGGGAATGTATCATACACGTTTCATCATACAGTACTAGCAATCTCAATGTGGTTGCTTTAGTAAAGCTTGCTTTAGTAAAGATTTATATAACTGGACAAAGAATTCTTTGTAGCTGTCTGAGTAAGATCCTATGAACATTGGAAAGGCTAGAACCTAGCTCTATGTGGAAATAGCTGTGCAAGGGACAGGAAACTCCACAGGATTATCATCATGGTGTTTCCTCTGCAGCCTTCCATTGGGGTCAGGGTTTGACCCTGTGTAGGTCAGAGTCATCTGCACAGAGGCCCTGTTCCTCCATACTGACTCTGGCTCCCTAGCAGCCCCCTGTACCTCAGTGACACAGTTCCTGTGGCGTCATGCTTATAAACCTCCAGCAGCTTGTGCATGCCCCAGGATTCTCTGTAAAAGGGGGATACTGCTGTGGAAGGGGTGCAGGAATGTAATACAGACCGTGGCTGTATTATGTCTCCACCCTTAGCTCCACAGAGCTGCCCATATGTTCCTCCTGACCTACCTCTTTTCCCCCACTGGATGGGCCAGGGACGTGAAGGAGTAGAATGTTGCATGGAAGAAGCTGATAACCCCACACCATGCTGGAGGGGCGACATCAAATGTGCAGATCAGTGGGGAAGAGGTGTTTGGACCCAAAGCTCTTTATTCTGAGTAGCTTCTCTATGGTAGCTCTTGGAGCGTAATTTAAGCCAGGTAATGTCCCAGCGCAGGCGTTACAACCTACCTGATCACTCTTGCTCCTAGTTCCCAAGGTTAAGTTCCTAGGAAGTTTCTGTAGGGCTAGACGCAGAAAGGATCTCACTTCTATCACTCATCAAGTTCAAATTGAGTGAACCACAGAAAGGTATCTGTCCTTATGGTAGCATCCAGACGCCACAATAAGAAATGAGGCCTTAATGTGCTAGGTGGTGTACAAACACACAGAAAGACATGGACATGCCTCTTTTTGTTCTAGCTTTTGGTGATCTACTGCAGGGTTTTATGTGTAATAACAAGGAAGATGGGAGGATGAAGGTTCCCGTGCAGTGTGAGATTACTGTGGAACATTTAAATGGGAACACATCTCATTTTGTAGTCTACTGATTGCTCTTAGTGAGGAAAGACATTGGGTATAAATATAAATTTCTAAATAATACATACAATTATATATATATATATATATAAATAACTGAAGTAAGTTAGAAATAAAATGTATCCCTTTATATCTATCTCATGATACAGGTATCTAATTGAGGACGAGACAAGTGGTTTTGGGGGGGCATAACCCCCTGAAATTCATTGAACGCTTTCCTTTTCAAGGCAACAGATGAATAGGACTCCCAATGGGGAGGTTCACTTTCTCCTCATAAAAGGATACCCCACCCCCCTTTAATCCTAGTTACATGCCTGAAATGATTACTGCTCTGTGTTGTTCTCTTCATACACATGCAGGCACAAAGATGAGGATCGTAGAGCTCAAAATATCATGTAACAGCCTCCAGGAACAGGTGGACTATGACACAGAGACATAGATCTTTTGTTAAGGTGTTTCTTCTGTAAAAGTGGCTTAATGTTATGGCCCTATTAACTACAACATGTTAGGCCACCTGTCTGCAAGCATTCATGCTGCCCAATGATATGGAAGTTATAAGATGAAACAGCTGATGTGCAGGGGCTGCAGTCTTTGTGAATAAAAAAAAAATCCTCTTTTTCTGGTTCTCGGCAGGATTATTTATCTGTCCGGCTCTCCAGCTCTGAAGCCGCTTTTATGCATTTGTGCCATTTATCACCTGTTTGGGATTTAACATAGGGCCTATGTTGCCACTGAGCAATGATACCATTCAATCACGCAATCAGAGATGCTTTACAAAGTCTGGGTTCTCTAAATCACCCTGGAGCTGAATGATGATGTACTATCATTAAGTAATTTGTTTAATGGGCCTATTTAAGCTGTTTCTTTTTTAAAAGTAAAAAAATGTGGAAATACTTCTTGTAACCTATTAAATTGATTAGTAGACATCTTTCTCTCCTTTTCCCTCTATGTATGTTCAGTCCTCCCATTCCATCCCCCTGGCTGTGTTTTTATACTACAGCTCAAGCTGCACTTGATGGCTGGTGTCAAACAAGTCTCCCCAGGCTTCCCCTTAACTGGGGCTGAATAATGTTTGGCCACTGGTGTGGATAGGGCCAAATCAGTATACAGTGTTGCGAACCCCTGCTAGAAGGAGGGAGTGAGGACACCTTCTTAGCAAGTGTGTTGAATGTAACCGACCCTATCTACACCAGTGGGGAAACTGATTTCAGCACTGGATGGTGTTCTGCCATGTTTACATTGAGTGTCCTGAATGGCAGTTTCTATAATGTTAGTGTCTCAGTGGTGAGACTCTGTCTTACAGGGGAAAGGTGACGGCTGAAGCTTTCTACAGGAACCTCTGCCAGGCAATCTCCAGCTTGGCATTGCACCAGTAACAGTCTCGGAGCACAGTGTGTTCTGTGAAATGGAAGTGGCTAAGATTAAAGTGATGCAAGCTGGTCAGCAAAATGAGTGAGAGGGAAATACAACATGGGGCAGAAGGGTGCCCCAGAAAAGATTGGGGGGGGACAGGAAGGGCGGGGCAAGCCATGGTCTCTTACCAAGACCTAGAGGATTAAAACCCTATGTCCAGACTCTGCCCTTACTTATATTTGTGCAATCCTGCTGAGGTGAGTGGAGTTGCACCGCTATACAGTAACACGGGGTGGAATTTCACCTGATCATGTTAACCCCTTGTTTTATGAAAGATGAGTGTCGCTGGCAATGGTGGGTGCATCATTTATTTTCTAAATTTCTTGTTGGAAATATGGAATTGCATCAGGTGTATGTTTATACCTTCCCAACATCTCTTCTTCTGGGGGGTGGTCAGAAAAGAAAGATGAACTTTATTCCACATAAGAACACAAGACTTATAATTCCCCCTGGGCGTGGCTATGTGGCTTTTTGATAAATGGGTCAAACTAAACATAGCATGGCAGATATACTATAAAGATAGCATGAGGTTGCTGGTTGCAAAAATCAGCCTTTGCAGCCTCCTCCTCTGAGCATGCAGATGGTAGGGACAAGACAAAGTTTTATGGGGAAAATGTTGAGGTGTTAAAGGAAATGGTGGCGATTCCGTGAGAGAATGTCTAGAGCAGGCATCTGTAGCTGGGAATGAAGTGCCAAATGATTGTATTGGGACTAATATAAGGGCAGACTGGCATGCTAATTTATGGGCTGCAGTACTTACCACTGTTTGATCTAACTCTGGTTCTCGCTGAAGATGCTTAGGGGAGTTTTAATCAAAATTTCAGTTTTTTAAAGAACATTTAAAAATATTATGTATTCCATTATGAATATTTTAGAAAAATATGTGTTAGGAGATAAGACTTGCAGACACAGATAAAACTCTCATTGGCTTCAATGTGAGTAGGATCGGCCCACTGTAAATAAATCTCAATTTTGAAACTGTTCGTAAATTGCAGATTTTCTCCTAGGTATCTGTGTTTTTTTATAAATGGGGAAAATGTTTAGTGTTTCCTTGAGATTGCGTCAAAGGGAACATTTTCACTAAATTCACCACTATTGTGAGACTATTTCATCAAATCAAAAACTCACCAATTTTGTCCCAAATGACCATGGTCTACAAAAAATAAATTATCCCAGCTCTACACAAGTAACTTGAGATGAATGTTTTGGAAAATAATCCTCAGGCAGTATTTGTTTGTTAGCACTGATTTGAGATACAGTTAGCTACAGCAAACTCTCCTTATTGCCAGTTGTTTTCAGGCCATAAAGTAAACCTGCATGAATAGGAGTGGATGTGTTTCCCTGGTCCCTCCCAACACACTCAACCCCTCCAGCAAACTAAAACTTTTATGAGACATTCCTGATAGCTTATACTACAGCTGTTCAGTCCTTTTTCTAAAAAAGAAAAAAAAGTGGGGCGAGGGGAGGGAGAGATAGTTCAGTAGTCTCTTGCATTTCACCAGTGACAACTGAAAGAAGGAACAGTTTATTACTACAGCTGTAGATTTCGTCTAGAGTTCAAAAAGTGGTAACAAGGAAACATGGTTGCAACTGTCACAAAACAGAACAGTTGTTGTGTGGGGGAAATGATATGCTGATCATTTTCAACAGTTCATTATAATAATAGCTTTGCACTTCTACAGTCTCTTCTGACATCTGAAAATGTCCAAGCATTAATGAATTAAATTTTACTGAGCTCTATTAGGTAAGTAAATATTATTATCCCCATTATACAGATGGGTAAATTGAGGCACAACACTTAGTGATTTACCTAGTAGAACCAGGTATCATGACTCCCACCCATTCACGTGATTTCTGAAACTTCACACATTCCAATCAATTCAATGAATCCCCAAAACCTTACTTTAGGGAAATGATTTCAGATTGAATTATTTTGGATCATACTGGCAAGAACAGTCTCTTTGAGTTGCACAAACACAATCCTGTCAACATTCATGAAAATTATGCTTGCATATCATGATGAAAATATAATTCTATATTTTATTCCATGGGTGTCAGTGGGGCTGAGCAGTGGGTGGCCTGTATGCACTGGTCAATTACCAAGTTGCAGTCAGGAGATAAGTCAGGGTCGAACTGGGTAAGGATACCAGGGAGTCAGGGTCAGGCATCAAGTTACAGACAGCAGGCAAATAGCAGAGTCTGGGACAAACCAGGGTCAGAAGACAGAGTCTAGGGTCCACAGCAAGGCAAGGTCTGGAGAAGAAGCAAGCAGGCAGTCTGTGTCATTGCTCAGGACAATTCCCCATGATGGCTTCCTGGTTTATATACCAGCATGAGACAATCAGTGGGCTGCAAGGGGCTGCCACTCAGACCCTGTTGTGCAGTACTTCCTGCAGTGCCTAGCTCCACAGGGTACTCCAGCGGAAACGTGGCGTAAGCTTCCTATGACAATGCTGAATTGTTAGCAGCCCAGAATTCTCATGGTCCAGGTTCTAACTCTTTCTCTCCTCCCCCCCAATTCTGGGTTGGGTTCTACTTGAGGGTTGGGGGTGGTTCCAGAGCATGAGGTGTGGTGGTGCCTAGACTGTACCCCCCTACTGCGCCTGGTCTTGTTCATTTCCTGAGCTCTTCTGAGCTGGAGAGGAGGCAAGGGAGTGTTCTGGAACCACACAGTGAAAACAGAGCTTCACTGCTGTCTATGTTCTTTCTCCTGAGGTCAAGTGTTGGTGACCCTTGTTGACCTATATGGGTTCAGGACTGGGTCCTACAGGCTTTGGTGTAGAGGGCGGACATGGGGGCATCTGACCACCCCTCATTTCCTCCTTCTACTCACACAGCTGAGAGTTGATGTGAGATCAATAGAGGCCTGTAGGCAGATGGGGCAGGCTAGCTCATCTTTTACATACTCACTGAGCACCACCAGAATTTATGTAGTTGGGCAGTGTCTTTCCATTGGATGTCCGCTGCACACTGTTGGAAATGAGCCACGTAAGTGGCTGGCCCTTGCTCCTGGCGAAGCTTCCAGAGGGCAGCCTCTACAGAGCAGCCACAATGTGGGTCATCAAAGATGGTTGAGAAGGCTTGCAAGGAGTCCCAATCAGACCCCATGGGCCTGCTCTATTCCAACAGGAGGGAAGCCCAATCGAATGCTTCACAGGCAATCAGGCTGACTATTAGCTCCACCTTTGTCTGGTCCATGGGGTACGTTGGGGGCACAGCAGGAAGAGCAGGCTGCCTTGGTTCAGAAACCCCTGGAATTTCCAACAATCCCTGTCAAACTGTTTGGGCAGTGGCACCGCAGGCGTTGGTTCAGGCGATGGGTGGTCTGTCGGGCACATAGTGCGGCTGCTTCTCCCTGTAAGCATGCCAGCTGTTTGTGTAGGGTTTGTGCTTTGACAGTGAGCTTCATCACTCGGGTCTGTAGTATTAGGTTCTCCGCCTGCAGGTTGGCAACTTGCTCTTGCAGGTCCCAGACCCCTGGGGAGCTACTGGTCGGAGGGCAGCCCACCCCTTCCATCATATATGCAGGGGTTAGATGGGCTTAGGGGGTGAAGGTGGTTTGAGTAAACTGTCAGGGCTGGGCTGTGGGTAGCCTGTGTTCATGGTCAGTTACCAAATTGCAGGCAGGAGAAGAGTAGCAGGGTTGGGGTCAAGCCAGGTCAGGATACCAGGACGCCAGGGTCAGGCACCAGGCAAGTAGCAGGGTCAGAGTAAAGCTGGGTTGGGATACCAGGGAATCAGGAACCAGGTTACAGACAGCAGGTAAATAGCAGAGTCGGGGACAAACCAGGGTCAGAAGCCAGAGTCTAGGATCCAGAGCAAGGCAAGGTCTGGGGCAGAAGCAAGCAGGCAGTCTGTGTCATTGCTCAGACAGCTCCCCATGATGGCTTCCTGGTTTATATACCAGCATGAGCCAATCAGTGGGCTGTGAGGGGCGGCTACTCAGGCTCTGCTGAGAGGTACTTCCTCCAATGTCTATCTTCACAAAGTCCTCCAGTGGAAACCCAGCCTAAGTGTCCAATGGCACTGTGGAAGTATCAGCAGCCCAGAACGTGCCGTCGACCTATCTAGTCCCTCAGGTTCTTCCAAGGGGAACCAGTCTTGTGAATAGGTTTTCCATGAGCAAAGAGCCCAGAAATGCACTAACCCTATTTATTATTTGTTTAAAAAATCTGCAAATACAGGTGGCTCAGTTCTGCCACCTGTATGAACGTTGAGAAGTAACTTACTCCTCAAATAATTACACATATTTCAGTGGGACTGCTTAAAGAATAAGGTATTACTCAACAGGGTGGCAGAATCAAGACCGAAATGAATAAGGGTGACAGAACAGGGCACATTATTATCTTTCAGACTCTGTACAGATCTATTTTTATCAGCATAAGCACAATAATAAAAGCTGATAGAGCCCCTGTGATTATATTATGAGGGCTGATTGCTTATGTGTGCTTTCACCCTTATGTGCCCTGTACTAGGGCCGCTATACTGTACTCCATTAAGACCTATCTTGAACCTGCCTCTTAAAGCATCCAGAACTGGCCAGTGCCAGAGACAGAGATACAGTTCTAGATTCCCTAATGGTCTGATCTAATTTGGTAACTCCTATGTTCTTGATTTTGCACATTTTCCCAAGATATTTGCAAACTGGTTGGAAAAAAGTAGTAATTTCCTAATGATTTTCCAAGACACTTTTTCTCTCTCTTTAACAACCCCAAACACTCTGAGTTATTTATTTTATTTGTGTGTGAGTGTGATTTCTAGCATTCCTTGTTCAGTTGTGTAGATACCAATGACAAATTATTTGTACGACATGGTACTTATAAATATGCATTCAAGTTGGTCAAAAGTTTATTGTATACACAATAGCGATTCTGTACCAACATTTTCTTTCCATAAACATTTCTTTCTCAATGCCTAGCCAACCTACCAGTTTTTCCTTTTATGCACATAAGCGGATGCTATTCCTTTCAAGGATTAACAATTTTGTTTGCAATAGTCCCATAGTACCTATCTAAGACCCTGATCCTGCAAACACCTGGGCGTGTGCCCGACTTTATACACTGTGGGTCTGGTCCTGACTTGTTGAAGTCAATGGGATCTTTGCCATTGACTTCAATAGTGCAGGATCAGGCCTTGTGAGTAGTTCCACTGATTTCACTGGGAATTAAACCTGTGCTAAATTGGTCAAAAGTTCCCTTTTAAATGCAGTATCTTTATGATACAGTCACTTTATGCCTGGCCAAAACTCTTAGGTGTATCACTTTTGAAAGCCTGAGTATATAATCAGGGATTCACTGAAACTATCCAAAAATACTGATATGTGACTGTTTAATTCTGACTTTAAAAAGTAAAAGAAAAATCATAATACCATTTTATAACTCATGGATTTGTTACAGGTGTCTAGTAGAAAAATATCTAAACAGAAAAGATACATGCTAATTTATTAAACTTCTGACTTTGTAAGGTTCACTTGGTGGTATGTCAAAAGAATTACACATCACATCAATAAGAACATTCTGTTTAGAATGTGACATCTGAGCCCCAGGTCATCTGAGATTTAACTGAACCATACTTTCAGGATAAACCACTTCAGATAGGACATATTTCAAGTGAGCGAAACTAATAATACTAAGGATGCAGTAAATCATCTTTAACCAACTGTAATGGATGGAGTACTGTCTGTGGAGACGTTATATTTGATATGAACAAATAGTGGGTTTCGGTCTGTTTGCATACAGCACTCTGATTGACAATTAAACCAAAGGAAACAGAGAGACCCTGGGTGGGAGGCTGAGATGCTGACTTACAACCAGTCAAATGTATCCTGCAATAGCTACTATTTTGGGAAAGACTGCAGGTGCCCACAAAGCTAAAAATGACTCCTATCTGACGAAATGCAAATGAGATAGCTTTGTCTTATCTTAATATTAGTTCCATACCTGTAAAGTTCCATTATGTAAAATAAAATTATTTCTTTTATATATTCGCAGATATAAAGTTGGCCCTTATTCTAATGCTCATTCTGCTAATAGGGTAATAGAGTTCCTTAGCTCTGTCTTATAATCATTTCAAAATCGGTAATTCTTCTCACACCCACTGACTGGATTAAAATAGAATAGGATGCAGCAACGGTGTAATTTTATACTAAACACTGAGAACGAAAGTGAAGTTTAATATTTTAAATCTTTGCTAAAGAAAGAACCCCACAAAAAAGCAGCTAATTCCTCAGATACCTCAAAAAAGTTTAATATTTTACTTTTAGACCAAAAAGTACACATATTTCAACAAATGCTAGTTTCTCCTTTGTTTGAACTTGCACTTGCACTTGCTATGCTTCAAGGTCTTGCATGGTGCACAGGGAAGAGTGCAAAGTTGTAGTCCAGTGCAAATTTGAGCAAAAGCTATCCCTGGGCACAAGTAACATGATGTACTAGGCACAGTTGTTTTCCCTGAACAGAAGTAAGTTTCAAGCCCCTTGAGTGCAAGGCATGTGCAGTGAATGTATGTGTCTAAAGGGACATGTCAAGTGCGATCCTTGGCATGCTAATATGTGTTTCTTTCTCTGGGCCAATGTAACTCCTATTAAAGTCAGTGGAAAGACTCTCGTTGACTACAATAAAAGTTGCATCAGGGCCTTTATCCTGACTCCTACTATTAGGCTGTAGTGATTTGGCAATCATGGATTTGTAATATTAGAATACGTCTAAGAAGAGGTGGCTTAGTGGTTAGGATGCAGGCATCAAAGGTTAGCGACAGATACAGTTTATTACATGGATCTCACCTCTACATATGTGCCATATATATTGGAGGGGAGGTAACCACTTCATAGCTGAAGTTAAAGCTAGCCTCCATTATAAGATACAATTTTAGCTTCTCTATGTCTTTGGATTGGAAAACTGTTTTGGCCTGAAACTGTAACGTTCTGGTGACTTGTCCCATTCCACTTAATTACAAATTTTTAAACTGTGTCTTTATTTGCTTACACAAAAGAAACTATGAACAATATTGTATGTGTGTGCTTTTTAAAAAGAATTAGGACGCTCCAAAACCAAAGAATTGTTAATGAAATTTCAGGGCATAAGACATTTTGACTCACATCTAGAATTCCTCTAACTAGATAATAAGTAATGTGAGTACATTCTTTAGACTACCAAGAAGAAACTTAGACTCTTACATTTTTATATTGACAGAGGATCAAAATCCTTGCATGTGTGTCAAACACAGCAAATTCTTTATTCTTAAAGTTTAACCCTATTTAAGAGAAGAATAGACAACAGATTGCAAGATGATCCTCTAATGTGGTTACACATCATAGTTGTAACACAATGAAAATGTACTTATATTGTATATATGTTACACACAATATATACACACAGCATGGAGCTCAATAATTATTTATATTCGTATAACATAGTAAAATAAAATTATCTATACTATAATAATGTGGTATGTGTCCCTTGTATTTCTTTTTCTCATTATAAAACCTCCCTCTTCTCTGTCTTTCCCTCCCATTCTTCCATCTTTCAATCTCTCCTTAACTTTTTATCCCCTTCTTAACCTTTCTTCTGCTCTCTATCCCCGCAAGCAATAGCGCACTGGACCTGGAGAATCTAATTTCCTTACTCCTCCCTCATTGCTGCTGAGAACTAGGAGCCCAAAGAATTTCTCCACCTCCCCAAATGTCTAGGCCACAATCGTCCTAAAGCATCATTCTGTCCATCTTTCGCACAAGTTTCAGCTGTTCTCAGCGGAGAGCAAAAAGAATGTAACTTCTGCTACTGGCTAAGAACAGTGAGCTGTGACCGTTGCCTGCTCTGCCCTGGAGAAGCACAGTTGTGCAGCCACACAGCCAGCACTGTTTAGTCTCTGATTTGTTTAAGACACAAAATTTCTGGGGAGGCTTCACCTCCCTGGGGCCCATCCGTTGTGATGCTTTGGAAAAGTGAAAGGGAAGATGAGGGTAGACATGGCACTATCCACAAAGGCAGATTAAAGAAAGAAAAATCCTGCAGCCAGCATACATTGAGCCTAGTTTGTTCATATCTGACGACTATTATTACAATGTCCACCTCCGCCCACTCAGATCTCCATTTTATTTTATCTATGCACCCGACCCACTTTAGATCTCTCATACTAGGAGACTTAGGCTTTGTCTACACCAGCACTTTTGTCAGCAAAACTTTTGTCAGGGGTGTGAAAAAACCACACCGCTGACCAACATGAATTTCGCCAACAAGAGCGCCAGTGTGGAGAGCGCTATGTCAGTGGGAGATGCTCTCCTGCCGACATAGCTACCACTGCTCATTGTGGGTGGTTTAATTATGCCAGCAGGAGAGCTCTCTCCTGCCGGCATAGAAGAGCTACACAGGAGACCTTACAGTGCAGTGGTACAGCTGCGCCGCTGTAAGGTCTGTAGTGTAGACATAGCCTAAAAAGCTACCTTACTACAACATTCACTGCTTTGCACGGTCAACTTTTGTTTTGAATCTTCTTCCTGGGTCACATTTGTCTTATCCGCTTAAAATATTTTTAAAATTTTAAATACAGAAATGTCGTCTTCTTTTTTTTTTTTTTAAATCCTTTCCTCTCCCGGAGATAATGTTTGGTATCACTGCAATAATGCCAGAATCTGGTAAAAGCAGAATGAGCTAGTGTTATTTTCCTGTTCTGACTGTGAAAGGGAAGGAGCACTCACGGTTTTACTCCAGGTGAGGCCTGTGGTATGATGCTCTTTGATGTAAGCTTGAAGCTCAGTCCAGATGTTCAAGTATGATTTCACCCAATCAACATGATGTAAGTCACTGTAAGGAAAAAAAAAGGAAATATTTCTATGTATGATTTATTGTGTTTAAATATAGATACTTGCTACCCTGTATTTAAAGCAGACTAGAGACTGCATCTGTCATTGGCCACTGACAATTCAGTCAGAAGACTGCTGACAGACAGGCAGCCCAGCAAATGGTGAGGCCTAGCAGACTGGTGAGCCCTGAGATCCTTCCAGAGGAGAGATAAGGGAACAAGAGGGCTCCAGGACAGAATGCTTCCTGCCCAGGCTCAAAGTGAGCCAGGGCAGTAATAAAGCTAGATGGAGCCCTGTGCCAGGAATTCAAACCTGGTCCCCTTCAGTGTTTTGATTTTTAGAGAATTAAAGATCAGCATATTCTGTAAAATGTCCTGGCTTCTGAGTTCAAAGGTAGCTTATTGCTTTCCTTTACACCTCTCAAATGAGCATGTGCTCTGCTACCCTTTCCCCTTGGAACATTTTAACCAGCACCTTATAAACTCTTAAACGCAACCAAAATATTAATCTCAAAAGAAAAGGAGGAGTTGTCATAAATGAAGGCTGGTCAGGAAGCAAAGGTTATGTGCATCTTTAGGCTAGATAATATGGTGTCATGTTATAATTTCTCTCAGACTCATATTTATAAGCCAAGATTTTAAAAAATAAGTTAGGTTCCCAAATTACTATTTAGGCACCTAAATAAGTGGCCTAATTTTCCAAAACTCCAAGCATCATTGACTGCAATGGGACAATGAGTGGAAGTAAGAATATGTATGGGAGTAAAGGATGGAGCCCTTAATGGTGAAAATCCAGTTAAAGATAATAACAGTGATCACTAAAAGCCTGATCCATGGCCCGCTGGAGTCAATGGAAAGACTCCCATTGATTCCGTTGCATGGGCACTGGGATCAGGTCTTAAAGTAAAACAAAGCCTCAGAGAAAAATCTCCACACTTAAATCCTGTGTCTTGTTTGTTTATTTTTATATAACTTTTTCAGCTCCAATACTCAGAAACATCTTGGTGTGAAATACTAAACAAACATCATCCCTCTCCTCATCCCTAAAAATCATGCACATTGTTTATTCCTTTTTAAAAGGTGCACTTTCCCCACTGGTGCTTATACCCGTTCAAAAAGTACATTCTAAAATGGAGCAAAGAATTACCCAGAGTAGATCATTTTGGGCTCCAGCAGGCAATTCACAACTATAATTAAAAGAACTTTCTCAAAAATTCAGATCTGCAGATTAATTTTTACTTGGGCAAAAGATTAAATTACTTGTGAGCTGCTTTCCCTCTGCTGATCAGTGTGGATGAAAATGTGTATCAACAGACCTGATATAAGGACTTGAATCAGGTATAGATTCATAGATATTTAGGTCAGAAGGGACCATTATGATCATCTAGTCTGACCTCCTGCACAACGCAGACCACAGAATTTCACCCACCTCACACCTCACACCTGTGCTATTGAAGTCCTCAAATCGTAGTTTAAAGACTTCAAGGAGCAGAGAATCCTCCAGCAAGTGACCCGTGCCCCATGCTACAGAGGAAGGCGAAAAACCTCCAGGGCCTCTTCCAATCTGCCCTGGAGGAAAATTCCTTCCCGACCCCAAATATGGCGATCAGCTAAACCCTGAGCATATGGGCAAGATTCATCAGCCAGATACTACAGAAAATTCTTTCCTGGGTAACTCGGATCTCACCCCATCTAATAGCCCATCACAGGCCATTGGGCCTATTTATGAATATTTAATTACCAAAACCATGTTATCCCATCATACCATCGCCTCCATAAACTTATCGAGTTTAATCTTAAAGCCAGATAGATCTTTTGCCCCCACTGCTTCCCATGGAAGGCTATTACAAAACTTCACTCCTCTGATGGTTAAAAACCTTCATCTAATTTCTAGTCTAAATTTCCTAGTGGCCAGTTTATATCCATTTGTTCTTGTGTCCACATTGGTACTGAGCTTAAATAATTCCTCTCCCTCTCTGGTATTTATCCCTCTGACATATTTATAGAGAGCAATCAGATCTCCCCTCAACCTTCTTTTAGTTAGGCTAAACAAGCCAAGCTCCCTGAGTCTCCTTTCATAAGACAAGTTTTCCATTCCTTGGATCATCCTAGTAGCCCTTCTCTGTACCTGTTCCAGTTTGAATTCATCCTTCTTAAACATGGAAGACCAGAACTGCACACAGTATTCCAGGTGAGGTCTCACCAGTGCCTTGTATAACAGTACTAAAACCTCCTTATCCCTACTGGAAATACCTCTCCTGATGCATCCCAAGACCGCATTAGCTTTTTTCACAGCCATATCACATTGGCGGCTCATAGTCATCCTATCATCAACCAATACTCCAAGGTCCTTCTCCTCCTCCGTTACTTCTAATTGATGCGTCCCTAGCTTATAACTAAAATTCTTGTTATTAATCCCTAAATGCATGACCTTACACTTCTCACTATTAAATTTCATCCTATTACTATTACTCCAATTTACAAGGTCATCCAGATCCTCCTGTAGGGTATCCCGGTCCTTCTCTAAATTGGCAATACCTCCCAGCTTTGTATCATCTGCAAACTTTATTAGCACACTCCTACTTTTTGTGCCGAGGTCAGTAATAAAAAGATTAAATAAGATTGGTCCCAAAACCGATCCTTGAGGAACTCCACTGGTAACCTCCCTCCAGCCTGACAGTTCACCTTTCAGTAGGACCCGTTGTAGTCTCCCTTTTAACCAATTCCTTATCCACCTTTCAATTTTCCTATTGATCCCCATCTTATCCAATTTAACGAATAATTCCCCATGTAGCACGGTATCAAATGCCTTACGTTCTATAAAAGAACAAAAATGGGATTTCAATCAGCCTAATTTGTCATGGAAGATGATGGCTAAGGGGGAAAAAAAAAACCCTAATTTGCAGGTATTGTATTTTAGTAACAATATGGTACTATCGGCTAAAAACTCTGCAAAGGCCAAGTGAATGGGATTTGTGCAAGGGTTCCCCAAAGGGGCTCAGAAAAAGGAGTCATCCTCTCACTGTCTCAGGCTACAGAACACCAATAGCACTGCACCATATGTGTTGCAGCAACCACATGCCTCCCTGTGCGCACCCCTTAAGATCCCCATGTATTGGTGCAAAAAGAGCCCCTTTGGAAACACAGCATCAAGGGGCAGTAAAGTCTCAACTGCATGGAGATGGACTCCAGATGATAGAGCCTAAGTGCAATTTTTCAAGCAGAAAAGCAAGATGGGCAGTCAGGGAATTCCATCTCTGCAGCAGTGTATCAGTCAGACAGGGTAGTGCTGTAGTTGGCAGTGTGTGTGTGTGTGTCGTGTGTTCACGCATTGAATGCTTTTTAATTTTCAAAACATTTTTTTTGTCATGTGTTTGCAACTAATACAGTACTCTCTAGCATCTCAGTAAAGCCAGTTCTAAGCTATCAATAGAGAAAACGTAGACATTCACACCAGGCAACATACCTGTTTTTGTAATCCTTTAACACCCTGTTAGTATAAAAGGTAGCAGCATCATTCATCTCCTTGACATAAGGGCCTGGTTTAGGAGACTAAGAGAACAGCACCATTGCCCAAGCAGAGCAAGAAAAAAATAAAAGAAGAGAAGAGTTAAAACATTAGTCAAAACCCCCCACCAGTATTTTAGACTAAGGGCTTGTCTTCACTACGAGGGAGATCAACGCCGCTGCGAGCGATGCAGTGGGGGGTCAATTTAGCGGGTCTAGTGAAGACCTGCTAAATCGACAGCAGTGTGCTCTTCGGTTGACTCCGGTACCCCAGCTCTCCGAGAAAAGTAAGGGAAATCGACCGGAGAGCATCTCCCGTCGACACAGCACAGTGAAGACACCAGGGTAAGTCGACCTAAGCTACATTATTCATGTAGCTGGAATAGCGTAACCTAGATCGACTTACTCCCCTAGTGTAGACTAGGCCTGAGGGTAGAAATAAGGAGATGGGAATGCAGAGTTAAATAATATTCAGGACTGTTCTGATTTGATTATTTGTTTATGGAGTACCATTAAGAAGTGCGTTTAAAAATGCCCTAGTCTGTGTCTAACTCACCACTGTTATCCACCCAAGTGCAGGAATGCTTTCGCTGACAGCTGAGAGGTGGTTGAACATTTTACTTCCTCGGTTTCTCTCTCTGAATGTCTGGATTTCCTGGATCTTGTCAGATATAGGTTTGAGCAGCACGGCCATCTCACTCTGCAGTAAAACATGAAACTATTGGTAACACTGGCAGACTGGAGGCACTCTGTGCTCAGCACTTCTCCGTGTAATGCCATCGATTTAGGGAGGCAATAAAGGTCAATGTCTTGTATCACTTGTAAGCTCACCACACAACTTCATTTGCCCCGCTCCAGTTACAACAGAAAAACATCCACCCATTAAATACTGATGTGCATTGCAATGTAAATTACAGTCAGCATTGGCAGTGTCTGAGATATGTGCAATATATACAGCAGGGCTGGTCAAACTGGCTCTTTTACCATTAAAGTGTGGCTCGCAAGCCCCCCACGTCCCCCCATTCTCTGTCTACCAGACTGGGGGTGAGCTCAGGCCCTCTGCCTTGCAGTGGGGTGGTGGGGTAGGGACTTCTGTCCAGCAGGGAGGGGGGAGTCTCTGGGCTTTAGCCCTGTAGGGCGCACTTGCTGGGGCTCGGGGCTTCAGCAAGAGTCGGGCTGACGCCCCGAGCCCTGGCTCCTGCCAGGTGTGCTCCAGCTCTCGAACTTCTGAAGATTTTTGAATGTGGCTCAGAGGGCCAGTAAGTTTGGCCACCCCTGCTATATAGTTAAACAGGGACCTGTGCTTCCTGGGACCTATGATGCTCCCCAAGGGCACCCATGGTTGTGAGGCACCTCACTACTACCTCCCTTTAGCAGACACAGACAAGACTCCTTCACACTGTGGATCAACTCCCTGAAACCAGTGGCCTCTGGCAATACAAGCACTGCCTTCAGGCCTCTGCAGGCCTCACTCCCTCTGAGCAGGTTGGCACACACCAACCGCCAAGCCCTTTCTGAGCATTCCCTGTTTTGTCCAGCCCCGTATTCATTAAACACTCAGAGAAATACCAGGATATAGAGAACACTCACACTCAGAAAACACACACAGAGAAAACAAATGTACACATAAGGCATACACTAGCTTGTAAGATTCAGCTCAAGACCCGCACTTTGCTTAACATCAGTGCTCTGAGATATATTTATAGTGAAAACAAGAATAAGTTTATTATCAAATAGATATTCAGGAGATAGTGAGTAAGGATACTGGAAACATGGTTACATATGAAACAATATCATAACACACTTTCTAGAGACAGATTAACCTCCTTCCTAAAGATTTTCAACACTTTCAACCAAGGCTGGCTGAGATCCCATTTTCATGAATATAAACACATCGTCCATTTACTTCCTAGGTACAAGATGAAGGGGTATCTTCTTTGTCTTCTAGATATATCAGCAAAGTTCATGGTCTTTACTCACAGACAGGATAACCTCCCATAGATTGTCTTTTTTCCTGTGTGACCTTTCCCTGTTTGCTTCACACCTCTTCATTAATATTTGACTTCATATGTAAATGGGCAGCCATTGTGTTAGTTTACAATGCTTAATTTACATCCTGACACAGAGACACACACATTTCTTACCTCCCGTTTGGAGGAAAACCTGTTTTTCACCTTTGCTGGTGACAAACATCTTGATACAGACTTAAAAAACATATTTTCAGTGTGTGTGTATATACATAACTTCTTCATACATTTCACTAGGATAGTAATGACCAGTGTGACACTTGCTTTAACTTGAGACCTCACATGACATTCTTTGACAAAGCAAAATGTACATACTAGAATCAGGATATGCCCATAAACTTATCAACTGGCATTACGAGATTCTTGGGTCACAGGACCCCACTCCTAAAATGATTATACATTTTGGAGTTACTGTGACAGTTAGTTTTTCATATGATATTCCAGAAACTTCTTTAGGACATTTGCAATGCCCTGGGTTTTCATTTTATTTATCAAAATGTATTTTATGTCTGACTTTGTTTTTTAGAAGTACAAAATATTTGTTTTGATGTATTGCTATACCAAGTAGAATTTGCTCTGTGTTTACCAGCAACAAACAGTCCAATAGAATGAGTACTCAGTGCGACTGAATAGCGTTTGGAATGAAGAGAAAAGCTGGATGAGCACAGATGGCCATCTAAGCTATTCTTTTATTCAACGTGAATATTAATCACACTTGTCCAGTGTACCAGATAAACTCATTCAAAACACTAAGTTGGTGGAAAGTTTACCACATTCAGTAATAGACACATGTTGCTGCAGAGTGAGAATCTGTCAGCATCTTCTTATCTGTAATATAAACTATCTTGCGACCCTAAAATATATTGCCACAAAAATGGCTCAGTTTTTGATTTTAAAAGTTCAGTCACCTAACTCATGCCGCACACTGACATGTGACCGACTTGAGAGAACACCATTCTCCAGTGCCCACGCTCTTTCCTGAAATACAACCGAGGGGAGAAGTTGGCCACTAGTATTTATGGACAAAGTTGTCTGAGACAGATATTTCTTTTCATTTTTCCTAAGAGTGTAACTGTTTGACTGACTTAACTGTTTACTGAAGAAAATTCATTTTTCAGAATACTTTGAGGACCAGCATTACCATTCACATAATAAAATTACCATTATTGTACAATTACCTGCCCAGTCAAGGTGCAGGTCCATTCTGTAGTAAGAAACTGGTATATCAGAGTGCTTAAATACTGCAGTGATGGATGCTATACAATTCCTAAAATAGGTAGGTAGTGTAACAGAGAGATTAATTATCAGAAAGACTTTCCAGTCAGCAAAGAAAGATTGATTGTAAGTGGCTTCATTTGCAAAAGATGTAACCAAAAGTGGGATTAGTGGAAAAGGTGAAAGCTCCTAAATGGCCTTTTGAGAGCTACACAATTTTCTTTTCCATGCTGGGAGAGAGTTGTAACAAAGAGAAGTTCAAATGTTCCCCAGATCAGCTGAGGAATACCTTTACAGGATGACCTTCTTCCTGCCTTGCCATTTAAAATATCTCATGACTTCTGATTGGGCAACAATATCTCATGACTTCTGATGGCTGTAAAAAATAACACACAGCAGTAAGCTTTGCTTGTTTATTTCCCTCCCCTTTAACATGTGTTTCAAGCCATTCCGCATGACGTAAGCTTCTTAAAATATTCTCCCTACTTAAAATAAATGTGTCAAAGTTACCATAAATCAACACATGGTCAAAAGGCTTTCCCAGCAACAGGGGAAAAATCAGGGGTTAAAAAATTTTAAAGGAGTCAGTCTCGAACCTTATTATTGTCACATTGAGAAAGGTGCATCTGAAAAGTTGGTGATATCTGGCCTGCCTCCACAAAGGGCAAAAATATGATATTTACAATATTAACTGGATCAGAAAGGATTCTTGTTTATCTCTGGCTCCCCAACTACAAGTCATTAAGTCTGAAAAGACCCTGCGATCTCTTAAAAATTGTTTTTGTGACCATAATATTATCAAGTTTGGAAAAGTTCTTGTTTACAGTTTTTATTTTTTCATACAACACTCAGGAATCTGAGTACAACAGTGATTAGCAAAAATAAAATTAAATAAAGTATTTTCCCTGCTTTTGTGTTGTGCTAATTTGCTCCTAGAGTCTAAAGAATGTTTACAGTCTCTAGCTCATCATAAACCTTCATGGCCCAGATCCAAACAGCCCAAGAGAATGTCAGGAACAGAACATGTAGCTCCAGAAAGGCCTTGCATATCGAGGCAGCATGGTCGTGGGGATAGGGCACAGGCTTGGTAATCAGGAAACCTCAGTTCTCTTCCAGGCTCTGCCACTGACTTATTGTGTGACTTCTGGAAAATCACTTCAGTTCTCTGTGCCTCAGTTCCTTATATGTCAATTGGGGCTGATGATACTTACCTTCATTTGTAAAATGCTTTGAGAGCCAAGGATAAAAAGCCCTAAATAAGAGGTAAGTAGTATTATTACTGTGGGCAGGGGACCCAATCCTGCTTTCATTAAGGTCAACAGAAAAGCTCCCATGACTTCAGTACAAGATTATGTCCATTCATCTTACGTGTGTTAGAGTTTTCTGTTGCTTTGAATGTAGGGAGATATATATTTTCTTTTGCTGCACTACATATTAAATATTTCTAAAAACGTAGTCCATTTTACATTTTCTATTAAGTTATTTAAGCCCATCGCAGGGCTTTTAAAGATGAAATATTAAGTGCTAGAGAAACTGAAAGGAGCAGAATTTGGATTCATACAGCAGCTAGATTCATCCTCAAAGTGTGTGTGTGTGTGTGTGTGTGTGTATGTGTGCGCGCATAGCTTCCTGTTACTCATGCACTTGGGCAAGGGTCTGTCACAATCCAGCCCTAAGCATCCGAACTTCTTTAAATGATTGAAATGTACCATTAGATGAATGATATACAGTGCATTTGACTATGTGATGCGGGGCAATTAATTAATAAAATACTCTTACTTCTGGCAGTAATAGCTCTTGATTTGGCTCTACAATAGGAGCAATATGGATCTGCTCTGCTCAGGATTCTAAAAGAATTTTCTCTTTATTAGCTACCAGCTGATTTAATATTCATTGCGTTAAAGTGAATCTCTATACTGTATCTGTAACAAAAAAAAAATCAATTCAAAGAGATGAATCTGACCAATTTAGTTGGAAAAAATCTTCAACATGTCTTCGGCATGTGCTACATGAAATTTCTTGTCATGTAAAACAGCACAGTTGTTCAAGGTACAGTAATTTAGGACTCTGGGTATTTAAACACTAGATCCATTCCTATTATAACATCATTTTACTGAAATTTAAAAAATGCAGAATAGTACAACTGAAAAATATCAAATATAATTCTTAGCTTCTCTCTTACCTTTCAGCCTTTATAATAATTAGTAATGCCAGACAAGAATCTCTTACCGTTATTAGTAGTTGTGGAGCAAAGCTTGAAAATGTGAATCCTAAAGGTTCACAAACCACAAGGCAAATAAAAAGAAGCCAATGTACTATTTTTAGTCTCACGACTTTAAGCCAATCTCATAGTGTTTTGGGGCTTGACTAATTTAAAAAAAAAAAAAAAGCTTGGGGTTGACAACACTTACGGTATATCTACCCAGCAACTGGGAAGGTGTTCCCCATCCTGGATCAACAGACACGTGCTAGCTCTGCTTGAGCTAGCACGCTAAAAATAACCGCATAGCCAAGGGTAGCACAGGAGGTGGCTCAGGCTAGCCACCCAACTATATACCCTGGAGGTTGGGTGTGATTGTATTCAGGTAGCTAGTCAAAGCCACTGCCCATGATGCTATGGGACACTGCTATTTTTTTTAGCACACTAGCTCCAGCAGTGTTTGGAAGCACCCTCCAGCTGCTGTGTAGACATACCCTGAGTTCTCTTCAACCTTGTCCACACTGCAGCAGTTAGTTTGAGTTCGTACATTCCAGTTACAGCATCCAGGTTACCCGAGTTCGAGTGAGAGCAGAGAGTGGTCGCACTGCGAAACAATGCTGGAGCTACACAGTGATTGGATTAGCATCTGATGAGTTGTAACCTGAGATGCTGCATCCCCACAGCTATCTGGTCCTCCTAGATCCTTCCCATCTTGGATTCCAAGTTAGAATAATTCCCTGCACCTCCACCAAGCAGTACAGCATATCTTTTACTGTGAATTGTGTATGGCCATAAGGTAGGCCAGAGTTAGTGATATCACTGTGTATTGAAGAATAAGGCATTGTAGTTTGTTATCGCTGATGAGATGAAACTCTGTTATGGTTGGATAAAATCATCTAAGAGTTTCTGGCATAACTACAGTTGCAGAGTTTGAGTGCATTAACTGTGCTTTTCCACACTTTCAAATGTTTGTGTTTCTTTTAAAGGCAATCTGTAAAGAGCATTTTTTTTTATTGGACCTGAACCCTTCTTTTATTATGCATACGGAAGGAATGAAAGGTTGTTTTGTTTTTGACATTCAAGAATGTCAGCAGCGTGATGGAAAAATTTTTCTATTTTATTACTAATCTGAACTCAACTGAGGTGGTGCTTGTGTTAGGCTGAGGAATGATTTTCAGAGCTGAATCTAAATAAACCCAAAACAAGCTGCTAAACAGCCTTGAACCTCCAGGGCTTGCTGTTTGGGAAATATCTGGATCCCTTGAATGGTTACAATTTTCTGTTTGTTTATTTCCTAGCAAAAATGTATCCAGCTTTCAAAGGCAGCTGCCGGACAGTTCCTTTTGCACACTCCTCCTCCATGGGATGAGATGATTCACCCCCCTTGCACAAAGGAGCTTTGTCTTGTGTGAGGTTTGAGTGGGAAGAAATTGCAGCCCCTCTGCATCTGCTACTTCAGCCTCTGGGCCAGAATAGCATCCGCTGCCCCTGTGCACTGGGGAGCAAGTGGGTTACTGCTAAATATATGACAGGTTTCAGAGTAACAGCCGTGTTAGTCTGTATTCGCAAAAAGAAAAGGAGTACTTGTGGCACCTTAGAGACTAACCAATTTATTTGTGCATAAGCTACAGCTCATGAAAGCTTATGCTCAAATAAATTGGTTAGTCTCTAAGGTGCCACAAGTACTCCTTTTCTTTTTGCTAAATATATGCAGCTGCAGCTTCAGTTGAACTTCCCCCACCCTGGGTCCATAGGCCTTCACCACACCAGCTTATTCAGGATCAGTACAGAGATCCCTCTGTGTGACCAATCCACTCACACCTCCCCCAGGGAGGGCTACAGCAATATTTCCATGCAGGGGGCCTTGTGCAGACCCTCCATACATAAGTGAATTTTCTGATTTTTCTTAAATTAAATGAGTCTCCAACACAATTGTACATTTAGGGCTTGTTCCTGCATTCACAGAAGTCAACGGCAAAGCTCCGATTGACTTTAATAGTGCAGGACCTGGGCCTTAACAAGGTGCGACAAGTGTGGGGGAAAATTCCTGGCCTTACCAAGTCAGTTGTCTATTGACAGATGCATGTGATTCAGCAGTCACTTAAATGGCATTTGATGTATTTCTCTTAAAAACCACAGCAATGCCCAACCCAATAACTAATTGGTGTTCTGTCAAAACTGACAAATTACTATTTTTGTCACTTGTGGTTTTTATTTTTATGCATAAAACGTTAGGAAAGCAAACAGCCAGGAACATGAAAGATAAATAGTTTCCTAATCAGTGAAGAAACCTGGGGCTGGTGTAAATTTCAGTGAAGCTGTGCCAAGTTATACCAACAAAGAATCAGGCCCAATATATTTATCCTGGGAGCCTGGAGTCAGTCTGACAATTTTTATAATTAGAATTGCCGCTACTGCACACTGCATTACCTTCTGCGGTCATTCTGGCCAGGCAGCACACTGTACGTCCAACAAAGAGCCACTCTTAAAGTCAGACAAACTGTGCAGACCCACCTAGGTGTTCTGCTGTCCCAGCCAAACTGAACAGATTCCACTCCTAACTGTGGGCTGCTACCCAGGCAAGACCAGATTTGCTCCTAATTTGTGCTGCTCGAGGTACTCCTGGGTTCTGTTTGTTACATGGTTTGCCCTACTCTGTATGTTCTAGCAATAGACTGAAGCAAATTTCATGACAGAGAATGGCGGTAGGAGGGCATGTGCACTAACTGAAAACACAGAAGTGCGCAGGAAGACTGAGCTGACTAGCTATATAAGCTTCTCGGGTTTTAAAAAGCAATCACATGCTGTAGTACCACTCCAACAGCTTTAAGAAGGACAATAATTCTTCTCTAAACACTGCCACTGTTAAAATCCACTCACCGGATTCACCCTGTGTTTATGATGGCAAAAACCCCAGTCGCAGGTCACTAGTGGTAGCATATTTGCCAGAGATGGAGACTGCAGCAGTGCCCAATCACCATGTTGTCTCTCCTGCCAGAAGATGTAGCGGGGGTGAGTGCAGACCAAAAGTGCTGGGAAGTGGGTGGACCTGCTGGCCAAGGGAGTGAGCTACTTCAGTTTTGGGTGTGCAAAAAATGAAGAGCATGGTCCCTAGTGGATTAGGGACTCTTACCAGAATACTTACATCAAAATGGTTTAATGTAACCTTATATAGCTCAAGGGCTTGAGTATGAGCATTTCTGCAGGGACTGAAAACTGGCTGAAGGATTGTGGAGAAAGAATAAATGCCAAAAGGAAATGTTTCAGGCAGGTATCCAATAAGGAGCCACAGGGATTATTAGTGTTGTGTCCAAAGGCATTTACTATTTCATTCATGAGCCTCGAGAGGCAATGAATAGCATATCCGTTAAAACGGTAAAATGGTGCTCAGCCCCTGCATGGATGTGCTGGGGGGTCAAAGGTGGAAGGAGCCTCCCTCTTACTTGTGTCTGGCCCCTGCATGTGTACACGATGACAGCGCTCACACTGAGAAGTGCAAAATCTGTGAGAGGCTAGCGATGCTGGTGGTGTCTGCCCCTCAAAAGGGTGTGAAGAAGCAGAACCGTAGCCTCACCTCCCTTCTGCACTGGCCAGAAGAGCTGGTAGGGTACAGAGAATGGACTTCCTCAATGGTACCACAACAACCACAGCCTTCCTGTACTCTCTGGAGCTCCAGGTGGCATTATGCCTTCCCGAAGCTAATGCCCTGCCTGCAGGGCTGTGTCTCAAACACTTCAGACCATCAAGCTGCAGAAGACATTAACTTGGGAGGTTTTGCAGACACCAATGAGGAAAGAGAAACCATACAAGGGGATCTAGAGAGGTGAGCTATGTGGGCAGGAAATAAAATTAGTCTGAAGCTGGTAAAGTGCATCTGGAGGAAAAAAAGTGAGCAATACACAACCAATGGCAGGTAGCTATTTGGAAAACAATAATACTTACCAAAAAAAACAACCAAGGATGGTGGTGGACAACTGGATGTAAGTGTGCAATGCTGAACAAAAAAAGAGCCCATGCAGTTTTGGGCTGCATATACAAAAGGCATCACATGAAGGAGCTGGGAACTGTATGCTGCCTGTGGACCCTCTTTATATGGCATTAATGAGACCACAGGCATCACACAGTTCTAGGCTTATTCATACCTGAAACATGCTGACAATCAGGAAGGAATGCAGAGAACCTGGGTGGAAGGGGGAATAAGGGCCTAATGATGCAAGGTGCTGAGTGCCTCCTATTAGGGGTTCAGCACTCTCAACTCTCATTCACTTCAACCTCCACACTTTTTACCAGATTGTGCCCTGAGGGCCTAGAAAGATTTAAGAAAGAAGAAAAAATAATTGGACCAAATTCTACTTCTAGTTACAAAGGTGCAGCCTTGCTGAAGTCAACCAAATGAGTAAAATGACAGCAGATCTTGACCAAAAATGTTTAGTTTGGCTGAGCAATGACTGAAGAGGAAGGGATGTATTTAGAAAATAGGTGGTCCATGGGTGGTATATCTAGGAGCAATCAGTAATGGAATGACAATCAACAAAGAGAAATTCTACATAAGTAATAGGAAAAATCTCCTACTTGAGGCAATAGTCTCCCATGAGATGCAGCGGCCATCCTATCACTGGGGTAATTTAAAAATAGGATAGTTCCCATGCTGCCTCCATGATGTTCTGTCCTGAGCCAAATCTGGTGGGTTACTGGATTAGATGCCGATGACCAACAGGTTTCTGTTGAGACTATCCAGCTATTGTGTTTTAGGTCTTCCGAGGGGTCTTTTCTATCCTGCTTTCATTAGATAAAATTGAAAATAATTCTCTCAGGGAAGCTGGTGGATATTAGGAGCAAATGACCACACCACCTTAGAGAACGTTGGGTGACCGTCCAAGAGAGTGGGACCTGTTTAGTTGGAAGATGGGTTTCTTCAATTGACTTGAATTTGGACCATTTGATGTTTTTGAATGTTTCTGAGATGCTAGCTTCATCTGAATGGTGCTCAACTTCTTTTCAGTCTGGACAAAACAGACTGGAAAAAAACTTAAGAATATGATGCTGCAAACAATCCTGCACTCGCAGGAACGAGCTGGCTGAAAACATTCATCTCTAATTTCTATAGACTAAATTTCGACGTATTTACTCAGTCTCTACTCAGGCAAATTCCCACTGACTTTAACGAAAGTCATGTCTGAGTAAAGGGCCATTTAAAACCTCAGGTTTTGCTCCTACAATTCCACTCTAACTTCCCTAGTTTTTGTGGGATTTTGAGGACAGGTTATTGTGATTTATTTTTTTCTAGGTGAGCCCTTCCCATTCCCCACCCTCAAATTGGTTATAGCATCTGCACATTAAAGGCAGGTATTTAACCGGAATGTTTGTCTACAGAATGTTAATATCAGACCAGCTGGGGATTGGCAGACATATGCACCATTTATAGTCTGAACTGCATCTGTCATCTGAATCTGGTTGTGATAATCTCTTATGACCAGTTTCTTACATTTCTAGCTGTGCCTATTTGTATGGACACTAAATTTTTGAATGTAAAGGGCTTTACCTCAGAAGTGCTGTGGTGTAATTTTAAATGAATAGACTTAATGGCAAGATGTGCATCATTACATCATGAAAAAAGCCCCTCTGTCTCCCACAACATATCTGAGGAATAAACTTTAATATGAGAGGTTCCTGATAAACTGGGCTACAACATCTCAGTCCAGTACCATCTGCAGCAATGTGTTTGGCACAGATCTAAAGCTGATACTGCTTATACTTATAATAATTCATGGGCAAACTTATCTTATTAATGATCCCCTTTGTGGGAACAGCCGTACAAATAGAAGATCAAACTGACAAAGCAGTTTTTTAAGATATTTAAACTCTTGAAGTGAAAAGAAACAGTTACTGAAGAAGCAGTGGCATAAAATTTATCATTCATAGAATGTTTACTCCTATGACTTTGAATGGTACTATTCTGGAACAAGAATGCATTTTTTGCAGATCACAAGTAAAAACTTATATTGTTAAAAAGATAGTTACTCAAGGAAATAAATAACTTTAAATATGCCACAAAATAATATTCTGTTTGATTCAGAATTAGATTTGGAATAGAATATGTGGAATAGGAAATTCAGTTCAAAACTGTTTCACAATGTTTTGATATTTTAATTTTTTGAACAGCTCAAAAAGCATATAAATCAAAATGCCTTTTAAAATAATTTCTCACAGAACACAACACACTTACACCTCTTTGGCTCTCTCTTCACCCCTTTCCATTCCCATGTATAAATAATTTATGGTAGACAGGTTTACATTTTTAACATTTTAAAATGTAGCATCAGAAAATTACTTCCAATAAGTGGGTGAATGTAAGAATTGTAGAATTAGTTTGTATCCAGCAGCCACTAGTTGGGACACAAACATTAATATCAAATGATAGTTTTGTCATGTGATCTTTTCCACTGAACCTACAAATATAGAACATGACCATAAAAAGTAAGGAGAACATGCACTCTGCTAAGTAATTTATTGCAGTTGATGCAGGATTGGTATGCCATCTGGAACAGTTATTTTCACATATACAGATGATAAATGCTGTTCACCACAAGCTCCAAGATGAAAAAATGTAGAAGCTAATAATAAGAAACAAATCTGAACAAAACCAAGCTAAATGAGTTTTAGCTAAATGGAAGAGCATTTGATAGTAACTCACTGACTACAGATATTAAAGAACTAAATTAATTAGTCACCTCAGCATTTGAATAAAAGGAGAAGAGAAAAAAATCCTGACTTCTACAAATTATGTATTTCTATTTTCTGACCTCAAAGTTATAATATTATTACCTCAACAGCCATCTTTCTAATGCTGATTGCCTAATTCATTAGTTTCTTTAGCAAAGACAGCTGAGCTAATTTGTTTTTTCAGGGTTTTCTCTCTTTAGTTTTTTTTCTTAAAAAGTCACCATGTGCGACATCCCAACACCACAGGAAGTCAGTAAATCCTCTCAGTCTCCACACCGCTGTCTCTGAATATCTACAAAGCTACTATGCCATAATTGCAACTCACTGGCTCATTCACAGCTTTACATTACTAAAGCAAACAGTCTAGACAGCTGAATGACAGAATTACTCCCTTTTCTCTTGCATTTACAGATACGCTGTTATCTTCATTTGCTTTTCTCTGCCCTGTGCATTCCGATACACTAATGATTAGCTTTCCTGTTTGGATTCCACACTGACTTTGTAGCTTTAGGCTATAAATACAAGCAGACCCAGATTACATCACACTGATATAGTCATGGGGGGGGGTCTCCCCTTCCTTCCCGCTCTTGGGATATTCTATGCTCACCAATTTTCATATGTGGTGCAGAAAATAATCTGCAAACCCATTAATCTGTGTGGAATTAGTAACACAGGCTTTTTTTTCTACTACTGACATGTAGATGTGAAAAGACAGAGTGGTACCTGGAACTGCATGCTCTGCAATGGAAAATACTATTCAAGCTGCTGCCATGCAAACTACATTTTGCACGGAATAAGTAGCCATCCGCAGCATTCGGGTCTGCCCACAGAATAGCTGAGTGTAAAGCTATGCAAAGAACTGGGTCTGAAAAAAAGTTAGAATGAGCAGCAATATCCTTTTTATGGAGGCCCACCAAAATAAATGTGTGTTATCAGCAATGCTCCCTAATGCTCTTGATATTAAAAGGAACAAATGCACTGGGCTTGGTCTCACTCACAAGCAATCGGAAAAAACACCTTATGACATTTTTAACTTTCCAATAGTGTTCGCCTACACACTATGACTACGTGGACCTCTGTCTATAGCTATAACATTCCAGCCTTGATCGTCTAAGTCAGGGATCTCAAACATGCGGCCTGCGGGGTTATTTGCTGTGGCCCGCCAAGCTCCCCCACCCGCCCGCCACCGGAGTTATTTCCTGTGGCCCCAAGCTCCCCACACCCGCCACCCCCCCCGCTCACCACGTCCCCGCTCCTCTGCCTACCTCCAGGTGCTTCCTGTCGCCAAACAGCTCTTTTGTGGTGCTTAGCGCTTTTCAGGAGGGGGGAGGGCAGGGAGCCGCATGCTCAGGGGAGGAGGCGGAGAAGAGGCAGAGTAGGGGCAGGGATTTGGGGAAGGGGTTGGAATAGGGGCAGGGAGGGGGCGGAGTTGGGGAGGGGACTTTAGGGAAGGGGTTGGAATGGGGGCGGGGAAGGGGTGGGAAGAGGCGGGGCGGGAACTCATGGAAGGGGTGGAGTGGGGGTGGGGCTGGGGGAAGAGGCGGGGGCTTTTGTATCTTTATATTAAAAGGTGTCAGTGGTGCGGCCCTCAGGTCAATGTACTAGTCCTCATGTGGCCCTCGTGGTGATCTGAGTTTGAGATCCCTGCTGTAAGTCCTAACAAGGTAAACAAAACTGTCATGCCAGCCAAAGCGCAAGTAAAATTATGCCCCAAGTTGCCAAGTTTTGTGATTTTATTGCAAGATCTGCAATATGTAGTGTGTTTCTTAAAGCCCCAGCTCCTGGAAAGCAGTGATTTACATGAGAATCTTAGTTTACTTTTTTTTTTTTTAATTGAAAGGTTCTAGCCCTCATGGTTGCTGAGAGAAGCCTGAAAATGTGATTCAATTCTGCCAAAAGCTCAGAAACAAGAAGACAAACAAAAAGAACCCCAAAATGCGTTCTTTTTTAAAGCCAATCATGAACTTTTGGGCGGGCTTGACTCCCTATTTTTGGGTGTGGCAATACTGCATGCCTAGTGCTTAATTTATCGTGACCCAGGAACCTCTTGATGTCAATTGGCAGAGGGCAAAGGGGGTTCATAGAATTTTACTGGGATCTCCTGAATCAGTTATATGGATAATAATGTGCCAAAGAATGTCATGTAAGGTCTCTACTGAAAGCCTGTCTCACTCTGTTCGTCACAATCACTGCAAAATATATGTACAGATAATATGGAAGGGATAATGTGCATGTATACTGAAAACTGAATTCTTAAGGTATGTAAGACAGGTCACGAGAAGGTGATAAACAGCTTCTGTTCAGACAAGGGATAGGAGACACTTATCTCCCTGGCTGACCATTGTGTGTCTTAAAATGGAAGTTAGTCATTAATGGACGCCATTAATGACTGCTCCCTGGAGCAGCTAGTCCTGGAACCCACAAGGGGAGAGGCAATTCTTGATTTCGTCCTAAGTGGCGCACAGGATCTGGTCCAATAGGTGAATATGGCTGAACCACTCAGGAATAGCAACCATAATGTAATTAAATGTAACGCCCTTGTAGGGAGGAAATTCCAAAGAAACCCACCACAGTAGCATTTAACTTCAAAAGGAGCACTACACAAAAATGAGGAAGCTACACAAAAATGCAGGCCATGGACAGACTATGCACAGGGACTCTTAATTCCCTGCATGCCCCATGAAGGAGGATTTGAGGGTGGGCCCATGGAGAGACTGGGATATTTGATTCAGACAGATCAAAGCTCAGTGTATTACAGAATCTGTAATAGAGGCTCCATAGGGCTGCTCCAAGCCCTAGCTTCAAATTGTGAAGAATGATTCAAATAACTCCCCTTTAAAAAAATAATCATCCTGACAGAGAAATGTTTCCTCCTTCTCCTCATAATACTACCTCCTTGAAGTATTTTCCTCCCAAAATTAGTGTAATCTGGGCCTCAGGCAGGACACGAGTCAGCCCTGGGCCAATAATAATGTTTCTATACATAAAAAGTGTTGTGGTTTTCAAGTCTGTTACCTAGTGTCCCTGCAGGGCTAGAGATGGAAGTTTTATTCCATGGGAAACAGGAGATTTCTGGCTTCCCAATGAGATACACAGCACTCACTTCCAGCCCCAGAAGGTCCAAAGGTCCCGTTAGTATTGTGACACTTTTGGGCATGCAAAAACTGTTTTAGGGCATTTGGGGGATTTTATGGCTTACTCCGATCCCTGTGCAATAGAACTTTGAGCTACTAAGGTACCTTGCTTTACAGGTAGAGAGGACTGCAACAACTCGTCCTACGAAAAAAGTTCTAAAACTCTCTAATATATTTTTTAAATGTTCTGCCATACGTGTGACAAAGCATAAATAATAGTGTGTTTATATCAGTGCTCATTTGAGAGTAGCCGCATGACCCACTTCTAGCTTTGCCATTGGTACTGCGCCCATCCCAAACTCATGTCAGTACAGCATTTATACCACACCATCACATATTCCCTCTAAATAAAGAGCAGTGAATGCACCAGAGCTTGAGTGCTGCCATTTATACATACACAGACATTCTAACACGTTGCCTCCCAAAATGTTATACTGATTTCCTTACCTCTTGAGGTTCTTGATATTGAGACACTAACAACAAGAAGGCTCTCTGTGCTTGGAAAGCAGCACGTACCATTTCTGCCTATAAGAAGAGGAGCAAAACAAATTAAACTTTAATCTTGGAAGGAAAATAAATGTTAATAGTAACATTAATCTCATCTTCTTAGCATTAACAATTATTCTGTTCCTTCTTTATGCCCTAGTTCCCCCCGACAGCCTTTCACTCTTCTAGTTGGTACCGCCAAGTCAAGTGTTATGACTTAATTCTCTCTTTCTGCTTCTAGTCTAACTCCCTGCAGCAGTACAGATTGGCCACAAGACAATGGAGGTAGGGGAGTCCAGCACCTTACAGGTGGTGCTCAGCTACTGGTAGCATTGGGTCCTCTGTGTTTCTGAACATGCACAAACAAGCACAAAACTTGACATGGGCTAGAATGTACCATCTAATCCTCATTCAACTGCAGATCAGGAGAATCCAATTCAGGCGTAGAGGATAACAGTTCAGACAAGCATATCTGTGCTTTCTCCTAGCCAGAGGTGGGCAAATTTTTTGGGTATAGAAATTGGGATGGCACATCTGGGTATAGAAATTGTATGGCAGGCCATGAATGCTCACAAAATTGGGGGTTGGGGTGCGGAAAGGGCTGAGGGCTCCAGCTGGGGATGCGGGCTCTGGGGTGGGGCCAGAAATCAGTAGTTCAGGATGCAGGAGGGGGCTCCAGGTTGGGGTGTGGGGGGGGGCTCTGGGCTGGGGCTTCGGGGTTTGGAATGTGGGAGGGGGCTCTGGGCTGGGGCTTCGGGGGCGGGGTGAGGGCTCCGGCTGGGGGTGTGGGCTCTGGGCTGGGGATGAAGGATTTGGGGTGCAGGAGGGTGCTCCGGGCTGGGACCAAGGGGTTCGGAGGGCAGGAGGGGGATCAGGGCTGGGGCAGGGGGTCGGGGCACAGGAGGAGGTCGGGGTATAGGCTCTGGGCAGCGCTTACCTCAAGCAGCTCCTGGAAGCAGCGGCATGTCCCCGCGCCGGCTTCTACCCAGAGACATGGCCAGGCAGCTCTGTGCACTGCCCTGTCCGCAGGTGCCACCCCTGCAGCTCCCTTTGGCCGCAGTTCCTGGCCAATGGGAGCTGCAGACCTAGCACTTGGGGCGGGGGCAGTGTGCAGAGCCCCTGGGCTTCCCCTACGTGTAAGAGCTGGTGGTGGGACATGCCGCTGCTTCCGGGAGTTGCGCGGCATCATGGCACACGCGGAACAGAGAAGCCCCCAATTCTGCTCCCCGGCGGGAACTCGAGGGCTGGTTTAAAAGGTCTGACAGGCTGGACATGGCCCACGGGCCATAGTTTGTCCACCCCATCCTATGCTGTCTCTCATGCTTGGGAGGAACACCCATAAACATTCGCAAAGCTATTTCGTTATCACCTTCAAAACCCTCCTTAAACTCTCCTTTACCATCAAGCCTACAAAAAGCTTGACAACAGCTAGGCTGTTGGTGCGCTGAAACCATTGTGTATAATGCTGACTAATACTTGTCTCACTGTTTCCTTGTACTCTCCCGTTGGTCTGTCTGCATACATCCGTTGTCTCTTCTCTTATACTTAGGCCTTGTCTACACTACGAAATTAGGTCGAATTTATAGAAGTCGGTTTTGTAGAAAGCGTTTTTATACAGTCGATTGTGTGTGTCCCCACACAAATGCTCTAAGTGCATGTAATCGGCAGAGTGTGTCCACAGTACTGAGGCAACCATCGATTTCTGGAGCGCTGCACTGTCGGTAGCTATCCCACAGTTCCCGCAGTCTCTGCCGCCCATTTGAATTCTGGGTAGAAATCCCAGTGCCTGATGGGGCTAAAACATTGTCGCGGGTGGTTCTGGGTACATATCGTCAGGCCCCCTTCCCTCCCTCCCTCCATGAAAGCAAGGGCAGACAATCGTTTTGGGCCTTTTTTCTTGAGTTACCTGTGCAGACGCCATACCACGGCAAGCATGGAGCCCGCTCAGCTAACCGTCACCGTATGTCTCCTGGGTGCTGGCAGACGCGGTACTGCATTGCTACTCAGCAGCAGTTTATTGCCTTTTGGCAGCAGACAGTGCAATATGACTGGTAGCCGTCGTTGATGTAGTCCAGGGTGCTCTGTTAGCCGACTTCGATGAGGTCAGGGGTGCCTGGGCAAACATGGGAGTGACTCAGCCAGGTCATTTCCCTTTTAAGTTTTGTCTCATGGCGATTCAGTCCTACCGGCAGTGCACTGTCTTTTAATCTGCTGCCAGCAGAAGACGATGGCCAGCAGCCATACTGCACCGTCTTCTGCCGAGCACCCAGGTGATGACGATGGCTAGCAGTTGCACTGCACATCTGCTGCCAGCAAGATGTGTAAAGATAGATGAAGTGGATCAGAACAAGAAATAGACCAGATTTGTTTTGTATTCGTTTTCTCCTCCCTCCCTCCGTGAAACCAATGGCCTGCTAAACCCAGTTTTGAGTTCTATCCTTGAGGTTTTGAGTTCTATCCTTGAGGGGGCCATTCTGTTTCTCACAAAGCCACCCCCTTTGTTGATTTTAATTCCCTGTAAGCCAACCCTGTAGGCCATGTTGTCAGTCGCCCCTCCCTCCACCAGAGCAACAGCAAACCATCGTTTCGCGCCCTTTTCCCTGGATTGCCCGAGCAGGAGCAGACACCATAGCACAGCAAGCATGGAGCCCGTTCAGCTCACCACAGCAGTTATGACCAATGTAAACACCTCGCGCATTATCGTGCAGTGTATGCAGAACCAGCACCTGAAAAACCAGGCGAGGAGGTGACGGCAGTGCAGTGATGAGGACATGAACACACTTTTCTCTAAAACTGCATTCCCCCACAATTTGGAGATCATGCTGTTAACGGGGCAGGCTCATGCCGTGGAACGCCGATTCTGGGCCTGGGAAACAAGCACAGAGTGGTGGGACCGCATAGTGTTGCAGGTCTGGGATGATTCCCAGTGGCTCCGAAACTTTCGCATGCATAAGGGCACTTTCATGGAACTTTGTGACTTACTTTCTCCTGCCCTGAAGCGCAAGAATACCAAGATGAGAGCAGCCCTCACAGTTCACAAGCGAGTGGCAATAGCCCTGTGGAAGCTTGCAATGCCAGACAGCTACCGGTCAGTCGGGAATCAATTTGGAGTGGGCAAATCTACTGTGGGGGTTGCTGCGAGGCAAGTAGCCAACACAATCACTGAGCTGCTGCTATCAAAGGTAGTGACTCTGGGAAATGTGCAGGTCATACTAGATGGCTTTGCTGCAATGGGATTCCCTAACTGTGGTGGGGCTATAGACGGAACGCATATCCCTATCTTGGGACCGGACCACCAGGGCAGCCAGTACATAAACTGCAAGGGGTACTTTTCAATGGTGCTGCAAGCACTGGTGGATCACAAGGGACGTTTCACCAACATCAACATGGAATGGCCGGGAAAGGTTCATGACGCTCGCGTCTTCAGGAACTCTGGTCTGTTTAAACGGCTGCAGGAAAGGGTTTATTTCCCAGACCAGAAAATAACTGTTGGGGATATTGAAATGCCAATAGTTATCCTTGAGGACCCAGCCTACCCCTTAATGCCCTGGCTCATGAAGTCATACACAGGCACCCTGGACAGTAGTCAGGAGCTGTTCAACTATAGGCTGAGCAAGTGCAGAATGGTGGCAGAGTGTGCATTTGGACGTTTCAAGGGTTGCTGGCGCAGTTTACTGACTCGCTCAGACCTCAGCAAAACCAATATCCCATTGTTATTGCTGCTTGTTGTGTGCTCCACAATCTCTGTGAGAGTAAGGAGGAGACGTTTATGGTGGGGTGGCAGGTTGATGCACATTGCCTGGCCGCTGAATACGCGTAGCCAGACACCAGGGCAGTTAGAAGAGCACAGCAGGAGGCGGTGCGCATCAGAGAAGCTTTGAAAACCAGTTTCATGACTGGCCAGGGTACTGTGTGACACTTCTGTTTGTTTCTCCTTGATGAAAACCCGCCCCCTTGGTTGACTCTAATTCCCTGTAAGCCACCCGCACTCCCGCCTTCGATCACAGCTTGCTTGCAAAGGAAATAAAGTCACTATCGTTTAAAAAACATGTATTTTTTATTAATTGATTATAAAAATAGGGAGATAACTCACAAGGTAGCCCGGGTGGGGTGTGGGAGGAGGGTAGGAGGGAAGCAAAAGGCCACTTTAAAACTTGTTGAATGCCAGCCTTCTGTTGCTTGGGCTGTCAACTGGGGTGGAGTGGTTGGGTGCCCGGAGCCTCGCCACCCCGCGTTCTTGGGCATCTGGGTGAGGAGGCTATGGAACTTGGGGAGGAGGGAAGGCAGTTAAGCAGGGGCTGCAGCGGCAGACTGTGATCCTGCTGCCATTCCTGAACCTCCACCAGACGCCTGAGCATGTCCGTTTGATCCCGCAGTATCCCCAGCGTTTCCTCATGCCTCCTCTGATCTTCCTGCCGCCACCTCTCCTCATGTTCATTGGCCACTTTCCTGTACTCTGCTATTGTGTCCCTCCACACAGCTCTGTCAGTGCCGGATGACTGCATGAGCTCAGAGAACGTCATCGCGTGTGCGTTTTTTTCGCCGCCTTATCTGAGATAGCTTCTGGGATGGAGGAGGGAGGCTTGAAACATCTGCAGCTGCAGGAGGAAGAAAAGGGGTTGAAGTATTTAAAAAGATACATTTTACAGAACAATGGCTATACTCTTTCACGGTGAACAACACTATTCACATTACATAGCACATGTGATTTTGGTACAAGATCGCATTTTGCATCTTACATTGAGTGCCTGCAGCTTTGGTGTTAGAGATCACACACGCAGGGCCGGGCAACAGAATTTGGCTTGCAGGCGGCCATGGTAAGCCATAGTCTTTCGGCTTCTGCAACCTTCATAACAGCAGCCCCCTCCTTTCCCATACCAAGCAAAGCCCGTTGACTTGGCCATTTACTGCTGCAGTTTTCCTGTTAATGTGCAGCAGCAGAAACCAAACTAACCCCCTCCCCACATCCAATTCTCTGGGATGATCGTTTTTCCCCTCCCACCACTGCCTGGCTGGTATCAGGGAAGATCCCTGCTAGCCAAACGCGAACAGCTCAGCGCCAATGGCCCCCCCTCCCACCACATGGCTAACTGCGGGGGGGGGGGATTTATTTTCAGCCACAGGCAAACAGCCCAGAAGGAACGGCCACCTCTGAATGTCCCCTTATTCAAATTCCCCCGTTTCAACCAGGTTACCATGAACAATATCACTCTCCTGAGGATAACACAGAGAGATAAAGAACGAATGTTGCTTGAATGCCAGCAAACACCAGGACCATCCGCTGCCAGGCTTTGTCATGCAATGATACCAGATTACTTGCTACTAGCAGGCGTGGTAAAGTGTCCTACCATGGAGGACGGAATAAGGCTGCTCTCCCCAGAAACCTTCTGCAAAGGCTTTTAGAGTACCTCCAGGAGAGCTTCATGGAGATGTCCCTGGAAGATTTCCACTCCATCCCCAGACACGTTAACAGATTTTTCCAGTAATAATACTGGCCACGAATGCATCCCAAGTCCTCAGGGCTACTTAATCATTAAAAAACGCTTGCTTTTATAACATGTATTATATTTTAAAAGGTACACTCACCAGAGGTCCCTTCTCCGGCTTCGTTGGGTTGGGAAGGTATTTTAGTCAGGGTGATAAAAAGATCCTGGCTGTTGGGGAAAACTGTGTGCTGTGTGCTCTCCTCAAGCTCATCCTCCTCCTCATCTTCCCCATCTGCAAAATCCGCAGCCATGGCAGAGAGTATCCCATCCTCGGAGTCCACAGACAGGGGTGGGGTAGTGGTGGCAGCCCCCCCAGAATTGCATGCAGCTCAGCGTAGAAGCGGCATGTCTGGGGCTCTGTCCCGGAGTGCCCGTTTGATTCTTTGGTTTTCTGGTACGCTTGTCTGAGCTCCTTAAGTTTCACGCGGCACTATGTTGCGTCCCTGATGTAGCCTCTGTCCCTCATGGCCTCTGAGATTTTTTGAAATGTTTTGGCATTTCATCTTTTGGAACGTAGTTCTGATAGCATGGATTCCTCTCCCCATACAGCGATCAGATCCAGTACCTCCCGTTCGGTCCATGCTGGAGCTCTTTTTCGATTCTGGGACTGCATGGTCACCTATGCTGATGAGCTCGCCTGGCCAAACAGGAAATGAGATTCAAAAGTTCCCGGGGCTTTTCCTGTACACCTGGCCAGTGCATCCGAGTTCAGAGTGCTGTCCAGAGCAGTCACAATGGTGCACTGTGGGATAGCTCCCGGAGGCCAATACCTTCGAATTGCGTCAACACTAACCCTAATTCGAAATGGCGATGTCGATTTCAGCGCTAATCCCCTCATTGGGGAGGAGTACAGAAATCAGTTTTAAGAGCCCTTTATGTCAAAAAAATGGCTTCGTTGTGTGGACGGGTGCAGGGTTAATTCAGATTTAATGCTGCTAAATCCGACATAAACTCGTAGTGTAGACCAGGCCTTAGATTGTAAGCTCTCCGTATGGCACCAAGCACAACAGGGTCTTGGTTTCTGAACTTGGTTCTTAGGCACAATGATAATACAATTGAGTAATAATATCAATAAACGGAAAAACAGGATGACTATGTTAAATTAACCTAATAACTGTACTTTCAAATGGGAATGTACATATTGGTCCTTTTGTTTTTCCCCAATGTCTTTCCTTTATTTATCTGTCCCTCCCATCTAAAAATAAAACAAGGAAATTAACTGTAAAAGCCCATGTGAATATAACTTTTGATTGATTTTGATTTTTGATTTTAAATATACATGAGTCAGGAAATTCAAAGTTATAGCAAGAGTAAACCAGACACATTGCACACATGAATGTTACCTTTAATATCATACCTAGTAACATCAGATACTATGTGAGTCAATTCATGTCTGTGGTGTAATGTTGCTGATTTCAGAGTGATTACTGTATGCCAGGAATTAATCTGGCTTTAGATACTTCAGGCTGCTGTGGGCACCAGAATGCTCATGTTCCTGGCATGAGTATTTAAATCTTGACCAAAAGGTTGTATTAACATAGCCTTTGCAATTAATATAGTATAATTTTATAAGGCCTTTTATTATCACTGTTTACTTCCTTCTCCCAGCAATAATATTTAAAGATGGTTCTACTTGAGTTCTACTGCATATCCCTGTTTATGGAGGTGTGTTGATTTCATTCCACTATGTCTCTGCAAAGTAACACAAATGCTTCTTCACAGTGAGACTGCAGTATCACTGGCTGTAATCTACCACCGCACTTCCTTTTTTAACCACCTCACAGACTTGGAACTCGACATTACACATTTCATTGTCACCTACCTGAGGAGCCCTGCAAATCCGTGGATATCCACTTTACATCTGCAGACCATGTTTGCAGCTCGCGGATTGGATGCGGACACACATTTTGTATCCGCGCAGGGCTCTACCTCCCGGGTTCTAACAAACTAGTTATTTACCTAAACAGATACATTTATTTTTACAGAAAGCTGGTCCTTGAATAGGACTCTTTATTGAATGGGCAGCCAGTGTAGTGACCGTGAGCACAGGGGTGATGTGTTTACAGTGACTTTTGTGGCTGAGCAGATGGGCTGCTGCATTTTGTATCAGCTGAAGCTTTTTAAGTTTTATTTGGCTTCCTTCCCAGATATGAAATGAAGTAATGAAGTCTGGAAGTCATAAATGCCTGGGTAAACATGGCTAGACCTGTGTCCTATTGGATAGGGCACAACTTCCGGCTATCCGTGGGTGCCAATGGAAATATTTTGCAGCCATAGCTCTCCGGGCATGCAAAATCTTTGGGAGTCCTTTTAGCCTGTTCAAGGCTGTGCACAGATTTCACAATTAGTGGGCAGGTGCCTTCAGTTGAGGTGTACGTTACAGAGGAAGCAAACTATGAAGCCAATTTCTTTCTTATGGAAGTCTATAGCGCTTCCATTGACTACAATCAGATAAGGAGTGGGTCCTTCTGTACATTCTCAGTAACGTTTATCAATACCCAGGTCTCGAGACAGTGAAACCTAGCTCACCGTGAACACCTCACCGCTATGCTCCACTCACTATGCTGGCTGTACACTGAATAAAGAATCCAATTCAGGGACCAGCTCCCTGTAAAAAAAATGCTGTCTGTTTAAGTAGATAACATGTAGGTAACAATGAAATGTGTGAAACAGTCCCAACGGCTGTGAGGTGTTTAAAAAGGAAGAGCAGTGGCATATTACAGACAGTGACACTGCATTTGTCCTACAAAAGGTCTCTGCAGAATTCTGGCTAGATTGCTGTACAGGCACATATACATAGAACCAGATGTTCGAAAAAGCTCAGCACCCAATAGCTCCCATTTAAGATCCTAAATAAGACGCTGGATTTTAAAAAGAGCTCAGCTCCTAATGGCTGTCAATGGGAGCTGCTGAGGTCTTAGCAGTTTCGAAAATCTGCTTCCTAATGTACAAGTACAGTAAACTATGCATCTTAAAAGCACTGTGCCCTAGTTCTGGCCAAAACTTCCCCTTCTCTGGAGAAAGCACGATAAAAAACAGTATACCTGTATCATCCTAGCTGCCACACCATACAATTAGCTCTGTGCATGACAGATGACTAAAGAGATTAAATAAACTGTATGCTGTGTGTGTGTGTGTGTGTCTTTTAAGCAGTTTTGAAGCTGCCTCTACAATTTCACATAGATATATTTGGGCTGATGTTAGCTAAAATTCAGGCTTCAGTGAAGGTTGTCATCAGTACATATGTCTGCAACATCTGGAGGATACATGTATTTTCACAGTGGCTGGTGGCAGTGTGTTCTCAGCAGAGGGTCCTTGACTCAGGAATTCACTTCTCCCCCTTATCCGGCCAAGTAAGGCCTTGTCTACTCTAGAGAATTTTACTGTTCTAAGAACGTTTAGTCCCCCAGTAGACTTGTAAAATATCTCATGTCCACATACAAAAGTGCTCCGAATGGTTAACATGTGTTCCAAGAAACGATTTGGATTAAACTTCCTTTTAGACAGTCTAAACTACTGCATTCTTTTAGTGCCAGTGTAGATGGAGACTTGCCCAAATTGTAGTGATTCAAACCACTCTCCTACAGTGCACCCTAATGATGGGGTCTAAATTAGCTGTTACCACTCAAGAAAGAGATCTTGGAGTCATCAGAGATAGTTCTCTGAAAGCATCCGCTCAATGTGAACCAGCAGTCAAAAAAACTATCAGAATGTTAGACGCCATTAGGAAAGCGATAGATAATAAGACAGTAAATATCACAATACCACTATATAAACCCCTGGTACACCCACACTTTGAATACTGCATGCACCTGCATGCAGTCACTCCATCTCAAAAATATACGTATTAGAATTGGAAAAAGTACAGAGAAAGGCAACAAAAATGATTAGGGGTATGGTACAGACTCCCTATGAGGAGAGATTAAGAAGACTGGGACTGTCTGAAAAGAGATAGCTAAGGGGAGATGTGACAGAAGTCTACACAATCATGAATGGCGTGGAGAAAGTGAATAAGGAAGTGTTATTCACTCCTTCACATAACACAAGAACCAAGGGTCACCCGATGAAATTAATACGCAACAGGTTTAAAACAAACAAAAGGAAGTACTTCTTCACATAATGCAAAGACAACCTGTGGAACTCATTGCCAGGGGATGTTGTGAAGGCCAAAACTATAACTGGGTTCAAAAAAAGAATGAGATAGATTCACAGAGGCTATGTCCACCAATGGCTATTAGCCCCTATTTTCTGGGTGTCCCTAAGCCTCTGACTGCCAGATGCTGGGACTCGACGATAGGGGATGGATCACTCAATAAATGCCCTATTCTGTTCATTCACTCTGAAGCATCCGGCACCGGCCACTGTCAGAAGACAGGATACTGGACCATTTGTCTGATCCAATATGGCCTTTCTTATGTTTGTTCACTACTGGCTTTTGATGTCTCCCTGAATGCACTGCTCTGGTAGTGGTGCCAGGAACTCTGGGAGCGAAGCTTAGAAAAGATACTGCAATTGAACTGTTTACAATAGTGCTAGTTTGGACACTGGGCAAAGCTTCATTGGTTCAGAATGTGAACTGACAAGGTTACGCTGAGCCATTTGTGCCTGACCCAATTCTATACCACCCATTCAGTTAGGAACAGTTCAATTCTGTAGTGCAGGCATGGTCCTAGGCAATGGTAAGTCCATCCCTCCTCTCAGGCTGTGGTGGTGGTGGTGGTGGTAATTCGCTTTGTTTTGGGGCAATGTTTGTTCTTTTTATTATCTTTGCAAACTATAAATTCTGAATGTGTATACATTTCATACCTGCACCTTGAGTTTGGGAATATGAGCGCTGTAGGCTGGTGGGCTGTTCCAGCAGCCAGAAAGGGAAGCAAACTCCATGCCCAGGTCCCTGCATGGTAGATTGTTCATAACAAAGGAGATGAACAACACAAAATAACAACTCAGCTGAAAAATGTTGCTTGCTATCCCCAGACTTTTCCCTGCCTCAACCAGCCAAGGAGAAAGAGGCCACAGTGTTCTTCCCCATGACCCAGGTTTTTCTTCCTTATATATCCTGTCTGGCCAGGGATAGCAAGGATCCTGTCATAGGATGACTGGCCCTGTTAAGAGGGACTGGGTTCAGTTCACCTGTGACTAATTAGCTGCCTCTCAATGGGGCCTCATAGACAGTACCTGGCCTCTATAAAGAGCCTTGAAGTAGTTAGGACAGTGTATGTGTGTGGGTACATGTGTACTGGTGGGAGCTCTCTGGGATAGCTGCATGGTGCTTCCCAGAGTCCCCTGGTGAAGGAAGCAGTAGACAGCTACTGGGTAAAAGGATCAGGGAATTACCCTGTAGCCCGCTCTTCTGTACAGGGACAGGGTCCTGGGGAAGGACCCAGGATGGACTAGGATTTTAAGCCCAGGCCAGGGAGGGCAGACACTGATTGCATGGGAGTTTTGTTTAGGCCCAGGATGGCTGGATGCTATTTATTCAGCTTCTTCATTTGGGGCCTTGACAGAGGTGGATTAAGATTTATTGGGGCCCTGGGCACAAAGAACATTGCCCCCCCACACACACACACCCCACCATGGAGCCCCATCCTCTGCTTCTCCCTTTCCCCCCATGGCCCTGCCTCCTGGCCTGGCCAGAAGCTGGGCTGTGGTAAGAGCTGCCCAGAGAGCCTGGGCTGCTGTGGGGAGTCCTGGACCCTCCACCTGTCCTAGACAGCGCATCCTGGGAAGCTGGGACATGAGCCGGGGGCTGTTCTCGGGCACCCCGGCTCCTCGCCCAGGGCAGGTGGAGGGTCCGGGGTTCCCCAGGCTCCCTGGGTGGCTTTTATTACAGGTGACCATACGTAGGCAGGGTGACCATACGTAGGTAGGGTGACATGGTAGGGTGACCATACATCCTATTTTGGCCAGGACAGTCCCCTTTTTAAGCCCTGCCCTGGACGTCCTGACTTTTTTGGCAAAACTAGGTATTTGTCCATCATCAATTGGCAAGAGCAAATGGGATAAATGCCCAGCTTTGCCAAAAAGGGTCTTGGGGTAGTAGCAGCTCTGTGCGGGGGGAGGGGAGAGAGGGATTCGGGGGGGCCCTAGAAGGGAAGGTCTGTATACAAATACAGGGAGCAAAGGAGCAGTGTGTATATATGTTTAAAAGAGAGGGGAAATTTTGGCTGTCTAAAAGGCCAATTCAAATGGGGAAGGAATGAATCTGAGTGAGGGTGAGAGGGGAGCTGCGAAAAGCCTACATAGCTTATATATAACATACTGGGCTGTCTGGAAAAAAACAGCTATGGGGGTATTTATTGAAGACAACAAAGGAACCGTGTACAGTTGCTACACTTTATTTTACTGCCTTTATTGTTTTAAGTAAGTTAGAACTGCCTATCTTATTGCAACTTGTTTAATAAAGAAAAACATGTAATGATTTAAAATACTTCAATTATTCCTGTTTAACACAGATACGAGATGTAACTTTTTCTTTTTAAGTAGTTTGAGAAGCTGATGTAGTAAGAGCATCTCAGCACAGGCTGTGGAGCCAGAAAAATGAGTTCTCTTCTTCGCTAGGTGATCTTTGCTTCTGGCATAACTTTGCATTGTCTAAGTTTCCACATCATAAAATGATTTTTACTTACTTACCTCCCAAGCAGGGAGTGAGGATTAATTATTTAGCTTTTATAAAGCAGCTTGAAATTTAAAAATACTAAATATAAAATAAATATTTATTGGGAAAACACTAGATCGTAAGCTGCTGAGGGCAGGAGCCTTGTTTATTTACATGTCAAAGAATCAAACACTGATGTAAAACAGTCAACATAGAAATAAATATGAATGAAAATAAATGGTTCACCGCACTAAAAATTTGTCTATCTTAAAGTTGTCACCTTGTCAATAAATTGTTTGGTTTTGAATTAATAACCCTGCTGATACTTGTGACAGTAGTTTTGGAGCCTGTAATTTCAGGTGAGTGAGTGTGGACAGCTGCAGATGTCTGTACACATAACACAGCATTATGCCAGAGAACTCTGCCTAAGTGCCAAATATTGTAATAGCTGAGACATGAATTTTTTTATTAAAACAGTATCTATTGGTAAGTGTTGGAGACTGGCAGTCAGGACTCTTGAGTTCTCTAACTAGCAGTGATACTTGATTCACTTTGTGCTTGACTGTAGGTAATTCACTAACCTCTGTGCGTATCACTATACCCATGTGTAAAATGAGGGGAAGGAGAGGGGCTGGTAGCTCTGAGTGGGAGGGAGGGGGGAGAGGGATTCGAGGGGCTGCGCCGTACAGGGTGTGTGGGGAATATGGTCATCCTATAACTCCTGCGTCTGGCCTAACCACGGAGCGGTGCCTCAGGGGGAAGAGGAGGAGCTGGGTGGCAGGGAGAGAGAAGGGGTGGGGCAGGGGGTGGGGCCAGAATTCCGGCAATCCTGAGGGGCCCCCCAATTCGCCGGGGCCCCTGGGGACAGGCCCCAGGGGCCCATAAGATAATCCACCACTGGGCCTTGAGTATATTAAGAGGACATGGAAGGAAGCCTGGTACCCCATTCTGAAGGATGAGTGGGATGGAAGGGTCTGGATTGGCAGAAGATGACAGAGCTAAGTGATAAATTTTGAGCTATTAAATTGGGACTTTCTTTTCAGATTGTAAAGGGTTATTCTGAAGCCCGTATTTTAATAACTGAGCCTGGAACATGGATGGCTTTGGCTTAAAGTGCAGTGGTGGGGTGATCTGAGGGATACTGAGATGGGCGAGCCAAGGCCAGAATCCTGGGGAGGGATGGTCCTGCCACAAGGGAGTGTCTCAGGAGGGCCTGCCTGGAAATCAATCCCTCACCTTTTTCCAGGCTGTGGCTTTACCTCGTCATAAGCACATTTTATAGACAATAAAACACATAAGTCCATCAATGGCTGTTAGCCAAGATGGTCAGGGGGACAACCTGGTGAAGCTCAAATGATGCCAATCACAAAGTTGGCTCTAAGAGCATCAATGTGTTACTTTTTCTTCCAGCTTAAACATCTTATTCTATCTTACACACACACATTATAGCAATAAACACCCCAACTGACTGAGGGTCACAACATTACCATGAGCTAATACTCCGTTCTTTCTTTTAAGAATTGTAAGAAAGAGTTCAACCACCAAAAGGAGAAAATGGTCTTGCCTCTGAGATACTTGTCTGTTTTCAAGAGCCTTTTGAGAGTGAAGAGGCTACTCTTTCAGAAGTATGACCTCCTGATGGCTTTAAGGAACAAGGAAGAAATGGAGAAAGAATGGAGCTTTGATTAAACAGGAACAAACAAACTACCCAGTGCAGCTGCAGAGACAATATGTATGCTGTACTGCTGAATAATTTGATTGCTTTTTTTTGTTTTGTTTTGGTTTCTTTGGTTTGTATAACTGGGCCAAATGTTAGTCACTGACAATTCTCTAAACACTGGGCTAGTAACTGAACTGGTCTAGGAAAAGCAAAGCGAGCAAACGACCATCATCTTTCTCTCATTGGCCCATGCAGAAAGTAAGGGTGAATTTCTGGTCCCACTGATGTCTCTATGCAGCTGACTCTAGACCAGTGGTTCCCAAACTTGTTCCGCTGCTTGTGCAGGGAAAACCCCTGGCAGGCCGGGCTGGTTCAGCTGATCGCGGCTCCCAGTGGCCACGGTTTGCTGCTCCAGGCCAATGGGGGCTGCGGGAAGCGGCGGCCAGCACATCCCTCAGCCCGTGCCGCTTCCCACAGACATTGGCCTGAAGTGGTGAACCGCGGCCAGAGGGAGCCACGGTTGGTCGAATCTGTGGACACAGCAGGTAAACAAACCGGCCCGGCCCGCCAGGGGGCTTACCCTCGCAAGCCGTGTGCCAAAGTTTGCCGATCCCTGGTCTAGATTTTTACACCCTTACCCACCTTTCTCTGTGAGTAGCCCTACTGAAATCACTGATACCATTCAAAGTAAGTAATTTGTCAGAATCCTGGCTCCTTTGAATTTGATTTCCATTTATATGGTTTTGGAAGACTCCCAGGCCAAAATTTACAGATGTAGGTATTTAAAGTTAAGGCATTTAAAACTATATTTAGGTACCCATCTGCTAAAGAGTGGCCTGACTTTCAGAGGTACTATGTACCCAGGGTTCTCCAGTTCATGACTTGGAGTTGCAGGTGCTCAGCATCTCTGAAAAGCACTAAAGCAGGCCATTTATCTAGGGCCAGGTTGACACTACAAACTTACTTAGGTATAACTACATTGCTCAGGGGTGTGAAAAATCTACACCCCTGAGCAACATAGTTATATTGACCTTAACACCCCTGGGTAGACAGCACTATGTCGGCGGGAGAGCTTCTCCCACCGATGTAGCTACTGCCTCTCGCAGAGGTGGAGTTTTTAAGTCAATAGGAGAGCTCTCTTCCGTCAGCTTAGAGAGTCTTCACCAGAAGCGCTACAGCAGTGCAGCTGCATCAATGCAGCTGTGCCAATGCAAGTTTGTAGTGCAGACCAGTCCTAGGTATTTAAATATGGACTTAGAGGTCTACTTTTAGGCACCATGTTTGAATATTTTGGGCTCTGATTTAATTTTTAGTATTGATTACAAAGAAATATGCAGTTTCTGCAGTCACCCTTGGTCTCTGTTAAACAGGTATTTTATAAGAATAAGCTCAGGAGACTAAACTCTGTCCTCAGTTATACCAGATGTAAATTCAAAGTAACTCCATTGATTTATTCCAGGTTCACAGTGATATAGCTGAGAGCAGAATTTGACCTAAGGTCATTCCTTAAATAGAAGGCTATAAAAAGATTTCAGACTTAACTACTGACTTCAAGACCCTGTACCAATCTATTTTACTGCACCTCCAGGAGTTGTTGAGAAATGTGAAATTAAATTTGTAAATAACTAAATAAATTTTTGCATTACCCACTGGTGTTTTTGTGTGTATGTGTGCATAGTTCAGATTGATTATGAAGTGATATAGTATAGTTCATGATGTCATATGATAACAGAAGTTAGCAACAACAGGATTGTTCTACCCAAATTTATTCTCCAGCATTCATGAAACTGGACATACTGATAATATGCTTCAATCTGAACAAAAAGAGGCAAATGCACATTTACAATACCAGTCGCTCCCCCCTCCCGCAACATCACTCCCAGCTTATTTAAAACAACATTCAAACGGCACATCAGTTTCTCTTGTGCCTTGTTAATACTCATTATTCACTGAACTCCTTTTTTCTAGAAACTGACTGAAGAGCCAGATTCTGAACTCATTGTTTGCATATATGCTGACTGCAATAAATAACCCCCAGTTTCCAAACCCAGCATTTCTATGCGACTCAAACAGTTGCAGCCACCAACTAAAAAAAAAAAGCGAGGGGGAGGGAGAGAGGAGTTATGCCGGGCAGTGAAGGCACGTGGTTCCTGGAGAAAATGAGATTGAAAATTAATGAAAAAGCTTGTTCACTGCCTGTAAAAACAAATAACTCCAATCAAGCATAAGAGAGGGGAACTACTGTTCAGCATCAGAGGAAAAGCTTTAAAAATGGACACTGAGGGGTATATTATTCTCAACTTGAAAAACTGGGCTCAGTAGCACTGCAGCTTTGGGATGAAAAAATAATAATACATTCTCCTTCACTGTGAGAGAAATTAAAACCACAGGCCAGATTCAATGGTGCAAGAAGCTGTCAACTATTGCTTGATGCGGGGAGCTTGCCCTGATGCGGAGGGCAGGTAATACTAATTCTGCCATTCCCCCTTAGATTTTCTGCTGGATCAGGGCAGCTTTCTATTTTGGCGAGGACTACATAGGAGTCTGCTAGCACTGTGACAGGCACAGAACTCCCAGCCTAGAAGGATGGGCGGCTATGGCGGCTTTAACCCACCTTTGTACTCTCCCAATCTTGGGCTGTCTGGGACTGAAGAGGTCCCCAGCATAAGTTAGCCTTGGGGCTGTCTAAGGTATGGCCCCCTTTCAGGACTTCTTATTATTTATTTTACCATAGCTCCTAGGAGCCCTAGTCATGGACAAGGACCCCACTACGCTAGGCACTGTACAAACATAGGGGGAAAAACAGATGCCCCAAGGAATTTATAATCTAAGTATAAGACAAGAAACAAGCAATAAGTACATGCAGACAGTGCAAGGAAACAATGAGACAGTATTGGTCAGCATGATATGCAGTGGTCTTAGAACACAAAGCAGCCTCATCATTGTCATTTTTTTTTTTTACAGGCATCACAGCAAAGGAGAGCTTTAAGGAGGATTGCCTTCCTGCAGTGGTTCCGAATCTATGGGCGGACACCTCTAGTGGGGTCGCTCCGTTAGTGGGTGGGGTCACAGCAATCCTGAGTGCGCAGGATTGTAAAATGGCATCCTCTGTACACCATGACCTCACATGTATGGTGTCTGCGAGATCACACTCCATGGTGGACACCGCTGATGTGCAGAACAAAATGGCATCCTCTATGAAGCCTGATCTTGCACCTACGAGGTGATGCTGTGCAGAGGACACTGTTTTAAAATGGCATCCTTCAGATTATCTGGGGTCATAGGAAACAATACATCTGAAAATGGGGTCATGCAGAGAAGAGGTTTGGGAACCGTTTCCTAATGGCTGTGAACCTCCAAAGTCTGCCTGCTGGAGTGCCACCCCTGACAAGCCCCCTATCCTGGGGCTTAGAATGAGCTCCTTGGAAGGCAACCCGACAGCTGTCTTCTGCAGTGTGTGTGCCAAAGGAACCCTCCCCCAGCTGCAACCGGGGCTTTTAGGACCCCTTTATGACATTCAGGCCCGTTAACCAAGCAAAAAGGAGACAGAGCAGGGTTGAGGATGCCACCTCTAGAATTAAGAATGCAGAAAAGGCTTAAGTTATAACACCACACTCCCACCCGACCCCTGTTTTTACTCACTTGTGACTTCCCCCAAAATTCTTCTTATGGGCTGATATTTTTCATGTTTGGTTTCTGCACAGAAGATGTCTGTTTTAAACTGAAGCTGATTATGTTCAGCTGTTGTGGGAATTACAAAAAAAAACTTGACAACATTATTTTCTATTCTCACCACCAGTTTTTATCATACCTCAAAAATTGCTGAAATTTGAAAGTTCAAATGTTGATTTAGAGACTTCAAGTGCCTGAAAATCCACCACATCCCTCCTATATTTTTCCAGTGGTTAATCACCCTCACTGTTACCTGCACCTTCTTTCTAGTCTGAATTTGTCTACTTCAGCTTCCAGTCACCTCTTAACCTTCTCTTGGATAAACTACACAGATGAAGCTTCTTTAATCTCTTATTTAAGGCAGATTTTCCAGATCTCACATAATTCTTCTCTTTTCTGAACCTAGTGGTGGATTAGCCAACAGGCCGACAGGGGCCGAGTCCAGGGGCCCCAGCCAATTGGGGGGGTCCCAGAAAATGGTTGCCCCGCCCCAGCAGACATCTGCCGTGGGGCAGCAGAAGCCCGGAGCCCTGGCAGCAGCACCGGGCGTGGCGGGGGAAGCCCCCAAGCCCCAACCCCACTCTCTGGCGGAAGCACAAGGCAGTGGGGGAAGCCCCAGCGCCCGGACTCCAGCAGATACCACAGGACGGACGGGGCAGGGGAAACCCCAATGTCCCGACCCTGCTCCCCAGCAGAAGAAGCACCCAGCATCCAGACCCCGGCTGCAGCCCCGGGATGGAGGAGCTCTGACTCCCTGCCGCAGCCTCAGGGCTGGGGGAGTTCTCACTCCCCACTGTGGCCCCAGGGCTGGGGCAGGGGAACAGAGCTTCTCCAGTCTTGGGGCCACAGTGGGGGGTGGCAGAAGGGAGCAAACAGGGGCCACAGTGGGCAGGGCAGAATGGTGTGGGGCCAGGGGCAGGGCCGCAAGCAGAAGGAGCGGAACGGGGGCGGGACCATTGGGAGGGCCCCCCCACTTGCTCTGGCCAGGGCCCCACAAAACCTTAATCAGCCTCTGTCTGAACCTTCCCTATTTTGTCAACATCCATTTTGAGATGAGGATCCCACAGTATTCAGTGCTGTACAAACACAGAAGAAGACACTGTCCCTGTCCTGAGAGGCTTACAGTCTAAGGTCGTGATCCTGCAAACACTTATGCATGTGTTTAACTCTACTCCCTCCCTCAAGCCATCCCAGTGGTTTCAGTGGGACAATGTACATGCTTAAGCATGTGTGTAAATTTATGCAGAATCCAAGCCTATGGAAGCAGGTTGTATAGAATTGTTGATAGATTGACTATTTTTGTTTTTGGGTTCTTAATGTTCTGACTTAACAAATGCCATCTGGAGGACTCCCAGTAGAATTCCCGCCCCCACCCCCAAACTTACAGGTGCATGCTTCTGGTGCCAGCAATGCACAGCTAGGCATGCTGGGCACCATTTCCCGTTTTTAAGCAGTGTCTGTTGGACTTTTTTTCTCCTCCTTTTTAAGATAAAGCTGGCATTACTGCAACATTAAGGTTAAGAAACAAAGAACCCAATCCAATTTGCTATTAAAATCAACAGAAAGATTCTGATTGACTTCCATGGGAGCTGCTTCCAAGCAATCAAAAGTCAGGAAATTCCACAAGTAAATGTGGGTATTGCATTGGTAATTTGACCATATTGCACATATGTAGTATCTTGTATTCCTGTCTGTCTTCTTAACCAGTAATACATTAAGATTTAAATTTATATTATGTAATATTTTATGGTACAGATATAGGATGTGCAATAAAGCTAAGTCAGGATTACTAAAGCAACCTTAACTTTGAGAATTTCTGGATTTTTTTAATATTGTTTTTTTCGATCAACATCATATTAAGACTATTTTTTATTTAATTTTCTCTTTATTTTACAAAATTGTATTTTGAATATTTTAAAAATATTTTTGCTTCATTCTTTTTTCTTTTGCTCTGTTGTTTCCCTACCCTGAAAACTGCTCTATCTAGTGTTTGCTTTCAACAGCTGAGAGATAGCCCTGCTGCATGCTTCTCATTGGGCAGACTGACATCATTCTCTACTTTGAGTCCTGACTCAACTTTTAGCACAATGCCTGAAACCACACAGCCTGTGGGCACAGCAAGATCAACATGAGAGTACACGTGTGCATTCTGCTGCCCTGTAAGCACATTGCCTTGTTAATGAGGAATCAGCCAAATAATAGGTTTGATAGTGCGTGGTTAAATTAGGCAATATAAATTGTAAAAGTGTTTTCTGCCCATCACAGAAAGGAGATCCTGTTGAAAAATCATTACCATGAAAGTCCAATGTCTACTTCTACACGTCTCCCTGTAAAGGACAGATGATTTGAGTACAGGGAGTGTTATATCTTACAATAAAATGCTTGTCATGAACAGATGTAGATTATTACTTATTTTGTAGGTAGTTACCAACAGGACGAAAAAGAAAGTTACCTTCCCTTAGTCTAATTATTATTAATGATTTGGAAACTTGATCAGTTCCACATGTGCTGTGTTTGGTCCATTTGCAGGATCAAATGGTGGGGCAAGATTCCCAATATCGAAATCCTGAATCATTGTCGAATGTCTGGCATTCAAAGCATGCTCATAAACACTCAGCTGCATTAGTTTGGGCATCTCGTTCTATTGCCAATTTGAGAATACTCAGGACCATATTTTATGGTCATCTAATGTAAGGTACCTGTTCTCGTGGTGGCCAATAGAAATGATATAAAGACACCCTGAAGTCAAACGTGAAAGTATATCAGGTTGATCCCAACAACTGGAAAGCAACAGCCCATGACAAAGCAAGGTGGCTGCAGATATGTCATGTCACCATTAACTGCTTTGAAGCAAGGCACATTAATATCTTCTGTGAAAAATGTGAACAGCACAAAGCAAGGATACAACAGCCTGCAAAGATCATGGACAATCTTGTCTGTCTCCCACATAACCATGTTTCTTGCTTAGTCTGACCTTGCATGTACATGTTCACCTATAGCATTTGCTGAATCCTGGTACATGAACACTGACATGAGATTCCATCATTAATGATCTGCACAGGCACCGGCTTTTCCCTCTGCCTGGGGGTGCTCAATGCCCGCTCAACCCCGGGCCCTGCCCCCACTCCACTCCACTCCTTCCTCCCATGCTCCCACCCCACCTCTTCCTGCCCCAGCTCTGCCCAGGCCCTGCCCCTACTCCACTCCTTCCCCCAAGACCCCATCCCTAACCCGCTTCTTCTCGCCCAGTTCCACCTCCTCCCCCCAAGCGTACCTTGTCCCCACTCCTCTCCCCCAGCGGCTCCTGCATGCCGTGGAACAGCTGATCGTGGCGGCAGGTGGCGCTGGGAGGGAGGGGTAGGAGTTGATTGGTGGGGTCACCAGCGGACAGGAGGTTCTGTGGGTAAGAGGAGAGCTGGCTGCTAGTGGGTGCTGAGCACCTACTATTTTTTTCCTTGGGTGCTCCAGCCGTGGAGCACCCACAGAGTCAGCACCTATAATGATTTGCATTACAGTAGTGCTTAGTGGCCTCTATTGAGATTGGGGACCCATTGTGCTAAATGTGGTGTATATGCACAGCAAGAGAAAGTTCCTGCCTGATCCATTTAAAATCTAAATAGAGAAAGTATGTGGGGGAAAAGGATTATTATCCCCATTTTACAGATGAGGAACAGAGATTAAGATCCAGATCCTCAAAGGTATGTAGGCACCTAACTCCCATTTATTTTTATTGGGAGTTAGGCACCTAAATACCTTTGAAAATCTGGGCCTAAGTGACTTGCCCAAGGTTACACAGAAAGTCTGTGGCAGAGCTAGGAACTACACCCAGATCTCCTAAATCCCAGGCCAGTGCCTGAACTACAAGACCTTCCTAGAACATAAGAACAGCTATACTGGATCAGACCAGTAGTCAATCTAGCCAAGTATCCTGTCTTCTGACAGTGGCCAATGCCAGGTACTTCAGAGAGAATGAACAGAACATGCAATCATTGAGTGATCCATCCCATTGTCCACTCCTAGCTTCTGGCAGTCAAAGGCTAAGGACACCTAGGGCATGGGGCTGCATTACTGACCATCTTGGCTAACTGCTATTGATGGACCTATCCTCTATGAACTTATCTAATTTTTTTTTGAATCCCATTATATTTTTGGCCTTCACCCCCTGGCAACAAGTTTCACAGGCTGACTCTGTGTTGGGTGAAGAAGTACTTCCTTTTGTTTGTTTTAAACCTCCTGTATATTAATTTCATTGGATGACCCCTAGTTCTTGTGTGATGTGGAGTAAATAACACTTCCTGATTCATCTTCTCCATGCCATTTATGATTTTACTGACCTTGGATATATATCCCCTTCATCGTCTCTTTTCTAAGCTGAATAGTTCCAGTCTTTGTAATCTCTCCTCATACGGAAGCTGTTCCATACCCATAATCATTTTTGTTGCCCTTCTCTGTACCTTTTCCAATTCTAATATATCTTTTTTGAGATGAGGCAACTAGAACTGCATGCAGTATTCAAGATGTGCGCATACCATGGATTTATATAGAGGCAATATGATATTTTCTGTCTTATTATTTATCCCTTTCCTAACGGTTCCTAACATTGGTAGCTTTTTTGGCTGCCACTGCACATGAAGTGGATGTTTTCAGAGGACTATCCATAATGACTCCAAGATCTTTCTTCTCAAGAAACTACCTAGAAACCCAATTTAAATGTCACACACAATATACAGGGGGGTTGATTAATTTCTGCTGGTGTATGTATGTATAAAAATCACCCCTCCCCTCCCCTGTGTGCCAGCAGGGACAGCTTCACCCAGAGGCAAAAGGGGATGTCACTGATGCACCTCTGCTCCAGCTATCTGTGGCTGCTGGAATATCCACATGAGTGCAGTTTAAACCAGGAGGCCATCTTTGCACTCCCCTGATTCCTTGGACCTTTTCATCCTTGGCCTCAAGTTAGAGCAGCCTCACTATGCCTCAGGGGCTCTGAGAGGCATGGATTAGAGTTGGTTTCCCCAGTTATACACTGCCAGATAGCCGGTTACACCTGTTTTGTGGCCAATATGCATCACCACAGGGGCTCAGCAAGGCCGAAGATCTGGCCGTAAACATTTAATATAGCTTGTTTTCAATAGGCTATACAAAAATCCTTGCTTTTGGTTTTTGATGTGGTTAGCTATTTTAATGCATTTTACCTCCCAAAATAATCATCACTAGACATGCTATAGTTTGAATTCAAAACCATTCTACTACTAACTGGATTGGGTCTACGCCGAACTCTTCTTCAGTGAACTAATCTTTCTGAAATCCACTGCGCTGTTATGTTCACCAGGGCTTACGAAAGCTAGTTATCAGTTCTCTTTTTTATTTTGTTCTCTTTCCAAAGACTAGCATACAGTAAGCTAAGAAAAACACAGGAATGGGGCACTGCAGCGGACATGAGATGTAGCTGTACTCTTCCTTTCATCAGAAACACAAACCACACCATTCTTACAGCAATAAACATGAAATGCATCACATTAAATCCCTTATTTCTTTAGCATAATATAACGTCCCCTATGAGCTCTATCTCATATTACCATCCTGATCAATCAGGTATGTGAGGTTTTCTAGGCAACAGGTGTTTTTTGAAACAAAATACAACCTTCCCTTCAGCTTATTATGTGAAAGAGACAGCAGCTGCAAGCATAATGCTTAGGACACATGGTCTATAAGACACCCAGAAGAAAAACACTCCTGGTTCTGCTTGTTACGGTAAAGCACAGATGTTGTTGCAACAGCAAGTAGAAACATAAAGCAACTATAGTCTGTGTTTCATGTTGTAAATTCAGAGACTAAAATTTCAGAATATTTTAACAGGTTACAAACAGAATCCCATTTTCTTTATACAATTGGAAACTTACTAATAGTTTCTATAGCTCTGAACAAACACTCTTAATTATTATTGTATTTATATTCCAGGAGCACCCACAATATGTCAGCACTGCCCACCTTTTCAGGAAGATTCAATCTTTTCAATTAAGTATTCTTTTAAGTGACTAATTTGTGTATGTCAAATGGTGGCCAGCTTAGAGAGGATTTACTCAATTAGCAGAGTTCTGCGGCTGGATTTGCAGTGTACCCATTACCATAGAGGAGATTCGGGATTCCATATGTAAATTAGCCCATGTCATTGTTTTGTTTGTTTGTTAGGATGCAACACTAAGGTTTCCTATTTATCATGGGATTTTATACTGCTGCCCATCAATTGCAATAGTGAAGTTCACAGTGAACTTCATGGTGGCTCTCGCACTTCTCTATTTTTGAGGTCAAATCTCTGCTTAGGGCCTGGTTTCTGTTTTTAAAAATATTTTATTATTATTTTATAATTTGTATTCCCATAGCACCTAGGGAATTCCCCTCCTTTTTTCAGCTTGTTTTGTTTTATTTTTTGCTGGTAGGGGCTTCAGGCTACAAGTGTTGGGAGTGTCATTCTTATGGTAGGAAGACTTTTTTGAAGAGCCAGATTTTGTAGCAATTTCTAAAGACAGTCAGACTCTGGATCCGCCTCATCTCCTGATCCATTCCAATATGCTAGAGCTTCCTGACTGAGGCACTCTAACCCTATTGGACAATAATGTATAAAACCATACAAGAGACCCAGTTCAGAGAGCAACCTCAGAACTCTTGTACCTTGAGCAGACTGGGTGCAAGGGTCTTTTGAATATGATGCTCTCAGCCGCTAAGGTGAGACACCCTGTCTTTGCAAACTCAGTGGATGCTGCATGTTTCCCTTGCTACAGGGTTTGTGGGGTAGAGTAGCAGCAGCAGTGAATTAGGCAAGGATTAATTCATACGGGGAAAGGCATGGTCGCACAGCTCTATTGAGATGAGGGAAAATCCCTGACCCTCTTTCACCCCCAACTCAGATCAGCTAACTGACTTTGAGCGATGAGCCACCCATTTGCATGTAGCTTTATGACATTACCAGGATAGACAGGATGTTGCAAGCTGTGATCAGATGAATCCATCCTTTGTCCCTCTGCCACAGAAAGTGAGCTGTAGCTCACAAAAGCTTATGCTCAAATAAATTTGTTAGTCTCTAAGGTGCCACAAGTACTCCTTTTCTTTTTAGAAAATACAGTATACTTCTGATTATCAAAACAGTGTGGGGGACACAGATTTTATCTCAGTAATTGGGAGTTTAGATAATCGAGGGCAGGAGCCAATCAGCAGCAGGGTGGTCTCCCCCAGGGCCGGGAGCTTGTCCTCCTCCTCCTTCTCACAGTGCTTGCCAGGGGTCTCTGCTCTGCCCCACTCATTCAATCCCATGACAGCATGGCTGCAGAGGGCCCCCTGTACTGCCACGGCCGGTGACATTTGATCCCTGCAGATGCAAGGTGAGGGAGGGAGGTCTTAGTGGGGCACAGCAGAGATCCCCATACAGGACTCTGCTCTGCCCTGCCAGGGCTGCAGCCTTCCCTGCACTTTGCACCTGCAGGGATTGGGTGTCACTGACCCTGCAGCTGTACAGGGAGCCCTCTCCAGCCCCGCTCACTCACTTCCATGACAGGGCTGCAGAGGGCTCCACACACTCCCATACAGCAGCAGGGTGGCCTCCCCATGCCTGGGGGCTCCTCCTCACAGTCCTGGCCAGAGGTCTCTGTGCTGTTATCAGAACCTCCTCATTATCTGAATCCCATCCTTGTCCCCCAGCATGAGAAACAAGCCACAGAGAGTTATGTATCTCATGCTGGGGGACCAGGAGGGATTAAGATAATGTGTATAAGATAATGAGTATATTGTCACTGAATTTTAGAAAAGACAGTTTAAAAAAAATAAAAACCCAGATCACAAAAGGGAGGTATCAGCACATAAAATGACCACATTCAATGTGAACTAATTTTGTCTTTATAAAACTTCCTTGTTACAAAATTTATTGCAAAAGAAAAAAGAAACAGGCATAGATTTAAAAAATTGGGCAGATTAAAAACAATTTAATAATTTAAAACAAAACAAAATAGGCAAAAGTCCTGAAAATAAAGAAAGCAGATGAGGATTAAAATAAAAAAAAACCCAAAACTTAAGATCTGGAACCGAGTTGTGCACATTAATACCCTTCTTACTTCATATTGCTTTTTATTCACTTGTTGCACCTTGTCTTTAATTAGGCCCCAATCCTGCAAATATTCATGCTCTTGCTGAACTGTACGCAATGGGACTACTCATATTGTGTATGCTAATGCATATGTGTAAGGTTTTTTTTTCTACATTAGTGCCTTGTATTGTAAACTCTTTGTGACAGGGACTGTATCATATTTTGTGTTCATACAACCACTAGTACAATGCGGTTCTATCCGACTGAGACCTCTGGGAACTACTACTACTAATAATTAAAGCAACAGCAATGAGAATTCCATAGCCCTCTCCACAATCAAGGCTGGTAGAGGAGGTTTTGTGTATTTAGAGACAACCACAGTTATACTGGGGAGAAATGGGAAAATACTCACATGTATCTTCACATCACCTTCCAGGATCTTGCTATTCCTGAGAAACTCAGCCACACTCCCATTTAACAGTCTATCAAAGGCTTCTACGTACGGTGCTACACCTTTGGGAGAAAGGCATTTCATTACAACTGGTTCATAAAGTCAGTAATTTGTAATACTGTCCTTTGCTGCCAGAGGGAAAAATACTGTAGAAATGGGAAAAAATGGTTGTAATCTTTTACCATATTCACTGATTTGTAAAATCAGTGAAAATTAATGCATCACCATTATTTCCAGCAACAACCAAACAATATTGCTCCCAGTGGAACCTAGCTTGCAGCGTGAAAATAATGTAATCTATATACTGTATGTGGCTAGCGGCCTTTGTGCTAAAATAACAGGTGCTAAAATGAACATTTTTCAATATTGCAAAGTCAGAATGACCGGATAAGCATGATTTAGACCTTTTCATTAACACAGTGCTATTAATATACATAAAACAAGTGTCATCCTCCTAAAGGAATCTGTACTGAACCACTGCTATGTTTATTCCACACACCCATTCCTGAAGCTTTATAAAGTGTTTGGCAGACATTAAAAACCAGTAAGTCAATTTCTAGTAAGATGGGGCTTCAATATGGCAATAGTGCAATTCTACTATATGAGGGAATCAGTTCCTAAGCGATCAGTATACTGAAGCACAGCATTGGAATCTCCTTGTTTCATTGTCTGAGTTTACAAAACTGTAAATTCCATTAATGATAAAAGCTCCTCCGGTCACTGGAAAAAATCTAACTTTACTAAATCATTAATCTCAATGACTATGTGACCTTTAACATACCAAGCTGATGAGTACAAGCACAATTTTTCATATAGAGTATACTACTGTCTCCTGATATAGTGGATTCCATTTAAACTGGACGTGGATTGTCTGGACTACTGGGAAACCCAGGTAAGAGTCAGTTTCTTACACCAAACTGGCTTTCTGAATAACCTTATATATCATTTAAGCCAGAGAAAGTAATCTTTTCTAGGATGTTTTCCAGTCCCTTTTTCACTCCCTGATATGCCGTCATATCCTCTCTATGGCCCCGATCCAGCACATATGCAAATTTAAGCTACTCAAGTGCTTTGCAGAATCAGGGTCAAAATTTTCTCCTGCCTCTCTCCCTGAGCTTCCCCTCTACTTGGTAAAAGTGAAGCCTGTTCTGAAGGGACCCCAGGCTTTGCCCAGTGCTGTCTTAACCAGTTGGCACTGCACTACGGCAGAACCCTGATTAATAACTCTGAAAGCTCTTTTTGCAGTAACAGCATTTTGGCCCTTTGACAGAAAACACTAGCTTTGACAATGAGGACTTGGAATTGCCTATGTTTAGCACTCTGTGCTTAAGCTGCTTGATGGAAAGCCTAGGCTGTCCTGTTCTCCTTATGTCACTTACTTTTCTCTCACCTTCGATTCTAAGGATTTCTGGGCTTTTGTCCATTTGAAATGTTTATGTGTAAGTTTCTTGTGGGATCTACCACACAAAGATTTTTATGGTGGAGAAGAAAATGTTTTCCAAAGCCTATTTATATTCTTTGTAAAAATCCATGCCAGTCTCCAAGAGACTCCATTTTAAACTTTTATTTTGGAGCACGGAGACTCAAACAGCAGCCCATCAACTACACTAACACTGTAGAAAAACAGAACACAGCTACACATATTTTTAGGAAGCAAAGCTGCTGATTTATGAGATCATATCCTAGAGTTTGCTGTGGACCTCTCTGTAATTCAGAAACTGCATGTTTTTCCTGCAAGCCTGCCACCATGATCTTCAGGACCAAAATGTGTACTCTTCTCCATCAAGCCATGTATGATAAAGATATTAACCAATTAAGATGGAATACAATATACATTCAAGCCTAACTTATCACACATATATTCTGAAGTAAGCAATGGTAAATTATTTGGGTCATTACTATGGAAGAACATATACTCTTTTACATGAATTCCTGTTTTAAATGAAATAAAGACCTTACTATAAGACAGGTGCAACTGTAAAGCTCTAAGACTAAGTTGAGTGATAACGTGGCTTAAAACATGTCTTTAGGAGGTATGCCCAGAGCCTCCATCTTTGAGGGGCACAGTTAAGGAAAGTGACGTGAATAAATACAGATGGGGAACTCTGTGTGTCATGTTACTGAGCCACATTCATCTCTGGTGAGGAACTTGGGCCATCATGTTTAGCCATAGAGACCATTTGGAATGGGAAAATCTGCCCTGAAACAAACCATCACAGGCATATAACGTATAGCTGTGCTCATGACACCACACACATAACAATGGCCCAAAATGAACACTATTGCTAGAACGGCTACCATCTCTCCAAACTCACGGATTGCTTGAGTGTGACACTGCATATGATGTGGGCTCTATGCACGCAGCCAGCACAGCCTAGGTTCTGGGCTCACATCTGTGGCAACTGCCTGCGGCAGCCGTGCTATACAGGGAATATCCTGTAGCCCCTGGTCCTCCAGGAAACTTGGGACTGACGGATGCAGCCTCCAGAATAGGCAGGGCCAGACCAGCTGGAAGATGTGTTTATTTACAACCTCTCACAGACAGGCTTTGCTGGTTGACTTCCTGTGCAGCCCAGCCAGGATTTTAAAGCAGCACTTTCCCCAGTGGTGAGCCCCCCATCTGATGTAGCTGGCCCCATAAGCACAGGGTTGTGCAAATTTCATGGGTAGATGTGGCTTTGCAATTAAAATAATCAGAACAGGGACCTTAGTAACAATGGCTCCAATCCCACAGTGAGCTTTCTGTGGATGCAGGGGTCTTCCCCGCAAGGAGCTCATTGCAGGACTGGAGCCTATGTTTTGAAAATACACAGTTTTTAATAGTTACTTATTTTCCCAGCTTCTGTGTGGGTCATGTGTTTTTCTCTGACTATTCATTCATGCAGTTTTGCTTAACCTGGAAATTTCAAGGACAACCAAAAGTCTAACTTAAGAGCTGCACAGTGTTAAGTATGGCTTGGCAACATGGTACAGACAGGTGTGGGTAGATTGTGATCCCAGCCTTCCTTCCTCTGTTCCAAACTCCAGGACTTTGGAGATGCACTTCTGGGGACAGAGGATGAAAGAGAGCACAAAATAAGGCCAATGCTGCGATAGTGGCAGCGATTAGTGAGCAAATGCTTAAGAACAAGTTCAGCTGTTATTAAGGGGATCAGGCAATTACATGCAGTGTTTCTGCACAGTGAAATTCAATTCAGGGAGCTGGAAAATAAATCCAAAGTTTGCACTGCTGATTTCTTCAGTAAAATGTATGTTCTGACTTTTCAGGAACACTCATTTCTTCTGCTAATTAGCCTCAGCAGACATTTGCAACTGGTGAGCACTCTGTAACAATATAAACAGTAAAACAGAGCAATAAAGCTTGAAATATGGACTATATATTTAAGATTAGTTCAAATCTTGAATTTTCTAGGGCATGCTAACGTATGATTAAGATTAAGGATGCCTCCTGACATGTTCCAACTGAGTCTACAAAAAGAAAAATATTGCTTTCTGCTAATGTTCAGCTCTTAAGGGGCTGGGATTGTTCTCCCTCTCTTGGAACAAAAAACATGCTCCACTTACAAGCTATATATCTGGCATTCCAAAAAAAGGCATGCAGTTCTCGAAAGAGCCACTCATACCTCCATTGACTCCATTTACAGCTCCACACTCCATTCCAATGGATCTGTGTGAATCTGAAAACAATGATTCAAGTCGAATTACAGCTTTTTCCAGCCTCTCCATCAACACCTGTGTCTCCGCCATTCTAAAAGACAGAAACAATGTTAGACATTTGAATATGAGCACAGGTTTTACAGCACTATCATTCTTCTGTAGTTTTTGGTGATTTTAATTTTCATCAATTTCTAGGATAAGGACAGGTCTACTGATCTCCTTTATAAAAACTACTTAGCTTGCATCATCGCAACATTAGAAAAACAATCTCCTCTCTCCTCGCCAGTAAATTTAAATTATATTTTAAGGGATGGGTTTCCAAAAGTGGTCTCTATTTTTACATTTCCAAATGACAGGTACAAATGACTGTCAGTGCAATTCTGGTTACGTGCACAGCCTGACGGCACCTGCAAATTAGGTACTTAGATATCCAAGTGACTGAAATACCGTTGCAAATAATTGTTGGCATAAGGTTGTGCCTGCAATCATTTGTACCTGCTATTTACAGATACAATACAGAACGCTAGTTAAGTCTGGACTAAAAGTTGTGTGAATGTACACTCTCTCCTTGAATTTCCTAGATCTTTCCAATCCTCGTATATACTGTGGTAAGATTCTGTCTTGGTTGTTTTTACTAATGACTACACACCTTCAATTCAAGAAACCAAGAAAGTCTTGTATTTGCTTCTTTAAGATCTGACCTCTCATCAGTTAATGTTGTCTTCTTTCCCTTCCAAAAGTACATGATGTGAACAAATCAAATAAACAGCTAGATTTCAAAGCATGGAACCCCCCCCCTTCATCATTTACTTAACAGGTTTCATGCACACATGTTCCGTTTAAGGTTGTGAACATTTTATCCCAGTAAATGACATCCAGGGTATGCATATGTTATTTCCTAATAAACATCACTGTGAAAAGTGTTAATCCCTCAGAGATACCACATGTGTAATACTAGATTCCAACAAACTGCATATTATTAAGCTACACTAGCAACCAGAACAAACACCATTGTGCTAATTACCTGTCCCCGTACTGTGGGGAGAGTGTCTAAAGTACTATTATTAGATAGCCAAATATGCAAAGAGAGTTTTTATCATTATTATTACTACATATTTTTAATTTTTTAAAAAGATGTAACAGGGTATTAGGATTCTACATATAGATGCAGAGCTCTTCTGCTGATTCACCTTGGCTGTCAGGCTAATGGGTCCTTTTAGCTCAACCCTAGTAGTTTAATAAGGTTTGTGCGTGACTACAGAACAAGAAACTAGAAGTAAAAGCCAGTGGATTCTACAGGGAAAAACCCTAGGAACAGACATTTTCAGGAAAAAGCGTTCGTCGAGGTTTATACTTTGTTCTCATTTACATTAGCAACAAAGGCAAATCCTTGGATGTGGGTAAGCTTGGACTAGATCCACTGTGCATGGTGCAGGGTGGGAACTCAACCTGCCTACAATAGATGTGTACATTGTTCTTTTTGCAAAATATAATCTGCATATTCAGTGAGTGAGTTGGTCATAAATATTCCAAACATTGTTTGTTTTTTAACATACTGGGTATTTTGTCTGAATGAAATAAGATAGATGGCACCAGGAGAGCTTCCACAATGTGCAAGATTTTGTGAAAACATAAGAACTTTTTCTTAAAATAAGTATTGTACACCCCTAAAGAAACTACAGACTCTCTTCTTTCCACATTCTACACAAATCTCATGTGCTAAAGTCTAAAACTCAAGTTGTAAAAGACTCTAAAGTGAGGTTGGGCTGACTCATCATCTTGAAATAAGGACCATCTACAGTCTAAGTTAAGACAACTATCTGATGTAAAAAACACAGCTTTCTTTTTCTTACAGTAAAGACATAGCCTACCTGAGCCTGGAAAAAGCTTGGAACAATATCTCTGAAAGGTGCTCACTAGGATGTTAACTCAGATGCCCAGTGATGATAATTTAAATATCAACGCTGTTAACTATTTCATGCATGTAAAAAAGGAGAGGGGGATCATAGACTTGCACAATTTACTGTGATATCTCAATTTGGTGTCACAAGTGGGTGGTGTTGACGGGGGGGTCACCATTTATTTTTTCTCCAAGCCCAAGGAGCCTAGCACAGCCTATGGAGACGTGGGCAGAGCATATTTTATAGGCAAACCTTAAAACAGAATGACCATTCCTTCCCCTACCCCCATCTGACCTCTACCTACAAATATACTTATGTCTGTAACCTAGGAAAGAACAAAACTGCAGAATAATTTCTCTGGACACTCTTCATCTCAAATATTTTCCAACATAGCAGACAAAGAAAGAGCAGCACAAATGGGCCTGCTCCTGCCATCATTCTGTATGGCTGACAGGAGAAAAACATATTGCTTTGTCTCAAGTAGAAACAAGCTGTAATGAGTCCATGAGGGTAAGTAGCACAGTGACATAAGAAAATAAAAAAGTGAAAAAACATGATGACAATCAGAAGAGCAAAGATTCCAGTTTTGAACAAAGGAAAGGTGGTAGCCTCTTAAGTATAGTTTTACTCTGAAAAGTAACTGTAAAAATAGTGTCATAGGGTTCCATGTTTAGTGGGCCTTTTTGATTCCTTACCATATTCACTCAGTTTAAAATTACAAAGATGGTTTGTTTTTTTCCTAGCTGCCAGCCCCTTCAAAATCAGCCTGGGATCTGAAAGTCAAGCTGGGTCCTTTCTTTCTCACATATCTCCACCACACTACAGATAGTGCAGGGCAAATTCTGCCCTCGGTTGTTCCTGTACAACCTCATGAGATGCAATTTGGAAGTTGTGTGACTAAATCCCTTGCACTGCTTGGAGAAATCACTGTCATAGTCTTCAAATTATAGTGGCCCATGCATTTGCTCTCTGATAAGATGTAACTGAACTACAAAATATACAAAAACCAAGCCTCCAGTATTCTAAAAAGGTAGCATCTTAAAGCCAACCACAGATTTATTACAGGTTTAGAGTAGTATGTAGCAATCTATATCAGGAAGGCTTTTTTCATCTGCTAGCTAAGAAAGCAGTACAACATATACTAAGTGAGGAGAAACATCCCAGCACGTTCCTGGAATTCTTCTCAAACTGGAGAAGCATTCAATCATAGTTTAATTGTCATAAAACACAGCCAATGTAAGATGGAAATGCAAAGAATAGCTACTTTCCCCTGTTATTGACATGTAACCTCCTTTAAATTATTACAGGTGTGTTGGCATTTCCTGGTGAGGAACTCAAAACTTTGCTGTTCCCCACACTCAGGTTGTCCATAAAATGAGGCCCCACTGTGCCAGCCAATGCAATGGCTTATGGTTTTAGGGATTAATTCCAGTCAGAGACACTAAGGTGGCGAAAGGGGAGAGGAAGAATGGGACTAATTAAGTGCAGCAGAACCTATTTAGTTTCATCACCTGAAAAGGGGTGGGAGGGAAGAGGAGTAGGAGGAAGAAAAGGAAAAGAGCATGGGTAGTGAGTTTGCTTCACCATAAAGCATGAGTGGCAGGAGGAGACAAAATGGGGATTTCTCTCATAGAAGACGGTGAGATAGGAAGAGTGTGTTTGCCAGAAGCTTGCATGTTAGAGAAACAGAAGTGCTACCTTGTATGGTTAGTACTTTGTTTTTATGTTAACTCCATGGAAAGAATGTAGTTAGAGACATGCCAAATTAATGTCAATTTAGATTAAACAAGAATCCCTGCAATAAAACCCTACCTAGAGAGAGGGTGACTTTGTACTCAAACCTGAGCCTTTGGTGAGCTTTCTTCCAATTTTGCCCAGTGCTTCTATATCCTGGGAAATTTCCCCAAATCTGGGAATTTTTGAGTAAAATGTTTTGAATGAAAATTCCCAATTTCCCAAGTTGAAACATTTTATTCAAAAATTCCCAGATTTGGGGAAATTTCCCAGGATATAGAAGCACTGCTGGGAATTTTTCACCAGATTTGGGAAGATTTGGGAAATTTTTAGCGCTAGGTTGGGAAAAGTTGGCATCACGATATAGAAGCACTGATTTTGCCCTTGGCCCTGCTGCAGGTTGTTTTAGGAACAGTGCTCCTAAGTGTAGAGGACAGCTGTCTGTAAAAATGTTATAAATATATTTTTTTTAAATTATGCAATGCTCTTGCATTTTTATAGCATTTTGATTTTTTGCCAACATTTTGACTAGCCTTAACCGCCTTGGAAAAAAATAGGCAAAAAATGTGTGTGGGAGGGGTTTTTTGGTTAAAATTTGAAATGGAAAAAATTGTCAGTGTTTGAAGCTTTTGACTGGTTCTAGTATGGTACAAAGTATAAAGGAACTTTCATACCTGTGTCTTGATGGATACAGATGATGAAAACTGATGTTCTATTAATGAAAATGGGTCTTTTAAATATTATATATATAGCCACAAGATGGTATCCAAAAGGGTTTTTTCTGTGCGCTACACTCTTCAGGTACAGTGTTAAGTCTTAAAAGCCTTTTTATCAGAAGAGACCTCTATGGAGAAGAGAAAATCCTGACTTTTCCTTGTTTTCTCCTACTTATCCCCAAGTTTTTTTCCTTTGTTTGACTTCACAGAGTTGGTATGCAAATTGACTAGTACCACAGAGCCTATCTACTGTGTGTTTGGTTTTTCTGTCACTTTTCCTCTTTCCTGTGTTTTGTCCAACAGACTAAAGTTTAAAAAAAACAAAAACATTCAAGAGGCCAGTGTGGCATTTTATATTTTGACAGTATTTTATATTGGGAGAGCTTTCATTTAAAAAAATAAAAATCCCATCCATCAAAACAGAGACTAAGATTAGAAACACATCTTAAATTTCTTATCACATCCCAATTTAGTCTCATATAACTACAGGTAAGCAATAGCACATGCCAGGATAATTATTCAAGAATCTGTGTATGCACACACTGTGCTGAGGTCTTTGAAATATTTTACTGATTCACATTTTTGAATATAGTATGTGCATATATATTTAGTATCCCTTGAAATAGCAGTTCATTCTCTAATTACACATGAATATCCAGTTGTTTTAAAAAACAAAAACAAAAAACCACTCCCATCCACAGCTGAATAATTCTTAATGCTTCATCAATGGTGATGACAAAGAAAAGTTCATTATTTAATGATCTACTGTAGCAATCAAGGATTGCCAATTTGATGGAGTTAAAATAACGAAGGCAACCCATTTCCTACTACATCCTCCTAATCACTTATGCTACCTTTTATGTCACTGTTCTCCCAGTTCTCGCCTTATCTTTTGTCTGGTTTTACTTGCTTCTCTTTGTGACAATGAAGTGTAAGATTTTAAGTATTTTTCCCATCAATAGATATATTGTGTTCTTAGGCACCCCTTTGCCATGTATTAGCATAATACTTTTCAAGTAATCAAACATTCTATAGGGCTTGCAAGCTACTTAATTACATGCCACAAGTCCAATTACTGTATGCAAGCAAAATGAGCTGCTGAACTTGGAGAATATACTGCATGCGGCCACAGATGTTGGAGTTGGTGAAGTATGACTACTACATCCAATAAGATTGAATGGTAAAATCCTTAACTAAATTAGAGTTCTATCTAAGTTGTGCTTTTAAAACGCATTTGTGCTATTTAAAAGGGTATGCTTCCCAATGCAAAGAAGTTGTCAGTGTTTCACTTCTTTGACCACAGAGAATTATGGCAAACAAATAAAAAAACATGGAAGGCAAGAAGACATTAGTCTCTAGGCAAAACTTCCAGAATTGGCAACAGTTAAGTTGCTGTTACTACCACTTAGGACAAACTTGATCGTTTCTCTATAGTATACCCTAGCTCTCGAGAATATCCATACTCTGTCAAATCCTGCATTCCTCATTCAATTTTGTTTTATTCAGGCAAAATGGGCTGTCAATGGGTAATCTTTTCTAAATCCTAGAATATCAGGGTTGGAAGGGACCTCAGGAGGTCTTCTAGTCTAACCCCCTGCTCAAAGCAGGACCAATCCCCAACTAAATCATCCCAGCCAGGGCTTTGTCAAGCCTGACCTTAAAAACCTCTAAGGAAGGAGATTCCATCACCTCCCTAGATAACCCATTCCAGTGCTTCACCACCCTCCTAGTGAAAAAGTTTTTCCTAATATCCAACCTAAACCTCCCCCACTGCAACTTGAGACCATTACTCCTTGTTCTGTTATCTGCTACCACTGAGAACAGCTTAGCTCCATCCTCTTTGGAACCCCCTTTCACGTGGTTGAAAGCAGCTATCAAATCCCCCCTCATTCTTCTGTTTTGCAGACTAAATAATCCCAGTTCCCTCAGCCTCTCCTAATAAATCCTGTGCTCCAGCCCCCTAATCATTTTTGTTGCCCTCCGCTGGACTCTTTCCAATTTGTCCACATCCTTCTTATAGTGTGGGGTCCAAAAATGGACACAGTATTCCAGATGAGGCCTCACCAATGCTGAATAGATTGCTCAAGATTTAAGAGAGACTGGGCAGGAATCCTCCTGCAAATTCAGGAGGTAGGGAGGGAGGGAATAAGTAACTACTCTGCTGCTATTAATACTGCATTCCATGGGCTGTATCAGCTGTGGCTTCACAAAGCCTGATTCAACTCCCACTAAAGTCAGTGGAAAGACTCCAATTCTCTTCTAAGAGATTTAGATCAAGTTCTAAGTGAGGCCTGTGGCATACTAACTGACCACTCTCCTAGCTCACTTCCCACCACACTCAAATCCTCTTTCATGCTACCAGAGAAACATGCCATGGATTTGTGGAGCACTCCTCTGTCCTGCCCCTGCGATCCTAGTACTTAGGGATGGGGGAGGGGGCTTTCTGCAAAAGGAGGTAGAATAACATCATTTGAATCTGACTTATATTAATGAGAATTGGTCCATTTCTGTAAGAGAGCTAGAGTAGACTTTTTAACTGGTACTAGTGGATTGAGAAAGGAGGATGGAAAACAGTTACCATGAATATACTCCATGATCCAATAAAATTTCACCATCAGAAAATGAGGACAGTTCAGCCATATCATAATTATAAAATCCATCACTCATGGACCACATTTAGCCTGAACTTTATAAGCAGAGGAAGCACTTCATTCAATATGGGAATGCAGCCACTTCTGGTATGGAATACAGCATTGGTCTAACAACTCACAGGAGTTTAGAACAAGCAAAGAATACTGCCCTGTCCTGTTGAAACTACAGAAGAAATGGCAGTTGGAAGAATGTCTGGAATAGGGCTAGGACATGGTGGGTACCATTATTACTCTTGCAAAAAGTGCGGTGATCTTTACTGATGACAAGTAATCAGGCCCTTTTTTCATGTCTCATTCCAAAGACAAAGGCTCTAACAGAACAATATCTCCAAAACTGTGCTGGGGCATGTGTTCGCTTCTGACACAGAATGAAGAGTGCCACCTACTGAATTACCAACAACATTTCTTATAGCACCTTGGTTTCTATTTGAAGATCTTCCCTCTTAATAGTGACCAAGCTCAACCTTACTCTGTTTATGAAAACTAACAGCTATATATCCCAGGGTGACAGAGTTGTACGCAACTTATCCCATGTCAGAGTTTCAATGTGTGGAATTATGAACTCCAGAATGACCAAGTTAGCCCTGATTAGGTCTTGTTTAACTTGACCATTTGTACAGTTAACCTTTTCTAACATGGCTGCTCTGATTGACATGAAATCTTTATATGGCTGAATTGTTCTTTTCCCTAAACCCACTGGTGGTTAGGTACAGAATGTGTTGAATCATTGCTTGTCTTGCTTCAGAAAAGTAACGCCTTAATATGTAGTTACAATGATGGAAAAACTGGACTGAAATATTACAAATCCTATGCTGTAATAGGATTTGAACTCACTGCCTTGGAACTAAATCAGATACTTTAACCAATTATGTAGTTGGCCACTTATCTACCTTTTAACTAGGCCACAAACCTTATTCATTGGGCCAAGTGATTCCCAATGCACAGCAGTACCTGCACATCAGGCTTTTATAATTAGTACTTTTGACTGCTCCTGCCAGCTGAGTCTTGAGATGCTGAAGACCACTGGCCACCATTGGCTCAACACTTCACAAGAGTGAGTCACTCTCTTTATGTGTGTTAACACTGGTTGGAACCATTAGACTGAAGTCTCCAGGAGCCCAAGTGCCACTGTAAGTTAATATGTATAGATGAACTAGAGGTACATACAAAGACTTAGAGCCCGAACAAGCTCTCACTGATATCTATAGGAGTCAGACTGGGCCCTTAGTCTGAAACTATTATCAGTTTTCCAAAAGATTTGGGAACTCTTGGTATAGACTAGACAGCTTTGATCACCATTCATGGGAATTTATAACTGTTAATTAAGCTATACAAAAGAACTTTCCTTTTGCATTCCAAATACAAGAGAAACATCTAGAATTAAGAGGAAAGAATTTTCAAAAATTGAATAATTCAGCCAAAGTCTCTTCCTTAGTTTGTTATAAGATCTACGTGCCTGAAAACTGAGCGCAAGTTAGGGTTAACTTGCTCTTTTGTTTGCCTAATAAATGTGAGAAGTAAAGGAACTTTCCCAATTTTTACCTATAAAAATGTCTTACTAAGACACACCTACTAAAATTATCTTTTTTTTTTTTTGCAGGTGATTTTTAGAGCAATGAAGTCTGCACAAATCAACAAAGAACATTCCATTAAAGGTACTTTGCATGTCAGCATTTTTCCTATATGGATCTCAAAGCATTTTACTAAGGTGGGTAAATGTCCTTATTCCTTAAAGACTGTAAACTGAAATAGAGCAAAATTAAATGACTTGCATCAAGTCACACTAAAATCAGTGGTAGAGCCAGGCACAAAATATGGGTGCCCCGACTTCCAGTCCTCCTGCCTGCTCCACTGGGCCACATTCTTTCTCCAGTGTATGATAATTCAGGGTAAAATCCCAGATTCCCATCAAATTTAGTCCTGTATAGGTGGTAATTTTAGTGTTCTTTTGGAGCCACTATCAGGATTTTCAGTTATTGCTCTTGCAAGGGAGATTTAGGTGAGTTATGGTTTTGAATGTGGAAGTCTGATATGAACATAGGTAAACAAATATTTCTTTGTTTTCACTTTGGTTAATATAGGATCTTCGTATACCAAGATCACTCACCATTAGCTATAGGACTGAGGATACTATGCATTTTTTTTCACTGAAGTATTTGCCATTGTCTACAATGGATGACCAAGCCATGTAATGTGTTAGACCTACTATAGTAAATAATGCACGCCTTTTTCATTTAATAGAGAAAACAGATTTTATTCATTACACTTGGAGTTCTGTATGTGCACCATCTAGATCTGAGCAGTGCTCGCTTTCTTGAGGGAGAAGAGGTTGATGAATCACAGAAATTGTCTAAGGACCCTGTAACATTTTATTACAACAAAGATCTAAAACGTCAAACTATTCTACACACCTCGCTTCTCTATAGAAAAAGCACTGTTCATAGTATTACATTGTTTAAAAGCTTCTCCCCCCCATTCAATTTTGTTATAAAATCCTTGTTTTAAAGTTTATAGTGTTAAACAAAAGCTAAAGGAAACTTTACTATTCTGTGAGCTGTAAACAAAAGAAAAACCTGCTTCAATATGTCTGAGGCATAAAAATTAGCATGTGAAAATGTTCACTTTGCTAAATGTATTAATACCTTATGCAATAAGGACAGCTTTGAGAAACAGTATTTAAGAGCTTGCAATTTTGTGGGGGTTTTAACCACCCCCATCATCTACAATATACTTTTAAAAATGCCATTCACTCCCTGAAATATGAATGGTTTGCAGATAATGATTTCATAGAACAATGAAGCATGGTACCCACTGAAACAAATATCACTTTTGTCTTTATCTCCTGCAGCATTTTTTAAAAACACAGTAGTCCCCCTTTTTTAAACAACTGTTAATATAGCTGCCTGTTGATCAATGTGTTTTTCTTTAAATATATTCTATCATTGTATTAGTAGAACACATTTAGATAATGAAACTTTGGAAGTCATTTTTTCAAAAGTCCTTTATTTTAAAAAATATGCTGATTATGATGAAATTTGGTCTGATTTGGTATAAGCCATCAACTGTGTTTGTCTATTGCAAATATATGGCTCTAAATTACCAGTCATTTTAAAAAAAACACATTTATTTTATAGTCTTTCAGGTGGGCTCATGATCAGTTCTACTCTGCTATTGTGCAAAATGAATCTGTTGAGAACATTCCTTTAAAATGTTCATTTATTTCAAAATGCAAGGTGTATGTAGGCTTTGAGTTCCTTGATTCTTCTCTCTTGCTCTCTTTCTCTCCCTCCCCCGCCTTTGGTTTTGTAGCATCCCTATAAGCAGGAGTCTCTGTCTTCCCTATAGCTAGTATATCCTAAACTGCTCTTTAACCCTTTGCTTTCCATGCAGCTATACCTGTAGGCTAATCACTAACCTATGTCTCTTGTCACCTAACATTTTGCTTCTGTGGCTCTAGCCTAGCCACCATCAAACAGCCCTGGCTCCTGAACAAAATTAGCCAATCTTAGTCTTGCACTGCCCGAATCAGCAGGGCATCACTTGACACCATCAGATCTAAACGAAGAACCAGAGGGTTTCCGATAATCTCTTAGAAAGACATGGTGATGCGGGGGTGGGGTTTCTAATCCAACACACTTCATGGCTATCTACCCTCAACAAGCCAAATCCTGCAGTGCTGCTTTCAGGGGCTGTCATACACCTTCCCTCCTCCTCAGCTGAAGACGAGGTTGAAAAGCAGAATATGCAGGTACAGCTGTAATAATAAAAGCCCTGGTTCTCTGTAAGCGCGTCTCTACTGCTGCGTGCAGCTGTCAGCCTGGCTTCATGGGGGGCGGAGGGGGGGTGAAGTGATGTTGGGGCTTCTCAGGGGCTGAGCCGAAAGTTGAAGAGCGAACCGGGGCCCTGGCCAGCAGCAGGCCACAGCCCCAGGCAGAGCATGTGGGGGAGGCAGCACCAGTGTGCAGAGCTGACCCAGATAGAGGAGGCACAGGCAGCTCTGCCGCTATGCAGCCCCGCCCCAGAAGCCCGCCAGGGCAGCACTGCTTGGGGATCATGGCACAATAAACCCCCTACCCCCACCCCTCAGCATCGCCCCCCCCCCCCACCTGTCCTCTGCAGGCAGCAGCCGCTTGGCAACGCAGGGCCCCTCTGCACGGCCCCCTGCAGCCGCCGCTCCGCCTCGCGCGCGTACACACACATACCGCCCCGCTCCGGATCGCCCCCCCCCGAGGCTGCCCCCACCCCAGCCCTCCTGCGGGGCCCCCACAGCCGGCTCCGCTGCGGGCTGCTCCGGAATTACCTGGCTGGAGGAGCCCCCTGCTCGCGTCCTCGCTGCGGGGATAATCCCTGGCCGCTGCCTCCTTCCCCTTCCCCTCCCCTACCGTGGGAGCTGGTGTCAGTCAGCCCGGCAGAGCCACACGCACCGCCGCTTCCGGGAGCGCCAAATAAAGCCAAGTCCAGCAAGAGAGAGATGGAGAAAGACAGCAAAGGGGGTGAGGGGCTGTGTGAAAATGGAGAGAGAGAGAGAGAGAGAGAGCGAGCGAGCACTGCCTCTCAGCAGCTCCACCAACAGCCCTGTGTAACAGGCGGAGAGGAAGTGGAAATCTTAGCACATCACTAGGGAGGAGGCTGGGAAAAGTGGGCTCGCCAAGGGGAAAGACAGCAGGTTGGGGCGGGGGGGAAATGGAGCAGGTGGGGGAAGCAAGGATCTGGGGTAATACCTTGCCCTGAGTGAAAAGCTGGGCAAGGGAAAAGGAAATCTACTCTGGCTTGCTACCCAGGGCAGCCCTGCCTGGTCTTCCCTCTGTAATATGGAGACAAGGTGGGTGTGAGGTAATAATACCTTTTATTGGGCCAACTTCTGTTGGTGAGAGGAGAGGCGAGCTTTGGAGCTCTTCTTCAAGTCGGGAAAAGAGTTCTCTGGAGTGCCAGAGTTTGTCTCTCTCAGCAACTGAAGTTGGTCCAATATAAGATGTCACCTCACTTACCTTCTCTCTCTCTCATATCCTGGGACCAGCATGGGTGGCTGTAACAACACTGCACATCTATCGAGATACACAGCCAGGACAGTGCCCTTCATTGTCTCTCAGACATAAGGACAGATTCAATCCCAGTGGAGTTCCACTGAAGTCAGTGGAATTAGGCGTGGTCTATGCTAGAAGAGTTATAAGGGTATAAATATATTGGTTAGTGCCATGGGGAGGAAGCAGAATGTTTTTAAATTCAGGAGATCTAGAAAAGTCAGTTTGCCCCTAAAAGGAAAATAATTGCCTGACGTAAAAAATATTTATTTCACACAGTTGGGATTTGTGGCAGTTTCCCCTGTTGTAGGTACATATATATTTAAAAAGTCCTTATGTAACAATATAGATGATTTTCTATAATTCAATGTTGGAACTCTATAAAATATGGAACATAAAATGTTTGTTTTGAATTATATAAGTGTTAATTGGGATTGAGGAAACTATACATTAATGAAGTACTGTCTAACCAATTCAGCAGAGCTATATATTTGTATATGGTGAGATATAAGAAAATATGATAGAGAAAAGCTGATGGCAAAGATCAACAAAAAATGTCTTGCAAGCCAAACTGTCATCTTGCTGGATAGTGAACTAGTTCATAACTAACAGGAACTGATGCTGCATCACCATATACACAATTATGAAAATATATCTATTTGGCTTGTTGGCCTTGATCAAACTCCTACTGAATCAGTAGAATGAATCCCATTTACAGGTTTTAGGAGGGAAACAGATTAATATGAACTGAAGTATCGCAGATACTCACAGATCGAGAATAGAAACAGGACAAATGAAAAGAGGGAGACGAGAGAAAAGAAAGTATGGAGAAAGAGAGAGAAATGGAAAGATCAAAAGTTCACTGAATATATTACATTCTGAAAGATCCATTTTAATGTTCCTCTATAGTCTGGGGAGATAATAGGTTAATGCGATAGAAGGTTTAATTTGATAAAATGTAAACAGATTTCTTCCTTCCAAATGATGGAAAGTTCATTTGAGACAATGGAATACAGTCAAGATCAGAAGAGTTTTACAAGCAAATTATTAAACAGTCATTTGTAAGCACGCGGAGGAAAATAGGGTTATAAGGAATAGTCATCATGGATTTGTCAAAAACAAATCATGCTAAACCAACTTAATTTCCTTCTCTGACAGGATTTCTGATCTTGTGGGTTGGGGGAAGCAGTAGATGTGATATACGTTGCTTTTAGTAAGGCTTTTGACCCAATTTTGCATGACATTCTCATATGCAAACTAGGGAAATGTGGTCTAGACAAAGTTACTATAAGGTGGGTGCACAATTAGCTGAAAGACCATACTCAAAGAGTAGTTATCAATGGTTTGCTGTCAAATTGGGAGGTCATATCTAGGGGAGCCCTGCAAGGGTCAATCCTGGGTCTGGTACTCTTCAGTATTTTCATTAATGACTTGGATAATAGAGTGAAGAGTATGCTTATAAAATCTGAAGATGACACCAAGCTGAGAGGGGTTGCTAGCACTTTGGAGGAGAACATTAGAATTCAAAATGACCTTGAAAAATTGGAGAATTGGTCTGAATTCAAGAAGCTGAAATTCAATAAAGACAAGTGCAAAGTATTTCACTTAGGAAGGAAACATCAAATGCACAGCTACAAAATGGGAAATAACTACTGAGGTAGCTGGAAAGGAGCTGGGGGTTATAGTAGACCACAAGCTGAATATGAGTCATCAGTGTGATGCAGCTGCAAAAAAGGCTAACATGATGCTGGGGTGTATTAACAGGAGTGTTGTATGTAAGACAAAGGAAGTAATTTGTCCCATTTTACTCAGCACTGGTGAGGCCCCAGCTGGAGTATTTTGGCCAATTCTGGGCATCAGAATTTAGGAAGGATGTGGACAAATTGGAAAGAGTTCAGAGGAGAACAACAAAGATGATAAAAAGTTTAGAAAACCTGACCTATGAGGAAAGGTTGAAAAAACTGACCATGTTTAGTCTTGAGAAAAGAAGACTGAAGGGCGACCTGATAACAGTCTTCCAATATGTTAAGGGCTGTTATAAAGAGGCTGAAGACCAATTGTTCCCCATGTTCACTGAAGACAGGACAAGAAATAATGGGCTTAATCTGCAGCAGGGGAGATTTAGGTTAGATATTAGGAGAAACTTTCTAACTATAAGGGTAGTTAAGTTACGGAATAGGCTTCCTAGGGGGGTTGTGGAGTCCCCATCACTGGAAGCTTTTAAAAACAAGTTGGGATGGTCTAGGTTTGCTTGATCCTGCCACAGTGCAAGGAGCTGGACTTGCTAACTTATTGAGGTCCCTCCCAGCCCTACATTTCTATGAATCTATAAGCAAAAATGCAATACATTTAGCTAAGCACTAGGGTTATAAACATCACCCATTTGTATCATAGACTCATAGAAATTAGAGATGGAAAAGACCTACTAGGTCAATCCCCTTAGCAGAGTAGGATTGTTCACTTGGGTACCAAGATCGTAGATGCCCTATAAATATCAAAGATAGATAAATAGTTCCCTATAATATATTTTCTAGTGCTTTGTTCATTCTGGTTTCGAACATCTTAAACAGGAGCTACAGCTACCAATAAAACAAAATAAATCAGAATGGGCATCCATCACTTCCTTTAAGAGAGGCCTTGTCTACACTACGGGGGAAGATTGATCTAAGTTATGCAACTTCAGCTACGTGAATAACGTAGCTAAAGTCGATGTACTTAGATCTACTTACCTCGGGGTCCACACTATGCGATGTCGACTGGAGAAACTCTCCCATTGGCTGCCCTTACTCTTCTCGTTCAGGTGGAGTGCAGGGGTCGACAGGAGAGTGATTGGCGGTCGACTTAGCGGGTCTAGACCCACTAAATTGACTGCTGATGCATCGATCACTGCACGTCAAACCCCCGGTAAGTGTAGACAAGCCCAGAGTGTTGGATGACATCAACTGAGCAAAGGGAACAGCAACAAATGGTAAATTCAATAAGAGGAGAAAATAAATATATCATCATTGTAAATTACTTCGAAGTACAGAGGAAACCTAGTAGAAACAAAAGACCTAAAAGCAGGTATATGTCAAAATATACAGTCCTAAGAGCCATGTCCACTTCTGTTGCTATATAAATAATAAAAATAATATTAAAAGACAATACCAGGAAATAGAATTCTTATTAATGGTTTTCTAAAGAGTAAAAAAGGACAAAAGACCTCCAAAATAACTCTTATGAGCCTGTTTGTAGTTTACAGAATACTGTATATGCAAATGTAATGAACAGATGACTCATTATAAACTATTTCAACCTCTCAAGAAAAAAAGACAGGCTTTGGATCGCAATAGAACAGGTGATATGAAACTATATGGTACTGACTTCAAATGGAAATACGTGTGTACTTAAGGATTGCAGGATCAGGCTATAATGGCTGAGCACTCTGCCCATGATCCAGCAAAACATTGATGCTTTGGTGCTTAACTTTATGCACATGAGTTGTTCCATTGACGTCAATAATTAATAATAATGATTATCTTTCAGCATGTGCTTAATTATTTTTCTGGATCGTCAGTGTGTTCAGTCACTTTCAGGATAAAACCCTAAATCTTCAGAGAGACTTCAGTACTACTTATTAATTTATGGAGGCCTGACCTACAATTCTTACTCAAGCAAAACTCCCATTGAAATTAACAGGAGCTTTGACTGAGTTAAAAACTGCAGTAGTAGCCTCTTGCTAGAGAATTTATGAGATTAAATTTTAATGCTGCATGAAGTATGTTGTACTGTACTTTAATGGATCATATTTAATATACCTTTGGTTGTATAATCTTTTCATTTTACTTTTTGACTTTCACACAGATTGTTGCTGCACCCAAGGCTTGCATACTTTAGTTCCTTTTCTGGAAGAAAGAGTAGTTCTGAAATTCTGAACAGATCCCACGATGAACTACAGAGTCTGTTACAGAGATATACTATGTCAAGCTCTATAAAATAAGAGAATTATATTCTATAAAAAATACTATGATGCACTTTTTTTTACCTGCATACTCATTTTTACAGAGACGAAAACTGAGGAAAATGTTAAAAATCCTCTCCTCAATCCTTATAATAATTCACTGGGAATAAAATTACAAAGCATATGTTTGAATTTGTACTGTTGAAAAATTTTACCAATGACATAAGCCATATCTGATTGATAAATGAAACTTGGAAACAAACAAATATGGTTATTAGTTACCTTGATTTTATAAAGACAATTCTGTTGAAGCATTGCAGAACAAAATACCATTGATTAATATTAATTAGATATTGATTTCAAGCCAATATATGTATATAACACAAATGGGAGTAGCTTGTTCAGAACATCTTGGCAGTTTGAATTGCGAGACATGCCTATCTCATATTGCAATCTACTCAGGACATATCTTGATATCTTTTATCTATAAAATCTGCATCTTAGCCTATTGAACCAAGTAAATATATATAATTAATTAATTGAATGGAGCATTTTGTAGACACCTTGCCTGTATCAGATATCAAGATGTGCAATGAATGAAACAGATACTGTCAAAAAAGAAGAAATATGAGCAAACTAGTTAAAAACAAGGGGAGAATCTGTCTTCATTCATTTGACCACCTGTAAGAAAAGGTTAGAGCAGATTCAGATTACATGTAGTCTCAGATAGGGTATTATACTATCTCTTTTTGGTCTCATTTACTTGTTATGTCTTATCTTTTAGATTGTAAGCTCTTTGGGGCAGTGACTGTTATTTAATATATATTTGTACAGTGCCTAGCACAAGAGGGTCCTGACCTGGCTGACCTTTTGGTGCGACTACATAAAAATGTTAAATAATAAACACATGGTTAGCTTTAAGCATGTGGATAATCTTTTCCCTATTTAGCACAGCACATAAGCATTCCATGTGTGTTTGGGTATATCTACATAGCAAAAGATACACCCAAAAATGGGCTAGCCTACCTGAGCAAGCTTGAATCCAGCTAGCATGAGTAACAATAGAGTGAAGACAGCATAGCATGGAATTCAGAAAGGGTTAGCAAGCCAAGTACATACCCGGGTCCTTACCAGGCTTGGACTGCCCACAATGTGTTGTCTTCACTGATATTGTTACCTGTCCTAGCTGGATTCAAGTTAGATCAGGTAGGCTAGCCCTATGCACAGCTTTTGCTTAAGTGGTTTGCTAATCAGAGATGGAGTACCAGTGGCACCTTAGAGACTAACCAATTTATTTGAGCATAAGCTTTCATGAGATACAGCTCAAAGTGAGCTGTAGCTCACGAAAGCTTATGCTCAAATAAATTGGTTAGTCTCTAAAGTGCCACTAGTACTCCTTTTCTTTTTGTGAATATAGACTAACACGGCTGCTACTCTGAAACCTAATCAGAGATGATTACTCACACGCTTAAAGTTCAGTAGATGCTTAAGGGTTTTGCTGAATCAGGGCCTTAATTTAAAAAAAAGCTATAATCTAATGTCCTGAACACTTTACTAACATGAATAAAGTGATTCATGTGTCCGTTTCATTAAGTTCAGGGGACAGTTAACATGGGTAAAGCACAGGATAAGGCCCTAAATGTGCTCAGTTTTTGCATTACGCTACTCCATCTCTGTGACGAAAGGATGGGTAATGATTTAGAGTTACAATATACAGGTATTCATTCTGTTGCTAAAAGAAAAATTCTTTCCCTACAATATTGCTTTTCTGAATCAGTTTCAAATGAAGTTTTATGTTTTCAATACAAAATAAATAAAAGCACAACAAACACACACACACACACACACACAAAACCCCAAGTATTTTCAAGCAGAATTACTTATTTGAGAACCAGGAAAAGCAACAAAGAAAGAACAAATTCAGTTTTCATGAGAGCCAGCATAGTGTTGCTCTGTAACACTCACCTTGAATGGGTTTACAGCATTGTCCCTCACCAGAGAGCTTTACATTTAAAGGTGCAGCACACACTGACCCAGGCCAACTTTTTGATGCACTTCTGTCTCATTAGTCTGTAAGCACCGATGAAACAATAACTCCAAAGGAGTTGTGTACTTTTAGTTGTAATGGGCTATTAACTTTTTCACTGAAGAATCCTCAGCACCTCAGTTTGAGCCTTATTGATCTCCCCATGCTTTTGGCTCTCCATTCCTTTGATTATTCTTTTCACCCAGGCAGATTGGGTTCCTTTAAGAGATTGTCCGTATGTCTTAGTTGTATTGCAGTTGGATGAAATGAGGCACTACCTCCAGCATAGTAGTTGAATGTACTGCCTCTGCTTTACAACGAACTCCACTATGGCATTAGAGAGTGCTAGCACTAGGCCACCCTACCTGCCCCAAATGCAAGTTATGAAGCATCTGAGTAGGGTAATTATAGCTAGTTAAGTGTCAGTGCCGGAAACCTAGTCATTGCTCAGGGCTTTGTAATCCATCTGTGCCTGGGGAGCAGATGTGAAAACCTGCTGCTTCCTGCATTTGAGAAACAATACCAAAAGTTCCACCTCTCTTCTCCAGACCACTGATTCACCCTTGTTGGGCTCATTCAAAATGCCCTATCCAGGAGCTCCAATCATCCTCAGGCCCTGTAAGTGGTTCAGGCCTAAGAGTGTAAGGAGGGTTCTTACTCTCCCATAAATGGGCTTGTACTGCGAGTCACAATCTAGCCATAAATAAATATCTCCTGTAGACAGACTGGGTAATCTTAGCACAATGAATGGCCATTTAAATATTATTATTATGGTGATAGTGCTCATGAAAGGTACTGAACCGAACTAACCCATATTTTTTCCCCACAGAACAGGATTGGGGCAGCCACAGTGTGAGCTTTACCCAAACTCCATTAGCTGTGTGCCTTGACCAAGAACATCTCGGACTCAGAGGATATCTCAGTCTCTGTGTCCTTCTCTGTCCTCTTAAATGAGAGTGATGACATGGATGTCAAGGTACATTACATTATATTAATTGTTCAGTTTAGTCTATCTAAATCAATATCTTTTACAAGTGATGGCTCTTTCTGCAGGATTTGTTATTGCTGAAGCCTTTTTTTCAAAAAAGAAATCAAATGTAGCCTTACTGTTTTAGGGTCTTTGCAGTGCTGATTCATATTGCTGCTAGCCTTAAAAATGGCATTGTACCCAACATAAAAGTGGTTAGTGTCCTAATCAGCACAGTGTGTGACTGGGGACAATGCCTTTAAGGGCTGAGCTTCCCAGGCAGAGAATCTGCGTGAGGTGCTATGAAGCATCTCATTATGCATAGCCAGTTGGAACTTGTTACCAGAGACAGAATAAAGCAGAGCTCTTGAAATCACCTAAAGCATTGAATGATCAATGACAACCACACAGTGGTTCTCAAACTGTGCTCTGAGAACTCACTCACAACCTGTGGAAAGCTGGGTGGGGTGGGGCTAATTCACCTTGTTTCCACCAGATAAGATAAAATCAAAAGAAAATTAAAATAACATTAAATACTTTTCTAATATTAATTTTCCATATCAGCGATTCATGTAGTTGCTACAGTAATATCAGGAATGTGAGAGAAGCATCTGCGAGACAATTGTTCTGCTACATAGAATCATAGAATCATAGAATATCAGGGTTGGAAGGGACCCCAGAAGGTCATCTAGTCCAACCCCCTGCTCGAAGCAGGACCAATTCCCAGTTAAATCATCCCAGCCAGGGCTTTGCCAAGCCTGACCTTAAAAACCTCTAAGGAAGGAGATTCTACCACCTCCCTAGGTAACGCATTCCAGTGTTTCACCACCCTCTTAGTGAAAAAGTTTTTCCTAATATCCAATCTAAACCTCCCCCATTGCAACTTGAGACCATTACTCCTCGTTCTGTCATCTGCTACCATTGAGAACAGTCTAGAGCCATCCTCTTTGGAACCCCCTTTCAGGTAGTTGAAAGCAGCTATCAAATCCCCCCTCATTCTTCTCTTCTGCAGACTAAACAATCCCAGCTCCCTCAGCCTCTCCTCATAAGTCATGTGCTCTAGACCCCTAATCATTTTTGTTGCCCTTCGCTGGACTCTCTCCAATTTATCCACATCCTTCTTGTAGTGTGGGGCCCAAAACTGGACACAGTACTCCAGATGAGGGCTCACCAGTGTCGAATAGAGGGGAACGATCACGTCCCTCGATCTGCTCGCTATGCCCCTACTTATACATCCCAAAATGCCATTGGCCTTCTTGGCAACAAGGGCACACTGCTAACTCATATCCAGCTTCTCGTCCACTGTCACCCCTAGGTCCTTTTCCGCAGAACTGCTGCCTAGCCATTCGGTCCCTAGTCTGTAGCGGTGTATTGGATTCTTCCATCCTAAGTGCAGGACCCTGCACTTATCCTTATTGAACCTCATCAGATTTCTTTTGGCCCAATCCTCCAATTTGTCTAGGTCCTTCTGTATCCTATCCCTCCCCTCCAGCGTATCTACCACTCCTCCCAGTTTAGTATCATCCGCAAATTTGCTGAGAGTGCAATCCACACCATCCTCCAGATCATTTATGAAGATATTGAACAAAACCGGCCCCAGGACCGACCCCTGGGGCACTCCACTTGACACCGGCTGCCAACTAGACATGGAGCCATTGATCACTACCCGTTGAGCCCGACAATCTAGCCAGCTTTCTACCCACCTTATAGTGCATTCATCCAGCCCATACTTCCTTAACTTGCTGACAAGCATACTGTCAAAAGCTTTGCTAAAGTCAAGAAACAATACATCCACTGCTTTCCCTTCATCCACAGAACCAGTAATCTCATCATAAAAGGCGATTAGATTAGTCAGGCATGACCTTCCCTTGGTGAATCCATGCTGACTGTTCCTGATCACTTTCCTCTCATGTAAGTGCTTCAGGATTGATTCTTTGAGGACCTGCTCCATGATTTTTCCAGGGACTGAGGTGAGGCTGACTGGCCTGTAGTTCCCAGGATCCTCCTTCTTCCCTTTTTTAAAGATTGGCACTACATTAGCCTTTTTCCAGTCATCCGGGACTTCCCCCGTTCACCACGAGTTTTCAAAGATAATGGCCAAGGGCTCTGCAATCACAGCCGCCAATTCCTTCAGCACTCTCGGATGCAACTCGTCCGGCCCCATGGACTTGTGCACGTCCAGCTTTTCTAAATAGTCCCTAACCACCTCTATCTCCACAGGGGGCTGGCCATCTCTTCCCCATTTTGTGATGCCCAGCGCAGCAGTCTGGGAGCTGACCTTGTTAGTGAAAACAGAGGCAAAAAAAGCATTGAGTACATTAGCTTTTTCCACATCCTCTGTCACTAGGTTGCCTCCCTCATTCAGTAAGGGGCCCACACTTTCCTTGGCTTTCTTCTTGTTGCCAACATACCTGAAGAAACCCTTCTTGTTACTCTTGACATCTCTTGCTAGCTGCAGCTCCAGGTGCGATTTGGCCCTCCTGATATCTTTCCTACATGCCCGAGCAATATTTTTATACTCTTCCCTGGTCATATGTCCAACCTTCCACTTCTTGTAAGCTTCTTTTTTATGTTTAAGATCCGCTAGGATTTCACCATTAAGCCAAGCTGGTCGCCTGCCATATTTACTATTCTTTCGACTCATCACAGTATGATCTGTGCTATGAAATCTAGGTTGGTCATTTTCTATTGTAAAATATTGGTGAAAAAAGTAAAGGGCATCTTGCAGACTTTTCATTCAGGTCAGTGAGCAAGGACTGCAGGATTGGTGTAGGTATGCTCAGTCTTTCCATTATGATACTCCGTCACTGTGAAGAAAGGACTGGTATCTTTTTAATTTTTCAGTTTTCAAAGGGTTCTTTTATGGTCAAAATAAAATAACTTCATTTGCAGTCTATGCTTTTGCCATTCCAGTTCAGCAGAAGGTCGTCTTTCTTTCAGTAAAAAAGAAATAATAATGTGTGTTCTCCCTTTGTAAGTATTGCAGTATGAGGCTCTTAACAGACACAGCTTTCTTCTTGTACCTGGGTTTTTGAATTGTGCTCATCTATGGATGAATTTCTACAATGAAAATATTGAATACATAAAAAATAGAGCGGGGGGGGCTTTAAGATAAATGTTGGCATTGCAAAGGCTCTCATTCCATTTGCCATATTTTGCTTTAAAAATGTAGCAAAAAATTAATTCATATTGATGCATGAAATATGGACTAGAACGATCTGTAAATGCTTCAGGCTCTAGGGGTGAAATCCCAGTCCCACTGAAGTCAATGGGGGTTTTGCCACTGCCTTCAAAGGGTCCAGAATTTCACTCCAAGTTCCAAGACTAAAGATTGGCTTGAATAAAGATAGGCTAAAAAGATTTATGTAGGAAAGTTCAATACTATGTGTCAGAAATATTTTTCTTTTTGTTTCCAAACCATTCCTTCATTTAATACCTCTCTCTCTCACACCTCCCACCCCTGTATTTACACTAGCTTTGTACCTACTGTACCATATATAAAAAGGCTATAATTTTCCCTGGAAAAGGAATTGTTTGTTCTGCTAAATATTTCCTCTTTGAAGTTCTCTTATTAATTCCCCATCAAATATTCCATTCCAACATCTTTCAGAGAGAAAAGAAATGAACAAAACAAACATTCTAAAGCTGATTTATGAATTAAAACATGAACATAAATACATAAAGGGTCATTACAAATCATAACTTCAGGCCAGATTTCAGTTACACATGTGTAAATCTGGAATAAGTTCACTGACTACAGGTTTTGATCCATGTAATGAAGATCAGAATTGGGTTCTTTACATTGTTTGAAAGATAAGGATTTGAGGGAAATTTGGTATTTATTCCTGGAACAATATAGTGAATGATATATAAGAGATTTTTAGGGAAAAGATATTAGTTTGTATTATGGTTAGATACCAAAATGAACATAATACAAACACCACCGTAGACAGAATATGGTTTGTAATGTGTGCATATGCAACCGCTTCCTTTATCACTTTTCTTCCCAAATCCCATATACGTTGGTAAACTACAAATACTTTTAAAAGAAAGGAAAAAACCAACATAGTGTAGCCACTAAGAAACTGTGGCACAGAGTTACACCACATGTTTAATCTTTTACTCTACCTACTAACTTATATTAAATCCCTAAATGAGATCAGTGAAGCCGCCTTTCAGCAACACCCACTGAAGTTCAATTGGAACCTGTCAGTCTCATCTGCAGGAGGTCATCTAGCCCAGCTGTTGAGTTGGAGTATCTCCAAGGCTTTGTTGAAAGGGGACCCCAGCTAACTATACTTTTGTCTGTACAAGAAGGGTTCACACCTTGCATCTTACATTGAAGTGTTGTTTCCAAGTCATATAGCTCATGGATGTTCATAAAACAGTGAGGGATAATAACCAGAACAGTTTTATAATATCTCCTTGAAGAAGGTGTATAGAAATCTTTAAGGTCAAGATCATATTAAAGACACATGTTGGTTCCACAACTTTTAGACATATTAAAATATATAAAAGACTGTTAAGTTACATCTCAACCTCTCTCAGCTTCTTCAAAAAATATGTCTTCCTGTTCCACTTGGCTCATGATAACCAGGAGAACCAGTTTTCCATTCTATAATCAGTTGTCTCCACATGCAGTGCTCCATATCTTGATCACAGCTGTCTTCTGCAGCTTCTGTGGGCAACCCCTCCATGACTGATGAGCAAGGCCATGGACTACATTGTAGGACTCATTGGTCACATTTAATCTGTGGTCCAGACTGTAACCCCTCCTGTTGTACAGACAGAGCACAGTGAGCAATGGGCCACTGAGAGTCTTTTTGTGCAGCACTAAATGAGACAAAATTAAAAAGGGGTTAAGGAAGGGGTAGACTCAATTGTTGTTTGGAAAAGAAAGAGTCCCCATGTTAAAATATTCTGCAGGTAGATCTACGGTCTCAGTTGCAGTGAGCAACATATACAATATCTTGATTTAGAAGCCATGCATAAAAGTTTATAGTCATTCATCGTGGCTAGGGTGACCAGACATCCTGTTTTTAAGGGGACAGTCCCATATTTAAGCCCGTCTGCAGGTGTCCCAACTTTTTCTTAAAAATGGGCAAATTGTCCAATATTTTCTGTCTCCCCCTGATCAGTACTAGTGGGTCCTGCTACTGGTCAGATCCCTGCTCACCAGCCACCCGCCCATCAGCAGTGAGTGGGGGTGGGTGTGAAAGGCTGGTGGTGGGGCAAAGCTGTAGCTCACGGGGCTGGCTGCTCTTCCTGCTGGCCCGTCAGTGCAGCCCCTGCTGCGTGCTGGCTCTGGGCCAGCAGGGCCCAGCCTTCTGTCCCATTTCCGGCCGGCACTGGCTGTGAGCTGAGGTGGCTGGTGAGTCTGGACAGGTGCCAGGCAGCGACCGGTTACGTCGCCTCTCCTGCCCACCCATTGGCCCTTTACGTGCTCCCCCTCTCGCTGTCCTCTCCCTGCTTTGCCCCTTCACACAACCCAGCCCCACCACTCCTCCATATCTCCCCTGACTGGGCACATCCCACTCCCAGTGCTGTGTGGAGAACCAGCCCCCAGTCAGAGCGCTCAGCTCACCAACAGCCTGGTCTGCAGGCTCCTTCCTTCCCCCACTGCTTCGGGCTGGGCTGGTGCCCCTGGAAAGCCCAAGACCCTCCAGCCCGGTGCACTGGCCAGGAGGAGCCGAGCCCTTTGTGTGCCAGAGCCCCGCACAGCACTGGCATGGGGCATCCTCTCCTCCCTTCAGCTAAGCTCTGAAATCGAGGGAGGGGAAAGCAATTTCCAGCCTGTTCATGCCCCGACCCTGCAGGCTCCACAGTAGCCCCTGGGGCAGGGGCTTAGAACCCTCTTCACCTGCCCTCCCCCTCCCCCCCCCCCCCAGGGAGCGCGAGGCTGTTCCATCCCTTAGGCACCCTCCTCTGCTGAGCCACCTCTCTGAAGCCTTTACAGTCAGGTTCCCTGGGCCCTGGTGCACAGTGCATCCTTAGGGCTTAACCCCTTCCTGCCCGCGCTGCAGCCAGGGCACAGGAGGCGGCTGGGTTATGTCGGTGGCCAGCAGCAGCCTGGAGGTGTTAGCTGCTTTTGACACTGTGCAGGCAGGAAGGGACAAGCTGCCTCCAGCCACAGGGGAGTGGGAAGGAGGGTTAGGGCGGGGGAAGAGATGAGCTCTGCAAAGACGCGGGCCAGGTCATTTCTCCCGCCGTTCCCCGTGGCTGGAAGCAGCTCGTGTCCCTTCCCTCCCACATAGTGCGGAAAGGCTGCTGCTGGCCACATTCTTGTGTGAGCCCTGGCAGAAATCTGGGGAGGGGGGCATGTGACCAGGGCTGGATTAACCTTTTGTGGGCCTGGCGCCAAACATATCTGTGGGCTGCCATGGAGGCAATGGAGCATGGCACGGGAAGGTCAGTCCCCGGAGCAAGGGGCCAGCCAGAGGCAATGGGGCATAGCATGGCAGGGGCGGCCCCGCTCCGCCCAATGCGAGGGAACTATTTATAAACCGGCAGTTGCCAGAGGCACAGTGGCCTGCCCGGCCCTGTGCTGCCAGCATGCCCCTTCCCCTCGGGGGTGGGCCTATGCCACCCCCGCCACCCCCGACTCCCTATGGCCAGAGGCCCCCCCGGTCCAACTATGCCCAGCGTCTCCCCAGACCTCTCCACAAATGCACAGCACCCTGCACAACACCACCCCTGCCCTGCGCCCCTCTGCCCACAGCCCCACCACAACTGCCCAGCATCCCCCACAGAACCCCCACTTCCTATTGCCCCAACACACACAGATCCTCCCCACCCCTTCCCAGCCCAGCACCACCCCCATACTCCCTACAGACCCACTCCTGCAAGCCCTGCCTCCCGGCCGCACTCACCAGCCCTGCTGGGAGGCGACTGTGCCTGCCGGTCTAAGCTGGCCGGTCTAAGCCGGCAGCGCAGCCAGGGCTGGTCCCAGGGCCGGTCCTAGGGCCAGGAATCACTCCGTCCCTCAGGAGTGGCGCGATCAGTCAGGCCAGGACCTGCCCCAGCTGGAGTCCCTCAACACACACTTGCCTCGAGAGGCCCAGCCAAGTCCTCCACACTATTCCCCCCCCCCCCCCCCCCCCCGCCCACACACACACAAACCTGGCTGAGACAGACCAGGCTTCTGCACCAGTCCCAGGCAGCTCAGCTCCAGGGAGACAGATGAGGCCCCACAGGTAGCAGGAAGCAGAGACTGCTCGGAGCTGAAGGTGCACTGGGGTCTGGCCAAGGGGCTGAAAGGAGCAGGGGGTGGGGCCATGGGGCGAAGAGGAGCCCTCGGCCAGCCGGTGGGCTGGCCAAGAGGAGCAAGTGGTGGGTGGGGGGAGCCAGCGGGGTCTTGGGGCACAGTACAAGCGGAACAGGCTGGCACCACTTCTGAACATGGGCCCGGCTCCCTGGAGCCACTGGAGCCATTGTAAAACCAGCACTGCATGTGCCCTGTGACTCCTTTCCCCGCCCCATGTTGCTTTGGGAAGACGCGGTGCCAGGTATTAGGAGAGGCAAGTCTGTGACAGGGGCCCAGCCAGGCATGGAGGGTGGAGAGTGCTGGGCAGGGAGGGTTGGGTTGGTCGGTCATCCCCCCTGGGTAAGAGAAGTGTACGGGAGTGTAGGTGTGTCACCTCTCCCCGTGTGTGTGTGTGGGGGGAGGTAGTGATGTGTGTCACCCCTCTCCAAGTGAACCTTAAAGCCTTAAAGATAAGTCACTTAAAGATAACAAGGTAATTAAAAAGAATCCAATTACACAGTATTTTTTTTTAACAGGGGCTCAGTCAGCTTGATGTTAATTTGAACATTTGTACTGCATAGTTCTGATTGATTGCCGTTGAACTCGCTTGAATACAAATAATTTTACTAGGTATCCCGTATTCAACATAGGGAAATATAGTCATCCTAATAATGGCTGACGTGATAACATTTAAACCAGATGAAGTATGATCAAGGTGCACAACTTTCCATTGATGTTTCTGTGCATTCCCAAAAACACTTCCTTACATCTTTTTTCAATGTCAGTGCACAAGTCTGTCAGAGAATCCAATATTTCATGGCATTCCATATAATACTTGGAACCATTTTTTTTTAAATACCCCAGTGTCCTATCCAAAATGTTATAGTCCTTTTGTATGGGTTTGGTCACTCTCCCATTCTGGTATTGTTTGGATTGCTGTGGGAGCTATGAATATGTCTTTGCTCTTACTAATTCTAATATTTATTAGCACTACATTTTCTCTGCTGTTGTCATTCCTGTGGTGTCAGTTCTAAGAGATGATTAGTCACTCCTCTGCGCTTAACATGACTCACAATACCATGTTTTTCAATAAGTGCAAACTTCATGTTATAACTAATAAACTAAGATAAGATTCAAATTGACCATGACTGATTTCTGATTGGTTGCACACCAACAAATTACAGCAGTTAAAAAATTAGCTTCACATAATCATAAGAAAAAATAAGTGGTGATTAATTTTCATATTTAGGGTCTGATCCTGCACCACTGGGAGGTTAGCCATTGAAGTCAATGGGCGCAGCTGCAGGCCTTTAGGTACCAATCCAGTACCAGCTGAAGTCAATAGGGGTCTTTGCTTAGGAGTTTGCTTGGGCCTTTGGTCTAATATGAGCATTAATATAATAGCACAGTGGACAGTGGCACGTACAGCCACATCAGGTACTATCGTTCAGAGTACAGCTGGTCAAAAATATTCAAAATTAAAAAAAAATATGTTAAACAGGGACACACATTTTACAAAAATGTTTGTGAAAAACGGTCCTAAAAGCATAAAGGGGGATGTTGTTATTTTATATTTTGATGAGGAAGGATGCCCCAGTGGTTAGGGTGTTAGTCTTGGACTTGGGGGATGTGAATTCAATTCCTTGCTCTGCCTTAGACTTCCTCTATGACCTTCAGCAAGTCATTCAATTTTACTGTTCTTTAGTTCCTCATCTATAAAATGGGGAGAATGGCACTTCCCTTCCTCACAGGGGTGTTGTGAGGATAAGTACATTAAAGATTGTAACATGCTCAGATAGTAAGGTGATGGGGAATATATAAACACCTAAAATAAGTAGGTAGATTATAGTAACACCAAAAGACTCCAAATGAGATCAGACCACACTCTGCTAGGCATTGTATACACGTTATAAGAGACCGTCCCTTTCCCTAATAGGTAAGATAGACAAAGGGTGTGAGAAAGGGACTATTATTATCCTCACTTTACAGATGGGGAACGGAGGCACAGGGAGGACTGTGCCAGAGTCAAGAATTGAAGCCAGAGCTCTGTGGCTTACCCTTCCTCTCTGGAGTTCAGTAAATATTGTGCTCCTGAACCTTTGCAAAGCTCAGTCACCTTCAGTTTTGGAGAACACTGTTCACTCTCAGACACCATGAAGTCATAGACTAGAACAGCAACAGCGTGCGTGTGTGTGTGTGTGTACGTCCAGGAGTCACCATTCACTGGTGGAGGATTTCACCAGTCACACTCTGTCTCCATAGGGACTGATTATTCAGTTTCTATGCAGCTGCAGTGGATTTCACCTGGAATGAATACCTAATCAAAAGGCATTTACCCTGCATGTCCTCACTTAAAAAAAACACCAAAAAACTTAATGTAGATGCTAGGAGGAAAGTCAGTGGCCAAATTCTGAGTTCAGACACAGCTATATGACCTCCGTGGCTGCACAGTTATGGCTGAGGGTAAAATTATATATATATATAAATGAACAATACCAGATCTGGAGGGGGTTGTCTCTCACTATGTGTATATGCAGCCCCAAGCACAATAAGGCCCTGATCTATGTTGGAGTTTCTAGGTGCTACTGTAATAAAAATAAATAATAACCATAATAATACCATATGTGTTCTTGTTACATACATTGTTTTAAATACAATGTGCTACTTCAAAAACACAGCAGACCAAAAATTAAAAAGAAATTCCATTCCCCCCCCCCCCCCCCCCCCCCCCCCCCCCGGAATCCTTTCCTTCATTGATACTTTTTTGATAGATGTTTATTCTGCTGTTCTTTTAGTTTTCCATCACTTACCTGATTTTCTACATCCAGAGTGAATGCACTCATGTGGAAAATGAAAGCCTTTTATTTAACATCTTTCATCCAAAAGAATGACGAGATTCCCAGGCAGTGTAAACCACCATGCTTAATTGTCATTGATGGTGTTAAGCTGATTTACACCATCTGAGAATCTGGCCTCTTTTGAATTGTTCTAAGCTCTCTTTCTGTATTTAAAGTCTTCTACTTGTTCAAAGAGCTGGTTTGGTCACTCCATATCTGAGCCACACCTTGAAAAACTGAAAAACTTTACACACCTAATTTAGAATTTAATCTAATATTAATGCTTAACCTTTTATTTTGTTCTAACTTCCAAAGTATCCTTACACTTAGAGTGCCACTGTACTCCAGCTTTTTGTTTGTTTAGCAAATCAGTTTAATATAAAATGTAGTGAGTTAGAATCAAATTCCCTAAATAATTAATTTTAGGGGCATGTTAGATAAGCAATTGGATAGGACACAAAATGGAAGCAGCAATCATAGATATGTAGCGGGCTCATTTTCTTCCACCAATAGTCATTGTAAAAAAAGAAGAAAAAAATCTGTCTCTTGAAAAGCGTGTGTAGTGCAGTGAAGAGAATCACACTGATAGCACTGTAAACTAAAGTCCTCCATTTGACCATAGAACAGAGACAACTCAGACAGAAGCAAATCGAGCTTCCTTACATTATCTTGCCAATGTCCTTCAACGCTTGACCTAGTGAGTGTCGTACAGCCTTTATGTCCATGGTGTCCCTCACTCCTCTGCTGAGATTTTTAACAATGGTTACAGTTATAGCTATTTACTTTTTTTTTTTTTTTTTTTTTAATGTGGACACTTGTTAAATGGACTGACCCCAGCAACTGATTTCATTTAAGAAATGTTAAAGGTTTGAAAAACAATTATTGATTTCTGTCCTTTTAGGGCTTGATTATGATCTAGCCTAAAATATCCAGAGCCTTTTGAGCAGCAGAATCCCTGGAAGGCTAGGGAACCTGATTCCTTAACAGGATGACCTTTTCTGAGGAAAGGTCAGCCTGCCACACGCAGACCAGCCAAATCTATTGCTTTTCACAGTAGACTAATACTTTTGGGCCCCATTCTACAGGTCTGTTATGAAGCTTGACCAGCCTACCTCTTTTTGTGATTTTGGGCACACTGGGAGTGGGAGAGGAATTTTGAATTAAATCAGAGAGATTTGTGTGTGCTGGAAATAGACTTGGCAATAAAAATGTTTAAAAATCATCTTCTGAATCCCTGAATGATCTCCTAATGTAGATTTTTTTTTATTCCAGACTCTCTAACAAAACAGAATTCTAACAATATATTTTTTCTCTCTCTCTCATTTTCATGTCCACGCTTCTTATTTCATCCCATTAAAGTTTGAAATGTATGTGTTCCTCTTGGAGTGCCTTGCAATTGTTCAGATTATTCTAGGGTCAGAAGGTGAACTCTCTGGCAAAGGAGAAAATGGGAAAGTGAGATTTCTACTTTTATTTTATGGCTCCGTGACTTTCCCGTGTAAAATCTCAACACATCGTTGCCAGTTCTCCTGCCTATCTCGGTACAAATGAATCACAAGTGGCTTGACATTTTTTGACATCAGTTGATGAATAGATCAAGTGATAGGCACTTGTTCTCCTCATCTGCCACCTTTTCTTGGAACTTGCCACAGTGAGAAAGATAATAGGAATAATACTGGAAATATAGCGGAAGCTGAATAACATGATCTTGTTGGTCTAAGCCTTTTCCTTTCTCACCACATCCCCGCAACTGCTCTTTATCCCCACTCACTGTGTAGTGTCTAATATTAAATTGTAATCTCTTCCGGACAAGGAACGATGTCTTCATCAGATGTTATGTAAGATGAGTGCCTTTGGGCACTGTAAAGTAAAACATAGAGGAATATCTTAGAAGTATATTGGTTTGATTTTATATTTATATCAAGAACCGATTGTAAATAGTCTGGGCCTGATTCTCCCTTGAAAGTCACCATAGCCGCATTGAAGTCAATGGAGCTACACTCATATACACCAGCTAAGATCTGGTCCTGTGTGCCCCATTATGCATGTAAGTATCTTCCCTTGGGGTTTTGTTAAAATGTAACTTCAAAATAGGAAGGTGCATACTTCTGGTAGTTTGTACGTGAATTTATATGCAAATTTACAAACTATTGCTTTTTTGTTATAGGATATTGTCAGGTCTTCATGGAAGCCCAAAAATAGAAATAACAACAGTAATTTTAAAAAGTAGCTCTGTGGGTGAAGATTGTGAAGCCACCCAGAAAGTTAGGTCAGATAACATCTACTGTGTTTCACAATGCTTGTTTAGGGGTCCTCTAACCTTCCCTTCCCAGTTGTAAATCAAGCCATAGTCACTCCATAACTCTCCTGTGTCAACAAATAAGGCAGACAGGTTCAGTCGTCAGAGGCTGGGAGTGATGTGTACCTTCTGGTTGCCCTTTTAATTTTTCCCCCCTAAAACTTGAATAGCCTAATCGTTCAGCATTTCTTTTTTTATTTCCTCTTCTGTTCTTCCCCAATCACCTTTTAAAAAACAAAGACATTAAAATTAAAAGAAAATTAATGTGATTTTAAGTTTGAAAAACCAGTCAACAGAAAATTCCTTAGTTAAGGTTGCTCTTATAATTTTAACTGAGCAATGTTGCACATTTCTAGTATTTGACATTCCTGTTTTTCTTCATTAAATGTGATTCTTAAAGCATTTGTCTTTTCTCAAAGACTGGCTATGGACAGCAGTATGGAGGCTGGTTGGAATACGTCCATCCCACACTCAAACCTTTAAACCAGACCATGACATCATGCATTTAGTCTCTCATTCTCCCCCTTCAATATACGGTCCGCATAACAAATTATGGGTTGAGGAGATTGCATTTGGCTCTAATTTAGAATTCGAGGTTCAAGGCCAAATCAGGATTAAGGTTTGTGATCGGATTAGATGGTATCAAAATGCCACACGCTGTTCTCACAAAGTTTTGGTCCAAAAGGTTGAAATGAAGACAAATCAGCTGTTCTCATGATGTTCCAACCACATCCAAAGGGAGACTAGAAAACAGACACATTCCTACTTTTGGATTTAACACAGATTATCATATAATATCAATAGAAGCATGGTAGAGATCCAAAGAGACTCAGAAAATTGTGGTGATGGATAGTTCAGGAATGAAGAGTTAGGAGTCTATGTTCATGGGTCACCATGCGAAAAATAGAGAACGATGGGAGAAACTCAGTGAAGGAGAGAGAAGGAGACAAACAAACTGGTTTTTTTTTGGTAAATCTGCAGGAAGTAGAAAGAAACTGCACCAAAATCTTTGCTATCTGGTGCAAGGAACTGTTCTATGCCATCCAGCTTAATAAAAAAATCATAACAGGCAACTGAAACAAGTTGTTGCACATAATACTTTAAAGGGAAGACTGACATTGTCAGATTACATTATACACTGATTTAGAAAATTCTCAATTAGATCAGCCAGGTCCCTCTGAATTAGGAGCTGTAACAAAAAGCTTAGTTAGTGAATGTGTTAGCAAGTTGACCATGATTGTATTTGTTACAAAGAGGTTCAAGCTTCTTACTATCAAAAAAAGATCAAAGAAGTCCTGCCTCTCTGAATGAGTGCACTTCAGGGAGCAGCAAGTTTTTTCCCCCCCTTGTTCACTGTTTTGGGTTAGCTGGGAAGTTGGAAATAAGAATGTTAGACTTGAAAGTAGGCGCTCTCAGACTGTGGTACTGGTGGGTGTCTCATGTGAAGCGTCACTGATATGTGTATTGGGCATCGGCATTTTGAAAAAAGATGTCACTTTATTAATTTCATTGACCATTTGGTAAGCCTCAATCCAGATGTTTACTGGTGGAACAGAAGGGAAAAAAATAAAGTTCCTGAAATTTTTAATGGCACCTTGGCTATCGACAACAGTCCATTTTCAAGTCATAAGAAATCAAAGGTAAATTAAGTGGCGGTTGTTTGCAGATTGTCCTGCTTGTAGTAAAGTTCCCTATCAATTCCAGCAGTCAGAAATACATATTGGATCAATAGGACTTTGAAGAGCACTCTTAGTTCTCATTCACTTAGCAAGGCTATAATTAGGTCAGTTTTGCAAAATGCATAATTTAGGGTATGTCTGCACTATGGAGCCTATATCGGCATAGCTATGCCGGCATAGCCCCCTAGTGTGGATGCAGCTTTTTCTGTCAGTGTCGGAACACCGCCTTTCCGAACAATATTAGCTATGTGAACAGAAGCCCTCTTCCATTAACATAGCTACATCTATGTTGGGAATTGTGTTGGTCGGGGTGATTTTTTTGCACCTCTGACTGACGTAGCTACGCCAACATAACTTTTAAGTGTAGACCAAGCTTTAGTGTATATCTATACTACAAGTGTTACAGCGGCACAGCTGCAGCTACCCTCCTGTAGCACTGGAGTATAGACATTTACTTCAGCGGTGAAAGGGGTTTTTCCATCACTGCAGTAAATCCACCCCCTCAAGAGGCAGTAGTTAGGTCAATGGAAGAATTCTTCTGTTGGAGTTCCACCAGGCAAGTAGGTGTTGGAACAGAGCAATAATTCTGAAGGTTTCTGTGGCTACTGATTCTCCTGTACAACAGCAAAAAGACAAGAGGAAAGTAATAAAGACCAGCTGTAGGATTCTAATGGACTCTACTCATGTTTCTATTAGGGAATCCACCTGAATATCAGTTGGATTTTGTTACTTTATTTTCATTGTCACTGCCACTGAGTGCAGAGAACAAGAAATTCAAGACCACTTTAAAATTAGTATTTGGCATTTTTAATTCCTGTCAGGATAATATATTATCACTGATTACTGGAAAGAGCCTCATTGTTTGAAGACCACAAATCAAGGCACATTTCACCAATGTTTCACCTTCTTTGATTAACTGAATACACACTTTGTTGCCCAAAATATATAGAAAGAGCTGTCTGAGAAGAAGTAATTCTGCCCTATTCTGGCCTGTTCTTTGGCAAAATATTAATTGCAGCATGAGACTTGAAGGGGTGCTAAATAGACCACATTCCCATGTCTGTATGATCTGTTTAGACCAGTGTTTCTCATCCAGTGGTTTGTGACCCCCAGGGGGGTCAGAAGAGGAGTGGTGGGAGGAGGTGTTTGCAAGATGTTGAAAATGTTATTACAGTCTAAAGCAAAGAAAATCTCACTCCCCCACTCCCTGCACACCCTTACTCTTCAAGGTCAAGTATTCTTTGTCGAATTCTCAAAACACACACAAATAAATTATATAGGTTTATCATTATTATCATTGATACAATTTTACACTGGCTTTTATAGTAAATCTAACAGGGCACTTGGAAGAAGGGGTCACCAGCCTGAGAAGGTTAAGAAACACTGATTTATAGCATAGTTCCTGATGTGTCTAAATAGCTTCTTCTCTAGTGATTTCATAGGTTCTCTTGGGTTATTTATGTTCTATGGCATTAGACCCAGCCAGAATTGTTTTGCAGTTTAAAAAAAACAAATGTTATAAAGGCACAAAACAAGCAGGTAGTGTTTGGGTGCAGATTGTAAATTCTTTGTAGGGAGGTCAGTCTGCCTTTTGTGTATTTATAGGGAAGTTATTTGTATTAAATACGTCTTATACAAATGTAGAATTATTTTCTCCCTTCCAGTTTATCACATTTGGGAGATGGATAACAGTCCAGCTGCAACATGATATCCATAACAAACTGGTGATTCACCATATTTAGGCATTAGGAGATGCTGCTAATAAGAGAAATGAGCACATGGCAAATCTACTGCACGCTCTGCATTCTATAGTGTCACTGTTTTGGGAGTTTCCATGTCAAAAATAAACAAACAAATGAGACGCCATCACATCCAAGTGTTATTTTTTCCCCCTAAATTGCTAGTTATTTTGGATGTGTGTGTCAACGGTACCAAATTCAAGGGGCTTCATAGTACACCATTGGGATTAAAAGAGCAGACACTGAACTTTGTGCTGGACTTTATAGGAGTAATGCTGCATTATCTTTGTATTTGAGAGTCTGAGGGATATCTGTTATTAAGGGTGCAGGACTCTTCCGCTTGCAGTATAACTCAGTTTAGCACAAATGTGTTCACATTTATGTATTTCCCAAGGTATGTAACAAGCTCCATCTGATCAAGGCTGCATCCTGGTTATATATTTTTGATGGCTAAATATGCAAACAGATAATTTGTGTCAAGATCTATGGGAGAAGGCAAGGGAGTACATTTAAATCTGATCTTCTGCAGGTTGATGATAGTAATTGCATTTTCTTTTAAGTTCTGTCTGTTTCAGAAGGGTGACAGACCTGAGTTTGTGGGTGTCCGGTCCTTTGGTAGGCTTAGAAGGAAGCCAGTTATTAGAGGGACAGAGAGGTCTATTTGAGTCTGGCAGTGGTAGCAGTTATTTGGGCAAGTGTCAGAGGGGATGAACTGTGATTAGCAGATACTCACATTGTGTGTGTTTAGTAGCAAACATTTGGTTGTCTCCATGGGTTGTATCCATAGACAGGATATCTTTGGTGAGTCAAGAGTCCAAAAACTGTGAGGTATTAATGGCAGAAATGCATAACACAGTGCTCAAATGTATAGTATTGCTGTGTTGCAATAACGGAAGATATGTTAGCTTTTCCATTATGATCCCCTAATTTTAGGGATTTGAAGTCTGATGTAAAGATTCACCAAGAAGTGAAACTTTCTCGCAATCTTCAGATCACATGTGAATTTATTGTACAGCTTTTACAATAGCCCCTCTCCCTCCAAATATTACTAGTTTCCAATGATCTTATTAAACAATTACTCCACAACATGGGCCTATCCCATGCATTAATTTTTATAACAAAATTAACCCTTGAATCAGTACTTCTTTCTGGATTATCAGTCCTACTAGTGCTTTAGAGGATTTTATATGTATTGTGTGCCTCTCCTTTCAAATGGTGGACATGGCATAGTTAATTTTGAAAAGCGGTATCTGTTTTTTCCCCTATAATTACTTTTCAGAGAACATTCACAGTAGAAAATTATGGGACAAAATCATTGGGATTACACCAGGATGAAACCTGGCTCATTCATTCCACGGTTATACCACAGTTAATAAACCCCTCAAAAACATATTAATCATATTTCTTATAACACTCCAGAGTTTACAGTCTGTACCCAGCTTAGAAATTTGTAAAGATCTGGACCATGAGGCACCTGAAATATTTGGAAACCATACATGGTCATTCTAGGCTATTTGCCACTTCATGATACTCCATTCTGTATGAGTTATCTGGTGATCCCGTCTCTCACATTTCACAAATTCTCTCTCAATCCATAAGCGCATGCACACACATAACTACACCTAATAATAAGTGAGTGATCAAACAGATATTGTAGTGTGTACCATGTACAACATGGGATTTACTGATGCAGAGAGGATTTAAAAATATGTATACATTATGCATATAACCAAAAATTTTATCTCAAATTCACAATTTTGTGCAAATTAACAGAAGATAATCCCACGTGGAAAAGACATATGTGTATTATACACATAATGGATTACATATTACATATGTGTGTAGGCTTTTATATTAGTTCCTATGTGAGACCAAACTAGGAATATATTTAATATATAAATATGTAAAACAATGCACTATTTATATCGCATTTGCATATTACCTATATATTTTTTCCATGTGGGAGAAATTATATATATATGTAACCCTTCTGCCCGTCAGAGTTGGCAGCAATAAGGGCCAGGTTCAATATCTTCCCCTCTCGCAAGCACCTAGTCTGAGTTTAGCAAAAAGCCTTTTAATAACAGAGAGAAACAATGTGGCATTATGTTGGGGAACCACCAGCAACAGGATTCATAACACAACCCATGAGCAAAAAACCCACCCCAAGCAAATTGGGGCATGCCCTTTCCCTTTGGTTCTTGAGTCCAGCAACCCCAAATCACCCAAAGTCCCAAAAGTCCAATGACCCAAAAGTCTCTGTCCCTGGTCAGGGCAGCCCCAGAGTTTGAAAGTTTATCTGCAGAGCTTTACCTCCCAACCTGGGTGGAGATGGGGGCGGGGGTAAAAGGCACCTTACATGATCTGAAGCTGACCGCCCCACAGCTCCATAGGCCTTCGCTTCGCTCCACTCCGCTCCACCAGCCGCCCCACGAACTGCTTCGCTCAGCTCCGCGGCCCACAATAAGCTCCCGCCGTCCCACGAACTGCTCCACCAGCCGGTCCACGAACTGCTCTTCGTCCCACCAGCAGCTCCCGCCGTCCTATGAACTGCTCCACCAGCCTGTCCACCAGGCACTCCAGCCATCCCACAAACTTCTCCACAATATATCTTCAGGCTCCCCCACTACTTAACACAACGCTCAGTGATTTCAGCTCTTAGTCAGTTCAGCTCTTTGGTGAATTCAGCTTGTAGTAGGGGAGCCTCAGTGCTGGTGCACCATTAACCCAAAGTGAGCTCAGCAGCCTGTGACTAGACTCCTAATGAAATCAAAATTAGCTCTCATATTCCACAGTGGAGAGAGGAGGCAGTGCAATTAGCATGTAAGGCCCTCACCAAGGGGCCTATACCACCAAGTATTAATACTTGTCCCCAACCTCTCTCAATTCACAGAGTTTTGGAACCCATGACCCTTGCTTAGCGAGTGCTACTTAGTTGATGGTGAGTCCCTCCATCATAACAAAAGGCCAAGTACAGTTCCAAGCACAGTTCCCATAATCAGGGTAATAACAATTTATTCTTCCTGCCCCAATAACAGAGACACTGGGGATCCCACAGCAGCCAAAGTGACCATTTGGGCAGCTATGGCCTCATTCTAGGCAGAGTGGGTGTGCCTATGCAAATGAGATCGGCCCCTGAAGTTCTTTTCCACAACTTGCCACACCTCACCACCAGATGTCAGGGTGGAGCTCATCCTGACACTGCTTACATATATAAACTGGTATAAGATAGATAGATAGATATATCTAGATAGATAGATATAGATATAATGGGATATTTGTTTGTGTCTTTGAGATAACATTGCAAATGATCATTTGTATAAGCCAGTGGCTCTCAACCTTTCCAGATTATTGTACCCCTCTCAGGAGTCTGATTTGTCTTGCATACCCCAAGTTTTACCTCACTTAAAAACTACTTGCTTACAAAATCAGACATAAAAATACAAAAGTGTCACAGCACACTATTACTGAAAAATTGCTGACTCTCATTTTTACCATATAATTATAAAATAAATCAATTGGAATATAAATATTGTACTTTCATTTCAGTATATAGTATATAGAGCAGTATAAACAAGTCATTGTGTGTATGAAATTTTAGTTTGAACTGATTTCACTAGTGCTTTTTATGTACCCTGTTGTAAAAATAGGAAAATATCTAGATGAGTTGCTGTCCCCCCTGGAAGACCTCTGCGTACCCTCAGGGGTATGCATACCCCTAGTTGAGAACCACTGGTATAAGCGAAATAAAAATATATTTTTAAAAAATCTTTCTCTGCATAAGTATTGTATAGTGTGCATGCAACAATATCAGTTTGATTATTCACTAAATACTAAATTTGTTGGAAGAAAACACTGTAAAAGAGTCAAAACAAAATATTTTTATCTTTCTTCTACAGATCATCCTTTTTCCTCCCATTCATAAATGTAATTAATTAATAGTAAAGCTAGTTTAAATTTTTTTAACATAAAGGTATTTTCATTTAAAAATTACGTTTTTCCAATTTTTGTGGTAGTTATCAACATTTTTCATTTACCAAAAAATGTGTTTTTGGTGTTTTGTTTTGTTTTTTCAGTAAATTTTTTATTCAAAGCTCCAGTTTTCAGTAAATGAAAAATGTTGATAATAGTTTCAGTAAAGAAAAAAACCAGAAAAAAAATTCAGTAAATGAAAAATCAGTCTTTTATGATCCCTGTGAAACAGAAATAGCTTTGAAATTTCTCATGGACATTTAAAATTTTTTTTGACCCGCTGTACTTAATAGTTAGCATGTCTTGTACGTATCTCTTATTGTTAATCTTCATTATCACTTAATGTTGTATCTTTCACAGTGAAAATATGATTGTTCTAAAAGCTAGTAACAAAATAATAATGCTGGTAATAACAATAGATTCCCAAACAATAGCTTGGCTGCATTGTTTTTATGATGGTCGATACAACCTATCTTTAGTTGATTGTCTAACAGTTCAGTTTTGGAGACTCAAACTAAGGCACTGGTTGTATTAAATATTTAGTTTGAAAAAAGTAAAGGAGAGCTCCATAAAGGCAGTCCAACTTTTAGTAAAATAAATGGGAATTCATCTGAGAGTCTCTTAATTAGCTACAAGTACTGCTTTGGATTGAGAATTTCTTTTAAAACTAAATGTATATCCAACAGCGTGCAAAACTGTGAACTGGTAAAATGCAATATATAGTGTGAGGCTCAGCACCATTAAACAGTATTTCTGTCTAATTCACTTTAAGGGCTGGGGGGGGACGACATAAATATTGTCTAATCTCAAAAATATGTTTAATCCCATTCCTGTTACCTAATTTGATGTGTCCTTTGATCATCCAAAGGGTGGAACTGCGTGGGTATGCTGAACACAGAGACATATTCTACGTTCTCACTGTCAAAGATATCTGGTGATCTAATATGGGAAGTTCAGAGTGCGGTGTCACAGTGAGCATATCTGGTTTCTTTGAAACTAGGGCATCATTAGCTTAGTCTTTTCCAAATAACAGCATTTCTTATTAATAGGGTTCTTCATATGGCCATGGATTATTGATAGTGCTTGATAATTATGTAGAGCTGCTTGCTATCCTAGACGTATGTGGCCGATGAGCCATTTAGTTGTAGAGTTTTACTCTGCTGCAGCTCTTGAGCTAACACACAAAACCAAGTTTTCTCAGATTGTTGTCAGAGATTCTTTTGCGGGCAGTAAAATCTGAGTAGGGGAACAACATTGGGATTCTTGTTCTCTGGCCTGGTGATGATCAGGTGCCTTGCCAAGACCCTAGGGTTGACATGACAACATTACACATTTTTAAACACCACTGCCTTTGTCTGCACTAAGTTTGAAAACATGTTGATTAATCTGTTAGCTAACATGTTTGTTAAAAACACCTAATTTCCTAGTCTAAACAGGGCCTCGGGTTTGATTCAAAGCTCATTGAAGTCAATGGACATTTTCCTATTGATTTTACTAGGCTTTGGATCAGGCCATTAGACTCTGAGGAAGGGCAATGGATGTATTCTCAAAATACATGCCCTACTGGTTAATTCCTGGAGTACCACTGGCTTTGGTCTTGGAGGATGTCACTCACCCAGCCCATTAAGGTAGGGGAGGTAGAGTGGTCCAAGATTATACCAGGATAAATAGTTGTGTTACAGTGAAACAATGCAGCTACAGTGATTCAGATAGGCAGTAAAGCTATGCAAAGATAAGACCTTTATGTTCTGTCTTTTGTACTACTTTATGATCCTTCAAGGATGTTTTGTTCAGATGGCATTTTCCTACAGGGCTTTTATAGAGTCCTAGCCAGGTTTTACATAATATCTCCTTCGTACCCTCAAGTTTGTAAGCACTTTCAAAAGTCTGACTTGACTTCAGCCAAAATAGTGGAAGACACTAAAGGTTTAATAGTAATGTTTGTCGAAGTTGACTTATAAATTTACGTCTGCAGTGAATGTGAAGATTCATCACAGTAGCAGAACTAGCGAACGATTACAAGGTACTTAGGGTACCCCAGATTTGGGTTTAGGTGCCTAAGTCCCAGTTTTAGGCTCCACTGTTGTCCACAAAACTCCCACTGAACGCTGTAGGCACCTAAACCTATTTGGCACCTGACTTTTCAGGGTAATAGTTCCCTCAGCACCTAAGTTTATGCCTCTGAGCATGTACACTGTTGCCTCACTCTAGGCATCAGGAGGCCTATCTTCTGCCTAAGCCCCACAGCAATACATGAGCCATGGGGAGCTAGGCATTTATCCACCTATCTTGCATGCAGGGCCTGATCTGGTAGAAGTGCTCAGAGGCCACCTACCAGATTGGGTCTTATTCAAAATCTGGCTGCTGGAGGAGGAGGTGCCACCCACCTTATAACTTTTAGCTCAATGGTTACAACACTCCCCTGGGATGTGGGAGACACAGGTTCAAGTCTCATCTCTGTGTGAGGTGGGAGAAAAATATTTGAATAGTGGTCTCCCACCTCTTAGGAGCATGCTCTAACCACTGGGCAATGGGATAGTCTGATGTGCGGCTTCCTCAGTTTCTTCTGTTGAAGCTGTTCCACTTTGTATAAATACTAAGGGTTTATTGGGCCACAGAGCAAGAGTGACAATGACTCAGTAGCCTGGTGCTTAAGGCACCCACATGGGAGACCCAAGGTTCAGTCCCCCTGCTGCAATCACTCTTTTGTTAGTTATACACAGTGGAACAGCTTCAACAGGAGAGACTGCGGGAGCTTAATATCAGAATAGCCCGTAGCTCAGTGGTTAAAGCACCCGCCTGTGTGTAGAAGACTGCTGTTCAAATCCTTTCTCCCCCTTAGGCAGAGTGGGGAATTGAACTTAGCACTCCCACATCCCACGAGAGTGCACCAACCACTGGACTAAAAAATTATAAGGTGGCTGTTACCACTGCCCCTACAATCCAAAACAATAGTTTAAGAAATAGGTTTTTGATGTATTGATGACACTGATTGCATACTGCATGAGTAAGAAAAGAATCAGGAAATTGGTTGCCGAATCATTCTGAGTTGTTGTTTGAAATTTTTCTGTATTTCAGTATTTACATTTTTAATGTAATGTGGGATGCTGAGTAGATTTTCTTACACAGAGGGTGTTACAAACTCCATGAAATCATCATAACTGAGTTTTACTCATAGGAAGGCAAAGAGAAATCTTGTACAATCATGTCTTTGATAATTTAGCACCATGTGTCTTTCTGTCAGCTTCCCAGCTTTGTCCTTAGCCATAAGGAACTCACAGTTTGATTCATGACAACTGTGAAGAAGCTTAGATGAGATTCTGTTTAATAGATTTCTATATGATAAGAATTTTTTCAGATTTTGGAAGACAATCATCCTTGTAAAATGAATGCACAACAACATGCTAAAAAAGCATAGTCTGGGGAAGAAAGGGGAAAGAGGGAATGAAAGATGTCTGGAGAGCCAAATGTGGCAGCTGGAGGAGAGAAAAAATAGACAGATGGAGTAGGCAAGAAATGCTACAAGGGGTAAGAGAGGCAGCTGGGAGATTTAAAAGAGATGGCCTGAGAGGTGCCAGGAGTCTGTCGGAGAGAGAGACTGGGAGCTACGTGGCTCTGGCTATAACGAGAAATGTGCCAAAAATGAGAAGAAAAACAGCTGTAGAAAACAGAACTTCAAATGTTTTAAAAAACATTGGTGGATGTGCAAATTTTATAACTACTAAATGAGTAAATGGATTAACCATTCCTTTTTTTCCGGGGTACATGCTCTTTAAACCACGCTACCCTCCCAGTTTGGCTTTCACCCAGGAACTCTTCTTCCTCCAGGCCCTTCAAGATTCTTCTTCTGCTCCCATGCCGTATACCCTGGTTTCCTGATGCTCTGCTGACCCCTTCTAGTGCTGTTCCTGGATGCCTGCTCCTCTGCGCTCTTGGAGTCTGATCCAAAGCCTGTTGAAGTCCAGGGAGACTACCATTCACTGCAATTGACTTTGTGCCAGGCCCCTATACTGCCACTTTTGCTGTTCATCTTTCATTTCCTGGCCAGCTCCTGTCCATTATTCAGAGAATGTCAGTTTTAATAGTGGGACATCTGTCTCTCTAAAGAGGATGTGCTGGCAGCAGCCAGTTTTAATAGCTCCTACCCATAAGGAGTTTTTACTATAAGTTTCAAAGGCTTATACTCTAAAGCGCTAATTGGAAGAGGAGCAGGAACTGGCAGAATTGAAATGTCTGACTGAACAGTTCCTAGAACTAGCAGGTTCTTTCACAAGCTTGTAATGAGTACACACTGTCTTTGATGAAAAGGAAACAGAAAAAAAATGGATGGTTAGGTACTTAACAGGCCATGTGCATGGACAAATATACAAGCTGTGCGCACACATTGGGGAAATACACATATAAGCTACGCAGATGCCAATGTCTGTAAAGTATATACTTGTATGCGCCTACCTTTGAAAACTTGGCCCTGTTATTAATCAGCAGTAACGACAAAGGGAAAGAATGATCAAAAGGAATGAAGATTGTGGAATGAAGGGCCTACACAAGTGGAGCAGGACTGGAGGAGATCATGGTGAACCCTCTCCCATCAAGAACTCTGTTACGCAGCATCATGAAAATTACAGACATGCTGTCTAGCTTCTCCAATGTCTCCCAGGGACCTCTGATTTACTAAAGAGATAACCAAGGGACCAGGAGCTGCAGCACACTCAACTAACACATGGGAGGACAGAGATAGACAACCAGAGATCCCCATAGCAGATAGAGTGCACAAAGAAAGAGGGTGGGAAGAAAGAGAATGTGTGTGGGGAGGGGGGGGGCGGGGGCGAAGAAATGGAGACCGGAAAGAATGAACTTCCCACACAAAAAATAAATCCTTGCTATGCAGCAGACTTTTACAAACTGCCTGACCTGTTGTGATGTTTTGGAGTCCACACAGACCATAAGGAGTTCTGTCATCACCTGCCCTGTAACTTTGGAAGCCTTTGTGCTGTTCAACTATAGTTCAATTCCCTGACACCGGTAGCCTGCCACAAGTATAAGGTCTCACCCTGGCTTTCATCAGCCTAATTACTCTCTGCAGGGTGAACCAACAACACTTCCAGTCCTAGGTCTCCCCAAATACGTCCTTCCTGAGTTCTTAATTACCAGACACTCAAACGGTTCCCCTCTGGTTTGCACACCTATATAATGATGTCTCCTATAAAGAATGGACTTTCTTGTAATCTCCTAACCAACAGTAATAAGGGCAGGAGAAGGAATTTTGGGGTTCATTAACTAGGGTGGTAGCATAATGAACAGTGGCAGAAATTGCAGGGCTGCATGTGTGTGCATGCGTGCGTGCACTAGGCACGTTACCCAAAGAAGAAGATAGGGTCCTCTCTCCAAAAGAGTTTATAAGCCAAGCTGACTACATAACAATTGAAACAGGCAGGAGCTAGAACAATGCTTAAGCATGAGAGGGTTATGCAGGCTCTGGAGTGAGGGAGGATCAGTGGTGATGGATGGCAGGAACGACTGAGCAAGAAACCTTCACACTGTGTTTATTTTCAAAGAAAGAGCTAAAAACAGCAGAGGCATTCCACTAATTGGAAGCCTTTGATTTCATATTTTAAAAGAGAAGCTTTTCTATGGACAAATCTGACCTTGTTCTTGTTAGGGCAAATCAATTAATTAAAAATTATTACCTTTCTGGAAACCTTATATATATCCCATCATTCCCTTCTTTTTATTTAAATAGATGAAATTATAATAAGCTTCATGTGGAATAGGAGATTTCTGCATGCCCGCATAAGACACTCCAGTGTTCCTCTGATTAGCAGTGGTGTGGGGAATTTCATATTTTAAATTAGGTTTTAAAGGTAGATTCAATTTTTTTTAAAAAAAATATTGATTCATGGAAAATGGTCAAGTTTCACAGATGCTTATGGAAAAAGATACACAATGTTGATATAAACAATAGAAGTGGCATTGCCCAGCTGTATTCTCAATGCATTCTCTTTCATGATTAGTTGAAATGGCAAATTGCATACCAAACTGCTCAGGTTTCTGATTGGTCAGAAGAACCCTCTTCAGCCAATCTTGTGATTTAAGTGACCACCCGACCTTGAATGGCTCATGTCCATCTAGTGGAGACCCCTAGGCACAGATCTTCAAAGGTATTTAGGTGCCTAACTCCCACTGATTTCAAGGTCTTGAACAGGGCGTCTCCCACCTCTCAGGAGGGTGGCTTATGGAATATTTTTATGTGGGTCTACCTCAGTCTCTCCTGTTGAAGCTGTTCCACTGTGTATAAATACTTAAATAGTCATTAGCTCAGCGAGAACGACACACTCTATAACTTGGCAGTTAGGGCACCGAGGTGGGAGACCCAGGGTCCAGTCGGCCTGTGCCAATGATTCTTTAGGCATAGCTAGGCTTCCCTGCAGCCTGGACTTAGGTGCCTCACTCCATGAGGACTAGGGGCTTAGCCCCTCTCATGAGCCTCCTTTTGGCTATCTTAGGCAGCTCCCCTCCTAATGTGCAGGCTGTTGTGGATCACATTGTTAGTTGCCTCTCTCCCCCCATTCATTCTATAGGGAGCATAGGCACCTAACTCACACTTTGTGGATCCCAGTATTGGTTGAGTGATTTCCTAGGCACCTAAGGTTTGGTGTTGCAATCCCTAAGTCCCTTTGTGGATCCAGGCCTTACTGCCTCAATCAGATAGTGCAATATCTACCTATGGAAGAATAGAACCCAGCAAAAATGGAGATGAGCCTCTTTAGATCATGAATAGGGCAGGAGGTGCCTGATGCTTCTGGAGTACATTCTTGGGCCTACCTCAGATATCAAGATTTGCTCTGTAGCTCCATTCCGTAACAGATAATCCAGGGTAAATCTGGCAGTCCTCCGTTCGGTTGGGTCTTCCAAGGAAAAGTGGGAGGAAATGAATCTCACAAAGTCATTAGAGAATCCAAGAGATCTGTCCCTTCCCAGTACAGGATTGTTCCTACAGTATTTTCTCTAATGTTTTGCCCAGTTTGTTTATAAAATTTCTACCCACTTCCCATGCGACACTATCCTCTAATCTGATCGATCTCACGCCACCGGTCATCAGCACCTAAAATACAATATTCTATCCTCTTCCTCCTTGTTTCACATTACAGTAAAGAGACTAGGTAAACCAACCCTCCCCCCCACCCGCACATTCATAATTTTAAAAAAATCATGACAGCAACCACAGCCGCTCAGAGCTGTACACAGAGCTGTCTGTGTACACTGGACCAGCCAGAAGCTATGGCAGCTCTTTTCTGAAGAGAGGTCGTTGAATTATGGAATTGGTGAGCCAAGCTGTGAAGTTGTTTTGGTTTGGTTTTTTCTTGAGATGATTTCTGTTTTAAGAAAGCCACAGTGCTTTTGATGTTCTAAATTTCTCACTTACCTTTATGACAAAGAGCTCAGACTATGTAATAACCTGGGCTAGATTTGACTTAGTAAAGGGTCTATAGTCTAATTACCAAACTCCTGCATTCCCCTTGCTTTAAAATTGTAAGATTCTATGGTTTTGTCTTTGAGAGTTGTCATAAATATAAAGGGAAGGGTAAACACCTTTAAATCCCTCCTGGCCAGAGGAAAAACCCTTTCACCTGTAAAGGGTTAAGAAGCTAAGATAACCTCGCTGGCACCTGACCCAAATGACCAATGTGGAGACAAGATACTTTCAAAGCTGGAGGGGGGCGGAAACAAAGGGTTCTCTCTGTCTGTGTGATGCTTTTGCCGGGGCCAGAGCAGGAATGCAGGTCAGAACTCCTGTAAAGAGTTAGTAAGCAATCTAGTTAGATATGCATTAGATTCTGTTTTGTTTAAATGCTGATAAAATAAGTTGTGCTGAATGGGATGTATATTCCTGGTTTTGTGTCTTTTTGTAACTTAAGGTTTTGCCTAGAGGGATTCTCTATGTTTTGAATCTGATTACCCTGTAAGGTATTTACCAGCCTGATTTTACAGAGGTGATTCTTTTATTTTTTCTTTAATTAAAATTATCTTTTAAGAACCTGATTGTTTTTAAAGTGTTCTTAAGATCCAAGGGTTTGGGTCTGTGTTCATCTATGCAAATCGGTGAGGATTTTTATCAAGACTTCCCCAGGAAAGGGGGTGTAGTGCATGGGGGGATATTTTTGGGGGGAGACGTTTCCAAGTGGGCACTTCCCCTGTTCTTTGTGTAACACTTTGGTGGTGGCGGCAACGTTTAACCTAAGCTAGTAAGAATAAGCTTAGGGGGTCTTTCATGCAGGTCCCCACATCTGTACCCTAGAGTTCAGAGTGGGGAAGGAACCTTGACAAGAGTCATGAAAACTGGAATAATTGCACTAATTTTTAACCAATAATGATCTGGAAATTCTGGTTTTACATTTTACTTCCCAGTATTATTATCTGAGACTATTCTATCATCAGAAATAACACCACAGCGAATGGGAGGGATCTGGATACAGTGGAGGTCTCTAGATGAGTCCATGGGATAGCAGTGTCAGTTACCGGGGATACTGAGTTTTCTGACCCTTTTTGGTCTCTTTGAGTGCACCCTTTTTAGGTCTCTGGCCTTGAGCCATCACTTCTCTTTCAAGGTGGAATCAGGCGATTTTCCTTCTCTCAGACCGGGGACTGAATTGCAGGTCCTCGTGTATCAACTGTGATTACCTCAGCAGATATGGCTTATGCCTAGATGCTGCAGTTCTGTTCCCCCTGGAGCAATGAGAGTGGTAATTAGAACTCAAACAGCTTCTTTACAGCAAATACCATTTATTTAGAACAGAAATGTTTCAGAGAAGACAAACTAAATGCAATGCCTGCTTTTCTCTAAGGCTCACCATTCCCAACTCCTTCAGTGTCTCTCTCTCTCTCTCTCTGTCAGTCTGTCCGCTCGACAGCTGCTTAGACGTGCCCACCTTCACAAGAATCAAAATACTTTATTCATAGCCCTTTGACCTGGTAGGACCCAGCATTGCAAAACAATGTTTACAGCATGTTAGAGACAAGATACAGGATCTCTGAAGCTGACAGCTTGGTCCATTGCCTTTCTAGGATGTACTCAAGTGTTCTTATCTGGGAAGCCGGTGTGTTGCTTCCCTGGTTGCTCTTAACTTTATTAAATTAGATCAGTACATTCACACCAAAAAGTCTTATAACCCCAATATAATCTATACAGTGATAACTAGGTTACAGAGCTGTATCCTTAGGTATTTACATCATAGCTCCTACAGTATTCATAACATAACTACATATCAGCTCCACTTCTGTCATGAGCACTTTGAAGTTTGAACAGCACACTTCTGTTTTCACAATCCACTGCTACTCTCTGGGTTTCAATCTAGATTTTCGATTTCTTTTGGCAGGTTCTCAGGTGGTGTTCTACAAGACGGGAAAATTGCTTTCTTGATAAGGTCACAGGAAACACAGGGCTAAGATACAGTAGTGTAAGTGAACTGGTGACATTTAAAAAAGAGCAAAGCTTAGAGATTCTTGAAAATTACCATATGCTTTTGCAGTTGAACTCTGTCTTGTATGAATGACAATTTATAGCATTATTGTGTTCAGATGTTACTCAAAGAATACATATCATAAAATAAATGTATCCTTTTTCATTCATTGTTAATAGTTCACCAAAGGAAACAACCACTACATATGAAAAATAAACAAAATATGTTTAGACTTGCAAACTACAGTATAATACTGGATTTTAAAAAGACCATATTTTCCTTAAATAGTGATTCTGATAACAACTACTCCTATGAAGGGAAACTGCATTGCAGTTTGTTTTATGATAAAACAGGATTTGTTTGCATCACCTATGACTAGCAAATTAAATATAATATGAATCTTCTAAGGTTAGTGATAGCACGTTGGACTAGGAGAGCAGCACACTCAGTGTGCTGCATAACTAATGTGATGAACAAATGCACTGGATTTTGTTTAGTGCAGTAGTCAAAGGAATGACTAAAATTGTCATTGAAATATCATGGGGTGGGCAACTTTTGAAATATCCAGAGTTTTAATTCAGTTAAGCCTGCCCTGCCCCCCAGATTTTCATCCCTTAACCAGAATTCATCCAAATTATTCAAACATCCTGAGTCTGCATAATCCTGTTGGAAACCTTGTGAGAACAAGATTTGTCTCCAGCTTCCAGTATTTTGTACATCCATTCATAAATATTGCACTAACAACCAGGAGAGGCATATTCTAGTAGTCTGTGCAAATGACAAGGGACCAGGGAGTCCTGGATTCTAACTGTGGCTCCGGCACTACCTCTGTGGCCTTGGGGTGAGTCTCCTTATCAGCTTTCCTCTCCGTAAAGAAGGATAACTGCCTGTTTCACAGGGGTGTTGTGAAGAGTAAGTAATGCACTTAGATACTGCAGGGCAGGGCACTATTAAGAATCCTACGATAGATCAGAAGTTCTCAAATATTTTTTGCTGTGCCCCCCTCCACACACACTTTGCAGATTCATCTCTCATGTGCCCTTCCCACCCTAGTAAGAAACAGTATTTCTCAAAATTTTGAGGGACTGGGAGCCCATCTCGGCTGGTGCGCCCCGCTGCTCCCTGGCCTGTGAACGTTCCTTCCTGGGACACGCTCCAGGTGGACAGTTCTAGCAGGACACAGCCAGCCAGATTGCACCCCTATCCTCATGCTCCTGGCCCTGGGAACAACCCAGAATCACTCACAGGCCATAGGCTCCTCTGGCCTTGATGCAATCCCATGCACACATGCACAGGAGCCTCACAAGGGAGTGCATGCACATCAGCCTTTGGAGAGACTAGCAAACTGGAATACCCCCTTGTGCAGGAAGAGGCCACACCCCCTTGCTCCTCTTCCAGCCTGGCAGTAGCAGAAGGAGATTCAGATAGGGAGACAAATTCTTATTTTATCAACAATATTTTCAAAAACAAGAAAAAAGTTCGTAATCACTCAGGTCCTCGCCACCCCTCCCCCCGATAATCTCATTGCTCCTCGCATGGGGGCACACCCCACAGTGTGAAAATCAATGTGATAGGATAACGAGTGTACAGGGTGTTAACGATGAACTCCTACTCCTGTATAAAATGCTAAGATTTCCTATTCAGCGCTTCCGGTTACTGGCCTCAGATGGCATATGGAAGTGCAGAAGACAGTACATAATGGAGGGAGGGTGGGAGGAAGGAATTGTTATCTAAACATTTTCAGACTTCACAAGGCTGCTCAGTTCAATTTCAGATGAAGGAATCAGGATTTTTCTTGTTTTAACCCAACTGCTTCACCGATTCTGAAATGGAAAGCAAATGAACCACTGCTGGAGCTCTCTCATGCGGTGCTGCAGAACCGAGCACACAACAGAGAGTCCCCACCTTTACAAAGGCACAAACTACTAAGCCCAGTATAGTTCTAAAGTAAAACCAAAAGGGGCTGAACAAATTGGTGACATTGGATATAGCAGTCCTTGTAGCAATTAACCCTGCTTCCTTAGCCTTTCACCTCTATGTGCTCTGTGTTGAATTAAGCTTTGTTCTTTATTTCAAACAAGGAAAATAAATAAATTAAATAAGACATGGGCCCAACTCCATGGGTTTTGGCCAAATCGGTTGAAAACAACAATTTTTTCAGAACTGAGCTCCTACCATTGTGAAGAATTGATACTCTCTGTATATTTCTGGTTGCTTTGATCACTCTGCGCTGTATTTCAATTTTTTTCTTACCATTTAACATTAAACCTGATCAATTCTTGTTCTCCTCAGCTTTAGACTGAGCTTCTTGGGGGGAGGGGCCTATGTAATTTGTCTCTGTGAGCATTTCATTGTAGTTCACACTGAGCTCACAGTGAAAACTTGTATATGCCTTTAAAGGAGTCTGCACTTGCTGCTTACGCCAAGATATTGTCTTTGTTCCAGTTTGTCATAGGTCAGGGCTACAGCACCTGTATTTCCCCTCGGGGGTCCAGCAACAGCACCTGCTCTCAGGCTTCTGGCTCCCCTGGCAGTCACCTCTCTGGGGTGAAAACACAGGTCTCTCTTCCTTCTAACTGGGGTATCTCCAGGCTGAACAGTTCCCTGTCTTCACTGTGTTATTCCCATCAGAGACAGGCTGCCCAAGCAGGCCTGCTTCCTTTCTCTTCAGAGACGGTAAACAGTGTGACTGCCCACAGTTATAGTGACCAGACAGCTCTTTTTATGCAAGCCTATTTTATTCTTAAGGTAAAAGCACTACAGAGAAAACATTAAAAACAATAAAAGAATGTATATACATGCTAACGAGCTTACCAGAGATCACCCCAACCCTAACATGATGGGCATTGGGAGGAGCAGTCCTTCAAACCCCACCCAAGGAGTTTCCTTGTGGTTTCAAATTCATCACAGGTTCAGCTCCGAACAAGCATGCAGTCTTATGGGGTCTTGTTAGCCCTGTCCTTCTAACCCTTCCCTAAGGATTGGGTCCTTCTGTGGATTAGAGGTCGTGTCCTTTTACTGGATCAGGAAGGAGGCCAGGAGCATGTTTAAAACCAGGCTATTTATCCAAAAAAACATTTTCTCTATCTTTTGGTCCCTGGAGAATCCAGTTGGAATTAGTATATGAACCGATCCAGGGACTTCAAAGGGGCTGATAACTAGAAGAATTGCATCATTATCCCCTTCCTCCTAGAGGAGTTGCATACAAGTCTACAATAACACACACACACAATTGCATTTTTAATACAGTGGACCCAAAGGCATTCAACCTAATTCAATAAAAGTTTATCCAGGATATTGTCAGCCTGTCACACAGTTCATGCCAATACAGCACACATGCTCCTTGGATTCTTACTGCCAACTGAGATACTAATTTGAAAGCAAGACTTCTACCAGCACTAGCATGACAGATTGTGATCATTTCACCGCCGTTACCCTAAAAACCAAGCTCAGTCATACAGCATCCCCCTAATGTTTTCAGCAATATATCTGGATGCAAACTTTCCAAACTTGTATCTTGTAATAGTCTTCTTGATATCCAACCTATCACACAGATGCTGTCCAATACTGATATGTGTTGTTTAATGAATCTGCATTCCTTAAAACAAGAATATTTTTCCATTTCTTATATTATCCTAGTCTCCTCATTCTTACATTCACAGGAGCTAATGCTACACTTAAAGTTGGAACTCAACTTATATTACAATTCCCAGTTTTCATTCATTCGTTACTTCATCAAAAATTCCCTGAAAGCTAAAACGTTATATGCTTAGACTTTGCCCAGAGGTTGTTTTATTGTAAGTCTGAGGAAATTTCACTTACGTGCTTTTGAGTTACATGAACAGAAAAAAAATGGATACTTTCTGCTTTGAAAATGTTGTTTAGATGTTTACTTGTGTACAAATAACTGAAAAGGAGCCTGAACTTCAACATTTCGGAAATAAATTTAATAGTTTATAGATCTTTAAAAATATATTTTTATGCAGGTGCAACATAAAATATATTTGTTTTTAACTGTGTAATTGCAAGCAGTACTATGAAGTTGCACAATTGTGTTTTGTGCAACTCTACGCCAGCCCAGCTAGTGTATAAGTATTGAGATAGTAGCGAAGGTTAAATAGTTGCACTATACCACAGGGCTAGCAGGGTATTTTCCTTTCTTTCACTTTAAAACCAAACAAGAAAATTAAATATAGAAAGCTATGTTAACACCAAGTTAAGCCTGTAAATGTCAACATACAAATATCAGTAAATGAAGAAATTACAATTCCTCTAGCAATGTTAATTCATCCATATAGTACTTCAAAGCTCTGGATTTTAAGATTCTATCTGTTCTCCAGGAAGGGTGTTTAAAAAGCAAAAACTAAACACACTCAAACTCAATGTTACCTACCCTACTGTGTAAAATCATTTATGGGATGGATGAAAATGTAAGGCTCCAGAACTGTACTGTTCATAACTTATTGCTAGTTGCAGAGTTATTGTCTCTCAACTAAATGCACAAATCTGTGTTAATGCAATGGTTTAGGTTGCACAGTTTAAAAAAAAAAAAAAGATGAGACATTCTGAAGTTGAGGTCCCAATAACAACATTAACAAGGTCATATTGCACGTGTGGTGGGTCAGCAAATGTACACATTTTACAATATAAAAATATACTATACTAAGAAGAATAAAAAATGGAAGATACTGTCCATGCAACACACCTGAGTTAACTTTGCTATGGGAACCTTAATGTTTGTATTTCTTGACTAGGTTATTTTAGCTGTAGCACCAGAGTGATTTACATTTAAAAGGGTCTTCAACAACAATCTTTTCTCTACCGTTACATAACTCATGCAATGGCCTGTCACAAAGCAATCCCTGGAGCGCAGTGTGTCCCCTCTTCATATCCCACACAGGGGTTCACATCACCTCAACAGCAGGAAGAACAGAGGTAGGACCTATGACTTTTTCCCCTTGCTCCCCAACCCCCTTGCATCACGTTACATGGTGGCCCAAGGAGCAGACCCAGTGCAGCATCAGGGGAGGCTAGTGTGCCACTGTTCTTCTTGCATTCTGGGAGGAATTGGTATTTCTGAGCCTAGCCAATCCCATGTCTGAATTTAGGCCCTCATTTTCCCCCAGGGGCCTAACACATATAGGAAAGAAGTGAGTGAGTTTAAACTAGAAATTTCTGACTCATTCTTCTACTGGGTGTTTATATATCCCCAAGGAAGAAGCAAAGGAGATTTTTCTCCCTGAGCCCATGGATCTCAGGTGATCCCACAGGAGGCAGTTCAGCACCATTCTCTCCTGCCCGTACTGGGCTATGAGCAGTTCATTATTTGCTTAGAAGGGAAAGGGGATGCTTGTGAACATGAGTGCAGCAGTCCTGGAGAATTAAGTCCTATATTCACCCAACGTGAAATTTACTCCAGAGTAGGACTTCAGTGGTGCTGATCTGCAACTCGTGCCCTCAGAATAACACTCCAGCAGGGAACACACACCTTGTGTTGACCCTCTGTATGGGAGCAACTTTCACCCACAGAACTGATGCAGCAGACATAGCAACAGAGGAAGTGTTCCCTATATCACTCCACTTAAGTAATCCAATGTGCAGAGGAGACCATATCTAGGAATGAGAGAGCAGGTCAGTCTCCATGCTCAAACCTCCATCTCTGTCATTTTTCATGGCAATCTTAGCAATTAGCATCAATTATACTAGTGGTTTTCAGGACATGGATAACTTGTTCACTAAGCATTGGCAGAGGCTGCCATTCATTTCATATGAGGCTCCTCTTTTAGTTGTTGGACGACAGCTGCTTTTGGTCATTAGCAACCTGGGCTGATCATGAACAGACTGAAGAGCTCTGCCAGAGAGCATGAACTAACTAACCACTGAACTCGCCAAAGCTTCCATTTGTAATGCTGGGAAAGCAAAAAACAAAACAAAACAAAAAACAGCCCCCTCTCTCAAATGTTCCCTTGCACTAAATGTTTAATAACTGTCCATCCAAAGAGTGTATTTTCTACCCTACGTCATCTCTGTATTTTATGATTTGCTCAATATAATTTGACAGTGCTCCATTTACATTAGTCTGCAGCTCTGAAACCATTATATGCGACACCTTGTTCTCCCCACAGTCCAGGAATTTTGCAAACAAGTCAAGGCTTCTAAATACAGTTAGAAGAGCTCCACTACTGGTTGAGCAGAAACATAAACAGACTGGATGCAACAATATTTTTTATTATATTTAATACAAGTGAATAGATTAGAAGATCTGAAATGTTATAAAGCAATATACATACTGAATAAATAGCACAGGAGTCATGTCTACATTATATAACACCGGCTAGTATTCAGAATACTTAAAATAAATCCAGTGACATTGGATAAAGTCCATAAAAATGCTATCCTGTCTTCCCTTGTATGAAATTGTTCAAGTATAAAAAAATCCAATACAGTGTAAAATATTAAATTCCAATTAGGTCAAGAATAAAAATAGCAAGTATTGCAGTTTCACAGGACAATGTAAAGCAGCATTCTCAAGCAAATGAAAAAATAGTCTACATACAGATGTGTGGGGGGAAAAAAAAAAATCTATACTAATGTCTTTGAGAGGCCTACATGAAAAAATACTTAAGAGGGAAAAGCATGGAATTAGCAGTATTTAATGTAAAAACCTAAAAAGTGTTAATTTAAGAGTACCCTCAGACAGTGCACATACTGAATTTAAATAAATCCAAGTCAACCTCTTTAATTGATTAGGTTAATATTTAATATGCTACATCTAAACCTGCTAAATAATTTATGCCATGAGATGAATACATAATTTTACAGTGTCACATCTAAAGTTGCTTTCTTTAGAGCGCAGCATAGTAAAACTTTCAAAATAAATATTTCTTTTTTAAATAGCATTACAATTAAGGCACAGTATAAATCACATACCATTAACCCTTGAAGAACTGCAATCTCAGTAACAAAAGTTGTCTCGTACTGTATGTTCTCTAATAAATATTTTTAAATATTCTGAAATAGATACTAAAAATTGTACAAAGTTTCAAAAAAAGGAAAAAAAAAGAAGTTCCCTTAAAACAGTTCTTAAAGGTTTAAATTCAGCAAGCTTCTTTCTGCCTTTATTCACAAACCATGAACAGATGCAATAAATAGAAAGAGAAGGCTGTTGTAGTAAAGGGCTGATCCTATTTCAGAATCAGAATAGCTGACACGAGCAGTTAAAGTTTCCCAAAAGTGAAACAGGATGGAGAGAGGGATTAGAAAGTGACAAGCTCATCAAACGAGCACAAGTGATGTGTTCTTTCCAGAACTGTCTGTGTTATTGATTGTCTCTACAGCTGTTGCACCCATTAATTCCACATCACTTGCTCCATAGTTCCACTCATCCAGAGGACAGATAAGAAAATAACTTTGGTGCCTGTCCACCATTTTATCAACCGGCCATGTTCCTCAGATTGTTCGATGCCCATTAATGAGATAGTGAGAAAATATTTTCTCACTAAAACAAGTTCTATAGGCCATGGTGAAAACTAGAAATGACAATCAGTGCTTTACACATTGTTTTAAAAAACTTAAACTTGATACAGGCTACATATTGCTCACTGATTTTTTTTCCCTGGTTTAACTTTTTCAAATATTTTCTCACTTGTAAAAGGCAGTTTGCTTCCCTGATATTGTAAAAAATACACGTTTAATTTTTTTTAAATATAAAGTCCCATTGTTACTCCTGCCATTCTTTCATGACAGTACATTATAGATTGTTTCTTCTCAATTGATATCTGAAACTGGTACCCCCACCCACCCCTTCCCTAATAGCAACATGATTTGGATGCATGCTGTATGAAGACAGTGGAATAAAAAAATATTTAACTTTGCAGTAGCATAGCTTTTCTTAAAGCTGCTTAGTTAAATGTTAATTGTCTTTTATTAACTACTTATATTGGAAGGCTGGAAAAAAGGAAGAGAAAGAAAGAGATCTATCTTTCTTCAGAAGTCCATCTGCTATTGCATGCGGTCTGTCTGTAGCTGTTGTGGCTGGTACTGACCAAAGGCTGCAGCAGCTGTCCCAGGTGCTGCAGCAGTGAGTGGTTGCTGGACTGCATAGCCATAACCCCCAGCAGTGACATATCCTGCAGCAGCTGGGGATGCTGCATACGGGTACTGGTCATAGGCAGCAGCGGCAGCAGCAGCTGCCGCAGCTGAGTATTGTGCATATGCCGCTCCAGTGTAATCAATGTAAGGCGTGGTGGAGGCAGCAGCTGCTGTAGGTTGGACATGTGGAATTACAACTCCTGGCTGCACAAAAGCCTGTGGATAGACATAATGAGCAGGTATCCTGTTGAAAGATGGAAAACAAAGTTAGAGGAAAACTTACGAATTTTAAGTACTATTTCCATATTCAGAACTAAAACAAACTCAATTTAGTTGTTGTTATGAGCATAGGGTTGCCACAATAGCTAAATTTATTTAATACACCAATGTATCATTTCAATAGCACAAAGAGATGCATTGCTCAAAAGCCCAGCATTAGGAGATGACTTAATAGCATTACACAGAACACCATCAAGCAACATCAAACGTGTTCACTTTAAAATCTTTAGAAGGGCCAGTATTTGGGATGTCAGTTTAAGACATCTGTAAAGAAGTTAAATTTGTTTATTCCAGATCCAAGCTTGGATTGTGTATTTTTAAAATAATCTGTAAGTGATTTTGTTGCCCTAATTCTCACTAACTTCACTGACTATTAGTAAAATTCTGTGTTATGAAGACTGGTTTTATTATAACAACTATGCAATTTGACAGTGTAGCCACTGTAATCAGTTTGCCAGTAGTAGATAATGCAGCTAAACAGGTTTTTTAGTTGGTCAATTCTGTAGCTCATCACTCCCCCCCAATCTTCTTGTAAAAAAAAAAAAAAATTGCATTGTGGCAACCCTACTTAGATTGCTATGCAGACTCAGCACACATTAATTTCTCTGCAACCTCAGTCACCCTTATTAAAAATTAAAAAAAAACACAGGCGACAAAGGAGTTTAAAAGTTCACAAGTGTGGTAAACACAGCACGAATCACACTTTCCAAACGAACTATAGTGCAGCTCACTTGGTCACAAGAGGCCATTGAGGAGAAGCTACATAGATGCTATTAAAATTCATAACAGTGATTCCTAAGTACATGTGCATCACACTTTTGTAAAGGTCATAAGGACACAAGGGTCAAACCTGTTTGACAATCAGGCCACTGATGTCCTGTTTTGTGCCAGCTTGTTTATTTCTATGCAAGACATACAGCATAGAGTTTTGGGAGATGGGGGTAGGATTAAATCTAAATAGATCTGGTGTTTAACAAAAGCAAAAACAAGTTTATGGCTCATTAAATAACTGTTTGAACAAGTCAATAGATACACTTTCTCATTTCCTCCTCCAAATCAGAGAACTTTGCTTCCTTAACTTACTAGCCTATGATTGAACTACTTTTGATAACAGTAGTAATCCTCTCACATCACACAGATCTGCATACAAAGTAATCCCACCATTCCATTGTATCGTGTAATATTGAAGACATTCTTTAGAGTAGAGTAATACCATGTTCATTATACATTTAATCCCCCAATCCTTCAATTGGATCCATGAGTAGACTGAAGTCAGTGGGGCTCTACACAGCCATAAAAAAAATCTGCTTTTGCAGCTCCCAGTGCAGGATCAGAGCCTTAGACTTTGCACGAAAGTTAAAAATTTCCCTTTCCGTCTGAGTCCAAAGACAACTCCAGCCTTTTAGCATGATATTTACATTATAAACATAGATGGAAAATTGCAGCACTACCATTTGTCCTCTTCCTCCAGCTTTAAGTTTTTTTGAAAATAAAATAACAGTTTTACTTCCAGTTGTCAACAGTTCAATTAAATGGGACACTGTCAACTAAATTCATCCCAAGATTTAAAAAAATTATAAAAAACAAAGCATTAAATCTGATTGGCCTTTTAAATTGTAAAGCTTAAAGACAGTTAAACTCAGACAAACCCAGTAACTAAACATTTCTCCCTGCAAAGTTTGTAAACTAAACACTGCAGTTGTAATAACTTAACACAATTGAGTTATTTCATTTTCCATTGTCTGAGATGACTGCAGAAAATTAGAGCAACAAATGACAAAAAGTAGTGAAACTGGATTTTTACAACTAATTAATAAAAAAATGTTTACAACATTTTAAAGATGACACTGTCCCTTTAATCATGTTACTATCTTAGCTCTCCATTCAAAAGGGAAACACACAGTATCTGGTATTAGATACCAACCAGAATATAAAAACAATCATAGCATAGTTTTTACTTCTTACACGCTACTTTAAAAGGATTATAAATTAATTAAAATGTAATTTACATGGTAGCTTGATTATTAGTTTAAATAATTTTTCAAGGGTTTTTCCTAAACCCTGATACAGAGAGTCCATTTAACATCCAACAGTCAGTTTAACATCCACGTAGAAGCAAATGGGCAGCAGTAATTATGGCTTAAATATTACTTTGAACAGTAAGAAGATATACTACATTTCTAGCTCTTTCTCTATGTGAACACAAATGACATTACCGAGGATTTCTTAGAACACTTGTACATGTACTTAACTTCTTTTTAAAAACTAGATTGAAAGATACACATGCTCCCACTTAAACCCTTGTGACTTGTTTCCTTTAAGCCAAGAAACAAAACAGGTGGTGAATTACGAAACTATCCCTTTACAACAGCATTTTAGTCTGCATTATACATGAACCCTGTGCAGGCCCCCACCATCCTGCCATTTCAGATGTGGTGATTGACAGTGTAAGCTGCAGTGGGGCTATTTTTGATCCATCGGTCATGAGACAAGGGTTTCAAGCAGAGTAAAATGACTTTATAAGGCCAAAGTAAACGTCTATCTACTGCAAAGGCAAGCATGCGTACATCTCAATGACACCGAAACACTGCTCTTTAATCTTTTGACCTCAGTTTCCCATTGTGCTGGGACACCTTAATAAAACAGTCAGGTTATTATAAAGAGTACTACTTTATAATAGCCACTATAATATTGGGACAATATTTTAATTATACAACGGTCTTATGGCAAGGAAATTTTTTCCATTTTGTAGTACATAAGTTTATTGCCTCAAGCTACTGCCTTAAAGAAAAAAAAAAAAAAGAGGCAAGGTTTAGCACATGTAATTTTGGTGTATACAAGTGCTCTTGCCGTAAGACTTAAGATTTTCATTAACCTAAGCTGTAAGAATACTTTTGCAAAGTTAGAATGTTGATTAGGTTTAATACTATAGTAGCTGTATAAGTAACAGTAAACTGCCAAATATATTATTGTAAATGTTATGCATACAAAATACAATTGAAACAAAAAGACAGCCTAGGCTGATCTGGAATAGCTGCAATACATAGGAATTCAGTATTAATGGACAGAACAATTGTGATACCATTGAATTCTTGAACAAGTAGTTACTGGACTCTGCATGAGACCTGTTCCTTCTGTTCTGGATCTTGCATTGCTTCATCTGTTCTTTGTAAGTACAGTTAACTAGCAGATTTAATTCAAAGTTCAATATTGAACAGCCTTCTTATACCAGAACAAGAGTTATGTATACACACTAAAAATCAAGCATGTTTTGGGGGTTAAGTTTGTGCTCAATGCCTTCTGCAGGATATTGAAAAATATATACATTCGGTTTTCTTTGACCATGGCAGTTTCATTCCACAACTGTTTCAAAATTATCAGCTGCCTGATCTTTTAATTATCAGCTGAGGTCAGAACTCTTCCCTACATCCCTTAAAATCAATGATAAGGATTTTGTAAAACTTAGAGGTGACTTAGCCAGGGTTTGATATCAGCTAACCATTCGTTGGCTAGTTTGTCCTTTTGGGACCTAATTCGGCTCTCATTGAAGTTGGTGGAAACGTTTCCATTTACTTCAGGATCAGTCCTTACACAAACAGGGAAAAAGATCTAACTATTCATATCCTATGTCCACCTCTCCCTTCATGCACGTAATTTTCCAATGATGTTCCCTCAATGGAACAAAATAAAGATCTTTAAAAAAAAAATGCATTAATTCAAAATGAATTCAATAGCAGCATTTGGTGTTTCAGTATAAAGCTATACTTTTATGAGTCACAGTGGGATAAGTAACCAACACTGAACTCTTCAAGGTCCCTTCCTGCCCTACATTTCTATGATTGTGGTCAGATTCAGCATGCCAGGTCTCACACATATAGTAAGTGAGATTCTGGATGTAAAGAGGGGGTGAGATCAGGAAATGTTACCCGGGTGGGAGAATTAACCTCTATAGCATATAAAAAAGAAACCAGAACTACAAGTCTTTTATGAACAGGAACTAATCGCGCTTCTCTTAGCTAGAGTAAAGCCATGGAGGTACCATACTCAGAATTAAGTATATTCTCCCACTAAATCTGATGTAATGTGATGCTGAAAGTAACTGCATTTTGTCTGAAAGGTGGAACTATGACAGAGCACTGCTGACAAGAGCAAAGTAGAACCTCACTAATTTGCACTTTGCTAATTAATTCACATGCAAAAATGGCACTCTGCTATTTAATCCACACAAAAATGGCGCTCTCTTCCCTTTTACTAGCAGAGCACAGTTCTGATGTTCCATATTACTTACTTTTACATAGCATACGGAAGTACACTTACTAGTAGTCACAGAAAAAATTAAAACTCAAAGTATGTTTCAGTGGAGCCCTGCTCTCACCTCAAAATATTACTCTTTACAGAAAAATTCTGTCCTTTTTAGCAGACCCAAACATTAAAATGTCTGAAAAATGAGCCCTTACACAACCCAGCCTGTTCCCCTTTGTCATAGTCATCACTCTCACTGTATTTTCCACTTTATGCATCCGATGAAGTGAGCTGTAGCTCACGAAAGCTTATGCTCAAATAAATTGGTTAGTCTCTAAGGTGCCACAAGTCCTCCTTTTCTTTTTGCGAATACAGACTAACACGGCTACTACTCTGAAACCAGTCATCACTCTCTATCACTCCACTCAGTTTTCACTGCTCTCCCCAGCCTTAACTTTATCCCCTAAAATATATGCATAGATCAAAATAAGAGTTTAGTGGGAGATTCTTGGAAGTGCATCTCTTGAACATGAAGTTAGATTGTATAATCTCTTGTAACTGGAGGTAACAGAAAAGGTGCAGGGAACAAGGATAAAAATGAATACTGGATTCTACCAGTTTAAAACACATACCACCCCTTTTTGCAAAGTATGTCTCTAACTCAGATTGATATACAGTGCGTTAGAACCAGAAAAGGCTGATGGATTGGAGAAGAGAATCCATTTTTATTAAATCCCTTAAGTAGTACATAGTCCCCGTTCCTCCTTTCTTGCTATGCTAGGCAAGAACTTCCTCTTTTCCTCACAGCTGCACCCTTTGCATTCCACCAGCTCCTCTTTGTAACCCTGCTTTCATGGCCTTCTAGGTAACCCCTTCCCTAGTGCGAGTATCAAATTATTATCATATATTCTTTTCAGTTTCCCCACCATTTCTCCAAGAATATTAAGAGATACTTCCCTTCAACAAAGCCAGCACGATATATTTGGGAATATTATAAGAAGCAATAAAATAAAATAAATAAAAAATCATAAGTGAGCTTTAGGTACATTTTCAAAACTAGTTTCCTGATTATTACCATGCTTCCCGGAAAACCACTAAACCACTCTACTGTGAGATAAGATGTTGTACGTGAAGTTTCTGGAAGACGGATTTCCCATCCCCACAACTTTTCCAAAAGGAAAACGATCAACTTTGAATGAAAAGCTAGCTTCAACTTTAACTATGGAGCAGCTACTGCCATTTCATAATACCAAGGTACAGTATCTTAAATCTACACTTGTCAAGTAATTGAACAAAGTACATCCTTTGATGCATTCTCCTGCTTTGTTAGCTTATTTATTAATTAGCAAAATTCATTATTTTGCAGTGACCCAGTCAGTGTGAATTAGTGAGGTGGTACAGGACAGAAAATTTAAGCAGATTTCACCTCCTAATTTTAGGTCTATAAAAAGCAAGTGTTAGAAGTACTTAGGAATAGTATACTTGTATTTTTTTTTTTTTTTTAAAGGAAATGCACTACGTATTAAAGTCTGATGGAGAAGTTAAAGACTGGAATTAGAAAGCCCAAGTGGAAGCACAATGTTAAACAAAAGAGCTCCACACCCCTTCATACCCCTCTCAAGGAACAAAACCAAGAACTATAAACATGCAAGCAATATGTTGATTTTCTTTATATAAAAAAAAAATCAAGATGTCACACAATTTAGCACTCAATACAAAATACAAATATGGTTAAAAAAAAGAAGTCACAGGCTACAGCTTGAAAGCAAGAAAAAAAAGTCCCTTTGCTCCCCATGGCAAAGTCAACACTCCTCAACAACAAAAACAAAATTAAGAGACCCCAAAAAACTTTCACTACAGCTCTTTCAATTAAATAAAAGCACACAGTTTAGCTATCAACACCACTTCATTTCTGTAAAAAATAAAAAAAGCACACGGAGGTCTATTGACTATATGAAAAAACATACATGCATCGTTAATCACCATTTTAGCTTGTTTGTGTTTGAGTGTACTGGTTACAGTGTTTAATTCCAAACAGAACTATTCCACCTCTTATCATCATATCCTTCTGATCAGTTATCTTAACTGTAAACGATCCCTGTCAGATTAGAAAGAGATAAATAACATTGAGTCAAGCTGGGAAAAAAAATAAATAAATGGGGGGCACAGTGGTCTTGTATAAAGTCATACCACTTTCTTTTATCAGAGGGTGGTATGAGTCTGATCCGCTTGGGTTGGGAGGGCTGCATACTTCGTATAGACAACTCGACTCAGCTATGGTCTTTAAAGCATTACCAAAGAGAACATATTTACAAGGTAGATGTTTTTAAGTCTGGAAATTTGAATGGCAACATTATAAAGTCAGTGACAGTACTGTGAGAGGCCACCCAAGGTTATACTTTGTTTATGGACCTGTTTTATAGACTTACCCAAAAGGCCTCTGTATGAGAGCTGGATGAAGATGCTGAACACCAAAGGCAAAACCTACCAACAAAACACATCACATTCTCTATATGAGCATTCCATCAGCTGCTTATTTATGCTATACACACAGTAACCTTCACTAACAAGCACTAGTAAAGATGTTCAAAAGAGCAAAGAACCACAGGTTACAGAAAGGGTGTTTTGGATAATTTTTTTTTTTACAATCTAAACCGGAGGAAAGTGATCTTGACTCCTGCCAATTTTCAAAAAGACAACTTATTTGGCAACAACAAGGAGAATTTCACTCAACTGTTATTTAAAAGCAAATGTTCTCTAGCAGCAAAGTCTAGTCCTTAACTCTAAAGCCTAAGAATTATAAACTGGATTGTAACTGGGTGAATATATGTGATTTCTACAGACTTCATTGGGAGCCATGCATGCAAACGGAAGGGTAGAATTACTCATACTGTAATATACACTGACTTCTTACTTCCTGAAATATTCATATTGGGCCTGATTCCAAGCCCCTTAGTCATATGAGTAGACCCATTAACTTCAGTGGGATTACTCAGGTGACTAAGTACTCACATAGGTGACTATGTGAGTAGTTAGTCACCTGAGTATTCCCACTGAAGTTAATGGGTCTACTCGTGTGACTAACAGCCCATCAATATCAGTAAGGGGTTCACAGTCTGGCCCCTTTAAAATATGAACATTAATGCGCTACTATATTCCCATTTATTTTGCTGTCAAGCTGTGGTATTGAACAGGGCATGAAATCAGTGAGTGAGTTTTGGATCAGATCTGGCCTTGTGATAAATCCATTCCTTTTTTCATTCAGTGCAATAGATTCCATGTGTTTTAGAAGTTCCCATTAAGAGACGGACTGTGTTAATAAGACTGGGCACATCTAGAAGGTCCTGTATCCTAGCAATAATCTTTCACCTCAATTATACTGTAAATGGTGTTTGTCATTTCATTCATAATATAGGGTCCAACAAAATGGAAATTCTGTGTGGAGGAAATTTCTCAAAAGGGAACATATATTCCTCTATGTACAGTACACACGCACACCTTTAGTTTTAATGTTGTATGTAATCCATAACTTTTTGGCTAACACACACACACACACACACGAACTATACTCCAAGGAAAGTTTTGGCATTGCCTGAGAGGGACTTTTTTTAAAAAAAACTTTAACTCAGACTGAAGTTTTGTTCTTCTCAGAAATTTTGTTGAAGGGCAGGGGAGGGAGAAAAGAGAGAAAGAGACATTCCTCACCTGGTTGCATTATCCTTGGTTTTGCTCCCAGGTATGCCAGGTTCACATTGGCTTTCCTGCCATCAATGATAGGATTGGGATCTTTGCAAGCCCTTTCAGCAGCAGCTCTGTCAGCCATGGTGACCTTAACAAAATACAATGCTATGAATTAAACCACTTTTTCCATTGAAAAAGCAGCAGAATTCACCTTTTCACTAAAACAACCAGCTTCTCCCCACCCCCCAAAACAGTATGAAAAATATGAAGCCTCATCTCCCTAGATGTTTTTGATACAAAACTAATGGGCTTGCTTGAATAATTAAGATAAATGGGGTTTGTTTACATGAAGACACTGAGGATCTTTAACACAAATTAACAAAAGGCCCAAGAAGTTAAAATGCATTAGTTAAAGCACATTACATCCCCTTGTGAATGCTCTCATTCAGAAATAAAGGAACCTGAGTTCTTTAGCTTAAAACTCATTGAAGTACAAAAAATACCCTTCCTTTCCTTTGTTCTGTGTTTAATTGGTAAACAGACACAGAAATCAGGTTATTTTAAGCTTTTAGTTTGCTGCAGTATAATCCTAGGGGCGTGTACATGTATAGGAGCCCCCTGTACTACCATAGATAAAACTTCTAAGTCATATCAGTAAACAACCAGCTAGCCTAATTTGTTGCCAGAAATCTGCATGTAACTTTTCATGTACAAACCACTATCCAAATCCCCTCCATCAGGGATTCCTCATTCTTTACCCCCTCCCTCAAAAAAATTAAATAACTCCTCAAAACAAAGTACCCTTTCCCCCCAATCAGACAAGCACTTTATCTAGGGCTGCCCTCTGGATCTACCCTGCCGCAGCATGCTGGCCTTTGCCTCACAAGAAGTTTCTTTCCGGCTTCAGGCACTTCTCAGGCTACACCTGTCTTCCCACCCCCCACAGGAGATACAACGCTGGCTTCCCAGCTTGTTTTAGTTTCCCCAGAAAGCGGCTGGATCCCTCCCACCCACGAAACGGACCCAAGCTAAAAATGATGCAAAGTAGCCACGGAGCAGCAGCGATAAAAACGATCCCCCAAAGAAACCCCCCCAACGACTTACAAATCCGTATCCCCGGGACTTGCCGGTCTGCCTGTCGGTGATGACCACGGCTTCCTCGATCTCCCCGAACACCTCGAAGTACTTGCGCAGGCTGGAGTCGGTGGTGTGATAAGGCAGGCCCCCGACAAAGATCTTGGTGTAAGTGGTGTCCTTCTGGGTCGTGTGCATCTTCCGCGCCTTTCGCTGGCCCTGCCAGCCGGACAGCCCTAGGCAAACAAACGGGGAGAGTAGTGTGCGCCTGGGTGCGTTTACACGTGGTGGGAGGGGGACTTATTCCGGAGTCAAACCCCTTTTGCAATTACACTGCGTTCCCTTTTGCAAACCAATCCGCCGCTGCCTCCTCCTCCTCCTTTCAGGGAGGGAGCCCCGCAGCCTCCAGCAGTTTTGAGGTAGGTGTTAGGAGGATGGAGCGTGTCCAGGCTGGCGGAGGCAGCAGCAGCTACTGGAGAGAAATGCAGGGCCCGGACGCTAACAACAGAGTGGCTTTTCCCTGTTTGCTTTCCCCTAAAAGCCGGGGCACCCTGGGATCCTCCGCCTCCCGCACCAGGGGCGGGGATGGGGCGGGCCCTTCGCCGCCTATTGGCCCGCTTGGTCGCAGGAGCCGACACACAGCTGTTGCGAACAGCTGGGGGGCCGATTCTCTCCTCTGGGGTCCAGCCGCCCGGGCTGCAGGGAAGGACCCGAGAGAAGCGCTGCACGCTCGGGTTTCCGCTTCAGGACAGGAGCAGCCCGAGCAAGAGAGGCGGATTCTCCCGGCCTGCTGTGAGCGGGGAGGGCGCTGAGGCTGATCTGTGGCAGGGCTCGTGGAAGTCGCTCGCCCACACCCTGGGGCGAGGTTTCTGCTTCAGCTGCCGCTGCCCTGCGGTCTCGCCGCTCCCCCTCCTGTCTCCCCCGGCGGTGGGAGCATGGACGCTGGTAGAGCTGCTCCCTCGGCCCTTCTCTTCGCTCGCCCCCCCTCCCCCTTTCCTTGTGCAGTCACCACTGGAGAGAAAGAAGAGACCGACAGCGCGGAGGGGCCGGCCTGGGGGCTCAGAGCCCCAGGGGTATCTAGCACAGTCCCAGAACTCCTCCGTGGGCCATACAGGTAGGGGAATTTGAGGCGGGAGATTGGTAGGGGAGAGGCAGGAAGGGGGGCAAAGGTAATAGGAAAGAAAAGGACGTAACAGGGAAGAAAGGGGAGTGAAAGACAGTTGTGCATCAGGCAGAATTGGGAAAACAAAGCTATTCACCTCTGCTCCCCCCGCCCCTCTTAGGGCTACTATTGACTCTTCCCTCACTCCTCTGTGCTCATTGCCCCTTGGGCCTTTTTCTTTGAACCCACCCCTGCTATAAATAGAAGTCACCTATCAATGTGCAAATGGAACTTTATTGTCAAAACGGTGTCTACGTTGATCTCTCTGTAGCTTCCCTTACCAGAGTATCTGTGTGCCCTGTAAGATTAAAGTACACAATTTAGAGTACCTCTAGCTCTTTCATTCTGCAGGCTACTTCACGCAAGAAAGCCCTATGGCCCACCTCCGTTCCTAAATTCTCCAACATCAAAATAGGTGGTTTTCGAAATGCTCCCTACCACACATCAGGAAGAAAGGCTCTGCAGACCCTTTGTGATCCATGATTGGCAGTTTGAGAAGTCTTTCCTCCCCTCTCCAGTGATCAGGTGTTCGAGGTTAAAAAGAACTAGATAAGTTCATGGAGGATAGGTCCATCAATGGCTATTAGCCAGGATGAGCAGGGATGGTGTCCCTAGCCTCTGTTTGCCAGAAGCTGGGAATGGGTGACAGGGAATGGATCACTCGATGATTACCAGTTCTGTTCATCCCCTCTGGGGCACCTGGCACCGGCCACTGTCGGAAGATACTGGATACAGGATAGATGGATCTTTGGTCTGATCCAGTATGGCCATTCTTAAGCCAATCTGCAAATAGTCCAATCTGTTTCCTGATTCAAAATATTAATGAACTTCCCGGACAGGGAATCTGTTTATCCCTAATACATGTTGTTTTTTTATTATTACTTAATATACAATTTACCTTAAGGGACAGGTGCAGTACCTTTGTGGCAGTACCTTTCACTTCTAGGAGTGTCACACACACCCCGTTATTCTATGTTGTTTCTTTTTGAGTTACAAATAAAAATATTTTAAAAAAGAAATACAGAATTGGAAGGTTAAAGTGTGTTGAAAAGCATTACAGAAGAGATGTTGTACTGCTGTAAGTGACACGCAATCCTAGCAACACTTCTGTAGTCAAAATGGTGTCTACGTTGACCTAAGCATGAACTAACAATCTGATCATAAATAAATTGTGTTTTGGCTGAATGTACCTGTTTATAAAATGTTTCTTCCTGGAAGCATTTTTTTAAAGCAAGAAAATAATTGTTACCAGCTCTTAAGTTAGAGGAACATGATTGTTACTTGCATTAGATATTTTTCTTTGTATGCTTTTGGCTTGCACGTCAATTTGGAACATTACTTAGTGCTCTGAGACCCGTACCCAAACTTTTCAAGTTGTACATTTCAAATCGGGTAGACTTCTGGGTATGTTGAGTTCTTTTCCCCCTATTCTTTGGAAGCCAAAGTTATAGAAGACATTTTTGAATCATGGGACCCTATTGTAATACCCTCTTTTTTAACTGAAGCAGAACTCCTTATGGATGCTAAAGGGGAAATCTGCTTAAAAACGGACAGTATGACATGGCCTCAGGGGCTGTGCACATGCAGGCCTTTATACCGGTGTCCAGAGCCGTCTCTAGGATATGGCAAAGTGGGGCCACTACCCCGGGCCCCGCGCTTCGTGAGGATGTGGGCAGAAAGTGAGGCAGGGGGCAGGTAAGGGGGCTCCTCCTTGCCCCCCTATCAATCTCCCCCTCCCCCCAGCACCTCCAGCATGCCCCACCGATTAGCGCCTCCCCCTCCCTTCCAGTGCCTATCGCCGATCAGCTGTTTCGCGGCATCTGGAGGTGCTGGGTGGGAGGGGAGAGGAGCGAGGGTGCAGCGTGCTCAGGGGAGGGGGCGGAACTCAGTGGGGAAGAGGTGAGGTGGAGTGGGGACAGGAAAAGGCAGGGTGGAAAGAGGTGGGGTGGGGCCTTGGGGGAAGGGCCTGGGCAGAGCAAGGGGGAGCCCCCCGGTAGATAGAATCTCTGCACCTATGCCCCGGGCCCCGCACCCCACTCGGGGTGGCCCTGCCTGTGTCATATTCCCTTGATTTCCATGAACCTTCAGATAGGAGGAGTCTGCATTCAGCCTTGTGGTCATAATTTCTGTACTTAATTGAGGACATAAGGTGGGATCCATGAACTGATTTAGGCATTGCAATGCTGAGTGTCAGAGTGCGTAACTTTTAGGCACCTAGAAAAATCACGGGAACTACACTGAGATCCACAAAGCTGAGTCAGTCACCTAGGCTTGCTATACAATGAATTGGAGCCAACATTCTCTGTTTTGCAACCACAGCACCAATTCTGCAAACACTCTTGCACATGTTTAGCTTTAAGCATGTGAGTTATCCCACTGAAATCATAAGTGAGGTGTAAAATGGTATTAAGGGGACTGCTCATGCACATGCTTAAAGTTAAGCACATATGTAAGTGTTTGCAGGACGAGGGCCTCAATTTACCACCTGCAAATACCAAGCAAAGAGAAAAGTACCAGGGTCTAAGCTTAATAAGGGAACAAAGTTCAGCAGCACTGTCATATTAACTTACACAATTCTTTTTGATGTGTACAAGATTTGAACAATCTCCCATTGGTTGATAAGGCAATATAACAGGGATGGGTGAAACTATCCACTTACAGTATATGTTTCATAGTATAATGTTTAATAAAACGAAGCACACCAGGGGAAATGATATGCCAAGTCTTGCTCAGAAAGCTCCTCCCAGATTTCACACTGGATTGTTTTTTTCTTTTAAGAGATCACAGTAGTTTTACTAGGGAGGCCTTGACCTGGAACAAATGTCGTATTGGAGTGAATTATTTGGAGCTGCAATGAGGAAATGACTGAAGCAGAAACACTTCCACAAATAAAAGACTTCTTATATTAAACATTTTGCTCTCTTGAGTCAATGGGCTCATGTTTAGAAAGATCAGTTGTTTATGGTCTGTTTAAAAAAGTTATAACCAGCCTGCTGTCCATCCATGATAGGAAGTGGCTGACCCGCACTCGCCAAACACCCACCACGAGCAAAAACGAGGTTGCCTGTGAGCGAGTGCTCTCTCATTCACCTGTTTAGATCAGGGAAGGTGTAAGTAAATCCAAGGAGGGAGATGATGTTTATTAATTCTGATGGGGATGGGCAAGGGGAATTCAAGATCTGTGGTTGGTTTACTTTTACAAGATTTGTTACAGCATGCGCCTAGAAAGATAGCATAATTTTTTTTTGTTATAAGTCTAAATAAATATATATAAAAGTAACGGGGCCAGTTTCCTATGCAGTTGAAGCTTCTGATATTTCCTCTTTCCTGAGAAGCAATCATTTTCCACCTTAGTTCTCATTTTCTCTGTAATTCTTGCCGTGAGAGGACACATTTGTTGTAAACCCTTCACTCAGGCATAGTTTTTAACTTTTTCTATACCGATGACTAGATCGGAGTCTGTGGGTACGTCTACACTGCAATAAAAGAGCCTTGGCCCAGCCACAGCTAGTCCAGGTCAGCTAACTCGGGCTCACAGGGTTCAGGCTGTGGGGCTATAAAATTACAGTGTAGATGTTTGGGATAGGGCTGGAGCCCAGGCTCACAGACCACACAAGGCGGGAGGGTCTCAGAGCCTGAGGTCCAGGCTGAGCTTGAACAGCTACACTGCTGTTTTGAGCCCTGTGAGCATGAGTCAGCTGACTGAGGCTCTGAGACTTAGTGCTGTGGGTATTTTATCACAGGGTAGACTTATCCTATGTGTCCTGTCCTTGCCTTCCATGCAAAGATCCGCCTGATCATTTTTGTGGGGTAGTTTTTTAATTTTTGTCTCTCCTGCAGCTGACAAGTTCACATATAATGGATTATTTATGCATTTATATGAGGTGCAGAGGCATTGGCTGTCACCAGCTTTTTTGTTTCCATCAATCACTTGCTAGCTTTGGGTGCATCATGAAACTTAGCATAAAAAGTGCAGCAGCATCCTTCCTAAAAATGTCACCTAGTAATAGAACTGAACAGGAATTTTCTAACTGAACAGGGTTTAATTGAAAAAGGACTGTTCTGATCATCTAGTCTAATCACCAGTATAACGCAGGCCATAAAATTTCACTCATGACTCCTAATTTAGGAATACTAAAGTTTTCACATCTGAAATAAGGGCTTCCTGAGGAGTTTTGAACCCAGGATCTTTGGTTCCATAAGCAAGAAATAGCACGCTTAGGCATTAAGCCAGATATTGTTCATGATGAGGATTCTTCTACAGGGAATTTCAGCTGGGTTTAGGCTTCTCTTAAGGAAGGAAACAATCCTTTGAGATGCACTCATTTTCTTATAGAGCTACCAGAAATATCTTTCATATCATGTGAATTAAATCACAGAGGTTGCTGGGATGCATCCAAGGGCAGAATTGAGCCTTGTCAGTTTTAGACTTTTGAACCCATTTAATACATGACCTATATTTTGGGGGAAGACAATGAGTAATGTCCTCCCTTTCACTTCAGGCCTTTAGCCAACTTAACAAGTTTAATTTGTTAACATTATTGATTGAAAATTGAAAATAATTTAGTCACCAATAAACCCCCTAAATGTTGATTAATGCCCACATTTTTTATAATTTATTCTGCAGACATCTGTAGCTCTCGTTTTCATAATTGCCAGTATACAAAGGTATATTTATTTTAAACAGAAACCTAACCCATGTTATTATATGATTCAGTCTAATACACTATTAAACATTTAGTTAATGGTGTATTAATTAAAGTAGATATTTTTCTCTGAAACAAGTATAAGGATTATAATAATTGTTGAATAGTTCAACACATACAAGCCACAATATATTAATATACTAATGTTTAAACAAATGTAACTGTGTAAAACTATTTAGCCTTAAGGTCTCTTATTATACAGGAGGTCAGATCAGATGATCACAATGATCCCTTTTGGTTTTATAATCTATGCATCTACGGAGAGAAATCTAAGTTTGGGCTAGCACATTCACTGGAGCAGATGGGCTGGATGCTGGGTCTTCCACCCTGGTAACATAACCACTGGATTATAGAATCACTCTCACACTTGATCGCTTTCTCTGGCGCAATTACTCTTTATTTAACCTCAGTGGAACAGCTTCAAGGGGAGAGAGGGCTGCATCAGAATAGCCCATAGCTCAGTGGTTTGAGCATGCTCCTGAGAGATGGGAGGACCCCTCCCGTTCAAATCCTTTCTCCCCCTTCAGCAGCCTGGGGAATCGAACGTGGGTTGCCCATCTCCCAGGTGAGTGCTCTAACCACTGGACTAAAAATTACAGGGTACACAGCACCACTTTCTCCTTTGGCTGCGTTGCATGGAGTGAAGCAGGTGCCTAACTAATTCTCACCAGAAATGGCTTAGGTGCCTAGGCCATCTGATTGCAGGAGAAGGGTTCCTGGTTGCGGATTGCAGCAGAGATAGGCACCACCATGCAGTCTAGACTTAGGCACCTATCACCGTGCAAGAGTAGGGGGCTTAGAAAACACTCTTCTCCTTGGTATCTCTCATTGGCTAGTTTAGGTGGTTCCCTGCCTTGCATACTGGCTTTTGTGGATCACATGCTAAGGCACCTGTCATTCCCCATTCACTGTATAGGGAGTCTGGGCACCTAACTCAGGCTTTGTGGATCACAGTTTATGCCTGTGAGTTTCTAGGCACCTAAAAATTAGGTGCTACTATGCTGGGTGTTGCAGTGCCTAAGTCCCTTTTTGGATCTGGGCCACTCTTCTTTGTGACTGTCTGGTCCTGGCTATTCTCTACCACTTCAGGGTTATGCCCTTAAAGGATTTTGTTTCCCCATCATGCCTTTTTTGTGACTGACCCTTTAAATCTGGCAGAACCACAGCTCTTTGCTCCCTAAGGTAGCCATTTTGAAACTGACTTCTGCTGCGTAAGACTCCTTCTCTCCTACTTGGTATGTACTCTGTGTTCCTGTTGATTTTCCTTTCTTATTACCGAGGAGATGGCATGTTTTCGTAGTGCTTCAGAAAATAACAGCAACAACAATGTCAATGATAGAAATATAGAGGATGGAAAGAGAAGAAATTTACTAATTTCACTTCAATGGCTCCATATCTTGCGTAATAATTAGACATAGCAGTAGTAATGTAGGGGCTAAGTTGTATTCTTGATTACACCTGTACAAGCTAATGGAAATCAATGGGGCATCACAGACACAGCAGCAGAATTTAGTCCTTGGTGTGCAATATACTTGGGAGAGTAAGTGGCCCCACACTGACATCTTAACAGTGGTGCAATGCAAATACTGCATAGTGTGTCCTCTATGTGTTGCAGAGCCCAGATACAACTGAGAGTGTCTGTGTAGATCCCCATAATAGAAAAATCTTTCGCAGCAGAGTGTAAATACATTGCATCATATATAATTTTGCATGCACACAAAAATGGAGGCTATTTACAGATTTTACTCTTTGAGCCTGGTGTTGAGCTTGTTCTGTTCAACTCTGCTGACTTCAGTGCAGTTAATTCATGATCAGGGCTTCTGATTTTAGGTTTTAAATGATAAACACCAATAAAACATTCCCACACACTTAGTGTTTATCTAGTAAACACCAGAAAAACACTGGAGATGGTTACTTGTAACCAAAGGCTTGTCTACATAGAGTAGTAATGTGGATTATGGGGGTGTGATTTCTAAAGCACACTAATGGGGTTGTGCATTAACTGGTCCATGGAGAGCTTGCTGGTGCTCACTAAACGTTCCCTAGTGCATTTTAACATAGTGCTGTTTGAAACATTAGTACATTAAAATGCACTAGGTAACATTACTAAGAGATTACTTGTTACAGTATATATTACTATAATGAGTAACATATACAATATGCATTATTCATTACAGTATATACAAAGAGAGAGACCTGAAAACCCCTGAATTTTGGACAACTACATAAAACTCAAACATTGGTAGCAGTAAATCCTGAAAAATGAAATTAATAAAACCCTGAAATTAAAAAACCCTGAAGCCCAATTATGATTTACACTGAAGAGAGACCAGAATCAGAACCAAAGACTGAGGTTGCTAGTTGGAATCTTTTGCCAAAGTCTTTAACTTTTGAAAAAAATATCAATTTGAAAATAAATATCAATAATGAAACAAACATACAAATCTATTTCATAGTAACTAAGTGCTTCCCAAGTAAATTAGATCTGAGTGGACTTCTTGGAGTTTTCTATTCTTCTCCCTTTCCTGGTTATAGGAAGCTCTATTCAAGATGTACATATGCCTTTTTTTTGGTGTGGGACAATGAGCAAGGCTTAATTTGCAACACTCTGTACCTGTATCCATTCAGTGGTATGCAGGAGATCCAATATTCAGTTTCTCCTGCTGTAACTCACAGTAGTGTTCTGTGGATTAATTAGTGAATGTTATAACTGTTCTTTGAGAATGTACTGTATAGTGCTAAGTATTGTTATGAGTCATTGCTGTATAAGCACTCAGGATGAAACTTCCCAAAGAAAGAATTGAAGATGCCATGCAGTAATTGCACCCAGAGAGTCATTAAGGGAATTTTGGGAGTCAAAGCTCTGTCTGGCAGGTGAAGCTCTGAAGTTCCTTTGTGTCACAGAGCAGGTGCACAAAGGGAGAGTGAAAGCCTAGGCTCACCATTTTAAGCCATGTGGTCTCCCTGAGCAATCTTAGACTAAGGATTTGCTAGGTAAAAGGTTCAGAGGCATAGGTACTGGAACTAGAGGTTCTGGGGGAGCTGCACCCCCCCCCGCTTGAAGTGGTTTCTGTCCTATAAAGCATTTATAGTTTGATTCAATGGTTCTCAGCATCCCCATTATACAGTTTGTTCCTGCACCTCTGCCCTGAGTGTTGTTTGTCTGAGGAAACCGGACTCATTTACATCTTATAAATATAGGGTTGCCAGGTGTCTGGTTTTCTACTGGAATGCCCAGTTGAAAAGGGACCTTGGCGGCGGTGCTGACTGCGCCGCTAAAAGTCTGGTCAGTGGTGCAGCAAGGCTAAGGCAGGCTCCCTGTCTGCCCTAGCTCCGTGTGGCTCCCGGAAGCAGCCGGCATGTCTGGCTCCTCAGCACTGGGGCGGCTACGGGGGCTCTGCACGCTGCCCCTGCCCTGAGTGCCAGCTCTGCAGCTCCCATTGGCCAGGAATCATGGCCAATGGGAGCTGCCAGGGAGGTGCCTGCAGGCAGCACGCAGAGCCCTCTGGCCCCTCTGCCTAGGAGCCGCAGGGACATGCTGGCTGCTTCTGGGAGCTGCCTGAGTTAAGGACTGCCCAGATGGAGCCTGTACGCCAAATCCCCTCCTACACTCCAACCACCTTCCCCAGCCCTGAGCCCCCTCCCACACTCCAAACCCCTCGTCCCCAGCCCTGAGCCCCCTCCAGCACCCCAAGCCCCTCATCCCCAACCCCACCCCAGAGCCTGCAACCCCAACTGGAGCCCTCACCCCCTCCAACACCCTAACCCCCTGCTCCAGCCTGGTGAAAGTGAGTGAGGGTGGGGGAGAGTGAGCATCAAAGGGAGGGAGGATGGGGGGCAGGGCCTCAGAGAAAGGGCAGGGGGTGGGGCAAGGGTGTTCAGTTTTGTAGGATTAGAAAGTTGGCAACCCTGTGCTATATAAATGAACAAATTACACTAAAGAAATAACTGACCCCATACCACTGATTTCTGTGCCATATGGGGAAACTGGCCTGCAAGGACCTGGATTCTGCTACTGTTCAGCAAAGGGGCAACAATACTGTAATAAATACATCTCTGCCCCTTCAGAAAATGTATAAGCCCTAAGGGCCTGATCCTCAAAGGTATTTAGGCACCTAATTCCCATTCAAATCAATGGGAGTTAGGAGTCTAAATATCTTTGAGGAGCTGAGCTGAAGAAATCCTAACGCTATATGCAGCTGTGTGTATACAAATGTATCTGAAAGCTATGAATAAGCAATACCTAGGCAGTTAATTTAGATGCTGCTGATGTTGCTGAGGTCCTTAATATTAAGAGCACAAACCTGTGGCTGATGATAACTTAGTGTAACTTAAATAATTGATAGTCATGCATCTGAAGATATAAATTAAAAGGCTGTCTAATTTTTCTTTTGGGAAAAGCAATAACATAGTTTAACTGAAGAAGCCCCAAAGGCTATCACCTGCAATTAATTATTTTTACGGAGGCATTTTATTTTACTCTGTCAGGATCACTAGGAGTAGACAGCTTGCCAGTTTACCAAATGTTCCCAGCTACTGAATTCAGTGGTATCAATGTAATTGTATCGTCAGCCTCTTTATTTATTTATAAACACCATATGCCTGTCATGTCCGAGACCAGTGGATGTCATGTAGTCATTCATTAGGATGCTGAAAACAACAAAGCCCCCCCCTGATTATATTGCACTCCATTCATTCTTGCCAATGCTTTATTTCAACATGTGATAATGACCTGTGGGACATTTGGTATCCAGTGTCACAGTATAACCAAATTAATATGTCTTGGATATTTGAACCAGTAATAATGTCATCAGAATGCTTGTGGCCTAAACCCTTACAATTATTCTGTAGGATTGAAGACAAAAATCAAATACTTCCTCTTTTGTTTTCCAAATAAAAACACAGTCTTGGCTACTGGGAGTTGTATTTCTGTTACAGTTCCATAATGCCCTGGAACTGTGAAAGTATTGAACTGGTAATGTTAGACATTGCTTTGTCTTGTAATCATCACATTTGTGAACAGTAAAGTCCCACTAAAAAAGGGAACAAAATGTCTAATCAGCGCTCTGTTCAATATACAGTACACAGGAGATAATCTGACTTTATGCTAGCAAATCTTAAATTCTATTGTAGATTGACTTGGTATCTGAAAAGTACACTTGCATTTTTATGTTAACATCTATGTGCAGGAGACATAATTGTATCAATCATAATCATCATAATTTTATCAATTTCCCTGCCAATGTACAATTGCTACCTATAGTATGTTCTCAAGTGCATTGGCAAATTTACTTGGAAATTACTCAATTTATGAGACTTCCACTACTTTTCTTGGGAGATTATTTCTCCATCTTCACAGACTTTACTGTTTTGAATTTTTGTTTCTCTGATATCCATTTATCTAGCACCTGTTGCTGTAGCAACCAGGTGATAATTAGCCTAATTTTTCTGTTGATCATTTTAAAGTTAAACCCCTAAACATAGATTGATAGGCCCTAGATCTGCAGCCCGATGGGAATCTTGCCTCGATAAGGATTGCAGGAACAGACTTAGAAAGTTCCAACTATTCAGTGGCCAAAATTCAGAGCTATTGAAACTGTGGATGAAAGTCACCATGCTAGTATACGGCGATGTAATAGGTACTATGAGTGTGGCCTGCGGTGCAAGATATGCCTCTAGGGGATTCAGAACACACATAAGTAGGTGTAACTGGAGCAAGCTGTAGGTGGGGGAACCTGTTATATGGGCTGAGGAAAAAAGGTGAAAGGTTCATCATTACCCAAATAATAGGGGCATGTGGGATGAGATGGACATATGGTGGTTTAGTACTAGTGCAAGCTAGAGGTAGGTTGATGTCTAATGCCTGGCAGAAAATAGAGCTGCCCCAAGCTGGTGTAACTGCGGAAGAGATCACACCACACACTGATCCTGGCAAAAATTCAAAGCTTCCATATGGTTCCACCCACATCATGTCACCAGTCAGGTGTTAAGAGCTCTGCAAAGGGAAATCAAGCAGCACAGACGAACGAGTAACCTCAAATAAATGTGGTCTTGCAAACCAGCTGAGGTGCCAGCTGGAGAGCGAAAGGCAGAAGCTGAAGCTGGGGACTCACCACCCACCTGCCTGTACCTGCCATGGGCAATTGAGAAATGGTCTCCTTACAAATCTAAAAGGCATTTCGAGACACCTGAACATTTATTTGCCCCGTACAATGATAGCTGGATGGCTAAATACAATCCTCCCTCCCCCAGTCCTACTCATGTCTAAAGTACTGCGTGCACACTCCCATATTGGTAACTGACGAAGCCGTACGTGCTCAGAGCTGCCTGCTGGGGCAGACGCCCGTAGGCTGCACTGCCACACCCACGCAACTTGCTCCGTGGCTGCACTTCGTGTATGCAGAATGAAGAAGCCTGGGATGAAAAATACTGTGGGTGAAACTCTCAGCTGGTATAAACTGGTATTCGCTCCAGCAAAGCGATGGAGCTATGCCTGTTTACACGATATGAGGATCTGGCCCTGTATCAAGATTAGACATAAAGGGTATGTCTACACAGCTGCTGGGAGCAAGTCTCGCAGCCTGGGTTGACAGTCTTGCCTTAGTGGGTTACGCAAAGATAGCATGAGGACCTTCTGGCTTGGGCTGCAGCTCAGGCTCTGAAGCTAGGGGGTGGGGGGGGGGAGCTTTAGAGTCTGAGTTCCAGCCTTAGGTGAACATCAAAGCAACGGCTACACAGTTACTTTTAGTGTCCCAGCTAGAGGCCCACTAATGCAAGTCTGTGAACCCAGGCTGAAGACTCCCTCCCAGCAGCTGTGCAGACATACCTAAAGGCTAGTGAGCAGAAATACATTGATGGTGGTAAAAGACAGGTGTCACTAAACGTAGTGTATTATAATTGCAGATGATTAAATGGATAGTCAGCAAAACCTACACTCAAATCGGCCTTGTAGCATAGCGTACATCTGTGCTGGCCTAAATCAGGCACTTAGTTCAGGAAGCAGAAGGTGAATGTGTACGCACCTTGTGCAGAGAAAAATGCATTAAAATGCATGGACCCATGCAGCCAGCTGTTATGCTGGTGGCAAATATGACACCAACATTACACTGTTTAAAGGAGAGGCACTGAAGAATTAGCTTCTCCACTTGAAAGATGGTGATTTTTATAGGTAGACAGAATTATCAATATTGAAATTTGTCCAGGACACCAACGTTAATGCTCTTACCCTTGAGGGAAAAATTAACATGGAATCTTCCCATGCCCCCCAAAGGTTAGGACATCTGTTGTACGTTTTATCTGAAAGATGACCCCTCCAGCAGCATAGAGTGCTCCTTAGCACCATGCTAGAGCATATTTTCAGAAGTGACTCAGGGTGGAAGAGCAGCTTGCACTAATCCACCATAGCTTCCTGCAGCACCGTAGCTTTTTCTAGAAATCTCGAATCCAAATGCTGGCAAGAATCCAACCCTGCTTAGCCGATGAGATCCAATGAGATCATGGCCCAAAGTGTTTTGGCTTCAGAACCGCATGCTCTTCAACACGCAATAAAAGTAGATATTCTGAGCCTGCTGCCATTTAAACTGTTGGAATTTTGTCATCAGAGTTAGGCCTAGAGTAAATTAAAGTACAATTTCAATGGCAAGATAATTCATATTACACAATTTAATCAAAAGACAAAAATAAAAGGGGAATTCTAGAAAAGTCAGGTTATATTTTGTAGATGTCTTCTCCTTAATTACTCTGTTTGAATTTACACTGACAAGGGTACAGCATGGGCCAGATTTAGGTTTCTTTTAAGTTAATGGGTTTTGTCATCCGCTACAATGGAGCTTGTGTGTAGTATACAAAGGACAACGTCCTTAACAAATATTGCTGTAGAACACAATGTATTGGTGTAGATTATTTGTTGTGTGTTGGCTAACCAATGAGCCAGATTCTGGGCTCACATGTGTTTCATACTGTTGTAACTCCAACAGAGTTATTTCAGTGGAAGTCAGGCATAAATGGAGTCCAAATCAAGCCCAATGAAAACAAACAATCAAAAATACCTAGACAAAATAATGAACCTGGAACATTGACCGCAAATGTTCTATTTCTTGGAAGATATAAAATTCCCTCTTATACACTCAAAGACTTTAAGGCCAGAAGGAACCGTTGTGATCATCTAGTCTGACCTCCTGCATATTGTAGGCCACAGAACCTTACCAACCCACTTCTATAATAGACCCTTAACCTCTGGCTGAGTTACTGATCTCTTCAAATCATGATTTAAAGACTTCAACTTATGGAGAATCCACCATTTACTCTAGTTCAAACCAGCAAGTGTCCAATGCTGCAGAGGAAGGCAAAGAAAGAAAGAAAGAAAAAAGCCCAGGGTCTCTGCCAATCTGACCTGGGAAAAAATTCCGTCCTGACCTCAGATATGACGATCAGTTGGACCCTGAGCTTGTGGGCAAGACCCACCAGCCAGATGCCTGGGAAAGAATTCTCTGTAGTAACTCAGAGCCCTCCCCATCTAGTGTCCCATCTCCGGCCGTTGGGGATATTTGCTAGAAGCTGTCGCAGATGGGCCATGTGCCATTGTAGGCAGTCTCGTCATACCATTCCCTCCCTAAACTTTCCAAGCTCAGTCTTGAGGCCAGTTAGGTTTTTTGCCCCTACTGCTCCCCTTGGAAGGCTGTTCAAGAACTTCATTCCTCTGATGGTTAGAAACCTTCATCTAATTTCAAGCCTAAACTTGTTGATGGCCAATTTATAGCCATTTGTTCTCGTGTCAACATTGGCACTTAAAACTTAAATGACTGCTCTCTCTCCTGGGTATTTATCTATCTGATGTATTTATAGAGAGCAATCATATCTCCCCTTAGCCTTCATTTGTTTAGACTAAACAAGGCAAGCTCTTTATATCTCCCCTCATAAGGTAGGTTTTCCATTCCTCTGATCATCCTAGTAGCTCTTCTCTACACCTGTTCCAGTCTGAATTAATCTTTCTTAAATGTCAGATGGTTAAATCAGATGCGAACTGCAGTCTGTAGAAATAAATTTTGCATTTTCTAATGGTAAATTTAGAGATATTCATTCTATTCTTTAGTTTCTATTCAGTTTCACCAAAGTAACATACTATACTCCTATACTCTTTTTTGCATTGTCTGTCAGGCAGTCTAGAGTAGCTTGCATGTGTGAGTACCAACCTCAGGGTAGACTATCAAGAAACAGGGCACAAACCCCTGGTTGTATAGTCTATAATTAGATTTCACCAAGCAGGTAACAAGTGTGAACTCCTAAAGCACTATAACAGCCTTAACATGGAGTCACAGACAGTCCTCCTGCGTACTCTACTCCAGTGGTTCTCAAAGCCGGTCTGCCACTTGTTCAGGGAAAGCCCCTGGCGGGCCGGACCAGTTTGTTTACCTGCCACGTCCGCAGGTTCAGCTGATCGCGGCTCCCACTGGCTGTGGTTCACTGCTCCAGGCCAATGGGGGCTGCGGGAAGGGTGGCCAGCACTTCCCTTGGCCCGCGCCGCTTCCCGCAGCTCCCATTGGCCTGGAGCGGTGAACCGCAGCCAGTGGGAGCCGCGATCAGCCAAACCTGCGGACGCGGCAGGTAAACAAACCGGTCTGGCCCGCCAGGGACTTTCCCTGAACAAGTGGCGGACTGGCTTTGAGAACCACTGCTCTAGTCTATATTGCCACCCAGGCAAGCCTGCTTTTGTGTCCCTTATACCAAAAATCACAACAATATTCAGGTTACACCCAGTCTCAAAGGACCAGTCACTTACCCCAGAGCAATTGTACCTCAGATCTCAAATCAAAGACAACTCTTTTAGCCAATCCTGTAATTCTAACTAAACAATTGCTAACTAAGATAAAGAAATGAGAGATATTTGCAAGGTTAAAGTAGGTAAAGATACGCACGTGAATGAGATACAGTCTTAGTCTCCAAAAGGTAGTAGTAGCTGCTATAATATGCAAGCTCTATATGTCCTTATGGCTAACCCAAACCAAGCAGCTTGGGGTTCCTTTGCATATGATTAGAAATATTGCCCTCTCTGAATTCCAAGTAGCATAGTGATAACAATTCCTCCTTGACATGGATTTTTATGCCTTTCCCCCAGAGTTGAAGCTGTGATGGGATGAGAGGGCTTGCGCACGTATTGTCTTCATGAGTGTGGGGGAAGCCATCCACAAAATATTTTGATTACTGATGTTTCACAATGGCTTGTCTGGTGCCTGTAGGCCGCCTTCTGTTCAGGAGAAGATGACATATCCTGTGGTAAACTAGCATGTCACACTTAGTAATGCTTCTCCCCTGACTGTGGGGATTTACCGTCTTAGCAAACATTTTTATAGTTACAGAACAAACACTTAAATGTTACCTTATAACATGGGATATAATTATTATAAGTAAAATTAATACATGCAGCAACCTACAAGCATTTCATAAAGTCTAAACACATTCTTATAACTCTACTATTTATTTTAATGATACTAACACATAGGTGAGCCAGACTGGTTTCCAGCTATGTATTTGTCAGTGTTCAATAGGCTTAGGGGTCTTGGAATGAGCTGGCACCTGGTCTGCTAGCATCACAGTCTCGTGTCAAACTCATTGTTGGAAATAGAAGGAAAAGGTTCTTAGATTTGGAGGGTGAGCTCCTGGCCCCGCTGAAGTCACATTGAAGTTTTGCCATTGACTACAATGGGGTGAGGATTTTGCCCAGAATGAGTTGCCTATGAAAGTTACATGGTGTGTGTTCAACACACACACACACACACTCTCTCTCTCTCTCTCTCTCTCTCTCTCTCTCCCTCTCTTTGTAGCAATAACTATCTATCTAATTAAGAGCCCAGTCCTGTCCCGAGTTTTGCCAATCTTGGTGAGATTGAGCCCTAAATATAAACAAAAACAGTTTAGAATACACTTATTCTCAGAATCATAATTAAAATTTGGCTTTAGAAGTATATTAAGGTGTTTGGGTAAAGGGACATAAAGGCAGCTATAGGGCTTATATACATGGGATACTCAGGAAAGTTAATCTGAATGAATTTTTGAAGTGGATTAGCTAAACTGTGTTAAATCCCTGTGTGGACACTCTTAGACAGAATTAAAGTGGCCTTAATTTGATTTCGTTTAATTCACTGTTGTACTGAGCATGCTACTGTATGGAGCAGAGACTTGGCTGATCACAGTGGCTAACAGAAAGAGATTGGAGGCTGCCCATCACAGGAGGCTGAGGAAGCTATTACACATTTCATAGAAAGACAAAATAACAAATGTCAGAGTAAGAGAGCTGATAGACCAGGACATGTTAGAAAATATCATCAAAGAAAGAAGGTTCAGGTGGCTGGGGTATGTACATTGTATGAAAATGGGAGACATGCTAAGCAAGCACTGAATGGGGTACCCAATGGAGGAAAGAGAAAGTGAGGAAGGCCAAGGAAGAATTGGCAGGAGACAGGGACAGAGGATATTGAATGTGCTGGCATCACCTGGGAAGAAGTACCACAGTTAGTGAGCAACCGTAATCAGTGGAGGAACTGGACTGTCCAACGTGTAAATGGCACAGGGTGGGTGTAAGGTAAGGCTAATTCTGAATCACCGCAGTAAATTGGATCCCTTCAGCACTTATACCTAGGAGTTTGTTTTAAAAACTATTTAGATCTCATACATAGAATATTATATATTCCATAGTGGAGGTAGGTTACATTAAACAGAATCATGAAGAATTAGTAACACAAGAAAACTTTTGTGTTAAATGTGATTTCGTTGTTTATTTCCATTGGGAAGAAGATTGGTGGCTTTAGCCTATTAAGTGTTCCCTGGCTATTTTTTCCCCTACTTCATCTTTGAAACTAAATAGGGAAATGAGATACAAGCATAAATAAATCAAAAAGAAGGTTTCTCAACACCAATAAACTAAACAAAAGAAACATTATACTAGGTGATATTTACTTATTGAAGGCATCTTCATGAATGCGCCTCTTTTTGGAGGGAAGGAAACATTTTTGTACTTGTTTAATTTTCAACTGTCTTACTCAGGTTTTGATAATATTGTAAAAAAGGTGCTTGAATAAAATATAGAAGCAAAATTTAACACAAGTTAAAAATTCATGTGAAACACCAGGGAGGAAGAGGAATTGTTTAAGGAGGTATAACATAAGGGAAATAATTTCATCCTATTGTTCTTAGTTAAGGAGAGGAAAAACTAGGTAACAGGAAGGCTGGTCTTGTGGTTGAGGCATTGGTCTGGGCCTCGGGAGATCTGGGTTTATTTTTCTGCTCCACTACAGACTTCCTGTGTATCCATGTGCAATTCACTTAGGCCACATACTTATGCGCATACTTGCCCTTAAGCATGTGAGGAGGTCCACCAAAATCAGTGAAACTCCTCGTGCATAAGTGTTTTTGGGATTGGGGACTTTACCCCTCTGTGCCTCAGTTCCCTGCCCTTTGTTTGTCTTGTTTGTTCATAGACTCCAAGGCCAGAAGGGACCACTGTGCTCATCTAGCCTGACCTCCCATACGACACAGGCCATAGAACTTCCCCCAAATAATTCCCAGGGCAGATCTTTTACAAAAACTTCCAATCTTGATTTAAAAATTGTCAGTGATGGAGAATCCACCACAACCCTGGGAAAATTGTTCCAATGGCTAATTACTCTCACTATTAAAAATGTACGTCTTATTTACAGCCTGAATTTGTCTAGCTTCAAGTTCCAGCCGTTGGAACATGTTATACCTTTCTCTGGTAGACTGAAGAGCCCATTATTAAATATTTGCTCCCCATGCAGATACTTATGGACTGTAATCAAGTCACCCCTTAACCTTCTCTTTGTTAAGGTAAATTGATTGAGCTCTTTGAGCCTATCACTGTAGGCATGTTTTCTAATCCTTTAATCATTCTCGTGGCTCTTCTCTGAACCCTTTCCAATTTATCAACATCCTTCTTGAATTAAAAGCATCAGAACTGGACACAGTATTTCCGCAGCAGTTGCCAAATATAGAGGTAAAATCACCTCTCTCCTTTTACTTGAGATTCCCTTGTTTATGCACTCCAGGATCACATTAGCTCTTTTGGCCACATACTGGGAGCTCATGTCCAGCTGATTATCCACTTGCCAGGAAAGAATGGCCTACGTTTTTTGTTCATAGATGTATACATTTACATTTAGCCTACCCAAAATGCATATTGTTTGCTTGGGCCTAGTTAGTCGAACTCTGTATCAGTGACCTCTGTCCTCTTCATTATTTACCACTCCCCCCCAATTTTCATGTCATCTGCAAACTTTATCAGGGATGATTTTATATTTTCTTCCAGGTCCTTGATAAAAATGTTAAACAGCTCGGGGTCAAGAAACGATTCCAGCAGGACACCACTGGAAACACACCCATTTGATGATGATCCCCTGTTTATAATTACATTTTTAGACCTATCAGCTAGCTAGTTTTTAATCCATTTAATGTGTACTATTTTAATTTTGTATCGTTCTAGTTTTTTAATCAAAATGTCATGCAGTATCAAGTCAAATGCCTTACAGAAGTCTAAGTATATTGCATTTACACTATTACCTTTATCAACCGGATTTGTCATCTCGTTAAAAAAATATGAAATCAATTTGACAGGATCTATTTTCCGAAAGCCCATGTTGATTTGCATTAATTACATTACCCTCTTTTAATTCTTTATTAATCGAGTCCAGTATCAGCTGCTCCATTCTCTTGTCCAGAACTGATATCAGGCCAACAGGTTTATAATTACCGGGGTCATCCTGCTTACCCTTTTAAAAACTGACACAACATTAGCATTCTTCAGTCTTCTGGAACTTCCCCAGTGCTCCAAAGTCAATTGAAAATTGCTGTTGTTTGGATTACAAGTATGTTTAGGCAGGGACTGTCTCCTACTAGGAGACAGGCTGCATTGTACAGCAACTAGTACAATGGGATTCTTGGTTGGGGCTTCAAAGTGCTTCTCTAATATCACTCCTAGTAAGTATCAGGAAAAATTTCCTAGCTGCAAAATCTAGTAGGCTGTGCATATCCCCAAGGGAAGTCATGAGAGTTTTGTTATCTGAGTCATTTACAATTAGACTGGGTGAAGTACAAGAAAGTACAGTCTAGGAAACCATGCTGCATTGGCAAGGACATGGAATACAGTGTCTAATGAGTCTTTTCCATCTCTAATTCCTATTCCAATCCCGTGTAACTTCTACTCTCACTGAAGTGTGTGAAGTCAGTGCATCTCTAAAAGTGTCAGCCCTCATAGGGTCAGGTGCAACAATACATATGGCAGACTTTGTCATTGGGGGAGAAGGTATGGGAATCTTTCAGCAAACCTTTCCAAGCTCCCTGCAAGTTGAGATGAAGCTTATGTGCCAACAGCATTTGCAGATGACAGACATCTACTGAGATGTATACATTTGGATGCAATGCAGTGAAGACTTTTGCCAGCAGTGAGTTACCACTGCTCACAACATCATTTGCTTAGGATCAGTGTTCTGTAGTAGTCTGCTTTGTAATTCCATGGTAGTGCATGTAGTGCTTTGTCTTTGTCCTGACTCTTCCTACATTTTTCCAGATCATGCCTGCTTTGGGGGAATTTGAAGCTCTTTGATGATCTTCTGCATTGGACTCTTTTTTTTCTTTTTCTTTTTTTTTGTAAAGTCTGTCACCATCTGCAAGAGGGAATCCAGGGGGCAGCTTCAAAAAAGTTTAGTTTTTGTTCCAAATAGCTTTCCTGAGGGGCTTGTGTACAATCACACAATGATCGACATGTAGGGCTAAAAGGGACCTTGAGAGGTCATTTAGTCCAGCCCCCTGCACTGAAGGTCCTAAGCACAAAAAAAGGCAAGTTATCTCTTCAGCCAATATCAGTAGAGATAGAAGAACAGGTTATGCCCTCCAGGTGCAGATCTCACCCTCGCAGCACAGAAATCACAATAGTCTCCAAAATGTTCCCAGACCTATGGAGAGCCAGAGTCCAGGGGCCTGGAGATCCATATGCGGGGAGAGGCTGAGGGTGATTGTTAAGCCTCCCCTCCACTATCTCCTCATTGGGAATCTACAGAAAACTTAATGCATCCTGAGATGGCATCATGCTTCCCATGAAGCAGTCCGTGCTGGGGGACTTTTGCTCTCTTTCACTCCTAACAGGCAGTAGGAGGCAGGGGAAGCACTGGCAGAATCTCTCCCTTGAAACCTTGCTGCCAAGGAGGTGGGTTCACAGAACAGATGGAGAGGAACAGGATGTCCATGCAGATGGACCTGGGCTCTGGCAGATGCCACTTGATTTGGGGGAACTTTGGTTTCTGGGGGCCTGGGGAACCCCTTTCCCCAGTTCTGGGTGTGTGGGGCAACATATCTTCCCCCCCTCCCCTGCCACAATGATCTGGGAAAAACTCTAAACCCCAGGATTTTCCTCCCCAGTGGTGTTCTTCTGTGAGCGAGAGCAATCCAGCCCCTGGAGACCATTATGCACTTACGATCTTTTAAATTCTGTGATGCCTAATCCTGAGGTCTTTACTCAGGTTTTACTCAGCCCTCACTCAGGCATGGTTGCACTGAATCTGTGAGCGGTGGTCTGAGTAAATAGAAAGCAAGGGCTTCAGGATTTAGTCCTATATTTTAAAATCTCTAAGTGTACCTGTTGCCATGATAACTAGCGACTTTTGTCCTTGATGCCATTTTTAGCAGAAATCTGGAACTTTTGTATGACACGAGAATTTGCTTAATAAAAAAAACAGTGACCTCCTGCATTTGCTGTGTTCACACATCTATGTGAAGAGGACCATTGTGTCTGAATTAGTTTATGAGAAAAAGGTGAAACAAGCCAAATAAAATAAATGAGAGGGGTGGAAATAAACATTTGTCTGCCTTGGCAAAGCCAGAAAAGGACAAGCAAATTCCCTAAAGTGAGGACTGAGACAGTGTCAGAAAGATTATGCTTTGATAACACAGTAGCCAGAGTAGAAGCTGGAAACTTGCCGTCGTGGGAAGCTGACACCTCCAGCACTTTATGTGCAAGAGGCAGTTGTCCATCAGTTCCAAAATGACTCTGTGCATGCTGTTATGACAGCTGTTGGAAACTGTTACGTCAGTGTACCCTTTTCCCCTCTTCGGGAATAGGAAATGCTATGCTATTTTGGATATGGTTAGTACTCTGCTTGGTCTGGATCACAAGTGAGTGAGAAACACTGATAATTTTAACCAAGTATTGCGCAGACCTGTTTGTTTCTGACAAACATTTCTATAAGGAGACCATGGGGAAGATGATGATAACTTCTCTTCCTCCTCCACCTTTGTTTTCTCTCTCCCTTTCCCTGGCAAATAGTGCTGCTTTAGGTCCAGGTTCTGAGGCACTACTCCCTTCCAAAAGAAGCGTGTCTCTCCAAGTTCTCACTTTGGCACCTGGTTGTCACTTCCCTAGCAATTTCTTAGCGGATACTATCAGTTTGGTACCATCTATTACAACAAATGAGTTAAAAGTAGTTTCAGCTTTTACACCTGCCTGAGTCCCACTGCAGTGCTGTGTTTTAACCATCACATTTCCTGCTTTGCTCTTCCCTGTTGCTGTGTGATTTGCAAAAACAATGGGATAAAGTGACTAGTTATACATGGGAAATAGTAAAACTGACTACAAAATAAACAAACTGAATAAAATAGAGAAATTATCTGATCTTTCAGTTATAGTAACATTATCCCTGAAACATTGCAGAGAAGTATGATTTCCTCCCACTCCAAGTATGTACTTTCTCTTTTTTACTCATTAGCACAAGGAAAAAATGTCATCTGTGTCTCAGAAATTCAGCATGATGTGGTAACCCGATGGGTTAAAGAAAAGTCTTCTGGTCGGCCTTAGCACTGCAAGGAAATTTGATTATCACTTGTTGACAGGAATGCAGGGCATGCCAAGTGTTCTTGCCATGTCTATTTTAAACTGAACTAGAAGTTGTATTTTGCATTAGGACAGAGTTAAAATGCAAGGATAATAGTTATGTCTTGCCTGGTGAATGAAAACTAGAGCATGCACAGTAGGGGCAGATTTTACTGTGTCAGGGGTATGAGGCTCTGATTAGACCAGTGTCCAGATGCCCTAAATTAAAAGGCACTTGTGCTATTTTGGATGAGAAAATGTTGATCACAGTAAACTCCGAAGAACTAACATAAAATTACTTGTCATCGATAAATGGTTTATCTTCTTGCCCATTTTAGTGCAGTTATAAAGTATCCACCTCCTTTTGTTTAACCCAGTGTTTTCCATGCTACAATTCTATAATTTAGAGGCATCACATTGTTGCTTATGCTGTAGGTGTTTAACACCTAGTGGGTCTAAATTTCCTCAGATATACGTCAGCGACTGACTCTATTGAATTCAGTAAGTTACTCCAACATAAAGTCGGTGTAAGTATGGTCAAAAATTAGGCCCCTCAGTTGAGTTTTCAACATGCTGAAATTAATAGGGCTCTTTCAGGTCTTTCTGAAGCAGCAGCACGCAGCCTTGCCTAGGGTCAGCAAAGAGCATCTTTTAATACCTCTTTCCCTCCTGCATAGTACCTGGATGGCTTGCTCACTGCATCTTCACCTTGTCCCATTAGCCGGAGTCAGCAGTACATACCCTCAAAGCATGTGTGACTGGCACACTCTTTCAAACTGGCTGGCCCGCCTGATGTTTTGGTTTGAAATGAGAGTTTTCCTTGTAGATGGACTGCTTGTTGTGGCTGATGAGCCCCTCCTGCTTGATAGAGGCCCAGAGAAGTGAAGTGACTTGCCCGAGGTCACCCAGCAGATCTGTGGCAGAGCCAGGAATAAAACCCAGGTCTCCTAAGATCCAGTCCTCCACCCTCTCCACTACCACTCTGCCTCAGTACCTGGTGGTAGTCACTATTTGATTTTGATATCTGAAGGAAATCCAGCACAGACAATGGCAGGTTAAAGCAAGATTCTTGAGCACCAGGCTCTAGACCCTGCGTTTGAGGAAAAACATTGAGCACTGCTCTCCAGGCACTTGCCTCCTGTGAGGTGGAAGCAGCACCTGGCAACGCTGGCCAGTTTGCACCCATGATGTCCAGTCTGATCAGTGCTCAGCTCACTGTGCTGGAAAGCGGATTGAGTGGTGGAAGAAAAAGACGGTCAGAAGGCCCTAATGTTTCTGAGATGGGGGACACTGAAATTTTGATGGATTCAATATCCATTTGGTTTTAATCCAAGTCTGATCTCAGAGGCAACACATTCTCTTCACCATGGAGACATACCTCCAGATGGACAGCTGCTTTGACATTTCAGGTTGGGAAATCTGCCCTCAGGGTACACATCAGATGCTGATACATGGTGTCTTGACTTCTACACTCATGCATGTCTGTGAGGCTGACATGCCTGTTCAAAGGTGGTATGCCAGCACTGCTGTGGTGTGAGTGCCAAGAAAAGATGGCTGCCTTGGGAAGCCAGCAGAGCACTGCAAATGCCACCTCTGCTGTAGCAAGTGTGTTCTCTGCATTGGCATGCTACAATTGTTCGCACCTGTTAACACTTGTGTGCTAATAAATGGCCTCACAGTACAGGAAAATAAGACATGGGGATTGTGGTCACTTGTGGTTGCCAACAAACACAAATTGTACTGCTGTAGGCACCTGGAAAACCCACTGAGTGTAAAAGAGTGTACAGTAAAGACAAGCTTTTCATAGGCACTAAGGGCTTGGTCTTCAGAGCTGCTAAAGACCTGTGCCTCCCACTGGCTTTAACTGGAGTCTTGGTGCTCAGCAATTCTGTCCTCAGGAGTTTAAATCAAGAGCATGGCTGATGATGGCACCATATAATAGGGAATCAGTGCCTGAGTAGACAAGTGACCACCCAGAAAAGTGATTGGACAGAGAGAGGATTAAATGCTGTAGTGCAGATTGTTAACATGTCTAATAATGTGTAGCATAAATTAGGATGTATTGCTTAGTAGGCTATTTCTGTACTGGTATTGTATCTACAGTGTCTGCTTCTGGCCAGCCAGGCCTGCAAAATATGTTTTAGCAAATGCATTGTTAGCACAGCACAGAGGAGATGATGGTGGTTGTGGAGCATACCTTCTGTTTGTGCTTCTTGGCACATGTGAACAGAGAGGCTGGTGATCCTGTCCAAGTTTAAACAATACTCTTATTCTTTTGCTTTAAAATGCTGTCATCCCTCTATGGTAGTTTAGTTATCACCGGGCTTGGAAGAATTTGAGTTTATTTTTTATCATTTTGATGGATATCATCAATGTTTCGTTTAAAGGATTTTTAATTTTTTTAAATCTATTTAAGGTTTCTCAGTTGTGGGAAATTATGGAAGGCAGGGTCAGACAATGCGGTGGGGGGGGGCAGACAGTAATTATTTAATGACAGTAGGTGCTGAGATTCAAAAAGGTAAAGCTTTATACCTGTTAAAACACAAATTGTCAACGTCAAATGTCAAAAAAAGTAAATACCCCTGAGATCAAACCCTAATAAGTTCCCAAGCAGCATTTTTCTTACTTTGCCAACATGTACATTTCAGATATTATTGAGGGAAATATTCCATGGTCGGTTTGTGTGTGTCTGGTGAAATCAACCTTTCCCAACATTTACCAGTAAACATCAAATCCTTCAAAGCCTAGTTTTCTCCCATGTTAACAATAAATCAGCCTCGCCATTGCGAACGTTTATTTGATAAGCTACACAGCTACGTTCAGTAAATCTCACACAATCAAAGTGATTTTGAATTGAGTCAGTTAATGGTCGTGGGGTCTTACGCAAATGCTGTATATTGTAGAACAGGTCAGTAGTAAATTTGGGACTAATGTTCACTGATCACATTTGACAAAAAAACTGAAAAACTCTGCCAGACAAAAAAAGCATATTCGATCCAGGATACTTAGGTTTAGTAAAAACAAAAAAGCCCACCGTTGCTTGGGTTTGGGTTTCTTTCTTTCTTTCTTTCTTTCTTTTTTTTTTGCGGGGCAGGGAGGGGGTTTGTTGATGGGAATCGAAACTGTAAATTTCTTCATCAGTTTGCAAGTATAACCTAGTTTATAGAAGGGGATTAAGTAGCTGCATTATTTTTCCAGGGAGTCTCAATCCTCAGTCAATGAACGTAAGAGCCCAATCCTGCAAACACAGAACCACGTCTGTAGTCCTGTTGAACTCAACGCTGAGACAGCCTGCTTTCCCCCCTTTTAGCCACCTCCCTTGCAGTAGAAGCGAACTTCACCAACAAGGAGCAAATGTATTAAAAGCTGTTCTTGGATCCGGACTATTTCAAGGAAAGCCTGGGACAAACTTTGGCTCTCAGCATGTAAATCTCTAACTGTGTGCTCGTTGCCCTTAGAAAGCAATAAGCAAATACATTTAGTTGGCAGAGTGCAGTGATTTCAGGACAGATGAGTGAGGAAAGAGGAAAAAATATGCTTAGAGCATCCCTTTTACTATGAGCCTATGGGCCAGCTGGAACATTTACAAGGCTCTAGGGCCAGGGAGTTGCAATAATCTAATTTTAATTATGTGACAAAAGCATGAAGCATCATTTCAAGGTCTAACAGAGGAAAATGGCTCCTGCCTGTCCTTAGATGGGAAAAGAAAACAAGCTATCCCACAGAATTTAGATGCTTCTCAAAAGATTAAATGGGATCTATCACAGCTCTCAGGCCCCTTGCTGTTAGAACACACACAATTGCCAGGAGAAGGTTACAGATGTTAAAGTTAGTTCCTAGGAGGTGGCTGGGCAAAATAACAATACTGATGCCTCCCCACAACCGCCCACCCTTAAAAAAAACATATCTGAAGTGATCAGAAAACAAACTCCAATAATTATATTAAACAGGCCAGCATGACATTCAGAATGTACACAAACCGATTTAAATGCACAGAGCTGCTTCAATCTACATTCTCAAGCACAACATTCTGGCTGTCCCAAATCAATAAAGCAGCTATTTTGCTGTCCCAAAACATAGCACAGTAAAACATTAACAGAATTCAAATCCTCCTGCTCCACCCAGACCTCTGTCACATGAGCATAGAAGGGCATTCTCTTTTGTAGTAACAGCATGGGGTTTATGACAAACACATAGGTGAACAGTTTTTATTCCATCCAGTAGTGCAAACATTAACCAATTTATTACATTACATACTACAAGATGACTCTATAAGCTTCCTAAAGGATTTTACATTTTTGTTGAGTCTCAGATTGTGCAGACTTGTTTAAGGAGAAGCAATCAGGATCTTCATCCCTTTCTTAGGATGCTTTTTATGCAAGTTTTTCCCTTAATTGCTTGTGTAGCAGATGTGTCCCTCCCCACATGTGATGTGTTTATACTACCTGTTTTTCTTTTTCCCTTGCTGATACATGGGAGGTTTGTGCTCCAGTTTTGTTATTACATGACACAGGTCGAATAGTTTCTGACTAGGAGACCGAATTTAAGCCTTTTGTATATGTATTATTAGAACTATTTATTTATTTCCATCAACAAGTCAGACCCAATTATATTATCAATCTCCTGGGCTTCCCAGAACCTTCCATGTAATAGCATATACTGTATCTGAGCTTGATGAAGTGCTAGAGCTATTCCTACTGCTACACCAATTAATCAAATAAGAGGAATATATGGATTACTATGACAGCTCTACCCTGTAGGATTTAGATTGCTTATTATCTGTTCTCACATGTACCAATCCATCAAGTGAAATAATGCATTGCTAAATTTGTGCATGGCTTTGTCAACCAAGAATCATTAGCGCATTGTTATCAATGTAAAAAAAAAAGTGAGTGAAAAAGAGTCTTTTCATGAATCAGAGCAATCACCATTTAAAATAGCTGAACACTAAAATAATACTTATCATGTTAGACAGATGCAGAATTTGGTGTGTGGTCAGTGCACTGGCTTAGGTCTATTTTTAACTGGATCTGTAAAAATGTAGAAAAAGTGGATCAAAGTATGCAGAATTTGTCGTCTAAATTGCCAGTTGGAGAAAGTGCTAGGTAAAGTGTTTCTTTTAAAATGGGATGGCATAGACAGCATTGTGAAGTGGGTGTAATACTTGTGTATGTGCCATGAAGATTATTTAATTTATGTCAGTAGAGGAATTTAAGACTTTTGAGCTACTGCTGAACATAAATCTTCTTACAGCCTTAGTCCCATCTATATGGGGCCAGCACTTCAAGTCCTTCTTCTCTATTCCAGTCTGTCTTGAAGCAGTTTCTCGCAAACTTCACTGCCAGTCTAATCCTTTGTATAGCACCCATCCATGTAGTTCTGGGTCTTCCAATTCTTCTCTTACCCTCCACTTCTACATTTAATAGTCTGTTTCCTATATATTTGTCTGATCTTCTTTTCATGTGCCCAAATGACCTAAACATGGATTTCCTCAGCTTTTCTATAATTGGTACCAACTTCACACTTGACGTAATTCATTCATTCCAAGTATGGTCCATCCTTGTAACTCCAACCATCCATCTTAACATTTTCATTTCCACTGCATTCAGGATCTGCTCCGGTCTCTTCCTCAGTGCTTAGCATTTGGATTCAGACAAAAGGGTACTGTCTTGATCTTACTTTTCAGTTTGATAGGCATTCTCCTATCACAGGTTACGCTACTCGCTTCTCTCCATTTAGTCCATGCCTTTCCTGTTCTGCTTAATACATTGCTGAGTTCACCATTTTCCTGTACTATCAAACCTAGGTGCTTGATCTTCTCTACCTTTGGTAATGGCTGGCCTACTGGATTTGTTGTCCCCAGTCTCACTGTCTTCCTGCAAGATGGTATCAAATCTACAGACTGTATACTCTGTGTTACTTCTGCTGATTTTCATGCCATTTCTTTCAAGTCCACACCTCCATCTCTCTGAACCTTCATCCACTTCCTCTTTGCTCTCCCACAGATGCACTGCATCATCCGCAAAAAGCGTGCACCGGGGTGCCACTCTCTGGATGTTTTCTGTAAGCGCATCGAGCACCAATGTGAACAACTGGATATAAATGTAAGGTATGTTTCTCCGCAAATTACTTTTGGGCCCATGATGCTGTGCATCACTCTGTGGCTGCTGATGTGTTGGTCAAGTACACAAGTTGGATTTTGTTAACTTTTTTCCTTTGTCTCTGTGTTTATACACCACATTTGTTTTTTTAACACAAAGTGCAGTTGAGGGCTCATGGATCTCAGACCCAGGTCTGCAAGTCCCCAGACAGTCCTCAGTCTGTAGCCACCACCTGGCAGCTTACTGGTACCAGTGAAGAGTGTGGGCTGGAGGAGCCCAGGTTGTCATAGACACCACTCATGAAATGCCTGATTGGTAGAGACATCTGACTTCTCCAATGAGCTCAGATTTGCTATTTAAGCCCGAAGGAGGCCTGGCTGTTGTATTGGACCCTACCTTCTCATGTGACTCCTGCATTTTGGCTTCCTGCCTTGTTCCTGATCCCTGCCTTCCTGTCCTGTTCCTGCTTTCTTCCAGATTCCCACTTCTACCCACACTGCAAGCTCTGACTCCAGCTCCGATTGTTGGCTTCATTCCTGACTTTGACACCAGCTCTGATGTTTGCCTTGACTATGGCTATGAACCCTGGCTCTTGACTCCTGCTCTGACCACTAGGCCTGACCCCCACTGCCCTCACCACTAGGTCTGACTGCCTATGTCACGGGCCACCACTGCTGGTGTGCTAGGTGCTCATATTAGAGTTGCTCTTTTGTGCCTTGTCTAGACTAGGATTTAAAGTGTGGTGTTAGCATGTAAGAGACCAAGAGACCCCTGAGCTCTGAGAAAGGACTGAGCTGGAGCTCAGTTTTGTGTCTCAGGTCCCAGCCGTACTATCTAAAAACTGCAGTGCTCCATTATGAATAATGAAAAGATAAAGACATTTGCCCACTGCTCCACCTAGTGTTATATTAAGTAAACTGCATGATCACTAACTATTATTTTTCCTATTTAGTATATTAATATCCCAACGTAGTCATGGGTATGTAGAGTGGCAGACAGCACCTCTGATTGGCAGGTTCCCTTGCTAGTGAGAGCTATCAGTTAGTAAACACCTTCTCTCACTGGCTTCCTTTTACCTGTCACACTGCTTTAGTAAGTCAGCATTTCCAGAAAGGTTAAATAGCCCATGAAGGGAGCTAGTGCTTCCACGAATGGCTGGGGAGGGGGGAAAAAAGGGCAAGAGACATGATGTAATTTCTAAAGGGTAAATAGCTGGTCATGGAGCAATCAAGTCTTTTGGGTAGCTCTCCTGTGTCTAGAGACACACATCTCTGGGGCTAGAAGAGGGTACGGTACGGGTGGGAGATGGGAGGAGAAAATTGTTTTCAGGCAGGGTAACCCACAGTTACCTATTCCCCTCTGTGCCAATCCATAGAAGAGGTGAGTTGGTTACCACCCCACTGGAGAGCACTGGCTCTTTAGCTCAAGCTCTAGCTGCTCATGCTTTTAGCTCTGAAGGGCCCAGGTGCCTCAGCCAAGATGGTGGCTGTCACACGAGGATGAAATAGGCTTTAGTGTCTAAAATGACTTCTGACAAAAACAGTACTGTAGTCAAGCAGAGCCAAGATTTTAATCAGAAGCCCCAGAGAATAGACTAATTAGGCCTTGTCTACACTGGAAAGGGTTTGCCAGTATATCTGGGTTTGCCTGTATAGCTATACTGGCAAACCCTCCTAGTGCAGACAGAAGCCGGCAAAAGAGGGCTTTGGCAGGTGCGCCTTTATTCCAGTTCCCTGAGTGAAATAAGCTGGTGTAAATGCATCTAGGCTATGACTTTTGCCAATACCTAAATATTGTAGAAAAACTCATACCCTTCACTGACATTACTGTATTGGCAAAAGTTTCTGGTGTAGACCTGGCATAAAGCTATCGTTTTGCAATCTTACAGACTGATCCAGAACTGGAGGGTCAACCGCAGCCTAGTTCAAGTATGACTCAGGCTAACTTTACTAAAGCATCTCCAGGAGATGATACAAGTGATCTCTCTTCCTGAGCCTCTATATTTCTAGGGACTTCCAAGGTACAAAACAGAACCCCAGATAAGGGAAGCAGTCACTTCTGCACAGCTGAATCAGAGGACAGGAAAAGTGTGTTATACTGTAAAGATTTTGACTTGGAGCAGAGTCTAACTGTTCCACTCGATTATTTTTATAAGGAAATATTTAATTGGGTTTTGCTACATTTGCTGATTCATATTTATCTCTTATCCCTGCCACACTCTAGTGTAGCATCAATTTATCCAAAGCTTCTGGAGAAGAAGAATGGAACTAAAAACTACAACAGGTGTTCAGGTATTAAAAAGTTTCAAAATCACTCATTAAAAAGTAAATAGAATCCAGAAGAAATAAGAGAAAATAAAATATCTAGATCATTGTGTGAGGAGGTAGGGGATAATGAGTAAACCTGTTTCACTATTTATATATCAGTAGGATCTTTATCTCAGAGTAATTCCACAAGGGCAAATTTCCCTTTATATAATGAAACTTTAGGCAAGAGTGCTAGTGTTAATTGGATAAAAAACTAATTGTGGTTAAGTGGATTCGCTGGTACACTAAGGTAAGTTATGCTTACCTTCTCTGTTCTCTCCTCACCACTCCCTAGGATAATTGTTCATAACAACCCCCTACAGTACATAAATAACCAGCCCAGAATTCGTACACAACAGCTCTGTATGGAATAACGCTTCCAGAGTTAACCAAAGGTTGGTCACAACACAGAGGGTAGTAAGGAAAGGGTGCGATTGAATCCAGATATAGTATCTACAAAAGAACTACATTGATGTCCGGGGCAAGACTTCCTTTTGCTGGTGCCTTCCTAATCAAAAGAAAAAAGAGAGGGAAATCAGTGAGCCAAAGTCAGTCTTAATGCAACTGGTTACTACTGTTGATTTTACCTTTTTTTCAATATGTTTTAAAACAAAGGAAAAGGAGATAAAATGTTTTCTTTTAAATCCTATTTTTGGGATTTTTCTGTAGGGATTTTAGGGATTTTTCTGTACTAAAACATTACAGTGTTTAACCCTCCCTCACCAATCTTATCCTTCCCCCAATCTTTCCCAACCCAAAGGTTGGCCTTTTGAGTTAAAACCTGAGTCTTAAATCAATTTGGATTTCCTCAGTAGCTATGCTTAAAAGCGTCCAAGCCCCTTCTCAGCTTGTGCTAGGAGGAGAAGTGCTGGTTTCTTTTTGAAGTATGCCCAGAGGAGAGACAACATCAGCTTCTCAGAGGAAATACCACCAGTTCCCAGCATCACTTAAGAAGCATCCAAGTTGTATTAAAAAGTAAAATCAATGTAGAAACCCAGATTGGTTTAAGGCTCTCAATTCAGATTTTTAATGTTGGGTCCATCTGTACCACTAGTGTCATGCCAAGGCACATTATTCTATTATACAATAGCGCCCTGATCATGTTATAACAAAGTTTGGTCTTGCATGCATAGACAGAACCACACACAGTATAAAAACTGTTACAGGTGTGCTCTATAAATGATATGCCTATATAAATGTAAAGAGTTAACAGGTAAAATGCCAGTAGATGGCACTGAAGAATAAGTAGTATAGTTCCTGCTTTCTGTAGATCAATAAAGCTTGTCGCTGTGTACTGCAAATTACTTCTGTGCAGCTCTTTACATGGAGTTCTTAACAAAAACCATGTTATGAAACCACTTCATCCCTTGGACCAAATTCAGTAGTGCTTCATTCCTGTGTTAGGTTTGTTCTTTAATTCTAGACTGTGCTAGGGGTCTGCCCTGTTCTTGGAATAATTCAGAGCAGCCGCAGAGCTGCTGTAATGTGCCCTTGCTTTTAGCAGTCATTGATAGACGATTACATCAACCCAGAATAGCCAAAGTGCATTGACTTCAGTGGGACTACTCATGTGACTAAGGCTATATACTTGCTTAAATTGGAAATAATTCATATTTTCAATACAGTGTGTTTCCAATAGGAAGTGTTAGTTGAAAATGGCTGTTGGGCCACAAAGCACTACTGAAAAGGCAGCCAGGCTCATGGAGAAATAGAAAGAGGGGAAAGAGGTCCCACTAATCCAGAGAAACTAAAAGGAAAAAAGTAGTCACATTTGCTCCCATGGGACTACACACAGAGAAAGGCATGGCTCAGCCTAAGCAAGGCTGGCAGAATCTGGCCCCCAGTGTTGCAATGATATGCTTACTCAGTTCTGAATGGGAGCAGGTAAATCTGAGAGGAAGATGCTGTGATCACTGATGGGTTCAAATACAAGCGAAGCTAAAGAAGTTTATTTTCACTCCCCGTTAATGAAAGATTAGAAGGATGGCATTTCTATTTCATCATATAAAATATGATTACATACAGTTTGCTTGGAGTAGGTTAGAGGATGGTGCAGCATTGCAGGTGGAAAGGGAATCACAATGGACGTAAGCACTCTAGAAAGTAATATGACTGGTTTGGGGATTGTGATGGGGTATATTTATCCCACACTGGACAACAAGGGGTTAAGAAGCTGATCTGAGCTCAGCCACCTGCAAGGCATTCAAAGGCTGGAGGAGGAGCTTAAAAGCAGAACAGGGCAGGTGGCTTGTTTGCAGACCAGGGAAGAGAACAGACCCACAACCCTCAGCTCCTGAGGAAAGGGCTAACTGATGTCAGGAGCTTCCCTGACAACCACTGCTTGAGGACCACTGAGCTAGTGAAAAGAGGACCAGACCCTGATACCCCCTGAGCAGAAGGCATTCCCCCCTCTCTCTTACTAACTCAGTTTGTGCTAATTCCCCTTGTTTTTTGTTCACAGACTACTCTGTGAAAGGTAGAGACTTGGAAATGAACTGGCCAGAGGGCCAACTCACAAGGAAGAAGCAGGCCTCCACAGAGGTGGAGCAGCCCCTAGCGGGAGACCCCAGTGGAAGGAGAGCTGCTACACCATGCCCAACCATGAGGAGGCGCCAGATGTGAGTTGACCCCTTCACAGGGACTCAGCTGCTTGGCCCTTAAATCTGCTTATAAAGGAGAGACAGGCTCAAGTTTCAGAATTTTGGATCTAGATTTTGGACACCCCAAAGTCTGAGGGAGTTCAGGTCCTAATGGGTTTGTTCTTGCCATTATGAAGTTGGAGGTCATTTGCCAAATTCACATCCTGATCTAGGTACATATTTGAACCCACCCCAAAGGTGCTTGGATCTGGTTCTTTGGTGCAGCATTATAAAAGTGTACTGCCAATTCATTTACACGTCCACAGGTGAAATAGAAGTTTCAGATTGGAACTGCCAAAAAGGAATGGAGTTTAAAACAAGACATGCTTTCCCTTAGCATGGTTGTAATTGAGACATGCAAGGATAAGATAAAGAATAATAAATCACTCACATTCTGAAGAGAAAAAGAACTAGGTCAGAGAGAAGTACAACATGAGATGAGTAACTGAACAAAGTGAGGAATGTGGGAGAAAGATCCAAAAACAGGCACGCATATACTTTGAAGAGGAAGGATATTAGTGTAAAGGGAACAACTCTAGCCAAGTCCAAAAAAGAGCTACCATTGTCATCTGCCTAGAAATGAACTTGCCAGTCAATCAAAGCTGTTGGCCTGAAAATTTCAAACAATGGGGACCAGATTCTGCTCTGTTACACCAGTGTAAATCTCAGAAAATCCCCACTGAGAGTAATGTGTGCACTAGATTTACACTGATGTAACTGAGGGCAGAACCCTCAGAAGCCCAGGAATTTTGTTTTCTTCCCCCATCCTAAACTAGTCACCTTAACAGCACATACAGTACTGCCTTTTAATAGATGGGCTTGTTGTAGGCAAAATATAGCCAAATGGTAGGAAATTGCCTATTGGAGGCCTAGGGCTAGAAATAGTAATTCAATAATTTAAGTGCAATTTTCATTTAATTTTCATTCTTCTTTCTATATTCCTGGGAATCTGTTACCTTTGTCTGGTGGCAGGTAGCAAAAATAATGTTCATGAATTTCTTTAGCTAAGTATCCTTGAAGAATGTGATTTGTGCTGAGGGACAAATTTTGTGTGTGTGTATTTAGTTTTCTCCAATTAAAGTTTTGAGCAATACCCTCCCTTCCTGTGCAAAAACACATGGAAATGATACATTTAATGCCAAATATCAATGCTGGTGATGGTACAGCAACTGTGCTGCATTCTTTCCTTGAGAGAGAGAGAGAGGGATTAACAGTGGCATAGCCAGGGTCAGAACACCTCAAACCTGTGCAAATCCCAAGGATCCAGAGAATCCTGACCCTCACCCAGCAGAAATTGGGTCACTTGTGCTGAATGCTTACCCGCTCTACGTACCATCTTCTGCATCCCCTCCCATGGCCGTCACTGAGCTGCCTTTGGTCTCTGGTCTGCAACTACACACTACTCTCAATAAGGTAGGTAGAAACAGTGGATCAGAAGCTAATGCTGCAGGAGTTTCTGTGAAATTCCAGAAGGAAAGTTGTCAGGGGAGATTAATTCCTATTCTGGATAGGAATAATTTGTCAAAAGGAGATAGGGGGTGATTTGCAATGGGCTGCTGCTGTCCAGAATAAAGGCCAAAAACAAACTTTTGCAGCACTAGTACATGTCCAAATGGTGCTGTCCCATGATTTAGTCCTAAATTTTGATTACTATTCAAAAAAGGAGGCAACTCACGATATAAAACGATCCCAGTGCTTTCTAAATGTGTTTGCTAAAATACTTACAAACTAGTCAGTATCGTTTCTCTGGAACAGAGTGACACCTGCTGGGGAGGGAGAGAGCTGATCGATTCCAATCAGCTTTAGAACAAGATCAGCACAGAGCTTGCTGCTCATTGTATGGAAGCAGCTACAGTCCTGGTGGCAATCTCTGTGATATTTAGTGTCTGTCTTCTAGAGAGAAAAAGAGCAAATAGTAGATCTCCTGGAGTATTATTCATGTCACATACTGTGTGATTTATATTGTACCTCACAATGAATCATACCATGGATTCCGTGTTGCGGAGGTGGTTAGCTGAGAGAATTAGCTCAGAGCGTGATAGGAAGTAGCTATGGCCACTCAGTGCTGCTAATCCGCTCTCTCTGTATATTTCGAGTGTTGGTTTGCAGCATGGCTGCTCTCACTGGAGCAAGGCTGACAAGAGGAGTTAACTTGAGCTAACGGTTGCTTGCAGTGAAGAGAAGCCTGTAATCTTGCTAGAGGTGAGTAGGTGCTGGGCTGAGGAGATCGCTCTTTCTCACCTGGCCACAGTTGTTCTGGGGTAAGAGGACAAAGGGCATCTTTGCTCCAGTGGACTCTGTCTCTCTCCCAGCTGACAGCTAGCACTAACAGAAAAGAATGCTGGGTAAGGGGACACCCATGTCCTGATTGCAAAGCTGTACAGTACTGCTCATGCGCACTTGCTCATCTGATGTCATTTCCAAGGCTTCAGGAGACAGGGTTTAGCAGAAGCATAGAGGCAACACAGACTCTGCCCTTTCACCTGAACTACTGGGTCTGGTTCATGGTTATTGCTGAAGTGTGCAGTGCATTGTTGTCTTTGGCGATGGGCACTCCAATTACTTAAACAGATGAAAATTTTTAAAAACTTAAGAGCTATGGCCATGAGATGGTGTTAATATGCTCTGTGGTGACACATACTGGTAGATTTCTCCTACATAGATAAGGAAGGGGGGCGGGGAGAGTTGCTGTTATTGTTCCCCCTTTAGCCTGAGGAGTTAGCCAATATTCAGGGCCTTGCAAGGTTGTTTTCATTAGGATGAGAAATTTATGATATGAGTGTAAACTTCTTGGTGTAAACTTGTTAATTTACAAAATATGTACACCGCATCCTGTTTCCTTGAACATGGTAGAAACAAATAACAGCAGGCAGTTTCCTTGCTCAAAAATACTCAAGCCTGCCACTCCAGCGAGCATTGTGCCCAAGAAGCCCTGGGCTTTGTCTTCCTCTCAGGGTCACGCTCACAGCTCCTTCTGTCTCCAGTCCACGCAGGCTGCAACCAGTATCCTGGTACCTGTGTCCAGAAGATGCAGAAGGCTCCCGGCACCACTCCTTCCCCCTGAGGCCCCACCCCTCCGCTGCCCCTTCTCTCTGAAACTCCGGCCCTCCACCAGCCCTTGCCCCTGAGGCCCCACCCCTCCTCTGCCCCTTTTCCCTGAGGCTCCACCCTTATGCTGCCCCTGCCACATCCCTTCTCCCTGTGCCCAGCCTTCATACTCCCTCTTCCTCCCAAGACCCTGCACCCCGCTCACTCCTCTCCGCCCCTTCCCCCCCATTGCTCACCGTTATGGCTGGTAAAAAATAGGAAGGCATATTAACAGAATACACTTTAACAGTAAACGGGAAATAAAATTAGTTTGAAGCAGACTCAAGAAATATGTATATGTTCCTGTCTAAGTTAAATCTTCCTATTAAATAGATGACCCCTACAGCTGTCAACTGTGGTCACTGAAGAGGAGGTAAATATCTTGCCTATAGAGACACTGATTTACTTGCAGTCCATTCTAGAGCAGGTTATCTTTCCTTTGGGGTTTGTATTTTTGTTTGAACATAGTGAAAAATGAACCTTTCAAGATGTAAGGCCAATTTTCTGCCTAGCCTTACTTGGTCTCCATTCCTGTGATCTCAATATTGCACCCACAAATCAGGGACCAAGATAGGATAGGAAATTGCAGACACATATAACTGTGGATACAAATTTGCTCAAAAACACTGAGGCTAAACTCTGAAGATCTGGCCTTTAATGTGCAGTTTTGATAGGGTGACCAGACGTCCCGATATTTAGTTGTTTGTCCTGTGTCATTTGTCCCGATATTTTACTTCGGCGGCTCTACGGCTTTTTTTTTTTTGCTTGGGGAGGCAAAAAACCAAGAGCCAGCCCTGGTGAGGGAGTTAGCCTGTGGCTGCCCCCCCATGTGTCCCAATATTTTGTTCTTGTCATCTGGTCACCCTAAATTTTGACAACACTTAATGTTGGCACCTAATTTATAGCAGTTGTTTGAGAACTCTTCTGAATTCCAAAGAAACATCTATGATGTAAATAAATATTTACAGAGCGAGTTGATGAATGATTTCTTCAAAAGTTATGTTCCATTCTCTACACTTACCAGTGCAAAAATAAGAAGGAAAGGTGGCAGTATTACATAACCATTTACAGTTAAGCCCCAAAGGAAACTAGCTTCATCCTCTTTGTAACCATTCTTTTGTGTATCAAGGGCCCAATCCACTTTCCACTGAAGTAAATGGAAAGATTCAGGTTGACTTCAGTGGGAGTTAGATCAGGTTTCAAATAATTATTTACATAATTCAATAAATAAATAAATAAATAGCAGTTTAAATCTTTAAATATAAATATATGCACACACACATATTTTTCCAAGAGAGATATTTAAACTTTATTTTGAAATGATTTCTAAGTTCAAATGAGTTTTAAAATGTGTTTCATACCTATGAATTTACTTGTATTTTATTCACACCTGGTACATTTAAAGCATTTTCCATTTATAAGAAGGGTATAAAAAGCTTAGCAGTTTCTTATTTTTTAAAAAAAAGAAACATTTTCTAACACATGCATTATTAAATTGTGGCGTTCGATAGAACCTCCTGAGATGGATACCAAAAACAGGTGTCATAAATGTTTATAAAGAAAATCTACGCATTGTTCTGAGTCTTCATTCTGATCATTTCCTAAAGTGTTTGTATTCTGCTAGTAGGCTTTCTTGAAAGACTTTATAACATTGCATACGCTGCATTGTTACAATTGTTACAACTTTTCACTTTTACTGCCTTGTACTCAAATAGACTACTACTATAAGAACACAGAAGCATAACAGCTGCCATACTGAGTCAGACCATGGTCTATTTTGCCCAGTATCGTGTCTCCGACAGCGGCCCATGCCAAGCTCTCAGAGGGGAATGTACAGAACAGGGCAATTATGGAGTGTTCCACTCCTGGATTCTGATAGTCGAGGTTAGGGTTGCCCTGAACATTGAATTGCATCTCTGACCATCTTGACTAAGACCATTGATGAACCCATCCTCCGTGAACATATCCAGTTCTTTTTCTGAGCCCAGTTATACTTTTGGCCATCACAACATGCCATGGCAATGAGCTCCCCAGGTTAGATGTGTGTTGTGTGAAAACATACTTCCTCTTGTTTGTATTAAACCTGCTGTCTATTCATTCCATTGGGTGACTCCTGGGCTGTGTGTTGTGTGAAAGGGTCAATAACACTTCTCTGTTCACTTTCTCCACACCATTCATTATTTTATTAGACTTCTATCACATTCCCCTTTAGTCATCTCTTTTATAGGTTCACCAGCCCTAATCTTTTTAGTTTCTCCTCAAAGGAAGTTGTTCCATCCCCTTGATCATATTTGTTGCTCTTTTCTGAACCTTTCCCATTATATCCTTTTTGAAATGGGGCGACGAGAATCGGACACAGTGTTCAAGGTGTGGACACACCATGGATTTATGTAGTGGTAGTATGATATTTTCTGTCCCTTTCATAGTAGTTCCTAACATATGGTTAGCCTTTTTGGCTGCTGTTTTTGCTTTGTTTTGTTTTTTAAATGTGTGGGTGAAGCCATTTGGTTAATGAAAACCAGTGTTCTAAGTGAGGCTTGAATTCACAACCTCAGCCGGTCTCCACTCAGCGCTGCTCTATAAGTCCCATGCGCTCACCCATTGCGTAACAGGAGCACCCATTGAGCAGAAGTTTTCAGAGAATTATTTATGGTGACTTCAAGATCTTTTTCTTGGATCCCAACAGCTAATTGAGACCCCTTTGTTTTGTATGTATAGTTTGGATTGTTTTTCCCAATGTGCATTACTTTGCACTTATCAGCGTTGAATTTAATTTGCCATTTTGTTGCCCAGTGACCGAGTTTTGTGGGATCCCTTTGTAATGCCTCGCAGTCTGCTTTGGACTTAACTATCTTGAATAATTTTGTATTGTCTGCAAACTTTGCCACTTCACTGTTCACCCCCTTCTTCCAGATCGTTAATGTATATGTTGAACAGCACAGGTCCCAGTACAGATTAATACTATTCATAGTTGTCACTTTATGCAGTACTTTGTTTGGCTCTCTCCTCCTCCCTTGGCTCCTTCAGGGTATGTCTTCCCTGAAGAGTTTAATTCAGGTGATGGGGCATCTGTGTCTGAGCACCCGGGTTAGCCTAGCCTGGTAGTGAGCAGCCACACTGCAGAGCCCTGCTTGAGTTACTATGTGTCCTCACTGGTGCTGCGCTTTCCTGTGTGTGTCTCATTAGGACTTCTGGCGGCATAGCCAATGATTTTTAGCACTGTCTTTGGGAGTCCCAGAAGGCTCTGTCCTTGGCTCATGCTTGAGACATAGTTCTTGGGTGACCTCATCTGCTCAAATCAGTTCAGTCATTGTCATTTTGCTAGGGCTCTCCAGTTTATTTCTCCACACTGGAATTGTCTCTGTTCAGTCTTACCTTTGTGATTCTTTCTGCAGTCGCCAGCTTGGATGGCTTGCTATCAACTGAAGATCAGCATTTCCGCCTCTGTATTGCTACTGTTCTCCACTGCTGAAAACTTTCATCCTTTTGGCAACTCATTCACATGACACTAGGGTAATCTTCTACTCTTCCCTCACATCCAGTCCATGACCAAATCTCACACTTTCTCCCTCCATGATACAACCGTTGACAAAGACCTGGTTGAGCTCCCCCTTGTTGGACACACACCAGGCTGCCGTGTGTGGATCCGTGCACTAGAGCCTTGTGCTTTTCAGCTCCCCTAGGTCTGGGTAGGCTCCAGGCACTGTCTCTTTCTTTACTGTTGCAGCCATCCCATTGTTCTGCTTGGGCCACATAACTCAATTGTTGATGGTTCTTAGTGATTGGCCCATTTACAGGCACACCTCCAGGCACCAGTCCCTCACTCCTTGCCACAAGAAGTATGATTCAAGAATAGAGTAAAGACCATCACAAGGGTTTTAAACATACAGAGATCATAATCTCAGACAGAATTCAGAGATAAATCCCCCTTAATCCTCACAATAGCAAACAAAAAGCCCAGCCCATCTGCTCTCCTGATGGCTAAATCATGTACCCTAATTATCTCCAGCCCCAGCCCCCTGGTTCTCACTGGTGCTCTCCTGATATCCACATTGCCTCCCTCCAACCAGCACAGAATGTTGCCACTAAAACCATCGTCCTTTCCTATTGTTCAGACCCTGTCATCCCTCTGTTTAAATCCCTTTGCTGGCTCCCCATTGCCCTTCACTTTAGGTTCAAACTTCTTGTTCTTACATCAGGGCCATACCCCACTCTGGCCTTGCTTACTATCCCATTCTACCACCCCTGTTACAACCCCTTACCCTTAATTTGCCTTTCTTTAGTTACACGTGGCCCTGGGATGCAATTCCCTCCCAATCCGTACTTGCTAACCTACCACTCTCTCCTCACTCACGTCCTCCCTAAACAAAGAAATCTCCCACATGCCTTCCTGATAAATTAAAAACATGATTTTAATGGAAGCATCAAGGTGTGTAATGCCAAGACGGCGTAACCAGGTCACTACTTTAACCTGAGCGCTTCCTTGCCCCTCCCTCCTCATCTTTTTTGTTACTTTCAATTTTTGTCACACCTACAATTAGATTGTAAACTTGTTGTCACAGGGTAGGATGCCCCCTCTAGGGAGGTGGGCTTAGCCCCAACCTGCGATTAATCACCTGCTTCCCAACTGTGTGAGATGAAAGGCCAGCACACGTCTCACAAAGAGGGAGAGCTCTTGAGAGGCTCCTGTAGGAGACCCTGGGTCAGGGAAAGGACCTGGAAGCTAGGTGAAAGAGATGTCTGGGGATGCCTGCTCCATAGGCAGCAGCAACAACAACCCTCTGAGGCCAAGTGGCAGGACCTGGTTTACCTGTCGTGATTGATGTTGAACTATGATTGTATTTGAACCATGGATGCATCCTTCAGAACAAGGAAGGAAATATGGACCCCGGTGGGAGCTTCATTAACACAGTGGACACCAAGGTGACTCACTCTCTAATATGAGTGGGGAAACTGAGGCAGAGGCAGATTCTGACACTGGGTCTGCAGAAACCCTGTTATATTTGTCTTTTATTTTTATTGTAAGCTGTCAGCGTAACTGAGGGGCTGGGGCAAAATATTCTACTTCCTGTTTGCAGTCCTCTTCTGCTCACAAACTCCATACCTGTGTAACCCAGCAAATTTCAATTCATGCTGTTAACTTTAGGAGGGGAAAATGCAACTAACCCTCAATGCAAAATGGGAGAAAGTTTTATTGTTTTTTTCATTAGACATAGATGAAAATCCAGGCGATGACTGGAACAAATGAGATTTGAATAGGACCCCTACGTTTCAAAGGCTGAATGTGTTTGAAAGAGATTTTTGCTTGTCAGAATGCTTCATTTAAACTGGTGTTATAAGTTGTATCAGACTCCACAGCACCAAAGTGTTCTGAATTGCTGTTTACAATTTCGACAGCTATTTCTTCCTTCTCCAGCAGAGACTCTGTCTCCAGGTCGAATGATAAAGGCTGAACAATGTTTGTATCTTCTTGACCTTCAGAAGTTGAATAGCCTTCCTCATTCAGCTCAGCTATATTTTGATGGGCAATTGCTGGAAAAAGTCTCCTACTCTGAAGTCTTTCTTTCGGTTGCTCTTCTTTAGTCTGAAAAATATATTGCTTTGTAATGGGGGGGGGGGGGGAGTAGGAATAAACTGTATTTGAACACACACTTTAACAGTTGCTTTTACCTTTCCGTCTGAGTTTAACTGGAATTTTACTCCAACTGATTCAGAATTTGGCCAGTTTGCACAAAAGAAATAAAATGTCTCTCAAAACCACTGGGTTTTATGTATTTTGCTGCAGAAAATGGAAAAATGCTATTCTAGAATTCTCCTTTTTTGTCCCTATCTTCAGCACAGTCTTCAAACTCTGAAAACCAGAAAGCTTAACAGTCCTGCAGACATCTGTTGTTGAGAGGGACGCTCCTTTCTGTGACATTGATGTCCATGTTTTACTAGCATTTTTTGGAGATGCAGCCTCCGCTAGCTCAGATTTTAAATGGGAGGTGTTTTTTAGAAGACAAAACAATCCTATGCAGCAAAATTAAATTACCTCGCTTCTTTCTTCGGCAGAATTCTTAATGTCCTTCATTGTTAAAGCATTCACTTCCTTCTTTTCGATCTTAAGCTTTTCCAGCTTGGCTGGTGGTTTCTTTAGTGGCTTTTCCAGGGCTTCGCTCTGTCGAAAGACATTTTAAAAAGGTGACAGTATCATGAGTGCAGTGGGAGCTGGCACTGGAAGGAGCTGAGTCTCATTCCACTTGTGCTGAGCCCCTTCCTGCCTCTTTGTGCAGAAATTAAGTGGTTAACTTGGACATAAAAAAGGCTGGAAGCAGTGACACATTAAATAACTAAAGACTCAATTATGCAGTTTACTCCTGTTGGTAATAACTTACTGAAGTGATAGTTTCACTGTCTCATCCATATTAGTTAGGACAGTACAGTCAGACCCCATGCGTTGGGAAGATTAAGCAACTGAAACTGAAGAGGCTTATAAAAGATTTTGTTGTAACTTTATAATCGCTTTAAAAATGTAGTGCGGGTTTTCAATATGTGCAAATTAGCAGCCCAGTCTTGTAGCTATCTATTGCTGAGTATAGTGGTTGCTGCTGTGACATTGAAGTCGTGTTTGACAACCTCAGAGACTGAATTCTGCTGTTTATGCCTGTAGGAGGCAGTTGTGCAACCCCACACTGCTCTGTCGATCTGTCTCAACCCTCACCTGGTGTGGGCTATCTCCAGGATGAAAGTTCATTCTCCCATGCCTGTTCTCTCTGTGACCTCCCCATTGTCAATAACAGTGGGGTTACTTTGGGATGAGAAAACTGGATGGGGACCAGTTATCCATTTTCCAAACAGATATCAAATGGCAACAAGTTTCTGTCACTTCTGAATTCCAACTAATAACCTCTGGTGAAAAGATCTGTATTCTGTTACTAGTCCCCTGAGTCATCCAGTCACCAGATTCTATCACAAATAACTCTGCAAGTCAGGCCTCCATGTCAGAAGAATCAAGTAATGCAATTAGTATGGAGGATGACTCACTTAATGTGACTGAGGTGGATGAGGAAATCAGTAGGTGACAATAATGGAAGAAATTTGATCTACTGAAGAGACCTGATGCACCAAAAACTCATGAACAATGAAAAAAGCTAATGTACTCAATGCTTTTTTTGCCTCTGTCTTCACGAACAAGGTCAGCTCCAGACTATTGCACTGGGCAGCACAGCATGGGGAGGAGGTGACCAGCCCTCTGTGGAGAAAGAAGTGGTTCGGGACTATTTAGAAAAGCTCTGGACGTGCACAAGTCCATGGGGCCGGATGCATTGCATCCGAGAGTGCTAAAGGAGTTGGCGGATGTGATTGCAGAGCCATTGGCCATTATCTTTGAAAACTCGTGGCGATCGGGGGAGGTCCTGGACGACTGGAAAAAGGCTAATGTAGTGCCCATCTTTAAAAAAGGGAAGAAGGAAGATCCTGGGAACTACAGGCCAGTCAGCCTCATCTCAGTCCCTGGAAAAATCATGGAGGAGGTCCTCAAGGAATCAATTCTGAAGCACTTAGAAGAGAGGAAAGTGATCAGGAACTGTCAGCATGGATTCACCAAGGGCAAGTCATGCCTGACTAATCTAATTGCCTTCTATGACAAGATAACTGGCTCTATGGATGAAGGGAAAGCAGTGGACATGTTGTTCCTTGACTTTAGCAAAGCTTTTGACACGGTCTCCCACAGTATTCTTGCCAGCAAGTTAAAGAAGTATGGGCTGGATGAATGGACTATAAGGTGGATAGAAAGCTGGCTAGATCGTCGGGCTCAACGGGTAATGATCAATGGCTCTATGTCTAGTTGGCAGCTGGTATCAAGTGGAGTGCCCCAAGGGGCCGGTTTTGTTCAATATCTTCATAAATGATATGGAGGATGGTGTGGATTGCACCCTCAGCAAGTTTGCAGATGACACTAAACTGGGAGGAGAGGTAAATACGCTGGAGGGTAGGGATAGGATACAGAGGGACCTAGACAAATTGGAGGATTGGGCCAAAAGAAATCTGATGAAGTTCAACAAGGACAAGTGCAGAGTCCTGCACTTAGGACGGAAGAATCCAATGCACTGCTACAGACTAGGGACCGAATGGCTAGGCAGCAGTTCTGCAGAAAAGGACCTAGGGGTTACAGTGGATGAGAAGCTGGATATGAGTCAACAGTGTGCCCTTGTTGCCAAGAAGGCCAGTGGCATTTTGGGATGTATAAGTAGGGGCATTGCCAGCAGATCAAGGGACGTGATCGTTCCCCTCTATTCGACACTGGTGAGGCCTCATCTGGAGTACTGTGTCCAGTTTTGGGCCCCACACTACAAGAAGGATGTGGAAAAATTGGAAAGAGTCCAGCGGAGGGCAACAAAAATGATTAGGGGGCTGGAGCACAGGATTTATTAGGAGAGGCTGAGGGAACTGGGATTATTCAGTCTGCAAAAGAGAAGAATGAGGGGGGATTTGATAGCTGCTTTCAACTACCTGAAAGGGGGTTCCAAAGAGGATGGCTCTAGACTGTTCTCAGTGGTAGCAGATGATAGAACAAGGAGTAATGGTCTCAAGTTGCAGTGGGGGAGATTTAGGTTGGATATTAGGAAAAACTTTTTCACTAGGAGGGTGGTGAAACACTGGAATGTTTTACCTAGGGAGGTGGTGGAATCTCCTTCCTTAGAAGTTTTTAAGGTCAGGCTTGACAAAGCCCTGGCTGGGATGATTTAATTGGGAATCGGTCCTGCTTTGAGCAGGGGGTTGGACTAGATGACCTCCTGAGGTCCCTTCCAACCCTGATATTCTATGATTCTATGACATGTTCAGTTGTCATAAAAACCTAAAATGGGACAAAATGATGCTCTGAAAATGGTCGTCTTATCATTCACGAAGAAGGCCATTCTAGCAGTGTCCAAAAGTGGAAACACTAGAGTACCAGGGCCCGAAACTGGGACAGAGGCAGGGTCTGATGCTAGATTTGGGAAGGCCCTGTTATACTTGTCTCTTATTTGTACTGTAGAGTGCCAGCACAACTGAGAGGCTGGGGCAAAAAATTCCAGTTCCTGTTTGCAATCCTCCTCCTCCCCACAAACTCCATGCTGTATACCACAGCAAATTTCAATTCATGCTCTTAGCTTTAGGAGGGCAAAATGCAACCAACCCTCAATGCAAAATGCGAAGAAGTCTTATAGTTTTTTCATTAAACATAGGTGAAAATCCAGGCAGTGACTGGAATAAATGAGATTTGAATAGGACCCCTATGTTTCAAAGGTTGAAAGTTGTTGAGAGAGATTTCTGCTTGTCAGAATGCTTCATTTAAACTGTAGTTATAAGTTGTATCAGAGTCCACAGCACCAAAGTGTTCTGAATTGCTGTTTACAATTTCGACAGCTATTTCTTCTATCCAGACTTAAGTGTGGAGACCATAAAAATGGTGAATGGGGAATACATACTCTAACTAAACAGGAAATTCAAACAGCAGAACACTTCCCAACTTGCCCAGCATTCTCACAAATCAGGGGGAAAAAAAAAACCTTATCTCCCAGCTGGATTCCTCAGTAAGGGGATATCATAATGGGTTTCAAGGAGTCCACAAATGAATGACGCCAATAATGGACAAAGAGGAAATATTAACATGATTGAGGTACACAGTCTATTGACAATTAGGAACTTATAATAAGTGGATCAAATACCTGCAATTTGCCCTACTTGAAATCCATAGCTTTCCGGTTAATTTATTCTAGCCTCTCTCTTAATGAGATAGTGTTTATTCCTAAAACAGATTTGGAAAGTGGGTATTTTGCTATTAATGATTTAGTTATAATAATTTTTTAAGTGTTCAGCCTTCCTGTATAAATGGCAAGGGTTGTGGGGAAATAGGGGAGTGTGAGTTTTGGACAAAAGTTTTAATGTGACTCTTCCTGAAAGAGGAAGAAACCTCTTCGTAGATAAACTCAGCTAAACTCTTTTAAAGCACAGGGAGGAAAATCTATCCTCTCTTGACTCGAGTATTGATGATGGTTATGTTTTTGTGCTGAAATGCTGAAAAACCATCACCTGGGGGATATATCAATGCAGTGCAACTTGGTTATCAGTATTTTAAGTAGTTCTCTTGGTTCTATGATTCCTGTTAGAATTCAATTGACTAATTTATATTGTAGCAGAGAGTGGCTCTCTCTGACCTTGTCTACCCTACATTTATTGCCATAACATTTCTCACTGTCTCTATCAATGGTGTAGCTCCATTGGTGGCAGCAATGCTTAGAATACAGGGCTATCTTGTCAGTGGGTATTTTAACCACAGGGTCACCTAGGTCTGCTCTGTGCAGGGTAAGACAATGTGGTGATTAAAACATTGATGACTCCCAATATTGCTACCCCACAGGCGGAGCTGCATCAATAAGAGCACTATGGGAAATGCTATAAAACAGGGGTGGCCAAACTTACTGACCCTCCGAGCCACATATGACTGTCTTCAGAAGTTCAAAAGCTGGAGGGCGCCTGCCCAGCCTTGGGGCTTCAGCCCTGGAGGGGGACGCCTGCCAGGCCTCAGGGCCTCAGCCCCCCAGGGAAGTGGGTCTCACGGCCTCAGCCCTGTGGGAGGCACCTGCTGGGGCTTGGGGTGTCCCAAGGGGATGAAGACCTGAGCCCCAGCAGGCGCGTCTTGCAGGGCTGAAGCCCTGAGACCCTCCTCCCCACTGGGCAGGCAAAGGCAATGCGTGGGGGGATACATGGGGATTTTTGCCAGGGTTTGCTGTCCCTGCTCGCTCACATGACAAGGCCTAAAGGCTGTGTAAACTGTTGAGATTAGGCATGTAAGCACAGAAGGGATCGGTTCCTGCTGGGATGGCTCAGTCTTCAATATTTCTGTGCAAACTATTCTTGAAACCAGCTGTGCAAGTCTCTCACAGTGGTGTCTTGTTCACGTGTGTGGTGCACCTCTTTCCTCTCCTTCCATGATTCTAGTGCTGACTCTAGATTTTGCAAGTGCCCCTTGCATTTGTGCCAGGGCAGCTCAAAACTTCAGATCGGAATACCCCCAAATGTTGAGTGATCAAAATCCAGTTTTAAATCATAGAAACACAGTGCTGGAAGGCACTCTGAGAGGTCAACTAGTCCATCCCTAGCACACTGAGGTAGGACCAAGTATACCTAGACCATCCCTGACTTTGGTTAACCTATGCTTCAAAACCTCCAACAATGGGGATTCCACAGTGTCCGTTAGAAGCCGATTCCAGATCTTAACAATCTTTGTAGTTAGAACATTTTTTTCCTAATATCTAACCTAAATCTGCCCTGCTGTAGATTAAGCCCATGACTTCTTGTCCTTCCTTCAGTGGACATGGAGAACAGCTGGTGACTGGATGACTCATGGACTAGTAACAGAATACAGATCTTTTCACCAGAGGTTATTAGTTGGAATTCAGAAGTGACAGAAACTTGTTGCCATTTGATATCTGTTTGGAAAATGGATAACTGGTCCCCATCCAGTTTTCTCATCCCAAAGTAACCCCACTGTTATTGACAATGGGGAGGTCACAGAGAGAACAGGCATGGGAGAATGAACTTTCATCCTGGAGATAGCCCACACCAGGTGAGGGTTGAGACAGATCGATAGAGTCTGCCCTCCTACATATTACAGGCCACAGAACCTCACCCACCCAGAATTCAGTCTCTGAGACACTCTCTGGTAATACCCCTTTGGGATTATGTTCCCAATCAGCTACTTTACAGCTACGATGGAGTGGGTAGTCTCAGAGGAGATTGCTCTTACAGGATGTAGTGCAGGCCAAGTTCTCCAATGCAACTGAGGAATATTTGATAGTTAACTCCCTGATGACAAATCTGTGTTCCCGCTGTCAGGCTGCTCAGGAAGGAAACAGACACAGCTCCAAATTAAAATATTAAGTGATAAGATGGCTAGAAATGAAAACTGCTCCCTCCAATAAAAATTTTTATTGATTTTAAAAAAAATATATCCTTGCGGGAAACAAAGAAACGTCAAAGGAGAACAGATAAAGGTTAGCTGAAGTCAATAAAATGCTACATGTAATCTGAATGTTTGAGTAGCTATTAGTATGAAAAAAACAATAGAACAGACAGCACTCACTTGGGTGATGAATAAAAAATGCAGCCAACTTTAGCCAGAGAGGGGATCAGAGGAAGGCAAATCCCATTCAGATATGCAAAAACCTGCTGGGGGGAGGCTAGGCAAACCTAATCCTTCAAACTCCACAGAAACCCTCAACATCGATTGTAGGGCTGTAGCCATCCACTCCCCAGCTGCTTGCCCGGGGGAAGAGATGTTGCACAGGGCATTCTCTCCTTCCATGCCCAGACTTGCAATCTTGATAAGCAAGTACCCAAGTACTTTTTCTTGTACAAAGCTCTAGTTCTTTAATTACACAAGTAGTCAAGACTAGAGCTGGGTGAATGGTTTGCCTCAAACCACAAAACTACTGAAAACTATCCTTGGTTTGGGTTTGAGCAGTGTCCATGAACCAGCAGTGGTTTGATCACATTTTGTTTGTATCCACAAACTGTCCATGAGCTTCTTGTGAACTTCCCTTCCCTTACATGTGGATATCCATGAGCTTATCTTGAATCTAGTCCCTAGAATAATGTTTGACAGGAAAAAGAAATTTTGCAGGTACAGGAGGGAAAAGGAGCACCGTATTTTACTAAAATAAATAGTGATACAGATTTTGTTCAAATCTGTGTTTCATAAAAATGAATTTCATTTTTTAAATACATTTTGGATGTGGGATCCGACATGAATTGTGGATTACCTAGAGACTCAGATATTTGATAAAATCTTGATTTACCTGTAATTGTCAACCCCAAATAGTAAAAGACTGAAAGTAGATGATGTCAATTAACTTCTGCCACATATTTGCTGATTTGAAAAACAATTCAGCGATATTCAATTTCCAGTGAGCATTTCTAACAATGGGCAATCAGCGCAACTCCCCACCTAAGGCCAGCATGGGGGTGTGCAAACAAATTAACAAAGTTGTGGTCATAGAATCTCAGGGTTGGAAGGGACCTCAGGAGGTCATCTAGTCCAACCCCCTGCTCAAAGCAGGGCCAATCCCCAATTTTTGGCCTAGATCCCTAAATCGCCCCCTCAAGGATTGAGCTCACAACCCTGGTTTAGCAGTCCAATGCTCAAACCACTGAGCTATCCGTGAGCTTCCTCTGCATTAAAATAAGCTTCTTAATAGTATATATTCTCTGTCATCCGACTTCTTATTTCTAAATCATGTAGGTCCCTCTCTTGAAAGGAGTTTTGTACAGAGCTTCACTAATTGCAGTGGGCTCTGTGTGGGTGGAGTGATGGATCAGTATAGAGCTCGTTGCATGATCAGGCCTTTAGTAATTGTCGAAGGTTTTGAATGGCATTGATAAGATACTTGCCTTGACATCTGCTTCTCCATTTCTAAAAGTTGTACTTTGGCTCTTGATTATTCCCTGCATCATCAGCTCCTCAAGGATATCTGATGACTTTTGCCTCTCCCGTTCCTGTAAGTGCATCGGTTTATTGACAAATCCACCACTGAGTAACATGATGTCTTTAAAAAGAAAATGTTTAAAATTATTACTCTCACAGAGCTGAGATCAATTCACCAATTTAATTTTAATGTCACTTCCAATCCTGTAACTTCTCCATGTATTTATTTACTGAGGGTGCCCAATGCCCAAAGCCCTATGCATCACTTAAACGCTGCATTAAGGTTTTAAGTGGTCTTAACTGATGCACTGGTTTTGTGCTGGCCCTCTGCATGGGATGAATTGCACACTGTGGCCTCTTAGGCCAACATTCAGGAACGCATCCCTATCCAGGAAAGCACTTGCACTTGAGGATATGCTGAGGTCCCATGGAAGTCAATATTTACATGCTGTCCTGAACTGGGCCTTAGTGAGTCCTTGTAATTCAGATTTTAAAAGATTCATTGAGCCAGTTAGAGAACTCTACCAGTTTTGGATGAGATTAGATTATCCATTAACAATGAGCTTTCTATAGACCATTGCCCTCTATGAAACAGAAACAAAAACCTTTCACATGCTTCCATGACCTATATTTCATTGTAAGAAAGTGTATACACTTGCGTCTGATTACATTTGTTTTCTGCATTAATTATATATTTATAAACAGCAATTAAGAATAAAAAAACATTTTGATAACCCTTCTAAACTGCTGTTAGGTTTCCACACATTAGACATGAATGATAAACAAGGAAGCACTTTGTTGCCAAGATAGATCAGGTTTGCATCCCTTGGTTTGCAATTACACCATCTACATTAGCAAAAGTGAGGGCTTTTGTGAGATGACTTGGACCACATCAGAATCACAGTTATTTGACATCTGTCACTTTTTCATGAGTGGTGTGAAAATCCAACTGATGTATTTTATTGTGAGAAAACAAGAACAGTAAGCCTGTACAGGGTTAGTTTTTCAGAATATTGAGATCATACCTGCCCAAAGATGACTTTAGCAATCATCTGAAGCTGTCACCGAAAAATCATAAGGGGCCAGCCTTCCAACCAGCTTCCAAAAATGTGCCAGCGAAAACAGGCTTATGTGCTCACAGACTAAGTGGGCTAAAAGGATATGTACTCTTTCAGTTAACGAAGGGCCATATTGGGTAATACCCTGTCAGGGTTCCCCCCCCCGCCCCTGAACTCGAGGGTACAGATGTGGGGACCCATATGAAAGACCCCCTAAGCTTATTTCTACCAGTTTAGGTTAAAAACTTCCCCAAGGCACAAATCCTTCCTTGTCCTTGGATGGGTACTGCTGCCACCACCAAGTGAGTTAGACAAAGATTCAGGAAAAGGACCACTTGGAGTTCCTGTTTCCCTAAAATATCCCCCCAAACCCCTTCACCCACTTTCCTGGGGAGGCTTGAGAATAATCTACCAACCAAATAGGTAAACCAGATTATTAAAAAACAGAACTTTATTATAAAGAAAAAAAAGTAAAAGAAGCACCTCTGTAAAATCAGGATGGAAGGTAACTTTACGGGGTAATCAGATTCAAAACACAGAGGATTCCCCTCTAGGCAAAACTTTAAAGTTAAAAAAAACAGGGATAAACCTCCCTCTTAGCACAGGGAAAATTCAAAAGCTAAAAACAAAAGATAATCTAACGCGCCTTGCCTTATTTACTTACTCTTTTGCAATATTGAGACTCATTTTAGGATGATTTTAGGAGAAGGAGTTTTCTGACCTGATGCTTCTCTGCTTCCCCAGAGAACACACAAACAAAGAGCACCAACAAAGCCTCCCTCCTGCCCCCAGATTTGAAAGTATATTCTTTCCCCATTGGTCCTTTTGGTCAGGTGCCAACCAGGTTATTTGAGCTTCTTAACCCCTTACAGGTAAGGAGGAATTCTAGGCTACCTTTAGCTGTATGGTTATGACATACCCCTTTAAAATTAACATTTTCCAAGCAATGAGTTAGCCACTCCCAACTTCCTTTTGAAGACCCCCTCTGAACTGTAATCTCAAAAGTATCATTGGTCTTTTATTCTCTTTTACTTTATATTTCTAAATGAGTGACACTCTATGAATAGCTTAGCAATTTTTGGCCAGTATGTTTACAGGCACACATGTGCAGGTAAGAAAAATCTTTTGTCTGCATGCTGTTGTATATATATGAGCATACTCAATAGTGTGTGTGAAAAACAACCATGCATTTGTGTGTTCAGCAAACTTTCTGGAATGCAGGACCTTGATGTCTTGGGAACAAAAATTATATTTTGTTGTTCTGTAACAAAAAATTAGGAAATGTGTATAATGCCCATTACAACAGGCCCCATAAAAGTATTTTAAATATAGCAAGAAAAATGACAAAAGATGTAATCACATTGACATTTTCTCAACATATTTCACTTACTACTGTGATCAAAACTATGATTCATTATGTAAAATATAAAGCAATGTTTAATTGTATGATTTCAACAGTGGAGAGAGGGACAAATATGAAGTTAAACATAACCAAAACATTATGTTTATCACAAAATATGAATTAAATTATTAGTACTACAATCCATATTTATAAAGCACTCAACCCTCAGAGTGTGAATGCTAGTAATAATTGTTTGTGCTTACATAGCATTTTTCTATTGACGGGCTCCAAGTATTTTCAGTGAGGGCAAATAAAGTTTGCTATAACGACTTTGACTTACGTATTTCCTTAATTGTGTGTGTGTGTGTGTAAAAAACACGTTACCCCAAAACACAATTTTACCCATTTAGATTTATCAATCTAGCTATATATCTTACACAGAAAGTTCTCAGGCAAATAGAGTTGTTTAATTTTAAAGTGGAGGAAATCAAGAGACATGGGAATGGAATTTAAGTTGTTTTTAAAAAGCAGCAAACTCCAGTATTTATTCCTTTAATGTTCACTTGGAAACACTGTTTTATTACAGATCTTGCTTGTGACAAAGAACAGTTACTTTAGACTTTCAGTTTGACTAAGTATGTTTATGAAATTCAAACCACTCTTAGTACTTAGAAGACAGGCAAATAGGGGATTTAAACGGCAAAATAAGTGTTTTAATGTGTACCAATGTCTGCTGTTAGTTTAGCAACTCTTACCACTGCTAAAGTATCTTAAACTTATACAAGGGCCAAAGCTGAATGTTCCCTTTTGCACTTACACAGTCTGGGGTAGATCCTCGGCTGGTGTAAATTTACATAGCTCTATTGCCTTCACTGGAGCTATGACAGTTTTCACCAGCAGAGGATGTGCCCCTAAATGTTTATTTTCATTTTGTTCCTTAATTTTAATGTGAATTTAGTGCATGTGAAAGGCCAAACTACTCCCCTGTTTAGCCACAAAACCGGAACAACACTGGCAGGGTCAATGCCAATATGTCACAACCCTGTCCGGGAGGAACGGGACCTTTTGTAGGAGCGATGTGGGAGTTCATTCTCCACGATCCATTCAACAAGCCTTTCAACAAGGGTGAAAATTACTGTCTGTTACAATTGTGAGAATTGAGTCACACAGAGGAAAAACCGGTAATTGGATATTACTGACTTGGGTCAGATTTGAACAACTGATTAGGGAGAGCAGCCCTGCAAATGCTTGGAGTCAATGGGACATTACAATGCACTGTGTAGTAACTGTTTGCAGCACTGGGCTCAAAGGGGTGAATGGCTCTGTATCTCCTTCCTTTTGGTTGCTATGAGGTTTTCGGTTGTTTACCTGTGTTTTGCCTGTTATTTTTTTCTCTAAGAGAAGGTAACCTTTCCGGACCTTCCCCAGGTGAATTTCCCCCACTGAGTTCATCAAGTTTTACTCCACTGTTTAAGGTGGCTTTTGACACAGTGGACCAATCCTGAAGGGTAGAGCCAACTGCTCTCTGAGGTGGGTCATTATTAGCCTGCAAGAAAAAGAAATAAATACATGAGAAAGGCACTTGGGGAAATTTAATGCCATTTATAAGCAGACAGTTCCTAAAATAGCTCCATAAAACTGTCAGGCTTAGAGCGGAGCAGAACACAGCTCTGCGCATCTATGCTGCTCCTGAAATGTCCTGACAGTGAGCCATATTTTCTCACAGATTATCAGCTATGGTAATGAAATGAAGAAGAATTTCAAGAACGGAAGCAATGACCTCACATCTGGCTGTGTCCTTGATCACATTAAAAGATAAAGTCTTGAGACAGTTCTAAATTAAGCTTTGTTTGGAAATATGTAGGAAGATGTGACCACAATAAACATTCAGGAGTCTTAAATTGTCATTTACTAAGGATCCCATTCTACATCTCTTCCTCATTCTAAACTCAGTGGCAGCTTCGGGTGTCCAAGGAATGCAGGATTGGGTCCTAAATGTATTTTATTTTTTATGCTTTTGGTTGTAACTCTGCAATAGCAAGAAGGGCAACAATAGTGTGCTCCATTTTATGGCAATTAAGCACGATCCCAGCAAGTGGCTAAGGCAGCCCTTGGTTGGGCAAAATTTCTGTGCCCCTCTGTTATGCTGTGTCCATGACAGTGTGCAGCTGGTACCGACAAGGCTGGTGACAGGGCAATGCCTGCAACCGGACTCTCCCCATTACATGCTGCTTGGAGTGCCACTCTCCTGCACTCGTGCCCTTTCTCTTTTCTAAGAGGAGGATGACACAGGACACATTTGCAACTTCCTTCAATGATCGGACACAAACCCTGTAAAGGAAGTTGCGTACCTGCTGCATACAGAACACACCATTGAACCCAATGAAACTAAAAAAATTTCCCTGCATGTGGTGGCGAGTTCATTGTCCACTCCCATAGCACAATGTAACCTCTCAAAGCAGGTGGGCAAATATGCAACATACCATCTTCATGTGCACATGCCACTCCAGAGTCCCCTCCGGTATTGTAATATATAATCTTCTGGGTCAGACTGACCTACACATACGTGATCATTCATCACTGATGTGGAAGGTGCAACTAAAGGGATCTAGCACCCTTATTTAGAGGAGTGAGGGAGAATATTAAAAAACCCTTCCAGCCTCCATAAAGAATCGTTAAAATCAATAAACTCATATCCACAGACATACAGCCTGCCTTGTCTGTGCCCCTGCAATGCTAGGCTTGTACCAGCTTGGGTAAACTCTGTGTTAAGGGCTGATATAAAGAGTTGCCCAAAGGGAGCTTTTTTTCTTTCTACCTACTTACCGACCTACCCACCCACTCAGGCTTCTCTTGTAACATTCTGTTCCCCATCTGCTTGGGAAAAGTTGTTACCTGGGTCTTGGCTTCCCAGCCATTCAGCAGCTCCTTGACTGATGGTTGCACCATCTCTACCTTGCTGGAACTGCCGCAGCCCATGGCAAGACTGTGACCACCTCTTTCTCTTGGTTTGAAGGTCCAGGAGGAGCTCGGCTGTGCACGGTCACTAGGGACTCACGCAGTTGCCTGGGTCCGTTGCTACAATAAATGACAACACAAAAGGTTTCCTCCTAGAGTTTGGAACATTGTAGTACATACACATCACCTTCGTCCAGGTGATCTCACCTTAGGTTGAGAGGGAACCTGGCTTCCCTGTGCCAGCCGCGGGCACTGGAGTGACAGCAGCAAGTCTGTGCAGGTCACACAAGGGGGAAGGATACCTCCAAGCTTTTTAAAGGGGAAAAAAAGAGACATTTTAATGTAACTTTTTCCCTTACTGCAATTTCTGCCCAGATTCCTCCCATCACCTGTGATTGTCCATCGTTTTTAGTAATGGCAAAGGATGCAGAAAATAAATGCCACCCAATGTAGAATTCCAAGGATCATATTGTGGGTTATGTTACTGTAATTTGTTGGCAAAACTTCTGCATTCCAGGAAGAGGTAATATAGTCTAACAGAGAAGGAGATCAGCGAACACCAAGGATAGAACTTTCCAATGTATGTTGGAAATGCCAAAGAGCCTAATGATTTTTGTTTGTTTCTACCATCCATAGGGTTAGGTGAGTTTCCAAATGTAAAAGAATACACAGTCCTCGCCTCAAAAATCTTATATGAGAAAAGATAACAGAGAAGTGGTAGGGAAGAGAAGTACAACATGGAAGTAAAGTGATGAAGATGATAACCTGCTATGTCTTGGTAAAGCAATGTTTTGATAACTCACTGTTTTGTTTCTAAAACAAGTGTATTATCTCCCAGTATCCATAAAATAGCTATAATCAGCCATTTAGTTTCTTGTGAGCACCGAGAATTTGCTATTCATTTTTAAAATCCCCCTCCCGCCTTTTTTTTGGGGGGGGGGCATGTTTTGATCTCTTACTGAGAGCCAGTGAGGAGATTTTCACTTCTAGAGACCTGGATCACAAAATAAAAAAGGGTTTGTGGGCTTCTTCAGGTTCATATCACAAAACCCACTACGAAGATTTCCATAATTATCTCCTTTAGAACTGAAGTAGCAGGGGCATTCTGGGTAGATGGAACTGCATGGAGATGTTTACATGACACATGCATATGTACTGCCAGTCTGTGGGGTTAGTCCATATGTGAGGATCACGTGAACCCCAGAAGTAAAAGAGAATGCCTGCAAACTAAAGTTGCCAATAACTTTCAGCTGTGAATCCAGAGACCCCTGAGATGCAATCCCATTTCAAGGACATTCTCTCTCTTCTGATGTTAAATTCTGTTCTCCTTTTATATCAATGCAACTCCATTGGAGATTGGACTTTTGGGGTAGCTTTTGATTCACAGGGAGTGTGGGCTTAGCTCAATAAAAAAAATTACTTTTTGTTTTTCCAGCAAATGTTTATAGAATGTATGTGATCATAATATAATATGATTGCAATGTTATTTCTTACTAGTATATTAATTAGCATGAATCACAGTATACTATGCGGATCTGGTTGCTTGTTTGCTTTTGTGATTAAGCACTTGCAATGATAACAATGCAGTATCAAAAGATTTTTTAAAAATCCATAAACAATTATTTACTTAATCTTAGCAATAAGCCACAGATCTTTATATTTGTTCTTTCAACAACAAAATAGTAAAGTTTGAGACTAGAAATTGAATGTAAATAACTAAACACAGAAAGTTGATTAAACATAAGTCAGAAATCTCAGGTTATTATATAATCAAAATCAGGAATGCTTTCTGAATCATGCTTCTGCATTTTGTAGATCAAGTTGTGCTTGATAGTGGTATGTAAAGAGAAAGCAAGATAAATGACAATAGAGAAGACACAGTGAGTATTTTACATAGGCTGAAACAAATTGTGTGGCAGTTTGCATATGGTCATATTTCTGAAGTGAAAAGAACCTTGCTCATTAGTATGTGGACACTTAAAACCTGATCCTGGAAAGACTTCGGGCTTATCTTCACTACTGGGATAAGTCGACTTAAGCTACCTGAATAATGTAGCTGGAGTCGAGGTATCTTAGGTCAACTTGCCCTGGTATCTTCACTGTGCTGTGTCAATGGGAGATGCTCTCTGGTCGACTTACCTTACTTTTCTCAGAGAGGTGGAGTACTGGGGTCGCCCAGAGAGCACTCTGCTGTCGATTTAGCGGGTCTTTACTAGACCCGCTAAATCGACGCCCGTTGCATCAATTGCAGCAGCGTGGATCTCCCCTGTAGTGAGGACAAGCCCTTATACACATACTTAGCCTTAATGCACTCTACTTGGAAGTCAGTAGGAGCTGTAGGCTTTCACTAGGGGCTGTGCAAATGGTCTTACAGGGTTTGATCCTACACTTACTGAAGTCGATACCAAAGTTCCCATTAATTGTCGAGCATTAATTGTCCCCGCTTGACTCGGCATTGGTGAGACCTCAGCTGGAGTACTGTATCCGGTTCTGAGCTTCACACTTTAGGAAAGGTGTGGACAAACGGGAGAGGGTCTAGAAAAAAGCAAAATAAAAAAAGACAAAAAGTTTAGAAAACCTGACCTATAAGGAAAGGTTAAAAATACTGCGCACATTCAGTTTTGAGCAAAGAAGACCAAAGGGGGATCTGATAACAGTCCTCAAATATATTAAGGGCTGTTAATTTGCTAGGACAGTGATCAGTTGTTCTGCATGGCCACTGAAGGTAGGACAAAAAGTAATGGATTTAATCTGCAGCAAGGGAGATTTAGGAAAGTCTTTCTAACCATAATGGTAGTTAAGCTCTGGAATGGGCTTCCAAAGGAAGCTGTGGAATCCCCATCATTGGAGGTTTTTAGGAACAGCTTGGACAAACACTTGTCAAAGACCGTCTAGCTATACTTGGTCCTCCCTCAGCACAGGGGACTGGACTCGATGACTTCTTGACGTCCCTTCCAGCCCTACATTTCTATAATTCTGTGATTAATGAGGCTGGATCACAGTGTGTAAATTTAAGCACATGCATAAGTCTTTGCCGGATCAGGGCCTTAAAGTGTTCTGTAGAGGTGGTTGAAAAATGTGTGTGCACATTGGGGCGGAGGGGACAGGAGTTTTCCATTGGGAAAACAGGATGCCTTTCTTTAAGAAGGTAAGTCCATAGAACAGGAGGGCTTGTGTGAGGTACAGAAGTTGAAACAGAAGAGAGAAAAGAAGAGCAAGGCCAATATTTAGCAGTCAGAGGGGAAAAAATGCAAACTACTTCTTTTTTTAAAATCAAAAGCCTTTTTATGGCTTGTCTTGTGAAAATGAAAACAAAAGCCAAATCTGTGGGATATGTACGTTGGAAAAAAAATCACAGCAAAATCAAAAGCAACTTTTTTAGTAATTGCTGGGGTTGAGTGAAGGAAATTGAAATACAGCAGAACCTCAGAGTTACAAAGACCTCAGGAATGGAGGTTGTTTGTAACTCAGAAATGTTTGTAACTCTGAACAAAACAAAATGTGATGGTTGTTCTTTCAAAAGTTTACAACTGAACATATACAGCTTTGAAACTTTACCATGCAGAAGAAAAATGCTGCTTTCCCTTAATTTTTTTTATAGTTTATGGTTAACACTGTACTGTACTGTATTTGGGGTTTTATTTTTGTCTCTGCTGCTGCCTGAGTATGTACTTCTGGTTCCAAATGAGGTGTGTGGTTGACTGGTCAGTTCGTAACTCTATGGTTTGTAACTCTGAGGTTCTACTGTATATACTTTATAAAGAGTACACACAATTTCCCAAGCAGTTTAGTGGCTTGCAAGCTGGTTGGGCATATTGGACAGGAGTCAGGACATCCCAAATGCATATGACCTTTGCCACCCTGTCATGTGGCATGGCCCTTTATGATCTGGGAGGTCTGATATATACAACGACCTAGGACATATTGGTAGAGAGGAAGCGGTCCTGAGAATAAGTAATGTGTGTGGAAATCCCATTACTGTTTCTTTAAGGGCCTGGGACCAGGAGCCTCGCAGAGTGAGCAGAGCAAGGCTCCCCTCTCTCCCGGCCAGATGGGATGAGCTACAGGAAGGGACCCATCAGATATGCTGCCGCCTCCCTCCTAGCAAGAAAAGGCTTATCTGCTGTACCCTCTGAGCCTGAGATTAATTGGGGAAAAAAGGCAGCTGAAGGAGAAGCTTGTCAAGGCCTTATTGCTGGCCTAAGTTACAACTCCAGCTGCAGGGAAGAAAGTTGGGGGACTCCTGTCTGAAGGTGAGACAGAGGAACTGCCTAAATTACAACTCCCAGCTCCAAGGAGGAGATCTAGGGGCTGCTGTCATGAGAGGGATTGTTTGAAGTACAACTCCAACTCAAAGAAGGGGGCTGGGAATCCTCCTGAACAGGGACAAGAAAAACCTACCTGGATTCTTATATGAACCCACAGTGGGCGTGAACTTGAGCGACTAAAGAAGCGGGAGTTACCTTCTGTAGAAAGAATTAATAAACCAGAGCTCCTCTTCTCCCCCTGCCAGCTTTCAGTCCTGCCCTCCTAAACTGTTGTCCTCAACTGTTCCCCCACACCAATCCATCTCTTGTCCCATCAGCATTCAAATCAAACTGCTTCCTTCTCCATGCTCATTGGTGGGAAGGAATGGTCATTGAGAGCACGGAAGAGACAGACTCCCTGCTCTCAGATCAGGTGCCTAAAATTTGAAGTCTGGATTGAGCATGTGCAAACTGTGATTTTTTTTTTTTTAAAGGCTTATAACTTGGCCAAATTTGGGTGGATTTTCATGGGCACCAAAAAGCACATCTCTGACAGAAAGGTCATCATTCTGCCAAATTTCAAAGTATGATGGTTGCTAAAGCTTCTTAAAGAAAAGGTCACCAGAATTTTTTAACATCGACAAAGCCATTTATTTTTCCCATCCCTGGTCTTGGAAACAAATGAAATTTTTTGGCTGAAATTTTTCAGAAAACATCAGCCTGAGGCAGACATCTGGTGTGGAAAATTTCAGCCCAAACAGTCAAAGCTGGGAAAAGTTACAAACAACTTAAAACAGGGTTTTACAATGGGAAGTGTCCAGCAACCTCAATAATAGGTGGTTTAAATATGCCTGGTTTAAATAGAGTTGAAAACATCCACACTGCGTCCTAATTTGACTAAATCCGTTTTTAAGCACAGTGCAACATTGAAAATAGACAAGGCCTCAGTCAGCAGGAATGGGGCTCCGTCCCCAATCTCACTTTCTTGGGGGCTCTGACTCCAAAGATCTTTGGGGCCCTCTCACTTACTCTTACTCTGCCACGTATACAGGAGGCTCAATAGGGATTACTGCTAACCTCATTCATCTGTATCCATGGGGTCTAGGGGTTGCCAATTTTGGTTGGACATATTCCTGGAGGTTTCATCAAGTGATATAACCTTTAATTAAAGATTAATCTTTAATTCCAGGAGACTCCAGGTCAATCCTGGAGGCTGGCAACCCTCATGGGATCACTGTGGAGGCAGTGGAAAGGACCTATAGAGACCTTGTCAGCAGCCTGGGGCAGCTAATGAATCCATCTTACTGAGTTGCCAGGATAAGTCATGCTGGGGCTGACCTCCCCTCCAGGGCAGTAAGGACCTCACATCTTTAAGGATTTGGCCCAGTGGGCGTTAAAGGCATTCAGAAGCACCCCAGAGATGCTGAACACTTAACAGGGGTGAGTCTTAAAGAAGGGTCTGGTCCCAGGTTTGACCTTTGAGAGAGTTCGGTTGCAGCTTTTCTGGGTGGCTGCAGCGTGCGCAGAGCTGATTGCTGTCAGTGCAGCTGAAATCCGTTCCCTGGCTAGCACTGGCAGTGTGTGTACGTGTTGTATATCAGTGCTGTATTTGATCCCAATGCTGTGTGTAATCTCTCCATGGTGACTGCATCGCATTCATGGCTATTTAAGGAGTGGGGGGAAGGGGAGTTTGGGTTTTCTGCCAGACTTCCCACTCAGGTAATTACATTTCTGCCGGCAGTCTTTTCCTGTAGCTTCAGCTGAAGAAATCATTTTTCTTCACTCCCACTCCCAAAAGCTCCTGGCATGGAATTGCTGCTGGGTATCTATAACCTAGCAGTAGCCACACTGCTGTGGTAGATGAAGTGATCCTTGCCTGTACGTCATTTATTATAGACTTGTCCCTAGTGAGGAGTGCTGTATCAAATCAACACACTCCATCGCTCCCATCCTCCAGTGTCTGACTGTAGCATAACAAGTTGGTCCTGCCACTTACACTGCTAGATGTTATTCAAGCAGCCAGTTGGAAACTGGTGAAGAGATTATCGAGAGCCAAGACAAAACCATAAGGGGAGAGAGGGATTTCTCACTGAACAGATATTAAGTAAAAGTCTTTATATGTCTTTGAAACCCACTAGCTAGTTTTTTTTCTTCTCTACATAAGCAATATTGGTGAGAGGTAGTAGTAGGTGATTAATTGGTTACCAACTTCTTCCAACCTTCTTCCAACCTTGCTTTAGCTCACCGCAGTGTTGTAAACACTATATATCTGAGACATCTGTGTCTTAATACTAAAAACCAGCAGAGGGCAACGATATCTCAGTGATAACAACAGCAAGCACATGACAGCAATTGTGCTAATATTAACTGCACTTATGTTAATATAATGGTAGTATCATACTGTAGTATTTTCTAGCACAGTATTAGTATAGAAATAATGTTAAAGAGACAGTGTCAGGTAGCTTTGGTCCCAAATTTAGATTTAGTAAATACATTTTTTAAAAGTAGTAATTTTCTGCAGTTAGTGTCCATTTCAGCAAAGCATATGCTTATGTTCCTCTTTATTCAGCAAAACACTTAAGCACTTGCTTAACTCCCTTTGAAGTCAAGTTAAGCATGTGCTTTGCTGAATCATAGATTTACAGATTCCAAGGCCAGAAGGGATCATCGTGATCATCTAATCTGACCCACATAACACAGGCCATAGGCTTTCCCTGAATTAATTCCTGTTTGAACTAAAGCATATCAGAGCCTTACATAGAAATGTAAATCCGATGAAGTGAGCTGTAGCTCACAAAAGCTTATGCTCAAATAAATTTGTTAGTCTCTAAGGTGCCACAAGTACTCCTTTTCTTTTGGCACTTTCCTGACATTAGTGAGATAAGACTTTCAACACCCAGGAGGTAGATAGTAAGCAGAGCCAAGCACATTCCGCAGCAAATTATTTACTCATGGATTTAGCCTCTCTCCATCTACTTAACAAATCATTACGTGCAGATTGTGATGTTCCCAAATGCACTTGTTCAGGTTTACTAAATGAATGTTGTGGTGTGTGGGGGGAGGGTTTAAATACTCTGTGGATTGGTCATGAATAGTTTGCTGGGAGCTATCGATCCTCAAAACTCAAGATGTTTTAGTTAACTGTAATTGGTCACATAAGTCACGTGCTACTGTTTCTGTTTCCCTGATTGGCTGGGCATAACTCTTATAATCAGTAGGGATGCATGAAGGAGCCACTGGGGCTTGGAGTCCATCATGGAGACACCGTGGTTTAGTGAGAGGCAGCAGATAAGCAGGATTTGAGAATCTTAGAAATGTTCAATGTTTCCTTTATGGGCCACACTGACCTTGCCCAAGGCATTAAGAACAAGTTGTTATTCTTAGAAAAAGCAGGCTACTGTACTATTTATTGGTCAGGGGCACAATTTAAATGTAATCTTTTCTCATTCTATTCACATGAAGTAACAGTGTGTATGTGGTGCTAGTTTAAAGAGTGACTTTGAATCCATGTCCATCTCATTTAATTGCCATGTGGCAGGACTCTGAGGAGGGGCTGTTGGTAGCTAAGTGTAAGTTAGGGCAGCCATGAGGCTGCCCTAAATTATTCTGAGGGCCAGATTGGTCCCTGCCTGGCCATAGGATTGAGTTAAGATAAATGTGGCCCAAAAAGTTACTAAATGATGCTTATCTGAAGCGTGCCCCTCCAATCTTGTCTGCATCCAGTTCAGTTTCTTTCTCCCAGTTCAAACTGGACCCCCTTCACCCCCCTCTCCCCAATGATGCTGACTGACTCCCAGCGTCTCTCAATTCTCAACCCAGATGTTTCTTTTATCTTCCCAATCACAGCAGGCCCTTTTACCTTTGCTGAAATTTCCCAAGCTAAATCTCAATGTGTCTGTCAGTCTCTACTGGGCTTGAGCTGCCAACTGTCTTCAAATTGTGGATGCTCTCCGGGTCTCCACAGGAACACTCTGCTTCTAATCCTGCAGCGTCCCCACAGACCACGAGATATGAAGGCAGCATCTGGCTTAGTGGAGACATTCACCCTGGATTTTTTTGGAATATCAACATAGGCAAAGTTGGGGAGGGGCAAAACGTCCTTGCATTGGATATGTGGCGGGCAGGAGAGGGTTTAAAAGGCCTCTGTTCAGTTTGTTGTCAGGGTCAGTATTTTTCCTCCCCAAAATGAGAGGATTACATCATTCTGATAGAGATACAGGTAACCAGATTTCCTGGAATGTTGTGCTTATTTGATTCTGGAGGTGCAGAAACATGCAGAGTGCTCCAGCACCAATGCTGAAGTGCCCAAAGATGAAGTGGAAGCTGCAGCAGGATCTCCTTACTAGCTCTTGGCCCAAATGAAACACCCCGATGATGTGTGGAATGCAGGGGATATCAGAATCTGAACCCAGATCTGCATCTCATGGCTGGCCATATCCTTGTAATGGGGCATACCAAAGCCCCACATTTGAACAGGTAGGAGGTTCAATATCGTGATCTAAATTTTGCAACTATGTTACATTTCTCCTCCTTTGGGGCCAGATGGAGCCCAGCTGTTCTGTAGGTGAGTGGGGTGGGGAAGAGAGAAGATACAAGGAACCACACCTTGTACTCCTTTCCAGCACTGGGGTACAGCTGCAGTCTCCCCATGTGCCCTTAGGGTAAGTGACGCCTCAGAGGGGACGAACCATGGCCATGGCCCCAGTCACTCCTTCGCAGGTATACGGTGAATGTATGATGCACCCAGGGCCATCCTTAGGCATAAGCAGCATACAAGGCTGCATCGGTCACCTGAAAATTTGGAGCACCCCTGGGTCTTAGTGTCCTCCCTGTTGCCGCTTCCTATTGCTGTTCTGACCCTTCCTGCAGGCCCCCACCACAGCTGGCTGCTACAGCCTGGTGAGTCTTCCTCCAGAGGGGATCTAGTACTTAAAAGTGAAGAAGCCTTCCAGCCTGCCAGACCTATTAGCACAACACTGGAACTGTTAAAGAGCCATTCAAGCAGTACTGAAGCCATTTAACAGGCATTTGCCAACCCCCAAGTATATACTGTCAGTTTCTAAATTTACTGACAAAAATAGTTGTGCATTACTGTCATATTTACTCAAAACATGTTAGTCTACAGGCCCTAAGTTTAAAATTTGCTTTTAAAATATTTCATTAGTGTGTTGCTGAAGATTATAAAATCACATCTCTAAAAAATCCTTGCATAGATTTTTAGATGCACAATCTGAGTATTCATCTTTAGCCTTAAATGCTTCGATCTTTAGACATATAGTTTTTTAAATAAATCCTTTAAAAGACCACCCTTATCTAAAATACACGTGCAAGCCCGGGCTGCCGCGGGCATAGGGGCACCAATTTAATAATACTTCTTAGGTTCCCATAAATCCTAAGGACGGCCCTGGATGCACCCCATGAGTGGCCATGGCAGTAGGCTTGCTCCACACTACCCCTGAAATGGGGCTGGGCCGAACTGGCAGGATAGAGCCCTCTCCTTGCTGCATCAGCTGGGTCAGAAATGTCATAGAAGTCTGGATCATCCTTCATTCTAGATCATCATAGAGTGATTCTTTTTTAACCTGGTACCATCTGTTTGTTTCTGTCTATCTTTTGTGCTTGACGGAGGGAACCAAGAGTTATCTGAGATAGAGGTCTCATTGTGCTAGGTACTGTATAAATACACAGTAGCAGACTGTATCTGCCCCAAAGAGACAATACGGGTATAACATGGGAGAAAGGAAGTGTCATTCTCAATTTTATAGATGGGGAACTGAGACAAAGAGTGTAAGTGACTTGCCCAAGGTCACACAGGGAAGCTGTGATAGAGCTGGGAACTAAACTTGGATCTACAATGTCATGTAGCTGATCTGCAACTGCTAGCAGCAAATATCTCCAATGGCTGGAGATGGGACACTAGATGAGGAGGGCTCTGAGTTACTACAGAGAATTCTTTCCCAGGTGTCTGGCTGGTGGGTCTTGCCCACATGCTCAGGGTCTAACTGATCACCATATTTGGGGTTAGGAAGGAATTTTCTCCCAGGCCAGATTGGCAGAGACGCAGTGCATTTTTCACCTTCCTCTACAGCATGGAGTCACTTGCAGGTTTAAACTAGTGTAAATGGTGGATTCTTTGTAACTTGAAGTCTTTAAATCATAATTTGAAGACTTCATTAACTCAGCCAGAGGTTAGGGGTATATTACAGGAGTGGATGAGCAAAGTTCTGTGGCTTGTAATGTGCAGGAGATCAGACTAGATAATCATGATAATCAAGTTGCAATGGGGGAGGTTTAGATTGGATATTAGGAAAAACTTTTTCACTAAGAGGGTGGTGAAACACTGGAATGCGTTACCTAGGGAGGTGGTAGAATCTCCTTCCTTAGAGGTTTTTAAGGTCAGGCTTGACAAAGCCCTGGCTGGGATGATTTAACTGGGAATTGGTCCTGCTTCGAGCAGGGGGTTGGACTAGATGACCTTCTGGGGTCCCTTCCAACCCTGATATTCTATGATTCTATGATTCTATGATGGTCCCTTCTGGCCTTAGAGTCTATTAGTCTATGAGTCTATCTCTTGCATTGTGGTGCAGTGACAACCAGAAACCATCCTGCCTTACCTTGCATATACTGAAAGAAGCATGGACTGGCAGCTTTCTAAGGGCTTGTTTACACTGGGAAATTTATCAGCATTACTATACCGGTGTAATTATACTTCTATAATTCTACCAGTAGAACTCCCACGTGGTCACATTCTGGAAGAGAAGTGTCCACGTGGGGAGTTATTCTTGTACAATTATAGTGGTGCAGTAATGCTGGTAGGTTTCCTCTGTAGACAAGCCCTAAGAAGGACAAAATATTGTCTTAATTTTTCTATACAAGCTACTGATCCTAGTTGGGATGGGCGCTTTCCTGAGAATGTTTAAGTGTGGTAAGGACTGAACTGAAAATCTCTCAGGAGATCAAATCAGCACACTCCACCGCTCTCAGGAAAATCTCTCAGGAAAGAAGGGACAAAACCAAATGCAATTGAAGAGGGGCCAAAGTTGGGTCCATGTATCTGAACCTCTTTCCCAGAACTTTGTGATCAAGAGCCAACTCACCTTGTCTTTAGTTTCATGGGCCAAAAAGGTCCCAAGGCTTGGCAGAGCAACAGCCACCTTGCTTTAACCTACAGATGACTTTCCCATGGTTTTCAAGCATTGAGAGCCACAGCTTTGGCTTGACCCATTATAGAGGTGAATGTAGAATCCAGATGGAAACTTTGCCAAAGTTTGTGGGTGTTTGAATCTAGCATTCTGCTTTGGGCCCATCTCCAACTACAGCTGCTATATATTGGATTTAAGATGCTACTGAAGATGAAAAATTGAGCACATAATATAGCTGCTTTCTAGGGACTTGTGTTAATTTAGATGGAATAAAGGGGCCCAAAAAGTCAAAGGTGTAAACATAACCCAATCACTGTCCAGCGTTGCACAAGGTTGGAGGTGTGGTATACAGAGACCTCAGGCTGCTTAGTACCATGGCAAACACATTTTTAAACATCCTTTTAACCTTTTATTAAAGATACAAAAAAGAAGAAAAAACAGTTAAAGGCTTTGAAATGTGAAGTATTATGTAAGGCTTTCATTTTAACAACATTCCCTTTCCCATTAACTGAAGAGAACTTTTAGAAAAAAAAAACCCAACCCTTGTTTGACAGTTGTTTAGCTGGTACTAATTGTCCTTTTGGGGAAAAGAGAAGAAATTTGAGTTGGGCTGAGCTGGCATTGTTAAAGTCTGATCCCATTTCTTAGAAGACAAAACAAAACTCTCATACAGAAGGGGGAGAGAAAAGAATTGCAACAATAGAAAATGCAGCTTCTGTCTCTGGCGGTGATTTTCACTTGCAACCTTGCTGCTGGAGAAAAACAGGCACAGTACATGGTCTGATTAGACCTGGCAAACTCACACCAGCATTGGGCTGTTTAGGTCACTGCTTGTATTTGCTTTCCTAGTCTCAGGCTTACAGCAGTGTTACAAAATATATAGTCTTGGCTGGTTAAGCCAGACTCTTATTAGACATAAACAAAAAGGAGAGGGATGGGAAAGAAAAGGAACAGTGTGTGTGCATGCGCAAGAGGGAGAGACAAAGTCTCACATCCCAAGTGGTACTGAGGATTTAGCCAGAGCCAGTGGAGGTGGTGATGCCATCTGGCTCCCTCTCCCTGGCCTAGTTTGGTCAGGACATCTTTCAGGATCAGCATGAAGAAGGTCCAGGGGGGTTTCCCAGGAGGTGGTGAAGCTCAATCTAGTAGCTAATCTTTCTCCCCAAAATCTCTGTTTTTAAGGACCCCAAGGATGATTGATGGGGGGGAATAGCCCTGTCCTCAATATTTTGTCCACCAATAGTCCTAATTTATGATACGCCAATTTTGGTTCATTTATTTTTGGTATCACTGTTCTTGTTTACCAGGAATGATCTTAACACAGTCCTTGACTTATATCAGGTAGGGCTTTTTGTTGGGGCTAATTTAGATCTTTTTTGTCTCCATTTGTGCCTTTTACCATCAACATTTGCTGGGCAAGGTGATTGTGACATCTTATGAACTTACACTCACTTTTTACAGTTGAGCTCACAATTAGGGTAAATGTATAGGCCCAAATATCACAACAGACTGTCCTGTCGGAGTCTGAGTTTAGTTTCTTTCCCTCATGTATTAAACTCAGTACAATCATTTATTTTTTTAAAAAACAGCTGCTGAAATGAAGTCTTTGCAGTTACATAGAGCTCTTCAGGGGCCGATCTCATTTGCATAGGCACACCCACCCCGCCTAGAATGAGGCCATAGCTGCCCAAATGGTCATTTTGGCTGCTGTGGGATCCCCAGTGTCTCTGTTATTGGAGCAGGAAGAATAAATTGTTATTACCCTGATTATGGGAACTGTGCTTGGAACTGTACTTGGCCTTTTGTTATGATGGAGGGACTCACCATCAACTAAGTAGCACTCGCTAGGCAAGGGTCATGGGTTCCAAAACTCTGTGAATTGAGAGAGGCTGGGGACAAGTATTAATACTTGGTGGCATGGGCCCCTGGGTGAGGGCCTTACATGCTAATTGCACTTCCTCCTCTCTCCACTGTGGAATATCAGAGCTAATTTTGATTCCATTAGGAGTCTAGTTACAGGCTGCTGAGCTCACTTTGGGCTAATAGTGCACCAGCACTGAGGCTCCCCTACTACAAGCTGAATTCACCGAAGAGCTGAACTGACTAAGAGCTGAAATCACTGAGCATTGTGTTAAGTAGTCGGGGAGCCTGAAGATATATTGTGGAGCAGTTTGTGGGACGGCTGGAGTGCCTTGTGGACAGGCTGGTGGAGCAGTTCGTGGGACAGCGGGAGCCGCTAGTGGGACGCGGAGCGGAGCAGTTCATGGACTGGCTGGTGGAGCAGCGGAGCGGAGCCGAGCGAAGCAGTTCGTGGGGTAGCTGGCGGAGCGAAGGCCTATGGAGCTGTGGGGCGGTCAGCTTCAGATCATGTAAGGTGCCCCTTACCTCTCTCCCCCTCCCCCCCCATCTTCACCCAGGTTGGGAGGTAAAGCTCTGCAGATAAACTTTCGAACTCTGGGGCTGCCCTGACCAGGGACAGAGACTTTTGGGTCATTGGACTTTTGGGACTTTGGGTGATTTGGGGTTGCTGGACTCAAGAACCAAAGGGAAAGGGCATGCCTCAAATTTGCTTGGGATGGGTTTTTGCTCATGGGTTGAGTTATGAATCCTGTTGATGGTGTTTCCCCAACATAATGCCACATTGTTTCTCTCTGTTATTAAAAGGCTTTTTGCTACACCCAGACTATGTGCTTGCGAGAGGGGAAGTATTGCCTCTTGGAGGCGCCCAGCGAGGGTGGTATATATTTGTTCCAGGTCACTGGGTGGGGGCTCGAGCCGGTTTGCATTGTGTTATTGGAATGAATCCCCTAGATACTGAACCCGGCCCTTGTTGCTGCCAACTCTGATGGGCAGAAGGGTTACATAAACAAGGCCAAACAGGGCAAATATAAAAAAACAATGTTAAATAAAGCAGCTTTATGTATAGTTTAACAAATAATACAAAAAACAAGGGAACTAGCTGGTAACTGGATTGGCTGGCTATATGAATACTTAGGGCAGCTTGCTATTAAATAAATATGCTAAAAAAAAAGTATAAAAGCCTGTGTAACTTCCTGCTCTGTGTGCAGGATTTGAGATTCTATTCTCCCTGTACCTTTTTGAAGCTTCAAATAAACTTTTCTGCTTCTTCACCCCGTTGTAATTATTGGGTGAAGCACACCGGGTAGCAAACCAACCCCTGCTGTTGTTTTGCCTCTCGGCACTGGGTGCCGGCAACAAAGTCAAAATAAAAAAAAAATTGGACCTTCATATACTCTTTGCTGCAGGTAGAAGCAGTAGCATGTTAATTGTTTTCTGTAATTGCTATTTATTTATTTGTTGGTGGATTTGGGGGAGAGCCATGCAAATGACACAAAGCAGTTACTATGCCTCTCCTGTCTCTCTTCCTATCTTTGGAATAATTTTTTCAGTGCCTTATGTGGTCGGTCCTCCTCCTCTCCCCTCCCTCTTTCAGTGGGTGTCCCCTCTGGGGTTTATCCTCTTCTCCCTATCTCTGAGTCATCTAATTCACAGATATGGCTAAGAATCAGGCACAGCCTATTATTTTTATTACTCCTTCTCCCCCCCCAACCCCGAACCTTTTGTTTCATCCACCTTTATGTCTTCTTTTTTATATTGTAAGCTTTTTGGGACAGGGAGTGTAATCTCTTTGTACGGTGACTAGCTCAAGGTAGGGTTGCCAACTTTGTAGTCGCACAAAACCAAACACCCGAGCCCCTCCCCTTCCCTAAGGCCCTGCCCCTGTTCACTACATTCCCCCTCCCTCGGTGGCTCGCTCTCCCCTACCCTCATTCACTTTCATTGGGCTGGGGCAGGGGTTTGGGATGCAGGAGGGGGTGAGTGTTCCAATGGGGGTGTGGGCTCCAGGGTGGGACCAGAAATGAGGGGTTCAGGGTGCAGGAGGGGGCTCTGGGCTGGGGCAGAGAGTTGGGGTGCGGGAGGAAGTGAGGGCTCCAGCTGGGGGAGTGGGCTCTGGGGTGGGACTGGGGATGAGGGGTTTGGGGTACAGGAGGAGGCTACAGGCTATGGGGTGGGGCTGAGGGATTTGGAGTGCGGGAGGGGGACTAGCCTGCCTTAGCACCACCAACCAGACTTTTAATGGCTCAGTCGGCGGTGCTGACTGGAGACATTGGGGTCCCTGTTCGACCAGGTGTTCCGGTTGAAAACCAAGGAGCTCAAGGAGGCCCTGACCTGGTTGGCTTCTAGGTGCTACTGAAATATAAGAAGATTAAATAATACTACTACTGCAGAGGAGTGAAATTCATCCCTAGGCAAAGAGCCTACACAGTTTACGCACCACTTCAAAAATAGAGTTTAAGTGGGATTTAAGGAGCGCATACGTCTTTTGCTGTCTCTCTGCACAGAGGTGAATTTCAACCCCTGTGCAAAAGCAGTTCAGAAACACAAGGCCTGATTCTGCTTTCTCACCAATTTTACCCTGGCGCAACTTCATTAACATAATTGGGGGGTTTCTTCAGATTTATATCATTGTTTAAATACAGTTTTGTTAAGAGTGCACTTGATACCTCCAAAATGTTCTTCACTGTTTAATACAGGGATTTAGATCTTATCAGCAATATAGAACTATATAGACCAGTGGTTCCCAAACTTGTTCTGCCGCTTGTGCAGGGAAAGCCCCTGGCGGGCAGGGCCGGTTTGTTTACCTGCCGCATCCACAGGTTCGGCCGATCGCGGCTCCCAGTGGCCGCAGTTCACTGCTCCAGGCCAAAGGGGGCTGCTGGAAGCAGCGGCCAGTATGTCCCTCTGCCCACGCTGTTTCCCGCATCTCCCATTGGCCTGGAGCGGTGAACCGCTGCCACTGGGAGCCGCGATCGGCCAAACCTGCGGACACGGCAGGTAAACAATCCGACCCGGCCCGCCAGGGGCTTCCCCTGCACAAGCGGCGGAACAAGTTTGGGAACCACTGATGTAGACTATTTTGGAACCAACAAAAAAGAAACACTCCGAAGAAGAAGAGTTAAAAACGGCTGTCTAGAGTAAAAGCGGGACAAACAATGTTTAAGTGGGACAAGCTTTGTATTGGCCCTCTGCCCACGGGTGAATTTCAGGCTGCGCCAGTAGGACGGTAGAATATTTCAAGGCTGTTTATACATGCACAGTACAAAATCATTTCACTTGTCTTCAGAAAGCAGCCACTCTGGAGTTGAAGGTGGCAGCTATTTTTAGTAGCACACTGCAGTACTACACGGGAGAATACAAGATGCTGCAGCCTCATAGCTTATTTTCACAGATGACTCGGCCCAATTTGTTAAGGCAAGAGCAGGTGACAAACCATTACAGGAAGCTGAGTATAGGCACTTCACATCTGAATGCAGCCAAAAGGGCACTGCTGGATAATAGTTTTAAAAAAAAAATCAAATCACATTGGCCAGACCTAGCTTGAACCATATACTGGGTGGAGAGACAAGAGCAGCTGAACCGCACAGCTTTATAAATAAGCTTCTCAGAGCGACGCTCATCTTTTTCTTCTGTTTGTACCATACCCAGTACAATGAGTTGGAGCCTCTAGACACTCCTGCATTACAAATAAATAGTAATAAGGACTTATCAGTACATTTCTAAGAAGGACAATGTTCTTAGTTTTTCCACAGGAGTTGTAGAAAATGAAGTGTTGTAATTAAACAGTTTGCAATACCACTGAATGCTTAGAAAGCAGGTTTGGGAAGAGTCTTGCAAGGCTGTTGAGTTTCTGAATTAACATTTTGTTTGGGCAATAATAATGTGACCATCACATTTTATCTGCTGTTGGCAAGCCCCTCTGTTGATTTCTCTCTGCAAATGACACTTGTTTTGCAAGTATACTGGTGAAGAGCCATGTGAGTGAGACAGAACAGTCTGTTACTGTTGTAAATGAAAAAGAAAAATGCAAACACACAGTCATAATATGGGAAGCTCTGGTTGCTTGTATTTTAATTGCTCACTTTTAAAACTAATATCGTTGATGTTCACTGGGGTTATTTTATGCTGTCTTGTAGTGTCGCACCTCTCCCCCCCTCCCCACACACAATGAATAATACTCATGTAAAAGAAGAAATGTGTCTGAGCCTCAGTTGTTGATAATAGAGCCAAGGAACATACACAGAATTAGGTGATGTGGTTAATAGAGGAATACATTGCTATGAATATCCATGAATATGATGATCAACAAAGCGACAGGATCCGAGTAAGCAGAGTGTAAAAAGAACAGGAGGACTTGTGGCACCTTAGAGGCTAACAAATTTATTTGAGCATAAGCTTTCTTGGGCTACAGCCCACTTCATCGGATGCATGCAGTGGAAAATACAGTAGGATGATTATTGCACTACTGAAATTACAGTAGTGACACCACTATACATGTCAGGCTAGCACAAATAGGTTAGGCACTGAATGTGGTGGGAAATATGTGGTATAGCCTACCCTTAGTAATGCCTGCTCTTCCCCTCGTTGTCTTAGTAGCAGGGGATGGTAGATGGTGAAGTGAACCCCTCAATCCCTTGAGATGGGGATTTGCACCTCCACCAAAAAGTCAGCCAGCATGGTAGCTGAGCCTGAGCTATGGGAGGCTGCTGCTTGAGTGGTGGCATCTGGTGCAAGAGCTAGAGGCCTGTGAGGAGAACAGACTAGAGCAGGGGTTCTCAGGACAAATTATTTGGTGGCCTCAGTGTGCAACCACCAACTCTTGCTGGTGGCTGCTCTCACACTTTTTCCTAAAATAATTAATTACCTTTAGGAAAAACAAATAAATATGCACACATACACGTCCAAAACATTGTCATTTATTTATTGCTAGCTAGCAAGTCTGTTGTGAAAAGTGATATTAACAAACATATAAGTATCACTTTTCACAACAGACTTACTCAGCCCCAGCAAGTTGCAGGTGCCTTCCATTATGCCCCATTTGGGAGCAGGTACAATCACAAGTACACTGGATCCTGTTTCCTTTCAAAGGTGTGGCGCTTGTCATTGCAGGATTTTAGCGCTGCATACAGCTGAATCTTAGCGCTGCATACAGCTGAATGTAGTGTAGTGGCCAGATATAGGATATGTGGTCCTTGGAGTAAATTAAACAAATGTGCAACCTTTTTAATACCAGTAATACTCTCACATGCTCAATAAGAAGAACCCGTCACGCCCATTAAAGAATAATGTGTGGTTTATTGATATAATGGCAGCTACTCAAAGATATTTCACCCAGATGCCTGTTCCTGAGTTGAAGTGCCTCTGATGTGCACTCAGGAGCACCAAGCGAGAGAGAAGGAATATTTGTAAATATTTAAGAACAGTTCCCAGGTGAGAGCATCACAGCAATAAGAGCAGAAAGTGCCCTCCGGCCTTCAACCATCAATTACCCTGCTTCCCCCACCCCCATATATAAACTCATAGTTCCTTTTCAAGGGCGTTTGCAGCCCTTTGGTTGTAGTTCCTGTGGTTCTGTGTTCTTCATTCTTCACTGTTGTTTTTAATCTTTAGAGAGAAATTTCTCACCTGTTTTTGTTTTTGGATGTTTGGGCAGGGCAGGGAGAGAAGCAGCTCAGCTCTGTGGTTTGTCTTCAGGGCCGTTCGGCTTCTCGGTGAGGTCACTCTGGGTATTAACAGAATTTTATTATTCATTTTTTGTTTCTGGAATAATTGCTGTTTTTGGACTCTGGGCACGATCCGACTCTTACACAATGGAAAGTAACTGCACTGGAGTACAATGCTGGTGCAGGTGAGGTCAGAATCAAAGTCATAAAATCTATGTTACTTGTGCTGATTAGATGAGGAAAAAAGTCCCAATGTCTTTAAATACTGAGCTGTGAAGATTATTTTTTATTGGGGTGGGGAAGAGGGAGAGACCAGGGGATGAGGGAGAGGATCAGGTGCTTTTTGAGACATTCCTATTTTGAATTTTGTTGTTTCATATAATAGCATCCATGGTGCTATACTGCAGGTGATCTGTGTCAAAGACATAACAAAGTGTTTATTTACCTCGGGCAAGCAGCAAAAAATCTGAGAGCACAAGCTGATACCATACAAAACAGAGCAAACCCAGAGAACCAACTTCAACTCAGGTAAAAGCAGTGGCCAATCCAATCACAGTCCCATAGGGGCCACCCCAGCTTGTGGCAGGGCTAAACTGGCAGAGTGTGGTACAATTTCTGTCAGCTGGGTGTGTCACCTACCAAAGTCATCTCAGGTGTTCAGTCCCCTGACTTCCATTAACCTCCATGGGATTGGCTTGCTCGGTCCTTTGAGCCAAGTGCCTAGTGGGGTCAGACCCTAGAGCAGGGGTGGGCAAACTTTTTGGCCTGAGGGCCACATCGGGGTTGTGAAACTGTATGGAGGGCCGGGTAGGGAAGGCTGTGCCTCCCCAAACAGCCCCAACCCCCTATCCGCCCCCTCCCACTTCCCGCCCCTTGACTGCCTCCCTCAGAACTCCCGACCCATCCAACCCCCCCTGCTCCTTGTCCCCTGACTGCCCCCTCCCGGAACCCCCCATACCTAACTGCCCCCCCGGAGCCCACCCCCTATCCAATCACCCCTGCTCCCTGTCCCCTGACTGCCCCCCGACCCTTATCCACACCCCCAACTCCTGACAGGCCCTCTGGGACCCCATCCCCATCCAACCCCCCCTGCTCCCTGTTCTCTGACTGCCCCCCCCGACAGGCCCCCTGGGACTCCCACGCCTATCCAACCCCCCTGCTCCCCATCCCCTGACTGCCCCCAGGACCCCTTGCCCCTTATCCAATCCCCCTGCTTCCTTACCATGCTGCTCAGAGTGGCAGGACTGGCAGTGAGCTTGCAGCCCTGCCGCCCAGAGTGCTGGCAGTGCAGCAAGGTGAGGCTGCGGGGAAGGGGGGCCAGGAGGAGCTGGGGTCTAGCCTTCCTGGCCGGGAGCTCAAGGTCCGGGCAGGACAGTCCCACAGGCTGGGTGTGGCCCACGGGCCGTAGTTTGCCCATCTCTGCCCTAAAGCAAGGTGTCAAAAAGTGTTTGTGAAGTGGAGGAGGGGCTGTGGGGCACTGCAAAGAAGATTTCTGGAGGGAGACTTCAAATCAGGATGATTTCTGAAATCCTGATCTTTTCTGTCTCTGACTGACATCCCATCTCTCCAGCCCAGCTTTGAGTGCATCACATTATGGGGGGCTGCCAGCACTACCTGTTGTTAAGGCTACCCAGTGCCTCCCATTATAAGCCTCTGTTTTCAGTTGCTTATAATATTGTCAAACGTTAACTGTTTGGGCTGAAATTTTCCATGCTGGGCCTCTGCCCTGAGGCTGACTATTTCCTGAAAAATTCATCTGGTTGTGAGAATGAGGCTAGGCAAGATGTTATGGGTCTATTACGGGACGAGGACTCGATGATCATGATGGTCCCTTCTGCCCTTAAAAGCTATGAATCTATGAAGACACTCTTTTACTTATCGTAAACATTTCTGGACATGTTTTCTTTGAAAAGCTCTAGTGCCCCCAGGCTTTGAAGCGGGGACTTTAAATTTCACAAGGCGGGTGGCCTTTGTGCCAGGGATGCCTTTGCTGTCTCTGAAAATCTACCTAAATTGACCAAATTATAAGTCTTTGAAAAGTCAGAGTTCACACAGACCCCGCAGAGACTTCTGTGATGTTAGCAGCTCCATTCCCCCTAACAATTCTGTCTGCACTGGCATGCTGCAGCCTGGGCTGAGCAGGACTTTCCTTACAATTGCAGCTCTGAGCTGCTGTGGTCTGTGCTGGGTCCAGGTACCTGAACTCAGAGCAGAAAGCCTGTCTTTCCTGTGCTCTCAATGCCCCCCACCCCCTTCCTGCTGGGCGCAAAGGAGGAAGCACCTGATTCAAATGCAGAGAATAGGGGACAGGGGTGAGTAGATTGGGAGAAAGAACCTAAAGCATCCTGGAAGCTGGCAGGAGGTGAAAGAAACTGTCATTTGGAGTTGATGTGAGGGTGGAGACTGTGCCTCAGTTTCTCCCAATTTTTAAATAGTGATCATCAAGGTGGGGTTGATCATACCAATTTAGAAGGTGGGAAACGCAGACACAGAGAACTGGGGCCTATTGACACTCTAGATAGCAAGTGAGTTTGTTAGCAGGTAAACTCCAAACGTGGTTCATAACCCTGCTCCCAGTGCCTCCCACCCACCAGCATCCCCACCTCCCCCTCCCTCCCCGCACCTCCCGATCAGCTGTTTCGTGGTGTGCAGGAGGCTCTGGGGGGAGGGGGAGGGGGAGGAGCAAGGGCAGTGCAGGCTGAGGGGAGGGGGTGGAGTGGGGGCAGGGCCTGTTGCAGAGCCAGGGGTTGAGCAGTGAGCACCCCCCGGCACATTAGAAAGTTGGTGACAGTAGCTCCAGCCCTGGAGTCGGTGCCTATACAAGGAGCCACAGGTTGGCCACCCCTGGGCTAGTGCAATCCTTGGATGTATAAAGAGGGGTGTAGTGAGGAGGAGAAGGGATGTAATTTCTCTTCTGTATATAGCACTGGTGAGATGGCTACTGGAATACTCTGTACAGTTCTGGTGTCCACGTTTTAAAAGGGGTGTTGAAAAATTGGAGGGGGTGCATAATAGAGCCATAAGAATAATTTGAGAGCTCGAGAATGTGGCTTAAAGTGAGATATTTAAGGAATCAATCTTATGTAGCTCCAGAAGAAGATTGAGAGGTGACTTGATTACGGTGTAGAAGTACCTTCATGGAGAGAAAATAAGAAGTACCAAAGTGCTCTTCAGTCTAGCCGAGAAAGACATAACAAAAACTAATGGCTGTCAGCTGAAGCCAGAGAAATTCAAATTAGAAGCAATGCACCAATTTTTAACAGTGAGAGTGATTAACCACCGGAACAAATTACCAAGGGAAGTAGTGGATTTTCTGTTTCCTCATGTCCTCACCTCACAACTGGATGTCTTTTGGGAAGGTGTGTTTTAGTGAAACACAGGCTGTTGGGCTTAATATGGGGGTAAGTGTGTGAAACTTCATGTCCTGTGAAATAGAGGCCAGATTAGGGGATCTAATGGCCTAAAAATCTATGAATCTATGAAAAACTCAGTGTGGGATGAGGAACAGACTCTGCTGTTTTACTGTTTAGCCTGCTTGCTCCCCAGAATTAATAGTGAGCAAGTGGAGAGATTTGGGGGAGTAGCTGAGCTGTCCAAAGGGGCTGGCCAGGGGCAGACATCAGCCCTGCAAGGGAGAGGTGAGTGTGGCAGTGACTTCACAAGGGCCTTTGAAAGGAACTGAGCCTATTGGGCAAAGGTGGTGAGGAGGCTGTGACCTCACAGAGCTCCCTTGACATCAGACATGCAGTACAGGGGTGCAGGGCAGGGGGAACCTCAGAGACTCCTGTAGCCTTGCTGCTGCGAGCTTCCTTCTCACGGTCTCCCCTGGAAGACTAAGAGAGGATTTGTGTTCACGCACCTGAGTGCTAAGGAGGAGCTTGTTTGGGAGTTTTCTCCTTGCTGTCTTGATTTTGTAGAAAGCAGACATCTCCTGTGTAGAAGGTAAGATTCTCAGTGAGGTTTGGAACCTGGTCAGTCTGATCCATGTGTTGCCAGCTGAACTATAGGCTCAGAAAACACAAGTTAAGTTGGCAGAAAAATGTCCCACCTGGGAATCTGCCCCTTAGTAACTAGCTAACTAATAGGTCTCAAAATGTAAAATGAGAAATCATTATCGGGCAGGTGTCTTTCTAGTAGGGTCGTGCAGGGATTGGTTCTTGGCCCTATGCTATTTAACATTTTGATCAGTGACTTGGAAGCATATATACAATCATCACTGTAAAATCTGGAGATGACAGAAAGTTTGGGGGAGTGGGAAATAATGAACAGGAAATGTCAATGATACAGAGCCATCTAGACTGCTTGGTAAGCTGAGCACAAGCAACATACATTTTAGTATGTCCAAATGTAAAGTTATACGTCTAGGAACAAAAAATATAGGCTATATTTACAAGATTGGGGAATCTATCTTGGGAGGCCGTGACCCTGAAAAAGATTTGGGGTCATGTTGGCTAATCAGCTGACCATGAGCTTCTAGTGGGACACTTTGGCCAAAAGGGCAAATGTGATCTTTGGATGCATACATAGTGGAATCTTAGGTAGAAGCAGAGAGGTTATATATCTTTGTATTTGGTACTGGTGCAATCACTACTGGAATATTGGGTCCAGTTCTGGTGTCCACAGTTGGAGACAGATACTTGTAAATTTGAGAAGGTTCAGAGAAGAGTGTCAAGAATGCTTGAAGGATTAGAAAACATGCCTGATAACAAAGAGAAGGTTAAGGGATGAGCATAAGGAAACAAATATTTGATAACGGGCTCTTCACTTTAGCAGACAAAAGCATAACAAGATCCAATAGCTGCAAGTTGAAGTTAGATAAATTCAGACTGGAAATAAGGCGAACATTTTAACAGTCAAGGTTTGAAACAATTTACCCAGGGTTGTGATGGATCCTCCATAACTGGCATTTTTAAAATCAAGATTGGTGTTTTTCTAAAAGATCTGCTCTAATTCATATAGGAATTATTTTGAGGGAAGTTCTATGGCCCATGTTATACGGAAGGTCAGACTAGATGATCAAAGTGGTTCCTTCTGGCCTTGGAATTTATGAATCTGAGACTCGCTGGGGACGTTTGGAATTTGACCTTTTTTGCTTCCCTTTTCCTCCTTCCCTCTTGTCTCTTCTTCTCTTTTTTCTTGTTCCATTTCTCTCTGCTGCTCTTCTTTCTGAGGAGGGTGGGGCTGTTCTCTAGCTGTCATTGTAAGAGGCCCTCACAAAGAGGTGGTGCTGGAATCATGTGCTGACAATGATCTCCACCGGAGTGACCTCCTGTGGTGACTAAGGTTGTCTTTTGCCCATCTGTTGAGAATGCTCAGCCTCCAGTCCCTGAAAATCTCCACACCGATTGACTGAGTTTGGGATTATTGCTGAGTTAATAGGGAGGAGACTCAGGTCATTGCTGGCTGAGTGAAGTGAGGCCTCACGCTGAGTTCAAAGGCATTTCTTTGTCTGGCTGTAACCCAATAATTTTGAAGACTACGTCCAATTGATTCCAAAATTTCAGGCAATTTCTAGACATCAGTGAGAAGAGTGTTGTTGATTTTGCTGACAATTGGAAAACAGCAACACCAGAAAAGTCTGATTTCCACACTGTGCCCTTTAAATTGGTGCTGGAAACTGAAGGGCATTGTGACTTCAGAGTTAACTCAGTCAGTCAGTGCTAACTTTCTGCAGGTGATTTGCATAATTCAATCCCATTGGTGAAAATAAGGCAGCAAATGAACCTGCAGGTTTCAATGGGAGAGATGACCAACGCAGGCAGCAGGGTTAGGATTTAAGTTCAGGGTTATTAGAGGGAGTGAGTGATGGGTGGGTTGCTGAGTTACCTCTGATGTCACAATGCTACTGCTCAGGCTCCTGTGCCTGCAGAGCCACATGGGCAGTGACTGTCAAGGGGAAGTTTTTGTTGATCTGAAATGTATCAAATAAGAAGAGAAGAGAGGAATGGCTTAGACGATTTGACAATAAAATGTAGGGTTTGTAGCAGTATCCCGTGCAACTGCTACTCGTTCAGGGATGGAGAGAGTATTCCTGCCCCTCCCACCACCTGTTACCTGGGTCTACATAAACAAACAAGTGTCCAGCCCTCTAGTTTTTCTCCTTTAAGACTGAGCAAATAATGAACAACAAATTATTGATATGATGAATTTTGCTACCTTCTGTCCTTTAATTGAATACGTGAAGTTTATGACTTTCTTGAATGTAGTAGTTCTTCTAAAATCAAGGTGAATAAAAGTCAATGCTTGTTTCAAAACCAAAACCCAAAAAAAGGAATTTTTAAAAATTTTAATTGTATTTTTCAAATTTAAATTAAAAACAGGTTTATTGTTTGAAAAACAAACCTATTGGGGATTAAATTTGAAACTACGACAACCAATATTAAGGCCTAAAGTTGCTATAACCTATTAAACTAATTCAAATTAAGTCAAAATATTAAGAAGTCCACATTTGCTGCCAAGTTTCAAAGGAAGTCAAACTACTGAACTATGGAAAGTCATTGGCTAAGCACCTGGAACCAGAGTTTATTGAAATGCTCAGCAGTAGCTTCTTCTGCAGGTGCAGAAAGAATGTTTTCTTCATTTCAGTTGATTTAGCTAGTTCAGTTCAATGACAAGTTCATTCAAATTTAAAAAACTGACTGGGAGTTGAAAAAGCAGGAAGCTTCTTTTCCTCTTCTAATCCATGAATAAACACTAGATATGAGGGGATCTGATCTACTAGTTCTAAAATCTTGACTAGGAACAATTATGTTCAATTCACTAAGTTACTTCCTTACATCAGTTAGTTTTGAATGAAAAATACATTTCAGTCAACTTTTTTGTTTTTATGTATCCAACTCATCCAGCAAGGCAACACGCTTTAATAATTACCTATTAATGAGACTCAGTCTTTTTTTTAGGAAAATAACGAAAAAGTACGAATGCAAAACCTTTTGAATTAAATCAGTCCACCCTGATCTCTAGTTCTCCCTGATGAGTTCAACCTGATCTCTAGTTCTGGGCCTAGGAGGCCAGACTGAGACCCTCATTGGCTAGGAACAGCCAGGGACCCAGTAACAAATTCCAGTTCTGTTAGCATCTAAGCTGCTAAATCCAAAGAACAACTGAAGACAGCAGAAGACAGAGGAGCTCTGAGGATTTATTAAACAAAGGAAATATTATGTGTAGTTACTGAAGTGAAATGATATGTTCTGGTCACCATGTCCTTCTAGATTTATGAACTAGTAGATCTCATCCCCTTGCACCTAGTTTTTATTCATAGATTGAAGGAGGAGAACAAGTTTGCCTGCTTTGCCAGCTCCCAATAGGTTTCTCAAATTTCAGTGAACTAGTCATTGAATGGAACTATTTGAATAATTTGAAAATAAGGAATTATTCTCTGCAACTTCCAATGAAGCTCCTGCTGTCCAAAGCTGTTTTAGCATTTTGGCTAACTTTGGTTCCAGGGACTTAGCCATCACTTCAGTGGTTTGACTGTCTTTAAAACATGGCAGTAAACAGGTTCTGTTTAATACAATTTTTTCAATTCTTTTAAACTTATTTGAAGATTTTTTAATAAATGTAGGCCTTAACATAGGTGGTCAATTTCAAAGTTAATTTTAAGCAGATTATTTTAATAAACCCATGGTTAATTTAATTTAAAAAATCAGTTCATATTTTAAAAATAATCTATTTATATCTACCCAGATAGGGATAGAAAGGCCTCTTACCTCATTCCCCAACCCAGGAAGGGCTGATCCTCCTCAATCCAACTCTAGGGTGGGCTCCTCTTCTCTTTACTGGGCTGAACTGAAAGCCCAGATCCAAACAGTCCTCACTCTAGGAATTTGGATCTGACCTTTGATGGTCCAATGCTGCATAGCACTTACAGACCGGCTTTTTCTGGGTAAATCTCACAGCGCTTTACAATAGTGGGTAAGTATTATATACCCATTTTACTGATGGGGACTGAAATATAGAGAGGGGGAATGGCTTGGCCAAGGTCAATAGGAAAACCACCAATGGAAGCCAGGAGTCCTGACTCTCAATATCCTGCGTTACTCACTGCAGTAGGCCACACTCCCTCTCAAAGCCAGGGAGACTGGGAATAGGGTCCTGCTTGCAATTGTCAGCTCTGGAAGGGAGTTTTCCTCCAGTGGTTAGTGCAGGGGCCTGGACTCAGAACTCCTGGGCTCCATCCCTGGCTCTGTCACTGACTCCCAGTGCAACCCTGAGGCAGTGGCTTCCCCTGCCCAGGCCACAGTTTTCGGTCAGTGTGGTTGGGGTCCCTCCCCTACAGCCCAGAGCTTGTCAAGCTTCAGGAATGTGTGTAAAATGCAAAGAGACCTTGAGATGGGAGGCGTCCTACGCCTGCAGTAGGTCAGTGTTTTGGACCCCTGGCTGCTGGCCTGAGTTTATCCATCCCTTGGCAATAAAACATCATCTTGTTTTCACAGCCACTGTCGGTCTCCTGGTTTCTACAGCCTGCCCTGCTGGCAGGGCATTGTGCCGCCCAGTGCAGCACCTTTTCCAGCTCACATTGCTGCGGGAAAGCGAGGAAGAGGGCAAGGGAGAGGCCAACTCTGAGCATCTTCCACCCAGCTCTACACCATCTAGAGCAAGTGCCTGGCACATAGCTTGTCCTCAGAGGCTTCCCTTTTCTGCTTGGGGAGGGGCAGAAATGGGGGGGAAATCTCCTTCCAATGAGACTAGATTTGCTAACACAGCCCCCTGCAGCTCTTCGTTCTGGGCCTGGGCAGCCCTTGCCTTGTAGGAGACTGTTCCCCAGGCTGAGAGTCTCTGGAGGAGCCAGACCCTGCCAACTGCTAAACACCCGCAATCCCAATCAATGAAATCAGTGGGAAATGGGGGCGGGGGGAATTATGCCTCATATGCTTGGGACCTTGTGAATTTTAGCTGGGGGTTCCCAGGGCAAGCCAAGACTCCTTCCCGGGTTCTTTTCTTTCTCTAGCCTGGCAGGGAGTGTGGCCTGGGGCGGAGGTTGGCGGGGCGGAGCTGCTTGTCCAAACTAACTGAAAGGATGAGACTCCCCTGGTGCCACAGTGCCTCAGTGGTAAGGGGGAACTTTGGGAGCAGCCTGTTCTGTGAGCTCCTGCCCGTGTGTAGATTGCAGTCCCTGTACCCCGTGGGGGGGCGTGCGGTGAGAGGGAGTTGCCCCAGCAGAGGGAAGGTGGGTGGGAGCAGGAAGGCCTGTTAGTGAGAGGCTGCCTTGAACCCAGACTCAAGGCTGCTCCCCACTCAGTTCCCGGATGGAGAGGCTCAGGCAGATGCTGGGGAAGAAGGCTGTGAAGGTGGCACCAGGGCCAGTGGGAAGCTGCTGCCGGATGCCCCAGGAGGAGAGTGGCCCCTCTGTCCCCACTGGTGGGGAGGCAGGTTCTGGCCTGTCCAAGAGGTGGAAATACCTGGTGTTCTGGAGGAGGAAGACACCAGCTCCGAGAGCAGGCCCTGGGGCACCTTCTTTGCCAAGATGGAGGTGGCCCAGGGTGCAGCTGTGCGGGAGGGACCCAGTACAGGGCAGGAGCCGGGCAAAACAGCTCTGGGGCTTCCTCTTCAGGAAGCAGAGGAGCCAGGAGCCATTCCCCTGCCTGGCCACTGGAGAGCCCCCAGCCTCCCCAGAGCAGGAGATGGGCGACCCCGGCTCTAGCACCAGCAGCTCCGCCTACTCCCTAGGGGCCAGCAGCACCTCAGAGGAGTGCTCTGAAGGCTCCCCCATGGCAGGTGAGGGGAAGCCAGGGGAAGGGAGTAGGACAGGGTGGGGGGACTAGTAACACCCTGGGCCCATTGGTTCACCAAGGCATCAGCCCTGAGCCATGTGAGACTCACTGACACCAGTGGGAGTGGCACAGCCACGCCCTGTGCAGGGCATTTGAGGCGGAGTCAGGGGAGCTCCAGGCTCCTGGGCCCCTGATGATGTTGGCGGGTGGCCTGACTGGCTTGGGGTCCTGAGGCAGATGGGGCTGAGGGCATCTCTGGGAGGGGCAGGGTGGGGCTTTCTCTGCCATGAGGCTCCTTACAGAGGACGGAACATTTAAGTCTTTTCTCTCCACTGCATCCCTCAGCAGCACCAGGAGTCGTCCTCTCTCCTGCTCTCCCTGGTGCAGGGACTCCCAGTGTCCAGCTGGAGGAGGAGGAGGAGGACGAGGACATGCCCCCAGAAGAAGCTGCCATCAGGGTCATCCAGAAACATCTGCAGGGCAGAGAAGAGGTACAAAAATCCCCCAGCTGAGCTACCGCCGAGTCTGTCCTGCCCCTTGCGCCATCCCCACCCCAGAGAACCCATAACCCCCCGATGGGGGGCACTTCTCCCATGTTATCTGGGACCTCCAAGAGGGGGTGTTTGCCCCACAAAGGCCAGGGTCTCCTCCCCCCACAGACACTGTGCCAGTTACAATCCCTGCCTGTGCAGGAGGAGATTGTGGTTTTGGGAAGGGGGGGCTTTTCCTGTTCTCCCCCATGGAGGACTTGAGCCCTGGAGCTGGTTTGGGTGGGGCGGGGAGGCCCCTAGCTAACCGGCTCTCTCTCCCCCAGCCCCACTCCTAGTGGGTGCGGGACAGGGCCAAGCAGCTCCGCTTCCTGCACGCTATCCCCACTCTGTGCTTCTCCGCACAAAAGCAGGGGCAGGACACCCTGGAGCCGCACTGCTCCAGAGCGGCCCTTGTGGAGAGCACTGCGGTGAGTGAGACCCGGTGCCTGGGCCCGTGGGGGGAGGGAGCTGGACATGGGCCAGTGGGGGGAGATAGTGGGGCTGGAGGGGGCAGCAGAGGGCAGGGATTCCTGGGGCTGAGGACTGGGGAGCAGGGAAGGGGGAAATTCTGGCACTGATCCGGAACTGGCAGCGGGGGGGATGGTAGGGCCGGAGGGGTGCCTGAGGGGAGGGAGGAATGTGGGGGTTGAGCTGGAGAGGGGGAGGGAGGGGTTAGTTTGATGGGAGGGAGGAAAGGGGAGTCAAGGTGGGGGGGAGGGGTTATGCTGGCTGTGTCTGCTGCACAGTTTGGCCTCCTCGCTGGGAAGTGCCTGTGGGGCCTGAATCTCACCTGCTGCTTTGTCCTCTTTGGGTTTCCCAGGAGTTGATTGAAGACCTCCTCCTGGAGTCTGAGCCAAGCTCCATCCTCTCCAGCTCTGTGGCTGCAGTTTGCAACCTCAGGTACCAGAACCCTCCTGCCCAGCTGCCCTGACCCTGGTGCTGTTCAGGCCCAGAGCTGGGAGTCACAGATCCTCCCCCTCCTAGGTCACCCCCAGTTGTGGCCGAAGGGGTGGGAGTGTTCACTCTTTCCTGGCTGGGTGGTTGATTTCACTCCAGTAACTTTATAGGGGCTTTAGGGAGAGGATCACTGGGGTGGGGGGTTATATAAGAGGGGCAGCCGGGTCCAGTGGTGAGATCAGGGGAACAGGCCCTGTTCTAGCCATGCCACTGACTGGCTCTATGACTTCAGCTAGCTCACTGCGCTTCTTGGCACCCCTGTTTCTGTTGTTGCTGGCCTGTGCCTATTTCCCTGACATTTCACGTCCCATGGTAGTGCCAGCGCCACTCTCGTGCTTTAAAGTCTAAGACAGGCTCCTCTGTCCTGCCAGCAAACTGAAGCCGCCTCTTGAGCTGGAATCACACCTCCTGCGGGCTGTCCTGCACAGTGTTTTTACCATGGGCACAGGGAAGGACACCGCTCACTTCCAGGTAGGTCATCATCCTACTTCTCTATCCCAGGAGCGGCCTGTGGTCCCTGCTCCCTTGGTTTGGTGGAGCTCATGGAGTTTTGGTGGAGAATAGAGGAGGGGTGAGCAGAGCTGGGAACAGGCCTGGGCTTAACAAAATGGCAAGGAGGGCCCCTTCCCTCCAGAGGGGATCGCGTTACCCTCTGTGGCTGATCCTGGCTTTCCCTCCTCATTCTCAGCTCTGCTGCCTGGCCTCTGCCCGGGGCCCCTAGCTCCCATCCATAGCAGTGTGGCTGTTCCATACCCTGCTGCATACCAGGCCCTCTGCAGAGAACTGCTAAGGGCCAGGACTGAAGAGTCAGGTGTCATCCTGCCATGAACTCTTGCTAAGTGTCTCTGGAGTGATAGGAATGGGAGAGGCCAGGATGTGTCTTTGGGGTCTTGCCAGGGGCCAGGGCTCCCCAGAGAACCCTCCTAACCATCCCCTGACTGGTGTAGGCCCAGATCCCATGGCTGTCCGGCACTCCCTCCTCTTGCAGGCCTTGCATAAGGCCTATGCAGACAGCCTGGACATTATGCTGAGGAGCCTGCTCATGGAAACCCCCACCATGGACAAGCTGCAGCACCTCTTGGAGGTGAACACAAGAAAAGGGTCTGGGGGGAATTTCACCTTAACTCTGTGGGAGGGCTGCAAAGGAGAGAGTGGAAGAGCCATGTGTGATGGGATCCTGGGGTACAACCTGAAGTCGTGGGACCACTGTGCCCCTTTAACTCTGCAGCCTGAGCTGTCTCTGACAATGCTGTGCCAGTGACCAACAGCAAACCCCTCCAGGCGCTGTGATCACTCATCCATCAGCATGTGGATACCCACACCCAGCTGTATTGCATGACGGCTCGCCAAGCCACTCATGAATTATACAGGGAGAGGCACCAGCAAATCATCCCAGCCCCCAGCCTTGCACCCCAGAAGTATACCATCGTACACTGCTCAAGACTCCCTGGGACAGCGCAAGCTCATTAATTGGTTCGCCACTCCAACAAAAGGTAGTAAAGGTGCAACAGCCCTTGTTAACCTGAGCTGAGATTCTCCACGCACTTCATCCAAAATCACACTGTTTTCAATACAATATAAAACAGATTGATTGATTACCTACAGCAAGATAGAGATGTGAAGGGATTATAAGTAGTAGGCAGAGATCAAAGTTGGTTACATAAGAAATAAAAATAAACTTGCAGTCTAAATTCTACAGACAAAGTAAGATTTGAATAAAGCAATTGTTCACCCCACTGGATGTTTCAAGCAGTTTACAGCTCTAAAAATTTTATTAAGATGATGTTTAAAAAGAAGTGAACAGTACAGAGTTTAAGCATAGGAGTTTTTGGTTATTAGGGAATAACGTACAGATTATCAAGGGGTGCGAAGTTCGGTTTAAGATCGGGTGGCGTAAGGAATACATAATCTGCAACAACCCCGATTGGGGGTAAAAGGTTAATGGGTCAAAGTACAGACATTGAGATATGAGGGTATGTTGTTCATATAATGGCTATGTTCAGGTGTGGAGAATAATGAGTGGATACGATGATGAGGATGGATTGACCCTCATGTGGTGAGATTTAATGTTCAGTGAGTTTATGGTTCCAGTTCATATGGTCCAACGGTCAGGTCTCTCAGTCCCTTTCTTGTAGTCGAAGCACGATGTCGCTCCGGCTCACGCCTCCTGGTACTGTCGGTGGCCGGTGATGTGTTTGATGTAGATGTCCCTGGACCATTGGATGGTGTCTGAGACCATGAGGCGCCCCATGAGCCGTGCATAGCATGGACCGATCCCGCAGGTCTGCAGCACACACTCGTTGCAGGGGTCCCAGGTGCCCAGGGCTCCGACGATCAGGGCGTCCATCTACATCTCATGGCCCTTCACTCTCAGGGTGTTAGCCAGAGGGGCATACTTTTCCGGCTTACGAGCTCAGGCTTTGCGGAAAGCCGGGGTCCTGTTCTCAAAGGAGACTGTGACGTCAATGAGGATGATCTTTTTCTGGGCCTCATTGGTGGTGATGACATCAGGTCGCAGCTGGCTTTCGGTGCCGGGGATGGCACAGTTCACGATGACCTTCCCCAGGCGCGGTGTGATGGGTCTCACCAGGTGGTTCTGGATGGCGGTGTGGTGCAGCTGCCAGGCTCTGGAGTGGGGCTTGCAGCTGCACAGGATGTGGGGCAGAGTCTCATTGGAATAGCCGCACTTCCTACAACGCTTTTCTCGGTTCCCGTGGCGGACGGCTCCGTTGAGTGGGACACAGTTGAGCTGGGCAGGGTGGATGAACCGCCAGTCGGCGAAATGGGTGAAGCCGCCCCTGGTGAGGAAGTGGTTGCCGGCGTCCCACTTGCTGGTCAGCTTGAAGGCTTTACCCCGGTCCGGTTTATGCTTCAGGGTTTCCATGTACAGTGAGTGGATGGCTGCCTTCAGGGTCCTCTCCAGCATGCCCCTGGCACTCAGGGTGACGATGGTGTTGTTGTCGGACCTGATCTGCGGCACCAGGACTCCCAGCTCCTAGCACTCCTTACACCACTCCCAGCAGCAGCCGATGCGCTTCCCCAGGCGACGTGTGGCATTGCGAGCGCGGGACCACAGTGAAGTGATGTTGCGTCCGTCCCATCTGAATTCGCCATCCAGGGAACCGCTCAGGAAGGTGGTGATGTCTTGGTTGGAGGGGGCTCTGCCAATCCGCTTCTTTGTCGCATCATGGAGGGCGTTGGCTGCGATGTTCCTTACCATGGCGTCGGGACACGTCAGCAGGCAGAAAGCGTGGGTGATCACTGCAATGTCACACAAGTCGCCCATACGGGGAACGTTGGCACCACCATGCTTGTGGGTGATGCAGACCAGCTCATTGCTGGCTCTCTGGGGAAGGAACAGCCACTTCTTCACCAGCTGTCGGATGATCTTGTCTGCCTTGTTGAGGGGTACCTTTGCCACAATGGATCCCCTTAGGATGAATGAGATGCGGGGGATCAGGAAGGTGTTCAGGGCATTTATCTTCTGCCATGGTGCCAGCAGGGAGGCGTCGATCTTGGTAGCATCCTGCAAGATCTCCTGGATGGTGTCCTCAGGTATCTGCCGGACACGGAAACCCATCAGCGTGTCAAGGTGCTGGTATGCCTGCCACTCTGCCAGGGGGATGATGGGCTCGCCCTGGATCTGGAAGCCCGTTGACTGCACCGAGTCCCTTTTGCTGCCATCGATGTGGAGAGTTGCGCATTTCTTTGCACTGAAGCGGAGCCCCATCCAGTCGGCAGCTTGACTGGTGGAGTCTAGCATACCTTGGAGGCTCTTTGGGTCATCCACGGTCAGGACCAGGTCATCCGCATAAGCCAGGATGCTCACCCTCTCACCGTGGAGGTTGAAGCCATCTGTGCCATTGGAGATCGCTCGCAGCAACGGCTCCATGGCGAGGTTAAAGATGATGGGGGTGAGGGGACAGCCTTGCTTAACTCCGCTCCGGATCGGGATCTCGGTGGTCTCCCCTTCGACTGAGTGAATGGTGGTGCTGCATCCCTCTTACAGCTCTCGGATCACACGAAAGAAGTTCTCTGGCATCCCAAACTCCTGGAGCATGGCAAAGATGTGGTGGTGGGGCATGGACCCAAAGGCATTAGCCAGGTCGAGCCATGCTACCGCGCACTGCCTCCGCACCCTTCTCAGCTCTACACAGGCTGAGTTTCCTCTCACCCTGGGACCAATCGCCCCATTCAAAGTCTTTGTCTTCCCAGTGATCTGCCAGGTGTTGAGATGGGGGAGGAGAGAGGCCAAGTGGTGATGTCATCGACCTTCACTTATCCTTTCTGTCCAGGTGGTAGAAAGAGCCTTGCTGTAACATGGGGGTAGGCAGCCCCCCTTGTCCACATGCCCTCTCTGAGGAGTCTCTGAGGATTCTTCTTAATGGGCCATTGACACATGTCTGGCTGGTCCTGATGTAAATCTGTCTTGTCAGTTGCTCCTTTGTTGCTACTGAAAGGCTAGCTGTGAGCATCTCCCAACCTCACAGCATGTTTCAGTAACACACACATAACTTCAGATACAATAATAGTACATACAGTTCAACAGGATAGTAATGTCCAACAGATCATGACTTTTCAAATGCTACCGCATACTTTGTACCGAACATATCATCATCATCATCACATCACTGGTGAATATGGGGGTTCCAGGGTGATATTTTGAGGTACAGAATGTCACACCATGTGTACATTGTGTCCTCTCAGCTGGGACCCAGCAGGCCAGAGCTGTTAGTGCAGTGCAATGTTGGGGCCCTTTTGCCTTTGCTGGGACAGAGGGAAGGATCCTGATGTGCCATTCATGGATTCAGAGAGGATGGGACCAGCCCCTAGACCGAACTTTGTCCCAAGCTGGAGAGACAATGACAGCTTGTGACCAGCAGGATGTGGGAGGTGTCCTGGGTGCAAGAACCCCCTTTTAAAACTCTGCAATTGGCGAGTCAGGTATTCCACCCTGACCACAATATCTCAGCCCCATGGGGAGGGGAAGAGGCTCATTTGTAGAACATGTGTGCCTCCCATGATCCTCACCTGCCTGCTTCTCCCAGGGGCTGTTCTTCATAGCCCACTGGCTGGCAGATTTGTGCCTGGCCTCAGGGCCCTTGTTATTCTGGAGCCGCTGGCGAGTGAGTCCTCATAGAGAGCCCCTCCCTTGGTCCCTTTGCTCCAAGCTCCCTTGGGGGCAGAGAATGGGGGCTGTAGCTCTAGTTCCTCTCCCCCAGCGCCCTCTACCGAAGGAGTGGGAGGAGAGAGACTCCTCGCCCAAGGGAGATGAAGAGCTGAAGGTAGAATACTGATGGATTTCCCCTCTCCTCCTCCTTCCATCAGAGCTCATCTGACTTCCCCAAGGTGGGGTATCTTGTGGCACAGCTGGGTCTCTATATCATTGACCCAGCATATGACATCAGCCGCAAGCCAGGGATTGGATTTACAGGCTCTACCAGCCACTGCTGCAGAAGAGGGGTAAGAAACCCAGCTGGGCAATGGGACGCTGTAGAAACAAGCCCCTCGGAGGCTAACTCCAGCGGGCCATTGGGAATCCTGTAGAACTAAGCGTTCTCCTTTTAGACCAACCCTAGCTGGGCAGAGGGATGCCAATAGAAACAAGGTCCCTCCTTTGAGACTGACCCCAGCTGGGCAATGGTTCCAGTATGGAAAACTGGTGCTCCTTGGCGACTCACTCCACTGGGCAATGGGACTCTATAGAAAGAAGCCCCCTCCTCTGAGGCTGACCCCAGTTTAAATGATGATTCTTTCTCTTCCCTGCTCCCTGAATTAGGAAGAGATGAGTGTGAAAGTGCCAAGGAAATTGGTTCTTTTATCTCACAGGACACAGCTGAGCTGCCATGGGGCTGCCAGCTGGTGAGGGGGCAGGAATGGAGCTGGTGAGACACATGGAGGGTAAGAGCCCACAGTGAGGGCAGGGGCAGGAGCGGGGCCCACAGGGGAATGACACAAAGCTTTGCAGGATGTCACCAGCTGGGTACCCAGGGCCAGATCCTGACTTCAGTGGGAGTAGGTGGTTCTCAGGATTAGACGCCGTCATTAACAGGGACCCACTCCCAGAGCCCAAAGACCGTAATAGTCACATGATTTCTGTGATGAATGGAACAAATCCCCCTCCAGATACTAAAGTGCCTGGTGGTGACACTGCTATTCCACTGGGGCATGGATACCGTGAAGGCCCCAGCCAGTGTGCACCCAGCAATGGGAACAAAAGGAATCAAGCACTGAAACCAGAATGCCAACCTCACAAATGTGTGCGTCTTTCACTCCCACGGCTGAACATCAGAGATGCCAAAGAGCTGTGGTGTTGGGATGGGCTCCAGGACACCAAGCACCTTGGCTATAGAAATATGGCCAGAGTGGGGGAGGTAAGGACTCTCAGCTGGTGCATTGCAGCAGCTCAGATGTGGAGCTGTCTCCCCCTGCAGTGGCTGTGCCCCGATATAGGATACACAGACCCTGCTGTGTATTTTCAGCTGACAGAGGCTGAGGATCCTGTTTCGGAGCCTTCCTAACAACCCTGGTTTGGAGTGATACATGGATCCATTTCTGTGTGGCATAAAAGGAATCCCCTGGGGCATTGAGTTAATGCAGGATTGTATCTCGAGGGATCTGGCTCTGCTCACCTTCTCGCTGGCTGACACCCAAGTTTGTCTGAGAGGGGAGCCTCTGGGTCAGTGAGTTCGGAAGCTCACACCCAGCTATTGCCTGACCAGATCCTCGTTGAATTCCCTGCTCCCAGTGAAAGCACGGGAAGGGTGTGGGGTTTGCCCAGCACCATCGCAAGTCAGGAAGCAGAACCTGCACCTGTCCTGGGAGTTTGGTCAGGGACACTGAACTCCTACCCTAGGCCGCATTACTGCACTGTGCGTAAGACTCGTGGGAATGTCAGTGGCATGGGGAATGGGACCTGAGTGAGCTCTGAAAGCCACATCCCTTAGCATGTTAGCTCCAAGCGATATTACTGCTGGAAGCAGTAGAGGGCCCAGTGTGGTCTTTGTGAGCTACATTCCAGAGTGCACCAGGCTGAGGTGCACAGACACATTCCCAGCATATCATGGCTCCTGAGGTGAATCCTGCTCCAGAAAGAGCTAATTAGAGGCCTCAGTGCCTGAGACCTGTTACTGAAGGTGGTTCCCTGGGCCATGGGACCCCAAAGGTCCTCAAGGGGAATTAGCTGCCTTACTGCAGCAGGACTCTTACCCTCCACGTGAGCCACTAGAGGGATCTGGAGCCTGGTTCTGGGCAATCTGCCAAGAGCTCAGGTCCTGTTGGTTTTAGGTCTTCGGCGAGATGATCTCAGAAGACCAGAGAAGATCCTTCCTGCAGGCGGTGCTGCTGGCCATCCATGACCCCTGGCTATGTGTCAGCCAGGCTGGGCTGGTTCTAGCCTTCTCCATTGTGGGGGAAGCTGGGCACCTGATAGGGGACAAGGTAACCAGAGAAGGATTAATCTAGCTTTGGAGAGGGACCCAAGGCCTTTCACCTCTCGGCCAGGAAAAGTCACTCCCGTCCCATCCCCATTCGGTGGCTGGGGAGCAAGGAGGTGAATGAGTCATTGCAGGTGCCATTCTTAGAGATGAATTCAACTCCATGCATAGGGTAGAGCCTGCTTTCCCCCTGCGCAGCTCAAAGCAGTTCAGACCCAGCTTTTCAGCCAGGCTATTTAATTACAGGCATCACATCAACAGGACAAGCTGCCATCGCTCATGCTAGGGGCGGGAAACTCCTCTAGTGACCTCTGCCAGCCTTTTGTGCCCTTCCGAGCCTCTGACTAATTCCTAGTCGTCTAGTGTCCATGTCATCTGAGCCACCACCCAGAGTTGCCCCGTCACTGGCAGCCTTGGAGGTCAAGGACAGAAAGGGCCATGAAGACTAACCAGGCTGGGCTGAGGTATGTAGGCTGGGGAAAGCTCGCCCTGCTGCTGGCCGGGCTTGGCCTGCGCTGGGAGAACTGGAGGATTCAGTCAGCAGAGGCTGCCCATGTGCCCCATTCACCAGAGCTACCATCCATGGCTTCACTATAAGAACCAGGCCTGGGGTCACTTGGGGAAAGGTCTCAACTTCCTCCCACCCCATTTTCCTGCTGCCAAAAGCCTCCCAGCGCCTCAGCTGGAGGGGCAGGGGGTGGCTGAGAGGATTGTGGGAGGAAATGAGCTGCTTCCCCAGCTGGGTTTGGGGGTAGAACAGCTCTCACGGGGGGACTGAGAGGAATGGGGGCAGGAGCTTCACTCTACAATGGTGGGAGTGGGGTTGGAGGTCAATAGAGAGGAGACAAGAGTCCATCTGGGGGTTGGGTGGGAAAATCCATTCCTCAGACGTACAGAGGGGCTGGGTGGAAATTTTTGTGGCCTCAGGTGCTGTTAATACCCCCGGTTGCCGGGGGGTGTCCAAGTCTCTGACTAATCCTTGTTCCCTTGCAGCAGGAGGATGTTACTGACAAAGTGATGGCCCAGCTCTATTCCATCAGGTGCTTGTGCCAGGTGCCCAAGGTGCTACAGGGGCTGTGCCCTGTGGGACACCCATAAAGGCCCCCCCCCCACCCTCCTCCGCCTGTCCAGCAGTTCAGACTCCCAGCTGCAGGTACTGCTTTGTCTCACTACATGAGGGAGAGGGGCTAGTGGGCGTGGAGATAGAGCCCACAGCACTGAGAGAAACCCTCTCCCTTGTGGGTGGAGTGGGGCCTTCCCCCTGCTCCCAAATCCCCTTTGTCTGGGCCCCCACTCTCCTTTTTCTTGGCCTTGCCCTCTCTGCCATGGCTCCTGCTCCCAGGCCTGATGCAGAAAGGCCCATATGTCAGGGCCTGGGCCCATGTCCCCTACTGGACTGAGTGCCCCATCTGCACCACTGTCTGACCTGGGGCTGCTGTGGCCAGGCCCTCCCCCAGAATCCTGAGCGGCAGCTGGAGGTGGGGAGCTCCCTCTCAGCTACTCTGGGCTCATGCCTGCCCATGGTTGCTGTGGATTGGAGCCACTAATGAGGAGACCTACTGGGCACAAGCTGGGAGAGGGAACTACAGCTCCCAAAAGAGCCTGTTCTAGGTTGCAGCTAGGTCAGAGGGGAAAGGCAGGGGGCAAAGCAGTGGGGGGTGTGATCATGTTCCCCAGCACATGGTCCCCTTCTTCCACTGCTGGGTGTGGAGCTGAATTGTACTGAGGCCCTTTTCTACTGTTCCCCCTCCCTCACAGGGGGCAGGGCAGGACCCCTCCCCCCAACCCATTTTTCCGCTGCTAGGGGCAAGGGCAATGACTCCCTTTCCCCAGGGCCAGGGCAAAAGTTCCTCTCCCTGCCCCTCAGTCCCTCTCCCATGTCTACGCAGAGGAGGAATCTGACTTCAGGAAGCCAGAGCTAGAACACTTCTTCCAGGTTGGATACTGTCCCTGCCCCATACACAGAGCCCATTTTAGGAAGCCTCAGGCTGTCCGGTGCTTGGGTCTGGCCCACCCCAGGACAACAAGGTTGGTTTATTACAATGAGAACATCCGTAGAATCAGGGTTTATCATCAATAACCACTGCAGTCTGGGAGAGGTGGCCTGACATGGACCTCCTCCCCTTTGGTCACTGCTCAGACGTTCCCATGGCCCGTGTCACTCATGAGCTTGTGAATGTCTGAGCAATCCACCCACATGGTAGCTGAACCCCTCCCAGCCAGGAACGAAACTCCCCCAAGCACCCTGAGGCAGGAAAGGAGCCTCCCCATCTGACAGGTGGGGACTAAAACACAGAGGAAGGGCTGTGACCCAGGTTACACAAACCTGGGTGTAGCTCTAGGAACTGCACTGGGTCCCAGGCCAGTGCCTTCCCCCCAGGGGCAGCTTCACTTTCTGCCCTATATTCTCCCCTCCTTCTAGGGAGTCTCTGAGTGTGAAATAAACAGGAGCTAGGGATGGCGATGTGGTTCCTGGCACGTAGCCTGGGTGGGAGCTCCCCCAACCCTGGATCAGGCCAGGGACAGAGACATTTTGTCATTGTGCTGTCCTTCTTTTATTCTTAGGAAGACTCCTGAGGTGAGGATTCGTGGGGCTTAATCCTAGGTCTGCAAGACTCCAGGTGTGCAGTGCATGGGGGGTACCAAGTCATCTAGGCAACAAGGCAGATCCCTGCCCTTCTGCTGAGCCAGTCCCCACCTTGATCCTGGTTCCAGCTTCTGCGCACTGCCCTGTCCTGCCCTCCAGTTCCTGGCTATTGACGTGGCTTGACCCTCGTCTCCGGTGTCTGGCTGCTGACCCTGACATGACCTTTGGCTCTAGATCTTGACTCTGACCACCTGGCTTCGACCTCTGGCCTGCACCTGGACTCTGGCTATGATTCTGATTCTGGTTTGTCTGTGGACTCTGATCTCGGTTTTGACCCCGGATCTCGATTCCCTCATCACCCTTTGCCCAGGCCCAGCCTTATGCCTAACTGTGACCTATGCTCCAACCACTAGACCTAATTATCAGCGGCAGCACCTGACACCAGGTGGTGCAAATTTTTGCAGAAAGGCAGGCCTTCCGCACGTAAGTGGCCTGTGCACAAAAGGGGACACATTACACCAGGTGTGAACAATGGCCTTGCTATCTGAGCCTGGCCCTGTGGTGCCCCTACTGCAGTGTTTTGATGAGGATGACTGAAAGTTCAGGGGTTTCCTAGTTAGCCTCCGCTGCTGGACCTACTCCATTATTCTTGGGTCTGACACCCCACATTCCTGATAAATACTAGGATTATCACAGAAGATTAAGGTTGGAGGAGACCTCAGGAGGTTATCTAGTCCAACCCCCTGCTCAAATATGAATATTTTCAAAAGAAATGTGGACATATTGCTTCTGCGTCGAGACTATGAATGCTCTATTGATCACCAATCTTGGCCGAAAGTTGCCTTTGGCCGTATTTACCCAATGTCCAAACCAGAACTGGTGGCTCTCCCTGCATATAGTCAAGAAAAACAGGTTTATTTGCTACTCAGCATGTCCCATAGGGGCCCCAGATCTCTTTGGAAAGGAGAAAGGCGGGAATCTGAACTTCTGTGTGGACTACCAGGCCCTGAACAAAGTGACAGCTTGAAATCCCTGCTTTTAATCCCAGAATAATTGGATCACATGAAATCTGATGGATATTCATCAAACTAGACCTCCAGGGAATCTAATACTCATTTGGGCGGGGGACAGATTTGAGCAGAAAGACAGATTTCCAAACACATTCCAGACATTAAAATATCTGGTAATGCCATTTGGACTGACTAATGGCTCTGTGACCTTGCAACACTTCATCAGTGATGTATTTGGAGACATTCTGGATCAATACATTGTCATCTGTTTAGATGACATACTTCTCCTATTGGAGAACCCAGAGCAGCATGCGCACCAACCACATCAAAACCTGGAGAGGTTGTGGCAGCATGGTCTATATGCAAAATTGAAAAAGAATGCCTTCGGACAACTCTCCACATAGTTTTTGGGGTACATCCTCTCCCCAGAAGGCGTTAAGATGGATCCAAATAAAATGGAAGCCATTCACAACTGGGAGGTAGCTCGGAGTGCTCAAGAAGTGAAGCACTTCCTCGTCTTCGCCAGTTTCTATCACTGCTTCAGTCCAGGGTTCACAGAGCGAATAACCTGCATGATAGCTCTCCTCCACAAAATCGCCAAATTTGTTTGGTTACCCCAGACCCAAGAAGCCCTCAAACTGCTTAAAATGCCTTCACTGCTGCACTTATTCTGGCATGATCCAACTGGAGCATTCATCATGGAAGTTGACACATCTAATACGGTCATCGGGACTGTGTTTTTTCAAGCATGGCCCCAAGCACCTGCGGTACCTCCATGCATAACACTCATGGAGGCTTACCCCCCTCCCCCAGACCAAAACTATGAAATCCGTGATAATCAGTTGCTTCTGATTAAATCCTCATTTAAAGATTGGTGTCAGCTGAAGGGGGCTTGATACCCAGCAGAAGTTTTTACTGATCATAAACATCCAGTATCTGCATAAGGCCAAAGCACTGAATTCGGGACAATTCAGCTAGACCTTATTCTTCTCCTGCTTCAATTTCAAGATTACTTAACTTATTGACCGGGAACCAAGAATGGACAGGCCGACACCCTGTCCCATAATAGAGAATATAACCAAGAAGGAGAGAAAGCTAGCTCCCTAAGCCCTGCAACGTGCTTAATACTGTCATACTTCAAGGGCTAATCATGCTAATTTGATCAGCCTCGCAAGATGACTCATTGGACAAGGAATGGGGGACCCCTCGGAGCAATGGAGCCAAGAATGAGAAACAACATTCCATGTAGGACACAATAACATTAACTGAGGGCCGTATATGTGTTCTGACAGAATGTCCCCATTTAAAGGTACTACATCTGAATAAGGAGAACTCCCCTGCAGGGCACTTTGGATGCCTCAATACCTACTGCCTAACCGCCTGCTTCGTTTGGTGCTGCTGGACGTGGGCTGAAATTCAGACTTATGTTGAGTCACGTGACTTTTGCGCTTGCACCAAGGCACCACACACCAGACTTCTTGGCACCCTTATGTCTCTGGAGACCCATTGCCATGGATTTCATTGTAGAACTCCCTGAATCAGATGGCCATATGGTAAAACTGACTTTCATAGATCAACTGAGCAAGATGGCATATTTCATCCCCAGTCACCACATATGTTGGTCTGAGAGGACAGATCAGCTCCTAGAAACAAATGTCATCTCCCTGCATAGGCTTCCTAACCACATCACTTCTCATAAAGGGCCCCACTTCATTTCTTGTTTCTGGTGCTAAACTATCTGGCTACTAAACATCCACACCGATGCCTCCTGGTCATACTACCCACAGATGAATGGCAAGATGGCAAGCAATATTGCTCCAGTACTGGAGCAATATTTATGTTGTTTTTCTCAATTACAACCAAGAGAGCTGCTTCCCCACCCTCCTACGCTACTCAGAATTTGCAAACCACAAACCCAATGGTACTTTTTTTTTTTGCTATCTATAGATTTCCCCCCAATTTCATCCCACACTACCAACGGACTCTCCGAATTCAGCAACTAGCCACCTTGTTCAATGAATCCACCACATTCAAAAAGAACTAGGGGGGCACCTCAAGGACACAGGGAAGGACTACTAATAGTATGCAAACTGCCAATGACAGGAGGGGCCAGTCTTTTCAGTATGGAAACTATTTGCTGAAGGGAGATATAGAGTCCTTGCAACTTACTGTATCCCTAAGCCATGTCCGTGGCAGCAGTTCCTGCCCTGTTCCTTGACCTTCTGATCCCATCCTCCTCCCCTGGCCGAAGGAGCAAACTCTGGGTCCCTTCCCTCCCCCTGGCACAATCCACCCCCAGATTGTCTTAGTCGCTTGCTGACAATGGGATTGTCCTCTCCTCACCCCTTGGGAGGGAGAAAACTATTATCCTCATTTTCCTGGCTCTATCAGCTGCTGCTGCAGAAGAGGGGTAACAAACCCAGCTGGGGAATGTGACCTACCGAAACGAGCCCCTCTGAGACTAGCTCCAGCGAGCCATTGGGACCCCAGTATAACCAAGGGCTCCCCTTTCAGACCACCGCAGATAAGCAGTGTGACCCTGATAGAACCAAGGGTCTGCTCTGAGACTGACTTCAGCTGGGCTATGGGACCCCTATAGCAGTGGTTCCCCACCTTTCCTCTCCACACCTCGAGTGCCTGAGGCTCCTCTCCACCCCTGGCTGGCAGCTGCAGGAGGGAAGGGGAGAGGCAGAGGAGCCGACCCATTGCTCACATTGTGGGCAGGAGGGAAGAGAAGGAGATTGACCCCAGCTGGTCAATGGGACCTCTATGGAAAAGTGGCCCTCCTTTGAGACTCACTCTGCAGGGCTATAAGACTCTATAGAAAGAAGACTCCTCCTCTGAGACAGACCACAGCTTAGATAATTCTTCTTTCTCTTCCCCACTCCCTGAATTAGGAAGAGATGAGTGTGGAAGTGCCAAGGAAATTGGCTCTTTTATCTGACAGCCCAGCTCTGTCCCCCACCCCAGGGAAATCAGCCCATCCATGGGGCTGCCAGCTGGTGAGGAGGCAGGAATGGAGCTATTGAGACACACGGAGGAAAAAAGCCCACAGTGAGGGCAGAGGCAGGAGCGGGGACCACAGAGGAAGGACACAAAGCTTTGCAGGATGTCACCAGCTGGGTACCTAGGACGAGATCCTGACTTCAGTGGGAGGGGGGGGTTCTTAGGATGAGACGCCGTCATTAACAGGGACCCACTCCCGGAGCACAAAGACCATAACAGTCACATGATTTCTCTGATGAATGGAACAATCCCCCTCCAGATACTAAATTGCCTGGTGGTGATCCTGTGATTCCACTGGGACATGGATACCACGAGGGCCCCAGCCAGTGTGCACCCAGCAATGGGAACAGACGGAAACAGGTACTGAAACCAGAATGAAAACTCTCACAAATGTGTGCATAGGTGTCGAATCTGTGTGTGCTCCGGGGCTGGAGCATCCACAGGGAAAAATGGTGGCTGCTGAGCACCAATTAGCAGCCCCCATCAGCCCCACTCCCTCACCGTGCCTCCCACCCGCTGTGATCAGCTATTGTGCAGGAGGCTCTGGGGAAAGGGGGAGGAGTGAGGATGCGGTGCACTCAAGGGAGGGGTTGGAATGTGGCGGAAAGAGGCAGGGTGGGGTGGGGACTTGGGGGAAGGGGTGGAGTGGGGGCGGGGCCTGGGGCGGAGCTGGGGGTCTAGCATCCCCCAGCACATTGGAAAGTCGGCGCCTGTGAATGTGTGTCTCTTTCTCTCCCAGGCCTGAACATCAGAGATGCCAAAGAGCTGTGGTGTTGGGCTTCAGGACACCAAGCACTTTGGCTATAGGAATATGGCCAGAGTGGGGCAGGTAAGGACTCTCAACTGGTGCATTGCAGCAGCTCAGGTGTGGAGCTGTCTCCCCCTGCAGAGGCTGTGCCCGGATACAGGACAAGACCCTGCTGCGTATTTCCAACTGACAGAGTTCAGATGGGAGAGGGTGAGGATCCTGGTTTGGGGTGATACATGGATCCATTGCTACATGGCATAGAGTTAATGCAGGATTGTATCTCGAGGGATTTAGCTCCGCTCACTGTCTCCCTGGCTGACACCCAAGTGTCTGAGAGGGGAGCCACTGTGTGTGTCTCTGAGTTGGAAAGGACACGTCCAGCAATTGCCTGGCAAGATCCTTGTTGGATTCCCTGCTCCCTGTGGAAGCATGGGAAGGGTGTGGGGTTTGCCCAGCACCACTGCGAGTCAGGAAGGAGAACCTGCCCCTGCCCTGGGAGTTTGGTCAGGGACACTGAGCTCCTACACTGGGCTACGTCACTGGGCTACATTGCTGGACTGTGCGTAAGGCTCATGGGAATGTCAGTGGCATGGAGAGTGGGACCTGAGCGAGCTCAGAAAGCCCCATCCCTCTAGCTTGTGAGCTTCAGGAGATATCGCTGCTGGAAGCGGTAGAGGGTCGTGTGTGGACTTTGTGAGCTACATTCCGGAGCGTGTGAGGCTGAGGTGCAGAGACACATTCCCAGCATGTCATGGCTCCTGATATGAATTCTCTAAAAAGAGCTATTAGAGGCCTCAGTGCCTGCGACCTCTTGTTGAAGGGGGTATCCTGAGCCATGGGACCCCAAACGTCCTCAAGGGGAATTAGCTGCCTTGGCTGCAGCAGGACACTTACCCTCCACATGAGCCATTAGAGGGATTTGGCCAAAACCAGGCTCCAAGGGCTCAGGTGCTGTTGGTTTCAGGTCTTTGGAGAGATCTTCTCAGAAGCCCAGAGAAGATCCTTCCTGCAGGCGGTGCTGCTGGCCATCCATGACCCCTGGCTACGTGTCAGCCAGGCTGGGCTGGTCCTAGCCTTCTCCATCGTGGGGGAAGCTGGGCAGCTGATAGGGGATGAGGTAACCAGAGGAGGATTAATCTAGCTTTGGGGAAGGACCCAGGGCCTTTCACCTCTCGGCCAGGAAAAGTCACTCCCGTCCCATCCCCATTTGCTGGCCGGGGAGTAAGGAGGTGAATGGGTCATTGCAGGTGCCATTCTTAGAGATGAATTCAACTCCATGTGCAGGGTAGAGCCAGCATGTTCTCTATGTATATAAATCTCCCCACTGTATTTTCCACTGAATGCATCCAATGAAGTGAGCTGTAGCTCACGAAAGCTTATGCTCAAATAAATTTGTTAGTCTCTAAGGTGCCACAAGTACTCCTTTTCTTTTTGCGAATACAGACTAACACAGCTGCTACTCTGAAACTTGTCCTCTGAGCAGCTCAAAGCAGTTCAGACCCAGCTTTTCAGCCAGGCTACTTAATTACAGGCATCACATCAACAGGACAGGCTGCCATCGCTCATGCTAGGGGCGGGAAACTCCTCTAGTGACCTCTGCCAGCCCTTTGTACCCTGCAGGGCCTCAGACCAGTTCCTAGTCATCTAGTGTCCATGTCATCTGAGCCACCACCCAGAGTTGCCCCGTCACTGGCAGCCTTGGAGGCCAAGGACGGAAAGGGCCACGAAGACTAACTAGGCTGGGTTGAGGCACATGCGGCTGGGGAAAGCTCGCCCTGCTCCTGGCCTGGCTGGGCTTGCTCTGGGAGAACTGGAGGATTTAGTCAGCAGAGGCTACCCATGTGCCACATTCACCAGAGCTACCATCCCCGGCTTCACCATAAGATCTGGGGGGTGACTGGGGAACAGTCAACTTCCTTCCACTCCATTTCCCTGCTGCCAAAAGCCTCCCAACACCTCAGCTGGACGGGCAGGGAGTGGCTGAGAGGATTGTGGGAAGCTGAGCTGCTTCCCCAGCTGGGTTTGGGGGTAAAACAGCTCTCACGGGGGGACTGAGAGGAATGGGTGCAGGAGCTTCAATGGTGGGAGTGGGGTTGAACATTACTAGAGAGGAGACAAGAGTCCATCTGGGGATTGGGTGTGGGAATCCATCTCTCAGACGTCGGGCTGGGTGGAACTTTTTCTGGCTCCAGGTGCTGTTAATACCTCTCGTTGCTGAAGGGATGTCTAGGTCTCTGACTAATCCTTTTTCCCTTGCAGCAGGAGGATGTTGCTGACAAAGTGATGGCCCAGCTCTATTCCATCAGGTGCTTGTGCCAGGTGCCCAAGGTGCTGCAGGGGCTGTGCCCCATGGGACACCCATAAAGGCCCCCCCCCCCCCCCCCCCGCCTGTCGAACAGCTCAGACTCCCTGCTGCAGGTACTGCTCTGTCTCACTGTACATGGGTGGGAGAGGGGCTAGTGGGAGTGGAGATAGAACCCACAGCACTGAGAGAAACCCTCTCCATTGTGGGTGGAGTGGGGCCTTCCTTCTACTCCCGAATCCCCTTTGTCTGGGCCATAGGTTCTCTCCACCCTCCTTTTTCTTGGCCTTGCCCTCTGCCGTGGCTCCTGCTCCCATCCGTAGAACCAGGATTTATCATCAAGAACCACTGCAGTCTGGGATTGGTGGCCTGACGTAGAGCCCCTCCCCTGTGGTCACTACTCAGACATTCCCATGGCCTCTGTCACCCATGAGCTTGTGAATGTCTGATCCACCCCCCGGGGCCTAATCCACCCACATTGTATCTGAACTCCTCCCAGCCACAAATTAAACTCCCCCCAAGCACCCTGGGGCAGGAAAGGAGCCTCCCTATCTGACAGGGGAACTAAGACACAGAAAGGACTGTGACCCAGGTCACACAAACCTGGGTGTAAATCTGGGAACTGCACTGGGTCCCAGGCTAGTGCCTTCCCTCCAGGGACATCTTCTCTTTCTGCCCTTTAATCTCCCCTCCTTCTACGGGGGTCTCTGAGTGTGAAATGAACAGGAGCTAGGGATGGAGATGATGTCCTGGCATGTAGCCTGGATGGGAGCTCCCCCAGCCCTGGATCCCAGCCCAGGGACAGAGACATTTTGTCATCATGCTGTCCTTCTTTTATTCCTAGGAAGAGAGTCCCCAGATGAGGATTCATGGGACTTGATGCCAGATCTGCAGGACTCCAGGTTGGCAGCACCTGGGAGTACCAGAAAGTCATCTAGGGAACAAAGCAGATCCCTGCCCTTCTGCTGAGCCAGTCCCCACCTTCTTCCTGGTTCCTGCCTCCATACGCCACTCTGCCCTGCCCTCCAGTTCCTGGCTATTGACTCTGACATGACCCTTGGCTCCAGTCTCTGGCTGCTGACCTTGGCGTGACCCTTGGCTCTAGTTGTTGGCTACGAACTCTGGCTCAATATTGTCCTTGTCCTCCTCTAGCCTCGCTCTAGCCCCACCACTGACCCAGTCCAGCCTTGCCTCCTCCTTCTGATCCTCCCCAGACACTTGGACTCTTGACTACCCAGCTTCAAATTTCTATCTGAATCTGGACTCTGGCTTGATACTGACTTGGCTTATCTTTGGACTCTGACCACCCAACTTTGACCTCTGGCTTGCACCTGGACTCTGGCTCCTGGTCTGATTCTGGTTTGTCTATGGACTGTGATCTTGGTTTTGACCTTGCCCTGTCCCCGGATCTTGATTCCAGCACCACCCTTCACCCAGGTCTAGTCCTATGCCTAACTGTGACCTGTGCTCCAACCACTAGACCTAATTATAGGAACCAGCACCTGACACCTGGTGGTGCAACTTTTTGCAGAAAACTGACCCTTTTCTAGTATGTGGCCCATATGCAAGAGGGGACACATCACACCGGGTGTGAAAAATGGCCTTGCTAACTGAGCCTGGCCCTGTGGTGCCCCTACCAGAATGGTTCAATGGAAATGACTGAAAATGTAGGGATTTCTTAACCAGCCTCTGCCCCTGGACCTACCCCACCCATCAGACTCAGGGGGAATTGGTAACTAGTTTATTGACCAGTGAGGTGCTAGACTGGGCCTCACCTCTACTCAAACCGAATTGTCTGGCGATAACACACTGGAGCACGTTCCTATGATTGGCTGAAGCTCTCCTGCCAAAATTCGAGCAGGCACATAGGTCAGCCGTCTTGTATACCATGCAGTTCTGATGGCTTGCAGCCAATGCTGAGTGGAACCAGGTGGCCCAGTTTTATCATTTCCACTGTGCACTCAGTGAAGTGTTCAAGGAGGAGTTAGCCTGGCTAAAAGCTCTCATGGGCCTAGAAAGTTTCATTGATCTAACCATCCACATTGAGATCTACCATTGTGAGTGCAGGGAGGAAAAGAGAGGAGGGTGTTACACAGCTGCCTCACCCAGGTTGAGCTTGAGCTCATCCCTGAAACCTATGCAGGTCAATGTGGGCCACCGATGCTTGACCCCCAAGGAAAGGGAGCTTGAGCTCATCCCTGAAACCTATGCAGGTCAATGTGGGCCACCGACGCTTGACCCCCAAGGAAAGGGAGCTTGAGCTCATCCCTGAAACCTATGCAGGTCAATGTGGGCCACCGACGCTTGACCCCCAAGGAAAGGGAGCGAAGTCAGCGCAATAACTTGTTCTTCTACTGTGGCAGGCCAGGGCACGCACTCACTTCCTGCCTCTCACGGACCCCAGCCAGAAAAGTATCGGGGAAAAAAACAAGCCCAAATTTTCATGGAAACCCAGCTGGGCCCACTAGGGTCCTTACCACATCTCCAAGTTCCAGTTCAGTTGTGCATCTCCAGAGAAACATGACAGGTGGCACTGCATTAGGCACTTATTGATTCTGGGTCTGCAGACAATATCATAAATTTCGAGACAGCCCAAGGTCTACATATCTTGTCCGGCAGAAGTGACATCAGATGTTGTGGAAATCATTGACAAGATCCTCTTGTCCTCAGGACTGGTGACTCAGATGATGGTGCCCCTGAAAGCGGTAACCCAGGTACACAAAGAAATACTGACATTCGATATGATATGTTTCCACATTTCTGCAGGCTCACTTGGTTAGCATGACATGACCCCCATGTTCTCTGGCAAACCCAGAAGACCAGCTTTCTCTCCAGGCGCTATCGGCAGGCCTGTCTCCATAGCAACAGCAGCAAGTCCCTGGGCCCAGAGGCCCATTCCCAGACAGTGGTGGTGTTATGCTTAAACAGAGCACATGAGATCTTTTCATAGGGGAAAAGGCAACACGCTGCATTTATTGAGAATACAGCAATTAGCATATGCTTTTCAGTCACACACACACACAGCAGGCACACAGTCCCACCAGTCGATGTTTATAGTTACCAGTCCAGAGTCTGGATCAATCTAGTGGCCGGCCAGATTGGTCACAGAGGGCAGCCAGGCTCTGTTGGTTGAGATCCGATGCTCCTGGAGTAGTGGCAAGACGAACCCGAAGTCCCATGGCAAAGCACCCTGTTCTTATAGTCTTTTTTCTCCGTTGAAGTCTATGGATTTTGCTTTGTCAGTTTGTGACCGGTTACTTCTTAATTGGTGTTATCTTTTGATGGCCCAAAACACCTCTGGGAGAATCATCCTGTCTGGTTTCGATTTAATCAATTATCTTGTATTTTAAGGGTGCCAGCCTTCACCTCAGCGCTGGCAATCTGCCCCTCCTCAACCATGGATGCGTGTTGATGGTTCTCTGGCGTCTCTGAGTCTCTTCAGTTTCTTCACTCCTCCTCCCTTGGCCATGTGGCTTCAAAAATGGCCTTCACACCTTATCTTTCCCTGATGCATACATTCCTCATTCACACAAACAGTTCTTTGCAGAGACTTTCAAAAGGTAACAAATGGCAGTGTGTTATGCTGAACAAGAAAGGCATCATAAATTAGACTGTACTAAATCCTGTAACTGTCCTTTCCCACACTGGGGCCTGGGCCTCCAAAATTCCTCTAATTTAATTAATATAGACGCAGACAAAATCCTGTCTGTTACTTACAAAGCATAAAAAGAAAATGGCTAATACTAGTATCCACTATCCTATTCATTTATTCTAGTATGGAGACTGCCAATGACAGGAGGGGTCTTCTCAGTAGGGAAACTATTTGCTGAATGGAGGTACCAAGCCCTTGGCACTGACAAATTCCTAAGCCCCGTCTGTGGCAGTAGTTCCTGCCCCATTCCCCTTCCTTGACAATCCTCCTCCCCTGGCTTTAGGGAGCAAACTCTGGGTCCCTTCCCTCGCCCTGGCGCAATCCACCCCCAGAGTGTCTGAGATCCTCACCAACAATGGGATTATCTTCCCCTCACCCCCTGCGGGGGAGGAAACATCCCCATTTTACAGGCAGGGAATGAGGTGATGAAGCGACCTCTCTGAGGTCACACCTAAACCTGGGGTAGATCTGGGAACTGGACAGGGTTCCACTCTATTGCCTTCCCCACAGGGGCATATTCACTTCCTCTCCTTCCATTCTCCTCTCCCATCTTGACCTTTCTTCTATGCGGTCTCTGAACAGGAAATGAGCAGGGCCTTCCTCCCCACTCTGTCTTCCAGGCTCTGGGATCTGTCCGTGCCTCCTACATCAATGGAGCCTGCAGCTGGCCCAGATTGGGGAGCCATGACCTCATCCTGTCAAGCGAGAACAACTGCTTCTCAATGATGCTTAGATGGCAAATCGCACCCCCCTCATGGAGGTAGGAACCACTCACTCGTCTCGGCGATTGCAGCTGTTGGGACAAAGATCAAGTTCCTGGAATATAGCCTGGCTGAGAGCATTCCTTATCCCTGGATCCCAGCCGTGGGATTCAGACGCTGTTCTCATTGTGCTGACCTAATTTTATTCCTAGGAAAAGCATCTCCAAAGGAGGTGTAATGATCCTGGACTCTATTGCCTGCACGAAGCTTCAGACTGGAGCTCCAGCAGATTCCCCTGAAGAACACCACCCTGTCTTTCTGTGGTCAGGCTACGGCTCTCCCTCTGTCATGGAGGTGAAGACCGGATGGGAGCTGATGGATTGACTCTGATATGTCATGTTCTTGTGTGGATGAGGGACCTACATCGCAGAGATGGCCAGTAGCAGATGTACCACACGTGGCCAGAAATGGGCTACACAACTTATAATGACAGGTAAGTATAACTATGGGCACCTATAGACACCACGGGCATTGGTGGGATTGAACCAGGGCCCTTCAGCACAAGCCCCTCTCACTCAAGCTAAAGGGGTCACTCTAGGAGTGTAGGAGAGCCGCAGGGTCTGTCTGATGGAATGAATAGAAAAGGGCCTGAGATGAGATTGCTGGGCCCTTCCCGGTAGCAGGGGATGCTGTGGGAAGAAGTGGCAGTAAAATGGGAGTGGGATGGGAGGAGGGGATGACTGAGGTGGAGATGTTGGCACAGGGAGGTGTTTGCACAGGGAGCTTTGGAGGTGCGAAGGAGAAGTCTGAACTGGACATGGAAAAAAGGGCAGCCAGAGCCAGACTTGGAAGTGGGGAAGACAGCACCAGGAGAGGAAGATCATGTCAGCAGCTGCAGTTTGGATGGCCGGGAGAGGGAAACTGGGGAAGTCACCAGAACATGATCTGGAGTCTTGTCAGTAGGAAGAGCCTAGATACACTATCAAAGAAATCAGCCCCATTTTAACAGAGGGAGGGACAGAGGTGGAGCAGTGAAGAGTTCCCCGAGACCTCGAAAGGAGGCTGATTGCAACTCTGTTCTGGTTCCAAGTCCTGTGCTTGGACCACACTCCAGTGCAACAGTCCATAAATTAGCCTCCCACCTGAACAACAACCAGCCAGCACTTCCGCATCCAGGCCTGGAGCAGAAAACTGAGGATCTTGCAGGAGCTTTCTCAGGTCAGTGTCAATCAAGGCTGGTGGCCCGCTGGAGAGTCTGTCTGACCCATTTGGGAAGCAGCCTCTTAGAAATGGCTGCTCCACGTAAGGGCATGGGGATTGCAAAACCCCTCTAATGCACAGAGCTCTGCCTAACAAGGCTTGTGTTCTGTCACTAGAGTCCTGATGGCAGAGACCAGCCTGCTGCTCCTGTGATCTGGGCCACGGTGTTCTGTACTGAGGAACCGGTCCTTTCTCTTCAGGCTGCAGGGATCTGAAATTGTTTGCAGCCCCTGCTGTTGCTGTGCCCTGGTGAAGGTTTATTTGTCTGGGGCTGAATTTGTGATACCAGGGCTAGATACTGCTAACTTTATTTACTGCTGTGACAGCTGTCAGTGGCAGTTCTGTGTGAGTGAGGTTTGCAGGAATGCACCTCATCTGAACGGGTGATCTCTTACCGACACAGAACTTTGTGGGCTGGACTGTACCCTCTGTGTGCAATTCCACTGGCCAGTAGAGATGCACAAGTAGTTAGCTTTGGAGAGAAGGTTTGTCTAAACCTAATACCTTTGAGAGGCTTGGGTGGAAGCTGCTAGAGATGAGGAGACACTAATTCATGACCCCTCCCAGGCCTTCCAAGATTGGTCACTATTATCCCCATTATCTGGGTATCAGAGGGAAAGTGACTGGCTGTTAAGTCACACACAGCATCACCAACAGAAGCAGAAGCCAATGCCAGAAGCAATCCAGCTCCACCCACTAGACCACGCACCCTTCCAGAGCCACAGAACCCAGGAGTCCTGACTCAGACCTGTGCCTTACATCACTTGGCCAAACTTCCTCCTGTTAAGGGAGCTGGAGAAGGGACCGTCGGCAGTGACTCCCTCCCCTACATTCCCACTGTTGGAGACCATTGCAATGGGTGACAAGTGAATGAGCAGAGAGCTCCCCTGTGGGAATCCTAGGGATGCACAGTTGGGTTTCACGGGGAAGGCCTCTGGCAGCCATTGACAGAGTGTTCCATTGAGGAGATTTTCTTTCTCTAACAAAGGGTTTCTGTTCCCCCAGATCATCGGCCACTTAGCAGAATGCGAAAGAGTTGTGTGGTGATGGGCTAGAGGAGTGACCAAGTGGCTGTGCAGCAGGTGCAGTGCCTGCAGTCACCATGGGCCAAACCCTACAATCCAGGCTAAGTCCCCCCTGATTTGGCTTGGGGAATCGGTTGCTGGTACCTAGACAGAGACTGAGATGTTTTCATGAGGCAACTCAGTGGTACATGCAGCTCCATCCAGACAAGTGGAGAATGTAAGTTCAAGAACGAAGCTGGGACCTCTGTGGAGCTGCTGCGGTCAAGTGTCCACAGCGAGAAGAGAGATGATGGGAAACTTGCTAAGATGGCTGGCAGCAGCGCTGAGAAAAAGCAGTCTGGCAGCTAGTTCATTGGAAATAAATAGGAACTAAATATTAAGGGGGTTTTCCTGCCCAGTGAAGTGTTTAAAATGTGTCTCTTTACTATTGCTCTAACCTTTACAATATCCTCATATAATTTAAGGCAGGGGGCAGGGGATGTCTAAATGTAATAGGTCACTTTTAGGAGCATGAAGTATCCGGTTCAATCTCGAAGCACCTAATTCTACAACTTGAGCTGAACTCAACAAATGCCTCAGGTGGTAGCAGTAGTAAGCTCCCATCCTCTGTGCACTAGCTGCCAGGGAGGCATTCAGTACATAGGGTCATAGAGCGGCATGAGGTTCCCCTTGCAAGAGCTGCCTGTTGACACTGCCCTTGTCGGGGAGCACCTCAGGGTACTATGGACTGGGCATGAGCAACATGCCTCCAAACCTGCACAGCCTGAGGATCCAGAGAGCTCTGTTCCTGATCCCAAAGCTTCCTCAGAGCAACTGAGGAGCCAGACTGTACCTGGACACTCTCCCTGCCCTAGCAGCAAAGAAGCTGTTTGCACAGATGTCAAGTGCCATCTCCCGTGACACTCACATGTGGGCCACTGATGCATTCGTAGGGTCAAGGCTGAAGGCCACACACTCCTCTGGGCTGTGGGAAGCAGGAGGACTCATGCAGCAATAAATCTTTCTGTGCACCTGCCGAGCAAGCAACCTTTCTGCTCCTCTTGCTGGTTTCTAGCCCTCAGGAAGCACCAAGGGGTAAGGAGGCAGTGATATATTTGCCCCAAAGGTGGGTCTGGGGGAAGAAGCAGAGCTAAAAGGCATCAGACAGCCATGCTATAGCATTCTCCTTAGATTCATTCCAACAACCACGTGGCTCCTTCCTGCCACAGGTCACACCATTTAGGTTCCCATTGTTTAGGGTTACCATATTTGAACATTCAAAAAAGAGGACACTCCACGGGGAGAGAGGGGGAATTGCTCGAGCCCCCACAGCCCCGCCCCAACTCCACCCCTTCCCCACCCCCATTCCAAACTCTTCCCCAAATCCCCGCCCCCTCCTCCCAGCTACGTGAAACAGCTTTTTCGTGGTGCAAGTGCTGGGAGCTGGGGGAAAAAGCGGGCACTCTCTTGAGTGATCAACATTCACTTTCTTTCTCAAATGATCAACATTCACTCTCTTTCTTGAATGATCAACCCTTCTTTGCAGAAAAAATAATAATGGCAAAATCCCGGACGTTTTTAGATATTTAAAAATTCCTCCTGGATGGCGATTTAAGAACCAAAAAGCCGGACATGTCCGGGAAAATACGGACGTATGGTAACCCTACCATTGTTGAGCCAGTTCCCCCACATCAAAGCTGCCTCTGGGTCGCTATAGGCTCTCCCACTGCCCTGCTGTGAGTGAGGTAAGGAATAAAGTCTTGCCACTCCACAACTGCTCAGGGGAATCCTCTCTGAGCAATCAGTGTAAGATTTTATGCAGATTTGAAAACTGATAATTTTGCATAGTGTTGCAAGAAGCTGCACAGTGTTGCAAGAAGCTGCACAACCCTGGGCAGCTCTGTGTTTGGAGCAACATTAATTCTCACATGGATTTCTGAGAGGAAATGCTGAGGACCTGAGGGGAGGCCACTGTGGACTGCAGGCCTTCACCTGCTCCTATTCAGGTTCTGCTATGCCAGTGCTGCAGAGTTGTGACGGGAGGGGAGGCTTGAGGATTCAGAGGGAGCATGCTGCAAAGCCAGAAATCCTGTGCTACTCCAGCTGCAGAGACATGGTCTTTCTCCCTCTACACCTGCCAATGCAGGGAAGCGTCTAACCCTGGGAGCTGCTCCCTGGCTACAGCTAACCCATCCTTGCCCTCAGTGTAATGCTATGGTCTACTGTACACATAATGCCAGACACTCAGCTTCAGCATGCTTGGGGTGATGGCCAAATATCAATCATCAGCATTGCTCTTATATACCCCTTTCATTGTGCACTGTGCCTGGGATGACTCAACCTTCCCTTCCCCCACCCCACCCCACCCCACCAGGGCTTGGCTCACAGAAACTCTCAGGGAATGGGTTCCTCCACCACAAGCCAGGGAGTGGAGCTAAGCTGCTCCATGGTTGTACTGTAGCCTCAGCTGATGTGACACCTTGCAGTGAGAGAGGGGACTCTAGCAATGGGGCAGCCTACATCTCAGAAATTGCGGGGGGTGGGGGGGGAGAGGGGGAATTGTAATCTAATGGGTTGGAGAATGGTAGAGCAGCCAGGAGGGTATTACACTAAAAATGCAAAAGGAGCGTGCTAAGGGGTCAAATATGGTTCAAACTCAGGGTGTTGTGAAGAGGTTAAATAGAGGTGGTAAAGAAATGTGAAGAGAAAAAACTGAATTGTTTATACATCAATGCTAGGAGACTGGGGAATAAGCAAGCGGAAGTAGACATTCTCATTGATGAGGAAATTTGGTATAAACTGGTATTATTGAAACCTGTTGGGATGATTTGCATGATTGAAATGTTAAAATCACTGGTTGCAGAGGCAACCTGAATTCTGACATTTCCTAACTTTTGAGTGCTTGACTTTGCTACCTCAGTAATGTTTTTAATGTAGGTTTTTTTTAATGTGTAGTTAATACAGAGAACTTAGAACTTTAGAAAGATGCTGGATTGTTGGCTGTGATACTGTGGTGGAATGCACAATGTAAAAATAGCCCATTTCCTAGAAGAACCATGCTCTCCCTGGTGACTTCCTGGTCCAAACTAACGTAGTTAATTACTCACACAATGTGCCATTCTGGGGCCTGGCCCTGTAAATTTGGTAGACCCAAGCAGCTGCAGCCCTAAAGTGGGTGTTTTACAAGTAGCGTTGCTTGCTGCATCTCCCCCTCTTTCCTCCAGTAAGTACTCTACACTCTGGTTAGGCTTTCCCTTATTCCTGAAGAGAATGGCACATTCTCATGTATCTCCTGAGACTGAAATCAGTGGTAAATGTAGCTCCACAAGCCCTGTACAACTTGGGTGAGTAATGGGGCCACAAAAACTTCTCTATGCTGCCCCACCAATCTGTCTCAGGCCTGTTCTGGAGGGACGAACTCTTGCGTTAAGAGAATAGTTCAGTCTATCTAAGGTATTTACACAGCCCTCATTACTGTAATATTTGAGTGCTTCACAGTCTTTAAAGTATTTCTCCTCACAAAACTCCTGTGAGGAAGAAAAGTATTATCCCCATGTTACAGGTGAGGAACTTGTCACACAGGAAGTGGTGATGTAGGCATTGAACCCAGCTCCAAGCCCCAGGCTAGCACCTAACCATCCTCTCCCTCTATGTCCATTCAGTTCTTGGCGTCTCTGCTAAAACTGTCAGTGGAATCTGTGAGGAAAATGCTAGTTTTAGAAAATATCACTTACAAGATTTCTTATCCTGAAGAGCATGTTCTACTCTTTCTACCTTTCAGAGCTCATGTTAATATTATTACCTCTCATCTAAAATTAATCTGGACAGAATTTCCCAATTAAACCATGAGTAGATTGCACAGATTTATTCAGCAAACAACAGTTCCTTTCAATTGCTGCCTTGACTTCGCTGTCTAGTTGTAACAGCTGGCTGTTTATTTTTTTTAGAAGGCGGTGATCCTATTTATAGGCAGCAGAACACAAGCATCCTTGTCTGTGCCTCTGCTGATCCAGTTTAATCTTTCTTGTTATAAAAGGAATAACTGCATCAGCTAGTTTAGTGTCTGATAAAATTGGTGTCTGGGAGTCTTGAAGTTTTTTCTATTTCCATCACTATCTTGAGACAATAGAGAATGGGGCTGCCTGTCTGAAAGCTGTGGGCAGTGGTTTTTGAGACTGTTTACCTCAGGGTTGGACTTTCACAGGGCTTAACGTGATCTCCAGAAAGTCACAAGTCTGCTAGTGACCGACCATAGAATTTCATTAATTTGTTACAAAATACTTACGCTCAAACAATGTATTGAAATACATTGAAATGCTGTTGTGTCCGTTGAAGGAGGGCAGGTATATGTTGGATTTGTTTATTTATTTTTTTGGAAAACCAGATGGCAGAGTAGACATCAAGGTGGGAATGATAAGAATTCGGCAATTGGGGAATATGACTGCATCATCCCGTTTGGCAACTCTCCAGGAATGGGCCTAGCATGGAGAAACTGCTGCATCTGACAGGTGCTCCTCCATTGGCAGTTGACAACATAATGTTCAGGCTGTTATAAAGAGGATGGTTATCAGTTATTCTCCATACCCACTGAAGGTAAGACAAGAAGTAATGGGTATAATCTGCAGCAAAGGAGATCTATGTTAGATACTGGGAAATTTTTTCTAACTATGAGGATAGTTAAGTACTGGAATAGGTTACCTGAGGAGGTCGTGGAATCCTTGTCATTGGAGGTTTTTAAGAACAGGTTAGACAAGCACCTGTCAGCGATGGTCTAGATACGCTTACTGCTGCTACATTGTGGGTGGGGCTGGACTAGATGACTTCTTGAGGTCCCTTCCAGACCTACGTTTCTATGATTCTATAAGTGCAATAGGGGATGCTATAGGGGGTCGTAGTAAGTGAAATTAAATTAATATGTTGGATGTGAAGAATTTGAGGCACTGTTTATTTTGGACATGACCCTAAGGTTGGGGAAAGGATCTTTTCAGTTGCAGAATAGCTTTTCCACGTGATAAAAATATAGTACTCTAGGACACACATTTTGTAATTGAAGCATGGAATAAGGAAAATGGTAACAATTTATATTGTTTGACACTGGCAAGTGCACCTAAATTAATCCAGGCCCAGAAATTACCCTATTAGTCTGAAGTAAGAAGACAATCACAAGCAGTTCTACTGTATAAGGAATAACTCAATTCATGCACCTCATCCTTGCCTCCACACCAGCCTCTTGGCATAAAAACTCCTCCAATATGTAATTTGGAAATAGTTGACGCTATAGGGTTGAAAGGCAGGAGAACATGAGGCTAAAGGGAAGGAGGACAAAAGGTTCCTTTCTGCAATTGAATGATGCGCCTTCCAACTCTGAGTCTGAATATAGATTAGTTTAAAATAGCAACTAGAATGACAAAATGTTCACTTTACTCTGCAAAGCTGCTTTTCACAACACTGTCCTCAAGTGAATGTGGAAAATCTGCCAAGATGATGTGTACGTGTTTTTAAACGAATTAGGCATTTGTATCTCACTTGTCTGTTTACACCTCTGCTAAAGTGGTGTGTACTGGTATAGTATTATATAAATCTGGATGTATTTCACATTCAGGCATACGTGCATAAATATTCATAAGCTAATTCATACATGAATAATTAACTTCCATTTATAGAATCCCAGTACATCACCCACTGCGCTTCACCTCATGCCTCTGAAGATCACATTAATACACTTTGGGCCACATTCTGCATTGACTTACACTGTGTTACAGTCCCAGGGGACAAGACAGCGCAAAATCTGGTCCCTCCTCTCACCTAATATCCTCCTAAAAGGGATACAGTAAACCACAACTGCCAAAAAAATCCAGACAATGACTTCTGTCCGCCTGCTTGTTTTCAGTCTCTTCTCATTTATTGAAAATTACGCGCAAAGATGAAGGAGTAAACTCCATTTGCTTGACATGATGCTCAGGTATATTTACATTGCAGCATATGTAGATGTGCCTGAGCTAGCTCTAATTCTAGCCAGCTTGAATATGGATAGCAGGGAAGCTGCAGCAGCACAGGCTTCAGTGCAGGTTGTCCAAGCCCACTTGGTACCCTGGGTGGGGTGGCTAGCTCGTGCTGAAGTCCATGCTGCTGCAGCTTCACTACTATTGGTACCCAAGTTACCTACACTAAAGCTAGTTTGGTATGTCTACAGATTGCAACAATACCGTGTTGTTGCAGTGCAAACATACCTTTATTTAGTTGCGGGATCCCTGGTGCTCAGGCTCCTGTCAGAGAGCATGTGGAAACGCAGAATGCTGAGGGTGAATCTCAAGCAAGAACACACCAGAAATATTTTACAGAATGTGTGGCTTTACACACTTTTTTAACATCTTCCATTTACTTTAGTTCTGTTCTAGGGAAGGGAAAAAGGCTACAGGGTGTTCCACTTTATTTTGTGGCTGGGGAGCAGGGAGAGATGGGTGGTAGAGGGAACTAGAGGTTTGTTTGTTGCTAACGTGGATTATGGTAAGGAATTCAGGCTATATAACTAATTAAGGGGAGGTACTGAGGGTGGAGAAACTGGCATGGCTAGACATTCTCCATGGCAGACCAACTTCTGTGGCACTCTGCCTCAGGGTCTCAGTGCAGTCATCGGGGAAAGCGTCAGTGATGAGGGTGTTGTCACATATATTTTTGGTTTCATATTATTTGGGAGAACTTTAAAAAAATTGAAAAAGAGCAATAGAAGAGACTGGATCATCCTGGGAATGGGCCTGTACAAAGTTAACTCAGGAAACAGGATGGAAGTAGATTTAACTGACCCGCCCTTGGGCTGACAGCTAAAAGTGTGAGTCACTACTGCTGGAATTAAAGGAGACAATATCCCCTCACTGGCAGCTATAGCAGACTCATTTAACCCTCATGTGCACTAACCACTAGAGGGGAACAAAGACACATACTCTTCTAGAGTGGATTACGAAGCCATTATATAGATTGCTTACCCTGACCTGGAAATTAAAAAGTGCATTGTTGCTTTTCAAAAACTGAAAGGAATGCAAGAGTAAACACAAATGATGATTCTAGGATCCTGAATGTTCTGGGGTTTTTTACAAAAAACAAAAAAGGACATGTGTCATTGCCAGAATTTTTTGATCCTATCAGTATTATAGGATCTGCTGTGGAATCAATGTTTCCATTAATCCAATAGCCTGGCACCAACACTATGAGTACAGATGGTGTGGAAGGGAACACTGGATCCAATCAAGCAAAGGGCCCATCAGAGTAGGTGAGAGGAACTGTTTGGTTTTGTTTTGCCAGTGAATGAAAAGAGCCAAAGTGTGGCCACCCAAGGTGGACAGTGGGTGATCAGTCAGAGTGCACCTGGATTATGAATGTCTCTTTCTTTACATGTAAAACTGGTGGTGATTAATTCTTTCTGTTGCTGAGCTGACCTGCGGTGGGCTGACATAAAATTATTGCCCATAGATTGTGTGTACATTTTAATATTTTTTAAAATGAATATACTATTTATCCAGCCTGTGTTCTCATTGAATCTGCTTTCTACTCAGTATAGAAAATACATGTGAAGTATGGATTGCTGTGCCACTCCAGACTAACTGGACAGAGAACAAACAGCAATACAGGTTCCCTGAGTTTATGCCTATTTAACCAGCTAAAATAAATGAAGGGCAACTTGTGTCCTCTTATCATAATGGGTTGATAATGATCATAATGAAGTTCAATTTGTAGCGTCAGGCCTGAAGACCCTGGGGTTGTTAACTGAAAACAAACCCACATTCCTCCCAAGAGCATAAACAACCAGACAGCAGAAACCTGTCATCGGTGGCATTCGAAAAGAAACGAAATAGAAAAAGGAAAAGGACCTAGGGGTGACAGTGGACGAGAAGCTGGATATGAGTCAGCAGTGTGCCCTTGTTGCCAAGAAGGCCAATGGCATTTTGGGATGTATAAGTAGGGGCATAGCGAGCAGATCGAGGGACGTGATCGTTCCCCTCTATTCGACATTGGTGAGGCCTCATCTGGAGTACTGTATCCAGTTTTGGGCCCCACACTACAAGAAGGATGTGGATAAATTGGAGAAAGTCCAGCGAAGGGCAACAAAAATGATTAGGGGTCTGGAACACATGACTTATGAGGAGAGGCTGAGGGAACTGGGATTGTTTAGTCTGCAGAAGAGAAGAATGAGGGGGGATTTGATAGCTGCTTTCAACTACCTGAGAGGTGGTTCCAGAGAGGATGGTTCTAGACTATTCTCAGTGGTAGAAGAGGACAGGACAAGGAGTAATGGTCTCAAGTTGCAGTGGGGGAGGTTTAGCTTGGATATTAGGAAAAACTTTTTCACTAGGAGGATGGTGAAACACTGGAATGCGTTACCTAGGGAGGTGGTAGAATCTCCTTCCTTAGAAGTTTTTAAGGTCAGGCTTGACAAAGCCCTGGCTGAGATGATTTAATTGGGGATTGGTCCTGCTTTGAGCAGGGGGTTGGACTAGATGACCTCCTGAGGTCCCTTCCAACCCTGATATTCTATGATTCTATGAGAGTTGGGCCTTGCCTAGGAGGAAGTCACAGATGCACTGTGGTGTGTTTCCAGAATGGAGGCATGCCAGAGTTGTGGGCTCTGCCATTTTTCCCCTTGTAATTCTAACATGGGAAGTCAGCAGTTCCAACCCAGTTAGTCTTAACACATTATGGGACAAGGCCAGTAAAGGTTCCCGGGCTTTGTGTGATCCTTTAGTAATTAATAGTTTAATACAATCAGAGAGTTTAAGGCCAGAAGGAACCATCAGATTATGCAGCCTGATTTTCTGTATGTCACAGGCCAGCCACACCACCCAGCACCTGCACGCTAAACCCAACAACTGAAATTAAACTGAAGCATTACAGCCCACAGGAGACTAGACTATTATGTACCACAGACAGAGAATAGGAGGGACCTTGAGTCACTTGCTGAACATCAGGTAACCAAAGGTAGGAAGGATTTTTCTCTTTGGAGTCTATAGATGTTTAGCGTAATTTTGGTAGGGCCTTATTTATTAATGTTATTACAATAGCATTCAGAGGCCCCCAGCTGAGATCCGTACCCTATTGTGCTGGGCACCATACAAACACCTAGTAGGAGACAGTCTCTGTGCTGAAAAATTTACAATCTAGAGAGACAAGACAGAGAGACAGCAATAGACCGGGGACTAGCACTCATGTCTCCTGATTCCTAAGCCACAACCCTATCCACTGATGTGTATTAGAACAAGTCAAGTTCAGGACTGACAGATTGCCCAGCACGTAGGCTGACAGAGCTCAGGTGTGTCAGAGAGTTCCAGAAAGTAAGAGTACATCAAGCATTTTTTACTGACTAATTCATACCATGGCCTTGCTCTTCCAACAGGAGACGACTAACACTATAGCAGATGTCAATTTAGACAATGAGGGAAGAAAGCAATAGTTTGCCAAAATGACAGGGAGAGGGGGACATCCATGGGTCCCCTTTTGATATGGGTTGACATGAACCCACATTCAGAGACAAAAACCACAAAACAAGCATCTTTGGGAACTGGGATTAGGTTGAACAGATTTATAATTGAATTAGACTCTGCTTCTGAAAAAGGGCCTCCATCCTAGTATGGAAATGCAAACCAGTTAATATGGACCAAGTTAAGGGGTCTTGCCCAATGATCTACACCACCCTAGTGCGAACAAATAACTATACATGCTTTTTGATATTAGTTTATTGTGAGCCAGTCAGTAGCTCCACCAGCAGATGGAGCTCTTTGACTATAGTGAAAACAGACACATAAGGTGCAATGCCTAGACTGCTACACTTCACTTGCCTTTTAGGGGGGTAATACGCCTACCCCAATCTTTTGTGAACTAATGTATAAGCACAATGGTTTGTCAACATTTTAGTGAGCCTTGGTTTGCAAAGCTGCTTGTTTTAATGTAGCTTAATTGATCACAGAAACACCATTATCACAGGTATTTTCACTTTAAACTTAATTTGGCTCACACACGGTGTACAAAGTACCAGAGTACCATAGTTAGCCATCTATTTAACTTAACACAACATATTCTCCTCCTCCCACCAGCCTTAGTACAATGGTTCAGAAGCACTGGAAGTTCTATGGGTAACAAGTAAATTAGCATAGCATTTCTTTTCACAGTGATCTCTTTTTATCAAAGTGATGGAAAAGCTGAATACTTACTTGGATAGCTAAGTTCCTACCTACCGGCTACACTATGCAGCTTTAATAGATAATTACAGAATGTAGCAGGAAAAATTACTCTACCCAGGAATGCAAATTGGAACAAGGTTTTATTCTATTTTGATGTTTGTTCATTGATAATTAACACCTAATAATATGAATCCTCAAGGGGACAGCCCTCTAAATAGTAGGAAATAAAGATTTGTCTAACTATAGCTTGGTACACGTCTGTCCAAGATGTAAAGTACCATAAACCCTCTGACTGTATTTTCATCTGTTCTTCCAGGGGGGAAAAGGAATAAGAAGGGATTATTACTACTACATGGTTTAAAGGTAAAAACACAGGTAAAGTAAATTTTGGTCTTCTTGGGCCTGATCCTGAAAAGTGCTGAACACTTGCAGCACACATTTAAGTTAGTGGGATAATTTCTCAAGATCAGGTCCTTCGTATGACATTTACAGCTTAATGTTTTAGGCCCAGAATCCTTACCAACAACACTTTAAACTGAAGAAAAACTGTTAGAGTTCACATCTCAAGATCTAAAATGAACCTTCTTCCTCATCATCCGATCTGCAGTAAGTATCATAATAATATTACACTAGCACCTCTTAAAAATATGCAGAATCCAAAACTTTTCTTATGGCATTGATATTTTAAAAGTTTTAGGAAATTTTGAATTAAAATCTGAAGGCTTGCCTTGGAATTCACTTTTGTTGTAAACAAACGTAGTCTGATGCTTTCAGTGGTAATATTGCAAGACATCATACCACAGTGGTGTCTACCCTTTTCAGCCTGAGCAACAAATTGCTTAAAAAAACTCAGTCAGCGTTTTGGGGTAGATTCTCTGCCCTGTTCTGTTCCCTTTGCACCACTTAAAGAGAAACCATCCACAACTTGCCTACTAGGGAATACCCTGGCATGCAGGAGTTCCCACTGGACATAGAGTTGGTGTAGCCAACTCCTATGGTTCCCTTCCCACAGCTCTTTGTGCAGGGGACAGGGATAGTGGGGAGCAGGAATGGCTAAAGTGTATTATGCTCTGGCAAGCCATAATCAGTAGGTGATCTTTTGGGGACCATAGCCAGCTTGTGCAAACTGGAACTGCCCATTGGCCCCTAAACCTGCTAAATGATCCACACGTGGACCACACCATTGTCTTCATTTCTTCATTGGATCTCCACACAGGCTGAGATCGCCACATGTGGATTGCTTTCCAGCAGAGGGACATGAGTGGGTACCTTAGTCATTGATCCATGCATTCAGTGGGTCCTCTATTAGTCCTTTGTTCTACTAATATCACTATAACTACCACCATCACTGTTTTGGGGTGTAGACTGAAAGCAGAAACTCAGCACTAACTCTACAAAACATGCATAGCATTTGATATAATATTCAACCTGCCTTTTTACAGTAGGATGATCAAAGCTACACTTAGGGGCATATCTACACTGCCTTGCAGTTTGGATTAAGTGGGGGTAAATTAGCACATACCGAAGTGCTACACTGTAACTCCTCCGTGTGGACACTGTGGGTGCAAGCTTAAAGGTCTTGAGTTCACACTAAAATAGACCTCTTCACGCTGTCATAGTCTGAACTGTGTGTGTGGGGCAATGTAGACATGCCCTAAGACTCCATGAGTCCTTACTTATTCAACTTATAGAGGGCTAGAATACTTTTCTCTAACTTATATTTGATGTTTCTATTTATGTCTTCTGGAATTTTTTTTGCTTTTCCTCCCTGCCAACTGCTAAGCCCTGTGCTCAGGGAGTTGTAGCCACGTGTATCTTTATTTCTTTCTCCTGCTTAGTTTAAAGTAGTTTACAACATTATACACTATAGTCCCTCCTTAATTTTTATCTATATCATAATAATCTTATATTTTTGCGTATACTCTGGTGACCTCCTAAATATATCCTTTATCTTATCTCAGTGTAGCAACTTGAACTGGTGCCTTTAGCTGGTACTTGGTAATTTACTCAGTGCATGCTACAGTTAAGGTTGGAAACTGGTTTCTTATCACTCCTTGCTTTCATTCCCTCGTCATTTTCTGGAAAATTCTCTTTTCAGCTAGAATATTCTATGCTTGATCTCAAACGAATGACCCAGTCCTTGCCCCTAAGAAGTTACCATCTAAAAGGATAACAAATACAAAACAACCCAGAGGAAGAAAGGGGGGGAATATACAATTATGTTTAAATCTACAAGATTTAAACATAATTGTATATTTCCTCATTCTTGCTATACCCTTCTCCCTCTTTCCTTCTCTCCCCCTTCTCCTTATCAGGCATCTGTGCCATGACCTTCAAATGTCAAAGGTGGTTTGATGAGTTAATTAAGGGGTATGTGACTCAGTGATGTCCCTTGTTCCTGGAGTCTCAGCCTCTAAACCCTGTTTCTATCCTACATTCCTCCCAGCCTCCATCCATTCAGATAGAGCTTCTCCACGTTGGCTGCATTATCTTAGTTTCCAGGGAAAGCATATGCCTTAAAGGGGCCATGTCGTCCAGACCTGTGAGAAAGCAGATGGGTGCTTCATTGTTCTACCATTTCAATAGCTTTTCTTCCATAAAATTAAGCTCAGTTTTTACATGATCTTCTAAGGCAGTGTCTCGCCACTGTGGGGTCACAACCCCCAGTGTGAGCACAAAAGGCAAACGGGGAGGTTGCAAAGCATTGAAAATTTTATTACAATCTAAAGCAAATGAAATCTTGGTCCCCTGCTCTCCCTGGTCCTTCAAACTCAAGTATTCTCTGTCAACCTGTCAAAACACATACACAAATTATGTAAGCTTACCATTGTTCTCTTTATTACAGAAACTTACTGGGCCTCTGTCACAGGGTGGCTAGTTCTTTAAGGGGAGATGGGCCTCAGTCTCACCTGTGGCCAGGGCTGGATTTACGCCTTATGTGCCCCTAGGCACAGCATCTTCAGCTCCCCCCCAACCCCTCCCCCCACTGGCCGAGATTGGTCTGGCTTCTGCACCAGTCCCAGGTGGCTTGGCTCCAGGGAGTCAAGCACCAGAAATGGATTAGTGGGAAAAGCAGCCGCCTTTCACTCCCACAAAGGGGCGGGGGGAAGGGAAAAGAAAGGGCGGGGGAAAGACAGTCCACCCCCACTGACCCTGGCTCCCCACCCACCAGGGCAGCTTATGTAGGGAAATCTGCAACTATCCCCCAGGCAGGCTCCATGGGGAGGTCCCCCAGTCCAGTTACAGGGAAAGGAAGCCCCCCCCCCACAGCTCTACCTGTCCCCAGACAAATTACTAGCCATTTTACTCTAAGCGCTGCTTGCTGAGTTGCCCCAGGCTTCGCAGGCCTGTAAGCAGGCCGAGCTGGTACCTGGGACATGGAGCAGGGGTGAGCTGCTCCGGCAAGACTTCAAGTGATGCTGGCTCTGGAGAGTCAGTCCCAGCCCCCTTCCCTTCCCAGCAGCTGCAAGAAGCATGAGCCAGCAGGTTTGAGCCTGGCTAAACAGAACAGGCAGGGGGGGCCGGCAGACCCAGAGCAGCTCCCGTTCCCAAAGCCCCTTCACAAGCTAACTCCTGTCCCTAGCCTGAGGGATGCCGGGGCAAGTGGGGCTCAGCGTCTGGCCTTGTGCGCGGGGGGGAGGGAGAGGAAGCTCTGGGCAGGGCCACGCACCCAGCTCTGGGAAGAGACGCTGCTTTCCAGTGTGCATGGCACCCGGCACCCCATGCCCGCTCCTACCTTGTTGATCTCCCAGGGGGCGGAGAGAAGCCCTTGGTGGGCAGGGGGTGGAGAGGACCCAGCGGGCAGACAGGAGCTTCTTCTGCTTCCCTTTTTAAATTTTTTTTTAATTTCCCGCTCTTGCTTCTGATTCATTGGCACCCCTAGAACGCCAGCGCCACTAGGCACGTGCCTACTGTGTCTAATTGGAAATCCAGCCCTGCCTGTGACACAGTTAACTTGCCTCCCTGGGGGGAATGGGTCAGGTGACCCAATCAGGCCTCTGGGATAAATAAAGGAGAGGGCTGGGTAGTGAGAGAGAAGGAATGACTGTAGAGAAGGAAGCAAGACCTGGTAGTTGCTGCTCCTGAAAGAGCTGGGGGTCCCAAAGGAGTGCAGGAAGAGAGACTGAAAAGAGCCTGGGAAGGGCTGAAAGTTACCAGGCCCTGGGAAGGAGGGCTATGAGACTGTATCAAGGGGTGGAATTGTGTTTGGACTATCACACAGGCCCCAGGAAGGAGCACTGTGGGACTCCTGAAGCAGTGAGACAAAGGACTGGGGCCGTGGGGCCAAAGGGTTTGTAGCTAGTAAAAGACGGAATAAATAACATCCTGTGAAAGGGAATTGTAGTGGAAGAATTGTGATCCTCGAGTCAATTACTGCAAAGCACCTGGGCAGGAAGCCTGCAGGGCTATCCCATGCAACAAAGGAGCACTCCAAGGCCCCATTACTCTAGGTATGTTTTAAGCACCTCACACAGTCTGTAATGTAGTTATCCTCATAACACCTCTGTGAGGTAGGGAAGTGCTACTGCCCCCATTTTACAGATGAGAACTGAGATGACTGACTTACCCAGGCTCACCCAAGAAGTCTGTGGCAGAGCACGGAATTGAACCCTAGTCTCCTCAGTCCCAGGCTAGCAGCCTAACAACTGCACCATACGTCTTCTCTGTACCACTCTCATCACTGATACATTTATTGTAAAAGAGTTTATTTAAAAAAAAAAAAAAAAAGTAAGGTAGTTGTGAAAATTTTTGACCTTGACTAAGGGGTTGCCAACATGGAAAAACTGGGAAACACTGTTCTAAGATTAATGGAATTCTCTTTGGTGGACAGATCTCTGGAGTTGCTGATTTGATATTTCAGTATGATATTCTCCTTCCAGACATCACTGGCCTTGAAAGACATCTGAGAATTCACCCAGTGTGCTGTCTCTGCTCTCAGTATGGATTCTTTGGTTTTTACAGCAAGTAGCTTTTAAACTAGCTTCTTGACTTTGCAGGATTTTAAGTACCTAATTCATATGGCACATGGTGGCATATTTGATCAAATGCTGAACAATTTCTTGGCTTTTGTTCTTGACCACATTTTGCGCACAGGCATTTTTGCCAGTCGGAGACCCATTTTATTTCTATTTTGATTGTCATTTTCATTTCCTTCATTTCTATTTTTCTCTTCCGACATGACAGGTGGACTAGCTGCCCATCCTGTACTAGGCCACTTAAAATCTGAATCTTCATTTTAGCAATTTCACTGGTTGGATATCTGTGCCTCAGGTTAAGGTTAAATCCTATTCTTACAGCAATATCTACCTACATGATCAGTCTGTGTGCTGTTTATGAGCATATCTCTTACTAAGGAATCACATAATCCCCCAAATAAGTTTGAATTTTTAAGCTTTGAGTCCCTGAGCCTGCAAATAGTTATGCACATGCTTAACTTTACACACATGAATGGTCCCACTGTTAAACACATGTATTGCTGTTTGCATGTTTGGGGGGGCCAAAAAATTAATATCCCTCAAAAGTAGAGATGGCTGGATTTCTTGGAATAAAAAATTTAAATTGCCCCTGTCAAGGTTCCTTCCCCACTCTGAACTCTAGAGTACACATGTGGGGACCTGCATGAAAGACCCCCTAAGCTTATTCTTACCAGCTTAGGTTAAAAACTTCCCCAAGGTACAAACTTTGCTTTGTCCTTGAACAGTATGCTGCCACCACCAAGCATTTTAAACAAAGAACAGGGAAAGAGACCACTTGGAGATGTCTTCCCCCAAAATAGCCCCCCAAGCCCTACACCCCCTTTCCTGGGGAAGGCTTGATAAGAATCCTCACCACTTGGTACAGGTGAACACAAACCCAAACCCTTGGATCTTAAGAACAATGAAAAATCAATCAGGTTCTTAAAAGAAGAATTTTAATTAAAGAAAAGGTAAAAGAATCACCTATGTAAAATCAGGATGGTAAATAACTTACAGGGTAATCAGATTCAAAACATAGAGAATCCCTCTAGGCAAAACCTTAAGTTACAAAAAGACACAAAAACAGGAATATACATTCGCTCCAGCACAGCTTATTTTACCAGCCATTAAATAAAAGAAAATCTAACGCATTTTCTAGCTAGATTACTTACTAACTTAACAGGAGTTGGAAGGCTTGCATTTCTGATCTGTTCCTGGCAAAAGCATCACACAGACAGACAGAACCCTTTGTTCCCCACCATATTTGGAAGTATCTTGTCAACTCATTGGTCATTTTGGGTCAGGTGCCAGCGGGGTTATCTTAGCTTCTTAACCCTTTACAGGTGAAAGGGTTTTGCCTCTGGCCAGGAGGGATTTTAGAGCATTGTATACAGAAAGGTGGTTACCCTTCCCTTTATATTTATGACAGCCTCTCCTGCCACAAATTTACAGCATTTTTTGCATTTCAGTTTTTTACATTTTTTTTCCAGTTTTGAAAACTTTTGCTGCAAACTTGAAATGAAAAGAATTAGTGTGGGTCAGCAAAATGCTGGGATTTTTGTATTGGTCCTGTGCGAGACCACGATCCTACAATCAATCATACACATGCTTAAATTTTAGCACAAGAGCAGTCAGTGGCATTATTCAGATACATAAAGTTGAGAATGTGTGACTGAAGGATCGGGCTCTAACTTTTGTATGGCAAGCATAATTCTGTAGCATGTGGGGTTTATTTTAAACTAGAACATTCAGTTTTCAAAATTTTCTCATTCCGTTAAAAAAAAATTCACAGAAATTTGGCAATCAATTTGTAACAAACTGTTACAAAACACAACAGGATAAAAAATATTTTGAATTTACTGAAATTTCTGCTGGATTTTTTTCCTCAGTTTTTTTGGACCAGCTCTTCCTACAAGTTTAACATGTTTCTGGGATAACAGAACCCCTCAAACTTATCCCAGGTCTTTGTCCAAATCTCTTTAACTCTTCCTCCCTTTTACCCTCTTCACTTCATGTAGAAGCACTCTATATCTGCAAGACTTCAGGGCCTGCCATATGGAGAAAAATCATAGACTGCATTTTAGGAGTAAAACGGGAGTTTTGCCATTGACTTCAGTGGGGCCAGGATTTTACTCTAGCTGCTTTCTCTACAGCTTCTGTGGCAAAGAGAAACATTCAGACTGTTGCCTAAACTGACCTTGTTTTTCTATGTTTATTCCTCACAATGCCAGTTGAGTTGAAGGAAGGAATTGTTCTGCCTTCGGTTGGACAAAACTTGTAACTCTATTCAGTAAGCATTGAGTTTGTCTGATCTTGCAGCTTTTACAAACTGTAAATTTGCCTAATTCTATTGGAAAGCCCATGAAGCATGCAGTTTTTGGAAACATATACAAGCTGCAAGTCATTTACCTTTTTGTACTTTGCATTGTCTCTTCTTTATGAAAATGAATAATGAAATTATTCACAGTAAGCATTGATGGACAGGCTGTAGAGAAGATGCAGCATATTTGTTAACTGCCTTCAGCATTAGGGCTGGTCCAAAATTTTCCACTGAAAAGCAGTTTCCACTGAAAATTGGGTTTTTGACTCAATGAATTTTTTTTCACAAAAAGTGTCTGCTTTCTGCAGATCACCTGAAAACCAGAAACATTTTTTTCTGAAATGCTGCCATGGTGCCTAATGGGTGTTGTAGTTTAGATGCTCCATGTTCCTAGTCGCCTCTATGGACCAGGTTCTGCAGGCAGATTACATCTCCCATGAGGCATGGCAGTGGCTCTGCAAGAGGGGTGACAGTGGGGCATCATGGGAGGTGTAGTCCAGCCAAGGATCCCAGTCCATACAGGAGAATGAGGGCATGAGGTAACTGAAACACATCTCCTATTAAGCCTGGTGGCAGCATTTCAGAATTGAATTTTGGGGATTTTGGACACAAATCTTCAGTTTGTGCTTTAACAAAATTTCCATTGAAACTCCTCCTCTCCCATATTTCCAACCAGCTCCACTCAACTCTTATTCAACAGCTCAGGCTGCTCAGGTTTCTGGAAACTTGAAATCTACAGTGGGCATTTTCAGAGGCTTAATGCAGGTATTAATCACCCCACTTCTAGTACTGTGATATTTATTTTTATACTAGTCTAGGTGTCCTATCTTTCAACTTAATTTTTGAAATAAAACCCAATCTATAACTGCTGTGATAACATGCCAAACTCTACTGAGGTTTCCAAAATGTGTTAATGAAATGTGTATTGCAGGCATCATGCTTTATTTGGGTATACTTCCTGCTTGGTGTATATATATTCAGCCCTCAAATGAAAGTAAAACTGAACAAATCCAAATTACTGAGGTGCAGAGTTCTACTATTTCAGCTACAAGCCTAGAGCAGTGGAAAAATACTCACCTTGGCTGCATATTTGCCAAGTTTTCTTAACTAGTTGCCATCTAATTTGCCTACATTGTATTTATTGTGGCAAGTGTGACATTCTATACCTTGGGGGAGCATCCTGGAAGCCCCATATTCCTCATTTTTATATAATCATGATCTTACCTTACAAGGGATGCTTTATATGTATCGGGGAAAGGTTATGATCTGCTGAAAGTCATTTCTCTATCCATAGATGTAGATCATTAATGCATATGAAGTTATGAGAATTGTGTTGTATGGTTGTCACTAAAACATGCTGTAAGTTGGGGAATCAGCCAGATATTAGCTCCCCAGAGGCAAAAGCAAGGAAAGTCACCAACATCTAGGCTGGGTATCAATCAACCCATCAGCAACCATTGTCCAGCAAGGGAGCTACAATGCAATGACTCGCCTGCATGAAACCACACCAGGGGAATTGCTCAACCTTGCCTGGAGACTCAGCGATGCCCCAGACATGCCTGGATTTGTGCTCCCCAAGCACATGGGGCTGAGGTTATAAAACAGACACAGTGGCCACATGCAGGGCCTTTCTCCTGTCCCCACCTATGCTGCAAGCAACAAAGACACTGAGAAGACGACTGAAGACTCCAACAGAGGAGACTGGCCCAGATATAAGGGACAAATCTGTATATTAAGGACTGCAATATCCAGTGGAGTGAGAAACTGCTTAATCTAATTGCTGCCCAGTCTAATAGAGTTGAGAGTTTAGACTGCGTGGTTATATTTTCTTTTCATTTGGTAATTAACCCTGACTTTTTGCCTGTCACTTAACATCACTTAAAATCTATCTTTTATAGTCAATACATTTGTTTAACTGTTTATCTTTGCTGGTGAGTTTGTATGGAGTGTGTGGTAAATCTGCTCAGGTTTTGCAAAGGCTGGTGTATATCCACTTTCCATTGATGAAGTGGTGAACAAATTAATACATTTGCATTACTCATCTTGAGCAGTGCAAGACGGTATGTTCCTGAGTTACAGTGCCAGGAGCTGGGGAGATTTGGCTGTAGTGCCTCTCTGTGTGATTCATGAGTGGCTCTGGGAGCATTCATGCAACATAGCTGGGTGTGGGGCTCCACATGCTGTTGTGTTGAGTGAGCACAGCACCTGGAGGGGTTTGCTGCTTGTCACTAGCAAAGTATTGTAAGAGACAGCCCAGGCTGGAAAGAGTTAAGGGGGCACAGCGGTCCCAAAGTCCCAGGCTGCACTCCAGGGATCCCGTCACAACAAGAATCAAAGAAATGTCGGGCTGGAAGGGATCTCAAGAACTCATCTAGTCCACCATCCTCCCCACCTGGTGCTTTACCTGGTTCTGCTGATGAAAAGGTCCTGGGACCAGGACCATCAGATTCCCCACTTCCTGGAAAAAATCCCAAGCACTTTCTTACACAAAAAAAGTTTCACACATTTGTTGAAAATAACATTTTAACCTCCCATGAGTACCTGATCCATTGTGTTAAGGCAGACAAAGTTGGTGGGATTTGATGGTGGCCTAACCCCGTGTAGCACTGGCTATGAAACCGATGTACCTTAGCCACATCAGCCTGAGGAGCCATTTGCTCAGGGGAACTTTGACTCCCATCGCACTTTACAAGCTACAATTCAGTTTCCACTGAAATGGAACAATCAGTGGGAGTCAGAGAACATCATCCAGGCACTCAGTGTGCTGAACAACAACAAAGGGAAGGGAGATTTTAGCCAAGGAGATCGATGTCAGTTTAAAACTTGAGTCCTTCTAAAATATCAGCCATACCAAGTCTGGTCTTCATTGGTTTTGTTAGAGCAGTGGTTCCCAAACTTGTTCCGCCGCCTGTGCAGGGAAAGCCCCTGGCGGGCCGGGCCGGTTTGTTTACCTGCCGCATCCGCAGGTTCAGCTGATCGCGACTCCCAGTGGCCGCGGTTCGCTGCTCCAGGCCAAAGGGGGCTGCTGAAAGCAGCAGCCAGTAAGTCCCTTGGCCCGCGCTGCTTCCAGCAGCCCCCTTCGGCCTGGAGCAGTGAACCGCGGCCACTGGGAGCCGTGATTGGCTGAACCTGCGGATGCGGCAGGTAAACAAACCGGCCCGGCCCACCAGGGGCCTTCCCTGCACAAGCGGCGGAAGAAGTTTGGGAACCACTGTGTTAGAGAACTTCTTGGAGGTCTTTGGGGATGTGCATTTTGAGCTCTCACATCTTAACTGAAGGGACATTGGGGTTGGATCTACAGAAGACATTTTTTCTCCCAAGAGTTGATTAGACATTGGAGTTAAATTGATATTAACAGAAACAAGCCAAAGACAGATTTTTAGAGTTTGACTAAAATCCCTCCTTTTTCTCAGTTACTTGCAGTTTCAGTGATGTCGTGTTATTAGTTCTCCAGTACTCTGTAGAGTCTTCCTGCAGAGATAAACATAAAACCTGAATTTCAGGTTTTAACTTTACTTTTATATTAAATATAAACATATCCCCCCAAATTTCTAATGTAAATGTAACCACACACACTAGGAGTGAGTGGGTCTTTATCCCCCTCTACTGGCTGGCCTACGTAAGAGGAAGATGTGTCTGCTTCTGCTTCAAGCTATGAGACCTAATATTAAGAAGCCAGGCCAGCAGGCGCAGAGCTAGTCGCGAGGCAACCCATGAGTGCAGCTGGCCTGAAACAGGCTGCCTGATTGGCCATGCTGCCCTGATTGGCTGGAGGGGCCAGCAGGCTGTCCCACCTTGCCTGTTACCTTGCTGTAAGTGATTTTGACTTGATCCTTGACTGTGGCTTCTGACCACTACCTCCGGCTTGACGCCCTGCTCTGGTACCCAGTTCCTGACCTCTAGCTTGACCCTTAGTGCAGGTTTGAGACTGTGGTCTCCAGCTCTGACCCTAGCCCCTAGTTTCTAAAGCCCGGTCCCCAGTGCTGGCTCCAACTACTAGTCTTAACATCCACTCCGACCACTAGGCTGTACTGCCCACAGCGTGGTTGCCTGAAACATAGTTCTTTAAGGATAGCTGTAGAGGCTCATTCTTTTGGCACTGTAGGTCCTGGGTTCAGATCCTGCCATTGGCCCAGGCTGGACTAGTTACAGAAACAAGCAGATAAAACAAACCTTGATTCAATAAAAAGAGCAAAGCAGGCCACAAGCCCTTTATTTGTGTTTGAAACTGACCTTTAAGGCTAAATCTTATTCAACTCAATGTCTGTTAACAGAAGAGTTAAACGATTTTGAAGAGCGAATGAGAGGACTAGAAAGATATCCACATAAGTAACCCTGCTGAGATTAGGCCCCACAGGTTGAAAAATTTATTTAATCAGCCTATTGGCTATCATTTCAGTTCATTTACGGATGAACATTGTTGGGGAACTGCCTATCAAAAGGATTGAACTTGTACTCTGTTTGTAGTGGCAAAGGCACAATAACCCAGGGCAAAGTTCCCACTCAGCTCTGTGCTTTATCTGAGGCTGGGATAATTACAGTGTTTGAGAAGAGAATCAGGAATGAAAGCACCTCTCAGAAAAACTGAATCTAAGAAAAGCAAAGCATTTACAGTACATATATCTAAAATCTGACCCTTCATTGGTAAAAGTACCACACCCTTATTCATGCACAGAGTACAGTACATAGGAAGTCCTATCGTATGAATCACATGAAGGCAATCTGATGTAAGCTGCAGTTATGTATTAGGTACAGTGGGGTATTACAAACACTGCTGAGATATTCCCATGTTACTTATTTGCAGATTGCTCTGATATTGATGCATTCCCTTTCATGTTCTGTGTTTCTGTGACCTATTTTTGATGCGTTTCACATCTGCTTTAGCAGCTCTTTGACAACCAGAAAACAGAACTGTTTACTGAGTTCACAGCTGCTGCTAATGCTGAGGAACTAGCCAGAAATGACTGTTTTCTTGGTTAGCTCATCCTGTTGAATGAAACTCTCTACAGGGTTTATTGCAAGTTTGTTTCAACTGGAGCAGTATCAAAAGTCCCCACGACTGGAATTCTCATACTTCAGCCTTCTTAGAAACTCGGAGACATACATATGCTCACTTATTCCAGAAATCTTTCATATTTTTCATGGTCTCACTACACCAGACTTTTCACAGATTGTCTGTATCACACTCATTCCAAAAAGTGGTGGCCTGTCGTAAATGCATCACAGATGAAATAACTGCTGTCATTCACTGATACCAATGTATAGTTATAGGTTCACACTTTTAGACACTATACGGAAACAGTCCTATTTATCCAGTTTAAGGAAAACCATTGCATAGGCATTTTCCATTGCACTGTTGTATTGTGGTAACCAATTTACCCTCTTATTAGCATTATTTTGTATATAAAGGACATTGAGTTGCTGGGAACATATGTCAATGCTGGTATTGCTTTTTCTTGCCTTGGCTTAGCTGCAGTGTTTTCTGTAATCGTTTTGCTTGTCCTGAGTTTGTTTAAAAAACAAATTTTGCAATATGGCTGTGTCCTTTAAGTCTGAGATGGCAGTTCTGAAGTGTCTGAGTGCTTATTAGCAGTTTGGTAGTTTAGCACGTTTTGGTCTGTGAATTATTCACTCATGGAACATTTGTTTCTGCTGATCAGTTAGATTATTGGATCTTTTTGGTAGATGGTGTTGAAATGCTTAAAGTGTTGAAATCTCATATTTGTTTTGCATATAAAGTAATGAAAGAAATGTAATGAGCTACTAGTTGGATAAAACTAGAGCTGCTTATTGGCCTCGGCTGCTAACAGCTACTCCTTTAGCTCTAGTAGTAGAAGCCTGTGCTTTGGAGAACCTGGATTCTATGCCTCCTGTCACCGTAATTCCAAATGGCTGTGCTGTGCAGCATAACGACAGCTGTGAAGTCTAAAGTGGGCACATTGGTTGCAACAGTTAGCATTTCTATAGCCTCTTCCACGCATGGCTCTCCAAGACCATCTGAAACATTCATGGATTTAAGCCTTACAACAGCTTGTGTAACACCACGAGTATTCCTCTGTCTGTTTTACAGATGTGGAAACTAAGGCTATGTCTACACTACCACTTATGTCAGAATAACTTATGTTGCTCAGGGTGTGAAAAAACACCCCCCTGAGTGACATAAGTTACACCAACAAAAGCGCCGGCGTGCACAGCGCTGTGTCGGCCAGAGAGCTTCTCCTGCCAGCATAGCTACTGCTGCTTGTGGGGGGTGGTTTAATTATGTGGACAGGAGAGCTCTTTCCCAGCCCCACAGAGCAGCTACACAAGACATCTTACTGCGGCGCAATTACTTTGGTACAGCTGTGCCGCTGTAAGGTCTCTAGCGTAGACATAACCTAAGGCATATCGGGGTTAAATGTCTTGCCAAAATTGCTCGGTAAGTATCAGGGTGGGATTAGAATGCAGGACTCCTGACATTGGTTGTGTGCTTTAACAAGACGACGGTACTGCTTCCCCAACAATTTTCATGTTGTAATCAATTTTATAACTGTCTGCTTTCATTGTATCTGGTATGTAGCTTTCATTTCTTACAAATGTCATGAAGATTTTCTTTCCCAGTTCACTTTCAGACATTAATGAAACCTAGCTTGAATTTTCTGTGTTGAAATTTAAAAGCTTATGCAGGTGACCCTAGCATACTTTCTTATTCTTAGCTCTTTGCTCTTAGACAAGAACAGGAAAAGCACTGACCAGACTTGCTCTCATTTTATCAGATACAGTTAGCAGGAGATATCAAAACATTTGTTCGGACTGCTCTTAAATTGTGGAAAACACTAAAGTAATAATGTTCTTTTCAATCTGCATTGTGTTGGTCCCGACTACTATGGTAGTTGACAAAATTCCATCAAACAAAATGGCTACCATCTTCGGTTTGAATGGCTAAAATGCACTCCAGCCCAGGACCAGCTCTGCAAATCCTGTTTTCATAGAATGGCAGATTAATTTGCAGTACCTTATTATTATCAATTCATATTACGTACAACTTGAGGCCTTAACCAGGTGAGCGCGGTTGTGTTAGGTGCTGTGTAGACAAAGTCAAACAGTCTCTTTCCCAAAGAATTTACATTATTAGTTTAAGATGAGACATAACAAATTGGATGTGAGGCAGGGTACAAGTAGGCATTTGAGTACTACCATCTTCATTAGTTATAATAATTATCTTTTAGTTACACAAGCCCCAGGGTTATCTTATCAAGAAGTGAGAAGAGATAGTCCCAAGCTATAAAATACAGTTTTATAGCCAAACTTTCTGGGTGTTTGGATCCAGAGTTTTGTTTTGGCCCCATGTCTAGAACTGATTATTTTGCAACACAAAAATAGCATGGGTTGTGGGGAAAGATCTCGGGATAACTGGTTGGGGAACTGGAGTCATTAGCATGATGCAAGATAGCGTAGCTGTTGAGAGGGAGGTCTGGGATAGTTTAGGCCCTGAAAAGCCCCTTTTAATAATGTTGCCACCTATGCAGGTGACACAACTTTAAAAGCTAATCTTTTAACCACTATCATAGTGGTATCCATGATACAGCAGTGTTTTTCTGTGCTTAGATTGGAAGGTAATGGCAGGGTTTGAGATATAGCAGGGGTGGCAGGTTTGTCGAGATTTTGGTGGTGCCCAGAACCCGCCCCCGCCCCCAATTCTGCCCCTCCCCCCTTCCTAAGGCTCTGGGAGGGAGTTTGGCTGAGGGCAGAAGGTCTGGGGTGCAGGCCCTGGGCTGGGGCAGGGGATTGGGGTGCAGGACAGGTGAGAGGTTGGGCTCTGGGAGGGAGCTTGGGTGGGGGAGGGGGTCTGGGGTGCAGGCTCTGGGATGGAGTTTGGGTGTAGGCTCTGGGCTTGGGCAAGGGGTGGGGGTGTAGGAGGGGGTGAGGGGTGCAGGCTCTGGGACAGAGTTTGGGTGCTGGCTCTGGGCTGGGGGTGGGGGTGCAGGCTCTGGGAGGGAGTTTGGGGACAGGAGGGGGTGCAGGCTCTGGAATGGAGTTTGGGTGTAGGCTGTGGGCTGGGACAGGGGCTGGGGGTCCAGGAGGGGATGAAGTGTGCAGGCGCTGGGACCAAGTTTGGGTGCAGGGTGGAGGTGCAGGATCTGGGAGGGAGTTTGGAGATGGGAGGGGCGGAGGGAGGGGGTTCAGGATCTGGGAGGGAGTTTGGAGATGGGAGGGGGCGGAGGGAGGGGGTTCAGGCTCTGGAAGGGGGTGGAGGATGTGGTGCTTACCTGGGGCTCCTAGGCAGGGCAGGCCAGGAGTCTCCCTGTGCTGCTACCCCCAGGCAGTGACCCCGCAGCTTCCCATTGGCTGCAGGGGCACTTGGGACTGGATACAGACCCACCCTGCCCAGGGGCTGCAGGGAGGAAGCCGCTCAGCTCCACTGCACTGCCAGTGGTGAGTGGGGGCCCCAGGCTGTTTTAAATCACCCGAGGGATGCGCGAGGGGGGGGCTGTGGGCGGAAGGCGGGGCCGAGGGAGAGACTTGGCTCCAAACATTGCTGGAACCGGGCCCCAGGCCAGGAGTATTCCTGCAGTGCCCAGGTACACAGGCCCATGGGACTGCAGCCCATGAGATATAGATGGTTTGGTAACCAATGGCAAAGACTGAACTTGTAAAGGTGGCCATTGTATTAAAGGTTTCAGAGTAGCAGCCGTGTTAGTCTGTATCCGCAAAAAGAACAGGAGGACTTGTGGCACCTTAGAGACTAACCAATTTATCTGAGCATAAGCTTTCGTGAGCTACAGCCCACTTCATTGGATGCACAGAATGGAACATATAGCAGGAAGATATATATATATCTTACATACAGCGAACATGAAAAGGTGGAGTAAGAGGCTAATTAATTAAGTGAGCTATTATCAGCAGGAGAAAAACTTTTGTAGTGATAATCAAGATGGCCCATTTAGACAGTTGACAAGAAGGTGTGAGGATACTTAACACGGGGAAATAGATTCAATATGTCATGAAGGGACCCAATTCCACTGCAATGTATTTGTCCTATCTCCATGGTAATACCCTTCATCTTCATCTCTCCACCCCATCCCCAGTTCAGACATACAGAGCTCTGGCTCAAATACTTATTGACCTAATCTATGTTGGTAAATCTATTTGACTGATTATTTTCAATTATGAGGTTTCGGCTGTGTTTTCCAGGCAACCTAGCTTCATGTGTCAGGGTTGCTACAATGTTGTCTAAGTGGCTTAGCTCAGAACCTCCTTCCCCCCTGGGGTGCCAGGGAAGAAAAGAGCTTGATTCTGAGATTCTGGAGCATAATTGGGCAGCAAGGAGTGAATTTCATGGGGAAAATGCCACATCCACAGAACACACAAGGAAGGCCCTGAATATGGATAAAAACAGGTGAGGATAAAAGAAAAAGCAGCCAAAATCTGCTGTCAGAATCTGAAGTGAAATGAATTTGAGGTTCAAAAAAAGTTCATTCTGTCCACCAGGCTCCTCTTTTCCCTCATTTAGGAATAATTGCAGTTTTGTCACCATCATTGTTTTAAAATCTCAGTAGAAATCAGAGAACTAGATTTTGCAAGACTCCACCATATTGACTGCAGTAGGTTTTCCAGTAAGAGTCTCTTTTAGGCCTGGCTAAAGTATACATTACAAGTTCAGTCACTCTGGACAGTGAGGATGCGACTGAAATGATTGGTCAGGTTTTGTGACAAATAAGCTGAACTATTATTAGGGCTATAGTTTTGTGAGACAGATCAGGCAAGTTACAGTGGAAGATAGGACAAAACCCTGGGTTCTCAAAGCCCAAAGGACTGGGGCAACTGGGATTTGGGGGGTTCCAGTCAAAACAAACAAACAGGGCTGCTCACTGTGAGAGTTTTATATTGAGTGCAAAAAGCTTCCTTAACCTGGCTTCTAAGCAAAGGAAACCAGGCTGAGTCTTTTTCAGCTAGCATTTTTTCCTTCCAGCCTCACACCAAATTGCCAGCTTCGTGGAGGCCATCCATCTATATCTGAATTCATCACATTTGATCTCAGCTAAACTCTCCGTGATCAGATTCTTTAACTGTGAAGTTGTGGTCTTTTGACTAGTCCAGGAGACCTTCTTGCTAAGCCCTGAATGAGTTCTGTGCACCCGTATCGTATCCTACTGTGCCTGTTCCTATACTTATGCTTTGCTGCTACAAAGACGAGTAAAGAGGAGGGATTTATTACTCCCTTAGGATTGTTTCTGGAAGACTTGATCTTCAGTGCCTTACCAGTTGATGGAGATTTGTAGAAGAGGAAATGCTGGCCCTGAGGATATTGTACATGCCTCAATTCATCACTGAATTGAGTTTACTTGGTTTTAATTTTACACAATGCATGGACCTGTCAAACAAAATACAATGGAGTTTTGTTTTCTCATGCTGGGGAGAGTAGAATTCCAAAGCCCCTGGGCAGGTAACATCATTACAGAATATCAGCACAAGAAGGGCTCCCTCAAGATCCATGTCAGCAGGCTGTTATGGATGAAGAGCAGTAGTAGCTGTGGCGGTGGTAATGCCATACTGCTGATGGCAAGCTGGAGAAGGCTATGCAATGCCAACCCAAATTTCCCCAGAGGATGGGGAATCTATGTGCTTATTTCCTCCAGCACACAGCTAGGATAGGTAAAAGAAAGGTTGAGAGAGAAGGGATTTGGGAAAACAAGCAGATCTTTTTTAAAAGCAGCAGTAAAAAGAGAGCTTCTATGAGCTCGTTCACTTTTAAAAACCTGACTATACAAGACACTCCTGAATTACTATATTCTCCCTCTGCCTTTACTTGCAAGGGTGGATCTAAGATGTCTTTATCCCCTTTAAGGTTGCAAATTACCAGTGTTCTGCACTTTTGCTCTCCAGGGCATCTTCCATCCGCACAAAATTACTTTGCTCTAACCCCCGCTACACCTTTAAAAACAAATCCACACATTCACAAAAGGTTAACGCCAACTCCCTCGTGCAAGTGCAGAACCTCTGAGTCACTGCAGGCATACTGAATGCAATCTGGCAGTCCCTGAACAGGGAAGATCAGGCCTACTAATTTCAGTCCCACCCCCATATCTCTTGCGAAGGCAACGGAGGACCTGGGCTCATTACCTAACCCAGCAAGCTCACAGAAATCTCATTGTCTACAAACAATACAGGCACTGCAGTCAACAGGCCTTCATACATAACATTTTACAATGAGACAGGAAACCTGCCTGATCAATGTTAATCAGCCCAGCCAGAAGAGTACAAAAGATCCCATAGTGGGGGGAAAAAACAAAACTAAAACTTAATATGTTTTATCCAGTAAACAACGCCAGCCAATAGATAGCTCCCACGCAGACCTACTATCCCCAATGGTTTATTCTTCAATGTCACAAGGACATCTCTTCACCTGGCACCATCATCCTGGATCTACAGTCATCAGCAGAGGAGCACAAAGGAGGGACTGACCTCAGTGCTTCATGCCGGTATCCTGTTGCATGCCAGCTAACCTGCTGAAGGATTCTGTTACAAGTTTATCGTGCTTGATCAATGTGGGTTGATGGGTCAAGTCTGATACCTGACCCACCTGATTTTAGATAGCAGCCTCACTGAACCTGCCTCTCCCCGGCATTGCTCAGTAGTTCACACTGTTCCTGATCCTATCACTGATGTCTCTGTGACTGCTGTTCTGCTACAGTATGTCTAAGAAGATGCTCTCCTTGTCAGTTTCACACCGCATATTTGCCTGTGTTTCTTCAAGAAGTGTATTGGCAGATATTGTGGCAGTGTCTGATTGTCTTTTAATCCTCAGCTGTCCATCACAAATTCTGTAATCCTCATTTCAGTGATATCTTTCCTGCACAGAGAGACTGCTGTAAGAGCAAACGCCTGTACAGCTAACCTTGGCCATACTCAATGTGTGTAATAGAGTCTGAATGAAGTATTGTATGGTAAACCTTCCTTGGTTACACTTTTTTTCTTTTTAATACAAAGTAAGGTAGATGTATATACTGCTGCATTAGCAATAGATAACCACACAAATCCAATTTGAGTTCCATATGCCTTTCTTGGTCTGAAAAGACGTGCCACCTTGCCTGGCTTTGAGGAGGTGTGGGTTTAACTTTGAAAGTATCCTGAATTCAAGTCACTTATCATAGAAAGATTTTAAGCCTGTATGCTTTGAAAAGCTTTCACTTCTTACAAACACTTTACCTCAGGTTCATGTTCCCTCACATTACAGTCCCTTTATGGTTGTGGGGAGCATGGGGTGGGAGGAGCCTTAGGAAAACAGAAAAGCTACCCAGAACTCTGCAGGGCTTCAACTAATTTCTTTTTGGGTGTAATTCACTTCCCTAAATATTAAAAAAATGTCATCCAATGCAAAGTGTGGCCAGTTAAGTCACTATTGTTACATGCGTTCAAGCCAATTACTGGTGAGGGTTTTGGGAGCCAGCAGGTAAGCCAACAAGCCTTTAAAAAAGGGCTGTAGGACCCAAGTACTATATAAATAAACCACTGACCTCCAAAACATGGGCAATTGTTTCACTCAGAGGTATTACATGAGTTCACTTATTTGCTTTTAAAAGAAATAAAACTAGCAGTCTGAACTGTTTTGCTCTCCTTCAGGGCACAATTTGCGTGATGAAATTTGTTCTTTTTATATAAAGAAAATAAATGAACTTGCTCCATACATGAGATTAAAGTAATTTGCTAAGTTTTTGAGGGCAGCACTTTGTTTCTTGTTCACACAGACAAATTTCCAAGGTAAAATGATTTATCTGGCTACAGTTTTTCTTTTTTGCTTATATTCAATCAGTTGGAAGTGAATTAGAGGAGGAGAACTCAAGAAAGACTGGAGAGGAAAATGAAGAGAAACTATGAGGTCAGGGTTATAAAGATAACAACCTAACCTGATTATTGTCTGTCCTCTGAAAGTGAGAAAGAGGAAATTTTGTAATTATTTAGGATAGATTATGTTGTAGGTTTAATAAATTATGTTCTTGTACATCTTTAAAAAACCTGAGCTAGAATTCATGCAAATGAACGTGGAAAACGTGACTATAAATATCTGGCACTATACAAAACAAAGTGCACAGGAATGGTCTCATGCCAAGCTAGTTGTCAATTTCTCTGTCAGAGGCAACTGAACAAAGATCCCTCCCTAGCAGAAGAGAACCTATACAGGTCTCAGCTACAGGCATGAAACCGATTCCCCATGTCAGAGGAGTACTTTCACCCTCAGCAGTGGCTAAACATTATGTGGTGTCCCAGGACACTCCCTTCCCAGTGGTGTCACAGATTCCATTGAGCCCAGTTGTCAGATATGGCAATTGAGCTTGTTGGTTTGATGCCAAAGGTTCTTTTCTGCCTGATAGTCCAGCAAAGAGGAACTTTTAAGGAGACATCTCTCCGGCAGAGCTCTGAAGTTTTGACGGTGACCCATCAGGCTATAGATGCGCCTACTATTTGCCCAAATCAAATGGCTACATTGTGGGATGGGAGAACAGCACTGGGGAAACCTACTACTTTGATGACTGGCAGGTAGAGCAAAGTCCCACTCATTTCTTTCTAGCCCATAGGCTTTCAAGAACCTGTCCATCTTCCCTTTATACTTCACTGAGGGTATTCAGTAGGAGAGGAATTGATACAAGATCAGTGAGGAGAGTTCTCTGTGTCCTGGACTCTTTCACTGATATGCATCATAACTCCCCAGTGCACAAGGTTTGGTGTCCTTTGTGTTTCTGCGGAAGGCAGACTGAATAGCATGACCTCTTGTGGAGCCTGTGTCAAGTGGCCTTCTGGAGCTTACGTTGCACAGAAGGCAGAATATATTTTCTGATTAATTGAGGCCTAAGTGTTCATGTTTATAAACGTTAGTGTTGTATGAGACACGGACAGAATTAGGATCCTTCATTATGGAAGTATTTATAACTGATAACATTACAAGATCTATTGGTACTGGAGTGCCATACAACCACCTCTTCCTCCTTAAAAACCCACTTCTGCCAGGAAGCCTTTCACAAAAAGACCACTGCTAGAGTTTTCCATTCTCCCCTGCATGAGCTACTTCCATCTTATCTGTGTTTGAAGTGGATTGTAAAATCTTGGGGCATAGGCTGAATTGTCTGTGTTGGTAAATCATGTGCCCTACTGGTGCTTAATAACAATTGACCAAATTTCATATGCAAACCATTGAGGAATTTGCTCTTTTAATGAGTGGAGCAAGATGATTGATTTACAGGAGTAGATTGTAGGGAAATTAACCACTTCAGTTCCATGATGCACTGATGGGAGAATAACCCTGTTTTAGATATGTAGACATACTATATGATGCAGAATGTTTTAAAACATTAAATAGAAATATTTGTTGTATAAGTAAGAATCTTCCTGTAGCCAGCTCTGACCTGAAGAGAAACCTCCTATTTAACTCTGTACGGCTTTGAAATCCAAGTCCTTGAGGAATATGCACTAGTTTTCTTTTCCTTTTGTCAGTGTGGAAGCCCTAGAACAGTGCAGACTTTTATTTTTAACAGTTATTACAGCGGCTGCCAGCACAGTAGGAAACACTATTAGATAGATACAAGAAAATCCAATATTTCATAAAATTCGTGTAGACAACTAACATTTGAAAGTTGCATAAACTGCTCTCCACTTAAAAGCTGTCAGTCATGTTGGTTATAAAAAACCCACAGCACTTAAGGCCTGTCAATCACTTCCTAGGAGGGAGACATGACATCTTAACATTTACTTTGCCACTATTTACCGAATGCAAAAAAATGAAAGGGGAAAATGCAAATGAAAAAATACATTCAAACTGAGCACATAATACTAGCGGAGCCCTTTGATCAGTTATTGTAATTACTTGCTGAGGAGTTTCCAACCAAAAGGGGGTGTTTTGACTTAGGACCAGTATAGCTGCTACCTGGATTTATGCTGGAGCCGGGGGGAGAGGAGGTTTGCAAATTACATTTGTGGGGTTCATTGAAGCAGAAGCACAGCCCCATAGCAGCATTATTGGGGGAGGAAATGGATCCACTCCATCCAGCCAAGGTCAGAACAGTAAAAGCTCACCTGAGTCTGGAATGCTTCTTCCCCTCCCAGGACATTTAGTTTAGAGAAGTGAACATGCTAGAACTGTGGTTTCACAACCCTGTAGTGCAGCCTTCCATGGGAGGGTCATGAACATATCAAAAGGGCAGAGGGGAACCATATCTAACAAGGAGGCAGCTACCTTCCTTTTTCTTATGGCTATAGGGATGTAGATCCTGTAACTATGGGAGGAAATCCCAGAACTTCTCTTGTAACTAGGGGCTTGATATGGAAAAGATTGAGAACCAAGTTAAAACACCCCCTGTATTCTTCCCCTCATGTTGCTACATTTATACTCTACCCAGAGATGGTTCTGGTACAGGATTGGGCACTAGTTTGGTACAATAATTATCAATATCAATTATCAATAGGAATGGAGTCCTAGCTACTGGAGTGCTAGACTCTGACAAGCTGCGCCTTCTCCAAACTGGAAAGGTAATATTGTCATGGAACAGGAGTGTTGGCTGAAGGACTGAGCCGGGTGCATTTTGTCCCATCCTCACAGGTTCCCCACCCTTTAGTAGTCACAGATCCAAGGCCATTGCTGTGGTCGCTGTCCTCCAACACCATCATTACAAGGGTAAGAATAATGTTGTCCTTGATGCTCGCTCCAAAAATTCAGTGAATCCTCTTGAAAGCAGTATGGACCTCTTGACATTAAAGGCTCTGATGGCCTTCTTTGCTCTCCAGGGACAGGCTCAAATGTCACCTGAGAGTAAGGATGATGTGTACATATTAATAAAAGCATGACCCCAGGCTGGAACCCTGGTACCTTGCTCTGCAGTGTTCTGACTCTGGCTCTGAAACTTTTAGTTTTTTGGAAGGTTCTGACATACCATGAGATGAAACCTACAATACAAGTACTTGAGCCAATGTGTAGCAATCTTCTCTCCTGAGTACAGTACCCCATGGTAACGTGGCACATATACTTGAACTGATTCTTGATGCTTGTGATTAGTTTCTTGATTGTACATTCTGAACCAGCCTGAGGAAGGGGGCCTATAGCAAAGCAAAGGAAAGTTCCACCATGTGGGTTTTTAAAATTTTATTTATTTTTCTAATTTATAAAAATGCCTGTCCTGAGCTCAGGGTGAGTTTAGATATGTGTTTTGGTGACTGCTCACCTGATGGCCCACAGAGAAATCATTATTATCAAGTGTGTATACTGATTACTTTTGTGTGTGGTGGATCTGGTAAAGATTTAGACACATCCAGGATCTAAGTAGAAAAGAAGATCAGCAACTAAATGTATTTCCAAATCCCTTCTGAATATCTGTTAACTTCAGACTGTAGCAGCTGACTGATGTGAGGAGCCACCATTTCTGCAATGTACTCCCACACCAGAATTGGGAGTCAACAATCACTAGCTTCTGGGGTGTTTCTGTCTTGTAGGATCACTCATCAGTTATAGACCCTGATACTGGAGAATCCAACTCTTTGGGAGAATGGACTCAGATACCCTGTAGACTGTTTTCAGCCTGCGTTTGATTATTCTGATGTTTCACAGCCTGAGAATGAAGTTGATGACTCCCTCTCTAGGCTGAAGTTACTGCCAGCTAGTCATAGGAGAGCATGGAGGGAGGAGGCAATTCATAGATACTAAGGTCAGAAGGGACCATTATGATCATCTAGTCCGACCTCCTGCACAACGCAGGCCACAGAATCTCACCCACCCATTCCTGCGAAAAACCTCTCACCTATGTCTGAGCTACTGAAGTCCTCAAATCGTGGTTTAAAGACTTCAAGGAGCAGAGAATCCTCTAGCAAGTGACCCATGCCCCATGCTACAGAGGAAGGTGAAAAACCTCCAGGGCCTCTTCCAATCTGCCCTGGAGGAAAATTCCTTCCCGACCCCAAATATGGCAATCAGCTAAACCCTGAGCATATGGGCAAGATTCACCAGCCAGATACCCAGGATAGAATTTTCTGTAGTAACTCAGATCCCACCCCATCTAACATCCCATCACAGGCCATTAGGCCTATTTACCATGAATATTTAAAGATCAATTAATTACCAAAGTCATGTTATCCCATCATACCATCTCCTCCATAAACTTATCCAGTTTAATCTTAAAGCCAGATAGATCTTTTGCCCCCACTGCTTCCCTTGGAAGGTTACTCCAAAACTTCAGTCCTCTGATGGTTAGAAACCTTCGTCTAATTTCAAGTCTAAACTTCCCAATGACCAGTTTATATCCATTTGTTCTTGTGTCCACATTGGTACTGAGCTTAAATAATTCCTCTCCCTCTCTGGTATTTATCCCTCTGATATATTTATAGAGAGCAATCAGATCTCCCCTCAACCTTCTTTTAGTTAGGCTAAACAAGCCAAGCTCCTTGAGTCTCCTTTCATAAGACAGGTTTTCCATTCCTCGGATCATCCTAGTAGCCCTTCTCTGTACCTGTTCCAGTTTGAATTCATCCTTCTTAAACATGGGAGACCAGAACTGCACACAGTATTCCAGGTGAGGTCTCACCAGTGCCTTGTATAACAGTACTAAAACCTCCTTATCTCTACTGGAAATACCTCTCCTGATGCATCCCAAGACGGCATTAGCTTTTTTCACGGCCACATCACATTGGAGGCTCATAGTCATCCTATGATCAACCAATACTCCAAGGTCCTTCTCCTCCTCCGTTACTTCTAACTGATGCGTCCCCAGCTTATAACTAAAATTCTTGTTATTAATCCCTAAATGCAAAACCTTACACTTCTCACTATTAAATTTCATCCTATTACTATTACTTCAGTTTACAAGGTCATCCAGATCCTCCTGTATGATATCCCGGTCCTTCTCTAAATTGGCAATACCTCCCAGCTTTGTAACATCCGCAAACTTTATTAGCACACTCCCACTTTTTGTGCCGAGGTCAGTAGTAAAAAGATTAAATAAGATTGGTCCCAAAACCAATCCCTGAGGAACTCCACTGGTAACCTCCCTCCAGCCTGACAGTTCACCTTTCAGTAGGACCCGCTGTAGTCTCCCTGTTAACCAATTCCTTATCCACCTTTCAATTTTCCTATTGATCCCCATCTTTTCCAATTTAACTAATAATTCCCCATGTGGCACAGTATCAAACGCCTTACTGAAATCTAGGTAAATTAGATCCACTGCATTTCCTTTGTCTAAAAAATCTGTTACTTTCTCAAAGAAGGAGATCAGGTTCGTTTGGCACGATCTACCTTTTGTAAAACCATGTTGTATTTTGTCCCAATTACCATTGACCTCAATGTCCTTAACTATTTTCTCCTTCAGAATTTTTTCCAAGACCTTGCATACTACAGATGTCAAACTAACAGGCCTGTAGTTACCTGGATCACTTTTTTTCCCTTTCTTAAAAATAGGAACTATGTTAGCAATTCTCCAATCATACGGTACAACCCCTGAGTTTACAGATTCATTAAAAATTCTTGCTAATGGGCTTGCAATTTCATGTGCCAATTCCTTTAATATTTTTGGATGAAGATTATCTGGGCCCCCCGATTTAGTCCCATTAAGCTGTTTGAATTTCGCTTCTACCTCAGATATGGTAATATCTACCTCCATATCCTCATTCCCATTTGTCATGCTACCATTATCCCTAAGATCCTCTTTTGCCTTATTAAAGACTGAGGCAAAGTATTTGTTTAGATATTGGGCCATGCCTAGATTATCCTTGACCTCCACTCTATCCTCAGTGTTTAGCGGTCCCATTTCTTCTTTCTTTGTTTTCTTCTTATTTATATGGCTATAAAACCTTTTACTATTGGTTTTAATTCCCTTTGCAAGGTCCAACGCTACTTGACTTTTAGCCTGTCTCACTTTATCCCTACATGTTCTGACCTCAATAAGGTAGCTTTCCTTGCTGATCCCTCCCATCTTCCACTCCCTGTATGCTTTCTGCTTTTTCTTAATCACCTCTCTGAGATGCTTGCTCATCCAGCTTGGTCTACAACTCCTGCCTATGAATTTTTTCCCCTTTCTTGGGATGCGGGCTTCCGATAGCTTCTGCAGCTTTGATTTAAAGTAATCCCAGGCTTCCTCTACCTTTAGATCCATAAGTTCTTCAGTCCAATCCACTTCCCTAACTAATTTCCTTAATTTTTGAAAGTCAGCCCTTTTGAAATCAAAAACCCTAGTTGCAGATTTATTTGTTAATCCTTCCGTTCAGTTTGAACTGAATTACCTCATGATCACTTGAACCAAGATTATCCCCTAAAACCATTTCTTCTATGAGGTCCTCACTACTCACCAAAACCAAATCTAAAATGGCATCCCCTCTAGTCGGTTTAGCAACTACTTGATGAAGGAATCCATCAGCTAACGCATCTAGGAATATCTGAGCCCTATTATTATTACCAGCACTCGTCCTCCAGTCTATATCTGGGAAGTTAAAGTATCCCATGATCACGCAGTTTCCATTAGTATTTACTTTATTAAAAACATTAAAAAGGGCTCTATCCATATCCAAATTAGATCCCGGAGGTCTATAGCACACCCCAAGCACTATCCCAGGGGAGGCTCTAATAGTTTTCCTCACAATCCTTCTTGGAATGTCACAGCCACTACCCTCCATTTGTAATTCATCACTGGACATTTGGGTTCCGCTCACTATGTACAAGTGAGTTTTACAGCATCTCATGGGACTGATGTGGGCTGTGGCTCAGCAGCTCCACTTTCTTGGAAAGGCCCTTAGGCAATGAAGAAGTGGGGCTGTACTCACTGGTCACACTTCTATTACTTTGTCTGGTTAGTCCTTCTCGAGTGGCTTTAGTACTGTTTTGGAAATCTCTTTTTATATGTGCAAATCCTTCATTTTTGCTTCATGCTGCTGCTGGCTAACGTGGTATAGTTGGGCACTGGCAGCTGTGGTGTGATTTGCTTTATTTTCTTATTTGGAAGACCTTTTTTCTTTGTTATATATACAAATTATTTTAGTTGAAGGTAAATGACAAGAGGATGCTTTTATCATAGGAATGAGTCTGGACGAGGAAGAGGAGACAAAATCCTTCTAAATACGTCTAGATCGGTTGGGGAATGAATACACTGTGACTATTTTAATGATTCACATGTATCTGAATTGTTTAGCAGTCAAGGAAGATTTATGTAGGGAAGAGCTAAGAGAAATGGGCTGAAACTGAGCCAAGCAATATTTAGACTAAACGTCTGGAAACGTTTCCTGACAGTGATATCTACTAGAGGGTAGAATAGCTTCCTAGGGGACATGGTGGATGCTGTATAACATGGATCTTCTAAAACTAGACTGATCAAAACAATGGAGAATGTACTGTAGGGAACAATCCTACACTGACTGGGAGAATGACCTACTACATTCTCCATCCAACTTTTATCATTCTAATGCACTTCAAAGTATCTTCGTCAGTTTTGAAAAGACGACTAAATCACTTAACAACTTTTGAAATGGGAGTTAGGCATCTAAATAGCTTTGGGGATCCGGGCCTTAGTTTATTGAGGGTCCTTTTTTATCTTTCCTGACTTGATTCCTGAGAGTTGCTGTTTGGAGTTCTATAAGAAAAAGAGAGGGGATAGTAAGTCTGGAGTCAGGACTCCTCCTGGATCCAAATCCTGCCTCTGTCACTGACTCACTGCACAGCCTTGGGCAACTTTTTTATTTATTTGTGTGTCAGTTGCCCTATCTGCATAATGGGAATAATAATACTTTCTTTGGATAGGTGCTATGAGGATTAATTAGTGTATGGCTATATAGCACTTTGAAAAGGTATAGTAAAGTGCTTTGTAAGTTATTAATAATAGAATAACACGGACTTGCTTGTGCAGTTATAATTTCTGCTGAGAATTGAACAAAGTGATATTCATTCATTTTGCTGTGAAAGAACATTGGTTTCATTTTTTAGAAGTGACTAGTGATTTTTGGGTATACAGCTTGAGATATCTGAAATGGACCTGACTTTCAAACAGGCCAGAGCATGCATCCTCTGGAAATCTGGCCCCTTTAAAATGTTCCACATTGGACACCCAAATTCACTAGTTATTTTGGTGCGCTGTGCCATTCTGTATTGCAGAATCAACATACAGAGTGGCCCAAATTCTGCTTTCATTAACACCAGAGTAACTGCATCGAAATTACCTGTGTAAAAGAGCAGAATTTGGTCCAAAGTAACAACCTCGTTATGAGAAGGTCACCATCTATCAATGGCATCATTCTTGGTTAGTTCTAGTTCTCTGTTTGAACAGAGAATGAACTTTTTAAAAATAAAATGTGACAAACATTCTTTGCCTTTGCACTAAGGCAACAAAATTCAAACAAACTGAACCAATAATATTGAAATGACCTCTAACTTATCTTATTGACTTGAAGTTTCTCAAAGGATTGAAAGGTGTTCATAATTTATGACATTTTGAAGGTCTTGTACTTACAGTACAATGTAAAGCTCTGTCAGTCTTAAGAAAGACTCATGATTTTAGGGAAACTTATTAAAATTCTTATATGTGAAAATATTAAAAAAGGATGAACTTTGGTCCAACAGCCTGGAAAAAGTCAGTTCTTTTAGTGATATAAAATGATGAATAGAATTCTGTTTTATGTTGGAATTTGGGAAAATCAAATATTTAACATATTAAGAAAGAACTTCATGAGCTTGTGACTTCGCTTTGCATCTTACATATTCCTTTGGCAAACTTCAGGTGACTTCCTTAGACAATTGCAATGAGTCAGTGTCCAGTATCACCAACTTCCAGCATTAAAAAATTCTGAGTCAGGCTCCCAAAAATCCTGGGATTTTTAAAAATATTAATTTTTGGCTTCTTTTTATTTTACTTCTGGTTTTTGAGCCTTTAGGGTTCACATTTTCTCTGCAACAAGGGTTAGAAACTTTTAAAACAACAAATGCCAAGATTCCCATGTAATCACATGACTCCTGGAGTCAAGGCTTTAAGAAAAACACCAAATATCATGAGACTAGTTTGGGCATTGGCAACACTGATTGTCAATTGATGGATTTATCATGAAGTTTGAGTTCTAATCCCATGTAATCCAATTGATTTCAGTAGAGTTGCATGTTGTAATTCAACATTGATTTGAACCCAAAATGTGCACAATAGGTCAACCCACTAGAAACCCCATTCTTACACCAAAGAATAGGTAGTACTGAAAATCGTGTGTGTATATCCATGCTGAATACTTGGAGATGCTGGATGCAGTATAAGTAAGCCTACACTACAAAAAAGGTGACTTCTTAACTCCGGTTAAAACAGCAGTGAAGGAATGGCAACTCAGCCTTTAACTTGAGTTAACTGTGCAAGTTCAGCCTCAAGCTCTTGTATAGGCTTTAACTCATACTGCTAAACCAAGTTGCCATGTCCTCACTGCTATTTTAACCCATTAGCTCATTCAAATTAAGAATACACTTTTTTTTGTATGTAGACATACTTTAAGAGTGAATTTGGGAAGGTTAATGGATGGGTTTGGGAGAGGCCATTTTACTTGTTGTATTGCTGATCGCTCAAGAGAGGGCACTCAGTAGGTAGAGAACCACTCTGCGAAATTAGTAAGTTACCGATTCGTTCAGTGTGCTGTATTAATAGTGCGTTTAATAATTCTGAGCCAGAAGCTTCTCGTACTCTCCTGTAAGCATGCGGACAAGCCTTTTCCAAGATGGCATTTGCAGCTACGTAATGGATCATTTTTCATATCCCTGTTGAAGTGACTTATTTATCATCATCTGTTCTGGTGTTATATCCTGGACATGGGAGAACTGTTTACTGTCCCAGACTGCCAGCAATTCCTTGTTACTGTGTAATCTGACTCCAGGAGAACGAGACACTTACCTCAATGCTGACTTTGCTGAAGCGGGTAACTCCAGTTTGAGCTGACAAGAGAAATCTGAGGAACAAAGCAGAAATTGGTCATTTGATGTTTTAGTGATTTCAAAATGGAAAGCTACAGGATTCATCACCACTCTGCTCAGATCAGTTTTAGAAGTCACATTTGATTCAGCTAAATATTTAGGGCCAGATTCTGTCAACCTTCCTCACATAGAATAATACTGTATTCCCCAAGTAGTTCCACTGATGTCAAATTACCTAGAGCTTTAAGAGGTTTCACTGGGACTGTTTGCAGAGAACTGTATTACTCAATGTGACGAAGCCTGGCAGAATCTGGCTATTATATTTTTTAAGCTGATATTGACAGTGAATCATCTCTAGCACTTACATTTTTTCCCCACACACAAACAAATAACACATAGTCCCTGAATATTTCAATACCACATTTTGAGAAAGGACACTAAATTTAACCTGGAGAGGCTGCTTCTGACTTCACTCACATTGCCAAGATGGAATAACATTTCCAATATCTGCATCAGTATGATCAGTTAAAGTGGCAACTATAAATGTCTGACATCTAAGATGATTCTCAGTTATTATTAGAAGGGAGTTAAGTTGATATTCATTGGAACGGTGTCAGTGTAAACTATGACTACCAAGGGTAAAACTATATCATATAAGCCATAAGAGAATGATCATCATTTTCAATGTTTAGTTTTTAAAATGATCCAGCCATAAAAATACTTTCAGTACTAATTGTTTTTATTTAAATTACAGTAGACTCTAGAGACTCCAAACAAGATAATGGCCCCATTGTGCTGTACAAACGCATACTGTCTGTGCCCCAATGAGCTTACAATTCAAGTAGACAAGACTGCTAAAGGAAGTATCATTATCTGCAGTTTATGGTCAGGAAGTTGAGGAACTAAGAGATGGTGATTTGCCCATGGTCACAAAGGATGGTGGTGGTAGAGCTGGGAACAGAATCCAAAGTGCCTTCTTTCTAGCCCAGTGCCTAAACTACAAGATCACACTTCCTCCTTTAGTACACCCCTGGGTTAGGAGCTGTCACAGGGTAGGAGAGTCCTTTAAGGGGGATGGGATCAGCTGCCACCTGTGAGTAATCAGTGTCTTCCCAGCTGGTGGAATAAAAGACCAATAATCTTCGCACGAAGAAGAGTTCCAGGGGATTCCTGCAGGAGGCCCTGAGTCAGGGAAATGACCTGGAAGGGGGCTTGCCACACCAGCTAGGTGAAAGTGCTGGCTGGTGATATCTGCTGTCCAACAGCAGCAGCTGTCCCTGAGGCAGAGGCCTTAGGAGGGGCCACATGGCAGGACCTGGTTTACCTGTCTTGATTGATGCTGAATAGTGATTGTGAGTGAACAATAAAAGCATCCCTGGGGAAAAGGAATGAACTACTGACTCTGATGGGAGCTTCATTGAGTCAGTGGCTAGTGAGATGACCTGCTGGCTTACATGAGTATAGAGAAACTGAGGCAGCATCTCCTGCTGGGTTTGGGGAGACCCTGTTATGGGAATTTCTTATTTTAAAGGCACATGTGATACTCACCTCGGGAATTGCAAAGAGTTGTCTGTCAGTGGGATCAGTGTAGTAATACTGTGTTGGATTGGGGGGTAGGACAGGAACAAGAATTCTCCACAGGATAGCTCTGGGTGACTGACATAAATTACCCTTTGACTCTAAGTAATGAAACAGAATAAACTGATTATAATAAGGTTTATATAGTTATCTGAAGAAGAGCTGTCATTTATTGAAAGACATGCTTTGCCAGCTAGTTTAGGCCCAAACTTTTAGGGTTGGTTATTTTGGATTTTATTTTATTTTATTTTTTTTTAAAGGAAATGTAACATGAATGGGAGGAAAGATTTAATTAATTTAAAAAAATACATTTGGTTTGGAATTTAAATTATTCCTCTCTAGTGATGGTATCCCAAACATTGCGTCACTGTGCTAGTTCATGAGAACCAGAAAATGACTAGAAACTAAAGTGAAACTAACTAATTTGCTTTCATTGTCAAAATTGGGTGGATTCCAAAAAGGAAACACAATATAAATAGTGAAAAATAAATTTAGGTTTTTACTTTTCTTTTTTTTATTAATCTAAAATGTTTTAGTAACATAAGTAAGAAACTGTTTTTTTAAATGATAATCTGACAGAATCCTGTCAAAATAGCATAGTGAGAGTATTATGCTACATCTTCTTGATCTGAGAGTTTATTAACACTCTTATTACTTGTGTGCTAACAAGATATTATTAAAATTCACCCTTTGTGCTAAGTGCTCTTACTGTCCATATTATATTTCAGATGTTTTAATTTGCCAAATACAAATGTTGAGCTATATAAAAGTACAGGATATGCTGTTACCAACAACTCCTATAAACATAAGGTATTACTGATATGGAGATAACTGCATAAATAAAATTAGTAGTTCTGTGGCATGTGTATTTCATTCCAGTTGGCTGTTGAAGGCCAAATTCTGCTCTCAGTGAAGTAATCTGATTCATCACAGTAACTGTGAGTTTACACCCCTCTCACTGAGAGCAAAATTTGGCCTATAGTTGTCACTAATAAAAACAGAACAGAAATGTGCTCGTTTGTTTTAAAGGGGAAAAAAATAGTTAAGTGATTTGGCCCAAATTGTGACTCTGTGGCTGTTGAATGGTGTCTGCATTCTAAATTTCTTTTGTACTTTAAAAATGTAGCACTCCATCACTAAGAAAAATATCAGGGCCTGTTTCTCATTTACACTAAATCCTCTTTATATCATTGTATTTACACTTACCTTAAGTAGGCTTGGAAAGATGTGATTTTTGTCAGTAAATTGTAGCAACCAGGCAAGCTACTAACAAACTTCAACAGGACTTTATTTTTAAAGTGGAAATCTCTTTACCAACCTGCTGCTGCACCCTCGGTAGCTCTCACTCCGCCTCCTCAACTCCCCCCTCCTTCCTGTTTCCTGTCCTTTCAGACTCCCAACAGCCAGTGCTCCCAGTTCTAATAATTACAAGCAGCATCTAAACACCACATTCCCTCCTCTCTTAAACTCTTCCAATTAAAATAAACATCATTGTTCTAACCACAGGAACAAATATGAAACAAGACACTATACTGTTGGCAGAAATATTACACTGAAAACACTGTAGATACTACATAACATAGTCTCTAGTCCAGACAGGTGGTCGTCTGGGTCTGACAGGCCGTCTCTCAAGCCCCAGTTCCAGTGCAATGTCTTGTTGTGCTGTTAGTACGGTGAAGTCATCCAATGCAGACTGGGTGTTGGCATAATCTCCTCTTGGTGCATAGGCAGGTGCAAGATAAGAAGCATTCCATACCTGCCCATCAGAAAGTCGATAAGTGTAAGGTCCCTTCTTCTCTATGATTTTAAGAAGAGCTGTGAATTTATGGTCCCCTTTGCGTAAAATTCCAGGTTTTTGTATTCTAACGAAGGAACCACACTCAAACTTTGGTTCCTTAGCACCCCGCCGCTTGTCTGTGAAAGCCTTATACTTTGCTTGGTTCTGTTCAACTGTTTTTCTCACATCATCCTCATTTGGGGCATCAGGTCGTGCCTTTAACAATCCAGCAATATTCAGTTTAGTATTCATCTGTTTCCCATGCAGTAACTCTGTGGGTGATCTTTGCGTTGTGGCATGTCATGTAGCCCGGTATGCTTGCAAGAAATCAGTAGTGAAGCGTATCCAAAATCGCCCTTTCAGTTTAGCCATTTGCAAACTCTTTCAAACTTCTTTTAAACCATTCGATTTCCCCATTGGCTTGAGGGTAATATAGGGATGACCTTGTGTGTAAAATGTTCCTCTCTGCTAGAAAAGTTTCAAACTCCAGGGAAGTAAAGTGACTCCCATTATCTGAAACCAGTTCTTTGGGGTTACCTTCCCTGCTGAAAACTGAAGAGAGGAACTTAATTACTGTAGCACAGTGGTTCCCAAACTTGTTCCGCCGCTTGTTCAGGGAAAGCCCCTGGCGGGCCAGGCCGGTTTGTTTACCTGCCGTGTCCACTGGTTCAGCCGATCGCAGCTCCCACTGGCCGTGGTTCCGCAGCTCCAGGCCAATGGGAGCTGCTGGAAGCGGTGGCCAGTACGTGCCTCGGCCCGAGTACGTCCCTTGGCAGGTAAACAAACCAGCCCGGCCCGCCAGGGGCTTTCCCTGCACAAGTGGCAGAACAAGTTTGGGAACCACTGCTGTAGTAGAAGAGATTTGCGAGGTAAACGCTACCTCAGGCCATTTACTGAAATAGTCTATTAAAGTGATGGCATAATGGCAGTCACTTGGAGCAGTGTCAAAGGGTCCTACAATGTCAATTGCCACTTTTTCCCATGCAGATTAAGGAAGAGGAACAGGCTGTAATGGAGGGGTACATGTCACTGCTGTCTTATCATACATTTGGCAAGTGACACAGAATTTTGGTCCAGCCTGTGAAGTTGTATGCCCCAGAAAGGGGAGTTCAGTTTGTCTAAATTTGCATTTGGGCCTATCAAGCTTGAGGCCTGCTTTGCTGATGCAGTTTAGTACAGAGTGCAGGTTAGTGTCATGCTCCTCAGAAGTATTTCCAAACACGATAATATCATCCAGATAGCACTGAACTCAATGCTGATTCTTCAGAATCAATGACCTCATTTTTTGGAAGGCACTTGGGGCAGATGCGAGACCATATGGAACACGTTTAAAACGAAATAGTCCCTCATGTGTAATAAATGCTGTGAGGTCTCTGCTATCTTCATGCAACATAACCTGGTGGTATGCGCTCTGCAAATCAAGAGTAGAAAACATCTTTGCTCCACGGAGTTCTGCAAATACTTCTGTGTGAGGAAGAGGATGGCTGTCAATCACAACAGCTTTGTTTGGCTCCCTTAAGACCAAATGCCTCCACCCTTCTTCTGTGTCACTATTATAGGTTAAACCCATTCCAAGGAGTCAATCTCTTCAATAATGTCCTTTTGAACAAGTTCTCAGTTCCTCTGAAACAGCTTCCCTGTCTGAAAATGGTAAGCGCCGTAACTTCTGTTGTACAGGCATCACATTATTCCGCATTTTAACTTTATGCAGAAACCCATAAGCACAGCCGAGTTTCTCCCTTAACTTGGTGTTGGGTCCCAGCTGAAACTGGTGTGTGTATCGCAACAGTGCTTTGCTGAGGAAGATAAATTCGTCCATTAACTACCCTGAGATTTAAAGCAGCCAATAAATCTCTGCCAAAGATAGGAGTGCCTTTGTGGACAATGTAGAACTCTGCAGTTACACAGCAATCACCAAAAGAAACTATTCCTGGCAGGCAGCCACGTACTGGAATATGGTTTTTCAAATAGCACACCAAGTGAAGTCTGGGTTCAGTAAGAGGCACATCTTTAAAGTAATGCAGATAGATGGAATCAGGTAGTATAGATACTGCTGAGCCAGTGTCCAACATTAGCTGAATAGAGTGTGGTTTGCCCGAGGTATGGCGGAAACGTTTACCGTGCACTTTGTTTGTTCTGGAATATGTGCAGTAGGGATTTTGTCCACACTCAGTACAGTAACATCTGGTATTGTAACTGCATGCACCTGTTGATTGAACTGGCTGCTGCGACATACTTTAGCCAAATGTCCAATCTTTTTGCAATAATTGCACTGAGCTACTTTTGCTGGACATCCTGTGTAGCTTGCAAGGTGTTATGGGGATCCACAGTGAAAGCATGCTTTTACTGTATTTTGAATTCGCTGATTCGGTGGTTTTTCATTAGTTTTCCTCTTGTAATTGTTTGTCTGCGGTGATAGTGAACTTTTGTGCAAAGGAGTCACAGCCTGGACTGTGCCTCCTGTATCCATGCTCATTATTTTGGCTTCAGCTGTAGCTGACTCAATCTGAGTAGCAATAGTTATTGCTTTTTCTAGTGTAAATTGTGGTTCTAGAAGTAAGCGTTCTCTTACCCGAAGCATGGTTGTTTTCTCAATGAGCTGGTCTCTAATAATCTCATCTGCCATATTCCCAAAGTCACAAATTACAATCAGACTCCTCGGGGAAGCAATATACTGCATTATAGTCTCCCCTGTTTTCTGCTCACACTGGCGAAATCTGTAGCGATTAACTACTACATTCACTTTTGGCACAAAAAAGTTCTTTAATGCAGTGTGTGCAGTCTCATATTTATCATCTGCAAGGGGAAAAGTGTAAAATATATGCTGCCCTTCTGCTCCAAGGCAGTGGATTAGCAGAGAACGCTTTCTTACTTCAGAAATCTCTGTAGCACTGATTGCAAGCAGATAAGTCTCAAACATATGGATCCAGGCAGTAAAAGCAATTGGAGGCTCACCTGGGCTTTGCAGAAAGGGTGCAGGTGGATTCAGAGGCAGAAGATCCATTCTCGTCGCCAAAATGTTGTAGCAACCAGGCAAGGTATTAACAAACTTCAACAGGACTTTATTTTTAAAGTGGAACCCTCTTTACCAAGTTCCTGCTGCACCCTCGGTAGCTCTCACTCCGCCTCCTCAACTTCCCCCCCTCCTTCTTGTTTCCTGTCCTTTCAGACTCCAACAGCCAGTGCTCCCAGTTCTAATAATTACAAGCAGCATCTAAACACCACATAAATGTCACTAAACATTGATTTCACCGTACGCACACAAACTGAGCAAAAAAATCTTTGTCCATAATAATCAAAATGTACAGTTAGGCAAAGAAAGAAATATGCTGCTTGAGAACTTGTTAGAGTTCAATTTAAGGATATTTGTATATTTTTACATGTAATGTTGACAACTTGTGTTTTAATGGTTGTAAAACTTCATTTTTAAGGGTTTTTTTCCTAATTTTATCAATGTAAATTTTCACATTTGCAGGAAATTATGTGGACAATAATTATTTAATAACCATTGATGTTGAAATTCAAAAAAATTAAACAGCAATATTATCTGTTGAAATTAAAAAAAAACAACAAAAAAACCTAATTCTACCCAACCTAAATTTAAGGCCCGTTTACATGACTTAGTATACATGGCTTAGTATACATGAAAACCAGGACCTCACTGTTTTATATACAGTAGGGCCTACATAAAGGATGTGAACCTGCAGTCTTTTCTCACAGCTGACTTAATGGGAATTTTACCTAAGTAAGACTAGAGGCTTAGTCCTTAAAGCAATCTTTTGAGCTCCCCTAGGTTTTTTTGAAAGCAGCAGTTAACTGATAAACTCTATCAGATTGTGACTGACTAGCAAAAGATTGTAAAACATGTTTCCTCTATTGGTCTCTGGAAGGTTACAGGTGTTAGCTATAGCAGTAGACATGGAAAACTGACACTACCAGCAGAAATAAAAGGAGTTACTAAACCCATCTGGACTCCGATGTGCTCAGTCACCCAAGGTCTTAAAAAAAAAATCCAGACCATTGATTGTAAGATGGTGAAATATGTACCATTGCTAACTATTATGGCTGTATGACGACTGTCTTTTGGTCAAACATAAAACAAACACACATGTTTTTCTGACTGCATGATATTTTGTGTGCACAGAGGCCTTCAAGCAAACTGAAGGACATTTTGTTTAACTCTTTTACCAATATAATCAATTATTCTAATTAAATTTCCCCTGTGCATTAATTTCACATTAATATAGGGATCCCATGGTGGGAAATTTTAACATATATGCATTCCCATAGCTGGGCAGCAAAGACAGTATCTGCCTTTATATTGCAAAGGTAGTGAGTTAAAATCTTATTCAACTTGAATGAATGTTGCAATTTCTATTACATTTTCCCCACCAGTGTGTTTGTAGCTATTCTACATCTAAAGCAAAGAAAATGATTGGGGGTAAAATTTTCAAAAGTGCCTATGTCCCATTTTCAAAAGAGACTTAGGCTCCTAAGTCCCATTGACATCCGTTGTCTGTTCCACCTGTTTCGAGGAGCCTCCATCCAAAAGTAAGTTTTCAGTTGATAATGTACTGGTCCCTGGTCCCATCCTAACCTCTATGGTACGTGAAATAGCTGGGACCTCCTCATCTTCCCACGTGTTTGTACAGTGCCTACCACAGTAGGGCCCACGCCTGATCAGCTGTGGTACAAATACTAAATAATAATAATTAGCTCAGGAAATTTTGACAATTCCCAACGCCTACAACTTTTCTAACATGACTGTTTTGATGTTGCTCACAGGGCACAATGGCACTGTAAATGATGCTAAAGCTTGAATGAATGTGTAAGTGTCTACGCTTTAATCTATTTTTAGTGTGCCAATTACTGAAACATCTAAGGAACTGTAACACAAAAGCTATAATCTGAAATGGGAGAACTTACTAAACAGTTAGCTGGTTTCTATGGGGCAGATCCTCTGTTGGTGTAAATTCAATGGCACTATGACAATTTATATCAGATGAGGATCTGCACATTGGTTTTTATCTACTTAATGTTAATTCTAAGCAAGAATGTTCTTGCATTCCTGTTTCAATGCTTCTGGTTACCTCACAGCATAGGGAAGTATAAGTCACAGTCTGGTATTGATGGAAATATGAAATTTACCATCTTCTTGCTGTCACATCAGTCTGTTCAAGCAGGTGGCACTATTCTGAATGGACTTTCATTTTTTTCCCCTTTCTATGCCTTATTCTAGTTAATATCAACTCCTTCAGCCAAGATGTCTCCAAGGCATCATCTATCCTCAGTGTATTTATTCCCCTTCTTGCTAGCCTCCATTGATTTGGTTTGTCCACCCTAAGTATCCCTATTAATTAGATAAACTAGTAAGCCACTGAACAAGGAATCATGCACTTTAACTTCCTTCATACAAGAAGTGGGATCTGCTTTGTTTTAACGAAACTCTTAGCACACACACACAAAAAATCACACGTGAAAAATGCGTGTAATCTGTTTGTACCTCAGCCTTGAGGAAAATGTTTGATGGTTAATATAAATTGAATTATTGTTAAATCCCCAAATATTTTTTGTTTGAAAGTGGGATAGGTCTATGATTTTGTATTTGTAGGAACAAGCAGAAAACAGAGCAATGAGCTTACAGAAATGGTTGTCTTTTTTTTGGTTTGCACCAGCAAAATAGATCACTCTCTAGAATGTAATTTTTGAAGGTATGGTGTGTGTTTTGGGGGGTGGGAGCACAGCAGCACATAACAATTATATGGCTATGAAATAAAATCATCCCTAGCAAAAATTTGCAGTCATCTTCAGTCTCACTCTGACCAAGAATTAAAGAGGATATGATTTAATCTGTTTTATTCATACCACTTATGCCAAACCAAGTGTTTAGCATGTGGTGTGCTGTAAACTACTAATATTAAAAACCAATAACCTCTACATGCTTCCCAGAGTGTCTCCTGCTTTCTTTCTCTTTAAAATTGTTGGAATACGATAGTATTTATAGAGGGACAGAATATAAAAGATAGATACAATTTTGGGTTAACCGTGGGTGTTCCCAATTTGCTCATTAACCAATTGTGCTGTCACATTTTACTTCCACTTTGGTGCAAAGAAACTAGAATTTCCAGAGCTAAGACACGGAAAATGGCATGGGTGGCAGAGAATTTATGCACTGATTATTTTTCTTTTCACCTTGGGGGACCCCAGTTCAACTGTGGATTTACTTCATAAGTCAAATTGTGTTTAATCAGAGATCTCAGGTGTGATTTAGTGGAGCGAGACAAGGAATAAGGAAGGGTGGCTTCTATTCCTAGCTAGTTCTTTGTGTCATTCATTTTCATAAGCACTATGTTTAGTCACATATTTTGAAATATATTTAAAAAACCAACATAACTGTCATAGGGCTGACCCTTTAAGGGAGTCAGATGCCCAACCTGACTGTGACAGGCTCCACTGAAGGGAATGAGCCAATGCTGGTCCACTTGGGGACAATTAACTGACTAAGTAGCAAAACCTGCAGGTGCATCTCCACTGCTATAATGATCAATACCCCACCACACCTTTCAAAATTCATGGGTCCCACACATGCTTGTCTCAACATGTGCTGTACCTCACCCAGTGCATCAACAGCCCCTACAACAATTATCCAGGTGAAACTAGACAATTGCTATGTTCTTGAATAAACTCACACAGCAAAATGATAAAAGACAAGAACTGCATATCAGCCCGTGGGCGAACACTTTTCACAAAATGATCAGTCCTTATCTGACCTCTCAGTACTTGTCCTGAAAGGAAACCGGCACAACACCTTCAAAAGGCAAACCTGGGAACTCTACTAAACACTAAAAACCATGGCCTCAACAGACAAGAGTGTTTTTTCTGGCTCATTACAACAATTTGTAACACACCCCATTGCCTCTTCACCCTTAATTGCCCACTTCATTGGAAGTGGTTTCCTACAGCATCTGTTAACCTCATATGCTTAACAATCTGTCCCAACTTGTATTTAGCTCAGACACTCTGGTTTCTTTCCCCAGACCTGGCAAAGAGCTCTGTGAAGCTCAACAGCTTGTACCTTCCACCAACAGAAGTTGGCCCAATAAAAGATATTACCTTATTCACCCTGTCTCTCTAAGTATCTGGAAAGCAGTTAATTGAGTAAGGAGCACTGGGGCCAAATAAAAGGCTAAGGCAAGCTCAGTTGAAAAAGGCTCCTGAGAGGAGACTCTCTGCAGGAGCCTGAGCTGGGCAATAGTTTTCCAGGCAAGGAGCACTGGGAGAAACCCTGAGCAAACAGGAAAACCTGCAGAGCTCTCCAGGCAGCAGAAAAGCCAGGTGGGGGCCTTAAAACAGAAGGAGCTGCTGCTGGAACATAGAGACTTTTGTTTTGGGACTTATCTGGACTCTGAGGTAAGAGCCTTTAAACCGTCGTGCAAGAGCTCCTTTCCAAAGGCGTTACTGAAGGGAGATATGCTGCTGTAAAACAGTGTTTGGCTGCTCCTTGATGGCCCGTTCTAAGTGACCTTCCTGAGGGGAGAAACTGAGGCAGGCCCCAGCAGAGCTACACTCAACTGCAAGGGAGTGCTCAGGAGGTGGTGCACTTCTTCAGTACACGTTTCAGAAATCTAGTGAAAGCAGGATAATCTCAGGTGGTCAACCTCTTCCTTCCAGCCCACTGTGGGTCTTTCAGTATAATTGGAGCAAACTGATCTGCAAATCGGCCTCTCTGATTCCCATTAATATATCTTATTTGTTTTGATTTATAGTACATAGAGCCTAGGTTAGTTGCTTTTATAAGTGCCTTAGCCATAACTTAAAGAAAATGATACATGGGGAGGGGAATGGACCGAGCAACTGTTCTGCACCACAAAACAGATGATGATTAACTAAAGGTGAAATCAAAACATACATAAAACTCTTCCCCCAGCCCCTCCACTTCCCCTTATTGTGCCCCTTCCCTCTCAAAGAGCCAGGGTAAATAGATGGGCCTTGCAGTGTACTCTGAGGGTCAACAGATTTGGGGTCTTGTGGACATTGTGGAGTTGTTCCAAAAGTCAGGGCCCCTCCTGGAGAAAACACTCTGGTGACAGCTCTTCCTCTTTTATACTGAGGGAAACTTTATGCGGGGGGAAGAGTGGGAAGCATGCAGCTTGAGTCCCTACGCTAACCGCAGTTAGCGGCAACACAGCATGGCAGATTCATCAGCCCCAAGTCTTCAGGTGAATCAGGCCTCCAAAAATCATGACTGGCTTTAAAATTTCATATTTTGAGATTTTTTTATGTGCCTTCTGGTGTGTACCCCAAGAGCCACTAAGTCTCCAGCTTTTCTGAGAAACCAAGAAGGCTTGAAATTTTCTTTTAAAAATGAAAACTGAGATTTTTCCACAGTCACATGAGTGCAGGTGCTGGGACTTTAAGTGAAACATCAACTATTGTGAGACGCTTGATAAAATTGTGAGAATTGGGCACGCTATGTGGGAAAAGAGGCAGTCACTTAAGCAGGCAGATCCTTACCCATTCAAGGTTTTATAGAGGTGAATGGACATGAGGCATTCATTGCACTTTCCCTGCAAAACTGGAAAGTTTTAAAACCAGCAGAGGAAGGACAAGCACACAGAACAAGAAAAACCAGGGAACAAGGCCTGGAGGATTAATTCCAGATCACACGTGGCATGTGAAGAGCTATTGAACTACAATTCATCTGGATGACAACACAACCAGATGAATGGAACTTTTGCTTGTGGGCCTTCTGGAGGCGACTGAAAATAAAGGTCAGAGTCTTTTCTTTAAAAATATGCTAACATTCCTCTCTGGTTTAGCAAAACTTCAGCTAATGCAAAGCTGGTACAGTATGTGATGGTTCAAATTTTTCAGCGCTGCATTTTTTTTCCATTCCAGTCTTCAACCATAACTACCGTCAGACTTGGTTGCATGCTGATAATATCCTGAGATGTTTTCACTTGCATCACTTCTTCCTGGAGTACCTTAACGAAGCGTAGAATTTCCTTTTTGGTGGAACTCTTTTCTGGCTGTTTCTTGTTTTTTCTTAAGCACTGCAAAAGTGTGGGGTTTTTTTCCCCTCTTTTCCTCCCTCTGGGTCTATACCCAGTTGTGGCGTTTAGCTGCCAAAACCAAGGTCTTGCTGTCTGCATATCAGTATGTAGGGGAACTGTGTTAATGAAAAAGGACATAAAGCAGCTCTGTAATCTGCTTACAACATGAGTTCGGACCCTGCAAACATTTCTGCACTTACTTAACTTTACTACTCTGAGTAGAGATGACTGCTCATGGTAGTAAAGTTGAGCAAGTTCAGAAATGTTTGCAGGACAGGGGTCATGGTTTCTTTTCTATACACCCAAGGAAGACTAACACATAACAAGTATCAGTCCCCTGCTCTGTTCTTGAAGTGCTAGCCTTTTGGTAGTTAAGGGTGCACCTCAGTTTCCATTATAAAACCTATTTTTTTTCTCTGCCTCAGAATTCACAACAAATTGAATATCAGCCTCAAAATCCACAAAAGGTGAGGAGGAACACTGCCCCCGTCCCTCCAGGTTTGAGGTAAGATGCACAAAACTTCTATACTGAAGCATTAAGAATATGGGTTTTCAGAGTGCCAAAAAATCCCCTCATGTGTGTTTTGCCACTTGGTAGCATGAAAACAAAGGAAAGAGGCAAAACATAGCTTACTGGATCTCTCTAATCAAGAGCTACTGCACATGACCTAGGTTTAGTTGATTAACTTTACTCATTAAAAGTTACCAGTATTTTAGGTAGTAACTTCAGACTGGTTCACAGACTCCTTGACATGTGGGGCTGGAAATGACCTTGAGACTGAGTCATCTACGCAAGCCCCCTGTGCTGAGGCAGGACCATCTGCTCCAACAGGCTTAAAAAGGGCCCCAGGATCTAGATTCTCAAAGGTATTTAGGCACCTAACTCCCATTGAACTTAATGGGAATTAGGTGCCAAAATACCTTTGAGGATGTGGAATCAGGTTATTCTTTCCTTCAAAAAATAAGGGTGAAATCCTGGCCCAATTGAAGTCAATTGCAAAACTCCCACAGCGTTTCACCTAAGTCTTTGTCTTTTTCCCTGGCAAAGACAGACCTTAAAATGTAAAGCAGTTGCTAGAGGAGGGGCCAAAGAAGACTACAAAAATATTTAGTTAATCAAACAAGCCATTGGTAAGTGGACACATTAAAGAGGGGTTCATCACAGTTATGGGAATTTTCTATCACTATTTTTGCCAGATCCTAGCTTGATGATGCAAAATAAATCAATACAAAATCAATTAAAATGTGTTGGTACTTATAGTCATGTTGTGCTCAGGACCAAACTTCTGCAGTTCTCCAGTCAAAATGTAAAGTATTAAATGTCTAAAGAAGAACACCAGGAAGAAGCACTGAACTATAATGACCTTTGTCAGGTACAGAAGGACTCCGATCACTGGAAAGTTCACCGTGGGTCTAATGAGCATTGACGAAGTATGTCAAACCCTGCCGCTGCTGCAGCTCATCTACCAACTTCCCTCCCCTGCCCTAATGCACACCTAGTACTGTCTTCAGAAATGGGAGGGAAGCTCTTCCAAAAGCAGGTCTCCTAGAAACTGGATGTAACCTGAAAGAATCCCACATGCAACTGAAAAATCTGCACTGACATACCTGTGTCTGAGTTGTTGGAAACCTTAAGCTTCTGTCCTTGGAGACACTCATCTTAACAGTTTCCTGCCACTTAGGGTAATCTTAGGTAGACACTCAGGTAACCAGGATTTCTCATTCTTTGCCATTATAGCCCTGTTTTGTTCACTATAGTTCAATCACCTAATCTAAAACAAAGAAAAATGACACAGTAAGGCCAGGCTGTGTAGGCATGTACTGTATCTCATTAGAAAGCGAGAAGATTTTTTTCTGTAAAAGGAAAAGATGAAAGCAGCTTGTGAGATTTAAATCGATCCAAATATATAATGCCAAGGATCCTAAATGGTTTCAAATTGCAGAAGATTACCTTGTAATTTGTAGGCTGCAGAGGAAGCTAATTTCTATACTTCCTGTGGTGGTTATCCCTGTGACTGAGGATCATAATTTTATCTGCTAGTAAGCTTAATGTTATCCATCTCTTATACAGTATAAAATGAATATAAGTGCAGGCAAATGTTTTATACCACATACAATTTGTCAGCCAGCCAGATTTATGGGCAGCTTAGTTAAAAAACATTATACAACTTTAGTCATGCAGAGAGCAGCTTATTTAGTGAGTGTGGCCTATGGGATCAAACACTGGACTGGGAGCATGGGTTCTATTCATGATGCTGTCATTTACCTGCTTGGAGAACTTGAGCAAGTCACTTTACTTCTGCATCTCAGTTTCCCCGTCCATAAAGTCTTTACCCCTTTCCTCAGAGGCAGGTTGTGAGGGTAATATTGGCTCTCACTTGTGAGATGCTCGGATACGAGGGGAATAGGCAGCATAAGTACCTAGAAAAATACAGTGTATTGTCCCCAAAAATACTTCTGTGGATAACTGTCTCTGAGTGATGGAGTCCACAAAAGGACTGACCTCTGAGCTACTCACCAAACAGATCACCACTTATAGGGTAAGTAACTGTTACACTGCTACATTAAAATCAACCAGACAAAAAGAGAAATGTGTAGTGTGTGTGTACACATGCTCCTTATGCTGCTGTTAAATAGCCATCTCTCTTATGGTGTGTTTGTAAATTCTGACTAACAAGACGACACTCTTACAAATGTAACCCTTCTGCCAGGCCAAGTTGATAGCAGCAAGGGCCGGGTTCAGTACACAGGGGTTCCCTCTCATCAAAGCAAATACAAAACTGGCTCGAGCCCCCACCCAGTGACCTGGGAAAATCTTACACACCCCCTGGGCGCCTCAAAGAGGCAATACTTCCCCTCTCGCAAGCACAGAGTCTCGGTGTAGTAGAGAATCTTTAATAACATGAGGTAAACGACATCAGCATTAAATTGGGGAAACACCACAACTAGTGTTCATTAACCAAACCATGAGCAAAGACCCACCCCAGAAAATTGGGCCACATCCTTTCCCTCGGGTTCTTGAGTCCCAGAACCCAAACGTCTCTTGAGTCCAGCAATCCTCAAATCACCCAAAATCCAAAAAGTCCAGCCCCAGAGTTCAAAAGTTCATCTGCATAGTGTTACTCCCCAGTCTGGCTAAAATGTGCCTGTGTGTGGGGGAAAGAGGTAAGGGGTACCTTACGTGTCCTGAAGCTGACTGCCCCACAGGGCTCTGCTCTGCTACGCTGTCTCACGAACGGCTCTGCTCCACCACGACCGGCTCCGCTCTGCACAGCTCGCCGTCTCACGAACAGCTCTGCTCAGCTCGCCGTCTCACGAACACACCGCTGTCTCACGAGCGGCTCCGCTCCACCACGACCGGCTCAACTCTGCACAGTTCGCCGTCTCACGAACAGCTCTGCTCAGCTCGCTGTCTCACGAACGGCTCCGCTCTGCACAGCTCGCCGTCTCACGAACACACCGCTGTCTCACGAACGGCTCCGCTCCACCACGACCGGCTCCGCTCAGCTCGCCGTCTCACGAACACGCCGCTGTCTCACGAACGGCTCCGCTCTGCACAGCTCGCCGTGTCACGACCAGCTCTGCTCAGCTCGCCGTCTCACGAACAGCTCCGCTCTACACAGCTCATCTCGCCATCTCACGAACACTCTGCCAGCCTATCCATGAACAGCACCACTGCACTCTAGATCTTCTGGCTCCCCACTACTTGACACAGCTCTCAGTGATTTCAGCTCATAGTAGTGGGGGCCTTAGTGCTGGTGCACCATAAGGCCAAAGTGAATGCAGCACAGTACCTGTAGCAAGACTCTTAATAGACCCAAAATTAGCTCTGACATTCCACAGTGGAGAGAGACAGAGGTGCAATTGGTGCTTCAGGCCCTCACAAAGGGGCCCACACCACCAGGTACTAATACCTGTCTCAAGTCTCTCTCCCTTTACAGAGTTTTGGAACCCATGTCCCTTGCCTAGCGAGTGCTACTCAGTTGATGGTGAGTCCCTCCATCATAACAAAAGGCCAAGTACAGTTCCAAGCACAGTTCCCATAATCAGGGTAATAACAATTTACTCTTCCCGCCCCAATAACAAAGACACTGGGGATCCCACAACAGCTAAAGTGACCATTTGGGCAGTTCTGGCCTCAGTCTAGGCGGGGTGGGTGTGCCTATGCAAATTGAGATCAGCCCCTGAAGTTCTTTTCCACTACTTGCCACACCTCACCACCAGATGTCAGGGTGGAGCCCATCCTGACTCTGCTTACACAAATAAAATAATATGTATTAAATATGTGCCTGTAGTGGAAATGAGTTAAACAAAGCATCAATGTTGGGGCAACCTGATTGTTCCATTGAGTAGCTGTCTCCTTAGCTGTGTTATGCATCCATAGTAAAAGCAGCCAACACCGAACCACTGCTGAGAAAACTAGAGAAAGGCCCCTCTGATTTCCCTGAATTCAGCAGCAGGGATACCAGCACTTGAGAGAGAGAGAGAGAGAGAGAGATTCACTTCCCTGAGCAGATGGACAAATGGAACTGCTAGATGGGATTTCAGTGTGGTCAGGCAAACAGAGGAGGGTGCAGACTACCTGCGAATGGCCTTTTGGGATGCTATCACTTACTGAATGGTTGAGAATACTGGGAGCTGTGACCATCTGTAAGAGTTAATTAGCTTGTTTTCCTTTTTTTTTTCCTGAAATTTTACAGCTGGGATTTTCTAGCTCTTGCTTAGCAAGGAAGAGAGAACCCAGACCTTTTGGCAGGTGAGACTTTTTTTACCCCCTCCGCCTGATAAAGAGGGTGAGGGGAAATGCAGAAGAAGAGCCAAAGTAACCAGGAGGAAAGGACAAAAGCAAATTTCTTCGGATTGGGATAGAAATGAAGTGCAAACTTGTTCATAAGTAAGGAAATTAATAAAGAAAACATATTCCCAGTGTAGATTCTGATCTGCAAATACTTCCATTAGGGTGTAGTGCTTACTACTGAATTAAATGAGACTACTTTAATTCAGTCTGATAAAGACTGAATTAAAGAGCACTCAACTCAGGAAGAAGCGTTTGCAGGAACATGTACTTATATGTAGCTTACTAACAGCTGAGGAGAAGGAGCTAAGATAAAAAGGAGAAAATATTTTTAGCAGACTTTGGTTATTTTAGTAACTTGCTAAATCAGGAGGAGAAAGGAGTTAATTTAGAGGGAGACAAAGGAGAGTCTCTATTGCTCAGAACCAATTTTCAGTAAAGATGATATATAGGCCCAAAACTTGGATACAGGCCTACCAAAATTCAGGAGTATACAATTTTGGTTTGGGCCTAACTTTAGATTTGAGGAATCTCCAGGGTTGTCCTCCCAAGGTTGCCATCATTCATCTTCATTAAAAAAGAGACACCAGAACCCATTATTTCTCATTCAGAAAACAAAGTGGGGGGGGGGAACCCTCAAAATGCTGTCTTTATAAATCATAAATGAGCTGCGTATGTGTGCACTTTACACTGCCTTTGCAGTCCACCTTTAAAGAGCTGGAGGAGGACTGCAAGACAGTGTGCTGGAAACACTGGACTGGGTTAAAGGCAATTTCTTTGGAGACAACAGTATGTGTGGGTTGCTTGGTGAAAAGGCGTAGGTTGGAGATGAACTGGCGGTGCAACTGCAAAGGGGCCAAGTGTAGCTAGCTGTTGGCACCAGATACCTGCAAGGGACAGCACAGCTGCTGGCAATCTGCTGAGTTGAGCCACCAAATGCCATGGGGCTGAGGCCAGGTGAAAGCTGCCTGTGAGTTCTTCGGTGTGTGAATATTTTTAGCATTGGTGGTGAGTCATTTGCTTTAGTGTAAACAGCAAGTCGTGTGTTAAATGCTGAAATATAAGACTGTCATATTACGGGATTAATCTCCATGTATAATTTCCACCAATAATTTATATATAACATCTGTCTGAAAGACAGCTTCCCACACTGACCAAAGCTCCATCTGGTTTCTGGCTTGGGGAGGGCTCTGCCACTCTATACAGATGCATTCTAGGCGTACGTGTGAGTGCTTCTGAGAGAGATATGCTAGTTTGGGTAAAACTTTTGGAAGCTGTCTCTGAAATCCCGGTGCCATGGTTAATCTTCTAAAAGGGGGGGTATTATCTTTAAAACACGAGTGAGCTATTTCTCACTCATATTCACGTGGTGGATTGGCCAAAATAACTAGCTACTGATTTCTAACTGGTTAAAGAGACTCAGCTAACCCACACGTGCCAGCTGGTAGTTTGGCCTACATAAAGTATTTATTTGACCTTGAGAAATGAATGGAATAGGAGTGTGTCTAGTGATTAGAGCAAAGGACTTTTTGTGGGAGCTTCTGGAGAGTCCAAGCTGTTTAGCCAATATGTGTGACTAGGAAATGCAATTGACTTGCCAGAGTTTGTCTGAATCCATTTGTGACTTGTGCAAGCATATATGCCATATAACCAAGCAATCCTATGTACCTGAGCAATATGTATTGCTGCATTTCCCTGTTCAGGTTTCAGGATTTTTTTTTAACATGCTCTTGCCTCTTAATATAGTGAAGAACACATCATAAACTAGCTTTTAGGCTGGGATATGCCATTTAGGTTGTGGAATGCCTCAGTAGGGGGAATAAAACGTGTGACATGACATTTGCTTTCCTGAGAGGCACACCACATGTCACAAAATGCAAGTTCACTTTCCCATTTTAGAAAATCAATTTCCATTCTGTCGTGGTGTTTCACACACTGTGTTCTGATTAAGTTATTCTTCAACTTACTAAAATAACTTATTTCTAATTCTGTTTATGTAATAAAGATTACTAGCCATACTTGATTTGTTACAGATGGGAACCTACATAGGAAGGAGTAAAATCTGTTAACTGATGTATAGACCCATAGAGGTGGGTCCTCAAAGAACAGGTGCCTAACTTCCTTGATTTCAATGGGAATTAGGTGCCTAAACATCTTTGAGGACCTGGGTCGCAATCCCCTAAAGAGTTCCACAAAGTTTTTTGTTTTGTCTTAAGATCTGGGTAAATTATTTGTACTGAATAACTTATCTGATGAATTCAGCCCTTTTTGTATCACTTTTCTGTAATCATACTCTATTTTTTGTCCATTATTTAAATTAATTTGACCACTTTGAATATATTTCAGCCTCTGAGTTGTTCAGTCTATTGTCCGTCTGTATTTTCTATTCCTTCCCGCCCCTAAGGTGTGATTGGTTATTTAATATCACACTGTATTGGTTTTTAATTCCATGACTGGGTGATTGAAACTATTAGAAAGAGGAAAGAAATCCAGAAAGGTTTCAAGATGGCCACATGAAAACTTCCAGCATTCTTATGTGTATAACAGTAGTACTTTGAAACCCCAGCTGAGCTTAGGGATCCATTGTGCTAGCCACTGAACACACAGTTAAAGGCCCTCCCTGCCCCAATGAGCTTATAGTCTAAACAGACAAAGGGAGAAAGGAAGTATCATTATCCCCATTTTATAGATGGGGACCTGAGGCCCAGAAAGATGAAGTGACTTTCCCAAGGCCACAAAGGAAGTCAGAGAGAGTTGGGAATTAAATCCAGGTCTCCCAGTTTGTTGCCATAACCACAAGAGGACAGGGTGTTATATTTTCACTTTTGAGTGCTATGCCCATGCAGATGTAGAAGACAGGACTTTTAGCATTGCATTTTACTTCTCAATAAGCAGGTGCCCATTCTCTTGAGAGACTGGCTCTTACTGAAGCACAGCGGCTAATTTATTTGGGTTTATATGTGAATGCAGTATTTGTGAAAGGAACTGGATTGACAGCCCTGGAGACAGAAGTCCTCTATGCACAGAATGTCTACTTCACAGGTGTTGACTTTGCAAGCTATGGTGTGATGTGTTTCTGTGTATCAGAATGCAGGACTGAGCCATCAGCGAGTATTCGCCAGCGCTGTTAATCCTCTAAGCTGTAGCCACACACTAGAGTTGGTATTCTCATCACCTACATTCCTAAATGTACGTCTAATACACTTTCTCTGCTAACACAAGCTGCCCAAACATCTGTGGCTAGACTAACGAAAACATGAGGAAAAGGACCAGGAGATGAATTATTTCAGCAGAAACGTGGGAAGGAATGCAATGTAACTTGCACACAGCCTTCTGTACTGCATGCCATAAATTAACACAGGATAAATTTATACGTATTTACACCACATAGACTAAGCTACATACATTCTCAATATTCAGCCTCCTGTGGTAGGTGTAAGCGAGCAGTCCATATGCTTAGTTGAGGTCTGTGGAGCTCTAGGGAACAAAATGTGTTTTGTGGAATTTATGATGTCAAAGAGATGACAAATTTTGGGTAATTAGTGCAGGTCCCAAAATTTGGTGTCCTGTTCCTCACCACAGATGCACAAGGAAATCTCATTTGCTAGCTAAGGTCCCAGTTCAGCAAGGTACTTAAGCATATGCTTAACTTTTAGGGACAGGAGAGTCCCATTGACATTGGGGCCTACAAAAGCAATCACTACTCAGGGGAAGTCATAAGAGTCTTTCATCTGACTAGATGCTGAAGGCGCCTGCATTCCTCATGAAGTAACAAACTATCACTAGAGCCCCATGTTTTGCACAAATGTGAAATAACATGAAAAAATGTCAAAAACAAAAAACTCACCTTGCGGAGGTGGCTCCTGCTGCTTTTGTCCCTCAGGGCATGGCTCAGCTCTGGGCGTTGAACGGTGCAGTGACCCTGTGTGCTAGTTCACGTGTCTGGCCCAGTCACCCCTCCATCAGATGCGGGAGGCAACCAGGTCAAATCTGAGTGAGTGGCAGTGCGACCTGGTACTACTCACTCAGATTAGGCCTCCCCCGTTGTCATGACAAAGAAGTGGCCAAACCTGAGCAGTGCTGGAAACCCATGTGCCAGGTTGCAACACCCAGAGTGGGAAACTGGGCGCAGCCAAACAGGACAGGAGCTGCCTCTGTGGGATGAGTTTGGGATGGGCTTATTCTGCATCTCCCTTCTCCCCCCAGGACCTCCCACCTCCCTGGGAACAGGATAAAACACAACATGAATTCCTGAAAAATAAAATGAAAAATTATAAAAAGACAAATGAATTTCACAGGGCTCTAACTACTAAACCCAAACTCTTAACAGTCCATTAGATACTAACTTATGCCTCCTTCTCCACTGCCTTCCACCTACTATTGTAAATTGGTAGCATTTTGTACAGGTGTGAAAGACTACGCATGGTGCAAGGCAGTTGGGAATCAGATCCTTGGTGGTTATTCATTTCACAAAGTGGGAACAGAAAAAGGACTTTTTAAAAGGAGGAAGGATGGCCTTGTGATTAAAGCACAAGACTGGGAGGTTAGACATCTCTATTCCCTTCCCAGCTGTACCATACATTTCTGTGGGTTTGGATAATTGTGCCTCAGTTTCCCCATCTGAAATGGGGATAGTACTTCCAGACCTCACATTCATTAATATTTGTAAACCACTTTGAAATCCTGGGGTGGACAGTGCTATAGAATTACAAAATAAAGCATTTCCATTTCATTTTGCCATCTAAGGGGAAAAATGATGGGTAAGAGCAGAAGAAGGTACAGCAAAAGTTTATTTGTGTATACAAGATTTAGCACTGCCTTTTATTCAAATAGGGCCAAATCCCACAAGCTGCTCTGTGGGGGCAGGACCATGTCTTTGTGTGTACACATGCAGTGCCTAGCACAATGGGGCCCTGAACTTCACTAGACTGGTGAAATACTTTATAATCGTCATAGAGGTGCAAAGTGGGTTCAGATCCCCTTGAGCCCAGTGGCAGCCAAGTGTGCTCAGCATTGTCTCAGTTGCAGCTGGAATCGGTGAGGGATGTGTGCACTCGGGGGATGCTCAGCACCTTGCAAGATTCATCATCATCATGCATAGCGATAATCCTTAAAATGTGGTCCTCTAGGGGATTGAAACATTTTTATCACATCAGTGGATTTGACAAGCTCACAAATAGCAGGATGAAAATCCTCTTAATGAGATGGGGAAGTTGAGAGTTCACTGTCCACTGACATCCCCCCCCCCCTTTTTTTTTTTAAATTTTGTATTGTTATAAAATGTACAAACGATATGTTAAATGGTGATATTTGCTCACCTGTGTAAGGAGCTTTGACAGCTAGGGATGAAAATCATCACATAAGTGTGAAGTAGTGATATTATTTAGTTAAAATATCCAAAATATGGAGAGGAAGGTACCTGAACTCCCCCATTAAGCTGAGATCGATGAATGCTGTCATGGTTTTTGTTATTTTTCATTAAAATGTATGAAGACTTTTCAGTCCCGAAAGATCTCAGATTAGCAGCCACTGAACATGTACAGCATGGGCAGAGACCGTTCAGGCTTCCTAGTGCCTCCCACTGCCAGTGTGTCTAAGGCCACATCTACACTATGAGCCAAGGATGTGATTCCCAGCTCGTGTAGACCTATTCATGCTAGCTCTCATCCAGGCTAGCGTGTTAAAAATAATAGTGTAGCTGTGGTAGAATGGGCTGGCTGCCCCAAGCACAAACCCACCTCAATTCTGTGGGTACATACTTGGGGCGGCTAGCCCATGTCCCTGCTGCTGCCCATGCTACCACGGCTACAGAACTATTGTTAGCCTGCTAGCTCAATGCACACGTGCTGGGAAGCTTCCCCTTTGCCTGTAATGTCGCTATACCCTTAACTTGGAGGGGATCACCTCTCAGGGTTGCAAGATAGTTCTGTCTTCTCTCATCTATGAATTTATATCGTGCCCATTGTCAGGGTATTCTAACGCTCCTAGTTCTATTTAGTCAACTTTGACTTCTCTGCTGAGACTATCAGGAAGGATGCCGGCGGCGGTGGGTATTGTGAGGTAGACTTTTGTTCTCCGGGAACTGGACTGAGACCAACAAACTAATGTAGGGAACTGAACAACCTTTGGATGGTAACCATTTTGCTCACATGCTGCCATAAGTATGTCTTTGCAAATCCACCTATGATATCAGTGGCAGGAGTACATTAATTTCATGCAGTGTGCCACTCTCATTACCATCTCACGGGAAAGGGTGGACTAGCCATCCAATGAAAATAAACATACGATAAAAAAAGCTTAATATAGTGCATTTTTACAAGCATGTATTCATACAATATTTATACGACAGAAAGAGCCAAAGTCCACTCTGACATAACTCCAGTGACTCAAACGGAGTCAATCCAGGGATGAATTTGGCTCAAAACAATCTCTGGCTTCTATCTGGTCACTATTATTATAGGGCCAAATCCTGAGATCCTTGCTCCGTTTTACATGCTCCTTACTTGAGGAATCTCCCATTGGCCTCATTCCCATTTGGCCCCTAGGAAAAACCAAAACTGCAAGTCCATTCTTGTAAATGGCACAGTAATAAGATGTAAAATGGTAAGGCCTATATCTACCTCTTCAGAATCCTGAGTGGTGTCCAGTGTTGAACACAACTAAAAGTACATATGCCGTGTAACATCATATCTACTATTAAAAGACTTCCTAGTCCATCTTATGTCAAATTGGTAAATAACTTTTCCCACAGATGCTAACATTTTACGGTGAAATTGAGATTAGGTTTTTTTCTTTTTTTGTTTTGTTTACGTACAAAGACTTTCATTACCTTGCCCTGTGTAACCTGTCAGTGAGGGACAAGTGTGTTGGAAATGAAAAGGGCATACGCTCTGAAATTGTAGTGCCACAAATGTGCTTAATAAGAATCTTTTGAGAATATTGTAAATTCTCCTCCGAAGTTCTTTGCAGTTTAAATTGGACAACAGCATCTAAACAGATAGCTTCATGAATGTGTGATGCATAATAGATGCAAGAATATAAATGCAGATTAGAGAATATTCATTCAAAACTAGAATCATAGAATCATAGAATATCAGGGTTGGAAGGGACCCCAGAAGGTCATCTAGTCCAACCCCCTGCTCAAAGCAGGACCAAGTCCCAGTTAAATCATCCCAGCCAGGGCTTTGTCAAGCCTGACCTTAAAAACCTGTAAGGAAGGAGATTCTACCACCTCCCTAGAGGGAGTCTGTTTAGTCTGTTTAGTGGGGGGTACAATATAAAAATGACAAACAGCACAATTTCTACTACTATTTCTGGCAAGTCATTCCTCTTAGACACAACTGCCTTATTATTCTGAACAGAAAATGAAATTTTACATAAATGTCTTCATCTAAATTATTTGCATTATTTACATGTGTATGCAGCAGATAATCGCACTCAATCCTCTCTATCCTTATTGCCTCTGATATCATTTGGATATTTAAAAGAATGATCTCCGTGCTGAAATCTCAGCACAGATGAATACAAATGTTAGAAGAATACTGTAAATTTTCAAAACTGCATAAACATGAATAAATGAAACCTGCTAGCAACACTGCTATGGGTAAATTGTACGAATCTCTTATTTTATAGATGCTGAAACAAAGAGAGAGGTGCCTGGGCTCAGCCTTGGCAGAAATAGGTACTACTCCATTGACTTCAGCTGAGTTAGAGCATGTCTACACTGCAATCAGAGGTGTGACTGCAGTATGTAGATGCACGGGAGCTTGCTTTAATCTAGCTAGCGCAGATACGAATAGCAGTGAACCTGCGGCAGCCTGGATGTCAGGGCGAGCTATCTGCCCAAGTAATTATCCAGGGTTCCGGGCAGGCCTGTGCTTTATGTGGTGAAGCCCATGCTAATGTGGTTTCACTGGTCTCAGTACATGAGCTGGCTAAACTAAAGCTAACTCAGGGATATCTACATAAGCTTCACTCTCCCATCTGATTGCAGGTTAAATATTCCCTTAAACCTGCTTGCAGCTGGGCTGAATTAGGACTACTTGGATAGTGCACCCCTGTTACAGGGAGGACTGAAAGATCCATGCAGCCCTGGATCCTCTATTTATCCTGCATACCCATCACTGTTATCTTCTGTCTCTACCAAATACTACTGCTTGCCCTGTGTGTGCTGATTTCCAACCCCCCCGCCCCCCCAAAGGAACTGCGGTTAGTTGCACCTTGATTATGGTGTCTTAGGATTCCTCAGCTTTCTTCCACACTAGAGAATTTTAACTCTCCTTCCAGTTGCACCTTACTCACTAGATTTCTTAACTCCACATATTTTGTCTTACTGTAGTTTTATTGAATTCAAGTAGCTTGAAGACTTTGGTTCTCTGCTCTCACACCTCTGATTCAGTTCCTCTTTTAGTGGTAAGAAGATGACCCAGGATGGTTTCTCTGGTTGCAGCCTCTATTTTTTCCCCCTTTTCCAGGTGGTCTGTGTAACCTACGGACAAGTGATGATGATATTTTGAGTGCTCACAATGTGCTGAGGGCCACACAGAACAAAGAGGAGTCAAAATCCTTACCCCAAGGTAAAAACATGGTGAATCATTTCCACAAAAGTATAAGAGGGTGTCACAGGGTGACACAGGCCCTTTAAGAAGGAAGAAGCCACTGCACCTGTGACTGGTCAGTTGCCTCCCAATTAGGCTTACAGCTTATTTAAAGAAGGCACCTGGGTCACAAAAAGGAAGGAGACAAAGAGTTATCTGGAGAAGTCAGTCAGAAGGGAGCTGACTGACAACAGACTGAGATCAGAGTAACAGCCGTGTTAGTCTGTATTCGCAAAAAGAAAAGGAGTACTTGTGGCACCTTAGAGACTAACCAATTTATTTGAGCATAAGCTTTCGTGAGCTACAGCTCACTTCATCAGATGCATACTGTGGAAAGTGTAGAAGATCTTTTTATACACACAAAGCATGAAAAAATACCTCCCCCCACCCCACTCTCCTGCTGGCAATAGCTTATCTAAAGTGATCACTCCTTACAATGTGTATGATAATCAAGTTTGGCCATTTCCAGCACAAATCCAGGTCCCCACATATCTATTCAGGGGACACTATCACAGGGCCTAATAACATCAGCCACACTATCAGAGGCTCGTTCACCTGCACATCTACCAATGTGATATATGCCATCATGTGCCAGCAATGCCCCTCTGCCATGTACCTTGGTCAAACTGGACAGTCTCTACATAAAAGAATAAATGGACACAAATCAGATGTCAAGAATTATAACATTCATAAACCAGTCGGAGAACACTTCAATCTCTCTGGTCACGTGATTACAGACATGAAAGTTGCGATATTACAACAAAAAAACTTCAAATCCAGACTCCAGCGAGAAACTGTTGAATTGGAATTCATTTGCAAATTGGATACAGTTAACTTAGGCTTGAATAGAGACTGGGAGTGGCTAAGTCATTATGCAAGGTAACCTATTTCCCCTTGTTTTTTCCTACCCCCCCCCCCCCACCCCCAGACGTTCTTGTTAAACCCTGGATTTGTGCTGGTTTGATTTGATTATCATACACATTGTAAGGAGAGTGGTTACTTTAGATAAGCTATTACCAACAGGAGAGTGGGTTTGTGTGGGGGGGGGGTGTGAGAAAACCTGGATTTGTGCTGGAAATGGCCCAACTTGATTATCATACACATTGTAAGGAGAGTGATCACTTTAGATAAGCTATTACCAGCAGGAGAGTGGGGTGGGGGGAGGTATTTTTTCATGCTTTGTGTGTATAAAAAGATCTTCTACACTTTCCACAGTATGCATCCGATGAAGTGAGCTATAGCTCACGAAAGCTTATGCTCAAATAAATTGGTTAGCCTCTAAGGTGGCACAAGTCCTCCTTTTCTTTTAACAGACTGAGAGACACCGAGAAGGGCAGGTGAGAACTGCCTGAGGAGGAATGGCAGAACCCATGGAGAAACATGAGCAGCAGAGGACAGCTGGCACAGAGAGCCACTGGGAAGAGCAAAAAGTTGATGGTGACTAGCCGGAGCTTGTGCAGAGGCCCCTATTACAAAGGGGAAGAACCAGGCTAGTTAGGAGAAGCTGAGCCCAAAACAAGAGGGTTGATGCTGGAGGGCAGATCATAGGATCAGGGGTAGGACTCACAGGTAGTAGTCCTGGCTGAGTGGAACCATGTGAGGAGCTCTGTCATGGAAGACCTGACTTAGGCCTACTAGAGAAGAGTTGTGAGGGAGACAGCCTGGAGAGTGGAGCCCTGGAGCAAGGGCAGAAAGAGTCTGGGATCAGGCAGGAGATGAACTCTTGGGAAGATACATGAGAATTGTCCCAGGAGGGAGCATGGAAAATTGCTATGAACCTGATACACTTTGGGATTTTGGAGCGAGTGGGTTGGGTCTTATCATGAGAGTTCTGTGGATTATTTCTGGGCTTGGCAGGATTTGATTTTAATGGACAGATGTCCGTAAACATCAATTTCAAATGATGCACTGCAATCAATGAAAAAAACATCTGTCGGTGACTCCTGCCCTGGCAGGAGTCATTCATCAGTAGGGTGGCCACTCCTGCAGCTGGGGACTCATCCTCCTCCTTGCCGTCCTGGCCAGGAGTCTCTGCTCTGCGCCACCAGAACAGCAGCCTTCCCTGCGCCCTTGCACCTGCAGGGACCAGGAGTTGCCAGCCCCATGGCCGTGCAGGGAGCCCTCTGTATATCCCCTGTCATGGCCCTACTTGCTCATTCATCAATGTGGAAGCCATCCCCAAGCAAGAACTGTTCAGAAGCACCCTGCGACTGGGGGCGGCTCCGTCTCCTCTTCACAGACCTGGCCACCAGTGTCTGCTCCACTGGGCCAGGACCACAGCCTCCCCTGCACCTTTTGTCCCTGTGACTTGGGCCCCTTTTTATGACCCAGATAGTCCCCTGCTGTCAGCGCTGCTCTAACCCTAACCCTACCCCCACCATAAATTCCACCAACTGTAAAAATAGTTACAAAAGCAAAAACATTCTTCAAAATAAACATCAATATTAATTTCTGAAATTAGAAAAAAATAAAAATAAAATGCAGCCAAGCCTAACTATTTCACGTGCAGATGAATCAGGTAGCCAAAAGAAGTCCCATGTAATCTCACACATGGTGAGAGTTGCATGTAATCCATGCTTGCTCCAAAATCTCTACATCTGAAAAGCTGCATAAGAATGTCATGCCTGACATTGGCTCCTAAGTGCCTAAGTCTATTTTGAAAATGGAACTTGGGTGCTTTTGAAATTTTTACCCTTAATCTATGTTGTTATGAATATTGTTCTTGTACATATAATCCTATTTGTAATCCAGATAAACTTTTGACTTCAGTAATACCTTGAGGCAATGAGTTCCACAGGTTCCACTCATGCATTGAATAAAAACATATTTTCTTGAATCATTTTTAAAATTCATTCCCTTTTTAGTTTCATTAGGTTTCTCCTTGCTTTGTATCATGTCCATGGGGTAAATGGAAAAACCCAATTTAATGTCTCTTGGCCATTCTTTATGATCGTTTCAGGTAATTTTTCTGTGCATATAATACTGTGTACCATTTATGAACTGCCACCTTCTTTTAAAAAACAAAAACAAAAACCTCTTTTCCCCCCTCTATATCCATATAATGACCTATTTCTGTTACATGTCATAAGCTAATATCATTGTGGTTCCACTGAGTTATGACTTATTCAATCTTTCTGACAAATTACTGTTTTCTTGTAGCAAAAAACTGTTCAACATAGTGTTTTTACTGTTTTGTCAATAAGCAAAGAAAATAAAAACCTTATGGGAATTTGAACAAGAACGTTCATACTCCGTATGTGAGCAGTGTTTGAATTGCAATGTGGTGGGAAAGGCAGAACGTACTATGCAACCTGTTTACAGTATTGTATGCCAGCAGCAGAGTGAGATTTTTTTTTCCCTTGGTCCCGTTTGCTTGGCTGTAATTCGAGACCACTCCCTCCCCACTTTTTACTAGGCAGCCAGTATTTTTTCAATGTTTTTATTTTTTTAAAAAAAAATCCCTAATCACAAATAAGACTAAACTCTTATTTTAATGGTGGTTTAACGATGCACTCATCCTATCAAAGGAGCTGCGGTGTGCGTGTTTTTAAATAGAGCACCAGTGGCTGCTCTAGCTACAGTCCCTCCCCAGTGGGACTAGCCAGTCCTGGGGTAATGCTGGCCAACTCTGAGCTCCACAGCAGGGGAGAAGTTGTAAGAATCTTGCACCACCAATGTCTACGTGGCGCTTCTGTTGCTAGGGCTCTCTGTGAATCTGGAGCCGTGTCTACAGATAAATTTCTAGAGCCCTCTGTCAGTTAATGAATAGTACAAAGGAAGTTAATTTGATACATCCATTCATCCTTTCCCATATTACCAGAACAGGGGCACATTCAGGGAAATTTGTCACCTTCAAGTTGATCTAAAGGGAGTACTCCTTTTATACAACCCATAACTAACCTGTGGAACACAGTGCCAAAAGATGCCATTGAGGCTAGATGTCCAATAAGATTCAAATAAAGATCGTACCCGTCTATGGATAATGAAAACCTCCAAAGTTACTTTTAAATAAGATTACAATTGTTTTAGAAGAGACATAAACTCTCCTGCTCATAACCCTACAAGTAACCAGCTGGTGTTTAAGGCGAAACACCTCCTATAGTGGACGGTTATTGAATAACCTCCCCATAGGGGAAATCACATCTCCTTCTGAAGTATCTGGTACTGGCCGCTGTCAGAAGTATACTAGACTAGATAGACTACTGTTCTGATATGGTTGCTACTGGCAATGAAATTAGCCTGAAATTATGCCAGATTCATTTGTCTTGCTGTCCACATTCATTATTCTGCTAGAACCGTTGCTGCTCCATCTTGAATTTTTATTTTTACAATAGACACCGCACTAGGTGTGTAAAAATGGTGGCACCATCACCCCACTTCTTCTGGACCTCCATGGCCTAGAGTGGGACTGGAAAAGGGTTGGGAGAAGCAGGGTCAGGAGAGTGTATATCATGATAACAAAAGCAGAAGAAAGCTAATGCAGCCAGAGGCAGGTTTAGCAGTGTTCTGACCATACTCTGCCCTTGGAATCTTAAAAAAGGAGTACTTGTGGCACCTTAGAGACTAACAAATTTATTTGAGCATAAGCTTTCGTGAGCTACAGTCTAACATGGCTGCTACTCTGAAACTTGGAATCTTAGATGATCACAGCCAGTTTTTTGGAGATAATTTTCAAAAGCACCTAAATGACGTAGGCTCCCAAGTCCCATTTTCAAAACTTTAAAGATTTAGGGTATGTCTATGCTAGAGCTAGAAGGTGTAAATTCCAGCTTGAAGAAACCTACCTGCACTAGCTCTAATGGACTAGCCCTCTAGAAATAGAAATGAGCAGTGGGAGAGGCTGACCGCCCCAAGTGCACACCTATGGGATTGTACTCTGGATAACTAGCTCCTCCTCTGCTTGTGTTGTCATGGCTACACTTCTATTTTTAGTGCACGGGCTCCATCAGAGCTAGTATGGGTATGTCTACTCAGATTTATACCTTCTAGCTCTATTATAGACATGCCATTAGGCACTTATCCTACAGGAGTTTTACTGATGCTCCTATGTCAATGTTGGAGCTGGAGGTGTATTTTCCAGCTCAAGTTTGCTGCTAGCATGCTAAAAAGAACCATGTAGCTGTGCCTGTACAGCGGAGGGACAGGTTAGCTGCCCCAGGTATGTACCTGGGGTTTCAGGCAGGATTGTAGTCAGGACGGCGAGACCATCTTGCTACCCATGCAGCTGCAAAACCCTGCTATTTTTAGTGCACTAGCTCGATCAGAGCTATCATGGGTCCATCTTCCTGAGCTGGACGTTACACCTCCAACTCCAGTATAGACATAGCCTTAGGAGCTTAAGTGCTGGTAAACCATTTCCCCCATTTTTACAGACCTAAATTATCTGATTTATTTTCAAAAGTGCTGAGCAGCCACTGCAGGAATAGACTTCAACAGCTGAAAGCCATTCATAGCACCTCTGAAAATCAGGCCGTAAATAACTTGTCCAGAGTCACACAGGAGGTCTGTAGCAAAGCCAGGAGTTGAACCCAGATCTCCCAGGCCCAAGCTTTAACCATAAAACCTTCCTTCTCTGCTCCATAGTCACTTAATCTATTCCCATTTTAACATCTACTATGACTCTGCTATAAACCCAGCTATACATGGCATATCTGAGGGGGGAGGGGAGAAAGCTTGTGATGCTTTCTCACAAAACAAATCTATATCCACAGGTGACAGTGATATTCTGGGATAACCATATGTGCTTATTGCACCTTCCGAATACTTTACCATGTGGATATTTATGAAAGGTGTGAAATTGTTTTCCTGGATATTTATGCATAAGAAAGTTAAAAGACTGGCAGAACTGAAGTTATTTATTCATGCACAAGCCACACTAGGCAACTGTGTTTAGAATTTCTCTGTACTGGCCTGCACCAACTACCTTCTCATGGGACAAGAGGCATTAATTCTTTTTCTGGGCTGTAACAGCCTGGGCCTTTAACAGAGACCCTGTGTACCAAGCTGTGGAAACTTACAAGTTTGTAACTGTAAGTTGTTGTTAGAGTCCAGATGAGGCTGAATTTTTGCTTTAAAAATCTGAGTAACAATCAGACACCATGAAAAGAGCAGAGATGTCTGTCATAAATGTTACTGTCCAAGCTGACAGAGGAAGAGCTCAGGTGGCTCCATGGGGAGCTAACAGTTATGTCTGAGCTGATATCTAAAGATTCATAGATTCTAAGGCCAAAAGGGTCCACTGAGATCATCTCGTCTGACCTCCAGTGTAGCACAACCCATAGAACTTCCCCAAAATAATTCCTAGAGCAGATCTCTTTCAGAAGACCATCCAATCTTGATTTTAAAAATCCACCCTGATCCTTGATAAATTGTTCCAATGATTGATTATTCACTGTTAAAATGTATGCCTATTTCCAATTTCAATTTTTCTAGCTTCAAATTCCAGCCGTTGTATCATGTTACACGTTTCTCTGCTAGATTGAAGAGCCCATTGTTAAATATTTGTTCCCTATGTAGGTACTTACAGACCGTGATAAAGTCACTCCTTAGCTTTCTCTTTGTTAGACTCAAAGAGCTCAATCTATTTAGCATATCACTATCAGGTATGTTTTCAAATCCTTTTAATTGTTCTCCCGGCTCTTCTCTGAACCATCTCCAATTTATCAACATACTTCCTGAATTGTGGGTACCAGACCTGGATGCAGTATACCAGTGGTGGTTGCACCAGTGCCAAATGTAGAGGTACAATAACATCTCTTACTCAGGTTCCCCTGGTCACGTTAGCTCTTTTGGCCACAGAGTCACACTGGGGGCTCATGTTCAGCTGATTATCCACCATGGCCCCTAAATCTTTGTCAAAGTTACTACTTCCAGAATAGAGTCTCCCCACCCCTCACCCCCATCTGCGAGTATAGCCTACAGTCTTTGTTCCTAGATGTATACATTTATATTTAGCCATCTTAAAACACATATTGCTGGTGCCCAGTTTACCGAGCAGATTTCTCTGTATCAGTGACTTGTCCTCTTGGTTATTTACCATTTCCCCAATTTTTGGGTCATCCGCAAACTTTCAGTGATGATTTTATGGTTTCTTTGTGGTCATTGATAAAGATGTTACTTCACATATGGCCAAAACCCCATCCTTGCGGGACCCCATTGGAAACAGACATGTTAAATGGGGAATCATCATTAACCATTATATTTTGAGACCTATCAGTTAGCCAGTTTTAATCCTTAATGTGCCATATAAATTCTGTATCATTCTAGGTTTTATAACCCAGATGAAAGTAACTGAGGAACCACCATTCTAATATTAAATGACCAAGATCCTTCATTCAGGACACATAGCCTGTCCACTTCTTTGCTTCTATTTTGGATGGTGTGGATGCATTAATTTTAAGAAGAGGTTCTATTTGCTTCACATGTCAAACACTAAATAGCCCGTGATCCCTTCCAACATGCTTTTCTTGTCAAGGGGGAGAAGGTGGAATGAGAAGTTTTCACAATCGATAATGGAAACTGTGTGTTTGTAGTAGACAGTTACATTTGTTGTTCTGAACAGGAGAAACTGAGAAACACAAGGACCTGCACAATGGGTGGTAAGCTGAAAGGCATTTTCACCCCATACAGGATACCTTAGGCATCGGTACAGGCAATGGTTCCCAGTACAATTCACAAGAATGAACGCTTAGCTATGTTTTTTTTTTGTTGCATAACATATAGCCTCCCCTTGTAGAATCAAATGGGCAAATAGGAAAACCAGTGCCTCCTGTGAAATGCTGCCATGTTGTTGTGGTACTGGCAGGAGGAAGGATCTCGGAGAAGCCCATAGGTTTACAACAGAAGTAAGAGCTTTCTTAATAACCTAAAGAAGTGACACAGATAGGCAGCACTACTTCAGGATGTAATGAGACCTCTATTGACTTTTTCAGCACCCTCTGGATAATGCCTGCTAGTAAAAAAACAAACAAACAAGCAGAATGGAGGAGAACCATATCCTGCTACTTAGGAGCAATTGATAGCAACAGCCCAAAACATTATGTAGTGTCAAAATTATAATCATGCAATTAAAGATTGGATTGTAGTTAGCTATACCCAGAGGTGAAAGTAAGCCGGTACGCCCCGGTACGGTGTACCGGTTAAGAGCTGGTGCGCCATACCAGGACCAGCTTTCAGAGAGGGCAATTTAAAGCCCTGGGGTAGTGGCGGCGGGGCTGCGGTGGGGTTTTAAAGGGCCCTGGAGCTCCAGCCGCTGCTACCCCCTCCCCCCCTGGGGCCCTTTAAATCCCGGCCTGAGCCCTGCTGCCCAAGCCCTGGGGTAGCGGCGGCGGGGCTGCGGTGGGGATTTAAAGGGCCCCAGAGCTCCAGCTGCCGCTATTGCCCCGGGGCCCTTTAAATCCCCGCCAGAGCCCCGCCGCTGCTACCCCAGGGCTCAGGCAGCAGGGCTCAGGCTGGGATTTAAAGGGCCCCGGAGCTCCAGCCGCCGCTACTGCCCTGGGGCTCTTTAAATCCCCGCCTGAGCCCTGCTGCCCGAGCCCTGGGGTAGCGGCAGTGGCGGGGATTTAAAGGGCCCCGGAGCTCCAGCCCCCGCTACCCTCCCGGGGCCCTTTAAATCCCCGCCTGAGCCCTGCTGACGAAGCCCTGGGGTAGCGGCAGCGGGGCTCCGGAGGGGATTTAAAGGGCCAGGGCGGTAGCGGCGGCTGGAGCCCCAAGCCCTTTAAATCCCCGCCTGAGCCCTGCTGCCCAAGCCCTGGGGTGGGGTGGGGGGGGCCTCTGGCAGGGATTTAAAGAGCCCCGGAGCTCCAGCCACCCCTACTGCTCCGGCCCTTTAAATCCCCGCCAGAGCCCTGCTGCCGAAGCCCTGGGGTAGCGGCAGTGGGGCTCCGGCGGGCATTTAAAGGGCCGGGGTGGTAGCAGCGGCTGGAGCTCCGGGGCCCTTTAAATCCCCGATGGAGCCCAGCCACCGCTACCCCAGGGCTCGGGCAGCAGGGCTCAGGCAGGGATTTAAAGGGCTTGGGGCTCCGGCAGCCGCTACCACAGCGGAGCCCCAGGCCCTTTAAAGCTCTGCCAGAGCCCCGGGGTAGCGGTGGCAGCCAGGAGCCCCCAGGGCTCCTCAGTGATTTAAAGGGCCCGGGGCTCCCAGCCGCCTCTGCAGCTGGTAGCTCGGGGGTGATTTAAAGGGCCCTGGGCTCCCAGCCGCGACTACCGCAGCTGGAGCCTTGGCCCTTTAAATCAAGATTTAAAGGGCCCAGGGATTTAAGGCCCTGCCTCTTCTGGTTGAGGCCACACCTCTTCCGGTTGAGTCCACGCCCCCTGCTCAGGACTCCGGCGTACCGGTAAGTCCCTCTAACTTACTTTCACCCCTGGCTATACCCAGAGGCAGAGCTAAATTTTCATGGGCAATGTAAATTTTTCCTGACTCTTGAGGTCTACACTCAACCTTTGCAACCTTCTTTTAATTTAAAGGTTTCTTTTTTTTAATTTATCTAAAAGAAAATCTATTTAGGCTGAAAGTATATAGCAGGTCTTTGTGTATGGAAAAATATAAGAAGAGATACTCCATCCTTGACTCGTTGTCTGAGTAAAACAAGGCCTTTGGAAAAAATCACATTTGTTTCTGATAAATTGACTCCACTTACCTTCCAAAGAGTTGCCTTGAAATATTTAACTTAGATACTGGTATAACTCCTGCATGTAGAGAATAGTTCAGACTAAATGCCTCCAAACGCTGAGGTTGCAACATCAGGACTCCAAGGCCAGGTCTACTCTACCATTAAGTTAATCTAACTTGCGTCACTCAGGAGTGTGAAAAAGACACACACACCCTGAGTGACACAAGTTACAGTGACCTAAGTGCTGTCCACAACAGCTCAATGTCAGCGGGAGGGTGTCTCCTGCCAACACAGCTTCTGCCTCTTGTGGAGGGGGAGTAATTATACCAACGGGAGCACGCTCTCCCATCGGCATAGAGCGTCTTCACCAGACGCACTACAGCAGTGCAGCCGCATCAGTGTAGCGCTTCTAGTGTAGACCTGTCACTATCTAGACATACCTCTTGTATATGTTCCTTACAGATTTGTTACCCACACACTCTAGGGCACCCACCTTTACCCAGTTCCTAGGGGCTCAGGGTGTACTCTTCTGTGGGTTTGCAGGGCATTCTACCAGTGAAAGAGCCTTATATAGTAATATCCTTAACCTCTATTTAGTAACAGTTACCAAAACAGAATGCACATGCTAAGCATAAAATGCTCACCACTCCCAATAAGACAGACGAACTTTTCCCTGCTGGCCAGTCAGGATCAGGTCATCCGGGAACTCCAGCCTCTGCACGATAGAGTTGGCAGAGTGTTGAGGTCTGGCAGCTCTGATCTTGGGGCTGTGTCCTGGAGTTAAGTTCCAAAGAATTTCCTTTTGGACCCCAGTTTACATAGTTAAGCTTGAGTCCTGCTTAGCTATACCTTAACCAATCAGTATTTTTTTTTTTTTATCAATCCTAGCCCATTACAAAACAATTCTTTAACAATCATAATCATATCCCACCACCTTAGTTGATTTAAATCTTGCAATATTAGTTATGCAACAGACAGAAACAATTAAAGAATCAGACAGAGACCATAGACATAAACAATAGAGAAGTTGGGACCATAAAAGCAAAACAATAAAGAAGTATAGATTTCACAATCACAGCTGTTGATAAGAAAAGGAGTACTTGTGGCACCTTAGAGACTAACCAATTTATTTGAGCATGAGCTTTCGTGAGCTACAGCTCACAGCAGCCGTGTTAGTCTGTATCCGCAAAAAGAACAGGAGGACTTGTGGCACCTTAGAGACTAACACGTTTATTTGAGCATAAGCTTTCATGAGCTACAGCCCACTTCATCAGATGTATGCAGTGGATCTGTTGATAAGTGATTCCTTGCCAGACAGAATGCTATCAAACAAATTTTTCTTTAAACATCTTAAGATCTGTTTCTTTAGTTGGTGGTTGTAGGTACGGATAGGACAGGATTGCCTTCTGAACAGCCCAATATTCCATTGTGTTCATGTAATTTAGAAGGAATGTGAGGATGTGACTTCCTGCTGTTTGGCTCATGGCTGCTGTTGTCCTAATGTGGCTGCAGAAAAAGGCCTCAGACCTTGCAGACTGAGCTAAAATACAGATTTCTCCAGATTTGGGGGGATTTGCATGCAGGATCAAAATCTTGAGTTTTGCAGCTTTGGCCTACCGATACTTTGAATATTATTTCATCTTGAACATTATAACACTTAAATCCATGCTTGTATGTTTTTATAAAACATTACCTTATGGATGTTAGTATACAATAATTTTTGCCCCTTCTTTAGACTACAGATGTAATCAAAATGTCAGAAAACATTAAGTCCTCCTTAAACAACAGGCATTTATTAGTGAGGAGAGCAATACAAAGGAAGCAAGCTCATTTTGTTTAAACTTTGTTGCCGAAAACTACACAGTCTCCTCAACATAGCACAAACACTTTAGTGCAGGGGTGGGCAATAATTTTTGCGGGGGGACCACTCCACGAATTTTGGTAAGTCGTCACGGGCCACACATTTCTATTCTATTAATGGAGGGGGCGTGGGCTCTGGGAGGCAGTTTGGTGCAGGAGGGGGCTCTGGGCTGGGGCAGGGGGTCGGGGTGCAGGAGAGGCTGAGGGGTGTGGGCTCTGGGAGGGAGTTTGGTGCAGGAGGGGGCTCTGGGCTGGGGCAGGGGGTCGCGGTGCAGGAGAGGCTGAGGGGTGTGGGCTCTGGGAGGGAGTTTGGTGCAGGAGGGGGCTCTGGGCTGGGGCATGGGGTCGGGTGCAGGAGAGGCTGAGGGGTGCGGGGTCTGGGAGGCAGTTTGGTGCAGGAGGGGGCTCTGGGCTGGGGCAGGGGGTCGGGGTGCAGGAGAGGCTGAGGGGTGCGGGGTCTGGGAGGCAGTTTGGTGCAGGAGGGGGCTCTGGGCTGGGGCATGGGGTCGGGTGCAGGAGAGGCTGAGGGATGCAGGGTCTGGGAGGCAGTTTGGTGCAGGAGGGGGCTCTGGGCTGGGGCAGGGGGTCGCGGTGCAGGAGAGGCTGAGGGGTGTGGGCTCTGGGAGGGAGTTTGGTGCAGGAGGGGGCTCTGGGCTGGGGCATGGGGTCGGGGTGCAGGAGAGGCTGAGGGGTGCGGGGTCTGGGAGGCAGTTTGGTGCAGGAGGGGGCTCTGGGCTGGGGCATGGGGTCGGGTGCAGGAGAGGCTGAGGGGTGCGGGGTCTGGGAGGGAGTTTGGTGCAGGAGGGGGCTCTGGGCTGGGGCATGGGGTCGGGTGCAGGAGAGGCTGAGGGGTGCGGGGTCTGGTAGGGAGTTTGGTGCAGGAGGGGGCTCTGGGCTGGGGCATGGGGTCGGGTGCAGGAGAGGCTGAGGGGTGCGGGGTCTGGGAGGCAGTTTGGTGCAGGAGGGGGCTCTGGGCTGGGGCAGGGGGTCTGGGTGCAGGAGAGGCTGAGGGGTGTGGGCTCTGGGAGGGAGTTTGGTGCAGGAGGGGGCTCTGGGCTGGGGCATGGGATCGGGGTGCAGGAGAGGCTGAGGGGTGCGGGGTCTGGGAGGCAGTTTGGTGCAGGAGGGGGCTCTGGGCTGGGGCAGGGGGTCGGGGTGCAGGAGAGGCTGAGGGGTGTGGGCTCTGGGAGGGAGTTTGGTGCAGGAGGGGGCTCTGGGCTGGGGCATGGGGTCGGGGTGCAGGAGAGGCTGAGGGGTGCGGGGTCTGGGAGGGAGTTTGATGCAGGAGGGGGCTCTGGGCTGGGGCAGGGGATTGGGGTGCAGGAGGGGGTGCAGGGTATGGGAGGGAGTTTGGGTGCAGGAGGGGGCTCTGACCTGTGGCAGGGAGTTGGGGTGTGGGAGGGAGTGCGAGGTGCAGGCTCTGGCCAGGGGAGGTGCTTACCACAGGCAGTTCCCAGCCTGTGGTGCAGCAAGGCTCAGGCAGGCTGCCTGCCTGCATGCCATGGCCCCATGCTGCTCCTGGAAGCAGCTGCAGCCAGCTGCTACCTACCGGCACCTCTCTGCGTGCCCCTTGTGGGGAGGGAGCTGTGAAGACAGTGCTGGGGGTGGGGGCAGTGCACAGAGCCGCCTCCTCTCCCCCGCCACCAGGGGCACGCAGAGACATGCCAGCAGCAGCCAGCAGCTTCCGGGAGCAGTGTGGAACCACAGCAGGCAGGCAGCCTGCTTGAGCACCCTGCTGCGTTGCGGGGCTTTTAGTGGCCCCGAGATCACAAGGGAGCAGCCAGAGAGCCTGGCGGGCTGGACAGAAATGTTAGATGTGCCAGATCCAGCCCATGGACCGTATTTTGCCTACTCCAGCTTTAGTGACTGAAGAGCGTACTCTCAAGTAGAAATTATACAAACGATAAGAGTTTTACAGGTCACTGAGGTTAAAAAGATCTCGGCAATTTACAGGTTTGGGGCCCACGGTTTGGATCCAGATCCAAACTTTCTGAAACTATTATAGAAATGGGGAATAACTATGAAGTTTGAGTCCAGATTCCTAAAGTTTGGGGAGCGTTTGGATTTATGCTTGTGGCTTAAGTCCTTCTCTGCTTTTCACCAAACTGTATGACAATATTTTCTTTGGATATTTTTTTATGTGTGGGCTTTTTCCCTGTGTCTCATGCAGTATAAAGCAACTAATTTAGAGTGTGAAGGCAGACTTCCTGAAGAGGACATAGTAACACTAAATAAATCCTAGACATACTGAAGGGCTTTTGTCTTTTAGGACTGCTATAGCTTATTCTCCAAGTGGAGTGGTGCCTACAATTTATTGCAGCCATTTCTTTGTGACCCAGTTTGGAAAAGCAAATTGTGGGCTATGGAGACCTGCCTCCAGTGTTAGTGCTGCTTGGAAACGAACTAAAAGGGATTTGGTTCACCTCTTGTTTTTAACATGCAGCTACTGGATTGCTGAGTCAGGCAAAAGGGTGATATTTCAACAATCCCATTTAAGTGATTTGTTTTGCAGCTAATAAGTAGAATTTATTGTAGCACCATTGTATACTGCAGAAAAGATTTCAGGTGTAAGACAACACAATTTGTCTGTATCTGAACATTTTACCAGTAGATAAAAAAGACAATTAAGAATAGGTTATTCCACTAACATTTGGTACCCTAGCTTGACATTGTCTTTCAGAATGGTAAATGTCATACTTAACAATAAAAAAGGATACATGAGAAAATATTCAGTACTGATTAAAGATGCATCTCAGAGTTGCTTCACGCAAGATAATTTTTGCTGATTCTTCTGTAATTTATTTAACATTTTATGCAGCTGCAGGTCTCAGATCCTGCTATAACCATCCCTCTTGAAATCATTAATGAAACATTAAGTCACAATAACAAATTGCTTTTAGTTAAGATCTTTTCTTGATGACTTAGTTTTGCTGTAACTTTTTTGCATTTGCTTTTATTGTATTATTTGCAACAGAACAGATTTTGTAGCAAACATAAGTGTCTTTTTCCTCCCAATAAAACACCATAATCACTGGTCTATGAATGACTCCTTCAATTTGGAAATGGATCAGCAATTTAGCTTCTCTCTCTGCTCATGGAATGCCCAGAGCTGTTAAGTCTCCTGGATCAGCTGGGATTCTGTTTGTGGGTGGCCCTTCCTGATCACTTGCTTCTATCTTCCCATTTCCATTGGGAGAGCAGGGGAGCTGTGTGAGGTGGAGGTGCCAGTGTTGTCAAATCTCATATTTGGTGTTTCTCTTAAAACACAAATTACTAGGGCCATTTGGTTATGTGAAAAGAAAAGTAGTACTTGTGGCACCTTAGAGACTAACCAATTTATTTGAGCATAAGCTTTCGTGAGCTACAGCTCACTTCATCGGATGCATACTGTGGAAAGTGTAGAAGATCTTTTTATACACACAAAGCATGAAAAAATACCTCCCCCCCACCCCACTCTCCTGCTGGTAATAGCTTATCTAAAGTGATCACTCTCCTTACAATGTGTATGATAATCAAGTTGGGCCATTTCCAGCACAAATCCAGGTTTTCTCACCCCCCCCCCCCCACACAAACCCACTCTCCTGCTGGTAATAGCTTATCTAAAGTGAACACTCTCCTTACAATTTACATTTGGGGACAATGTATACCTTCAGATCAGCGACACTGCTATGGGTACCCGCATGGCCCCACAGTATGCCAACATTTTTATGGCTGACTTAGAACAACGCTTCCTCAGCTTTCGTCCCCGAATGCCCCTACTCTACTTGCGCTACATTGATGACATCATCATCATCTGGATCCATGGAAAAGAAGCCCTTGAGGAATTCCACCATGATTTCAACAATTTCCATCCCACCCTCAACCTCAGCCTGGTCCAGTCCACACAAGAGATCCACTTCCTGGACACTACAGTGCTAATAAACGATGGTCACATAAACACCACCCTGTACCGGAAACCTACTGACCGCTATTCCTACCTACATGCCTCCAGCTTTCACCCTGACCACGCCACATGATCCATCGTCTACAGTCAAGCTCTGCGATACAACTGCATTTGCTCCAACCCCTCAGACAGAGACAAACACCTACAAGATCTCTATCAAGCATTCTTACAACTACAATACCCACCTGCGGAAGTGAAGAAACAGATTGATAGAGCCAGAAGAGTTCCCAGAAGTCACCTACTACAGCACAGGCCTAACAAAGAAAATAACAGAATGCCATTAGCCGTCACCTTCAGCCCCCAACTAAAACCCCTCCAACGCATTATTAAGGATCTACAACCTATCCTGAAGGATGACCCAACACTCTCACAAATCTTGGGAGACAGGCCAGTCCTTGCCTACAGACAGCCCCCCAACCTGAAGCAAATACTCACCAACAACCACATACCACACAACAGAACCACTAACCCAGGAACCTATCCTTGCAACAAAGCCCGTTGCCAACTGTGCCCACATACCTATTCAGGGGACACCATCACAGGGCCTAATAACATCAGCCACACTATCAGAGGCTCGTTCACCTGCACATCCACCAATGTGATATATGCCATCATGTGCCAGCAATGCCCCTCTGCCATGTACGTTGGTTAAACTGGACAGTCTCTACGTAAAAGAATAAATGGACACAAATCAGATGTCAAGAATTATAACATTCATAAACCAGTCGGAGAACACTTCAGTCTCTCTGGTCACGCGATTACAGACATGAAAGTTGCGATATTACAACAAAAAAACTTCAAATCCAGACTCCAGCGAGAAACTGTTGAATTGGAATTCATTTGCAAATTGGATACAATTAACTTAGGCTTGAATAGAGACTGGGAGTGGCTAAGTCATTATGCAAGGTAACCTATTTCCCCTTGTTTTTTCCTACCCCCCCCCCCCGAGACGTTCTTGTTAAACCCTGGATTTGTGCTGGAAATGGCCCACCTTGATTATCATACACATTGTAAGGAGAGTGGTCACTTTAGATAAGCTACTACCAGCAGGAGAGTGGGTTTGTGTTTGGGGGGGCGGGGGTGAGAAAACCTGGATGTGTGCTGGAAATGGCCCAACTTGATTATCATACACATTGTAAGGAGAGTGATCACTTCAGATAAGCTATTACCAGCAGGAGAGTGGGGTGGGGGGAGGTATTTTTTCATGCTTTGTGTGTATAAAAAGATCTTCTACACTTTCCACAGTATGCATCCGATGAAGTGAGCTGTTGCTCACGAAAGCTTATGCTCAAATAAATTGGTTAATCTCTAAGGTGCCACAAGTACTCCTTTTCTTTTTGCGAATACAGACTAACACGGCTGTTACTCTGAAACCCTTGGTTATGTGAGAACCTCAATATTCATTTTTTTAAAAAAGTTTCTAGTTCTCAAGGTTCTGAGGGAAAACTTGACCTAAGGCTCACAAAAAAAAATGGCAAATAAAAAAAGAACCCAACGTTTTATAACTTTGGCTTAAAGTCATGAGAATTTTTTTTAATGTCATGATTTTGGGAGCCTAACATAATTTTTGAATGCTTGGGGTTGCCAATACTGAGGTTCTCTCAGCTGCATCTCTATGATTCGAATCCTGGAGGACTTCTCTAGTCGTCTAAACCATAGAGACAGTCCTCTGCCAACCCTACAGCAACCACAGAGAGATGCCTAGAACACTGGATAGTGTGATGGATATGGTAGGCCGTTACTAACCACATCTGTATGGCCATGGTGAGTTGGGGACCATGCTCTATGCAGTGTTTTATAGTCAGGGAGCATGTTGGAGGAGGTGCAGGAAGAAACTTGAGGGAAGGAGAAGGGAACTGCTTCATAGTTACTTTTCTAAGATGAACAGTCCTAGTGTTTTAAATCTCTTCTCATATGGAAGCTGTTCCACACCCCTAATCGTTTTTGTTACCCTTCTCTGTCCTTTTTTCAATTCTAATTTTTTTTTTTTTTTGGCGGTAAGGTGACCAGAACTGTGGGCAGTATTCAAGGTGGGCGTGGGGGTGGGAGGAGGGGGGTGTACCATGGATTTATATAGTGTGTGACAAAGTCAGGCTGGGCAGCTGCACGAGAATGGTCCTATTGTGTTCCAGGAAGTGGGTGGGCACAAGCCCACCCACTGCTAAAGGACCTTCCCCCAGCCTTTGGGGAGGAACCACAAGGTTCAGGAACTCAAATAATTATGGGGGACAACCAAAAATGTAACAGGTGTGAAGGTCAAGGGGTGAAACAAAGGAAACCTGAAGGGGACACCGAGCAGAGAACCCTGGACAGCGCCCACTGCTCCTTGAAGGTGGCAAGGGAGCCAGCAGACACCGCCCAGAGGAACTCTGCCCAGACGCGTGAACAGAGGGACTATCGGAAATAGGCCACGCAGTCGCAAAGAACCCCTGCATGAGAGTGGTGGAAAGCAGGTGTGTTAGCCCTAGAATGATAAAGGCTCTTTTTCCTATAAGCTGAGAAGGGTTTACCTCCAGTCAATTAGGGACATCTGAGTCCAATTAAGGACTGCCTGAGATCTTTTTTTTTTTTTTTTTTAAACCTCTTCTGGTGAGAGAGAAGGGGAGACAAGTTGCTGCAAGGCTAGTGGCAGCAGGGAGATAGGCTTCTCCAGGGTGAGAGGCTGTTCTTTCTCACTACTGGGGGAAACAAACAAAGCTGAGTGCCTGTTTAGGGGAAGGACTGACACCCTAGGACCAACAAAAGGACAACACCCCCCTCCTTCCCCCCCCCCCAGCCAGGGGGGCAGGGAAAGATATCCCCCTTTGTTTTGTGTTTGCAGATTGGCTTCTTTCCATTTGATGGAGGAGCCCTCCTTGGGCCTGCCCTGAGGCCTACCTTGAAAATACAGACGGGAAGACAAACACTGTCCAGAGTGGGGCTGATTTATCCTTCCCCCAGAGCGGGAAGTGCTAAGTCTGGTGTGTCATAAGTGGTATTATGGTATTTTCTGTCTTTCATTATTTGTTCCTTTCCTAATGGTTTCTAACATGGTTAGTTTTTTTTTATTACCAATGTATGTTGAGGATATGTTTTCACCAAACTATCCACCCTGACTCAAAGATCTTTCTTGAGTGGCAACAGCTAGTTTAGACTCCATCATTTTGTGGCTATAATTGGGATTATGTTTTCCAATGTAATTACTTTGCATTTATCAACATGGACTTGCATGTCCTCCCATTTTGTTGCCCAGTCACCCAGGTTTGTGAGATCCCTTTGTAATTCTGTCAGATTTTACTATCTTGAGTAATTTTGCATAGTCTGCAAACTTTGCCACCTTATTGTTTACCCCTTTTTCCAGATCATTTCTGAATATGTTGAACGGCACTGGTGCCAGTACAGATGTTTGGGCCACCCCACTATTGACCCATGAGAGGACCTTCCCTCTTATCCCATGTCTGCCTACATTGCTTAAAAGCCTCTGGTGAGGGAATTTCAGAAAGCCTTGGACAAGGTCCAAGTACACTATGTCCACTGGATCACCCGTGTCAACGCATTTTGTTGACACCCTCAAAGAATTCTGATAGATTGGTGAGGCATGATTTCCCTTTGCAAAAGCTGTGTTGACTCTTCCCCAATATATCATGTTCATGTATATTTGATAATTCAGTTCTTTACTACGATTTCAACCAATTTGCATGGTACTGAAATTAGGTTTACTGGCCTGTAATTGCCAGGATCATCTCTGGAGCCTTTTTAAAAAAATCAGTGTTACATTAGCTATCTGCCAGTCACCTAGTACAGAGGCTGATTTAAGTGACAGTTACATACTACAGTTAGAAGTTCTGCAATTTCTTATTACTGTCACGCTTTGGCATGATTGGTAGCATCTCTACTGAGAGGAGAAAAAATAATAGAAAAGGAGGGGTTATGCGGGTCAGAACGGAAGTACACAAGCAGTAAGTAATTGTATTCCAAAGAGAGACTCCCAAGATCTTATTAGAAACACCAATGTACTTATTTAAGTGCATAGCTAGTTGCCTCTTTTGTTCTTTCAACAGGTTAGTAATTACAGTTGCAGTAATTAGCCTTGATGGAGAGTATACAAGACGATAAATGGCTACTCTGAGCAGTAGTGGAGAATAAGCGGTGCCAAACTTATTATTTTCAGTCACAGCTAATTATCTATATTCTAATACTCTTTCTTGAATTATGAGTGGGAAACTGCAGAATAGAGGTTGGGTTGTTTTTTTCCCCCCATTTCTCTCCTCAACCATGGAGAGAAACGGAAAAACAATGAAAAGCTTGTTAGACAATGAGAAGATTCATCTGTAAAGCTAGTTCTGAAGGAAATTTTCTCTCATCCCTAGCTATATAAATGTCAAATGCTTATTGTGAAATTAATTGTTGTATTACACATGCGACTAGCAAAGAATTCTGGCTTAAACATCAGGGAAACCTCTTCATATTTAGCCAATCAGTAGCAACAAGTTGTAGGGCTGGCCTGACCATGTGTTGGGGCCCAGTGAAGAACTCAGGAGAGGCTGCTTTCCTTTCAGCTGTGCTGCTAGGAGGGATTGGCCCATTAATTGATGAGGCAATAGGGGGATGTACTGATGTTCTTAACAAAGACCCCTTCCCCCAAAAGCCCTGGCCCCCAGAACAGTCACCTGCCCTGAACAGTTGCACAGGGAATGTCTGAGCAACACCATGAGGATTACAGTCTCTGGCGTGCTTATCTAGAGTGATAAGGTCATTGGGGAGACAGATTTTGATTAATAGGGCTTGTCCACACCAATAATGCAACCATGCCAGCAAATCTGGTTACAACACAGTTGTCCACTCACCCAGTCACAGCGTGGTTCCAATTTGTAGTGGTGACTAGACTGGTCATGTCCAGGGCTTTAGTCTAGTCATGAGACACCATAAGGTCTAGTCTATGCTGCACATCACAATCATGTTCTAACCAGGTTCCATGATGTAGTGGAATATGTAGTATAAACAGACCCTTAACTCTCAGTCTTTATCGCTCACACTGGCCAGCCCACTTAGCATGATTGACAGGAGCAGTCAACAATGACGGCTGTTTTTGGTGAACATAAACATTTGTGTACTAAGAAAGCACAGAAAAAACTGCTTCTGTGTTTTCCAGTTTCCTGTACACAATTTTTTCGATTTCTTTACATGTTCCCAGGATTGTTGTGCTGCACAGAAGCAATTTTCTATGGATGAGATTCAGCAATGCTCTTCCCCATGTTTAGAAGTGAACTTTGCTTAAAAGTCCCACAATACGCACTGTAATCCTTTTATACAACAGAACCTTGCCAGTGAAATGTGTTTTTATTCATGGTATCTAATATGGGCATAACTGTAGAACAGAGGTAGCTTTCTGGCACAAAGGAGATCTGAATTACTAATTCAGATAAAATTACTGTAAATACTATATGAGCAGAAGCAGAGCTTGCTTTTCTGTGGTTGCTACCAGTAAAACCACATCAAAATAGCATTGTCCCTTCATCTGAGGTCTATTCCACTACAAAGCTGTTAAGTCAAATAAACCATTTGGAAATTCCATCACTGAGAACTGATACCAATTCCTCTAGTAGTATATTGTACCTCACAAAGACTCAGATTATGGAACGTGTAGTGTTACAGCTCAAAGCCAGGCTTTCCTGTTTGTGGCATGGGTAGTTTTTTTACATATTTCAAGGTATACATGTTGCTACCAAAGTTTTGAATACTTTTCCTCATTAAAAGTGAGGATATGTGTACTGTTTGTTTAAATCTACAGCACCATACGAATCATCTGTTTCAAATTGAGCCTGATCCTTTAAGCGCTGCATGTGAAACTCTCATTGCCTCATTCCATAGATGAAAGGCTTGTATTAGCATTCATTCTGTATTATTTATATTATTAGCTATAATCATTTCAGGTGCTGCCTCTTAATTTTGCAGTGGTGTTGCTCCTACAGCATTATCTGATCAATTCTAACACACTATGGGTATGTCTACACTAGAGTTGGTGGTGTGAGTCCCAGCTCGAGCAGACATACCAGTGCTAACTCTGAATGAGAGAGCATGCTAAAAATAGAGTAGCCGTGTTGACTAGTCACCCTAGTATATGCCTAGGGTTCAGATGGGATCATACTTGGGGCAGCCAACCTGTCCTGCCACCTCGACTTCTCTTCTATTTACAGTGTACAAGCTTGATCAACAGCCATACACTTCAAGAGGGTGGGAATTTATTACAAAGTATCAGATTGAAGTTATTAGGTATGTTTTAATAATAGTAAGTTCAGTATACTTAACCAGGCCACTGTTCATTGGAGTAGTCACTTTATTGGAACGTATAGCCAGGAATTTAAAGTCAGTGCATTAGATAAGGGTTACTCCTACAAGTAAGGGTTGCAGGATTGAGACCTGTAGGAATTACTGTACCAGCAATAATTCTACAATGCTTACTAGGAAAGCAATAACATACTAAGTTAAAACAATTCAGTCAACTATGTCTTAAATTGCCTTTTGGCAGGCATATAAGAAGTAAATCCAAGACGGAGGCAAAAAATAAAACTCTTAACTTTCACAAGACAAACATATTCACCACATGAATGATAAAAAGACTGATTACATGAAAACGATCTATTTCATACTAGATTCTTTTGCCTGAGAATCAAAAAACTGCTAAGTATCTAGCAATGTGGGAATCATAAGTTACAATATTGGTCGATTAGATCAATCTGAAAGTAAAACAGAACATCCATTAACAATCTAAAATAACTCATAACTGTAATCTTGTGTAGACATCTCAGTAAGCCATAACTCTCAAAAGCCAAACTAACCAATTTTAGGGTTGCAGACATCTCAACAAAATAACTTTTGATGTTGTTGAGGATGGGGGTAGGGGTGAGAGATAGCGAGTGTAATGTGCTGTCTTGGGATTTATCTCTGTGGCAATTGATGGATTTCGTTATGTACATTTCTCTATCATAAGAATCAGAGTGATCAACCTTGTTTATGCGTGTTGGGTGTTTGGCTGTGTGACAAGGTTGCTATCAACAGAAGGGATGAAGCATGAGGTAATGGCTAAGACTTAAATTAGCACACTCAGTCATACCTGCTCTCTGCTTGGACTGATCTGCAACTATCAGGGCATAGTCAAATGAAGAGTGTTTTCTCTTGCATGTTCACAAACTGGCAAATTTAGCGGAAAATTATCTTTGATATTTCCCTCACCTCTGAAACCAAAGCTACGGACATTGTGTCAGTGGCTAACTTGGCCTGCTGAGCATTTTCAATTCAAAGTATTGAATCAGTGAATTAAACAATAGATGCTGCTTCTTACACCAGGGCTCTACATTATACCTTTTTGTGAGTTAAAGTCAGGGCTCCTACCTGATGGATTTTGGGAGAAAGGCACCAGGCTTTTATATGCCATCCTTGCATATCTCTTTCCTACGTCCCCCTTAACTGAGGTATTGTCTACGCTAGGACGTTGCACCATTTTAACAGTACCTTAGTGTGGGTGCACCTATACTGGTATAAAGTGTTTCTATGGGTATAACTTATTCCCATACAGGAAGGGGAATAAGTTCTACTGGTATAAGGCATCTTTATAACAGTATAACTGCATCTACACTGGGGGTTGTAATGGTATACCGATTTGGTTTTTTTAAAAATCACACCCCTAACCAAAATAGTTGTGCTGTGTGTAGACCAGGCCTAAGTCTATGATGATGATGATAAAGAATTTGAGCTGTTTTTGTTTTGTTTTTTTTAATTTCCAAATTTTTGGGTCACATCAAGATGCTATCATTTGGTGACTTCTCCTTTCTCTATTACTAATCTCTTGGGGGAACGTCTATTATGTTTGCTGGCTTCTGAGCATACTCAAAGCAGGTATTTTTTTGGGGCTCAATTCAGCAGTGTGCTGTGTGCTCCTGGAATAAAACTGCAGAGGGCCAAAACACTAGTGCTCTCAGTATTTGCTTAGCACCAATGCATAGAAAGCTTCATCATGCTGTAGAGAAATAAACACATGAACAAACATCTGAACTTGCACTAGGGCATGGGAAGGAGGTGGGAAATGGGCATGATGGGAGGTGAAGGGAGATCAAAGCCAGGGTGTGGGATTTAAAGAACATCTTAATGCTAGTGCTGTAGGTAAGTAGCTGTATTTTGGAATTTCAGAGGCTCCTATTGCTAGCCAGGTGTAGTAACTCACTCAAGAACTGCATGTACGAGAAAGTGAGAGGTGGGGCCACCATGAGAGTTAGCCACTGGCCTGGAAATATGTCCCTGGGATGTAAAAAAACACTTTCACTCTGGTTGCACAATGTCTCATGAAGTATGCTTAGTGCAATATTTTTGCCATCCCGCTAGCCAGCTGTACCCTATCTGCTCATCTACTACACCTTTATTGCAGGGGTCCCCAAACTTTCTTGGTCATGCCCCCCTTACCTGGTCTGTGCCCTGCCAGGAGTGGGGGCCACAATCCGGGGCCAGAGCTGTGGCTGGGACCACGCCCAGGAGTGAAGCCACAGCTGGGCCTGGGGACAGGGCTCGGGTGAGTGGCACTCCCTCCCCAGCCCATGTGGGGGGTGACTGCCTTCCCCCCCACCGTATTCTCCCAAACGTTCTTCCATGCCCCCCCCCCCCGGAGGGGGTGCACCCCACAGTTTGGAACCACTGCCTTCTTGGATCATGGGTCACAAACCCTCCTTCTAAGAGGCCCTAATGGTGGTTCATTCCTGCTCTTTCACTGTCCTCATCCTCACCCTTACAGACTGAGCACTTCTGCAAGGTTTCATTAAGTTATTACTCCTGAAGCCAGAAGATCATGAACTTGCCAAGTAGCCAAACAACAAAATCTGCTGTGTTTCATAGCCTGAATTGTACTCCTGAAAGCACATTAAAAAACCGTAGTAGACTGTGAAACATCCTTACCTTGCATACCAGATGCCGAAATAAGACATCCATTTACAAGGAAGGGAGATGGGTTTTTAATAGGTTTATGCTAATACTAATAATTGTTATTGCAGTTATTCAAAAAATCATACTTATCACAAATCATCCAAAATTAGCATGTCTCACATGAACAAAAAAATCTAAAATTCATATATCTTAAAAAATATGAAATGAGAAAAATTGTAGAAGTATTAAGAGCTCCCGGTAACTGAGTAAAGTAAAAGGACTGACTTCTGCATCTCTGAATGTGTTGGAGACCTTCCACAGATATTTCCTATGGAAAGAATGTATTAATTCAAACCATAAGAGTTGTCCAGGGAAGATTAGTTCCACATGGATGCTGCTGATGTTTTAACTCCTCCAAATCTTTTAAATTGTTAATAAACTGTATTCACAGGTGCAGGAAACATTTGCATTTAGTATTGCTAAGTTAGCTGGAGAAGTTAATAAGTTTGATAACTTTAATGTGGAACCAGAAAATAAAACAGAGTTGCATAGTCAAAATGTGGCATTTAGAAGGGGGAAACTCCCACAGTGAACCAAATTCTGTTCTTGGTTGGAGTTGCAGTGGGAGTACACCAACATAACTCACAGCAGAATTTGGCTAGATTAATTTATTTACATTGGCCTTCTTGTGGGTTACTATTTTTTATTTAAGAAAAGTTGAAACCTACATGATTTAGTAACATAGAAAGCATCCAGGACTATGTGTCATAGAACATTCATAACGAACATATGACCTGAATCTGTGAGGAGCTGAGTGCCCTCAACTCCCATGGAAAGACATAGGATTTGTGAATACACTGCATCTCTCAGGAAGTATTTAGCAGTATAGAAAACAAGAACCGGTGCTCTCATTTAATTATCTTCACCAGCACGGGAAAGTTTCAGCTTGCCTATAGTAGAAAAGTTGTACTAGTTAAAATTCACTAGATAACACATCTGCAGTAGGGGGGGAAAGAAAGTGACACTAGGAATAATCCCCTCTAACTGTTCAGAAGTTCAGATCCCCTTTGATGTTTACCAGTGGGTATGTCTACATGCAATTAAACGCCTGTGACTGGCCTGTGTCACTGACTTGGGCTCCAACTGTGGGGCTGTAGAATTGGTGTAGACATTTGGGCTTGGGCTGAAGCCTGGGCTCTGAGACGCTGTGAGCTGGAAGAGTCCCAGAACCTGGGCTCCAGCCTGAGCCCAAACATCTACCAGAACAATTTTACACTCCCTCAGCCTGAGCCTTGCAAGCCCGAGTCTGCTGATGCTGGCCTTTCACAGTGTGATTTTCATATTTACACCTCCGGTAAGTGCAGAGGTGCACCACAATTCTAGAACAAAACTTTGGAGCCTCCAAAAATGTTTCAAGTTGGAATTTTGGGTAACACTTTTTTTTTTTTCATTGAACTGGCTTCCTATCCCTACAAAAATACAATGCTGGGATTGATGAGGTAAGGACTGGATGGTTCAAAGGAAAGGGAATGAGACAAAGGGCCAAATCCTGCTTGCCCTAATGACATTGGATGGAATTCACCCCTGGAGACAGGGCCAGTTTTAGATCTTTGCTTCACTTAAGTCCCACATAAACCCTCAGATTTAAGTGCTATAAAGGCTTTGTGCTGTAGTGAGTTGAATGTGTATCCAGATCCCAAGTATGGTACCCTTTGAAATCAATGGGAATTTCTAAGTGGGGAGAACTCCCATTGACTTCTATGAGAGCAGCAGGATAGACCACCGGTGAGTCTGCAAGAGTACCCCTTTGAAGCCAATGGGAATTTTCAGAAGAGTAAGGCAAGACGGATTTGGTCTACAGAGCCTTTCTGTTGCTAATTCTGAAGCTTGACCCAGTCAGGAGTGATAAAGGCCTTACTCTAATAGCTTTTCAGTATGTTAGGTTGGCTGAGTTGGTGATCTCAGTCTAGTTCCCAGTGTACAATTGTCCACATCATAAAACATCCCTCTCCTTACAACTGGCACCCTTGTTGTGAGCCTGAGCATAGAGGCCCAGGGCTGACTGGGCTGTAGACTCTTGGTTACCCGTTTCAGGATTAGAGCACACTGAGAGAGCATTATGGGGAAGCTTGCCCCCTGCCATTGCTCTTTGCTCTACGAAGTATACGGAAACAGGACATGGCTCTGCAGAGCTCTCACTCCAGCATCTTGGCTCTCATTGCATGAAGCACCAGTAGAACATCAGCCCCAGTCGGGTATATTTAAAAACCCAAACTAATTGTCACTATTTGCTAACAATTTGGAAAAAGTTTATTTTTCCTGAAAATACTAAAGCAAATGGGAATGGTACGCATGCCAAAATATTAATGTGAGCTCTACTATTATGAAACAGTTTTGGACAGTTCAGGACATCTGGAGTTAATATGGGGGAGGGAAAAGAAAAATTTCTTGAATGTATTTAAAGTCTGAAATAGAATGGCCGTGGCGTATACATGCAGAAACCCTGAATGAAATACACAAATGGATATGGCAGAAAGCTTAAAAGGAAACCAGCTTGCTAGGAGCAGAACTATTTTTAGTTTTTTAATGAGGAAAGCAGCTGTATTTGAGAAAGCAAGTCACTCGCTGCTTGTACAATAAGCTGGAACTCTTTCTGGTTCCTGATGTTCATGGTTGTCAGAGGGAAAACTTCATGTGGAGGCTTTTTGGCCTAGTTCCCTCAAGGTATTTAGGTGCCTAACTCCCATTGATTTACATGGGAGTTAGATGCCTAAATACCCTGGCGTACCTCAGGCTAGGGAGCCCTAAATGGCAATCACCTATGTTTTACAGCACAATTGGGAGTTATTTGGGGACCGGAGCCAGAGACTTCAACCAAAGTCAATGGTAGCCGAAGGTGTTCAGTACCTTTTGGAGTAGGCTCTTATTTAAAAGCCTACCAAAGTTCTCTCATGCATACAGTAAACATAATGTTCCTATGCCTTTCTAGTTCTGTGCCTGGTGATTTGTCATAAGAGAATTATTTCCTTCATTTCCTAAAAGCTTTGGAGGCTTGGAGCAATCTATCTTGTTCTTTATTTAACATAAGTGCTTTCTGTCTTTGGGCATTGCTTGCATTATTGTTGTAGCCATGTTGGGTCCCAGGATATGGGAAAAACAGGATAGGTGAGGTAATATCTTTTTATGGGTCTCAGTTTTGTTGGTGAAAGGTACAAGCTTTTGAGCTATACAGTGCTCTCCTTCCAGTGTGGGGAAGGAAGCAGAGTGTCTGAGCTAAATACAAGTTGGGACAGATTATTAAGCAGAAAGGGTAATGCGTGTTGGAGGCAGTCACTTGAAATGAAGCAGGCAATTGGGGGGCGGGGTGTAGATAATTATACATAAAGAGTTTGAAGTTGGCAATAAGGGTAGCAGGCAGTGTGATATATTACAAATTGTTGTAATGAGCCATAAAACCAGTGTCCCTGTTAAATCCATGGGGGTTTTTTTGGTGTCTAGCAGAGTTAGGAATTTAAATTCCCAAGCTTGCCTTTTGAAGGTGTTGTACAGGTTTCTTTTGAGTATTGAAAGAGCAGATATGGGAGTGATAGCTTTGTGAAAAGCATTCTCTAATGGGTGTTTTTTGTCTTTTGAACTCTCACAGAAAAATGATAAATCAAGAGCATAGTGATTGTTTGGTTTCACCCAAATAGTAGTTGGGACATTTGGTGCACGGGATGAAGCATGCCACATGTTATGATAAACATCTGTAGGATCCATGGATCTTCAAAAGTATGTTTGAGGGGTATTGATCATCATAGCAATGGAGATATGTCTGCAGGTTTTGCATAATGTTGTGCTGGCAGGGTCTGGTCTGGGGGAGCTTTGCTTCTGATGAGCTTGGAGAAGTTGTGGGGAGTTGTTTGAAGACCAGAGGAGTGCGTTTGGGAAAGATTTCTTTCAGGATGTGGTCATCATCAAATAGGGATTGTAACTCTGTGATGATGACCCATATGGGTTCCAGTGGAGGGTGGTAGGCGACAACTAAGAGTGTGCAGTCAGATTTTTTTTTTTTCTGTTTTGAAGCAGGTTCTCCTGTGGTATTTGGATGGCCCTTTCCATAATGTGATCTACTTTTCTGGTGGAGTGTCCTTGTTTAGTGAAGGAGATTTTCAGTGTGTTTATATGTTTATCCTAGATTTTCTCATCAGAGCAGATGACCAATTTTATTTAATTTATTTAATTTATTTATTTATTTATTTATTTTGTGGCTGGTGGATTTGTGGAGGTAAGTGTGGTGATTTGTGGGTTTCTTGCATGTAGTTGTTTGTGGTATTCCAGAGTTTAAGCTAATTGTGGTGTCAAGGAAGTTGATGCTGATGGGGGGAGTGCCAGAGAAAGAGAGAGCATTTGGATGAGTGTTGGTTGTTGAAGTTGTGGTGGAAATCTAAGGAGTTTAGGTTATCTGCCCAGAGAATGAAAAAATCATTGATGTATCTCAGGTATATCATTAGTTTCATGGTGCATTTTTCAAGAAATTCTTCGAAGTGGCCTATGAAGAGGTTGGCATATTGGAGAGACATGCTAGTACCCATGGCTGTTCCCATGGTTTTCACAAAGTATTTTGTTGTTAAATGTGAAATTGTTGTGGGTGAGGATGAAAGGAACTGTGTTTATGCACAAGATTGGGAGAGATTCAGCAAGCTTTGCTGCAGAATCAAAACTTCATCCTAAAAACTAGCACTGCATTATATTCCGACCATGCAAAATAAAGTGAACAACACTGTTTTATAAGGTAGTTCTCGGAAACCTTGAGAGACGTGTATTCATTTTCTTTTATAGTGTAACTCATAATTGAAGTAAGCCATTTGAATTCTGTTAGTGATAAGAATGGACGTTCGTTGTCTCAAGGTCAGAGCTGTTAAATTTGCAGCCCAGAAATAAAGGGGGTTGCTTGACTCCCAACAGGATGGAGAAACTGCTTTTGAATCTAATTAAAACAAACACAATCTAAAAGGATGGATCCCAGAATTAGGTAATTTTTAAGTTAAAGCAGAAGGCCAGTGCCACCTGGCTGAGATGGCCTGGAGCTTTCCACAGAAGGGATGGTGTTAGTGGAGTGAGGGAGTCAATCTTAAAAGCGAAGCTATGCTGCTAGTTTGTCGGTCTCAGACAGCATCCATATTCCAAACTCCTCAGAGTTGTAGATGCACTCAAGGTAATGGGAGGCAGCATGGCCTCTAGAGGATAGGGGACTCAACTGGGAGTCAGGAGACCTGGCTTCTTCTGTGGCTCTGTCACTGGTTGACTTTGGAAAAGACATTTCAGTTCTTTCTCCACTCCCACCATTTGTTTGTCTTGTCTGTTCAGTTAACACCCTGTGTTTGTACAGTGCCTAGCACAATGGGGACCCATCTCATGTGTAGTTTCTTGGCACCACTATAATACAAATACTAACAGTGGGTGGAAAGTTTGAATAAGTTCTATCTTGACCTCTCCATTTATAATTACGCTTTCTGCCACAAAGACTAAGAAGTTTTAGCTGGCTTCAGTGAAGAATTTTCTGTATAAACCATTTCTATTTTCATACTTGCTCCATTTAATTTTGCCTTTGTAAATAATGTACCACTTTGTGCCAAACTTGGCTCTCATTTACTTTGATGTAAAATTAGAGCAATTTCATCAGCTTTGGTGTATCCAGCATCTTCTTTGACTGCACTTTTTATGAGAGTTTATTTCCAGTATACCTCCAGAAGACAAGTTACCGGGGTTCATCCATTGTAAGAAGATTTCTGAGGCCTCCTTAGCTGGGAGAAGCAGGAGAATATTTGAATTGTAGACTTGGCGTCCACAGGTCCACTCCTTTTAATAGACACCCACAACAGTGCATCTTCTCTGGCTTGTCCAAATTAAAAGTTTCAACCTTCATCATGAGTGGATAGGGGTTTGAATTGATGTGGGATTGAGGTACATGGAAAAGAGAACCTGTGATAGTTATATTCCTCTCAAAACTGTGTAAAAGTCATAAAATGTTATCTTTATACAGCATAAATATCCAATGGAAAGCACACCTGTCTCTTGCTATGTGGGCCAGTTAATTGGTTTTTGATCTATTTTTACAGTTCTCATCTGAAAGGCAATTTATTTGTTAAGTTTCACAGAAAGCTTTGGAGCTGCTATAGAGTTTTTTGTAGCTGTGAAAAATTGCAGTTTTTTTGTTTTTGTGGGTTTTTTTTAAAAGCATTCTCAAGGAATAATTACAATGATTGAGAATGCTTTTTTAAAAAACAAAACAAAACCAGAAGCATGTACCTTTTTCACAGAGGCATAACTCTAAAATGGCTCTGTAGGTTTCTTTAGCTATTGAGGAAATCTGAAAAGTAAAAGGAAACAAATTCACCTTCAGAGTTTAGCAACAGCTGAAGTTTGTCTCACAAGTATTTGAAAACTGGCTCCTCCCCACTTGCAGAAACTGATATCAAAGGTTTAAAAATAACAGTACAAATTTTCTGTTACAAGTTCCAAAAAGGAGAAGACCATGCTTTGCTCCATTTTAATCTCTTAAGAATATGATGAATGTGGTTATGTCTTATAATTTATTAAGTATTTGGCACCTCTAGGTGCTACTGCAATCAGGTACTGGTCTCCATTGTGGTAGGCCCTGCACATATACAGAACAAGACTGTCCCTGCCGCAAAGAGCTTACAAGCAGAGTAATGTATGTTGTATTCTATTTCTTCACCTTGTTACTCTTTTTAAAATAATAAACTATTTTATTAAAAAAATATGACTAAGGGGCCAAATCCTAAAACCCTGGCTCCTTATAGATTCATAGATATTTAGGTCAGAAGGGACCATTATGATCATCTAGTCTGACCTCCTGCACAACGCAGGACACAGAATTTCACCCACCACTCCTGCGAAAAATCTCTCACCTATATCTGAGCTATTGAAGTCCTCAAGTCATGGTTTAAAGACTTCAAGGAGCAGAGAATCCTCCAGCAAGTGACCTGTGCCCCATGCTACAGAGGAAGGCGAAAAACTTCCAGGGCCTCTTCCAACCTGCCCTGGGGGGAAATTCCTTCCCGACCCCAAATATGGCGATCAGCTAAACCCTGAGCATATGGGCAAGATTCACCAGCCAGATACTACAGAAAATTCTTTCCTGGGTAACTCAGATCCCACCCCATCTAGTATCCCATCACAGGCCATTGGGCCTATTTACCATGAATATTTAATTACCAAAACCATGTTATCCCATCATACCATCTCCTCCATAAACTTATCAAGTTTAATCTTAAACCCAGATAGATCTTTTGCCCCCACTGCTTCCCTTGGAAGGCTATTCCAAAACTTCACTCCTCTGATCGTTAGAAACCTTCGTCTAATTTCAAGTCTAAACTTTCTGGTGGCCAGTTTATATCCATTTGTTCTTGTGTCCACATTGGTACTGAGCTTAAATAATTCCTCTCCCTCTCCGGTATTTATCCCTCTGATATATTTATAGAGAGCAATCATATCTCCCCTCAACCTTCTTTTAGTTAGGCTAAACAAGCCAAGCTTATGAAGAGACCCTGAAAAGACTGGTATTGTTTACCTTAAACAGGAAATGAGTAAAGCCCTGTCTACTTTTGTGGTGGCGTGTAGGTATATGTAGCTACACGAAAGACAGGCTGTGTCCGGACTGAAGTGTGTAGGTATGTTTGACAGTGAAAGGCTCTGGTCGGAAGGGAGCTGCCAGAGCCTCTCCTTGCTTTTGGAGTCTTTTGCTGCAGTGGGGAGACCCTCCAGCAAAGGGGAGACAGTGGAACACTACACTGCTAAAATATCCATGTACATGTGAGAGGCATTGCTTGGGCTTCTAGAGACCCAGGTAGAGTATGTACCCTAGGTCTCTGGTGTGTCTTCACTTGACTCTTCTAAATAGTGCCTCACCATCTACACAGCTATTTATATCCATGCGGGTTGGGTAGGGTCTGTACTCTGTATGCTGCCATAAGCGTAGATCTACCCTGAGAGGCAGCATGAGCAAAGTATATAAAATAATGACTGGTACAGAGAAAGTAGATCAGGAGCTTCTGTTCTTGTTCTGGTGTTATGAAACAGGAAGGACATTTAATGAAACTGAAAGGCAGCAAATTTTAAAACTGACAAAAGGAAATATTTTTCCCACAATGAGAAGTTAGACTGTGGAACTCATTACCACAGGGCATCATTAAGGACATGAGTTTAGCAAGATTCAGAGAGAATTGGGTGTTTAAATGGGTAACTATATCAACTCTGGCTATTCTTGTTAACGCTAACAAAGAGGACTTTAGAAAGGAGATGAAATCTCTGGTTTAACTCTGAAACAAATCTCTCACTGCTGGGGATCTTCAGGGGAGCAAATTACCCCACATCTTCCTACTCTGGGGTTCCTTGCACCTTCCTCTGAACCATCTGATGCTGGCCACTGTCAAAGACAGGATACTGGACTAGCTGGACCTTGGGTCTGATCCAGTATGGTAATTCCTCTGCTCTAAAATTCAACTGAAGTCATTCTTCAAGGGTCTTTCAATAAATTTATAGCAATATCACTAGCTTCTAGGAGAAAAATGATTGATTAGACAATGATATGTCAAATAGTCATTAAGCTCTCTTGGGACAGCAGGAGTTATGGTTATCTATTCATGATATGGTAGAGGATGTTGGTGTATGTATTTCATTGTTCTGCAGTGTTAATTATATCCTTGCTCTAATACTGAGACCTATGGAGATACTACTGATAATTTTTTACCACTTAGTGATAGCTGAAAAGTGACGTGGCCAAACACTGGATATGTGATGGTGAGGGAAAGGGTAAGAATGAATCGTGAGGCTCCAAGAAGAACTGAGTCACCCTGGGATAAAAAGCTTTAATTGTAATTCTCTCATGTCACCACCATGCGGGATCAGAGTGGGGAAGTGAAAAAAGACTGGCAGTGGGCTTGGTTATTCTCTTTATTGCATAGGGGCTATTGCAACCAGAAGGTGGCATTTCAGCAGCAATAGCCAATGAAAGTTGTAAATTATTTGGGGAGGTTTTTTTGTTTCCTTCTCCCTAACTTTTCTGTTAATAAGGAGAAGAGATAGGTGTGAAGTGAATAGTACCTGCATGTTTGTGACTGACTGTTTAAACAGCTGACTGGTGATTTAGTCCCCGGACTTCCTTTCTCTAAGGTCCTGTCCCGAATAACAAATTACACAGGACTCTCTCATATTTCTATCTGGGAGGAGGGGATGGTGAAAGAGTTCCATGAAACTTTCAAGCAAGATATGCATTCAATAGGTAAGGAAAGCTGTTTGAGGACCATGGTCACGAGGTCTCTGTGACACTTGGGCACTCATTTATGCCCTTGACTACTACTGCATGTATCTCTGAAACAATGATAAAATTTATGGTGGAGACAACTGAAACTATTTTCTCTATAGGAAGAGATTTGCAAGATTCTGCAGAGGGGAAATTAAGGAAATCTATGTACCGTGGATGTAGTGTGATCTAGTGGTTAGAGCAAGGGTCTGCTTGCATTGCTGATTTTATCATGGTTTGCCTCCGTTTGCCTACCTGTAAAATGGGGATAATAAAACCTAACTATCTTTGCAAAGTGATTTAAGTCCCTTGGATAAAAGGCAGATTATAAATACAAATTATTATTATTTTATTGCTCATTAGAAGATGGAGAGAAATTTGACAGAAGCTACAGGCGCCTGTGGAATCTCAAAGATAGTTTGAGTACAGAACTGTTCTAGAGCGGTATGTAGTTTTGTTTGTTTAAAAACTCAGTCTTGTTTCTCATTATTTTGGACCTGACTTTTCAGTGAACAGAAGTTTAAATATTAACTCAACTTTTTAACCCTGTGGCAATGCCAGTCTGCTTGGCACATATTATTGCAGCTAGAGATAAGATAAATAAAAAGGCATAACCAATGGAATGACAACCCCCAAAGTATTATAAGAAATATGTTTTTGAACCCCAGAAACAAGGCTGAGTAGCAATTTAGCCATTAAGATTATTAGGTATAAAATCCTGTACTGAAGAATGTGTGCAGTTTGTCAAACAGTAGTCACTGCTGTACACAAGACTTCCAGAACATTTCTTTACAACTTACTCTTTAGAGGATCAGCAGCTCAAAAAGACAAACTCTATCATAGATCTTCCACATGGAAGAATTTACTGTTTTGTTGGACATGGTTACAACTTTGTCCACTAGATGGCTTTTTTTCCCTCAGCTACTTCCTGCTGTGTTAAATTTTGTGGATTCAGATTGCTCCATCTAAAAATAATATTCTTTACAGACTATTTTAATAGTCAGCAGTACTTTGGTCATCAGTTTCTAGTTAATCCATTCAAAATGTGCTCTGTAATTATGTTTTCACACCATGATTCCAAGAAAATTTACCAGTTGTTTTTACCTAAAATATTTGTCCGCTACATAGTTTGCCTATCATCTGTAATGTGTTAATTACAGTGATAATTTTCTATAGGCATTAGGATGATGTCTTTAACATTGCTCTCTCCCATCCATGCTGAACCTCCCCTAAAATATGGGTTTGTTTGTTTGTTTTCCTCCTTGATCCAGTTTATTAACTAATCTGATACTACAAAGTTAGGTATGGTGGCTATTGCAATAGAATGCAAAGGTATGGGACAGAACTCTGAAACTGAAGGCCCCCAGACAAAAGAAATGGTGTGCAAAACAAATTGCTGATTTTTCATGATAAGGAAAGTGCCAGCTTCAGGAATTATACTGGACCCACTTTCTAGCTGACCAACTCAATGGTACTGGACACAGCACCTTCCTCCCTCACTTGACCGGTTGAATGAGATAGCTGTCAAGGGAAAAGGGCACTGAATGGGAAGGATGTAGGGTGGGCAAGGTGTCACAAAAGTAATACAATTAATGAATCCTAATGTGGATTTTTGACTGATTATTTTGCGTGTTTCCATTCATAAAAAAATATAACCTGAACTGGCATAAACAATATTGCTTTGATTGGCACCAGACTGATATTTCACCATTCCATAGGAGGTAATAGAAGTTAATGGGCCTATTCTTATCTCAATAGGGCTTGAAAAATGTACCCAACATCTACTGAGGTAGATAGCTAGTGGTGGGGGAAGTTTTAGGATAAATGCCATATGAGAAGCCCAGTGCCCTTGCCTTACCACCTTCTCAGATTTGAGGATTTGTGCTAGGAGGCTATCCTAAGAGCCTGCTTGTGGGCTCTTTTTTGATATAATCTTCTAGTTAGCAGGTGTCAAAGCTTTGACACCTGCTAACTAGAAGATTATGTCTGTTCTACCTGTTGAACTAGGGAAGGGGCTTTGTTTCTTCTCCCCCTCCTGATGGCTTCAAGAGGGAAATAATCTTTTACTGTACCCTTCCCCCAGCCTCTTCACTTCTATGAGGAGAAAGGAGATCTCTGTTTCTCTACCCTTCCCTCAACCTTTATTTTTCAGGATCTTTCTCCACTGTGAATAATTCCAGTGCCTGCTTCTGCTCCTGCTCATGAAACTAACCTGACTCTTGGGAGTTCCACTGCAAAATTCTGAACAGCCCTGGTAAAACTGAACAGATTTTCTGTAGACCCAGAAAGACAAAACTGCATCAGTTTACATTTGGTCTGGTGTTTGGGAAGATTTTCCTCTGCAACCATAAGGGCTAGAGGCTTAAGACTTTTTTTTTTTAAATGAAAGTTTAGATTCTGCAAGAGTTCATGGCTTAGACCACTCCCCACATATGCCCAGGAAATCTTCTCCTTGCATCGGGAAAGTGTATGAGTGGATTTTTCAAGCCCTGTTTAATGAATACCATGAGGATTAACATGTAATTTCTATTAACATTGAAGCAGAAAGCCCCTGTATATTAAACTGAGGGTATAAGCCTTTGCGGTGCTCAGATAGCACGGTAACACACACAGTGTTTGTCTGTTTGTTTTTTTTTAATTGATACTCTCTCACCCCTTGGGCAATGAACACTGTAGGCAGAGCTAGCTCGTAGTATGCCTGTTTTTTGCATGAGTGAATTGGTTGGGAGAATGAGCTCATGCCCTGAACCACACCCGGCCCCCAGGCTCACCAATGCTAAAGCGGCTATAATTTGGCACCCTGGGCCTAAGAGATGTAAAACAGTAACCTAAAACTGTTAATCCAGCTGGCAACAATGGAGTGGTCAGAAATGTCAATGATAATACAGAAGTGTAGCTTTTCAAAGCTCTTGGCCACACTCTTATCAGTTACCTCACCATCAATCCCTTGACTTCACTGGAGTTTCTGTACCTCAGTGTAGTGGTGCAGGTGGCCCACGCCAGCAGGGGGTGGGGCAGAAGCAGCCAGGGAGGCTGTGGAAACCTGCAGCTAATTAGGACAAGGCTCGTTAGGAGCCAGACAGGAGGCAGCTCCTGGGGCAGCCCAGATATAAGGAGAGGGAATCTGTCCCTGACTAGTGAGGGAGGATGAGGACGGGCACGGGCACGGGCACGGGCACGGGCTCCTGAGGTAAGAAGGTAACACCTTGTGACAGAGCAGTGCTAGGCAAGCTTGGGGGAGCAGAGGAGAGCTCTGGCCCCTTACCTACCAGGCTATGGCCCCTGCTAAAAAGGGCCAAGAAGGTGCAAGGGCCAAGGGGAAGTGGCCAAAGGACAACAGGCAGACAAGGGGAGAGAAGATAGAGGCTGCTGCTAGAGGGTCCCTGGGTCGGGACCCAGAGTAGCAGGTGGGCCTGGGTCCCCCCCCTTCCCCCATGCACCACACCTGGCTGCGGAGGAGCATGGCCAATACAGACTGCAACTTGCCCCTGAAGTGAGGGGCTAGACTTTGGGTTGTGGGTGGCCCTTGCAGCAAGTGCAAGCCAAAAGACTGCCATGACCCCCAGAAGGGGGGTGAGAAAGAAGTAGCGGGCACTGCTGGAGGAGCAACGTGGGTCCGAAACAGTGGAGTAGAGCAGACAACGGGCAAGACACCACCCGCAGAGGGCACTCCAGAGCTGGACTGAGCTAATTCCTGGAGCAACTAGCAGGAGGCGCCAGCAGTGATGAGTGCACGCTGTTACACCCAGACTTACTCCACTGTAACTGAGAGCAGAATTTGGCCTTCTCTCTCCATTTGGAACTGATGTCTCTGTGAAAGGAGGATGGTGAGAGAACAGTAGAAAGCTAAAAGGAAAACTACTGAGGTGACAAACAGCTGGCATCTAGGAAATCAAGGTTCTTAGAATAAATTAGACACCTGTCAGTGTACCTTTCCACCAGCCATAATCCACGTAAAGCAGTTAAGCCAAATGTGTTGCTGGATTGCATTCAGTCGTGGATTTCAGTAGAATTACATCAGGCATGTGTTCAGCCCAGAGCCACTGATCTCAAGAAAAGAAATGGAGAAGGAGGTGAATGCACTAAAAATGCAGACTGCAGTTTTACTATGTAGATCTTATGTTGCTTTCTGCTTGTTTTGGGCAGTTGGCCTCTTGGAGCACGTCCTGTCTCATCAACAATAGCTGTGTGGCTAGTAAACCAGTCAGTAGCATGAAGGTCTCTGCAGTAACCCAAGCACAGTGGGGAGTCACTGGGAAGACTTGGGGAAATGGCACAAGCGGACTAGAGAATTAACACGGGGAAAGCTTGGTTAGCATAAAAAGAGGTGCATTTTACTAGAGAGAGGTTAGTTCAAATCCTGCTTTCTATCTCTACCTACAGATCCCCGCTCCCTCCAAACAAGTCTAGTTAATGCTGTTTGAAAGTGGCGTGGTGATATCATCCTGTCCTGAACAGAATCTCCTCTAACCTGTGCTGGCTTATAAGGGTGCTCTGGCCCTTCCCCGGAACACTCTCAACACACCCCTACAGCAAGGAGCAAGCAGGGGCTTGTGTAGAGTCAGCAACGTCAGCTGAGAATTCACCCATGCCAGGGCAATCGTCAGTTGCCCATTAAGGGCAGTTTTAAGGTCCATTTGCACTTTTCCAATGGGCTTTTGATCTGAGAGGATGCTGCACATTCAACTCTTCAGGCGGAAGAGACAGGTACTGTACCACAGTGATATTTGTCAGAGATGGGCCCAAATCAAATATCTTCATCAGACACCCTCCGGAAGGGGGGAGTTTGGATCCAGCTCCAGAGTCCAATCTGAACTTTGCAGCTGGACCCTTTCTTTGTACTGGATTAAACCAAAGAAGCTTGTTTTGACCACCTTAAACGTAGGATGCTTTGAATTTAGATTGGAATCTTTGGATCAAAAATCTATACCTCAAAACCCATTTCTACTTCTCAGAGAAAAAACTTAAGTGGTGTGATTGAGAATGAGCAGGTACACTTTGCCCATGCTTCAGAGACCTGCTGGACCCTCTTTTATTTCAAAATGTAGTGTGAACAGCCATATAGGTAGCTGTCCTACCCCTTGATAGGTGTATTGACTCTGAACAATCACAGCTGTACTTGTAACATCACTGCATAATTCAGTACATTAATATAACTCAGGCAACCAACCTGTCTTATAAAAGATTGGTGACAATAAAAATAAATCTTGGCATTTAAGTTGGTACATCCCAGTGAGGTAGGTTAGCATATTCTGAAGTAGACTGAGCATTTCATGGCAAATTCTCATCCCTTTGCATCTCATTACTGTTCTTGTCTAACTGATAAATTACCATGTAGAAAATAAGAGCCTGATTCTGATCTTGCACTGATGTAATTCAGGAGTCTCTCCACAGATCTCAGTGGGGTTATATTGGGGTTAGTGAGATCAGAATCCAGCCCTAGAGCTGGGTCATATAAAAGTAGTACCATACACCTGATCTTGTTCTAAGTAACCTCAGATTCCCTAGCCTCGACACCATTATGTCAGACTTGCAAGCCTTCATATCACTGCAGTACAAGATCAGATCAGTTTTGTGAACATAATATCACCTTGTTATAATCTCTGTTCCCTTTTAACCCTGCAGAAAGATCAGTGTGTTTCTCCTCAATTGATAAGCAAGGTTTGACAGGATCCAGTTTTGCCTTACATCTTAATGACCAACCGTGGAAAAAATGAGTGAAAGCTATCCACTATGAATTAGCATATGCTGTTAATTAAGTCTTTGAATATGTGTTCAATTTTCAGGTGGATGCCTAATTACTCTGTGACCTGTTTGAAATTTCAGACTTATTCCTTCCAAAATGTTCTTTTTTGTTTTTGAGTAACAGCCGTGTTAGTCTGTATTCGCAAAAAGAAAAGGAGGACTTGTGGCACCTTAGAGACTAACCAATTTATTTGAGCATGAGCTTTCGTGAGCTACAGCTCACTTCATCGGATGCATGCTGTGGAAATCGCACAAGACATTTTATACACAGACACCATGAAACAATGGCTCCTCCCACCCCACTCTCCTACCGGCAGGCAACTGGATGGGAAGGAGCAAAAAATTAACCTGGTACCTAAATGTTCTCTGTTTCAAACAGCTTATGCCGCAGATGGTCTAGTGGGGATACCCTACCTTAAAGGGGGGGGGAAATCACAGTAGTCTGAAACAATATAATATTAAAGCGTCTTTGTAACTGTATCCAGGTTTCCTTTTTATTTATGGAAAAAATAGTCAGGTTTTTTCTTCTTTGTAACTGACTATTTAAGAATTCATCCATTCATTCCTTCATTCTCCAAGGGGGTGTTCAAATGTGCTTTGTGATTATGCACTGGCAATATGACTTTTGCAGGAAAGTATCACGTTTTATGTTAGACTATAAATTCCTCCACTGATTATGTACTGAATGTTATCTCTCTCCAGTTTTATTCTTTTTTTAATATTTTTGAATAAAAGCCATCATGCATCCCTTTAATCTAATAAGACTAGGACATTGCTACCTATTTCTACATGTCCTACAGCTCCCTTGAGAAGCAATTGATCAGATAAGGTGTTTGTTAGAAAGCAAGTCATTCTCTGTACCCTTTCTCTCATTTACTCTGCTCATGGATGAGAGGCTGCTGTCACTGCCCTTCTACAACACGCATGGGTGCGCGCGCTCTCTTGCTTTGCATAGAGCATGGTAAATCCCGTATTTATACTTCACAGAAAGAGTCACAGCTTTTCAAATGGAAGGAAGTTAGTCCTTTGCCTCATCAAATCGCAAAAACTGATTGCTTGAGCCAATGGAGTTGGCTATTGCTGATTTCAATAATAAACATGAACATGTGTAAATTGAAATTTGAAACTGATTAAAATTTACTTTTTTTTTAAAAAAAGTGTCACAGCTTAGTAAAGAAATCTGCAGGCATTCTTTTGGTTAATAGCTTTAATTGATGATCTGCAGACTTTGTTTAAAGACCGCATATTCAGAAGAGCTCATATGTGAATGCAGTATGTTGATGTTGCATGAAACTAATAATTCTGATGAACTTTTATATTTGTGTGTGTAAGAGAGACCGACTGACCATTTGGGCATGCATTTTTCTGAGAGTCCTCTTTAAGAAATACACTTTTAAACCTGCCAATGCCCAAATCTCGGACTCAAAAGACACAAAATAAGGGATACATTTAAATTATTTGTACAAGAAGCTTTAAGTGCTACAGGAGTCCCTCCATTAATGTCATGAAAGATCATTTTTCTTTAACTCCTGTCTCATGATTCTGCATTTTGGATGTGAAGATAATTAAAATAACTCTAAAATCCAAATGAGGGTTGCATGAGAGAGGCATGTTAGCAAGCTGTGATCTAAAACCTATTGTAAATTCCTTTTCTTTAAATCTCATAATTCAGAATTAGCTGTGATTCCTGCTGTTTGGCACACAGAGCTAAGTAAAGGTTAGATTTCTTCTCGTACTGTATTTTCATTCAGGTTAATATTTAAGCCATTCTGGTGGTTTGTCCAGGAGCACAGTTGGTCCTTGTACAACTATAAATGGCAAAGAGGCTGGGTCTGTTAGAGCTTGTCTGTCAGCTGTTTGAACAAGGCAAGCACCTTGATACAGCTGGCCTTGGAGCATGCAGTTTCATGGCTCTCATGCTATTATTTGCCACTAGCTCTCTGATTGGTTGAAGCTGCTGTCCTCCTTGCAGCCTCTAGTGACTGTTGCTGACAGTATATCTCTCCTCAACTGAGATTACTGTGTATGACCTACTTTGAAAATGGTGTGAACCAAGGTTCACAAATGGCTTGGAAGGGTGCCACAGCGTTGGTGCACAAACATGCCTGGTCTGGGAGGCTTCTGTCAGAACAAAAATGGCTTTCTCAATGCCCTCCAGACACAGTACGCGTTCTTTTTCACAGGCCTTGGGTTCACAATTCATCTTTGTGCTCTTGAGTGCAGCATATTGATTTGCTGTGCAAGCCTGCTAAATTAGAGAGCCTCTGGCCAATCAGAAGACAAGTCCTCCATGCCTTTCTGCTCTCAAAACAGCTGAAGTTGTAATAAAGATGAATACGGGGTTTCAGGCTGAGCTATCAGCTGAAGCCCAGTAGTAGTGGAATCAGTACTACAGGTCACAGTTGCTGTTTGGTGATGGTATTTTATTTACACAGATTCTGTTTACAGTATAAGGTATAGATTTTAGTAATGTGAGCTTGCAAAAGCTCCCCTCCATATCAGATAAATACTTTAACATCCCAGCCATTCCAAAATACTGAGGGAAGAGAAAATAAACTGATACAAAAGAAAGTAATTGCCTGGAGCATTTCAGGTCAAAATTGTATTCCCCCCCCCCCTCCTATTTTCTTCATAAGTTTATTGTGCTACAGACATAAGCTTGCACTGAATCCAGGGACTGAGAGATTTTATGCAGTTGCAAATCTACTTGAAAGATTAGCCTTGCAGGGTGGGGGGAAGCCTAACACATGGCAGGCAGCCCTTGTGTTTACTATCTGATAAGATAATTAGCATCAGGAGTAAGGTAATGTATTTGTACTTCTAAAGAGTGGTATTAATGTACATTACCAGACTGAGTTAAAGAGCTTGCTTATCAGGCTTTTCTTCACAGAAGACTTGCACTATGATTTTTCTTTAGGTCAATCAGTTCTTTATTAAATTACCAATGCAAATGTGTTTTAATTTATCCATGTGGAATTTGAATGTGTTGCACAGCCTCCCACTACAGTAGTTTGGGGCTTTTTAAAGATTTACTGTAGGGAAACGGTTCCAACTTGTACTCTGAATGTTTCTCTTTGTTTTATTTATCCACTGTAAAGACATCTGTTCTACATGGCTTTCTACTTTGGCCTCTGGTCAATTTCTGTTGACTTCCATGAACTCCATTATGAAACCCAACTGCACCACTCACGTGATTCTTGAGTACAGATCTATGGCATACAGTAAAATATGGCTTTGATAAGCTCTCCGGAGGCAAAACATGATAAAACCATTAAAGGGAAATAATAACCATCCTGAGCAAAGTAAACAACACCTTCATGTATGTTCCTCCACAGCTGAGTGACAGCGGTGAGCATTCATAGCCATGTGATAGTGGCTTAAAAATAGGGAAAGCTGAGACAAAGACCTTTATCAGCTCTAAAAGCAGAGAGTTATCTATTCCGTACAGTATTGACACTGTCCTGGCTGCTGTAGTGCCTTTGCCAGTTGTGAAACACCTAAAATGCTCAGTGATAGTCAAAGGGGAAGGGGGCTGGACATGAAACAGGAGTTTGACATCTGACATTTGCCAGGGGCGTTCATTGTGCCTTGCTTGTACTGAAGCATGGCCAGACTGTAAAGCTTGCTGGATGCTCTGCAATAAAGAATTCTGGCCTAAGAGATGTCAGTTAGGTTACAGCATTTATTACTACAATTTGGCCTGGCAGGGTCATTGTAAGTCTCAGCTGGGAGTGTTCATTTTTTAATGAAAAATGCTAATAGAACAATGATTTGTCCATGAGCCATTTTTTTCTAGCACTTTTTTTTTAATTGTATGTATGGAATTCTTGGTGGCTCCCTAAGATGCACCTTTGCCTGTGCTGTGCAGCATGGCCATTAGAAACTTTGTGGGAATAGTGGGGATACAACTTGTCTCCTGCTGTTCCAAAAGCATAAGGCCCTACCATTTGAACTAAAGAGACATACTGTATTTCGGCTTTTAGCACTATTCTGGGGCTGTCAATCAGAACAGTCCCAGTTCCATCCAGTGGAGGGCAGTGGTATACATACACAGTACCAATTAAAAAGAACAGGCATACTTGTGGCACCTTAGACTCTAACAGATTTATCTGAGCATAAGCTTTTGTGAGCTACAGCTCACTTCATCGGATGCATAGAATGGAACATATAGTAAGAAGAGTGTGTGTGTGTGTGTGTGTCTTATATACACATGCATACAGAGAACATGGAAAAGGTAGAGTAAGATGCTAATTAAGATGAGCTATTATCAGCAGGAGAAAAAAACTTTTGTAGTGATGATCAAGATGGCCCATTTAGACAGTTGACAAGAAGGTGTGAGGATACTTAACATGGCGAAATAGAGTCAATATGTGTAATGACCCAGCCACTCCCAGTCCCTATTCAAGCTAATGGTATCTAGTTTGCATATTAATTCAAGCTCAGCAGTTTCTCCTTAGAGTCTGTTTTTGAAGCTTTTCTGTTTTCAGAATTGCCACCCTTAAGTCTTTTACTGAGTGGCCAGAGAGGTTGAAGTGTTCTCCTACTGGTTTTTGAATGTTATGAGTCCTGATGTCAGATTTGTGTCCATTTAGTCTTTTGCATAGAGACTGTCCAGTTTGGCCAATGTACATGGCAGAGGGGCATTGCTGGCACATGATGGCATATATCACATCGGTAGATGTGTAGGTGAACGAGCCTCTGATGGCGTGGCTAGTGTGATTAGGTCCTATGATGGTGTCACTTGAATAAATATGTGGACAGAGTGGGCATCGGGCTTTGTTGCAAGGATAGGTTCCTGGGTTAGTGTTTTTGGTTTGTGGTGTGTGGTTGCTGGAGCTTATTTGTCTGTAAGCGAGGACTGGTCTGTTTCCCAAGATCTGTGAGAGTGAGGGATCATTTTTCAGGATAGGTTGTAGATCTTTGATGCGCTGGAGAGGTTTTAGTTGGGGGCTGAAGGTGATGGCTAGTGGCGTTCTGTTATTTTCTTTGTTGGGCCTGTCCTGTAGTAGGTGACTTCTGGGTACTCTTCTGGTTCTGTCAATTTGTTTTTTCACTTCATCAGGTGGGTATTTTAAGAATGCTTGATAGAGATCTTGTAGGTGTTTCTCTGTTTGATGGGGTTGGAGCAAATGTGGTTGTATCTTAGAGCTTGGCTGTAGACAATGGATCGTGTGGTGTGTCCTGGATGGAAGCTGGAGGCATGTAGGTAAGTTTAGCGGTCAGTAGGTTTCCAGTATAGGGTGGTGTTTATGTGACCATCGCTTATTAGCACAGTAGTGTCCAGGAAATGGACCGCTTGTGTGGATTGGTCTAGGCTGAGGTTGATAGTGGGATGGAAATTTGTTGAAATCAATTGATTGCAGTACTGTGGTCATCTACTCCTGACTACAGATATCTCCATGCAGGAGACTTCTCTTCAAGAAATGTTTACAGTGAATTGGAAGGGTAGAGAGAGCTACAGATTCAGGGTGGAAGAAAATCTTTTCCCTGCCCCCTCCTACCCCCCACCCCCGCCGCCACCATTCCCCTCATACAAAGTGTCCAGTATTAGGGCTTTCCCAGCTAAGCAATCAGCCAACCTATTGAATGAGTAGATCACCAGGAAGGAACATAATCAGAGCAATACAAAACAGTGAGGGACAACTTTTTGTTTTTATACCATTTATAGTGTTTGAAAACACTTCAGAGTGCAATAATAGAACAGGCAGAGAATCAAAGGTGTGAAGGTATCATTCCTTAACTCCTACTATAGAAAACCCAGCACTGAAGCATCCATGCTCCCTCACAATCCACAGAAATTGCCATGGTTTCTAAGCAAGCTAGCAAAAATCAGTCTGATGCCTCCTGTTAACAGCCAATATCCTGGGTCCCTCTGACTAAGGCTTCAGGCAGGGCATAGTACTGAGACAGCACTTGTTGTTATAGGTGGATGACCATCACCTGTCCATAAAGCAATAGAAATATATCCATACTCATCTTGCCGGATCTTTCTGGCCATTTGACTCTGCCCACTAAATTCTACTGTCCTGCCTCCAGGAAGCTGTTTGCATGAATGGAAACACCCTTAAATGATTTGGGTCCTTCCTTTCCAACCAAGAGCAGTTGCTCATAATGGGCAACTGATCCTCCATCACCAAAGCCCTCATCTCTGGAGTCCTACAAGGCTCTCTCCTTTTATCCATGTTGTTCAACATCTGTAAGCAGCCATTGGCGAGCTGGTGAGACAAGAGGAGCTGATGCGCCAGCACTAAATGACCCCACTTCTACATCTTCTCTGTGTCAAGCATAAATAGCACCACTTCTCAGCTTTCTCAATGCCTACCTGAAGTCAGCATCAGGATGAAGAGCAGCTAGCTAAAACTGAATTCAGGAAAGACTCTCAAGCCTTGTCTTCATGAGAAAGCTGCATCAATTGAAACTGTTTTTAAACCAGTTTAGTTAAACTGGTGAAAGGCCCTGTGTGAGTGCTCCTCTTTCAGAGTGAGTAGCTTCTTTCAACTTCTCTTAACCAAATTCCTTATCAACTTAAGCTAAACCAAAACAAGGCTGTCTTAAACTGAAATAAGAGTGTCCGTAGCATTTTTTACAACAGTTTAAGTAAATCAATTTAAAATTTCAGTGCAAATTTGTCATGTAGACAAGCCCCAGCTGATGCTAGTAGGAAGAAGGAAGTACTTCGAAGAAGTTGCTTCCTCAGTAACAACCCCCACTATCCAGGGTATCTGTCCCTGATTGCTGAATTGGCCTGCATGCCTGGGTCCTTTTTTGGACTTGGTGCTATTGCATGCCCAGAATACCTGCAGCAGCAAAAAATAATCCACTTCCATCCACAACTGGCCAAAAGATTGTCCATGCTCTATCAGACAGAGGCATAGCCATGGTAATATTGCAACAACAGGCTCGGTAATTACTATATCTAGGAATTAAGCCACATGCTTTGAAAAAGCCCCAACTGGTACCAAATGCAGCAGCCCGTCTGCTTTCAATATAGGTTGTCATCAGTGTATCACCCCAGAGCTCTGCTGTATGCACTGCATCCTCATTGAACAGAGTCTAGTTTTAGGTCTTTGTTTTGATATTTAAAGCCCTCTAAGGGAGTGGTGCTAGCTGTGTGTGAGATTGGGTCTTCCTCCATTACCAATCCCTGCCACAACAGCTATGTTCCACTGGAACAATGAAACTGTGGAGCCTTAGAGGAAAGCTCATGAGTGGGTGATGGAACATTCCCAGAAGCTGAACCTACAGTAGAGCATGCACTCCTGCAAGAGACACATGTGACTTTAGACCTCACCGCTTCCAGGACTAAATACCAAACTCCTTCCCACACCTTCCCCTCAATAAATTCTACACACATACATGCATATGTAAATCCTGTAAAACTAATCCTTCTGTCCCAACCTGTCAGGGAAATAGCTTGAAGACCAAGAGAGGAGGTGGTTGCTGTGTTTATGTGCCAGGGAGTTGCTCAGCAATTACAATGAAAGGAGCCATAATTACATTGGTAGATATGTTTTGAGATGAGATTTAAAATGAGATGGAGAGTTGTTGCCCTACAGAAATACAGGAAAGGTGTTCTAGACAGCAGAAGTTACAAAGGAGAAGGCTTGCTGGTTAACAGTGAGGCTGTATGAATTAAACTCAAATTCGGTTTACAGTTGCTGGTGTGGGGGCAGCAGGCACAGCATTTGCAATACATAGGAATTTGGTGAAGGTGCTCACAACTAAACTGTGCCTGACGGTTATTTCAGGAAAAGAGACTCGGAAGAAATTCAGAAGTTTGATTGGTAAGGTTTGTTTGTTTTTTTTATTTTTTTTTGTACTGTTCCCAAAAAAGAGACTCGCTGCTTTGTGCTGAATAGCAAGGGGTACATTTTCAGTGCACTACAATGTGACTTAGCTGCAGGAACATTAGTGGGGATATTGCAGTTCAGATGTTTGGACCCACTGCCCTGTGCCAATGGGGATCATGATCCGTGGATTATTCTGGGTGGGTTTCTGACACAATCATCCTTGCCACAGATCTCATGTTCACAGAACAGTGTGTAGTTTTGTTCCCCGCCCCCCTCGCTTCCTCTGATTCTGTGCAGAGTTCTTGCTGGTACCTTGCATTAATATTAAATTAACAACACACTACTCACATGGAACTTATATTCTAAAAAAAGCTCACATTATGCTGTAAGCCTTTTATTACAAAATAATAGCAGTCGTGAGGTTACAGATTGTTCATACAGTTTTCTATAGAACATCTGTACTTTTTTTTTTTTATGGGGGATGAAAGCTACATTCTATGTGTAGCTTAGTCATATGAATATAGATAATGAATAGTTTACTGAATTTTCATTTGTTTTTAACCTTTGCTTACATTCATATAGAACTGGTGCATCCAAAACATACTGGATAATACTTTTAAAAGGGAACTTTAATTTTCTGTAATACTGATGCCTCTGTTGGCATTCTGCGTAAGAGAGGGTCTAATATGCAAAGGATCTAGGTCTGAAGGATTTAGTTCCTAGCTGGAGGCATAGATCAGAGGTTCTGTGAAATGGATTGTAATCTGCATTTGAAATGATAAAGAATCAATTGGTCCGTGTGGAGCAAGACCTTGAAAAGCTTCATTAGGACCAGACTCAGTGAAAACATTGCCCAGCAGTCAAGCCAGAAAGCCTACACAGATTTCCAGACCTCAATATTTCAGGGCTTTGTGGCCTACCATGGTGCAGAAGCTGGATAGAATTTTTATTGAATCTGGCCCTAAGTAAGCAAAATAATTTGGTGCAAGGTTTAACGGAAAGCCAGGAAAGTTCTTAATATTTGAGTGATACGGTGGGAAAGCTTAGAGCTAGATATAATTCTGGCAGCCAGCAGAAACTAACTGGGAGTCTGAAAAACAGTGAATCATAGTAATTAACCTGGATGAAACAAAGGTGTGCACAGGATTCTCAACACCTGGATGGGAAAACATACACTGTATGTCAGTTTACAAGTGCAAAATTTTAAGGGTTGGGTTTTTTCTTCTCCTCTCAAAATCTCTGCATTGTGGCATTCATTAATGGGGGAAGGTTAGATACAGTTCCCAGGCCCCTTGCTGCCATTCCAGGGGTCTGTCAGAGGGGTTGCTAAAAGTAATATGAGGCACTTCTAGTCCCTGATGGATTGAGCATTAACCATTGATCCTGGAAGAACAGTGTGTTGTATAGCCCAAAGATTTTAAAATGATTTACGTGGTGCTGAAAGTGTTTGTAGGTCAAATGGGCTGGTCCCATTAGCCACATGACTGTCAAATGACAACTTGGACCAAAAATGAGTCCATTGAGTCAAACCATGAATGTGAAAATGAATACATGGCTATCTAAAGGAGCCATAGGATGAGGCAGGCAACCACGCCAAGTTCTGTAAAAGAAATTGCATCCTCTCAACATGGAGGGGAAAAAAAAAAAAAAGGGCTGGACTTTAGGAATGACTATGAAAAGGCCATAATGTCAGCCACAGCTTTTTTAGAGGGGTTGGGAGAGGGGAACTGGAAGACTAAAGAAATAGATTGAGGTATATTCTGAATATATCAGAACCCAGACATGACGATGATGATTTCACCCAAGGCAGTATGTAAGCATTTCAATAAACAAAGTACGCATTGTATAGTGAAATCAAAGCTATCCAATAATAACTACCCTGCAGCTAAATGGATGCGTTTTTCCACAGCTGAATCCTCTGAAAGATGATGTAGTGTTTATTCATTCTTTGTCATGTGACTTGTTAAAACAATGAAGATGCAAGAAAGAGGAAAAAAAAATTGAAATCACATGGTTACTGTGAAAAAAGAAAAGGAGTACTTTTGGCACCTTAGAGACTAACAAATGTATTTGAGCATAAGCTTTGGCCAAAGTTGTACCCAATGAAGTCATATAGAGGGGGGGAATTCTACCTTTCGGTCTGTGGCAGTGTGTCTGTTAGAACTGGAGACTGGGAACCAGTGGTTCTGGGTTCTGGTCCTGGCTCCTCTTCTAACTCACTGCATGACACTGGGTAAGTCACATGACCATTATTGTTTTGGTGTTTGATTACAAACTCAGCTCAGACCAGGTTCTCTAAAAGGTTCACAGACTATTGGCACAAACCTGGGTCCAGCTCTGAATGAGCCTGGGTTGGCTCAGAGTTCCACACTTACATTCACGGGTTTGAGGGTTTGACGTGAAACCAGCTGAAACATGATGGGTTTTGACTGAGTTTGCTTTCAGTCCTGGGATTTGTTTGCACTTAAAATGAAGCGCAGAGGGTGGTGAACTTTACTGGAGAAAATGTCCACGTGGGACTCAGTTAAGCAAAACTATGCAGTTTAGGAACATAAGACCGGCCATACTGGATCAGATCAAAGGTCCATCTAGCCCAGTATCCTGTCTTCTGACAGTGGCCAATACTAGATGCTCCAGAGGGAATGAACAGACCAGGTAATCATCAAGTGATCCATCCCCTGTCACCCATTCCCAGCTTCTTGCAAACAAAGGCTATGGACACCATCCCTGCCCATCCTGGCTAATAGCCATTGATTGACCTATCCTCCATGAATTTATCTAGTTCTTTTTTGAACCCTGTTAGTCTTGGCCTTCACAACATCCTCTGGCAAGGAGTTCCACAGGTTGACTGTGTGTTGTGTGGGGAAAAAAATACAACCGTTTGTTTGTTTGTTTTAAACCTGCTGCCTATTAATTTCATTTGGTGGCCCCTAGTTCTTGTGTTATGAGAAGAAGTAAATTACACTTCCTTATTTACTTTCTCCACACCAGTCATGATTTTATAGACTGCTATCATATTCTTCCGCACCCCCCCCCCGTCTCTTTTCCAAGCTGAAAAGTCCCAGTCTTATTAATCTCTTCTCATACGGCAGCCGTTCCATACCCCTAATCATTTTTGTTGCCCTTTTCTGAACCTTTTCCAATTCCAATATATCTTTTTTGAGCTCGGGCAACCACATCTGCATGCAGTATTCAAGAAGTTTCACCCAGTCCTATTTAAAAATCAATACCAGAGCATTCATTTTGCTATGGTGAACGCATTACAGCTATTCTTTGAGCCTACAGTACATGTCTTTTAACAACCGAACTTCCCCGTTGTCCTGCCACACTAAGTAAGAGCACATAAATGGAAGTATAGCTACAGTCAAACAGACAGCTGTTGAAGCTGAGTGGTTCCTGCACCTGAGATGTGTACATGTGTGTTACTGTAAGAGAGTGTCTTATTCACTACATCTGTCCTCTACCCAATTTCAAGAGCCAGGTGTAAAACGGACTACAACGCGCAAGCCCACATCATGCATTGCCTGGGGGGGAACCTGCAGAAAGACCAGGAAACTGAATGAGTTGCAACTCAGATTTTCCTTTAAGATAGCTCGCTGGGGAGTAGGGAGGGAGCAAGACTCCTGCCCCAAGACACTCACGCAAACCATGGTGCAGACAAGACGTGTGGCCATTCAAACTTAGAACTTTCCAAAGATTTGTGGGGGAATCCCTTGGATTGTAAGCCAGAGGATTCTTGCAGAGGCTCTGTACCTTCATCCTAGGGCTCCCAAGGGAGGTCTGGTCCCACTAGCTCAGGCCTGGCCCCCTCAGACTGCCTCTTCAGAGGTGGCTTGAGGCACAGAGGAGTGGAGCCCACGATGGATAGGCTCAGCATTGTTTTACAGGGGGCAATCCCCACAGTTTTGAAGGGGGATGATGCACAGAATGGCATGACAGGGAAAGAGTAGGACAAGAACTTTCAGGAGCTGCATTGCTCTCTCTTGGTTCTGCCATGTCTTTGACCATTCGTTCATTCACCCCTGTCGCACTCCACCCCACGTCAATCCCCAACCTCACAGTCTCAAACTCAGCAGCGATTCTGCAGTCAGAGGGAACGTGGTGCCACTTAGGGTCAGCCCCTCCCTCTGACAATCTGGAGGATTCTAGAGGAGCTGCTAGCTATTTCCAGGCTTTCTGCAGGAAATTTCAGCAAGCAGGATCTGGCTCTGATTTTTGTTGTTTTAAAGAACTAGCTGTGATTTTTATATAGTGCATTACCATGCCAAAAATCCAGGCCTTTTTATTTAGTGACATATCCTTTGGAAACCTGTAAAATCATGCTGGGTTTTCATATTTTTTACTTTCAGTTCAGGATTACGCACTATCAGCTTTAGGGCCTTGTAGGAACAAGGTGGATATAAACGTTGTCAGAAAATTGGAAGCTTTACACCAGGCTGTTATGATTTAACTGACAGACCATTTGAAGTTACCGAGACTTGGGGAGAAGCAGGCCTTTCCAGAAACATCCGTCTTTTAAGAGGAACGCTGATGTTTTCTGATTGGAACCCATTTGGGAAAGTATTAAACTTGGCACGAACTGGAAAATAGCGATAGCTTTTTATTGTTAATATTCAGAACTTCCAGCGATGCTGAACAGATCGGGTTCCCCACGAGTCATAGTAGCATCTGACCATTTGCTCTCCAAATTGCTGCAGCTTAGGTTAAAGTAGCCTAGCTCTCTGAAAGCAGCTACAGCCTTTAGGCTTCCAGAGGGACAGAAAGCCTGTGTAGGATTATTTATATTCATCTAAAAAGAACAGAAAAGGAAATGAACAGGGAACAAATAGCAGGGAACAAAATCTTAAATAGTTTCATCCACTAGAATCATCTGCCCTTGCTAGGAAGTCGGATAATGTAGCTTCAACCCGAGTTTTGAAGTGAGAGAGGCACACAGACTAGGATCATTTTCAATCAATCAGATCATTCCTTTAATCCAAGGCATTTTCTTAGTTCTAATAATAAATGCTGAAACCTGGGGTTAGTGCAACATACAAAGATGCCCTTTAATATACACAACATGGATTACTTGGAACTGTTTGGAGTGTACAATGTCCACATTGTTTCCCTTCTTTTTCTACAAAAGGTATAAAAGAGCATCATGCTACAGGCAACACATTTTAGTTTGAAGTGGAACTGGCAGAGGATTTCAATGGAAAGTTGATTTATTTCAGGGGATTATGGGAGTCCAGGGATAAAGCGGGCACCAAGCCACAGGGAGAGCCCTTGACCTAGAAGCAGGAACAGTTTCCAAAGCTGTATATGTACATAGCTGCACAGAACACTTTAATTAGTACAGAGCATAACCTAAATTCTTTCTCTCAGGGAAGATGAAACAAACACATTTTTCTTTCTTAGTAGAATATTGGAAGCTGTATCCACCACTCTTTGCCTTATTTACATCTTATTCTTCAGGATTGTGGGAAGCAATTGTTTGTGACAAAGGACTCCCCCCTTCCCCCCCCCCCCCGCCCCATCAGAAAAGTAAATTGAGATGTCACTCATAAAACAGGATCTGGATACAGACTTAATTCACTTTTCCTAACAGGCAAAACAAGTTAAGAGGCCATCACAGGTAACTCCCTGAATGAATGTATGAAACATAATTTCATCCTTTTTTTTTTTCCCTTCCCCTCCAGGCCTTGAGCTGTAATTATAAAGACTTCAGTTCTCCCTGGTGACATCAGCTGGTTAACAAAATTTGGATCACAGGAATGAAGCAACCCATAGTCTGTTTGCCGCAGCATTGTTCACACTCCAGAGAAGATAATTGTATATGAAATACCATTCAGTAATATGCTCTATTAATTTTAGTGGTAGTTTTTTCTCTGTAAGCTTTTCATCAGGATTCAAATCATCATCTGTGTTCCATAGTCAAAGGGTACAAAGCATAATAAAACAGCAACAGAATAAGTCTTTCTGTAAAATTATATTTTGAAGCATATGCTAAGACCATGTACTAAATGAAACATGCCATAATAATTACATTTACTAAAACTTCCTAAGGTGTAATAAGCTTCTAACACAGCTGGTCTTGAAATCAACCACAGATTTCAGCAGCTAAACTTAAGGGCTGTATACTGCGGCTCTTACTCAGGCAAAACTTCCCTTGCTATCTAGAGGTAGCTGACCTGAATAAAGACTCCAGGTTTGAGCCTTCTGTTTCTAGAAAGCATGAATGACTGAAATTTTAATGCAATGAGATGCTAAATGATTTTAACATTTTATACATCTACCTGCATGAGAGTCCAACACCATTGTGCATTGATCTAAACCAGGAGTGGGCAAACTTTTTGGGCCGAGGGCCACATCTGGGTGGGGAAATTGCAGGGCAGGGGATTGGGGTGCAGGAGGGGGTGCAATGTGCAGGAACGGGCTTAGGGCAAGGGATTGGGGCAAAGGAGGGGTGCAGAGTGTATGAGGGGGCTCAGGGAAGGGGGTTGGGGTGCAGCAGGGGTGTGGAGTGTAGGAGGGGGCTCAGGGCAGAGGTGCAGGAGGGGTGGGGATTGCGGGAGGGAGCTCAGGGCAGGGGGTTCGGGTGCAGGAGGGGTGCAGGGTGCGACAGGGGGCTCAGGGCAGGGGGAGCGGTGTTGGGTGGTGTCCTGGAGGCAAGGGCAATGCACGGAGCCCTCTTACCTAGGATGACCAGATGAAACGGAGAAAATATCGGGACACATGGGGGAAGCAAAAAAAAAAAAAAAAAAACGGAGCGGCCAAAGCTGCAATATCGGGACAAATGGCGTCCCGACCGTGCATCGGTCGGGACGCGGGACAAAGACCTAAAAATTGGGACAGTCCTGATTTTATCGGGACATCTGGTCACCCTACTCTTCCCGCCCGGGGCCCCAGGGACGTGGTACTGGCCGCTTCTGAGAGTGGCGCAGGGCCTGCAGCACCACGGCGGACAATCCCGCGGGCCGGATCCGGTCCGCAGGCTGTAGTTTGCCCACCCCGATCTAAACTGTCACAAGCTAAAAGCTGCTTCTTGCTGTGTACAGAGTAAAAAAGGACATAACGAAATTGGCATAACTGAGCCCATTGCTTGTTAGTTTTTTGGTTTGGGATGAGTTTTTTATGCTTGTAAAATGAGAATCTAATAGCACTGCCTAGAATAAGGCATAGTGTGAGTTAACTTGTGAACTATAACAATTATGAAATAAGGGGCTGAATCCTGTCTTTCTTGCCCCCCTCCACACCTCCCCCACCTCCCAATCTGCACTGGGAAATGAGTAGGGTGGGACAGGCAGAGGAGCAAACCTGTAGCAGTCAGGTGGAGGGTCTCCAATCCATTCTGCCTGTGGAGGGCAGATGCATATAGAACAGTTCAGGTGGGCAGAGCACTTAGCAGTGGCCCTTAGTGCAGCTGCAGAAAGGTACAATGTGCACTGCCCCAGTTCTTGCTGCCAAATACCTTACCCTCCGCTGCTCCAGGAGAGATATAAGGTCCAGGCCATGCTGCCTGTCCATTTGACATACTAGTAGGAACATTTTGGGGGTATTCATCGATCTCTGATATCTTGGGCAAGGGCTATGTTAAGCCACTTTTCTGCTCCCTTGATCCTCAGTTTGGTCCTTGGTGTAACTTAGAGCAGCCCACAAGTGGTTCTACGTTAAGCTGGCTACAGCAGTTCCTACTGTGGGCCAAAGATTAGCTGCTTACACTGCACTCTGACTCATCTGCTTCTATTCTCACAGCCCTCTCAAGAACACTCTAGTAATATATGTCAGGGGTTGCAGAGACTGGGTGTTATAGAGCCAGTTTTATGCCACCGAGGCATTCCTCTTGCATCAGAGGGTTAACCAGCATCCTCTTTGTACCTCTGAAAGAGTCCTGGGTCAGACTCTTACCCTTTGTATTTCCTGGTCTTACATTATGTTGTATACATGCATGAACTTTGAAATATCAGCTGAATTTTGTTCATTCTCCATAATGTTAATCACAGTTACTGTGTCGGATTTTGTTATATGTAGAAAAGGAGTTACGAATGAGTCCTTTCTGGAGTGGGTAGTTAGAATAAGGCCCCTGGTATTCACTAAGTGCGAAGTACAGTATACATCCAAATATGTGGGTTAAAACCTGACCACGTTTGTCATCAGCATGGAAACCCCACCCACAGCCATAAAAATCAAAGGGCAGAATGTGGTATAAATTCCACTGCCCTGATCACATACAGAGGTCTGCCAACATTTTTCTCCAATGTACTCGTTTCTTCAGAAGGGCAGAATTAGGCCTTGAAAACCTGATTCTGAGCTGAGCTACGCATACATCTGTCCTGGCCCTGTGTCTAAGAAAATAGTTAGCTACTGACTGATTTTATAAGTTGCACAGCACGACATGCCTATGCATTGGGTTTAAAGATTAATACCAGTCTGTGCTAACCAGCCCCACACAACCCCAGCTATGGGGGGCACTTGGCAGAGAAATAAGTTTTAACGGAAAGGTTAGTTTTAATTGGCCCCACCACCACCCCGTGAAATCCCCCTTGTACTTCCTGATTCACTGAAAGCTCACGAAAGCTTATGCTCAAATAAATTGGTTAGTCTCTAAGGTGCCACAAGTCCTCCTGTTCTTTTTGCAAATACAGACTAACACGGCTGCTCTTCTGAAACCTGAAGACTCAGAGTGGTGACATCACAAATACCAGAAGTCCTATTGCAGACTTTGTAATCCCGGGTAACTGTGACACCCACAGTGCATCATTCTGTAAAATCAGCAGTGACCCAGGAAGTACCGAAAGGATTTCATGGAGAGAGGGGAGGGGTGGAAATGTATTTCTAAAAGGTCAGAAAAAAAACAACTTGTGTGTTTTGAAGGCTCTTCTCAGCCAGGTTAGTGGGGACATCTTGTGCAAAAAATCGGAGCTTAACTAATTTTCAGTTTGCTTTGTAGTTTCTCTACTCAGCACTAGCACCAATGGGCTTGCAGTGAAATACATGGCAGCTGTACCAGTGGGCCAACAAGGTCAATTTTAATTCATGGCCTTGCCTGTGGTTGTGTGTGTGTGGGGGAAACATACTTATGAGACGGCCTGGGAAATGTCTGTCTCACTGCGGCTGGACTTTCTACTAGGAGTAAGTATTTAAGTAGCGTCTTTTTTCGGGGGAGGGGTGGAGTAAAAGGTCACTTGCTTGTACTCAGAAAGGAAACACCCAGCTGATTCGAATGCGTATTGCTTGTAATTACACTATTTCTTTTCTCCTAATTACGGTAAAGAGCAGAACAACTCTAATGTCAGTACTGCTAACTGGGTAAAATTTTGGCTCCTTCCAGCTTTCGTGAATAATTTGTCTTCTTCAGCTTGATTTACTAACATCCTGGCTGACAAGGTTTCCCATTCTGTGCATTCATTTTGTGCTTAGAAAGGAATTGTTTATAATTTACATTTTAAGTCTGAGTGCTATTATTTCGCACTGTCAAAAAGCATCTGTTACAGTAGATACCTCTTCATATGCCTGTGCCACAAAAATAAAGCAAACCAGCAACGTTAGCAGCCACTGTTCTGAGCACTGTAAGTTGCGCAACAGTTCAACTTAATTCTTTGTGAAAGGGCTGACTGGCAGAGTGGCATAACAAACAGAAATACTCTTTGGCCTTGTCTACTGTGGCACCATATTTTGCAAGCTACTGTACCCTTTTAGGCTTCGTTTATACTACAGCTGAGTCAAGTGATCCGCACTTGCATTGTAACGAGACCCCTGCCTTGTTAAAACCCAGTTAAAAGTTGTTCTGGTAGATGGGAGCTAACAGTGTCTCTGTGTCTAAGGCCACTGGCATTCTAGAGTTTGAACCCAATTACAGGAACAAGGTTAGGTCCCGTCTACACAGCAACTTATAAGTGCATTGTAATTAGCCCCCCCCCACCCCCCCGACATAGTTATAGCCACAGTACAGACAAGGCCTAAAACAGCTTCAAGCATGATTGAATTAGCCAGTGTAGATAGGGACGAACAGTTTGAAACATTTGAGAATCTGTTTGATTGTATTCCTCTCCTAATAAATCAAAACCCTTAATGAGCCCCCAAAGCAGCCATGCTTTCTTCTATTAATTTTTCCTAATACTTAGCACTTTTTATCTTCAAAACACTGAACAAGCATTAGCTAACTCTCATCTCTGCACACTTGTGAGGAAGATAAGCCAGGGCTGTCTACGCAACAGTCAATTACCACAATGTCACCCCACAGTTTAGCTTTGCCAGGTTAGATGGGATCAAACCCTGTTAGAAGCATGTTCAGAAAATCATGCTTCGACTCTCAGGTTTGTACCACCATACCCTTAACATGGTTGTTACCCCTCTAGTAAGGAACATTGGTCCCAGACTCGTCTACACAGGCCAAATCAAAATTGGGTTCTGACAACATGTCAGGGGCATAACTGTGTTGTAACGAGGCTCCCTACTCTGACTGGAACTGTCGTGTAGTCTCTTCTTAAGTAGATGCAGATGGTAAGACTGAGGCTAGGAGTCTGATATTTTTCAGAAATCATAAGCACCCAAAGTTCCCACTGATTTCAGCTAGAGTTGCTGGGTGCTCAGCATTTCCAAAAATCAGGCCTCAAGGAACTTGTCCAAAATCACACAGCTAGTCAGTGGCAGATGGTGGGTGATGTACTTTTTCTAGGGGGTGTGTATGTGTGTGTGTGTGTGTGTGTGTGTAAACACACAATTTAAGAGAAGAAGAAGAAATACCTTAAAGTTTACATAACAAGAATTTCACATTTCTGATCACATCAAGTATTTATTGTTCCATTTTACCTGCCTTTTCCTTTGATCTATTTTTAAGTCACTGAGAACTTCATTAACAACCAAATTCCAGCATCTCTTCCCAAAAAGTGTCCTTTAGGCTTAGGCTTGCATTTTGAGAAACCTGGTTCTTTTGTGGTACTAAAATGCCGAGGTTTGAATGGAATGCTTTATTAGGTTTCCAAATGCTTCCAGCCAATAACAAGCAAAGTTCAACTCACTAGTTTTAATCACAGAAACATCGTCTGTTTTCACTGCATGTGAGAAAAGTCATGCAGTTCTTAAGAAGATTAAAGCTATAAATTCTAATGTTACAAGGGCCAGTGCTTTACAATCCCACTCAAGCAGAGTTCTTTGTGAAAGGTTTACCTTATGTGAATTTGCAAGACAAGTGATAACCATCAAGTTTGTCTGTTGTCATTTTCTTTTAAAGCCTTTCATTGGTAGAAGGGTGAGCATGATGCCTTTTTCCTACTTGCAGCTTTGCCTTATTCTACTGTTAAGTAGCAAATTATATCATTTTCATTATCAGTGCAACACACAAAGCCATCTGTTACTCGAGGGTATCAGGATCACCAATCAGCCACCCTCAGAATAAGCAGCTGTAAATCTAGAGTGCCTATACTTTCTAAATAGAGTGAAGGTTTGACATTAATCTCCTCAAGTTGCTGAGTAGCTGGTACTGTGCCCAAACACAAGTAACTCAATTAGTAAAAATAGACATGATGTGGCAGTTCAATATATGGCATTTAAGCATGTGTTCCACATCCCAGAAGGGCTAAGTTTAAGTCCCAAAGATTCCATTTTATACATATGATTCAGTCATTTTCCTGGCTGCCAACTTTATCTTGTTGTACAAAAAGAGAGAGGTTTTTTTTTTTTTTTTTACTTCCAGGAAGACTAAGGGCCAAATATTGCTTTGTTTATGCTAATGTAAATCTGGAGTAACTCCATTTGGGATTATGAGCACTCTGCACCTCAAAGTCATTCTACTAACCCACATACAAAAGTTGGTACACAAACATAATTTAACATTGTATGTGTTTTATGCAGCTCTTTACAAGTATACCTACAAAATGCACATATTTTAGTAGTATTAACAGGTAATAGCATATATGTAAGTATTATACTTTTTGCAGTATTCTTCTACGTAAGACTACAGCATTAATGTTAATCCTTAAACCTAAAGTACAATTACTCGCATTACTTCATTGAGCAATGTAACAGACTGTCTACACCCCTCTATTATGGAGAACTCATCAAAGGAAAATTATTCAAATGCATGTTCTCTAAGATCCCTGTGCTCAAGTCTATAACAGAACAGCTTAAATTTGGGTGTGGTGATCTTGACCTTATATTCTTTTGTTTTTTCTAGTTTGCTTTACTTCCTGTGCCTGCTCTATTTGAGACAGGAGTGTACTCTAAAGAGACTGTTTGTTTTGCATACACATTATGATCTGCTTCTATTGTGTAACAACATGCAGTATGCAGGATAAAACACCCAGCTTATTATAGCATAGTTAAAAGGCCTTTCAGTATTTCCATTTGAAATTCTTATTTTCAGGGGTTTACTACTGAGCGATGGCAAATTGCAGGCAGGAAACTTGGCACTCACATTCTCAGCCCAGGAGCAAATTCTTTTACCAACCTAAAATAAATTAATTAATATTAATAGCATGTCCTTCCAGCATACAAAGAGAAGGCGGGTTTTGTTTTTTTTCCTGAAACAAAAGATGAAGATTAAGAAGAGTATTAATGCACTAAGTGTCTGTACACAAATGCAAAGAGCATGGGAAACAGGCCAGAAGCAGTGTAACTAAACGGTGGAGAGTATTATCTAGTGGACATTACTGAAAGAGGGTGAGCTATTCTCGTAACAGGAATGTCAATGAAGATGGGGTATTAATCAATAAATAAGAGAGAGAAAAAGGCTAGAGGAGGGGGAGGGAGAGGTATATTTCAAAGTATTTGTAATGCCACCCAACTACAGTTTGACAACGAAGACTGGTGAGAGTGAAATTATTTGTGTAAAGATAAAAGGAGTGGAAAAACAAAGAATAGTCGGCATCAGCTATGTACCAGTAGGTATAGTGGGGAAAGAGGATAAGAAATTACTGGACCAATTCTCATGGTAGTTGAAACCACAGAATGTATTCACGGGGAATTTTAACTATCCAATAGGTAGGAGACACCATCAAACACTCACAGTTAAAGATGGTCCGGAATTAAGTACAAAGCCAATTTTTTTAAATATCCAGACAATAGAGATTGCAGCCAGAGAGGAATTCCTACCCACTGATGATGTACAAAACGTAAGGAATCTCAGAACTGGTGACCAGGAGATTCTTGAATTCAACTAATGCAGAATGAATTCACAGAATGCATCAGTACAAGGATAGTAGATTTCTGGAAAGCAATTTACTGGAAATTTAAGAAATCCAATTAACATGATATGATACCAGGAAGTATTAACGTCCGCAGGCAGGCAAAACCTAAAACACATAATAAATAAGGTTGTATGTATGCTACGGGTACTTCAGAGGCATACCTACTGTGCGGTAGCTAGGCCACTGTAGTGCCATGGTGTAGATGCTTCCAACAACAATGGAAGGGGATTTTCTGTTGCTGTAGGAACTTCCCCTCTCAGAGTGATGGTAGCTAGGTCAACGGCAGCATTGTTCTGTTGACCTAGCTGCATCTACAATGAAGATTAGGTTGTCATAGTTATGTTCCTCAGGGGTATGGATTTTTCTGAGTGCCATAGCTATGTCGACATAACTTTTAAGTGTAGACCAGACCTAAGGAACACCAGACTTCAATTCCTCTGAAGAAGAATATAAGGTCTCCTGCCAGAGGAGAATGCTTCCCAAATCTTGAGAAGGATGGGGCCAGTCTTCATGGGACCAGCCCCCTTTGCACTCCCCCCGCTACAAATTGGGTGTGTGTGTGAACTTTGTGACTATTGCAAAATTATGTGGACAATCTTTCGTTGATATTTGTGTTCCCCCACTGTACATTTTTACTCAGCAGGGTAACATGTGAGCTAAAGGATATAGAGGGACCATGAGTGATAAGTGATTTATAAAGAATAAATATTGTCACATAAATGTGATTGTTTTATTCTTGCAAAATTGTCAAAAGATTAGAATGCAGGAGCTTTATGCATCTGAATATTTGTGAGGCATCTGATATGGTGTTACATGAAATCTTACTTGAAAAAAATCAAACTGGTTTGGATGGGGAAAACTGTCACATTAATGGGAAAACTATCTGAGGAGCAGTAATTAAACAAATGGCAATGATACACAGGAAAGAACTGATGTAGAGAGAGGAGTTGTCTAGCTGGGTGATGCATGGATTGTAGGTAGGCCTTTATTTAGGAGCTGCATCAGTATTTGGAAGAGGGATTGAACAGCATGTTAACGAAGTATGCAGATGATATTAAATTGCGAGGACTTGCAAACACCATTGAAGACATAGAAGTATCAATACAAGGGACTTTGAGTGGTAGGAACATGGACAGAGAGTAACAAGATGTGATTTAACTTGAAGATGTGCAGGTTAATACATGTAAAGAAAAGTCACCTGAAAAACAGATGTTCCCTGGGAGGGAGGAACCTGGAAAGTCTAATGCAGAAAGAGACCCAGGAGTCAGAGCGGACAACAAAGTCAGACATGAATTTGCAAAGTTGTATAGCAGTACAAAAAGCCATATTTTGAGCTGTGTATGCAGATGCATCACATCACAGATCAGAAGGTAACAGTTCCTCTTTATGCATCTATTGTGTTCAATTCTGGGCACATTATTGCCAACGAGATCTTGACAAATGGGGAAGTGTTCAGAGAAGAGCAACAAAAAATAACCTCCTTCCCAGCAAGCTAAGCTTGGCTATCATGTGAGGCTGGAACATAAGTGTACAGATATCTGAGAGGCGTAAGCACTAAGACCCTGATTCAGCAAGGTACTTAAGAACATGCCTAACTTTAAGTGCATGAGTCATCACAGTAAAGAGAATGGGACAACTCAAATGCTTCAAGTGCGTAAGCATGTGCCTAAACTTGCTGAACTGGGGCCCAAGGATGGGGAGGATTTATTTAATGTAGTACAAAGGTGCATATCTAAGAGAAATGGGATGTAAGTAGAAAAGCAAAAATTCAGGCTAGATGTCAGGAAAGCGCAATGGCAGTGGTAGATGCCCTACCACTTGGGATTTTTAGAACTAGAATGAACATAAGGCTCTTGGTTTGATAGGGGAGTAGACTGGAGGGGGTTGCCAGTAGGAGAGCTTGTTTGTATGTGTTGCTTTAAAAAAAATTAGACCGCAGTTGAGCCATACGTTCGTCTTTGTTTTATGTTAAAAATCTTATGCTTTGCCCTTGGCATGTGAAATTGTTGCCTTGCAGTATCCTTTGTTAAACTAGGGGAAAGAGATGAAGTTCTGTATTTATATATTGTGGATATGTTGTATAGCGCTTTGAAAACATTAATCTTGCAGCATCTCTTTGAGACAGGCAGGTAAATATTACTAAACCTATTTTAGAGATCGGAAAATGGAAGGAGAAAGGTTAAGTGACAAGCCTAAAGCCCAGAGAGTGGGTCAGGACTGTGATTAGAACCCTGGGGCTCCTGATTCCCAGTCCTGTGTCTGTTCATCCATCCATCCATCCCATAACTGTTGCATCTCAGAACTGGATTAGACCTCCCACCCCAATCAACATGCCAGTTTTAATGTGAATTTGTGCTGTGACAGATCAACATTCGTCTCTCAAGAAGTCACATTCCACATAGAGTAGAAATAAAGTTGAGGTAATTATAAGAAAATATGAGCACTGTTTCTTTAAATCCAGAGTGTGAGTACCAGCTAGTACCACTAACATGTGAAGCGTGGTCATTAGTCTAGAATAAAAAGAGAGCACTTGGAGGGGGTGCAATGGGAATGTGAGCTGTGAAACAACTGTTGTGTGGAACCACCTTCAATGTGATGTTTTAAGATGTAAAAGAGGAATAGGATAAACAATCCCCACAATGGTTTATCCAAAGCAGTAATTACAATCTCAGATGGATTTAGGGAATATACAATGGACATTACAAGAGAGATTGTTATATCTGCTGAGGGACTGCCTCTCTCCGTGGGCCATGCTGCCACAGCTGTGATCAGAAGGGGCACTCGAGCTGGATCCCCCTTGCTATAAAAGGGCAGGAGCCGCTAGCAGGATGCTCTCTGTGAGGACTCCACCCACCCTGGGACTTGCTCCTCCCCTTGGTCTGAGATAGCCTGAATTTGCTGATCTTCCGGGCCTGCTGCAAAACACACCTGCTTGAGAGAATTTTAGGAAGGGTGCAGTGTGCTTCTCATAGATTCATAGATATTTAGGTCAGAAGGGACCATTATGATCATCTAGTCTGACCTCCTGCACAACGCAGGCCACAGAATTTCACCCACCACTCCTACAAAAAAACCTCACACCTATATCTGTGCTATTGAAGTCCTCAAATTGTAGTTTAAAGACCACAAGGAGCAGAGAATCCTCCAGCAAGTGACCCGTGCCCCATGCTACAGAGGAAGGCAAAAAACCACTACATAGGTTTGGGACTACAAGTTGTCATCAAAGAAAAAACACCATTGCAAAATGCTCCTTCTGCCAGATGTATTGCTTACACAGAATAGTTTTGAATACTTGATTAAAAACTATTTTATCTGATCAGTAATGCAACAGTAAGGAAGTCAGTTTTGTTCTTAATCTTCAATTGATTATAGCTATAGGAATTAATATTGCCAAAGTTTGGGAGAAAATAAGGATTTTAGGACATTTTAAGGAAGAAACTAATTTACATCTATGGAAATGCCCTCTTTGCACATTCCTGTTTGCGTTAAAACAAATGCGTAATGCAACATGAAATGAGGTCTGTCTACGGTGTAAATTCTGATTGCAATTGAAATAAATTCCATGTAATAGACTGTATGCTGTTCTGAAAAGTTAAATATGAGCTTGATAATGTGAAAATAAATTTGGTCTTTTTATTCTCTCTCTAGCAAACTTTAACAAATAAAATGTAATGTCCCTGAAGGACAAATGATTCAGAGATCATGATGATAGTGATGGTGTTTCTATAGGTGCCTGGCTGAATTCTTGTTGAAATGATTGCTTTAACACAGCTAAGATTGTATTGCATTATTAATTAGGTGCAAGAATGCCTAGAGCCTTGGATAGGCATCTTTTTATTATTTTAAATCCAAATAGGTCAATGAATAACATAAATATCCTATGAGGATAAGCATGGGAGCAGTTCAGAGTAACCTGAAAGATATAACTGGGGAACTCTAGCAAGACAAGGGTGGGCGGAGGAAGGAGACACAAGACACCTGACATGGGAAGGGAATGATGCCTGCCTTCAGACCAGAGGCTGGGTCTCTGACATGCTCGTCTAATAAAGGATAGAGAAAGGACAGGGGAAGCTTAAGAAATGATGGGCACTCTCATAGACTTTAAGGTCAGAAGGGGCCATCATGATCATCTAGTCTGACCTCCTGCACATTGCAGGCCACAGAACCTCACCCACCCACTCCTGTAATAGACCCATAGCCTCTGGCTGAGTTATAGGAGATGTTGCCTTTTGCAGTGTAGTGACTCAGATTAGTTCCAAACTAGTTTAGGGCTTGTCTACACATAGTTACTCTAGAATAACTAGGCTGCTTTAAATTTACACGCTGCCTTAGTTCCGAATAACTTTCATGAGTAGACAAACTCTTAAGCTTTTGCAGAACTTCAGACTGGGTCTGTTTTGCATATAATTTCTGTTGTTTTAATATGACTTTCTGTCTCTTTTCTTGATACATCTTGTTTTACTATAAACCAAGCAGGTTTAAACTGTTTGGCAACTTCACTCAGACCACACAGAAGAAGTGCAAAAATCTGTGACCTCTAAGGGGAGGGAATGACATCGGGGTGGCTGGAGTCTACCACACTCTGGATTCTTCATCAGAGTCCAAACAAAAGGGTTATCTCTGCCACAAGGTATGCTACTGTCAGGGCTGTGATCCTGGAGTTACATGAGAAATTCGACCCTGGCTGAGAAGCAAGCTTAAAGGGGTAAGGTGACAGGTTCACCCCACATTTATATTTGTGAAGGTTGAGCCCTGATTTAAGTTTTTGTTTCTGCAGCCCTCATACTGGCTACTCCTATGGGTCTGGTGGCAGCAGATTTATGTTATATTATACCTGTTGGGAATAAAAATGGCATATTCTTATCTGTATAAATGATTCTTATAGTTCTGACCTTTCTGGTTGTCAGCATGCTACATATTGCTTGTAGCATAGGTACAAAGATAGGTACAAAATAGAAATGGGCCTGGACCACAACTGGTATGGATCTCTCTCTCTCTCTCTCAACAGTCCAAGGCAAAAGCCCAGATCTCCATGTTCTGACTGAATCTAGTAAACTTTAATTCTGGATTTGGATGTGAACTTCACAGCATGGGCCCATGTTTATTTAAAAAAAATTAAATTAGAAGTGTATATAGTGAAGTTTAGGAATTGGTGTTTGTGCACATGTTGAAATGTTTCTCAGTAAAAAATATCATGAGGATTTCTAGTATATGGACAAAATGTACATACGTGGCAGTTGGCTTGACACAGTGGAGCATAACTCTGAAGGTCTCTTAGGTCAATGATCCATGAAGTTGGAAGGATTTGTTCGACAGACCAGAACAGCTCTGTTGGAACCATTACGGTCTACTGAGGCAAAAATCCACACTTTCAAAGCACTAGATCTGCTCAGACAGGTGAACTGTACCTTCCCCCCGCCCCCAAATCAATATGCTTACCAAAACGTACAGCATTTACTAGGCAGACTGTAACCAACTTTAGAGCCCATATGTATTGCACACCAATAAAATATGTTAAAAAATGTCATGTTATTTCCCAATCCTAAATATCAGATAGCTAGCTGCTAATCTAATCTGTCTAGAGTAGACCAGCTCACTAGTAACAGACGGAAAAACAGGCAAGAGAATTCACAGATAAAAACCTCTGTTCACATGGTATGATTTGATGAGAAGGTGCTACATGTCTCAGAAGGACCTGGGTGAGAACCCTTACCTCTAGCTGAAATCAGTGGGAGATAACAGTCCCCAGCACTTTCCAGGGGATGATCAGTACCCTGCAGTCTTCAAAAGTCCCTTGTGTAAATTTAAGTGACTATTAATCCTTGCTAACATGCTGGCTTGACAGTCCTGGAAACTAAAATAATAATTTCCACAGAACAGGTACAGCAAGCTTCCCCACTCTGTCGTCCCAGTGTGCTTTAACCCCATCAATGAGGGTCTACTTCAAGGGATAAGAAGGTAGTTTAATTTCCATTAGTTCCTTGACCTTTTTGCTGAGGCTGCCAACAGTGTCAATTGTATGGAGTGTTGCTGTAGCTGTGTCGGTCCCAGGATATTAGACAGACAAGGTGGGTGAAGTAATAGCTGAGGAAGAGCTCTGTGTCGCTTGAAAGCTTGTCTCTCTCTCAGACGGAAGTTGGTCCAATAAAGGATATTACCTCACCTGCTTTGTTTAACAGTGTCAGTTATGTTACATGGATACCTTTCCACTATCAACTCTCCTCACGTAGGACATAGTATCTAATTACAGCTCCCTAGGGGACTGCAAAGTGCTCAGTGCCTCCTGAGAGACACTGAGTCAGGGCCAGCTCCAGGCACCAACGAACCAAGCAGGTGCCTGGGGTGGCAAATGTAAAGGGGCGGCAGGAGGTCGGGCTCTGGGGCGGCAGTCCGCCCTCGGCGGTGGAGGGAATTCAGCGTCTGCTCTGTCACAGCGCGTTTCACACTCGGCAGCAATTTGGCGGCGGGGACATGACTCTTCTTTGGTCGCTGGTGGCAATTTGACGGCCGCACCATCACTCCGCCTCTGTGTTCGGCGGGCAGGATTCCGCCTCCCCGTTCGGCGGCAAGTTTTTTTTGCTCCAACACTGGAGCCGGCCCTGCACTGAGTATCCTCAATTGACCCTCACTCCCATTGATTTCAGAGGGAATTGAACATGCTCAGCATCTTGCTGAGTCAGGACCCTGGGCTGGATTTGAACTGGCATCTTGGCTTTGGAAGGCTCTACATCTCTATGGCCTTTAATAGGAGCTGATGACACACAGCACCTCTGAGGAGGCACTCACCACTTTTCATAGACTGTCATAGATTTTAAGGTCAGAAGGGCCATTGTGCTCATCAAGTGTGACCTGCTGCATAACACAAGCCATAGAACATCACCCAGCAATTCCTGCATCAGTTCCAAAGATCTGACTGACCTAGACCATATTCTTTAGAGAGACATCCAGTCTAGATTTAAAAACTTCCAGGGATGGATAATTTACTGATTTCCTATGGCAAATTGTTCCAGTGGTTAATTATCCTCCCTGTTTAAAAAAAAAAAAAAAAGAGGAAAAAAAAGAACCTTATTTCCAGTTTGAAGTTTGCTAACTTCAATTTAGGTCCAATGAAGCTAGTGAGAGAGAGAGAGAGAGAGTTGGGGGGTGGGGGTGGGGGGGACTTGATAGCTTCTGTTTAAAACGGAGAGAACTAAGAATGAAACATTCTTATACCTAAATATTCCATCACACATATGTAGAATGACTTATTGTTCAGAGACCTCCACAATACCTAGGCACATTGGGTAAGGTAAAGAATGACAGCCTTTACTATGAATTTCCTTGCTTTGGGCTTCTGTGAGAGTCTTGCCTATGAAGGACTTCAGGATTTACACCATACTTTTCTCTTTCAATAGTATTGTAGTATGACACATTTGTTTACTGATTTATGAATGCTATGCTCTCAATTCAATGTTAATTTGAGATGCTTTTGCCAGTGTCAGTTCTCTGTGATTTGCAATTTAATATTTTGCCATCTGAAAACAATGGCATTTAGTGCTCTGGAGAGAAAATCATCAGTATTTGAGTTTCAATAGGAAATATGTTTAGGTTTTATGCTAATGCTCAATAAAATAAATATTTTAGTCATATTTTATGATGCTCCAAGTAAAGTAAAGGAACAGATTTTAAATATTTGATTGTTTAGGTGAGCTACAATTTAGCTTCCTTAAGGAAAAATTAATTGGCCAGCTCTAATCTAAGTTATGATTTGTTAAAGCTGCTAAAATAATTTAAATCAACTGCATATGTCTGTGCAATAATAATAAAATTGCTTTAGCAAAAATTATCTGAATCCAAGAGGGATAAAAATAGACAGGAGGTGGATTGGACAGTCAGCATATTATGAGTTGGAATAAAAACATCTTACTTAAGCCAAAAACATGGCAACCAATATTTTTTGTTATAAAAATATTTGAGATGAATTTAGTTTTTTATGAAAGCTGTCTGAAATTGAAATTAATTGCAGAAGTTCTCCATTTATTTGCAAACCAGTAATAATACCTGAAGGCTGCACAAACCCAAGACCCTCTATAGACCAATCCCAACAAACCTTTGCTCTTATTCAGAACTTCATTTTTGCCATAGGGTGAGAATGATTGTGTGTTTTTGCTCTCTCATACTAACCTCCACTTTGATCATGCCTGTCATCTGAAGTAAAAATGTGTGCCAGCTCTGTGAAGTGGATTACTACTGTCCACTAGAGGCTGTAATGAGACTAACAACGTCATTTTATGACAGACCTAACATTTAGACTCTAATTATCAATTATTTTAAACTTAAAGATGTTCTGCGTGTGAAGAATAATCACTGGTCTACTTCTCCGGAAGGAGCTGAAATAACTTGTGCACGTCTGAATTTTAAAAACTATATTTAAAAAAATCCAGTCATTTTATGCCTCCCATTCTCCCATTTGTCGTTATTAGATGTGTAAAATATATACTGTAGATGACACATTACAACCAGCATGTTACACAGGGTTTCTTCTGGGCACTGTGTATCTTATATATCAAATTGATTAATATCCTCCGGTCATGAATGAATCAGTAGGAAGTCATATCATCTGTAGCATATCATAAGCAGTAAATAAAATACCTGATGTCTGTTCAGATGTAGCCTATTCTGTACTATATAGGTTCTTACACTGCGCTTATTCCCCTGGTATCTGAGCACCTTCCAGTAGTGCATTAAGCAATGTGACTAACATCTGTTACAAGTTTCTTCTCTCATCCTCTTCCCAGAGGCAGAAGTGTGTGCAGCGGAGTGTTTTTGTTTTGGAATCTTTAAAAACAATATACGTACATGTATATATGCACTCACTTGCTGCTATGTTTATGTGAGAGAGGCAAACTCAGGGAAGTGTGGTGGGAGGGTGGTGAGGCTTGTGGTGGTCCTTAGTTTCTGGGGGAGATCATTCCACAGTCTTTGACCAGCCCCTGAGAAAGCTCTGTCTACTGCACAGACAAAGCTCTGTTTCCTACACTAACTATAGAAAGTTCCACTGTGCCAGAGGAGCAAAGTTGTCCACCCAGTCTTCATCCTGGAGCTGTTAATGTTCATTTTCTGAAGCAAATTACTCCGCCTCTCTTGAGGCTGAGTTCTTCACTTCTTACTCTATCAAAACTCCCAGCTGAAGTCGATAGGGCATTTTGCCTGAATAAAGACTGAAGGCTTAATCGGGCCTTTTGTGCCAGTTGTTTGGAAAAGGTCACATTATGTCCGTGCCTCACAGCGCCTCTGCATTAATTAAGGGTTCTTGTACTTCCTGGCAACTTGGACCTGTGCTCTGTGGCAAAGTTCCTGGTTGCTGAGGAGGCTGCAAATTCTGCTGCAGCTTTTTTGAATGTAGCCATGTAATCCATTAAATATAAGAATTAATAATACAATCACTGCAGTAGCTTATTTATTTTAACATTAAATTCAGTTTATTTTAAGCAGTCTTCCTATTTTTTGGTTTTGGTATGCTAAAGGTTTTTGTGATGACAGTTTATAACTGCCCCAGAGAATCTGTCTGAAGATGGTGGAGGAACAGCAGCTAGGTAAGGAGCTGTTAGAATTTCTGCCACCGGCAGTTTGGATTTGTGGCACCTCCCGAAGCCCGCTTTAAGGCTGTCTGCAGACTCAGGAAGACAACGCTGCATCAATTTATGCATCAATCCATGAGGGCTAGAAATATAGAGAGAGGTTTAAAAGCTTAGTTTCTGGAGCACAATTCTGCTGCAAAGTTTCTGCAGCAAAATCTGTAGCCAAAGAATAGAGGTATATACAGGGCTCTCATGTTCATCTGCTGCAAAGGAGAAGGTTGCCCTGAGCTTGCTTCAGCATGAACGTGGCTTCTGTTTCTCTGCGTGTGCCACACCTGTTGGCAAGGTGAACATATTAGAATGAGAGATTCCTTTCTACTGAGGTAACATCCTGAACTAGAGAAATAAAAAAGGTGGTGGTAGTGGGGGAATGCTGCATATTCAAAACTGTGCCCAGATGAAGGGGTTGAAGTGTCACTAGAGGCAGTGCTTAAAGTGAGTGTATGGGATGAGGGATTGCAAGGGGTTGCATACCCAGCCCAAAAAAAAAATATTGTTTTAATCAAGCCAGGTCACTGAGAGCTGCATTTTAAGCATGGTTCTTGCCAAAGCTGCTGCTCCAAGATTATAATAGACCTCCCCCACCCCACTTTTTCATACCACTTTAAGAACTGACTAGAGCTTTCACTTGATTTTCAGTAATCCACACTCTCTCCCTCCCTCCCTCCCTTTGATTCAATCAATGAATCTTGCATTAGTGGGGTGAGGATGATGTTGATGTCTGCTTGGCTGCTGCTGTTGCAGATTCACTACTTTGAGGTGCTAAGTTGCACATCTGTCCAAATGTCTTGGCCTGTTGCTGTTTCTTTTCCCCAAAGCACTCATAAAACAGAAAATGTCATCAGGTTACATATGATGGAACCTTAACTAAAGTTTTAGTCGTAATAATAAAGGATCTTTATGCCTTATAAAGCTATGCTATATACAGTATAACTATTCTATTGCCTATTGATCAATACCACTGCCTCTTACAATTTTATTACTACATTCTTTTCAGCTATTATAGTATAATTATGCAACATATTTCTTTTTATAAGGAATTACCTTACAGATCCATCCACAGAAACTGACAGTTTAGAGTCGTGATTTTTTTTTGCATGTAGCCACTAGATTATAGAAACACTTCACCAACACATGGAAAACTAGAAAACTGCCATATTGTAACGTGCCCCGGTTTCAGGGAACGGGTGCAAGTTGCAGCACTGCAGAGTGTCAACACTAGTCATCCTATTTTGGATGCAAGCAGTGCTCTGGGTTCACACAGTGCCTGCCGTACAAGCATTGCATGCCCTGTGGATTATTGCACCTATCCCACAATGCCCAGCACAGCTCCCTAGAGCATGTGCATAATGTTAATAGTATACAGGAGATATTTGCACCTGTTCACATTTTGGGTTTGCCCCATTGCCCACTTTGAATGGTTTTGTTCTGCATCAGACGCTGCCTTGTGCATGTTGTAACCCTGGTATTGAAACCCACTGGTAAGTGTGTTACTAGTCTCCCTCTGTGCTGATCCGGAGATGAATCAAGGCTGATCCAGAGATGTTATTCAAGGCTGTTTAAGGCAGTCTACCACCCTAAGCAACTTGTCAGCGTGCCACCTTCAACATCACTCAAATTTGGCCCAGCTGCCCCTCCATTATGATGGAGGAGCAGCTGGACCAAATCTGAGCAAGTGGCATTGCAACCTGGCACATAGGGTCACAGCACCACTCAGGCTAGGCCCAGTCACCTCTCCATCATGATGGCAGGCGACCAGGTCAAATCTGCCACCCTAGGCAGGTGCCTAACTTGCGTGTACCTAGAGAGGCCTCTGTTTTTTATACCCCCAGCTACAGAGCTTTATCTCAAGCTGTATCTGCTCATGCCTTTGGTTCAATCCCCAGTGTGTCAGCTAAGAGAGAGGCTCTCACACTATGCCTTCATGTGTGCTGATGCCCAAGCAGAGAGTCAGTAGCTCCTTTAGGACCCCACTGCCTTGCCAGTGGTCTTAGTGAATATTACAATGAGCACACCCCCCCCCCCAGGCCCTGGTGCTCTAGGAGGTATGGAACTTGATTTTATTCATTTCTTCAATAGCATTTTTAGTTTTAATTTTGATGTTCTGTTCCTTTTTTGTTAACTGAAGTTTCTTTCTCTTGTGTTTACCTCTAGGAATCCAGCCTAGCGGTCAAGGACAAGACAACAAGCGGAGACTGGACCATCATGGAGAGGTATGTTGCTCTACTTGGGGGAATAGTTGGGAGAGGTTCAGCCTCAGAGTAAGTGTAATTGGCAGAGTGTGTAGTAGGGAGTCAGGAAAGATGGTCAGCATCCAAAGGTATCTGGTTATACAAGGTCCAGATCTATCTGCCTTCTTGCTGTTTAAGAAGGGATCTGAGTAAAGGACATTTGGGACTTGATTTAGATGGTAGGCATCTTTTGCCAAGTGACTCCAATAGCAGTTGAGGATTTGTCCCTGGAAGAATTATACTAATTAGGAAAAGACCTCCCCGCCCCCAAGGCCTCATGGTGAAGGACTGAGTGGGATCGTCATGAGTCCCTTAAATTGGCACTCTGCCATTTCCAAAGGACAGCAGGCATCCCCAGCCGGCTCTCTTCTATTAAACAAGTGAATCTCTTGGTCACTTTCATTACTGTTTGCAGAACGCTTTGAGATCCCCAGAAGCACAGCAGCTGATCAGTATTATTTTAATTGTGCTTTTGATGGCAAACATTGCCTTTTGAAGTGGGGGGGAAAACACCAACAAACCCCACCACAATTCACCCCCCCCCCCTTTTTTTTTTCTCCCCGTAACTGGGAAGAAGCCGTGTAAAGGGTTAAAACTGGCTTGGCCCGGCTCTGTGGTGCGTATGCAATAATCTGTGTGGCTCTCTTGGCCGCCTGCCAAAGTGTTGCCGTGCCTCCTCCTCCTCTTCTCCTCCCTTCCCCCGTCCCTTTTGCATGAAGTAGGATCCTTGAGCTGTTGCAGAGGCAGCCAACTGCTCCATATTTGGCTTCTATTACACATTTACATACTGGAGAGAGAGGAGCGGGAGCTCTGTACCGCAGACATCATTTCTACTACAGTGGTGGAGACATCCAGGACCTGTGTCACTGCAGGGGGAAGGAGAGAGAGAGAGAGAGAGAGGGAAAAAAAGGCAACCAACATAACCCCCCCCGCCCCCAAGCCCTGTGATCAGCTAGCAAGACAGTGTGTGTGAGTCTCTCTCTCTGCCCCCACCTCCCTTGACACTTGGCAGTAAGTGGCTCTTTTATTCCTTCTCTGCTTTTTGCTTCCCCGGCTTCTTTCCTCCTTTCGATTGAAAACCTCCAGCGCTTCCAGCTGGAGAAACACAAGGGGGGAGGGGGGACTGGACGAGCCCCCCCCTCCCCCGGGGCTTCAGCCGCCCGGGAGCCCAGTCCACCCCAGCCCTGGGAAGGCTGGAGGCCAGAAAATGGCTTTGCGATCCTGGGGGGAGGTGGAGGGACATGGGGGGTGGCTGGAATTCGTTGCACTCTGTGCATGCAAGAAATGTCTTCCGGGGTGGGGGGGGTGGAGGAGAAGGAGGCAGGGGAAAGGAGGGGGGACAGGCAAGGAAACAGCCGTAGCCCCTGTGTCTGGGTTGCTTTCAGTCCCCCCCCGGGAGGCGAGAGGGCGCGCGCGCGCGTGCGTGTGTGTGTGTGTGCGCTGGGGAGGGGTGGCGTTTTCACGCTGGCTCTGCTGCCGCCGCCGCCGCTGCCGGGCTCTGGCTGTGGCTGCCCCTGGTGCATTAGCTGGCGCGGAGGCAAGTGAGAGCGGCCGGAGTTTTGCACGACGCCCGGGTTTGTGCGGGCTGCGGCGGGGGAGGCTTTGCCGCCGGCCGCGCCAGCCCGTGCTGGGCTGTGTAGTACGGGCTGGGTCAGGCTGGCTGCCGGAGGGGTGAATGAAGCGAGGAGGGAGGGGGAAGAGGCGGCGCTGGGACGGGGAATGCGCTCAGCCGCGGACCCACTACGCTGCACTCGCGGCCCAGGCTGGCTGGAGGCACCAGCTGGCACTTCCAGCAGTGAGCGAGGAGGGCTAGTGCCCGGGTCAGGGGAGGCCCGGGTGTCCCGTTTTCCCCCTTCACACTGTCTGCAGAGCCTCTCTTGCTTTCACTCTCCTCCAGTCCCTGCCAGGGCGAGAGATCTGGAGCTGGCTAAAAGCAAAGAGACCATTTAGCTTCTCCAGGGGGGATTAGCGACAGCCTCCGGTGCTAAAGAATTGATGTGGTTATCCTTGGATATAGCAATATTTTGGTCTTTCCATTTCTGATTGTGTCTGTGGCTGCTGCATTCTCTTTAATTTATGTTGCAGGTATGCATTGCTCTTTTGACTCCGACCTCCCCTTGTTTGGGTTGGGTTTTAAATAAAACACCTTAGGAAAGTAACCCTTGATTGGTTTGTATGTACTAAATAAATGAATATAATAATTTCTAAGACTATTAGAGATTAACCTAAAATTTGTTAGAAAACGTTGGTTGCTTCGGTAGTGATGATGATGATGATAATAAAAAGACGGGATTGGGAACTGTTTCCATGCCATTGAAGATGGGGGAAATTACTGAAGAGTAATAATAGAAAGAAAACAAGTCCGAAGCTGGTTATATAATGTACTATGTGGATAAGAAGAACGACAGGCTATTTTTATTTTGTTTACCGTATGCTGTGCAATAGGGACTCCAAACTGCATCTCTCCCCTGTGATCCTGGACTCCGGATACAATTAGCATGAATTGTAAGCATTCCTTATTATGTCCAAGAAATAAACATAATGATGTAAATTGTTGTTCCTTACAAATATTCTTTATGCACAAATAAGGAATTGTTAAGGTGGATGACCTTAGTTTTTGAAACATTTTATGTTTCATATGATAAAGAAATGCATATTTCATAATGCAGGTTATACTTAATATTTAAAGATCATTGTTATATATGTTATGCCGTATTGGTTAGTTACATGTCAGATGTGTTCAGGCGTAGCCAGTGACTTTGCTGACATGTTAGGGAAGTCAAGGTCTTTTCATTTTAGCTTCTGATGTAACCTTCAGTTAAGGGAAAATTCAGATTTCATGTTAATGTAGCTCTGCTTGTTTGGGTGGTGAAGACAGTTCAGTTTTATAGCTCTGTGGAGCAAGGGTTATGAATGAGGGAGAGATTGTAATTGAGAGTGACAGAAAAAAAAATCACACTGTAGTTATTTTTGAGATGCTGCAAGGTACCTTTTAATAGTAGTTATGATTTTATTGTATTGCCCTCCAATTTGTTCATGAAAATGGCCCAATATTTTTCAGGCAGCAATTCTTTTAAATGGATGGCTTTAATCTCATCATCGTTTATGGAAGGCAAAGGTTCATAGGTTCTCTTCAACTCTGTCTGTCTCTCTCTCATCATGTAGATACATGTCAGTGCTATAGGTTTTCAGTGCACTTACTCTAGCCCAGATCAGTCATGTAATTAGATCAGGCTGCCATGGTAACAGACAGTATTCATCGTCCATTCAGGTGTGTTTGTCTTGTGACTGGGCTACCTCAAGTGGCGTATGTACAATATTTATGTTGGACAGATTGTACAACTCACTTCTGTGTCTTCTTGAAGAATATTTAAGCATATTATGACATTTCCTAACCACTGAACTTTTATGAAAGATACCTCTGGGCTGTTACAGCACTGGACTATCAGATTTTACATGTGTGCAGAGTATGAAAATATATTTAGTTAGCTAATGAAATCATTCTACCAGTTCCACGTGTGTTTATTGTTAATGAATCAACAAATGTTTTGTTAATTTTTAAGTGTCTTTCCCAAGCGTATCTGAAAGCTGCTTCTGCAATCTGTTGCTTTTGATTTGTTGGGTATTTAACCATTGACGGCTGAAATCATATGTATGAAGTTGTGAAAATGTCACCATTAAAAGGGTTAATATTGTAGGCCCCAAACCTGCCATAATCTATGCACGTTGCTTAACTTTATGTGCTCTGACTAGTATAATTTAAGTAATTGATAATTCACATTATCATTATTACTTAACTGATAGTATATTAAGTTAAGCATGTTCATAATTCTTAGTAGGCTCAGGGCCTTGGATGTGTTTTATTTGGTAATTGAATTAACATTTTCACCTTGCAAAAACTTAGGGTGTATACAAACTGTAATAAAACCAACTAAAAACCCAAGGCTATTTTATCTGTGACAGACTCAATACTGGATAGTTTGTTTCTGATAATAGTAAGCTGTTTCACATTTGTTTTCATACTACTTTAAAAGATATTTTTTCATCATAGCATACAGTTGAAGGCCTTTTGCTTCAATGTTTATAATGCATTTTTCTCCAATGTAAAAAGTGCACTTGAAGAATATAAAGAGCTTCATGTTGTTTACTGCAATTTAAAAATACATTTAACTGAGGAATATTTTTGTCTTTAATGTCAGTGTTTGAATACTACACTATACATTAGTCTTTTAAGAAATAATATTTTTTTAATGGGCCAAATGTGGCTCTCTATTGTACTGGTGTAAATCTGGAATGATTCCAGTGGGCCACATTCAGAGTAATGGAGCTAAGAATCTGTCCTGTAGTGTGTAACCATGAAGTCTTTATTACATCTTTCTTAGGCAAAACTGCTATTGAGTGGAATGGGAGTTTTGTCTGAGTAAGGACTTCAGAACTCTGTGGAGGAGCTGAATTCATCGCTTGCATAAGTAGCTAACATCTCCATTCACGTTTCTCCCAGTTACACCAATGGTGAATTTAGACCTGTGGCTTTAATGGCTTGATCTGAGCAGTGACGCGTACCCACAATTCCCAATGGTTCAGTACTCCACACCTCTCAGGATCAAGCCCTTAACTACTAGAGCCTAATAGTATCCAAAAAATATAATAATAAAACAGGCATTTGAATAGCTCTCGTGTTGAAGTACGAGACTGGAGAAGGTAACAAGAGGAGTAGTGCCTGTCTGTGGGTCAAATCCTGCACTGCCTGCCAGCTCACAAACCCAGCTGCAGTGTAACTGAGCCTGCAGGTTTCTGTCCGTCTGCCAAGCAGAGGAATTTCTTCTCATGGGGAAGTTCATGAACAGTTTCTCACTCTCAGTGCAACTCTTTAGTGCACTGGCTGATTTGGGCTTTTCGTTCTTTCGTCCTTTCTTTCTTGGCCTAGGTATGGAGGGGATTAGGAAAATGGGACTGGAGAAAGTCAAATAACCACACAAAATCCTGCTGTTTGTACGATCCCTTGTACTGCATCATGCTTCTTATGCAAATTGCTTGTAATGTGGTTCACAGCACTGCAGAGTAAATATTTTTTAAAATGTGTTATATGAACTTGTGGAAAAACAAATTTCCCTTAGGATTTCATTATAAAAAAGCTTGACAAAAATGGTCTGATTTTAAAGGATCTTTAAAAACAGGCCTGAATTTCCTTTGCCTCCAAGGAAAAAAAAATCTTTTTGTAATCTATCTGATAGCCTTGTATCATCTTAATATTTTTTTAAAATAGACTGTTAAATGCAGTCAATTGAAAAGCAGCTAATTACTTGAAATATGAAAATAGTTTGTATTAATAATTATCTAGAGAATCAAAACTCAGGACCTGATCCTCCTCCCACTGAAATTCAATGGCAAAACTCTTATTAACTTAAAAGGGCGCAGTAGTAACCCACTCTTTTTTGTATTGCTATTCATATAGTATAATGCTTTTGCTGTGGTCTACAAATAGGAGGGGAGTGCAGTAGCAAGGTGTATTTTGGTTTCAAAAATGTATATAAAAATTGCATACGTGGTCTGAAGTGTACCCTGGTTTCAACCGTAGTTTAGAATATGAGACAGCCCACTATGAGGCTGTTAGCTGATCATACAGGTTTTTGAGTGATTAACTATTGTGGAACATCGTTCAGGTACAGTTCATGCAACTTAATCAGTTCATAGAACAGCTTTAGCTGGAGTCCTCTGCTGAGACTGCTATAACTAGGTCTACTTTAGCAAATCAAAATGTAATGACCATAACAAACAGAAGTACAGCAGGCTCGATACAGGTAAGTATGTCAGACTGAAGAAATGGTGTGCTCTATGCCGGTGAATTTTGCTAAGAAATTTAATACACTAAGCTTTTAGAACTGAAAATATTGACTTGGTCATTTAATTTTACCTTATGCAGAACTTTGAGTGAGACAAATTAGTATATTTATCTTCGGACAGGGAGAACAAACACACAAAATGTTTTTGGGCTCTGGCACGTAACATATATTCAAAAGTCCCACATTTTAAAAAATGTGGGGGGAAAAAAGTTTAAGGTGATAAGATTTTGATTTAGCTGATATACAAAATAAGTATATATATATTTTTAATTTTAACAACTCTGCAGACAAAGGTGTATTTGGAAGTTACAGAAACTGGACAAGTAACTCTGGTTTCTTCTTGAGCTTAGTGTATTTGTTATTCAGCTATTACTTTACTATATTTTCTCCTACAACTATATTGTGTGTTAGTTTGTAGTCTACTAACTATGAATAGCTATGTGCATGAATGTATTTATTGGACCCAATCCAGAAAAACACTTTAGCACATGCTTAAATCCTGCAAGTGCTTTGCTGAATAAGGATGGATTTAAGTACTGGCATAAAGTTAAACTTGTGCATAAATCCTTGGATGAACAGGGGCCATAAGCATGCTTACAAACTCAAACACAAAACTGCCTCACGACAGAGGAATAGTAGTCCTGCTAAAGAGTGACAAAAATTTTTTGGTGAGGTTCCAAGTGAAAAAGCAAAACATATTTTGTTTGATATGTGATGTCAGCAGAATTGTGATGCTGGCTCCCTGTAATTTTTAATGATTAAAAATATAGAATTAGAAAAATATTGCTGTCATAGTGTACTTTCTGTTTATATTATCTGGGAATTTGCAGTAAAATGCATTAATTCCAGCATGCCAGGATTAAGACGATAGAACTGGGGAAATGCCACAAAATCTAACACTTTTTTTAATCAAGATCCCCTTAATATGGTTTGCTTTTTGGATAATGCCTCTCAAAGAAATTGTGTTCTGCTGCCAGTGAAGACTGTCACCACAACTCACTTATGTTTTCTAAACTCACCAATATCACATTTTGGAAAGCACATACAGACAGAGTAAATGGGCTGTGCTTTCTGCCACATGTGTATGGTGCCGAGGAACTGACTCCTTAGCCCCAGCCTACAGGAGACAGTGCACATCTGTGTCATGGTTGCTGGCAGGAAGAGTGGCCAAGGGCGCCCACGTACAAACACACACAAGAACGGGCACACATGTGAGTGCACATCTGTAGTAATTTCAGCTACATTGTGCATGAATGACTTGTCTTTTTGGACATTCATGAAATGTAGATATTTTTTGTTTCATGAGGTTGTACTACTGAGCCAGTAAAGATCATAAATGTCCCCGATAGGCTGAAGCTGGTGTAAGATGTAAACAGCACACTTACCAATGTGCTTTTTGAGTACAGGCTTGTTCTGAGCCCTGGTTTTCACTCTAGTTGTGTCACTTGTTGGAAGTGAATTGCCATCCTTCTGTAGCTCAGACTCAGACACAACTCTGTAATCTTTTGATGTTATTGACCCTCAGTATTATGAATGATTCTGCTTTGGATAGAACCGCTCACAATCTTCACAGGAATATTTTGGCACTTGTATGGCCACTGCTAAGTTGGTTGGTTTTTAACTGATATTGTTTTTTTCATTTTGGTTTTCATCTCCTCTGCTTCTGGATGAACAGTCACATTGCAGGCGAAGCCAGATGAGGAAGCAGTTTAAGCTGTGAATTTCTTCTTCACCCCCATAGAACAGTGACGACCATAATTTTTATCTTCACCATAGAGAGATGCTTTGTAAACAAGGTGAGGATTTAATGCTTTTTATTTCTCTCATGAGTATACACACTTTTGGCAAACCTTGACACCTTAAAATGTTTTTATAATTCATTTGACACAAAATTATTCTACCTCAACATGACCAGGAATGGGGGTGCTTTATAAATAAATAACAACGATTATGGTATTACCCAAGTCAGCAAATCATATTACCTGTGTCTCAAATCTCTGTCTTGTAGGATGCTGCGTTGCAGATCAGTGGTTCTTATGCTCACCTTAGGTCAAAATGTGTTTGGTTACTAAAAGATTATGAGATGTATAAAAAGTTTTCACCCTTTGAGCTTTGTCATAAACTGCCATGCATAAAATAATAGAAATCCATCCTCTTGCCTATTATTGTCAATTTTTGTTTTGTTGTTGTGGGTTGTGTTGCTTGCAGACTCTTTGCCTTTTTCAACTTCCTGATTTCCTCCTGTGTAGAAAGCCTTGTTTGGCATGCGGATTTTCCATTAAAGTCAGGGGCGGATTTAGGGGCAGGCGACTGCCTGGAGTGCAGGGCTTGAGGGATGCTAGGCTCAGGGTGGTGTAAGATATTCAAAAGTTTAACCAATGGAGGGGTGGGGGGAAGGTGGAGCAGCGGCATGCCGAAGACACTCCTTGCCTGGGGTGCATTTGGTCTAGGGTTGGCCCTGCTTAAAACCATGGATAACCAGTCACTAGTGACATACCTAAGTCTTTCTTTTACTCTGATTTAAGCAGTGTTGTCAGCTCTCATGATTTTATTGCAAGTCTTGTGATCCTCGGTGATTTGCTTATATCCTCAGGTTCTGCAGTGATGTGATTACAGGACAATCTCAGCTTTTTTTTCTTTTCTGCCTCCCCCCCCCCCTCCTTTGTATCTCATGTGTCTGTATCTTGTATGTTTGTAAGTTTGTGGAGAAGAGCTTGAAAATGTGTTGAGCCTTTAGGGGTCAATCAGACTGCATATAAAAAGAACCCAAATGTTCTTATTTATTTGAGTCTCATGGTTTTTAAGCCTGTCTCATGGCTCTGACTCATGATTTTTAAGTACTTAGGATTGGCTATCCTGCTAATGGTAACAAAAATATAAAGGTTGCAGAAAGAAAATAGGCTGTTCTTTTAAATAATATGGCAAATACAGCTGGGGAATTTGATTCAGAAACTGAAAGTACGTTTTTTTGTTTTTATTTAAGCCAGAAAACTGAGTTACTCTAGTATTTTGTTGATGAAAAGTTGATCAGAAAGTCTCTGTAGTGGAATAACTTTTTCATGTATACAGTATGTCATAGTGAAGTGTGCAGTACATAAATTTACATTTTATTGTGACTGCAGGATGGGGTATTGTTCTTTTAAAGGGAAGTAGTCTAAGCATGTAGTTGCATGTAAAGACACGCCTCTTATGGTCTACACTAATCATCTAGAATGGAGGGGCAGGTTGTAGCCACTACATCTCTGGAGGATTATTCTTTTTGAGAATTAAATTGCCGGATAAAGCACCCTAACACATTTTCACCCTTCAGTTTCAGAAAATTTATTTGATAGCAGATGTTGACTTAGAGATCAGGTGGAACAAATCTTTTTGTCAAGGCGTTAACATTTCCAAGAGCTCTTCATTTGTCCAGAATTAGCTCAGGTTTTGTAAAATTGTTTTTGTTTACAGAAATTATTACACAGAAAAGGCTCGTAACTAATAGCTAGAAGAAGAAATGCTTTATGGCATATTAATCAAATTTAAGTATCTTCTGAATGCCCACATTGTATTACCCATAATGTATTGCTAAGTCACCTTGAATGTTCTAGCAGCTGATATTTCCTGAGATTGCATTAAAAACAATGTCATAAATATTAAGTAAACATTTTGCATAAAGATAACCTTGTTATGTCCAGTACAATTGATTGTTAGCCATCGGCATAATACTGCTTTCTTTGTACACAGAATGCTTAAGGTCGTCTTAATGGACCTTAGACCAAGTATGTTTTTGTTGTTAAAATACAGTGGGTTTATTTTTTCAGTCACATCAGTTTTACATTGGTGTAACTCCACTGCCTTCAGCGCTTACTCCTGATTTACTCCAGAGTGAGATCAAAATCAAGCCCAATTTGTATCAGAGTAAATAATGTAAAGGTTGTCTAGATGGTCACTGGCTGGTTACAGACATTATCCTTGGCATTTGATTTAACAGGGATGCCCAGAGTTGCAACTGATGGAATGTGACCCATGGAGTTCTGTAGTGTGGTCAGTAGTCACAGGGCAAGTTGCACAGGTCAAAGATGGAACAAAGATGGTATGCTGAGACCATAGCCCTGTCCTACTCTAGTATTTTACCAAGGAGGAGGATGGCTGCAGTCTGCTCCACTAAATGCAAACTAGGTGGCTTATGACATGTTCTTTTTGTGTCCCTTGTATGGACAAAATATTGGGCACCTTTGATTTAACACACATAAGATCAAATTCTGAAGTCCTTACTTAAGGTTTAATTCTACAAACACAGGCAACTTTACTCACATAAATAATACCATTTACTGCAGCAAATAAAGTAGTAAAGTAACTCGTTTAAGAATTTGTAAGATCAAGCCTTTAGTGTTTACTGTTCTTATTAGGTAAAACTCACACTGACTTTAATAATCATTTTGCCTGAATAAAGACCTCAAGATGAGTAAAAAGGTTATTTAAAATAGCTTTTTTTAACCCTGAGTTTGATTAATTTTGGCCCAAACTAAAAAACATAGGGAGAGTTAGTGTTTGTTTGTTCAGAGCATGCATTGCCTCCTTTCAGGTAGGCAAATTACTCTGTTCCTTTTAAACAGTTGTGTTAAGAGAATTTCGTTTGAAATACTGGACATTTTAACAATTAGATTTCCTTTTAATCTTTTCCACTGTTCAATTCATGTGATATCTATTAGTCATATTGTGACATCTAGTTGACTCTGTAGCAACTGTCCCACTTGTAGCAATCCATTTACTGTACTTTCTGAAGTTTCATTAACTATGGGTATACATTGCTTAACATGGTATCCCTTTTATGTAAGATGTATTCAGCTGGTTTTAAATGTGGTGTGTTTCTAACGTATGCTGAACACTCCTTTGCAGCTTGTTTATAGACAGGAGATATATATATAATCATTTTTAGTTAAAGGAGAATGATGTGATTTGTCTGTATGGGGAAGTTGTTAATGCCCCCTGCTGGCCATTTGAGAGTGCAGAGTTGGTGTTTCTTCTACTGGCTGGTTCTACTTTTTCTTTTTACATGTGAAGGCCTGTAGTGGTGGGAGGACTAACAGACGGTGGTGGTGATTTTGACTGAGCTAAGAGTATCAGAAAAATGAAGATGGATTTGAACTAGGTATAATTGGATAGTAATTAGAAATCACATTTAATTTTTTAATTGCTTGTTTTGTATTTAAGTGTGGGAGTAAATTTAATGTACATGAAAATGAAGAACTAACAGTGTAGACTGGCATCACACAGGGACGTGCTTTGCAATCTTCTCCACACAACTCCATACCTCTGCTCTATCATTCCTAGGTCTTTCCTGAACAGAGATTGCCAGTCTCATACCAAATTGTATGAAGGTTTTCTGATGTAGATACATTGAGTTGAGTTTTGTGATGTGCTTAAGATGGGAACGCTAAAGTTGTGTTCTCTTGTCACATAAGCCAGGATTTGAGCCATGGTTCAGGGTTCCTGCTTCTACTTTAAAAAGATGTTTTTCAATGTCACTTTTTTAATGGAATATGAGAGAGAAGTTTTGACCATGACTTTAAGAATTGAAAGTGCTCTTTTGAAAAATAAAAATCAGTGTAACGTAAATAGCTTTGTATAAACCAGGTTTAAAAGGACATTGTCAACTTACATGTAGCCCCAAATATAAATTGTAAAAGATTTAATAAAACCGAAGATGAATAGAAATGCTTCTTTAGTTTGAAATTCCACATAAACATTTCCTTGCCCTGGTTGGCTTATCAACATTGCAGCATTAAGAACCCGAGAGTGAAACTGTCTTCACTGATTTTATTTTTCTAATCTGAAAGATAAGGAAAAAGTAATAAAACAGCATAAATAACAAACAAATCGCAATTTAAAAAACTCTTTCACTTTTAACCATATAAGGTTTAGTAGTAACATAAGTAACTAAATGTGTGTGCCACAAAGCAAGGCGCCTGATTCTCCACTGTCTTATACCTTGTATGTGTATTTGCACCTGTGCAAAGTGAGTAGGAAAACACTCCCGTTCTGATTTGATGATGTTTTTTACTCACTTTGCACTGATGGGAATGACTGCACAAGGTGCAAGGCCGTGGAGAAGCATCTGGCTCATCATTTTTAACTGACTGGAAAGAAACACTTCTGTCACCTCAGAGGGGTGTTAGGGCAGAATACATTTTACTGTGCAATTGAACCTTTTTCATTTTTAGGACCAAAGTGTCAGAGGTGGTCTCTGACTATGCACACCCGCACCACCCGTGCGTACACCCTCGTCCGTTCGTGTGTGTGTAGGTTGTCTAATTGCATGTTACTGGATTTCCACGTGCACGCACCTTGAGGGTGTGTGTCTTCATGGCAGAGTTAGCCTGGGTGATGACATCCGGGTATGAGCATACAGGGATGAGCATCTGGGTATGAGCATACAGATCAGCCTAGGCCGGTGTGAGCAGCCATACCCGTGTTACTGTGTCGTCACTGACGGTGCAGACATCCATGTGTGTCGCTAGAGCCTCTGGGAACTTATTCCGTGGCTGACTGTGTTGCAATATGCTAAGCTGCTCCAGGATTGTTTCCCAGTGAATTGTGGGAGAACCTGTCTCTCCTTCTGGGCACACAGGGAAATCGTGGGAAGACAATGAAGGACTATCAGCACTTGAATGGTTTAGCCTGCATTCTGACTGCAAAGTGGGTGGATTACCAGCCTGAGTGAGAGCAGAACCTGGGCTCTAACCAATACTCCCAGATGGCTCAGGAGAGAAGTTTTTGTGTGTGGATGGATGGGGTGTTAGGGCCACTAGCTGGGTAGAACCCCAGGCTAACTCAGTAGTGAAGTTACTCTAAGACACTGTTTTCCAAATAGTAGGTTCTGACCCACTAGCCGGTCATGGGAAAGGCCTAGGTGGGTGGAATGTGCCTGGCAATGGCAAGCTGCCCTGTCCTCCCTCTTCGTAACAGTCGTGTAGAGGCTGTGTTATTTAGGGTGTGGTGGATCTGACTGGTCACCTGTTTTGGGGTCAGGAACGAATTTTTCCTGTTCGACCAAATTGGCGGAGTTTTTTCGCCATCGTCGGAGCATCATGGAGGCGCAACTGGGTTGTAAGTGATAGGACTTGAAAGTTTAACACTGGGAAAGGTAACACTGTCTAGCTCAGTGGTTTTCAAACTGCGGGTCACAACCCAGTACTAGGTTGTGGAATGTAAGGCACTGGATTGTGGTGGCTCTGGTCAGCACTGCCGACTGGGCTGTTAAAAGTCCCGTCAGTGGTGCTGCCCAGCTAAGGCAGGCTAGTCCCTACCTGTTCTGACACTGTGATGCGCCCCAGAAGTGGCCAGCAGCAGGTCTGGCTCCTAGGCAGGGGGGCCATGAGGCTCTGTGCGCTGCCCCCGCCCCGAGCACTGTCTCCGCACTCCCACTGGCTGGTTCCCAGCCAGTGGGAGATGTGGGGAGAGTGTCTGCGGGTGAGAGCTGCGTGGAGCCTGTTGCCCATGTCTGCCTAGGAGCTGCACCTGCTGCTGGCCGCTTCCAGGGCGCAGCATGGTCCACAGTGCTAGGACAGGCAGGAAGCCTGCTTTAGCACTCCTGCTGAGCCGCTCACTGGGAGCCGCCCGAGGTAAGCCCGCGCCCCAATCCCCTGTCCCAGCCCTGAGCCCCCCCAAACCTGGAGCCCTTTCCTGCACCCCAAACCCATCATCCCAGGCCACAGCCCGGAGTCCTGATCCCCTCCTGCACCCCGGCCCCCTCCCACACCCTAAACCAGAGGTGGGCAAACTACGGCTCGCGGGCCACATCCGGCCCGTGGGACCATCCTGCCCGGCCCCTGAGCTCCTGGCCAGGGTGGCTAGCCCCTGGCCCCTCCCCCGCAGTCTCCCGCAGCGCGGCTTGCACCTGCCCACCTCCCAGGCTTTCCAAAAAGCCTGTCCTGCTGCTCTGAGCAGCATGGTAATGGGGGCAGGGGTTGGATAAGGGGCAGGAGGTCCCGGGGGTCAGTCAGGGAACAGCAGGCTGTTGGATGGGGCGGAGGTTCAGGTGGGGCATTCAGGAGACAGGGAGCAGTGTGGGCTGGATAGGGGTGGGATTCTGGGGGCGGGGGAAAGGGAGTGGGGGCGTTGGGTGGCGCTGTGAGTCCCATGTGCTTTGCAACACCTGGAGCAGGGAACTAGGCCCAACCCCAAGGGACAGGAGCTGCTGCTGGGTGATTTTGTTGTTGTTTTATTTCATATTATTTTGCATTTGTGAAAAACTTGGGGCTCTATGGTTAAGGCTAAAAAGGATCAACTGCTTGAGGTAAATGGGTCCTGGGATTTCACTGGTGGACCACGTTTTTAAAGGAGAAGAGGAGACCTGAAATCCTCTTGCTCTGAGGTTCCTCCTTGGTACCTCTGCCACCCCGTTTTAAAGAGGACTAAATCAAACCGCATTAATGAACTAATAATGTGTGTCAGCAGGGTGCACAGGGCCAGTTAGTGTGTGGCGGGCTGGTGTGGGATAGAGTCAGACCCCAGCTTGCTGCGAACCAGATATTTCTGTAGACAAGCCTGTAGTGTGTAGCACCACGTTTTAGAATGCAGTAGTGAATGTCATAATAATAAAACGTTTTTGTTTGCTAGTCACCCGTGCGCTAGGGCCTTTGTATTTCTGTGTATTTAAATATTCTTGTGAATGTAAACACTTGAGTCAACTTTTAGGAAGAAACATGGTTACAAAAAACTACAAATATAATTCCTGTTTGCCATGCTCAGTTTGTTTCTACCAATGAATATTTTCCCAGTGGTGCTGTTCCTTGTCAGTGTCACATCCTAGCAACCCAGTAGGGAGTGCTTTTTCAAATTAATGTGATAGAAAAAGGGTTTCTCCTCTTCCCTAGTGCCTGTGCACATCACCTCTCTGGTACTGTACTGTATGCATAGCCTTCCCCAGGTAAGAGCTGGCAGATCCAGCACAGTTAGAAATTTCATTGTATGCATGAACAATCCTTCCCCCCCAATACATTAAAACAGATCTTAGTGGATTGTTGCACTAAACAGAATTTCATGTTTATTTTCAATGTGCTGCTGGTGGTTAAAAAGCCCCATAGCTCTATAACATGGAAAGCATTTTTATTTACAGCTTAGGAGGCCCTACCTCTGACATATGACTAGCAGGGAAGCCCCTCCCTTTGATAGTTGTATGTCATCTGCTTCAGAGAACTAATTACTTGGCAATTCCCATTTGATAATTCCCTCTTTATTTTCTGATGAGTTACTTAACGGTGATGGGCTTGTTGAGCAGAATACTGTGTTTAATCCGTGCTTCAGAAAAGACGGAGTGTGACTAGGGTTATCTTTGTTTTCTAAATGCAGCTTTTGCATAGGAACATTGAAACAACAGTAAAACACGTTAACAGTTCACAGTTAATGGTGGGCTTAGTAGTGAATGATGTACAGTATTTTCCAAAAATAAAGTAGGGATTTTATTTTACTGTTGCACTTGTATTTTAAGCATAAGGTCTGAATGAAACAGAATCCTAGAAGGATGTTAAAAATAATTTCTCATGAAAACGTGTCTCTTTGCATCATAATCCTGCAAACCTTCTCCGCTCATATAATTTTTTACAGAATCTTATTCTTAAAAAAACAAGAAATACCCATCTTTTACATTGTCTAATATTTATTTTACATTTCAGTGTGTTCTATTTAGTCATTATAACATTGTTCAAAATAAGTGATATTTAAGGAAAAATATTACTTTGTTTTCTCCATTTTTACCTTTTACATTCCACTGGTGTGGTGGTCACAGCAACACCCATTTCTGGCTGAGGAATGCTTTATAACTGTCCAGTGCCCTCATTTCTAACTACAATATTGCACTGTTCCCTGAGGGTACACAAGTCCAGCAGTGCTTAGATACAGCACTGTGTCTGGGGATATATACTGACCTTAGTCTGCATGAGAAGTCCCTGGTAAGGTCAAAGTGAGTTTCAGAAACCCATTCATATCTTTCTGTGAAATTCCTTCATCTAGGGCCTGATTCTGTGCTGTTAAATTCAGTGGGAGTGTTAACACTGACTTCAGTGGGGGCAGGATTGGGGCTGTGCATTAACTTTAATGAATGCCAATGCCCCATGCTTTTTGATACCACAAGATTTGTTTTTGCTGATCTGACCAGAGAAGCTGAGAATCGGGCTATTTTTCTTGTAGTTTAGCAGGAAGTATTGTATTCTGTGTGTTAGCTTGCACGATATTGCATCATCTGACTTATTATAAGTTCGTAAGGATCCCTTCTGCCCAGTCATTGCAAGGATTGTCACAGATTTAGTTAATCTATGAGAAAAATGAATTAGAACATACTACTTTGCTGATGTTTTTGTGGAATTAGTGATTTTACAAATTTGTAAGGTTTATAAAATGTAGAATTCCAAACAGATCAATCCACTTTAAGTGTGTTAATAAACTTAATAAAGTTTCCCGTGCAAAGGAATATTAATTAAGTTGATTAAAGGTGGCTTGAAGTATATAATAATAATGCAGTTATTTTTCCTGTGACTCTGAAATGTTGTTTCTGATTTTCAGCAGAGGGAAAATATCAAGTATAGTAGTTTGACTTTTTTTTTTTTTTTTTTTTTCACAAATTTCCTATTGGATGTTTTGCTGTCTTAAATAGTCAATGTACAGTTCAGTAAACATACACATTCAGTATAAATTTGTATATGTAGAACTTTGATTTTTACAAAATATCACTAATTGTGATCATAATATAAATGCCCCCCCTCCCTTTTTTTTAAAGGGGCATGGTAACTAAAAACTCTTTCACTTTTTTTAGACTGAATTTTTATTCTATATAATTTTTTAAAAATGATTGTTGTGGTCTTGAAGTATGTCCAGTCCTGCAAACTAACACCCAGATCCTCAAAGGTATTTAGGTGCCTAACTCCCCTTAAAATTAATGGGAGTTAGTCATGTAAATATCTTTGAGGATCTGGGCCTAAAATTGTTGACATAGACATAAAACCGGTACAAGCTGCATCGTGGCGAGCAGCCCCACCCTGAACAAAATGCCTCATCTCTGATCTGGAGGGATCACTTGTACAGAGCAGGGGTCATTCATTCTCTTTGGCCTCATGGCTGAGTCTACTAATAAAGATGCCAGTTATGGTGTGGATTGAGACTCATGTTACAAAGGCCACTAAGGAGCCGCCAGCTGGTGAAAACTTTCAGTCACTCACCTAAGCTGATTTTGAATTTGCTACGTCAAGGGGAAAGGTTGCCAGTCTCATGAACTATCTTCTTCGCAGTAATTTTTGGACACCCCAATGTTTTGTGAAGGGCCAAATCTTGGACTCCTGACTTTGTCAAAACTCCTCTTGAGTTCAGTGGGAGTTTTGCCTGAGTAAGGATTTGGCCCACAGTAGTTTCTTCTGAAAAAAAGGTATTGTTCTTAGCAATTGCTAAAGTATATTGAGGTTAAGTAGGTCCAAAAGACATGCACATTCATGTTTCTAATGTGAGCTACTGTAAGTAAAATGGTCTAGTAGGAATATGACCTTTCATTTAATGTGAAAGATTACTTTTGTATTAGTCTCTTAAGATTTGAGAATCTGATTTTAAGAAAGATGACATCAACACAAGGTGTAAAGTCCTCTCAGAATTGCGGCCAATCTCCTGACATCCACATGAAAATATAGGCTGACCCCTGTTTGCAGGGAGGGAGGTAATACATCTGGGAGCTGTAGTCCTTCCCCCTGAATTTCCTCCACTTCTACTGCTGAGCCGCGGCCAGGGGACCCCACCAGCAGCAACATGGTTCCTGGAGGAGCTTGGCAGCCAAAGGGGGCGAGGACCAGAGAAGTAGAAAAAGCTCTCCATATGGGGGCTGTTGCCTGCCTCCAGGGTTCTGGGGAAGATCTTTCCTGTCAATCCCCTGGATATGTAGGATTGGGAGGTCTCTCCACCCTCCCACTTGTGGCCCCACCAGACCCCTCTTCCTTGAGGGGATTATTTACTGGTCACTCCGGAAGGTCAGCCTTGTTGAGTGTTCTTGGGCTTTCGCTGTGGTGATCTCGCCTAGTATTTGTTGGTTACCTAGTTATGGAAAAACAACTACTGATTGCTTTATGAACTCTATAGTAGATTAATTAAATATTGGGCAGATAATTGATTTCGCAACTCTAGCTATATAATATGTTTTATATGAGGTCTATATTCCATTTTATGGGAAAAGATAATGATGATACTTGTCACTGTCCAGTAACCTATACTTTACTAAAGTGCTTAAACTTAATCAGTAAAGATCACATTGCATCTTTCTTCTTCTGGGCAGCTTCTATATGTGGCATGTAGTCCTGTAGCCTATGTGACATTACAGCCCCAATAGGGTGGAAGGAGGAAGAAGGTGTCATCCAAGAAAGTCTGTGTTTTGTTCCAGAGTTGTATAGCTGACAAAATAAGAGTCCATGCCTTAGAGGTGCTCAGATGCTATAGTGATGAGGAGAGACATAAAGATTCTGTATAGGTTTTAGGAAGTACTGAGTAACTTGCACTCCTGTTGGTTTCAGCTCTGTTGTGAATTCAAGAAAAATAAATTTTTTAGCAAGATGAGTGAATTAAAGTGGTGTCAGAGTGAAAGAAGGACATTCCTCACAGGATGGTACTGCATGACACTAACTGATATCTATTAAGAGTACAATCTCAGAAAGGAGCCTAAAGAAAATTAAAATTGCAGCATGGGTAATAGTCATAGACTATTCATTTTATTACACTGAACAGAATTAGTCTTTGTAAGGAGTTGAACTTGTTGAATGTTGTTGTGGACAAAAGGAATGGAAGAAATGCAGACCAAGAGACACTTCAGCTACGTTTATGGCTATAACTGTCAAATTTTCTGAACTGTAAGCTGGCTAGACTTAATGGGGAGTGGTTATAGTATTTGGTGCCATTTTAAAAAGCTTTTATTTAGGTAGAGTATCTCATTGAAACTAATAGCACTGTCCAGTATGAGTTGCAACAACCAGATTTTTATCCTCCTTATCTTGTTTAATGTGAACTTTGAGTGTTTTGAGTTTTGTAAGCTGCTAAGCCAAAGACTGCAGTTAAATACTGGAAGCCTGATTCACTGCTCCTTTATACTAGTCTTAAACTGACCACTTAAATGGAGCTCCACTCATGTAAAACTTACGTGGGATCTGGACCAAGGTCTCCAGAGGGAGTCTGGGCCCTTTAAACTCAGAACTGTTGCCGGCAGGTCAGCATAGCTGATCAGACACTGCTTGTTTATGGCTAGTGTAAATGAGCTGTAGCTCTGCTTTTCCTTACCGTAAATAGGGAATAAAAAATGTTCCTCAGTCAAGTGTTTTCTGTATTTCTTTTTCCTTTCTGTGCTTCAGATGGACATGTTTTTTCAGATTTTTAACTTGGCAAACCTTTATATTTAACACGCAACTTCACCCTATCAACCCCCTTTTCCAGATTTTATGCTTCCTTACTAGCCAATTAATTCTTCTTTTTACCTCCCTTTCTGCTGAAATTTCACTTTTCTCAGTAGTTCTAGCTGCTAGGTATCCTGACCCACTTCTACTTCTGTCTCACCAGGTTCATTGCCTGTGCAACATTCTGATTCTTCGTTGCCCCTTTCTTCTGCTTGATTTTTGTCTAGTTTCCATTCTTATTTGAAGGATTTTAAAGCTTTAATAATGTGTGCAGAACTGTGCAAATTTGAGTGTTGTTTCATCTACCCCTCTTCCTTCCTTATTAGTCATAATCAAGTTCTGACTCTACAGTTCAAATGAGCTGTCTGGACAGGCCTTTCATTCCATGCACCCTTCCCCCTTCACTCAAGAGAAAATCTTTATTTCTCCTCTGACGCTTCATTGTGGATGCCAGTTTCTTTGGCTGAACATTGTATTTTCAAACCTGTGTGCCCCTGCCAGTGTCCTGTGGCTTCCACCTACAGTGTCTCTTGAGCAGTCATCTTGCTTTTCAGGATTGTCAGCTGGTCTTTAACGAATTAGTTGCATTTTTTTACTTGTTTGTAATATTATACGATAGCAGTTTAAAAGTAATTCAGTTGCTTTCTGTGTGCCTAGGTGTGAGTTGGGAGTCATACTATTTGTGTGCTGTTCAGCCCACAAATTAAAGGGTGATTGTGATTTTAAATACATAATAGTATAATAAAAACAATTCTTTAGCTATCTTACAAATAGTATCTTAGGTTATTAAAACTGGAAGGATTTTTAAAATCTTGTTTAATTTTTTGTGCTCATGCTTTGTGATTACTCTTAGCACTTCATTTTGGAGGAGGGGAATAGGCTAGGTGGTTTCGTTTTTGTTTCTAGTTGTTTTCACTTTTTTATTCTCCTATAGGAACACGGTGCTGCAGTGGTGGGTTGCAAAATGTTCAATGGCAAGTTTAAAAAAAAGTGTAAAAGGAAAAGGGATACCATCAACTAGATTAAAAAAAAAAAGACTAATATGACATTGAAAATACTATTTTTTTTTTTGGTGCTGTTTATGAGTCATTTCAGTAAGGATAAAAATGTATGATACGGGGAAGAAGTGAAATTAGCTGCCCCCTAAGTGCTGTCAATGCACATAATATACAAACTGGTGGGAGTTGCTAACAGTTTTCACTTATAGTAATCTTAGATGTTACTTGTTACAATGCAGCATTTTCAGACAAGTATGACTTTCAAGTTGTAATTGACTAACAAACCAAGTAATGAACATTTCAGTTAATATTAGGTTTCAAAGGAGCAGCTGTGTTAGTCTGTATCCGCAAAAAGAAAAGGAGTACTTGTGGCACCTTAGAGACTAACAAATTTATTTCAGCATTAATAAATAAATTTGTTAGTTTCTAAGGTGCCACAAGTACTCCTTTTCTTTTTTCAGTTAATATTAGATTTTTGTCAAACAATTTTTCCTCATGAAACTTACATTTTGGATTTAAAGGAACATTGTTAATTTAAAACTGACCCTTCACTTTGCCATACTGGTTACCTGTTAGCGTTACAAGTAACGCCTAAGATTACTAAAACTGAAGAAGATTACCAGGAAAAATGTCTTTTCCCCAGTTTGTTTACGTAGTGCATTTGGCAGCTTTTTGTGCATAGTCAGTTTTACTTTGCTCTGTATTGTTAGTTAGCCAGTTCTCCCAGGTGAGAGAGACATTTAAAAGAACAGAAAAATATGATTGTAAAACTACAAATATTGTTAGTGGAGATTCAGAGAAAGGTGTAACTACTTTTAATGCTCTCATGTTTTTTAATTGACTAAATTCCATGTCAATGGAGTCCTTATAAAAAGCAGTGTGTCCTTTTAGTCAGCAAACAGGTCCTCTGTGCATCAAATAATTAAAAATAGAGCAAAGTTTCCGAACAAGGCGTCTGGCAGAAGCGTCTGTACTTCCATCTGTGCATGATTAGCAAAATGGTTCATGATATTTAAATAGCACAGGCTTTGCTCTCTTTTTTATTATTTGTTGTGCTGAAGACCTGTTTGCTTGTTAAGTGGTCTTTTTTGAATAGTTACTGGCAAGAAATCAGAAAAGTGTATGAAGACATCTTGTACACACTGCAGACGCCAAATTGTCCCCTTTTAAAGAAGTGTTGTCCATTTTGGTTTTTTTAAACCACTAATGTTACCGTTGTTTCACTTTTTCTCTACAAAAAGTTCATCAGACCAGTTCATTTCAGTAGGGTTAAATTTGTGTTGTCATTGTCCCTGACCTGCAGATAGCCCCGTTATTTATATTCCAGTAATGTTTAGAAAGATACTTTGGGGCACGTGCAGTGCCATATGTGATGGAGGTTAGACCTACAACTCCTGTTAACTATACTGGGAGTCATGTGTCTAATCTGTTATGCACACTACTCTGAAACTTTACCCGTTGGACAGAGAACATAATTAGCCATGTAACCGCTTTCCAAGGGCTTTTGAGGCCTTAAAATGGGACTCCTCCTTGCGTGCAGTGTTGGACTGGATGCAGCTTCTCTCTGGCTAGCAGCACATTGCTCCAGAACTGTAGCCCCTGATTTTTCTTTTATTTATTTATATTGAAAATTCTTCTCTGTGGTTTTTAGGGGAATATATACAGGTAAGTATGACGGTAAATACACAGTTAAAACGAACAAGCATATAAGTGTGAAGTGTATTATATTTTGGTAGGAACACAAGTACTTGGTGCATCTTTGTTATAAACCGTTATTAGATGCAGTGTGATAAGTCAGTGAAGAGTTCTGATGTACAGGTAGGCACATCGGTGTCTGCCGCAGAATCATTATACTTGGATGAGTATGCAGGTGGTGGTTCCTCAATAGCTGAGATTTTCTTCTCTTTTCTTTTTTAAAAAAAAGTACATTTAAATAGCTGTTTATATATGATGTGGAAATAATGAGTCAGATTCTGCCTTCATTTACACCTATGCCGACCCCGCTGAGTTTAAAGGGATTTGTGGATGTTTTTTGAAAGCAAATCTGGCTGTATGTATATACATATAGACTGTATGTGTCTGTCTGTTTGTACTGAGATCAAACCCCGAGACCCATTCTGCCTTAAGGAAAAGTTAAGTTAAAGTAGTCTTCAAATGAGGTGTGGGGTGGTAAATTGGATACCAGCCTCTCAGAATGGGTTGTGGATGTGTTCTTCGTACTGCACAGAGTGCCATTTGCTCCAGGGAAAAATCAGAGGGAATATCATAGATCCATGGATGGCCAGCTTACCTGACTTCACTGCTTTGGGGAGCAGTCAGCCACACTACCATCATATGTCCTTGCTCTTAACAACTGCTCAGTAAAGATGGGGGGCGGGGGTTTGGAGTTGATCATCTTTCAGCAAAATTAACTCCCATGCAGATTGGCACCCACAAATCTGTGGGGTGTTAAAGGGAGCATGTTGCAGATCCCTTGTGCTACCAGTTCTGCTTCCAAAAGCCCAAGCTGGCTGAACATGAAGGGAAGACCTAGAGGGGCATCTGAGGGGTTGGGGAAGGAGGGAGCATGTTGTGTTTAATTAATTTTTTTCTGCCTTCTAAATGTTAATGGGAATTTGTGCCCTAATTCTGTCATTTATCTCTCTGCTATGCTGCATAACTGAGCGGAGCATAGGTCCCCTTTTAATTTGACTTACGAAATTAAGGACATAAACATTTTTTTTTCTTCACTTCAAAGTTGATTTTTTTTCAGGAAGGTAGATAATTCCCCTCCTCCCCCCATTGTGACCCAGTATTGTAGTTCACTTAGTCTATAAAATCACTGAGTCTGTGATCCCTGCAGTTTGTGGTCTAAGATGGACCCTTCTAAAGAAAGAAAAGAAACAAATGGGCAGGAAAGAGAAAGAGACCTTAGGCTTATTTGGGGAAGACTGATATTGTATCAGTAGACTTGTTAAGGTTTAGCCAAGTTTTGTGTGTTATTTTTTATACCTATTCTCAGGATACACCATAATGGAGTTTTTGGAACTGTTACCGTTTATGTTGTGAATGTGAATTAATTAACAGTAGTATGAATTGCATAGTGTAGAATGGAATTTGTTTTTATATAGTACCGTTTCATGCTCGGGGTATTTCAAACACTTTAAAAATAATGAGTTAGATACTGATAATGCAGTGACTGTAGATAAACACAGCTGCCATTATGTGTGCAACAAAAGACCAAACTTTAGAACCTGTTTCTTTGATTAGGGTGGGAAGGATGTTGGCCTGGATGCCGATGTTATTCCTTGTGTTTTTTTTATAAGGCTTATTGGATCACTAACTTCAGTCTGGACAGGCTCCATAGGGAGGCAGAAGGGATCTCGTTCTGTATTACTTAATCTGTAATTCCAAATGCAGCGTAAACAGCATTATGAAGAGTTACAGTGCACAGTACTTAATAGCTCCTGTTTAAACTTCTGTGTCTTCTAAAATGGATTACTTTATATCACAGATTCAGAACGTGGAAAAATCCTGGATTTTCCTAAAACTATTTTCCTTGTACAGCCATCTGCAAACACATTGTGGCAAAGGAGCTAAACCAGATCTGGCCCGGTGATACGTGTCCCATTATGCTATGCAAAAAATCAGGGTTCAGTTACTAGTCTATAGATACCAAAAGGAGATGGAAGTGCCTTAAGAGCATCTCTGTCCAACTGACTACAAAAAAAATTTGATAGGGACCAACACATAAACCTCCTCAAATACAGGGTTTGTAATGGAAACGTTGACAGCCTATAAGCAGAGTGACTGCAATTGTTATAGTTCACAGATATTGACTATTGTAGACATGCAAGGCCAAATTCTGCTTTGTTAGACCGTGCTTCCCTTGAATCAATGGCAACATTCCATTGACTTGAGTAATTCAGGATCAGGCTCTTACGTTGGTTTAAATCTGAAGTGTATTTAATTTGGATTTCATATTGGTATAAATGAGAGCTGAATTTGGCCTGCAGCTCTGAAGAGAGGAGCAGTTGAGACACTGGTGTATTCTCATTGTTCAGTATCAGGAAATTTAGGGACTGTAATAGTCTGATCAAGTCAGACTATTAATGTAACTTTTTTTGCATTACTCAGAATATTTTATTCTAATTTTTCGGCAGGTAGTAGTTAGTATCTGTTATGGAAAACTCAACATGCTTTTTGGCCATTATTGGTAAGGTAATTCTTTCATTGAGGAAAATATATTCCCATAATTCATGTATATCTTTTTAAACAAGGGGATAGGCATTCATTATTTGCGATTTGTACTATTATATGAAAGCTTCTCCAAATTTTGCACAGCTCAGTAGGAGGGAGTGGCAATTTAGTGCATTCTGAGCTATGTAGCACTATATATATGTTACTTTTAAGACACCTACAAGTTATAATAAAAATATCTAATATAAGCAAGGGTAAGTAACCACAATTTAGATAATTACAAAAATAATCAACTCAAGTGAGTACTGAAACGCAGAAAAAAATGTGAAAATTGAAAGGTTTTTTTTAATATAGTACATTCTATAAATATTCAAGAAACATTTGATGATTCACTCTGTACTAAAGTGGCTATCAAATGTAGAGTGTATTTCAAACACAAGTCTTACATATTAAACGTTTGTAAATTCAACTGATATACAGTCATGAATAGCACTCCATAGAAAGAATAAATATGTGTTGTATCTGGAAAGCAGAATAAATATTTCAAGGGAATGCAACAGTATTGCTAAACTAAAACAGTACATCTATATGTAAAATTGTGTAGGGATGGTTTAAGTGCTATTCTTTCACTGTTAGGACTGTTAAAATTGCAAGCAGGTAGCAAAAAATTACACTTTAAATATTTCACAGAAAATAATTGCTCTGAAAGTTTTTAGGTAGTACAGGAAATGTATAGTGTCATATACTTGACATTTGAATATTAATACTGATACCGAAACAGTCTGACCACAAAAAAAGCCTGGACTGGAAGGGAAAGGCAGCATTTTGATCAGATAAGAACAAAACAGTTTTGAAGTGCTTCACATATGATGAAAATGAAATGCCTAATGAAAACTGAGAAAAAGTTATCTTTCAGGATTGGACATTTTGTGTCCATTTTAGGAATACCCTTAGATGGGTAAAGACAAAACTAGAGAGATTTGTGTCTTCATTTGTTCTTTAATAAAGTTGGTATCTTTCAAAATGGTATGACACAGTGCTACCACCAGGTGGTTTAAATTCATTCATACATACACGTGAGCGTGCACATGTACATGTGAGATGTCTGCTTTACTGGCCAATCAGCCTCCAAGTTCTCTGAGATATGTTAAGGGATCTGTTCTTGACCAGACAGTTTTAGCTGCTGAATTCTCTTTAGCAGGAAGCTGCTCTTATATTTTTGAATACATTGGTACAGACCATTCTTCTTTTTAAAAAAAAAAAAAAAAAAAAAAAAAAGCCTCCCCCCCCCCATTTCCTCCTGCCAAATTGTGCCAGGCTCTTGTGCAAGTACCTCACTGAGATGGGAGCAACAAAGTGTTTCAGCTAGTCCCCTGCCATTTCCTATTCAAACTGCTAGGGACAGGCGGCAACCTATGCACTTGGGGGAGTGCAAAGACTGTTTCCTCAGTGCACTCCTAGAATAGCTGTTCAAGCCAAAAGGGGGCAAGTGCGAAAGAAATGGGGGCCAGGTGCAAATTGGGGAGCAGCCAAGGGTGCAGTCCTCTCAAAGAGCCATGTAGGAATTTTCTATCCATTGCTCCATCTTTGGAGTTACGATGGTGGGAACCCTAGTGTAGACAAGTCTCTGGGAGACTTTTGCCAGTTGTTCCACTTTGTGCTTCACTGACACAGTGAGCAACTGAGGCAGCTGAAGTGGTGGTAACACCGGTGGCTAATTCCCTATTATGGACAGGGCTGCATAGCAAATTTTGGGTGGTTGGCTTTGCGCCACTCCCATGTGGGATCCTTGGCTAGATAGGAAAATTTGACCCTATCTATTTAACTACATACAAACTTATTAAAAGATTTTCTTTTCAGGGTAAGAGGAGAATGTTTCGGCAACCTCCCTTCTGAGATCAGACTGTACTTCTGATTTTTTTCATTCAGAAATACATCTGACGTGTTCAGAGCTTCCCTTCCCCATCTGCCCCAGACAAAGATTAATGTTAGTTTTATCTTCAAAATGCAAATGCAGTCTTAGCACAGTTTTGAGCTGCTCTTAGCTGTACAGCAGTTCTCTTGGCACAAACCACTTTACTAGGCAGGCTAACAGAGCTGTATGTGTGTGTGTAGTTTTAAGCAGCCCCCCCCCCCCCCCCCCCCGCATACTGATATACTCCTATTTATTTGTAGATACTTCAGGGGACCACGTTCTGCTCTATTATATCCAAAACAGCTTCACCATAGCAGTGGGTTTGCTTGGGTGTAACTAGGAGCAGAAATTGGCCCAGTCAGCTGCATCTGTGTATTATGGGCCCTTTCTTCTGCCTCGGCAGCATAAAGGGCTTGTAAACTGGTTGGGAACAGTCTTTAAGGGTTATCCCCTGTATAAGGGGATTGCCCAGAAAGTGTATAGCTGACAGAATGGATCTATGCTGCTTCCCCTCACAGTTCCTGACCAAAAGGTGGCCAAACAGCACGCTTTAAAAAAAAAAAAAAAAAAAAAGTAAGAAGACCTTACTGCTTCTAGGCTTGCACTACACAACATCTCCAGGGCCTCTGACACACATGTTTAGACTACATGAGTTGTTTAATTTGTTAGGGCAATTCCCCTTAACCACTGAGATCTGAACTAGGCACACTGTCTGATACACAGAGGCCTGATCTCTACTTCCTTGCACCTTGCATGGTCACTTGCACCTGTGGCAAAGTGGGTCCTAAAATGCTGTCAGTAGTGTGAGTAGAGAATTCTGATTTGTTAGTATTTTACACCCACTATGCACAGAGGTAAATGCTTCCTTCGGGGGCAAGGCCCAGGTAGCCTGCCTGTTCTGTTACTTGCAAAGTACTTAACTGGTGGCCAGCCCAACATATGGGGCTAAGAAGCATCATATACAGTAGGTTTTCTCTATCCCACAGACAGTTTTTCACCTGAGCATCAGGGCCTTTATTCCATTCTGGATGAAACGTACAGAATTGCCACTGTCTGCAGGGTTTGCCTCGTGTATGATGGGATGCCACTGTTGCTGATTATTTATGTACCGCCGTATGCTAGTTGTATAATAAACCTTTGACCCATTTAAAAAGGGTTCCCAAGGCTCTAATTCAGGAAAGCATCCCTGTTTAGGACAGCACTTAAACTTGTGCATAAGTGCTCTCCTGAATCAGGGCCTAAATTTGTAATAAGCACAAAGATGCAAAAAATTTTTGTTAAAATAGCATAATCTCCTAATTTAAGGGTTTTCCCTCCTGTCCCCTTGAAGTCAGTGCGAAAGTCAATGGGGACAGGATCAGCCCTCTAAAGATTAAAAAAAAACAAAGTAATGTGCTGTAGTATTAGACATGGCTGACCAAGTGAAGAAAAAAGTGAACGGGAGTTGTGAAATACTCCTAATCCCCAGTGGTTTTCATGATGCATGGAAATAGCTTCTGTGGAGCTATCAATGTCTATTGTGTTAGTTTATATTAGGGACCAACCATGGATTATTCAGACTATGGTAGCTGCTCCAATGCATACAAAAAACTTTAATCTTTGGATCATTGTTTAAGACTACAATCTAGTGCAGTGCTCTTCGCTATTTTTAAAGTAGGGGTGACTTTGGCAAAAACCCTTCAATGTGAGAGCCACATGGGGTGGGGCTGAGGGGTTAGGAGTGTGAGAGGTGGCCCAGAGTAGGGTAGAGGGTGGGGTGCGGGGGTGAGGGCTCTGGCTGGGGGTGAGGGCTCTAGGGTGGAGCTGGGGTTGAGGGGTTGGGGTGCAGGAAGGGGTTGGGCAGAGGGTTGGGATGCGGGGGGGTGAGGGCTGTGGGGGTGGGGCCGGGGATGAGGGGTTCAGGGTGCAGGAAGGGGCTCAGGGCTGGGGTAGAGGGTTCGGATGCAGGGGGCGGGTGAGGACTCTGGCTGGGGGTGCGGCCTCTGGGGTGGAGCCGGGGATGAGGAGTTTGGGGTGCAGGCAGGCTGCCCCAGGGCTGGCCAGAAGACTCTCCCCAGTTTTCTCTCTGCTGGCAGGCAGCACAGGAGCTTCAGAGAAAGGGGGCTCTCCTCCCCCTGCTGGCAGCAGCCAGCTCTGGGAAGGGGCCTCTCTCCCTCCTGCCAGCAGGTAGCACGGGGAGTCGGGGGAGAGGCCCACAGCAGCCCTGCAAGTCCCAAGTGCTCCTCTCCCCAGTTCCCGCCCACCCCCTACCTCTCTCCTCTCCAGGTCCCTGCTGCGCGGCCCTTTAGAGCTGCTGTGTGGCTATTTATAGCCTGCCATGTGGCCACGCAGCTTAGAGGGAACGTAGGGAGCCACCACTGGCTCGCAGGGCTTGCAATGAAGAACACTAGTCTAGTGTGTCAATGGGGATTTATATATTTTTTTTTACAATAATACCCTCTATAGTCTGTGCAGCATACACACAGTCAGTATGTGTACTTAATATCCTAATGCAAATGGTATATGCTGTAGAATTTTTAGATTCACATTTTAAAATATTTGTAATTTTTGTAAATAACTAAAAAACATATGTCCCCATTAACAGCCATCCTTTGCTAAACACTTATTAAATATTTGGTTTCAAAGCAAAGCCATTTACCTGTAGGGGAGTTGGTTTTCCCACCTGTATCCATTTGCAATTTAAAAAATCTATAATCAGTGTTGTAACCCGGAAAGTGTTCTCATCTGCCTGCTGTTTTTGTTCATAAAAGGGCCTGAAGTGCTGAGATGTCTTGGCTGAATGTAGCACCTCCTGAGAGTTGAGGTAATTGCCCTATGGGGTAGGGAAGGGAGGAGTGATAGGCTGTGAGAGAGAAGTGTTTACAGGATTAGGGTCGATTAGATTTTGCTCTTGGGAAGTTTTGTCTGGTATTCAGCTGGAAGGGGAGAAGTTGGTGATCTAAGTTACAGGTTTGAAATGCTTACCATACAATTTAGAGCCCAGAACCATATGTTCAAGTCTTGGCAAGATTGGCTCAGCCATTCATTCCTTCAACGTAGACATTTTGAGTACCACTACATTTACTGAATTGTAAAGGCGTGGGGGGGGGATGAGAGGCGTGTCTTGGATGTAACCTTAAAATTTGAGGCCTGTCTGCTCTGCATATGTGGAAAAGATTTGGTGCAGGGGTTCACGCACACATTTTTTGGTGGCCTCTGTCCCTGCCTCTCGCAGCCCTTCAGTAAGAACCCACCCCAGGGAACGTGGGTTGGGAACTCACCGGCCACCTGCGGAATGCTGCCCTGATTGGGCGAGAGTGGAGACTACTGAACACCGCAGCCGCCTCCACTGACAAGAGACACCTGTGGTGGTGTGCCGACTGGCCCCATGTGGGTCTAGAGGCACTCCCCAGAGCCTCTGCAGAGGCTGTGCGGTGCAGGGCTCCGATCTCTGCTGGCGGCACCAGCGCAAACACTAAGATGGTGCATCTTGCTGCCCTTGGTACCAGCTATTCAGGAGCAACAGCTGAGCACTGCAGGGAGGGGCCACTGCTTTTCCCCCCATCCCCAAGCTTTGGGAGCTGTCATGTCCACAAAAATATCTGCTGGTGGCTGCATGCAAGAAGCTCTGATTTAGTGGCACTTTATCCTAAGAGTTGGAAACCCTGGCCAGGTTTTCATCTCTCCCCTCTTGTCCTCCCCGTTCATTGTTTTGCCAATTGCCTGCTTCGTTTCAATAGTGTTGTATGTATCGTAAATAATTTGTGAAGTGCTGTGGGATCTTTTGAGATTAGGGTTGCCAACTCCCTAATTGCACAAACCCAAACACCTTTGCCCCACCCTGCCCCGAGGCTATGCCCTTGCCCTGCCCCTTCTCTGAGGTCATGCCCACTCCATCCCCACTCCCTCCGTCGCTCACTCTCCCCCACTCTTACTCACTTTCACTGAGCTGCAGCTGGAGGTTGGGGTATTGGAAGAGATGCGGACTCTGGGCTGGGGGGTGAGGCCGAGGGGTTCGGAGTGCAGGTGGGGGCTCTGGGCTGAGCCTGAGGCAGGGAGTTGGGGTGTGGAGGGTGTGTGGTAGGGGGTTCAGGGTGCGGGCTCTGGGAGGGAGTTTGGATGTGAGAAGGGGCTCAAGGCTGGGGCAGGGGGTTGGGGTGCAGGATGGGGTTTGGGGTGCGGGCTCTGGGAGGGGGTTTGGGTGTGGGAGGGGGCTCAGGGCTGGGGCAGGCGGTTGGGGTTTGGGAGTTGGGCAAGGGGTGTGGGCTCTGGCTGGGCGGCGCTTACCTCAGGTGGTTCCTGGAAGTGATTGGCATATCTGGCTCCTAGGTGGAGGTGCAGCCAGGCAGCTCTGCACGCTGCTTCTGCCTGCAGGCACCGCCCCCATAGCTTCCATTGGCCATGGTTTCCAGCCAATGGGAGCTGCAGAGCTGGTGCTCAGAGCGGGGGCAGTGAGCAGAGACCCCCTGGTCATTCCTATGCCTAGGAACTGGACATGCCGGCCGCTTCCGGGAGCCATGTGGAGCCAGGGCAGGTAGGGAGCCTGCCTTAGCCCCACCATGCCGCTGACCAGACTTTTAGCGGCCTATTAAAATCTCCCAGATTGCTTTCAGTAGGCACTGGGAGATCAAAGCCATTTCCGGGAGACTCCTGGCAATCTGGGAGGGTTGGCAATCCTATCTGAGATTAAGAGTGCTATATAAAAATAAAATGTTTTGTTTTTTTAATTGTATCCAATTACTCCTGGTTACAACTCTATGTACCACCTTATATAGCACTTCTGCATTCTTGGTTCTTATGCTCGGCAGATGGTTATAACTGCACATGCTCCACCCTTTAGTCAAGCTGTACTCACTTAACTCTTTTAATATTTCATAATGAGCCAATGCTTTCAGACATCACATAATTTTTATTGCTTTTCTCTGAATTCCTTCCTGCTCAGAGGAGATAGGACTTGCAGGTAATGAATCTAAAGGTGATTCTCTGAGGCTTCTAGACAGAGTCAAGACCCTGTAGGTCCTCCTGGCTGTATAGCTCCCAGACTAACAAAATATAAACTGTGCTGACTAGTGCCACCCCACAGGGCCTCCCCAGTCTTGGCCTGCCCTGTGCAGTTAGAGAATGGGGTGCTTGCTATACCACATGTGTTTTAGATTATGTTTCCCCTGGTGTATTAGCTTGCATTTTTCAAATTGAGTCTCACTTTATTTCCTGGTCTGGAGCAATTGTGTTGCAGTGTAAATTCCTCTTTAGAGAGGTTTCTCAGTTCACAGGGTCATGTGACACCTTGGCCAATAGCAGAGCTCCATCGGTCTAGAACCAGGCAGCTGTAAAGCACTCTGCCCTTCTATGGTGCTGTACACATAATAATAAACCTTGTATCATTGTGAGAATGTTCCTTATTTTTTTTATAGCTTCTGTGTGAAAATACGCCCCAGGTTTATGCTTGCTGGCATGCTCATGCCAATTCAGGAGATGTGGGCCAGGTGGGGGAAGGGCAAAGGTGGCCTCTGAATTTGGGGCCTGATTGGCAGGGGTGGGGGCCTGCACCGCCCCTGTGCAATGTAATTCTAAGAAACATTGGCCTCCTGCTGCTCCCAATGTGCTCCCATGCCAGAGGATGCATAGGAAAGTGGCATAGAGCTTCTCTGCCAGACTTGTGACAGGAGATGAATCCCTTGCTGCAAAGAGAATTGTAAGGGGCTGGAATTGGGCCCCGAAGACGTAGTTTGCACTTCCCTGTTCTAGCACTAGTAAATATGATCCTCTATCTTTCAAGTCTGTTTGGAGACATCATTTTAAAGCATTATTGGGCCTGCACTCTGGGTGCCCATTGAGTACTCAAAAATCATCTTATTTGCCTTTATTTTCCCACCATTTTTCTCTTTTTCTGTTGTCCTCTAGCAATTTTATGGCTAAGAAGCTTGAAGATATCTTGAAAATGCTCACAGAATTCCTCAGTAAGTGTGGAATTCCTTTAAATATCTCCAAGCATAGGTATATTTTATAAATGTCTAATGCCAAGTTTTCTGAGCTACCAAGCATAACGTGATAGTGTCCCGTTAAATTTGTGCTGCTACGTACTGTACTGCATATGGATAAATTATATAGTTAAATACACAAGTTACACTTTATAAGTATTATCACCATTAAACTCTCATTTTAAAAAATTGCGTAGTATGAGAGCGGAGTTCAATTGGTTTGTATTATATGCATCTCCACATCTTTGAGGTAAAATTAAATCCTAAAATATGCATTTTGGATATATTGTAGCCTGTTAATTACTATACACTTTTTTTCAGGTGAATTTTGTGTAGCTTTTTCTACCTCTATCATGTAAATCTTTAGTAAGCTGACATCACTTCTTTTCTCTCTGAATTTACCTGTATTTGTGTGATCAACAACATTTTCATCATGATCTTCTGATAAAGCAATTAATCTGAGTAATTTTGAAAATATTTCTTCGCAGCAAAGTAACTGAATTTAACAGTTAAAGTTCAGAGTGTCGCATCTCCAGTAGAGGTACTGTTGCATTGTGCTAACAGCACTAAGTATGCTATTTTCAAGGCACTTTACAATCTTCTGAAAAAACTGCCCTTTGGACTGCAATTTCTCCTTGCCTGTTCTCAGTCCAAAAGTCAATAAATAAATTGTGTGTGTGTATGTATGCGCGCATACATCCCTCGATCCAGCCAGACCTAGAAGGCATAATAAAATTCCATGTGGTCATTTTTGAAATATCCAGGTATGGAAATATAAAAAAAACATGTTTCGACCCTTAATATATAATTCAGACACTTCCTTTGTACTCGGATAAAACTCCAAACAGATTTTTAGAAATTGTAACTCCAGGCTGGAGATGAGCCCAGAACAACAGAACCCAACAGTCTGAAACTCTGGCGAAGTTCAGATCTGGATCTGCATTCTTCCTTGCTCCTTAGGAAACTCACAATAACACACTGGAATGAAAACGTGCAGTGGCAGAGTCATCAGAAGAGGTTATTTACTCCTGAACAGTCAGACTGACATTTAGGTGAATCAGCTGAAAAACATGCTTTTTTAGAAGGAGATTGGAATGTCCAGAAGAAACAAGAAGTACAAAGTACTGAAGACACGAACAGAACTCGACTGCACATCGAGCTAAATTCTAGTCATGCTGTGTTAAGTGGAGGACCGTATTCAGGGAGACCATTCACCCAACCCAGTGCATCCGTGTGAGAGGCAGCCACAATATGGTTACTAGTTCCCCAGGAGTGCTATTGGAGGAGGCTAGCCAATGCAGCCCTCCAGACCCAGAGAGAGAGAGAGAGCACGATGCTGAGGTGTGGCCATGTTCTCACTTCTACAAACCAGTCTAAGGATGTAGAGCAGCGCTAGGGGAAATTGCAGATAACACCTGTGGAACAGGTATAGCAACTTCCACTCCTAATTGTGCTTTCCTAGCACTTCTGTGGCATCCTGCATCTCTACTGCATAATATTTCCACAGACCAATGCTTAGGTAGTGCTCTTCATCCCCTCTCCTTCCCAGTGCAGCTAGGGCTCAGAGATCCAAAATAGAGTCATAGAATATTGTATATTTCTATGTCAGACTTTTTTCTATTATTGTTTAACAATCCCAATCAGCTGAAAATAGCACCACATGGCTATTTCTATCATGCATCACTGACTGAAAAAGTAATTTTTCTTTTCTACCAGTGCACCATGTATAAGTGCCCATGTGCTGTAGCTTGTTTTTAGAAAAGTAGATGAACTGCCATGTAGGAGACTTGGTTCCACTCTCCCAGCCAGCAGGTGGGAATTCTGCTTGAAAATACTTTGATCAACAGCCTCTCCTTGGTTGGTTTAAGGAGAAGCATTGATGTACAGTCTACTCCATCCAGAAGATTGGGGCAAGGGTCCTGATCCAATTGGCACTGAAATGGGTGGGGGCCTTTCCATTGACTTCAAAAGGGTTGGGGCCAATGGGAGCAGTTTAAAAGCTGGAGGATGTGAAGAGAGAACAAGTGGGAGGAGCTACAAGGAAGAGGGGAAGCACAAGGCAGGGAGAAGTGAACCAATAAAATCAAATAATGTAAATATAAAGTGATAGCACTTAAAGTTTAAAAGTGTAGCACAATGCTAAAAAATTGGCAACTGTACTTCATAAAGATGGCTGCCATCTTAAATTTTCTTCCTCTTAAAATATATCTAAACAAAGAAAATATCCATTCCACTCTATTTAAAAAGTAAAGTAAATTTTTAGTAAGAAAGAATTGTTGTTCAGATTTCCTCCAGGGCAGTGTGGTTGGTTTGTGTGTCTTCACAGAGTAGCTGTAGATCCCTCAGCTTGCCCCAATGTCCCCATGGATGGAAATGGCCATCTTGGAGCGGGGCTCTGTGGCACGGAGGGGAAACCGAGGCCCTTTTGTGCCTTCTGCACAGCTGGGACCCCTCCTACGCTGTAGAACTGTGCCAGCTCTACAGATCAGAGCATTTTGTCCTCCTTTATAGACATACGGTAACATTAAGTATTTTGTTGAACTGTTTGGCTGGGTTGCTGTTGTTTAAAATGGATTTCAGACTTAAGAATTTCAGGTCTCAGAGGGTTTGGAAGTTAAGTTTGTTAATTTTGTTAAAACAGGAAATTCATTCTGTTAGCTACTAAAAATAAATATTAATAAAAAAATGTGAACTCAGCACCACAGTCTTAAAAAAGAAAAAAAATCAGTTCAGATTAACTCTTATTGTGCTGAATTAAGGACAGCTGACCAGAATAGCTTAAGCAAACTTTACTGAACCTGTTTATTTTAGGTACTTATCTGGCCACTATTAAGGTATTATCTGTACTGTAGTATCTGAGTGTCTCACAATCTTTAATGTCAGGTTTCAGAGTAGCAGCCGTGTTAGTCTGTATTCACAAAAAGAAAAGGAGTACTAGTGGCACCTTAGAGACTAACCAATTTATTTGAGCATAAGCTTTCGTGAGCTACAGCTCACTTCCTCGGATGCATTCAGTGGAAAATACAGTGAGGAGATTTATATACACAGAGAACATGAAAATAGCTCATCTTAAGTGATCAATCTCCTTACAGTGTGTATGATAACACCCATTTTTTCATGTTCTGTGTGTATATAAATCTCCTCACTGCATTTTCCACTGAATGCGTCCGATGAAGTGAGCTGTAGCTCACGAAAGCTTATGCTCAAATAAATTGGTTAGTCTCTTAAGGTGCCACTAGTAATCTTTAATGTGTTAGTACTTCCCTAGCTCATACAGCTGTTGTGAAGACAATTGTCCCCATTTTACAGATGGGGAACTGAGGCATGGAGGACCAAGGTGTCTGATCCTGTACTATTGAAGTCAATGGGAGCTATGCTGTTGAATTCAATGGGCATAGGACCAAGCCCTAAATAATCTGCCCAGGGTCACACAGGAAGTCTGTGGTGGAGCAGGAAGTTGACCGTAAGGCTATGTCTATACTGCAGTTAGACACCCATAGCTGGCCCATGCCAGTTGACTTGGGCTCACAAGGCTTGGGCTGAGAGGCTGTTTAATTGCGGTGTAGACCTTTGGGTTTGGGGTGGAGCCTGGGCTCTAGGACCCTGTGAGGTGGGATGGTCCCACAGATTGGGCTGTAGCCTGAGCCTGAACTTTTACACTGTAGTTAAACAGTTTCTTAGCTTGAGTCAGCTGGCATGGACCAGCTGTGGGTGTCTAATTGCATTGTAGACATACCCTAAGTCTCCCGAGACCCAAGCTAGTGTCCAGCCACTGAATCAGTTTTCTTTAGTACGTAGAGAAATTTGCAAAATTTTATGACTATATGGCTCGCTCATTTGATTATGTACAATTTCACTGCTTATGTCTTTAAATGTGTAGATTCACACTAGGGCCCTGATCCTGAAAACACTTATGTGCATAAGCAATTGTATGTATGTGCGTAGCCCTGCCATGCTAAGTAGGGACTACTCACATGATAAATGTTTGCTGGATTGAAACTTAGCTTTTAAAAAATAGTTACTGTAGTTTTATAACAGGGGCGGACAAACTTTTTGGTCCGAGGGCCACGTCGGGTTTCCAAAATTGTATGGAGGGCCGGTTAGGGGAGGCTGTCTCTCCCCAAACAGCCAGGCATGGCCCGGCCCCCACCTCCTATCTGACCCCCCGGCTCCGCTTCTCGCCCCCTGACGACTCCCCCGGGACTCCTACCTCATCCATCACTCCTGCTCCCTGTCCCCTGACCACCTCCGGATCCCCCACCCCTGACTGCCCCCTGCCACCTCATCCAACCCCCCCTCTCCTTCCTGACTGCCACCCCCCCGGGACCCCTGCCCCATCCAATCCCCCTGTTCCCCTCCCTCTGACCACCCCTATCCACACCCCTGCCCCCTGACCACCCTCCCCAACTCCCCTGCCCTCTATCCAACCTCCTCTGCTCCCTGCCCCCTTACCGCGCTGCTTGGAGAACCGGTGGCTGGCGGTGCTACAGCCACGCTGGCCAGAACAGCGGGTCAGGCCACGGCTCTGCAACTGCACTGCCCGGGCACCCCAAGCGTTGCGCTGGTGGCACGGCGCGCTGAGGCTGCGGGGGAGAGGGGACAGCAGGGGAGGGGCCGGGGGCTAGCCTCCTGGGCCAGGAGCTCAGGGGCTAGGCAGGAGGGTTCCGCGGGCCGTAGTTTGCCCACCTCTGTTTTATAACGTGGTAATCTAAGTGTTAGGCCCTTATTTGTACTAATGGCTGGACCGGAAGACCCCTCGTAAATGACCGAATTTTGAAAAATGTAAATGATCAAAAAACCAAAGAACCTGCATCACATAATATAGATTGACCACTAATTTGACAGATTTAGTTCCTTTATAATATTTTTAATATTTCATAGTGTACTAGTAAATGTCCCGTAGTATATTTCATGAAAATAATGGTGTCTTAGAAATTAGAGTTCTTAGAGTTCTTTTGTTGAGAAGTGTGAATTAATGAGTATGAATTAGAAAGGCTGAGGTATAAATATTTTCTTTTCATTGATACGTTATGAGGAGTGGAACAAGTAAAAAACAAAACAAAATTCATGGATCTCAGCTTTGGTTGTACATTTTGATAATGTTTAAAATAATATTGTAGCTTGATGAGAAAAATGATTTCAAACAGTCCTTTTTAAACAGGGATTTATACAGCCAAAATTCTTGAAATGGCTGATCTTTCTCTTTGAAACAAACTTCAGAAATGCAAACTTTTTGTAGATGCACAAATGGAAATATTTAACATTGCATGTTTCAGTATGGTTTATGTAAAGAGCTACAAAAATGTTTTATTCTGCTGTTCTTCCATAATGGACCACAACTTGTTTACTAATGCTTGAAAGCAAGTACACATCAAATAAATCTCTGGTATTTGGGCCATAGCATACCAGCATTATGCAAAGGGAAGAATAACAGCACTCTATATTAAGCTGTGATCCACTTTACTCTTGATTACTAGGCACTAGCCACATTGAATCAACCTAACCAACAATGAGCAAAATTAGTGGACATGTGCTAGGTGATATATATATATATATTTCTATATTTATTTGCATCATTGTTAAGAAAAAGGCAATCAGAAAATAACAAATCTCCCTGGAACTCAGTGCATTAGATGTTAAGTCATAGTTTATGATCAAAGATTGTGAGTGAGGGGAAGCAGCTAGGAAGGTAAATATGCAGCTACAGCTGCATCAAGTAAAATGTGTCAAGTTACTACAACAGCTGAGAGACAGCACATTAATTTTTACAGTAGGAGCAATTAATACATGGCCTTTGGCAAATCTGATACTAAAATGAATTTGATTGTAATTATGACTCACAAGAATTTCCTAACATGAAGTATCTTTAATGCATATAATGTTAGCTCTTTCTTGTTTTTACTATGCTTTCTTTCAGTAAAAAGGCCAAGACAAGCAATAGCTCAGTAGCTGGGTTTTTCAGGAGTAGTTTTACATGAGGGAAAGTGGGAAAACCTCTTGTTTGTACTAAGAAAAGGAGTACTTGTGGCACCTTGTTTGTACTGGGTGTCTTAGTCAGTAAGTAATACTTTGTACTGTTCTTCAGTTATTGCCCCCCCCCCGCCCCAAGTTTTATATACCAGATAAGTTATACTCAGCTGACTTTTGAGCTAGCTACAACAGGACCAAAATTCTCTCTCTCCCTCTCTTGCAGCAAAAACTCTTGCTTTATGAACACCCTGTCACTCCATATTGCTGTACTGGATAGTACTAAATCAGCTGTGCATTTTCAGAACATAGCTATCTGCACTGCCTGTGGCTGGATGACACATTGTGTTCCCTGTGTTACAGTTTTGGAGAGCTGCAGTATAAACAAGGGTTTAGAGCGTCTTTCTCTTTCCTCACTTCCTGGGCATATGCCTAAATATTCAGTGCTTTCTCATCTTCACTGTAGTATAAGTTATTACATTGTAAAAGTTATTTATTGTACAAAGGGGAAATTTTCAAAAGGCACAAAGGGAAAGTGAGTGCCTTTGAAAGTCTCCCCCTATAAAGCACTGGGAGGCTTACATCTGATGTGAGTATGACCAGTGTGAGACATCAAATAGAAGTCTGACCTGAAGGCTTTACAATAACAAATGAATCTGCAAAGGTGGGCTCCTAGGACCTTTTACGAAAAATGGACCCATGCAGGCAGAGCTCCTTGGAAGTGAATGGAGCTCCAGCAGGCACAAGGCTGTGTGCATGTGGATCCGAATGCAGGGCTGAGGCCTTAAAAATAAATGATCTTGAAATAGTGTGCATTTATGACTGAAAAATAAGAATACTGGTAAGGTGTTTAAATAGCATGGTCTTGAGAGGTGCTGAATAACTGCAGCTCCCATTGAGATTAATAGGGGTTGCAACTGTCCAGCAGTTCTCAAGAGCAGGCCCAAAATGAGGCTATCAGAATTTTTTGCACACCTCAAGTTGTTGATTTGTTTGAGGGTGATGGATTTTTGCTCACACCTTTTGGTTGCTTCATTTGCCAGTTCTTGTCAGTCTGAGGAATGGTTGGGACAACAGTGGACAACTCCATGATCCGGTACTGAGATTGATTGTGAGGGGTACTCTTTATGTAGCCCCAGGAATAGGTCACATGTTAATTACTTGTGTGAAATATTGACTTGGTTAGGAATGCTGACATCATGACAATGGAAATTACACATTCTACGAGGAACTGAACTTTGTAAAAAAAAACAAACAAACAAACAAACAAAAAAAAACATGCTTGACTTTAAGCGTGTGCTTAAAGAGTTTTTAAAATAGGAGGGGGCATAAGCAAATGCTTAAGTGCTTTCATGAATTGGGGCCATAGTCAGTTTGATGAAGCAGATTTGGAGTATAGCAAATAACGCCCAGGCCACTAATCAGATAATATGTAATGACATTTCATTGCAGATTGCTTCTTTTTATCCCGTTGCCTTAGCTTGACAGGGGTGATTGACAGACTTTGTGGTTTTTCTGATTTCAGAGTGTGTGGCACTTTTTTAAATGCTCTCTTAATTCTTTTATGAACTTATATTTTAATTTAATTTTTGAATGCAGCGATCAGTAGTTGCTTCGCTTGATGTTTATTGGCAGGGATTTATTCCCTGCTGCTGCCATAAACTGATGTTTGCCATGAGTGAAGAATAAGATTTACTGAGTTGGTGAAAGTTAGGTTGTAAACTGTGATCGTGTTTTTGGTACTTTTCTGCTATAAGCAAAGGCTATGTCCCTGTGGGGTTTTTCCACTGTGGAAATACTGACCATGCAAAGTGTATTTTAGAAAATAGCTACATATAAGCCTCTCCAGAGGATTAGCATTTTGAGTTTCCTAGAAGATACAAAAAGATTTTTTTTCCCAATTGGAAACATTTCTCTATTTGAAGATATTTCATTAATTGTGGTTGGTAGTTCTTGTGTAAACTGACAAGTATGCTTGTGAGGCAGTGTGTGGCCTATTGGTTAAAACGGAGGACTAGGAATTGTTATTCCTAGGTTCTGTTTCCAGTTTTGCTCCTGTTTCTGTGGGATGTTAGACAAGTAATGTAACCACCCTGTGCCTCGTTTCAGTCACCTGCAAGATGCCTATAATAATCATAAAAAGAAAAGGAGTACTTGTGGCACCTTAGAGACTAACCAATTTATCTGAGCATAAGCTTTCGTGAGCTACAGCTCACTGCATCGGATGCTGTAGCTCATGAAAGCTTATGCTCAAATAAATTGGTTAGTCTCTAAGGTGCCACAAGTACTCCTTTTCTTTTTGCGAATACAGACTAACACGGCTGCTACTCTGAAACCTATAATAATCATATCTACCTCACAGGTCTGTTGAGCAGTTGTTTGTGTAGTGCTTCAAAATCCTCAGATGAAGCTTGTAATAATCACTGAAGATTCAAAATGGATGTACTAAAAAGGGTTAATTTATTCTGTATTGTGCTGGTAAAACTTCATCAAGAATACTGCACTAGAGTAAACGGCGGTGGGGCTAAGTGGAAGAAGAAAGGAAGTGTTCTCGGTTTCTGTAATCACAGTGTTAACATTCTTGGTAACTCAGTCAGGCTCTGCTGTCACTTCTGGTTTACATTTTGAAAATGTACCAAATAACCTATAATACTGAATTCCTGGTTGGGTTGAGTAACAGAATATAGCCACTCCAGTAAAACACATCTGCCGAGGGAATCAGCGTTTTCTTGGGAACAATTCACTTTCCATGGAAGTGTGAGCAATGCCAGAGGGCATCACTTTTTTTTGTCAGTGAAGGGGGAGCCAGTAATTCCCACTCTCCTTCCACCTATCACATCCTCTCCCTATTTCCCAAACACCACCCTTTATCACCCCCACCCTATACTGCTGCTCCGTGGCTGCAGGAGCCGCTTGTGGTTATTGGCTCTGTGCTGGGAGCTGGATGCCTTCTCCACTTCTTTTGCATGGTTATGGATGGCCAGCATAGCGTAGTGCACAGTAGGGAGCATAAGTCTGGGAAACATTTAAAAGAGCTGAGACGTGGCAGAAATGCTGTCTGCTCGGCTGTGCTGCTTTTGGTAACAGATAAGGTATTAAAGTGTGTGGTGATGTGGTTAGGTGTAATACATGGGTATGCTGTAATTTTTATGCAGTATCACCCCTGTTATCCAAAATACTGTCATGCCTCTCCCATCTGTTTGGTTACACTAAAAATTCCCTCTATTATATGCTGAAACATTGATTATCGATACTTATTCAGTACCTCTCGTTATCAAAATTGTTTGAAGTTTTATTGTCTAAAGTAAATACAGTGTAAAGTCCCTTAGCAAAGAGTCACAGAGTATGCACAGTGGAGATAGAATATAGTTCAACAAAGAGAATCACATGATACTGGCAATTAATTATTGCAACACATCAGTGGTAACACAGACAGCTGATTTATGCACAAAAAGATGATGATACCCTTCTGCTCTCTGTTCTACTTTAAAAAAATCAGTGAGTAAGCCGATTTTACTGCATCGTTCAAAAGGCTGTTCCTGTAAATACATGAACAGAAATAAAGGAAGTGATGTTGATCAGCTCCACTTGTTGAAATTATGTACAGAGTCGGCACGTGTTAGATACAGAGTCCAGCCATAGTAAAGTCAACAGTACTTCAGAATGTAGTGGAGTTTTACAGTAGTTGTTTTTTTCACATAGATTTTCTTGCAAGTGTATATTGATTTGGGGTGGGGAGATGGTTGAGAGAGACTAGGCCTTAATAACCTCTTTACTATGTATGTGAGTTGTTCCTCTCCATTGTCCAATCTGTGAAGAAAAGAATGTTAAATAAAAACAACCCCCTAACTTGTCGTGTCCCCCCCCCGCCCGATTTCAGGCCGTGCAGTACCCTGGTGCACCACATTCATGCTTCCAGCCATTGACAAAGTAGGGGAAGAGGGGAGAAAAGCAAATGCCTTCTTTTGCAAGATCACAGTGGACAAAAGTTTAGAACATAAGAACGGCCATACTGGGTCAGACCAAAGGTCCATCAAGCCCAGTATTCTGTCCTCTGACAGTGGCCAATGGCAGGTGCCTCAAAGGGAATGAACAGACAGGTTAACATCAAGTGATCCATGCCCTGTCACCCAATCCCAGCTTCCGGCAAACAAAGGCTAGGGACACCATTCCTGCCCATCCTGGCTAATAGCCATTGATTGACCTATCCTCCATGTATCTATCTAGCTCCCTTTTGAGCCCCGTTATAGTATTGGCCTTCACAACACCCTCTGGCTAGGAGTTACAGAGGTTGTCAGTGCGTTGCATGAAAAAATACTTTCTTGTGTTTTGTTTTAAACTGGCTACCTATTAATTTATTCTTCATTGGATAACTTCCTATCTGTAGAGATTTTCCTCAAAGTAACCCCTCAGACAACATTTCTGCTCCACTTTTATTGAAAGACCACCTCCATTAAGTAACCTGTTTGTGCTGGTCCCTTGAGTGTCTCTTTGCTGTTTACCCTGTCCACTCACCAACTACCCATATCTGGTGGGATACCAGCACAAGCGTGTGCGTGCGCGCACACGCGGAAATATGTTTTAGCCCCTTGAGCCTCTCTCCTTTATTCACAATTTTGAAATACTGATATAGGTTTATCCCTGTCTATATGGATCACATGTAAATAAACTAAGTCTTCTTTATGATCCCTGGCACCCTAACTAGTGAGGAATGAAGGGGTAATTGAGTGGTACTCCTTTGGTGTGCTGTCTGTGCATCCAAATGTGAGTCCACATGTCTCCCTCTCGTTGGTGCTCTGACTCCAGCTATTCCTTAGCGTGGAGGGTGAGAGGGGAGTAGAGCACTGATTCGAGGGATAGGAGAGAACTCAACAGAACAGGATCAAGAGACACACCTCCTGGAATCCGGTGGAAACGTGTTTGCTTGTGGGGTGTTCTGTATGTCTCCATTTCTACATCCTATAAAACTATACGATAACAGACTGACGTTTAGGGATAGATTCTTAAAAGAGAGGTGGCGCCGGTGCTGATGTAAATGTAAACATTAATGTTTACAAATTGTATGTAAAATTGTTGACGCCTAGTCAGAATAACCATGTGAAAAGTGCTGGTTAGAGCCCAGTGTAAGAGAAGGAGTTTTGTAGATCTGGTTAGAGCAGAGTATTGGGAGTCAGGACGTCTAACTGCTTTTCTCATTTATGCTCCCATAATGCTTTGGGACCTTGTATGTGTCACTTGTCCTCTCTGTACCTCAAGTTTACTCAGCTGTAAAATAGGCAGCAGCATCAAAGCCATACTTCATTTAGGGGCATTAGGAATACAGACGATACAGAGTTTACTTCTGAGATGCTGAACCTACATCCTGTCTTCCTCAGAGAAATGATGCTGCAACAATGCAAGTGAACATGCTTGTTATTAGTCCAGAACCCTAGTATGCCTGTGTCACAGCAGTGCTGAACTGAGTGCGGTTGAGCCCTGCAAGATTGTGCATTGAAAAGAAGTAAACTTTGAAGGCATGTGCAGGATCAAGAGTGATTAACACTGAGCACCAGTGCAGCACAGTGTTTTTCATCAGAGAGAGCTTTACAAAGGTCAGCTAAGTGTAGATCTACTATGCAAGGTAATTCTCTTCCCTCAGCATGTGAAGTTATGCCTGGCGTGCTGTTTGTCTGTCATTCTTTGTCTTCTAAGCTAAATTCTTGGAAGCTGGGGAAGGCACCTGGGGTGTGGTGGAAAGAGAAGTTAATGGAGAAGAGCTTGACGCTGAAGATCAGGTGATTCCCCTTCTTCCCTCTTCTGCAGCCACTGCTTCCTGTAGTATGCTCACTTTCTGGCGCAGTTCCCAGTCACAGTTCACAAAGGCTAAGAGGTTATCATTCACTGCACATATTCTGTGTAGCATTGCTAGTTAACACCCTCCAGCATGGTTTCCACATTGAATCACTTACACCTTTGCCTCTCCCTCCCGCCTCGCAGATCCCCCGCTGATCCACATTCACATTCAGGGCGTATCACATTGGGTTTACTGTAGCTCAGATCTTAGGTTAGACGGACAGTTGCCTGAAAGCAGATTTACAGAGTGTGTGTTACCAGTGATGCATGTATAGCCTTAGAGACGTGCATAGCTTTTTGCAGTCATAGCAGTAATGGTGGTTGTTAGCTGTCCCATGTATCTTGTTTAGCAACCTTGAGGCTGGAGGCCAAACAGCCTCATGCTAGGAATCATGTAAATACAGAAATTTCTCTGGGTGGAAAAAGAAGGGGAATCCTTACTGAGCCCACATTTGGATTCTGAGCCTAATTTGTACTCAGTGTCTTTGTGCCCCCTGTGCACAGATGCAGACTGTGCTTTGTCTTTCATGAATCACTCACATCATGAGTTAAAAGAAAAATAAAAACAAGGGAGGAAAAGTGTGAAAAGAATCGAACTGAGTGTATAAAGAATTTTGGGATGACTGGAGTCTTCAAGTGCTAATGAAGAGTGGAGGTGTTGAGAACTCTTGTTCACTTTCATTAATTCACCACATCTTTTTTTTTCTTTTTTTTTTAAAATAAGGACGTCAGTGGGGGGCTAATAAGAAGATATGTTTATCTCTACAGATACTAAATGTGAGGCTCACACAGTGATTTGTGGTTGCTGACTGATTCTGTAAAGTGGCAGCCAATTAATGGTAGGGGGGATGTCAGAAGCTTGAGACTGTATTAAAAATAGCTAAAAGGACTATTCTGTAAATTGGTAAAGAAAGCAGTTCCTCAACTGTCAGGGCAGAAAATGGAAGTAGCAGCTCACAAAACCTGTAGACAAGATTAAAATAGGCAGGAAATGAAAACTAACTTCATTGCTTTTCTTACATACTGACCCCCCCCTCCTGGTCTAATGTGTAGGAAAGCAATCCCTCTACCTTGTTCTTGGAATGTACATGCTTGATTTGGAAAAAGTATGTAATCAAAACATAGAGCCAAATTCTGCTGTCACTTGGGTTGCGCAAGTTCTGGCTTGTAGTCCATTTTAGACACCCAGTTACTGTCGTCATCACCATAAAGCTGCATTTTAAGAACACCGACATATGTAAAGAAGGCAAGCACAACTTTTTGCTGTCTCTGCCTGTTAGTCTGTTACAACAGATCTGTCACTTTGCAGAGTTGTGTTAGGCCCAGCAACTGCTTTTCCTGGGCACACCTGCCAACATTTGAAATCTATAAATAAGGAAGTTTGGAGAGAAAAAATAGGCACACCTTCTAACTCCATTGAAATACTTGGACACAGGGAGCTTATTTTGGCAGGGCAGACTAGGAAAATGAAAAAAAATATTTTGCTAAAATATTGGGACTGTCTCTCCCAAATAGGAACAGTGGATGTATATATCTGGATGTAAAGCCAATTTGCTTAAATTTATGCTGCTCAGATTGCCTATGCTAAAAGAAAAAGAAGCAAGTAAACTTCATTCTCCCAAGGCAGATTTTCTGACAGGGTTGTTACTCACTGATGTCTTTACTGCCCTTGGAAGTTAGGTGAACCTGGTGAATCAGGATCCTGCATCTAAAAATAGAATATTTTGCCTTCCACCTCACCCCCTGTGGGCTGATTTTTAATGTTAGCCTTTCTTTTAAATCCTCTCTGCAGCTCCTTTGAGCTGCTAGGGTCACATCAGTGAACTAAAAGTTCTGATCTTCTCCAGCCAAGGTCAAAAGATGTATAGGAGGTGATCTGAAAGCTACAGCAGAGAACCACTGCAGAAAGCCGTTGCCGTGGTTGGAGCAGTGGTGCTCTGTGCTGCTTAGCAGACGATGTGGGCTCAGATGTGACCTTGGGGCTTCCTCTAACCAAGACTGTACAGCTTGATCTTCTGGCATTAAATATTACACTCCTGCAGCGAAGCCTATGAGAGGAGAGGAAAAGGTGCTTGGAAACCTTTCGGTCATCAGGCTGCGTTTTAGAGGAGTAAACAGAAGCAGGAATTGCAGCTTTCAAGCATTGTGGAGCAATAAGATCTGCACGGAAGTCAGATCACACCCCTGTAGATCTCTGGACACCTCAGCTTCTCTTCAGGCTGTCATTGACGCCCAGTACTGCAGGTGCATGCAGTCAGCCTGTCCGAGGCAGGCAGAAGCCATGAAGTGAGAAGGCTGCAGTGTACGTCATTTAACCCCATGCAGATTTCCACGTGGAAATCCTTCTGCTTGACAGGAGCATGCCAAGTTAGTTGGCTGCTAGCCATCTCCAGTGTCTTGCTGCCACAACCTAGTCACCCCTTCCAAATAATAAAGTTTCCCCTGAGCTGCAAGTTGTTTGGAGGGAGGTTCTTCTATGGCCTTGCAATAAAGAGAGCCGGATCTCCACTTCTCCCCACCCATTTGTGAGCATGGGTCCCTTTACATCTGTTCTCGTGCAGCTTTTCTAACATCTGTGCACCAGGTTTTTTAAAACTTTAAGAGAATTACAGGATTACTTGTGAAAACCATGAGAGTCTGACATCTCTTTTTTGTTTTAATTAGTCCAAAGGGGGGGCGGCCTGTGTCATGCAGTGTTTTAATAAAGACAAGCTGCATCTTCTTCTTATCACCTTTTTTTCTTTTTATCTGTGCTGCTGACTCATGCCGTGTGGTCTATTTGGCTCTTCATTGCAGTCACATCACACTTTGAGTTACCTTTACATGACTCATACTTGTTTTTTCACTTGATAAGTCAACAACAACCTATCCCTATCCCTCCCAAGTCTCCCCCCTCAAAAACCCCCTGACCCTAGAAAATCTTGAGTTGAGTAGGTTTGGCTTCTATGACAAGTCTGTATTGTGTGATGGGGGCTAATGAGCTTGCCAGGCCAATAATACAAGCAGTGTCTTCTTCATGTTTCACATCAGTTTGGTGGAAAGTCTTTCTTTCTTTTTGCCTTGTTAGGTTTTTCATTATTATTTTTTGAAGTGGTCATTAAAATGTCAGGGCTAAATTCTGCCCTTGGATAAAAGCATGCAGCTACTCTTGCCTTCAGTGGAAGTTATGTGCACATAGCTTGCCTGTGTTTTGACAAATAAGATGGGCAGTTTTTTCTTTGTTACTATGGGTCCTTAGTTCCAGTGTCATCACTTAAATCAAGACACCTCGTCGACATATGGGTTGTCAAATTAGCACTGAAGTGCTGATTTCAGGTTAAAATGGAGAATTGAATACCCTCACATAGGGCTTGGTCCTCTCCTGATTTGGGAGTTGTGCCATTCACTTCAGTGAGACCAGTATTGGGCCCTTAGTCCAGGTTGAGTCCTCTGCTCCCCGAGCTTTTTGGAGGGAGAGGTGGACAGATGATGAAAAAGTGTGTTGTATCAGTTAAACAGATTACTGAGTTTGCTGTCTCAGTATCATGGGTGCAATTGATAAGCAGCCCTCCAGTCTTTAGCCACGTAAAACCCTCGCAGAAGTCGATGGACTGACTAACGTCAGATTGTCTGAATGTAGACTGCAGGATATTATTGGAAAACTACATATTGTGAAACTGTCTTGGAAAAGAAGATCAGAAATACATTTCTGAAGAAAAATTGTTAAAACAGGAAAGAAAAAAGGACAAAAGCCAGATGTTATAAGACTTTTCTGGTGTTTTTCCTGTATTCTTCTAGTGGAGGACATTTCTACAGCTTCCACACAGGATTGAGGCCTTGTAGCCATTGCTCATCTGTCGAGACCGAATCAATGGTATCACTTGGGAATTGTTATGAACCTCTGACTTGAATTCAGAGATGCATTTTTGGCTAGTTAACATATTTCTAGAATGAACAATTTCAGTTGTAATTTTTTTTGTACTTTGAAAATTGGGTGCATTTTTTGTCCAACTTGTTTAAAACTTTTCTGAAGCAGAGAGACTCAGGGAGCCTCGATCTCAGTTGATACCTAGACACTACCGTAATAAACGTGTTTAATAATTATTTGTAGATGAAATACTCTGTTGCGTTTGACAAATGCCCTAGTTTTCTGTTCAATGTAAAAAAATTACAATATTGTAAAGCCCAAATGTATAGGTTTTACCACCAGCTCTTGTAGAGGAGAGAGTGAGTATTAGAGGCTAGAGCAGAGGACTGGGTGTCAAGACTTCTAAAGAAAATCCTGGTTCATTGAAGTCAATTGAAGTTTTGCCATTGACTTCAGTGGAGCCAACATTTCTCCTCTAGATTCTGTTTTTCATGCTGCCAATGATTTGTCATGTGATCATGGGCAAATAACACAAAGTTTACACAGTTTGTCATAGGAAGGGTGAGTGAGGAGGGGAATCTGCATGGGTAGCAGAGGTGTTGAAATGATGCAGCATGTACCAATTCCCCTGTTTGTGGGGATGAGGTTATGGCCTGGCTCCATGTCTCCTTTGGGTTGTCTAACACAGTGGTTGGAGCTGGACACCCAAAGTCCTTGCCTGCAGGGAGTTCAAAGACAGGGAATGTGACTGCTCCCTGTGCAGTGAGAAGGGAGACCTCCTGGCTATGGTGTAAGTCAAGACATAATGCAGCTCTGGATCTCTCTCTGACTGAGTTTCCCCATACATAATATAGGTGTGTAGTGATACATACCTTTAGAGCAGAACTGAAACTTAATTCATTAATGTTTGTGACATGCCTTGAGATCTGAGGTGCATCAGCCCAAAGCAGCTGCAGTTTGAGGTTGGAAACATCCCATAACAAATTGAGGCTTCCCAAAAGAACCATTGCCCAGCCCTTCTTCTTCTTTTTTTTTTTTTTTTTTAAAGCAAATCTTGTACCAGTACAGCATGGTACATTAATCTGATGGGCTATTCCTTTTGACCTCTGCCTAAATAAATAAATGTAGTTAATGTAGACAGCACGTAGGGCCCTTGCCAGAAAATTTTCACAAAGCAGTGTAGCTTAGGGCAGCTTTACGGCCCCTCAACACTACCAGAGCAGCACAAAGGGGCCTTACCATGGACCGTGATCTGGCCCTTTGTGTTTACAATAAAACCTCAGAGTTCCGAACTGACCAGTCAACCACACACCTCATTTGGAACCGGAAGTACACAATCAGGCGGCAGCAGCAGAGACAAAACCAAACAGTGCAGTACTGTGTTAAACGTTAACTACAAAAAATGAAATAAAGGGATAGCAGCATTTTTCTTCTGAATAGTTACGTTTCAAAGCTGTATTAAGTTGTAAACTTTTGAAAGAACAGCCATAATGTTTTGTTCAGAGTTATGAACATTTCAGAGTTACGAACAACCTCCATTCCCGAGGTGTTCATAACTCTGAGGTTCTGCTGTATTGTGTATGGCCCTGGCCTCTGCATGGATGTACAAGGTGAGGAGGCTCCTTCCCCTTCCCATGAGACAGTTCTGGCTCTCAGTTCTTACCTGGGAATCAATTTTTTTTAGTTTTTTGGTTTAAACAAGCTAGACGATAAATTTGAACCACAGCAGCAAAATCCTGTTTATTGGCTGATATCACAAATGTCACCTGCTCCAACCTGAGCTGTAAAATTTCCAAATGCAGCAGTAGTATTTGATTGAGGACAAGCTGTTGTTTGTTGTTGTTTTGTTTACAGAACAACATCAGTAATGAGGATAGAAGTGCCTGAAAATGCCTATAACTTTATTTTAAATTGAGAAGCAAATCCTAACATGCCCAATAATGTGTCCCTTATTTCAAGGAGAATCACAGTCTTTTACTCATAGCATTACATCTTTCATTTCTCTTTCTCCACACTAGTTTTTGAGGTTTCTTAACACTATCATACATCTCATTTAATTAAATATTAGCATGAATAAATTTGAAGCAATTCAAGGCAGAGCATCCTGCGTCTTAAAACCAAAATTGATCAGTTCAGATATTTGGATAGCTCAAATGTATTTCACCAGAATGAACAAATTATCTTTTGCCAACAAAGTTCTGAGCTTTTTGTAATTTGGTGTATATCATCTCTGTTGTGTCAGCAACTTCTGACTACAAAAAACCTATTCTAAATTTAGCTTTGAGAGCTAGAAAGCATGGATTCTCCAGATTGCTGGCAGAGAATTCCAGACCAGGTTTACAATACATGGGGGCAAATGCAACACAGTTTGAAGTAATACGTTTAGGATGAGACATTTAATTGAGGTAACTTCTGCCTTTCTTTGGGTACTGCCTAGGTTTGTCCTGATAGAGAGCGTGGTCCTTTACCAAAAGAGTTTGGAGGAAAACCCTGGTGTCTTTGTAAAACCTCTAATTTCATAATCTGTTTACCATTATTGTTGTGACTGGAATACTTAGTTTCTGCCTCCTGACTTTCTAATATGTAAAGGTTAATACATGTAATCTCCCCAAAAACATTTCTCCTCTTAAGATTCTAGTTTGGCAGTGTTTCTAACTTCATACATATGTACATAAGTATGTTTGTATGTCTGCATGTGTAAGCATACTTGGCTAGAAAAAATTTCCGGTACATACTAGCCAGAAGTGTGAAAGGCAACAATGGCACACCAAGAGGTTCAGCATCTCGATAACTCCAGCTTCTGGGAAGTGGACAAGCTCGAGATTTTTTTTTATCATGCTCTCCTGTGACTCTGCTTTGGGGCTTCATATTTGGAAAAGCCTCTAGTTAGTAGGTGTTAGAAGGAGGAGGGAGGACAGAGGTTGCTCTGCTTTGGGGATTCTTTTCCTCCAAGAATAACTCCAGTACCACCTGCTGCTGCTGCTTATGTATTTCCTAGGCAACAGCACTGTGAAACTGATCAGATTTTCCAGTTTCACTGTTGTGTAGCCTTCTAAATAACAATAGTGAACCCCACCAGAGTCTTGTTAATTTCACTCTTCTGCTTTTTGGCATAGCAATGAGGAACAGCATAGCTACTGTTGCTTCCTATCTGCAGGCTGTGGATGGCACTGCCTCAGTTTACGTTCATACGCACAGTTCATATTTCAAAGGTTCTTTGTAACCATAAGGGCTAGAAAATTAATATTTGTCAAGGTTCCCTCCCCACTCTGAACTCTAGGGTACAGATGTGGGGATCTGCATGAAAGCCCCCTAAGCTGATTTCTACCAGCTTAGGTTAAAAACTTCTCCAAGGCACATATCCTTTGTCCTTGGACGGTACGCTGCCACCGCCAAGTGATTTAGACAAAGAATCAGGGAAAGGACCACTTGGAATTCCTATTCCCCCCAAGCCCTACACTCCCTTCCTGGGAAGGCTTGAGAATAATATACCAACTGAATAGGTAAACCAGATTTTTGAAAAACAGAACTTTATTTGAAGAAAAAAAAAAAGTAAAAGAAGCACCTCTGTAAAAGCAGGATGGAAGGTAACTTTTACAGGGTAATCAGATTCAAAACACAGAGGATTCCCCTCTAGGCAAAACTTTAAAGTTACAAAAAGCAGGGATAAACCTCCCTCTTAGCACAGGGAAAATTCACAAGTTGAAAACAAAAGGTAATCTAACGCACCCTGCCTTATTTACTTACTCTTTTTGCAATATTGAGACTCACTTTAGGATGGTTTATAGGAGAAGGAGTTTTCTGACCTGGTGCTTCTCTGCTTCCCAAGAGAACACACAAACAAAGAGCACAAACAAAGGGCCCCCCTGCCCCCCGGATTTGAAAGTATCTTCTTTCCCCATTGGTCCTTTTGGTCAGGTGCCAACTAGGTTATTTGAGCTTCTTAACCCCTTACAGGTAAGGAGAAATTCTAGGCTACCCTTAGCTGTATGGTTATGACAATATTTTTAAATGAAAGATTCAGTTCTGTCTTTGTCTTAGGCTTCTATACTCACCAGGGCAATCTTCACACTCACCACTGGCAAGCTGACATTTTTAAGCCTTGTGTATGCATGCAATATAAATCTAACTATCAATATAGTTTGAGTGGATCATTATCAATAATAAGGTTTGTGTGAAATTGAAGTTTATCATTAAAATAATTGCAGGGTGAGAAAACAACAGTGGAATATAATTCCCAAAGCTGCAATTTCCCATACCTAGACTATTATGTTTTAGCCCACAGGAGGATTATATGATCATCTCAGCCAATATAATAGCAGCCATCTTTGATAAATGTAACTTTAAACATTAAATTACATAATGTGTACAGTTTTGTCCCTCATATTAACTTTACATTTTTATTTTTACTCAGAACATTGCTAGGTGGCCATTTCTTTATGAGCATTTATGTCAGGCTTTCTGAGTATTTTTTTTTAATACTTGTGCATCATTTTTATTCAAATGATCTTCAAGATCTTTGGGTGACAGGCAAACATAAGACAGTTCTGAAACATGATACTAGTTAGGGAATATTGCAGCACTCCCTTCCTTCCTCCAGAGATATAGGCAATATAGTTCTGGAAACAAAGGTTGGGATTCCCACATGGCAGTGTAGAGTACTAGCAATGACTGGGATTGTTTTTCCAGTGGCGCACAGACCACCATCTATTTTCTGGTGGTTGTAAACGTCAACGTAGGCAATGTCTTGAGATTTTTAGTTCATGTATTGAAACAATCCACTGATACTGATTAAAAATACTTTTTTTCTCTCTGATAACTCAGGTTTGAAAATGTGTATTTTTTTAAAAAGTAGGTTGGATGTTCAGGTATCAAAAAGTTTAAAGAGAAACAGACACATAAACGTGCTCTTTTTTTCCCTCCCCTCTCCTCCTCCTCCCCCTCCCGGGCCCCCAACCTCGTATCTTTTGGTTTGTGGCATTAGAATGAATCTGGCTATATTCTGCCACATGATACAGCCCACTTTTTTATTACTTATTGCTCAGAACACTTTCAACTTACGGTTTCAAGCAGGTGGTAGCTTACCATATGTGGATTTAAGTTGGTGACCAAAGTTCACATCCCTGGATATGATACCACGATAGGGTTCCTCGCCATAGAGCTCATCTTGACCATTTGCAGTCACTCTTAGGAACCTTCTTTTTTCCAGAAACATGGAGACAGCTGTGGAATCGCCTCTCTTGTTCCTTCTGTAATGACACAGTCCATCTGAAAATCTGCTTCCTTACTTGGTTTACCAACATTTTACTTACGAGCCCTGACCCAAAAGGAAGGAATCGGATCAGAGTATCTTATGTTAGATGTTGTGCTAAGGAGCAAGGAAGGAAAACCAGTTAATAGGCTAGCACACATACAGTACTTCTGTTTTATAAGACGCCTTTTTAAAGTACAAGTGTTGTACTGTGGCCAGCAAGTTTCTAGAAAACCATTCTAAACTGTTCTTTTGTTACATTTAGTACTTCATTGTTATGGCACATGCAATTCATGTATTACACAACAGTTATTTTGGACAGAATCTATGAATTTATTGAAAATAGATGTTATAGGTGTTGTATGAATATTGCCTTGGATTAGTTTCTAGAACACAAGGTAGTGTAGTTCCTTCTTGACTATATTCATTAAAGTGCAAGTGCACCCTGTGTATCAAGAGGAAAATGTACTAGGAACCCTTCTATTTGTACCAATCACAGATGTCCTGGTGACGGGTGTGATGTAAGACTCTGGAAAGAATAAAATAGCATTAACCCTTACACAAGTTATTTTCCCCTCTTACTTTCAGCACTATTTTAATTTTTTTCTTTTTATTTTCTGTGTGGATTTCTTTCCTTCCTCAGTGCTGTCCCCAGACCATCAACATGGACATGTTCATTCTAATCAGACTAGAAAGGGTTGTAAATTCCCCTGCCACTCCCTGTTACAAGGCCAGTTTTTACTCCCTGTCTTTGAACCATCATCTCCTGGTAGGCGTTTGCCATGGGTGATGTAGCCTACCAGTTAGAACATCTAGCAGGCTACCTTCTACCCTAAGACTCATGACAATACTACTCAGTAATAAAGACAAATGAAAGTGCATGTTGATGTCACCCTTATCCCTGGAGCACACATCAGTTTTTTGAGAGATGAGAGACCTTGAGACCGCATTTGGATTAGGATTTTCCAGTAGTGTGTGCTAGGAAGTCCATAGCTTAGCTCTTGTGCATGGTTTTGACTCTCCCAAGAAGCCTTCATCAATATTTTTCTACATTTCAGGGATCTCTGTTGTACATCTTCACTTTCTGTTCCTTTACAGTATCTCTGAATGTTTTGACGCTCATTGCTTTGGTTCTTGAGTCATGTCTTATATAAGTTTCTTTAGTAGGTTCAGAGTTTCTATTTAGAGGTGATGATGTGCTTCTGGTGTAGATATCGAAGCATGAAGTGTTAGGCTTTGATTGTGGTGGCGGGTTTTTTGTCCTAATTGCATTTTCTCTTGGCTGTGCGCTGCCTTTTTCTTATATATGAGCAAGCATAAAAGCCAAGATGTTTAAAAATGGGTGATTGAAGTTAAGCTCTTAAAATCATACTTAGGCACTTAACTAGAATTGTTCTGACCTTAAAAGGTACTGAGCACTCAGACAATTTAAAAAAAAAAGGGGGGGGGGGGAAATAGGACCTGCAGGTACTCAGCACCTTGAAAATGCAGCCATTTTTATGTAAGTGCTTAAATATGGATTTAAGAACCCAGATTTAGGCACCCATGTTCGAACATTATATACCATAAAATAAGGAAGTCGGAGGGGAAGGAGGTGGGAGGGACGTGGGTCATAGCTTGTAGGGAAGGAGGAAGGAAACCTGTTGTTGCCCGGATGCTCAGAAATGGTGAGTCAGGTCCCCTAAACATCATAATGGGATTTACAATTATGGTTTTTTTTAAAAAGATAACTTCCTGGGTCTTTTGTATTTGTCTTTTTGTGGTCATAGCCTTTAGGGGTCATATTTTCAAGCTTTTCTCTGTAAGCATAAGGACTAGGAACTTACTTTTAAAAAAATAAAACTGAGATTCACACATAATTATTTGAATCCAGAAGCTGGGTCTTTAAGAAAAGGACCAAGTATTGTCATAGTTGTGATAAAATCCTGAGAGTTGGCAACACTGTTCATGCTAGACCACAAGAGGGTCTTTGTAGTGCGCTTTTGTCAGTTTGTGGAAGTTGCTCTGATCCATGGGCACATAATGAGATGCTGTGCTGCACCTTCTAACAGGCATGGCACAGAACTTGTAGCCCAGGGAGAGGGAAGTGCTAAGGTAGTTTTAAGCTAGCTTTGCACCCTCCTTCTGAGCTGCTCCAGGAGCTGGACAGGCCCTGGCTCTAAGGGGCTTGTCTAATTTATAGCAGTCTCCAATGGCTGCCATATGGGTTGCAGCACTGTCCTGATTCTCTGCAGGGCTGTGGTCCCATCCTCGACACCCCTCACTAGCCCCACTGCTGGCATACCCCCTATGCCATTGCTTTTGAGGGGGTGTCTGGAAGCTGTCAGTCTTCTGCACTGCCCATTCCAGGGAAATATACTTCCAGGTGCTTTTATTCCCCTTTACACTACTCTGGCCTTTTTACATGGGTGTAAAAGGGCTAGAGTGGGGTTGAGGATCTCACTCATAGTAAATACAGTATAAGACTTTAATAGAGTATAACACTGGGTCTCTCTATCTTAATATTGCTGTACAAATATTAACTAATTAACATGCATGTTTCCAGTGTCAGTACAATCATCAAATTTATCCTGTTTCCCCCATGATTTCTTGTTTTCTCGAATGATTTGCAGTGGGAGTTTTTACAAGGAGGTTTTTTTTCTTGAACTTTTGCATTATTTGAAGTGTGTTTTTTCTGTAAGGCTGATGTTTGTTCAATGCAGAAAAAAATCCACTTTTTGTCATGTGCACTTTGGTTTGTCTAGTAGATTTCTCATCAGATATGAATGCAAAGTTGCAGGCTTTTACAGCTTTCTTTTGATACCTTATGCTTGCTGTTTTCCTGATAATTGTTGTGTACCTTTTGGATACTCTTTTGACTTGTGTGTAAACTACTGCGTGTAGTTTCAGTTGGAATATGCTTTTGGTTTTATGACACTACTATGACTTGACTTTCTTACTTATCATCATGGGCAGTGTTGCTGTTTGGGGTCTGGTATGAACTGTTATGTTTTTGCTAGCCTTTTTTGGTTTGCTAGAAATACATTCAGTGGGCTTTTCAGGAATGGGAGATGCTGCTTCCAGTAACAAATTTTACACTGCAATAATACCTGTCTAATAATTTTGTTTTCTACTTGTAATTACATGTTATTACTTGCTAGTAATTCCTTTAGAATTTCTGAGTTCATTTTCAACTCTCCAAACATAATTTAAGGAATAATTTGTATCCCAGCTGTTTACAAGGCTGAAATTCCATCCAAGGTTTCTGGTGTCATCACAGAACCAAGATGAAATTATAGCTTTAATTTATGGACTTTTGGGGAATACATTATTTATTACTATAAATTAGAAAATTATTAATCTCTGTTTGTGCTGTAAGGCCGGCCCACTGCTAAAATCCGCAGGAAGTGCTGAAATGTTACAGAACTTCTGGAGCAGTTTGCAGCTCAGTGAAGCTGCCAAAAAGGCTTTTGCACTTCTTCAAATCTACTGGAGGCGATGAAAAGCCATGGAGTCACTTCAGGGTTTCTTCTAAAGCTCCAGATGGTGGTGATTCTGCAAAACTTTAAAACTTTCATGTTCTAACTGCATGCCTTCCCTTTCCCTCCATCTTTCTCAACAACAGTTCCCTTAATCTAAAACAGTAACCAAATTAACAAATGGAGTTGCACTGTGTTTTTATGGACCTTGATTCAGCAGATCACTTATGTGCTCAAGCCCAAGAGAGGTCAGTGGGGCTTAAACACGTGCTTAAAGCTGAGTACATGCCTAAGTGCTCTGCTGAATCTGGGCTCAAATTTGGGGCTTCTCAGAGAGCCCATTTGAAGGCTTGTCTTCAACCTTCACTAAAATTCTGTGTGTGTGTGTGTGTGTGTGTGTTTGCATGGGGGAATGCCTGCATTGGGACAGTGTGTGCCTATGAAAAATGACTGAAAGCCTTTTTACAAAATTAATTTGTTCTTTCAGTTTTTTTCTCCAATGGCAGTTTTGATATTCTATGCTTTGGTGACATTTCAGTTTTGTAATCTTTTCTGACATTAGAAAAGTCGGTGATTTGGCCTTCCTGAAGACAGTAGGACTAGATATAACCTCACCAACTGCAGTCATGTATAGCCTTGAGCCAAATTCTCTCTCCTGTGATACCAATGCAACCAGTGGGGGAGTCCTCACTCTAACTGAGAGGAGAATTTGGCCCATTTTGGTTTACAGTATGATGCCGTGTTTTCGTACACAGATAGGCACCAGTTACCTCAGAGAAAAAAACCTGCCTTCAGATTGCCTAATTATGCCCTACCTCCTGAGCATGCTGCTGTGGGGTTTTGTGCGGAGTGAGGAGGTACATTTTTGTAGTTGCACCTACTGTGCCCATGTTAGAAAATGTATCTTGAAATGTTTAAAAGAACTCTAAGTAATATACTCTCATAACATTTTGTCTTCAAAAGTACCCAGCGTTATTTTATCTGAAGAAAAGAGACAGATATTTGTAGAAGATCAAACGGATACAATATCTTAAGAAAGAGAGTAACTGATGTAAGTGAAGTGAATGCTTTTATGCTGGTACAAAAGGATTATAAAAAATTAAATACACCCACATTCTAAGGCTGCATTTTTACCCCAGGCTCTGGTGACATGTGCAAACCACTCAAGTTTCAATCTTGTGGGTTATATTGTCACCAGAAGTTCTGACTAATACTGTACAGTTTTACAAATGACAGTTGGGTACAATATGACTTAAAATGACAAACCTTTTTTTTTATTATTATTTATTTTATATATATATATATATATATATATATATAATTTTTTTTTTTAAAAACAAACCTCAATGTCTATGGACTGTCTGGACCCAGAGAAGTTTTAGGCTGGATCTAAATTTGATGCTCAAATTATAAATCCCAGAAAATGGTTACAATATAGGGCAAAAGTTGCTAATACCTTCACAATAATCGTGCATCCAGAAGCCGCTGTATTAAAACACACACACAACTATATAGGCAACATGGGTGGAATTCACTTCTTCCTGCACATATCCAGAATAATCAGAGTTTGTACAGGGAACTGCATGGGATTAGAAGAATGGACACAGCGGCCAGTCTGCTTCAGCCTATTAGCTGGAATGGTGGCTATAGTTTCAGCACGCACCTGTGCAGGAGTTTTAAGCCATTGGATTCACATAAATTAATCACCTGCTCCTTGCAGCTCTATCCAGGGCCAATAATGGGTTCCTCCTCACCACCAAGCAGTGCAGAGGACCCTTCTGTGCAGCTACCCTCTTTGTCATTCCCAGTGGATGGCTAAATTGGGGTTTATGTTGTGCGAAGAGGCTTGCCTGGATGAAATGCATCCCAGAGGACTAGCTTGTCACAGGGTCTGGTCTACGCCCCAGCCTATACCCAGTCTCCCTGGGAGTGAGCCCTTTAATATGCTGGCCCCCAAGGACTCGCACAGTTCCACAGGGCCAGTCCCGTGGCCTCCAAGGCTAGGAGACTGGGCCTTCAGCACCAGTGCTCCATGCAGCGACTCAGGCCACACCAGGGTCCTGTGGGAAGCTTGTACTGTCCGTGCATGTTTGCAGCGACACAGGTAGCCTTTTAAAAAACAAGGTAAGCACTTATTAGTCACCTGGCCCAGAGAATCTGGAAGTCCTGAGGTTAGCAAACAGAGGCAAAAGTTAAGCCATTAGTAGTCCAGTCTGATCAAACCAGTGCCATGGTGAGCCGGCCAAACTGTGGTGGACTGCATCTCTTGTTTTCACTCACTCTTCCCCTCCACTTTGTTCTTCTTCTTGCAGTTTTCTGCCTTTCGATGTTGATGGTTCAGTTGTTGAGCGTCTCTTTGCCTTGCTGTTTGCTCTGTTGATTTGGGCTTGGTTTCAGCCGGTTGTTTAATGACTGTATTCATTCCATCCATCCAACCCTATGACACTCCTCCTTCTTTCACTGTTTTAGCAGGAGACTTAAGCTTTTTTTTTTTACAAAGCAAAGTTCAGAGGGAAACCCAGGCACACACAGTCTTCAGAAAATATTTCAGAAAATTTTCACTTTGTGTCACAGCCACAGGCTTATACACCCTTTAAATCAACAAAATTGGCTTTAAATGGGATAGGCTTTGTACTGGCTTTTTGCCAGGGTGGATTTCACCTTATATGACTAGAGATAGTATGTCACGCTAACTGAGAGGAAACTGGTTGTTTTATCTAGGGAATTGTTTTATAAACTGTGTCATTATGGTTATGGGAAACTGTGAATTCTCCCTGAACACTAAGTAGTATAAATCTCACATGCGCATCTTCTGATCTTTTTTTCTTTTTTTTTCTGTTTTGCTACAAGTGTTATTGCCACTTTCATACAGAAAATGACATGGCTACAAGTTTTTGGATTGTGGTGGCACTTACTCGGAGTCGCTGGGAATTAAAATGAGAACAGATGAGGGATGAGACTTGAAGGGAGATTCCACAAGTCAGACTCAGGTTGGTTGTCATTCCGAAATAGAACTGACAACTGTGGGCCTAGTTATGTTAGGCCACTCCCGTCTAAGAGTCAGATCCTGCACTCATGTGTTTGGGACACACGTTCTCTTGTATCTGTGGGCAGGACTGAGATCTAAATTTTACCATTTGCATTCTGAACTGGGCAAGATCAAAGACAACCTGGAGAAAATGAAAGAGAAAGGATGATGGTAGATTTTAAAATAAGATTTGGGTTAAATGACATTTTGGTATAGATTGTGGGAAATGAATCTTAGGTGATGTTAAAACATCCTGAAGAATGTATATCAGGCTCTGCTTTCTTCTGTGTCCACTCCCCCCTGGGCCTCCTCGCCTTCACATACAAACTTAGGGCCAATAGAGGCAACTCCAGTGATTCTGGTGACAGCACTGTGTTTGGTTTGTGCTTTGTGCTTTGTAGCATGGATTGCTTTGCAGTCCAAGTTTTGGCTTTTAAATCAGTTACTATTTGATAACCTCATTTTATACTCTGCTGACTCTGCTTCCCTTAGGTATACAGTATGAGCATGTGAAGTTATATAATTGCAGTAACTTCAGTTTACTGTCATATAATGAATGATTAATGGCATAATCTGTATTTTCAAAATACATAAACAACTCAGTGTAATCAGTAAAATATTTCCAGAAGACAAAGACAAACTGCTAGGGCAGAAGACAGAGGTGCTTGGGACTTCTTTAATGAGTCCCATGAAATCAGATGGATTCTCACAAATCTGTTTGAATTATGTATATTGTTGCCTTTGAACATTTTCATATGCATGAGCTGTTGCATACCAAGTTCTAGTAGTAACAGGCAGCTGCTGCCTGGTCTTGGAAAAAGATACTACAAATACTTGAAACAGGAAGTATTAGTAAAAGAAGTGAAGTTGAGTGCCACACTAACATGGTGGCCTAGTTGCATTGTTTGGGCCTTCTGTTTCAGTTTCCTTTTTTGGCTTCTTGCTCCTTGAAGTAGCAGGAGATTAGAGAGCTGAGAAGACACCATGCTCAGCCCCTCTGGACAAAGAGTTAACAGTAACTCCACTGACTCGGGACCATAGTCCTGCATTTGCACATGCTTAACTTTACTGATGTCAGTAGCCCCACTCTCACATCCTTAAAGTTAAGCCTATGTGTGTAAGTGTGTGTAGGATTGGGGCCTAATAGAGCCGTGTTGACTGGCTCTGAAAAGAGATCCATCTGCCCTCCTAGCCAAAGTAAATGGTGAGCGAGTCTTGAGGTTGAAGGGATGTAAAATGGAGAGAATGGGTGGGGGTGTGTGTGTGTGTGTGTGAGAGAGAGAGAGAGAGAAACTGTTGAGGGCCCAGAAAGAATGCAGAGAATTCTCTAACAAACATATTTGTATCTTATGATTGTGGAACTGATCAGCCACAATGTATTCTCTCTATTTTAAATACAGTATTAAGAGTAGTTTATAAAATGTATAGACAGAATTATAAAAAGGGTGTGTCTTCTAAAGTGCCATGTCTGAGGAAAAATGCATTTAATGTACTCTTGTATTCTTAATGTGTACACTCACTGAAACATGCACGTGCGCACAAACTCTTAAATAGATTTCGTCATATGGATGGAAGAAAACCACTCACTTTCTGAAAATGATTTAATGTAAAATTATTTCATTCTTTAAAAAAATGTTAATTAGGAACAGCATTAACTATAGAAAGGCCCAGGAAAGTGGTAAATTTCCTACCTGCTAAAGTCTTTAAATTGAAATTGGATGTCTATCTAAAAGATATCTCTACTGCTAATTATTGTGCTTGATAGTATCTACTTGCACAGCAGGGAAGGATAATTCCTTGGTGAAATGTCGTGACGTGTGTTATGCAGTAGGTCAGACTAGATGATCATACTCGTCCCTTCTGGTTTTTAGAAGTTATTAATCTGTGCTCAAGGCTTTAAATTTTATACAAATCAATGAATTATTCCAGTTTATATTACATGTAAATATATATGCCACGTGTTTGTATGCAATATGGTATAAAAGGCATTATAGTGTAAAATATAAAAGTAATTACTCATGTAGGCATGCATGTGTGTGTGTATAGGGATATGCGTGTGTGTATATCCTTTAAAATATTTCATTCCTTTTGAGAGAGAAAATAATAATTAACCTTATTTAGTAATGCATCAGTAAGCAATAGCTGAAACTTTTCTTTTTTCAGTCTGTTTTGCACTAATGAAAGACAGTCGCACTGCTTAGCTTTGCTTCAAACAACCGTGACTATGAAGTGGCTGGTTTAAGGTTACTTTCGTTTTCTGCAGACAGTGTTGCTACATTCCATTCACTGACTATAGATCTAGAAAAGAAACTGAGTGTACCGTGTGGAATGTTGAAAAGAACACCATAATTTTTAACTTATACCAGTTGCCTCTGAAATTAAAGCTATGTTGGAATGGTGACAGTAGCATAAGAAATGTTCTGTAATTTGTGGGAAGTGGCCTGAATAAATACAGTACAGATTAAGGTACATTCCAGTAAAAGGTTAATAAGAGCATGTGCGTGTTTGTAAAAATTTATAATAGACATAAAAAAAAATTCTGGTTTTATTATTTTTAAACTTCATTAGCCACAACACAGAAAGGAGTACATAACAATAAGCATCAACATCATGAATTTTCCATTAACCTACTCTATTCCTGACGTTGCCCCTATCTAACTCATGTTATGAATCATATTGAGAAAAAACACCCTGTTAAGCCTATCCAGGGGAAAAACCCTTACCTCACCTCATCTCCAAAAAACCCCCGAAACACCTACTTGCCCTGTTTTGACTACACCAAAATCTAATCTATTCTTTACTATATAGATGTACAGATACACTTTTCCTGTCTCTCACAAGAACAGTGTTGTCCCACTTTCTTTTGCTGAAATGTAATATTACTACAAATTACAATAGTAGGTTGAACATGTTAAAGAAATGGGTCAATGGAAAGATTACATTTTCAATCCACATAAACCAAATGTAATCACATACAGAATGCAATACCTCAAACCAACAGAAGGAAAGTGAATCTCAACTTAAATCTGCCCGAGTAAAACTGTGCTCAGATTTGACATTCAATAATCTCATAGAATTGGCACTATCATTTTGAAACACTGAATTTTTTAAATGTTAGATGCATGTGTTTTCCTTTCTTTTAATTCAGACATGATTTTTTAGTTTTATTTTTGTGGCCTTTTTAAAATCCAGCCTCCCTCTACTATTCCCATAACTTTCTATCTAAGGTACTTACTTATAGGGCCCTATCACCATAGTATCTGAGCACCTCTCAATCCTCACCATGCTCCTGTGAACAGGTAAGTGCTATTATCCCTATTTTACTGATGGGAAACTGAGGCACAGAGAGACCAAATATCTTGCCCAGGGTCACACAGGAAGTTGGTGGTAGAGCTGGGAACTGAACCTGGGTCCCCTGAGTCCCAACCTAGAGCACTGGCTCCTGGATCATTCTCTCCACTTTGTGCATGCAATGAGGAGTGAATGCAAAATTACAGATGCATTCATGGTGGTTGGGTATAAAAAATTCAGGACCCTAATGTTTAGCCTTTCAGATGGTTCTAAGAGGTATGAGACAATGAAACAGGGCACTAAGATCTGTCTTAAAAATAATGCTGTTAGAATAACATCTCATTGATTGACTATCCAGAAACAAAAGTGTCTTTTTGTCATAAAACAAACAAAAGCTTGCTTTTGTTTGAAATGGATTGTGCAAATAGGAGATGAATATTTATGGCATGCCACGTTCTCAACTGCCTTCATCCTTTTCATTCATGAAAAGGGATTCTTTGAAATTGGTGGTGTAATGAAATTGTGAATTCTATGTACTCTTCCTCTGCATTTGACCTTTTTAACATTGGGCCTAATTCACACCTGTGGAGAGAGCCAGCAGAAGGCCTGTGCAGGTAGCGTGAGGCTATCATAAGTATTCCTGTTGGATTCAAGTGGTACATTGGCTTCTGCGTGGGGGTGAATTTTATCTAGTATCACCATATGGCTGACAAATCCGGAATGGAAAAGCTGCAGAGGAACAGAGAGAATGATTGACTCTGCTTGATTTACCTCTTACCTCAGGGCTATTTGGGAGTTTGTCTCCAGCTACTTCTTAGCAACTTGGTAGAAAACATTTGCATTAGGCTCTTGTTATTGCTAGGGAAAATACATTGGTAAAAAAGCATAGAAACCTCTTCCCCCTTTTGGTGCATGAATGTTTCCAGCAAGTATGGTGGGTTATGTAGGTGGAAAGACTCTCTCATTACCTTGGTTATGGAGGAGAAATGACAGTGTTTTGGGGCACTATTTAAGGAAATTTGGAAGGGGCACTTGAAATCCATTTTGAAAAGAAATATCCAGGACAAGTGACATAAAATCAGACTTAGACTGTCAATTTAAAAAAATCATACTTCTATCTTGAATATTCTGCTGGCTATCTTTGTAAGTTGCACTTAAAATTTATTGTTACTGAAATGGAAGGGTTGGGGGAGAAGAGTGATTTCTCTCTTGTTTTCCAGTTTGTTAGGGTTGGGCTTTTGACAGCACTTGGTGGATAGTCAGTTTCACAGTTTTCCCCTATATAATCATTTAGTTAGTCAGTTTCCCTTGATGGTTTTTGTGCCTCTTTCACACCACAACAGGGGAGAGAAGAACATTGTTAAAGCTAGGGAAATGTGGTTGTAAAACCACAAAATATGGGGCAGGCATAATACCTGAAATTACTTTTAACTCCTTTTATTGATTTTTTTAATTGACTAGATTTCAGGGTAGTGCACTCCATTTTAAGGCTGAGTTTATTATAATTTTTATCATCATTTTATTTATTATTGAAATGCTACTAATATAGTGATGTAAGTGTACCTAGCGCTTAACAGACAAAATATACTGACCTTCCCTCAGGAAAGGTAACAAACCTTCTGGGATAAGTGGAAGGGAGGAGAAGAGTGTACAGCAGTTAGGGCAAGTCTACACTACAAAGTATGTCGACTTAAGTTATGTAGACATGCAACCACTTCAGTAATTAAATCACTTTTGCATGTCCACACTATGCTCCTTGTGTTGGCAGTGTGCGTTCTCACCAGGAGCGCTTGCACTGATTGAACTGTCAGCGTGGGGCATTGTGAGACACCTTCTGAAAGGCAGGAACAGTCGATGTAGGCAATGCAGTGTCTACACTGGCACTGCATCGACCTAAGAGCTGCGCCTTAGGAGGTGGAATTATTAAGTCGCTGTAGTGTGCGAGTCACATTGGTCGGAGCTACTTTTAGTGTAGACACTTACAGAGCTAGGATGGTGTAAGCTGCCTTATGTTGACCTAACTCTGTAGCGTAGACCAGGCCTTAGATCATGTAATTGCTTTAGTTAGTAAAAGCCACATCTTAGGCATTTCATAATTTTTCTGTCTTTGCTTTCTTCCTTTTTCTTTGTATATATTCCCATGAGGAGATTAGAGTGAGTAGGCCTCAGAGAAGAAAGGGTGTATTGAGAAGTTTGAAAGAGAGGTTGCATTGTGAGGGCCAATGACCATGTCATCTTCTATGATTTGTACAATGCCAAACACACTTTTTAAGCTTATCAAATAACGGCCCTGGTCTAGCAAAGCCCTTAAGTTTGTGCTTAATTTTGAACATGTGAGTGGCCGCATTGAAGTCAATGCTTGAAGTACGTATGTGCTCAAGTTCCTTGCTGATTTGAGGTCAATAATAATAAGATATTAGTTAAGGATTTTTTACCCAACTAGTGTGTTCTGTTTTAAAGCAAGTTTTTGTGGCTGTGGTTGTTTGGAGGTAGAAAAGGAATATAATTTATACTTAAATCTAGCTCTTCTATAGCCCTTTTCATCAGTGGATCTCAAAGCGCTTTATAAAGGAGGTCAGCATCATTATTCCCGTTTCACAGATGTGGAAATGGAGGCACTACTATAGTGAGGTGTTGTGGAAATATTGTCTTGATATTGTATGTACTTGATGCTATACCACACATCTTTTTAAAAAATGTGCTATTACCCCAGTAGGGTACGTGTGAGAGTCAGTCTGACAAGTGTGACAAACCTGGGTTCCTGGATTGGACTGTCAGCGATCCACAGAGTTGATTACCAATCCCATCATTTGTTGAAGTTCTTGTGTAGTGATTCATGCTGACAAAAAGGAAGTGGAAATACAGATGACGGGGGAATAACAAAACACTATACAATTACAAATCTTCTCTGTAATATGTGGCATGACAGCTGACATGGGAACTTCATCTACTTCCGTATCCTATCTCCTCGTTAAAGGAAAGGGTTTGGCTTAAATAATCCTTTTAAATCCAACAAATTCTTCTAGCACCCAGGTCCTTGTTGTTCTACATTAAGGCTTTTGTTGCTTCCCTGACTGCAACTAATGGCCTTGGTGGTGTCCAAAAGCATAATCTTCTCTTGCTGGTTGTCATGCTGCTGCTGGTTGGAGGCTGGTCAGCTCCAGAGAGCTGAAGAATGTTAATGGTGTGATCACTGATGTTGCTACAGAAAGTTTCTGCCAAAATTACCTGTTTTCCATGTCATGAGGAGAATTCTATTTTAACACAGCTAAGTGAGCTAGATTGTTCACTCTGTGGACAACTACCTATCCATAAACAAACACATGCTACTGAAAATCCAGCCTAACATAGCCAGCCTACAGGTGGGGTAGAGTTCAAGATACAGATCTCGTCTTTAAATGCTGAGCTAGCTCCTTTTAAGGCAGAGAGTAAGAGAGGTAAGAACCTCAAGGCTGTGTGCTCTGATAGCTACTCTGCTCCCTTCAAAATCCATCTCAGGGGATCCAACATTTCTTAATTTTTCTAGGGGCCCTACATTTAAATATGCAGACTATACACAGGTGCAACATATTTCACTACAGTGAAATACGCTACCTCTCTCTGTAACATCTGTGTGAACTTACCTTAGACAATTATAACTGTTTAAATATAGTGTTTACCGTTTTTCATGTGCATATCGAAGTTTTATGAAAGAACCTTATTTCTGGCACCAGATTGTCCAGATAGGAAGTATAGACAGTAATCATTTAGGAGGTGGCAGCGCAGTGGTTCCGATATTGGAACTTAGAGTTTTTTAAAGCAAGCAAAGTTTTGTAATCCCTCGGTGCATGGGCCTCCTGGACAGTTCAGTGGCAGCAATCATGAAGGTATTAACTGGGCTGGACCTCATGATTGTAATGTATTGATTTCCCACTTTGCCCCGCTGTACATGCTCAGATACTGTGGCAAAGGAGTACCTACACAGAAATTCTAAAACAAAGGCCTATTTCTGTCATCTACATGTCTGAGGTCTCCAGCTCAGTGGTGGTGTCAGGAAAGATTACGCCTTTGAAGACATAATCCCGCCTCCTCCTGGGCACAAGGAGAAGCATGGTGTGGCACAGGTCTTGCTACATCTTTTAACATGATTAGCAAACTCTCCACTCAGGGCTGGATGAAGGCCTGGAGACAACAGGCGTGTGCCTTAGGCTGCGAAAGCCATGTGGTAAAGTCACCACCATAGCTTTCAGGGTCTTTTTTTAAAAAGAATGTATTTTTCTAGTCCTCTCGTTTGCAAAGTCGTTTAGAATCCGAGTGCAGCAGATGTCTGAGTTTGCCGACAGCCTCCAGTGCAGGGAAGACCAGCAGCAGACACTAATGCCAGAGAGGAAGCCAACGAGTACTACATACGTCACCAGAGCAGAGCACATCCCCTCTTTGAGGTGAGGGGCCCTGCCTCTGCTTGAGTGGAGGAAGAGGCACCCTCCTGCCATTCCCACCACTGCCTGGGGGGAGCAATCTGGCCGTCATAATTTCTCCCTCTGGTGGCACGGGAGTGTCTCTAGGGCTCTGGGTTACCCTAGTCTGGCCCTGACTGCATCCTGATGCACATGGGAGTGGAGCCAGGGCTCTGCCCATTCCCTGACCAGAATCACCTCTGGAGCTAGTAAGTAGTGCAGGCAGTTCTAGTCATCCCCACCCGTTCTCTCCCCCCAGTACTTAGAGATGGATTATCTGTGTCAGTGTGAGAGCATCTGTGCAGGGGAACAGTTCACTGTACGCTCTCTTCCCAGCCCCTGTGCAGTCACACGGGGAGGTATGATCTAACTCTTCCTGTGTAGTGCGTCCTGGGGTTTAATTTCTTTCTTTTCTTGATTCTCTGTTTCCACTGTTGTGGTTTTCGTTGGTTTTTATTGTAATCAGACATGTTAAAATGATTAAGTACAAATTGCTGGGGATGGAAAACTATCTTGGTCATTTTAGCACAGACAACACCCTCAGACAAATGCAAGTATGAAGCAATCCAGCAGAAAGACTCTTTACAGTGTTGCCAACTCACGCCATTTTATCAGAAATCTCGCGATATTTGGTGTTTTTCTTAAAGCCCCAGCTTCTGGATTCAAGCAGCTATATAAAACAGTTCTGTGACTACTCAGAAACCATTCAGCCTTCCATGGATGGCTTTGCTGAGAGAGCTCCGGAAAAGGCAGTAGTGCTGATAAAAGTACAATCCAGCAAAGTGTTTCCTAGCTTGTATTTTCTAAGGACCAGATTCTGATACTGTTACTTATTTTGAGTAGCACCTCGCTCTACAAGGGGCCTTTTGGACTTCAGTGGGTTGTTTTGTTGATTAAGGTGCTATTTAAAATGTGTTAAGGGTGTCTGTCACTTACCTACTTAGTTGTATATTGTAGTTGTTAGTAATATTTATTTATTAATTATTTATGATCACCGAGCCATTGTGCTTGGCTTTGGTTCCCATTACCATAGTATCGGAGTGCCTTACAATCTTTGTTCAGTGTATCCTCACAAGTCCTCACTGTGAGGTAGGGTCATACTGCTGAGTCCATTACACAGATGGGAAACTGAGGCACAGAAAGATTAAAGTATGTAAGTGATTTAGGAGCCTAAGTGCCATTTTCAAAAGTGACTAAGGCTCAGATCCTCAAAGGTATCTAGACACCTAACTCTTGGAGGATTTAGGCATCTAAATACCTTTGAGGGTCTGGGCCTTAGGAGCTTGCATCTCACTGAAAGTCTTGGGCACTTCTGAAAATGTTATGTTATATGACTGGCCCAAGGTCACACAGGGAGTCTGTGGCAGAGCAGGGAATCTGGCCCTAAATAAACATTATTTATTTATTACAAAAATTAAAGATAAAGGTGAAAGTGAGAATTAAAAGATTTTATGTTGCTGTAGATCTTAAAATGCAACCTTCCATCCCTTACATTTAAATAACACAAAGACTGTGACACAAACACACAGGGAAGCCAGGAAGTTGATAGCAAAGGCTGATAGCTGGTAACTCATGCCCATTACATTTTGTCTTGAATTAATACTGTTTGCAAGGTGGGGTGAGGCACAGATAGATTGTCTTCCTTAACTTTGAACTTCCAGGCTTTTCAGTATTTGGGTCTCAAGTTTAAAGGGTCTCATCCTGCTCCCACAGGTCAGTGGGCCTAACTGTGCAATCCCTAGTCACACTGAGCGAGAGTAGTCTCCTTGAAGTCAGTGCGGTCACTCACATCAGTGCTTATCAATGTGAATAAGCCTTCCATGGGTGAGACCAGTGTGGGCAGGAACAGGCTATAGTTACTTAAACAGGAGGTTTGGGGTTCTGTATGTAATGTAAACTGCTTTAGGGAGTGGTGAAATGCATGCTGTTTCTGTGCAGGTACTAAAAGAAAAGTAGTAAGGGGTTTAGGGGTATTTCCGCCCTCTCTTAAGTACAGGAGTTTTTGTTCCCGGTATTTTTTACAACTGGAGCTGCACCATCATTGATTTTACTTTTTGAATCACTGACCACTTTTGGAAAAGTTACTTTGTGTTTGCAGAAGAATGCACAGTCACAGAGAGACGTGGATAATGACTCCACTTCTTAATTAAAAACAATGGAAAAAATTATTCAGTGCTGCCTGTCCGACATAGCTGAAAAAAAGCAAACAAACAGTTTGGCTTAAATGCACGTAAGCTCAGGAATTCTGTCCTCAGTCACATTGTGAAACTTCCTTGACTTCAGTGGGGGTTTCACAGGTGTAGCTGAGGGGAGAATTTAGCTATAAATTTTGTATAGCAATTCCAAATACAGTTCTAAAATTTGTTTATAAAACGATAACTAACATACCCAGAATCCAAAGGGGATTGTGAAATAGGATGAAGGGTTCTCAAAGAGAAAATGAACTCAGTGCTGGTTCAAAGCACTAAGTCATTTAATACTGCAAGAGACAGCTTAAACCTTAAATACTGGACCAAATGCATCCCTGTCATAAATGGCTGTACATGAGGATAAACCTGACCTATTGTTTTACTACAATCAAAAGAAGATTGAGCATGTTGGTGTAACTCTTAATCTCTTATTTTAAAATCAAAAACATTCATCCTTTTTTGGTGATTGTGGGGAATATCAAAATTGTATCGTATCATAAGAATGGCCATACTGGGTCAGACCAAAGGTCCATCCAGCCCAGTATCCTGTATACTGACAGTGGCCAATGCCAGGTGCCCCAGAGGGAGTGAACCGAACAGGTAATGATCCAGTGATCTCTCTCCTGCCATCCATCTCCACCCTCTGACAAACAGAGGCTAGGGACGCTATTCCTTAATTATCCTGGCTAATAGCCATTAATGGACTTAACCTTCATGAATTTATCCAGTTCTCTTTTAAACCCTGTTATAGTCCTATCCTTCACAACCTCCTCAGGCAAGGAGTTCCACAGGTTGACTGTGTGCTGAGTGAAGAAGAACTTCCTTTTATTTGTTTTAAACCTGCTGCCCATTAATTTCATTTGGTGGCCCCTAGCTCTTATATTATGGGACCAAGTAAATAACTTTTCCTTATTTACTTTCTCCACACCACCCATGATTTTATATACCACTATCATATCCCCCCTTAGTCTCCTCTTTTCCAAGCTGAAAAGTCTTGGCCTCTTTAATCTCTCCTCATTTGGGACCCGTTCCAAACCCCTAATCATTTTAGTTGCCCTTTTTTGAACCTTCTTTAATGCCAGTATATCTTTTTTGAGATGAGGGGACCACATCTGTATGCAATATTCAAGATGTAGGAGTACCATGGATTTATATAAGAGCAATAAGATATTCTCCGTCTTATTCTCTATCCCTTTTTTAATGATTCCTAACATCCCGTTTTTCTTTTTGACTGCTGCAGCGCACTGCTTGGACGTCTTTAGAGAACTATCCACGATGACTCCAAGATGTTTTTCCTGATTAGTTGTAGCTAAATTAGCCCCCATCATATTGTATGTACAATTGGGGTTCTTTTTTCCAGTGTGCATTACTTTACATTTATCCACATTAAATTTCATTTGCCATTTTGTTGCCCCATCACTTAGTTTTCTGAGATCTTTTTGAAGTTCTTCACAGTTTGCTTTGGTCTTAACTATCTTGAGCAGTTTAGTATCATCTGCAAACTTTGCCGCCTCACTGTTTACCCCTTTCTCCAGATCATTTATGAATAGGTTTAATAGGATTGGTCCTAGGACTGACCCTAGGGGAACACCACTACTTACCTCTTTCCATTCTGAACATTTACCATTTATTCCTACTTTGTTCCCTGTCTTTTAACCAGTCCTTAATCCATGAAAGGATCTTCCCTCTTATCCCATGACAACTTAATTTACGTAAGAGCCTTGGGTGAGTTACCTTGTCAGAGGCTTTCTGGAAATCTAAGTACGTTATGTCCACTGGATCCCTCTTGTCCACATGTTTGTTGACCTCCTCAAAGAACTCAAATAGATTAGTAAGACATGATTTCCCTTTGCAGAAACCATGTTGACTTTTGCACAACAATTTATGTTCTTCTATGCGTCTGACAATTTTATTCTTTACTATTGTTTCAACTAATTTGCCTGGTACCGACATTAGACTTACAGGTCTGTAATTGCCAGGATCACCTCTAGAGCCCTTCTTAAATATTGGCGTTACATTAGCTATCTTCCAGTCACTGGGTACAGTAGCTGATTTAAAGGACAGGTTACAAACTATAGTTAATAGTTCTGCAATTTCACGTTTGAGTTCACACACAGAGTCACTCTCTCTCATTCACTCACCCTCCCACCCTTCTTTCCTCCCTCCTTCAGCCAGTCTGTCTTGTGTTCTGTAAATTCCAAAATATTGTAGTACATATTTACTGTCTGGTCTGATATTTTCCCACATATCAGTATTAAAAAAGATGAATGTGACAAAGTGAACTGTGTGGATCTTTAGGCAGTCAATCAAACGTCACATAAATCTTCCTTAAATAATAATCATGAACGATCACTATCTACTGTAGCAGTTTGTTATTTAACACAACACATTTTTCTGATTTGCATCTACGGTGATTCTTTCCTTTCCCTCATGCAATTTTGTATTTTGTTGAATGAGGTACTCATTTGTTCATTAACAACCATACTATAGTACAGTATAGTGTACCAGAGAACATGATTTTTTAAAAGTACTTCAAAGTTGTTTAAGGCAATTGGGAGGGAAAAAGTGCAACCTACAGAACAGTCATCCGAGTGCTTCTGCTCTGGGTAGTTAACACAGTTGCTTTAGGAAATAAAATATACATTGGAGAAAGGTCAGGGATTTCCCCTGAGCCACCTAGCAACCACTTGAAGTGACATTTTCATTCTGAGTGTTTCTTGTTTTGTTTTCATTTAAGTATCCTGGAGCACAATGGAAAAGTTTTAATATGAGACATCAGAAAAAAGGGCTGCAATGTCTAGTGTGCTGAGGGGAAAAAGAGAGACTTATGACTGCATCTTGAAACGCGCTCAGATGATTTGAGGTAAGTGATAGAAAAGGTTTTGGCAAAGATTCGATTGTAATTAATGTAATCATTTTTAACTTTTGAATCTCAGGATGTCTTTATAACCTGCATTGATAGATGAGTGAGTGTGTGTGTAAGTAAAAATAACATAAAATTTTAATGGCAAATCCAGAAAAGAAAAAAAAAAAAAGTAGTGTACTTCTGTTTCTGAAATTAACTACCTGAGCAAACGCTATCCAGCAGACTCATATGCAGGTGTTTAACTTCATGCAAATGATTAGTCCCAGTTGAATAAATGAGGCTTCTCATGTTTAAAGTTATTCATATGCATGAGTATTTGTGGGATCAGAGACCATATTATACAATCCCATCTCAAGAAAGGTATTGTATAAAATATAGTGGATTGTAGGAAAATGCCTATACAATCTCTTATTGTTATAGAACTGACATTAGTAATCAGGTTTTACAGCAGTCTGCAGTAGTATTTTTATGTTAAATAGGTACCTTTCAATTATATATTTTAAAAATCTTCACCTGGAATATCAGACTTCTTACAGAGGTCTGTTAATTTTATTTTATCTTTAATATTTTGGCTGGCTTAACTGCTTTGTTGGTGACATTCTTCACTGGTGCAGTTAAAACAGTAAAGTCTCCTTTCTGAACCAGAGCTATAAATGGTGCATCAATATTTGAATAATAGCAGAATCAGCATTTCTGTCACTCAGACTACTTTGTGTTGTTTTGTTTTAGCATTTCCTAAATAAAGAGGGTTTAAATATGAATTGCAATGAAGAGCCTCATCTTTCATCTCTGTTCTTCATTTTCCAGGCCTTTATTTTACTCGCATTCAAAAGGAATGACTGAATTTTTGTCTTGAGTAAGGGCAAAAATACAGTACAGTTGTAAAACTATGATCTCTGAACATACTATAAAAATAGCCATTAAAAAATCCTGTGGCCTCCTTTCTGAATAGAAATACCAAACCATTTCTTCCATTCCACATATAAGTGTTGGAAAATTACTGTAAGAAACCTGCACAGTTGAGGGCATGGATGAATTGCTGTGTTCTCTCATGGGACAAGGGTTAGCTATGGTGTGAAAGGGGCAGGGAATGTGGTATCAGGCCCGTGCAGAGCATGAGAGCCACCAAGGAATTCCAACAGCAACCCCCTGGATCTTGGGACATCTCTGTGGCGTGCCTGCATCTTGATGCACTATTGCCCTTCACTCCCCCTTCCTCAAGCAGCATGACTGGCTACCGTGGTCATGGTGCCACTAGTATCTCTGAGCATTAGTCAGCTCTCAGAAAGGGGATTTGAAAAGCCATGGAGCCGACGTTCTTGTTGTAAGGACCAGCCTTAATACTCAGGAGGATTTCCAGTGCACCACAGCACTGCAAACAGTTACTGCTCAGCTCCAAGAAGACGCACAAAAACAGCACTGCGAACGGTAAGGAGAAGTCAGAAAAGCAGGTCATCAGCTTGGAACATCAGGTTGCTGAAGGGGAAAATGTGTTTGGCATCTGCCATATCCTCAGTGTTCCTCTGCCCTATCCAGCTATGCTGCTCAAAATCCTACAGCAAGATTACAGCGGGGCGGGGAAGAGTAAAATGCACAATGTATCCCTTTCTCGCCCTCTTTTTCCCATTGCTTGGACTAATCTGGATGGTATTTGCACATGTTTGCTCCCTTCCTTGCTGCAGAGTGGAGGAGAGCATAGCAGGCCCATGGACACTGATTTATATGTGCTTCATAGGAATGAAGCCAGTAAGTTTCTTTGGAATCCACAAGCTCAGCGCTGGGAATCAACATATTTCCTCTTTGGTCCGTGATTTAGGGCTGTTGCTTGGAAAATTGTACTAGTCCTGAAAGCATTCATACTAGTCCAATAACTTAAAATCTTTGCAAACTCCTGAAGATTACTACTTTATGCCATCTGATTGCTTAGTTTCTTCCATGCCTTCAGGTGGTAAAAAGCATTGCTTTCTAGAGCTAATCTTTCTTCAGGTAGCCGATGATCAAAATAATGTCAGAATTCAGCTAGTGCAAGAGGAAGATGTTGAATCAATTTAATGCTCTTCTAATGTCTGATATCTCACAACCTATCTTGACTATCTGATATTCCCAGTTTTCATGTCGTGCTCCCTGTCAGTACCCGGCCCAGGCCGGGGAAGCTAATGAGCCAACCAGCAGACTGAATTGGGTGATGAATCCTGGTTACATGCCACCTGAGGCAGCTTGCACATATGCTAAGAAAAAGAAGTGATACAAAACGTTCATTTGTTTCTAGCCCTTGTGGAACATAAGATATTGGATCTGCAATTATTTCAGGCCAGTGTGATGTCCTTTATTTGTGTAGTTCTTATTTTTTTTTTTTTTTTTAACCCTGGTGCAGAATTGACCTCAGACCAATGTAATCCACATGCTTTTCCTTTCCCAGTATCCTCCTAGTTCTTCTTCAGGTCATGTCTTAATGGATGCTCCATGTCACGATATGTGCACCCATGCACTCTTGATCAGAGATTTTTGTCAGAATTGTCCGTTTGGGCCCCAGACACCCTTGTGCCCTAGTATAAGGGTATATAGGGAAGGGAGACACTGCCCCCACTCCAGTTCTTTCTCAGTCACAAAGGTCTAGCAAGGGACTCGGAGGCAGAGGAGAAAGAAGACAGCTAGTGGAGCACCTCCAGGGATGCATGTCTCGAACAACTCCAGTTTCTGGACAAGGTAAATAACCTCTTCAGTGGTTGAAAAGGAGCTGAAGTGGTAGTGGTCCACCCCTTCTTATGTACCCTCGTATTGGGGCACAAGGTTTTCTAGGGCACAGGCCCCAATGAGCTGCATTGGTTTCCAAGCAACTTGTGTTAAGTGGAAATGAGGCTTTGCTAATATGTGTGCTTGCTTAGAGTTCCCTGCATGTGGATCTTTTCAATGGGGTGTGCCTTTTGTGAATCAGAAGGAGAGCTACAGGTTGCCAGACACATAGTGCAATTGTTCATTTGTTTACATGTGTGAGTGTAAGCTTTTGTAAAAGGGAGGTTCTGGGGAGGGAGTAGAGGGAGCTTGTGTGTGGTTGAGTGAGTGTCATGAAACAGCACAGTGCATGGCTTTAGGGACATACAGGCTGCCTGTAGTGCCTCCTATGGGTATGTTCCATTTAGTACTGATGAGCAGTCCCTCTGATTTTCATTTATTAGTAAGCCATATAAAAATTAAATGACTTGAAGCTGAAGTAGCATTTGTCTACTAGGGCTGTAAACTACAAAAGGCAAAATATTCAAAATCTGAAAAGTTTCCAACACTTTCTTTAAATCATGTGCATTGTCTTTCAAAATAGCAATGTAAATATGAATGAAACCAGTATTGTGATCCCGCAGCGAGGCTATTCATTATAAAGGCCATAAAAGGCATAGTGGCATAGATTAGACATGGGTCTGACCTGGGATCCGGGTCTGACCTGGGATCCGGGTCTGACCTGGGATCCGGGTCTGCTTGCAACTTTGGGAAAGTTAGGATCCAGATCTGAACTTTGTGGTCTAGGGTCATTTCTAATAGAGGGTGATTTTTAACTTCGTCTATAAGACTGGAGGAGCACACAGGTTATAAAGCGGCATTATTAAATAACATTTTGCCTGTCTCTGACCTGCCCCTTTCTCTTCCCAAGATCAGTTATGTATAAGTGCAGAAGCCATTTTCTTGAGCATACTTGTGGCAAAAGTACACTGATTCTGGGACCTGTGGATCACTTTATTTGGTTCTGAACAACCATCATACAAATGTATTTTTTTTTCAATGGGCCCTGGCCCTTTCTGGAGTTAAAACTTACTTGTCCAGTGAGGATTTTGCAGGGTCTCGGAGGAGTTAAGTGGCGTGGCCTTAAAGCCCTGTGAAGCCCAAAATTTATGGGCCAATCCACTTTGGAGTATACTATGCTACACTGAGTGGACTTGTGATGCTCCAGCTGCCTAGCGGTCACACACATGGGTTTGGAGGGAAGGAGGGACCATGGAGGTGGGTATGTTTCTGGTGGGATCCCGCAGGTTCTTGGTGCTAAGCTATCTAACATTTTTATCAAAGACCTGGAAGAAAATATAAAATCACCGATAAAGCTTGCAGACAACACAAAAATTAGGGGAGTAGTAAATAAAGAAGAGGGCAGGTCTCTGATACAGAGCAATCTGGGTTGTTTGGTAACCTGAGCACAGGCAAACAATATACATTTTAATGCAGCTGAATGGAAATGTATTTATCTAGGAACAAAGAATGAAGGGCATACACACAAGATGGGGGACTCCATCCAGGGAAGCAGTGACTCAGAAAAAGATTTGGGAGTTGCGGATAATCATCTGAGCATGAGCTGCCAGTGTGATGCTTTGACCAAAAGAGCTAACATGATCCCATGAAACCTTAATAGGGGAAGCTCGAGGTAGGCATAGAGAGATTATTTTACCTCTGTATTGGGCACTTGCTACTGGAATACAGCGTCTAGTGTCTACAATTCAAGAAAGATGTTGGAAATTTAAGAGGGTTCAGAAAACAGCCATGAGAATTATTCAAGGATTAGAAAACATGCCTTATAATGATAGGTGCAAAGAACTCAAGTCTGTTTATCTTAACAAAGAGAAGGTTAGGGGGTGACTTGAACACAGTCTATAAGTAACTACATGGGGAACAAAATGTTGATAATGGGCTTTTCAGTCTAGCAGAGAAAGGTATAACACGATCCAATGGCTTGAAGTTGAAGCTAGACAAATTTAGACGGGAAAGGAGGTGCAATTTTTTAACTGTGAGCGTAAGTAACTGTTGGAACAATTTATGAAGGGTTGTGGTGGACTCTTCATCCCTGGCAATTTTTAAATCAAGATTAGATAATAATTTTTTAAAGATATGGTCTAGTTCACACAAGAATTATTTTGGGGAAGATCTTCAGCCTGTGTTATGCAGGAGGTCAGACTGACTAACTGTTCACAGTTGTCCTTCTCACCTTGGAATCTATGAATCATACTGTCTTGGCTTTGATCTGCCTTGTGCATATATAGGGGTCTTTGCACACTTTTCCCCTGCTCATTTTCCTCCTGTTCACTCATTGCCTTCATAGGCCTCTTCAGTCGTTGTAGCTGCATAGTCTCTAGGGAGTTGTCTGGCTATTTGTGGTTTTACACATCTTCCAGCTACGTCAGAGATTCAAATCCAGCACTCAGGGACATTATGTGGATTTGTGACACGCCTGTGGGACTTTGGATCCATAAACCAATGAATGGATTACAGTGAGACATAAAGTATTTTCATTTGTAACATATTATCCTGCTATAATATTATTCATGTTGTTATGCAAAGGAAAGCTGGCATTGATATACTGACCTGCCAAGAAGTAGGAGACACCTGTAAGCATGAATGAACAGAGAACTTCTTATCACAGTGAATTTGGCCTCTTCCTAATAACATTCTACCTCTGGATTATAGTTTAGAAGAATGGATGCAGTTTTTCTTTAAATGATGAATTAAAATATTTTAAAAATAATTAAATACCAAAAAGCTCAGGACAATTTTTTTCAAACCTTGATAATTTAAAGTTAGGCTCCTAAATATAGATTGGTTTCAGAGTAGCAGCCGTGTTAGTCTGTATTCGCAAAAAAGAAAAGGAGTACTTGTGGCACCTTAGAGACTAACCAATTTATTTGAGCATGAGCTTTCGTGAGCTATTTGCATCATCCATTGACTTCACGCATTCAGGTTGGACAGTTTTGGCCAAAGACTCTATCATTAACTGCACACACAGATAAGACATCTTAAAGCTACAAATAAATCTTTTTAAAAACAAAATATCTGAAAACCATTCCCCCATCTAGTTAACTGCAAAAACCTGTGTTCAGGATTCTATGTATCCTTTGCTCTCACTGATAACATCATTAATACCGAAAGGACCATGAGAAGCTAGTTCGTTGGCCGTCCAACTTTTGAGTATCTGTATTGCGGCCAACTATTGTAGGAGAAACAAAACAAGGCAGTAGATGTTACTTCTGCAAAGGATGAGATGGGACTGCAGAATTTTGGGCCATACATGTCAGTGAAAGGCTTTTTTGACTATGGTATGACTCCTAGTCCACGTCATACCATGTGCTGGTTTGCCATGATGAAACACTGCTGAAAAACTGTAAATTGCCTTTCTTTTTACTGTCATTCAGTGGAATAGTGCCTACTCTCTAAAGAGGCAGAGCATAGCAATCCAGACAGTGGTATTGCTGGGTTATATATCAGTCAGTGTTTAGGTGCATCTGATGTTAAAAGCACTGAAATAGCCTTAAAGTAGGCAGTGTGGTACAGTGTTTATTGCCAGGGATTTGGATTTGGAAGAAGTGGGTTGTACTTTGATTCTTCTACTGACTTGCTATGTAACTTGGGTAAGTCATTTAGGAGAGGTGTTCAAAGGCACAATAGGTAGTGAGATACCTAACTGCCATTTGGGCCATTTCCCCCTTATCCTTGTGCTAATAAGCAATGGTCACATAAACACCACCCTGTACCGGAAACCTATTGACTGCTATACTTACCTACATGCCTCCAGCTTCCATCCAGGCCACATCACACGATCCATTGTCTACAGCCAAGCTCTAAGGTACAACCGCATTTGCTCCAATCCCTCAGACAGAGACAAACACCTACAAGATCTCTATCAAGCATTCTTAAAACTACAGTACCCACCTGCTGAGGTGAAAAAACAGATTGACAGAGCCAGAAGAGTACCCAGAAGTTACCTACTACAGGACAGGCCCAACAAAGAAAATAACAGAATGCCACTAGCCATCACCTTCAGCCCCAACTAAAACCTCTCCAGCGCATCATCACAGATTTACAACCTATCCTGAAAAATGATCCCTCACTCTCACAGATCTTGGGAGACAGACCAGTCCTCACTTACAGACAGCCTCCCAACCTGAAGCAAATACTCTCCAGCAACCAAACACCACAAACCAAAAACACTAACCCAGGAACCTATCCTTGCAACAAAGCCCGATGCCTACTCTGTCCACATATTTATTCAAGTGACACCATCATAGGACCTAATCACATTAGCCACGGCATCAGGGGCTCGTTCACCTGCACATCTACTGATGTGATATATGCCATCATGTGCCAGCAATGCCCCTCTGCCATGTACATTGGCCAAACTGGACAGTCTCTACGCAAAAGAATAAATGGACACAAATCTGACATCAGGAAGCATAACATTCAAAGACCGGTAGGAGAACACTTCAACCTCTCTGGCCACTCAGTAAAAGATTTAAGGGTGGCAATTTTGCAACAGAAAAGCTTCAAAAACAGACTCTAACGAGAAACTGCTGAGCTTGAATTAATATGCAAACTAGATACCATTAACTTGGGTTTGAATAGAGACTGGGAGTGGCTGGGTCATTACACATATTGAGTCTAATTCCCTAAGTTAAGTATCCTCACACCTTCTTGTCAACTGTCTAAATGGGCCATCTTGATTATCACTACAAAAGTTTTTTTTTCTCCTGCTGATAATAGCTCATCTTAACTAATTAGCCTCTCACAGTTTGTGTGGCAACTTCCAACTTATCTGTATGAATATATATATCTTCTTACTATATGTTCCTTTTTATGCATCGATGAAGTGGGCTGCAGCCCACGAAATCTTATGCTCTAATAAATTTGTTAGTCTCTAAGGTGCCACAAATACTCCTGTTCTTTTTGCGGATACAGACTAACACGGCTGCTACTCTGAAACCTGTACATTTCAAGTTTCTCCATCTTTAAAAAGAGAATAATATTTACCTTTCTTCATAAAGCAAGTAAAGATTGTTGGATAAAAGGGGGTTTAGATGAAATGCAAAATATTCTTCGGAAAACTTACTTGAGTAACGGCTCAAAACCTAATTGGATCTGCAAGGCCAGTAGCCCAGACACAGTGGAAACAGCCTCTTTCCTCTCTGCTAACATACCAAAGAGCAGAAACCTGTGTGAGGGAACTCTGTTGCTCCATTGTGGAGTTTTGCACTCCATCAAAGGGGTAGTATGTGAGTATGGTGAGGGTTATGGCCAAAGGGTCCACTGTGTGCATGGATCCACAAAGACCTAAGCACTGTTTGTGGTGGGGAGCAGTTGGGCTGTGTCCACACCTTCCCACCACTTCCCTTCTGCAGTAGTGCCTGCAACTGGGCTTCTCAACGGGCACAGGATGGTGCAGCTGGAGATTCTGTTCCTAAGCTCTGCAGTTCTTGTGGGCATTTCTTTGCATACACTGCTTACTCTGAATAGGCCTCATCCAAACCCCAATGAGGTCAATGGAAGACATCTACTGACTTCAGTGGGCTTCGGATCAGGCCCAATATGCTCAAGTTCCAGGGTTTGTCCTACAGTAACATTGTTTTAAATTGTAGTGTTTTGGAGCATTACTGCATAATGCTACAGTATTTTTTAAATATGAACTTGGTTTAAATAACCTTGCAGGCCTGAAGTTGCAAGCTGTTTCTGTGAAGCTCTCCTGGTTTGCAATAAAACTTTTTTTTAAAAAAGGTTTTAGGGCTTCAACTGACTTTTTTGTTCCTGTTTCCCAGGTCTGTTGTACTTGCATTTTATATTAACCACCCTATTGCACCTGCTTGAGCCCTGTGATAGGCAAAAACACATTACAGTTGTACATAGAGCAAGGAATGAATCACTGCATTCTGCTTTTCAATTAGATTACTTAAATTACAAAGCATAAGTATTCCTTTTCGTATGGCACAGCAGCATTATTATCTCACTGCATTGATGGAATGGGAGTGGAAGTGAACATAATTCTTCTTCTATTACATCGTTAATGAGCCACAATTAAAAATAGTGTGTTGGCGTGCTAGAGTGAATGTGTTATTTTCAGAATTTTATGTAAGCCATTTCTGCTGTTGTACTTAGCCAGCGCCATGTTGCTCTGAAAGCTTTTAGAAATAAAATTGCCGAAAGGTCTGTCTGCTTGTCAAAAGCTAATTGGACAGTAAAGTCTGTCAGCTATAAAGGTTTAAGTTTGCTACTGTGTGTCAGAGTCTATTTGTGTTTCTTAGGTTTTCTTTTTGGATGACTCTTTCTTTTACTATATAGGAAAAAAAATCACACAGTACAGTAGGTTTGTTCTATATGCACAGAGCTCCACTTGGATTCCATGTCTGATGCTTTTGGTTGAAAAGCTGACTCAGAGGTGGCGCAGGACTGCTAATGCTAATACTTCCAGTGTTCAGATATATACAGTATGTGTATACGCACATGTAGGAGTTTAATTTCAATTGTCTTTTTTTAGATCTTTTTCCAAAACTTAAGTCATTCTTAGCATTTTGCTAATTTTTTCAGCACTTGTAGCTTCTGAAAGAATTGACATCACTGAGAGATTAGAAAATAATCCTGTCATTTTCATCTTGACAGTATTCTGTTCTGTGCTCCAAAAACCTGATGCATAATAATGGATAAGCCAAAGATTTCTTGGAATTGTCTCTCTCCCCCCTCTCCCCCCCGCGCAATTCTGTTTCTATCTTTAGCATCATAGCAGGGAGCTCATCAGTGCATTGGATCACGTTCACGTTTAAACCATATAGTTCTTTGTAACTTTAGAACAAAATGAAGGTGATGGGTTAAGTGCTGAAGGGTGGTTTGTTTGTGTTGGTAAATTGACATGGGGTGATATTGAAAACCAACCTTGCTTAAAATCCCTGGGTGAGGCCTGGGGTGGTCAGCGAATCAAGGGCTCCCCATCACACTGCTATCATGGCTCCTCATTGCATTGAGTCTGCAGCACTGTGTGGAGCACTTGATGTGCTGAAACCTCGGCACTGAAATAGTTGGCTGCATCCACCTCATGCACATCCCTGTTAGAAAGCTCCGTCTCCCTGGAGACCTGCTCAACCCCTCAGGCCTTTTCTAGAACCAGTCATTCTGCCTGGCCCTCCAGAGCTTCCTCTTCCACCCCAGAGCCTACCCTATATGTGCTCTGTTTTCAAGTCTTTCCCAACAGCGGGTGAGTCAGGGACAGAGCGGTTGAGAAAAATTAAATAAAAATTAAATTTGTTGAAAAATTAACATGATTTTTCAATACATTTTTCAATCCACTTTATTTGGCAGGGAAACCTGCCAAAACACAAGTAGCTGATGGACTTAGGAGACCTTGGTTCAAGTCCTTGTTTTGCCATAGACCACCTATGTCACTTTGGGCAAGTCACTTAGCCTCTCTGTGTTTCAGTTCCCTGTCTATAAAATATGGAGAATAGTAGTTCCCTACCTCATGGGGATGTATGTGAGGATATACACAATGATTGAGAGGTACTCAGATACTGTAGTATTGGGGGCCATATAAGTACCCAAGATACACAGGTAGGATATAAGCAGGTAGGATATAAGATAATCTTGGCCAAATCAGGGAGGGTATCATGAATAACTGTCTGACACGTCGTGCTCAGAATGTGTGTGTGAAGTTCGGCATCCGTGGGAAGAGAGACTGTTTAAGTGTGGAACCCAAAGAAATGGGTAGGAAAAGAGTGCCAAATTATAGCAAAGGGAGCATTTTAAAATGTTTTCTCTGAAAAAGGTAGCAAATATCCTACCAAAAATTGACATTGGAAATGCAGTTATTCTGTGAAGAGCTATTGGGTCAAGTTTGGAGATGCAATTCAATCATTAAAATGTGAAATGGAAGGATTTAAAGTTCTGCTTTTAACCTATAAATTTCAAATGAACCTTCGCTGTGGAGTCATTACTGACGCCTCCATAATATCATTGTTGGTATTAATGTCTGTTTGTACTTCAATTCACAAAGAAACATTTCAGACAGAAACATTCTAGGCTGATAACAAAATAAGACATAAAAAATTCCACCTTGAGTTTCTGGTGGCAAACCAGCAGGGCTTTGCTGTCATGGTTGGTGAAGTCAGTGTAATTTCTCTAGAGTTTTCACTAACCTGAGGTCCCGGATCTCCTCCTCCCTGCGGACTGCTCAGGACATGTTGATTTTAGACACCCAGGATCCCTTGGGAAAGGACACTTCCCTTGTTTTGTTGTGTTCCTTTCCCCAGCTGCTCAGCTCCTGGTTTGTCCTTTGAACCTTCCAGCTTCTGTGCTTTACTCCTGGTGCTGGCAGTCCAGTGTAATGGACAAAAATCCTACTTCACAAAGCTTTAAAAAGCAAGGGTGCAGTAAATTTCATTTGACTGCTAGCCCCCAGAGCACAGCAGGCACAGTTGGGAAAGCGGCAGAGGGACTGGGGTGCGGGCAATAGAAGGGGCAGAGAACGTACAACAGCGGCTCATGGGTGGGAGAAAGGGGAGAAGAAGAGACAACGTATAGGGCGGGGTAGGCAACCTATGGCACGCAAGCTGGTTTCAGTGGCACTCACACTGCCCAGGTCCTGGCCACCAGTCCGGGGGGTTCTTCATTTTAATTTAATTTTAAATGAAGCTTCTTAAATGTTTTAAAAACCTTATTTACTTTACATACAACAATAGTTTAGTTATATATTATAGACTTACAGAAAGAGACCTTCTAAAAACGTTAAAATGTATTACTGGCACACACAACCTTAAATTAGAGTGAATAAATGAAGACTCGGCCCACCACTTCTGAAAGTTTGCTGACCCCTGGTATAGGGGATAAGAAAGGAAGTTGGAGAATATAGGGGAGGGGTGAGATTAATGAATAATTTAAAAACATTAGTTTATTAACCCTTTCAGTGCCCTGCTGACGTGCAGTGCATGTCAGGCAAAGTCACAACTTGCATAACTGGTGTGCTGGCCTCATTGGAGTCAATTGCAAAACTCTCATTGACTTCAGTGGACCAGGATTTCACCCATGTTTACTGCATGCTCTGTGCTGCTGTGGTTTGTCATGTCTCAGTATATATGTTCACTTAGTGCACATGGCATGCCGACATGCACAAGGTATGTTAACCTAAGCGTGATTGTAAATCTGTGGGGAATGGGGTAGCCTGGGTACCATTGATTCCAGCAGTTACATCAATGAAAAATTGGAGTAAAATCATAGAATATAAGAGTTGGAAGGGACCTCAGGAGGTCATCTGGTCCAATCCCCTGCTCAAAGCAGGACCAATCCCCAATTTTTGCCCCAGATCCCTAAATGGCCTCCTCAAGGATTGAACTCACAACCCTGGGTTTAGCAGGCTAATGCTCAAACCACTGAGCTATCCCTAGCCCTATGGTGAGTTAGACCCTTCATTTTTTCTTCAGGTGGAAGGTCTGTAGGGGGAATTATATTGCATATGTGCTTGGTAATATATTTTTAGTAAAACCTTTATAATATCACTTTGGTTAATATCTACACTTCACTTCTTAGTATTCAATCTGACTGTTTTATTCTGCAAAGTATCCTTGATATAAGAACAAATTCCTATTTAATGTTGCAACCAGAAAAACATCATTATGTTTTCCTCTCCTGGCTTCTTTTTGAAATTTTAAATTCTAAATAAAACACTTCTTTTGCTCACTTGCTAGGATTCATGGCAGCAATAACCAGCCACCTGAAGTATCAGGGAATGAAATGTATACAGAAATGATGAGGTGGTGAGAGTTTTGTTGTGCTTTTCCTGTTGACATTGCTCAGTTTATAATAGAGCCTATCATGCTATGGCATTCCTGCATATGGACAGCATTTTACAGTACAGAAAAGATATATGCATAGAATGCACTGTGATTAGAGAGCAATGATGCATAGTTCTGTTGTGAACTAATTTTGCTTGTCATGTTCAAAAAGTCTTTAGGTGTTATGTACAATAAAAAGATTTTCACTGTTATGTAAATCTTGCATTAAATAGGTTGGAATGTAAAATGAATATATTCACAGAGAGGGAATAACAATGTTCTATATACAGTTTCATGCAGACAACTGCAGTACAACATTGCTAATCTTCACACTATATAATTCATCTTCCCGTCTCATCATAAATTAAAACATCCAAGCGCTGTAGTCTGTTTTCCCAATCCAAAAGTCCCGATTCAGGAAAGCACATATGCATGTGCTTAAGTCCACGCCAACTCAAGATAGCACTTTAAATCCTATTGAAGTCAAGGAGGTGTTTAAGATAAACAGATGCTTAAATGCGGTTCTGAACAGAGATTTCCTGAATTGAAGCCGGAGACTCTTTAATATTTGTACACAATATACTACAGCACATATAGTAGTACGTCATGAGGTATTCGCCTAAATAATAAAACGCCAATTAAAATATATTTTGTAATGCTTGCTTTTTTCTGTTTTATTCACTAATTAATTTAAAATAATAATTAATCCATTAACTTGGAACAGATATCTCAGTCATTAATGCAAAGTAGCAAAGTTCTGCTGTAAGTTTAATACAGTGTTAAGGGTGAGAATGTGAGTGAACAGAAATCAGGAAATTCATTATAAAGTTTTACCTTGCAACCTGAGGCCCAAGGCACAGATACTATGTGTTATAATATACAATAAGCATTTTGTTAAACAGCTTTGCAAAATCATCCAGGAAACTGTTACCAAAAACCTACCAGCCAGTTCTTATTCTCTCTCTCTCTCACTCACACTCACTGCCCACTTTCACATCCCCTGCACTGTGCATCCCCAGCACCACCTTATAAAGAGTTAAAAATAAGAGCAACACTCTCCCCCCAGTTCTTCATCCACTTTGTAGGTTACCTTTAACTATGGTGCCGCACTTAAAACAATGGTGTTCCCTGGGTATGGAGAGGGCAGAATGTATCTGTTACTTAGGCTGCGTCTACACGGGGATAAAAAACCCATGGCTGGCCTGGGTCAGCTGACTCTGGCTCGTGAGGGTCAGGCTCCAGGGCTGAAAAATTGTTGTGTGGACGTTTCGGCTTGGGCTGGAGCTCAAGCTCTGGGACTCTGTGAGAGTGTGGAGGGTCCCAGAGTTCAAGCCCAAGCCCAAATGTCTATACAGCCATTTTTGGCCCCGGAGCCCCGAAAGCCCGAGTCAGCTGACCCAGGCCAGCCAGCTGTGGGGCGTTAATCCCTGTGTAGATGTACCCAGAGAGAACTGGGTAAAAGAACAAGTTAAATTGTGAAATAAAAGACTGGAAAATGCACATGAGCAGAACCCAAATGACCACCAGTAGTCCCTTTTTTCCGATACGACTGAAGAATTTGTAATGTTTCATACTTGTTAGCATCAAATGCTTTGTTTGGTGTTATTGTTTTAGCCACAGCTGGAATAAGTACTTATTGCATTGGGCCTGCAACTATGAAGGTGATGAGTGGTGACTGGAAATTTTTTGTACATAGTCCGCTTGGTTATGTTATCTCCTAAATGCATATGATGTCATGCCATTTCAAATGGTATCTAATGACCTTACCGCACTGTACTCTCTCGCTGTGCCTTGTAATATGAATTAATGTCATTTTATGCACTGCTAAATTTACAGGAATGGATTGACAATGAAACTAACATAAATATTGTGGATGCCTGGGATGCTTTTGTATTGTTTGTGTGTGTTATAAGATGGAATACTTTTGCTTTTACATTGATGAACTACGGGAACAGTGCTATAAATGAAAGCTCTGTGTTTATCCACAGAGGGACTGTGGTAATGTGGTAATAATGCTTACTTGACATGGCCTTCACTGAAAATGTAGACTCCGACATCTAGTCTAAGTAAAAAGATAACAATAAACAGGACACAGGATTTAATGCATGCAAGTCTCTTAGAGCGTACCAAGTTGTGTGGGGCTGCCACTGCATAGTTATACAGTCAGGGAAGCAATAAGGAACCATCATCAATCAGATCTCTCATTCTTCTTTATTTCCTATGTGGAAGTATTCACCTCCCCGTAGCTTTTTTTTAACTCTCCCCATGTCCCCTAAGGCTTCAGTGTTAAACTGCCTCAGACCATTGTCCGCAGCTGCTTCCATTTCTGCTGACTGGCTGAGGCTGTAGGGAGAACCATTCAAGTTACATTATGGAGCACAATATTGCTTGCCGCCCAGAGTCTTTCCCTCTAGATTTGTCCCTCCCATTGGGACTGTTACTCATGCTTTTTTAGATGGAGGATTAAAATAAATAAATTTTAAAAAAACAAAAACAAAAAAACAGCCCATTGTATGTCTCTAAAACGATAGCACTTGTCCCAGCACCCCTTTTAACTTTACATTTATCCCCTGTGCTGTCTGCAGGTGATATGTGTCTTTTGAACTTGGAAGAGAGTCAATGCCAAAGGAAACCTTCCGCCCCCAACAGAGCATTTTTGAAATAATTGCAATCACTACACAGCAATGAAGCTGTGCATGGAGCAAATACAACAATGAAGTTCATGGGTGACTGTGCATAAATTTCCGGAAAACATTATGAACATATTTGCAGTTTACAAAGTTACTGTCTGCTTTTTCTTTGATTTTTTTTTTTAACGTGTCAAAATTCACTTACAAGTTCTAAACGAATTCTCCTGCTATTGGAGATGTTTATAACCTCTAATTTGCCTACCATGCCCCTTGCAAAGAACAGCAAGAGCTGTAGCTGCTGGCAAGAAGCCAGGGCTCTGTCAGAGCCTCTGTGCGGGAAGAAAGGCGGAGCTGCACTTTCATTGTACTATTGCATCTGATGGAAGTGAGACACTGTATAAGCTGTTTTACAAATAAACCTACAGTACAGCCATCCCTTCATATAATGCTCTGGAAAGTTGCATATCTAAAAGCAAGAAACTCTGATTGAAGTGGGAAGGGTTGTCTTTGTACTGTTAAATGAAAGGTGAGGAAACATTCACAAGTCACATTAAATCCATTCACAAGTTGAAGTGAAGAGACACATTGCTAGACCAACTTGCTCCAGTAAGTTGCTTTGCAGATTTTTTTTTTTATTATCATGTTGAGATCACTGCTGTTTGCTTGCGTTAGAGTATTATTTCTAATTGAGATTTACTTTTGTGTTGTTTTTGCATTTTGGAAAGGGCTGTCCATTTTGGAAAATGATGACAGGTATATATTAAATTTGCTTAGTTTTTCCTCCAAACTCAGAGAAGTGTCTCATATATTAAACCAGGTTTCTGACCTCATTTCTCAATGGAATTTTAAATGGGGGAAATTAAGAGTACTAATTAGTGCCTCGTTAAGTACTTATAGTTGAGTATGATAATTTTCTTGAAAGGATAATTTAGTAGATGAATAAAAGTATTCTCTATTAAAAATGAATACAGTCATTTTAAGTCAGACATATTTCATTTATAAAAAATAATAGAATTAAAGCCAAATATATTTAATAACTCAGAGACATTGTTAGGCCAAAAGAAAAGGAGTACTTGTGGCACCTTAGAGACTAACCAATTTATTTGAGCATAAGCTTTCATGAGCTACAGCTCACTTCATCGGATGCAAGAGACTAACCAATTTATTTGAGCATAAGCTTTCATGAGCTACAGCTCACTTCATCGGATGCATCAGAGACTAACCAATTTATTTGAGCATAAGCTTTCGTGAGCTACAGCTCACTTCATCGGATGCTTCCGATGAAGTGAGCTGTAGCTCACGAAAGCTTATGCTCAAATAAATTGGTTAGTCTCTAAGGTGCCGCAAGTCCTCCTTTTCTTTTTGCGAATACAGACTAACACGGCTGTTACTCTGAAACCTATTGTTAGGCCATTAATTCTAAACACTGACCTACCTTGAAAATTGTCTTATGCATATGGCCAAATTTTCAAAAGTGCCATTTAAATTTACAACTGTAATTTAGGCACCAAAATAGCCATTAACATGCCAGCCAACCAAATAGCATGCACAGTTGCAGTAATTGCATGCACAAATGTAGACATGGGATTGTGCTGGGGCCCCAGTGCATAGACAGAACTCTATCTACTCAGTTTCACTGGTTCCCCATGTTGTTTGGGTCTTCCAAGAGTGGCATGGGAAACATATTTTTTTAAGTAGGAAATTGTGAATATAAACTCAAAAAATTTTTAAGGGGGAATTACAGGCAGGTATATTATCTGGTACAATTTTAACTCATTTTTAAAATTTGCCTAGAATGCTAGCTCATAGTGCCCTTTAATACAATGCTTTATTTGCAAGAAACTCTATTTAAACTCGTGAATTATTATGGTCGGAGAGAAGAAACATATTGCAGAATAGAAAGTTTAATATTCTGATAACAAAATAATTTTAGGTCATGGCTTTTTCTTTATTTCCTGCACTAAAATTCCTCTAGCAGCACGAGTGAGCAGATCAGTCTGAGCCTCCTGTTCTTTTGTTGGGCTCCCAGCTGGAAATCCCTCCCTCGATTTTTCCATTGATAAAGAGTCACAAAGGGAATCTAGAATCGAGGAATGGGAGGAAATAGAACAATGTGTACTTTTGGACTTGAATCACAAAAGAGTTAACTAATGTAGATACAGTATTGAACTAGTTGCATTCCTTTCATGGTCAGACTCAATTAGCTGTGGTCTTAACATTTGTAGTGGTCCTCAATGTCATGTAACAAATCAGCTGTCTATGATCTTCTTACTGCAGATACTCTGAAAGAGTATTGCAAAGCATTTTTTTTTCTTTTCCATCGACTATTTTATATGACCTTCAGGAATTCCAAGTCGCAACAGGGGGCCAAAGACTGTACATACAAAATACTCTTATTGTTAATTTATAAAATGTGGCTTTCACAAATAAAATTAAAATGTGACATTTATGGAGACCTATTAATGAATGCAGTAGTGTAGTACCAATTCTGCTTCCAGTGAAACTAAGGGCAGTTGACTTCAATGAGAGCAGATGCAGGCCCTATAAGATACCTGGCTAACATACAGTTTCATTTTATTCTCATAATGGTAGAAATAATAATAATAAGTTAAATATTGGAATTATTTAGAATAAAATATTTATAAAACTTATTGTGATGCAGTTATATATGATAGTATTTGCAGTTAGCTTTGGGGGGGGGGAAGGGTTATGTATTTGTATTTGAGTTTACAATGCTTTAATTTAATATATTTTAGTCCCATCAGTGTATTTGTATTTGAGTTTACAATGCTTTAATTTAATATATTTTAGTTCCATCAGTTTTTTATTGCTGAACTGCTGAAGCAATTATTTGTTCTCTAGCTTCATTATTATTTTTATTACTATTAGTATGATTTATTATTTTATATTTATATTGTCCTAAAGGCCATTACCAGATTGGGACCCATTGTGTCAGGTGCTGTACAGACATATACTAGGTGACAGCCCTTGCCCCAAAGGACTATATACTAAGGACAGTCCTTGCTTCCTCCTGCAAGCATCTTCTACCTTCACTTAAACTTCAGTGGAAAAGGAGAGTGCTCAGCACTGTGCAGGACAGAGCCCTTTGTGAGCCTTTTGCTCTTTCAAGCTGTACCCTGAAGCTGCCATCTTTGCACATCCTCTGGTCTGAAAGAGTAACTGATGGTTCCCCCCCTCAAATCTTGACAAAGTGCCATACAATGAAATTTGTCTTCTCTCTTGTCAACATCACGTCAAAATATATAAAGTAAATATCCTTAAATCAAACTCTAATCTAAATTAAATCTAAATTCTTGAGCAGCATTTTTCTTGCTTTGCCTATCTGTACATTTCTGTTATCAATGGAAGTATTTTTTGGTGAGCCAGTGTGGGTAAAGTGAAATTGACATTCACCCACCTTGACTGATAAAATCTAATCCCTCCAACCCTATCTATTGATTAGATGAATGTGCTTTTTGTTGATTTTTCTAATGAAGTTGTTACCTCCTTTTCAAAAAAAAAAAAAAAGGGGGGAGGGTGCGGGGGTGGGGACAAAAGGAAACTGAAAAAGCAAAATACTGTCAACTGAAGCATAAAAACAATCTTTAAATCGGAATGAAGTTAGTGTGTGCATTCTAAATACAAAACCAAGCAATTGCTTTCAGGTGGAACAGAGCAGAAACTAGGTGAAATAAAAGATACTGTAAATTGATTTTATCGCCCTAGCATTTTAATTCAGTAGGATTCTTGTTTTTGTTAACCCAGAAGGACTGCACTTGGTCAGCACCTAAATTTCTTGGGTTTCCCATTGCCACTCTGCCTGAAACTTTACTCCTGTGGGGATGAATTGTCTCTCGGTACATTTGCTGCTTCATCATAATGAAAGTACATATGAAAGGTACAATGTGTCCTCACCCAAGATAGGCTCCCAGTATGAGTACGTTATAGTAACACAGCCAATTTTTCTTGATAGTAGCTTTGGACGATATACAGTGACCGCATGCAAATGCAAGATATAGCAGATGAAAATAACAAACTAACTCTGACAGGATCAAATAGGGTAATGGTTGGTGAACCACAGAAATAAAGTTGTGCTGCATTAGCCTTAAGAGACTTGGAGTCTTAAAAAGAAAGCCGTCCCTAATAGTGTGCATCTTGAGTGTTTAGGAAAGGACAAAGTACCCAGGCATTGAAGGGGAGTGAGGGGTGGGCTGCAACAGTACATTGAAATAGTTTTGTTGATGTCTTCACTCTACACAGCAAAAATGATCTCTTCTGAAGGAGTTTTTCTGTTTAATATGAAAGTGTTAAAAAAAAACCCAAACCCAGCCATCACTAGACATTTATCAGAAATCATGGCAATTTATTTTAAAGTATTACGGCTTTGGGGAACTGCAAAGCTAACACGATGAAAGCAATGCAAGCAGCAGCTAAAATTATAGCCGCAGTTACCAAAAGAAATGCATTTACTGACATTTGAATGCAGCATTAACCCTCCATTAAAATGGCAGCAATATTTTAAAGAGGTTTTAATGCAAATGGCGAAGATGTTCTTTCTCTTTTAGTTTCCAGGGTGTGTGTGTGTGTGTTGCTTCCATGTTCTTTCACTACAAGTAGCAGAAGTACTATTCACATGCTTCTAATAGAAAAAACAGTGCAGTCCAGTAGATGGGCATAGGACTGACAGTCAGGAGACCTGGTTTTATTCCTAGCTCTGTCACAGACTCACTGCATGGCCTTGGGCAAGTCATTCCCCTCATACCCAACCTGCCATGCCCCCAAATTATTCATGCAGGGAACATAAAAAGACATAGGATTCCTTCCTATAGTTCAAACAACCCTTTCTGGAGAATTATGGTATGGCCCCTGCATCTGGCCATAGGTTAGGCCTGGAAAACCTGGGTGAACAATCTGCTTACTTCTCTGTGTGCAAGGAGCAACACTGGGAGAGACTGTGCATGCCTCTGGGCCAGTCTCTCCAGTGCTCCTCCTGGGGTGGGGGGTGCAGTTCCATGCTGCTTCCTACACAAGATAGTGGTGTGAAAGCCTTCACTTTTTAATTTGTGTGAACTTCAGACACAAACCCCTGTGCTAAAGGTAGGACTGCACCTCTGGTGTACAAGCTTTTCTTAGCAGGACAATCTTTCCATGACATTTGGGCTGGAAGAGACCTTATACTGCAGGTCAAGTCCAAACCCCTGCACCTGGTGCAAGTTATCCTTTGCACCAGTCACGTGAGTGTGACAAAACAAGAGACAGTGTCTGTTAATGAGATTTGCAATGTATAATCTAAGCAAAATTAAAAGTCTCAGATGTGTGTGTTACAGAGAGAAAATCTGAACTATCAAATTTGAATTTGTTTAGGAGTTGATAGTCATTTTATATGTCATTGTAATTTTCCCTGCATTTGCAATAAAGCCTCTCAGTATCATGAAGCATTAATCACCTCCATTCAGTGATATACAAACAAATATGACTTTTTTTGTAGATTTGTTAGAATTTTATTCATTCAAAAGGTTACACTCAACTAGCAAAACCCATTAATTACCACAAGAATGAATGTATTTATTCCTTGGATAGGGAACCCCATGAATGCATATGAATCTGAAACCTGCCTTAGTCACATTAGCACAGAAGCAATGGGAACCTTGACTTTGTGCTGCCTTCATGAAATCTGACCGTTTCCCCATGCATTTTGCCCCCCTCATTCACTAGAATTGGGGGCCCATAGTACAGGTTTTTAACGGCTGCTCGGCCAGCTCCGCTTGCTCTCATATTGTGCAACTGCTGGGCAGACAGATTTCTTGATACGGTTTTTTTCTGATGGAAAGCAGAACCTGTTTTTTGGTCTGAAAATTTTCTCAATTTCTCTCCCCTCTTTTTCCAACCAGCTCAGTTCTGTGCTCTGAAGATGGGGCTTACCGTTCAGGATTTTCACTGTTAAGTATGGAGATTCTGATGCTAGTTTCTCCTCTAGTATCTGTGAACATCATAGATCAGCCCTTCAGTTGGTGTAAACTAGTATAGCTTCGTTAAATGGAGCTATGCTGATATATACCAGACGAGGATCTGGCAGCATAGCCTATGTTTTTGAAAGGAATTACTAGAACCATTTGGGAGGTCTCTGTATGCCTGTTTCTTCAGTTCTCTTTCACCTATTCTGTACTACGGGTTCTCCCTACTCATTTATTCTCTTTCTCCAGCAGAGCAGAGCTTCTGCTCCAAATCCTGTTGCGCAGTGCCTACCCCCAAAACCCCTTTCAATCTCACTCCTATTTTCCTATTATTGTAAAAGAAAGACAGCTGCTCCCCATTCTTCATGTTTACAGGTGACACAAGGAGAAGGGGGTGCACCACACACAAATGTATGGTTTACACGTCCTGGATCCGAGCTCTGGCCCTGAAGCTTGAGTTAGCACTTTAACAGTGTGATGAACAGAAACAGCACTACCATAGCACCATTAGTAGCAAAGTGTTGGATCTTTGTGGTGCAATGTGTGGGATACAGTTTGTGTGGGTTTTGCTAAAGTTTGCAATATTTTTTATGACCTCTATAGAACTGGATAGTTGCTTTACAGGTCCAGCTGTGTCGACTCCTGTGTGATGTGTCCACATTTTTCAGTGGATATCGCTGCATCTGATTTTAACAGTCCCACACATTTACATTTTAAAATTTTTGTTTCCTCATTTCCAGTGAGGAAGTAATATAATAGCAAGGTGGTTTTGTGTTACCAGGTCATACCTTGTTTTTCCATCAGCTTTTGAGAACAAGACAGAAGGAAAGGGTCAAAACTACTCAATTGTTGAGCTTTTTACATTCTGGCCTTATTTTTTGTTTTTCGTTTACATACGAAAAGAAAAAATAGAGTTCCCAGAAAATGAAAAGAGAAATTGGTTAGTGACTAGTTCTGATGATGCGGAAATAGCATTGTGGAAGATTAAAATAAAGGTGCCTCTTGGTGGATATATTTGGCATGACAGTGTCACTCTCCAGATTCTAAAGGACGAGAATACTTCAGAGACCAAACCACAAATCTTTTGCCACTTGCTGATGTTCTAAGATGCAGACATGCTGGTTTGTCAGAATATATTCCTCCAGGAAGGCTCTGTGGGGGAGAATATTTAACCGTGCGTTGTACTTTGCTGCAGCTGTGGATTTTTCTTTTTTTAAAACTATCTCAGCTGCCGTTCCTGCATCGTCTAGTTAATTCTGTTCCTATTCAGATAGAGCTAATGACAGAATGTTGGGTTAATTATATCTTCCATTTCCTTACTGTATCTTCTGTCATTCTAAAGGACCCATAAGTATTTTACAAACTTCGGTCCTGATCCTGCAGTGAGCTCCATGTGGATGGACGCCGGCACAGAGCCCATCTGACTTCACATATGCTGGGATTGGCCGGCATGGAGCAGCTTGCAGGATTGAGGCCTAAACTCAGTGCAGATGGAATTTTAGGAGAGGTTCGCTATCAAATTAACAAGTGTCTAGTGAGCAAATGCCAACTGAGATTTTTTTCAAAGGCTCATAATTTGGCCAAATTTAGGTGAGATTGCACAGGAAGAGCAAAAGGTACATTCCCGATACAAAGGCCACCCCCTTTTACCAAATTTCCAGAGGTGCTGGAGTTTCTCAATGAAAGAGTAATAAGAATTGTTTTTAACGTGGACAAAACAGTGTGTGTTTCCTTAGCCATTTTCTCAGAAATGGCTGAACCTTTATTGCTGAAAAGTTCAGCCTGAGGCAGGCACCTGGCATGGAAAATTTCAGCACAAATAGCTACTTTTTGGCAAAACTATAAGCAACTGGAAACAGGATCTTTATATTAGGAACTGTTGGTCAACCTTAACTTTAGGTGGTGCTACCAGCTACACAGATTAAAAAATGAACTGTAGTACCCACTTATCAGCGCTGTTGGCCATCTGCGCACATCATAAAGATTGTCCTTGCGTAGGTAGCAGCTATCTACTAGGGACAGAGAATTTTCTCATCCTTCAGCAACTGCATACTTAGGAGAAGTATGGTCTTCTTTACTAAGTATGAGGAGGAACAGAATGGCTGCCCTTACATCAGAGGAAAAACAGAACTTTAAGTTCTTCTATCTGGGGATTATGGTGACATTTGAAGGTGGCCGTGATAAAGATATTGATAGGAGATTAGGAAAAGCAAACACTGCTTTTGGAAGGATGAACAACAACTAGTCAAACAGAGGTCTTTACAGCATGCTAAGATCAGATTATACCGTGTGATTGTACTGAACATGCTACTGTGTGGAGCAGAGACTTCGGCAATGACAGTAGATAACAAAAAGAGATTGAGTACTTGTGGCACTTTAGAGACTAACAAATTTATTTGACAGGTTTCAGAGTAGCAGCCGTGTTAGTCTGTATTCCCAAAAAGAAAAGGAGTACTTGTGGCACCTTAGAGACTAACACATTTATTTGAGCATAAGCTTTCGTGAGCTACAGCTCACTTCATTGAGGAAGGATCTTGGTAAACCTTTCCTAACTTGACCAGAGCTAGCTGGACAGCTCTGAGCTCTGACAGATTCCAAAGAGGAAAGATCTCCCTGAAGAGGACCATTTGCCTTAGACCAGAGGAGGCTGTGTAGGAGCTCCCCTACCCAGTAGACTTGAGTCCATCATCCCATGTAGCCTTTTGGGGGTCTTGCAGGGGCATTCCCTTTATTTTGTTGTTTATAACTGTTCACTGTACAAAGAACATCTTGACCTACTTGAGTATCATCACTTGATATCCAAGATTCTGATCTGTAGGTCTTCCATGAGAAGGTCTTCCATGTCTTCTATTTCAACAGCCTTAGATGAAGTTGAGCCCATAGAACTAAATCCTGGCAGAAAGCCATCCCTCTCAACAGATTCAGTAGAGACTGAAATGGTGGGTAGTTCTGAGATGACAATACAATAATCAGAGACTTTAGCCTCAGGAAACCATCCTCCAGTAGAAATATGGAGCTCCTTTCTGTGTCTATCAGGAACCCTAAGTGAAATGTTTCTGGAAGAGTACTGCAGTATTCTCCTCCTGATCAACCGAACACAAACAAACATTCATAGAATCATAGGTTTCAGAGTAGCAGCCGTGTTAGTCTGTATCTGCAAAAAGAACAGGCGTGCTTGTGGCACCTTAGAGACTAACAAATTTATCTGAGCATAAGCTTTCTGGCTAAGGTCTCTGATTATTGCATTGTCATCTCAGGACTACCCACCATTTCAGTCTCTACTGAATCTGTTGAGAGGGATGGCTTTCTGCCAGGATTTAGTTCCATGGGCTCAACTTCATCTAAGGCTGTTGAAATAGAATCTTCTCATGGAAGACCTACAGATCAGAATCTTGGATATCAAGTGATGATACTCAAGTAGGTCAAGATGTTCTTTGTAGGGTAAACAGTCATAAATAACAAAATAAAGGGAATGCCCCTGCAAGACCTCCAAAAGGCTACATGGGATGGTGGACTCAAGTCTACTGGGTAGGGGAGCTCCTACAGAGCCTCCTCTGGTCTAAGGCAAATGGTCCTCTTCAGGGAGATCTTTCCTCTTTGGAATCTATCAGAGCTGTCCAGCTAGCTCTGGTCAAGTTAGGAAAGGTTTACCAAGATCCTTCCTCTAACATTGTTGTTGCTTACATAAATCATCAAGTGGGATCAAGTTGCAAATCTCTTCTCAAGGAAACCCCCCTCCTTTTCAAGCACACAGAATGCCATCTTCAGTTCACACTCTGATAAAACAATGTGTACTAATACATTTGTATAAGCAGGAGGCAAACTCATTACAGACAGAGGGCTTCAAGCTGATCCATGTCTCAAACAGTAGTAGAAACTCTTAAGAAATCTGCAGATACACCTGTTTCCTGCAACAGAAAACCAAAACGTTAAAGGCCTCTGCAACAGATACAGGGGCATGGAGGAAGAGGCCCAAGATGGTGCCTTCATGATGAAGTGGTTCTTTCGTCCAACCTACACATTTCTTTGTACCCCTAATTTGGAGGATTATAAAGAAAGTCAAACAGGATAGAGCCAAATCAACTTGATAGTAACGCAATGGCCAGGCAGTTGTGGTTAGCATGCATGTCAGCTGACAGTAGTCCTCCGGTTGATCTCTCCCTGCAACAAGCCATATTGTCACAGGGCAACACCATGTCATGATCACAACCTAGCATTGGTATCAGCCTGGCTTGTGAACAGCTCCTTCGACAAATCTAGGCCAATACACAGAGTTCTGGCTACTCTTCTACAGAGAAATCCAGACCCCATTGAAATGAATGGCAAAACTCCTATTGACTTCAGTGGAGCCAGGATTTCACTCCTGGTCTTTGGAAAGGAGGACACCTCAGCTATCTACTACAGAATCTGGACCGTGTTCATTTTCTGCTACAGGGACAGGGAGTTTGGTGCTAATGCCATAGATGCAAATACTGGCCATTCAATTTCTATTTTTGATGAATTTATTGTTTAAATTTTAAATTATTCAGAAGTTTAGTTTGATTCATTTTGTATGTCCTTGTACTTTCAGATTACGTTTTTAGAAGATCTCAACTGGAGCTGTGGAGAAAAGAAAGGAAGGAAGGGAGGCAGTGACTGAATGGTAGGAAAACTCTTCATCTCTGGCGGATGCCTCCTACCTGATTTGGAACTGGAGTGGGGTGGAGGGAAAGAAATTCTCTTTTATGGTGAACTCTGATATAATGCACCTTCATCTAATAGTGAGTCTACTCAACTTCATCTAATTGTGAAAAGGAATTAAGTCCTGAATTAATGCATTTCCATGGGTTTTTATTACAAGTAGACTGAAATTGTATTCCACACTACAGATTTTACTATCATGGGGAAATCATGTTGCAATACCTTCACCACCATTACATTATAACTATAAACAGACCCTTTAGAATAAGACTTTTGAGAAATTCGGGGGTTTTTTTGTTTTGTTTTTAAAGTGCATGTTAGGCAGATTAGACAGCTAAATCCCTGATTCAGCATTTGTTACTGATAGTGAATTTCTGCTAAGTGCAGAATCACTTTATTTTCTAGGTGAGGGTTGCTTTGTGCACCCTGCAGAAAGGAGAGCTTAATTCCAGATGTAATAGGGGAAGCCAAGGGGAGGACCAGCCATTAATAATTGTTCTGAGCAAGGAGATTGCATGATTCCCCCTGTTATTGAGGACATTTTCCCCTTTTTCTCAGAGATAGATAGATACCTACGGTTTCTTCCTTTCCCGTAGAGATTAACATTTTTAATGAAGGTGTGTATATCAAATATTTAGCTATCTAATCTCAGGTTTCTGCCTTTACAATAGAAGCAGTGGCAATGCCAGCAATGTTGGTTCCCAGACTTTGAGCTCCTCCAACCACACACAATGAAACAGTGCAGCACAGTAAAATGCAGTATACTTTAATACTTTGTGAGGAAGGCCCTTTATCTCCTTGGGGCCTTTCCCATTAGCCTCCTCTGTGTGCTGCTCCTTCTCCATCTGGTCTTTTGTGTGCTCATCTTCACCAAGGTTCTGGCAAGCTGCATTAGCTAACTGCATGCTTGTTTGTCAGGACAGAATCTAGCTCTTCATGGAAGGGCAGCCTGGGAGGTCAGGTTTTTAATAATACCTAGCTCTTCTCTGGTGCTCTTCGTCAGTAGATCTCAAAGCACTTTACAAAGGAGGTAAGGATGTTGTGGTAGCACTGCTTTGCACTGTGCGCAGTGTACTGACACCTTATATAGGCCTATTGGTTGTGGGCCTTAGAGGCCAGGTGTACCCTAAGCGACTCATTGCTCCAAATCCCAAGTAAGACCCTCATGTTGGCCTTTGGCCAGCTCATAGCTTGACTAAATACTTTCCCTGGAGTGGGCAGTGAATGCTGGTGTTCAGAAGTACTATAGTTACCTAAAGCAAGTGCTGTACATTAATACTAATAAAGGATTTCCTGTTACTCAGTGGAATGCCTGTAGCAAGGAGAAATAGAAAGCTGGGGGAACCTGATAGGAAGCACTCGCTGTGAAATGTGAAGCATGGTGTTGTGGGATGGAGTTGGGAGAACTGGCTAACTTGTGTAGCTGTACGGTTGTGGTTTCATGTCCAGTCTGGTGAGAAACTGTTGTAGAACGTACATACTCAGCTAGATCTGAGCTAAGGACCTTGTTCCAGCATATCTGTACACAGACTTGATAAAAGACAAAAGTATGTGGGGAGAGAGGAAGAAAATAGATGTTATGACTGTGTCTTGTCTGAGTGGTTTTTTTTTGGTTTTTGGTTTTTAATGAAGAGTCAGGAGGAGGACTGTAAGTTGGGAAATGGTTTTAAAATTGTTGGACTACAAAACAATCTAAAAAATCTAAAAGGGGAATGGTGTACAGTAGGGCTTTGGAAAATATAGGATGGTGAACTGGAGCTTCCTTAATGCATCAGCCCATCTGTCTTGCTAGTTTCTTTGCCTTAATCACAGACTTCATGAAGTGTCTAATTTTCTTTTTTTAGCTTTCTGTCTTCCTCTTGTGCAAAAGTTAAGGAAGGGAAATGATTGGAGCTGGATTTATTTTTACATGAGAAAGGAAAAAATAGTATCCAAAGAAGTTAATGATTGTGTTTGTGTGTAGTGTAGGTCTGTAGATATAAGCGATGTCTACACTGGGGATTTTTTGGGGGATTGAAGGTAAAAATTTCCCACTGTTGCTACCGTGGCGACTCCTCTGGTGATGGTAACAGTGGGAGTGCTAGTGTTGACCAGCTTCCAATGGTTGCTAGTGATTTTAATGCTGGGTTGTCTAACTCTGCTCAGAGCAGATCTAAACAACATGGGATGAAATCCTGGCTCCATTGACTTTAACAAAGCTTGTATTTCAACCATTGTATTTAAAAATGGCAGTGGCTGCAGGATGGTCACTAGTACTCTTACTTTTGCTACTATTAGTCATTAGCTATCAAGGCATAGAAACCTAGGGGCAGATCCAGCTCTCCCTTACACCTTTGTATTTCTGCAGCATATCTATTAAGGTCCATGGAATTACTGCAGGTTTATACCAGTATGAATAAGATTACATTCTGGACCCAAAGGTTATAACCTTTTTGTGTACTGTTCAATGGCCTAGATGAAATGAGTTTTCAATCTCCAAGTTGAATCTTGATCAAAATACATTGAGCTGCATCAGTTTTTAGCAACAGTGGGAAATTTTTGCCAAAACCCGCAGTGTAGATATGGCCACATACTTGCAGTATGTACTGTGTGGAAGACACTGATTGACATTAATTAGGAGTGGGTGGTGAGAAAGTGTAAAAATAAAATTCCTTTCTGCAAGGTTTACTATTAGAAGCAAAGTACGTGATGTAACACCGAATGCGTGCATGTGTGTGTAGAGGAGGTTGCCTATTCATCATTTAGAACAATAGTGGGAGTTAAACATTCCAGGTTTGAATGTCAATAAAAGTCTGGGAGTGCAACCTGTCTGTTATGTGCTGCTCAGTATAATGTGCTTCCTATTTGTTTCTGTTTGTTTGGAGCTCAAAATGCCTGGGGAAAAAAACCTAATGCTGTAGAATGGAATTTGTGGCAGAAAAACTGCTCCAAGTACTTTGTGTTATTACCTAGGATTTTTTATTCTAAATCTATTCCAGTAGGAAAGGACAAATTTGTCTGTAAATTGTAGTAGGAACAGCACATTAAAATTGAATAGGTCATCAAGTAGTGAGTAGGTGTAGTCTTGACTGATAGTATTTCTCAAATCCTTCTCTATATGTATTCTGAGGATAAGAAGCAATGAATGGGTTGCACTGGATTAATGATTTGTGACATATATTTTTACGTATGTCCAACTTTTCTTCTGAAATATATGGGCTTTATGAGTGTGGTGTTGGTGGAGAATTTTCTGTGGAACTTTTATACAGCTCTGTGTGTGTGTGTTTCTCTCTCTTGTGAGCACACACAGATTTTATATCTTTTATTCAAAAAAACCCACAAAAACCTGAGGGGGAGGTGCAGATCTGTAGCTAGTGCGAGTCTGTATAGCTCTAATCAAGTGACTGTAATTATGCTAGTTTACACCATATCTGCTCCACAACATTCAGGGCCTTTCAGATTTTGCCTAGGTTGATACTAACCAAGAGCCAGATTCTGCTCTCTATTACGCTGGTGTAAATCCATAACAAGTCCACTGAAATCCTCTGAATTGCTCCAGATTTATGCCCGATGAAATCTGAATCTGGCCCCAAAAATCAGAACGGTTTTATTACTGCTGAGTAACCTAAGTGACATGAGTCTTCAGTCTTTGTTTTCTAGTTGAATATGACAGTTGACACTAACTGAGACTCTTGCTAGCAAAGAGGCCAAGGCTTAGTCATGGAGACTAAACTGTCCTCTCAATGGCTGTTTAGTGGTGGCAGTATTGCTGGGTCAGTTTGGAAAAGCTTGCATTGCAGTTGCTTGTGTCGTGCCTCGGATTTGGAGAGAGGACTGTTTATTTAGGGTTTCAGTTCGTCACCTTTCACTAATCCTAAATCATTTAAAAACATGTTTAGAAGTTAAAATGTCCACCTGCATTGGCAGTCTGAGCAGCTACTTAAGAGGTTGCTTTGCTTCTGGAAGAGAGAGCCTGAGAGCTGATGTACACTACTGCGTAAGTCCATGTAACTTACATCCCTCAGGGGTGTGAAAAAGGCACCCCCCCACCAAGTGACGCGAGTTACATCGACTTAAGCGCTATCCGCATAGGCGCTATGTCAGGTGGAGATGCTCTCCTGCTAGGTGGAGATGCTCTCCTGCTGACATAGCTTCTTCTTCTCGCGGAGGGGGAATCATTATGCTGAGGGGAGAGCACTCTCCCACTGGCATAGTGCCTTCACCAGACGCGCAACTAAGGCGCAGCTGTGCCGATGTTGCACGGTCGTATAGGCTTGCCCTGAGTCTCAGTACACTGAACCCTGTGTATGCCTTCAATAACAGAGGTACTCTATCTTCTGTCAGCATGTAGTGCTGCAGTAGCACAATGGATATTACAAGTGGCTGAGCATAGCCTGCTCATGCTGCAGATCCCAGTGCTGTCACTCTGATGTCTTAAAAGCTTCTGCCTCCACAGTGTTTACAGCTGGTGCCACAGCACTTGGCTTGGCTGATGAAAACTTCATAGATACTGGAATCAGAAAAAAAGGTCTTGGGTCACCAGGTCCATTCCCTTTGCATCACTGCCGTTTTTATGCATAAAATTCTACAGAATCACAATCAATTCCTTTAAGTCTATTTAATACCTCCAGTGATAGCAGGTCTGCCCCTTCCCTTGGGAGGTTACTCTGTTTTTCTGGGTATTTATTTGCCAAGTTGAGGAAGATCACTCTGAGATATCCAAAGCATGGAACTGCTGGTAGCGAAGGCATCCGTTTTCTGTAGGGCATGGATGTGGAGACGGGGAAATCTTTAAATAAACAAAGTAAGCAAAACACAACCGGTACCTTGGATGGTGTAAAAGAGGCCGTAGGGAGATGTGCACGTACATGAACAGTGAGATTTCCTGGTTTTTCCCGGTGCTGGGCATGGTGTTTAGGTTTCTACAGTTTAATTAAAAACCAGTTGAGGTGCAAGAAGTTGAGTATGTCTGTGTATTTTGGATAACTGTTTGTTTGTATTTCAAAGGTTTACTTGTAGGTAGGTAAGTGACAAAACATGCAGTTAGTTACACAGAACATACAGCATATCTGATGCCAGAAATAAAGCCAGTTTGCAGCTCATACGTTGGAAGAACTGTTCCTCTAAAAAGAAGAGTTCATCCTTACATACGGATTGCCCCTGTAATGCAGCCAGCATTATAAGGGGTCCGAATGGAGTTTGTTCCGTTTAGGTGTAGGTTATATAGGTTAAAGCTGCCTGATAGCATCCACCTTTTTCAAAAGCTTTTTATTAAAGGGACATAGTTGGCTTGACATCAGTGTAAAAATGACCAAATAATTTGATAAGGCCTACCACTCAGTCCCCTTGCTGATATTTGTGATTTTACAGTTACATTTCCCTGGTTATCACCACCATTATTTACCACCATTTACAATTGCTGTGGCGGAGTAAAGGGGTATGCCTAAGGCTACGTTTATGTCACGGAGGTCATGGAAGTCACAGAATCTGGAATCCATTACTTCCAGAGACCTCCGTGACATTCTCTGCATCAGCCCCAGGGGCTGCGGGACTCTGGAGCTCGCAGCCAGTGGGGCCCTGGCAGGGTTCCAGTGACGGGGCCCCCCGCAAGGTTCCAGCAACAGGTGACAGACTCCTAAGGGGTCCGCCTCCGGGTTTCAGTGACGGGCAACAGCCTTGTGGAGATGGGGTGGGGAAAATGCCTCGGGCAAGTAGCTGGGGGTGTCCCTTTTTTTCCTTTGGGAAATATGGTCACCCTGCCACTTCCAGCTGCCCTGGGCGGAGGGGGAACCCTGCAGCTCCCAGTCACCATGGTGGCGATGGGAAACCATGGAGCCGCAGCAGCAAAAGTCACAGACAGGTCACAGCTTCAGTGAATTTTTGTTTATTGCCTCTGACGTGTCCGTGACTTTTGCTAAAAATAACCATGACAAAATCTTAACCTTAGTTATGCCCACTACGAGGCCACTTTACCTGTCAGAGTGGTGTAAAGGGGTCTTAATGAGACTGAGAAGGAGGCCAAAAGTGTATAAAATGAAGAAACTGAGGGGAAAAATGTTTAAAATATATTTTCCTGTAATCTCAGTTGTAATAAAGCTCAGTCTTACTTGTAACCCTGGTAGGTAAGCGTATTCAGAAAGAAGTATTATTAAAAAGTGAATGGTGTTCTTATAATATTGCCTGCCTTATTTACTGATCTGAATCCTCCCTATTTCTCCTACTTCTATCCCCTTTTAAACTTCACCATCTTCCTTGTTTCTCCCTCCTCTACTCCCAAAAAGACATTCTAAAGAAGGGCTTGATCCTGCAAACACTTACTTACATTAGTAACTTCGCTTTGGTTTTCATTGTGTATGCTGAGAGAAATATAACAAGTACACAAAGAGCAGGAATAAGGAAAAGGAAATTGGATTTTAAAGTTATTTCATTTTAATAGTCTGTGGTAATATTATTAATGTGTAAGTTAAAAAGTTGGTTGTTTACAACATATAGTTTAAATTAACAAGTGTCCCTTTAACAAATTGATCCAGTGTTATATGGACCCATCATTTATCTGTGTTTTATCAGAGTTAATATTATAACAACACTTTTTTTGGTGACTGTTACTTTCATGTATTTTTTACAGGATTATTCTTTGAAAACCTTTAATTCTGCATCTATTGGTAATTTCATATTGGTAGGTAAATATCCATTGAGTGTTTAGCCAGTTCTTTTCTGGCTGGAATTTTACTTGCTTTTAATCTTCAGCAAGTTTAATGGTTGTGGAAATTTATTTGCTGTGAAACACCAGACAGTGAATTGAACAAAAATGCATGACTTGTAAAGAAAAACAACAAAAACCCGCGTTTGAAGTCAGCCTATGCTGTCATGCGTTTCTCTGTATAATTGCTATGTTAATAGCACCATCTTACGAAGTACAGAGCGCCTCGGGAGAGAGTGCTTTGTGACTCAAATGGTAGTTGAGGTTACTCTGGTTATTAAAGGTTAAGGATCTGATTCTAAGACCTTGTCTACACTGCCACTTCACAGCGCTGAAACATTCTTGCTCAGGGGTGTGAAAAACACCCCCCTGAGCGATGCAAGTTTCAGCGCTGTAAAGTGGCAGTGTGGACAGTGCGCTCCTAGCGGTGGTAGCTACTCCCCTTGTGGGGGTGGATGTTTTACAGAGCTCTCTCCCAGCTCTGGTACCACGACTACATAGCCACGTTAAAGCATGCCGCGGCAGCGCTTCAATGTTGGTAGTGAAAACATATCTTTACGTTTCTTTCTATGTGGTTGCTCTATGTATGTAAGAAGAATGTCAGACTCTGAAGCCAAAGTCCCTGTTGAAATGCAGATACAATTTTAGTAGATAGTTGGAGCCCGTTGGACTTGTTCATGGTCTTTGCTTGTACTTTTATACATTTTTAATGACTCAAATAATTTGCTTCATAGACACAAAACCCAGACTATTACTATTCCCCTTTGGCAAACACAAAGGTATTTTATTTTACTATGTAAAAGTTATAATATCAAAGTACTGACAGAGTATATCGTTATCCGCTGGTGAGTGTGTTCATCTGCTGTAATGTTAAAATGGCAATCATAATGCAAAAAAGTTGCTTTAATATGGGCATACATAGTATATGGTGCTCCACATGGTGAAGATACAGTAATGGTCCATGTCAAGCCATCAACTTTGGCACAAACTTAATTTTCCTGGATTGTGTTGACAAACTTGAATAGGCCTGATTTTCCACTGGCCTCCCCATGTGCAGCAATTTATACTAACTCAGGGTGACTACAAAACACTGTTGTTCTGATTTGGTTGCATTTCCCATCCAATTTGCAATGATGTAAATACATTTCCTTCGCTAATGTAAATGACTGCACAAGGTACAGGCACAGAGAATCAGGCCATTAGGAGTTAAAATCTCATTTCTGTTTAATGGCCTCACCCAACCATTTAAAACCATGCAAGTGGTATATGGTAAATTAATGCATTTAAGGTTACCTTTTTGATGTTTTTTGTTCCTTTAGGTTCTGACTCTACAGTCTTTACACAGGGAAAGCTTCCACTGAAGTCAGGGATTTGGAATTTTACCAAAGAGTCACCATAGGCCTCTTTCCATGTCTTGCACATTGATACCGATCACCATGCAATGTTAAACTTCCAGGACTTGATTCTCATATACACAAGGTGATTTTACACTGCTCTGGCAGTGTAAACAGGCCTTGAAGTGGGTGTAATTACCTGGTTCCTGTTTACATTAAAGGCCCCTTTTACATTGCCAGAGCTATGTAAAGTGCCAGTGGTGTAAATGAGAATCAGATTAATTAAAAAAAGGTAAATGAATACAATGTGTATATAAAGTGTTCTATGGCTATAAATCCTTCAGTCATTGGATAGCTATTTATAACTTGAATTAAACAGCTTAGGCTGATATATACAGTTCCATCAATTTTGTGGGGGGTGGATGGTTTATGGGTAAGTGGGAGGAAAATCTTTTCAGTAAATACTTTCTAGGGATGTATCATTACAGAACATTCCCATATTTAATTTGAAAAAAGAAAAAAAAAAGTATTGTTAAAATTTTTCCCTGAGCCTCTTTTAAAGCCAGTGTCTGTTCAGTTTAGTCAAGATTTGTGTACTGCAGTTATCATCCTGTTCTCAGTTCCTTGTTACAAACCTGTACAGTATGAAACCTCAAATTGTCTTCAATACAACACACACAGACACTGCCTAAAATACTTTTAAATCCACTATACTAGTACATTGTTGTTCTGTAAGTGCTTTCCCAATAGTGTTTATAGCACAAAATAATGTTCTCACAGTTCAAATGCTTCAGAGGTCAGCAGTGACCACCTTTACTTGTGGGCTAAGAGCCTGGAATATCCGGTTTCATCTTGAAATGATTTTCTTTTATTTAATTACTAGGTTTTACGTTTTTAAAAAGTGGCTATACTGGAAATACTGGCACAGCCATAGCTATATAGCAGTGAGAACAGTGCTGCTATTATATCTGCGATGTGTTTAAAACAGCGATTTTTTTTAATTGAATTTTTGGCAGAATTTTGTTTTGTTTGTGAAGTTCAAAGTAAACGATTTCCCCCCCAAAAACTACTACTTTTTGTATATTGGGGAAGGAGCAATCTCTCCTTCCAGAGATAAGCTATAAGTACTAAAGTATATTTCCTATCTATCTAAGGTACGTATGTAGCCTCTGTTAAAATAGTATCCGAGTGCCTCGCCATCTTTAGTGTATGTATCCTCACAACACCCCTGTGAGGGAGGGATGTGTTATAATGCGCATTTTACAAATGGGGGATCTGAGGCACAAAGAGGCTAAGGTCTGGATCCACAAAGGGACCTAGGTGTTGCAGTGCTGAGCATCACAATGTCTAAAAGTCAGGTCCTATGAAAATCACTGGAACTACACTGAGATCCACGAATCCTGAGTTACGTGCCTAGGCTCCCTACACAATGAATGAGGCGAAATAGGTGCCTAAGAATGTGATCCACAAAAGCCGTCATGCCAGGTGGGGAACTGCCTAAGCCAGCCAATGGCGGATGCTGAGGAAATGGGGAATGCTAAGCCCCACCCCTCTCAAGGAGGTAGGTGTCTAAGTTGGGCTGCCGGGAGGTGCTTATCCCTGCTAGTGATCCACAACCGGGAATCCCTCTCCTGGGTTTCTTGTGAGAATGAGGTAGGCACCTGCCTCTCAGTCCACACAAAACTGTGGCAGTAGGAAATGTGCTGCTTACTGCGCTGATGATGTTTAGGCCAGTGGTTAGAGAGCTCACCTGTGATGTAGGAGACCTGGGTACAATTCCCATCTCTTTGCCTGAGGGAGAGAGAGGATTTGAACCGGGGTCTCCCAGCTCTGTGAAGAGTGCTCTAACAACTGAGCTATGGGATATTCTGTGTGTGGGGGAGGCTCCTTTGGTCTCTCCTGTTGAAGCATTTCCAATTTGGGTAAATAATTAAAGGCTAATTGGAGCAGGGCAACTGGACTCTGACTCTCCTCCCTCATGGGTGAGTGCCCTACCTGCCAGGCTATAGAGTCATTCTTTGTGTCTGCTCCAATGTCTCTGCAGGTTTTTACCCGCAGTGGAACAGCTTCAACAGGAGAGACTGAGGGAGCCTCATGTTAGAATATCCTATAGCTCAGTGGTTAGAGCCCTTTCCTGAGAGGTGGGAGACCCCTGTTCAAATCCTTTCTCTACCTCTAGTAGAGGGGAGAAATGACTATGACTCCCACATCCTAGGTGAGTGTTCCAACCCTCCCACCCCCAGCCAGATTTTGAATGGAACCTGATTTTTAGGAAGCCTCCGAGCATCGCTACTTGATTGGGCCCCACAAGCGAGATAGGCACTCTTCTGCTTATCTTCCCCCAGTTTGCGGATCACCGTGGGGCTTAGGCAGGAGATAGTCATCTGGATGCATAAAGAAAGGCAGCAGTGTACATGCCCAGAGGCAGAAATTTAATTGCCTAGGGAACTTTTACCCTGAAAACTGAGATGCTGGGTGAGTTTAGGCACTTACAGGGTTATGTTGCAGTCATGCAGGAGTTTTGTGGATTGCCCCAGTACCTAAAATTGGGATTTAGGTTCCTAAGTGATGTACCCAAGGTGACACAGGAAACCTGTGCTAGAGCAGGGAATTAAACCTAGACTTCCCGAGTCCCAGGCTGGCACCCTAACTGATAGACAATCCTCCTTCTTTTCTCTTTAGTTTAGAACTCTAGGAATTGGGCTGAGCCTAGCCATGAACTATTGTTGTGAGGGCACCTGTGACTAGACCACTAACTCATCTGCAGTGAAACGCTGTTAAAAGGAATTCCTTTATGTATATTAAAGTAATTCATTCAGGGAGGTCTCTCTACTGGTGGAGTGAGAAGATGGGAAGAGTTTTTTTCCTTTCATTTAGGCCTGAAATTTAGTGTGTAAAATTAAGTGATGTTCTGCCGTGGATATTAAAAGACACAATGAATTTGTTACGTCTGTCATGCTGTAATTGTGAATTGTGTTTTGATATGTATTTTCACTTAAAGCTCAGAACAGATGGAAAATGTTCTGTTCTTTTTTTTTTTTTTTTTTTTTTTAAATGAGTCTATATAGGTCAGCTATGCTGCGGCTGTTCACTAGGACTGGAGATTTGGTCACTAATTCTCTCTTTCCCCCCCCGCCCCCCTCCCGGCATATTGGATGGAAAAGGACTTCACAAAAGTTCATTATATCAGTTTTTCTATAACTATAAATTCCATGACACATATAAATAGTCACAAGACAAAGTACTTTGCTTTATAGCTGTTCATGGTGATCTCATTCCTTACTATGTGGTCTGCACAGGACTACTCTGAATATGAGTAGAATTCTTTCCTTTCTAATATTTTTACATCAATGTAATGTATCTGAGAACATTCCGTAGATATTCGACCATCTGGTTCCTTTAATTCTGCTGAATTTACCAGAAGAAAAAGTAATGTGTTATGCCTTTCTAAATATAGTTCTCGTTCCTTGATTGAAAATTGAATCAATTACCCTGTGAAAGACTGTGATATTTTGTATTTTTCCCTTGCTGCATTCTGAAAACATTTGTGGAAATTAAAAACCTTAGTACAGGTAGTCATTTCTCTGAAATTTATCACCATGTTTTTGTTGCTTTGGGACCCAAATGTTCTCTATCTCTGGTAAAGAAGAAAGGTATTGCTGCTCTTCAGAAAACCCTCTTTATTGTCTGATCTCTTTTTATTTACCAGATGATAGTGCAAAATAAAAAGATTCAAAAACCTGTTTATAGAGAACAGTGTTAGGTGAATGGAGAGCCGGGCAGTGAAAGAAGAAAGCTAGTCTGTTGGGAAGGATACACTTCACTTTGCTTTTAAAATAGAGCTTTGTAAAATTTTCATCATAAAATTCCAGTTGAGATTAAACTTCCCCATTCTGTTGCAAACCTGAAACTCAGCTGAGATTTGGGCCTTGTTTTTGCAGTAAGATCTGCTAGCATGGACACTTCAGCCAGCACAGAGCCCTACTGAACTATTGGGGATTCTTCTTGGATTTCAGGACTGGTACTGGCAGATTCAATTTCAGAAATGGGGTTGTAGGGGATTTACTGAAACCAAACCTTCCAGTGAATCTGAGCTGAGGTTTGGACAAACTGGGCTGAGTGTAAATTAACACAGTGATTTTCCTCATTGGGGTTGATTATTATAAAATAGGAAGAATTAAAATACTATTAACAATTGAATGACATTTTCCACTTTGCCACCCAAATAAATATCTTAGGAGATGGCCTTCAATCTTCTATGGCAACTGAAGGACTAAATTTAGTTTCTGCCAGAAGATGACAATTTCATGCCTGATAAAACACCAAACAGTGAACTATTGCGGTACAATCAGACTAGGAATAAGATATTGCCCGAGACTGATGTTACTCATCAGCCATAATCTGTAGAAATGAATGGCTAGTTTAGAGATCATCAGGAAATTAAGGAGATGTGCCCATGAAGAGATTCTGTAATTCCAATTAAAAAAAAAAAAAGAAAAAAAAAAGAAAGCTCAATAAATGTTGCAAGTGAAAAAAGTCTAATTACTGCAGAAGGGAAAAGAGTTTCTCCAGCAGGAATGTTTTACTCTTGTGTTGTCTTTATTCTAAACTGTTCTGATCCTTTCACCCCCCTCAAGCTAGACCAGTTAGGAATTCTATACACTAACCCCAAACCTGCCATTAGTCGAGTCATAAATATTGGAACATGACATTTCTTGCATAGCTGCAAAAAACCCAAAGGCTTTGAGTCTTCATGGAAACAGCCAGTGGCTAAGGTTTTCACTGCAGTGTTGGTGTAATGTACTATATGAGGTGAGGTGAATTAATAGGTGTGTTGCACAGAAATTCAGAGTGTGACTTTTTAGGTAATAAACTTGTATATGTTGCATAAATCATTTGAGCGATGGTTATTTTTCGTTGACTCAGAAGCTGATGTTACTTGCTGTTAGTAGTTAAAACTGTCATCCGGTGGTATCTTTGAATTGTAGGTAGAACTGCAAAGCAAAGGGGTAAATTTCCTTGGTGTCCTGAGCTCAGGGATGGGATATGAATTGACAAGTATTTCTTTGGTCCCTAACCCAGAGTAATAAAATCTTTTACAAAAGTATATTCTTTTCCCTTTGCCATCCTCTGCTTTTGTACTGTAATGTTAGAAATAAGTAAATAGTAATCTGATATCTTAATTTTCAAGGTATAAATAATCACACAATTACATGGTATGGTCATTTCCCCATTGTTAAGTGGACAAATAATCATTGATTATACAGTAATTTCCACCTTTGTGCAGATTAATGAGGAGGGATGGTAGAAATGTGCTGGCTACATGGATATTGTTTTTTACTGGTGATCTGCTCTATTCTTCATACCCTAAAGTTTTGTTTAGTGTTCTAATTCTTTTGGTTGCCAATACAATTTTCCATAACATGAGTCAGTGCTCTACTCTTTAGTTTATTCTCGCAAAACATAGACCTAGCAGAGGTGTGAGCTTCCTGCTTTCATCTTTAAAAAGTGTTATCTTTAAACTCTAGTTTTGATTCTTCATATGCATAAAGTTCTCAGGTTGAGGTATCCAACCAGATGGGTATGGGCTCCAGGCTTATCACAAGCTCACAGGGCCTTACACTGCTGCAAGGGTAGTGCGGTTAGCCACCTGGGGATGAGGAAGGGGTGCATTTTGTGGTGTTCTTGAGACACTGCCTCTGAATGATGCGTGGAACTTCATTAATAGTCTTCTAGGTCTTCTATATCTTTGTTGTACAGAGGGTTACTGGACATAATGCCATTCAAAGAGGATAAAGGGAGAAAAATTGAGGGATCCTGGAACCTTTTACTCTTTCTGACCCCTAGTGGAAGTAAATGATTAAAGAGGGCTTGCAGACAATTCAGTGGAGATGAGGGAGCAAGGGTGTCACTGTTTATTTTGAGAATGAAAAACAAAATTTTTGTTTATGTAACAAATAAGAATTGATATTACAAGCAGTTCGGATCTTTTTTCCCCTAACATTACATAAGATTGTTGTTTGCTTGTTTGTTTTTCTCAATATCTAACAAGCTGATTGTGGCAGCTCTGGGATGACAGAGAACATCCTTCTTGCGTGCCATGTGTACTCAGACAGCATTTTTCCAGGTTTAGAAAGCCATGGGAGAGAGGAGGTTGATAAAAACTTATTTCTGCACAATTTGAACCAGCTGCTGGCCATGTATTACTTGCAACTCCTTTCCCAGCTTCCATTCTCATGAACCCTAAGGGCTTGTCTGCCCTGTGAAACGTGCTGTGCTAGTACTGTGTGCCATCGTGTCCCTGATCTTTTCGGGGCTATTGTACAGTTCTGTAATATGACTATCGCATGAGTTGGTACCATCCATACAGGCCAAGCTCAATCTGTGTCCTAATGCTATCTGGGCTATAACACTGCCATATTATAACATAGTACATGTTCTGGTGGAGTCAGAAGCTAAATCAGAAATGTACTGACAGTCTCTGCCATACTAGGGCTGATAATGAGTTTGAAACTATTTCCAAACAATGTTTGTAACATGATTTGCATCCAAACCTTACCTGCCTACAAAGTGTGTTACAAACAATCATGATTCTAATAAAAATCCCTCTCCACCTTGTACAGAGATCTTGTACAGAGAAACAGCCCTAGAACTTTGCTTGATGAACATTTTTGAACACGGAAATGTTGAGAACACAGTTCAGGCCATAGTTGGTACCTAGAAACAACAGTGATGGGTACTATATAAAGTGTCTAAGAGCAAATATAAACAGGACCATATGGTTTGCAGCTGCTGTGTTTGCTGCACAGTTTGTATGTAATTTACACCCTGAGTTCAGGTGGGTTTTAATAAATATATCTGTCTGAGGGTTTCCTATAGCACCTACTTCCATAGTGTCCAAGCACTGGGTATACCTATACAATGACCTTGCTTGCACTATGCAGGATTTATATGACTCGCAATTTCATTTGCATTACAAAAGGACAAAAATTGAAAAATTTTAAAAAAGATTTCTGGAAATCATAATTGAGAAACTCGGTCAAAAGGCATTCTTGGAAAATGTAACTGTAAAATCTGTCTACCCCTTTAAATAAGCAGCTACACATGCTTCCAATGTGAATGCGAGGAGGTAGTGTCGGTACATAAAGAGCCCATGTAGTAAGATCTACAGCCTCTTGCTTGGCATTTTGTTGTGCTCCTTAGGGGCTTTATCTGTAGTGTTGGGACAGGGTTATTTAAGAGTGGCGCATGGGAGGATTAAGGAAAGTGTGGAGTGTGCCCAATGGACTCCTTGCCTATGCAGAGTCACCAGCCATTTCTCCCATCACAGAAAGGGCTGGAGCAGCTGCAGAAGTCAAAAATTGCTTTAATAGTAACATTTGTTTTATCATGTCTCAATAATTGGTTTTAAATGTGTGTAAAATAAAAGCAGATTTTTCTTCTCTCAAAGGCTTAAATCTTAGTGGAAATATTTTTGAACAAGCAAATTACCCATCCCATTGATCACTAAATCTTACTTATTCACATATATACAGTCTTCTTCCCCAGTATTTCCACACTCATTTCTTTTGTTTAGGTGCATTGTGACTGCTTTATTTTGCATACAATGATCTGTAGAATTAAAGAAAAACCAATAGCAGGTAAAAGCACTATTGTAATTATGTGAAGGCAGAAATTCCTCATACACTGGTATTATTAAATAAAAATGTACTTGTTTTCACTCCAAATCCAACTCATAACTCCTCTTCAATTTTAAATCTAGTTTGTCTGGCCTCTATCTCTGAAGCACTTGTTCCTCTCAAAGATGCAAAGTGTAATTTTTTGTGCCTGAACACTTCATTAGCAGGGATAACCTCATGTTTTTTCTCATTTTTGTTCAATAAGTAAGATAAAACAGGTTCAGAATCAAGCCTATCCCTTATTAATTTGAGATTTAGGAAGCAGAATAAAGGAGTACAAATAGAGTGCTTTCAAATAAGTCATCACTAATTGTACATACAGATGCACTGACTACATTTGAACCTGCTTAATAACTTCTGCTGAATGTCACTTGTTTGAGACTAAAACCTGCTTAAATATGTGGGGGCCTGATTCTCTCATTTACTGCTCCAAATCTGGAGTAACTCCATGGAAATCAACTGTTACGCTAGTGTGAAACTGGTATAAGTGAGAGTGGAATGCATCTCACAATTGACACTTTTATATGTGCAACACAAGTACATCTTTTGTTTCACAGCCATTGCAACCTTGGGTTGTGTGCTCTAAAAGAGGAGCCTGCTTGTTAGCAATCCCCAATGAGCTGTCTGATTTGTCCTTTCATCTGTTCCATGTCTAATAACAGGCACTTCCTATCTTCTTATCAGATATGGCACTTGCCAAGCCAATTTGCAGCAACTTCATCAGCAAAGTGCTCAGCCCTTAGACCATCATCAAATCTGGTCATAGGGCAGTCATCAGTGATATGTGATATTGTCTGTCTTTGGCCAGAGTCGCAGTGTGGGATCCTCTTGTTGGCCTCAGATGTGAAGGCTGACTGCACATTGACTCTGGATCGTTTTGAAATTGGTTCAGAAGATATTTTTTCCTAGACCATCTGTGTAGTATTTCTGGTCTGCCTTCATGAAGTTTTATCTTGGCTTGTTAAGTGTTCTAATGATTGGGAGTTGTAGGCCAATATTGATTGTCGAAGGTCTGCGGTGGGAAGTCTTCCAAGACCAGACATGATGCAGGTTGGGAATGACCATCCATGGATGATACCCAGCATATATCAGTAGAGCATTCATGAGACCATCTGGCTGAGTGGAAGGTTTCCTCTCTGCTTTACATCATGGATGAGGGCAAGATCATTGTTAGGTGCCCACTCCATGAGTTGGCCTCCGTTTGAGTCTGATGCTGACTATTCCCAGTCAGGATGGTGGCTGTTGAAGTCACCTGTGTAGACAGCTGGATGAGCGAGTCTCTTTGGAACTTACTGGTTCCAGTTAACATTTGGTGGCTTGTAAACATTTGCGATCTGGAAACCTCTCATCCGAATCACATCACAGACACTAACAGATGTAAGCAGAGCAGCATCTGAGATGTTTAACCATACGTAGGTGCCATGGCCGTGTTTGGCATGTGGGATGTGGCACAGTAAGTCAAAACTGGCTACCTTGAAGCATCTTGCGATGGTGATGTGCGTCTCCTGTAGGCAGATAATGTCAACGTCATAAATCACTGATAATGCTGTGTATGGCTACCGACCATCTCTCAACATTGAGCTGCAGTGATCTAAGGGCTAGCCCAGTGGCTCAAACATTGTGGGCGGGGGGAAGGGGAAGAATTGCATCAGGAATGTTGGCTGGCAAGTGACCAAGATTTAGCCCCAGAAAGGACTTTCAATGCAGTCTGCTGATTGAATCAGCAGTTTCCCCGATATGAACTGGGTACTTACGGGGCGCGCAAAGAGAATTCTGATCCATTGTCCCCACTTCCCATTACATGAACCATTGCAGTAAAGGCTTTCACAAAGACTTTAGCCATATCTGCGGTATTTTTCTTTAACAGGGAATCTGGCATGATTTTGTGTAGAGACTGCTCTTGTATTTGTCTAGGCCATCACTGGGGACCACAGTGACTATTATTTCCAGGGGTTGATGAATTTTAGGAAGAGCGCCTTTTCTGTTTTACCAAGGTTAGTTCATTTGGAAACTCATTTTGACATATCAGTAAGCAGAAGGTGTCCATCTCGGGGAAGAGACTAAGGACTAATTAAAAAGAGGTTTGATAACTTCAAAAATTCAAGCTTCTGTCACAGAAGGAATGTATGCACCTATTCTTTTGATGAGTGGTCAGCTTAGATCCTAACCCATTGGGAGAGGTTTCACTGTTTATCCTCTTTTGCGATTTGTTCTATGTCAAGGGGTGAATGCTAACTCTAATCTGGTCATTGGTGTTTGTCCAGAATGAAGCTCTCACTAAAGTAGTGGCTGTCAGGGGAATGTGTTCACCAAGAACTTCATTTGTGTGAACCTGAATAGGACCCAGTATCCTCAGATAACAGCTTCCTAGGCTGTGGTGTGATAAAGTTTCTCAGGGGTATGATAAAGTTTCCCAGGGGTGTGGTCAAGTCAGAAAGTTTTCCAACATATAGATCCACATAAATTGCAGCCATGCCATCTTCTCTTGTAGAACTGTCATCTCGCAAGCTAAGCAGGCTGAAGATGGACCAGCATTTCCTTTTAACGAGGGTCTAATGGCTAAGCATGGATCTAGGATCTGAGAGTTTTTAATTTTATTTAGGTCTGGTTCTGCTATTGACTTGTACTGTGACCTTGGGCACATCACTTAACTGCTCTGTGCTTCAGTTTCCCTATCTGTAAAATGGGAACAAGCATACCATGAGGTTTAATTATGTTAGTGGTCGCTTTTATTTATTACTTGGATGGGAAACCTCCCATAGAACCTCAGTGTGGTGTTGGTGATTCACTGGGCGACTCTCTTTCCCCAAGCTAGTGAACAAATGCCCTAGTGTGGTGCTTCTGGAGGTGTCTTCTTTCAGAAAACATGTCAAACAGGTCCCCTTATCATTATACTTTTCGTAAGCCATCTGGCCTGAAAATCCCAACTCAATTGGCTACAGTCTGCCTACCAAAATCTTACCTGTAATTTCAGTTGGATGTGGTATTCTTCATGTCATGCCCAAAACAGTTATTTGGTGTTGCTTTGGGATCTTATCAGCTTCACCCCGTTTTTTGGGTTTTTTTATTAGCTGTAACTCAAAGCCAATAGAAGGTACCCAGCAGGGGCGTAGCCAGAGTGTTGGGGGAGAGAGACCGGGTGGAGGAATGGAAAGGAGTAGAACATGGAACAGATGTGGGTGGAGGGAAGCGGGATCAATAAGGAAATGCAGGAGGTGGGAGCTAGAACATATTCATGGAAGAGGAATAAGCCGGAGACTGAGCTGAAGAAGAAGGCAGAGAAGAGTAAGACGGGAGAGAGGCTGACAGGGAGAGATGGGAGGGCAGGGACGTCAGGAGGAGCTGGAAAAGGGGCAAAAGAGATGGACTGGTTAGCTGCATATGCAGCTTTGCAAGGGGGAGGAGACTAGAAGTGTCTGTTTGCATGCAGCATGTGAGAGACTTCATGCCAGCTTGGGGAGGGAGTTGGAGGAGAAAGAAGAGGGCCACCAAGGTGGACAAAAAAGCCAATAGTGGGAGGCGTTCCCATCACCTTTGTCCAATTGGGGCATTGCAATGCAATGGGAGCTTTCAGTACTTCAGTGGTTCATTAAATGACCATCTATACCCACTACTTACTTCAGGGGTGTTATGAGCCTTAACTAGTTAATGTTTCTCCTCTGATGAAAGGAACTATTGAAATGCAGGTTATCATCATCATCGTTGTCATCCTCATTAAGAAGACTTGGTGTACTGTAAATAACAGTTGAGGGGGGTGAAGTCATCAGAGCTGATTTGGTTATGGGGCCTAATTTTCAGTCTGGCCTTGATCCAACATCCTGTAGAGCTCCCACAATTTTACTGATCCAATGTGTTTTCTTTTAGATGACTGTCCATGAGATTATGCCTGGTTTTTAAAAGTCTGGCCAGTAGTTTAACAAATCAGGCTACCAAAAGGTCGTCTTAATGAGGAAAAAAGGTCCTTGGCTGGGAAGTTCCAAGATAGCTGAGACTCTCAGAATTCCATGTAGAAATAAGAAATCATCCTACTCCTCTCACTGTGTTTTGTGTCATAGCTGTCTCCCCCTTCCAGCCTTTCTTATCCATAACTTTGCCTGAAATCTAGATGGATTTAATATTGCTTGCAAGTTTGTACATTATTTTAATCTTAGCTCTTTCCAAAAAAAAAGGAGAATAATAGAAAAACAGCCCTTGTGAGATACAAACTTCTAGATGATGGTATCAATTTACTTTTCACAGTTAGGCACAATAAATTACTTTTCATCACAGGTAAAATTTGCAACAATGACATGTTTCCTCCTCCACAGAATACAGTCGGATTCCGAGACAGTGATAAAGAACTAGCAGTCATGAAATTGAAGTAGCATTTAACTTTTTATTTAACTTTTATCTGCTTGATGAACTACACAGTAAGTTGTACAGACAGGTTATTTGCAGACATTTTAACATCCTATTACTTGTGAGGAGTTCGCTCTTTGCTTTAGGCTGAGTTTTCTAAAGGAGCATAGTGTCATGATGGAAAAATAAAAGGCCAAATTCTGCAGTTTATTCTTCATTCAAATCTCCTGTTGAGATAGCCAGTGCCTGTATAAGGATTGAGTAAGGGATTCTAATGTTTAGCCTGCTTTTTTGACAAAAGTATCTTTTTTTGTACTGTGTTATGCCAGTTTCATGTCAGTTTAACTGTATCGTTCATTGGAGTGGCACTGGTGTAAAACTAGGATAATACAGTGGGGAATCAGACTCGATGGGCTAATTCTTCTCTAACTGATGCTGGTGTAAATCAAGAGTACCTCCGCTAAAGCCAATGGAGTTACGCAGGTAAAACTGGTGTAAGCAAGGGAAAAATCAGGCCCTAAGTATCTAACTTTCAGGTACCTTTTAGACATTAGTTTATTTGCTATTGTCAAGACCTACAGACAATAAAAGCTAACGTAGTAAATAAGGACTGAGGTCTTGATTCTGCAGTGAACTCTGCTGGGGCAGACTCCTGCTCCGTTATGGAGCTCATTGTCGGATTAGGGTCTTTATTCTGAAGTTAGGGGGAGTCTGTGTAAGTAAGGACTGAGTAAGTGGATGCAGGAATTGGCCCTAAATGAATAAGATAGTTGTTATAATGCATCTCTTCATTGTTTAAGGTAAAATTCCACTCTGAGACAGGCACCATGGATCTCTGAATAGGCACTGTTCTGCCCTCACTACTCATGTGAAACTATATATATATATATATATGGGAAACAGGATATCGGAGTCAATAGCTACCCACAGTCTCTATCTGAAAGTAGAATTCTGCCCTAGGAAAGGAAGGACTTATTCAAGTTATGCATCTTATGCCCTGCAAGACTAAATATATGTATAAAAGCCATTACTTAGAATGACCAAAGTGCTTTTTGTCCTTAGAGAAATTTCAGTATGTCTGTGTAAAAATATCATTTAACTTACATTTTAAAAACTGCATTTAAACTCTGAGTTAGGTGTGAAAATCTCATCCACAGCCCAGGACTGTATACATTAATGCCAGAAGTATCACATCTGGGTGCCTAAAGCTGTGGCCTGATTTTTGGAGTGGTCAACCCGCCTGGAACCCCTCGCTTAACTGCAGTGGGCATTATGCTGCTCTGTACCCCTGTAAAGCAGCCCATTTATTGCCTAATGGGAGGCATCAAAATGTGAAAATGTTGGCCTAATATTACTGCTTCCTAGGTCTCCTGTTCTATCGGCTGCTGTTAATTTTTGCGACAAGGACTGTTATTAACTATATGCTTGTATAGGAACCAACCTGGTCAAGGGGTTACCACTTCAGTCAGAGTGAACAGTCAGATGAAAAGCAGGGACCAGCACAGCCAAAGAAACTCCATGTTATAAAAGCAGCAATGCTGAATGTATCCAGTTTGGCTGGTAAAGGTGTGAAAGTTGCTGATATGATAGTAAAGAGAGGCTGTTCTGTACCTACAGAAAAACAGTGGGCTAGGAGTGAAGGAGTTGGGCTTAGATTGTAAGCTCTCCTACACTGTGACAAAGGGAGTCATAATGAAATCAGGGTGATGGTGAGAGGAGAGCTAAGGAAGAAGGTGATTGACGTTTGTAGGGTAAGTGGCAGGTTGATGGCTGTAGGAGTGAAAGTTAGAGAGCGCTGCTTGTGATATCCATATATGCAGCTCAACAAAGACCTGACGAAGAAGAATTTTCATCAAGACTTGCAGGTGCTAGTGGACACAGCAGTGCCAGAGTAACTTTTGGTGGTGCCGGGTGATATGAATACACACCGAGGCAAAACCCAAAGGGAGTATGAAATGTACTAGGAAATTTCAGCATAGGTATCATGAATGAAGAAGAGGAAACATTACTAGACGTGTATATTGCCAATCAATGGATGATAGCCAATACGTGGTTCCAAAAGAGGGTGAGTCATTTTCGTTGCTGGTGGAAACAAAAGCCAGATTTGATATGATGTTGGGGAGGAAGTCTCAGTGGAGTAGAGTTATGGACCTCAAAGTGACACCTAGTGGTTGATAGTACTTTAAAACAAGCCTCTTTTGGCAAAGATTGCTGTAAAGCGTTGGACAGGGAGGAACTTAGCTCAAAAGAAACAAGATTAAAGTACAGGAAGTTAAGGGGAAGTGTGGTAGAAAAGTTTGTGCAAGCAGTCCAGAATAAATATCTGGGAACAGATTTGGCATCGGCTGAAGAGGAGTACAAGTATCTCAAAAGAGTGTGGATTGCTCTGCCAGAAAAGGTTTTGTGACTGAGAGAGAGAGAGGAATGGTGGCGGACTGACAAAGTGTAGGTAACAATCTGAAACAAGAAAAATAGCATGTAAAGAAAAAGAAATGAAGCCATTGACTGTACATGAAAGCGAACACAGAGAAGCAAAGCAAGAGGGAAGCGAAGAAGGCCAAAAAAGGTGCCAGAGATAATCTCTATCCTGAGCTTGTAAACAATCCACAACCGGCTGGCAAAAAGATCTATAATACAGAAAAATGAGACACAAAGTGAAGGAGGATGGTATTGCAATGCCAGTTGTAAATAATGATCGGGAAGACTGTTTGTAACACTGAACAAGTAAAGGACAGGAGGAAACAATATGCTGAGAGTCTCTTAAATAAGGCAAATCTCTTTTGTGGAGTTGCCAACATGTGTTCCTAACGTGGTGCCCGAGCCTGACATAATGGAGGAGGAGATGAGAAATGCAGTTCAGGAAATGAAGAACAATAAGGCAGTGGGACCTGATGAAGTGATAGTGGACCAGTGGAAGTCTTGGGTGAGAGGCATAAAATGGGTGAGCAGAATGGTTAAAGCTGTATGTCAGGACAAGCTGAATCCCTGAAGATTGGTGCAAGACTACGCTGGTCTCAATACATAAGTGTCGCGGTGCCTGGAATGGGTCACGACTGAGAAGGCCAATCTCAAGTCAGACTGTCAGAAAAAAGGGCAGACACACCGAAACTGGTGGTATACTCTAATTAGATTTAACCAAATCAACAACAAATGTGTGCTCCTGGATTGCTGTACTAGCTTACCATGGAGCCACAGCCAGTCCCCTTAGACACTCCAGCCTGTATTACCACCCAGACAAACTGGACTTAATGGTGAAAGGTTATTAAAACCAAAAATCATCACACACTAGTTTCTTCCAGCCCCAAATGGCCAGTCACTTATCCCAGGTCAGGGTATACTTCAGATCTCACCAAAGACAACATGGAAGCCAATTTCTTTAGCAAATGAAACTAAAGATTTATTAACTAAGAAAAAAGAGAGAGTTATTGAGAAGTTAAAGCAGGTAAATTACATTATAGGTGAATCACAGTTTGTAGTCCAAATGATAGCAGTGATGTAAAATCTGTTAGTTTTCCATAAGACTCTTAGGACTTCCTAAAACAGCTTTGAGGACCTCTGTCCAATCGCTTAGGATTCCCCCTGACAGAATCCAAGCAGTTCAGAGATGAAAGACTATTCCCCTAGACCAGTATTTATAGATCTTGCTCACAGCAAATAAGCTGACAAGATTGTTGACCAACATGGGTGCTTCCTTTGATGACAAAAATTAGGAAATGTAGACTGGAAATGTGAATCCTATTGAATAGTACAATGGCTCTTGCTTTGAAATCACTTTCTATGCATACACAAGTAATTCAGTCACAGTGATACACACAGCGTAATTGCCGGCCATTCATTTCAATAGGTATGGGTAAGTGGGAACAATACAGATAACGTTCATTAGTTTTCAGGAAGTCTACACGTCAAGCAAATTCTCATCATAATGTTAACACAAACCTCTGATCTAGGGTTAATTAAGCATAAAGGGTACACAGATATAATGCAGATCAACAAGTTATAGATATGAAAAGACAATAGCACTAGCATTCCTTTGAACTGTTCTAAGAGACAAGTGAATTGGCTTGATCCCATTACAATGCCTGTTGGCATTCTTTTGACTCTTTTGAGCACTAATGAATGGATCTATGTCTACTAGCCCATGTCACGTCTCTTTGATACTCGCACACAAGTGAATTGGTACACCTAACACTTCTTTGAGGTTGTGACCTGAGCTAGCTAGCTGTGAGCACCACATTTAAAAAAGGAAGCATCCATGAATGTGGAAACTATCAAGGGATAAAGGTACTATTGCATGGGTGAAGATACCAGAACTGTATCCTGGACTCTAGGATCAGGAGAACGGTGGAACTCCTCTTTGAACAAGAACAGTTTGGCTTTATGAAAGGATTAGGAACCACAGATACTATGTTGGTAATTCAGCAAGGGATAGAGGAGCATCTAGAGCAGGGGTGGGCAAACTTTTTGGCCCAAGGGCCACATCGGGATTGCCAAACTGTATGGAGGGTCAGGTAGGGAAGGCTGTGCTTCCCCAAACAGCTTGGCCGCCTGCCCATTCCCATTTCCTGCCCCCTGACTGCCCCCCTCAGAACTCCCAACCCATCCAACCCCCCTTGCTCCCTGTCCCCTGCCTCTCTGCCCCTTATCCAACCCCCCTGTTCCCCATCCCCTTACTAGCTGGAGCCAGCCACACTGCCTGGCAGGAGCTCGCAGCCACACCGCCCAGAGCGCTGGCGGTGTGGCTGCGTGGGTGGGGGGACATCAGGGGAGGGGCTGGGGGCTAGTCTCCCTGGCCGCAAGCTCAAGGGCCAGGCAGGACGGTCCCACAGGCCAGATGTGGTCCGTGGGCCGTTGTTTGCCCACCTCTGATCTAGAGGACCAACAGGATAGCTTCTTGGCTTTTATAGACCTAATCATATGATATAGTGAACAGAGGGATGTTCACATTAGTGCTGAGAAAATATGGCGGGTCTGAGAATATGATGATTGTGATGAATGCACTATACAGATCACCTAAAATAGTGATCCGAACATGTGTTGGAATGACAAGCCTCTCTGCAGTTACAATCAGACTGCATCAGGGGTCGGCCCTCAGTCTGCTCATGTTTATCATACTGCTGGACTACATTAGCGGGAAGCCCTCGGTGGGAAAAGCTGAGAGGTTGCTATATGCAGATGACATAGCAATAAGGGCATCTTCAAAAGAAGACCTAGAGGAAATAGTCAACCAGTGGTATGACTAGCTAAGCTGGCATAGCATGAAAATGACTATGACTGAGACTAAGGCCATGTGGGTCAGTAGAGGTGCCACAGGAAAACTGGATATAGAGATTAATGGAATACGACTAACCCAGACTGATCAGTTCAAGTACCTCGGTGGCTTGGTTTCAGAATATGGTGAGCTCGAATGTGAGACACAGTCCGGACTTTGGAGTGCTGTAGGACCGTGGGATAACATATCAGGTGTTGTATATGACAGCTGTATGCCACTGAGATGGAAAGGCCAACTGTATATAGAACAACGGTGTACCCTTCAATGCTGTGCGGTGTGCAGAAGTAAGGGCAGTAATGAGAAGGCTGAGTCAGTGTGTTCAGGTGTTCGAGATGAGACATCATTGCGCTATAAACAGTTACACAAAGAGACAGATTTTGACATGCAAGCAGTAGGATGGAAATCAAAGTCCATGATGTGGCTGACAAAATTTAGGAAGCATGATTTTGCGGTCTTGGACACATACGGAGAATGAATGAACAGGACCTGGTGAAGATAGCAGGGCAGGAGAGGGTAGTAAGAAAGAGACCCCGAGGAAACCTGAAGAAAAGATGGGTGGATTGCATCAAAGAAGATTGTAAGCTTGTGGAAGCCTAGTGCTGCCTTGGATGGACAAAGATGGAGGATGCTTGTACCATGAGCCGACCCCAGATAATGGTATGGGGAGGAGGGGTATGGGAGAAGTAGTAGTGCTATATCTATATTTATATCTATCTATCACTAATTTATAATGCACCATTCGTGAATTATCCTTTATTGGTAATGTAATTGTGTCTTAGTGAATGTAATTATTTTGCTTTTAGTTATTTAGCTTAATCTAAACTGAGATTCAGGTTGAATTGAACAAGAGTTTTATTTTGTAGTGTAAGAACTGCCTGTTCAGTTGTAACACATTTCTAACGTGAATTTGTTGATAGTGTGCAGAGACCTCCTATATCGATCGCTGATGTAATTGTCCTGTAGTTGGACAGATGATGTAATTCTTATCTAGTTGCTGAAGACGGTGACCTTGAGACAGATCAGATGACTGAGCAACATAGGTGGATCATTGATTACCAAATGTCCTTGATTAAAGCTAAATTGGCTTTATGCAGTTAATAGCTATAGAGGAGTGACTGTGAGGAAACTATAATGCCTCATAAAAGTTGCAGCCTTTTTTAATGAATAAATATCCAAGGCCAAAGGTCAAATGCGTTCATGGTGTTTTCAAGACTTGCTTTTATCTGTGTTCTGCATAGTTTTGTAGCTGCCTTGTTTTGGCCATTGTTATCAATTAAATTGCTGTAACTTTATAAGACAGCTGTTGTGAGGCCCAAATAAAACATTTTAGTTTGCTAGCAGTAGGGTTGCCAGGTGCCCGGTTTTTGACCGGAATGCCCAGTTGAAAAGAGACCCTGGCAGCTCCGGTTAGCACCGCCCACTGGGCCGTTAAAAATCTGGTCGGCAGTGCTGCGGGTCTAAGGCAGGCTAGTCCTACCTGTCCTGACATCATGGAAGCAGCCAGCTCCGGCTCCGCACTCCCATTGGCCGGGAACTGTGGCCAATAGGAGCCGGGGGGTGGTGCCTGCGGGCGAGAGCAGCACGCGGAGCCTCCTGCCCTTTCCCCCGCGCCTAGGAGCCGGACCTGCTGTCCGCTTCTGAGGCGTAGCGCAGTGCCAAGACAAGCAGGGAGCCTGCCTTAGCCCTGCTGCGCCGCTGACCTGGAGCAGCCCACGATAAGCCAGTGCCCCAATTCTCTGCCCCAGCCCTGAGCCCTCCCCCAAACCCAGAGCACCCTTCTGCACCCCAAACCCCTCATCCCCAGCCCAGAGGCCCCTCCCACACACACACACACACACACTCCAGATTCCTCAGCCCCAGCCTGGAGCCCCCTCCCACACCCTGAATCTCTCCTTTCTGGTCCCACTCAGGAGCCTGCACCCCCAGTTAGAGCCCTCACTTCCTCCTGCACCCCAACCCGCTGCCCCAGCCCACTGAAAGTGAGTGAGGGTAGGAGAGAATGAGCCCCGAGGGAAGGGGAATGTATTGAGCGGGAGGCGGGGTGTCAGCGAAGAGGGGGGACTAGGGTGTTCGGTTTTGTGCAGTTAGAAAGTTGGCAACCCGAGCTAGCAGGTGTCACACTTTTTTTTTTTTTTTTTTAAGTAAAATACAAGACACCACATAAGAGAGTCTAAAGGAGGGGAAAAGAAGAATTGTGACTTACTCCTTGGCTTTGGGAAGACCTTTTTCAGGATTAGAGATATGTCGTATAAATGTGTGACTAGTAGAAAGTGATGCTTTTTAATTGGAACACTTAAAAAAGAAAAATACGGGGTGAGGGGGGAAAGAGATAAACATCACCCAAATTCTGCAGGTCGGGTATAATAAAGATCGGTTTGGTAACCAGCCAGGAAGAGCTAAAGAAAGTGCACAGGCTATAAAGAAATAGATATATTTTTCTCTCTTTATGAAAACAGGCCTTGAGACCTCTCAATACAAATATCAAAGCCTTCAGCGATGATAAACATGGATCCTGAAGAGACGAAGAAGGGAGGGGTTTGAGAAGACTAGTGGTTAAAGAGCTATTTTGTCTTCGCTGTTAGTATTTGTTTCTTAAATACCTATAAACTTCTGGACTAGCATTAGCTATTTCATATCAGGAGCTTTTTAAGCATGCTGCTTAATTGCCTGGAGCACTTGCAATGAAATACTATAGATGCAGAACTTGGCAAAGATTTGTCTTTTGGCTGCGGCTGGAAGGGGTAATCTAGGTAAAAAATGGGAGATATTATCATAATATATTCCCTAAAGCAGATTCTTACAAAAAAGAGTGCCAAAAACTAATCGAATGCATGATTTTGACCCAAAATACCAAAAACCTCATGAGAGATTAGTCTGATGCCCAGAAAGGTAAGTGAGAGACGGGGGAATTGATTCTTTGGGTTAATGTAAATCTAGCTTATAGACAGCTTGGCATGGTTCTGTAGTTCTGTCTTTTCACTGAAAAATGTGTATGATCTCTTATTGCACTTTTTTAAAAAAAAATCATGAATAAATTGGCTACGAATTTTGCTTCACTTTTTGCATTCTATGAATGTGTATAGTGTATTGTATTGAAATTTATCTTCTACTTATTTAATCTGCCTATCAGTTCTTCTTTCACGTAGGGGCTGATTCTGGAGCTCTTATGTAGACGTGAGTGGGACTACTTGGGTGAGTAAGTGCTCAACAGTGACAGCAGGGCTTCCACAATCTGTCCCATACTGTATGTTCACAGAGACACTTGCAGCTGGAAATGGCTTTCTTTCTTTCATTCAGGACTCAGAGAAAATGTTGGCCTTTGAAAAGAGAAGAAAAAAATTTGGTTTGTTATGTTGGTGTGAGTGTATGGTGAACCTAGGAGGCAGACTCACACTCTTGTGCTCGCTCTCTCAAAAAGGAACTTAAGTACCTAACTTTAAGCAAAGGGGCACCTTATGTCCTTAAAAGTTGTCTGCATTTAACTCTCTCTTTCTGAATCAGGGCTTCTGTGAGATGATATGAAGTCACCTGCACTGAGTCTTGAGCCCAGCGTCAGAAATATCAGTAGATTGTTCCAGTTTCCTTGTAGAAAGGGCACAAAACTAGTTCATGGTGGGAGGGGAAGAAGACCTGGTGGGTCTGAATCTGTTGCTGCCTCATTTCCACTGGAGTTGCTGTCTTTTCTAGGTCTTTATGTGGTCCTCAGCACTTTAGCATCTGAGTGCCTCACAATCTTTAATGTATCCCAGTAGCACAGAGGGGGAACTGAGGCACAGAGAGGCTAAGTTACTTGCTGAAGGGCACATAGGAAGTCTGGCAAGCAGGGACTTGTATCTGGGTCTTCCAAGCCCTAGGCTAGTGTCCTGACCACTGGACTATCCTTCCTCTTTCTCACCTCTTTCTTCCTATCATTCAGCTGCTCCTTCCACACCTAGGTTTACCAGTCAGCATAATCTGCAGCTCACCAGTCCCTTCCGTCAACATTCACTCCCGGATAACAGAATTTATGTGCTCAGAAACAATTACCAGTTACTGATTAGAGTGTCTGCCCCTAAATTACTGTTCTGTGAATGAAACTCACCCCACTGCGGAGGACCAGCACAAAGCCTCTGCACCACTTATATCCATTCAATAAGTCCTGTCCTGAGACTGACACTTAGTTGTGCATAGCTTTTTCACTGCCCCTCTACACTGGGGTGAATTTTCCTCCGTAACTTTACAATAAAATGATCAGTAGTACTTGCCCACTGAATTTCCATGTAAGCCAAGTTCCTTTTTATTAAGATTCTTTCTTCCTATGTCTACACTACCGTGGTAAGTCGATCTACACTACGCAACTCCAGCTACGTGAATAGCGTAGCTGGAGTTGACGTACCTGAGGTCGAGTTACTGGAGGATCTACACCATGGAGGGTCGATGGGAGAAACTATTCCGTTGACTTACCGTACTCTTCTCGTTGGGGATAGAATACAGGGGAGGTCGACTGGAGAGCGATCTGCTGTCAATTTGGCTGGTCTTCACTAGACCCACTAAATCGACCGCCAATAGATCGATCTCAGAGTGTCGATCCCGGCTGTAGTGTAGATGCAAGTAACGTCTGTTGCTGTCTCACTGTAACTGGCCTCGCCTAGCTTAAATGGGGAGTTGTAGCAAGCTGTGACCCTGATCTGATGTCTCCCAACCTTTTAAATTGCTTCCCCCCACCTCCACCCAGGTTGACAGCAAAGCCTCTCAATTAAACAAAAGCCTTACGTCCTTTTCTTGCCAGGTGTCATATGTCTGCTGCAGTGCAGTAGTACGTAATTTGAAAGCACAGTCAAAACAACTCAGTTTCATTCTTCCTGGCCTGGAAGAAAATAGCCAGCAGTGTCTCTAGTATTAGAGTATCAGCAGTATTACTAGTGTCTCCCATGTTATGAAGGAACTGGCAGAATTGTATGCTGCTGTCCTTCCCAAAACTTGTTTTGAATTAGCTGAGAAAGAGGGGAACATTTCCCAAGCTACACTACAAATCTCCTGGTCCCAAGCCCTAAAGGGAAAGTAGCCTGGAGTTTTTCCAGACCCCAGCTTTTACTCCCAAACCTTTCCTCTCTTTCAGGATTTATTGTTCTCCACGTTTCTGTGAGCCCAGCACTCCTGAGACGGGATAGCTTGTCCCATGAGATTTCTGTCTCTGGCTTTAAATAAGTTGAAGGTATTATTTATGCAGTGTCACTAACTATTTGAGCCTCATATCTCCCCCCACCCCATTACTCTTGAGATACAGTGGGTCAGATCCTCAGCTGAAGCAAGTCAGTGTGGCTCCATTGACTTCATCGCAATTTACCCCAGCAGGGGGTCTGGCCCAATCATTAGTGAATTCCTATGAGGCCAATATTCATGATAGCATTGTCTATCTGCTTTGTGATTGCTTTATTCTGCCTTTAACAAGTTGGACCCCAGAGACTGAAACATGTTATACTCTGCTCCTTATTGTTCTTCATCATACAGCCATAAACAGAGGCTGATTTCACTCCAGAAATCATTGGCCATTCTCTTGCCCTAATTTTTTCAGAAAGCTGTTGGATTTTTTTCAGCATTAGCTTGTTGCTGTCCTAGCCAGGATGAGACATACTGCGGCTTGCTTTGTAGTCTAGAGATTGATGCATTATGAAGATCAGAGATCTGTTGTTGTGATTTTTCTGAGATGACGCAAAGGAAACCCGTGATGCTAAGGACACTGAGGGTAATTATTACCTATCTAATCTATTGGCATTTCTGAAGTGCCTGTCACTGCAACCTGTAGGTGGTCTTATGGGGGTTACAGTGTAAATTGGGTACAACTATTGAAGTCAATGCAATTACACCAATGTGAGAGGGGAATGGGGCCTGAGGAGCTCAGGTTTTGTCCTGTGATGTAAACAGACTACACATAGTGTCTGCTTCTTAGCGAATCTTTGGATTGCCCTTCCCTGAAACAGCTGTAACCTGGAGTGCTGTCACTTCCCTCAGGGCGTGTCTGAGCCATGCATGCGTTGTCTTCCCTTTGGTGTCTCTGTGACGGAGAAGGATCCACCAAGGGGTGTTTAAGTGGAATTTCTCCTACCAACAATCCTAGGAGGCTGTTGTGGGCAATACTATCCTTAGGACTTTTTTTCATTTGCCACCATGAGAAGGGTTTGCTCTTTTTCTGTCCCTCCTTCTATCTTTCGCTGAGAGTTGTTTCCTGAGACATCCCCTTCATTCCTCCCCTCTGATTGCCCTAAGGGCCTGATCTGTCCTGCCTGCTCATTGGCTTTCTGCTCTACTTCCCCCTCCAGCTGTGGAAGAGGAATAGTCCACTTGTGGTCAGTTGTGGACAGGAAAAGGGATTTTGTGTGGGGGTGGAGACGGTACATGGCAGTGCTGCCTGTCCTGGCAGCCCTGCCAGGTTACTCTCCTTTTGTTCCTGAGGCTCAGTCTTTGTAGAGAAGAAGCAGACTGCATTTGCTTGACAGGGTCCCTGTGATACTGTAGTGTTGGCCAGGGCTTGACTGATGAGTGACTTTGAGCTATCTCCAGGTAGGTTTAGCTGTGTCTTATAGGGGTGGAAGACATGGTGGTAAAAACACCTACTCCTTTTAAAATGCTCCCTGCAATATGTGTCGTTTTCTGTTCCTGTTCTGGGAGCACCAAAGAAGAGTTTAGGGAGGAAGCTGGTCAGTTATATAGGCAGGCACTAAAGATGATGGGTGAAATTCACCCTTGCCCAAAGGGCACACAGAAGGCAAATGCACCACTTACGTGGGGCTGTTTTGAGGGCTGAGGAGTGGTTTAAGTCATCCTATGGAAATTGGAATGACCTATGCTGAAGTCCTGGGAAAACCGTGTCTGTCTGTCTGTCAATGCATTTTTAAAAGTTTACTGTTTCAGCAGCAGTAAAAGAAAACCAACATTTTAACAACTCTACTCCATGTCCTGCCATAGAACAAAGGGCTCAGGAGTGCCACTCAGACACTTGAAACTGAAAAACACTTGTGTCATTTACATGGCAGTTCAGAATACAGGCTACAGTGCTGCTAGAGCAGAGACCACAAACTTTCACATTTGAGTCATCTGTTGAAAAGCTACATATTTTTCTAAAGAGGGATCAAAATATGTTTTTGTAAGTAGTTTTACTTGCTGCTAAACAGATTGAGCCTAGACAGTGAGATTTATTTATAAATTGGATTTTCTTGCTCACCACAACTACTTATTAGATTGCTGAATTACATTGATCAGAGAGTTTGACCTTGCTTGTGGGGCCCTGATACAAAACCAGTCATCCGATCCTAGTATGAATACCACTGTTTGTGTCTACAGAAACCAATCGACACTTCTAAGTAATCTGTTTAAATAGGCTGTGACACTAAACTTCCTTTCTCTCACTTATCTGAGCCAAGCAATCTCTTCAAACAATTGATGTTTTTCATTCTGCAATAATCTTCTATCACTTGCATTAATTGCTGTAATCTCTGTTGTATTTTAAATGTCTCCTTGTCAAGATACATCCAGGGATAACTAGAATGTGAATCTTTTTCTGAGACTATCACTTGTGTTCTATATCCTGGATTAGCTGTAAGGGACTGTCTTTTAATAATAATTAATAAATAATAATAATAATAATAAGTAGAGCCACTATACTCAGGATTGCACAGTACTTTCCATTATAAGATTCTGTTTTCAGTTTGGTTGTAATTTTGTTAGACTTCACCGTTGAAGCTGAAATTTTCCATGCTGGGTGTCTGCTTCACTCTGTGGTTTTTTTTTTTGGTTGTTTTTTTTTATTTCAGCAAAAATGGTTCAGTCATTTCAGAGAATGACATTAGGAAAAGATACATTGTTTTGCCCATGTTAAAAAAATTCTTACCTCTGTTTCTTTTAGAAGGTCTAGCACCTCCATTTTATGGAAGAGGGGCTTGAAATTTGTCTACGAAGTTGCCCTGGTGTTGGGGCTGTGCCTTTTCATCTGTATGAAAATTTGCCTCAATTTGACCAAGTTATAAGCCTCTGAAAAATATCAGTTTGCACATGCTCAATAGGGCCTTGTTAGAGTTTGGTAGCTAATTTTTCAGAAGATTCCAGCTGTATTGAGCATGCTCCAACCCAGAGCTTCAGGACCTGAGCAGAACTTTTCCTGAAATTGCTGCACCTGTCTGCTCATAGCTCCTTTGATTCCAGGCACAGGAACTGAGACCAGGGAGACTGTCTCTCCTGTGCTCACAATGTTCCCTGGTGCTGGAACACAGGCAATGTGGAGAAGAAGGAAACCTGATTTGAAATACAGAGAGGACAAGAGCCAGACTAGGGGGAGGGCGTGGACAGCAGAAGTAGATCTGGAAGTGGAGCCTGGAGGCAGAAGTAGAGAGACTAGGACTGGCTGGGCAAGAACACTGGGAGCGGGAGTTAGGGTGGGAAGACAATTGGAGCAGACCAGGATCTGGGGTGTGGGGACACTGGACTGGCTGTTCAATGAGACTGGGACAAGGAGTCGGGGGAAACTGAGATGAGGAGTTGGGGACAGAAAGAGACAGATCTGGGACAAGGACATGCTGGAGGAGACAGAGTCAGAAGGTCTGTGCCCACCGGAGCACACTTCCCTCTAGAAGCTGGAATGGAACTCAAGATTCTTGAGTCTTACCGTTCCTTTGCTGTCCAAAATAATAATAATAATAATAATAATTTAATAATAAATATAATAATTAATAATATGTGGAACTCAATGGCAAATTGTATCTCACCCTCTCTAGTGCTGGTCCACATAAAGATTGACAACCTACTGCCACTATCAGTTACTACATTATCTCAGGTGGTAGAGGTCTACTTGGCATCTAAAGGTTCCAGTTCTGCTGATGAACCATGTAGGTGTCCGTATAAATCCGTATAAATCGGGAAATTAGACACAAAAGTATGTTAAAAGAACGTTATGGGTGATCGTCTTTAATTACATGACAATTAGTGGGCACTGTTGAGAGTAACTGCTCTGTGCCTCAGTTTCCCACATTAAAAGTGGGGATAATAACCTCTCCTTTCATGGGGATGTTTAAAAATGAATTAATTAATATTTGTGAACCACTCAGACACTCTATTTATACCCACTGTTATTGTAAGTGACAAGATTTATCATAATTGAAAGAGATTAGAAGGGATTTTTTTTCCAGTTTGTAGTCTTTGTAAATTTAACATTTATGCATCTCATTTTCACAGTACCCCCTGATAAGTTAGTTTTCCTTGTTTGTGTAATGAGAGAGAGCGAGAGGGAGAAGAAAATGTGATTGTAAAACCACAGAAATTAGCAGGAAGGAAATAGAGCCAAGTAAACGATCATAACTACTACATAATCATTGTGGAACGTAACCATATTTCAGGTTGACTGAGTTACCTTCATTAAATTAAGCCTCATAATATTATTCCACTTTATAATTGGAGATACTGAGATATGGTGCTATTCAAGTAAAAAAATTCTAATGTTCCAGCCATTTTGACAGTTGTTTAAAAGCATTCACCAATTTTTGGTGCCCCAGTTTTTGAGTGCTCAACTCGAACCACAAAAGGGTGAATTTCCAGAGGTACTGAGCACCCACAGCTCCCATTGACTTCAGCTGGAGTTGCGGGTACTCATTGTGATGAACGTGAGATCCAGGAAACGTGGGAACATAAAAACACTATTACACGGCAGTGTGCCAAACGCTGTAGACACAGAGATTATTCATAAACTCATGTATCTGTGAATGTTATATGTATTTTTGTGAGAAGGGGATTGTAGTCTAGTTCCCCAGGAGAAGATTAGTGAGCTTCCTCCAGGAACTAAATATGGATCGGGGAGGGTAGTTATTGCAAATTCCAGAACAGGTAACAACTCCAGAGAAATACCATCCCCTTGGGTGAATTGCATATATTGGTTCAGACCAGGTTCAAGAAGCTGAGGAGACAAAGGACTGGTCTGCACTTAAAACGTATACGTGTATAACTGTGCCAGCCAGGGGTGTGAAAAACCCACACCTTTAATGACACAGCCATGTCAACAGATCCCCTAGTGTAGATGCAGCTATGCCAACAGAAGAGTATTTCTGTCGTCATAGCTCATATCCGTCAGGGAGGTGGTGTTCCTACACCAGCAGACCCCCTCCTCCTCGTCCTGGCATACACTCCGTCTGCTCTAGGTGGCTGTGCCAGCAGTGGCTCTGTAGCCATAGTCAGAGAGAGGACTTCCGGTATAAAAGTTTAGCCTGAACTAGCTGCGTACCTCATTTGATCCTCAAGCTGACGTGATTCTGTAATCATGAGGGCAAACCCCTGCTGGAAGGATTTGAAAGACTGGAACCTGCCAGGGGCTCCATGTGGAAGATAGGTGGCACCTGGTAAGCTTAGCATGAGTAGACTCTTTATTGTTTTATTATATGTTTTCTCTGCTTTTACCCTCTACTTTCATCCTAAAATAAATGTACTGTGGATTCTGTCTCTTAATATGTGTTTGTACAGTGCTCTGTGAAAGCTGGCTGATCACTGCAAGCCATGTCATTGTCCCCTGAGAGTGAACAAGCCACAGGTGCTGGCTAAGGTCAGACCTGCTGGGGTAGTCACAGTGAATGGAAGCCTAAATCTCTGGTATGGCGGGAGAGAGACACTGGTTCCCAGCGCCTGTCCATAGAGAGGTGATGGCTAGAGGCCTGAGACCTAAAGGGGCACCCTTGAGCAGACCTCAGTTGTCTCATATTGAATGTATTGAGGTAACTAAAATCAGTAGACATTTGAAAAATGTTTGGCTTAAGTGACCTCCTTAAAGTCTCTCTCACTATCTGTGGGAGATGTGTGAATAGAACTGTCTGACTCCTGGTCCTGGGTTTTGGTCACAAAACCAATTTATTTGTTCATTTATACGGTGTAGTTGGGATAATCACAAGCTTTGCAAGCTTTTTTGAGGTGATGGGGTGAAGGGATGTAGACATTCTGCTACTTGAAAAGGTTTTTTTTTTTATGGTTTGAGATTTAACATTATTTTGTTTGTAATTTATTTATGTTGGTTGAAACTGAGTGTTTGATTGAATACTATACCTACTAACCTGGGCAAAAAAGAAGAAGCTGTGATTCACACAAACATTTACATAAATATATATTTCACACATACATACACTTACCTCTCCCAACCTTGTCTTGTCTATTCAGATTGTAAACTATTTTGGTGTGGGGACTGTCTCTTAATATGTGTTTGTACAGCGCCTAGCACAATGTGGCCCTCATCTCGATTGGGGTCTCTAGAGATTATTATAATACGGATAATAATTTACACACACACATACCGCTCACTGTGAGAATATATATATATTCTCACAGTGAGCGGTATGTGTTTATTATCTATATATATATTATCTCTCTATATGTATAAGCTCACTGAACTAACATGGTACGGCTGGGTCTCTGATTATGGTTTTGTAAGGAGAGGGGTTTTCTGGGTACAGGGAGAGGCTTTACAAATGTCTTCTAAGGCACAGCTCTGCTAGCTTCAAAGACTGAAGCTGGCTGTTTGTGCATTGGGCACAGATTTAATAACTGAAGCTTCAAAGCCTAAGGTGCGGTCTTTAATATACTAACATTCCCAGTAAGATGTAGGGGAAGTTCACACCTCTCTTGGTGCTGTTGTTTCAGTCTGCCTGGCTGCAGACTCAGCAAGACTGCTGCACACAGGTTTATATTGTAAAGTTATCTTCACTACCAGAAGTGCTAGAAACTTAATTGTTTTTAAACAAAAGCGCAGAATCTGGAGAACACAGTACAGCCTGCCAAGAGATCATAAATCATCAGACTCTGGTAGGTTTCTCTGCTCATTTCTCTGCATGTAATTTGAATGCATTGGTATGTGTTTACATGTTAACGCTTAATTGGAATAATCATTGTTAGCATTGTTGTTAGGTAATTGAGTTCTGGTCTGTAGTTCTTTTGTTACTTGTTTTCTTAAAAGTATATTAAAAAAAAGACAAGAAATAATAATTCTCTCTTGGGATCCTGTTAACTTTTCTACACCTAAGTTTGTAGCTATTTTTCAGCTTTCTGTACCCAGCCCTTGCACATTTGAATAGGGATAGGGAGGTAGCCAGAGCTCCAGTTGGCCATTGGTGGTTTGAGCGCTACATTGTCTAGTCTTGCTGAAAGATTTCCATGACATGGTGCTTAAAATGCCAACGACCACTGGTGCCTTCTCTACGCTAGCACTCCTGGCATCCTATCACAGGCAAAGCTGAAACTGTGTGGAAAAAGAGCAAAAATTTCCTCTTGTAAACTAGGGATAATATTTTCAAGAACACCTAAGAACCTTTTTCAAAAGTGCCTCAGGGTATGTCTACACATACACAACAGCTGGGAGGCATGATTCCCTGCCCTGATAGACAGACTCACACTAGCTTGAGAAGAGCTAGCATGCTAAAAATAGCACGGTGGGCTTTGCTGCATGGGCAGTGGCTCAGGCTAGCTGCCTGAGTCCAAACCTGCCGACCTGGTGGGTCCGAGCTCAGGCAGCCAGTGCCACAACGATCGCACTGCTATTTGTAATGGGCTAGCTCAACCAGAGCTAGCACAAATCTGTGTACCACGCTGGGAATCACATCTCCCTGTTGCAGTGTAGACATACCCTTAGGCATTTAGGAGCCTGAGTCTCAATGAAAGTCAGTGGGACTTAGGCACCTAAATCACTTAGGCACTTTTGAAATTTTTTCTCAATCCTAGTTCTAAATGCAGTTTTCTGCTTGTAATAGATACTTACTTTGCAGACTCTCCATTGATATGAATTCACATTTGATGTGTTTTTGCATGGAAACTAAAGTAGGAAAAGGTTTTGTGTAAGCCTGCCAAATAATCTTGGGTCTTTTGATTAGCTTCCATTAGTGTTCAACAATCATCTGACCTGTTAGGTTTTGTGTGGAAGGAAGTTCACTGTTTAATGAAATTAAACAGGCTAGTTGACATTCAATGTCTTCTCAAGTCATCAGCAGAATCCTTGTTTCATCTTGTTGGCCGTGGTGCTTTCTGCAAAGGATCCTAAAAACAATTTATAGGCAGTTGGCTCAGTTATTGAAATATACTGGGCCTGCAAAATGCCTGATGCCAGGCTTAGGTACTTGGTCAGAATCCTACTGGTGCTAAATACAGCCATGTTTTGAGAACTTCAGATCACATCTCTGGTCAGAAATTATTGAGCACAGGTAGGACTAGTAGTCTAAATTATGCCCATTTCTAGAAATTGGTGTTATGTGCATTTTAATGTTGGTAAATTGTTGTTGAGGTTATTGGTATCTCTGTACTTGGAAGTGAGGTCTGCATCTCCTAGGATTGCCTGGTGATTGGACAAACAAGTATGTGGATCTCAGTGCTGACTGACAGTCATCCTAGATTTGTGTAGACACATCCGAAAAGCAGACACATCTTTAGTGACTCTAACAAAAGGAGAAAGGATCAGTTTCACGTCACTGTGTTCTCTTTGACTGATATTTACCTTAAAATCGTACTCTACCTTTCACAGGTTTGGAATAGAAAATGGAAACAAGGGGTTGGCAGCTTTTTTAACAAATAGTGAGTTTTAAATGTTTTAAATCAGTGGTTTTCAACCTTTTTTCATTTGTGGACCCCTGAAAAATTTCGAATGGAGGTGCGGACCCCTTTAGAAATCTTAGACATTGTTTGCGGAGTCCCAGGGGTCTGTGGACCACAGGTTGAAAACCACTTCTTTAAATAAGGAAATATTTTGAAATAAATTTGATATATTTGAAAACCTAGTATTTAATTTCTGTTCTTAAAATCAAAGTGCTACATTCCACTGCTCTCATTTACATCCCATACAACAGCACTAAAATCTTACAGGATATAAGTGAGAGCGGAATTTGGTCTTTAACGAAGCACAGTAGCAAACTAGCAAAGAAGCAGTTTCTATCCTTGGCAGCGCCAAATAGAATTTCTGTAATTTCAGCCTATTGTTATACATTTTTCAGTAATAAACAAACGTCTGAATTAAGGCAGTTGCTTATGAATATTAGCACTCCAGAAGGAGACTCTTGTTTGAAATCCAGTGTAGGTCACAAATGAAAATGAGCTGAGACTTCCCCTAACTCACATCACAGAACCACAATGTAATTTCGTGTGGTAACTGAGAGAGGTAATGGTGTGTGCACATGCGTATGTATGCACAGAGTACAGTACTGTATTATGCCTGCCTCTATCCAGTGCTGTGAGGCCCTCATTTTCAGGAAACCCACGTTCAGTCAAAATGCTTAAAAATAAATAAACCATATATGATACAATTCGGACTTCTCATGTAGCTATATTAACTTTATTGACTGTAGGGAACTGGAATCTCCAAGTTCAAAGCACTAACAGCGATGCTACTAGAGCTCCCACCTGGTCTTTCTTAAAACCAGCGGGTTACCAAGATTCATTCTCAGTATTTTTGTCTTCTGCTCTGAAAGCTCTGCAAAGCGTAGAACAAGGGGAAGATTGCTTTGGCATTGGTAGCTTGCTGAAAAGTAAAGCAAATCCTTTGCATCAAAACCAGCAAAGATCTGGATTGCACAAAATTATTTAACTCCCTACTTGACATATTAGCTGAAGTTCCTTTCTGGTCATCTCTTGCCTTTAGCCAAGAAAGTGCAGTCCAGTCTTCTAAGATTGAAAACCAAAGCAGTTCTGGTCTGTGAATATTGTTTTGGCCAGCCAATGGGATATCTGCCGTGACACACATTCCTAGTGTAAACAGGCAAAGCTGATGTTTATACCAGTGGAGTTTAGCACTGCTTGAAACCAAGGGTTTCAAGATTCAGATAGGGTAAACTGGCTATAAACACAATCTTGCCGAAGCAGCGCACACCTGTGGTATATACTGGTGGCTGGTCACCAGCTTGAAATCAGGGCAGATTCACAGCGGGTAGACAAGGCCTTTGTGAGTTGTAATGTATTCTTCTCCTCAGACTCTTCTCTTGTTTCCATTGTAACATAGAGAGGGATTTTCTTATTTCTGTTTGTCAGAAGTTTTTATTCTTCTGGGGTTTTTTGTTCAGTTTATGGCAAATTGCCATTCTACAAAGAAAATAGAAAAATGACCACTGCTAGATTTCTCCTGTGTCTCAAACAAGTTTATTATTGTATTATGTGGGTCTGATCTGTATGGTCTGTAGCTGGACTAGATTGTGACCTCGTTGGGGCAGGCACCATATCCTACTGTTTGTATAGCATCAGGCACTCTTGTCAGTACACACTAATTTAATCAATTTAACAAGGTTACTACTAGGTTTTGGCCACTTCTCACAGTCACATGCCTCTGTACAACTTATAGCAGACTTAAGTGTGCCCCACTATGGATATATGTAATCCTGAACTGGTCCAAGTCATTTTTGCCATTGAAAATCAAGACTTTCTAAAGATTGAACTCGGTTAGGAACTAACTCAACATTCTTGGTTGTAACATAAATGTGATTGCAACTTATGCCTTGTGTTTGCAGGTCTGCACGTAATTCTTGCCTTTGTGGTGGTGTCACTGGTATCCGTTTGATAATCAAAGGGGCATTTCATGCATTACATGTGAAAATGTATGATGGGATGAGAAGTGGCTTGGCAGCCATTTGTCCTGCATCTCATCAGCCAAGTGATATAGATTAGCTCTGACATAACAGTATTTCCAAGGCATGTGGCCACCCACCTGATTTGCAGTGGAAGAACATTCAAAAGTTTTGATAGTAATTAATTAGTGGAGTGCTGCCAAAACAATATACATGTCTCTATTGAGGTATGTACTCAGAAGAGGTACAAGCATTAAAATACTACACCGGGATGCAGTACTCATCCGCTGAGAATCATAGCGTGGGGTTCAGCGAACAAACAGCTGAAACTTCCCAGGAGACCCTAGTGAGGCAAGAGAGGGTGGTAGTAATATATTATACCTCTCCTTTGAAGGTATTCAAGGGACTGTAAAAATCTTTAAATGGGAAAGTAGCCTTTATTAATTCAAAAGAAAACATAGGAAATATACTATGACAATGTTTTGAGAGCACCATCTGCCATTTCTGCTTATGGAAGCAGAGATAAATAATAAAAATATGTTTTATTGGCTGCATTTTTTCCAAGTGAGTACAATAGAAATACAACTATCAGGCTTGGCGAATTGGTGCCCAAAATACAGCGAGGATTTACCAAGTGCAGGAGTGACTCATCTTCTCAACTATCTAATGTTCTATTATAGCATAATCTCAGTTCTTTGTCTGTCTCCAACATTTGGTTTTGCTGAGTGTGCAATTAGCATTGGCTCCCTCAGGCCCATCACAGGTCAGCTTCAAAATGCAGGAGTACAGAATAGTGAAATGTAAGTATATTGTAGACCGTTAGCTTCAGTTTTGCAAGCACCAAGACTTTGCTTTATCAGCAAATGTGGTATCTAGGTTTACATTTACGTCCACAGTAAATTCTTGTGTTTATTTCAGACGGGGAAAAAATCAGGAACTCTGTGCAGTATTTAACAATCTGCTTTGATAGCTAGCCAATCCACTTACCCTTGCATGAAACACATGCTAAAGTAATTCTTTCCTTTGTTAACTCTTTGATGCTGGGAAGTACAAATGACTCAGATGACCTGAAAATAGCAAATGCAAAATTAGCAAGATCTTCAGGTTCACCTTGTCTCAAAAGAGTAAGGGAAAATGTATCGTAGTGATTAGATCCTATTACTTGCTGATTTATCATGATTGACAAATGATGTCTTAGGACCAGATCCAACACCCACTGAAATCAGTGGAGGGTCTTTCAGTGGGAGTTGGATCAGGCTCTTGCTTATTAGTCAAAAGTGTTGCTATGGTACGTACTGCTTCACTCTCTTCCATGTGACACCTGAGTTCAGTCTGGTGCTGTTTTCTCACTCCTTGGCCTGTCTGGGTGTGACTCTAAGCACCCTTGTATTCATACCCTACACACTATTGTAGTAATCTTTGTACAAAATATGCCTTGTGAAGTATCATTTCAAAATGAATAACTCACTGGTCGTTCATATTCTTGCATGATGTATGTATGTGGGGTGTATTAAGGGTTATGGATATATGCTGGAATTATGACTAAGTGTTTTTAAACCAGGCATGCCAAGGGGAGTTGGTAAACTGGTCTGCCTTAGATAAAAGAGTGTGTATTTGATTCTCTGACCTGCCCAATCTTCAGGCAAAGGCCATGAAAGTCCATTTTTACATATTAGTTAAACAAAGCTATCAAGCCAACAAGTTGGGGAGGAGACAGCGTGACATCTACACCCAGCAGGAGAGACAAGCTTGGTCTGAGATTTACTTTTCAAAGAATACATTGCAAAGGTTTGGTGGTCTATAAAGACTGGGGAAGGGGAGTTGGGGGGGGCGGGGCTGAACCTCAAGTGTTAAGCAATTGAATCACTTGATTGTATGCAATATTACTGTATTTAATAAAAAGGTATAGCACAAAAGCTGAAAGCTAATGACGCCCTAATGGTTAATATCACTGTGACATGTATATATTAACACTAGATGAGGAATTATGGAAACTTAATGATATTTATGCTTTAAAGTCTGTGGCCAAAGAGGGAGAAACAGGTTCCCTCCCAGGCAGGGGAGAAGGCAGCTATTTACCTGTCTCTTATGTAAATTAAGTATGGTGGAATCAAAACAATGGAAGCCCAGAGGGATGGGAAGCCCACAGGAAGGGAAAAACAGGTCGTCCTGACTCTTGAAACAAAGTAATTGAATATAGGAAGATATAAGCAAAGACAGAAGTCATCTTTGGCATCCATCACTAGACAGACACAAGGGGCCAGGGCTCTTGCAAGATGAGAAACATGGCTCCTTCAACCAAGCGGCGGGGTGTGAAGTCTCTGGAAACTGAATATAGGTGAGAAATCTGCTTAGGCAAAGATCTTTCACCTAGGAAGACAAGGGAAGCCAGCACCTTGTACTTTTGTGGAAGTTCCTGAGTGAGGGAAAGTCAGCCATGGTTGGGAAGAAGGAAGAACAGTGTGAGACACCGTCTTGAACAAAGTCTGTACCTGGCTAGATTAAGTTTTAGACTTTTAGATGCATGTTTTCACTTTATTTGCCTGTAATTCTTTCTAACATTATTCCTTTTACTTGGCATCATTTCACCTGTGTCCTGTTGTTAATATATTTGTTTTATTTTTACTATAAACCAACTCAGTGGTGTGTTTAAACGGAAGTGTGTGTTTGCTCTAGTTAAGTTAATACACTGCAATGTGATTTTTGTGTCTCTAGAGGAACAAACTAATCTTCTTATTTCTCTGATCTGTCCAGGAGAGGGCTGCACATTGCAGAGCACATGGTTTGGAGGGAATTCAGGATTGGCAGTGTGTTGGGGGTCACCTTGCTGGTTGTAACCAAGGCTTGTAGAGACCAGGGAGTGTGGCTGATGTGTTGCTGGCAGGCTGCTGGGGTCAGACTTGTTGGACCAGGACTGCAGTTATACACAGACACTCAGGGTGTAACCTGCATGCTTGTTGCTGACTGTGAATGTCTTAGGCAGGGAGTTTCAGCAGCAGAGTATTGTAAGGCTCCAAGGGTTGCAGGGCAAATGGTGACATGACCCCTCACTGGTCTGATTTTGCACCCTGAATCCTGTGGACACAGGGGCTGGGAGTATTGAATAGAAAGTGCCTTACCACAGCCCCTTCTTGCTGATCCTGTCATCCTTGGCTTAAAAAAATGGTGGCCATGATGTAGGAAAGGGTGAGAGTGTGGTTTAAAGCTGAGACTGCAGGAAGTGTCTTAGGGTATCAAGAAGGATGTGCAGTAAAGATCACCTCTTCTTCCTGTGAACAAAAACAACCAGTGCCAACCACTATCCCATATTTGATACACAGAAGCCAACAGCCACTGAGTGAAGGGTGGGTGGGACTTTCTTTGAAAATACTGTACTACTCTTTACTGCCTCTGGAAGGTGCCATTCATGAACATTGGCCCCAGGAAGAGAGTGCCTCCAAACACTCCTGTGACTCCTGTGAGCCAGAGAAATGGGAAGCTGGGACTGGATATGAAAAAGACATCAGCCTAAACTGAAACCTTGAACCTGACCAGCCAAAACTTTGGTGATTCTCACAATATGAAGCTGAGTGAACACTTGGCCAGTGGTTCACATTGATATTATGGGCTGAACAATATGTTATGTCTGCATACCTCCATAGTGTGGGGGCGGGGGTACTTGGAATCTACATCTGAATTTTAAGATGTGGGCCTCCTTTCTCTAATTTCAGTCTGGGTCTCCCATGTGACATGTGAACTGATTATTTTCCATCTCCCAAAATATTTAGCAATAAACATTTATTCCTAACATTTTGAACAATTATATACTAATATATCACGAGTCTCCTTGAAACGAACCTTTCTTTCGCTACTAAACTGATGTCATCATCTTTGAGGTTTGTATTTACAAAGGCAAATGGAAGTAGGTGTACTTTTCCTCATGCCTGTAAGTATTAAAGGAATATGACTCCTAGCCATCTTGAAACTAGACCCTCTTAAGTGCTGGGTGCTCCCTTCAAGATGCTCTGCTCCCCTGGCTCCAGTTGTCATTGAGCATCTTTCAGGATTGGGTCCTGAGAGAGAGAAGGAGAGCTGACATTTTGGCTGCTCAGTAAACTAATTTTTATGGGAATAACAGGGGTAGTGCTCTGAGTTCAGTTCTCAGAGGCACTGAGCAACACCCAGGAGGTGCTGAATGCCCTCAACTCCTATGGAAATAAATGAAAGTGGAGGGTGTTCAACACCTGGCAGGATCAGGCTTTCTTTTTTGACTGGATGCCGCAGGCATGAAGAGTCAGCTTAGTCCATTCCCTTAGCCACGTGACACAAGGAGTGTCTCAGACTCATTCTAAAATACAATTAAAGCAGGATGGCTTGTAGCTGGGGTTTGTGTGCGTTGAAGCCAAAAGACTGCTGATTTGTTTTAATGTTGCTTGCTGCTTTTTTTGAATCTGAGATAAAAGTGTATCATTATTTTTAGCTTATAACAAAGAAAAACACGTTTTCTCTTAAATGCCTTGATATAAAGTAATTTGAACTAAATTTCTTCACAAATCATTTCTAAGAGATTGGCTGTCAAGTGTCATAATAAAAAAAAGGCTGCACTTTGGTTAGGGGCCCAACGAGACTCTGCAAAGTTAGATTGATTCTCAGCCTGAAATGTGGTTGAAGATGTCAGTTTTTAAACAGCACTTTGAGAAGTAGTTAGCTTAAAAGTATAGCAATTCAAAGCACACGGGGACTGATTTTGAAGTGTAGTCTTGAAACACAGGGAAGAAAGTTGACAGATTCGCTACAATTAGAAGTGAGGCAAGCACTACTCCCACCTCTGAAAACTTTCCCATCCCAACTGTTTCTTCTGCTGGCCTAGGAAACCACAAGCACAACTTTGAATGGTAACTTAACATACTTATGTTCAGCTTCATGGAGAGACAGAGCAGGGAGGACTGCCAACTCTGTCTGTGTTAGAATAATAATCCTTATAGAAAGTTTCATGGGAGTATTTTTTTTAAATATACTTTGTTTTCTAAGAAGGCTGCTTTTTGTGAGGCAAAATGAGGTTTAGTTTTTTCACAAGGCCTGTTTTGTTCAGAAACCACTCCTGCTGCTTTCAGACTGATGGCTGATTGCCTCTTGGGTGATGCTATTTTCCATGAATTGCTACGTTCTACCAGGATTGTGCTACAGCTTCACACTGCTTATTGTATCCAGGACCTCTCCCTGCACCTCATGCTGATGGCAGCACTTAAGTCAAGGATATGATGTAGTTGGGAGGGTCTGATTATTTTCCATCTGATAAGTCCTCATATTTGCTGGAACTGAGTATTCTAGCGTGTTCGCTTTCAGGGAGTGTGCACTGAGTTGCTGTGTTGCGTGAAGCTGCCTGATTTTATATTCTTCTGTGGCATTTTGTATAAAGGTATGATGACTGCATATATTGTGTGGTGTATTGATTGGCTGACATTAGCTACCCATAAAGTGCAGTGAGCCTGACAAAAAAGCATGGATTCTTGTCTGTTGTCTTATTGCAGTTGTAAAACAGAGTTTATAAATACAGTAGGTTTAGATGGATCTGTGCATATTCTGGACATTGTTGAAAGGGGTTTAGTATTGATACGCACTCCAAGAATCTCTCAGATTTTGGCCATTCAAGTGTGCATCCAAACATGATTTGTGGCCACTATTCCTGGGCACAAACTGTGTTCAGAAATCAAACTGAAACTTTCCTGCTAGTGAGGGTAGGGGCTGGAATCTCTCATACAATTTTGGCTCAGCTGATTGCTTGTAAGCCCCGTCTGTACAACTATAGGCTTGTCTTCCCTGCAACATTAGCTCAAGATATAACTCAAGTGTTGTCCCTAACCTGACTCCCGTACGTGTACACACACACCCACACACCCCTCCAGTTCAAGTAAAGTGGTGCCTCAAACGGAAGCTTGCTGGACATGGGTGGGTTGAAGCTTGTGTGCTGTTGCTGATATTGGAGGTAGAAAATGCAGTGGGGATGCAGCTACTTTGTGTTGTGGGAAGCTCTGATGCCCTTTCACAGTGTGGCTGCTCTCACTCAAGCTACACTAACTTGAGGGGAGTTAACTGCAGCAGTTTACACTGCTGTAAAGACAAGCCCTACAGCCAAGCCAGGGGATCTGGTCCTGATCCAATTGCCAAATGGTTAAAAGTTACAGTATAGGTGGGATCAAATTGTGTCCCTTTAACTCCCTTAAACCCCTGGAGGGTCTGTCTAAGGGCTGGTGTACACTTATAAAGTTTTACCCACCTACCTATGTCAGGTGGGGGCAGTGGTGAGCTGGAGCCGGTTCACGCAAACCGGTTGTTAAAGGGGTGGGCAAACTCCAGCCCACAGGCTACATCCGGGCCGCGGGACTGTCCTGTCCGGCCTACCTGAGTTCTCGGCTGGGGAGGCTCCCCTGAGAATCCCTTTTTAATTTTTACTCACCCAGCGGCGCTCCGGGTCTTCGGCGGCACTTCGGCGACGGGTCCTTCACTTCACATCCTTCAGTGCCGCCGAAGACCCGGAGCGCCTGAAGGACCTGCCACCGAAGTGCTGCCGAAGACCCGGAGCGAGTGAAGGAACCGGGTCTTCAGCTTTTGGCAGCTCATCACTGGGTGGGGGTATGATTTTTTTTTCCAACATAATTATAGCAGCAAAAAGCCTAGCGTGGACTCAGTTATATTAGTTCCAGTATAGCTTATTTCGGTTCCTGAACTGAAATGAGCTATACCTGTATAAGCACTCTTATACCAATATAACTGTATCCACACTAGGGCGGCAGGGGAGGGAGGCACTTTCACTATGCCACAACCGTTAAAGTGGCAAAACTTTTTGGTGTAGGCCAACCCCTATGGCTTTCACTTGGTTAACATGCACTGTTAGGTCCCACCTGTACGACAACTTTTCACTGTTGTAACAAAATTAGGGGATAACTGTTTTGTAAGTGGGTCTTCTATTCGATGATAGTGTAGTGTTAGTTGGGGGCCTCGGAAAGTGTTTTCATGCTAAACCACTGCACCGTTCTAGCTACAACAGTGTTTGAAAGCTGCTGTAGCTAGCAAGGCTTTGCTGTCTGTTTTGGGAAGTTCTGCTCAGTGTTCTTTGAGTGCTAGCTCGTGACCCTTCCAAAATAGGTGTGTGCTCACCCCAAGCCCTGCCACTGGAAAGTTTTCCCTGCAGTGGTATCGGTCGGGTTGGCTCCAGTGCACCCTGGAGTCATGCGCTCTTGGCGCCAGTATAATGGGGCCTGCCGACCCGCTGCCCCCCTCAGTTCCTTTTTACCGCCCGTGACAGTCTCTGGAACTGCAGTTCGTCCTTGCATTTTCATGCAAGTACCTCTCTCAGTGGACTTTGTTCTATTCCCTATACATAGCTATTTGTAGTGGTTAAGTTTCAGGTAGTTTGTTAGTAAATTAGTTAGATTAGCGGACCCCTGCACCATGGCATGCCTTGGTCCTGGGGTTTAAGCCATGTGTGTCATGCCATAAGCAGATGCCTGTTAGTGACCCCATTTCCAGCTGCCTCAGGTGTCTGGAGGAGGCCCACATGCAGGAGCGCTGCAGAATCTGCAAAGGGTTCAGGCCCCACACTAAGGAAGACAGGGACACCAGGTTTAAGTTCCTCCTCCTTCCTTGGAGCCAAGCCATGCCGACTCGGCACTGAGTACTTCGGCCTCAATAAGAAGTGCCCCATCTTCTCTTTGAGAGATGTAACGTAGTTCTGCATCTTCAGCACCAAGGAAGGATATTTCTTTGGCTTCTCAGGACTCCTGGCACCGATCATCATCCCCAGTGCCGAAGAAGAGAGCTCCTCAGGGGGACTTTCGGCACCACTCTCCATTGCGGGTACCGAGAAAGAAGCAGAAGAAGACTGACTGAGGGTGATCCCCAACCCCAGGGTCAATCGGACACAGAGATACTAGCAGTATGACCCGTGTTGGGCCACTTGGAGACACCAGTTGTTCACTCTGTGCAATTGACTCCAGCCCCAGGAAGGGCACCTTTGGACTCTCCACCAAGAGAGAGCCATCGGACAACTACCCTGGCATTACCAGCCACGCGAGAGGTGTTTGAGGCAGTGAGGGCATTGTTGTAGCTCCCGGTACTGCCATCCCCTGCCATTCAGGAGCCGTCAGCTGTGGCACTGGAGGCAAGAGCTCCCACTGCACTGAGACTCCAAGTACTGTCAAAAGGGAAACTGTCCAGGATGGCACAGCACTGGTCTTCTCCCTTCTAGCACTGCTCAGTGACACCGGTCGGCACAGCTCCACTCTGGTCACCAGGAAGCCTCTCCTCAGACACTGCTCCAGTTGGCATTACTGGATGGCTGACATGAGTCAAGGCAGTCCACCAATGGCCTAGCCACCAGCACAGTGGCAGATGCCACTACAATGGCTGTTTTGGAACCACTGAACTTTTCCACCAGTCCAGACCTCACAGTCCAGGAGCTCCTATTCCGTTGTATCAGAGTCTTCAGCTCCCCCAGCCCCTCACCTCCTTTGGAACAGGGACTAGGTTCCGGCAAACCTGGTACAGAATTTCAAGATGCAGCACAATGAGCCCCATCTGGTGCAGAGGGTGAGGAACAGTGCCCCTGGCGCGTACAGGCTGCTGCTTCCTCCTCTCCTGATAAGGTGGTGGTGGCGGCAGGAACAAGGATAGCACTCTCCCAGGATGATTATAGGGTACACCAGGAACTCCTCAAAAGGGTAGCACAAAACCTGGGGATCCAGGTAGGGGAGATTAGAGTCCTCCCATGCCCTGCTGGTGGTGGACATTGTTGCGGCATCAGGCCCATCATGATTGTCTTTGCCCTTGAATGAGGCCATTTTGGATCCCAGCAAGGCCTTTTGACAGACCCCAGTATCCCTGCAACCAACAGCAAAAAGGATTGTGTAGTGAAGCGATGACTCACCGGCACGGTGCCTCCTGCTGGTCGTCCAGGGAATTAGCACAACTCCAGATTCGGAGTGCCCTCTGCTGGCCAGTGTATCGCCTGCCTTAGGCCCTGTGTCCCTCCCGGACCCTGGTACCCTTTACCTTGGGGTTCTGCCCCAACAGTACCCCCACTCTCTGGGTCCATGCTCTGGGTCTCCCCTCCCAGGGAAATCCCTAACCCTCTAAACCCACCTTGCCTCAGTGGCTACTGTTAGTCATCATCTAGCCCTCGCTCACAGGGGCAGACTGCAGTCTGTAATGGCCGCTCATCATTGGTAAGGGGTTAGGACCTGCTGTCTTTGTCTAGTCCTAGGCTGTATCTCTGCAGCTCCAGTACCTCTGTAGGCCTTCAACAAGGCCTGCATCCTGCAGTTTTACCAGGTTGGAGCTCCCCAGCTCCCTTGCCCTATTCCCCAGCACTGCTCCAGTTCAGGTACCTTCCTCTCAGGCAGCTAGCTAGCCAAGGCTGGAGAGAGACTCCTCAGCCGCTGGCTCATAGCCCCTTTATAGGGCCAGCTGTGGCCTGATTAAGCCAGCCACACCTGTGGTCAGCTACTCCCTCAGCCGCCCTCACTGCTTATCCCAGCCTTGCTGCTTATCCCAGCTGCAGCCCTCTCCAGGGCTGCTTTTAACTCCTGTTCTCCAGGAGTGGGGCAGCCGCCCCACTACAGATGGAGAAAAAGTATTTTGTTCTAGCCAAGGGATTTGAATTCCTCTCCACCATCCTCCACTGGGCTCACTAGTGGTATCAACAGCCCATGGGTGAGAGTGGCAAGGTCAGAAAAGTCCAATCCCCAAGGGCAGAGATGCCAAAAAATTAGACCTTTTTGGCAGAAAGGTCTACAGAGCTGGTGGCCTCCAGCTCCGCATTGCAAACCAGCAAGTGCCTGAGCTGTTTTGATTTTAATTCTTAGAACTTCATGGCAAAATTCAAGGAAGTATTGCCACAGGAGTCCAGGAGTGAATTCTCAGCCCTAGTTGAGGAGGGAAAATGGATGGCAAGAGCATCTCTACAGGCAGCCTTGGATGCAGTGGACTCTGCAGCCTGATCCATGGCTTCAGCTGTGGTTATGAGGAGAAGCTCTTGGCTTTAGTCCTTGGGCTCACCCTAATGAGGTGCAGCAGACTTTACAGGATCTCCCCTTTGAGGGTACTGTGCAAACAGACACCAAACTGCACAGCCTGAAGTACTTTAGAGCCACGCTGAAGTCCCTAGGGCTACATACACCAGCTGCTTCTATGAAGCACTATAAGCCCCAACTGGCTGCTCACTTCTATCCACCACAGTCTCGACAAGACTATAGTAAGTGTGTGCAGGAATTCCATTCTTGAGACACCAGTCATCAATGTCTCTTGTCACGAACGCGTCAGCGATGGGATTGGGGGGCTCACTTGGGAACCCTCAGAATCCAGGGCCTCTTGTCTCAGGAAGATCTCTCGCTGCACGTCAACAATAGGGAACTCAGAATGGTTTGCCTAGCCTGCCGAGTGTTCCAACCCCACTTGGACGGCAAGTGCATGTTGATCGTTACAGACAACACAACGGTGATGCTTTATATAAACGGGCAGGGTGGAGCACGCTCCTGTCACCTGTGTCAGGAAGCTCTTTGCTTGTGGGTATTCTGCATAGCCCTCTCGATCCACCTCGAAGACTCCTATCTCCTGGGGTCGCAAAACGAACTAGCAGATCACCTCAGCAGATCCTTCTCCAACCACCACAGTGGTCCATCTGTCCAGATGTGTGAAAGGCATCTTTCAGAAGTGGGGAACTCCCCAGATCTGTTTGTGACAAAGCAGAACAGGAAGTGTCTCCAATTCTGCTCCTTCCTCAGTCATAGCCCAGAGTTGCTCACAGACACCTTTCTCCTCCTGTGGATGGGCCATCTCTTCTATGCGTTCCCTCCCATCCCTCTCATACACAAGGTTCCGCTGAAGGTCAGAAGGGATGTCTTATCCTGATAGCCCCGGCCTAGCCATGTCAGTACTGGTTCACCACCCTCCTAGACCTCTCGGTGGAAACGCCAATCCGCCTACCTCTGTTTCCAGTCCAATCTCTAGTCCTTTCATCTCACGGCCTGGAAGCTGCGTGGTTGAATCCTGCAGAGCTAGCTTGGTCTGGGCCTGTTTGTGAGGTGCCATTAGGGAGCAGAAAACCCTCCACTAGAGCCACTACCTGGCAAAGTGGAAAAGATTCTCAATCTGATCCACACAGAAGGGTATTTCATCCACACAGTCAACGCTACTTTTCACTCTAGATTACTTGCTCCACTTGAAACAGTAAGTCCTAATGGTATCCTCTATTAGGGTCCAACTAGCTGCAATCTCGGCTTTTCACCCATGGATGAACGGCCAATCTGTCTTCTCAAACTTTATCAGTAGTTATTTTCTTAAGAGCCTGGAGTGGTTATACCCTCAGTACGGCAGCCACTCCTTCCCTGGGATCTCAACTTGGTGTATTCAAGGCTAACAGGACCTCCATTTGAACTGCTGGCAGTGTGCTCTTCTATCCTGGAAGGTGGCCTTCCTGGTGACCATTACTTCTACCAGAAGGGTCTCGGCGATCTGAGCCCTTACTTCGGAACGACTGTATACGGTCATCTTTAAGGACAAGGTTCAATTGTGGCCACACATGGCCTTCCTTCCAAAGGTGGTCTCGCAATTCCATAGTAACCAGGATATCTTCCTACCCATCTTCTGTCCAAAGCCACATGCCAACAGGGAAGAACAGACTCCACTCACTGGATATTAGACATGTGCTAGCCTTCTACTTAGAAAGGACTAAATCTTTTCAAAAATCTTCTCAGCTGTTCGTAGCCATTTCAGACAGAATGGAAGGCCTTCCAGTCTCGACCCAGAGAATTTAATCGTGGGTCCACTTCCTGTATCTGAACATGCTACGGCCTGGCAAAGGTCCCCACTCCTCCTGCCCATGCTACAAGGGCTCAAGCATCTTCAATGGCATTTGCAGCTCAAGTTCCTCTATCCAGGACATCTGTAGAGCAGCAACGTGGCCGTCAGTCCACACTTTCACATCTCATTACGCCATCACCCAGCAGGCTAGAGATGACGCGGGTTTTGGCCAAGCAGTATTACAGTCGGCATGCCAGTGACCTCCAAACCTTCCGCCTGCACAACTGCTTGGGAGTCACCTACTTTGGAATGGACATGAGCAAGCATTTGAAGAAGAACAAACAGTTACTGACCTTCTGTTGTAACTGTTGTTCTTCGAGATGTGTTACTCAGGTCCATTCCAACTCTCCTCTCCCCTCCGCCCTTTGCCTGCCTCTCTGTCAGAGTTAGCTGGCAAGAAGGAGCTGAGGGGGCGGCAGGCCCCTTTTTCCAGGTGCTATGAGCGTGCAACTCCAGAGTGCGACTGGAGCTGACCTGACGAATACCATTGAGGGAACAACTTTCTGGTGGAGGTGCTACTTTGGAATGGACCTGAGCAACACATCTCAAAGAACAACAGTTACGGAAGGTCAGTTACCTTTTTTTCTAAAGCCACTGGACCAGATTCTCCCCTGCATCTGTGCTTGGTGCAACGGAATGGGAGGAGGGAGAACATCAGGGAGCTGGTTATGACTCCCTGGTCCAGTAGGCCAATTTACTCCATCCCCCTGTACCTCGCCTGGGGTCTGCTCTGACTTATGCCACTGACATATAGTCTTTATGCTAGTGGAATATACCAGAGCTGTGCCACACACCTCCCAGCCCTGAGCAGTGAAAAGGGCCTGGAGCAAAAACAATAATCCAGCTCATTATATTTTAAGATATAACTAAATCATAAGGCTTAAGAAAGGTAGTGCAGTCTAGTGGATAAACACAGGCCTGTGAGAGATTGAAACTCCTCTGTTCTAATCCCACCTCTCACTGTATGGCTTTGGGCAAGTCAATTATCCTCTCTCCAGTGTATCCCCTTTGGGATAATGGACATGATTAATAATAATTAATTTGCCTCATCGGGGTTTTAAGGATTGAGTAGTTGGTTAATGTTTTTACAGTGTTTGTAATATGTAAACCACTACATAAGAGCTAATAATTATTGCTGTTAAATTTTATTGAGGGTTAAACCTGGGTGATATGCCCACAGGAACTTTTGCTGCCCACGAACTAGAAAGTGACCAAGCAGCAAGCTTGTTTGGCAGCAGAGTTAATGAGCAAAAACAGGAGCTAAATTACTGCAATCCTATATGCTTTCTAACTTTTACCACTGCAAATTTCCCACGCAAGCACAGGCAGTCAGTCAAAATATTAAGTTTGGATTGTGTATTTTAATATGCTTAAATGTTGTTATATAAAAAGGCAAATCAAGTTTAATTAAATAAAACTCGAATCACAGGAGGGTGCAGCATTGTTTTAAAGGGAGAGAGAAGGGGAGGATACTGAAAATTAATAAAAACTAAGTACAGCCTTCCTAAAGGGAACATAGTTAAATATTTAAGTGGATGATTTTTCAGCGGGGACAGATTGTCAACTGTTTGTGGAAAGTTGTATGCACAGTTCATGTTATTACTAATGAGGGTTGCACATTACCAGCACAGCAGATTAAAACCCCAAGGGAAATGGCTTGAATTAGGCTTGGTACCCTAGGCAGCTGGGGGCAGAAAAAATGCAGCGTAAGTGTGTGGGTTTTTTTTTTTTTTCCCTTTCTGAATATGCAGTATGAGTCAGTGTCAGGCTGAAGAGTTTCTGTGTGAGGGTGGCTGAACATTGACAAGGGAAAGTCTTTCCCAGGTTAGTCTAATTTAGCATGAAATAAGGGGATTTCCAATGGTGAGGTTATTCTAAATGCGATCACACTCAGCTGCCTCCAGGATCCACCCATGCTGTACTTGCACATCTTATGCCTATATTGCCTGTTAATCCTTATTCATTGTTACTAAGTGCTAAATGCAAAGTTTTTGTTCTAATTATTGCTGTAGACAATAGCATGGCTGAAAAAAGAACCTTATGATAACAAGGGGCAACTTCTGCCCTCAAATAATTACATGCAACTCCCGTTGAAGTAAGATTGTCATTTCTGATTGGATGTATTCCTGAAAGCTTCGTCACATGACAATCTTTAATTAAAAGATTAATCTTTAATTTCTGGAGGCTCCAGGACAATCCTGGAGGGTTGGCAGTCGTGTGTTTGAAGTCACTGGGCATTGTACCCTTGCTAAATGAGAGCAGAATTTGGCCCTCAGTTTCCATAGGTGCATTTACCAGGAGTGCTTTTTGAGAGCATTTGTGGTCTCTGAGGGCTTGATCCAAGCTCATTGAAGTTGATAAGAGTTTTTCCAGTGACATTAGTGAGCTTTGGATCAGGCCAAATTCTACATTCTGTACACATATCCCATTGAATTTGAGGGCATGATTTAACCTGGGAGTTCTCAAACTGGAGGTTATTATGAGGAGGTTGAGAGCAGTCAGCCAGAGCCCCACCAGCCCAGCCCCACCCTCAACCCTGCTCCAGCATTTAAAATAGTGTTAAATATAAAAAAAAAAGTGTTTTTAATTTAAAAGGGGTGGGTCACACTAAGAGGCTTGTTGTGCGAAAGAGGTCGCCAATACTAAAAGTTTGAGAACCTCTGATTTAACCCCTGGTTTTCTTTTCGGCTTATTCCTTCCCAAATCTGGGAATTGTCATGAGTACTTATTCAAACACAGAGTGACACCCTGGGCCTCTGAGCCAACAACATATTCAGTAGAATATACGGTAAGTAGTATTTCTGAAAATAAAAATCTATGTAAGGAAATGAAGGACAATATTGACACTAATAATTACAGCAGTACTGTAATAGATTATATGGTATTTACAGTAGTAATTTACAATGTGTATATTGAAAATCTATTTTATTATCTGAGTGACAAATCCTAGCCCCTTTTGAAATCAATGGCAAACTCCAATTTATTTTAGTGAGTCTTGTGTTTGTCCTTAAATCTTGTAAAACATTAACCATTCTTTCTTTTTTAGTGCTGCCGTCAGCTTTAACATACTGTTCTTTTTTTGGCACTATTAATTATTATTATTGTTGTTCATGCAGAGGACCTGTATGGGAGGACTACTGAAATCTGTATTAAAAATAGCATTTTCATATCCTCCCACTCACTGTACTTAGTGTACAAAATCTCTTTTATAAATGCAGACTTTCTGCCTGGCTAGGTGAAAGAAGCTGTCACTTCATTTCCATAATGAAGTCATTCCCAGGAGAATTTCATTGTTTTAGCAATAGAATTTTTGTAAAAAGCCTTTTATTTTGCCTGAGAAAGGTAACAGAAATTAACTTTTGAGTGCTTATTTTACAAAACAATTAAGGAAAGTGCAATTCTCTCTTCTTGATGTGTGGGGATTTGTACATGTGTGAATGCTCTACACTCTAAAATGAGAATAAATCCCTAAAATTCAAAGAAGGAAAGAGCAAAAATCGTTTCTTGTTCAGTAAAGCATCATGCAGCTGCTTCTTCTAATTCTTATCAGCCCAGATTCACTAAAGCACTTAAGCACGTGCTTAATTCAGTCTCTATTCTGGAAAACACTCAGCTATGTTCTTACGTGTCCTACTTGACTAGGGATAATTTCTTGAATTGTGGCAATTGATTTATATAGTTATTGTGTCATACTGACAATATAAGCTCTACTTAATTTTAAACTCTTTGGGACATGGCCTGTCTTTTTGTTCTGTGTTTGTATACCTCCTAGCACAATGAAATTCTTGACTAGGGCTCCTAGGCATTACTGCAATACAACAGCTAATAATAATAATAATATCTAAAAAATACCTCTTGGACATTTCTCATTTCTGTCCAAAGTTGTATGTGTCCCACACAAATGTTTCCTCTCCTTTTATTGTAAAAAATTATTTACATTGGAAATAAAGAATCATGAAACTAATGTTCTAGAATGCGTTAGAGTAAAAGAAGTAATCACACAGCATTTTAAGTTTTCTGTATGAATAACTTTTTGTATCCCTCATTTTGGGTATTTTTAGGATTGGGTATTTGATAGGTCCAAAAATAATTGGTCAATTGACTGGTCAAATATAATCAAATAATGAGAAAAAGTTCCAGTATTTTAAAGCACTGGTTTATTAGAACAATAAAAAAGCCTTCATTAAATACTTATACCTAATTACAAAAAACAAGTTACTTAACTGCAGAGTTATTTTAAATCAGAAAAATGCAAAACTCAATGCAATGAAGTGCTAAAAGATGGAAGAATGGCACTATGATGGGCAAGCAAAAGGGTAGCCCACCACTTACGTCAGGGCGTTCTTACTGGAATATTTGACAGTATTCGACCGTGGTCAAATAATAAGCAATGAGATGATTGGTCAACTGACAATTATTTGACTGGTTAGCCAAGCCTAGTCCCACACTATGTGCCACTTTTGGACACTGGTAGGTCTAGAGGTATGTATTCGTGCAGAGTCAGCTGTAGAGTATTTACACACACACATGCACACCAGTAGTAATGCTTCAGTTTTAAACACTAGGTTCATAGAAGGGAAAAGTATAATTACACTTCTGGCTTTTGCACCACATTAAGCAACCCACATCAAAAGGTGTTTGCCGTTAATGTTTCAACAGGTAATCTCTGGATTAAAAGTCAATTGATGTTCCTGTTATTTAATGTTCAGTGTTGAAACCATTGAAATCTCTGCTGTAAACACAGTAGTCTTATTAATTCTGAAGAAAGTAGTCAATAGTGCCTTTGTTTTACAACACATTCATTCAGGTTGCATCAGAATTAGGATAGCTATAGCTACAGTGGAAGTAGGGAGGAGATTAAAGTGTAGGGTTGCATTTTTACTCACACACACACACACACACACACACACACACACACACACACACACACACACACACACACACACACACACACACATATTTATATTTGGTTGGCTGGTTTGGTAAAAGAAACCAGTGAATGGACATGAACTAGACTGATGATACTGGTAATATTACCTAATGGGAATGTCAGCCTTGAGGTTCTAGTGATCCATCCACTTTTTAAGACCCACACATTCCAGGAGTTCTAAGTCTATAGTCTACGAAAAAATGTCTAGGTGTTTATTAAAGACCTAGCTTTTGAATTGATTACCATCCATAAAAAAATTACGAGTCTGCTGTAGCTGTTCAAATATGCAGTAGGCCTATTGTCTCAGTTCCTGGTTGCATCCACATTTTTGCATAATAGATTTCACAAAAGAAAAAAAAAATCTTTGTTATATCACAGAAGCTTCCAGAGTTATTTTTATTGCTGCTATCTGTCCTGCATTACTGGCCAGGAGCCTGAACTGCTACAGACCATTTACATTCCCTTTCTCATTCATTCTGCTCAGTAGACCTGTAGGGATGATGGTGTTAAAAACATGCATGGAATAAAGTAGTGCTTACGGAAAACTTTTGTTGAGAATGAAGAAACATTACACACTAAATGAAGTGCAGATCCTCCTGGAGGCCCCTCCTCATGAGCCACTTGTGCTGTAACATCTATGGAACATGGGCCAACTGATAGGTCAAAAGGCTAATATTGGGTGTTTATAAAAAGTATATGTGTGTGTGTAACTTATATATGTTATGTTATATATAATGTGTGTGTAAAAAATCACTGAGCATATTTGGATGGTATCTCTGTCCTCCCCGCCCCTTTGTATGTCATAGGTAGGGCTACGATTTTGTCATGCAGACTTTTAGTCAATTTCATGGCAGAGGTACCGGGTGTGTGGGTGGCTGGGTGAACCATAGTCACAGAAAGGTCATGGCCTACGGGTGGGGAAGGGTTGGTGCTTAAGCCCACCCTGCACCCACCCTGCAGTGGCAGTTCCTGTCCAGCAGGGCTGAGCCCAGCTCCCCGCTCTGGGCACTGCAACCCCGTGCACAGGGTCGCAATGCCAGTCAATTTTGGCCTGTCCACCCCTCTGTCTCCATCTACGGAGGGGCAGATGCATCAAACCTGAGTGACGTTGTGACCCCATGCACTAGGTTGCAGTACCAATCAAATCTGGCCCATCTGCCCCTCTGTAGTTGAAGACTTTATTAAAAAAATTTCAGATTCATTATTACTGTGAACACTGCGACCATTGTGCCAAAATCATACTTTAATAACGAAGAATAATAGTACTATTTATTATTTGTATTCTGGTAGTGCCTAGAATTAGGGTCCTGTTGTGCTAGGCACTGTACGAACACAGAGTATGAGATGGTCCCTCCCCAGAAGAGCTTACAACCTAAATAAGAGAGTCAAATATTAATCAACAGAGGACATACGAACGTAGTGCTAAAAGGTACAAAACGTGGCAGCCATTTGCTTTGTTTTGGTATTCTAGTTCCTCCAAACTATCCTTCTGTTGCCCTACCCTCTGAACAGGGGCCCCTTTGCCAAATCTGTATCATCCTTGCTGACCAAAGAGCCCTGCGTTCAATATGGTTCCACCAGAGACACCTTCCCTCAACAAAATGAAGCATTAGAATGTTCATGTCTGGTTGTTTACATGCACAGTAAATAGGCATTGAGACAGTATCTCTCCAGGGCCACCAGGTGCAGGTAGGAACAGTAGTTAGATTAGACAGTCAAGTGGTAATTCCTGAAACCTCTTCCCCAGGTTCTTTACAATGAGATTCATTACTTGTAAAATTCAGTGTGTGCCATTATTTACGAGCGACCTTCTCTTTCTCCCACTGACCGTGGTGTTTAGAGCAATGGTAATGCGTTGCTGCTGCTGCCCAACTCATCCTGTGTTACTTGCCTGTGTCCATGCATGGTGCAACAAAAGCAAGTCTGCAGGATGTCTCGGTACCACAGGCAGAGAATCTTTAATTGCGCCCTTAGTGTAGCTGTTAGCACTCGGAAGAGAAAGAGGTGGCAGGAAGCATGTTATCGGGTACAAGATGCCCCATAACGCTTACGCTTTTATAGTTGGAGGATGATGGGTGGGGTGGGAAGCAGGGGAGGAGCAGCAGAGACAAGATGGAAGATGAAGAATGCTGCTCTAGATTTAGGCAGTAATGGGACCCATGGCTTTCAGATATCCTTTGGGCCTAAAAACTATCACAAAAGTCCAGAAAGTATCTTCCTAGCAAAAGGTCTGAGAATCAGCTTCCCCTTCCCCTAAAGATAATGCTTGCATGGGCTAATTCTGTGCAGAAACCAGGAATATTCATGGTTCATTTGTGGTATCTTCAGGGAAGACTAATAGGGAGACTATCTATTACAGCCTGATAGATAACGTATCTTGTGGAAGACCCAGATTTGTTTAGGACTTTGGGACTTCGGTTTCCAAGGTTGATGAGATGGACCAGACCAGTCATGTCGGTCACTAAAGAGGAGCTGTTTATCTTTATTATTGCCTGCTGCCCCGAGTGCATGAGTCACAATACCCTTTGGGCACCTTATCCCCTTTCTAGAGATTTGGCTATTCACTGAAGAGTTTTCACACTCAATGGCATCACTTTTCTCCCGTGAGTGTGTGCATATGGAGGAAACAGTATTCAGACAGATAAAAGATGTGGGGGGCAGCATGGCCTAGCAGGCTGCCATGGCGTTAAAGATGGCCTGTGGCTGCTCTTACCCCTAATACAGGGGATGTGACCTGTGGGGACTGCAGATCAATGTGGCTCAAGATGGAACTTTGTAAGGGAGACTACAGGACTCGGAAGACAGTCTGCATTTCTGTTTTAGGGCCTTTAGGGTGTGCAGAGTGCTGAGGGCTAGATTCTCCACTGCCTTGCACCTTGTTTAGTCATCTACACCTCTGCAAAGTGGGTGCAAAATTCAACCAAATCAAAAATTTTATACCCATATTGTGCTCATTTACACAAGGTGCACAATAGAGGAGAATCAGGCTCCATGCATCCTAAACTTCCAGGGAGAATTGGGACCTCAAAGAGGAAGAAGGCTGCAGTCTACCTATTTTATACAAGCTAAGGTCACTACACCGCTCTAGCCTTGAAATGGGTGCAAATGTAATTTGAAGGAACCTGTACACTGCCAGTTCAATTGTAAAGGGGACTTAGTGTAAATAAGAATCAGTTCCAGTAAGTGGAGCCTTTGCACACCTGAATTGTAAATTGTACCCTGTGTAAAATCACCTACACCTGTTGAAAATAGTTTACAGGGTGTTTCCTGATATGACAGATGATACACAGTAGGTAGTTGAAATAGCATATGTTCCAGGAAGACACAGCCTCATCTTTCCTATTCTCGGTGGGACAGAAGTCCAAGATTATATCATGCAGAGGGAGAAGAAATGAGGAAATGAATTACAGTTTTATATGGGTTGAAGGATTAGTTGAGGGATACTAGCGAACAGTGAAACAACTCAGACAGGAACAATATTATCCTCCCTTAAAAACTTTTATTCACTTATGCTAATTTGTGAATTAGGAAAACAAAATGATAGGATGCAAGACAGTAAGGAAGGTGAATGAACAAACTGCGGGAGAGAAGGGCAAAAAGATGCTCTCTTGCTGGCTATCCTTCAGATCAAGTTGAAGAGAATTACCTTTTTTCTTCAAGGGGTTGGAATAAATACAGGATGTTGCAAAAGAGCTAATTTCTGATTTTCTGTTTTGCTAATGTAACTGCATCCGTCACATTGTGATTTTAATTTCTTATTTGGACCCTCATGGATCCAACTTTAGTGTCCAAACATAAACAAAATATACTTTCCCCTTCCTCATGATGGGGTCTGCTGGTCTCTCAATTACAGTGCTGCATTCGACGTGCACCCCTCCTCTCCCCCTTCCCTCCCCCGCACCTCTTAAGGGCAGGGCTATGCTATATATTATTATTATTATTATTAATTACTTGTATTACTATTGTGCCTAGGAGCCATAAATACAGCTTCCTCAATCACTTGCAGTGTGTAGTGAAGATGTGACACTAACTATGCTCTGTAACCAGGGTGAACCCTGGCACATCCAAAACTTTATCCTAGTTATGGAGCCACAGTTAAGGTTTAATCTATGCTACAAATTGAAGCCATGTTACGATTGTTTCAGAGGACGAATTGCTTGTAGTACAGTACCCTAACTTGGTTTATATTGCAGTGTAGATGGGTACTGGGACACCAGCCGTACTTCCCATATAATGTCCCTATGTTCAGAAAAGTAGGCACTCATATCACAGGCTTTGTTATAGATCTCTAGTATTCTTTGGGCCAGATTCTGATCTCATTTACCGTCAGACCTTGGTTATTGTACTGTCTTCAGTGGAGTTACTCCAAACTCTGACCAGAATGAATGAGAGCAGACCTTGGTTGTTGGTTACAGAGTGTGAGTGGCCCTTATGTGATTATGTGGGAGCAAGTTGCACACATTAGGAAGTTCCCTGGGCTCTTGCCTGCCCCACCAACAGCCGCTCAGGGTTACAATCCCACTGTATTTTCCAGTGAGTGCACAGCGCTGCAGGGAGAAGACAGTTGGGTGTGCACGGTGGTGAGCAGGCTGCACCAACTAAAGGATGAACACTGCTATTTGGGAAGGGATTGTGCCTCCTTGAGGCAAAATCCCTGCCTACATGCTCTCAAGGCAATTTGCACCATCTAGCCCTTAAGCCTTTAACCATAAAAATGGTTAGAAACATTTGGAGGCAAATGCACTTTGCTTCAAAGAGAAAGACACTAAGCAGGAGTCTGTAACACATATCACAGACTCTGCAGTATTGCTGCATATTTAGCATCCATACATCTATTTTTTTCTGGGACCAGCAGGCTTTGTGCAGGTGACTCTAGCCTGGTTAAATTAAAGGGCCCAAGGTCCATTGAGGTCAATGGAAAGACTCCCAGTGACTACAGTGGGCTTCAGATCTTATGTGTAGTTTGCTAGTGAAGGTGCACTGGGAGAAAAAGACATAGCCTGAAATTGCATTCAAAAGACAACTGCACAAAAACAGGAGAAACTTTTGTTAGGTAGAAATGGAGTCATGTTCCAAATAGGAATCAAGTTCCATATTGGTAACAAGAGGTGCTGAGCTAGAATGGCTCTTTATATTCTGGATCAGTGTTTGATGTACATTCTATACTCAAATCTCATTCCATACCAGGGACTTGTTAAATGTGGGGCTTAGGTTTGGCTTATTACAGAGGAGACATTTACGTAACTTGAATCTGGATTTTCATTTGGATTTCAAATACCCCTGAAATTTGGGGCTGTTTAGATCCAGGGCTGGGGCCCATCTCTTCTGTGGTGTTTGGGACCTGGGGCAAGAAGAAATTCTAAATTCTTGTTAAAATCAAGGAGAGCTGTTTAATGTTAAATATTCCTTGGTAGTGAGTTAGTTTGCAGGTCCACATTCTGCATTAAAGATCAATGAGAAGAAGTAGTGTAATTTGATTGTCCATCTGTCTGCCTGTCTACAGTATTTATAGTATGTCAATCAGCACAGTATCTAGATGCATGAAATGTGAACTATTTAAAGACACCCATTTCAAGGAGACACGAACAATTTTGTGGGAGAAAATGAAACTAGGAAGAGGTAGGTAGACCCATGATCAGAAGTAAGTGGGCGCCTAAATCTTTAATTGATGGAAGGTGTGCTCAAGTCAGCCCCTGCTGACCAATAAGCATATTTTCAGTGTTCTCTTTGGGACTGCAGCCTAGTGGTTTTGCTGGACCCGGATAAAAAGTTTGAGCCCTGCCAGTTCTTCTTGAGAAGTGCAAAATGGCTGTTAGCCTACCAGAAACTGCTAGCAAATACATGTGTGTCTGTCATACAATCTTCCACTTGTATTCTGTCTCATAATTTACACTCGGAAAAAGGATTTGGCAAGACCTGGGGGTGAAACTCTAGTTTGGCACTTAAAATGGCATGTTTTTCATATTCCCCAAACCCATTTATGCAAGTTCTTAAACCTCAGGTATGTGTATCAAGGGTACAGTAGGTCAGAAAAGTTGGTCAGAGTTGGCCTAAGAAGAGATGTTCCTGGCTCAGGTCACATATAAAAAGAAAAAATAATATCAAAAAAATTCAGGTGTGGAAAATACTCATTAGGACAAAAGTACAGCTTTAGAGTGTGTGTGTGTGTGTGTGTGTTTGGTTTGAATACTCCCGAAGTGCTGCTGCACTATGTCACTTTATAGTGTGTGTGTGTGTTCTTTGTGGGTGGGTCTGAATGATATCCAAGTGGAAAATTTCACAGCACAACAAACATGTGCAGTGTGTTTGCTGTTGCAAATGGAATAGTATGATGTAGACATGTGACATATTCCAAATAATGGCCCTGATCCTGCAGAATCATTGGTCGGTGTGGACACTTACAGCTCCACAGAATCCCCAATGATGGGATTCAGTGGAAACATAAAAATCCACCAGTGTGGATCCAATTGGGGCTTAATATATACCAAACAACAAACAAGAGTAGTTTTTTCCCCTCAAACAAAATGTATCCTAGAATTGTTTTAGTTATGAATTAGCTTCAAAATCAGACAGTTTGTGGAGTAACTGTTCTGTGCTTTACTTGTTGGTAACAAGAGGGGCTCTTTACATTCTGGATCAGTGTTTGATGCACAATCTATAGTGGATTCTCCATATCAGCAGCTCATGAAACTGCATTTGGTCCAGTGAGCTATAGAAATCAGCTGTTCATTTGTTAGGCAATTGTCTGGATGCTTTTCTCTCTCTTCCTCACCTGTTTTTGTTTGTTTGTTTTTTTCAGGTATTTCTTACATTATTTGAAAGAGAGAAGGCACCGGGGACCTGCAAACAATCAGGCGGCTTCTGAAAAATCTTTATGGTAAAGGATAATCCAGGACTCCCTGTAGAAGAACATAGTGAATGATGTGAGTTAACAACTGCAGTATGGTCGTTCGTAATTATGTCCTTTGAATGGATTTCAATATTTTGCTGTTTGGTTGGGACCTAAGTCCTATGAGGTGTTGAGCACACATTGTAAGTTGCTGAGCACCTGTAACTCCTTTGACATCAAAGGGAGTTTGGGTTAAGTTACTAGCCCAGACGTTGCACTTCATTATTTAAATTATGCTGCTGAGGCAGAGGCGAGGCACCTAAAGAGTGACGTTGGGTTACTTTTTCCTCAGAGTGGTGTCATTTAGAGTGCTGCAGTTAGTGACACTGCTGTCAGTTTGATAGCTAAATGAATAAATTCTGTTCATTACTTGGCAGATTAAAAAGAAAAAATTGCTCAGGACTAAAGTTTATTATCCAAGACCTCAGTTCAGGAGTTACACACCCACACACATTTTATTTAAATCGTTTGGCCATTATCGTATTAGAGGAACACAAATGTGGGGTGCCTTTCTGAACTTACACTGAAAACTGGAATTAATACAATATTTTGAGCAGGGCATTGTATTAGATTTAATGTGATTTTAAAAATAGCTCCTGCATAAATTCTTCTCTCCCCTCATCGCACGAACATCCATCCACATGAATCAGAGTCACATTTACATGTGCTCTTCAAGGGGAAGAATAGCCAGGCAGTTAAGGTCCTGCAGTGCAGAACTGCAGAGTCTCAATGCATAGATGAGACAGTGGTGTAGGGAGGAGAGTTTTAGGTTTATTTGGAACTGGGGAACCTTTTGGGAAAGGAGGAGCCTATATAGGAAGGATGTGCTCCACCACAACCAAAGCAGAACCAGATTGCTGGCATGTAAAATTAAAAAGGTTGTAGAGAATTTTTTAAACTAATGATTGGGAGAAAGCTGATGGGCATGGAGGAGCACACGGTTCAGGAGGAGACCTCCCTTAGGGATGAATTTATTCAAGGAGGAACTGTATATCCTACTAAGTAGGATAGGAAAGAAGTTGGTAAAACACAAGTAGAGGCTAGTGAGGAACAGTCAAATGTAAGAGTCCCATTTAAATACAACACATGAAGGCAAGCAACAGGAATTTTCCTCCAGGGCAGATTGGAAGAGGCCCTGGAGGTTTTTCGCCTTCCTCTGTAGCATGGGGCACGGGTCACTTGTTGGAGGATTCTCTGCCCCTTGAAGTCTTTAAACCATGATTTGAGGACTTCAGTAGCTCAGACATAGGTGAGAGGTTTATCGTAGGAGTGGGTGGGTGAGATTCTGTGGCCTGCATTGTGCAGGAGGTCGGACTGGATGATCATGGTGGTCCCTTCTGAACTTAATATCTATGAATCTGTGAAACAGAATATAGATAAAACGTACAAATGCTTGTATACAAATGCTAGAAATGTAAATACTAAGATAGATGAACTAGAGTGTGTGGCATTAAATGAGGATATTGATAGTTGTGGCAGAAACTTAGTGGAATGAGGATAATCAATGGAACACGGTAATATTAGGGTACAACATATAAAGAAATGACAGAGTAGGTCGTGCTGGTGGGGAGTGGCACTATATGTGAAAGAAAGTGTAGAGTCAAAGTAAAAATCTTAGATAAATCAAACTGTACCATAGACTCTCTAAGAATAGAAATTCCATGCTTGAACAGTAAGAGTGTGGCAGTAGGAATATACTGCTGACCACCTGACCAGAACAGTGACCGTGAAATGCTCAGAGAGAGTAGAGAGGTTACAAAGGCAGAAAACACATTACTAATGAGGGATTTCAGCTATCCTCATGTTGATTGAGAATATGTCACCTTAGTAAGGGATGCAGAGATAAAATTTCTAGACACCAAAAATGACTGCTTCTTGGAGCAGCTAGTCCTGGAACCCACAGTCTATTATAATTTCTTGATAGAGTCAACAAGCATGTAGACAAAAGTGATCTAGTCAATTGTAGTGTACTTGGACTTTCAGAAAGCCATTGACAAGGTCCCTCACCAAAGACTCCTAAGCAAAGTAAGCAGTCATAGGATAAGAGAGAAGGTCTTCTCATGGATTAGTAACTGGTTAAATGATAGGAAGCAAAGGGGAGGAATAAATTATCAGTTTTCGCAGTGGAGAGAGGTAAATAGCAAGGTCCCCCAAAGATCTGTACTGGGACTTGTGCTGTTCAACATATTCATAAGTCATCTGGAAATGGGGGTGAGCAGACAATACAAAATTACTCAAGACGTTTAAGCTGACTGCGAAGAGTTACAACAGGATCTTGTTAACTGGGTGACTGGACAACGAAATGGCAGATGAAATGCACTGATCAACAGTGAATTTCAAAGTAATGTGCATAGGAAACCATAATCGCAAGTACACATACAAAATGATGGGTTCTAAATTAGCTTTTGCCACTCAAAAAAAAGATCTTGGAGTCATAGTGGATGGTTCTCAGAAAAATGTCTGCTCAGTGTGCAGTGGCAGTCAAAAAAGCTAACAATGTTAGAAACCATTAGGAAAGGGTTAGATAATAAAAAGGAAAATATCATAATGCCACTGTATAAATCCATTGTACACTCACACCTTGAATACTGCATGCAGTTCTGGTCACCCTGTCTCAAAAAAGATGTATTAAAATTGGAAAAGGTGCAGAGAAGGGTAATGAAAATTATTAGGAGTATGAAACAGCTTCCATCCGAGGACACATTAAAAAGCCTGGGATTGTTCAGGTTAGAAAAGAGACAATAAAGGAGGAATATGATAGAGGTCTATAAACTCATTACTGGTGTGGAGAAAGTAAATAAGGAAGTGTTATTCACCCCTTCACATAACACAAGAACGAGGGATCATTCAATGAAAGTAATAGGCAGCAGGTTTTTTAAAAAGCATAATGAAGTACTTCCTCACACAACACGCAGTCAACCTTTGGAACTTGCTGCCATAGGTTGTCGTGAAGGCCAAAAATATAACTTGGTTCAAAAAAGAATTAGTTCATGGAGTTTAGGTCCACCAATGGCTATTAGTCAACATGGTCAAGGATGCAACTCCATGCTCTGGGTATCCCTGAACCTCTGATAGCCAGAAGTTGGGACTGGGTGACAAGGAAAGGATCACTTGAAATTGCCCTGTTCTCCTCTTTTCCCTCTGAAGCATCTGGCACTGGCCACTATCAGAAGACAGGATACTGGGCTAGCATTGGTCTTATGCTCCTGTTCTTATGCTCTTGCAGTCATTAATAAATGGTACTATTCCCATGAGGACATGTTGAAGGGAACTGTGCAAATGATCTAATGTTCACAGTGTTCTAGTGTGTGTTGATTGTTTTCTAGGTTGTGAGGGTGCAGTGTGTGTAGAAACAAATTTGAATGTTTTTATGTCGCTTTATGATTTGTGCATTGTTCTAACGGGTCCAAGAATAACCCATATTCTTGTCTGAGAGTAAACTTTGAGAATTCCAATGTTTGATAAGTTGCCCTTTAAAAACCTTGTTCAGAACATGCAGCAGTCTTTTATGATGATAGTGGTGTTAATAACATAGGTGCAGATTCTTCCAGAATGGGCAAGTAGCTTTTATTTGAAGTGCTTGGATTTTCTCGAAATTAGGTATGTTTAAATAATAAAAATTAAGATGAAATCCCACATCCGGTGGATTTGAGTACAACATGCCATACTTCAGCTTCACTGATAGCTGTCCAGATTTTCTTCAAAAGTTTGGAAATTCCCAGCATTCCATATTTGTAGCACATGATGTCAATGACCTTAAGATCTTATTTTTGTGTTTTAATCCAATTACTGCCCCAGGACTACAGTCCACAGAGTGTTGTTGGAAGTGTCTGTGAGTGTGTGTAGGGCAAAAGAATATGACTGGAAATGTGGTTTAATATTTAGATTATAAGTGAAAGTGATACCAGTGGGTTCGTTCCCCACGGGATGTTTGTCGATATTATCATGTACACATAATATGACACTCCAGTCAAATTCAGGCAGATATGGGTGTATCGGTTACATTCTTTTCGCACTTTGAAGGTTTTCTTGCAAGGATTTATTTTGCAAGCTGATGTGCTAGGACACAGCACAGGATGGCAGTACTAAAAAAGTACTGACATGCCACGCTTGTGAGGTGCTGGCAGGAAATGTTTGCTCAGGCTCCTCCACTGATTGCAACACACTAGTACTGCATGCGGCGGGGAGTGGTTCAGGTCTCATAGAGCGTGGGGCTTTTTAGGTCAAGACCATTCATATAAACTCCACCGAGAAGCTATCTGTCACCCATTACAGAGAATGTAGCCTGTGTGTAATATGCTTTCTGTCTGATTCCGTTCTGCAACACCTTACGTTTCTGAATGGTACCCAGGGCAGTGCCACTTAGAGCACATTGTGGTGATCTACTGAGGTGATATCGAGGCTCATGTTGGAAAGAAAAAATAGTATGCTTCTTGCCAGGTGCAAATGAAGAGAAAGTGCTCCTGGCCACAGCTCTTACCTGGGCATCCAGGAGCAGTTGCTTTTGAGGAGCCCTTGATGACTGATGGAAAGCACTTTAAATGTCACCTGACTTTGTATCTGGTCACACTTTGTTTCAGCTTGGAGAACTGTGCTACAACAGCTTGGCAATCAGCCAGTCTCTCTGCCTTCTAACAAAGAGACCAGAATACATGAAACAGGGATTGGTAATTTTCTTAGGAAATATCAGCACATAAATATTTTAATTAAAAATATCATTGTTCTCTGTCCTCATTAATTTCAGTGGTGTGCTCTCTTGTTAGGAGGTGTGTTGAGAGCAATCTGTCCTTTCACATTTTGAACAGTAGCTCTTCTGTTTCTTATAATCCCATTATTTCACTACCAGTCACATTTCAGAGCAAAAACTCAGTGAGTTGGGATCAGCACATTGAATCCACCTAGAAACGGTTTCATTGGCATCATTTTTCTCCCTCCCTTCCTTCTTTTCCCTCCTCCTTTTCCCTCATTTGGATTAAACAAATTTATTTACAGTTTGCTTGCACAAATTAAGTCCACACAGTGCCTTTGCAGAGAGAAATTGAGAGATCATGAAAGTCCCTGAGGCAGGAATGTTATTTCATTCAGTACAATAATACAAGGGAAAGTTTAGGTTTTTTGCTGCAGTGTGTCTGGTACCTTGTATTTTCCAACATAAAATTTCCAATTAATATTTTCCTGGTAGTAGTCAAATGGGCTGAAAGAATGTATTTTGTTTAAACACTGAAAATATATTCTCCCACCCCCTTAGAAGCAGCAAATAAATCTCCCTGTCTGCCTTAAAAAAGGTGTGTCTTTACCTATTTGCACTTGAGCGAAAACCTCTGGCATGGCTTGTGGGAACGGGAAAATAAATGTCTAAATCATCTGTCTGGCAATAAGTTAAATACCCTCATTTGCTCTCTCTGGTTCTGTCTACACTGCAGTTAAACACCTGTGGCTGGCCCATGTCAGCTGACTCAGGCTATGGTGCTATTTAATTGTGGTGTAGACGTTCGGGCTTGAGCTGGTGAGTGGGTCCCAGAGCCCAGGCTTCACCCTGAGTCCGAACATCTGCACCGTAATTAAACAGCTCTGTAGCCTGGGAGCCTGAGTCAGTTGACATGGGCCAGCTGGGGGAGTTTTATGGCCAAGTAGACATACCCTGTGTTTAGCTTTTACTTGGAACAAACTAGAGGTGGCCGGCTAGTAAACATCCCTGGTCCTTTGCTGTGACAAGCCTTTTAATGCTTGACTTCAATGGGAATTTGGCTGAGAGAGCACTGTGTCAGTCTGAGTAAGGATCTTACCCCCTAAAGTTTAGCGCCGGTGCTGTTTCATTTTCAGTATTATGCTGTCCCTTCCCTACTCCTTACCCCTCACCAATCCCTTCACGCTGGGCCTCCCTTGTCGATACTTCTCCCTCACTCCTCACTGAAGGTTGTTTTTTCTGCCACCTTAACCTATGACAGGGACTTTCCATGAACAGCTCCTTCCGGAGATGTCAGTGCTGCTTCCTGACTTGACTGGCAGGGATCACTGTAGTCCAGGAACACCCTTTCCCTGAAGCGCCACCTTCTTCGCATGTGTTCAGCCTCCCACTTGTGCAGCGGCAGCAGCCCCCTGAAGAGGAGGGTTAAACCTGAAGCATAAACAAATCGTGAAAGGAATATGCTAATGGGCCTTGCCCAGTGGCACTTTGAGTGCAGCTTGATCCGCGAGACTGGATTGCTGCGTTGTTGGGAAAGATGCGCAGTTGTGTACTCTGACAATGGCAAGCTCTACAGACCTTGAAAAGTCAGTGGAAAGTTTTGACACACTGCTGAACGTTTTGAATGTGCTTGTTTCTCAACTCCTTTTGCATCTGTATTCTAACCACTTCAGGGCTTTAGATGGAATTTACCAGGCTACCAACAAAGAGAGAGAACTGCATGTTTCCCTTCTTGCAAGCAAGTGCCCTGGACATGCCATTTCATATTTATAGGGATAGAGTAGAAAGCAGGAACTGCCATCATTTGAAAAATGTCTCTCTGAAAGAGCAGTAATTTATTCTCAGGCTTTATTCTTGATTAAGAGCTACAGACAGCTGCAGCTTCCCTTTAAATAGCAATAGCACTCTATAAGCATGCTATACATTGGGCTTCAGGTTTCTGGCATTTCTCTGCCAAAAATCAGGAGTATTTCTCACCAAATAAATGTTCGTTCAGAAAGCCCTATTTCCTGGCTTTTATTTTACAACACCTGCATTCAATGGACAGACTAGAACAGCTCAGACTGGCCAGTTGGGAGAGGAAGTTGAAACTGTCTGGCTCTCTTTTGGCATAAAGAAATCTGTAACAGTAAGTCCAGGCCTTAGTTTTGGCAGCTCTTTGGCTGGTAAATATTGGTTTAAAGTGAAAGCTTCGGAAATACAGAACAGCTACTGTACATATAGACAGATGAAATAGGCTTTGCGAATTATGAGGTGGTGATTCCATCAAGAGAGTCTGATGATGTCATAAAGCCCAGACACTCATTTGACTCAGCAGTACCCAGACACTTGCATCCATGTCTGCACAGCCCCCCTAAACTCCTCTGCTGCTTCTCCAGACGCCCTTTCTCCTGCCTGCTGCCGCCCAAAGTCCCAATTTCCTACCTTTCCTTCTCCCTGCTGCTTTTTTCAGACTCTGCTGCTGTGCTTCCTCCTTCAGTTTTTCAATTGCTCATCTGCCTCCCTGCCGCTTTCCACTCAGTGCTGCCAGTGCCTGCCACTTAAGTGAAAGGCTTTGCTGTTGCAGCAGCACTAGTTGGTTGAGTCTCATAATTCAGGGGTGTGAGGTTGCCCTCATAAATTACGGGATTTTCCCCCCCTGTATTCATGGCTTGCAGTTTGCAATCCATGTATTAAAGTAATTTTAAGTTAGATCATTCATTACTTTCCCCTTGCTTTCTTCTTGGCCTATATAGCTTCCAAAAAACTGAGAAGTTATAATTTCTCCAGGGCTAAAATCCAAGTCTTTGATAGGCAGGTACAGTGCCTGGGGCCACTACATGTTGCTACTGGTTGTCAGCATTGTAAAACTTATCCTGCAGAACAAAGAAAGTAGGGCGCACAGGTTGTTCTTTTCTCTTACTCTGGCAAGCTCTAGTTTCTCGCTTTCTCATGCCTTTTCTTCCTTGTCCTCCAAGCAAATGGCTGTAAGTTTAGGACTCCTGTGTTTGTGGTGAGGACAGGTTTTGCCTGAGCAAACAGATATTTTTGGCAGTCACTTCAGCTTTTGGCTGTCAGTCTTGTTTCGTGACCTCTCTTTCAGGAGAGCAGGCAGTGATAGTGCGTTGGATCAAGCAAGCGAAGTAAGGAAGGTAGGTTAGTTTAATTGTTATAGTGTGTAGGGGATTGCAGTATGGTCTGTGAGTGAAATGTGGCTTATGAAATTTGACAGCGTAGCCTGTGCTTGCTCTCATTTTTCGTATGCTGCTGTGATCTGTAGAGGCTCCAGGTCCTAGGATGCAGTGTGCTTTGGCCCAAAAGGCCCTCTACTCAGTTCAAGATGGAGCACTATGAGAGCACTATAGGCTCGGTATACCACACTAGTGCATTAAAGTGCTCCAGTTTACATGAATTACACATGGTGCTTATCTGGACAAAGCTTGGGTGCCTGTGCTGTTCAGCTACAAATTTTGTCTCCATTCTGCATCATCTTCTTGTCATCACGGTGATGAATCCTGGTCACGTGCCACCTGAGGCACATTGTGCATATGCTAAGAAGACGACTGATTGTAGTACTGCTGTGTTTGTGCAGCTCTATTGGTGATCTATTTCCCTATGCTCATAATGACGCTAGTAGTACCTAGCAACATGCCAGTGCTACTGTAAAGGCTGTAGCAAGAAAGGAATGTAAGTTAAGCTCGCTCATAAGAGAATTTTCCACTTTTCTGTGCTGGGCATGCATCCAAAAGGAGAGGTTGATGTCACTGGTGTGCTAGTTACAAGGGATCATGGACCAATGAGTCCTGCTAGTAGAAATACTATTCCATTGAGAATAACATGCTCATTCATGTCTATTACAGATTTGTTTGCAGCCTGCCAGGTGTGCTGGCCTCATCCTGTATGTGTTGTGTAAGGATGGTATATGATCTCAGAGAAATTGGTGGTATCTGTGTTTCTTCTGACTGAGTTTCATGTTTCTGGTTGTTAATCAGCATTGGTGTTCAGCGTTACGGACACTGACAAATGTTTCTGATGCATCTGATGGCACAGAGGTCAAGAGAGAGATGATGAAGCAGCAAGTTACCAGGATTGCTCTTGGCTTCTTTCCCTGTCGACATGTTAGACCTAGAGACAGATCGACATAACCTAAGGATATGTAGTCTTTCATTTGGCTATAATGGATTCTCCAAGCTACTCTTTAAATAACAAAGCTGTTCTTCCTACTACCACAAATCAAGTTTACTGCAATCAGTTACAATAAAAAAGGTCTGTTTAATTTTATTTTTGTATGAGGATGGAAGAGGATCTTATGGACTGCCCATTAGTTGCCAAGCTAGTTAGCCTTCACTCTGAACTGGGGTGCACTAGTAGTTCTCTTTCTTTCACTGCAGTGTAGGTTTCAGTCATCTTTCAATAGTGAACTCTGCTGAAGAATTAAAAAAATTAAGGCCAATAAAAATGTCAGGCAGGCCTGGTAGGAAAGTTGGTATGTCTGGACTGAAGTATAGGATGCTGGCTTTCTTGGTAAGTGTAAATTTGTGAACAGAGCTGATGTGTGAGACACAATATGAGAGGGAGACCTCAGAAAGGCACACCACCAAAAAATTGTGCTTTAAGCTTTAATCCGTGAGCAGCTTGTTTCTTTGGCAAATGTACCATGCTTCCTCAATATCCTGCTTCAGCATTTCTGATGTAAATAATTTACAAAAACAAACCTGAGGTAACACCAAGTTTGTGTGAGATGGAAGTGAGTTTGATGCTCAGTGAGGGATAATTGACAGGAGGAAGTGTAGTGCAGGGAGACGACTGCAGCAGCTGACACGTTATACTTTGTATTTGTTTGGGGTTGAAGGGTTGGATGGGGGCTGTGTGTTTGTTTTGCTTCGAGATCATGAGTTTTAGGCATCTCTGTTAAAAGTACAATTAACTCCTGTTGAACTGAAGCCAAGCAGTGTATCTTCCTCATGCACTCAGATTCCAGGATTAAGGCAACACCTCTTAGATCCATTTCATGTTTAACTGATTTTTTTTCTTTTATTACAAGCTAAATTACGGTAAATTTAATTCCCCACTGGGCAGACAGACAGCAGCGTAGATACAGGTACAAGTTCCATTCCCATTACAGTTAACTAGTGAAACCCATCAAACTGCAGATGTTTGGCTTGGAAAATCTTCTTCCTATTCCTGGTCTTGTTTGCAAAAAGAGAGTGAGCTACTGTGTCCACCATCCTAACAGTGGTGCCTTGTGTTAAATTAATTGAAGCAAGTGGTCTTCATTAGATCAGGTATTGCTTTGATTCTGATCTAGTTCTCTCTTTCCTACAGGCACCCTTAGACTTTCCCACTTCTAAATCACTTTGTCCATCTGGTTAGTGTTTTGATTTGGCGAAGTACCATAAATTTATAGCAATTAATATAGTGTTCCCTTCTTCCCCTTCATCTGCCAAAACACTTGGGATGCTGTACAACAGAATAAAAACAAGTACAGGACAAACAGTATAACAGAGTACCCTCTGAAAAAGAACGTACAACGAAAACTGTTGTGTTGTAAACTTCAGCACATACAACATGGCAGTAAACATCATGTATTGATCTGTAAGCCTCCTGCAGTTCTTGGCTCAAGAAGAGGCCATGGGAACTGACCCATCATTTTCTTTCACCTTGCTTCAGCTGTAGTTCAGTGAGTAAAAAGGGTCAGATATTGAAGGTTTACCAGATGGCATATCAAGAAGCAGTCTCAGGAGACCTGATGAACTGCAATCAGGGCACGCAGTGTTAGGGAAAACACTGAACAAGCACCCATACACCTTGTAATAACCCTCTTCTGCGCCCTCCCCCAGACCAACAGAGACTGTTTGGCCAAGTAAGATCCTGTCAGTGTTGACAAATATGGATTTTCTATTATGGCTTTTATTCTAGACATGATGCTTTGGAGTTCCAAGAGGGCAGAGGATGGGTGAGGAACAAGAAATCCTAGACAGACCATAACAATTGATGGAAAAGGGGAATGAAATTTAAAGGAGTTTGATTTTTTTTTTCTACAGCCTTATACCCCACTCTTCCAATCATCATTATCATCATTCTTCCCACACCATCAGGTACATAAGGCAGAAATCAATTGGCATCCCTATCCTAGTATGTTTAGATGCAATATTCCCACTTCAGCCACCCACTTCAGCCATCCTCCAAGAACTGCAGAAAATTGGCCAACAGCTTAGGTTGGGTCAGGCAACCTAGTTAGTTATCTGTGTACCTCCCCCACAAATGGGATTCTTATCAAATGAAAATTTAGAAATCGCATTCATGCTTCACCCAAAAATAGGGCACCATAGCTAACTGAAGGCTATGTTAAAGACCTACTGTATCTCTTCACCCATTGTTTTTACACACAAGATTCTATTCTAATGAAGCTGATTGTGTGTTAGTTTTATCTGCTTAGCACAAAATGCTGAGAGAGATTTGAGATGTTTTGCTTTGATTGGTGCTATGGAAAAGTTGTTAATATTTTGACTCTGATGGTAATTTAGGGTTACATGATAAAACCAGGGGTGGGTAATCGTTACAATTTGGTATTTTAATATATTCCCAATTCTAATTGTGCTCATGAGCATTGAAAAGTAGATAGGTTTGTTATAAAACGTTGCTTAAAAGAAAGTTATTGAGCGTACTGGAGCCAGTTTTCAAAAGTTAATAACTGAACAGCTTTGGCCTCTTTAAAATAAATGAAAATAACAAAAACTAAAACTTCTTGCTCAGCATAGTAGTGTGCTGGAAATGGCCTCTTGCTTTCTGCTTTGTTCCCCTGACTGGCACCTTCCTGAGAAGTACAGCTGGGAATGAATAGGTGTGGGGGGGGGAGGGGGGGAGGGTGTGTGTCAGTCATCATGTGTCTGGGAATGTAAAAAGTGAACACAAAAAGCCCAGAACGTATGCTGTTTTTGGCAAGTAATTTATTTTAGTTGCTTGACTTCCTGATTCTTCTCACTTAGAGGGTGCATTAGTGCTTGGTGAATCAAGCCCATAGTGTGATACTTAGGCCTCTTTTTGGACCATCTTGTAAAATGGATAGTCCTTAGGATATCATGTCAGCACTAGAATGGATAAGTAGCTGTGTTGTATTGTTTGGGACTGGCAGTTGCAGCTTCATTCCAGGATGGGGTTCATGATCTCGGTCATAAAGGGTCTGAATACACTGCAGTAAAACACCTGTGGCTGGCCTGTGTCAGCTGGTTCGGGCTGCAGGGCTGTAAAATTGCAGTGTAGAGGTTCAGGCTTTGTGGGGGCCAGCCAGAGGAGTTTTATTGCTGTGTAGACGTGACTTAAGTCAGTGGATAGGATTTTGAAAGAGTGGAGAAAGCTTTGTTAACTGAAATGGCTGGGTCGGACTCAAAGAGGAAGAGTTTGCTGTTCTAAAACATAGCACAGAATTTTAGACATTCTTATCAGAGCACTCAGTTAAGCAGTTATGTGGAATACTGATAAAGTAATGTGTGATAACAGGCTTCGTAATTTAAAATGCCCAAACTTGGCATGTGCTATAGTAATATAAAATAGTAACACCAATGAGACTCGAGTTTTGGAATTCCTGGTTCTGCTTACTTGCTTCACTAACAGATCATTGCATAAACATTGACTTAATGCCTTCTATACTAGAGAGATATGCTTTGCTGTCAGAAAGGATGTTTGGTCTAGGCTGGTTCTGCATAGTCCCATATGGGAGTAGCTAATATTAGCTGGTCTTTAAGGAGAGGGGAAAAGCTAACGTTTTACTTTATCGCCAGTGGATTTGCTGGAAGTCTGTTTTATGTAAACCACATCAGTAAAAATAGTATGTAGATGATTTTTCTATTTAATTGCAGAATCTCACCTGTGTCCCCTCTGAATGCTGATGATAGATTTCACTGAACTGGCAGATAGGAATTTGCCAGGAAGCATTAAGTGGACAACTTGTTCAAAGCACTGTCTTAAACTGACCCTCAGTCAGGATTTAAGAATACAAACAACAACTGGGTAGAAAGCGGTAGGTGAATGAATGGATCGCCAGGGTGAGGATGCAAATGTCAATTTATATAAAAAGCTTTTATTTCACTCTTCAAAATGAGCCCACCCCTTTATCACCCTGAGTACAGAGGATGAGTTTCTTGATTACAAACTTGGGTCATGATGCTACCAGATGATCTGTGCAGGCACAGTGGGCTGCCTATTTATCTTGTCAGGACTGGAATGCTGAAGCAAGAGAGCAGTGCTTCTCCATCGTCAAAAAGAGAAACTAGAAAGCAGATAACTGACCTTGTGTTGGCAAAGGCTAGCTCCAAAGGTAACGCTTAAAAGTAATGCTAGGTGTTTTTCAAAAAAGCCTTTCAACAAAATAAACATAATTACAGCAACATGGACCTTGTTAAAAGGGCTAGCTTCAAATGGTTTACTGATTTGGTTAGTATTTTAAGGCTTGAGCTCTAATGCAGGCCAGGGGCTATAATTTTTTATTCCTCCTGCTTCAATACTTCAGAATGTTGTAAACGGTAAAGCACTCTGTCCAATTCACTGTCTGATACTCAAACTGGATATGATTTCACTGTTGCTGAAACTGAAAATTGACTTATGCAAAACTCAGTTTTGTGTCTATCATATGGTTCTTCAAGACCCTGGATATGGGTCTCGAACAGTCCATGTGTCTGGAGCATGTGTCAGTGGAGCCCCGATCTTGGGAGCACTCCCTGTGCAACTTGACATAGATGAATCAGCAGAATTCTGAAATTCTGCCCTTGATTACACCTTTGTGTACCCTATTTATTTCAAAGAGGGCTGCAAAGATCTGTCAGAAGAATTTGGCCCCTTGTGATGAATAAAGTTGCAAAATAATTGCAATGTGATGTTGGGGCGAAACATGGTGAGTTTTAATTTGTGACGTTTTATTAATACGTGATGGTAGAGACCTATTCCATGGTACTCTTTCATATAGCTTTGTGTATAAATCTCAAGATCTCTTATTTGTTTTGTTTTAAATTTTAAAATTCACCTTTCTAACAAATAAGCATAAATAAGTATTTCTGCACATAGACTTAAAAAAAAGAAGAAATGAGGGAAAGTGCTTTTTAAATATTGTTATTTAAAGCAGTCCCTTTTCATTTGTGGGGAAAAAGAAAAACAGTAAATCTCCAGCCCTGGTCAAATTTTAGTTAAATAGCATTAAACATAGTCAGATTAAGTACAGTCAAGCCATAACTGAAGTTAGGACAATGTGTCTTTGAGGGAGTTTCTCTTGGAGTTTTTAGTAGAGTTGAACAAAGGAAAAAGCTGGCATATGGATCCAAACTTTCCAAAATTTGCTGGTGTTTAGATCCAGTTTTTTGGTTTTGAGATACACTAAACGCCAGCCAAAGCAAAGTTAGGATCCAGGTCCCAACTTCCTCAAAGTTCAGAGTTGCTTAGATTAGTGTTTTGATTCAGGCCCAACTCTAGCTTGAAGAGACCGTCTTGTGCTTTCCTTGTCTGTTTTTTGTATCCACGTGTCATATCTTGTCTCATCTGATACTCAGATTATGATCAAATGTCAGGATATGTGTACAGTGCCTAGCACAGTGGAGCCCTCCCTGACCTCTGATTGGGGCCTTTCGTCACTATCACAATACTAATAGTAAATAACAACAGAAAACCCATTGACTAATTGTTTAGTTATCTAAGGGAAAGGTACACGCTAGAAACAAGTCTTTTCTCTTGAAATGAGTGTGACATCTCTTGGTTTCTACAATATCTTTGAAATTCTTCTCTTTGTCTCCTTCCTACCAGTTAAGAGACTAGTAAATGCCCAAGTTCTGTCACTTTACTAACACAACCTTTTGCTTTCTGGCCTCCCACTATTCCTCAGAATGCTGCTTCTGCTTCCATTTTCTTTTCATGCTGCTCTGACCATGTCTTCTTATCACTCTTGGATCAGTGGCTTTCCTCTTCTTCTGCATAAAGTTCAAGCTCCTTTTCTTCAGGGCATCCATGTCTCACCCGGCAACTTCACCTCAGCACTCCTACCATCCCATATCCCGCCGCTCCCCGCTACTTTTTTAGTAAATATGCCCTTTGTTTCTGTTACTCCTATCTAACTTTTTGTCTTCATCCCACTGCTTTCCACTTAATGTAGATTAAGTTCCCTCATTCTCCTCCTTACATCCATTTGCATTGTGACACGTTGCAATTACGATGACCACCCGCCGTTCCAATTCTATATTTTATTACCTTATATTGTTCTGTATTGTACCAGCTTGTGTCTTTATAGTGCTCGCCTATTGGTGCACGGAAGCTGTTTATTTGTTTGGCACAGCTCTCCTACTTTATATTGCTTTGTACACTGATGGCACTATAATAGTAGTAATAAAATTGTGGGAAGGCTAATGCATTATCTCATGTTTAGCAACTCCTGTTGTAGGGAGCATGTGTTTGTTTTGTACGCTTGGATGCTGTTTTTAGCTAGTACTGTATATTAAAAAGAGATATTTAAATTTGACTAACCAATCTTCATGGCTGAGAGAATAAGCATCAAAAGGTATGTGGGAGCTGCTGTCTGAGTGATACCAGTACTTTGTGTCTTGCATTTGGTGATATATGTAGCTTTGACTCAGAAGTTTCCATTGATCTGTGAACCCTGATAATGTCAAGATAGTTTACTTTGGGGAGAGACTCTAGTACAGTAATAAAATTCAGCTACTGACTAGTAAGCTTGAATAGAGCCCTGCACGGATACAAAATTTGTATCCGCATCCAATCCGTGATCCGCAAACATGGTCCGCGGATATCCACGGATACGGATATAAAGTGGATATCCACAGATTTGCAGGGGTCTAAGTATGAGCTCTTTTTTCACAAAAGGAAGGTGATTTGCAAGTTGAATTTTAGGAAGGAAATATTTGTGAAAGGATTTTATCCTTTCATCTGGTGTGTAAAAAAGTGAGCAGCTCACCATGGCCTCTTTAGTTTCTGGCCCAAAGAGCTTACAATCTATACATGTAGATTGGCTCCTAAATCAACCTGTGTTCTTAGTCAGTTTGTAACTAATTACTTCAGGTTTATCCTGCTGTGGCTCGTTGTAATGGATGAGCAAACATACATTAAGAATCCACATGAACTTTTGTTCAAAACCCAAAACTTGAATCAAACTGAACTTTTTATAGAGGGTTTCAGACCTTTTGGTTATTAACCTTTCATTTATTATTGTTTTTCTTTTATTTTTGTGCACTTCTGTACATCCTTCTTTCATAAATTCATTGAAGTTGGAGGTGCAAAAGATCTGTTAATTTAAGTCAGCCAGTCCATTTTCCTGACAACACAGGATTGTTCCCTACAGTGTATTTTCAAGAGTTTTGACCCATCTAGTTTCAAATGTCCAGAAGTCCAAGGGTTTCCACCACTTCCTTTGAGACTACATACCACAGCCTAATAGATCTTGTTTCATCGTATTCAACCTAAGTTATTACCTCTTTAAATTTCCTCCCATAGTCCTTGTTATACCTCACACATCATCTGAAGTAATTCCTCCCTTTTTGTTGGCTATTATCATGTTCTTTTGACATTTCATTTGGGACTGGAAGCAGAAATACTGATACACAACAAAACAGGTATTCTTACAGTATTTCCAAAATGACCGAAAGCAAGTGGCAATGGAAGCTTCGTGAGAAGCTGCTCTCATGAGATGTCAGCCCTGATTCTTTTGACAGAAGTATGGATTTACTATGGATAGACACCCAGACTTTTCGATGCATATATGAACCAAACACCTGAACCTTTTGTATTTCACCTCTCATTGACTGAAGTGGTACTGCAACACCTTTAATTTCTGAAATCCTCATTTTATATGTCTACCTTTAATTTCTTTCTTCCCCTCTGGCCTCATTTCTTTATCATCCTGCCTGTTCTCTCTGCTCCCCGACCACTAGATTTTCTTTTCTTTTTCATAGTAGACAATAGAGTCATGTCCCACATGGCCCCACCATCTGGAGCAACTTCCCTGACTCATGTTCCTTAGGAGATTCATCTCTTAAACCTGCCCTGTATGTGTTAAGCTTCTTTCTAATTAAACAATCATTGTCTGCCCAGAGGTTTCTAGTTTCCCTGAGCTAACTCATTTTCCTCACAACATGTAGTCTTTGCTACCCTCCTTCACTTCTGTGTTAGGCAGATGAGATATGTTGCAAGCTATATCTATTAGCAGCGTGGACATATAGGCCCTGATACAGAAAAGCGCTTAAGTGCATACTTAAGTCCATCCCTGTTTGGGACAGCTCTTAAGCACATGCTTAAATCCTTTTTTTTCCAGTAGATTTAGTTAACTTAAAATTAAGCTTATGCTTAAATGATATTCAGAATAGGAATGCTTTCCCGAATAGTGGCCCTATACAATATAATCAACTGTGAAGCGCATGTGATATTTTCATGTAAAAGATGCCAACGAAAAACACATGGTGTGGTAGGTGTGTAATGGAAGTTTGAAGCAGAGGAGTGAGGTATTAAGTATGATTTGAAATATGTATTCTCTCTTCTCCGAAAAAAAACCTGAAAATACCATAAAATCAAACAAAAAAATGACAGCTTTGATTTCTGGTCTGTCATTTTGAAAGTGTGGAGCGTGTAGATTTACTCTTTTGTTTTACTGTGAGATTTTCAGTTCTTGACCTAGAATCCAGATTTTATACTACAGATGGCTCTCGTTTACAGAAAAAGAGCTCGGTGCACATTATCTGCAGTGTGTTCACTGACATGGATTGGTCTTAATAAAGCATAGGAATACGCAGCTCAGTATTTGGAGAACTGCAGATTGAACCTCCTACAGATCACTGCGGTGAAAGAACCTGATGCTAAAGACCCACTCCGAATTGTGTTACTGTATTTATAGCATTGGATGTGGGGATTAGTCACACATCCTGCCCATATTGTTTTTAAATCAGTAACCAATCTCAGCTGCAGACCCCCAGTGACAGAAAGCCTGCTTGGAGTGGGGATGTACCAGCACGCAAGTCAGCCACATGACCTGAGATCAAAAGTGCAAAGGGTGGGCTGATGCACTGGTTGAGTGCAGCTCTTCAGTAGCTTCATATATAGGATGGCCAGATGTACTGTTTTTAAAGGGACAGTCCCGTTTTTGGGGACTTTTTCTTATATAGGCACCTATTACCCCCACCCCCACCCCCTGTCCCATTTTTTCACAGTTTCTATCTGGTCACCCTGTTCATATACAGCCTGAGTGTATGAAATCTGCTGTTCCTATAGGGAGACTGTTCCCTCCAGCATCGCTCCCCTGCAGTCATAGGGGATTGAAAATGCATTTCCCTTTGCCCACAAGAAGAAAGCTGGCACACTGTGTCTCAACAATTCGGATTGTACTTTGAGTAACAGTTATTCTTAGGGAGAACAGCAATTGTGTATACACAAAGGTAGCTGACTTCAACTTTGTCTGTTCCTGGAGCAGACACCACCTCCCTTTCTGAAACCTGCAGTATGCGCAGAGTCATCTAGTGGTTGAAGTGCATAACTGCAAGTAACAGTCGCTTAAAGCAACCCCTGCAACATTGTATATTAATTCTGATAGCCATATATCAGTTCTGTCACATCCATATTAAACAACTTTGACATCACAGTTGCAGCCCACAGAAGCCAACGCTATTTAACAGATTGTAAGGAGACCTGAACGGTGTGGATGGGACTGTGTTACTGAGGGATAGTAAATCAATAAATCGGGCAGAATAAAGTTGCTGTGTGTCTTGATAGCACCCTTAGGGATTATTTTGTCCTTTTTCTTGGTTTGCTATCCCTATCTAAACAACTTAATCTGTACTGTTCAGGCTTCCTTATAATCCTTCTCTGCAAAGCTTTCACAATCATAATCATACCCTTCCTGCCAAAAACATATAGCAGTGTCAGAGTCCAACCTTTGTGACATCTTAGTCTCTTCTGGGGTGGTGTCACAAGCACTGGCGCCACTTGAGAATATTTTTAAGTCTGTCCGAGTGTGTGCGCATGTGATTTTCAAAGTCTAAACTTGTAAGTAAAGAATTTCAACCACAACACTAAGTTAGTGAGGGGGTTTGTTTTTATCCTCTTTAAAATTGATAAAGTAACTGAAGCACATAGAGTGAATTATGGTGACTGCTTCCACTGTCTGTTTACTACAGTCCCTTCTGCATGGCTGTGTTTTTGTACACATAGAATAGAACCTCTTTCCTCCCCCCCCGAGCCCCATGGATCGCTCCTATTTTACCTCCCTTAGGGGCCCGAAGTACGGTACAGAAAACCCTCTCTTTAACAGAGGAATACAGAGTGCAGCTTCCTCTTGGGCCTGTTAACTCTCTCCTTAAATTGGCTATCAGAATGGATCACAACATAAGAATTCAAGATGCTGCTTCTCACCTCCACAGCACTCCCGGTCCCTTTGGGCTGACAATCAAGGGACCAAACTCAAGGGTTAAACTTGGACTCCTTCCTCACTAAGATGCTGCAGTTAGTCTGTTGGGCCAGGCCAAAGCAGTATTTTTAGGCATTTTAGAGAAATCCATTGTCCCTAGTGAACTATCGCGTCACTCCATGTCTTGTTCTGTAGAAAGTGTCAGCACTGCCATGCTTGTCAGTTCATTGAATGTTTCTTTGACATTGCACTTGCTGTTTTTGAACTATGGAATATTTCTAGGTAAAGTTATCATAATACAAACTGCAAATTGAGAGGCTGAATAGTTGTGGTTAGTATGTCTATAGCAGTGATGACATGGGAAAATATTTTGTTTTTCTCCAGATGACTGTTTGAGGTTAGTTCTAGGCCATTGTGTTGTGATGTGCCAGCTAAAAGGATGGGAGCGTGACTTAGACATAAGCAGGTTTTGTTTTGTTTTTTAAAGCCCGATTAAGATTTATTGTCAAAGTAAGGGTTTTTTTTTGGTAAATACAAAAATTAAGAGCCACCATTTTAAAGGGGGGGAAATTGACTCCTATTCAGCACACTTGAGTTCAGCACGCTTCTTAGTCTAACAAAGGAGGTACTTCATAGATTCACACAATGGCTTTGCATGGCAAGAGTGGCCAAAGTGTGGGCTTCAGAGCAAATGCAGCCTAGAGAGTTCTGCTAAGGTACTTGCAGCCACTCTTCCTTTAATACATAGATGATGTGTAGAGACAACATATACCACCATGCAATGCCTGATGCTCAAAGCCAGCTGGAGCATTGCATGGTGGAGTCTGCATCTGTGCAGGCTTCACATCTATATTAAAGTGTGGGTGCCTAACATTTTGAAGATGATGCCATTGGACGTAATGGGGCATGGAGTACAGCCCTCCTGCTTGTACTGAGTATCACACAACTCCATTAGTTATAATAGGTTCTAAGTTCACCAAAAGGAGTCACTGTGCTGTGTCAAGTATACAGTACGTGGAAGATCATGGTTCCAGACCCTGTTGATAAAGAAGGAGGGTTAGCTAGGAAATGATGGTAGATATCTTCATGTCTGATGATAAAAACAAAAGTAATTCAGCTGTCACTTTCTTCCATAATAGGAGCCTTATGGCATGGGCTGCCAGTGTGTGTTAAGAGTAACATGCAAAATACACAGAGTGTGGCTAAAGAATAGTTTCTTTTGCTTTCATCTGCCTTTGTTTCATTCTGTGCTGCAAGGATGCATTTGTGTGTGAAACAACCTGGCACGTTTAGAGGGACCTTGAAACTGCTTCATTGAACCACAGCACAAAATGAAACTGAGGAACCTGGAAGGAAAGCAGAAAATGACACAATAATGAAAATTGCACTTAAAAAAAAAAGTTACAATGTTGAAAAGGTTCTGACTTTACCTGACAAAAGGCTAGGAAATACAAAATTATGCTGCTGCCAGTGCTTTCTTAACTAAGGTGACTTATTTGACATAAGGTGTCAGGAATCAGGCTTTAATCTGTTACAAAGCCTCTCTAGTACTTGCACACAAAGGAGCAAGTTAGCAATGGTATATCACACTTCAATCTGAATTTGCCTTGCTTTAGTACAGCCTTAACATTCTGTCCAGGAATTAGATTGCCAGCAAAGCGCACTGAAGTGAACATTTTCCAGTCTCTAATTTTCCATGTTTCTATGGGCAAAATCTTAGCTCATCTTATGGAGTTTTGTTGGGGGAAGAAATGGGAGCCATGGAGCTCCTCTCTAATAGTTCACCTGCCCATGAGCTGAGCCGAATATGGATTTAGCCCTATCTTGCATTCTAGGCCTGCCCACTGCATCTAATGGTGTCAGCCAGCCATGAGCAGCAAACACTTAGGGGGACAGCACCACTACTCCTTTCTGGAGCCAGCAGTAGGGAGCTCTGGAGAGCCCTTCCCCTAACCTCGACTCCCCTGAGTCATCCTTCCCTGCATGCCTCCCTCACAATGCCAGCTGCTGCTTTGCTCTGCTTTACTTCACAGCATTCCTCCTCACCCAGTAAGATCAGAATGTTGGAAAGCTTCATTTTAAGGGCCCTATCACAGAGTCAGGAAATCCCTTGTTTTTTTCCTACTGATTATTAAATGTTACAAAATATTCTGGTTGTGCTAATCTGCTATCAGTCTGAACATCTACTGCCATTAAAGTGTTGATTAAATAACAATTAGTAGTAAGGTGTTTTTAAATGTCCTGCTAGTTAGTACAAAAGTTTCAACCAGTTAAAACTGAAAAATATACTTAGAAGTAAACATAAAGTCCAAGATTTTCAAGAGACAGTCTGTGCCCAACTTGAGACATCTTAAAAGGGGCCTGGTTTCCAGAAAGTATTAAGCATCTGCCATTTGAAGTATCCCCAAAATCCCTAGTTACTTTTAAATATCCTTTAAAGTGAGCCTGCAAACACTTATGCACATGCTTACAGTCATGATTGTAACGTCTTTGGGGCAGAGACTCTGTCTCTGTGTGTTTTGTACCATGCCTAGCATAGCGCAACCTTGACTGTGTTTGAGGCCTCTGGTAACTATGCTATCATAAATTTTAAATAATTATAATTAAATAATAATACTGTAAAAAGTTAAATATATGTCAAGTTAATGTTGTGCTCCCCTTCCCTCAGGCTGACTAGCATAAATTGAATCTTGAAATAATTAGCCCAAGCAATTACATTCAATATATAGCTCTGATATCTGTGAATTGTGGTAACATATGCAGGCCTGATCCTGCTAGGTGCTGAGTAGATCCTGGAAAGACCTAGCAGGATCAGGTCCTATATTTCCACTATTGTGCAATACACAAATACCATGTAAATATGATTGTCTTCATTCTAAATAGCTATACAGCATATGCACACTGTACATATATTTCAGATTTCGGTACTTATATTTACAGCTGATTAAAAATTGTACAGTATTGTATATACTGTGCTGATTAAATAGTTGTAATGAAACACTTTACAGTTCTATGATTATTAATTTTTGTCCAAATTTTTGGCAGAGGCTATTAAAAACCAACTGTAAAATTTGATTGAACTTTCCAGGTGGTTTGACTGCAACATCTGTTTTCGTGTCAGTAAATGTGAGAAATACACACAGCGTCAGCCTCTTTTAATAATGTCAGAGATTAGGTATTTGGGAGTAGTGAGACACATCAAGAAGTACTTGGCTTGGTTTTGAACTTGATGAATTTTAGTGGCTTTTATATGGAGTAGAAAACCTTCTGTAAGACATAATGCAGTCCCATTCTCTCTTACACAATCATGAAATCAGTTCCACAAGTTTCCAAGATTTATTTTCAACTTTAACACATAAACAGATCTTTTTTCTTGTTGCTGATTTGAGCAATTCCTCACCCCAGTCACGTGGAAAAGTTGCTTGGGTAAGAAAAATATAATACTCATTATATTGTAACTTTGCAGATAAAGCCAAGTGCCCTACCCACTTTTTTGCAGCATTGTACTATTCATATGCGTTCACTCCTAGAGACTAAACTTGCAAAAGAGAAGAGAGCTCTGAAGCATCTCTCAGACATGATTGTGAGGTTGGTCTTTTTTTTTTTTTAATGTTGAGCTCAGAATCCAAAGATGCTCAGTGATCAGCAAGTTTGAATGTTAGCCAAGATGCTAAACTGGCAGCCTTCCACTCTGCTATCAGTGTGAGTGAAATGTGTACTCAGTGACTGGATTCAGGACCTTCATAGTTTGCAAGCAAATATTTCTGCTTTTAGAGTTACCCAAAAAATAGAAAAAGATGTGTGTGTCTGCATTTGTGTGAGTGAGAAGAGAGATGGTTCTGCACCGTTAGTAGTAGGTGTTAACATTCTACAGCCCAGTCAAGACCCCATGCTTAGAATATCACTTCAAAGGTTATATTCTATTTCCAACATGCATTTCATTATGTCTTTTAATGTTTTTGCTATTAAATCTAGCTTGTATAAGGGCAGTAAACATCTCACACTGGTAATAAGCTGCAGGAAAGCAAAGCAAATTGACACTTTGTATAAAGGTTGCCCAATGAAAAAAATGCAAATAAGCTATGATACAGCCACATTTGCATTTTCTCGTGGTTTTAGTGATGATACGCACTGCATGAGCTTGCCAGACTTGCCTCTTGGGATGGTGCACATACTGGTGGTACGGCCCTGCAGGGTAAATTTAACAAGTGTAACTGTGATTTTGCATGTGGCGTCTCAGAACCACTGAGCAACGTGCAACAATAAATAGTGACAGAGAAAATTGATTTATAGAGTAAATGTGTTTGGTGGAAAAATAGTGTTATACAGATTTTACACTTTGCCAAAAGAAGTTGAGCAATTTTGTTTTGGTGGCACTACTCAGCTTTCCAAGCTAAATTCTTCCCTCTGTCCCCTTATTATTTTTCCATTGTATTCTTTTAGACGATATCAGGACGATGGAATAATGTGGAGACCTCTGTATTTGAGATGGACACATCATTGAAGTCCTATACAATACATTGGCTACGTGTTTCCACTGGATGACAGTGCAATCCCACAGTCTTTAAACATATGAAATCAATTGCAGCTCTCCAAATATGTGGCTTTGTGTAACAGAAACGGAAGGTGGGAGCATATTTTAGAATTGTGATAATAATCATGTTATAGGGAGGAGAAAATGGAAACTGATTCTCAGAACCCTTCACAATATATCTATTTGTATTTTGGAGAGTCATATATGCTTTTCAAGTGTCGCTGTAAAACCACACTTCTGAAGGAAATTTGCCTGTCTTTTGCCCACACCAGTTTTGTTTCTTTCCAGGCATAATTTCAGTATGTTTAGTTAAAAATAAACCAAATAGAACAGGCTGAATTAGAAGTTCTTGGCATTGGCCTTTGTGTGCAGAATGTTCTCCCAAAATAAGTCATGGATATTTTAAAAATCGAACAATTTTGGCTGAAATAGATTTCAATTTTTCTACTGTAATACTAGTGGTCCAAATAAATCTTTGCTGTAACTGCACTGCTCCAGTGGAGTTGCCCCAGCAATATATTTGGCCCAGAATGTATAATTATTACATCTCCCATAGCTATTGTCAGGGTTCCTTCCCCACTCTTAACTCTAGGGTACAGATGTGGGGACCCGCATGAAAGACCCCCTAAGCTTATTCTTACCAGCCTAGGTTAAAAACTTCCCCAAGACTTGAACTTGTCCTTGAACAGTATGCTGCCACCACCAAGCTTTTTAAACAAAGAACAGGGAAAGAGACCACTTGGAGACGTCTTCCCTCAAAATATACCCCCAAGCCCTACACCCCCGCTTTCCTGAGGAGGCTTGAGAATAATATCGTAACCAATTGGTTATAAAATCATCAAAGACCCAAACCCCTGGATCTTGGAACAATGGAAAAATCAGTCAGGTTCTTAAAAGAAGGATTTTATTTAAAAAAAAGAGAGGTAAAAATCATCTCTGTAAAATCAGGATGGAAAATACTTTACAGGGTATTCAGATTCAAAACACAGAGGATTCCCCTCTGGGCAAAACCTTAAAGTTACAGAAAACAGGAATAAACCTCCCTCTTAACACAGGGAAAATTTACATAAAACAAAAGATAAACGAATCCGCCTTGCCTGGCTTACCTATACTGGTTGCAATATTGGAGACTTGGATTAGGATGGGTTGGAGAAGATGGATTTCTGTCTGGCCTCTCTCAGTCCCAAGAGAGAACAACCCCGTAAACAAAGAGCACAAACAAAAGCCCCACCCCACCCCTCAAGTGTCTTCACATTTTTTCTCAGTTTCTCTATAAATATTCAAGCACTTTTTAGTGATAGTTTTGTTAATGTTTTGCAGCGATGAATGAACACTGTCAAACTCTATGGTTTGTGCTCATGAATCCTATCATAAAATGTTTGAGCAAAATTTACTTAAGGTTTGTAAGCAGGGGAGGAGAGACTTCCTTAATTTGGGCCAAATTCTGCCTTTGGATCTGCACGTGTGTCTGCTGTTGACTTCTATAGAAGCCCTGTGTGCACATTGGAAGGCAGAATTTGGCCTGTGGTTTAACTGTATCTTGAGATAAATGTTGAAAGTTTTTCCCTGTTACACTTACCCACACAGACAATCACATCATTCTTGAAATGAATTCTCCTTTAGTTGGCCATATGCAAAAAATTATGTCAAGTATCAGGGGGTAGCCGTGCTAGTCTGTATCCACAAAAACAACAAGGAGTCTGGTGGCACCTTGAAGACTAACAGATTTATTTGGGCATAAGCTTTCGTGGGTAAAAAAACCACTTCTTCAGATGCAAACCATCTGAAGAAGTGTTTTTTTACCCACGAAAGCTTATGCAGAAATAAATGTGTTAGCTTTTAAGCTGCCATCGGACAAAAAAATTATGTGAACATCTGTGTAAGCAACAACACACAGGGAGACAAATTATTGATAGTAAGAGGCAAAGTCTTGTTTCAAAATCTTGTCTGGGGAGTGCATGTGTACAGAAATGCACTTTGTTCTAATTACACATAAAGACTGTCACTTTAATGTTCTACAGGCTTGTTCCCAATAACAACTGGTGGGGTTTTGCTCTCCCCCCACCTTTTTTTAAGAACCCAATATATAGTTTCATTTTGGTAGCTGACATTATCAGGAAAACGATATCAGAATTGTGTGGGACTTTGTGAGTCATTACCAGAAATAATGCAGTGGGCAGATTAGCCGCTTGAAAGTGGCTGCTCTGAGTGTTTGCTGCATACGAAGGTGCAATGCAAATGGTTTTGGGCCTAGGATAATTTTATGATCTCTTTGAAATACTTTAGGTGAACTATATATTTTTCCTCCGCATACTCTGCTGTTTCCATTGGTAGCAAGGCTATTTAGGTTCCAAGGTTATTTAGCTAGATGCCCATAAAAATAAACAAAACAAAAACAAACAAACAAAAACCACAATAAAACCCACACGCTCAGAATGTAACTCAAAATTCAATCAGCTGATGTCCAATTAAACCCCATGAAAACTGTGCATGTCTTAAGGCTACTCAGTTAACATTACATAACATTGTACAGCAGAACACTCAAAAGCATTTAAATCACTTAGAAATGATTGAAGTTGCAGATTTAAGAAATAATGATAGCAACATTTATAGAAGTACTCAGAACAGTGTGTTTATATGTTTGCTTAACCTTCATACTGGCATCAAGAACATTCATGATTGCAATCTGCCTTTCTTAACTAAAGTCAACTCTACCATATAGACAGGCTAAATCATCGGAACTCTGAGAGGTTCTGGTAAGTGTATAAACTGTACAATATACTGGATTCTGGCCTTCAGTTATGCACAGCTTAAACTCCCCCTGCAAAGTGTTGTTACGTGTGCTTCTCCTTCAAAGCAGTATTACCACCTGCAAGAGGCAGCAGCTAGAGCAGTAGCTCTCAACCTTTCCAGACGACTGTACCCTTTTCAGGAGTCTGATTTGTCTTGTGTCCCCCCAGGTTCCACCTCGCTTAAAAACAACTTGCTTACAAAATCAGACATAAGAATACAAAAGTGTCACAGCACACTGTTACTGAAAAATTGCTGACTTTCTCCTTTTTACCATATCATTATAAAATAAATCAATTGGAATATAAATATTGTACTTACATTTCAGTGTATAGTATATAGAGCAGTATAAACAAGTCATTGTCTGACATTTTAGTTTATACTGACTTTGCTAATGCTTTTATGTAGCCCAGGGGTTCTCAAACTGGGGGTCGGGAGGTTATTACATAGGGCAGTGGTTCCCAAACTGGGGTTCGCAGAACCTTACAGCGGGGTTCACCAGAAAAATTCCACTAATGGCGGCCAGAGGACCCTGGGCATTGGAGGCAGCAGGTGGGACCCAGTTGCAGGGCAGACAGCCCGAGCCCCAGGGAGAACGGGGCAGGGCAGTTGGGGCTGGCAGCCTGAGCCCTGCCCCCGTGAGCGGCGGAGTCGGCTGCCCGAACCTCAGGGCTCCACGTGGGGCTGGCAGGCCGAGCCCCAGGGAGAGCGGGGCCAGGCAGTTGGGGCGGTCAATGGGGTCCAGCAGCAGGAGCTCCGCTGAGTGCAGAGGAAATTTAAACTTAAATCCCTGGAAATATTCATTTTTAGGAGGAGGTTCACAAGATTTCACAATTTAGTGAAAGGGGTTCGCGGGCAGTTAAATTTTGGGAACCACTGACATAGGGGCTTGCGAGCTGTCAGCCTCCATCCCAAACCCTGCTTTGCCTCCAGCATTTATAATGGCGTTAAATATATTTAAAAGTGTTTTTAATTAATAAAACCCATCTATCTGCAGAAATGCTGTCTTGTTTCCATCACAAAGCTGATTAAATAGTAAATATTCTTTAGCGAGGATGGTTTAGCAGCTAACCTTATGGACTATAGTGTTACTATTTATGCATATGGCCAACCCCCCTTCAGCCTCCCTCTCCATTTGCCCGTTATTAGGAGTCTGTTGCACATGAACAATAGACCCTCCCTACCCTCCGCTAAAGGTTTGTTACCCATAAACTTGTAGAAATGTTTCCTGTTTTCCTCACATGGTTTGCAGATAATTTTCTAAAATTCCCTTTCAGAATGTTATGGAAAACGGGTACCTTTTCCAATCACTCTCTTCCATACAAAGTTATGTCTCTATGGGACACTGTGGGCAGATATGCCTGGAACTCCAGTCTATACCATCCACTCCTGCCATGCATTTAATATAATCCATAAAACACAGAGATTTGGACTGGTAAATTTCTGGGTTGTGTGGGAACTGCCATGGTGTTTTTGCTGATGCATTGCTGAGAAGGTTTATATGCATTTTCTCTCCTACGTTTCATCTGAGTATTTAACTGCCAGCAATTTCCCACTGGCAACTGAGTTGTTTTGGGTAGAGACTTTCCTGTTAGGTCTCAGAGTATCACATTGTCCCAGGTGTAAAAAAAAATATTTCCTCATCCAAGTGATATTCAAGGCACAGCAAGGGGAACATTTTGTTGAAGTTGAAATGTGTCTGGAAAGAGGGGGAGCCGCAGAGGCTCAGTGGATCCAGCTACTCTAGAGTCCAATTAATATCCACAATCAAGAGTGTATTGTAGAGCTGTAATGCACAGAAGAGCCTTGTTAGAACTCTGACATGCAATAGCTTGTGGCATTCAATACCATATCAAGTGTGTTTCATAGGAATTTACTTTTTAAAAATAAGGCCTCCCCCACTTCTTCCCACGGTTCTGCTGTTTTACTGCTAGGTGTAGGAATGTCAAAGGAAAACAAACAGTGTCCTCTCTTCCTGCTGGCCTTCCAGTGATATATGAAAACCACATTGACATTGGGACCACAGTGAGGTGATTTCTGTCTGGTGTTCCCTGAGTGAAACGGCTCCCAAACAGTGACACTTTACAGCGAACAAGCTCAGAAAGAAGCATTAAGTACAGAAGTGCTGGAGTAGTGGCTGACTGACTTCTTGCTGGCCTCCCACTGGCCATTTGATGGAGCTGCTCAGAATGGTTCTGGGGTTAAGGAGGGCAGGGGAAGCTCTTCTTTAGTGTAAAGCTGCACTGTGCAAGCTAACTGATCATAAAATACCATAAATCCTCACCAACCACACGTTAACAAGGGTGACCACATTAGGTCCTAACTGATGTATGAGTGCATTGAGAGGCTGTTTTCTGAATTCCCTGGCAGACAGTCTCATAGGGGAACCTCACACATACCCTATACAGAGCAGACACCTCTGATACGAAGACAGACTTGTCTCTGTGCCTCCATTATTCCAAAACGGAGCCACTGCCTCCTGACCTGGATTTATAAACATGTAGCATCTCTATGCTTTGAGCAGATCACTAGCAACACCAGAAGAAAAGAATGAGAGGGAGGGGTGGGAGAGAGAGAGAGAAATTCTGCTACATAGAGGAGAGGGAGAATAGTGTGTGGTATATGCTTTACTGACTAGCACGATATAGCCACATTGGGTATGCAGCTCCCTTTCACTCATCAGTACCATTAGAATTGCTAAGACCTCCTTTAAGAAGGAACGGAAGGAACTCTTGTTTGGTATGTTACTGAAGTACTCCAGCTTCTGATGTTTTCTGAGGTCGAGTTTCCCTCCCACTGTCTCTGGAGCTTGGAATTTGCTGAAGTCCTGCCTAAGGAGAATAGTTGGCAGGCAGCTCAGATATTTCTGCCCTGACTTGAAATGAATGGCAGTAAGACATAGCTGTTGTTATTAAAACAGGAAAAAACCTGGGTATGTGAAAAGATTAAAAACCTATTTTGAATGTGTCACGAAAGCTTATGCCCAAATAAATGTGTTAGTCTCTAAGGTGCCACAAGTCCTCCTGTTCTTTTTGCTGATACAGACTAACATGGCTACCACTCTGAAACCTGTCATTGAAACAGGTATTAGGAATAAAATATGCTTTTAAAAAGACGCAGGCAAAAGTCTTAAAGTGGACTTGGTTAAACATGTTCTGACTTTATTGAACTGAAATGAAAGATTGTTTTTGTTTGTTTGTTTTGGGGGGGATTGTAGATAACTTCATGTATATATTTGTAATGTAAAATTTGCCATGTGAAAACTTTATGGATGAATCCTCAGTTGCCACCCACAACCACAGACTGCTCCAAAGCAGCTTAAAAACAGCATGCTGGTTGTGCTGGGGAGAAAACAGCAACTGCAGGGGGCCTGCATAGTGTGATTCTGCTCCTGGGCAGATCTCAGCAGCTCCCTATGTGGGTGGTTGTTTCAATGCTATTTGCATTAGAAAAAGTTTTGAAATGAGGCAGAGTGTAACAACTGGTTTCATAAACAAACTGTAGCTTATTCTTAGTAAGTGGGAGACTGGGGGCAGAGCAAGGCTATGGCTAGTGGTTCATGCACTAACCTCTCGTGAGCCAAAACCTCCTGGGGGCAGGAGGGCGGGTCCCTCAGTAGCTACTACTGCTTATGTGTCTTCCCACTGACTTCAGTAGACTTTAGATCAGACCCTATGTTAGGGCAAGTAGTTTGTCAGTTTTGACCTGAGTGTATCTCAGACCTGCATCATTTTTCCTCCCGTCCTTCAGGCCCTGATTCAGGACAGCCCTTAAGCACGTACTGCCCTGAATGGGGATGCCTTTCTGAATCAGGCCCTCAGTATGAGGCAGGATGTAGCTGCTGTGTTTCAACATAGTTATTATGTCCCAAATAGTCTGACACTCTCACAAAAGATTTTTAAAGGCAGGAGACAGTCGTGTCCCCTCCCTCCCCCTGGTCTATGGGTTTTTGAAAAAACATTTCCAAAATCTGTATTGTCAAGGTGTGTGGGGGGTGTTAGTGAGAGAGAGACAGAGAGCTGCATAACAAAACGTAGTATTATATTTTCGATTTCTCTATTTTTTAGCATAAAGACAGCTTTTTCCCCCCAATTTGTTTATTCATTGTTTAGTCAAAGAGAGTGACCAGCTTTTGTTGAGACAAAGTTCCCTGGATGCTTTTCACCACTGGAATGATATTAATTATCATCAATATATGTATTTCAGTTACAGCCTGAGATGTTACTATTAGATAAAGTCAAATTATGCCTTCTTATATAATATTAAATATGAAACAGAAATCTGAAGGTCAAAACAAGAAGCCTGTGTCAGCATTTTAAAAGTTGGATGCCTAAAGATAGGCACCTAAATCTGCATTTAGGCACCTAAATCTGCATTTAGGCACCTAAATAAGCAGGATGGTTTTCAAAGGTCCCCAGTACCCACAACTCCAATTGAGGTTAGTGAAAAGCAGGTGTCCTTTTTTGGCATGCTCCTGTTGATGCCAGTAAGAGCAGCTGGGTGACCAGCACCTTTGCAAACTGGGCTGCTTATTTAGATGCCTAAATATGGATTTTGGTGTTTAATTTTAGGCACACAAGTGTGAAAGGTTTTGGCCTTGGTAACTAAAGTTTGATGGAAATTAAAACAAATAAGCACTGTCCCCTCTATCCGAAAGTGCTGTGGCAGAGATCCAGGTATGTACCTTATGGTTTATATGTGGGAATCAAACGGGACAAAGTTAATGCTTTGTAAAGTATGTGCACGTCATGGTGCTGGAAGCTAGCTAGCATGTGTTGCATATAGCACATGCAAATGAAGGTCAGTTGGCTTGACAGGTGGTTATGAAACTAAACAGAAATTATGCAAAATGGGATGTACGTATCGGTGGGATTTTGTACATATTTTTTGTTTTTGTCCTTTAGCAGCTCCAGACTTCAATTAAAATACCAAAGAGAGAAAGGCATAAGCTGCAACCATTATATATACACTAGTTGTAAAGTAATAGCCTGCCACGTTCTTTTTATGGATCATTTTTATCCTGTTGCAGCTGAGAATATAAAGCCATCTTACAGCTTGTCAAAAGTGACACCTGCTTTCATACTTCCTAATAATTGCTACAGGTCTGAGAGGAAGGGCTTGGCAGGGTGCATACAAATTATGACTTGCTTCAGGGTAACAAATAATGTCATAATGACTTTAAGAGTTTCCTGTAACGTTCAGGATTGGTGTGTGTGTTTGACTGGTAAGAAATGAACAATTTGAAAAAGTGTTCTTTGTGGGAGGGAAGGGTTTCCTTTCAGAATAAACAGTAAATGTTGGATACAGTAAGTGTACAGATCAGTAGTAAAATATGCATATCTGCATTAAGGTGTTCAGTGGATATGTATGCAATGTCTTATCTCTCTGCTGTTTGCAGAATGCACTAGGCAGTTGCAAGGAACAGAACCCCATTTGATGCCAGATATAATGATCTTTCTGGGGCTCAGAACTTGGGTGTGTCAAAGAATTTGCTTACGGGAAAGTGGCACTGACCTTTAATCACTCCCTGTGCATTAAAACAATTTTCAATTTAAAGTATTTGGATATATTTACTGTTCTTAATTCTCTGATTCTGCCATCCTTGCTGCAAAATCAACATGTCTGTCCCTGTAGTCTCTGAGACCCTTACAATCTTTAATGCATTTGTCCCCACAACACCCCTGTGAGGTTGGGCAGTGCTATTATCCCCATTGTACAGATAGGGAACTGAGGCCAGAGAGTCTAAGTGACATGCCCAAGATCACACAGGCAGTATCTGGTACAGCAGGGAACAGAACCAGGTTTCCTGCATCCTAAGCTAGTGCGCTAACCACTGGATCACATCAGTGGCATTACTTTCAGTGTAAAGTGCTAGTCAGTGGAAGCAAGAATGGAAGAATAAGGTTCTGACCTGCTTCTGTATGGAAATATTATCACAGGTTAAAATACACTGTGTATGTTTTGTCTCTAAACAGTCCCTATTTCGAAGTGATATCTAGCTGAGAGGATATTTAGGTTGATAGAAATTTTTTATGTAAAACCCAGAGAACAGTTTTTCTCCAGCCTAGCCTAGGGGCCTTTCTTCTCCACGTCCACTTATCCTCCAGCAGTGAGTTGAAATTCCATAGTGCTAAAGAACAGCAAGGTTTAATTAAGTTCCTATTGAAATCTGTAACATATTCCCTCTTCCAGTTTTTTTACAGGAAGATTGGGGTCCAGGTGGTTTCAGTATAGAGCGAGGGGCAAAATCCTGTGAGGAGTTAAGACGCTCACTGAATCAGCTCTAAAGACGTCTTGACATTTTTCTGAGAATAGGGGACTGTTCTCATAATGTTACATTTCCACATTAACTTCCTTAAAGAACTAGAAGAGGGAAGCTTTGGTAAATATATTTCTTTTTGAAGATGGAATGAGCCACAGTGGGGAGGCAGTTTCTTATCTGCAAATGTAACAGTATGTTTCTTCTCCCCAACTCTAAGGACACTTTTTTTAAAAAAAAGAGGAGTGCATTTTACTTCCTGTCCGAGCAAAGATAGGCTTTGCTATGAAAAGAATGGATTTGGAAAATGTCTGGGGTGTTTTTGTGTGCGTGTGTGTTGTACAGGTGGTATATGCCTTTTAACAGAGAGAGCTGTAGGAGATACAAAGTTCATATCTGTGTGGTGCTTTCGTTGTCAGACAGATGATGGCTAATTCAGACAGCGGCAGCAACAAAAGAGATTAGGAGGCTAGAAGGGAGAGGAAAGGTTAAAAATGTTAAAACGAATAGCTTGAGTAAACAAGAAATAAGGGGGCTGGCTGGGGATGATATGATGAAAACACAATCCCAGTACTGTACTTGAAGGGTGTAAACATCCACATTGGGAGATGAATTGTTTTGGGTGGTCCAAAGAGGTATGAGGAGTAATTGATGAATGAGCAAGGAATAATGTAGGCTGAAACCCAGGAGCCCTTTCCAACTGATGAGATCGATTAGATTGTGGAATAATCTTCCAAGAGAAGGGGTGGAAGCCACGTCATTTAAACTAGACTGAACAAAGACAAAGCTCTCAAGAGAACAGAGAATAATGCTGCATTGTCGATGGGGTGGAGAATATCACCTCAATAGGCTCCCACCTCCTGTCTATAAACTGTGTTATGTGTGTTGCATATAGTTGTTACGGCAGGAAACTTGCAAGGAGATGTGTGTGTGAGAGTGGCATATTAGAGCATATTTGAATAGGGATTTTTTGGTGGAAACTAAGATTGTTGCTAAGATTGCTGCTTTTTGACAGCCTCCGCTTGTACTTGGTTTAAAAAAAAAAGTGTACAACAAGTCTTACTATAAAAACTACACAGTGGTAAACTTTTTATCGTGTACTTGGAACAGATTCACAGGATTGTTCTTGGAGTCTGAGGAGAAACTACTGGCAGGCTGTGTAGAGCCATTACAAGTGAGAATTACTGAGCAGAACCAGCCTGCTTTACTCATTCAATTTCCTGATGTATATGCATGTACTAAATAATATATTCTTAAGTTCCAATTCACTTTTCTAACAGAGGCTTGCAGATTCTTCCCCAGTTTTGGTCTAGGCCAAAACTTTCAGTAAATTGCTAGAAATCTATAGCACAGATAAGCACAGTTATGGTAGTTTTTAGTAATAAGCATATAGCTTTTTCTGCAATTTGACTTCATGACACTACATCAGTTATTCCTTAAGAACTTCATGTTCTCTTCCAACATAAAAGGCCATGGAATGGGAGGGCTTACCCCCAGACTGCTCAGGATGTGGGGGATTGCATTTCTGATATTGTATTCTCTCTGCCCAGGGGCAGCCACTCTGTAAATAAGCCACGGGATGGTACCTGATATTGTCACATAAAGTGGGAACCCATGGGAATCTTTGACCTAAATCCTGCCCATCCCTGACTAGCCACGTGACTTATCTTTCCCCACATACTTCCCTCACATCAGGCCCACGTGAGGGTATTTTAGGGAAAAAAATCCACCAAGGATGCTGTCAGTTCAGCTGAACCAGTGTCAGCACTCATGGGTGCCCTAGACCCCAATTCAGTAAGCTGCCCCTTGTCATCAAAAACGTAAGCCTGTGCTTATTTCCCATTGGTTTGAATGGGTTTGAAGCATGTTCTGAAGTATTTTTGCTGAACTGGAGCCCTAGTGTAGACCAGGCTCCAATGGCTTCAGTGACCGTGCTTGGTGAAGACAATGACCACTTCTAATTGTGCTGCCACTGGTTCCCGGCCAAGGCTTTCACTCTCTGATACTTGCATAAAGGGTCACGTAGTGCAAAGGAAGAGAAAATATTGCTGCAAGTAGCATTAATTAATCTCTTTTATTGATAGGCCCTTGAGGCTGTGTAGGAAGAGGAATATGCTACAGACCAGGCTGGCTGCACCATCATCCCCCTGCTCTCCCAGCTGCTTAGGGCAGGATTGTGCCTCAAGGAGACCTCAGAGCCCCCTATCCAGATAGGGGGGGTTGTACAGTTCTGCACAGTCTTCCTTTCAGGCCACTGGCTAAATGGCATAACTGGGACCTATTCATATTTTGGTTTCCTTTTTTTAGGAGTCTGTGGAATAAAGCAAACTCATAGAGCGCTAATTTCCTTCTGCCACATAAGCATCAGTGCAAAGCCAAGACATTTCAGGAAACTATGTGTCAAGGTGAAGCCGAAACCTTTATTTCTGTAGCAGGAGATATTGATCCTGTTTGTGTGTTCTGTTACAATGACTTTACATTAGTCATTTAATATAGCAGAAATAGACTGTAATTAATCAATTCATGTGATGGATGTCGGAGAAGTAAAGTAACTGAGCTGCTCCTTTCTGATTGGCTTAGACAGCACGCCTGTCATACTGTATTGCACGCTTCAGGCTAGAAAAGAGTAGCTTTACCAGAAAATCACACTTTAAAAGGCTCATTTCACCTCTAAGAGTAAGTTGATTTCTGACTGCCTGATTTCTTTTAACTCTTTGTCAACAAAGTGTGATGCTTGTTGTGAATAATGAACAGGGCTTTGTGCCTACCGAATGTAAGTTTGTTGTTTTTCGTGTTTGTAAATCCACTGTGCAGTGCAAGAGTCCAACTCTCAGACCTAGTTCAAATCTTTTTGTGTCTGCTTATCTCTGTAACAAAAAAAAAATCCAAAACATTTTTCGAAAACAAAAAACTGTTCCATTTTGAACCCTATGAAAATGCAAAGTTTAAAAATGTTTTTTCTAATTTTGAGGAAATTTTTGTTGGTGGTGTTTATTTCTTTGCCTAAAACATTATGAGATGGCTCCTTGCTTTAAAAGGTGAATTTCGGCAGTGGTTGAAAAGTGATAGAAGCAAGCACCATATTTCTGGCAATTCTTCCTGAATTTAATAGCAAACTTTACACTTCCACTTAAAAAAACTTGCAGAAAGGTTAAGTTTTTACTTATAGAAAGTAGCCATTAAAAAAATCTTTGTCTCCAAAAGCAGACCTCGTCAAATACACAATGTCATTTTGCAAAGTCTGCTCTTGGCCTACATTTTTAAACCAGAGCTGGCTTCTTGGTATTTTAAAAGTTAAAGAATGTGTTGATCTGGACTAGGACGAATGAGTTCAACTGCTCTAAAATATTTACAAATGCCGGTGGGACCAAGAGTAGTTTCCATAAAAGGCTGTGTGGATAAGTAATTCCCTGAAGGATTCATACTCTTTTACTTTAAATACTGCCTGTGGAATCTTTCATTTCAGATCCTTCAGTTAGTTCATAAGTTGCTGTCTTTGTACTATCTCTTGATTGTCAGCTTCCTTTCGAAGTTTCTGTTTCGGTTACCTGAGTTTCCTTTTGCCTTGTCCATTCCTTGTGTATACATTTTCACTTAGGGAAGCAACTGTTATGGTAACTTCCTTAGCAGCTGTTGCAGAAGGAACTAGGCTCACTTTGTGCAGAGTACTTAATTTTCCACATATAGGGTGGAGGAGAGTGTTGCTTTATTTGAATCTCCAGATAAGTGAACATTCGCTGGGTAAATTTGGCAGGCTTTTTAAAATTAAAATAGTTTCTCAGGCCTTTACTGGAAAGAGTAATTGCTTTCCAACAATGTAACTACTTTCCAATAGAGTAGCTGCTGTGTTATTGTTTTGAGGGATTTCTTGGTAATTTTCTGTTGTTATTGCTGTTTTCAATCATTCAATACAGAGTCTTCTCTCCCTCCACGTTCCCCTGGGAACTCGATGAACATTTTGGGCTTTGGTGTTACTGGCTGAGGAAAGGTGGGCATCGGAACTGATTTTCCAATTTTTAAGCATAGATGCTGTTTTCCCCTGTCAGGACTGAATTCTGTCTTGTCCCACACAGGTGTGCTGAGAAGCAAGAAGGCACACGGTACATGCATGCAGGACCCAGGTAGAATGCAGACACTAACTGCCTGAGCACAAGGGGCCAGTTAACATGTCCAGTGGGATTCCGGGGCTCCAGGCATGGTCAATCACGCTGGGTGTGTTGCTGAGCGCCTGCTCTCCCCAACTTGTGCACCTGCTAGTACCTAGAAGTAGGTGCTGGGACGAGTACAAGATGTACCTTGGACCAGCAGGGGCATTTTACAATTGGTTCCCTAGAACTCCCTCTGGCACTCTGCCCAAGTCTCCCTACACAGACAGAATGCCTCTGCTCAGCCACTCTAGAGGTATGGGATTGCGTGACTGTGGAGAACTACCCTTCATCAATAGAAGTGAATCTTTTCAGGTCATGGGTGAGGCACGTTGGTGGGGGCAGTGTGGGGAAGCTTGGACTTGTACTGCCCGGCACATCAGTTCTATGAATAAGAAGACAAAGCATCAGTGGCTCAAGTGTACTGAAACAGGAAGGGGAGCTCTCTTTGCACCAGCTTTGCACCACTGCTTCGAGTGGAAGAAAAGGAACTGTGCTCCCCCCGCTGTCTCTCCTACTTTTAACTCTGGAAAGACTTTGATCTCCAGAGCTGTCAATCAGACATTTTTCTCAGCCCAAAGACACTTAAAATAGAAAAAAAAAAAATGAAGAAGCAAGAGAGATGCTTAAAGAAAAGGTGTATAGGCCTCACTACATGCCATCGTGTGAAAATTGCTGTTTTGCAAACCACAGTAAGCACAAGAGAAATTAACAAATGCTAAAAGTTTTTCTGGGTCAGGAAAATATTTACTTATAGATGTAAGAGGCAAAGGAAGGGAACAATAGAAGAGTCAAAGCTAGGCCTGACATTTTTGGCCAGCATAGCAGCGAGCATGGGTTAGAACTGTAAAGACAAACGGCAGGGCCAGCACTAGGCGTAAGCACACTAAGCAATTGCTTAGGACCCTGAGCAGCTTAAGCCCCCTATTCATTTTTTTTTTTTACTATGTATGGTGGTGGGCGGGGGCCCAGTGGGCTAGCACTGCTTCTGGAATGAGACACTGATAGGGATGAGTTGGCCCTAAGTGTTTAAAGAATTAGCCTGATGCAGCACTCAGAAACTCCCCTTAGGACTTCTCAGCTATGCCAAGTGTGAGACTAACGTCTCAAACAAGAGATTAAAATGGTTCAGCAGTCACTGCACTTCAAGAATGAAGAGCAGTTATGAAAAGGTTATAGGAAAAGTAGGCAGAAGTGTAACTAACAAGCTGAAGGGTGATCACGAGTAGGGGTGGAAATATTCAGAAGGAAAGCCCCAAACATACTTCTGATGAAAAAAAGTACTTAATATGGTGAGTGTTCAGTGCACCAGGAAGCAGTCTCTCTCTGTCACTCACATGCATGCATGCACGCACATCTATTATTACCAGAAGAATCTTGTCAGAGAAGATGGTGTCATTCTTACTTTCATTATCATATTTAATCATTCAGATTAAAAAGTAGCTATGGATTTCTTTTGCATGTTCTCTCTCAGCTAAGTGCTCTCAGTCTAGGCAGAGGCTCTCACTGATGTTAGAGAGAGTTTTGGGCACAGCTGGAGAGTAGGATTCTGGTCCTGATGGCACATCTTTTCTATTTAAAAAAAAAAAAAAAAAGTGCGTGAGAGGGAGATTAACTGAAAATCATGTTTTCTGCATCTGTATTTTCAGAATGAACTTTGAGGCTTTAATATCAATTGCAAATATATTATCAGAAAGAGTAAAACAAAACAAAAACACCTGATTTTTGTTTTGTTTTACTTCTTTCCTTCTCACTTCAGAAATGATGTGACATTTTAAAAAATATTTAACTGGTACTGCATTTACAACGGACACAACCTTCCAGCCGAGAAGCAGACTTTATTAAACATGGCAAATGCAGTTCTTATTTTAATTTTTTGACTTTTTTTCTCCCCGTTTGAAATAAACGACCATTTGCTAGAGGTGAAACAATCATTCTGGGTCGAGCAGTAGCTCTGACATCCCACTTTCCTATTAATATCACTGAAAGCTTACTTGACGTGGTATAAATAGGAGTGGAGGAGAGTGGTATAAAGTAAATGATTTTCACATGTGAGAAATGATCTTCATAATTCATCCCCGCTCTGCCTTGCATGAGTTCTTCAGCAATGGAAATAAGTAGTAGTCTGTGGTTTTGTTTTTTTTCTGGGCCTGATTCTGAGTTTACTACCAGCTGTTTTACACTGTTAAACTTCACTGGAGCTACTCCAGATGTACACTATGGAAGGGAGAATAGAAGGAGGTTCAACCTCTCACGTCTTGGATGTTGTCAAACAAGGAAACAATTTTAAGTGGTTACCTGTGTGTTTTTTTTTTTTTAAACAAACAAGTCAGATATGGGGTAAAACCTTAAGAATATGCTTGTCTTCGCCCCTCTTAGTACAAGGAAACAAACAAACAAAAAGTAGTAATTATTAACATACGCAGTTAATTTCCTAAATTAGAGGAAAACGTGCGATCACCTGGTATCGGACAAAATGCGTGGCTAGTTAAATTCAGCCAGCACTGAACAGCATGACCCAGTCATGTGGCGAACTGGTTAGTAGAAATTCCTTTGAATTGAGTGGGTCAGTGGGTTTAGCCCCTGAAAGGGGGTTTTCTCTCTCTTTGGCTTGCTTGAGTATAAACTGAGTAATCCTGATGGGTTGGTCACCTGTCCTGGAGGGAAAAAGAGGGTTCTTGGCTCTTGATTTGAGACCGCTGCTCCCCGCCAACCTCCAGGGGAGTAGAATGGCCATGGGCACCACCTGGTACTGGTTATGCAGCCTTTAAGTGATGTGGTAAGATCAGCTCCCCTACTGTATATACCAAAGTACCATAGAACCCTTCTCCTCGCATGGCAGAAGTCATATAGGTGCTAATTATTGTTTCAAAGCAAAACAAAGTATCTGGTTATGTTTCCTGACAAGTTATCTTGGGGTACTTCCATATGTAGTAGCTCCATGCAGTGGAGACCGCATGCCATGCAGAAGTGACACATTGGACAGATTTTTCTCCCTCTCCATTTGTACTGTCTGCCTGATAGTTAGATGCAGATTAGAGGCAAAAGCCTTTAGAGTTAGGGCTAGTCTACGCTAGAAGTGCTAGAGTGGCACAGCTGTACTGATGCAGCCACGTTTGCTGAAGTGCTGTCTGCACCTGTGCCTACGTTGGTGTCACGTCTCTTCGGAGTGGCTTATTCACACCCCTGAACTGACACATTAGTTATACCGACATAAGTAGTAGTGTGTATAAGCCCTTAGTATTTTAATGGGAGATGGAAGAGTTACATTATGACCCACTTACAAATGTGCCTGAAATTATCTGGATTTCTGCCCACACCTGGGGAATGAAATCAGGTTTCCAGGGTATTATAATCCAGAATTGGAGACAGACCTTCCTCATCAGTTCTCATAAGTTGCATAAAACTGAACAAACGTATTCAAGTGTTGCCAGCTATTCAAACAATACACGCCTGCTAGTTCTTCAAATGCAGAAACCCAGAATAGTATATAATTCTTTTTAGAAATCTGATTAAGTTCAAATTTCCTATACATGGTGTTTACAAGCCCCCCTGCTAAAGTGGGGGAAGGAGCTACTTTCCAAGAAAAAATGTAGGCTGGATAATTTTGACATTGCTTAAAGTCACATTACCCTACACCCACCAGAATTCAAAGATAGAATGGAAATGGCATCATCCGTTCTCACGGTAACGCTGATAGCACTTCTCTCTCAGTTGGTTGTGTGGTGTCCCCACACTGCCACTGTCACAATTAACATTTTTTGTAAGGACTTTGAAATGTATTGCCATAACAAGGTTGCTGTTCAGCAACCACAGAAATCCTAACAAGGTGGCTAATGGAGTTTTTTGTTTTCATTATTTCTCTATGTTCTGAAAAAGTCAGAAGGTTTTAACCCTGGCTTCAGCCAAGACACGCAGGCATGTTTAACAGAATAATATTTCACTTGTACTGTGACTAACGTACACTAAAAGGGCTTGAAGACCCTCTCATGTACAGTCAGTCCAATTGGTGTCCAAAGCCAAAGAAAAACTTGCATCCAAACACGTTTTTTTGGTCTTGAGCTAAAAAATGCACTTCATGTTGAACAGTCTCCCCCAAGTGCTGCAGTTAATAAGCCATGTTATGTTTTTACTGGAAAACCATGGTTCTAGCCAAGCATTCTTCACATTTTTCCCAGGATTTAGTCATAAAATCACTTCAGACATATTGCAAGTATGAAATGTGCACGTATCAGATAAAGGGCAGCAGTTTTGTTTTGTTGTAAAACTCCATGGAAACATTTCTGTCACTGTCAAATATGTTACCCCAAGAACCTGCCGGGTTTCTCTGCTAGTACATCTCATTGAGTAAGAAAATTCTGAACCACAGATTTCTCTGACAAACCTTAGCTTTGACAGAGTGATTCAGATATAAATCAGACAACACCCTCTGTGTGTGTACGGTGGGGAGCCGAGGGTACCATGCTTTGCATACAACATCAGACTGAGATATACAGGCCTGTGTGCAGATGTGTGTTTTCAATCCTGGATTCATAACTATGTGCCAGAAAAAAAGTGAGACACTTAAAGACTTATTGAACTATTTTAAGATTTATTATTGCAAGAAATTATTTACGCAAGCGGTAAAAGTCTGTAACACAGTAGGCAAGCTCACCCTTTCAGAGAAGAGGTTGCATCTCACATCACATTCTAGCAGCCCCCTCTTGCTGATGCTCAGAGCATTGTTGCATATCTCGGGAAGGAGCTGAATCCAGTCCTGCTTGCCTGGAGAGAAACCCCTGAGAGTAAAGAAAGGTAGAGGGGGCAGTATTGCCCCAGAGCCAGCTTATGCACCGGAGAAGGGGGAGATGAACTTACATAGTGACCCCTCGATACACAGCTCCAGCATGCTCAGGCCTGATACTAACAATACCAAATGCAGAGTAGAAAGATATTTAAAGCAACACACACAGCAGTAGTGAGACTAGCTGGGATTGTTCTTGTGGGGATGTGCAGTAAAGATGAAGTGGGTGTGCAAGTTCATCTGTGTTTTACCCTGGGTATCAGATTGCATTCAGCCTGGATCAGAGTGGAGTGAGTTTTTGCTTATTATAGATGGACCTGTGAATCTGTTTATTAGTTTTTATATCTGAAATATTTGACTACTTTTCCTTTTTGCCAAGGGGACATTTATTGCTTGTATTTACTGTAGCAGCTTGCCATAGAGGAAGAACTTCACTCAGCAGATATCTTTCCAAATGCCCTTTTTCTTTGTACCTAATCAATCTCGTCACGTTACTAAGAACAACTTCCCTACTGGCCAGTCAAGTAGCAGGACATCTTACATGCTCTGATGTGTACTAGGGCACAATGCTCCCTTTCATAGGTTTGGCTGGCTGGATTCCCATAGATGCTGAGGTCACAGTACTGATAACATAGAATGCTGAAAGGCACTGAGAATTTCAGTCTTAATGTACTATGTTAACATGAGTATTTTTGGACTGTTCCTGCTGTCGCTCATAATGGTTTTACAGCAGTATAACTCCATTCAATTTAAGAGCTAGTTCTGATTTGTATCAACATATCTGAGGACAGAATTGGGCTCTTTATATTAAAGGCAAAGAAGAAAAATCTTCTTGTCAACAATTAAGTCTATATGTGCGCACACACAAAACTCTACCTTCTCTTAAACACGAACTGTAAATGCATTGTATTATAGCCGTGCACACCAATGAAATCCAAATATTTTAATCTCCGGTGCAAAATTGGTCAGTTTATTTCAAAGACTTCGTTAAGGTAGGGTGTAAGTGGTAGAAATACTCTCCTCCTGTTTGCTTCGTGGACACCCACAAAGGAAGAAACCTCTCTTCTATTTTTGGCTCAAAGAAGCCTTTTCATTTCTAGTGTGTGGGCCAGATTTTCAAAAGGAACCTTAACCTATCTTCCTAATTTGCAAGTGCAACGTTGTGCTTTTCAAAGGTTTTGTGTGGGTGTATTTCCGAGTTTAAGTTTTTGCTCATGCAAAACCAAAGATGTAGAGAATTGTGTCCACCGTTTTAGTGGCAATTTTTGCAAATAAAATAACATAGGACTTCTTGTAATGTAATTGTACTAAATGAATAACATCAAATAACCCTGAAATTTCCACACGTCAAATTCACATTTATGTGGAATTGCTTAGATACGAGCTATCATGCCAGCGGTGTAAATGCTTGTAATTCAAGGAGAAGAATATTTATTTTTGTGCATCTACAAACTAGAGTAAAGGCAGGCATTATTATAATTACTTATAAGCAGTGTAGTACTTTGAATAGGACATGAATCTTAAGTTGCTTAATGTTCTTCTACTTGGGCCAATATCTTCAAAGATGGGTGGTTTAAGTTAGGCTTCATATTTAGGCACTTAAATAAAGCTGGCCTGTTATTCAACAGTGCTGAGCAGCTGCAGTTTGCATTCAAGTACTTAGGAGCTGCAGTAGCTCAGCACATCCAAAAATCAGGTCACCCTTATTTACGTACCTAAATATGGATTTAGGTGCCTAATTTAGGAATCCAAGGTTAGAAGATATTGGCTCTTGCATATTGTGAATTCTGCTCTGAATTCTGTAGATCAGTGATACTCAGATCTCAGTGGTTCAGGAGCCAAATTATATATGAATATCACTGCTGTAGAGGGATAGACGTAGTCGAAGCCAACATTTTTACAAAATGGAAGCCTCTATTGTTCGTGCGGGTCCTTCACACAGAAACAGGGGACAGAAAAACATTCTTAATAATAAATGTATTTGTAAAACCACTGTAATTGGCATAGGGATGTGAGTGCAGGTAGCACCTGAACTACTGGAGTAGATTTCAAATTGGTGGTGCCCAGAAGTCAGGAGACCCAAGTTCTATACGTTTTGTTCTTGGAAAAGTGCCTTTGCTTCCCCAAGAAATAACGTTTGGACTCTTATCAGCACTCGTTCATGTCCCACCTTTACTGCAGTACTGAAGGTGAAGGTGAGCTGGTCAGCATTGTGGATCAGCTTTTAGGTAGGACCAAACTCATCCCTTGTGTAATTCAGTTAAAAACCGTGGAAAAACCAGGTGTAAATTTGGCCCATTGTCCTTTTGAGTTGAGCAGAGGTTGCAGAGAATCCTTGTCACAGTTCACATTATCTTGGGAAGCCTCGATGGAAAAGAATGGGCGGTTTGTCAGTAAGTGACATTTCTTGTTTGCAAGTTGATGATGTGACACCCCAAGGCTCTCTTTTTGTTGGTGATTCTGTGATTTGAATGGGGTGGCTTTTAACTCAGTGTGCCATTGGCCATACCCATCTATGAAGTAAAACCCTATCAGAGATGAGCTAAACCACTTCTCACACTCTTGAGGTGTAGCCTCTGTTTGTCACTCGCTGGTTGTGTGGCCTAGAGTGACTGTTCAGTGTGCACAAATTGAGGAGTGCTAGTTTACCAATATGTATGTATATGTTAGGCAGTATTTCAAGTAGTATAACAGTGATTATTGGACACATATGTCTAACAGCCAGCACCCTTCAACTCGTGTGTCGCATCATGGTGCTGGCTCATCTAAATGGTGAGCAGATGCTACGCCCAAGCAGCAGTGGAGTTTACATACCATTTGCACAGCACTGAAGTGTGAGATAACATGGATTAACTTTTTGTTCAGTGACCGGTATGGACAGATTCCATGGTATCTAACAAACCCTTCTTACTTCAGCCATCTGCTATTTGTCTTGTGTGGTCAGGTGTGTGACGTTCTGAAATGGGTAAGTGACCTGTATCTAAATGCAGGATAAATTAGTTTAATAGCACTGGATGAATTTGTCATTCCTTTGGGCATGTGTTGTGTTATACAAATATTTCCTCAAGGAAGGCTGGCATGCTTAGAACTGTCCCTCGTGTACTTTGGGGAATAAGTGTATGGCATTGATTGATTTCAGGGGACAGGTCCTCAAGGAACTGTGGAAAAATCATGTTTCCCAGATCGCTATTTGTGGCCTAAGTATCTCTGAGTAATTGAAGAAACGTGTGCATGGTTGTGTAGCCAGACAACTTCCTAGCGTCAGTGCACTTACACGCATAACTTAATCTAGCTAGGGCTGGCATTGACTTATGTGGCTGAGGTCTGCCTGTCTCGATATTAGTCAGAGCTCTCTGATTTTGCCCTTTTTTGAAACGTGTGTCCTGGCATGCAGCTCAATTTTGCACAGGGCAGAATATCTTCAGATCATGGTCAGATGCTATAAAGGAAGAAACGTATATTACATGCATACTTTAGTCTCCTTTTTGGAGAGGTGCTGGAAAGATCTCAGGGCAAAATTTAGCACAAAATGCTTACATTATATAAAAAATACATATTATTTGCTTCTCTTGCCTACAAGCATTTTCTTTAAAATACTGAAAAAATTGTTTTAATGAAGCATAAAAATTGATTGTCTCTTGCCAGGAGGGATCTTCCTCAGTCTTTAGATATTAAAAGACTTCATGAGAACCACAAGAATATCTTCTTGAATCATTTACATTTTTCCCTTTTACAGGCTTATGTAACCATGCAGAAAATCTAATAATAAGTGTGCTATTAGTATACAGTGCGGTGCCTTCCTGCAAAGGAAGGTGTCGTGTTATTACAAATAACGATGCAGATATGTTAGTGTCATAGAGTTTCAGTTCACAGCTTATTTGAGTAACCTTTATCAAAAGATCCTAGACTAATTGAACTGGTCTTTGCCTCTCTGTTCCACTGTTGTATTTCATATTTAGAAGGCAGTAGCACTGCTGCATGTTTTAGTTTCTGTAAATTGGGAGTGGCATGAGCATTGGTGAAAGGGATTGACTAGTAGTATTGTGAGGTCCAGATGCTGGGCATTGTTTTACACACGCGTGCTTGTACATGCACGCGGACGCACACGCACTTTGACGCTCCCTCCAGACTTAATCATGACCTACAAGCACTCTTTTTGGTTCCAGCACTGGATCCCTTGAACAGGGATAGTTAATCTTCTGGTGATAGTGAAAGCAAGAATGAGACCATCAGATAGATTTTTCACTTATCACCTTACTCCAGGCTAGCTCACAAACCAGCCCTGTTCTCTAGTCATCACTCTTATGACTGCAAGCTTAGCTTTAAACAAGGTGTGCTGTGAAATAGGGGCAAGGAAGATCGGCAGTGTCCTCTCTTTCCCTTAGCATCTCTGCATTAGCAGCATCCATTCCACCACCAGACAAGCATGTGCCTCACTGAAATTTTTACTCTTTAACCTGTGCCCTTCCTTCCCATTCTAAGACACCTAGGGTTCCATCTCAACCAGTGTGCAAAGACCCTTGTAGACCTTTTTCAATCCAGATGGAGCTGACATCAAAAAAACATTGTGATCACGAAAAGCAGCTTTCAAAAATTTGGAAATGTCGAAACAAGAAGTTGCCTGCCCAACCATAACTCTGCTCCCTTGTGCATATGCATAATATCATCTTTAATTACAGTTACATACTGTTTCCTCAAAGCTGCTGCCTCCTTCAGTGTGTGACCAAATGGTGCTTTGGGTAAGTGTGGCAGCTCTTAAATATTCCATTTTATTTCTCGTGTTCAGTGTGTGTGTCTATATCTAATTCACTGTGCACCGCGCACTAGAGTCCATACAGCTCCTGCCTCATTCGTTACAGGCCACCCAGACTCTGTCGTGAATGAGGCAGAATACGCTTCCATGCCCCGGCCTCATTAACCACACAACCAAGTTTCATTCAGCATCCAACCTGCATACTTCATAAGGCAGCAGCCCCTATGGAGGGGGGAATGGTACGTGACCATGTAATTAAAAAAAAATTGATTTAGATTGTGACACTGGCAAAATGTATGTAATAGTCTTAGTCTGTTCCATAGTAGAATTTTCTGTATATTACAGCCCACAGTTTGGAACAAATGACATTTTCTACTCAGGGGTTTTGCAGGTCATGATGGAGGTGCATAATTTGGGATAGGCAATCGCTTGTACACCTAACTATTGCCTTAGCTAATAGGCAGTAAACTGCATCCAGTTGCACCAGAAGGTAAAATGACAACAAATAGCCAATTTGATTGTTATAGTCTCTCATAAAACAGCCAAGGAAAGCTGTGTTTTTTCGCAGCACTAAAAAAAAAAAAAAACCCAAAACCTACCTCCCCATAATCATTTCAATCTGGGGCATTGCAAGAGCTGATATAGTTCAGTTAAGTTTTAAGGTTTTGAATAATAAAACACTACAGGGTTGTTTTTCTGTTGTTCCTTCTGTGTGTTTTACTAGATATTTTAGCACAGAGTTATGGAACCTGGTCCTCCAATTTGCCAAGACGCCTAAAATCCCATGGAGGTCAACAGGAGCTGAGGGCGTTTAGCCCCTTATAGGGTTCAGACCTTACTGAGTACAGTCTGTGGTGATTCTTTAGCAATAAATGTAAAAGAAAGAGCTATCATTTTGAGGTACTTCTGTTGTGAGAATCAATAAAACCATACCCAGGAATTAGATCTCTCCTAAATCCATACTTCTCCCTGATAGTCCTAGAGACTTACTCTTATTTCTGTCTCCTTTGGTATTCTTGCTCCAATGTGTATGTTTTTTCTTATAATGTATTTTCTCTTTTGGTCTCTCCCAGTCTCCCTGCCCTGCGGCCCTTCTCCTAATTTTGTAGGTCTTCAGATTTCTTGTTGTTTTAGTTGGAGGTCATTTACAGTAGGTGTAAACTCTGGGATTTATAGACTCGCCATTGGTTGAAATGTTCATTCTGATTTGGGAAGACCATAGTGGATGCATTTCCTCCCCTATTTTCATTCTGTTTTCTTTTTAAACTCATGATTAATTTGGATCTGAAAGCTAAAGGCAGAGATGTAGTGCAACAAGAAAACCTGAAGTGATGCTTTTTCACAGACCAGTACTCATGCAGGGAATGACTGACTTTGCATTAGTCTGCATTAGCAGACTAAAACATCGTAGCATTGTTAGGAGGTGTTCGGGATCAGAGTTTTGGTTTAATACATTATGAAGAGGGGAACAATTTACAAAACTCAAATCTGGATCTGATGTCAAATTTTGAACCAACTGCTGAAGTTTGGGTGTTTGGGGTTGGGAGTTTTGGTTCATACCCATTTTTAAAGTGATATTTATTGTAATGTTCTGGCCCATTACAATAGGTGAGATTTTTTTTTGCTTTGTTTTTAGTGAGGATATAGGGACTTACCTTCGAACTGTCCTTCATTTTTCATCTACATTTGCCACGGACCCACTGACACCAGAAAGAATTAATTCTGAAACTACGGTAATCAAAAAAATTTTATTAAAGGGGTAAATCCTGTTCCCTAGCCCCCGTCCAAGTAAGCAGGTAATCTCCATGTGACGGGGGGAAGGACTCTTCGGTTCAGGAGATGGAGCAGCAGAAAAGACTTTCTGTGTGGCTGCTACTTCTGGAGTAACTTCCATGGTCCTTGCTTCTGCCCTCAGTTTAGAGGAGGCAGGGATTGGTGTTAATGCACAGCAGCAGATCCACAGTTGCCAGCCACCACAGATGTCCCATAAAGAGCTGGTGTGCATGGCTGTGGAAGCTGGGCTTCACCTAGGAGGGAGTTAAACCCCTTGCACCTCCTTCCAAAGTCTGCTCCCATGGCTCCTACACAGAAGAACTGTACCTTTTCCACTGTGTTTGGCACCCTCTGCAGCTGCAGGGTGGAGCTGGGGGAAATAACCTCCCTCCATGTTATGTCTTCAGCAATTCTGTTTTTCTTGTGTCCTGTGTTTAGGCTTTATTGGCAAGGTGAGAACCAAGGTTAAGCCAACCATTTCACCCTGCATCAGCAACCCAGGAATGACCAGCCTTTCTGAGCATGGTGTTTTGAATGTAAATAATACCAGCAGTGATGTGGCTGCATAATTAAGAAGTTCAGTCAGCCCTTTCCTCCCATTGTTTGCTGTAGATTCTACTGCAGGTCTTAGGGGATGGTATTATGTAATGGTTACAGCAGTGAGCAGTGTTTCAGGATCCTTTGGCTCTGTTCCCTGCTCTGGCACAGACTTGCTATGTGACTTTGACCAAGTTACTTAGACCAACATTTTCAATAATTTTGGGTGCCTGTGGCTTGATTTTCAGAGTAACTTCACTTGGAGTTGTGAGTGCTCAGCCTGTCTGAAAATATAGGCCCAAGGGGTCTCAGGTGGTACCCTAAAACTGAGGTACCCAAAATATACTGGAAATTTGAAAGTTTGGGTCTTTAACCCCTTTGAGTCTCTACTTCACAAGGGTGTTGTGAGACTTAATTGGTGTTATAGATGGCTTGATTGAAGAAAGTTATTATATAAATACATTTTAATATTATCAGTATTTTATTTATCATTATAGATTTGATTATAGATAAAATCATTACAGATAAAATCAGGAAGAAGAGGCAGGCTCCTCCCTTTGCTTGTATCACAAACGAGAGCATTTCTCATGCTCTGTAATCATCACATTCTTTCTGGAGTGACATAAAAAGCAGCAGTTCCCCCTTCCATATCCCACACTCATACGCTATTTATTCATGTTACGTGATGAAGAGGCTATATAATCGATACTTCTCAAGTAACGTTAGCTAACACAGGTCTCTATCAAGTCTCTGTCCCTTGTGTCACTGATTATTCACTCACAATTCCCACTTTTTAAAAGTATTTCTCTTTATTTGAGGCTTTCTTGGCTATGTAATATTTTATTAAGGTCTGGAGATGCTTGTTCAATTAAGGGTTTGGATGGTGGAGTAGTTGTGGCTGATCATTTTGAACCTGAGAACGAGACCTGTGAAGAGTATAAGCTGAGGCCTCTGTGGATTGTTAAATTAAATGAATGGTTTTGTGATTAACAGTTTTTAAGTTAATCAGTTGTCTGAAACTAGGGAAAATGCCTAAGCCAGTGGTTCTCAACCAGGGGTACATGCACCCTTGGGGGTACGCAGAGGTTTTCCGGGGGTACATCAGCTCATCTAGATATTTGCCTAGTTTTACAACAGGCTACATAAAAGCACGAGCAAAGTCAGTACAAACTAAAATTTCATACAGACAATGACTCGTTTATACTGTTCTATACACTATACACTGAAATGTAAGTACAATATTTATATTCCAATTGATTTATTTTATAATGATATGGTAAAAATGAGAAAGTCAGCAATTTTTCAGTAATAGAGCTCTGTGATCCTTTTGGGTTTTTATGTCTGATTTTGTAAGCAAGTAGTTTTAAGTGAGGTGAAGCTTAGGGGGTACGCAAGACAAATTAGACTCCCAAAAGTGATACAGTAGTCTGGAAAGGTTGAGAGCCACTGGCCTAAGGAAACTAGATCAAAAGGTTTACACTGAGTGTAGTTGGTGAGCTACAGCTGCTGCATGTTTGCACTGTGATAGCATTAATGAGTAGCTAATTTGTAGGAAAACCAAAAACTGGACTAATGCTTCTAGACCCATTTTCTTCCTGCCTTTTCACTGTATACTGTAGAGGGAAGCAAATGGTCATAACAGAGTGGGAAAAGGAGCAGGGAAAGCTGCATTACTCAAAGTTGTCCCATAACGCTATAGACCTGCTGCGTGACAAAGCTATTACATCGAGAAAGTGGAGGGAGTGGCCTGCAGAAAATGGGTGAAGAGAGAACAAGCCGCTGCACACATCTTGTTGTCCCGTTTCCTCCCTCCCCCTGAGCTGCATAACAGCTGTCACACTAGTCAATTAAGGTTGCTCGGAGCATCATTTCCTTCCTGTGTGTCCTGGATTGGACTGAGCCCTTATGCATTGATACACTGTACCAGTGGTGTGGTGGGCCTGTCTGTTTTTGCAGGATCTAAGCTTGTATTATAATAAGCGTTCTGGTTCTTATTGTGGCAGGGACCCCTTCTGAATGTGAGTCGGTGTGGTGCTGCATCTTCAGATAGATGGAAACAGTGACTCCAAGGCAAAATTCTGCCCCATCTCCATGCTCATAAGAGGCCTTGGTGCAGCAGTACCACTGTAGGAAGGCAGGAGTGGGGATGGGTAGGCTGGGGGGGAAGGGGAGGGGAGGGACTGACTCTTCTTGGAGGAGTTGTTTGTTGGCATGGTGGGTACAGATAGTGCAGTGTAATGTTTAGGACTACCTGTGTCTTGGTCATACACACTGAACATTAATCTAGGTCCCTCACACCACACTTCTACTCCAGTTGCTTGTGTTAAGAGTTGTTTTTCCTCATAGCCATGAAAATTGGGTTTTGTTGATTTTTTTTTTTTTTTTGATAGGTTGGGCCAACCCTTTCTAAAAAACCCTTCGGTGTTTTGTGTGCCCCGAGGTTGTACCTCATCTTTGCTGCCTGCACCTGTGCAGCCACTCTTAGCAGGGAACACGTGCGTCCCACTGCTTGGCTTGCTAACTCTACTGGCTTGTGCTGAGAGATCACAGCCAAGGCTTTGCCTTCTCCACACCCTGTTTTTGTGCCTTGGGGTAGGGTAAGTCCAGGAGAAGTCCAGTGCAAAGGAGAGCCCAGGGACTGCAGCTGTGGCTGGCCACAGGTCGATGTGGCTTCCTATACATCTGTGCAGGCACCAGTTACAATCTGGCCTGTAGTATTATGGCGGGAGACAGTACACGCATGACAGATTGGGGAGATTGTGTGCTGACATTTCTTCACATCTTGGCTGCACAAACCACCGCAGACTAATAAGGGAAGCCAGAATGAGCAGGGGTTATCTCCTTCATCCCAGCACTATGGAGGGAGACGTAAGGTAACCTGGTTGCTGAGAAGAATATGCTGGATGATGACACTTACCTCACGTTTTACCCATTTGGTAGCTGCGGCTCCCCCAGCACCTGCCAGTGGTGGTATTAAGGAGCCTCTGACCGAAGCTCCCTCATTGCCAGGCATGACCCCATTGGTGCATGCAGAAATGGGTCTCCTTCCCGTTGATCTCACCAGTGTTTTCCAGCCAGCTTTATGAGTGCCTGCTCCAGGGATAGGGACAGAAGTTTGGGCACACCACACCCTCTCCCAGCTGCAGCTCATTCGCTTACTCTGGCCTCAGGGACACATATATTTTCCTTTTAAGAATCTTTGTGCTGCATCCATAAGCTGGACAAAGTGTGGATTTGTTGCATGGCGGTATGAATTCTAAAACTCAGTGCCTTTCTCTGCTGCTGGTTTTTGCTCAGAACCACTCAGCAGCCACTTTCAGATTGTAGGAATGGTCAAGTCAAATCAATTAAAAAACACCCCGGGTTGAGGTCATAGAAGAGTTTGAATTGGTGCCTTTTAAACCCAAAATAGAATCTGAGTGCACTTTTGACCATCAGAGACAGATGCAGTATTTCTTCTACTTGAACTCAGAATTGTGTGCCCTGAGGTGAATGGGTACTAAGCACTTTGATTTCAACACTGTAGCCTCTTTTCCTCCCCATTCAGGATATAACTTAATTCTAATGGTGCTCAGATGCCAGGATGATCAGGGCAGTATGAGAACCTGAATAGAATAGAATGCTAACTGGAATTTTGAATAGGTTATGTTCTGTGAGTAACCTGATTTCTGTACAGTAATTCAGGTTTCAGTGCTCCTGTTTGCTTATGCAGGTGGAGTAGAGCAGTCACTTATGGCTGACTGACCTCTTGTGCTTTAGTCTTCACTTAGCCAAAGCAGATATAGTTCTGTACTTAGATTAAACTCCTTGTTTTTCCCAGGACCGTTATCGTAGCTGCAAGGGGTGATGACTGCAAACATGGGAACTCCATAATTTATGCTCCCAATGCAAATAAACACATATGTGCTGTTCACGCCTCCATTGTATTTATAGTGGCAGAGCAATGTGTGTTTTCCACAAGAATAATGAACCTAGCGAGGTTGTTTGAGGTCACCAAAGCTACAATGATATTTTACTACACTGTGCGGGCTAGAAGGTTTGTTGCTGTGGGAAGGTTTTTCTCAGGTCAAGAAAGACTGAGGGGGAAAAGCCATCAAAACATTTCAAGTCAAGTTTGATTCTAAGTAGTTGTAAGATCACCCTGGGGAGGAAAGTGAATTCACAAGCTGAGCTGTGTTTCCTATTCTGTTGAAAACATGTTATCTATGGTGGACCAAATTTAAGTAACTAACTGAATTTGTCCTACTCTATTATATTGCAATGCACACTAGTAATAATAAATACACTTACTCCCAAGTATCTGTAATTCTGCAGCAGCTATTCGAACCTCTGTCTTTCCTGCAGTGTTTTAGAAACGTGTTTTAATCAAACTGGCCTTCAGGATGGTTTTAGAAATGATCAGGGCCTAAAGATAATTGGACAAGTTGTTTAGCAACATGCAGGCTGAAGGAGTTACAGTGCTTTGTATGAAACAACCTGAATTTGTAATCTGTGTCCTAACTTTGAGGAACATAAGGGAAAAGCCCTTTGGTGCAACAAGGCAGAGGGAACCCTCTAACATGTAAATCTCCTGTCTCTGACCCCATGTTGGGCACTATAATCTCACTTGGGTCACTAGATTTTTAGTGGATGGATCTTACTCAGATACTACAGTTATGGGGCTATTATAACAACTTGGATGGATCTCTGTTTCCAGGGTACACTCCAGAAGACTTTCAGGGATAATAGAAACATAGGGCTGGAAGGGACTGCCCAAGGTAATCTAGTCCAGCCCCTGTGCTGAGGCAGGACCAACTAAGCTAGACCATCCCTGACAGGTGTTTATCTAACCTGCTCTTAAAAACCACGGATGATGGGGATTCCATAACCTCCCTTGAAAGCCTATTCCAGTACTTAACTATCTTTATAGTTTGAAAGTTTTTCCTTGTATTGAGCGTGGGGAAACTGCTGTAAGTTGGTTTTGCAGAAAAGAAGAAAACCAGTGTCCTGATTGTTAAACCCCGAATAGTGCAGTGGATGAAGAGCTATAAGTCTGAGGGAACAAACAATGGATGGAAGTAGGGTGGCTGTGGACACAAAAAATAAAGCCGTGTCATCCCCTCCATCCTTAGCTACCGAGGTGATTAAATGCACACAAATACCAGCCAGAATTATCTGATAAATATGCAAGAAGGAGAGGAGAGTCTAAGGCCTGGTCTACACTAAAAAGTTAGATTGCTTAGCTACATTGCTCAGGAGTGTGAAAAATCCACACCCCTGAGCGATATAGTTAAGCTGAGCTAACCCCCAGGTCAGACAGCGCTAGGTCTACGGACGAATTGCTTAAACAGGGGAGATCTTTAAAGTTTTCAGCATCTTTTCATAACTTTAATTACTCGCATGAAATTTGAAATGCATTAAAACACGAATCCCCATATGTCACTGAGTAACCTCTATGTGCCAGAAGCAGTTTATTGAAGTGTTTAGCAATGTACATTTAAAGCACGTTCAGAAATCAACCATAAGAGGGGGAGGTTGCACACATTGAATAAATGACACTGGTACTTTGAGTAAAATTTAGTCAATAGTTAATATATGTTGTTGTTTTTTCTTCACAAAATGTAAAAGCCTCTGTAGAAACATAAATCTGTGGCAAATGGATTTCTAGGATCCCCGGTTATCACTCTGAGCAAGTTACTGCTTCTGAGGTTCCACTGGGGGGCAGACAGGTGAGGGAACTTCACGCCAACAGCAATGGCAAAATAAAGATGATTTCCTAACGTGTTTTGGAGGTTAATTTGGCCTCACAACATGTTTTACATATGGGGGGTTTACTGAACAGCTGCATGTAGGGCTTTAGGCCCCCCAAATAGAGTATATTCCCTGCAAGGTAATGAGGGCAACCCTGTAAGAACATTTTCTCCGCTAGCTAGATTTCAAGCAAATAGTTTCCTGCATTTTTCCCTATGTTTTTGTAAAGTTTTGCCTTTACCCTCCCCAAATGATGGGAAATATGCCTCCTTAATCCCTAGATTGCATGGGAGATGACAAGAACAGTGTTAAAACTAACCAAAAGTCGGATGATTTACTAGGATTGATGAGATAACCAAAGATGTCAGGAGTGTTTCACAAACATGATGGGAGAAGGTACAGAGTGAAATCTTTTCTTTTAATGAACCTGAAATACTGCCTTGACCTGAAAGTGCGGAATAGGTCAGAAATTATAAGAGCATTTTGCATTAAGCAGGCTTTAGACATCATCATTATTATGATCATATATGTGCTGGTAATGGGACATTAAAACCCAGAAACTGGAAAATAAATGCTAAACTGTCAAGCTCATTTGTTAAAGTCAGTTAGACACTGACACTGAATGGTGTGCAAAGAAACCCACTGTGTTCTTAATTAAGCTGAACGCTGCTACCTGTGTAGCTGATCAAACTTAACCTTAGCCCCTACATACATTTCTTTCTCCAGATTTTTGCATCTATGGGAAGCTCATGTCAGTGCAGTTATAAGCTTCACAAAAAGTTATGTTAACATTAAATCTACGCTGTGTTCCTGGAATATAACTTGTTTCGGATATAAAAGGATGCATCATTTGATGCTGGTTCCAGCTCTTTCAACACAAACTAGAGTGTTAGATGTTAATATAGTGGATAGAGCAGAATAAGAGATACTAAATAACATAAAATCATATTAACGTGGGGATCGTTGTCCATTTTTACAAAGCAATCCAGAATTGATAATACTTTGTGTTTTCTATGGAGCTCATTTCATCCAGAGATCTCAAGGTGATTTTCCCAATCTCTAAAGTACAGGTAATAACAGTGTTCCCTACTTCACAGCGATGTGGTGAGGCTTAATTAATTCATCTTTCTAAGAAGCACCTATGGATTAAAGGGACTTGCCCAAGGCTACACACTAAGTCAGTGAAAGAGCTTAAAATCACAAGTTCTAATCACAGGACCACACTCCTTCCAAATAGAAACTATTTCAAGTGCTCAGATATAGTAAATGAAAACGAACAGGAGTGTGTGGCCAGATAAATAAAAATTGCTAATATCAGTAATAAAACTGCTAATATCCCCTACATCAGTCAAGGTGTTGTAAAGAGACTCGCTCATTTGGGCCCTTCATCACCTGTGTGAATCCAAACTGGAATACCACATTGTAGGAAATAGTGCTGAATAAAGAGTGTACTTGTTACATATGTTTACTTATTTAAATATTAAAAAGCTGTTGTCCCATCTCCAGAAGGTTTATAGGATGCATCGGGCATGCCTTTAGCTGTTTCCCAGGAAACAGTTACATCACCTCGCTATCATATTAATGCAGAGCAGAGCACTCATGGGTTTCAATTCCCTGCCAGTATAGCAGTCTGCCACCTCCAGTCGCAGGTGAAAGAGCTCAGTATTTAGCTGAATTAAATTAGCTCTGCTGGGAGACAATATGATGTAAAAGTATATGAAAAGCCCCATTTATATGTGTACATATACACAGTGAGATTAACACAGCTGAGCGTCTGTTTCAGCAGCATGTACATTTTTTGCACCTCCAGATTGCACTGAAATTGTACCCAGTGAATTATGTTGGGTCTGCAGTGTCCAGTAACTTGAATAGGTGTTTTGCCTGAGTCCCCCTCTTCCAGACTTGAAAAAGGGTAATGGCAGTGAATTTGAAGAACTCTGTGGCCCTAATCCATCAGAACACTTCACCATGCGCTTAAATTGTCCCAGTGACTTGACTTTAATGGGACTGTTCATAGGGTTTAAAGTTAAGCAAATGCTAAATTGCTTTGCTGGTTCAGGACCTAGGTAAACACAAACTTCAGAAGCCAGTTCAATGAGTTAAAACTATTTTAGAAGTTGAAATGTGCATAGCATAAGGCTATACGTGGCTGGTTTTCCATTAGAAAATATTGTGTCTGGGACTGGGCAAAGATTTTAGGAATAAAATTCATTACTAGGTAAGGAAAAGATCCTCAAACTAAAATTGAGAATCATTTTGTTTATACTCCTAGGAGCCGCTATTTACTTTTATAGATTTGTTTATACAAGTTTTTAGGATAACTTGAATTTCTATCCTACTAATCTACCCTACGCCCAGTTGCCCCGAGACGAATCCCTCAGAGTTTTCCTGCAGGCTGCTAAAAATGGAAATAGTTTAAAAGATTAGGTGTATTTTCAAAATCATATTTGTTTTTGTTTTTTAAAAAAGCTTAAATAGCTATAAATTAGCTAGGATAGCAGATACTAAATAATGTGAATATAATTATATTTGGAACAATTTCAAAACTTACCAGAACATTAATGGAGTACTTGTAGCACCTTAGAGACTAACAAATTTATTTGAGCATAAGCTTTCATGAGCTACAGCTCACTTCTTCGGATGCATGCAGTGGAAAATATCCGATGAAGTGAGCTATAGCTCATGAAAGCTTATGCTCAAATAAATTTGTTAGTCTCTAAGGTGCCACAAGTCCTCCTGTTCTTTTTGCGGATGCAGACTAACACGGCTGCTACTCTGAAGAAAAGAACATTAATGTCCTCCTATTCCAACATCCCCCACACCTCCTTTTCTTCATAATTTCTTATGGTTTCTGTGCCATTAACTTATCCTCCTTCTCCACCTTGCCTTCCCCCCAGTTTCCCTCTGCTTGTCTTTCAGGATATAGCTGTGCTCCTTGCCAGTTCTGGCACTCTCTCTGTCTTGCTCTCGCTCTCTGTAACGGACCTCGGACCATATAGTTTTCTGATGCAGTTATGGGTTTTCTGCTGTTTGATTCTACAGGCTGATGGACATTGAATAACAGTTGTAAATTATAGGCTTCACTTTAAATGCAAAACTAAGGTGCTGCTGCAGCTTTACATTAATGGCCTGCCTTTGCTCTTTTTTTATCTTTTTTTCACCTTTGCAATTTTTGAGAAATCTGCTTCTTTGCAGTGGTGCAGCTCCACTGGCGATAGCAACATTGAAACCGGTAAGTAGGTGACATTGGTGGAATCCTAGCCCCACTGCAGTCAATAGAAGTTTTACCGTTAACTTCATTGGAGCCAGGATTTCATCGATAGTTTTTATTGTCACTCTGTCATTTAACCCTAGAAGGGGTTTAAAAAAAATGTACAAATCCTGTCAGCATTTTTAGTGTGTATCATCTACTGGCTCTAAAGAAGAGGTTACATGACAAGGCAATGGTGAAGTCATCTACATCTTGTCTTCACTAGTGCTATCCGGCTCCTGAAGATTTCCCAAAAATTGCCATTGCAAACAACGTTTTAGTTCCATCTGCTGGATGGAAATTAATTCCCTTGTTTTGCTGTATGTGTTTGCATATACAGTGCACTAAACTGCAGCCATATTTGAGCCCAGCTCTTAAATATGATAGTCCAACCATTAGTTACTAACAGAACTGGTTGAGAGCTGGAATTTCTGTTCCATAGAAATTCCAACATTGGGGGGGGAATTAGTTTCAAATTGGAACAAAAAGCCAAATTTTCAATGAAACAAAAAAAAATTAAAAAAATTGATTCAGAACCATCAGAATGTTTTGTTTTTGACTTTTGTTTTCAAATACTAAATATAATATATAATACATACGTAATATTAAATATAATATAAATATATGCAATTAACATGTCACTGTAATGAAAAGTCCAAACAAAATGATTCAACATATTGTCATAGGGTCAGGCCAGATGGCTACAGGAGAGCGATAGAAGGCAGATATATTAGCCCCAGGTTAAGTAGGTCCCTTTTCCCTGGGTAAGGTAACAGGGAAGGTTCCAGAACAATCAGGAACTTTCTGGAAACAATTAAGGCAGACAGGCTGATTAGAACACCTGCAGCCAATCAAGAAGTTGCCAGAATCAATTAAGAAAGGCACACGAATCAGGGCACCTGGGTTTAAAAAGGAGCTCACTTCAGTTTATGGTGTGCATGCGAAGAGCTGAGAGCAAGAGGTACAAGAAGCTGAGAGTGAGTAGGCATACTGCTGGAAGACTGAGAAGTACAAGCATTATCGGACATCAGGAGGAAGGTCCTGTGGTGAGAATAAAGAAGGTGTTGGGAGGAGGCCATGGGGAAGTAGCCCAGGGAGTTGTAGCTGTAACCCAGCTGTTACAGGAGCCACTGTAGACAGCTGCAATCCACAGGGCCCTGGGCTGGAACCCGGAGTAGAGCATGGGCCTGGGTTCCCTCCATCTCCCCAACTCCCTACTTGATACCGGAGGAGTTGAACTGGACTCTGGGTTCCACCAGAGGGGAAGGTCTCTGGCCTGTTCCCCGATCCACTAGGTGGATCAGCAGATACTGCGGGAATTGTTCTTTTTCCATCCCCCCGGCCAGTGATGAGGCTAACTGAGTGAACGGCAGATTTGAACCACGAAAGTGTCCAAACTGAGGGCTGCCGTGAACCTCTGAGGCAAGCAAATCCGCCAATAAGCGCAGGACCCACCAAGGCAGAGGAGGAACTTTGTCACAATATTCAAAATGAAACATTTTTACTTTTTCCCCATTGAATATCTTGTTGACGTTAACGCATTCCCACAAAACGTTTAGATTTTGATTAAACTAAATTTTTTTTTTCCTGGAAAGCTGTTCTATAGAAAAAAAATTTGACCAGTTCAGGTTACTAAATGGCCAATGGAATTGGGCAGTGTGTGAGTAAAGAGGAATCACTCATTTCGCTAAGGAACTATGATGGGTTAGGGGGTAAACAGCAGAGGTAAGGAAAGAATTTTTACTCCGTCTACAGCATTTTTAATTGGCTAGTTCCGTTTTTAATTATAGATTTTATCATTTTGCTGTAAAGTATCAGGCATTGCCCGCTGCCAGAGGCGCAGGACAGCAGACATGCCAGAATCAGGCCATTGTGGGTTATTGCTCTGGAGCGGCATTTGATGATAACTGCACTAGGAGGTGTTCGGCACCTTGCAGGGTAAGGAGCTGGCTTAACATTGTGAGGATTTTCAAGGATCCCTATTAGGGTCTTCAGCAGCAAGAAACTGTCAGGCAGGATGAGAATACCCAGCAACAGCTTACTCTTTTGCTGTGAAAAGTGGAAGGAGGGTTGGGGAGACTAGAAGCATTTAGATAACATTTTATTGAAGAGACGCCATCATGATTGACAGGCCCCTGGTTAGATTTTCCAGCTTTGTTTTAGTTTACTCATTAGGGACCATGCTGTAAGCAGCCACATATCGCAGTGCCCCTTACCCAGAATGTCTGCTCTGTTCTTGGGAGCAAGACTGAATGCTGACAATGTGTGTTCAAAAGAAACAAATGCAATGTAGTTCAGCTGTAAAGGGACCATCAGCTGTTCACATGACAAGCCTGTGTAACTGTGAGATCTTGTTACTTGTTATCCTCATCCTCCATCCCTCCCCGTTTCCCTCCTACTGTTTGTAGCAATAATCCATTGTGTCTTGTACAAATGCAGACTAGAAACCCTTTGGGGGCAGAGAACCTTGTCTTTCTTTGTTCTGTAAGATGTGTAGCACACTTTTGGATGCCAGGTTATTACTAATAATATGTAAATTTGTTGAAAACAAAAACCACACATACTTCAGAAATCTGTATTTGATCAATGTTGTTGTGTGTGGCTTATTCCTCAGACAGGAGTAGACATGCTGGTGGCATAGGGGGTGATGGAAGGGCAGTGCACAATGGCTGAGCACCCTTACCCAAAAGGGAACCATCCAGCATGTTGGGTCCAGCGGGCTATGTAAGCATGCAACTAAACATTGCCCTTATTTCTGAAGAAAAAGAGATATTCAGAGGTTAGGCAGGATGTTGTAAAAGGAAGAAGTCCATTTTTTATTGCATGTTATATCTGTGGGTTCCCAAGCTGTGAACTAGCACATTGAGCTCCGTCTTTGACAGGGTTTCCTTCTTTGACAGGATTATTGCTTTAGTGGATGGGGCCAGGGGGAGGAAGCTGTAGACGTGATCTGTCTGGATTTTAGTAAGGCTTTTGACACAGTCCCATGTGACATTCTCATAAACAAACTAGGGAGATGTGATCTAGATGAAATTACAATAAGGTGGGTACAAAACTGGTTGAAAACCCATGCTGATAGAGGAGTTATCAGTGGCTTGCTGTCAGTCTGGAAAAATGTACCTAGTGTGGTTCTGTAGGGTTCTGTTCTGGTTCTGGTACTATTTGATATTTTCATTAATGATTTGGATAATGGAGTGGAGAGAATACTTATAAAATTTGCAGATGACACCAAGCTGTGTAGTCCATAGAACTAGCTTAGCCTTTTATTTTACTCAGCAGCAGGGGTGCTGGAACAGTTTTTATTGGGGGAGGGGCGGAAAGGGGAGGCTGATAGCCAATGAACCAAACTGTAAACACTCTATATGATGGAATCTACTTCAAGCCTAGTTCCAGCACCTATGCTCAACAGTAACATAGGGAACCTACAGCCTATATCAATTTTAACTTTGTGGAGCCTGAATCTGGGGCGAGAACTCTGTTACCCTCCGCTCATTAATTAGTATCAATTGACAATCAACAAAATTATTATTAACCATTAAAAAGGATCCGGCAACAGCTGGGTAGGGTTGCAAGCTCTTTTGAGGACAGGATTAGAATTCAAAACACTCTTGACAAATTAGAGAGTTGGTCTGAAATTAGCAAGATGAAATTCAGTAAAGACAAATGCAAAATACTATATTTAGAAAGGAAAATCAAACACACAACTACAAAATGGGGAATAACTGGCTTGGCAATTGTATTGCTAAGAAGGTTCTAGGGGTGACTGTGGATTACAAATTGAATGAGAGTCAGCAGTGTGGTGCATTTGTGAAAAAGGCTAATATTCTGAGATTTATTAACAGGAGTGTCATATGTCAGACACAGGAGGTAATTGTCTCAGTCTACTCAGCACTGGCCTCAGATGGAGTACGGTGTCCAGTTCTGGGCACCACACTTTAGGAAAGATGTGGACAAATTGGAGAGAGTCCAGAGGAGAGCACAAAAATTATAAAAGATTTAGAAAACCTGACCTATGAGGAAAGGTTAAAAAAACTGGGCATGCTTAGTCTTGAGAAAAGAAGACTTAGGGGGACCTCAGAACATTCTTCAAATATGTGAAGGGCTGTTATAAAGAGGACTGTGATCAGTTGTTCTCCATGTCCACTGAAGGCAGGACAAGAAGTAATGAGCTTAATCTACAACATGGGTGATTTAGGTTAGATGTTAGGATAAACGTTCTGACTGTAAGGATAGTTAAGCATTGGAATAGGCTTCCAAAGGAGGTTGTGGAATCTGGCGTTGGAGGTTTTTAAAAACAGAGATGATCTAAGTTTACTTGGTAACTGCCTCAGGACAGGTGGCTGGATTAGATTACTTCTTGATGACCAGCCCTGCATTTCTATGATTTTATGTTACCACCTTGTTCTCTCAACAATTTTCACAGGAACTGTTAAGAGAAGAGAGTGATGGTGCTGGAAAGCATCTACATTCTCTTGTATCTGCACCAAGTTCTTGGTCCTGAGTCACCACTGTGTTATTGCATTCTCACATTGGCATAAAAGTGGAATAAATCAGTGGTGAATCAGACTTCTCTGGTAACATCCTGCTTTCACTGAAGTCAATAGACACATTTCCACTGAATTCAATGGGGCCAGGATTTCACCCTGGAGTGTGCTTTGCTGCAGTTGTGTGAGCTTGTTTTGATTAAGTTCATTGTGGAGAAACCCACGTTCTGCCAGTACAGTGCTACAGGACGATGAAAACAGTGTTCTCTCAAAGAGCAATTTATCTGGAAGGCTGGTGGGCTGGTGATTAAAAACTTTGTTAAACATGCATGTGAATTACCACATGTTGTGGCTCTGATGGTATTTAAGTGTAATCTTTACAGACAACAGCTGACACAGGCCATGCTCTTTTTTGTCTTCGTTCAGTCACTGTACAAAGTTGTCTAACAGACACTGGAGTTAACATACATTCCGATAAGAAAGATAATAAAACTATTAAAAACGCATCTTGATATGGCTGGTAACTGAAGTCTTGATCCTGCACCATTAAAGTCAATAGTAGTTTTGCCACTGATTGCAATGGGAGCAAGATCAGGCCCTAAGCCAGGAGCCCAGCAAAGCTTTATGCCACACCAGTCCCCAGCTTGCACGCCAAAAAAGGTGACCATACAAGAAGGCATTAAAAGGGTCAGATTTTTAACAGCTTCCTATAGGTGCCTACAAATTATGGGTGCAAATACCTGTGGGCACAATTTTGCATCCACGTTTATTTGCAGGCATAATTAGTTTCTTTTACACAACTGATTGTGGCCACAAACAAGTACTTGGATGTCTGAATTACATTAGTTGCACCTACGATGATTCGGAAGGCCAGCTATAAATCAGTCTCAAAATCAGACCTGTATTCTACAAAGCAGCCAATGAAAAACAGTCACCTTTCACTTGGAGCTCCAGTACTACAGGTACGTCCAAGAGAAAAGCTGTCTGGGCCAAATGCTGTCCTCGATTATTTGAATGTAACTGATGGCAAAACTTGGCCCTCAAAGACTTCTGCTAAAGTCTCAGCTGAGGCAGGGTCAGCGAAGAGAATAAAAATAGCGAGACATGCAGACAGACAGAAATTATTTCCACAAGCATATAACGTACCCATACAACACTGTTCTTGATAAACAGCGGAGATAAAATCTATTCTCAGGCATAAGACAAGAGTGGAGATAAACAACAGTCTTTAAAAATAATGGAATGGCAATTACCTGAGATTGTCCATAATTACCATCATATTTAATAAAATAGAGCTTTAATAATTCTACATGGTCATCAAGCTGCTAGCACTAAAAGAAAATGGGAAATTGGCCTGGCTGGCTTAGAGGACAGATAATGGGATGGAGAGATTTTTCACCTCTAGGTTATTGGCTCAAAGCCAGCTCAGGTTGGTAGTGAGGGAAAGTCATTATTGTTTGACAGCCTCTTTGAAGTGAGTTGGTGTTCTCAGTCTAGTTCCACATTCACATAGTAAAAATTATCACCTCCATTGTGTGTGTGGGAGGGGAGAGAGGAATTCTTTGAAAGTCAAAGTCATATCTTTCATGTTCTCAAAGAGTATCCTGGATGGCAAGTTTAGTCTGTAACGGGGATATTTATACTGGCCTAGCCACACTAATGCAAACCTCCTTGTGCCCCAACCCCTTCTAGATGAGCTGCACTGGGGTAGTACAGGGCTTGCACTGAGGAGACTTACACCAGCTTGAAACCAGAGAAAGCTTCTCTGGTGTACAAGCCCCATTTTCCATGAGTACAGTTCACTTATGCTGTGGGCGGGGGGGCCTGCATTGTTGTAGTGAGACAGGTGCAATAGAGACTGGTCCTTAGCAGAGATCAAGGGTTGAATAGGTTTCTAAGCACTCATCCCTTTAACTTTAAGGTGCATCCCCAGTCAGCATGAAAACTGCAGACCTAGTTTAGGAGCAGATTTGTAAAAAGGTTATGGCAGGTCTAGCCTTGCCCAGTAAACCATGTTTAAATCCCATTAGTGAGAAGTGTGTAAACTACCGGTACTTAAAACCAGTGGAGTTCATATTGTGTTCGGAGCAGTTTTGCAAATAGCTAAGCCACTTTTCTGAGGCTGGAGGGCATGGAGTCCGAATTACCTTCTTCTCCCTTCTTCAAGCAGAGGGTGAAGTGTATTAGTGAGATAAGGAAGTTTAGTGCTGTTGCCCAAGCTGTGTCTGCTCTGTGGATAAATAGAGGACTTCAGTTTCCAGCGCTGTCGGGCCAAAACTTTTCATGAACCCGAAAGTCACTTTGAAAAAAGAAGCAACAAACTACTGCAATTACAAATGAATGTCCTTTCTGAAAGTCAAACAACGCAGGAAGCACCTTCCTAATTATTTACAATTTTACCTTTTCATATGCGCTTATAGAAGCAGCATAGATATGGGTTAATTTTAAAATGTCATTTATCTTCACTCGTGGTGGATGACTTTGTGCAGTTCACTTGTGTCTCCAACACTCATGGATTAATGTATCATCCTCCAATATGAGAAAATAAAAGCAAAACAGCTCTAACCTGGTATGCTGGCTGTATTTAGCAGTACTGGGTAACAATGAGAACTCCTCAGCCAACTCTGTTGAGACCAGGAACAAAACATGTTTATGGATGCAGTCACAATGAGCCCTACAGAAACCGACTAGACTAATCCTGTTCTGTATGATCAGCTCAGTATTTCATACCAGATGGATGTTATCCATAATGTGTTTTAGGTTTTACTACTGTACTTGAATTTGAAATAAATTACTACATAGGCTCCGTTCTGACTCTACCACAGACTGTTGGTGACAGTGGCACTTTCATTTATATTTATGGAAGAACAAAAGTAAACATATAAGACCAAGAGAGAGTCAAACACATTAAAATCAAGAGAACAAAAATGGGAAACCCTAGAACAATAGTTCAGAACCAAACAAGCAGAGTGCAGAGAAATGATTTCAGACAAGCCACACTAGCAAAAGTACAGCCACAAAATTAGAAGAGCCACAATTTCTTGTCAATCCAACCAAATTTTTAGTTATGCAGGGACAATTCCCCCCCCCGCCCCCAGGTCTGTTCATTTGTCTTTTAAGGGATGTCATCCGCACCTGTGATTTTGATGTGAGTGGGATCTCATCTCTGTTGATTTGTTCAACACCCTGAATGTAGAACACTGCAGCTGCTGCTGGTGATCCCAGTGCTAATTTGTCTGCATCTTAACAGTGGAAATGTTTTCATAAATGAAACGGACTGTGTAAGAAGGCAAACCTAGACTAATTGGAGCATTCTTTAGAGTCCTTTACTATACTTGAGATGTGAAGGGTTGTAAGGTCATTGCAGTCCAGTTAGTGTTTTAGGTGCATTGTGTACGACTGTTAACTGAGTAGGAAGTTGTGTGTTCTGGGCAGGCAACAGGACCTGGGTGGTATGTTCGAGTCGCAGGTCATGTAATCCACTAGGTTCTTGTTATTAAGTTTAGACTATCAAGCAGATGCAGTCATTTAGGACTATCTGTAAGATTCTTTGGTGTGTGGAAAGGTTCCCAATTTTGTTGTGGCATTCTTGTGTAAATTAGTGGTGCAGATCTCCCTGTGCAAGGCTGCTGGTAATGTTGTATTACAGTGGGACCTTCTCAGTATTCTGATGGCAGGATTCTCAACCTGTGAGTCATAAACAGGTTCAGGAATATCACATCCTCCTTTCTTTTCTTCGTGGGGTGGGGAGCTATACGAAACATTTTTATTTTGTAACATGGGATTTCCGTGATGAGATGCCCTGTCCTGACACATTCCTTTCACTTGTACTGATGTTCTGTGATAATTCCCTTCCAGGGATTACACCTGGAATCTAAGAACCCAGGTCAGGAGAAGATTTATAGCTACTTCTGCCTGACATGATTTCAGCATGGTTCTGCTGGCTAGCATAAGTGGGGGCATAATTAAGTTTCATCTGTTAAAAACAAAAGATTTTTGAGAGTCTACATTGTTTTTTTAAATAATGCGTGAAACAAGATCATACTCCCACCAACCCAGTATTGCTGTGATACTGTTAGGTAGAAGATGATGTACAACTAGTTAGAAACTAGAACTGGGTAAGACACCATTTTTCTTCTCCTGAAAGAATTTTTGAAATTTTGAACATTTTCCCCATCCCAAATAGGGATCAAAAGTTGAATTCCTGAAAAATTTTGTGAACTAAAAATTCAGGAAGAAAATCTGATCGGGTCAATCAAAAAGTTTTGTTTTGGTAATTTCGAAACTTTTCATTTCAATTTTGTCCTTTTTTTTTTTTTAAAAAGTAGTCTTTGCTGCTATAAATTAACTTAAATTTGTAACTAAAATGTCATTCTGAACTGAAAAATTGAATTCTTTTATTTTGCAATACTGAAATGGGACACTTCGGTAATTTCAAAAAAATTTCAGGATTTTTTCAAAATGGGAAATTCATCTTAACTAATCCTTTCCCACAAATAGTTTCAGCTTTGACTGATTGGCATTTTCTGATGGACAAACATTTTGTTGAAAAATTCCCAACCAGCTTTATTAGAAACTGGTTGCCCTAAGCCAGTATCAACCCCAATGTAAATAGGACCTGAGAGAGCAGGGCTTATTTCAGTTTTAGCTTCTGTTTTCTAAAGCAAAATTGTTTCTGTGTCTTTCCACCTCAGTAGCTTTCTCAACGGTAATTGGCGGTTTGGTAGTTTTATTCGTCCTTTGTGTGTGTTTTAATGGTTGTTCCATATCTTTTCTAATATGCATCTGTGTTCGAAACAAATTAAATACCATCCATTGCAGTAGTTATCTCTTGGCTCTAAGAAAACATAACATTTCATACGTAAACACAAGAAGTGGAACAGAAAAAAAAGAGGGAAGGAACAATATTACTTTCCAGAATCAGAGCTGAAAGGCCACAAATCAAAACCCCCACAAAAAAATAGAGACCAAAATCAGAGAAGGGAGACAGAAGAGAGCACTCAAAAAATTAGTGTCTCCAGGGACAAAGTAGGTGAGGTAATATCTTTTATTAGACCATCTTCTGTTGATGAGAGAGACAAGCTTTCAACCTACACAGAGCTCTCCAGACACAGTTGTCAGTCGGTCCAGTGTTGTTTTTATTCTGCAAGTTCCAATTGAGCACAAATAAAATTAATTCCAAAGAACTCCTTACCCGTACCACAGACATGCAAATATGTATGACACATTTCTGGTGATGATATCCACATGTTAACTTGTGGAACTATGGGGTACATTGCATTTATCACACATTTGGTCCAGAACTGGTGCGGAGCACAGGGCTTATATATATAGGCTGGTCTGGCCTTCAGCAGATTTCCCCTGATCTGCTATGTTTGGGGTGGACTCCATGGCCTTTTCTGCAGAGAGGCAACCTCACCAACAGGATGATATAGCGGGATTTTCGCAAAGGAATCCTTACAGAGATTTCTTCCCTGTGGGTTCTAGCATGTCAGTGGATCTGTGTTAGTACCTCTTGTAGGGAAAATGGTGCTTAAACTTCAAATAGACAATGCACAAAGTTCCTGAGTATTCTAATCCCACCATAGGATAACTTCCCCTGTTCTTAATTGGGTTAGTGATCATGAAAAGTGTTTAATTGACAGCACTGGAAACTGAAATCCTCACTTTATTCAGATACAGACACAGCATGGTCAGTTATAGTACAAGCTTCTCACCAGGCCTTGCTTCCATCCTGGTCTGGAAGGAACAATTCAAAACCCTGTCTGAAGTGGCCAGTGAAATGTGTTGGCAAACTGTGTTTTAAACATGTCTGTCACTATAAAGGGACTAATTCAGTCTCCCTGACCAGAGTGGGCAGGGACTACCTAGCGTATAGCAAGGTTTTGTACATAGAGGATACACAGTGATGTGATGTGGCATATCAATTTTTTTTATTTTTTTTGGCTTGAGTCCGGGATATCTGTATTACTTATGAGTGCCAGTACAACCTTTAAACTAGACCATGCCATCATGTATTTTGTTAATGACAAAGATGAAAAGAAGAGCTGTTATAGAAATGCATCAGATAGTACCTGATAGTTCCTGCATAACACAGTATCATAACTTTAAATGTTTGTTATCTCACAGTCTGTTAAGATTACAAATAAATCCCTGGAAAGGGCAATTCCTGGGTTTTTACCACTATAAACCTCCCATTTCTAGCCGTGATGAGTCATGAGACACCAGACCTTAAACCTACCACTGACCTAGGGCTAAACATAATCTATCCTGCACCTCAGCGTCATTTTGTGGGAGAAAGAATGACACATTTTTCTTCCAGGTTATGTCTTTATAAAAAGTTGCAAGCGTTTGAAGCTGCTGAGGGGTCTGGAATGTTACATTAGTGATTATAGTGCAGGCGAGGTGGCCAGAAATGTACAATAAATGCCATTTATCATTTTGCACTGCAGCTTAACCCTTAGATATTGACATCATCAATATTTATTCTTTACACTGTACATGCAAAAAGAAAAGGAGGACTTGTGGCACCTTAGAGACTAACCAATTTATTTGAGCATAAGCTTTCGTGAGCTACAGCTCACTTCATCGGATGCACCTGATGAAGTGAGCTGTAGTTCACGAAAGCTTATGCTCAGATAAATTGGTTAGTCTCTAAGGTGCCACAAGTACTCCTTTTCTTTTTGCGGATACAGACTAACACGGCTGCTACTCTGAAACCTGCATATGCAGTGCTTTGTGGTGTATAGTATAAGCAGATATAATGGGCTGGTTATACAGTTTATGTGCTTCAGCGTGTGCTTGAGACATGAGTCTGCTTCTCCAACAGGAATATTAGTTTTCCTTTCAGGGATTAAGGTAAATCCCAAGAGTGATGACAATGGAGAGAATTGGGGCTTTCAAAAATGGAGAGGGGAAAATGGACTTGACACTTTGGAGGAGCACACTGGGAGATGGAAGCCCGGTTAGACATACAGATCTCATTTCAGAATCTTGAAATATTGCATTCTCGTTCTTTCGCATTTAATCATTAAACCTTCCACTCCTTTAGCGATTCTTTATCAAGGAGAGATGAAGTGAGTCAGAAAAAGATCCAGAATTGTACAAATCCTATCCCTATCACTTATCTGAACCAAATCAGAGCCTCTACTAAAGTTCAATTTGATTGGAATACAAAATTAAAAAGAGACACAAGGTGGGATTAGGTAATGTCTTTTATTGGACCAACTTCTGTCCAATAAAAGGTATTTCCTCACTCATCTTGTCTCTCTCATATCCTCGGAATAATATGGCTACAACAACACTGCATAAAAAATTAGATACATTTATATGCTTCTTCCCCTCTCTTATCCCCCTCCCCAACGGCTTTTTCTTTCTACCTCAATCCTTTTTCTGAAGACCCTCTTTAAAAATAGTACAGCCTGCCACTGTGTCACAAAGGTACCCCACAATGGGTTCCCACTTGCCGCTCTGTGTATTCTGAGGCCTTTCACAGAAGAGGAAAGTGTCACAGAGAATGGAATCTCAGTGGTAAAAGGGGCTAATAAAATATCAGAGCAACTAATATAAGAGAGTATTATCCTTATTCTAAAGAATGGAAGGGTGGCTGACTGACTGAGCAAGAGGGACAAAGATCAGATTAGTAATACAGGGAAAAATTGGGGCAGAGGATGGAGTCAGGATTGTCTGTTGGGAAGAGAAGTCACTTGGGGATGCAGGTTGGGACGGAAGGTCAGGTGGGTAAGTATGTGGAAGATGGAAGAGCTCTCTCCCATCGGCATAGGCTAGAGCGTCTTCACCAGACGTGCCACAGCAGCGCAGCTGCAGCGCTTCTAGTGTAGACTAGCTCCAAGTGTTTGAATAATTGAAATGAGCTTTAACTGCGGAGTCAGTCTGCATGGGAGGGAAATTTCTGAGAACTAGAATTTTCAGAGACTTGCCTGGTATTAAATGTGCTTAAGGATGCATATTCCTAAGAACTAAGGGGAGTGAAACGTGGCTTTCAAGCAAAACATTCTTTAGTCCTGTTTAAAGTCCTTTTTTTAGTCCTTTAGTCCTTTTTTTTTAAAAAAAAAAACAAAATCAGATTGCATTAGTAGCAGTTGTGTTCCTTAGGAGTTGTTGTTGTGCAGTCTGTAGCAGCTAAAATATTCCATTATTAGACCTGTTTCATTATTGCTTTCATCAGTGAGCATGGGTACGTAAAGCACATGCAGTTTTTCTGTTTGAGAATATTCGTGAACCGGCTTTTCTGTCTGACAGCTGCAGGGGAGAAATAATGTCCTTTGCAGACTTACATGCAAGAACTGTGTAAAGAAAGTGCAAGGACTGTGCGATAAAAGGGATTCTTGTTTGATGGTTGAGCACTGCAGACCTGTAGAAGTCTCTTGCTTGTTAACAGATACAAGGACCAGACAGGGAGTTTTATTACCAAATCCTTTTAACACTTCTTGTGTTATTACCCCCTTTCCCCTGCTCTTTTGTGTTGTTTACAGCCTTTATTTTAACTGTACCACATGTGTGGCATGTCAGAGAGAGACTCCCAGCAAAACGAATGAACAAATATTCTGGCCCTGCCATAATTGACAATTAATTAGTCCACTCTTCTGGTCCTGCACTGCCAGAGTGGGAAGCACTACTCCCTGCTGCTTGCTGGCTGCATTGACTTGAGGGGTTGCTCCCCATTCCTCCATCTCCTCAGCCAGCAGCTGCTCACACAGTAGCCCCTAGGCCTTCGGTACTGGCAGTAGGCTGTGACAAAGGTATGCGTGCAAAAGTCCCATGCAAAACTAAATTCATACCAAAGAGTGACAAATGTTCAGTTACCCGCCTTTATCTCCTAGCCTCAGGTTGATGTCGCTGATGTTATTGCACTCCTTACATACGTGGCACTGGCTATCTGCCAGGGTTAGTGTAATTTTCTTTTTTGAATGAATGAATGAATGAATACCTGATTAAGTTAATGAAGCTGAGCCAATGGTGGGAGGGAGTGACTTGGCTGCTGTGTGCTCTAGGAGATCTGGCAGTGCATTAGACTTGCATAACACTTTACAGCTCCATGCTGCGCTCCATATGAGCCACAGGAGAGGGCTGCAATAATTACTCAGCTTTTCGATTGAAAACAGCTGCAGGTAGCTAGGCATCCCTTTGTCCATTTCACTGGTGTTTGCGAGCGCCTTGTCTTAGTGCCTTGGATTCAAGTGGCAGACGGGTAAGATACTCTCCCAGAGGTGGTCACAGCAGTGAGAAAGCAAGCTTACCACTTACGCAGTTTTACAAAGGGCCCAGTCAGTTTTCCAGGCTGTGATTTGCTGGTTCGTTTGCTCAGTGCGACATATCTATTTTTTAATTTAAAAAAGCCCACTTGCCGGGGTGTGTGGTTTTTTTGTTTGTTTGTTTGTTTTAGTTTTTTTGCAGAAAAAAGTCTTTATCTTTACTGGATTTCTATGATTTTTCTATCTTCACTGGTCTGGGTAGAACAAAAGTTTTTCATTTTTAAGAGAAACTGCTTCCAATTCCCCCAGAATGTTTTGATTGGATTTAATATACATTCACTCTGGTAGTCCTGGCTGGTATGTATTTTTAGTGGTGTAGTTAAAAGCAGATTCCTGGCACTGCATGTTCATTTGTAAATGTCCTTCATTTGAGAGGGACTCTGATGATTTGTAATCCTGGTTGGAATGTTTTATTTAATTGCAAGTGCAGTCTGTGACTGTGTAGGGTGCTGCATTATCATAAACCCACATTATTGCATTTTGTTTTAATTGATTCTCGTATCTTCTATTCAGAGAGAACAGTAGGGGGGCAATTCCACCCTAGCTGTGTTGGCAATAGTACACTAATGATGAATTTGGCCCATCGTATCTGCCTGTAATACTGGCCGTGAAAGGGGGAAGCTCCCTGCAAAGTATGAGTCAGGAATAGCTAGCTGGTCGTTTTATCTGAGGGTGGGTAGCAGAGCCAGCCTGAGCTTTTTAGGGAGGGCCTGCTAAACAGTTTTTTAGTCAAACACACACACACACCTCAGAACATAACTGACTCCTGTGATCACACCACTATGCAGAAGGCCAGGATTTGGGGAGGGTTAGTGAGATGTTTCTTTAGGGCACACCCAATCTTAACTGACTCATTCAATAAAAAGAGTGGGCGGGGGAAACTTCAGTTCACCACCAACCTCCTATGAGACAAGTGGAGCCCAGCTGCATGTTCTGGGGTCTGTGCAGAGTTGCCTGCATTTAAACTTTTTGTCAGTAACAACTGTCAGGGGGCCTGATTCAGCAGAGCACTTTAGCGCACACTTAAATTGAAGCACATAAGTAGAGATTATGTCGGTGTGCTTCAGTCTAAGCATGCACTTAAGTGCTTTGCTGAATCAGGGCCTAAGTAATCAGGGACATTCGACCCCCATCACTGGGGAGTTTTGTGTGCATTTTGGTAAATCGTTAGCACTCATGTAGCCCTGTACAAAGTTAACTAAATAAGGCCTAATTCACTAATTCTTTCCTTACACCAAGGTAAGTGAGATTGCTCGATGACAGCCTATTGTTCATTAATGAACATGGAAGGGGGGTTTCAAGGACATAAAGGGCAGGTAGGAGCTCATCTCCTTTTGAAAGTCATTGACATCTAACTTTTACTCCTTTTGCCTTTGAAAACCTCCCCCTCAGACAATACCTCCAGGCTGCTCACTTCCCAGCTTATTCAGGAAAGCACATTCTACTTTTGAACAACATCTGCTGTTATGTATAAACTGGCAGCCCCACATTGGTTGCTTTATGCAACGAGCTAGTGGCTGGATGTTCAGAGGTGCCAAATGCCCACAATTCCTATTGATACCGATGGGAGTTGTGGGTGCTCATCTCCTCTGAGAATCAGGCCAGACATTTTTAAAGCTTGTTGTGTCATATGTGCATGGGCTTTAAAAAGGGAGACACATTAATGAGCATGTTCTTACATTGCACATGTAATGAGACTCACATGACATATGTAAAAGATGTGTATATGTACCTGCATATAGAGATGGCAGTTTCTGCATCTTGTTAAGATGGATGGAGCATGGGTGCTGCTACGGTTTGTCACCCATGTGAAATTTTCAATGAAAAATTGTGTAGGCGGTTCCCATTCTAGCTGGGTATGTTTTATTTAAATGAAAAGCATCAACAAAGTCATTTCTGCTATTATACATGTTTATAAATGAACTCTATTCACTCATTTAAGCTGCTAAAATGCCCCAGGAGGGTTGGTTTAGAAGCATAGGAGCAGGGGATTTGTCATGGCAGATCAGACCATTGGTCCATCAAGTCTGAATCCTGCCTTTGGCAATGTCCACTACCAGATGCTTTAAAGGAATGTTTCCAAACCACCACCACCACCACCACCCCCACACACACACTATATCTGTCCAATCATGCAATACTAGAGATGGGCTAAATAATTCCTTACTGACCTATATGACAATCAGTTTACACCCTGAAGCCTGAGATTTGCTTATGCATGGGAACAGAAGGAAGGCAGCCCTTAAAACATCTGAAGGTAAGTTCCCCCTGAGGGCACATTTATACATGGGGTGCTCTGTGCTGAAAAGTGTGCTGGAATGAACAGTAGAACGAACTCAGACATTGACATTGCCTCAGGCCCCAGTGCATTGCAGTCACTAACCTCCAGGACAGAAGGGATTCCCCATGGCCCTTTATGGCAGCTTTTGCTTGTGTTCCATGTTATGAGACAAATTCACGAAAGGCATAAATGGGTGCAACTCCATTGTAGTCAGTTGTAAATTTTGTGCGTGCAATGATGCTGCACAACAAATCCATCTGTTAGGGGTTGCTTATTATAATCCTTCACGAGTGGTTATCCTACACTATCATTTAGCATAACCACACATGTTGTTTGTGCGAGGCTGTTTTAGGTTGTATTATTGATGTGTCTCATCATAGGACTCCCAGCTCTGAAGTCCAGCCTCTGCCTACGCCCCTGGACACTCATCATCTAAGCATAAGGGGCTGTAGGAAGACAGGAACTTTTCCTTTTTGAATTTCATGGAGGAACAAGGTTTTAGACCTGCATGAGCCTGATTTTCTGTTGCGTTGCATCCTGTGTAGCTATTCCCAGCTGAGCAAAGTGGGTGTAAAAGGCTACCATTCTGTCCTGGAAGGACTTACATGCATTTTGCATAGTGGAGAATCAGGCCCATTTGGGGCCAACCTTGCTCACACTCAAGTTAATTAGGATTTCATGATTAAATTCAGTGGAAACAAGAGCAAGGTTTTTTGGGTCTCTGTAATGTCTGAAAAATCAAAACCACAAGAACTGTGCTTTAAATGTGATAAAATGGTGAGAAAATTCGCAGCAGATTTAGTTAAAAGAGCATTGGCTTATAACTCACAATGAGCCAGAACTAAGACTCCAGATCCAAACACTCTAAGTTGTATCCAAAATGTATAGCTCTGGCCTTCTCAATTAATCGCGCTGTTAAACAATAATAGAATGCCATTTATTTAAATATTGTGGATGATTTTTACATTTTCAAATATATTGATTTCAATTACAACACAGAATACAAAGTGTACAGTGCTCACTCTATATTTTTTATTACAAATATTTGCACCATAAAAAACAAGAGAAATAGTATTTGTCAATTCACCTAATACAAATACTGTAGTACAATCTCTATCATGAAAGTTGAACTTACAAATGTAGAATTATATACAAAAAAAACCCTGGGTTCAAAAATAGAACAATGTAAAACTTTAGAGCCTACAAGTCGAATCAGTCCTACTTCTTGTTCAGCCAATCGCTTAGACAAACAAGTTTGTTTACATTTGCAGAAAATTCTGCCTGCTTCTTGTTTACAATGTCACCTGAAAGTGAGAACAGGTGTTTGCAAGGCATTGTTGTAGCCAGCGTCACAAGATGTTTACATGCCAGAGGCGCTAAAGATTCGTATGTCCCTTGATGCTTCAGCCACCATTCCAGAGGATATGGGTCCACGATGAAGGCGGGTTCTGCTTGATAATGATCCAAAGCAGTGCAGGCTGATGCACGTTCACTTTCATCATCTGAGTCAGATTCTACCAGCAGAAGGCTGATTTTCTTTTTTGGTGGTTTGGGTTCTGTAGTTTCCGCATCAGGGTGTTGCTCTTTTAAGACTTCTGAAAGCATGCTCCACACCTCATCCCTCTCAGATTTTGGAAGGCACTTCAGATTCTTAAATCTTGGGTCAAGTGCTGTAGCTATCTTTAGAAATTTCACATTGGTATCTTCTTTGCGTTTTGTCAAATTTGCAGTGAAAGTGTTCTTAAGATGAACATGTGCTGGGTCATCATCCAAAACTGCTATAACTGCTGTTTATCCGAGAATGCAGGTAAAACAGAGCAGGAGACATACAATTCTCCCCCAAGGAGTTCAGTCACAAATTTAATTAATGCATTATATTTTTAACGAGCGTCATCAGCATGGAATATCTTGCAACACCAACTACAACAGTGCCATGTGAACACCTGTTCTCACTTTCTGGTGATGTAATTAAGAAGTGGGCAGCATTATCTCCTGTAAATGTAAACAAACTTGTTTGTCTGAGTGGTTGGCTGAAAAAGAAATAGGACTGAGTGGACTTGTAGGCTCTAAAGATTTACATTGTTTTGTTTTTGAGTGCAGTTATGTGACAAATAAACCTGATAGAGATTGCACTCTATGATAGAGATTGCACTTCAGTACTTGTATGAGGTGAACTGAAAAATACTATTTTTGTTTATCATTTTTCCAGTGCAAATATTTGTAATCAAAAATAAAAAGTACACTGTACACTTTGTATTTGAGTTGTAATTGAAATCAATATATTTGAAAATGCAGAAGAACGTTCAGAAATATTTAATAAATTTCAAATGATTTCTATTATTGCTTAACCGCGCAATTAATCACTTGCGGTTAATTTTTTTTAGTTAATCACGTGAGTTAACTGCAATTAATGGTCAGCCCTAATTTAAAGTTATAGATGCTTATCCTAGGAGAATTAGTGGATGTAAAGTATCTGTTTCTCTATTTGCTAGGCAGATGCCAATACAGTGGAAAGCCGTATGTGTAGTTATCCAGTTCTTTGGGTTTACAGTAGTTCCTAGAGGTTGTGGTATGCAGTTTACATACTCCTAGTTAGACGTAGTCTGTACCCCAAAAAGCGTACATTAAGGCCTTTACTAACTGATGAATAGTGCTGCTTCATTCTCCACAGGATTGGAGAGCCCTGGAGTCCGTACCCCCTTGCTTGGATGAGGCCTCCTTTCTTATCAGTGTTGCCCACTCTCACAATTTTATCCCAAGTCTTGCAATATTTTGTGTTGTTTTTTTTAATGCCCCAGCTCCTGGACTCAGAAGTTTACATGGGAATCTCAGCTTTCATTTAAAAGAAAAAGTAAGTTTCTAGCCCTCAAAGCAGGAGCATGAGAACTCTGAAGGTTCAAACACAGGAAGGCTAATAAAAAGACCTAAAATGTATAATTAAAAAAAAAAAATCTCATGAGTTTCATGAGTTTTAAGCCAATCTCTTGTTTTTTGCAGGGGCTTGAATCCATGACTTTTGAATGCCTGGGATTGGCAGTACTGTGGAATTTGCAGGGAATTTCTGGGGACTCCAGTGAGGATAGTGCCTGTGAAGTGGAGGGGGAGACATTACTGCAGCCCTTAGTCTGCAGCAGTTGCTGCGGAGTGGCTCTGTAGCTTTGGAAGGGCATGGCTACACTAGAGTTTACAGTCCTAAGGTTGCGTTGATGCAGCTGCACCGCTGTAAGCTCTCTAATGTAGCTGCTCTACGCCAGTGAGAGAGAGCTCTCCTGTTGGCTTAACTACTCCAGCTCCCTGAGCAGCAGAAGGGGTGATTTATTCACCCCAGCTAACAACATAAATTATTCCGACATAAGCTATAGCGTAGACATAGCTGGAGAGAACACAATCCCTTCAGAACTTGCTTACTCAGCCTGTGTGCAGAGAACAAGCTTTGCTCCAAAGTAACTCAGTGCAAAACATTCCAGAAAGGAAGTTTTAACATTTGTTAGGGGCTTTGACATGAGAAATGTGAGAGTAAGGACTCAAGAGAATGTACGGCTAAGAATCCATGCTAATAATATTTGAAAATGGCAGTATAAAATTACAGTGCAATAGACATGTGGCTGCATGTCTAAATCTATGCACAGATAGGTGTGTTCTTCTGTTGCTGCCTTCAAAACTCATTGCATGATTATTCATACTCTGTGGGGGGAAGGAGGGAGCATCTTTTCCTTGTGCACAGAGGTATAGAGTTATGTGATAATGCCCAAGTAAAATGACTTGGGAAATCTGCAAACTTTTGAAAATTAAATCCACCTCTAAATTAATCATAATGCAGCAAGTTAATAATAGCACAGTGAGTAACTGTCACTCTTGTGCAGCTCACCAACATCCATCATATGAGATAATTAAGTCTACATAACTAAAGTAATTGTAGTAGAACATTGCCACAGGATAAATATGCCCTGCTTAGAAAATAAAGATCTCACCTTCATCTCAACAAATTCAGCACGTAGGTAACAGGAGCAGACAGTTATCCTGTGACAGTGTTCTCTTGCATTGACATTGTTTTCTAAATAATCTTTCTGTGACACACATTTATAAATGTCATAAAATAAGTGAATGACTCAGCTGGAAAACATGGCAGTCCAGTGTTGTGAATATACTGCCACTCACTCCCTTTGGAGATTGCTTTCCCTAATTCATCAGCTAATCACAACTCTGACCCCATACATGCGCACGTGTACACGCACATCATAAAATATTGATGCATCATTGAGCTATTGGATAGCTCACATCCAATGCTCTCCTGCTTCAAGTTGGCTTATATCAGTTGCTTTTTATATGGAGCACAGGATATCTGATCTGATGGGGAGGGTACATGTTGCTCACTCAGCAAAAATGGTATCCATTTGCTATGGTGGATTCTCAAAAGCGTACTAAGTGCCAACACCACAGTGGACAATTTCACACAAAGACAAGTGTTGATCAGGAATCTTTTAGTTCTGGGAAAAGATTTTCAAATTTTGTCAGCGTTTTTTTATGTTTCTTGTTAATGGATCGCTGCAGCTGGCCCTCCTGGGAAATCTGCCAGAGAACTGTGAAATTGGTAGGATTGGACCATAAACTGAAGTCGCTGTTGTTGGTCGGCACTAAGCTACACATGGCAAGGCTAATGAAATCTGTGCCAGTTACAACTATGAATATGTAGCTGGCAGATGTTAGTGTGTAGACTTTGGTGAAAGCTGGCGTATAGATCTGAGAATCAGAACGTAGCTGCAGAGTTGTCCGCAACTTGGCCATCTTCTGATCTACACAAGCCCAAACCTGCAGGATACTGAGCTTCTGAGGTGTGTGGCTGACTTGTCTCTTCTCCTGTTGACTTCAGTGGGAGTTGAGCGTGCTCGCTACTTTACAGGCTCAAGCCTTGCTTGTCTAATAGGTGTTTTGGACAACATTGATGGGGTGTGCAGTTAATTCGACAGGGCTGTATACAGTATACCATGACAAAGTTGTGCCACACTTTGATTCAAGGGTCTGTCTTTTCAATGCATGGTTTGATTATTAAGTGGGATCAAATTGAATTGCTCTGCACTTGTCTGACAGAACATGGTGACTGGCAGCAGGCAGTGCGTTGTGTATTGACTTGCTTGGTGAGTGAAACCGCCAGTTGTGGCTTGTGTGGGAAAATGCAGTACTAAAAACTGGTAATAACGTGTATTACCAGGATGGGGGTCTCCAGGGCCTTTCCTCTCTCGTAGGCTGGTATGAATACAGCTTAGGTTGATGACTGAAAGTTGTTCTCCTTTGATGACTGTTCTGTGGCTGATGTGAAAACGAGCTTGTGGCCTCAGTCCTATTTTAGTGCATAAGATTGGTACTACCTGATACCCTTGTTACCAGTCTCAGCAGAAAGACTAGGACATGGGGCCACATTTGTAAAGGCAATTAGATACCTAAAGATTCAGTTAGGAGCACAGTGGGATTTTCAAAAGTGCCACAGGGCCTAATTCCTAGTGGGAGTTGCAAATCCCACTAGGCATATATCTACATCCTTAATCACCTAAATGCCTTAAAAAATCTGGCTCACGGAGTCTGAACTCCCCTCTGGCCCACAGAGGTGGTTTTTTGTGTCAGGGATAAGGCATATTGTCAAGGCATTAAGGGAAGCTTGTATTGCTATTACGGCCCTTGGTGGACCTACTGTATCGATATAGAAAGGATTTTGGTTTCCACAGATATCAGTCAGGCTCTTTTCATGAGCTTTACATTCATTAGAAAAATAACTATGCAAATACCATTCTGGTAGGTAGATGTGTTGAGGCCTTTGTGGAAACAGATTACAATTTAGCATGAAAGTGCATATTCTGAGCCCTACTGAACAATCCATTTGGGACCCGCACAGACCTAGATGGGGACTCCTCCAACTTGAGCCTTTCCAGGAATTTCATTGTGGGCAGGCTGCCAGCCAGCACTGTCTACCCAGACACTTCAGCAATGTTCCATGTGCACTAGCTGCCAGGGATATCAAAGTCCAGCTGTTCTCGCCAATCTCCTCTGTCCCCTTTACCTCCTCAGCCTTCAACACACACACAGTGGGAGTAATGATCATCCAGTGTTTATTGCTGTTTTACACATCCTTCAAATTCTGATTGAAAACTCTCAAGCTCAATGAGAAAAGGAAATCTAGGAGTCGGGAATGACTTACGATCCAGAAGAGTAAACATGTAAATAATAAATGTTAAACAAAGCCATACCTCAGGATGCAAGCAGGATGGAAATGTGACTGTAGGATAGCAAGTGAAGAAGGAATTAACTTCATCCTCTACCTCATCCCTTTGGGCGGTCCTTTTGCCCTCTTCACTTTGCCCAAACAGGCCCCGTTCTATCCTCGTGGTTGTAATTGAAATTATACTTAAAATATTAGGCCAAAGCTTACAACTCCATTGGAAACACCTAAGTAAAAGAGGGCTGATTTTTGCTTCAGTGGGTGCCTGGCATTTCTGAGGATCCTGTCGTTTGTCTATATGATAAGAGTTAGAAGAGTAACTTTAAGTAGCCAGGTTTGAGAATTTTGGCCAATATTTACATTTCACTTGGAATCTCCTTTCTATTAATATTTTGTTCTTTCCCTCTGTTAGCTTGTTTGTCCTCCATTCTCCAGAACCTGGACATTATGGGAAGCCCTTTTGTTGCCACTGATTAAGAGCAGAATTGTATGAAATATTTGCAAAAAAACCAAAACGAAACCATGCAACCATGTGAAATTCATCAGGTTTCAGATCTTATTACAAAGTCAACACCAGGTTGATCACAAAAGGTTTGATAAGACTCCGGGTGACCTTTTAAATGACGTAGGACTCATTTATGGTTTTCCCCTCATCATCAGAAATCCGTCATTTTGCAGAAATTCAATGCAAAAGCTGTTGATGATTGGCTGTTTACAAATAAAGGGGCTGTTGATTCTTGCCTGTCCTTATCTAGCTAAAATTCCTACTGAGTCACAGTAGTAATAGATTTCCCTGGCTCACTGGCAAGTCCTTGTAGCTGGGCGTATCAGCTTGTATTGTGCGTGGAACTGTGTCTGAAAAGGCGCTCTCAAGAAATTATTTTTTTAAGCTTTGCATATTCTTTAATATAGTCACTTAAAAGCCATTTTTTCTCCTTCAAATGTTGTCCCTTTCTTCCTAACATCATCATCATAAATAATACTTGGTGAGTATTTAAAGAGCTTTCAAGAATTAGCAAAGCCTCTCAGAACTGTTGTACTATACTTGTTCTACAGATGGACAAATTGAGAGAGAGAATTTTTAAGTGAGTCATCCACAATCTGGCAGCAAATCAGTGTCAGCGCTCAGGTTGGAATAAAACCCAGGAGGCCTGACTTCCGTCGCCTGCTGTAAGCACTGGAGACCACGCTGTCCCTCGCAGCAGTATTTTTGCCTGGGTTTGGCAGAGAACTGAAGTTAATATAGCTGCTTTTGTTCAAGAACTCTGAAACCTACAAATAACTTGTCCACCTGCCAATGTCATCTTAGTTTTACCTAGCAGTAATTATTGCTATAAAAGCAGCAATGGAGAAGCACAACAGTTAGTATTTATGTAGGGGCTATGCAACTAATGCTGGTGGTTGTTTATTTTTGACTTTAAAATTTTCAGAAATGGAATAATCAACTTAAAAAGAAGACTGCCCTGAACCATAGCATACTTAAAGATTTCCGCCATAAGATTCTAATATCTTGAAGGCACCTCAAATTTGGGCACATAAATCCACATGATGGCCTTAAAGCGAGATTTAATCTCAGTCTGCCATGTCTCCAAAATATTATGCAAGAGTTGTACAGCAGGTTTATTGTTCCATGCTTTGTACTAGACCCAAAGCAATGAAGGCAGGGGATATAAAAGGAATATTATTTGCTGTGAGATAAGAAAACTATTACTGATACGTAGTGGTCACATTTAATGTCTGTTACATCATCAGTTTCCACTAAGCGATGCTCTGACGTGTGTGTGTGTGTGTGTCTCTCTCTCTCTCTCGTAAGAAATTATGTTCTGAGTGTGAGGAATAAGATTTGTGAACGCCCACCCTTGCATATCTTTTAAAAAATAATTTAGCAGTACAGATGCCAAACAATGGCTGGAAGGGCGTGAGAAGAGTTTCATTTTCTGTAAAGTTTTAATTATAAAACAAGGCAAAGCAGGAGTTCATGATATCTGGGAGAAAATACTGTGACTATAAAAAAAAAAAAAAAAAAAAGTCAGGGATTAAACTGGTGTGACATTATTTTCTTTAGAGAGACAAGGTGGGTGAGGTAATATCTTTTATTGGACCAACTTCTGTTTGTGAGAGAAACAAGCTTTCAAGCCACACAGAGCTCTTCTTCAGGTCTGGGGAAGAAACACCAAGCCTCAAAGCTAGGAGTGGAACAGATTGTTTAGCATAAGTAGTTAGCACATATAGTACAGGACCAGTCAAGGTAGAGTGGCCCGTTAACACCTCTGCAGTCACCTGACAAAAAGGGGGGTTAGAGGGATACAGATTGTTGTAATAAGCCATAAATCCAGTGTCTCTGTTCAGTCCATGATTTTTAGTGTCTAGCAGAGTAATGAATTATTGAGTATTTTCTTTAGCAGGTAATGAAAGAATTAGAGACACTTTGTTTCCTGTATCAAGGATGGCAAAAATAATCTTCTAGCTAGAGCAGAGGGAAGAGATGACATTTTGCTTAAACCCTATATAAAATCATGAGCCTTTGCGTTCCTGTTATCTCTGCTCTTAAGATGGGCGCAAATTAGAACCCCACACCCTGCAACTTTGGTAAATTCAGATTGGCATCCAGGTTTGCTGGTGGCCTACATTCTCTCTTAACAGGAAGGGACAGACTCATACATCTCTGAACTCTGGGAACATTCAGACCCAAATTCTGATCTGAACTTTGCTGCTCTGCTTCTTGGCTATGAAATCCTCAACTCAAGCTGTGGCTCCTTGGAGGAATATTTAATCTGCTTCTTGTTAGAGAGCAATTCCCATTGACTTTGTAAATGCTCTGTCCCTGCACTAGTGGAAATCTGTTTGTTACATACAGCAGCTGTGCCTCATAGTTCATTAGTTGCTAGGAAACAAGGGAATATGATCCAGTAGGAGCTACCTCTAGGGTCATCATCCTGGTTTATAGTTTTAAACGCTTTGGTACAGTTTAACCTGTGCAGGCAGATAAGCGGCAACCAATCATTTTTCCAGAGTAGAGATCTACATGGTCACTTTCCTGTGAGTGGCCAATAGCACAGGGGGCTCAAAAAGCACCAGAAACCTCATGAGAAATCTGGCTCCCAGCCATCTTTGGCTTTATGCTACTGCTGTAAATAAATGGCTTGGCTGAGGTTTAATGCCATACTAGTAGTTAAAGGGCACTTGTGTCTCATTGTAATGAGCTGTGGCATGAGGGGAGAGAAAACAAGATAACTGATGTGTTTGCTGTGCAGACTGAAGCGAAATGAAGTCACTGGTGGTGACTCCAGGGCATAAGAGTTGAGAAGTAATGCACTTTACTTATACACTGCTAACAGCTACTTGTTGCTAATGTAAATATTTTCCATGTGTGTTCTTCAGATCTCCCTGTCATGTAGTGCGAGATAATGCAGTGATCCCATGCTGTAAAACACACTATGGTGGATCATACAATCGTTTGTGGGGGTTGGAGGGTGAGAGAGAAGGAGAATGAAATACATATTTTGAAAACACAAGCCTTTTTCACACAGGAAAAAAGAAGGCACCTCCAGGTGTTACGAAATAAGTTATCACTGTTAACTGCTGAAAATTATGTACTTTGAGTTTTGATTTGTCTAATGTCTTAATAATTTTCATGATGTGTTAACTGATATGTCCAGTGTTTAGCTGCTTTTACAGTATAGCAATAAATGAATCCTTGGAGTGCATGCAGCACTAAAGGTCTGGTCTTAATTTTGTAGAGAGTTTTTTTTTTTCCCCAGTGCTAATATTTTGGTTTCCCTTTTCCCCCTCTTTCTCGTTCCAGAATCCAGAGCAGCTGCTGGAGCATTGTGCTCACAGGGAGATGATTCCTCATGAAGTCACTGGATCCCCTTCAGAAATCAAATGTGACTTTCCATTTATCAGACTGAAATCAGAACCAGCCAGACAGTGAAGCAAGAACAGTGGAGGGGGGACGGCGAAAGATGAAATCCAACCAAGAGAGGAGCAACGAATGCCTGCCGCCCAAAAAGCGAGAAATCCCCACCACCAGCCTGCCGTCCGAGGTGAAGCCAGTGATTCTGTCAAACGAAAACCACCGCGCAGACAACTTAACATGGCTCACCAGTACACCCAGCAGCCAGAGCAGCATGGGGGGAAGGCACAGGCCTGGAGGGAGTTCAGTGGAGATTGGTTTACAGCAGGGTTTACACAAAGCACCGTCTGCAGGAATGGACTATTCCCCGCCGAGTGCTCCCAGGTCCGTTCCAGTCTCAACAACACTTCCCACAGTGTACTCGCCCGCACTCTCACAGTCAGGGACGCCTGTATCCCCGGTGCAGTACACGCACCTGCAGCACACTTTCCAGTTCGTTGGGCCCCCGTACAGTGGACCATACGCCGGATTCATCCCCTCCCAGTTGATTTCCCCGACAGCCAATTCCGCAACTTGTGCGGCAGCCTCTGCCACTGCTGTTGCAACCACTCCATCCCAGCGTTCCCAGCTGGAGGCTTATTCCACTTTCCTGGCCAGCATGAGTAGCTTAAGTCAGCAGGGGCACAAAGTTGAGCAGCATCTAGTCAGGACACCTGGATTGATTGCAGCAGGGTCTCCTCCACCGACCCAGCAAAACCAGTATGTCCACATTTCCAGCTCTCCCCAGAGCACAGTCAGAAATGTGTCTCCTCCAACCATCCCAGTCCATTTGCATCCCCACCAAACGGCGATTCCACACACCCTCACCCTCGGCCCCTCCTCCCAAGTGGTGGTGCAATACTCGGACTCCGGGGGCCACTTCATCACGAGGGATCCTACCAAGAAAGCTGAGAGCAGCAGGCTGCAGGCAATGCAGGCGAAGGAAATACTGAATGGAGAGATCGAGAAAAGCAGGAGGTATGGCCTCTCGCCCTCTGGAGATGTGAGTCTAGTCAAAGCAGGCAATAAACCAGCTCCTCATCATTATGAGACCAGACATGTCGTGGTGCACTCGAGTCCTGCCGAGTACAGTGCACGGGATTCCTCAGGCATCCGGGCCTCTGTTATGGTTGTACCAAACAGCAGCACACCTGTTACGGAGATGGAGGTACAGCAGGCCACCAACAGAGAAACTCCTCCCTCAGTCCTCAACGACAAGGGAAATCTGCATTTAGGAAAGCCAGCCCACAGGTCCTATGCTTTATCTCCACAACAGACTATGGGCCATGAGGGGGTGAAAGCGGTCGCCACGCTGTCCCCCCACACTGTCATTCAGACCACCCACAACGCCTCAGAGCAACTCCCTGTCGGGCTGCCTGCGACAGCCTTCTATGCCGGGACCCAGCCGCCGGTAATCGGTTATCTGAGCAGTCAGCAGCAAGCGATTGGTTACCCTGGAAACCTGCCACAGCACCTGGTGATCCCTGGCACCCAGCCACTGCTTATACCAGTTGGCAATGCAGACGTTGAATCATCAGGAGTAGCACCTGCTATAGTCACTTCATCTCCCCAGTTTGCAGCAGTGCCTCATGCATTTGTCACTACCGCCATTCCTAAGAGTGAGAATTTCAGTGCTGAGGCGCTAGCAACCCAGCCAGCCTACCAGGCAGCCGTGGTGCAGGCCCAGATCCACCTCCCAGTGGTGCAGTCCGTAGCTTCTCCAACGGCAGCTCCTCCTACACTGCCTCCTTACTTCATGAAAGGGTCAATCATTCAGTTGGCCAATGGGGAGCTGAAGAAAGTAGAGGACTTAAAAACAGAAGACTTTATACAGAGTGCAGAAATTAGCAATGACCTGAAAATAGACTCCAGCACAGTGGAGAGGATTGAAGACAGCCATAACCCAGGCATTGCTGTGATACAGTTTGCAGTTGGAGAGCATCGAGCACAGGTAACGAGCATTGCAAATTGTGGGCGTAGGTGGAAAGACACCAATTTTATCTTCCTGGAAACAACTTACCTTATGGCGCCTCGCAAGAGGGAGTTGTGTTCTTAATTCTTCATCTGGCACACACCTAACAGCGCACGCCACGTTAGAGATCTCATGGCCCAAAGTCACCCCTTGTATGGTGCCAGGGGAGTTATACCAGGAATAAATCAGGCCCATTTTATGCAATGGTAGATCTTGTTTTGGGAAACTACGGGACCTGATTCTCCTCTCACTACCAGTTTAAACTCAGTTTAAGTCAGTGGAGTTACACCAGAGTAATGCTGGGGAAAGAGGAGAATCATCTTATGGTTTGACTATGCCTGGGGGAAGGAATCATTTGTGTACTTGTTTCAAATTGTTAGCTCAACAACCCAGATCATATTGCTAATCTGTAGGCATTAGTACTATTACTTGTTTGTATTAGGATAATGCCAGATGGTCCCAACCAACATCAGAGCTGCACTGCATGTAGTAAAAGAATGGTCCCTGGTCTGAATAGTTTACAATCTAAATAGACAGGACAGACAAAGGACGGCAGGGGAAGCAGAAGCACAGAAGGGATTTGCCCAAGGTCACAAAGCAGGTCAGTGCCAGACACAGGAATAGAATCCAGGTCTCTGAGTGTCTAATTCATTGCCCTATGCACTGGGACTGTAGGCAGTGATAGTATTGGGAACAGGCCGCATTGTACTTTATAACTAGAGGACCCAAAGAAAGGATCAAATCTGAGCCATGATTCTAGTGGTATTAAAATGTAAAATTACTCAGTTTAAACCTCAAAAAAGTATATGCTTTTCATTCGGACAGCTGATTTTTAGTTTTGCCTGATTCCTGCTTCAGAAGGCTCCAGTACCGTTCAGTCTCGAATGAAAAACTGTCTCTGAGGGGTAAAGAGGGGACAAGGCTGTGAATTTCCATGGCTTGAAATTTGAAGCTCTCTTGGAATGCTTTCACTCACACATTGAAGGCACTGAAACGCTACACAGAGTGTCATTCAGATTTTGGTTATGAGTCGTTTAAATGCTGCATAGCTCTCACGCTGTGTATATTCAAGGGAAATGTTAAAAGAAAAATTATCCCAGAACCTAGGCTACTCACACTTCTTCACTTTGCGTCATACTGGCTTGTAAAGAAGGAATTTGTAACTTTGCAGAGGGCCTTTCGGCCCCAGAGTTCAATGGTCATAATTAGTTAATTTGATACTGTCCAATATCCAAGTAGCTCAGATTCCGCAGTGAAGAGCAGGGGAATAGATTAGATCAATTAGATAGCAGTTTAGTTCAGAGAAGTATTTGGGTTATTTTTTGAAAAACAAAACAAATCTCAGTACAAGTGGTTTAGATTTGGTTTTAAATATTTCTCTGCAGTGTTCAGAACCCAGACGCCGCACAATGGTGGCTGGTCCATGAGAATCACAAAGAGAGATGGACCAGAAACTAACTGGTTTAGTATTGCTTTCCAAAATGAGTGAGTTGTAGAAGGGAAACAAACGACATCAATGTTGAGGAGTAAATTAGAGCTCTAAAATTCTTTTGGTTTTAACAATCCAAGGCCTATGCTTCCATAACTGCCTGCATACAAGTAGGTTCCTATATATGATCCACCACTCAGGTAACTGAGCATGCAAATTAGGTGTGCAGTTGTGTTCCCATTTATGCATTGGGGCTTCTGGTATTTTCAGTAATCCATATAAGGAGGCGAGTATATTGATTTTTTATTATGTGTGTTTTTATATTAACAGTATCACTTTAAGAGACATAGGAGGATCCACAGAATTGCTTTTCGTTTACAGCCTTCAAATCCTCAGTGATATCACTGCAGGGTAGGCTTAGAGCCTCACATCTCTTCTTCGGCTTCATGATCAGAAAAACAGTCCCTGGATCAGAACCGGTTATTATAATTTGTTTATAAATTGTTGCTTAGAATAATGAGATTTCAAAGATAGTAATTTCCCATCTGCAATCTTCATCTTGCTCTCATTTCTCTCCCTCTCCAGCCAAACCACTGGTCTCTGCACCAGCAGAAGAGGTACAAATTAGTAGGTAGCATTTATGTCATGTCTTGTTCACAGATATGTCAGTGTAGCCAATGTGTTGTAGTGCTGCACGCTGGGAAGAGCTCCCTTGCAGAAGGATAGAGTGCCATCAGCTGGTCGAAAGCATATTCAGTTGCTGGCTATAAAAACAAAACTGCAAGGCACAGTCTCATCCAGTGAAGTGTCAACTTCTCAAGAAGCCTATAAGAATCCGGCTGACGACATCCCAGTTAAAATACTCCACCAGCTGTGTTTCCCACAAGGGATGCTTCCAGAATTCAGAAAGAGTCACGTAGAGATAGGATTAAAATGTGGGTTTAATTTAGGTTTCCTGTAGATTCCAGAACTTGGGTCTCTTCCCAGATCAGCCATGTCCCAGTATAGCAGCAAGTAATTCTCTGATTTGAATTTGCCTGTTTAGAGAGATATTTTATCTCAGTGTGTCTGAAGTCTCTGATGACCTCATCCACAGTGTAACTTAGATATTTAAAAGCATTTTAACCTCATTAGTAGGTACACAACAATTACTGTTAGGAAATGTACAATATGAAGAGGATTTAGTTTTGTGTTGAGAGGACAGAAGTTATTCTTGCTACGTATATATAGAATAGTAACAGCCCCACATTCTGATATTCTTATATGTAGAATATATATTAGCTCCCAGAATACATTGGGGGAGTATATTTAAATAGGAGCTAATTATAATTAAGTATTATGACTGTAATTTTTTTTTACAATTAGCTCTCATTTATATGTATACGCCCTCCAGTGTATTCTGGGGGCCTAATTATGATATTAGTATAATTTAAAATATAGAGTATTAATATAATCTTAAAATCATGTTGTTACAATCAGCTGTCATTTAAATATACTCCTCCCGATGACTTCTGGGAGCTAATTAGAGTAATGGTGAATCGCATCTTCAGAGTCTGTACAAAAATTAACTAATCCTCGCACCATATCTGTGGAGTAGGTAATAAAGTATTTTTATCCTCGCTTCGTAGATTTGGAAACCTGGGAAAAAAAGATTAAGTAACTTACCCAGAGCCACACAGGAATTCAGTGGAAGAGCTGTCCTTAGAAATCTGGCATCTGTGGTTCCCAATACCATGCTCAATTCGCCTGACCACACTACTCTATTATGATTATATCATTTCCTATATTTATTTTGATTGAACCAACCCTGGAGATCCTTCCTTACTTTGTTTTGTGCAGTCCTTGTCACCCTGGAGTCAAATGGGAGTTTTGTCTGACAAAAGACCTAAAGATTTGGAACGTCATTTATAATTCTTAATGTTACTCTGGTAACTGCACACACATCATCATAGCCTGTCTTTTTCCTTGCTGCAAGGAGCAGCCTTAGAAGGAAACAGAAGGTGTACAGTAATTCACCTGTACTTACATTAGATCAATACACACAGTAGAAGCAAAATAACTCTTCTACAGTGCTGGCTTTTTTAAAAAAGGTTTTGGTTCCTGATTATTGTTATGGAACAATGTGCTGCAGTGTTGTCTCCTGATGAAACTAAAGTACAGTTCAAAAAAAGAGAAGGAAGAAAATGATGAACACATCGTTCACCATCTCTGGTTTTTAATAGAATCATAGACATTCAAGATGGAAAAGCCCTATTAGGTCATCAAGTCCATCCCTGCGCCAGCGTAGCATTGTTCCCTTAAGTATATTTTAAGTGCTTCATCCAGTCTAGCTTTCCATCTATTTCTGCACACACAAATCAGTCACTCTTTCTGTTGCTTTGCTCTCCACTTTCAATTAGCCTTGGCACACAGCAACAGAAATAAGAGGGAATTAGACTATGTTTTCAGCTACAGATAGAGCGCACTCTCTGCCATATGCTCCTGTGATCGGTACTTCATTGTTCTCTGGTCTGAGTGGCAGTAATTGTATATTCCTGTGAGTGACAGGGAGGCTGTATATTGTATGTTTAAATTTGTTACTCTGTTCTCTTAGCTTCTGAAAGGGCAGCACTCAAGGCCCTGTCTGGCACTGGCAAACAGAAGTTGCTTTCCTTGTGAATCATTGGTTATTTCCCAGTGCTAGTCAGGTTTGGGATCACAGATCTGTGAAGAGCTCTCTATCTGTGATACCTCCAGTGCTAGGATTATTTCTCTCTCCAGGATGCCACTCTTCTGACTGCGTATGGAGAGCCCAGTGGCACTAAGATTCCAGAAGTCACTGGGTAAGAAATGTATTGTAGGGCCCACATGTTAGAAAGGTTGGAGCAGAAACCACCATACCCATCACTGATAATAAGGGCCCGGTAGAAGGAGGGCCTGTGTATCCTGGGTCCACAGCAGTCAAGCATTACAAATTTGTAATCCACATACAAACCAATGAAACTGAGGGACGGATACTCGGTCTGTGTAGGATTTTGCCACGGTGGTCAGAAAACTCTCTTTCAGCCTACACACTTCTTTCCCAGTTGTTCTATCCTGGGTCGGAGCGGTGGGGGTTTTCCCTTCTTGGTCAGGCAGGGAATTTGATGTTCCAGAAACACTGATGTCTTGAGTCTGCACACATCTTGTGAGACTCACAAAGGGCAGAGGTGTGTGTGTGTAGACCCAGTGCTTTCGCAGTGCAAGCTGGACCCTTTCTCCCATGGCAGCACAGTTCCCTCAGAGTGGTGCTGCCACGCTCTTCCCACAGGCTGCTGCCTTTCATATCCTGCCTCCTCCTCAAGGGGAGAGGAGGAGTGACGGTGCAGGGGGGGACTCCAAGTAAGGCTAACCCAGCTTGATCAGCTTCCTCAGCTCACTCCCATTTACTGTCCTCCACACCAGCTCTGCACTGACACCCTTCCTCAGCACGGAGAGAGTGAAGAGGCACCACTCCCCTCTGCACAGCCCCAGCACTGGGCTGGCGGAGAGCAGAGAGCCTTCCACTGTCTCTCTGGAACTGCGTGAATTACACCCTTTTATGGGATGCTGAGCTCCCTGAACCCCTATGGACTTTAATGGAAGATGAGGGTGCTCAGTCCTTCCCAGGATTGGACTCTCATACAGCAGCATAAGCAGAGAATGATGGTGCGACACGTATTATCTTAAGGCATTTGTGCCTTTATTTTCCATGTTCCATGTTTGTAGCTGGACTGATCTTTGGGATCATTAAAAGTGGCCAAAGTACAGTAGCTCAGTCAGGCTTTAATACACAACAGAGGAAGAAACTTGACCAGAAAGTAGACATTCAGTCCACAAATTAACAGCTGCAGCCCTTTTACTAGGTAGTTTCTACTTCATTGTTTGTTAAAGGAACTATAGCAATGAGCCGCAAACCTAAAGTTCTTCCATGTCTGCGTTGCTGTGTAAAATCCACTGCAGCCTGAGTGATGCGGATGGCATTTCATATAAATTGGCGTTCACAGTGTGTATCACAGGCATTCCAGTGCCAGGGTGTGTTTCCTGAACAACGGAAATTGCTTCCACTAAAAAATGAGTCAGACTGTGAATTAAAATGATTAAATCATTTAGATGAAACATTCGAAGTTATTCTTTGGCTCTCTTGAAAAGTTTTGACTGTTTTCACAAATGGTTTTTACAACACTGGGATATAAAGGATCTCAGCAGCACCTTCAGATGTGCTTCAAGAGGGACGTACATTTTATTTTCTTTATTGTTTAAATCCTAGAAATATGGAGACATGATTTTTAAAAGAGTCTCGCTTCTCTCCTAAGAAAATACAGCAAGGCCGGGTGATTCAGATGGAGTCACCTTTTTTAAAAAAAACCTTATGCACAAGCGAAAAATGCAGGACATGTTCACTCAAGCCCCACTTTGGGGAGGGACTAAAGTTTCATTGCTTATGAAAATCAGCTGTGTTTTTAACCAGGGTTTTTTTTTTTTACAGGCATTGTCTAAAACAGAGGCAGTTCCTAGTTTTCTTCTTTCTAAAATGTGTCCCATCTCTAACAGAGCTATATCCTGTTTGTTTGAACATCATTACTGAACCACAGAAATACCTCAGTGGTTAGCATCCTGCCATCTTTGTTATTTAAGATCACCACCTGCAATTTTGGAGGGTGGTTTTAATGAATTACATGTTAAGTACATGCTTACATATTAAACCCTGTAGAAAGTAGTTAGACATGTAATGCAAGCATTACTTACGTACAGCTGAAGATGGGAGTCAGTGAGCAGATGTACATTTCACTGAACAAGAAGTACCCCTTTGGAGAGTACATGGGGCATCTTGAGAGAAAATGAAAGAAGACCAACAGAAACAGAAGAGAAGAAGGAAAGATATAGAGACGAGGTAGTAAAATCAAAGAGAACTAATACACTAGTAGATTCAAAGTCAGCCGGTTGATCCACATCTAGATATGCACTGTACAACCAGCAGCTTCCGTTCAGGTCATCACAAGCTACTGGGGTCCTCAGCACTGTTGAAAACCAAGCCACTTACTTAGTTCCTTGTATATAACATTGAAAACTTTGGCTCTGGAATACTTTCTATATTATGAAGTAGCAATGGTTGGTATATACCATCTATAATTCATTGATTAATAGAGTTTAAGGCCAGAAGGGACCATTATGACACAAGTCATAATCCATTGATAAAATGTAGATGTAACCAACATCTTCGTTGTTTGTAATTCTTTATTGATAGACTGGTCTAAAAAGTATTGTCAGACCAGTATTGTCATCGTATTATTTGAATTACAGTAGCACCTAGCAGATCATTTGTTCTTTTAATGTTTCGGCACTGTTTTAAAAAAAGAAACACATGCCTATTGCCGGTAACCTGCATCTTTTTAAATTCTTTATATTCATCTTACTCTGTTAGGAAGATACTGTGCCTAGGGAATTTCTAAAATGCTAATCGTTGGCCTAATCATACAAGTATATAGTATATATTTATGGATGTTTTAAGTTCATTTAGGCATAATCAACAGAGTCATAATCTGCAGCCGTCTACTTTTGCGTATTAGGGATTTACAGTGTAAACCCTAGTATGCGAAACGTAAATCTAAGCAAAATGTAATGGGGCTCCTTGGTTCATTGGGCTGGGAGGGCTGCACAGTGAGTTCCAAGAGAGCAGAAAGTACCTTGCGTCATTCTCAAGCTGTCCTTTCTGCACAACAGTGGCGCTGGAATTGAGGCTCCACAGGGAGCTGCTTCCAGCCCTACTCGGCAAGACAATGCCACTGGGGTGGAAGAGAAGTATTTGGGAGAACTGAAGGGATCCTAGCTATCTTCCCCCACTACCAAACAGCATTATGAAATGTCACAAGTCTTTGTATGCATTGGCATTGTAGCTGTGTTGGTCCCAAGATATTAGAGAAATGAGGTGGGTGAGGTAATATCCTTTATTGGACCAACTTCCACTGGTGAGAAAGACAAGCTTTCGAGCTACACAGAGCTCTTCAGGGCTGGGAAACATACTCAGAGTGTCAAACCTAAATACAAGGTGGAATGGATTGTTTAGCATAGGTAGTCAACACATGTTTCAAGGGACCATTGAAGGTGAAATGGCCTGTTAACACCCCTCCAGTCATAGGGGGGAAATGAAGAAGGGTGGTTGTTAGAGGGTTACATATATTGTTGTAATAAGCCATAAATCCAGTGTGTCTGTTCAGTCCATGATTTTTAGTGTCTCGCAGAGTTAATGAATTTAAGCTCCCAGGCTCGTCTTTTGAAAGTGCTGTGCAAATTTCCTTTGAGGATGGAAACTGAGATAGTGATTGCTTTGCAGAAAGTGTTCACCCACAGGTGATAGGGTGTTTTTGCCTTTTATCATTTTCCTGAGCGGAGTGATTGTCTGGTTTCCCCCACATAATTGTTGTTGGGGCATTTAGTGCACTGGACAAGGTACACCACATGTTGTGATAGGCATGTGTAGGGACCCATGGATTTTGAAAGGTGTGTTGTGGGGGGTATTGATCACTGTAGCAGTGGTGATATGTCTGCAAGTTTTGCATTTGTTGTGCTTGCAGGGTCTGGTGCCGCTTTGAGTTGGTGTGTCCTGGTCTGTGGGGAGCGTGCTTCTGATAATGAGCTTGGAGAGACTGGGAGGTTGTTTGGAGGCCAGAATGAGGGGTTCAGGAAAGATTTCTTTCAGGATGGGGTCCCCATTGAGTATAGGTTGTAGCTGTTTGATGATACCCTGTATGGGTTCCAGTGTGAGATGGTAGGTAACAACTCTGGGTGTACAGTCAGAGGGGGTTGTATTTCTGTATTATAGCAGGTTTTCTCGGGGTATTGAGGAGAAGCTTGAGCTGCATGTGGAAGACTGAAAGACAATGGTGAGTTTCAAGAAGGGAGAGGAGAGGTGGGAAGAGAAGATGAATTTGGCAGCAGCATTTTGGATAGAATAGTGAGGAGAGAAGGGGAGGCCAGAGAAGTGGAACAATATGTTTAGCAATGTGCTGGTGTTTGGGCAATTGAAATAGAACAAAGGGCATTTTTGGAGATAATGGAACAGGAGAAGGAGGATTTGGGGGAGGGTTTACATGGGAGAGGAGAAGGAAGGAGGGTTTAGAGAGACCGCTCTCTCTCTCTGCATCACACTAGGGGAATGTGAGTTCATGACAGCTGTTATCAATATTGTGCCATAAGTTAGATTGTAAGTCTGCAAATCTCAAAGCATTGTACAAGGAGGGTAAGTATCATTATACTTATTATTCAAATGGAGAAACCGAGGCAAGAGAGCGGTTAACTGACCTGTACCAGGTCACCCAGCAGGTCAATGGCAGAGCTGGGAATAAAACCCACATCTCTTCTCTCTCTATCTTGTGCCCCAGCCACACTAGTCTTCCTATAAACATTCATTTGGTTGACATTCAGGAAGATATCAGAGTTGTTCTTTGAATAGTGCCCCTGTTGGTGCTCTACTTCAGGTGTGTGTGTATTCCTGCACCTTTGACTGGAGATTTTTGGTAGCAGTGTCTGTTCTGCTGGCACATGCACCCTACACATCCTCCTGCCCCATACAGAGGCTATATAGGGCTGGGTGGGTGAACCATCCTTCATTCCTTCTCAAGTGTCTTTGGCCAGAGATGTAGTCTAGCATGTGACTGTTTGCTTTGTACCTGTTTCCCTCTTTTTATTAGTGTTTTAGCTTTGTAGTTAGCTCTTAGTAGTAATTGGCTTAGTACCTTATAGTTGGAACGTTTGTTCCACTTTTCTTATCATAAATAAATAAATAGTACATTTTTGTTTTTTTCTTTTTCCCCTATTGAGGGGTTGGAACAATTTTTCTTCTGTCAGGGATGCTGGGCTACCCGGGATTTAAACGGTGCCTCTCTTGTCAAGAAGTAATCCCTGCTAGTAACAGGCACTCTCACTCCATTTGTTGCTTGGGAGACTCTGCCGTTCCCAACAAGCGTAAAATCTGCTCTTCTTTTAAAGTAAGATCCAGGGAAATTAATTATAGATTATTAATGATGGAGCAGGCTTTGGACCCAGGTACAGAGAACTTCCCGGTACAGGGACCCTCCATGTCTGTCTCATCATCATCGAGATCACAGTCACCAAGAACTTCCAGGGAGAAGACAGCACTAAAACCCCTGTCTCCAACACTGTGCTTGACTGGGGTACCGATAACCATTATTGCCCTTATATAAATCCATGGTACGCCCACATCTTGAATACTGTGTACAGATGTAGTCCTCTCATCTCAAAAAAGATATACTGGCATTAAAGAAGGTTCAAAAAAGGGCAACTAAAACGATTAGGGGTTTGGAACGGGTCCCATATGAGGAGAGATTAAAGAGGCTAGGACTTTTCAGGTTGGAAAAGAGGAGACTAGGGGGGGATATGATAGAGGTATATAAAATCGTAAGCGGTGTGGAGAAAGTGAATAAGGAAAAATTATTTACTTTTTCCCATAATATAAGAGCTAGGGGCCACCAAATGAAATTAATGGGCAGCAGGTTTAAAACAGATAAAAGGAAGTTCTTCACTCAGTGCACAATCAACGTGTGGAACTCCTTTCCTGAGGAGGTTGTGAAGGCTAGGACTACAACAGGGTTTAAAAGAGAACTGGATAAATTCATGGAGGTTAAGTCCATTAATGGCTATTAGCCAGGATGGGCAAGGAATGGTGTCCCTAGCCTCTGTTTGTCAGAGAGTGGAGATGGATGGCAGGAGAGAGATCACTTGATCATTACCTTTAGGTTCACTCCCTCTGGGGCACCTGGCATTGGCCACTGTCGGTAGACAGGACACTGGGCTGCATGGCTTTGGTCTGACCCAGTATGGCCGTTCTTATGTTCACACCACCAATACTAAGAGCATCCCTCTCCAAGCTTAAGAAAGGAGATAAGCCAAGCAAAACATAAGACCTCAGGCCCTGAGATGAGTGCTAGTGAGGCTCCGAGTACATCGGGTACCATGAAGCATGTTTAGCCTTCACCTAAGTGCCAAGCGGTAAAGGGTTTGGTACCAAAGACTGCTACTACGAAGAGACCAGCTTCAATGGAATCCCCAGTCTCGTCGGCACCGATGTCAATGCCTCGCACGACAGCCTCTGCAACACCATTGGTGCCAGTACTGAGTTCTGTTGTGCATCTGGTACCACAGGATTTTTAGTACCCAAAAAGACCTTATGGTACCGAATGAGCTTGAGTCTCCACTCCTTACAAACTCTGGACGTCTCTCGGTGTCAAGGCTGCATGGATCACTGACTGCTTATGTTTCTGGGAGACCTGCTTCTCCATTTTCAACTGTCCATGGGGAGGGATTGTCGCCTCTGATGCAATACGTGGAAGATCTGCAATTTATTCCAGGAGATATTATTCCCAGTTGCATATGCAACAGCAGAGGCAGAACACCAGAGCCTTGCCTTCCAACACTTGGGATGACCAGCGTTGGATTCCTCCCCCCATGGCTATGGTCTCCCTCATTGGCCTAACTGGGATCCATGGGCAATGTACTGCCAGCAATTTTGAGAGACCTCAACTCAGTCCCACAGGGAACACAGAAGACCTCATTCTCTGGTACCATCCACCCCTCCTCCCCATTCTGAGCTGGAGGAAACCTTTGAGGAGCAAGAGGCAAGGGCAGATAGGAAGGTTATCCCCCTCACAAACATCTCGTCATCACTGGATGAGGCAGTCATCACACCAGTGCCATCATTAGCTGATGACTTTAGACAATTCCAGGACCTGATGAAGCCCTGCAAATTCCCCTGGAAGACATCCAGATTTCCCATCACAAGCTCCTGGATGCATTGCACACCTCTACCTCAGCACATGTGACACTGCCAATTAACAAAACTCTCCTGGAGCCAGCCAAGTCCATTTGGCAAACTCCAGCAGTGGCTCTCTTTACATGCAAGAGGGCTGATTTAAAAAAACCCCACCTATATCCTGTCCAGGGATTCTGATCTTTTATTTTCTCATCCAGTGCCAAACTCCTGTCATGGACGCAGTCAACGGAGGGGGCAGGCAGCATACCCGAAAAGCCACCCCTTATAATAAGGAATAGAAGTGTCTGGACCTGTTTGCTCAAAGAGTTATTTGTCAGCAACACTTCAGGATAGCTAACCACCAAGAGTTGACGTCAGAATCTGACTACCAGAACTACGAGACATTTAATGCTTCTTTTGATCATTTACCACAGGAACACTGAGAACAGTTCAGCGCCATAATAAAGGAAGGTCAACTTTTGGCAAAAACTGCACTGCAAGCTTCACTCTTTGCGGTGGGCACTGCAGGCAGGTCTATTTCTGCTGCAGTAGTGGTGAGACGAGCTTCCTGATTTCAGTTGTCTGGGTTTCCACATGAGGTACAATTGATTCTGGAAGATTTACCTTTTGATGGCCAGAAGCTTTTCACAGACTTCACAGATGACAGGTTTTATACCCTAAAGAACTCGAGAGCAACACGTAGGTCTTTAGGGATATACACACCTGAAAATAGAAGGATGTTTAGCAGGTGTCAGTTGACACAAAGATCCCATCCTGCTCAATTTTCTGCCTTCCCTAGGCCACCGGGACCACAGGCTAAGAGGCTGAGGTTTTTTTAAAAAAAACCCCTATCACTACCTCAGCTGCTTCATCTCAGTCTTCAACATCGTCCAAACATCAGTTTTGATGATTTGGTCAAGTCCAGACCAGCCAATGGCCAGGTTTAATCAGCTGCACAACAGAACCTTCCTTCCTCAATTTGGACACACCTCTCTCTATTTCGTTAAGCGTGGGAGGCTATAACATCAGACAGATGTGCATTGGAGGTCATTACTTGGGGTTATACTATCTAATTTACATCCACTCTGCCCTTCCAACCTCCTTCTCCATTCCTCTTTAGGGATCCCTCTCATGAGCAATTGCTGACAAACGAGATCTCATCACTTCTTCTACGTCTGGGAGCCATAAAGCCAGTCCCACTTCAACACAGGGGAAAAGGGTACTCTTCAAGATATTTTCTGATACCCAAGAAAAATGAGGATTGGAGGCTGAGACTAGGTCTCAGGCAATTCAAGATGGTGTCCCTAGCAGCTATAATTCCCTCCCTCAAAGATACATACTTCCACATAGTGATTCAGCCTTCTAACAAAAGATTTCTTCGTTTCACTCTCAATCACAATTATTACCAGTACTGGGTCCTACTCTTCAGCCAGTTATCCACCGCAAGGGTGTTTTAGGGTCATGGAGGTCGTAGCTGCCTACCTCTGTTGTCTAGGATTAGCTTTCTTTCCCTACCTCAACAATTGGCTCCTCAAGGGAGATATGGTTGGCAGTTTGAACAACTTCACTGTTCCGAAGTCTAGGCCTGCCGATAAAACTAGAGAAATCCATCTTTACCTCTACAAAAGAAATTCTCTTTATAGAGTGCTTCTAGATTTGATAATACACAGAGCTTATCTCCCTCTCAGCTGGTTCTCTGCTCTAAAGACTCTTCTACAAAGAGTGTAGCTCCGCTCTCAAGTTCCAGCAAGGACATGTTTGCAACTATTGGGACACATGGCAGCTTGTGTTTTTTTGACACAAAATACCAGGTTGCATCTTCAATGTCTCCAGGGGTGGCTCAGGACTGTTTATGTACCCTACAGGCCCAGAGCAGCCTGGGGGATTAGTGGGGGGCCTGGTGACTGCAGCAGGAAGCAGAACGACCCAGCCCCAGCCCGCTCCGCTCCTCCTGTCCCAGCCGTGTTGCTCGGGGGAAGGGGTCCACCCCCCAGCCCCCCCACACACACACTGGCGGTGTGGAGCCAGCGGAGTGGAGCGGGCTGGGGCTGGGTTGCTCTGCTTCCTACCACCACCCGTGAGTGCGGGGGTAGGCCTGACCCCTGCTGCTGATGCAAACCCCCCCCCTCCCCCGCCAATCCCCTGGGCTGTGTCCGTCACTGGGGGATGGGGCTTCGGAGAAGGGGTGGAAAGTGAGGGCGGGAAGAGGTGGGGCAGAGGGAGTTGTCCCAGGCCCCATACCCCTGTAGGAACGCACAGGGGGGCAGCTGGGGGATGGGGCTGGCCCCCCGCGCTGCTGCATACAAAGCATGCAGCTGCGTAGGGCGCCGTGAAATTTGGGGCAATTTGGTGCCCCACATTTTGTGGTGCCCTACGCAGCTGCGTATTCTGCATATGCCTAAGGATGGCCCTGCCTTGAGCCATTCGCTACGTGCTTGCTGTTACATCAGTCTATGAGGACTGCCTTCTTGGTGACCATCATTTCTTCTTGAAGGGTTAGAGAGATACAGGCTCTAATGGCAGACTTTCCCTTGTTCCCCAAGGAGAAGGTATTTTTATGACCCCATCCAAAGTTCTTACTTAAGGTTTCCTCTCAATTTCATATCAACCAAACTAGTCACCTTTCATTTTTTCCCTAAACCACGTCCGTTTGCTTTTCCTACACTAGATGTTAAGCAGGTGTTAGCTTTTTTTCTTGGACAGGACTAGGCCCTTCAGGAAGACCCCAAGACTTTTTTTTTCTGTTGCAGATAGCTCTAAGGGTGTGCCTGTCCACACTCAGACTTTCTAAACAGATTATTGCCTGCCGTGGCTCTGCTGAGCTTACACCTCCCCTAAAAGTGACTGCATGCCCTACCAGATCACAGTCTACATCAGTAGCTTTACTCAAAGATGTTCCAGTTGCTGAAATCTGCAGGGCTGCAACATGGGCCTCGGTGCACACGTTTTCCGACCATTGTGCTCTAATTCACACCACAAGATCAGATGCGGTGTTCGGCAGTGCAGTTCTTTCTTCAGTGATGGACCTGCTCCTCGCTCCTCCCTCCCCTGTACGGAGCAGGGTCCATCACTGAAGAAAGAACTGCATTGCCTGGTCCAAAATTCCCACCTCCTTAAAGGGTTACTGCTCGCGAGTCACCTAAAGTGGGGTACCCACAGGGACACTACTCGAAGAAGAAGTTACTCACCTTGTGCAGTAACTGGAGTTCTTTCAGATGTGTCCCCCGATGGGTGCTCTACTACCTGCCCTCCTCCCTCTGCTTCGGAGCTGCCTCTGTGGCTTTACAGTAGAGAAGGAACTGAGGGTAATTTGCCCACACAGCCCTGTATAGCCTCGGTACCGGGCACGAGGATGTGTAGGGCACATGCCCTGGCAGAACTGGCATTACTACCAGAATGCTTCGATCAGAGGCGCATGCACACCTAAAGTGGAGCACCCACAGGGACACACATCTTGAAGAACTCCAGTTAGTGCACAGGGTGAGTAACCGCACTTTCTAAGGGTTAAGGGAAATGTGAATGGCAGGCTATATAAAATAAATGCACAGTGAATAAAGGATTAATAAATGGTATCTGAACTGTTTTTTCCCAGGCTTCATTGCACGTCGTTGAGCAGATGATAAAGATAAGGCTCAAACGTTGTGGTTTTGTGCTGAGGATTGGCCAGTCTCAGAGGGCTTGTTAATGCCATTTTAACAAGGACAAACATTAAGTGTAATGTCCAGTGTAGTGACATTATGGATACTGAATAAGCTTTTACAAGGCACGTATTTATCAGTCTCTCCAGCTAAAACTAAAGAGCTGACCGTAACTGTGTGTGTGCTGAGCACATACTGTAGTGAATCAGTGTTTTCAGATTCATGTTCTCTCTCTCTCTCCCCCCCCCCCCTCTCTCGTTTTCTTCTCTTTCTACAGGTCAGCGTTGAAGTCTTGGTCGAATACCCTTTTTTTGTATTTGGACAAGGCTGGTCATCCTGCTGCCCTGAGAGAACCAGCCAGCTCTTTGATTTGCCATGTTCCAAACTCTCAGTTGGGGATGTCTGCATATCGCTTACTCTCAAGAATCTGAAGAATGGCTCTATTAAAAAGGGCCAGCCCATGGATTCAGCTAGTATCTTGCTGAAGCACTCAAAGAATGACAGTCTAGCTGGAAGTAGACACAGGTATGTGGAGCAGGAAAATGGTATTAATCAGGGAAGTGCACAGATGTTATCTGAGAATGGTGAACTGAAGTTTCTGGACAAAATAGGATTGCCTGCAGCACCTTTGCTCACCAAAACAGAACCCAGCAAGCCCACGGTGACAAGGAAGAGGAGGTGGTCGGCCCCTGAAACACGGAAACTAGAGAAATCAGAAGAGGAACCACCTTTGACTCTTCCCAAGCCTTCTTTTATTCCTCAGGAGGTTAAAATTTGCATTGAAGGTCGATCTAACGTAGGCAAGTAAAGGCTGTTTGGGAAAAGGAAATTAGGCTATCCCTTGTCATTTTTATCCAGATTACTGTACTGTAGACTAAATAACCCAGTATTTACATGTTATCATCTTATTTTAGGTTTATGTTATAACCTTGTTGTTATAGTTGCAGCTGGTATTATGCAGGAGACAGGTGCATATGTTTTTCCACAAGTGTTTTGTCAGTGACTAGGTTTATTGAGAGCTACAGAAGGGGCAGTATCTGCTTCACGCACCCTTAGTGGAAATGAATGTGTTGTCATGGCTCCTGTTTTCTGTCACCTAGTGTAGAGCAGACTCCAGCTGTTCTTTTTTCTGTGAGGTGACGAGAAGGGAACTGTAGCAGAGATAAACTGCACTGCATGCATTGTGTGTGTTTCAGTCCCAAGGAGGGATTGCAGCTCCCTGGCTGGGTCATTAGGAGGTTCTCTCGTGCCAAGAGAACTCTTAAGAACCCAACACACACACACACACACACACACACACACACATTATTAAAAAAGGATCAGACAGTCTTTGACACATTTCACAATCAAACCAACTCTCAGTCAAGGCTCTACAGTATATATATTTTCCCCCATGGGGTCCGACTGCACTGAATTTTATTCATAAAGTGACTGCCACGCAGATGTTTCTTTTCAGCTTGCTAGTGCAGTTCCATTGCCAGAGTGTAACATTCAGTAAGGTCCTGTGCTTGCATTGTTACACTGCTTGTTTTTCTTAATGACATAGCCAGGGCGAGGGAAGCCTAAAGTTTGTTGGGTCCCCTAGCTAAGGGGAAACTCCTGGTTCTGTGCAGTGTTAGATAAACTGATCAGGTTACGCCATTAACATTTCCTTCCACAAGGTAGACACGTACTGCCCCTTTGAGAGCGCAGACATAAATTGTTTGCATTTAGGTTGCAAATCTTTGTCTTTAACTCTAGTACTGTTTTTAGTTCATGACGATGGACAACTGGTGCCACTTTTTTCAAAATTCAGTGTGACACAAGGAATCGGACGTTGAAGATGAACATAGAATGTCTTTAAGCACTTAAAATGCTGTTCACGCTTTCTTGTCGAGCATCCTGGTCTAACACTCAATAAGTACTGTATCTCACTTTAATCTGTTTGAGGGGGAAAAAAGAATCTATTCAACACTGTTAACTACATATGACTATGTAGAGTTTTCTCACAAGCAAGATGTTGGAAATTTTAATGTGGTTTCAAAGGGATGAATGTGAATTATTGAACTAGTATGTGACAGTCATTGTCCACAAAGGACTACTTAATAGGAGGCACTTTTAAAACTTTAATGCTTGAGAAAGAGTTAAAGGCATATGCGAGCTGACAGATAATAAAAGAATAAGAGAGAGGAAAAAGGAAAGAGGAAAAAAATCATTATTGTCCAGTGTTTTTGAAAAAGATGGACTTTAAAGAATCTTGCAATTTGCACATCTTGAGTTTATCATTTGTGTGGTATTCCTGCAGTTTTTACCTAATAATGTTGTGGGGAAGGGAGGGGCACTGAGAGAGCATAAACAAATGTAGCAATTATTTACTAACCTGCCTAAGCTCTATGCCATTTTATAGAGTTACGTTCCTTTAAAGTTCATTTTTGGTCTTTCTGCCATATCTGTCGCACAGAACCAGGTCCTAGCAGGACAACTCGGAGAATTTTTCTTCAGATACATTGAGAGAGTTTTCCAGAAAAGACATCTCTACACATAAGCAGGATTTTATAAAAAAACAACAACCGTTATTATTTTATTATTATTATTATTTGTTGTTTTAATGACATTTTCCAGTTGAAATACAATCTAGATTTCAGAGTTTGGTACAAAACAGTGAGAGGGAACGGGGGTTTCAGACAGTTAAGTCTTTTTTGTTCCCAGTAATCTGAAACAAAGGTAGGGCCGGATCCTTAGAGGTGCTGTGCATCTTTGGCCCACATCTTTCTACAGGAGGTGCAAATACTAAGCACTTCAGGTCTGAGCTGAAGCCCATTGCATTCAATCCCATTGGTTTCAGTGGGTTTTGGATTAAGCCTTTATATTACTATTACTTTTGGTTTGTAATTGAGTTTGCATCCTTCAAGTACTTTTGAAGAAGCTGTACTAATAGGGAGAAGTAGGCTATAAAAGTTCTTAATTAGAGATACAGTATCTAAAATGAACAAATTCCTTAAAAATCTCATTTTCCCTCTCCTAAAATACAGTATTTCCAGCTCCTTTATTTACAAAAAATCTGAAACCCCCCCAGCTTTTTGATTCTTCTGTTCGTTACTTGAAATTTAGCTCACACCAGAACTAACTGGTTTTATACCATTTTCTGCGGTGCACCAAAAACATTTAAATAAGTTTAAAATAGCTTGAAACTTTTCTTGAATTTCCTTGAATTTCCTTAACCTCTCAGCAGGCTACCAAATAGCTGAGCAGGTTCATTCTCACGGTCACACTGCTTATCTAGTGCTGTACTTTTTTTTAACATTTCTGCTCAGAGAACTTGCTTAATCTTCCATATACTCCGCTCAGGGCACTTGCAATTTATTGTTGTTTTGTTTGTTTTGTTTTTGTTACGTTTTAACCTTTGATGGTAAGAAGAATAGAAAGATGTGGGCAGAATTAGATTTTAGTTCACGTTAGTACCACTATATTCATAATACACATACTCAGAAAATCTGAAATAAAACCACACACACATCTTTTTGGCTAATAAAGAAGCAGGGACTCTTAAACTGACTGGATCTATTCTACTAACACTAACAGTAAACAAATAAAAAAAGTTTGGAGCAATAGGAATGTATTAGTTCTGTGCTGGTATTTCAGATTTAGGAATTCTGAAATAATTGGTTCCTTCCAAGCAATTGTCCCTTTTTGTGCTTTTGCTTTTTTAGGATGTGCAATACTTTATGTGCCAATGTAGACCCACCCACGTGGTGGTAGCTAGATCTCACACCCTCTTCCACTTTCACCTTTTTGTTTTCTTTCACTGTTTTCTCTACCCCCCTCCTCCCAAAAAACAAAAAAACAAACAAAAAAAAAGTGTTTAGGGCCTTATACCTCCCTTGATTGGGGGCACAGAATCTGTATGTAGTTAACAAGTGTGGCACACATGGATCAATGGCCCTGGATGGTCCATATTCTTTCAAATGTAAGACCCTGGCCTCCGCAATATAAAGAAGATCCAGAAAAAGGCTTAGTGGATGTTCCCCCACACACACAAAAAAAGATTTTTAAAGGGGGGATAAGAATTTTGAGAATGTGAGGGACCTGTAAATCACAAACAGTTCAGTCATGAGTAAATAACATCGTCTCTTACATGAGTGAAAGCAGCCTTCTACAGCACTATCAGTGTCATTTTCTCTTCAAACTATGCCTGTAACTGTTACTTTATATATATAATATACGTATACTTTACGTGCTCTTGTATATGAATGTTACCATCTGCGTGATGTACAATGTAGGTGAAATTCACCCCTGTGCAAAAAGCCAGCACAAAGCCTATACACCACTTATGTCACTAACTGGTGCATTAACTTGGTATTGGCTCTCTATACAGGAAGGAATTTCACCCCTAAATGGACAGAAAGAAGTGACTGCTTTCAGTTGGCTGAATCTGGTTTGCCTGGTGGCATCTGGAGTTTGGCAGGGCCATGACCCCTTATTCACATGAGTAAATCCTTAATCCAGTGGGGCGAGTTGCCCCATTGATAGCTCAGAGGAGTAAGGGTATGTGTGCTCTCCAGCAGAATAGCTACAGCTCTGCCACACACAGCAGTGTACACGCTTCCTACATAGACGGAAGGGGCTTTCCGTCAGCGTAGTGAATCCACTTCTCTGTGATGTAGGGCTAGGTCAGTGGAAGAATTCTAGCCACATCTACACTGGGGATTAGGTGGACCTAACTGTGGTGCTCAGGGTATGAAATTTTTCACAGCCCTGAGCAACATTGCTAGGTCGATCTGATTTTTAAGTGTAGATGTGGCTAGAATTCTTGTGGCTTGAGGTGCACAGTGAAAATAACAATCACGGGCATAGAAATATTTAGGTGAGTTCGGTGTAAAAGGATTAGTCATGGGCCTCTTTACAGTGTCCACTTTGCAATATTAACTGACAAGTCGTCTTTTTTTTTTTTTTGTACCAGACCTGTTTAGTTTACAATGAAATGAATACAATCACCAAGAAATCTAGTCAGGGCAAAAGAAAAAAATAAACAAGAACCTCTTTATAGGGATTTCTAAAAAACAATCTCTCTCTCTATCTCTCTCTAGATAATGACTGTTCCTTATAGTGTTTAACTTAGGCATCGTTTCAGTTTGTCTGGGCCACATCATGGGGAATTTGGAGTTTGATGTCACTTACCTCAAGTCCTTTAGTTGAAACCCAAATTGGATTTTTGTTTGAACTGTTTAATGATTTTGTACATCGTTGTTGTGAGGTTTGGGGGGGATTTTTTTTAATGTATGTTGGGGGGGGGGGTTCTGTTTTTTTTAACCCTGTCGTCACTTGGTTAAACCGTTGTTCTGTCATTTTCTCAGCACCAGGAAGTGACATCACTGCTCTTGTTTCCCTAAAGCAAGGAACATTTAGAAACCTTTCACACCTCTTACTCAGGGACGGGGCTGGCGTATGTGTGGTACACTGATGTGACCAGAAGCAGCACTTTTACTGCTCTGGAGTAGGGATGTACAATTTCAAGGACAAGTTTGGATTTCCTGCATCTCGTGGATTAATTTTGTAGATATCACATAGATTGCAATACAAAGCAGCAGATTCAAAGTGAACCATAGCTGTTGGTTACCATGAGACTCTCTCGTTGCACAGAGATTAATTTTACCTAAGTATGTTGCCAATGTTAAAGAAAATGATGAAATTCTGATAATGCATGTGACTACTAAAATGAAAAAAAATGTTTCAGGGAGAACGAATCTTAGCTATTTTAAAAATACTAATAGTATTATTTCACTAGCACTCAGTCGGGTTCTTAGTATGTAATGCCATGGGCACTAGGCCACAGTTCTGCCAACACTTATGCACATGCTTAACTTTAAGTATCTGATTAGGCCTAGTGAAGGCAGGGGGACTTACATGTTAATGTTAACTACAGGTATAAGGGTTTACAGAAATTAGTGGCTCGATTGTTTAGAGCCAGATTCTGATCTTAGTTACAACAGCGATATGTTTGGAGTAACTATTGACATCAGTGGAGTTAGTCCAGACTTGCATGCGTGTAACTGAGATGAGAATTTGACCTCCTGTTGTCACTTCTATTATGAAGCATACGCAAAAACGGAAAAGTGGAGACAGCACCAGACAACAGCAGAGGCCAATCTGTGGACTTACCCAGTGTTGATATGAAAAGCAAAGGAATTTTAGCAGTGTGTGGTCAGTGCTTTTCTTTTCATGGCTTTTTTTTCCCAAACCCCAAAATCCGGAAATAAAAGAGTCCACCCACAAACGTGCACACAGACACACACACACACACATATATATATATATGAATATAAAAGCAAGTGACTATTATGTTCAGTTGATTTCATATCCTTTTCAAGGACAAGGTTGTGTTTTCTGTTGATAAGGAAATTCCAAACAAGTTGCACACCTCTACTCCAGAGTTAATTTCTTTTACATAGACGACCTCGCTTCAGATGTGTTACCTTACTGATAGGATCTTTTCTTGTAGCACTATACCTTGTGGGAATATTTTTTTGATGTAAACCTAATTTGAGAAGCTTACCAAAAAAAAACTTTTTGGAAGCACTCACATTGAGGAGTACAGGTAATGTTTTTAAAAATTGCACAAAAGAAAAATGAATGTTGGAATGATTCATTCAGTGTTTGAAAAAGAGATGGATCTGTTGAAACAGTGTGTTTCATACCTTGTTTGTAAAAAAAAATTTTTTTTTAAATACAAAAGCAGAAAAGGTTGAAAGTTACATGTGTTTTGTATATAGAAACTGTCACGTATAGATGATCTGATTTGTATTGGCTCTGGACAGGAAGAATTATATAGTTAAAAGGCTCTTAAAGAACAACTATGCTCAATTTTCTGTTCATATCACATAAATCCTGATGCGGGGGAAAGGGGGGAATGTTTGTTCCTGCGCTGAAAATATATCTTTAAGCACCCTGCGTAGTTTAGATTCTGAAGCCATTGTAACTTCTTTACTCCCTCTGGGATGCTGTTCTACATTTTCAGCACTTCCTGTTCCAATCAACCCAAAGACTATAACTTGAACAAGAAGTGTTTATAACAAAGAATCCTCGCTTACCAGTAAATAAGAGTAATATCCAACGAGACATGGCCTTTTGTGTACACACACCCTCCCACCTCATTTAAACAGGAGGTAAAGACATGAATTTCAATTTTTCCAGATATGCTCTGAGCTTGGACAGGTTCTTTCTCATTTGATTTAGAGATTCATGTTATTCACAGGCCTAAATGAAAGAATCCTGGAGCAATTTCCAGGGAAAGGGCCCTTTCCTTGGCCAAAGGTCAAGTTGGACAGCTGGGAGCCTACGCACCGCGGGGATAAACAGTTAACTTTCAGAACCCTTCTCTCCCTCCCCTGACAGCCTGTAACGCAAGCTTCAGTTCTGATACCTAACAGTCACATGGGGAAAAATAATTACCACGTTAAAATTACCCCTTGACACCCAAAAGAATGGCCCCAACAAATGTATTAGAATGAAGTGCATTCAGCCAATAAGTAGTTATACAATAACAGTCTCTAAGATTGCTATAGTTTTACTCGTCGTTATCTGAAAGCACTCAAGTCTTCCACTGAGAATTAATTGGAGGCTTCATCCAAGGTTGACTTTTTTGTTGTTCATTCGTTTGTTTCTATTCTGAGTGGTCAAAGCTCCTGTGCCCTTTCCCTTGACCATGCTGCAGGCGTGCATTGGAAGTGTTGTTTGCATTAATCCTTACTCACTCTTTGAAGCTGTATTACTGGGTTGTGTGAAAACAGCAGGAGCCAGCTAGATCTGGCCCCTGATGTTTGCTTTAAAAATAAAGAGCCTGATGATTCTAGCTTTAGAGAGAGACACACTCCCTCTCTCTCTCTCTCTTTCTCCAATTGAAGTCAGTAGTTGTTGGATCTCTGTAACTGTGGCTGCAAGTGGTTGAATTCATGTCTTCTGTCTGGCCCTTTGGCTACTTAGCAAAGTTGCTAACCTTATTAAGGCAGCAGGTATAACTTTTCGCAGACAGTCAGCTAATGTTGCAACTCACTAATGTATGTATTTCTGTCTGGCTTTTTTAAAATATTAACTTTTTGTGAACACTGTTTTCTCTGCAGCGTTTAAAAAGGGGAATTTCCAACTTTTCCCATTCAAATTAGCTACTGAAAATAATTTTGTAGTATCAGTGTCACAGTCTTTGACAGCCAGCAGGCTTGGACTGGCCAACTAGCCCTGGCACTTGAGGAAAGTCCTCATGTGGGTAAGTCTAGTGATTCCACAATAATAGTCTCTAAGGTTTTAATTGCTTGGTATTTCTGAAGAGGGTTGTTGCAAATCACACTTCCAGTGTTGTGCCTAATGTAGGCTCAGAAAAAGGGATAATGCAGCTTTGTGTTGTGGAGAAATCAAGCTGACATGGCCAGTACAAAGGAAAAATAGGGAGGGAATAATGTTTTGCACCTTAATGAAAAGAGAAAATTTTAAGTGCATACAGACATAGTTAAGAGCTTTTATTGTGACAGGAGAACTTTTTTCCATATGCGTGCATACTCTCTGTAATTCCAGTGTAAAATATTGTACTTGCACTAGCTTTTTTAAAACAAATATTAAAAAAATGGAAGAATTCATATTCTATTTTCTAATGGTGGTGTGTCTATTTGTAGGATACACTCGCGTCTGTTTATTGAATTTTATGGTCCCTTTCTTTGATGGTGCTTGCAGGTTTTCTAGGTAGAAATTATTTCATTATTATAATAAAACAATGTTTGATTCAAAATTTGAACAAAGTTGTTTTAAAGAAACTGTCTGTATACCAGTACAAGTTTATTGTTTCAGTATACTCGTACTAATAAAATAACAGTGCCAATTGCAAATGTGTGTCTGTCTTTATGCGTTCAGAAAGAATGAGACACAATTTTCCTGTGAATGAATAATTTGTTCATTTAATTTTTCCCTCTTCAGATTTAGCTTCAGGAATACATTTTTATGGAGTTTGTTTTTATCACTATACATAGAAGTTTGCACATTCCCACATACAGCCATCCAGGCTGCCAGAATGGAGCCATTTATTTCATAACAGAACAGCCAGGGTGCACAACGTGATCACTTTATATGAGCAGGTTCGTCATGGCGGATGCATTCTGTGCACCGTTTTTTGGCTACAAATGAGGAAAGAAGATACCCATTCTTAATCATCTCAGCTGTGGTGCATGCAGTGTTATGGAAATGGTTAAAACTCACTCTTTTTTAAAGACTTCATGTATGGTCTTCAAAATGATCACAAACTTTATTTGTCACAAAGGAGCTCTCGGCTATTGATTACATACGTTTGGAAATGTTATGCATTTCAGCAGTATAATGGCTGATGTTGTGAAGTCACATCCAGAGGACAGGCCTAAATGTCTGAATGAATAAAAAAGAACCAAGTCTAAGGCAGATGGTGGGGAGACCCCTTATTACTAGTGGGCGAGACTGACTGCATTTCGGGCACTTCCAGCATAGAAGTCATGCAGCAGGTGGCAGTACCGCAAGCTTATTCAAATTTTCGTAACCAACCCCCAAAGAGAAGACATTGCTTCTAGACGGGGGGGAAACAAGTGCCTTGCTGCAGGTGGGCTTTAGCAGTGCAGCCACACTGCCACTCCTAGGCCTTGGGATTTTCCCACTCTAACCAAGAAAAGCCAAATCCTGCAGTGTCTCTGAGGTCAGCGGCAAAATTCCCATTGACTCCAGCAGCACAGGATTTGGCCTAAATGCCCATCAGAGTTTGGCAAGAGAAGCCTGCTTTAGCTCTCATTTACACTGGTGAAAATTAGAAGAGACTCTGTTGAAGTCAATGGGTTTAGACCAATGTGAAATTGGTGCATGTGAGAATTAGGCCCAGCAGGAGTTTCAGACCACAAGGGCCCATGGATTAAAACGTTAATCCTGTATCCAGTGATGGTGTCATATTGTGTCTTGGAAGACTTGCAAAAGCCCTCGCCTTTCCCCATCCTCAGCAAACTTCCCCAAAGCCCTCCTAACTTGTGCTTCCTGGAACCACCCCTGCACACAATACCTGACAGCAGCAAGGGCAAAATCCAACACTTACCCACTCAGGGCGAGGGGGAAGGCACAGAAGTGTGCCAGTCACATGGTGCTTTCCAGAGCCCCCCTGAGGATGCTGAGCAGGCTGAGGTAGTGGGCTGAGGACAGCAGTGTGTACCTCTTCTTACCGCAGACCATCCCCACTCCTGGTCCCAGCACATTCACTGACCACACAGCACGACCTGTCAGACCACAATCCCTTGGTGCTGTGGTGTAGGCACCACTCCTACAGACAGTAGTACTCCTCGGCCTCCCCTGCTGTCTCACAGATGGACTGGGGGACATAGAGGCTCCTATGCCTTGTGCAGGCTTTGGCTTTAAATGTGTATTATCGTACCTGAACCTGTTAATCAGATTTGTTTTAACTAGCTTCATTTTTAAAGCAACGTGGCCCGTCAGCTACACCTTGATGGAGCCAATGAGCCAAATTCTAACTTTCCTCTTCTGTACTGAAGTCAGTGGTGTTACAAGGGTGTGGAAAGCAAGTCAGAATTTGGCCCACTGTCATGGGTAGCCGCTGCTTAAAACACTTGCAATGTAGCTGGGGGAGGGGGGGAGCTCTTTTGGCAGTAGCAGTTCATGAAGTGCAGCACAGTGCGAAGCTGCTGGGAAAGACACTAGGAACTGGAGAACCTTGTAAAATGATCAGATGAGGTAGCTCAAGTTAATTCCTTGGGGGCCTAATCCTGCCAGGTGTAGCACACCCTCAATTTCCAATGAATTCAACAAGCGTTTAATTGGAGTGGAAGGAGGAGCTGGGTCCTACAGACATTGAGGGCATCTGGGTCCTGTGTTAGCCTCAGGCCAGTCTCTTTGTTCCACTTTCAAACGTGTGTGCGCTGTATTTTGTACAAGGGGCATTGTGAAAGGAGCCATCTGACTGAAGGTGTCCTCTGAAGAAACAGGTGTAACTGACTCCATAATGGCCACAACAGTGGAGAATCAAGGAGTTTTCACTGCAGAAAAGAAGCAGTTCCAATGTGTACCTTAAAGATCTAGTCTTTTAAATGTGCAGCGGTTTAAAATGTAGCCCCAAAAGCCCTATAAAAACAATTAGCATCCCAACCCTGGAGCATCTAGGGGAGAGCCACACTTCTGAAGTATGGAATGCACTGGTGGTATGAGTGTATATTCAGTATAACCTCATTCCTTGAAGAAGTTTTGATTTACCTGTATACAAATACACTTTTCTTGTGGGCATGTGGCTGGAGGGTATTTGGGCAGAAAGGGGGGGGAGAGGGGAGACAGTCTACTCTTAGTTATATCTATGTAAATTCCAAGTAACTTCAGAGATTTAAGTGGAATTACTCTGGGTTTACATCAGGTTAACTGACAGCAGAATTTGGCCCACAGTATTTTTATTTATTTTTAGTAAAGAAACCATTCGGCTGCCTTTTTGGAGTTCACTACATACAAATTCCAACTTCAGAAGAAAAGTTAATTGGGAGGGCCTGGGAGCCTGATTCTCATTTACACTTAGGTTTCTTTACACCACTCTGGCAGTGTAAATTGGCCTTAAAATCAGTGTACGTGTGACCTATGCCCTCTTTAAGGCCCCCCGTACAATACCAGGGCAAAGTCTTATTGTAAATTAGAATCAGGTCCACAATGTTTAATGGGGAATACTTAACATTTTATTGTAAACCACCTGCCTTCAGATAAAGGATCATCTAGGCTTTTCCCATTATGCGTAATCTGATTAACACCATCAGTGACTGATTTGGGGTTTAGGTTTGTTACTTAACATGTTCCATTGTACTGATCCTCCTTGATCTTTTCTGAACAACAAAGAATGCTAGAATAATGCCATTTGCTTTCTGTCCGCTCCTTTTCCCACGGGTCACAGTTTTGCATTCCAAAGAAAGTCTCTATCTTTCCACAGAAGGGAAAAAAAACTCTGAAGTTACTTCAGTTTCCAATTGTATTGAAATCTCAGTAACAGGCTAAAGTAAGTGGCCGGTCATTATTAATTCATTGGTATTCATTCTAATAACATTTATCATAATGAACTACTGTGATATTCCTGGGAATTCAATGTGTACTTCCAAAAAAATTTCATTGTGATTTATCAATTAATTAGTCTACCATTACAGTTTATTAAAGTGTTGCCCAGAGTCTAAAATATTCATTATTTCCTTCACAGCAACTGCTTTAACTCAAGATCAGACAACTGGCTTCTTGCAATGAAGTCTTCAGCTGGTCTACTGCAGGCCATATTTTGCTCTCAGTTACACCTATGACTTCAAAAGAGTTGCACCAGGGTAACAGAGAGATGGATCTGACCCCTTTGGCCTGATTCCCCAGGGCTTACTCAATGTGTAATCATTTCTACACCTGGCCAAAGCTAGTGTGTATTTGTAGTTGCTTTGTGTCAGCTATGCTCAAATAAATTTGTTAGTCTCTAAGGTGCCACAAGTCCTCCTTTTCTTTTTTGAAATGACTATGCAAATCACAGGGCTGTGCAGGATCAGGCCACTGGTGTTGAGTAGTGCTGTGTCTCTACAGCTTCAAAACCTATTCAGAGATGATAAAAACAGGACCCCTGAGGATCTGAGGATTGTACCCATCAAAAAACTAGGACCCTGTTAAATGTTCTGGGTGGGGGTGGGAGGAGGAAGCACTCACTACATTATAATGCCAGTGTCTATGGAGCGGTAAGTCCGTTAATATATTGATTTAAATAAAAAAGGCCTTAAAAGGCATGAAATGCCATTGATACAGCTCCAGCATTTTTAACATCACAGTGAAAATGCAGCAGCAACCTTGGCTCATCCAGCCACCTGAAAGGTCAAAAAGTATGGCTCTGATCTTTGGTTACCCCGATCAACATACTGAACCCCTTCCCCTTCCCCTCCCAGCCGGCAGCTCCTATAACCCATACTGCTGGAGCGGTGCTGGCGAGAGGTTGTGGGGATGTTTCAAAACTTGGTAACAGCGACCAGGGTCTGGCGAGGCTAACTCACTGTGAATGGAGGCTTCTTCATCAGAGAGAAAAATGAATGGTGAAAAAACTAGATTGAAAACAAACAGACGTGACTTTAAAAGATGAGGCTCTTGCATCGTGAACCAAAAGAATCCTACATGGCACTGTGTTTGATGGCATGTCCTTCTGCTAAACCCCACCACCAGTGGCAACTGACCCCCCTACTTCCACCGCCTGGGGGGTTTGCCCCAAACACAAAACACAGAGGGAGGGGGGAGAAGCGGCAGACACATGTCACAGGTCCCAGTCCTTGGTTAAGAAAACACCTGGCTGTGCTGTTGGGTGACCCGGATAAATGTCGCCCTCCGGCTCAGCTCTTTGAGCTTGGCAGCTCCCACGTAGGTGCAGGTGGATCGCAGGCCCCCGAGGATATCGAGGATGGTAGTTTCCACGTCCCCTCTGTAAGGCACTTCCACGGTTCTGCCCTCCGAAGCCCTGCAGACAGAGAGTTGGCAGTAGCGTGGAATGAATTTTTCAGCACTCAGCACCTTACTCTTTTAAAGAACCTTCCACTCTTTTCGGATTGCTGCCCATTCCTGTTGGGTGTTCAAAGGTTCTTCAGTGCACTGTACCAAAGTCATGCCAAGTACTGTGAAGAGGAAGCGAATGCTTCTGGCAAATGCCCAAACAATGACTGAGCGCACTGTGGGCTTGATCCTTCTGTTTTTACTGAAGCAAAATTTCTGTTTATATAAATGGGAGTTTTGCCCCAGGGCTGTAAGATGGAGCCTTACCCCAGAAGACAGATAGGCCAAGGCAAGGTTTAAAAATATTGGGGCTAATCCTCCACTGGTATAAACTGGCATAGCTTCAGTGATGTACCAGAGCCTGTGCTTAATTTGTGCCAGGGCTGAGCCCCGGCACCTGTGGGCTTGGCAGTTCAGAGCCCCGGCACCTGTGGGCTTGCCGCGTCAGTGATGAAAGTAAAAAAATTGCTTGAGGCCCCAGCACCTCTTTCATTACAAATTAAGCACTGAACAGAGCTATCCTCATTGACTTCAGCTGAGGATCTGCCCCATTCCTACTTAGGACCGGAAGTGTGCACGGTGCATTACAGAACAGATAAATATTAGGCTTCTGTGCCAGGAGAGTTTACAATGTAGCAGCCTTACTGCACTCCTTACTCAGCTTACTCCTTACTCAGATGAAAGCAGAATTAGAGCTATTCCAACAGGGCAGACTGCAGAAATACTTTATATAGTGTAAATGACTGGCACACAGGCAAACGGCCTGCATTGTCTTTCAAAGCAGATTTTCTTTTTTCCTCAGGAGGCAAAAAGAAAGAAGTTGAAGTCTGTGGGCTTAGGTCAGAGAAGAATTTGGTCTTGTGATTTTCACACCTATCCCTCCTGCCTCACTATCCCACCCTTTGCAGGCCCTGCTGTAGTGGAATGTCCCCAGATGTCATCTGATCTTTGTGTTCCTTCGAATAAGATGATTGTGCAACATGAGGCAAACATCATCTTTGGGGCAAGGCAGAGGGGCTTAGAATGTGCATTGTCCTGTGACTGCTGGGAATGGGATCTTGTGCTTTAAAGTGGTTGGAAAGCTTCATTTGTGTCCAAAATCCTAACGCCACTTCATAGTTAACTTGTTCAGAAAATGATCAAGCAGTAGTTGGTTATATAACATGTTAGGTTATAGTCAGAGAGTGCAATGCTGTGCATTTTGGACAATACCTGTTAAGGTTTGGGGTTGGGTGTTTTGTTTTGTTTTTACAACAAGGGGAGGTCAAGGATCATGAATTCAAATATGCTCAAGTTGTAACACCTCCAGAGAGCTACCACCACCTGGAGGAAAGCTTGCATATACTTGATCAAACTGGATTCTCCAGGGACCGACTCAGAAAGAGAGGCTATTTAACCAAAATAGTGAGGGAGATGCAGGTCTCCATCCTAGCAAGGTGATTCCTGATGAACCATGAGCCTAGAGGTGGTGCCCTTGTTGTACCACGGGTGGAAATACAGGTGCAGTTGCCCTGAACTGTGACAGAGTTCTCAAGGCAAAATTTTCAGTTTTGAGATCATAAATCCATACTCAGGCACTTTAAGTGGCCTGATTTTCACAGTGGCTGAGGGATCCCAGATCCCCAGCAGCTTGATTGGAAGCTGCGGGGCTAACCACTTCTGTTGGTGCCTCAACACAGACTGACAGTTGGGATTTTCAAAGGAGGGCAAAGCACTCAACGCCCACTGAATTTCAATAGGTTTGGAGTAGCAGTTCCCTCTGGCATCTTTGAAAACCCTAAGCAAGCCCCTGCCTTTAGGCACCCAACATTATAAATGCTGAGGTTAGACTGGACATTTTAGAAACGGCACTCCGGACCAGATTTGGCTGTGGGCTAGAATTTGCGGTACTTCAGTGTAGTTAGTTTAGCTCTACGCCTATGGAATTGAAGGCAAAATCTGGCCCCATTTCTTTGATTTGCCTCTTCAGCACCACCATGCCCTCTCTCAGTGCTGTAGAAACAATAACCCCTATTTTTAAAAACTATTTTGAATCTACAGTATCTGTGGCAGACCAAAAAACTCAACCAAACCAGATTAGCCAATTAACTATATCCTCCTGGGGCCGTGTCCACCGTTCTATAACCCTGTGTACGAGGCATGGTATCTAAGCACCCTATACTGCTAACAGCTAGTGCCAGTGCAGCAGAGTATCAGGCTGCCTGGCTGGATTCCTAGGTTCGCTGCTAGCAGGAATCCCCCGTACACAACTCTGTAACCTATCGCTTACAACACAGGAGCAGCAGCCTCTTATTGGCTGTTGAAACTTTCAGCTGCCTGAGAGAGTCAGAGAAGCTGGTTTCAGAGGAGCAGCCGTGTTAGTCTGCAGCGGCAAAAAGAACAGGAGGACTTGTGGCACCTTGGAGACCAACCAATTTATTTGAGCATAAGCGTTCGTGAGCTACAGCTCACTTCATCGGATGCATATCGGATGCAAAGCTTTCCTGTCCTCCTGTTCTTTTTAGAGAAGCTTGGGTAACACATTCCCTGAGCACTCTAAGCCTTCATAAATCAGGGAGTGGAAAAGAGGGAGTGTGCCTCTAACAGGATGGCAGCTTGTGCAGCATTTCTGGCAGGGCTGAAAGCAACTAACCTTTATGTTTAAGTAGCTAAATAAAGCCCCTTTCCTTCTGCACTGTTTATCCAAATGGGACACTGGATTTCAATGGTGTTATCAATTTACTCCACTGTCAGAACCTTAGTGATGAATCTTGCCCCCAGTTACCACACACACACACTCACTCTCTCTCTCTCTCGCTCGCTCGTAACTGGGGGGTGGAATTTGGCCTTTCAGTTGCCACCCTGGCACACAACCTTCACCAACATCGGTGGTGGCCTGTCACTAACTGAACTGAGCCTCCAAAGATTTGCTCGGCTTGTTCGGGCGGTCTGTTCCATTGTGAAATGGTCATTAATGACACGCTGTGCTGAACAATGTAATGGTTTAGACCTACCCCGCTGTATACATGCTCCAGTCACTGACATAAAAAAGAGGGCGAAAGTGGAGTTTGTAATTGCAGCTCAGATGAAAGGCTGCCAGTGCTTGTGTGTAACTGGCAGCTGCCATTTTTAAATTATAAGATAATTGCTGGTAACATCCACTCAGACTGTTAGTTCCAGATGCTTTGATGCCAAGCGACATCATGGAAAAAAAAATTAACAGCCTCTTGGGACTGGCGTGAGACATGATCGAGTGAATTACAGCTCATGCAGGCATGCAGACTGCCTTGTGCAACATTTCAGCTTGTCCTAAACAGGGCCATTCTCTTGTGCAACATTTTAGCTGCAAAGAAACATTTGAGCTGAAAAGAAAAAGACTCCCCACTGCTCTTTGGCTGTTAGGGCTTCCTAGACATTGGGTCGGGCGGACAAGTAGGGACTGCCTGGTTCCCCCCACCCAACAGGTTGGGGAGGTGGATTGGAGCACAAGTAGGGGAGATTATATTACACTCAGCAATGTCCAATTACTCCACCCCTGCCCAGGAGCAGAGCCACAATTCTTCTCCAGGGTTCCTTCTGGGGAAGCACAGGTGTGTGCTGCCCCATATCCAAGGCACTGAGCAAAGGCTTAATCTAGCTTATGGTTTCTCAACTGAGAGGTTGCAACCACCCTGCCCTTCCCATACTGCAAACGGAGGGGAGCTGCTGGCTATGCCACTTGTGTATTTTTATTTTTTGCAGGATTAACCCTTTAGTGGGGACTAAATCGCAACTGCACGATTTCTCTTAGCTCTCTCTCTCTCCCCCCCTCCCCACCTCAATCCTTTGTCCTAAAGATGTCTTTTTACTCCTCCCCAAAAGCTTTCCTTAGGAACTGGAGTAGATGCAGCTGTGTTCAGTATTTGGCCCAAATTATTGGACCAATGAGTGGGGCAGCTCTGTCTCCTTGATGGGTCTGATTTCAGCCAGAACAGAAGGCAGAAGTGCCATGACCATGTCTATGCTCAGGTCTCCCTTGATGGCTGCACTTTGCCTGCCACTAACTTTTTTGATCTCCATTATTACAGGCATTTTGTTGCAACCCAATAAGCAATACTGAATACATGGGAAATTTAGGCCAACGCTGCTAGACTTAAATGTCTTAGGGAGAAGTTACCTGCCTTCTGTAAGTACTATGTATGTCTATAGGGTACTTTCTACATCTTTAAAAACAGTTAATAATAAGCAGCAGCTCTGAAGACAGATGCAAGCTGCTAAATTTAGGCTTGGATCAAAGTTTGGGAGGCGTTTGCATCCTGGGTTGTGGCTTGGCCTGCTGCAAAGTTAGGGGCTGTGCCAGACTGGGGATATGTCTGTGAACTCCATTTTGTTTTGTCAATCCCATTTTGTCCATTATAACCTTCCTTCTGGAGTGTGACCTTCATGTTGTATTGTGAATTCCTTTGTGGATCAGAGTATCCATTTTATGGTAGGGGCTGGCTGGACTCCTCCTGGAAAGACTATGTATGAGGAGGTATGACAGCGCCATCAACACTGAATGAATATCCCCTACTGGAATAATGGGTTTTCTACTGGTATGGTCATTGACTATGAATAACCCATAGTCTACCTACCCAGAAGCCAACTGGGGGAAGGAGGGGCCTGGAATCCACAACTCCCCCGGTTAAATGCACAAGAACAAAATGTGGTCTAAGATAAAAGAGGGGTGATTCTCTAAGGATGCTCATAAAACGCAGGACTCAGAGCAGGGCTGATATCAGGGTGAGAATGTTGTTGTTTTCCATAGATCTGTAACTCTCCAGTGCTTTCAAGAGTAAAGTGTCTGTGATTAAAAAAATCCTTTAACACTGTGTTCCTTCCCTTCCTGTCATGTTGTCCCTGAAGACACCAGAGCTCCCACAGCCAGGTGGATTCAGGGGGGATGTGAGTAAGCAACATGGGGCTCAGACAGCTGGACTGCCAGGTCCCACTGCCCAAGAAGGGTGTCAGACAAGGAGTCTGCACCTCTGTTCGTGTGCCTAAGACATCCAGCTTTAGGAACAGTGCCCAGTCACTTCCCAGTCACAGAGATCTTGGAAGCATATAGGCCCAGGAGTTGGGTCTGTATACAACAGCCTGGTGCTCATCCAGAAGAGGGAACAGGCCCAGCTTGTAACAGGAGCCAGTTGCAAAATGCAGATCCAGAAGCAGGTTTGGTGGTGGTTCCAGCCCATAGTAAAATCTGAGTATAACTTGTACCTGTATTCAGCAACTCCTCCTACGTGCTTCTTCATGGCTGTATCAGAACTCATCCCGTAGAACAGTTTCATCTTCTTGCCATTTTTTTCTAGAACCTCTCCAGCACATTGATCGTGGCCTGCAAACATTCCTCCAAGCATGACAAAATCAGCACCAGCTCCTGTGATCAGCAGAGAACGTGAGATGAGAAGGATGGGGGTGGGGGCGAGAGAGAGAGAGAGCACAATAAAAAACAAAGCAAAAACAGTCATGCAGCCGAAAATGATAGCCAGCCCTGTCTTGAATGCTTCAGAGCAGGGAAACCTTAACTGTAACAGACACAACCAAGTTAAAAGACATCCTCTACCAGCGGGACCTATACACGCTGATGTCGTATTCCCTTGATATTTCAAACAAGAGGCATCTGATCTGGCTGTGATACTGAACACCACAGAAAGTGCTCTTTTTCGCTTCCATGTTCTCGCTTTCAAATTCAGTTTAGTGCTTTTAACTCGCATTACAATCCAAACACACGGAGAAGATGTCAGTCAGCTGCACAGCTCCCCAAATCCTCTCCAATCAGGTCATATACGTGAATGGGAATACATGTTTGGGAGGACATGGAAGAGGAACGTTCACCTTTATTTACTTTGTAAGTGGACTTTTGAAGTGAAAGATGTATGGCTCTGAAATTTTTCTGCCCGCTCCCCCCACCCCCCCCAGCAATGCAGTCATACAGTACAGTGAGGGGTAAACCGCAATGGGTATGAGGTGAGTTTGTGTTTGGTTCAGATTACTAACATTGTAAAAAGAAAAGGAGGACTTGTGGCACCTTAGAGACTAACCTATTTGAACATAAGCTTTCGTGAGCTACAGCTCACTTCATCGGATGTAGCTCATGAAAGCTTATGCTCAAATAAATTGGTTAGTCTCTAAGGTGCCACAAGTCCTCCTTTTCTTTTTGCAAATACAGACTAACACGGCTGCTACTCTGAAACCTAACATTGTAAACTAGCCGGGGCATGGCTCATTTTCTTTCTCGTGTATATGAAAGGCACACAGCACACTGGGGTTCTAGTCCGTCACCGGTCCTCCTCATCGCCAGGGTTATACAAAATATAATAATAAACACCCAAATATCTGGATGCTTATCCAGCTCCTACGCCTCCCTTGGGTTTGCAGATCATGAGGCCACTGTAGTTAACAGAAGTAGGATGAGGCTTTTGGAATCTGAATAGGTTCTCTCAAGAGATTGGCCAGTTTTCCCATCTGTGCTGGAGTTATACCTTGAACAGCCTCCTCTAGGACATTTCAGGGCTTCCAGTCTTGGTTGGAACCAGGACATGCAGAATTCCAAGAAACTGAAAACTCATTTTTAAAATAGAAGCAAATGTTTTTGAACCAGGTAAAAAGGTTCAGATCTTGCTGTTTTTAGAGCCTGTTGTGATCCACCCCTGAAACAAAACACTTCAGTGGTCCAAGATGACTGTTTTGTCTATGTCTGTGTGGAACTGAGTTACTGGTATAGACAGCACTCTCCTCCGCTGCCCAGCTCCTTTACACTGCCCACAAATAACTGGCATTTATGCAGAACCTGATCTCACAGAGATGGGCCAGAACTAAAATGCCACATCTAAACACTTCCAAATGTTGGGAAAGTTCAAATCTAGATAAAACCTTTATGACTGGCTCCCATCTCTGTTGAACCAAACCAAAATATTGCCCAACCCCCGCCCTCCCCAAAAAAACTTGGGAAAATCTGGATCCTTATCTGATCTTCACCGCTCCTCTATCTGTATCATAGGATGAACCAAAACCGTAGAGACAAACCTGAATATTGGAATATTTTTATCTGGAATCACATCCAAATTATGGAGTCTGGGTTCATTTCTAATAGCCCTAGCAAAGTTGAGTCCAGCTACAGGGCAACTAACACAGAACCCATCTGCCCTGGTATATAACTCTTGCTCCATCTGCCCCACTGTTTATTTGATGAGAACAATATGTTCATGTTAAAAGGTATTTTAAAAAATTATCTTTGTGCCAAATCACTGTAGCATATGTAATATTTATAGACAAGCACCCATTCAGGGTCTCCTGTCACGCCAGCTCACTGACAGGCTGTTTCAGATGGCTGTGAGATTCAAAGGCCCAGTTAGAAACTAATCTGATACTTTTCCTAAACTACCAAAACCAGGATTAGTGCCCACCTTCATCACAGTCATTCTAGATCACTTGTGGGGAGCCTCTCTTTCCTCAGCATAACCGTATACCATCTTTAAAGCAATGGCACTGTGAGAATTGTACTTCTTAACACCATGGCTGGATTAAAATTACGTGGAGGCCTAGATTCAGTCCATCCAAAGGGACCCCAAAACAAAACAAAGGCTGCCTTGACAAAGTGCTTTTGGTTCTCCTGGGTCTCTGCCCTACCAATGCTGCCACCTAGTCCTCACCCTCTCTCTGGTGATGGCTTCTCCACCCCATCAATCCACTCCATCAAACTTTCTGGGGCCATGGTCCTCTCACATCAAAACCAAATTTCAAAACTGCAGCATTTCTAAGGCTCTACCAAATTCATGGACGTGACAAACATGTCACGGACCATTAAATCAATAGCTAGATTTCACAGGGGAGGTCTGGAGGGGAGGTGGAAGGGCAGGGCAGGGCTGGGAGTGCCCTAGCCAGGGGGCTCCTACCACACTCCAGCTGCTAGTCCTGCTCAGGCCAGGGAGAGACAGGACTTCCTCTTCCCTTGCACAGACCCACCTCCACAAACTTTCCCCAGCTGCAGGAAGCTTCAGAGCCCAGCTTCACCTCTGTGAACCTCCTCCAGCTGTGACTCCCCCCCACCCAACCCCCTTTTGGGTCAGGACCCCCACCATTACAACACTGTGAAATTTCAGAAGTACACATCTGAAAACGTGAAACTGACTAATTAAAAAAAACCCTGGCCATGAAGTTGACCAAAATGGACCGTGAATTTGGTAGGGCCCTGAGCATTTCCCAGAAAACAGCAATTCCGGTTCCCTCACAGCTCTAATTTAAAACAAAACAAAAAAAACACTTGAATCACTTGGGGGGGGCGGGGGGAATGGCTTTAAATTACTGGTATAAAAATTTACCACTTTTGCTTACCCCAGCATAGTTTACCAAGGTTCCTGTCAGGGATGGGCAGGGTTTCTGCAAACCTAGCCCAGAACTTGACCTCATACCCTCCAGAACATTGAACTAAACTAACTGAAATACACGTTCTTACCATCCACCAGCTCCAACCACAAGAAGTCCTTTTAACATTGTTTTTCCCAAAGTGCTTTTGCTTCAGTACTTTCTGCTTCACTGAGGACCAGGGGTTTTCAGAACACTCTTCCCCTTTTGTGCGGAGGTGGGGGCTATGTTTGTTTGGCTTGCTCACGCTCCGTAGTGACCAGAGGTGCTGGTGATGGATTGCAAACCGGGCTTTTTGCTCGCTCACGATCACACACAGCTGGAGTCTTTGTTTTCCATGGACAATGTTTCCATTCAAAAGCCCATTTGTCAGGAAAGGGAAAGTGCAACAACACAGTAAGTACTTTTCATAAGGATCCTCAGTGAGCATTATCAGGCTCCACAGATACGCAGCATGACAGACTGCAAAGAAACCACTGTAAGGTCTGTCTGATAAATCCTCTATGCAGAGCAGATGTTTTCTGCTCTCATAGTTTCACTTACCCCCTCTATGCTAATGACTCCAAAACAGCTACTTCATCCCGTCTCTACTCTCATAACTCATCCCATCACTACCCCTCGGCAGGAAGGCTGTGTTGTGCCTTGGACACTGGACTGGGATTCAGGAGCCCTGCGTTCTGTTCCTAGCTGAGCCACAGGCTTCCAATGTGATCGTGGCCAAGTCACTTAATTGCTCCATGCCTCAGTTTCCGCCTCTGTCAAAAGGGATGATACTTCCCTACCTCACGAGAAGGTTCATGGAAGCCACTCATGTTTGTGAGGCACTCAGCTAGTGCAGTGATGAAAACAGGTGCTAAAACAGACTGATTTCCTTGTTCTCAACCTTCCTCTCCACCTCAAATCCTTTCCCTTCCTTTTTCACCACCCCCGAACTTTTCACTCTCAACTCAGGCACCCTGGTCCAAAACCTCAGCGTCATCTTTGACTTCTCCCTCTCATTGTGTCCTCACATCCAGACTATAACTGGATCCTGTCAGTTCTCCTGAAACATCGAGACACTCCAGCTCTTCTTCTGCACACTTCGCACAAACACACCAGCTGTGCCCGGCTGGTCATTTCCCACATCCCGTTGTAACCTATACTCCCTCCCTTTGCTTCCCCCAGTCTAACCAAATGGCTGCTGCAAGAGGCATTTTCCAATCACATCACTGCACTCTCTGAAACCATTCACTGGCAGACATGGGCAGCGAATGACCCCGCCCTTCAGGGAGGCTAGCCCCCAGGGCCCGCCCCCAACCATCAGGGCCCTGATCCTCCCCCACTCACACCTGGAGCCCTGAGGGGCCCCCCATGGCCAGAGGCGCTCCAGCCCGCCTGCCCCAGCCACCTCATGCCAGCGCCCAGCCTGAGCACTGTCCCTGGGCTGACGGTTGGCTCAAGCACCAGCCTGACTCCTGGGCCGCCAGCTGGCCTAAGCTGCACCAGGCTGCCAGTGCGACCTTCAGGCCCCCAAGCTCCAGGTGGCCGGGTGGAGCTGAGCCCCCGCCAGCTTCAGGGGAGAGGGGGAATGAGGGCGGGGCCTCAGGGTGGACCATGGGCGGGGCCACGGCCTGGGTTAGGGGAGGTTTAGCTTCCCCTGGCCTACGATACCTGCCACCCATGCTGGCAAACCCTCACCTTTTAGTCTGCTTGTCCTTACCCTCAAGGCTCTGCACAGCGCTGCACCTCCATTCATTTAATTTCTTCCTATTGCCTCGCTGGCTGCCTCCTAAATGCCCCTTTGCCGCCTCCTGTCACACTCACCTTTTTTGCTTCCTTCCATGCCCCCCTTTACGCTTGGAGCTTCTTTCCTGGCACTAAGCACAGAACAACCAGCCTGGCTGTTCTTTCAGATGCCCATTCCAACGGCTCCTTTTCACAATGTCTTTCAACAATAACCACATATTGAACACCAGTGATCTCCATGCTGCTTTCAAACACTTCCATCATCAGGTCATCCAGTCTGGTGTGCATCTGGGCTGTTATGTTTGTCTACCTTGGGCTCCAATCCTGCATTCAAATCTACTAGCATGGGCCCCTGGCCCTACGGGGGCTCTCAATCATCAATCTATTAACGCTAAGGAGATCGCCCTAATCTGTGTCAACTCTCAGAACGACACAGCCCTAATTGTTTGGTCATTTTGTCTGGCCTGCTGCCAGTGCAGAATTGTTGCCTAATCTCAAGTGCTTCTCAACCCTCCCCCTCTCCAAGAAGCAATCTGGGGTCTCACTCAAGAGGGCTCTAATGCCCCAATGCATATCCTGACTAGCCAGTTGCCACGCCCACATCTGCACTTCCACAGGTTTCAGAGAGCAAATTTCTGCTCAGGGCAGCCCAAAGAGACCCTTCGGACTCACAGCGAACATTACAAAGACAAACAGTTAAACGTTTTGAAGTAGTTTCCTGTTGTTCTAATTTCTGGAAAGATTCCCATTGAAATAAGAGTTTTTCCACTGGCCAGGTCTCTTCCCCTCCAGCTTGGAATGCAGTGAGGTCATAGTCCTCAGCTTGTAATGTCCTTAACAACAACCAGGGCAGGAGACTGAGCAGGATCAGGCTGAAGAGAGACTGGCAGAACAAAGAACAAACTGCACCGGGGGTGACTGTGGAACAACTGACAGTAAAATGCCACATGCGAAATTCTATCCAATCCAATCATTGAGCGGGGCGACTTAGCCCTATGGGGTATATCTATACAACCTACAGGAGTGAGTCTCCCAGGCCAGGTTGACAGACAGATCCCCCTCCCCCAGGCTTCGGAGCCTGACCTCCAGGCTGAGCTGCAGCTTCCAAATGCTGTCTACACAACTATTTTAAGCCCTATGCAGGCTCGGAGTCTTGCTCCCGCTGGCTGCGTAGACATAGTGACAGTGGCCCCAGGTTCAGGCCAACTTTGGACTGTCCAAAGCCAGCACCAGCTGCCTCCATTCAACCATGTCAGAATTACACAATTCTAACAGGTATCAGAGGGGAAGCCGTGTTAGTCTGGATCTGTAAAAGCAGCAAAGAGTCCTGTGACACCTTATAGACTGGTTAGGTCCTGTGATGGTGTCGCTGGTGTAGATATGTGGGCAGAGTTGGCATCGAGGTTTGTTGCATGGATTGGTTCCTGAGTTAGAATTACTATGCTGCGGTGTGTAGTTGCTGGTGAGAATATGCTTCAGGTTGGTGGGTTGTCTGTGGGTGAGGACTGGCCTGCCTCCCAAGGCCTGTGAAAGTGAGGAATCGTTGTCCAGGATGGGTTGTAGATCACTGATGATGCGTTGAAGAGGTTTTAGCTGAGGACTGTATGTGACGGCCAGTGGAGTTCTGCTGGTTTCTTTCTTGGGCTTGTCTTGCAGCAGGAGGCTTCTGGGTACACATCCGCCAACCTTAAGCATATTCTCACCAACCAATCCATGCAACAAACCTTGATGCCAATTCTGCCCACATATCTACACCAGCGACACCATCACAGGACCTAACCAGATCAGCCACACCATCACCGGTTCATTCACCTGCACGTCCACCAATGTAATAGACGCCATCATGTGCCAGCAATGCCCCTCTGCTATGTACATTGGCCAAACTGGACAGTCCCTACGTAAAAGGATAAATGACACAAATCAGATCTTAGGAATGGCAATATACAAAAACCTGTAGGAGAACACTTCAACCTCCCTGGACACACAACAGCAGATTGAAAGGTAGCCATCCTGCAGCAAAAAAATTTCAGGACCAGACTTCAAAGAGAAACTGCTGAGCTTCAGTTCATTTGCAAATTTGACATCATCAGCTCAGGATTAAACAAAGACTGTGAATGGCTAGCCAACTACAAAAGCAGTTTCTCCTCTCTTGGTGCTCACAGCTCAACTGCTAGAAGAGGGCCTCATCCTCCCTGATGGAGCTAAGTTCATTATCCCTAGCCTGATTCTTGCTTGCATATTTATACCTGTCTCTGGAAATTTCCACTACATGCATCTGACGAAGTGGGTATTCACCCACGAAAGCTTATGCTCCAATAAGTCTGTTAGTCTGTAAGGTGCCACAGGACTCTTTGCCGCTTTTACAATTCTAACAGCGCTCCACAACCCTAGGTCATGTCACTCATGATGTGATCTAAGGGTCCTGTGATAGTTCCGAGGATTCCAAGCAGCAAGTCGATAGTACCCAGCTGGCGGCAATCAGCTAGAGTGCTGGCCTGGCCGCTCACTCCAGAACTGAGGCTTCCTGACTATGGGTCCCAGATCACAAAGATCCTGCTTTAATTCTCCCTTTATCATCTGGCCTATTCTAAAGATAGGAGCTATATGCAATCCTCGGAGCTGGATTTCAACTCTCCCAGCACTCACACAAAGTTTGGGTTGGTGCAGATCTGAGGTTTTGGTTTAGGCCTCTGATTTCTACCCTTTGAAAATTTCCTGCCAGGTAAATATAAGAACATAAGAATGGCCACACTGGGTCAGACCAATGGTCCATCTAGCCCAGTATCCCCTCTTCCACCAGTGGCCAAATCCAGGTGCTTCAAAGGAAATGAAGAAAACAGGCAATCAACAAGTGTTCCACCGCCTGCTGTCCACTCACAGCTTCTTGGCAGTCAGAGGTTTAGGGATACCCAAAGCATGGGGGTCACATCCCTGACCATCAGTGGCTATTAGCCAAGAAGGACCTATCCTCCACGAACTTATCTAAATCTTTTTTTGAACCCCCATTATAATTTTGGCCATAGCAACAAGTTCCATAGGTTGACTGTGCGTTGTGTGAAGAAGTACTTTTTCGTTTGTTTTAAACCTGCTGCCTATTAATTTCATCAGGTGCCCCCTGGTTCTTGTGTTATGTGAAGGGGTAAATAATACTTCCTTAGTCACTTTCTCCACACCAGTCATGATTTTATAGATCTCTATCAGATCCCCTCTTAGTCGTCTCTTTTTCAACCTGAACAGTTCCAGTCTTTAAAATCTCTCCTGATAAGGCAGCTGTTCCATACCCTTAATCATTTTTGTTGCCTTCTCTGTACCTTTTCCAATTCTAATGTACCTTTTTGGAGATATATGCTGTACCACAATGCCGTGCTGTGACACTGGCATCACAACATGCTAGCATAACAATGACACTGTGTTGTCCTGTTGCACCCTGGCATTGCCATGTTGTAACACCCCCAAAGGTATTCCAGGGTGTCTTTATGCCCTACCATCCCAGTGTGGGGATGCGCTCAGCCCCATCAAAATCAGGACTGCCCAGCTTAAACATGAACCAACGTCAACCTTACTGCTAGGACTGACAGGCCCCAGCTGTAATTTCTGTGAACAACAGAAAACACGTAAGGCAGATTCTGCTCAGTCACACCAGCGTAAAGTTGGAGTAACTCCACCGAAGCCACTGATAACAGTGAGAACAAACTCTCTCTCTTAATAATTAACTGGGATATACTGAAAGCTTGCTCAGCCCCAGCGGCTTAGTAAAAATTAAATCCCCACTCTTCAGCTGTGCGACTGACTCCCTACAATTTACCCCGGACATCGAGTTTGCCTGCAATCGTTGTTTTGCTGCATACACATTGTACCTTCACTTGTCAGCCTGCTCTCAACAGTGAGCAGCTGAGCAGAACAGAGGGTCAGGACGAACTGCATGTGTCTTACGCATGGCGTGGCCACGAACCGAAACGAAACAAAGACTAATGTCAGGCCTCCCAGATTTGGCAACGTCCCAGTGAAGTAATGGTGAAAGCTAGTTGGAGGTAACCTTTATCTTTCAGCTACTGTCTCTGCAGGTCATAAAACTCCCGCCTCAGTCACCCCAATGTTTCTAAATAAGACGTTGATCTGTGCATTTTTTTGGTCTGTATAATTTGGACTCTATAAATTAGATGTAGGGCCAAATTCATAGTTTGTGTATTAACTTTAGTGGGGTTACCCCAGGGATGAAGATAGCCTGGTATTGATTAGACATTTAAGGCCAAATTCACGCTGATGTAACTTTACTGACTGCATGGGAGTTTCATCGGAGATGAATCAGGCCCTCAGACTCTAAACACGACACAGTGTACTTACCAAACGCTTTGGCGACATCTCCTGGACAGCTACAGCCTCCATCCTGCAACAAGCAAAACAAAATAGAAGTCAGTGAGCAGCAGGGAGCTCACACTCATTGGTGCCCTCAAAACTAATTTGACACAGCAAACATTTGTACAATACAAAACCTGTAATAACACAGCAACCCTTGGGAACCAGCATGGAAAATTCAAATGTAATGATTAGCATGATTAGGTGCCAGTGGAAATGACAAAGCTGTGTGCACATTTAGGACACAACAACTGGACAGGATTTTTAGGAACCCAGATTAATCATTGTAGTTTCATTATCTTTTTAAACCTTATTTACTCTGCTACACATTCTGCTAATGATACTACTGGTAAAAACCGCAACATTCACTCCCTGTTGCAAACCCCAGAAGCATAAAAATTGGAAATGTAAGCCCTCAATGCTCACACAGGCCACCTCCCTGTCAATGAAGGACTGTGTCCACTACTGCTGCTACTGAGAGCTCTATTACAAACCAACAGACATTTTAACTGTTGGTTTACTGTACATTGAGGAGTCACAGCAGAAGGCACTGTGCTAGCAGAAATAGTTTTTTGATGCGATAATCCACAAGTGAGTTGGGTAATCTCGCCTCTAGTACAAAATATAATTCTCTCATCATGTTCTTCACCATAAGCTATGGGCTTCATAAAGCACAAGCTTGAGGTTTTTCATCTTAGACCTGAATGTTTCATCTTCTGTGCAACGTGGTGGTGGCAGTGAGTGGAATGGTGGTTGGGGAAGAGCCATGTAGGTGGAGGAAGGGAGGAATGAAGGATTCTGGGGCAGCTCTCTGTATGTTAATGTAGGTCCTGTCCTGTAAAGTGCTGAGCACCTATTGCTAGATGCTAAATGCCCTTCGAGCTGATTGATGAGCATGTGACCTGAGGGAGCACCTTACAGGATCAGCCCTTTCCAGCCTAATAAGTTTCCTGCTTTTGATTTTGTTGTGCAAGCTGCTCCAAAGCTAGTATTTTTACTTCATTTTGCTTCACTTTTTCCCCATCTGCAGCAGTTTGTGCTTGTGTATGACCCATGCAGCTGAGCACAGCCAGAAACTCCCATCTCTGCCGCATTTTAGAACAGACAGTGGCAGCAGTGGGCGTGTTAAGCCTTGGGTGCTCACACAAGTGTTTGATGGGCTTTCCAAAGGAAACTGAGCCAGTGGCCTAAGTTGGTATCATGGTGCTTTGATTGCCCAGGGGGAATATATCCTGCTGATGTTTGGGGTTTTACTCTATTTGCGGATAGCAAGAGACACACTCTGCTGGAGGTTAAGATAGCTGAACCTCTTGCTGTCAGCTCCCACAAGGGAATGCTTCTGGACTGTGAGCAACGTTTTCTCACTGATGGGCCCCATCCATGGCTTCCACTCCCTCTCATAGTCTGCCAGAGCCCGGGAGACAGATCATCTTTGAGGAACGAGGTATGGCATTTGCCTAATTGTTACTGTCTGTCTGAGAACGTGAGGCTAGTTTAGCAGCAACAGCAGTTGTGTTTATGGGCTATACCTGTTCAGTTGCTTCGTGTCTTATTTTTGCAACTATCCCAACTGCACAGGTGACAGGGACTTAAAACGTCCCTTAAAAACTTAAGTGATGGGACCTTGGTGTATAATTATTATTTATTCATTTTATAATTCACTTACAGTGCAATAAAACTACCCAGTGCATAAGAGACAGAGTAAGATTAATGCCCCAAACATCTGAGCATACAAGCTAAGATAAAGAAAAATACTAATACTATTTCAGGACTAAATGGTGTTTTTTATCAAGAGAGATCTCAAAGCCATTTACAAAGGTGAGTAATCATCCCATAATCCCCATGTTACAGAGCGAGTAACAGGCACAGAAAGATGTGATGATAAATAGTTCCAGATATACTGTGACAGAACAAACAAAATGTCACACACGATAACCTGTGTTAAAAGAACATTACTAAGATTGCAAAGTCAAGCATCCCAAAGTTGGGAAATACCAGATTTAAGGTTTCCTGTACAACATTTTGTGCACAGGCATTATGATACAGTCTTTAATTACATGATCACATACTATTTTTTCCCACAGGACCAGTTCAGTCAGTCCCAGTTCTCCCACATCCTGGCTCCTCATCAAAGCTGTCTCCCCTCCCCCTACACCTCAATCTCCTTGTCCCACTGGGTCTCAGTCCAAGAATCCTTGCCCAGCCTGCACTCCAGCTCCTCATCCAATCTCAGTTTCCTCCCATCTATTGGCTCCCAGTCCCCCCGGTTCCCTCCCTGGCTCCCAACCCCAGTCTCCTTGCCCAGCCAGTTCCAGTCTCGCTTTCCACCCCAACACCAGTCTCAGTTTCCCACCCCACTCCCCCCCCCCCCCACCTGCCTCCATTCCTGTGCTTCCCAACTTCCTAGGCTCCTTTTCCGGATCTACTCCCTCTGCCAGGTTCAGCTCTTGTCTCCTCTGTCATTCAATCAGAAAGCTACTTCCTCCACCTGCCTGGGCCCCAGCAGCATGGGGGGAGGAGGGAGGGGTCATTTAGAGCAAAGGCTAACCAGGCTCCCTGCTCTCAGATCAGGTGTCTGGATTGTCACAGCACACAGCAGCCCAGGGCTGCAATTGCAGGGCAAGTCCCGCTCAGCCCCAGGGAGAAGTAGGCTCAATGCTGATGGAATCTTCTGGGAATTCAGCAGCTAAAGTCTGTACTGAGCATGTGCAAAATTTGATTTTTCAAAGGCTTATAATAACTTAGCCAATTTTTTGCAGCTTTCTTGGGGACAACAAATGGTATGTGCCTGAGACAAAGGCCACCCCCCTGCCAAATTTTGAGTTCCTGGTTCAAAGCATGGGGGCGCTATAATTTTTCACACAAAAAAGTTGCCAGAATTTTTTTTAACAAGGGAAAACAAGCATATTGTCCCCTAGCCTCATTCTCAGAAACAGCTGAACCATTTTGTCTGAAATTTTCCTAAACAATTCAGCCTATGGCAGACCCTAGCATGGAAAATTTCCCTCCAAACAGTTAAAGTCTGGCAAAGTTTGAAAACAAGGTATTGTAATGGGAAGTGTCAAGCAACTTTGATAATAGGTTGTTCTTTCAGCCCCACCTATAGCACCAGCAAAAATATATATCCGCTATACTACGTGAAGAACATACATATGGCACATGATAGATACAGTACAACAGTATATACATATGGCACAGTTAGGCATGGGCAAAATGGAGTGGCAGCAGCTGAGTGAAGAATACCTAAGTCATCCTACTTATGTAGCAAGTGATGGCTCAGACAGGCTAGAGGGTCTCTACCACATGATGGGGAAGCATGAGAGAATGTGCATTGCCTCTTTGTGGGGGCACATATAATATATGCCGTCGTCTACAGTAGAAATGCATTTCATTTTCAAGATTTCAGAGTAGCAGCCGTATTAGTCTGTATTCGCAAAAAGAAAAGGAGTACTTGTGGCACCTTAGAGACTAACCAATGTATTTGAGCATAAGCTTTCGTGAGCTACAGCTCACTTTGAGTGAGCTGTAGCTCACAAAAGCTTATGCTCAAATACATTTGTTAGTCTCTAAGGTGCCACAAGTACTCCTTTTCTATTTTCAAGATTGTTGGCTTATTAAAGTATATGTCTGCTTTTCTATGCAGGACAATAGTTCTCTGACCTAAAAGAAACAAAAAGAACAAGTAGTACTTTCCAAGGTGCCACAAGTACTCCTCATTCTTTTTGCTGATACAGACTAACACGGCTACCACTCTGAAACCTAAAAGAAACAGAAACTTTATCCCAAGCAAAGCCATGAAGAGCAAACTTGCCTCCTGAATAACCTCCTTGCTGCAGCTTACTTCTGCACTTTCATAAGACCACTGTGCTAATGGAGCAGGGAAAGTGAAAAAGGAGACAGTTGGCTCTCAGACAAAATAGCAGGGGGACAAAAAAAGTCCATGTCTTTTTGACCGTGTTTCCTCTTTTCTTTCAGTGGATTGTGAAAGATTCATTTCTGAGATGAGGTTTAGGTCTTAAAGTTTAGTTAAAGCCAGAAAAATAGGTGTACCAAACTTCATCCCTGGTGCAACTCAGTTGGTAGACAGGGAATGAATTTGGCCCACCATGTAAGAACTAGCATCTTCTCACTCAACATATTTGCCCCGTGAGTTTTATCTACTCACTGTATTGATTTAAACAAGTTTTAAATCCAGTTACCATTGCAGTGCTCGTACAGCTATGGGAGAGTTAGCTGGAGCCTGTTCTGTTCACATAGTGCACACACCACTGTGATGTGACCAGTCCATTCCATTTTTAAGATATCCTTCACTTTGTAGGCAAACAGCACCACAGCCAGCAGTACGCTACCTAAACAAGACTAGCTCATGGATGAAGAGCAAATGGCTGAAAAAGCACTGGAAAGTGGAGGAAACCCATTCCAAAGAACTAACGAGTATCAGATCATTACCCAAAATCAAGGGTGTCTGCCTGCAGATCATGAAGATGATATGTAGCTTTGGAATACTTTGACATTCCTCACGGATACCAGATATCAAAATAACCACAGCTGCTAACAATGCTTCTTCCACTTACATTCCACCCAGACAAATGCTGACTTGGCTCTGGTGATCCATGTATTTGTCACCTCCAGGCTTGATTCTTGTAACACGCAGCACCTGGGGCTGTAAACAAGAAGCTGTGAAAACCCTCAGGTGGTTCAGAATGTGGCAGATCCCCTGCTCAAGCTTTCTGAGTTGATGTGCACACACTACCCTGGTTTTCCAGTCACCTCCCCAATGCCTGATTGAATGCTGCAGATCAGTTACAGTGTTTTCCCCAGGAATTGAAATACGGGGGGGGGGGAGGGTTGAATTTACGGGAGGGTGGAGGGGTCAGGGCTGAGGAGGGGTGAGACCATGAGGGTGAACGTGGCTCTATGGCACCATAGGAAAAACTGAAAAATGTTTCATGACCATTTAATTAGATTTAACTCATGTTTTAAAATCAGAAAAATTAAAGTTGGCTACTCAAGCCTTCTATGAAGCACTACATCTTCATCCTTCTTGGTTCCTTGTTATAATTTTGCACAACTCTGTTAATGAGCTTCTTGGATGCAATGCGTTCATCTTTGGTGGCTTCTCGTGTGTCCGGTACTTCCATTCCTTCAACTGATATGCTCATTAGATCATTCACAAGATCAGACAGAAGGAGACTTCTTTCAGAACACAAAATTCTATTCAATGAGGCAAAAGAATGCTCAACTGTAGCTGTTGTGACTGGGAGTAACAAGAGATGAATTCCTACTTCTTTCATCCCAGGAAACATAGCACAAAGATCGGGTCGAGCCACTAGTGATGATAAAAAAGAAGTTGAAGTCAAATCTTCATTCATTGTTCAAATTCTCTATTCTGTCCTGAGCACACGGCAACCCCATTGCTGGTAGTGCCTCACTTCACTCAACTGTCGGTGTTTTATAGGACTGGGATCTGTAAAATCTACATAGAGGTTGAGTAGAATCTGTAAGTCGCTGATGTAGATTTTTAAGAATCAAGTCTGTGTACTTTTTCAGTTGTCTTAACAAACACTTCTTGTCCTCTTCACTTAAGGATTCGATATAAATGTCTCCATTACTCAACTTCTGGACTGAAGTCTTTGCTTCTTCCAGTACTTTTTCAATGACAGCTCTCTGATTGATCCAAATGTAGCTTCTATTGCTGGACAAAGATTTACTACTGTTTTAGCAGATGCCTGGATGGCATTGTTCAATGATCCAAGTGGTTTCAACAGTAGACTTATAAGGGAGAGAATGGCAAAAGTCTTCTCTGAACGTAACAGCAAAAGTAATCCACCAGCCTCACTACTTAGATCCATCCCATCTTGGTAGATACTTTCCAAAGCCAACTTGGAATTACTTGGCTGAAGTAATTTTAAGACAACAGCCAAGGATCGCTCATGAGAAAGCCAGAGGGTTTTCCCAGGTTGGACTAATTTGAACTTCAGTCCCAGTGTATCTTCTGTATTTTCCATGATATTCAGTCTTTTTAGACTCTTGCTGAAAATAGAATATAATGAAGACATTAAATTTATAGCTTTTTAAATGTCTTTTGAAGAGTCTGCAGCTTGTTCTAGCACTAGTTGGCGTAGATGGCCTCTGCAGTGTGTATAGGAGAGATTAGGGTTACACTTTTCTCTGAGCAAAACTTATACTCCACCATGTCTTCTAGAGAAGTTTGCAGCTCCATCAAATGCACAAGCAGCCATCTGTTTGGGGTCCAATTGACAAGCATGTAACTCTTCTAAGATGTGGGTTGTCACAGATGCAGCCGATGTGTCTTCTATAACTTGAAAATCTAGAAATGCATCTACTGGCCGACCGCTGACATCAAGATAACAGACACAATGACTTAACACTTGATGCGCATTTGCATCATTGCATTCATCAGCCGGTACACAAATTTTTTTTGTGGTGAGAGAGTTCTTCACTTTTTCAGCATTTGAGTCTTTCACTCTTGCACCACATGCTTCTAGCCAGTCAGCTGAGTTTCTGGCAGAAAGACAGTGAGCATTTGCTGGTCTTGTTCAGAACCAGTGTTCAACTTCAGGATGAACAAGTGACAATGAACTAAACACTGGCCTCCAGTTTGTAGTGTGTGGTATCTCTTGCTTAAATAGAAAGTATGATGCCACAGCCATGTTTGTTCGCATGAACTGTGTTGTGTCTCCAGCATTCTTAACAGCCTCATTAACACTCACGGTGCTGTCCTTGGTCAGTGGAGACTCAGAGTTCAGAGGTGCTTTCACATGAGTTCACCTCCCAGGTGGGGGGCAAGAAGGCACCCTGCTTGTTCCTCCAGCTGCTCACTGTTTGCTCTTGCCACTGTTGTTCGTTGTGCCACTGTTCACTCCATCGCTCTGTTGCCAATGGCCCTGCACCGCCACCTTCTGCTGCCATTTGCCACTGTGACCTCTGCGAGTTGGTCTCTTGAGGTTCCACCCAGCTCTCAGTGATTTCAGCTGAGCTCTCAGTGGGGGAACCTCACTGCTAGTGCAGACTGGGCCGTCTCTTCCACAGAAACACTGTCCCACAGCAGGTCTAAGCACTTAGACCTGATTTTCAGTGATTTCAGCTGTAGTGGTCACTTAACAAAACAAAAGACTCTCTATGGAGCCTAATCAGCTCTGTCTTTAAACAGTGGAGAGGGGCAGGTCAAACAGTACTTCTGACTCAGGTAGACCATCAAGCAAAACACCTGTCCCCACCCTCTCTCTTGTTGCCCTCAATCAGCACAGGCTAAGTACAGTTCTACTGCCCTTTACTCAGACAATAAGAAAAACTACATTTCATTACCCTCCACCTGCCCTGCCCCCTCCTGCATTCAAGTAATTTGTAACCTAACCCCAGCCAAAATCTATCACCTGGGCAACACAGTTCTGTTTGCTGGATACCTAGGTAGATTAGGTGTGAATGTAAATACAATCTGGTCCTGAAGCCTTTCTCCCCAGCTCATCACTAGCTGTCAGGGAGAGCTCATTTAGACTTTGCTTACAAATCATAATTTGAAATTATTAGGTTGGCCAACATCACCAAAATGAATGCACTGACATTGTCATAAAGAACAACAGCTGTATAAGGAAGCTAGTCTATGTTCATACTTTTCAAATCTATTATACTTTTTCAGATACACATATTTTATCACACACTGTATATGCTTTTAAAGTGTGTATTAATATTTCAATTTCAATTCAAATTTCCAGACACTAAACAGGAAACACTGCATGTAACTAGTTCACAAAACTGGGAGGGGTGTTGGGGAAATTCACGGGGAGTGTACACCCCCCACCCCCGGAGCGGTGTGGGGTAATTCCATCCTCACCCTCAGTCTAATCCCTTCACACTGGATTCCAGTGGTGTAAAGGAACCCTAAAGGCCTCGGTTCCAGCTGGAGGAGGATTCCCCTGGCTCAGGTACTGTAGCACCCAGCCACAAGGCTGTCCTCCAAGGACTCCCCCATAAGTCACAAGCTCTGGCTTAAAGGGCTTGTCAGGGGCAGGCTGCAGACTTTCCAGGCAGTGCTGCTGCCCATACGGTAGCCCAGGGAGGCTCTCATAACTAACACAGGCGCCAGGTTTAAATTACGCTGGAAGCTGCTCTGGCCCCCAAAACTGCCGAGGATCAGGCGTGTGCAAAGGTGGCCGAAAGCCATGTTAGAACTCCCTCTGCTTGGGATGCAGGTTCTGCGCTGCATCTCTTAGGTTGCATCTACACTACAAGCTAGGGGTGTGATTCCCAGGTCATGTAGGCATACCTGTGCTAGCTCTCAAACTAGCCGCAACGTAGCCACGGTAACACAGGCAGCAGCAGCAGTGGTGACATGGGCTAGCCACCCTGAATACATAGCCAGAGGGTTACGGTGGATTTGTACTGGGGATGGAGAGTGTCGCACAGGCAGCAGCTATTATTTTTAGCACACTGTTACTGTGAGTATGTCTCCTCAATCTGGGAATCACGCCATCCTCTCAAGTGTAGGCACAGAGAGAACAGAAGCTCCCCTCAAGTCCTGATCTTCAAAGCTTTCAGTGGGTTGAGTCCACCCTATTTTAGGGACACCTCTCTCTGACATAAGCCTGAGCTTTCTCACAATAAAATAGAGCCTTTCTATCTTTTTGTGGATAGGGGACAGAGAACTAAAGAGAAGGTAACCATTTTAAGTGAGTGGATTTTGCAAAACACTCAGTCAGATATCACAGTGATGAGTGTGGTATAAATGCATAACGTTACATTAGAACAGATAGCTAAGAAATATGCCATCAGCAAAATTCACAGCTAAATTCAGCCCGCAGACCCTTTATTACTGGTAATGACACAAGAGTCAGAAAGAACCCAGCTGCAATGCTCAGATCCCAAGCAGAGTGTACAGTGCCAGCAGTTAGGGGGGAAAATATTTCCTTTTTTTTTCCCCTTAACAGAATGTATCTGAGCTTGAGATCAATGAAATGGATTAAATATAGAGCCCTACCGTCTCATTGAACTAAACGGGGTTGCATGGTCATAACTGGGAGGGGAATTTGAGTCAATCACTGTTCTGACTTTAACTGTACTTCAATTACCGTAAAGTCCAAGTATTAAAAAAAGCCCTATTATAGTGCATCCAAACACTGGATTCTTCCTTGCCATGCCTCCAATTGTATCCATTAACAATCTCTCTACAAGGGAACTCTCATGTGTAAATTAATGAAAATACTCCCATTCCCATTGTCTCTTAGTAACTGTAATCTCTCCAGCAATTTAAGGGAGCCAGACTCAAGTACTGGCAGAAGGGATGACAGGTTCTTGTTTTTTGCCTGCTGTCAAAAGCCTAAAGCCTTTGTTCTCCAAGCGTATGTCTAAACTTTGAGCTGCAGGTGTGATTCCCAGCTCAAGGAGACCTATTTGCACTAGCTCTCATCAAGCTAGCATGCTAAAAAAAGAGTGTAGTCACTGGTGCGAGTGGCAGGAAGGTCTAGCCACCCCAAGTACTTCCCCAGTCTAGGCACATACTGTGGGCAGCTAGCCCCTCCCACTGCTCACAATGCTGCAACTACACTCTATTTTTATCATACAAGTTTGACGAGAGCTAGCATGGGCATGTCTCCTCAAGATGGGAATCATACTCCCAGCTCAACATCTAGACGTATCCAAGAGGCAAGTGAGCAGTGTTTAAGTGGATAGAGTTTATTAAAAAACAAACAAACAACAAAAAACAACCTAGAGTTGAGGCCCCAGTCAAACCTTGGATCTGGGCCCAAATCAAAACACCTGATCCAAGACTTCAAGGAGTTTGAAATATGGATCTCGATCCAAATTTTGAGCCCATCTCTATTAAAAAATAAAATTCTTTAGAATGGTGAGCGGGAGAAAAGGATCATTGGAAAATCAGGATGGTCCTGTAAACATCATTGCTTTGATACCACCTCTTAAATTCTCAAGACTTCTTGATCGTGGCTCACCCTTTCATACATATTGTTTTGGTCTCTGCTGTTGCCATGAACACATCTGTAAAACTCCATAACTCATAAAATTATGAATTTCTTTTATATATGGTCAGGTATTTCTACTTGCTCTTGTGAATTCCATATAGGTGAGCAGGGGAGAAGAAAAATATATATATGAATGAATAATAAAAAAGGGATAAAGATCTGATTTTAACTAGTACTTGCTTTCCTTCCCCCTCCTCCCTGCCCCCACTCTATTACACATCCAGTTCCAAGAAATACAAACAGACCATTTCAACTTAGAACATTTCAGAGCATCAAGTTACTGGGATGGGGAGACATTTTTATTCCCCAGAGCCTCAAGCCATTACCACCACAAAGCTCAGTCAAATTGCAGCAGCTCATACTCCACACCATGTGGCTCTGCAGTACTCCCCCAACATTTCAACTTGTCTTGGTGGGGTGAGGACTCCTGCAGCTCCACTGTCTGAAATGGTCCTGTCGTCAGCACACGAGCTTCTAATAGGATGGCTGCCTGTGACTCCCCATGTCCTGCTCACTGGCAGGCTCACTTTTCTTTCACCCATTCAAAGGGATCTTCCTTCCACAGGGACAGTTGTTTGGCTCCAAATAAAAATGTTAACATTCTTTTAATTCTGTTAATTTATATACCCAGACTTTGGAGTTTTGTAATTTTCCACTGCGGGGTGCAGGAGGCTGAGAAGGAAATTTTCAAAAGCATAAATAGGAATTAAGTGCCCAATTCCCACGGAAAGTCAGTGGGAATTGGGTATCATTTGTACCGTTGCAAACTTCTGCCTGATTAACTAAGAACTACAAAAGAGTTTAATGAAGATCCTTATTTTCAGTGTTCTGGGCTGTTTATTCAGCATTCCTGCCCTGATTTGCAGCGAGTGGTGTTTGGCAGACTATACTCACTTACAGAAATGATATGCCCCTTCAGGCCATGGGCAGAGTCTGCACACTCGATCACAGCACTCAGCTGAGGGTAGCCCACACCTGTCTTAATCCGGGTGGTGCACACAGAACCTAGATGAAAAGAAAATAAGATCAAAAGAATGTAGCCAACAGGCTAGCAGAAAAATTTTTTTGTTGATTTTTGTTTCCACAACAGAAAATTGGGTTTTAGCCTAAATGAATATTTTTTTAAACAAAAAGTGTCTGCCTTCCATGGAAAATTTTAATTTTTCATCATAAAACAAAATTTGAAAAGTGAAATATTTTGATTTTGAAACACTGCCACAGTGGCTCATGGGAGTTATAGTTCAGATGCCCCATATCCCCTTTCCCTTTTATTGCCCAGACTCCCAATTTGGACTTCCTTTCCTATAATGCACCACCATTGCCAGGGACTCCCATGATGTACTTCCCTCTAAGAGGAAAGACCATGCCTTGTGGGAGATGTAGCCCAACCAGGGAATCGACTCTACAGAAAAGAATGCTAGCATGAAGCACCAAAACTACAATTCCTGTGAAGTTTCAGAGTAGCAGCCGTGTTAGTCTGTATTCGCAAAAAGAAAAGGAGTACTTGTGGCACCTTAGAGACTAACAAATTTATTTGAGCATAAGTTTTTGTGAGCTACAGCTCACTTCACTGGATGCATTCAATTTTTTTCCACTGAATGCATCTGATGAAGTGAGCTGTAGCTCATGAAAGCTTATGCTCAAATAAATTTGTTAGTCTCTAAGGTGCCACAAGTACTCCTTTTCTTTTTGTGGATACAGACTAACACGGCTGCTACTCTGAAACCTGTCAGTTTTGTAAAGCAGTCAAACAAACCCAGATTCCAAAGCCCTAATCAACATATACAAGCAGAAGGGAACTACTGGAAAAATAGCAACTTCCACTGATCTTTCACAGGAGTAAAGATATTTAAACAGTGACTGATTTTTCTGAAAACTGGTTGGAAAATTAATTTAAATATAACCTTTACTGTAACTATTTAGCTGCCTCAAGCTTTATAATTTATCAAGGCAGTTTTCTCTGAAACAGGATGGGAGTTCGTCTGAGTAAAAACCTCAAGATTTGATCTTCTGTGAGTGAACTTTGTTACGTCTGCTTCTAGGCTGGATTACAACTGAAGATCTTTTCTGACAGGTCTCCCAGCAGAGAGTATAGTGCATTCACTGTTAATTGTCTCCACTTAGATACCACAGACTAAATTATTTCTGTGATAATTCACCTGTATGGTAGTCATTACACCTCAACATCTCTGCTGTTTGCATGTAAGGTATCTTATGGTCCTCCTACATTCTATTGTTCTGGACACAACTGCAAGCCTTTGCAGCTCTCAAATTATCTATTCACGGAGTTCACTACATGAGCTAAAAGGCTTCACCCGCCTGTCCCTGGATCTTTTAATCAGTGAGTGCTATACTGGTCAATCCGATTGACACTTTCAAACTTAAACCCAGTCTTATCTGTTTTTACATTTCCCTTTGCTTTGCATTGCGGTCCAGTGGCCAAGCCCTGAATCGGGCCTTAGAAGAACTGCATTCTGCTCCCAGCTCTGCTGCTGACCTGCTGGATGACCTTGGGCAAGTCACTTTGCCTCTGTGCCTTAGTTTCTCTATCTGTAAATTGAGGCTAATGATACTTACCTACTGTGTTAAAGTGCTCTGAGAGCTACCAATGACAGGCGCTGTATGAAAGATAGGTATTTCTAGAGCAACTATTTTCTGCTTTCTGTTGAATGCTCTGGGATGTTTATGTCTAAGTGTTTTCTAATGGTTTGCAATCACAGCTATTAAAAAAGAACAAAGCAGGCTTCTATGAGAATCATAGAATCATAGAATATCAGGGTTGGAAGGGACCCCAGAAGGTCATCTAGTCCAACCCCCTGCTCAAAGCAGGACCAAGTCCCAGTTAAATCATCCCAGCCAGGGCTTTGTCAAGCCTGACCTTAAAAACCTCTAAGGAAGGAGATTCTACCACCTCCCTAGGTAACGCATTCCAGTGTTTCACCACCCTCTTAGTGAAAAAGTTTTTCCTAATATCCAATCTAAACCTCCCCCATTGCAACTTGAGACCATTACTCCTCGTTCTGTCATCTGCTACCATTGAGAACAGTCTAGAGCCATCCTCTTTGGAACCCCCTTTCAGGTAGTTGAAAGCAGCTATCAAATCTCCCCTCATTCTTCTCTTCTGCAGACTAAACAATCCCAGCTCCCTCAGCCTCTCCTCATAAGTCATGTGCTCTAGACCCCTAATCATTTTTGTTGCCCTTCGCTGGACTCTTTCCAATTTATCCACATCCTTCTTGTAGTGTGGGGCCCAAAACTGGACACAGTACTCCAGATGAGGCCTCACCAGTGTCGAATAGAGGGGAACGATCACGTCCCTCGATCTGCTCGCTATGCCCCTACTTATACATCCCAAAATGCCATTGGCCTTCTTGGCAACAAGGGCACACTGCTGACTCATATCCAGCTTCTCGTCTACTGTCACCCCTAGGTCCTTTTCCGCAGAACTGCTGCCTAGCCATTCGGTCCCTAGTCTGTAGCGGTGCATTGGATTCTTCCATCCTAAGTGCAGGACCCTGCACTTATCCTTATTGAACCTCATCAGATTTCTTTTGGCCCAATCCTCCAATTTGTCTAGGTCCTTCTGTATCCTATCCCTCCCCTCCAGCGTATCTACCACTCCTCCCAGTTTAGTATCATCCGCAAATTTGCTGAGAGTGCAATCCACACCATCCTCCAGATCATTTATGAAGATATTGAACAAAACCGGCCCCAGGACCGACCCCTGGGGCACTCCACTTGACACCGGCTGCCAACTAGACATGGAGCCATTGATCACTAACCGTTGAGCCCGACAATCTAGCCAGCTTTCTACCCACCTTATAGTGCATTCATCCAGCCCATACTTCCTTAACTTGCTGACAAGAATGCTGTGGGAGACCGTGTCAAAAGCTTTGCTAAAGTCAAGAAACAATACATCCACTGCTTTCCCTTCATCCACAGAACCAGTAATCTCATCATAAAAGGCGATTAGATTAGTCAGGCATGACCTTCCCTTGGTGAATCCATGCTGACTGTTCCTGATCACTTTCCTCTCATGTAAGTGCTTCAGGATTGATTCTTTGAGGACCTGCTCCATGATTTTTCCAGGGACTGAGGTGAGGCTGACTGGCCTGTAGTTCCCAGGATCCTCCTTCTTCCCTTTTTTAAAGATGGGCACTACATTAGCCTTTTTCCAGTCATCCGGGACTTCCCCCGGTCGCCACGAGTTTTCAAAGATAATGGCCAAGGGCTCTGCAATCACAGCCGCCAATTCCTTCAGCACTCTCGGATGCAACTCGTCCGGCCCCATGGACTTGTGCACGTCCAGCTTTTCTAAATAGTCCCTAACCACCTCTATCTCTACAGAGGGCTGGCCATCTCTTCCCCATTTTGTGATGCCCAGCGCAGCAGTCTGGGAGCTGACCAGAAAGGGGAAAGGTAAATGGGAAGACACAAAAGGACCAGGCACACCCTTGTTCGACAACCAACATCCAGTGACTGAGGGTTTGCCAACACTAAAAAAAAAAAAAAAAAAAAGAAAGAAAGAAGACGACGCCCCACAGCAGCGAGTGCCAGAGCCTGAGCTCACAAAGCTCACACGCTGGGGGCTAAAAGTAGCAGTGTAGACATTTGGGCTTGAGTTGTAGCCCAGGGTCTGAAACCCTCCCCTGCTGGGTTTCAGAGATCAGGCTCCAGCCTAGCCCAAATGTATATACTGCTCTTTTTAGCCCCAGAGCAGGAGCCCTAGTCAACTGACTTAGGCTTTGAGACTCATGGCCACAGGTCTTTCCTTTGTAGTGTAAACATATCCTCTAAGCCCAGGTCTACACTAGAACTTTAGGTCGAATTTAGCAGCATTAAATCGATGTAAACCTGCACCCGTCCACACGATGAAGCCCTTTATTTCGACTTAAAGGGCTCTTAAAATTGATTTCCTTCCTCCACCCCTGACAAGTGGATTAGCGCTTAAATCGGCCTTGCCGGGCCGAATTTGGGGTACTGTGGACACAATTCGACGGTATTGGCCTCCGGGAGCTATCCCAGAGTGCTCCATTGTGACCGCTCTGGACAGCACTCTCAACTCAGATGCACTGGCCAGGTAGACAGGAAAAGAACCGCGAACTTTCGAATCTCATTTCCTGTTTGGTCAGCGTGGCAAGCTGCAGGTGACCATGCAGAGCTCATCAGCAGAGGTGACCATGATGGTGTCCCAGAATCGCAAAAGAGCTCCAGCATGGACCGAATGGGAGGTACGGGATCTGATCGCTGTATGGGGAGAGGAATCCGTGCTATCAGAACTCCGTTCCAGTTTTCGAAATGCCAAAACCTTTGTCAAAATCTCCCAGGGCATGAAAGACAGAGGCCATAACAGGGACCCAAAGCAGTGCCGCGTGAAACTTAAGGAGCTGAGGCAAGCCTACCAGAAAACCAGAGAGGCGAACAGCCGCTCCGGGTCAGAGCCCCAAACATGCCGCTTCTATGATGAGCTGCATGCCATTTTAGGGGGTTCAGCCACCACTACCCCAGCCGTGTTGTTTGACTCCTTCAATGGAGATGGAGGCAACACGAAAGCAGGTCTGGGGGACGAAGAAGATGATGATGAGGTTGTAGATAGCTCACAGCAAGCAAGCAAGCAGAGAAACCGGTTTTCCCAACAGCCAGGAACTGTTTCTCACCCTGGACCTGGAGCCAGTACCCCCCGAACCCACCCAAGGTGCCTCCCGGACCCAGCAGGCGGAGGAGGGACCTCCGGTGAGTGTACCTTTTAAAATACTATACATGGTTTAAAAGCAAGCATGTGAAAGGATTGATTTGCCCTGGCATTCGCGGCTCTCCTGGATGTAATCCCAAAGCCTTTGCAAAAGGTTTCTGGGGAGGGCAGCCTTATTGCGTCCTCCATGGTAGGACACTTTACCACTCCAGGCCAGTAACACGTACTCGGGAATCATTGTACAACAAAGCATTGCAGTGTATGTTTGCTGGCGTTCAAACAACATCCGTTCTTTATCTCTCTGTGTTATCCTCGGGAGAGTGAGATATCATTCATGGTCACCTGGTTGAAATAGGGTGCTTTTCTTCAGGGGACACTCAGAGGTGCCCGTTCCTGCTGGGCTGTTTGCCTGTGGCTGAACAGAAATGTTCCCCGCTGTTAGCCACGGGGAGGGGGGAGGGTTGAGGGGGTAGCCATGCGGTGGGGGTAGACAAAATGCGACCTTGTAACAAAAGCACATGTGCTATGTATGTAATGTTAACAGCAAGGTTTACCCTGAAAGAGCGTACCCATTGTTCTATAAAATGTGTCTTTTTAAATGCCACTGTCCCTTTTTTTTCCTCCACCAGCTGCATGTGTTTCAAGGATCACAGGATCTTCTCCTTCCCAGAGGCCAGCGAAGATCAGAAGGCGAAAAAAACACACTCGCTATGAAATGTTCTCTGAGCTCATGCTGTCCTCCCACACTGACAGAGCACAGACGAATGCGTGGAGGCAAATAATGTCAGAGTGCAGGAAAGCACAAAATGACCAGGAGGAGAGGTGGCGGGCTGAAGACAGGGCTGAAGCTCAAATGTGGCAGCAGCGTGATGAGAGGAGGCAGGATTCAATGCTGAGGCTGCTGGAGGATTAAACAAGTATGCTCCAATGTATGGCTGAGCTGCAGCAAAGGCAGCTGGAGCACAGACTGCCACTACAGCCCCTGTGTAACCAACCGCCCTCCTCCCCAAGTTCCATAGCCTCCACACCCAGACGCCCAAGAACGCAGCGGGGGGGGCCTCCGGCCAACCAGCCACTCCACCACAGAGGATTGCCCAAAAAACAGAAGGCTGGCATTCAATAAATTTTAAAGTTGTAAACTTTTAAAGTGCTGTGTGGCATTTTCCTTCCCTCCTCCACCACCCCTCCTGGGCTACCTTGGTAGTCATCCCCCTATTTGTGTGATGAATGAATAAAGAATGCATGAATGTGAAGCAACAATGACTTTATTGCCTCTGCAAGCGGTGATCGAAGGGAGGACGGGAGGGTGGTTAGCTTACAGGGAAGTAGAGTGAACCAAGGGGCAGGGGGTTTCATCAAGGAGAAACAAACAGAACTTTCACACCATAGCCTGGCCAGTCATGAAACTGGTTTTCAAAGCTTCTCTGATGCGTACCGTGCCCTCCTGTGCTCTTCTAACCGCCCTGGTGTCTGGCTGCGCGTAACCAGCAGCCACGCGATTTGCCTCAACTTCCCACCCCGCCATAAACGTCTCCCCCTTACTCTAACAGATATTGTGGAGCGCACAGCAAGCAGTAATAACAGTGGGAATATTGGTTTCGCTAAGGTCTAAGTGAGTCAGTAAACTGCGCCAGCGCGCCTTTAAACGTCCAAATGCACATTCTACCACCATTCTGCACTTGCTCACCCTGTAGTTGAACAGCTCCTGACTACTGTCCAGGCTGCCTGTGTACGGCTTCATGAGCCATGGCATTAAGGGGTAGGCTGGGTCCCCAAGGATAACTATAGGCATTTCAACATCTCCAACGGTTATTTTCTGGTCTGGGAATAAAGTCCCTTCCTGCAGCTTTTGAAACAGACCAGAGTTCCTGAAGATGCGAGCATCATGTACCTTTCCCGGCCATCCCACGCTGATGTTGGTGAAACGTCCCTTGTGATCCACCAGAGCTTGCAGCACTATTGAAAAGTACCCCTTGCGGTTTATGTACTCGGCGGCTTGGTGCTCTGGTGCCAAGATAGGGATATGGGTTCCGTCTATGGCCCCACCACAGTTAGGGAATCCCATTGCAGCAAAGCCATCCACTATGACCTGCACATTTCTCAGGGTCACTACCCTTGATATCAGCAGATCTTTGATTGCGTGGGCTACTTGCATCACAGCAGCCCCCACAGTAGATTTGCCCACTCCAAATTGATTTCCAACTGACCAGTAGCTGTCTGGCGTTGCAAGCTTCCACAGGGCTATCGCCACTCGGTTCTCAACTGTGAAGGCTGCTCTCATCTTGGTATTCATGCGCTTCAGGGCAGGGGAAAGCAAGTCACAGAGTTCCATGAAAGTGCCCTTACGCATGCGAAAGTTTCGCAGCCACTGGGAATCGTCCCACACCTGCAACACTATGCAGTCCCACCAGTCTGTGCTTGTTTCCCGAGCCCAGAATCGGCGTTCCACAGCATGAACCTGCCCCATTAGCACCATGATGCATGCATTGGCAGGGCCCATGCTTTGAGAGAAATCTGTGTCCATGTCCTGATCACTCACGTGACCACGCTGACGTCGCCTCCTCGCCCGGTATCGCTCTGCCAGGTTCTGGTGCTGCATATACTGCTGGATAATGCGTGTGGTGTTTAATGTGCTCCTAATTGCCAATGTGAGCTGAGCGGCCTCCATGCTTGCCTTGGTATGGCGTCCGCACAGAAAAAAGGTGCGGAACGATTGTCTGCCGTTGCTCTGACGGAGGGAGGGGCGACTGACAACATGGCTTACAGGGTTGGCTTACAGGGAATTAAAATCAACAAAGGGGGTGACTTTACATCAATGAGTACTTCAGGCAGGACTTCACGGAGGGTTCCAAAAGGAAATGGTGCACCTAAGTAATTGTTCTTATTGGAACAAACAGGTTGGTCTGGCCTCTGATTGATACATGGCTAGATTTACCTCGCTGCACCTTCTCTGTGAGTGACTGCAGTGTGACCTAGAGGAATGAGTCCCCTAGACGGGGGAGGGAGGGAAGCAAATAAGTACAAAACAAATCTGGTCTATTTCTTGTTTTGATCCACTCCATCTATCTTTTACATCTTTGGCTGGCAGCAGATGGTGCAGAAGGACTGCAAGCCATCCACATCTCATGGCTGCTCGGCAGAAGACGGTGCAGTAGGACTGCTAGCCATCCTCATCTCTTGCCTGCCTGGCAGAAGATGGTACAGTAGGACTGCTAGCAATCCGTATCACCTGCCTGCTTACCATAAGATGGTTCAATAGGACTGACTGCAGGACTAAAGAGAATGACCTAGTCAAGTCACTCCAATTTAGTCCCTGCGCCCATGTCTGCCCAGGCGCTCCTGATCGACCTCACACAGGCGACCAGGAGCACCTCAGACATGACGATGACAGCTACCAGTCCTACTGTACCGTCTGCTGCCACAAGGCAATGGGTTGATGCTGCTGTGTAGCAATGCAGTACCACGTCTGCCAGCATCCAGGAGACATACGGTGACGGTTACCTGAGCAGGCTCCATGCTTGCCGTGGTATGGCGTCTGCACAGGTAACTCAAGAAAAAAAGGCACGAAACGATTGTCTGCTGCTGCTTTCATGGAGGGACGGAGGGAACGGGGGCCTGACAATATGTACCCAGAACCACCCGCGACAATGTTTTAGCCCCATCAGGCATTGGGATCTCAACCCAGAATTCCAATGGGCAGCGGAGACTGCGGGAACTGTGGGATAGCTACCCACAGTGCAACACTCCGGAAGTCGACGCCTGCCTCGGTACTGTGGAAGCACTCCACCGAGTTAATGCACTTAATGCACTTAGAGCATTTTCCGTGGGGACACACAATATATAAAAACGATTTCTAAAAAACCAACTTCTATAAATTCAACCTAATTTCGTAGTGTAGACATACCCTAAGACACAGGCCCGAAGGGGTAGGAGACAGAAGAAGAGGAAAGAAATTCTAGCTCTATATCCCAGATAGAAATACCAGGGAAGGGAACAAGGAAAAATACAAAAGACTTATGAAATCCTGTGGGATCCTCGCACACAGATTTAATTTACCCTAGAAAGTGCTACAGTGATTGGCAGCTAAGAAACCATTAACATACGCATTACAACTACTAAATATTAATGCATCATACCTTTGTACTTAGTGCTTTTTCGTCCATGGATCTCAAAGCACTTTAAAGAGGTGTGCAAGGCGGCAATCTGATCTTAATATCGTTTTATAAATGATCTAGTGATTTGCACTATGTTTATTAGGCAATAGATGAAATAAAAGTGCCTACCCTGAACAATATATCCTCAGGAGACTTAACTGAGATGATTCAGCGTGTCTTTTTTGTAACAGGATGCGGCAAGTCTCACCAGCAGTCCTGAACATAGTATTGCCATTGATTGTGCCGACACCACCATGCTTCCTATCACCCACACATCTTTAGCTCAGATAATAACACCGTGAAATAGATTCCAAAGCCAGAAGGGACCACTGTGATCACCTAGTCCAACCCTCCTGTATAACACAAGGCTTAGAACTCACCCAAAATAATTCCGTTTGAACTAGAATCTCTCTTTTAAAAAACATCCAATCTTCCACTTCCAACCATTGGGTCTTGTCATTGCTCTGTCTGCTAGACTGAAGAACCCATTATCAAACTTTTGCTCCCCATGTAGGTAATTACAGACTGTGATCAAGTCACTCCTTAAACTTCTCTTCGTTAAGCTAAACAGATCCAGCTCCTGTCACTGTAAGTCTTGTTTGCTAATAGAGTCAGGGTGCTTAAGGCCAGAAAGGATCCAGTCTGGCTTCCTATATAGCACAGGCCACCAACACCACCCAGCACCCTAAACCCAACGCCTGAAATTAGACCAAAGTATTACAGCCCACAGGAGACTAGACTATTATGAGCCAAAGGCAGAGAATAGGAGGGACTGAGGTGCTCCAGTGCCCGAGGTCCCTGCAATGGGAAATAACTGAGATATACCCAGAGAATCCTGGCAGTGACCCACACCCACACACTGCAGACAGAGGTGAAAAAAAAACAGTCACTGCCAATCTGCCATGGGGGAGAAATTCCTTCCTGCCCCTAAATATGGCGACCTTGAGCAAGGACCAGCCAGTCAAACACCTGAGAGAGAGAAAGAATGCTGAGTGCCACCTCAAAACCTTGGGCCCTCCCCATTCAATGTCCCATCTCCAGCCATGGCCATCTCTGATGCTTCAGAGGAAGGAGATTTAAAAAACAAACAAACAAACAAACACTAGGGAGGAAGATATCCCTTCCTGACCCCTGCAGGTGGCTGGCTGAAACCCTGAATCATGAGCTTTCAGGAACATAAGCCATAAACTGGAGGTGAGCCACAGGGCTGCTAAGCTGTACCCCTTACCATCACAAGCAACCCCATCATACAGCTGCACTCATAAATTTGTCCATCTCACTCTTAAAACTAATGTCCCCACATCTCCTGTTGGGAGGTGTTCAGAATCTCATCGCTCTGAAACCTCCTCCTAATTTCCAACCTGAATTTATCATGGCCAGTTTATATCCATTTGCTCTTGTGCCGACATTGTCCTTTGGCTTAAATAGCTCTTCACTCTCCATGGTATTTACCCCGCAACGTATTTATAGAGAGCATTCATATCCCATCTCAGCCTTCTTTCTGCTAAACAAGCCAAATTGTTCCAGTCACCTCTCATAAAATAGGCCCTGAATTCCCCTGATCATCCTAGTCGCTCATCTCTGCACCTGTTCCAGTCTGAATTTATCTTTAACATGGGTGACCAAAATTACACACAGTATTCCAAATTAGCAGTGCCTTGTACAGTGTCATTAATATTTCTCTCGCTTTACTGGAAATGATTCACCTGATACATCCTAGGATTGCATTTGCCTTTTTCACAGCCGCATCACATTGGTGGTTCATAGTCATCCTGTGACCAACCCACACACCCAGGTTTCTTGCCTCCCCTGTTGCTTCTGAGTGATAAGCCCCCAGCTTGTAGCAGGAATTATTATTAGACCTAAGTGTGTTTTGTACTATTGAATTTCATCCCATTTCTGTCACTCCAGTTTTCAAGAGCATCCAGAGTTTCCTAATATTCTGATACGCCTCCATATTGACGATGCCTCCTCCCATCTTTGTATCATCAGTCAATTTGCAACTCCTACTTTTTGTGCCGAGATCATTAATAAAAGAATAGTAAATAAGATTGGTCCCAAGTCCAATCCTCGAGGAACTCCACTAGTAACCTCCCTCCGCTCTGCTATTTCACTTTGCAGCACAACCTGTTGCCTTCTCCCCTTCAAATATTCTAAATCCACTGCATTTCCCTTATCTAAAATAATCACTTATTTTCGCAAGAAGGAAATCAGGTTAGTCTGGTATGATCTACCTTTGGTAAACATGCCCTTTACCATTTACCTCCGTTAATTTAATTATTCTTCATTTCACAATTTGTTCTAAGGCACTTTGCATACTACTGAAATCGGATTTACAGGTCTACAAGCACATGATCACTTTATTCCCTTTCTTAAATATAGGTAGAATGTTAGCGATGCTCTAATCATATGGTACTTCCCCCAAATAGACAGATTTATTAAAAATCCTTGCGACCAGAATAGCAATCCCATGCGCCCATTCTTTCAGTTTTCTGGCATGGAAATGATCTGGTCTGCCCAGTTTTTGCACATCAAGGTTTTCCTCCACCACGTAAGTGATAATTTCCATGTCTAGACACTCACTTCATCAGCCTTACTGTCTTCATGAACATGTTCCATATTATCATCCTTACTGAAAACCAAAGCAAAGCATTCATTTAGTTTTTGGCCCAGACCTAGATTATCTTTAATCTCTTTCCCATCCACACTAGCATCCCAACCTCATCCTTCCTTATTCTTTTTATTTAGATAAATAATAAGAAGGTTTTTTAAATTTCCTTGGCAAGAGTTAATTCAGCTTGACTTGTAGCAATTCTCACTTTACTCCTACATTTTCTAATATCCACAATGTAGGGGTTTTTTTGGTTGATATACCCCTATTTTCCATTACTACGTGCTCTCTGCTTACTCCTAATAACCTATTTTGAGGTGATTTATTCATCCAGCTAGGTCTGGTGCTTTTCCCTACAAGTTTTTCATTTGCTTGCGATGCAAATTTCAGACAGTTTTCGTATAGTTGAAGAAATTCCAAGCCTCCTCCACATTTAAATCCTTGAGCTCTTCAGTCAATCATTCTTTGTGGCTCTTCATGCATATATCCTGCCCGTTATCTCTCACATAAACTGTCTCTGAGAAAGGACTCTACGACTCTGCTAACATGAATGGGCCCAGGCACCTTTAAAAAGTGCGACCCAGTGCACAGGTGAATGGCTGTGACATATACATTGGGTTCATCTATGCAACAACTCCTTCACCCACGTCTTCACTTTTCAGCCCAGATTTGACTTACCAGGTCCGATACCCACTTTAATGATATCTGCTCCAGAAAGAATAAGTTCCTCCACCATCTCTCCTGTCACGACGTTACCTGCCTGAGACAAAAGCAACAATATTATACATGGGAGATTTTAAAGCCACGTGCAGTGGAAAATAACGATGATACTGCTGGTTTTTATTCATTTCTTATCCTAGCTGCTAGACAAGGAAGGGTGAACAGTTAAATTCACTCATTAGGGAACTGTACTTCTGTTATCATTAAAATATTACCAAGTTGTCCACTGTACATTTCCTATAAATTAGACAAATAGTACAGGTACCTTGTGGATTCAAATGAGATTAGTGATTGGCCCAAACACCTCTAAACTTAGATGTTTGGAATCCAAGCCCAGTTCCAGATTTCAATTTTGTGGCTGGGTCTCTTCTTCAATAATGGGTTGCATTACAACCCCAGAGGCAAACAATCTTTAACTTCCATGGGTGAGTCTGCAGTTCAGGCCCATCCCTAAATGAGCTCCCCCTCCCCCGAGCTATGCTAAAAAAGGTTTGATAACTAAAGAACAACGGAAGTTAAATGGGCAGAAGAAGCGAAGAACACCTCCTTCTCCTTTATCAAAATCCATGCATATATAGAGAATTTTCCTATAGAATTTCCTGGGATAGCAGTCTTGATCTCATCCTATAATGCAAAAAGAAAAGGAGGACTTGTGGCACCTTAGTTTCTAAGGTGCCACAAGTCCTCCTTTTCTTTTTGAGAATACAGACTAACACGGCTGCTACTCTGAAACCTGTCTTATAATGCAGTTACTACTGCAGGATATTTTTACTGCAAGCACCATGCACTGAGGAATAGCAGGTAAGATGGCAGCAATTAAAAGACTCCCCAGTAGGGTAGGTCTCACTATACGCTGGCCTACCCTCGAGAATGTTGGCATTTACAGTACCAGTTCCAGGACTTGAGAGGTTTGTAAATGCCTCTGGTCCACATTCAGAAGTGCTCCAAACATTTCATGAGCGTTCCAAGCACTGCTATAACAGCACTAGCATCTTGTAAACACTGCTGCCTACCCCACTTGTCCCAGGCCAGCAGAATTTTCCTATAGTGGATATTACTGCCTGCAACTGAATTGTCTTGAAAATACTTGTATCTCTAACGAGAGCCAGTGGTTAGTTAGGTGAGTCCAAATGCCACTGGCTTGTTTTCAAGAAACATGTTTCCTGAAATTGTCAGCAATTATCAGAATGGGAGACGGTAACACAATGCTTTGGTGGATCCTCTGAGACAGTATTGTTATGGGGCAAGAGGGCAGCTACCACCCTATTGCACCCAATGGAAAAAACCCTGCATTCTTCCCAGTGAATCATTTATTCATGCAGGGCCAAATCCCCAAGTCATTTCCCACAGCAGCAAACATCCAAAGAATATACAGGCCAACACCTATGGGAAGTGCATGCATCCTTAACCAGGCACAACTCTTGCATGTTGCTTGATTCCTGCATGCCTTACATCATCCATTTGTGATCCTTGTGCTAGTATGGGCTGTTCATTTTAGGGAGGACCTGAATTTAGATTTTGAGAGGTTAAAAGCCACTTAGATCATCTTTAAATAAGGATCCTTACTAAAGCAGTTATTTGTGGCAGCATTGATACGGAAGACCAGGGAGCAATTCTTAAAATCCAAACTCAGTTTTTACTCAGTCCTTATTCGTTCACAATTCCTATTGAAGTCAACAGAAATTGGATAATGTAGGGTTGGCCCATTCTCTGTTTGCTGCTATTGGCTTGTAACTCACTATTTATTTTTTTAAATGCATTTCAGTTCTCTTTTAATAAAACTGAACTAGTCAGAAAGCCGCCATTTGAGGCACTTAACAAACCAGCAACATTGTGGGCAGAAGATTGGGGTGTAGGAAACACTCAAAACTGTATGAAATGGATTTTTTAAAATAACAAGAGAAAAAAAGATGAAAGACCAGCAAAAACTACAGGATGTAGAATTGGCTCAGTGCTTCCAGCAAAGTGCTGCTTCTTTCATGTCCTGCCGCCTCTTGCTATGCTTTATGTTGTGAGCTCTTGGGTGAGGTGGAAGAAAGTGTGGCACTTGCAAGACTAAGAACACACTCTGTATCAGTAAAGCAGATTACCATGTGCACAGTGTGATACTTGGTATGTTATGGTATGTCAAATACCAGAGTGCATGCAGCACATTTATGAACCTGGGCAAACAGGGCCTGGTCCAAAGCGCACTAAAGTCAGTAGAAGTCTGTCCATTGACTTCAATGGGGTTTGGATCGATACATAAGCAAGCACCTTTGTTGAAGTTCAAAAGTATTACACTTGCTCTTTTTTACTAACCTTTTCAAATGTATAGTTAAGTTAACTGCACTGTTCTTCTCACCGACACAGTACAGTTTGTTATCTGATCATTTCCTATACGGCCCAAGAAGTGTTAACCAGAAACCACAACGGGAAGCCATTCCCACAGAGACAGCACTAACAAGAAATGTTCATTCACGCTGCTCAAACTAGGAGTGAAAAGACCTTCACCTCCACCACACCTTTTCTGTGTGTGTGTATACAAATGGATATATCCGTCTACCTACATGGAAACCTATCTATGTCTATAGAGGCTCAATATCTTAGGAGCAAAACTGAATGGTGTTATTAGGGGAAGGAGGGTGAGATTTTCAAAAGCGCTTGGTTTTGACCTCACTCTGCTCCCACTGAAGACAAATGGGAGTTTTACCTTTGACTTCAGTGGGAGAGCAGAGTTAGGCCAACACTGAGTACTTTGAAAAACCCCACCAAGAAGAAAAGAGGGGGTTACTTCAATAAGAAAAACCTAGAAAAGTATGGACAAACAGTAGGGATGAAGAACCTGTAAAAGTAACTAAGGATAAAGAGCAGGTAAAAGAATACTTGGAAACATATACAAATAAGCCACCGCAGGTGATATACTACCTAGAGCATTGGGGGAATTAGTTAGAGACAATACTAATTAACTAAGGAATTTACTATACCATTGAAAATCACTGCCATCTTGAAGTACCAAAGTGGTGGACAAAATCTAATGTGCGGTAGAACTGGTTTTTAATAAAGGCAAGGAGAGAGACTCTGGCAATTGCCATCCCATACGTCTAACTTCTACTTCCTACAAAATTTGAAAATAATTTGAACCAGGGCTAATTTTAAAAGTCACTATGGGTTGGATCTGCAGCTGGTGTAAACTGAAGCCAGTAGGTTTGGAGTTATGCCAAACTGCACTAGCGCTGGATCTGGCCATACAAAATCAAGGACTAACTCTAGCACTATCATCATCTGACTTGTGACTTTAATTGAAATCGCAAATGGCTTGTGCCAGGTCTCTACGAGGTGACAGAACCATGAGCAAACTCCCGAGTGAAATCCTGGCGTCACTGAAGTAATTGGGCATTTCACTATTGACCTTAATGGGGAGAGGATTCACCTCAGCTTTATAAATACTACAACCTTTTCGACAGAATTAAAGTATTAGTGAACACTGTAGACGTAATAAATGTGGATGTTAGGAAAGCATTTGATTCAGTGTCTCAAGAAATCTTATTAGAAATATTAGAGAGACAAGGTGGGTGAGGTAATATCTTTTATTGGACCAACTTCTGTTGGTGAGAGAGACAAGCTCTCGAGCCACGCAGCAGCGCTCTTCTTCAGATCTGGGAAAAGGTACTCAGTGTTTCACAGCTAAATACAAGGTAAGACAGATTTTTAAGCATAAGGAGTTAACACCTGTTGCAAGCGACCATTCACAACGAAGCGGGCAAGTAACACCTCATCAGTCCTAGGACAAAGGAGGGTTAGTGGGTTACCGTGTGGTGTAAGGAGACATAAAACCACCATCTCTACTGAATCCATGATTTTTGGTGTCTAGTAGAGTTATGAATTTAAGCTCCCAGGCTAGCCTTTTGAAGGTGTTGTGCAGATTTCCTTTGAGGATAAGGACTGAGAGGTCAGATATGGAGTGATCCTTTTGTGAAAAGTGTTCGCTCACAGGCGATAGGATGTTTTTGTCCTTTATCATTTTTCTGTGGGAGTTCATTTGAGAGCACAGCAATTGTCTAGTTTCATCCACATAGTTGTTGAGGCATCTGATGCACGGGATGAGATACAGCACACGTTGTGATAGGCATGCATAGGAGCCAGGGATCTTAAAAAGGTGTGTTGGGGGCAGGATTGATCACGAAGCAGTGGAGATACAGCTTCAGGTTTTGCATCTATTGTTATGGCAGGGTCTGGTTCCTCTTTGAGTTGGTGTGTCCTGGTCTGTGGGGAATTTGCGTCTCATGCCAAAGTTTGGCAAGGTTGGGGGGTTGCCTGAAGGGCAGAAAAGGGGGGTTCAGGAAAGATTTCTTTCAGGATGTGGTCCCCATCAGGTATGGGCTGTAACTGTTTGATGATACTCCATATGGGTTCCAGTATGGGATGGTAGATGACAATTAGGGGTGTGTGGTCAGTGGTGTTTTTTTTCCTGTATTGAAGCAGGTTCTCTCAGAGAGAGGGTGAGACCTCATCTGGAATACTGTGTGCAGTTCTGGTCTCCCACGTTTAAGAAGGATGAATTCAAACTGGAACAGGTACAGAGAAGGGCTACTAGGATGATCCGAGGAATGGAAAACCTGTCTTATGAAAGGAGACTCAAAGAGCTTGACTTGTTTAGCCTAACAGAAAGAAGGCTGAGGGGAGATATGATTGCTCTATATAAATATATCAGAGGGATAAATACCAGAGAGGGAGAGGAATTATTTAAGCTCAGTACCAATGTGGATACAAGAATCAATGGATATAAACTGGCCATCAGGAAGTTTAGACTTGAAATTAGACGAAGGTTTCTAACCATCAGAGGAGTAAAATTTTAGAACAGCCTTCCAAGGGGAGCAGTGGGGGAAAAAGACATATCTGGCTTGAAGACTAAGCTTGACACGTTTCTGGAGGGGATGGTATGATGGGATAGCCTAATTTTGGCAATTAATTGATCTTTGATTATTAGCAGTAAATATGCCCAATGGCCTGTGATGGGATGTTAGATGGGGTGGGATCTGAGTTACTACAGAGAATTCTTTCCTGGGTGTCTGGCTGGTGAGTCTTGCCCACATGCTCAGGGTTTAGCTGATCGCCATATTTGTGGTCGGGAAGGAATTTTCCTCCAAGGCACAGTGGCAGAGGCCCTGGGGGGTTTTCGCCTTCCTCAGCAGCGTGGGGCACTTGCTGGAAGATTCTCTGCACCTGGAAGTCTTTAAACCATGATTTGAGGACTTCAATAGCTTAGGTTAGGGGTTTATTACAGGAGTGGGTGGGTGAGATTCTGTGGCCTGCATTGTGCAGGTCAGACTAGATGATCATAATGGTCCCTTCTGATCTTAAAGTCTATGATTTTATGAATTAGGGTGGCCTGTTCCATGATGCAATCTACTTCTCTGGTGAAGTATCCTTGTTTGCTGAAGGCAGTTTTAAGTGTGTTAAGGTGTGTATCCTAAACTTTCTACTCAGAACATATTCTGTGGTATATGTGTGCCAAGCTGTAGAAAACAGATTTCTTGGTGTGTCTGGAGTGGTTGCTGGATCTATGGAGGTAAATGTGGCATTTCTGATATATTCTATAGGTTCTATTGTTGAAGCTGATCATGATGTGCAGGAAGTTGATGCTGGTGTGGGAGTGTTCTAGAGAGAGTTTGATGAATGGTTGGTGGTGGTGGCTGAAGTTGTTGTCAAAGTCTGTGAAGGAGTTTTGGTTGTCTGCCCAGAAGATGAAAATATCATCAGTATATCTCAGGTATATCATTGGTTTCATGTTTCATTTTTCCTCAAGATGGGCCATGAAGAGGTTGGCATATTGGGGAGCCATCCTAGTACCCATGGCTGTTCCCAAGGTTTGGGGAAAGTGTTTGCTGTTGAAAGTAAAAGTTGTTATGGGTGAAGCTGAAATGGTTGAGTTTGGTGTTTGGGAGGGATATCTGAGTGTTGTCCATTGTCTTGTAGATATTTGAGGCAGGCAGTGATGCTGTCATGGTGAGGGATGTTGGTGTATAGGGAGTTGATATCCATGATGGCAAGAAATCGTTGATGTTGTGGAATTTCTGGAGGAAGTTGGTAGTGTCCTACAGGAAGCTGGCCCTTCGTGCAGGGAGTGGTTTGAAGATGGTTTCTGTGAGTCCCGATATTCTTTGAGTAAGACTTCCATGGCCAGATGTGATTGGTCTACCTAGATTCCCTTTTCATGTATCCTGGGAAGTATGTAGAAGGTCCCTGGGATGGATTTGTGGGAGATGAGGGTGTAGGCTTTCTCTTGGAGTTGTTTGGGGAAGGAATTGATGATATCCTTAAATTCTTTAGTGAATTGTGGTGTGGGGTCTTCTTTACGTTCTTTATAGTACGTGGTATCAGATAGCTGTTGGCTGGCCTCATTGACATAGTCATCATGGTTGAGGACTATGACAGTGCCCCTTTGTCTGCTGGTTTGATCATTATTTGGTGGCTGGATTTCAGGGATTGTATAGTTGTCCACTCGGCAACGGAGAGATTGTGGTGGATGTGATGTTTGTTAAGGATTTCACAGTTTATTTTTTTCCTGAAGCAATCAATGTAATGTTCAAGTGTGAGGTTTTGTCCACTAGTTGGTGTCCAGTCAGATTATTCATTTTTCTTATGACTGTTAGTAGGGACACAGTAGTTGTGGGTGGTGGTGTCTGTGTTGTGAAAGAATTCTTTGAGGCAGAGTTGGAGGAAGAATTCTTTTAGTTCTCCACCTTACTATGGTGTCAGGTTCTATGGTGGGGGAGAAGTTCAGTCCTTTGGAAAATACAAATAATTCAGCTCTAGCTAGGGGTAGTGTTGATTGGGGTGTCATGTAGAATCCATGTGGTGGGTCCTGGTGTTATGGTTTCTCCCGGAGGTGGTGTTTTTTGGGTTGTGGAGTTGTAGTTATTTCCACTTTTTCCTTTTATTATCTCCCATTGACTTAGGGAGGAGCACTGCCATCCTGATTGAAAGCTGGCTAAAAGACCACTGGCAAATGGCAATGGATCAAGGTGAGAGGATATGCCTAGGAGGTACAACCTCCTCTAGCTCTACCTTCCTACCTCTAATCCAAGGCCAAAACACCAGATCATGACTGTGCCCCTCTTGGCACGATGAGCCAGGAACCACTTGAGACAGTCCCACCATGACTATTATAGTAGCCATAACATTCTGAGTAGATCCAAGACTAAATGTCATATTTGTGGAAAATGAAGTCACCAAACACAGTCAGCCCAAAGAGCTATGTAAGCACAACTCAGGGGAGATGTTCTAGCAGTTTTAATGTAAAAACCAAGGATGGAGATGAATTAATTTGAATGGTGCACAGTGGTATCATTAGGAGTAATGGGAAAAAATTTAAAAAAAGACACATTCAGGATGAATACCAGAAAAAACTTACTGGCAGAAACATATATTAGGCCATGTAACAGTCTTCCAATGAAAATGATGGAAATCCTACCATTTGGGACATTTAAAACTAGATTGGTAAACATGAACTCGATTTCCCTCTGTAAGGAAAGGATCTTCCACCATTTAAGCCAACAGGAGTTTTGACATTGACTTCAGTGAGTGTAGGATCAGGCCCTAACTTCCTGATTCTATGCTGCTGATAAACAAAACACTGTAATAATACCCTGACACTGGGAGGCCATGAGATCTACTGGACAGGGTGCTAGGTTGCAACTCAGGAGGCCTGGGATCTATTCCCAGGTCTGTTTCTGTCCTGCTGGATAACCTGACGCACATCACTTTGCCTCTCTGTGCCTTCACTTCCCTATCTGTCATGTGAATAATGAGACTGAACTGCTTTCTGAAGTGCTCTGAGATATATGGATGAAAAGGGCTATGTCAGAACTAGGTATTCAAAAGGAGAAGACAGCATGCCAAATTGATTATAAAAACATATCCCACTCTCCTAAATCCCATTATACAACAGACATCCTTCCATCAGCACACAGGGCAAAAGCCAATGAGGAGCCCTGGGATATATAGTGTAGCAGCTGTCGCTGCCTTGCACAGTTCATTACAGACCCACAGCTGAACCTGTTATATGACCCCTGGGAACAAACATTCCCTCCTAAGACCCTGGTTCGTGTTACAGTTTTGTACTGCACTCCTAGTGTGAGCCAACTGTGGGGGTCATTCTGAGGAGAGTGAACAGGGCAGCCTGCAAGGTCCTGGGGATCACTTTCAGCTATTAAAACACAGTTATTTTTAGACCTAGTAGTTAAGGGCTGGAGCTTTCACTTTGAGCCCATAAGAACACAGAGAACACTGCAGGGGTAAAACACAAGCATAAATTTGTTTCTTCAAACTGCTTTTGAGGATGGGGTAGAGCTGACTCACAGACTTTGCAGGCTGTCGGGGCATTTGAAGGGTTAGGAATGTATGGAGGCTTTCAAGAGGGAGGAATCCCCCTGAATTTGTTCATAAGTTTTTAGGAGAAATGTATCTCTGCAGGTGATCAGAAAAGCAGCCACCCTCATGTAGGCTAGTGTCATTCAGATATAGTGAGCCAGGACTATAGATGTGGTGTTGTTACTAAAACATGACATAATTATCATAAATAATAATTTTAATGACAACAGTAGAGAAACTGCAGAGAGCAAGAAGGTAGCTAAGAAAGGATATGATTAAGGCATTTGGACTCAACTCTTCGGTCTGCCACTGATTTCCTGCTTTACCCAGGGCAAGTCACTTAATTTCTCAGTTTCCATCTATGAAATGGAAACAGTAACGTTTTCTCTGTGTATTTAGATTGTAAGCTATTCCGAGCAGGGACTGTCTCTTATGTGTTTGGACAATGGGGCCCTGATCTCAGCTGGGGTTGCTCCATACTACTGGAATATAAATAATAATATTGTGAGCTACTCCTTTGCTGTTCATCAGAAATAAAAAGACATTCATTCAAAAACTGAAGTCAGTCCCTCCAGGGCCCAATCCTGCCCTCTTTGCATACCCACAAACTCCTATCAAAGTCACTGAGAGTTGTGCATGTGCAAAGAAGGCAGAATTGGGACATACATGTGCATCTTATCTAGTCACTGTGGCAGTGGGCCTGCTTGTGAGGTGATGGTTACCCAGGTACCCATGGGCGCTCCAGCACAATCTTCCCATTTACAAGCCAGATCTCAGCAGGCAAGAACGCTCAGTCCCTTTTTCTTTCATGTTCCTTCCCCTCCTCCCTGTTCCATTTTCCACTGCAGCTTCATCTCCTGTGGGCCGGAAGAACATGGGCTCCCCTGAGTTGCATGAACATGCAGCTCCATTCTCTGCTTCAAGCAGGATGATCTGGTTATGACCTGTTTTTTTTCCAGTTATTTTAAGGGTATGGTGGAGGAGCTTTCTGCCTGGCATGAAAGAATGGCAAGGTCTTGCCCATGCAAATGATTTCTTTTGTGTTAGTTTGAAGAAAGGCCAAAAGCTTTAAGAGACAGCTAATCATTCTAATACCAGAGCCTTTGCTGCTAAGGAACAAATTCCGCCCCCTGCTCCTTGGCCACTGAGGACCACTGGCAGCAGAATCGGTGTGGTTCTGCTGCAGGCATGATGCTATCAAGAGTGTACATATGCTCTCCGCATGGTGCCCTCTTCTGCACAAGCTCCCTACTCATTAGCACTTATGGGACAGAAGGGATACAGCATAGTGGACTGAAAAGGGGTAGGCACGCCTTGGTGAAGTCCCCTCAGTGGCAGCTCCATTCACTGGACTGACACCTCCCCTTCACATTCATGAGTGCCTAAGGTCTACACTAGGAGTTGAGGTCACATTTAGCAGCATTAAATCGATTTAATCCTGCACCCGTCCACACAACGAAGCCCTTTTTTTCGACTTAAAGGGCTCTTAAAATCGATTTCCTTACTCCACCCCCAACAAGGGGATTATCGCTGAAATCGGCCTTGCTGGGTCGAATTTGGGGTACTGTGGACACAATTAGACGGTATTGGCCTCCGGGAGCTATCCCAGAGTGCTCCATTGTGACAGCTCTGGACAGCACTCTCAACTCAGATGCACTGGCCAGGTAGACAGGAAAAGGCCCGCGAACTTTTGAATTTCAATTTCCTGTTTGGCCAGCGTGGCAAGCTGCAGGTGACCATGCAGAGCTCATCAGCAGAGGTGACCATGATGGTGTCCCAGAATCGCAAAAGAGCTCCAGCGAACGGGAGGTACAGGATCTGATCGCTGTATGGGGAGAGGAATCCGTGCTATCAGAACTCCATTCCAGTTTTCGAAATGCCAAAACATTTGTCAAAATCTCCCAGGACATAAAGGACAGAGGCCATAACAGAGAGCCGAAGCAGTGCCGCGTGAAACTTAAGGAGCTGAGGCAAGCCAACCAGAAAGGCGAACGGCCGCTCCGGGTCAGAGCCCAAAACATGCCGCTTCTATGATGAGCTGCATGCCATTTCAGGAGGTTCAGCCACCACTACCCCAGCCATGTTTGACTCCTTCAATGGAGATGGAGGCAACACGGAAGCAGGTTTTGGGGACGAGGAAGATGATGACAATGAGGTTGTAGATAGCTCACAGCAAGCAAGCAGAGAAACCAGTTTTCCCGGCAGCCAGGAACTGTTTCTCACCCTGGACCTGGAGCCAGTACCCCCCGAACCCACCCAAGGCTGCCTCCCGGACCCGCCAGGCGGAGAAGGGACCTCTGGAGAGTGTACCTTTCAAAATAGTATACATAGTTTAAAAGCAAGCATGTTTAATGATTAGTTTGCCCTGGCATTCGCGGCTCTCCTGGATGTACTCCCAAAGCCTTTGCAAAAGGTTTCTGGGGAGGGCAGCCGTATTCCATCCACCATGGTAGGACACTTTACCACTCCAGGCCAGTAGCACATACTTGGGAATCATTGTACAACAAAGCATTGCAGTGTATGTTTGCTGGCGTTCAAACATCACTCTCCTGAAGATAACACAGAGAGATAAAGAACGGATGTTATCATTCATGGTCACCTGGTTGAAACAGGGTGCTTTTCTTAAGGGGACATTCAGAGGTGCCCGTTCCTGCTGGGCTGTTTGCCTGTGGCTGAACAGAAATGTTCCCCGCTGTTAGCCACGGGGAAGGTGGAGGTGCTAGCCACAAGCTGGGGGGAGGCAAAATGCGACCTTGGAATGAAAGCAGATGTGCTATGTATGTAATGTTAACAGCAAGGTTTACCCGTGAAAGAGCGTACCCATTGTTCTATAAAATGTGTCTTTTTAAATACCACTGTCCCTTTTTTTTCCTCCACCAGCTGCATGTGTTTCAAGGATCACAGGATCTTCTCCTTCCCAGAGGCTAGCGAAGATCAGAAGGCGGAAAAAAAACACACTCGCTATGAAATGTTCTCTGAGCTCATGCTGTCCTCCCACACTGACGGAGCACAGACGAATGCGTGGAGGCAGACAATGTCAGAGTGGAGGAAAGCACAAATTGACCAGGAGGAGAGGTGAAAAGCTGAAGAGAGTAAGTGGCGGGCTGAAGAGAGGGCTGAAGCTGAAAGGTGGCGGCAGTGTGATGAGAGGAGGCAGCGTATGGTTCAGCTGCAGGAAAGGCAGCAGGAGCACAGACCGCCGCTACAGCTCCTGTGTAACCAACCGCCCTCCTCCCCAAGTTCCATAGCCTCTTCACCCTGATGCCCAAGAAGGCGGTGGGGGGGCCTCCGGCCAACCAGCCACTCCACCCCCGAGAACTGCCTAAGCAACAGAAGGCTAGCATTCAATAAGTTTTAAACTTTTAAAGTACTGTGTGGCCTTGTTCTTCCCTCCTCCACCACCCCTCCTGGGCTACCTGGGTAGTTATCCCCCTATTTGTGTGATGAATTAATAAAGAATGCATGAATGTGAAGCAACAGTGACTTTATTGCCTCTGCAAGCGGTGATTGAAGGGAGGAGGTGAGGGTGGTTAGCTTACAGGGAAGTAGAGTGAACCAAGGGGCAGGGGGTTTCATCAAGGAGAAACAAACAGAACTTTCACACCGTAGCCTGGCCAGTCATGAAACTGGTTTTCAAAGCTTCTCTGATGCGCACTGCGCCCTCCTGTGCTCTTCTTATCGCCCTGGTGTCCGGCTGTGCGAAACCAGCAGCCAGGCGATTTGCCTCAACCTCCCACCCCACCATAAACGTCTCCCCCTTACTCTCACAGATATTGTGGAGCGCAGAGCAAGCAGTATAACAGTGGGAATATTGGTTTCGCTAAGGTCTAACCGAGTCAGTAAACTGCACCAGCGCGCTTTTAAATGTCCAAATGCACATTGTACCACCATTCTGCACTTGCTCAGCCTGTAGTTGAACAGCTCCTGACTACTGTCCAGGCTGCCTGTGTATGGCTTCATGAGCCATGGCATTAAGGGGTAGACTGAGTCCCCAAGGATAACTATAGGCATTTCAACATCCCCAACAGTTATTTTCTGGTCTGGGAATAAAGTCCCTACCTGCAGCTTTTGAAACAGACCAGAGTTCCTGAAAGATGCGAGCGTCATGTACCTTTCTCGGCCATCCCACGTTGATGTTGGTGAAACGTCCCTTGTGATCCACCAGTGCCTGCAGCACTATTGAAAAGTACCCCTTGCGGTTTATGTACTCGCAGGCTTGGTGCTCCGGTGCCAAGATAGGGATATGGGTTCCGTCTATGGCCCCACCACAGTTAGGGAATCCCATTGCAGCAAAGCCATCCACTATGACCTGCACATTTCCCAGGGTCACTACCCTTGATATCAGCAGATCTTTCATTGCGTGGGCTACTTGCATCACAGCAGCCCCCACAGTAGATTTGCCCACTCCAAATTGATTTCCAACTGACCGGTAGCTGTCTGGCGTTGCAAGCTTCCACAGGGCTATTGCCACCCGCTTCTCAACTGTGAGGGCTGCTCTCATCTTGGTATTCTTGCGCCTCAGGGCAGGGGAAAGCAAGTCACAAAGATCCATGAAAGTGCCCTTACGCGTGCAAAAGTTTCGGAGCCACTGGGAATTGTCCCAGACCTGCAACACTATGCGGTCCCACCAATCTGTGCTTGTTTCCCGGGCCCAGAATCGCCGTTCCACCGCATGAACCTGCCCCATTAGCACCATGATGCCCACACTGCCAGGGCCCGTGCTTTGAGACAAGTCTGTGTCCATGTTCTCGTCATCGCGCTGACGTCACCTACTCGCCCGGTTTCGCTTTGCCAGGTTCTGGTGCTGCATATACTGCTGGATAATGCGTCTGTTTAATGTGCTCCTAATTGCCAAAGTGATCTGAGCGGGCTCCATGCTTGCTGTGGTATGGCATCTGCACAGAAAAAAGGCGCGGAACGATTGTCTGCCGTTGCCCTGACGGAGGGAGGGGTGACTGACAACATGGCTTACAGGGTTGGCTTACAGGGAATTAAAAATCAACAAAGGGGGTGCTTTGCGAGAAACAGAATGGTCCCCTCAAGGATATAACTCAAAATCTCAAGGATAGAACGCAAAACTGGGTTTAGCAGGCCGTTGATTTCACGGAGGAGAAAATGAATACAAAACAAATCTGATCTATTTCTTGTTTTGATCCACTTCATCTATCTTTACACATCTTGCTGGCAGCAGACTGTGCAGTACGACTGCTAGCCATTGTTATCTCCTGGGTGCTCGGCAGAAGATGGTGCAGTATGACTGCTGACCATTGTCTTCTGCTGGCTGCTGATTAAAAGACAGTGCACTGCTGGTAGGACTCAATCGCCTTGAGACGAAACTTAAAAGGGAAATGACCTGGCTGAGTCACTCCCATGTTTGCCCAGGCGCCCCGACCTCATCGAGGTCGGTTAAAAGAGCACCCAGGACTACGTCGACGGTGGCTACCAGTCATACTGCACTGTCTGCTGCCAAAAGGCAATAAACTGCTGCTGCGTAGCAATGCAGTACCGCGTCTGCCATCACCCAGGAGACATACGGTGATGGTTAGCTGAGCAGGCTCCATTCTTGCCATGGTATGGCGTCTGCACAGGTAACTCAAGAAAAAAGGCGCAAAACGATTGTCTGCCCTTGCTTTCACAGAAGGAGGGAGGGAAGGGGGCGCCTGACGATATGTACCCAGAACCACCCGCGACAATGTTTTAGCCCCATCAGGCACTGGGATTTCTACCCAGAATTCAAATGGGTGGCAGAGACTGCAGGAACTGTGGGACAGCTACCCACAGTGCAGTGCTCCGGAAGCTGATGGTTGCCTCAGTACTGTGGACACATTCCGCTGACTACATGCGCTGAGAGCATTTGTGTGGGGACGCACACAATCGACTGTATAAAAACGCTTTCTACAAAACCGACTTCTATAAATTCGACCTAATTTCGTAGTGTAGACATACCCTGACATTCCTCTGGCAACTACAGCAACTGCTGACCCAGTACAACAATATTAGGAATGTTTAGATGCCTTTGATGTAATTTAGTCGCTGGAAACGAGGAGGAGCCAGCATCATGTGACCAGCCAGCTCTGCGCACACTACCAGCAAGAAGTGCTCTGTGGAACTCCGCTTGGAACCACTGACATGGAAGGCGAAACTACAAAATTTATGAGTGAAGGTCAGAGTCGGTGTGGAAGGAGGTTGGAGAAAAACTTAATCCAAACTCTGCCCACAATCCCAAATTCTAACCACAATCTCAGAGTAAACAATGAACATTTCTACTAACCTGATTAGTAGTGAAACACATCCAATAAAGGGAGCTGTAGCTCACGAAAGCTTATGGTCAAATAAATTTGTTAGTCTCTAAGGTGCCGCAAGTACTCCTTTTCTTTTTGTGGATACAGACTAACACGGCTGTTACTCTGAAAAGTGACAACACTGATGTTTTATTAAACTGCCATCATTTGGCTTCCCAGTCAACACCCTTCTGAGACGAATGGGGGCAGATCAAACCGTCACAGAGCTACTTCCCGTGTCCTCAGGCTCAGGAAGACAGCACTGTATTTGTTCATGTGGGGAAGATTACCTTTGCAACCACAAAAACAGGAATTTAGGGTGAGACTTTCAGCAGAGGTAAATCAGCAGAACTTCAGGCCCCTCTATTTTGTTAATGAGGACTTAGATCCTGCAGAAATAGATGGGGCTGCACCAGAAGTGCTAGTCTGGCATAACTACCCAGTATCAGGAAAAATTGAGCCCTGTTTAGGACGATAACCCCAATACCCCTCTTCTACCCACCTACCATGATGGTGTGATTTGGAAACTTGGCATGGACAGTTTTCACAGATTCCACAAAGTGCTCTGAATATCCATTGGCCACATCCAGGCAGATGTACTTGATAAGAGGAATGGCCTCCAGAATACTTGTAAGCCTGTCCAAGTCGTCCTTCCCACTGCCTGAGCTCACTGCTACATGCTGGAGAGATAGAGAAAAATGATCAGCAGCTCTTAGAGATCAGACAAGTGCACAGTTCTTGCATCTGTTTCCACCCACCCTGGGAAAGCTTCCATAGAAACCCATGCTGGAAACTATCGAGTGCTCTGTTATGTAAAACCATACAGAAATAAATACCATAGCTGGACAAATCAACCAGTTACCTACACTTTGTTTTGAGGCTCTTCTTCAATACAGCGGTAGTGGCATATTATAAACCCTATTTACATTTAAACGGTCTATAAACTAATGTGAAATGTATAAGTGGACTCTTTAATGGGCAACCATTATCATCTGAGTTGCCCAGATGAACAAAAACCACAGGAACCCTCACCAGTTTGTACAATTCCAAAAAGACAGAGTTGCAAACTTTGGGGATCCCTTAGAGAATAGGGCATGGACCTGTCAATTCACTCAATCCTCCCTTAATCTACATCCTCACTATGTCCTCACAGAAAAAAATAGCTTCCACAGCTGCTGGTTCACAGAACCTCAGCAGAGATCCAAGGCTACAGAGCAAGTCAGCATTTAAGCATCAGATGACACTACTGCAATCACTGTGCAACACAAAATGTGCTTTCAAATCGATCTATAAGATATGTAACTTAAGTGCCAAAGTGTTCAGACAGAGTATATTCCTTGGGGCCTAGCCCTACTCTCGTACTATATATGAAAAAAGCTGTTGAGCCTAAGTGATAGCTTGGCCTTTCGACAAACCCCTCATAATTAAAATATCATTTAAAAGTGAGCCACAGGTAATGAAACACCTTGTGCAATATCAAGAGAACAATGCCATGGGCATTATTTTCCATAAAGGAATGACTTTCATAGCCCTGCATAGGCTGCTCTAAGGCAGGACAGAATGAGCTTATAATATGGGAATATACCTCAAGGCATTCTGGGTGATCGACTGCAAACAGTTTCCATTCTTCCAGAGAATAATGCTTCTGAATAGCAGTGAACATTGCATGCTAGAAAAAGAAAAGAAACAAGCAAACTGATATTAACATCCAAGTTAGTCATCTCTTCTTCTCCCATTCTGCAGTGGCAAACTTAGCACTATGACATGTCACTGTGTCTTACTTTTATATTCATCTTGCTTGAAATAATAATGAATTAGGGCTTGATCCTGATTCCTCTTCAGTGAGAGTTCAGAGTGCTTAGCACCATGCATTCAGTGACTAAATAAGCAATAATCTACCATTAAGCATGCAGTTGTACAGCGTATTCTCAATTTCTTGCTCACTATGGATGTGTTGAGTCATGAGGCTAGAGGTCAATTAACTAATGAGTTCTGATTGCAGTAGCTGTACTACTAGATAACCTGCATGATCAAAGTCTTTGTAGCTAATCAGATCTCTCTTACATAATGCACAATTTATAAACAGAAACAATAGAGAAGCAATTCCTCTGTCATAGAAGGTTGTAATGTCACTAAAGGGTTTTGATAACATCAATTCTATCCCCACCCCCACTGGGTGACCTCAATTACCTACATCAAGGTAAAAATTACCTGTGCCTTGTGCCCACTAAGATTTTACATGCAGAGCACTATCTTGGTTAGGTATCTTGATGTGAAAAAACACCTCTTTTTGCAGTGAAGACATTGTCTTAAGATTTTACCATCCTGTTCTTGATTTTATGATAGCGGTTCCCTTTGTATCCCAACTCCCAAGGCACATATCTAAATTATGTAATTGCCTTATTACAGGACATTCTGTCACCAAACAAATGGTTTCCTAGCTTTTGCAGAGAAAGAGGAAAGTCAGCACTTACTTTAGTCATCACCTTTGCCATTTCAAACGTGCCCACGGTGTCCATATTTGCCACCATAATGGGGATCCCTGTGTACGTTTGTTTGGAGTTGCGGAATATGAAGGTGCGCCTGAGATCTACCTGTGAGTAATGAATGCAAATTCTGGTAAGTACCTTTAGACCAACAGAGATTACACCCAAGCTGTCACAATTATATACAGCATAGAGACAACAGGAGTTTTGCCTGATTTTAGCGGGAGCAGAATTCAGCCCAGCCTCTCACTCATCCCCACAGTACTCTTATATGTACCATTGTTTGCTTCCATTGGAAGCATTCCTACCTCTGCCTATCAGATGAGAATGAAAATGTCATAAAACAAAATACTGTGGCTATGATAAGGAGAAGAGTCTTGTTGACATGTAGGGAAGGAAACTGGAAGGGGGAAAAGGAGGTAGGGAAGAAATTAAAATGAGAAGTGATAGGAGCTGATGGGAACAGGGAAGGGTCAAGATGATTTTGAATTATTTTATAAATAGGGCCTTACCAAATTCATGGACATGAAAAACGTGTCACAGACCATGAAATCTGGTCTTGTGTGCTTTTACCCTATACTATACAGATTTCACCGGAGGGGACGGGACACCAGCTTTTCTCAAATTGCAGGTCCTGACCCAAAAGGGAGTTGCAGGGGGGGGTCAGAAAGTTATTTTAGGAGGGTTGCGGTATTGCCACCATTATTTCAGCATTGACTTCAGAGCTGGGCCGCCAGAGAGCGGCTGCTGTTGTCAGACACCCAGCTCTGAAGGCAGTGCCCCGCCACCAGCAGCGCAGAAGTCAGGGTGGCAATATCATACCATGTCATCCTTACTTCTGTGCTGCTGATGGTGGTGGCTCTGCCTGCAGAGCTCGGCTCCTGGCCTGCAACCCCTGCTCTCCAGCTGCCCAGCTCTGAAAGCAGCGCTGCCACCAGCAGCAGCACAGAACTAATGGAAGCAGTACTGCAAAGCCCCCTACAATAAATAACCTTGCGATCCCCCCACAACTCCTTTTTGGGTCAGAACTCCTACAAATTACAAACACCACGACATTTCAGATTTAAATAGCTGAAATCATGACATTTACAATTTTTAAAATCCTATGACTGTGAAATTGACCAAAATGGACCGTGAATTGGGTAGGACCCTATTTATAAACGATTAACCTCTCAGCAGTTTGTCAACCTATACTGATATTTTTTCTACTCTTTCATTTAAAAATGGGGTGAAATCCTGGCTTCACTGGCAAAACTCCCACTGGCTCCCATGGAGCTAGGATTTCACTCCTGACCTTTAGTGAAAAGTAGCAGCATGATAATAACTTGAAGTTGCTTCCCATGAACTCAGAGACTTTTTGTTCAGTATCTACAGTGTATGTTCATTGTGCCGCACAATAGGGTCCTGGTTGTAACTACTGCAATACTAATAATATATAAAAAACCACCACCATATCCTGGGCAAATAAACTGAGGCCTTCAGCCATTTATTTTTTATAAATATGTTAGCCTCAGAGTTTATTCAGCCCAGGAAACTGTATTATTTCCTAAACAGAAAACAAGAGCTCATGATAACAATATATTTGATCTAAACAATTCTTAAATATAAAGAGCATCTCTCTCATTTAGCACTCCCCAATAGAAAATGTTAACATAAACGCACAATATTAAGACATTGAGTTAATCTGTGAACGATCTCCCCACGTACTGCTGAGACTCCTTCATTGGTGTCTACATTTTCCACTCTTCAGCCTTCACCTGAGAGATGCTTCAAAGAGCTGAAATGAGGTAAAATGCCCACCACCACAGATACCATAAGAACACCTGACTTTGACAGTTTGCTTACAGGCTCTTTGGAGCTCTAAGTCAGGAGTTATCAGACTTTTTCTCAATGTGAACCACATTATTTATTATTTCAGTCGCACCTAGGGGCCTCAGGCACTGCTGAGTACCTTATTGTGTTAGGCTCTACAAACACATAACAAGGAAAAGAAAGGTCTTTCCCCTAAGAGCTTACAATCCAAATAGGAGTTTACATCTTAACAGAGAGATTGTAAATGGAATGGGAGTTGATCCTCAAGGCAATCATGTAGACCCACCCAGCCTCCCATTTGCAATCACATAATATACATATGGCAATTTCTGCCACATCCCACATGGGAAAGCTAATATTAGCAAAGCATTTAATGTATCTGTACTACTTTTAATGCAATTTAGAAGCTGGGGACAGGAAGAGATAACAGAGCACAGTCTGAAAGCCACTGCTCTAAACTAATATACAAGCCAAATGCCCATTCAAATGGGCATGAAAAGAGGAGGAAAGGAAATGCTGATCTGAAGAGCACCAACACACAGGGCAAGCTGTAAACCTGTGCCTGAACCACAAGACCTTTCTTCTTCCAGGGCGCCTCACTTCCATGGATTATTCCATCTCTGAAATGGCCCAGATAGGTGCTGCGTGTCTTTCTCACGTTACTCCAAGTGTACAATGACATTTCCAGGGATAATGCTGTATTGACAGGGCTGTTGTGGAGGAAGCTTGCAATCTCTCTACCAATGAGGCTCTTTTCCTGTGTATCTAGAGAGAAAAGACTTCAGTCTCCAAGGCTGTTAATCCAGCAACTTTTCACCAATGGGAAAGTACACTGAGAAAAAAATGTAAAACCAACCAACCAACCAAAAAAAAAAAAAAAAAAAAATCTACTGTGAACAGGCTGCCCCATTTTTCCAGGAATGAGGGCACTGGTAGCAGCCACACTGCAATGTGCGGATTACCCTACTTTACAGAAAAGGAGTTTTGACATTAAGGTAAGTGGAGGAACAGCTCTCTCAGTTTCATGCAGCTCTCCAGCCTTCTTTCAGTTTACAATTTTAAACCAATGGCTAGTCTTCCTGAAAGATACCGGACTGGCAACCCTCAAAATGGAAAGACCTCAGAATAAAATCCAGCACAGGCAGCAGCAGTGTAAGCTTCCCAAGCATTGTCCGATAAGCATATTTCAGCCTGAAATTGGAGTGACCTGTAAGAGCGAGAGAGCGGTGCAGCCTCCATTCTATACTGGCCCTGGCCCTTCTCCTAAGAGGGCCAACAAGGGGCTTTGTGCCAACTGTGGTGAAGCTGTTTTTATCATGTGCCACCCGCCCAGCAGAGGTGAGAGCTGAAATTAATATTGGTCATATCTGGAATATTAGCGATATCTGAGTTTGGACAAATATCCACCATACCCTGCATTACTGATGTTCAGGGTACTCAGAAAACGTAGTTATATGGCACACAGATCAATGCTCTATTAGCTCTGCCTGATCCTAAATTGTAGTGCAGGCAGAAGGGAGCACTGATCAATGTGTACCTTGCTCTTAAAGACCCAGCAGATATTGGGCTCTCTCCCACCTCCTGATCAGACAGTGTGGGGTGGAAGGAGGAAAGGGGAGAAAATGCATTGTCCTGTGCACTGTCTCCTCCCTGGGGAAGGCTAAGAGGAATGCACCATTGGCTCAGCCCCACCCACCCCCACTCTAGTGGTCAAGGTGAAAGAAGGACCCATTTCCCTCAACTGTGTTGTCTGTGCAGGGAGGGGAGAGAAGAGGAGAAATCAGACAGTGGCCAAGTCCAGCAGCACAGTTGGGCCTGCCTCACTGCCAAACCTGAATACCCCCCAGTTGTGCCCAAATGCAAATGTTGGGACCCATGCACATCTCTGCTTCCCCCAAATAACTGTAGTGAGACCATGGATTCACTTCAGCGAGGACACCCACAACCATCTGATACTAACAACTTCCAGTTATTCCCAACCCAAGTTTGATATGAAATCCATGCCCTCTGGGTGAATGATTCTGTACCCTAGCAAGCCCCTGGCCCATGCAACTCCCCCTCCCTACCCACACCTTTTTTTCAAAATCTGAATTCGAGCTTCTGAATTTTGGTTCCTTCTCTCTAAAAGGAGGGAGTAACTCCAGGAAGCATAGACAAGGAAAAGTAACAAGAATAAAAGATGACACTGCAAACGAGCCAGGGAAAGGAATGTACACCGCCAACTTTGCCATACTGTGCTGCACTACACTGTCCCTCTGTGAAGGTGACTTACTCCCAGCTATTAAGTAAAGTGTTGTCTGTGTAGAATAAGACACTCAAACAGCTTAGCCAGGCACTGTTAATTTAAACTTCAAAGCAGCAGCTTGTTGGGTATCAGGCACTGTAGTAAGCAGCCTCCGTTCCCTTGCCAGCGCTATTTATTTATACAGTACTCTTGTTTTGAAGCAGGACTGGAACCGTTTCAGATTTGGCTCTCTCAGGTACTGTCAATAGCTGTTGCTACAGCCTCAGTGATGGTGTCCAATTTCTTAACCTTCATCAGCTTTCACTGAGCCCTCATGACATGAAATGCTTTTTGCCGTTCATCATGCTCCCCTGAGGTAACTCTCCCTTACTGGCCCTGGTTCTTCTAGCTTTTCCCATTCCCATCAACCCCTCCTTCCCCCATACATGCACAGCTAATATACAAAACCCTGCATTTAAATAAATAAATAAGTAAGTAAATAAATAAGTAAGTAAGTAAGTAAAGGAGACCCTCAGCCCCACAGCCATCAGCTCCACCTGTTTGCCAGGCCACTGCATTTAATTTTGAAGAGGAATCTTCACGCTGCTTAAGTGAACTACTGAAAATGGTCAAAGGTGCTCCTCCTTACTTGAGGGCAGAAGTAAAAAGGGCAATGAGTAAATTAGCCCAGGATACCATTATTACTGAATTGAAAGGGAGCACTCCTCAAGTTATCATCATACTGAGATGGACTCTTTAGCCTTATTCCTGCATTCTTGGTGAAACGCTTCTGCTTGGATTAGCTCTCAGAATTCCTGGCCATAACAAATCCAGCCACCTCTCCCTTTGACTCCTTTCCCTCCTGATCCCATTCTTCTCACTACCTCCTTTGCCCCTTGTTGAAGGCTGAATCCTCCCGCCCTTCCCCAACCCAATGCAATGCCTGTATTAATCACATGGTGTTTGACATCTGGGGTGAGGTGGGGTGAATGGTGTCACAAGATGAGGCGGCCATGTTTGTTGTGAGTTCATAGCGATGCCGAGTTTTGTGGGCTTTCCCCTAATCAGTGGTAAGGTTACTCAGCAAGACCCATGCAGCATTATGGAAATGCTTTGACTGGCTAATAACGATCCGCAGTTCATGATACTGAGATACTAATGATACTGAGAGCTGCATATGCTGCAGTTACTGAGAACCAGCTCAGCTGTGGCGGTGCCGTTACACACCCAGAACTGGTCAGGCTGCAGGGATTTTTTACAGAGCGGAGAAAGAAGCGGCCAGTTTATAGGGTTGCCAGCTGAACAGGATCCCAGCCCTCTGACAGGCAGAGCCAATTCAATGGCACCACGGCATTCAAAATCTCCCCTCCTGCTTTGTTCATAACTGGGGCTCTCCACCAGCTCACCGTGCACGTGCACCTTCCACCCTCCTCTGGCTGCTGGTATTTTCCTGCCCGCCCTGGGACGCCGGGTTTGTAACCAGACCCCCGGGGAGGGGCAGCGTCCCGCCGCTGGTGTAGCGGCGCAGCTGTTCCCTGCGCGCTGCCGGGGAGCGACGCTCTGGGTCACCGTCTCTCGCCCCACCCGGGGCGCTGCAAAAACCCGCAGAGGCACCTGCCAGGAGAAAGCAGCGCCGGGCGCAGGCTAAGGTCCGAGCACTCTTTCGTTTTCAAGTCCGCGCTCGGATGAGCAGCGCTCCTGGCACCTCTCCGCGAGCAGCGGCCGCCTTTCCAACCGCGGCGGCACAAGGGCCGCTTCTGTGAAATCGATGTGCGGGGGCGGGTTCCCCGGGTAACCCTGCGTAGCCTGGGGAATAAAAACAACCGCGAGACAGCGGCTGCGAAGTTAACGCTACAGAAGGACAGCTCCCCACCCCCACCCCGCATGCTCGGTTTGAATGCCCCCACCTCGGCTCTGCTTTTGAGGCTGCTTCTCTTAGGTCTGAGCAGGACGTCATGAAAGTCCAGTTTGAGATCCGCTTCTACGTGGGGCATCTCGCCGGGACTGTGGGGAATCCCCCCAGCTGCGCGGATGCGCTTCCTTGCGGCCGCCGGTCCGCGTCTGGTGCCGAGCCGAGCCCGCTCCCTTTACAGGGAGGGTTTTTATAGGGCGCCGGGAGCCGGTGCTCAAGCGCCCGAGCTTTATTAGGACAGTCACTGGGGGGGGCTGTTTTTAGCACGCGCCGCTGCACGGCACAATGGCAGCTGCTGCTCGTCCTCCCCCTTTTCGCCTGCCTGCTCGCCTGCGTGTGTGTGTCTGGCTCCGCGGGCTGGGCGCGGGGCGGCGTGTTGCTAGCGAGCGCTGCCGCAGGGCGCTCCGCATTCAGCCGAGCGGTGCCGTGGGCGGGAGCGAGGCGTCACGCGCCGGAGAGCGGGCGCGGCGCCTGCAGCGAGCTGGAGCCGCGGCGTGGGGAGGGCGCACCAAGGGAGAAGGCGGCCGCTCCCCGCCCATGTGACCAAGCCCCAGCTGTATAGAGAGAGAGAGCTGTACGCGCGCCGGGGGGCAGGGTCTGCGTGTTCCTCGGGCTGTGCTGGGCTGCCGCGGTCCCCTTGTGAAACGTCACTTGTGGCAGCGAGGGCTCAGACTTTCCTGCATTCCCCGGCGGAGGAAGACCGGGCGGCTGCGGTGCCCCTGCGTTGGTATCCCCCCCACACACACACCAGTGCTGCTTGTTTTAAATGGGGACACTCATCCTGCAGGCCTTGTTCAGTGTTTCTTTAACAATTGTGCAGCTCCTTTGTCTAAGATTTCGGGGAAACTGCGTCCCTAGTTCCTCCAGCACTTGGCATTGGGGCCTGACCTCATTTCCTCTGTTCTGAGGCAGTCATTCGCGTTTAGGCTTCAGTGGCTGGCTACTCTCTTTCCTTCCCTTCTGACTGCTGGTTTTTCCCTCTTTGATCTTTCCTTCTGTGCTCTCTGCTGCAGCCTTCACACAGGAGAGCAGCTCTGAGAGAATAGTGTATTGGCACTTAAGAGAAGTGAGGGTGTGAAACTGCTCCTCCCCTGCTGGCTGTGCTTAGTGAAGCCAATGCTCTATGCAGCCAAGGGAGGAGAGTGACCGTCCGATGAAGTGAGCTGTAGCTCACGAAAGCTTATGCTCAAATAAATTTGTTAGTCTCTAAGGTGCCACAAGTCCTCCTGTTCTTTTTGCGAATACAGACTAACACGGCTGCTACTCTGAAACCCGTCCTGCCTGCGGGGCACAAGCATAATTAAGCTCTCAGCCAAGTAATGGTGTAGGCCTGGAGGCAAGCTATCTTTTTGAATCTGGAACCCTACAAGACGCTGGGAAGCTCAGATCTGGACCTGACCTTTGCAGTTAATCCCTATCTCTTAATAAAGGGCTGCCCAAAACCCTAGACCTGATTGTCCCTGAGCTGTGGTGAAATTCAGCGACAACCCAAGCTTTGCAGCTCAGGCCCATGTCTATTTACTAGGCTGAGTTGTGTAACTGCTACCTGAAAGGAAAACTGTGTAACAATTCCTACACTTCACTCACTATCAAACTAATGTGTGTTTGTTCTGTTACAGCCTTGCAGTCACAGAGTAGAAATGTAGATGAAACCTGCAGCTGGTTGATTACTACATCTTAATAGCACCATCAGTCATTTGGAGTTTCTTTTGTACATACACCCCAATTTTGGTGGGTATGGGGAAGTAAGGGTACTTTTGGCCTTCTGAAATATCAATTAGGCTGAAACTGGTTTACTTATTACCTATTTTTTTTTAAAATATTAGGAGCTGTTAGACAAGTTTAAATGAAAAAAGCGCCATAGCAAAGAAATATATTTTGGGCCCATTCTGCTTCCATTAAGTTAGGCTGAGTACAGGATTAACTGACTGAAATTCTGTGGCATGTAATACAGGAGGTTAGACTTGTTCATCAAAACAATCCCTTCTGGTCTTAAAGATCTATTAAACTGGAGTCAATGGCAGTTTTGCCACTGACTTTGGTGGGAGCAATATAAGGCTTATGTTGCCCATAGCTGGAGAGTGGAACATGACATTCACCATGGGCTTCTTTTTCCAAGCAAAAAGCAGATGTGTTGCAAAGCCACATGACACTGCCTTCTTTATCTGCAAGTTGCACACAGCCCAGCAGATCCTCTGCCCTCAGCATGGCTCTTATGGCAGTGGTTGCTGGTGTCTCCCAGATTATTGCTCAATATTGCTCAGCACTGTAGACTAGATTTTCAAAAGTAGCAACTAATTTTGCGTGTCTCCATTTTTGGGGTGTCCAACGTGAGAGGGGGAAATACAGGTGCAGCTACACTGAAACTGTTGGCTTGTCTACGCTGCCCCGTAATTCAGACTAAGGGGTGTGAATAGCAGTGTACACCAAAGTGCTGTACTGTAACTCCTCCATGTGGACACTGCTGGCCATAAGTGCTGGAACTAGGGGTGCTGCTGCACCCGTTAGCTTGAAGTAGTAATAACAACCTAAATACATGGTTTCTGCCATCAGCACCCCCACTATGCAAATTGTTCCAGCACCACTGCTCCGGCGCAAACTTAAAGGTTCCTAGTTCATGTTAGTGTAATCCTCTTCAAACATCCTGCAGCATCCACACAGGCATTTCAGCTCAGCACTTCGGTGCACACTGCTATTCATACCCCCCGTAGTCTGAGCTATGGGGCAGTGTAGGCATAGCCTGTGACACATATCTTTTAGAGAGGCATCTAATCTCGATTTAAAGACTTCACGTGATGGAGAATTTACCACATATCCCTTTGTTTGCTGTGCCAATGATTAATTACCACTGTTAAAAAATTGTCCTTTATTTCTGGTTTGAATGTCTTTTTCTCTAGATTACAGAACCCTTTAATATTACATATTTTCACCCTGCATAGGTACTAATAGACTGTGACTGGCTCATCTCTTCAATAAACTAAATAGATTGAGCTCCTTTAGTTTCTCACTTTAAGACATGATTACCAAAACTCTAATCATTTTTGTAGCTCTTTTGTGAACTCTCTCCAATTTTAAAGTGTGGACACCAGCTATGTGTTCAATTAGTAGTGGTCATCACTGCTGTCGACAAAAATAATATCACCACCCTACTCCTACTTGATATTCCCATTTATACATCCAAGGATTAAGTTAGCCCTTTGTCTTGGGAGTGGCATGATGGAGGAAAACTTCTGAACTGCTTTATCAAAAAAGGTCAGTGGTCAATCTCATCTAGTATGCTGTCTTCTGACATTTCTCTATGCCTCATGCTTCAGAGAAAGGTGAAAAAATGAATCATAATAATGTGCAACACTATAGGTATGTCTTCATGATTGATCCAGCGGGGATCAATTTATCGCGTCTAGTCTAGATGTGATAAATCGACCCCCTGAGCACTCTCCCGTCGACTCCTGTACTCCAGCACCACGAGAGGCACAGGCAGAGTCATCGGGAGAGCGGCAGCAGTCGACTCACCACAGTGAAGACACCACGGTAAGTCGATCTAAGTACGTCAACTTCAGCTAAGTTATTCAATTAGCTGAAATTGCATAACTTAGATCGATCCCGCCCCCAGAGTAGACCAGGGCTATGTCTCAGTGAGAAACATCTTCCTGACTCCAGCTGGTGATTAACTGAAGCTGGAGGAGTACTGCCCTTGTGATTTTTAGCCTTGTTGGTGTAATTACACATGCTTATTTATTTCGTAGTAAAGATGAGCCTAAACCACAAATTTCAGATCCCGATCTTAAGTCCTCCCAGAATTCAGGGTGTTGCAGGCCTGGGGTTTTGATCTGGCCCATTTTATAGACCTGGTCAGTTGCAACATTCTGATCTGAACTACCCTAAAACTGGGTGTGTGTAGGTCTAGGAGGTTGGTCCAGGTGCCACTTTCATTAAGATCTGTTTATTTTTTAATCTTACTATGCTGTTTTCATCAGTTATATCTGTTGACAAGTATTTTCACAAGTTAATTATATACTGCTGTCAAGGTTCCTTTTGCACTCTGAACAGAGTTTGAGTGGGAGTTCTGTTGGAGGAGAAGGTATTTGTGTTTGGTTTTGTATTGGTAGTATTTGTATGTGGAGAGGCTTGTAGGGGCTTTGTGCTGGGAGAGAAGCTGAGCCCTGATTCGGGGGTGGGGCTTCTGTGACTAGGGGGTCCTAAAAGGTAGCAGCCAGTCAGGCAGCGGCACAGACAGCAAGGGGTTTGCAAGGGGAGTTTGTCTTGTGGTGCTTGTTTTTTGCTGTGGGTGGTGGTGTTTTGGTGTGGTTTGTGTTTCCCAGATTAACAGGATTTAGGTGGGAAGGCAAGGACAGATACAGAGGTAGCAGTGGGAGTGACCCATGTAACGGAAGACACAATGAAGATGACTGGAAGACACAATTCATGGAAGACACAATGAAGATGACATGTACATACCACAGCTTCCATGGAAGCTGTGGTATGTACATGATCCTGGAGGGGGCACCTGGTAAGAGTTTTGTTTGTATGAAGTGCCGTCTGATAGAGCTGATGGAGGAAAAGATCCGAGGTTTGGAGATGCAGGTGGAAACTTTGGTAGAGTTTAGGAAGGGGTTTGAGCAGATTATGGAGCAAAGACATGAGGTATCTGAAGGGAAAAGCTCAGACTTGCAGATGGAAGCAGGACTGGGGAATTCTGAGGGGAGACTGGGTGAGGAAAGTGGTCAGTGGAAGCATATGACTAAAAGAACCAGGCAGAGGAAAAGATGGGCTAGTGAAGGAGAAATAGAGCTTAAGAATAGGTATGCAGAGTTGGAAAATGAAGAAGGGGCTCAGCAGGTAGTCACTGAAGGTGGAGGGGCAAGAGAAGAAGAGAAGGCTAGTCCTATAGGAAAAGGGGAAGAGTTAATGGAGATTACACCAAATATGAGCCCCAGAAGGATACAGGATGGGTTAAAGAGGATTACAAGGGAGACTAGGAATGGAAAGAACTTGCAGCCAGAGGGAACAGGGGATAGACTGGAGAATAGCACCGTCACTAGGAAAAGACAGGTCTATGTGATTGGGGACTCTTTACTGAGAAGAATAGATAGGCCTGTAACCAGAGCTGATCCGGAGAATAGGAGGGTGTGCTGTCTTCCAGGTGCTAAGATATGGGATGTAGACCTGAGGTTGAAAAGGATTCTAAAGGGAGCGGGAAAGAATCCCCTAATTATCCTTCAAGTGGGAACAAATGATACGGCTAGATTCTCGCTGGAAAGTATTAAGGGAGACTATGCTAGGCTGGGGAAGACGCTTAAGGAAATTGAGGCTCAGGTGATCTTTAGTGGGATACTGCCTGTTCCTAGAGAAGGGCAACAAAGGTGTGACAAGATTATGACTATCAACAGATCGCTTAGGCAGTGGTGCTATAAGGAGGGCTTTGGGATGTATGGCCACTGGGAGGCATTCATGGATAGAGGACAGTTCTCTCGGAATGGACTTCATCTGAGTAGGGAAGGAAATAGACTTCTAGGATGGAGGCTGGCACAACTGATTAACAGAGCTTTAAACTAGGAATTAGGAGGAGATGGTTGGGAGATGTCCAGGTAATCTCCACGCCAAAATTTAGCATTGAGAGGAAAGAAAATGAAGTAAGAGTGGATACAGCCGTGGCTAGGAGGAAGGGCAGCGTAGATACAAGTCTAATAGGTTATACTGGTAGTAAAATGACCATGCCTAATAGGGTACAGAATGTGAGTGGGGCCAAACAGCAAAAATTAAGATGTTTGTACACAAATGCGAGGAGCCTAGGTAACAAAATGGAGGAACTAGAGCTACTGGTGCAGGAAGTGAAACCAGATATTATAGGGATAACAGAAACATGGTGGAATAGTAGTCATGACTGGGCTACAGGTATTGAAGGGTATGTGCTGTTTAGGAAAGACCGAAATAAAGGTAAAGGTGGTGGAGTAGCACAGTATATCAATGATGAGGTAGAATGTAAAGAAATAAGAAGTGATGAAATGGATATGACTGAGTCCATCTGGGCAAAAATTAAATTGGGGAAGAAAACTATTAGAGCCTCCCCTGGGATAGTGCTTGGAGTGTGCTATAGACCGCCGGGATCTAATTTGGATATGGATAGAGCCCTTTTTAATGTTTTTAATAAAGTAAATACTAATGGAAACTGTGTGATCATGGGAGACTTTAACTTCCCAGATATAGACTGGAGGACGAGTGCTAGTAATAATAATAGGGCTCAGATTTTCCTAGATGCGATAGCTGATGGATTCCTTCAGCAAATAGTTGCTGAACCGACTAGAGGGGATGCCATTTTAGATTTGGTTTTGGTGAGTAGTGAGGACCTCATAGTAGAAATGGTTGTAGGGGATAATCTTGGCTCAAGTGATCATGAGCTAATTCAGTTCAAACTGAACGGAAGGATTAATAAAAATAAATCTGCAGCTAGGGTTTTTGATTTCAAAAGGGCTGACTTTCAAAAATTAAGGAAATTAGTTAGGGAAGTGGATTGGACTGAAGAATTTATGGATCTAAAGGTAGAGGAGGCCTGGGATTATTTTAAATCAAAGCTGCAGAAGCTATTGGAAGCCTGCATCCCAAGTAAGGGGAAAAAAATCGTAGGCAGGAGTTGTAGACCAAGCTGGATGAGCAAGCATCTCAGAGAGGTGATTAAGAAAAAGCAGAAAGCATATAGGGAGTGGAAGAAGGGAGGGATCAGCAAGGAAAGCTACCTTATTGAGGTCAGAACATGTAGGGATAAAGTGAGACAGGCTAAAAGTCAAGTAGAGTTGGACCTTGCAAAGGGAATTAAAACCAATAGTAAAAGGTTCTATAGTCATATAAATAAGAGGAAAACAAAGAAAGAAAAAGTGGGACCGCTAAACGCTGAGGATGGAGTGGAGGTCAAGGATAATCTAGGCATGGCCCAATATCTAAACAAATACTTTGCCTCAGTCTTTAATAAGACTAAAGAGGATCTTAGGGATAATGGTAGCATGACAAATGGGAATGAGGATATGGAGGTAGACATCACCATATTTGAGGTAGAAGCGAAACTCAAACAGCTTAATGGGACTAAATCGGGGGGCCCAGATAATCTTCATCCAAGAATATTAAAGGAATTGGCACAAGAAATTGCAAGCCCATTAGCAAGAATTTTTAATGAATCTGTAAACTCAGGGGTCGTACCGTATGATTGGAGAATTGCTAACATAGTTCCTATTTTTAAGAAAGGGGAAAAATGTGATCCGGATAATTATAGGCCTGTTAGTTTGACATCTGTAGTATGCAAGGTCTTGGAAAAAATTTTGAAGGAGAAGGTAGTTAAGGACATTGAAGTCAATGGTAAATGGGACAAAATACAACATGGTTTTACAAAAGGTAGATCGTGCCAAACCAACCTGATCTCCTTCTTTGAGAAAGGAACAGATTTTTTAGACAAAGGAAACGCAGTGGATCTAATTTACCTGGATTTTAGTGAGACATTTGATACCTTGCCACATGGGGAATTATTAGTGAAATTGGATAAGATGGGGATCAATAGGAAAATTGAAAGGTGGATAAGGAATTGGTTAAAGGGGAGACTACAACGGGTCCTACTGAAAGGTGAACTGTCAGGCTGGAGGGAGGTTACCAGTGGAGTTCCTCAAGGATCGGTTTTGGGACGAATCTTATTTAATCTTTTTATTACTGACCTTGGCACAAAAAGTGGGAGTGTGCTAATAAAGTTTGCGGATGATACAAAGCTGGGAGGTATTGCCAATTTAGAGAAGGACAGGGATACCCTACAGGAGGATCTGGATGACCTTGTAAACTGGAGTAATAGTAATAGGATGAAATTTAATAGTGAGAAGTGTAACGTCATGTATTTAGGGATTAATAACAAGAATTTTAGTTATAAGCTGGGGACGCATCAATTAGAAGTAACGGAGGAGGAGAAGGACCTTGGAGTATTGGTTGATCATAGGATGACTGTGAGCCGCCAATGTGATATGGCTGTGAAAAAAGCTAATGCAGTCTTGGGATGCATCAGGAGAGGTATTTCCAGTAGGGATAAGGAGGTTTTAGTTCCGTTATACAAGGCACTGGTGAGACCTCACCTGGAATACTGTGTGCAGTTCTGGTCTCCCATGTTTAAGAAGGATGAATTCAAACTGGAACAGGTACAGAGAAGGGCTGCTAGGATGATCCGAGGAATGGAAAACTTGTCTTATGAAAGGAGACTCAGGGAGCTTGGCTTGTTTAGCCTAACTAAAAGAAGGTTGAGGGGAGATACGATTGCTCTCTATAAATATATCAGAGGGATAAATATCAGAGAGGGAGAGGAATTATTTAAGCTCAGTACCAATGTGGACACAAGAACAAATGGATATAAACTGGCCACTAGGAAATTTAGGCTAGAAATTAGACGAAGGTTTTTAACCATCAGAGGAGTGAAGTTTTGGAATAGCCTTCCAAGGGAAGCAGTGGGGGCAAAAGATCTATCTGGCTTTAAGATTAAACTCGATAAGTTTATGGAGGAGATGGTATGATGGGATAACATGGTTTTGGTAATTAAATATTCATAAATAGGCCCAGTGGCCTGTGATGGGCTATTAGATGGGGTGAGATCCGAGTTACTACAGAAAATTCTTTCCTGGGTATCTGGCTGATGAATCTTGCCCATATGCTCAGGGTTTAGCTGATCGCCATGTTTGGGGTTGGGAAGGAATTTTCCTCCAGGGCAGATTGGAAGAGGCCCTGGAGGTTTTTCGCCTTCTTCTGTAGCATGGGGCACGGGTCACTTGCTGGAGGATTCTCTGCTCCTTGAAGTCTTTAAACTACGATTTGAGGACTTCAATAGCACAGATATAGGTGTGAGGTTTTTTTATAGGAGTGGTGGGTGAAATTCTGTGGCCTGTGTTGTGCAGGTCAGATTAGATGATCATAATGGTCCCTTCTGACCTAAATATCTATGAAACTCTAGGATACAGATGTGGGGACCTGCATGCAAGACCCACTAAGCTTATTCTTACCAGCTTAGGTTAAAACTTTCCCAAGGTACAAAATTTGCCTTCTCCTTGAACCGTATGCTGCCATCACCAAGCATTTTAAACAAAGAACAGGGAAAGAGCCCACTTGGAGACGTCTTCCCTCAAAATATCCCCCCAAACCCTACACCCCCTTTCCTGGGGCAGGCTTGATAAGAATCCTCACCAGTTTGTACAGGTGAACACAGACCCAAACCCTTGGATCTTAAGAACAATGAAAAATCAATCAGGTTCTTAAAAGAAGAATTTTAATTAAAGAAAAGGTAAAAGAATCACCTCTGTAAAATCAGGATGGTAAATACCTTACAGGGAATCAGATTCAAAACACAGAGAATCCCTCTAGGCAAAACCTTAAGTTACAAAAAGACACAAAAGCAGGAATATACATTCCCTCCAGCACAGCTTATTTTACCAGCCATTAAACAAAAGGAAATCTAACACATTTCTAGCTAGATTACTTACTAACTTAACAGAAGTTCTGAGGTTGCCTTCCTGATCTGTTCCCAGCAAAAGCATCACACAGACAGAAAAACCCTTTGTCTCCCCCCCAGTTTTGAAAGTATCTTGTCCTCTCATTGGTCATTTGGGTCAGGTACCAGCTAGGTTACCTTAGCTTCTTAACCCTTTACAGGTGAAAGGATTTTGCCTCTGGCCAGAGGGATTTTATAGCACTGTATACAGAAATGTGGTTACTCTTCCCTTTATATTTATGACAACTGCATAAAAAGTACTCCTTTGTATCCAGTTTCAGTTTGCTTTTAAATGAGAAAATTAACCTCTTCGCCAGCCAGTTGCAATTCCAAAATATTGAAAAATGCATGGGATGTCAATCCTAGCAAAGTCTGAGTGCTTCAGAGCTTTGGAGACTCCTGAGACTGAATGACTAATGAGAATGTCAACAGAAAACCATGTCTTGCTCGTCACAAAAGATGCATTGAGATACTTCTCTTAATTTATTTGTAAAATTGTGGACTTGGTCCTCACGTCAGGACCACAGTGGCCAACTTTCACATGGTAAATAAACACCCCGACTTTCACAATAAGCCAAAAATCAAGCTAATCCCATTTCAAAACAAGGCCAAAACAAGCCAATCCCTAAGAACTCCAACACTCTGTGACTAGATCCCCCTGGCATGCAGTCCGGGACTGTGGTGGATCTGCTGTGAACCCCTGACTCTCTCCCCACTCGCCCCAGCTTGCCCCTTGCCCCTGCTTGCCGGGAGCCAATCAAAAAAGAGAAGGAACAAGCTACAAGCCAAAAACTAGCCAACAATCAACTCTCAAGCCAATTTAGCCAAAAACAAGCCCAATTTCTGTGGTTTTTTTCCTCAGGTTTGACATGTCTGGTCACCACCTGTGCTCAGCACAGGTCGTGATCGGCTTTAGACTACCATTATGCATACCCAGTCTTGGGGCTAGCCAAAGCCAAGTCTTTACCAAGGGGCATTACTGGAGCACAGAAATGCTCTGGCCAATCCCTTCCCTGGCCATCCTCCTGCTATCGAGATTGGAAAGGTTGCACCTGGGGATTCCCCCATCCTCAGATGGCTGGGTAAGCCAGCTTTACAACCTTTTTGCACTGGTGAAGTTGTCCAAAGGGGTCATGGAGCGAGGACCTGGACCTACAAGTTTACAAGACAACATGATGAGGAGTAAGTCCTTTTGTTTATTGTAATAATTATATTTATATTATTTTTATTTGTTAACTTTGTAATTACTGTACATCGCTTCTTCCATCTGAGGATCTCAAAGGGCCTGACAAACATTTTTAATTAATTAAGCTACACAGCACTCCAATGAAGCTTCATACCCATTTTATAGATGAGAAAGGTACAGAGGGCCAAATGCAAGGATGAAGTAAATCATTGTCTATGCTACACATTGGTATCCTGATTATGATCTCACACTGGTTTTACACCAGTTGAACTTTAATGACTTCAGGGGGTTATGCCTGATTTACACCAGTTGGTGGAGAAGCAGCCCCAACATGTAAATTCATCAGATGCAAGTGGCAAAGCAGTGTAATTTGCAGTGATTTGGCATTCAGTAGGTATGCAAAATGAGTGCTATTTACACCAAGTTGGCATGCTGTGGACAACAAATACAGCAGGCACAGATTCCTATTTACATCAATAGAAATTGTAACCATGAAACCAGAGTGGAATTTGGCCTAGAGAAATTAAGTGTGACATGGCCATGGTCACACAGCAAGTCAGTGGAAGAGCTGGGACTAGCAGCCAAGAGTCCTGGCTCCTAGTCCTCTTTCAGGGGATGAGCATGCAGTAATTAATTTTCATGAAATGCGGCATAATCTATGTAACAAATCTTTCTCACCAAGTAATAATTTGGATTCTCAAATAAGAATAAAATAAAAGATTGGTTGTTGGAATAATGTTCAGTCCCAGAGATAAACTAGCGGTGGTCTTAAATACAGAGGGACTTGAACTGAGGTTCTGAACATGAAGCTCCGCAAACCTGAACTCCTCCTGCCACTTGCTCTCCAAGTGCACGACTTTGTGTCAACACATCCCAATGTGGTGATTCTGCATCATAACTTCACAAGATGAAACATCTGCCAGATCAAACACAGAAACTTTTGCGTTCAATGCAGTAGATTTGAATGTATATTTGCATTTAAACCCATTCCTAGAAAGCCCCTAGGAACTTATATCAGTGGGATATGCATGTTGGGACAGGGTAGTATTGGAGTCAATGTACACTGTCAGGCTGGATGGAATTTTGCATCTGTGGGTGATTTTACAGTACATCAGTGGCCCCCAAACTGTGGAGTGCACCCCTAGGGGGGAATAGAGGAATGTTCAGGGGGGCATGGTGGGGCACGGGCCAGACCCCACAGGGGGCAGGGAGGGAGCTCTGCCCCCCGCTCCACTCCGGCCCTGTCCCAAGCCCTGGCCACAGCTCCTGGTGATGGCCCCTGGCTCCCAGCCATGCCTGTGGCCCCAACTGCAGCCCCTGCTCCCAGCTGAGGCCCCAGCTGCAGTGCTGGCCCCACTCCCGACTGTGGCCCCGGCCCTGGATCCAGACTGTGGCTCCCAGATGAGGCGCGGACTAGGTAAGGGGGGGCCACGGACAAAAAAGTTTGGAGACCACTGCAGAACATACTATAATATGAAATTAATTATTGATACTATAACAGCCTTAAGTCTGAATTTCTTTTTCTGCTATGTTGCTGTCTGCCTTTTAATACTGTTTTAATTTTTTATAATTTATAACAACATGCTGTCTGCTTTTATACTATATATTATTTATACAAGATTGTTGTCTGCTTTTATATTAATTCATTTCCTGTGGAATTCTTTTTCTTTCATGTCTTTTATTGAGTTGTAAATTCAGCGTCCAATCTTTGTTTTACCTGCGCAAGGCAGTTACAAGATTTCATGGTGCATTGAGAAAGAGATCTGCTTTCCTGTACTGCCATGATGGTTAATCCACTGAGGGAAAAGAGATTAAAATACTGAAAGCTTGTTTCCATCCAATCCAAAATCCCTGTTTGGTTTGGTTGTTTATGAATAAGGCTCAGGACACAGACTCTTTTAACTCGGATTGTTTTTTCTATGGGTGTGCCCAGTCTCTGTGAAAATGAGCATGCTACTCTGTCAGTGCAAAACAAAATAAATTAATGGTAATTCATTAATAATAAAAGAATTCTGGAACTAAGTGGCACATTTTCTGCATCTTTTGCCTTTTCCTTTATATTTTTGCTTTGTGTGAAAATCTTAATACAAGTTTAAAACTAAAAAGCAGATCTTATCAGAGAAGTCTGTGCAATAATCTCTATTAATATTTTTCATCAACGTTTTACCCTGCATTATAAAAAGAGGTTAATTTGGATGCCCAATAGCCCCACCTACTGACAACAGATATCACATTCTTAAAATGTATTATTATTATTACTACAAAATGTTAAATGTGTACCAAATGCCTGTTTATAAATATTACAGTTAAGAAACAAAACCACCCCCACCACCCACATTAATTGATAGGTAAGTATGAGATTTCACGCCCACAAAAGCCAAAACAATTTATAATTAAATTTCTCACAGAAACTTTTAACCTCCGCCCTTTTTTGCACATGTGTTAGGATGTCTAGCGGTGGACCAAGCAAGCTTGGTTTTGCTTTTACAGAACCTACATTGCATTTTGTCTTGAGAAAATCAAAAACAAGGCTGGCATGTATCCTTGTTCCATTTTAAAATTCCAGGGAGTGTAGATAAATACTAGGGCATTTTATAATCACATACCACAACAACACCACATGCTGTCTTGTTACCAGGTCTACACACAGACTGTGGGCTTGTCTACCTTACCCGCTGGATTGACGGCATTGATCCAGCGGGGGTCAATTTATCGCATCTAGTCTAGACGCGATAAATCGACCGCCGAGCATGCTCCTGTCGACTCCGGTATGCCACTGGAATGAGAGGCACAGGTGGAGTCAACGGGGGAGCGTCAGCCATCAACTTATCGCAGTGAAGATATTTCAATAAGTAGATCTAAGTATGTCGACTTCAGCTACGTTATTTACGTAGCTGAAGTTGCGTAACTTAGATCCCCACTCCTTTCCCCCCCCCAGTGTAGATCAGGCATCAGATTAACACTATGTTAGTTCCCATTACTATTCTCTAGTTCCTTACCCATAATTCCCTAACAGCAAAGGTAAAACTATTCTTAAAACAACCTACCAAAATGCTACCCATCTCTTCCCAGAGTGGGTAAAAATCTCATTAGTTATTTTCATTTTCCTCACTCATCCTGATAAAATGGAAAGAATAGGTTTTCTGCCTGGGCTTGTAAATGTTCACAACAGTTTTTGCAATGTTGCTTAACGCTGCAACTTATTAGCACATAAGCCTTTTACAAGTACACAGCTGTAGATACTAGCCCACACCTAACACCCTAGTCAGGCCATTTAAATATTCCTGTCATCAAACAGTTACAGATCATCATGTGATACTTAGAAGGTCAAGTGCATTTCTGGTGGCTCGGACCCATGGTGTTGCTCTCCACCTTTTCCCAGTGAAAGAAATCCTCTTTAGCTGTGCTCTCCCTCAACTTCACACTTACAAAAATGTCATAATTGGATAATATTAAACAAAATAAAATACATGTAAATAGTAGATGGATAAATGCATCTCAATAAAAATAAGTTAAACGAATTGAAAGAGCTGGGTGGAAACACTGGGCTGTATGTTGTTAATGATTTGCTTCATCAAATCTTATCAGTAGGTGGTAATGGACGATAGAAAACACAGCTTATTGTAGTGCTCTTTTTCCTCTGTTTCCAGGCAAGGTGTCTGTTATTTTATGTATTGATTGCTTCTCATCTATATCTCTCCTGGCCTCAGCTGCTACGGAATAGTGTTGCTCTGTGATGTTAAACAGTTCCCATGTTTCACCCCACAGCCAGCTGTTTTTCAGAGAAGGCTCAAGTAATTTCTGTGTATGGTTTGTGAAGTGCACTGGGTCTTTTGGGATGAAAGGCATGATATAAATGTAAGATATTATTCATTTGCTTTTTCCAGTACACACAGCACTAGTATCCTTTGCTTTCTTCTCGTGTTCCCCAGATTAAATTGTCAAGAGTCTCAGTAATAGTCTGAACTTTCACTCCAGGCAGACTAATAATCACAGTTCTGTTAGCTCAATCCTTATAAAGACATGGCTATTCTCAAGACACACAATTGATTCACCTACTGGCTTTCTCTTCCACATCCCTTGTATTTTCTGTGTGCAGCCTTAGCCCTTGGATGTTGCTCAGCTTCCGTTTCCCCCTTGCCATGTCGGCTGTCCTTCAGCTCAAGTAAAGCCTGAGTTGGTCCCCTGAAATAACAAGGACAAGAGTGAGGATGCTTCATCAGGCTTCTGAGTCCTTTTCTTCCGTCTGCTGAATTAGAGGAGGAAAGGCTTGTCCTGTGTAGGCAAAGCACTGTGGGAAACCAAATAATCAGCTCCTTCTGGCTATCCAAGAAGCAGCTCGTTCTCTTCACAAACAGAAAGGGGCCACATCAGATTATTTCCCTGAGCTGTTCTGCACAGCCCTGTGGGAAACAGAATAATTAGCTTCAGGTAGCTGCCAAGCCAACACCTCCTTTTCTTCCCTCCAAGTCCCCTCCTTTGACCCCACTTTATTATAGCTGCAGCCACTACTGTAGTAAACACAACTGAAAAGGGGATCTGTTCCAAACCACATCCCGAGAGCTGCCTCCTGGTCTTTTACAAAGGAATGTCGAGAGCCACTACTGACATCAATCCAGTCCAAAAGACACTTCATCCTAAGAAGCCTGGGATGTGCTAGACACTCAGAGGGCTTAAACGGTGAACACCGGACAAGTGTAGCACCTCTCCTGGTCTTTATTCCTTCTGTCCTAAATACACTGACCTGGTTGTTTTCATAAGAATTCAATTCCTGGTAGTGTCTCTTCTATTCAGGCCTCAGTTACCTTTCTGCTGTCCGCCCACACACGTTGCTGTAAGGTGTTAATACATTGGCTAGCAGCACGACAGCGTTTCAGGAGTCTATGATCTATAACAGCCCTTTGCTGGGAAGAGGTGCAGTTGCGATCTTTCCGTGATGTCTGTGCCTTCCCTGACATCTGGTGGTGGGGCGAATACTTGGACGGTTGAAAAATTTGGCTAGTTCGCTGGTCACAAATCGATCTGTGCATGAATCATAAATATTACATGATTCGGCAAAAAGACCCTTTCCTCAGTAGATTATTCTCCTACTCTTGTAATGTCCATTATGTTACCAGACATTTGCTTCTTTCTCCCCTGACTTACATAAATATATATCAGGAGTAACTCTGTTGAAGCCAGTGGAGTTACCCCTGTGTAAAACTGATATAGGTCAGATGAGAATCAGAACCATTTTCTCTGTGCTTTTCTTTTCTCCTCCAAAAGTTCAATTAGAACTGGTCAAAATATTTGAAAGAAAAGGTTATTTTTGTCAAAATTAGTCTTTTTTTTCAAAAATATTTATTTTTATGAAACACTGTCAACTTTTTTTTGCAAAAATGTTTTCCTTTTTTCAATTTTTTTTTCAAAATGTTACAAAAATATTATTGAAAACATTATCAGAATGGTTATCTAAATTTTTGATTATTCAGAACTAAAGTTTTGGTAAATGAAAATAATATCTAACCATTTTGACCTTTTTATTTTTAAGAAATTGTGAAAAAAAGTAAAAACAAAAAATGGGTCCATTTCAAACACTTTGAAATGAAAACAACTTCAAAATTGTTGTGCAAATAGGTTGTTTGAGATTTCTTTACCAGCTCCAGCTCAGGTACAATATGGAAAACTGATACTAGTTTCTTATTCTCTTTATTAGCTCTTCTTCAACTGAGACTTTAAAAAAATAGTATGTGATGAATGACTGGACAGTCTCTACGTAAAAGAATAAATGGACAGAAATCAGACGTCAAGAATTATAACATTCAAAAACCAGTCGGAAAACACTTCAATCTCTTTGGTCACTCGATTACAGACTTAAAAATAGCAATTCTTCAAAAAAAAACTTCAAAAACAGACTCCAACGAGAGACTGCTGAATTGGAATTAATTTGCAAACTGGACACCATTAACTTAGGCTTGAATAAAGACTGGGAGTGGATGGGTCATTACACAAAGTAAAACTATTTTCCCATGTTTATTCCCCACCCCCATCCCCCACTGTCAACTGCTGGAAATGGCCCACCTTGATTATCACTCCCCACCCCCCATCCCCGGCTCTCCTGCTGGTAATAGCTCACCTTACCTGATCACTCTCCTTACAGTGTGTATGGTAACACCCATTGTTTCATGTTCTCTGTGTATATAAATCTCCCCACTGTATTTTCCACTGAATGCATCCGATGAAGTGAGCTGTAGCTCACGAAAGCTTATGGTCAAATAAATTTGTTAGTCTCTAAGGTACCACAAGTCCTCCTTTTCTTTTTGTGAATACAGACTAACACGGCTGCTACTGTGAAACCTGATGATACTTTTGTTATCTTGTTTAATATAGATGAGTCCAAACCAAAATTCCAGATCCAAAGATCCCTTAAACTTTGGGAAAGTTCTGCCTTGGATCAAATCTTGGTGGCTCGAACTCATCTCTGCCCATTACATTTTTTCTGTTTGAGCTGCAAGTCTAGCACCTCTTATCCCAGGAGCAAGAAGACAGTATTATTTGTTTACTTACGGTTTATTACTTACGTTTCATGTGGACCTGTGTATGGATAAAAAAAAATTGTACTGCTGACCAAACTAGGGGGAAAAATGTGCACCAAGTTTTGGTGATTGGGAAGTGCAGATTTTGCCTGCTATCGTAAAGAGGAGAGAGAGAGAAATGGGACCTAACAGCAAACGTTTTGTCTGCTCTGAAGTGTAATTCACAGAGGACAGCCCCATTCCGGAAGGCCACTGGCTGGAACAATGCTTCCACAATGTTCTTATTCATTCACTAAGGAATAGGGAGGCATAGAAAGGAAGCGTGGGACCCTGGTTCCTGAGAAACGTAGCCTAGATCATCAGCTGGTGTCAGTTGGTGTAGCTTCACTGAAGGATCTGGACCTTTATAAATTTATACACACACACACACTTAATAATCTGCCCTTGAATAGGTCAAACTTGGTCCCCTGGCAGATATACTTATTCGAAATTGTGGTGTTATTTTGAGTATGAAATGCCCTTGACAAGCTTATAACCTCGGTTTAAGAATTTGGAAAACTTCCAGGCTTTATCTTATCAGGATAAGAAGATGTTAGTTCACGCCTTGCTGTCATCCAGGCTTGACTGTTGTACTTGACTGCTGATCAGTATCTCTTCCCTTCCTATTTTTTAGTTTTTCTTCGGCTCCTGCAAAATTCTGCAGCTAGATTCAGAAATCAGACTAAACTTGCTTATGTTACTGGTCCTGAGCCTTCGGCTCTGACTGTTACACAGCTGGAGAAATTATTTCTCCTATGCTCACAAAATGTACAGTCCGATTTGCACCACACTGGCAGAGCTGGTAATTGCCATAAGCCCCACAGGCTATACTAGTGGTTGATATAATTTGAAGTCCTGAAATGTGCAGCTACCAGCAGTTACAGGCACCACATACATAGTAGTGCAGAGCCCTCATTAGTCCATATGGCAGAAGAGGTAGTGGCCTTATTTTTGCTCATCTCCTCAAAGGAAAGAAAAGGGGAAGTAGTGTTGCAAACCTTCTTGCATCTCGGGCTGTATCCAAATGCCAGCTGCCAGCTGCCCACTTCCCTTAAGTCAGTTGCCAAGTTGTGATGTGACATGAGGTAGTTAAATTACCCAATGAATCTGCTGCTCCTGTTTCCTGTCCGCTAGGTTCTGCATGGGGCACCAGCTACTGTGATAGGGAAGCCACCAGAGGGCACTTTTGCATTTCCTATTAAGGCCCTGCCTTTCAATGTGTGTGATCAGACACTCAGCAATGCTGCTTTCTTGCCAGCACGAGAGAATAATAATTAATACAAAATGGCATTTATATAGCACCTTCCTTCCCTCAGAGGAGCATATAAAAAACATCCTTGTGACAGAGGAATTCAGGTGATCTATTAGAGTTAGCGCTGAATAAGATTAGGGTCGGTGAGTTCAAAATGGCAAAAGGGATTCACCTACATGATCATAAGTGGCAGGAAGATACTGATGAAGAAGAAAACCTGGGGGTAATAGAGATTAGAAAGTAACCATCAGTCAAATGTTTGGCAGCACCTATAAAAAAAACTATCATCAAATAATGTACAATAATTGATGATACATTTCATTTCTATAATGCAATTCATCTGATGACCTCAATATACTTTACAAACATTAGCAATTTAATCCCCACAGCACCTGGTGAGGTAGTTAAGGGATAGCCTATTTGGTAAAATATTCAGGGCAAAATTTTCAAAACTGGGTGCCTGAGGTTAGACAGCTAAAGCCATCTTTATTTAAGCACATAAATAAATGGCTGGATATTCAGAAGTGCTGAGCACATGCAGATATCAGAGTTAATGTAGTAATAGTAACTTCATAACAAAGATTTGTAATTTCAGTCTTTCAGCACAGGCAACATAAAGACTGTCTGTGTCTGTGTTCACAGGCGCTGACTTTCCATTGTGCGGGCAGGGAGGGAGGGCCCGACCCTCAGCTCTGCCCCAGGCCTCGCCCCCATTCCACCCCTTCCATCAAGGCCACTCCCCGCCCTGCCTCTTCCCAGCCCGCTCCACCCCCACCCCGCCTCTTCCCACCCTCTTCCATCCCCTCCCCCCCATGTGCCGCGTCCTCTCTCCCCTCCCCCCCCAGCCTCCTGCATGCTGCAAAACATCTGATTGCGGTGGGGGTAGGCGCAGGGAGGGAGAGGTAAGTGCTGATTGGCAGGGCTCACCGGCAGGCAGAAGGAGCTGGGGGGAGGGAGAGGTGCTGATAGGGGGGCTGCTGGTGGGTGCTCAGTACCCACCATTTTTTCCCCATGGGTGCTTCAGCCCTGGAGCACCCATGGAGTCGGCACCTATGTCTGTGTTGGTTTCGCCGTGTGCAACAAAGATTTAGGGGACGTCAAAAGTGCTAGAAAGTTCTCTTATTGAACAAAACTGTCATCTGGTCCAAAAATATAACTCAACGAGGTTGGAAATGAACAAACATAAACTTGGGACACATGACAGTAGAAAACAACAAATGTGAGAGCAAGGATTTGCTTTTCTGGCCTAGCACTGCCAAAGACAAAATTATACACCCCGAGAACCTTTTTAGTAGAGAAAAACAGGGAAGTGTCTAGACATCAAATTAACTTCCATCAGCTTGACCAAATGTCTACAGTTTGATGTCTAGACACTTTCCTGTTGTTTTTCTCTACTAAAGAGGTTCTCGGGCTGTATAATTTTTGTCTTTGGCAGTGCTAGGCCAGAAAAGCAAATTCTTGCTCTCACATTTGTAGTTTTCTACTGTCATGTGTCCCAAGTTTATGTTTGTTCATTTCCAATCTCATTGATCATGGAACCACTAGTCTTTCATCATTACAAATCAGACCATTTGTAATTGTTAGTACCTCATGCACTTCTTGGGCTGAATGAAAACCAAAGGATGAATCTGTATATTTTGTACTAAGTATTAAATACAGTTTTCAGTGTCCAGTTTAATCTGTCCACTTAATATGCCAATACCCAGATCTCGCATCCTGGATACTGAAAAGCTGGGCATTAGCTAATTTACTTGTTTCATCCTCAGATGTAGGCATCTAGTAATGCTCTTGCTTGATTGCCTTGTGCAAGTCTGGTGGATCAAGACAGTCACAGCTCTCTCTGTGTGATTTTTTCCTCTACTATTATGGAGTTTCCTTGCTCTGTAGGCTCAGATACCTTGATAAATACCATATACGTTTCCAGTCTCAATCTCTTTAGCCCATTAGAACTTACAGTGCAACTGGAATTGGCATCAATGTTGGAATTCCTGGATAAAGTTCTCTGGTTATCATAACAGTCCCTTTTGACTTTAAAGTCTATGAATCTATGAAGATCCATGACTAGCAATAATCTTATTTCACGATCTTTCACTTTTGCAAATCTCCCTCCCCATGCATCCTCATGTCTTGCTATGTTAACCCTAATTCTGTTCTAAACGCCTCGGAACCAGGATGAGCTATTTCAGTTTTTCTGTTAATTCTGGGATAGGCTCAGGGTAAAGCCCCATGCACACCTACAGCAAAGCGTCATGCAAGCTTGTGATGCTGTGTATAAGAAAGATGACAATTTGTATCATTGTTGCTACCACTGTTGTACAATTGCAACAAACCTTCTACAAAGTGTGTCATTTAAGGTGTCAATAAAAAAGTTATGATTTGCTAAGTATGATTATCATGTTTATATGCATTTATCATCTCTGTATCTGAAGTTATGAATATTGTCTATATACTTGTATCTTAAACCTGTGTTATATTCCTGGGTGACACCCTCAGACAGAATTTACACTGGGGCTAGACAACTACATGGTGATGGCCTATCAAGGACACTCCACTCTCACAATGGGCCATTGAAGAAACTCATCCCATCCAGCTGTCTCTTCCTGAGGATGCTTCAGACAGCAATGAACCAATGGCCGCCCCCTGTGACTCAGCAAAATGTGTAAGGGCATGTGATGTGCTCATGTGACCCTGGGCTCCATCTTAGGCCAGTCACTTTCCACATACAGAGGCTGTGGGCTTTGTTCAAGGTGGTAAATTTCCATGCACATACCAGAGGATATAAAAAGATTTCTGAGACACTGCCATGTTGTTTCTTCCATGTTCTAATTCTCTGGACTGAATTTACAACTAAAAGGAACATCTTCAACTATGGATTGAGGTCCTTTCAGTCTTTTGGAAGTTACCAGAGAGATTTTACAAGCCAGCAGTCTATTCCATCACTGCTACAAACCTGATATAAGGACTTTGCAATCGTTTGTATGTATATAATCTATTAACCATGTAACTCCCTTATTTTATTAATAAATCTTTAGTTCGTTTACTAAGGATTGGCTGACAGTGTGATATTTGGGTAAGATCTGAGATATATATTGATCTAACTTTAAGCATCTGATCCTCTGGGATCAGTAAGAACCTCACATGTGAAATGGGTTTTCAGTAACTTCCCACTATATCAGACTTGGTTGTTTGGATGGGAGCCAAAGACTGGAATCCTTAAAGGGGACTGTGTTTGGCTTTTGGTTAACCGGTGGAACTGCAGCTATTTGTTACTGGCTCGGGGAATCTAATTATAGAGTAAACCCCCAGTTTTGAGGATTGTCTGCCCTATTCCTTGCAGTCTGCCCTGAGTGTGGCCTGCTCAGTGTGGCCCATCACAGGCACTCTGTCACATAAGCCAACTAATGATCAAATAGTAAAAATGGAAAAGCCAACAGTAAGTGAAATGTCAGTGCTGGGGGGACAGCAGTGAGTGTCAGAGGGGCTCAACCAGGAATGAAGGGCATGAGGAGGAATGTAAGGTGTGTTAGGTATAAGGAAGTAAGGTGTATTGAGGGGAACCAGTGATGGAGGGAGAAGTAGTGAGCAAGGAGTAGTTGTGAGAAGGAGACAATGAGTGAGCAATGGGTGGGTGGATGTAGGACGGCCAGGATGACTGAGGGTGTAGACACAGACTGGAGAGGAAAGACTGAGGGTAATGGAGACAAGGAGGGAGAGCCTGAAAGGGGGTTAGAAGAAAATGAGGGAGAATTTGTAGATGGGGGGAAGAGAGAGTCAGACGTTGATGGAGGTGGGAAAGTTGATGGAAAGACAGGATGAAATACTACTGGAAAGGAAGGAGAGAGCAATATATGAAAGAATATGGAGGAAGGGTGATGAACTGGGGTAGAGAAAAATGAATTAGCCCAAAAGAGAAACCCTGTAAAGATAAATTAAAAACAGATACCACAGAGATGTGGATGAATTAAAAAAAGAATGAAGGAATAGAAAAGGGAAAGAAGGAATAATAAAAGTTAGGGAAATAATACTATAGTCTTTTTAATGTAATAAAGTTTAATGCCAGAATGTTGCAATACACATAAATCAAAGAATATTTTCTGAGTGGCCCATAAAGTTGCACATTAATTCTTTTCAGCTTTGATGTCTTACATTACATAATGCATAATGGGGCGGGAGCAGGGGTGCACACATGTGCATGTCCTGTACAAACAGTTATGGTAAATTTAAGGGAGTGATAGTACAATATTTGGAGCCACTAAAAACACACAACACAAACCACTACCACCTACCAATCCAACCCTCAGAGGAGGAGGCTTATTTGGGAGGGCTGGGTAAAGTTAGTGATGATAGAGAGAGGTGGAGGACAGGATGCCAGATTTAGGTGGGCTGAAGTGCCCATGAATGGGGGCCCAGCTGGGACAAGGTGTTTGTTTTGGAATTAGAAATAACAGTTTTGATCTAAGAAGGACATTATAGCCATTCGAAAATCTCAAGAGGGTGAGAACTATCAACCATAGAACTTATTTTAAAAGTTGTAGCCAAGATTTTAAATATAGCAGTCTAACTATAGTCTCCTAAATCTCTATTTAGGCACATAAATAAGTAGTCAGATTTTCAGAAATCCTGAGCACCTATGAGTTCAGTCTTCTGAGTAACTGATTCAAGGCCTTATTTTCTGTCTTGTTCAGGATTATCAGGCCAAAAGTATATTTCTCATAAAGACACAGAATTGATACTCACAAAAGTTCTAAATTCCAAGTCAGGTGTACCCTACTAGTTTGAGTCTGGTTAGACTCTGGTATTTCTCTATTCTAATCTCAGTTCTGAGACCGATGCCCTCTGTGCAAGACATAGCCTAGTTTCTTGTGCAGGTCACTTAATTTCTCTGTTTTGTTTCCCCATCTGTGAAATGGAGATAACAGTTAATTACCCGCCTCACAGGGGATTAATTACCTAATATTTATAAAGTGCTTACATGTTGAAAGCCCTATATGGATGTTTTTCCTTTATAAACAATGTTCAGGTACCTAGAGAACAGAAGAGGAGCTCTTCATATAATTAAAATTAAATGAACAAATTGCTATAGAATTGCCATGCATTAGATCAGTATTATATCCATTTGTTATTATTATGTATATTATAGTGTGATCTCACCTACTGATTTAAATCTGGATTGTGCTCCATTGTGCTCAGCGCTGTACAAACTCAGAGCACTAATGATCTAATTTGTCATTACTAAATTCTGTATTATTTCTACAGCACCCAAAGTATGCATCACAAAATAAATAAGCTGTGACTGCAAATAACATTTGGCTGTCTGTCCAAGCCAAATTAAAGTATGGAATGAAGGCCATGTTCCAGGTTGTGTTGTGCCTGCTTTGCATGGGTCCAGCCAGAAGAAAAAAAACCGCCATAAGCCAGATGTACTTGACAAAAGAAGGATTTCCTCTGAATAGGGGCATCCTATATAGTATCCTCCATATTGGCCCCCAATTTAAGGGAAAAGAAGTATGGCTAAGGAGTTCCGGCTTCTTGGTGAGCCCTGGCTGTTGAAATGACTCTGGGGCACCATTGCCAGACAGATAAAGTAAAGAAGCCCTCAGCCTGCTCTGCGTTATGCCAGGAACTAGACTAGCACCAAAATGGCCCCAGAATGAGAACTGAACTCAAGGTGGGCTTACTGCTACCTTTGCTCTCCATATGCCTGACCTGTGCTGTGCTGAGCACAGCTTGGACTTAATCCAGGATCTGGCCCTGAATCTGTAGGTGTAAAATTGAACCTTAACTGAAGTATAGCTCTCCCTAGCACCACCGGGAGCGGTTTCCAAAAGGGAAAAGAAAGGCAAAAGTGAAGAAATGAAATACAGTAGAAGCTCAATCAAGTGCTCTTCAAAGGAGCTCACCCCTCAGAATTTGTAGTGACCTTACTCGTGACAGTGTAGTTTTTCCTAGGTTTTTCAACAAGCAAAATGAAAAAAGAGTAAATCCATCATGTAGCATCATATTGACACTCACATGGGTCATCAGCAGGTTTAGAACCTTTAGATCCACAGCACGGATCTCTTCCGCTTGAGCTGACAAAGTAAAGGACAGTAGTAATAGGTTGTCATCCTCTATGTGGGCTGTCCAGTAGAGGCAGACAAGGCACTCATTTTGAGAGTGGGTTTCACAGCACAGTCCAGGCATATGGAACGCAAAGGTAGCATTAATTCCAGGTTCTGAGAGGAATACTCTAGTGGTTAGAGACCCTTCTGTCTCTGGCTCCTCCAGCCTGCCCATATCCCAGTCCCACCTGTTGGCTTCTTGGCTCAGTCCCAGTCTCCCCATCCCCATTCCGTTCATCTCCTTGTCCCAGTCTACACACACACAGACCCCCGCACCCTATGGACTCCTTGTTCCAATCCCAGTCTTCCCCTAAGCTCTTCATCTCAGTCCCAAAATCCCCAACACCAACTCATCCTAGTCCCAGTCCCAGCCCTAGGGTGAGGTGGGGAGGCTGAGCACTCCAGCTCTCTGGAGGAAGGCGGAGAGCCAGAAGGGAAAGAACCTGGGTGCTCAGCCTTCAGCAGTCTGCCTGGGAGGTTCTTGTCAATTTCACTTTCTGCAGCAGGGACAACTGAGGAGAGCCTCTGGGCCAGGCAGCTGGAGAGCTGGAAAATTCCTTTTCAGTTCTTTCTAAACAGAATTTTTCTGGAAATCCCTTCCCATGAAAAATGTGGTATTTTCAACTCAATTCATGATGACAGTTTTTTTCAAAAAAACCACCTTTTTTTGGCAGGAAGGGATTGCTCATCTTCCAGCCAGCTCTACTGCCAGACTCTTTACTGAGCATCTACAAACTGAGATTTTTCAGAAACGTATAACTTGGCCAAATGTGGGTGGATTGTCATTGGGATGGCAAAAGACACAGCCCTGACAACAGGGTGACACCCCTTGGCCAAATTTCAAGTCCTGCTCCAAAGCATAGACGCGCTAGAGCTTCTCATTAAAAAGCTTGTCAGACATTTTTTACTTAGGAAAAACAACGTATTTTCTGCTAACTTGATTCTAAGAAATGGCAGATACATTTCTGCCTAAATTCAGGCTAAGATAGACACATGGCCTGGAAAATTTCAGCCCAAATGGTTTAAGTTTAGCAAAGTTATAAACATCTGAAACTAGGATTTTATAATAAAACATGTCAGGCAACCTTAACTATAGGCATCACTACCCTGTGCTGCCTATAGTAAGTAAGATCCATTTAAATTTGACATGGGAGGAGAGAATATTTTGATAACTGCTTGGATTTAACAGAAACTGAATAAGCAAGATAGCAACCTACGCTCATTTACATGTTAATTTAAATAAACCTATGTCATTAGAGAAATTCACATGTACATTTAAAAAGCCAGAAGCATAACTCCCATCCATTCCCAGGCACTGCGAATAATAATAATTATAATAGCTCTTATATAGTTGAGGAAGACTTTTATAGAATCATAGAAGATTAGGATTGGAAGAGACCTCAGGAGGTCATCTAGTCCAATCCCCTGCTCAAAGCAGGACCAACACCAACTAAATCATCCCAGCCAGGGCTTTGTCAAGTCGGGCCTTAAAAACCTCAAAGGATGGAGATTCCACCACCTCTCTAGGTAACCCATTCCAGTGCTTCACCGCCCTCCTAGTGAAATGAGAGACTAGATTGCATAACATGGTTAAATGCTGGAAATTTCCTTAGTGCTAACTCTGAAGACATTGTGGGCCAAATCCTCAGCTCTTGTAGAATCTGCGAATATGGCTCTGGTGCAACTGAGGGTCTGGCCCTGCAAATATCAGAAATACCTAGCTGACATTACAGACCTGTTTGGGCTCAGCACTAACAGGGGCATCATATAAAGTTAAAAGGTAGCGTGTATAAAACTGTAATTTGATACATCCTAATGTATGGAACAGAGACTTGGCTAGTCACAAGAAAATAAATCTGTATGTTCACCACCATGGAAATGAAGATGTTGACAAGGTCAAGTGGTTGGACACGCTGTGATAGGAAACAAAATGAGGTTGTGAGAGGACTATTGTTGGTTGCCCCAACTGAAGACAAGTTGAGAGAGGCTAGGCTATTTTGGAATGGACATGTCTGGTGGAGACCTGAGACATATATTGATAGGATGGCCTTTGTAATGATTGTGGATGGAAGACGAGCAAGGGGGAGGCCAAAGATTCTGTACATGGACTGGATATCAGCGGACCTTAGAGAGACGTATTTGCAAAACAGCCTGGCATACAATCATGAGTTTTGGAAGAAGGCTCTAAAAGTCACTGATCCCAAATAGGGAAGTGACGAGAAAAAAGAAGAAGAATCATTGCTATCAGCTCCACAAAGGTAGATCCCTTTATCCACTCCTTTATCTTCTCCTAGACCCACCAACATAGATCCAGTTGCAGGACTGATGACTTCATTTTCAAAGACAAGTCCCAATTTACTTGTGCTGAGTAGTGCCCCTTGCCTTTCTGGCTGCTGGATGGGAAAAGTTGGGTATTGTTTTATTTTAATCCACACAGAAAAATATCTGAACTGAATTGGAGAGAACAAAAATAATAAATGTGATTACCAGGCTGCTGATTGGGTGACTAGCATGGTAACATCAGTGAAGCTAAGCAAAATCAGAATCTGCCTAGTCCTGGGAGATTTAAAACGTGATGAAAAGGAAGCTTTACCTGTCGTGTAGAGCAGAAAATGTTACACTGTAGTGACAATGCTGTATTGTTTTTTAGACTGGCTACACATCAGTGGCTTTGGCAAATACGGCTAAAGGAGGAATGCTGGAAGCTGTGTACTGTACATTACATTTTGTCCAGCATAATGTTGATTCACATGATCTCTCTTTAATAGCTCATCTGCAGTGTAAGAATCCCAGAAATGTCTGAGAGTTTGGAAATTCTAGAGGTGACATTTGGATATGTGTTTAGAAATACATGGCAGAAGCATGATCATAGTCTCGCATTGCAGCTAGAAGCAACAACCTTGAAACTGCAAGAAAGTACAAAGTCTGGCTGAATGAAGTAGGCTTCACTGGGCATCTACTGACTAAGCAGAAAATGTTTCATGCCAAATCCTGGAAAGGTAAGGGCCATTCACAAGATGCCAGAGCCCCAAAATAAAGTGGCACTCATGAGACATGGATAGGATCCAGTACTGGGCACAGTCCATTCCCAAACTCTGTGAAGTGTTCCATTGAGAAAATAAGGTTGAATGGCACTGAGAACAAAAGCAATAGAATGGCTTCTATGAGCCAAAAAACTGGGTTTCAGATGTTCCTGTCATCCAGCCCAGCAGTGAAGCAGTGCCAGTAAATCTGTTCACTGAGGCAACCTTTGAGGATTAAGGAGCAGTGGTTTTGCAAGATTGAAGCCAGTCTGAGTTTAATAATAATGGTGCCAGTAACTGTACATAAAAGCTGTTCGGGTGCAGACTGGCACAGTAGAGCTGCAACATGAAACTGTGGTTTGCAGGTGCATTTAAAATCGGTGGGCCTGGTTCACCACTGGCTCAGCCCTTATTATTTAGTGTTAATTATTTCTGTTTTATTATTATTCATTATTTGTGTTGCACTCGCTCTTAGAGGCCCTGTAGAGAATATAGGCTGACATTACACCTGGGTTTGCATTTGAATGTAGGCATGAGTGATAGGCCCAAAGGGTGTGACTAGACCGTATGAACTCATGAGACAGAAAGATTGTTTGTGTTAAACTTGTTGTGACCTTTGAAATACCAGCATTATCTTATTTAAGGTTTGGGATGAGGTAATAGAAACAAAGAAAAACATGGTTAATTGGACACCAAGTGCCCAGTAGTTAGGCAGACTTATGGCAAAATGAGATAAGGAGAAAACTTTGAAGAAAGATGCCTAGTCATTAATCTTGTCTTGACTGGAGCAGAGGACAGTGTCCAGCCCTAAAGTGCTAAGGTCTGATAACCACCAATGACATCACTTTTTTAGGATAGTGTATAAGAAACAAGGTTCTTTAGAATTTTCTCTGTCAGAGCTTTTCATATGGAATCACACCATGATTGGAAGGTGTCTCCTGGGCCTGATCCTGTTGTAAGTATTTGGACAATGCATGTAACTGTATTGTTAAGGTATGGAATATAAGTGCTTGTATTTGTATTTTCGATGTAATCAGCACCATGTGACCTTTGGACTAATAAAGGAATGCTTGTGTGGAAGCTGAGTCATGGTAAGACCTTAGGAAAATTATTTCCAACAGGCCCTGACTAAGATCAAGGCCCCACTGTGCTAGATATTGTACAAACACATGAGAGATGATCCTGGCTTTGAAAAGCTTACAGTCTAAAAAGGTAAGACAAACAAGGGGTGGGAGGAGAAACAGACACAGAGAGGTGAAGTAACTTGCCTAAGGTCACAGAGGAGGTTAGTGGCAAAGCCAGGAATATAGTCACGTCTCTTAAGTCCCAGTCTAGTGCAACCTCCACTACTAGACCATAATGCCTATACACCTGTCCAAAGCAGTTGTAAAAAGCTATCAAATTGGATCAGCAAATTACACTCCCTTTGCGTGGGTATAAATGACTATGTAAGAGATAAAAGCAGGAGAGGAAGCACAGAAAGAAGTCAGTAGTCTATATAAAGGGGGTATTTTTATTTTAAATCCCACAAACAGTAAATTAATGTGACTTAGAAAAAGTCAGATAAAATAAAGATCTCTCTGCAGAAAGTCATCCCAGCAAAAGTACCAGGCCCCAGATCCTCAATGATATCCAAGCCCTTGATGCTCATTGATCTCAATGGGACTTAGGAGCCTGAATATCTTTGGGTATGTCTACACTACGAAATTAGGTCGAATTTATAGAAGTCGTTTTTTTAGAAATCGGTTTTATATATTCGAGTGTGTGTGTCCCCACAGAAAATGCTCTAAGCGCATTAAGTGCATTAACTTGGCGGAGTGCTTCCACAGTACCAAGGCTAGAGTCGACTTCTGGAGTGTTGCACTGTGGGTACCTATCCCACAGTTCCCATAGTCTCTGCTGCCCATTGGAATTCTGGGTGAGATCCCAATGCCTGATGGGGCTAAAACATTGTCGCGGGTGGTTCTGGGTACATATCGTCAGGCCCCCGTTCCCTCCCTCCCTCCGTGAAAGCAAGGGCAGACAATCGTTTCGCGCCTTTTTTCCTGAGTTACCTGTGCAGACGCCATACCACGGCAAGCATGGAGCCCGCTCAGGTAACCGTCACTGTATGTCTTCTGGGTGCTGGCAGACGTGGTACTGCATTTCTACACGGCAGCATCAACCCATTGCCTTGTGGCAGCAGACGGTACAGTATGACTGGTAGCTGTCATCGTCATGTCCGAGGTGCTCCTGGCCACGTCGGCCAGGAGCGCCTGGGCAGACATGGGTGCAGGGACTAAATTTGGAGTGACTTGACCAGGTCATTCTCTTTAGTCCTGCAGTCAGTCCTATTGAACCATCTTATGGTGAGCAGGCAGGCGATACGGATTGCTAGCAGTCCTACTGTACCGTCTTCTGCCGAGCAGCCATGAGATGTGGATGGCTTGCAGTCCTTCTGCACCGTCTGCTGCCAGCCAAAGATGTAAAAGATAGATGGAGTGGATCAAAACAAGAAATAGACCAGATTTGTTTTGTACTCATTTGCTTCGCCCCCTCCCCCATCTAGGGGACTCATTCCTCTAGGTCACACTTCAGTCACTCACAGAGAAGGTGCAGCGAGGTAAATCTAGCCATGTATCAATGAGAGGCCAGACCAACCTGCTTGTTCCAATAAGAACAATTACTTAGGTGCACCATTTCTTATTGGAACCCTCCGTGAAGTGCTGCCTGAAATACTCATTGATGTAAAGCCACCCCCTTTGTTGATTTTAATTCCCTATAAGGCAACCCTGTAAGCCATGTCGTCAGTCACCCCTCCCTCCGTCAGAGCAACGACAGACAATCGTTCCGCGCCTTTTTTCTGTGCCGACGCCATACCAAGGCAAGCATGGAGGCCGCTCCGCTCACTTTGGCAATTAGGAGCACATTAAACACCACACACATTATCCAGCAGTATATGCAGCACCAGAACCTGGCAGAGTGATACCGGGCGAGGAGGCGACGTCAGCGTGGTCACGTGAGTGATCAGGACATGGACACAGATTTCTCTCAAAGCATGCGCCCTGCCAATGCATGCATCATGGTGTTAATGGGGCAGGTTCATGCTGTGGAACACCGATTCTGGGCTCGGGAAACAAGCACAGACTGATGGACTGCATAGTGTTGCAGGTGTGGGACGATTCCCAGTGGCTGCGAAACTTTCGCATGCATAAGGGCACTTTCATGGAACTTTGTGACTTGCTTTCCCCTGCCCTGAAGCGCATGAATACCAAGATGAGAGCAGCCCTCTCAGTTGAGAAGCGAGTGGCGATAGCCCTGTGGAAGCTTGCAACGCCAGACAGCTACCGGTCAGTCGGGAATCAATTTGGAGTGGGCAAATCTACTGTGGGGGCTGCTGTGATGCAAGTAGCCCACGCAATCAAAGATCTGCTGATATCAAGGGTAGTGACCCTGGGAAATGTGCAGGGCATAGTGGATGACTTTGCTGCAATGGGATTCCCTAACTGTGGTGGGGCCATAGACGGAACCCATATCCCTATCTTGGCACCGGAGCACCAAGCCGCCGAGTACATAAACCGCAAGGGGTACTTTTCAATAGTGCTGCAGGCACTGGTGGATCACAAGGGATGTTTCACCAACATCAGCGTGGGATGGCCGGGAAAGGTACATGACGCTCGCATCTTCAGGAACTCTGGTCTGTTTCAAAAGCTGCAGGAAGGGACTTTATTCCCAGACCAGAAAATAACTGTTGGGGATGTTGAAATGCCTATAGTTATCCTTGGGGACCCAGCCTACCCCTTAATGCCATGGCTCATGAAGCCGTACACAGGCAGCCTGGACAGTAGTCAGGAGCTGTTCAACTACAGGCTGAGCAAGTGCAGAATGGTGGTAGAATGTGCATTTGGACGTTTAAAGGCGCGCTGGCGCAGTTTACTGACTCGCTTAGACCTCAGCGAAACCAATATTCCCACTGTTATTACTGCTTGCTGTGTGCTCCACAATATCTGTGAGAGAAAGGGGGAGACGTTTATGGCGGGGTGGGAGGTTGAGGCAAATCGCCTGGCTGCTGGTTACGCGCAGCCAGACACCAGGGCGGTTAGAAGAGCACAGGAGGGCGCAGTATGCATCAGAGAAGCTTTGAAAACCAGTTTCATGACTGGCCAGGCTACGGTGTGAAAGTTCTGTTTGTTTCTCCTTGATGAAACCCCCCGCCCCTTGGTTCACTCTACTTCCCTGTAAGCTAACCACCCTCCCCTCCTCCCTTCGATCACCGCTTGCAGAGGCAATAAAGTCATTGTTGCTTCACATTCATGCATTCTTTACTCATTCATCACACAAATAGGGGGATGACTACCAAGGTAGCCCAGGAGGGGTGGTGGAGGAGGGAAGGAAAATGCCACACAGCACTTTAAAAGTTTACAACTTTAAAATTTATTGAATGCCAGCCTTCTGTTTTTTGGGCAATCCTCTGTGGTGGAGTGGCTGGTTGGCCGGAGGCCCCCCACTGCGTTCTTGGGCGTCTGGGTGTGGAGGCTATGGAACTTGGGGAGGTGGGCGGTTGGTTACACAGGGGCTGTAGTGGCAGTCTGTGCTCCAGCTGCCTTTGCTGCAGCTCAACCATACACTGGAGCATACTTGTTTGATCCTCCAGCAGCCTCAGCATTGAATCCTTCCTCCTCTCATCACGCTGCCGCCACCTTTCAGCTTCAGCCCTGTCTTCAGCCCGCCACTTACTCTCTTCAGCCTTTCACCTCTCCTCCCGGTCAATTTGTGCTTTCCTCCATTCTGACATTGTCTGCCTCCACGCATTCGTCTGTGCTCTGTCAGTGTGGGAGGACAGCATGAGCTCAGAGAACATTTCATAGCGAGTGTGTTTTTTTCCGCCTTCTGATCTTCGCTAGCCTCTGGGAAGGAGAAGATCCTGTGATCCTTGAAACACATGCAGCTGGTGGAGGAAAAAAAGGGACAGTGGCATTTAAAAAGACACATTTTATAGAACAATGGGTACGCTCTTTCACGGGTAAACCTTGCTGTTAACATTACATACATAGCACATCTGCTTTCGTTACAAGGTCGCATTTTGCCTCCCCCCACCGCGTGGCTACCCCCTCAACCCTCCCCCCTCCCCGTGGCTAACAGCGGGGAACATTTCTGTTCAGCCACCCGCAAACAGCCCAGCAGGAACGGGCACCTCTGAGTGTCCCCTGAAGAAAAGCACCCTATTTCAACCAGGTGACTATGAATGATATCTCACTCTCCTGAGGATAACACAGAGAGATAAAGAACGGATGTTGTTTGAACGCCAGCAAACATACACTGCAATGCTTTGTTGTACAATGATTCCCGAGTACGTGTTACTGGCCTGGAGTGGTAAAGTGTCCTACCATGGAGGACGCAATAAGGCTGCCCTCCCCAGAAACCTTTTGCAAAGGCTTTGGGAGTACATCCAGGAGAGCCGCAAATGCCAGGGCAAATCAATCCTTTCACATGCTTGCTTTTAAACTATGTATAGTATTTTAAAAGGTACACTCACCGGAGGTCCCTTCTCCGCCTGCCAAGTCCAGGAGGCAGCCTTGGGTGGGTTCGGGGGGTACTGGCTCCAGGTCCAGGGTGAGAAACAGTTCCTGGCTGTCGGGAAAACCGGTTTCTCCGCTTGCTTGCTGTGAGCTCTCTACAACCTCATCATCATCATAATCATCATCTTCTTCGTCCCCAAAACCTGCTTCCATGTTGCCTCCATCTCCATTGAAGGAGTCAAACAACACGGCTGGGGTAGTGGTGGCTGAGCCCCCTAAAATGGCATGCAGCTCATCATAGAAGCGGCATGTTTGGGGCTCTGACCCGGAGCGGCCGTTTGCCTCTCTTGTTTTCTGGTAGGCTTGCCTCAGCTCCTTAAGTTTCACGCGGCACTGCTTCGGGTCCCTGTTATGGCCTCTGTCCTTCATGCCCTGGGAGATTTTGACAAAGGTTTTGGCATTTCGAAAACTGGAACGGAGTTCTGATAGCACGGATTCCTCTCCCCATACAGCGATCAGATCCCGTACCTCCCGTTCAGTCCATGCTGGAGCTCTTTTGCGATTCTGGGACTCCATCATGGTCACCTCTGCTGATGAGCTCTGCATGGTCACCTCTGCTGATGAGCTCTGCAGGGTCACCTGCAGCTTGCCACGCTGGCCAAACAGGAAATGAGATTCAAAAGTTCGCGGTTCTTTTCCTGTCTACCTGGCCAGTGCATCTGAGTTGAGAGTGCTGTCCAGAACGGTCACAATGGAGCACTCTGGGATAGCTCCCGGAGGCCAATACCATCAAATTGTGTCCACAGTACCCCAAATTCGACCTGGCAAGGCCGATTTAAGCACTAATCCACTTGTCAGGGGTGGAGGAAGGAAATCGATTTTAAGAGCCCTTTAAGTCAAAAAAAAGGGCTTCATCGTGTGGATGGGTACAGGTTTACATCGATTTAACGCTGCTAAATTCGACCTAAAGTCCTAGTGTAGACCAGGGTTTTGAGGATCTGGGCCTATGCCCAGATTCTGCTATGAGATTCCCACAGCCGCAGGAGGTGCACAGAGCTCATTGCAGGATTAGGCCATAGAATGTTCCTGTCTGAGTGCTGTGTTGAGCCTGATTTGTTTAGGTGCTGGAGACTAATTTTAAAGGCATTGGTTTCAGCCCCTCTTTTCTCCCAGCTGGCTTTTGTTGTTATATTTTTGTTTCATAGTTTCCCCGTGGTTTGGATGTTAACCACTAAAACCAATTTGACACCTTAGCCTTCCGTAGTCATCAACACCAACCATTCATAAGCACACAGAACAACAGAAGCACTAATATAATTACCTGGTATGATAGACCAGACCAAATCAAACAAAAACAGCTAATTAGTATTTTGCAGTGTTGTTGTAGCTGTGTTGATGCCAGGATATAAGAGAGACAAGGTGGGTGAGGTAATAGCTTTTTAGTTTCTCACAGAAGTTGGTGCAATAAAAGACATTACTTCACCCACCTTGTCTAGTAAGTATTTGACTGTTCCCCATTCATTTCACTAAGAAGCTGTAGTACTGTATTCTTAGCACAGAGGGTGCTGTGTAAGGGTATAAATAGCAGCACTCACCAGTTTCTTTATGTGATCCAAAATGGCATCCATCAGCAAGTACAGCTCTTCTCTTGGATCCAGAGAAAATCTTGAATTCTGAAAAACACTCCTCTGAGGTCAGAATGTCTTTTTGTAATATAAGAGCCAGAGGAAGGAAGAAACTTTCTTTGCAATTGGTTTCTCCTTATCTTGCCTCTTGGGGATTCATATATGGTTACAGTGAGAACAGCTCTTCTCCTTTGGCTTTTTCATCTCATTGGTGGATTGTTCCATTGCAAAGACTGATTACACCCACTAGAGATTAAATGTAAAACAAACGGTAATGTGAACACCTTCTGTGAGAACTAGGGGAAATAATGTACTGCTGAGAAAGTGAAGTAAGAAAAAAATATCACCCATAACATGCCATCTGGAAAAGAATGCAAATAAAGAGTGATTCCATAGGAACTCTGTAAGAGGTAGAAACAGATGGAGTTTTTCATTCAAAAGGTGTTTTTTGTTTTGTTTTGAGTCTTTTGGGGTTTTGGTTTGGTTTGTTTGTTTGTTCAAATTAAATATGGCTTTTTTATCAAAATGAAAATTTCAGAAGAAACTGTCTAATTTTGCCAAAAAGGATTTGTGGGGAGAAGAAGGTTGTCAAAAAAACAAACCCACAATATTTTGGCCAAAAACTGAAAAATGTTTAAGTCTTAATTGCTGAAAACAAAATATTTTTCAGTTTCCAGACAAATTTTTTCAGTTTGCTGAACGTGTTCTGGTTTTTGCCATAAACTGGAAAACAGTTGAAGAAAAATGTTGACAAAAATGAAAAATTTTGGTTTAGTTTGAAAATTTTTTTTTTTTTGTAGGAACAAAACATTTCCCAGCCAGCTCTGGTAAGAATGCAAAATACCAGATAAACCATGGGCTATGATAGGGAAGATTTCTGCCTAAAGACCAGCTCCTGTGTGGACTGCTGCTCAGAAATTTGGGCATAGGTAGCTGGGCACTATTTGGCAGTGATGTATTATCAATATCTTAATATTTTAACAAAAACTTCCTTCTTAGCATTGTCCTGGGGTATGTATGCTTGCAGACAAGTGGCAAGAGGGACTGGAGAATCGATTAAGTTGAACAAAAATGTTGTCTCATAAGAAGAAATTAGGAAGACTGGAATGCCACTGTGCAAACAAAGTTCTATTCAGTGCATTTGCTATATATGTATACATTGCCCCTACGATGTTGCCAGCTCTCATGATTTTATTGTGAATCTTGCTCTATTTGGTGTTTTTCTTAATGTCCCAGCCCCTGGAATCCTGTGATTATGTGAGAATCTCAGGTGCATTTTAAAAAATGTATAACCTAAAGGCTCAAAAACCAAAAGGCAAATAAAAAGAAGCTAAGCTTTATTATTTTATTTAAAAGCTCATGCTTGTTAAGCCAGTCTCATGCTTTTGGGGAGCCTGGCTCATGGATTTTGAACACTGAAGGTTGGCAATCCTGAAACTACACTGAGTACTTTGTTCAAGCTGTATCATCTGAGCGAGATAGGGTGGAGAGGGAGGAAGACCCTTACAGACAGATATGAGGAGATCTTTCTCCAGGAAATTGTTCTAAAGTACCGATCATCTGATGCAATCTGGTTTATTCGATAAGTACGAATTTTTCTCTTCAGCAGTATTTTATGAGCCTTGGGATCGGATCAGTTTTAGATAGGTTTTGTGGGTTCAGTTGCACCCACAGAAAGCATGAAAACAAGGGTGCAACCCCCGCCCCATGGGGGGGGGGAGGATTGGGGAACTGCATTCACTCCTTTGCACAAGAAACCATGCATAGCTCAGGTCCTGCATCATGCTGGTGCTGCTCCTAGCCATGTCACTGTGTGATGATGTCAGAGTCATGCACCGCTGTGAAGGCCTGAAGAACAAAATGTACAAGAGGGAGCAATGGGGTGCTGGAGGGAGATGTCTGATGCCCCCATGTGTCCCAGTCTCCAGGCAGTAAGGATGTGGGGATGGATGCCTAGCTGGGCTGACTCCCTCACCACGTCCCAGGTGGTGTCTCTCTCGCCACTGTGAGCACACCCATTGAATCTGGAGGCTGTACCCTTGCCACTGTCCAGGCTGTCTGTGGGAAGGATGATCTATCAGTACTTGCGGGGGGCGATAGGGAGGAAGGGCTAAATGCTAGAAGAGACAGTGAAATCACCCCAATCCTCTATGTAGAATTTTAACAAGGGTTTTCAGGAACTCCTCAAGGTACTCCAGTACGCTGCTGCTTATTGGTTTACTAAGGCAGTAACTTGGCTGATAGTCCCAATTATTGTTATGCTTCTTGCAGGCCAGTGTCTACTAAACTTTTAGGGCCAGGTTATGGAAGACTCTCTCATTGATGTGCAGGGTGGATTTGATTTAAATCATGATTTAAATCACTAGTCAGGAAGAATCAATTTAATCATGACTTTCTACATAAAAGTGCATTCATGTTGGTTGTTATAACCTGAATACATATTTTTCACAACACAGAGATAGATGTAGGTTTCATTTTTAGAAGGTACTGTACACACTATACATTTTTAAAGTGATTTATTTTGAAAACTTTTCAGATTAGTTTTATAGCTATATCAGAAAAGAATGATTATTTGGTTATTTCATTTACCAAAGGTAATTGAAGCAGATATTTATGAAGTCATTGGGAGGTGAACTACCTCCAATTTAACAGGTTAATCATTAATATTTGGAGGATTTTCTTGCCATGCTGTATTAGGAGGAGAACATTACCAGACAGACATTTAAATTGTTTTATTTAACTAAAACAACAACGTTAAGTATTCTGGATTTTTTTCTTCAACAGCAAACGTATAATATTTTAACAAAACAAGCATATGTCCCTCGCTTCTCACGTTTATGTCCCGACTTCTTCTCCTTGTCCAGATCTATTCCTCCCCCAACAATCTTCTATTCATTGAACTTTTTGAAACTTTGCACTTTTAGAGAGAGGTAAGGGATTGACTCTGTGTACACAAATTTGCAGAGGGACAATAGGGTTGAGGTCTGTTATTTCTCACCTCTATATATTTATTTATTTTAAAACTTTTTTGCTGTTAACAAGCATGTTATCTCTGGAGACACAAATCCACAGTTTGAAAACTGCAAAACTAAGCATCTCTGATGGTATCTTCTAGACTGAGCACTGAGTCCCATTGGGTAGATAGAAAGATTAACCTAAATAATCTATACAGAAGTCCTTGGAACCCCATAAGATTGGGTTCCTAATCCATGAACTGTTGGAACTCATTTACAAAACTTTTCTTAAACATTACATGAATATATTGTCTCATACTATAGAATTAGAATTTATAATCCCTATTCCATGATGAGATATCTTTGAGCTATAATGTATCTTAATTAAAACTATCTTTAGATAGGTTTTTTCCTCAAAAAGCATTTTATCAAAAAAATAAGATTTAAATAAAAAAAAACATTGATTTTTATCCACCCTGGTGATGCGTGTAATGGTAGTGAACAAGAAGCTGCCTCCCATTGCAGGATCCATGCCAGGACCACGCAGGGGCTGTATTTTTGGGGCATCCTCCAGGGCACACGTACATGGAGGGACAAGGCAATGAACTTCTCCTCTGCACCATCGTATGAAGTGGGCTGTGCCACTCTTTAGGGGGATGAATGGGCCTTGATGATGGTACCATTTGGTAAGTCTGGAATGGGTTCTATGGAGTAGGCCATGCGTTTGAGGGTCGGCCAAGTGTAGGTAGCTCCTGTTCACTATACCTGTCCTAAACCCTAGTTTTGCCTTAGCAGAGAGAAGGTGTTACTGTTCTACAGTGATCATGTACTCCATTCCTGAAATGTTCTGTAGAATCTGCAAGGTCAGAATGCAAGTATGTGCAGTGCTGGCATATGGGGACACTGCTCAAAGAGGGCCTAGTTAAGGTTGTGTTGTGGGGGTGGCATGTAGTTCTGTATTTCCTGTCTTTCAGAAGGTTAAATTTGCATTACCTTAGCTCTTCATTTCCTAGATTTCAGGGGTTTAAGTGTAGCTGAACTCGATGTTCTGAGATAGGGTGACCAGACAGAAAGCATGAAAAATCGGGACGGGGTGGGGGGGTAATAGGAGCCTACATAAGAAAAAGACCCAAAAATCGGGACTTGTCCCTATAAAATCGGGACATCTGGTCACCCTATTCTGAGATGAAGCATCACTGGACAATCTTAACTCTGCCTTAACAAAGTTTTTGGTCCTTTAATTTCCTTTAAAAAAAATTCTAAGAACCCCATGTTCCACAGGCCAGCTCTCCATCTCTACTGCCTCTGGCTCCCTGACAACTATTACCCTGGCCACAGAAGGTACTGAACTTTTGTTGGTCCCTTCACTGCCCTACAATCACCTCTCTGCTTGTCCAGCACAGCCTGGTCCTCCCTTCCCAGCCTTCCTACCCACAGAGGAATGGGCATCAGTGGGGGGCCCATTAGATTGAGAATCTGGGTACAAGATGCAGGAATAATACAGGCACTGACACAGTCAGTAAAGGCATATTTTGAAGGGGGGACAAAAATGAGGGGCATGGGTAGGTTTTGGGGATGCTGAAGCCTCCCTACTTCCCTCAGTGCACAGCTCTGACCCTCTCCTTTCCTCTCCACATTCTTCTGCACTTCTCTGACCTTCCCTTTCCCCCTAGAAGCAGCAATATCCAGCATCCTGGAGGCAACACGGGGAAGGACAAAGTCCTGGGTTCCTTCCCCGATCAGGTTTCATTGGAGGGAAGGAGAACCACTGAGCCCCCTCCCTTGGCCTGGTGGAGAAGCCATGGGGAGGAACTTTGAGGTGGTGGGTGTATCTGTAAGGGGCCTAGGGCAAGGCAGAGCTCGCTCCATTTCCTTTCCCCTCCTTATGGTACTGTTCTGTCAGCACTTATGAGCTCCCATGGAGCAAAGATCCCTTTGAGGATGATCCCTTATTCATAGAGTGATTGTAGAAAAACTATACTTTTTGGGAACTTAGTTCTTCATCAAAGCTCTAATAATCAAACTAGGTTTTCAGAAACATAATGCTTGTACGATCCCTTGCATTAATAAAAGTCATTGTCTAAGTGTGTGCTGGCCTCTTAGTAGATGTGCCCGGTTGGCAAAGGGGCAGAGCTGCAGTCCCAACTCCAACATTGCCTGCCCTGCTCCAACATATACCCCTATTTCTCCCTCACCTCTCTAATTCCTCCATGTTCCTATGAAACAAAAAAGTTATGAAAATCTGAAAATGTTATGAGCAGCTCATGTTAATGGGTTGTCTATCACTAACCCCCATGACCAGAGGACCCAACAACTTACTTGCTTTCCTTTGATCACATTCAGTCCTATTGTTCAGGAAATGATTGAGCCTCATGAGTCATAATTGCATTACCTTTACTAGAATCTTTTATCTGACATCTGTTTAATACTAATTTCCTTGGTAATACTTCTAAAGTAAAACCAGAGTGCATGTGGATTTTAGAGCACTTTAAAATATTCGCTCTTAAACCAGGGCAAAACTTTCCAAAAGGAGCCCCTACAGAATGCAGGCAGAGAACTCAAATGTATAATACAGATGCTCTGAAAACTGCCAAGGGTACAGCTCCAATTCACTGTTCATAGCCATTGCTCAGGTTCAGTGGCCATAGCATGTCACCTTGAGCCATCCAGTCACTGTGATAAGACTGCCTGCGAACTTTCTGGCATGAACAGAACCCTAGTCTTGCTGCACATGTGGATTTCACTCTTTGGCTTGTCAGTTAGGCTCAACCCAGGGTGAAGTTCTAAACTTTACCCTGAATAGCTTTGGAAATATTGCATTCCCTAAAGAGGCCGTGGGTAGCATGCAATAGTTGAGATAAATCCAGAGCAGGTAAAATCAGTGTGGAGAAGATTAGAGCCATTGTTCAAAACCCAGGTATGCACAAAAACTGTTAGAAGAACCCAGTGATTTTGTAAACATGATTTTTAGGGGGACTGCATTTCAGGAACCCTTTGTTCAAATGATCCCAAATTTGAATCCTTCCCCCAGCCCCATGTTGCACAGCAACTTTCAAGACAATACAAGCCACCATGTGGATTTTAGGGTGACTCTAAATCTTAACTATGCAAAGTTGCCACTTTGCTATATGTGCAACATCTAAATTGCCATTAACACCATGACCCCAAATCAAAAACAGAAAGTATCTTAGTGCAAAAAAAAAATTAAAAATCAGAAGTACTTTCATGAATGACCACCATGTGAGAAGCATAAAATGATAAAAGACCTTCACAAATTGTTGAGGCCATATTTATTATGTTCTCAGGATGACATATAGTAATGAAGGCATATATCAAGGATATGAGAGGCCCTCTTTGAAAGGTATCTGGATGTCTCACATGTATCAAATAATCAAAGCAGATGTGGGTATTATGGACAGTTCCAGTGTATCAGTTCTTAGTGAGAAACCTGCATCTAGAGCAGGACAATAAAAGGTCATTTTGTTTTGCAGGAGATTTTGATTTTTAAAAATTGGTTTACTTTGGATTTGGAATGAAAACCAAAAATTTCAAAATTCTCTGTGGAAAGGAATGGAGCCCTGGCTAGCTTGAAGCCAGGGACCCTGAAAGCTCTGGGAGCCTCGCTGCCCAGGAGCCGGGCAGGCAAGATGGCAGAAAAATAGGCAGGTTTCATGACCTACTTGGGTCCCATCAGAATTTCATCAAAATTGAACCATGTCTGTTTGGTTTTCAACAAATTTGCGAATGCTGATGAATGCCGATGGTCTGTGATGACTTCTGACCAGTCTATCGACAACATTAAAAATCGGTAAGTTTGTGTAGTCAGTTCATTATTACTGTTTTATTTCTCTGTCAGTGTTATGAAAGCATTTTGCATCGAAAGTCAAATGTAGATCTAGTCAGTGGATGATGGAGCTGATTGTTGTGCACAGGGAGACAGTAGAACCCCAAACTTAGCAGTAAATATTTTCCTTCTTTTTATTTATTTTTTCTTATTTTTCTCCTGTTGCAGCTTTCTTTACATGTTCTTTGCTGACAACATTAGTCCTTTGTGCCTTTCTTATGGATGACTTTTCTTGTGAATTTTGTAAGATACTTGTTCCCACTTTTCATGGCTGGTGATAAGTTGAATTACTCCAGACACACTCTTGTTTTGCAGTTTATATCCAACTCATAATTTAATCATTTGAAAATAGATATGTTCTTTGTAGAGTGGTAGATTATCTATTTTTTGTGTGCGTGTGAATCAAACAGAGGTCAATTAAAATAACAAAACAAAAACTATATAATCAGGCAAAGGAGAGACTAAAGCAAGGCTAGATTGCTACGAGATTATCAACACCTTTTATGAAAGGAATCTAGCACCTACCATCTAGTGTATAAAATAGTCTGAACAGTACTAAATAAACTACTGCTTGATGCTGGACACCTCACAAACTATTGCCCAGTGTGTTACCTTCCTTTCCTAAGTAAGATAGTTGGCCAGCTTGCAGAAAACAGTCTCTGATGCCCTCTGTTAGCTGCCAGGACCTGGGATCCCTCTCAGTCAGGCTTCAGATCAGGGAATAGTACAGACACTGCACTTGTGGATTACTTCTTTCTATCCACAGGTGATGGAAATGCATCCGTATTCTTTGCTGGACCCTTCTACGGCATCTGACGGTACTGATCACCAGCTAGTCTTGGCCATCATGAAGAGGTTACTGGAGTGAACAGAAATGCCCTGAAATGGCTTTGGTCCTTCTTCCCTGTCAGTGGGTTGGAACTGGCAGCTGTTTCTCTGTCTGGAGTCCTCCAAGGCTCAATCCTCTCCTCCTCCATTTTAGTCAACATCTGTATGAAGCTATTGAGAGAGCTGGTGAAACAACACAAGGTGATGTGACAGCAGCACACAGATAACACACAGTTCTACAACTTGTGTCAAGTATATGTAGCACCATCTCCCAGCTTTCTCAGAGCCTGGCTGAAATCAACACTTGGGTGAAGAACAGCTGCCCAAAGCTGAATCCAAGCAAGACTGAGGGGATGTTGATAGGAAGAGGCTGAAGTGCTGAATTCAGACTTTTCACAGGAGCTGGGCCTGGATTATGGGACTCACTTCCCCAAGAGATAAGAATGACCATGGAACTAACTACTTCAGAATGAGATGTAAAACTCACTTCTGCAACTCAGCTTCCCCTCAATAATTTCTTCACACATGCCACATCCATTTATTCACACATGCATATCCACAAGCCTAAACAAGCAAATAAAAAGCCTATAGTCTTTCTCCTTGGAAGAAAGCAAGCATGGTTGTTGTGATTTTGTTTTTGAGATACTTGGGCGGTGCTCTCATACGACACAAACACCTAGAAGGTTAAAAAGGAGAAAATGTTCAAACCTGGGTGTCTAAAGTTAGACTCCTAAATCCATATTTAGGCAACTAAATACAAATGGCCTGTTTTCAAAGGCTAAGGTTGCTAACAGATTCTCCTTCAGTGTATGTGGGACATAGATACTCTGAGTTCTACTATGCTCTCGTTCAAATATTTCTGGTGTGAAGCATGGTTACAGCTGTGAATTCCTATGTTCCCATACAGTTGTTGTGAATATATATATATTTATAATGGAAATGTAACATAGACCTTCTCACTGGTAAAGAGATTTCACATATGTAACACTATCTTCTGCAAGGGGTAAATGGTCATTCATAAAAAGTCATTTTGTAAAGGTCCTGTATGAGTTCTTTTTGGGACTCAGAGATTAGCCCAACAGCAGAAATGACAGGTTCTGTATGTGCAGAAAGGAGGGTAAGTGTGATGGGGAAAAAATGAAGGACATACAGTCAAACACACACAATAGCCTGAAATTAAACATTTCCCTTGAGGAGGTATGCTCTCTGTGGCCATGAAAACTGTTTTCTATCCTCCCAGCACAGTATGTTATTAGAGAGAAAAAATAGACCACATTGTAATGTGTGTTCTTTCAAATACTTTATGAAGAAACTTGGCTAGCTTACTCTCTTGCTCTTTGAGTGGCTTCTGTCTGCTGTTCCTGAAACAACAGATTGTTGTGACTGAAGCTGTGACAAAAAAACCTAAATGTGGATGTCCACAATTTTTGAAGTGTCCACAGAAAATACCACAAAATAGTGCAAGCTGAAATCACTTCCCTGGAGAAGTGTCTGCACAATCAAAATGCTCTTCTTACCGCTGGCATCACCTATATTTAGTAACCGTTTCAGAGTCATGGTGATTGGAAAAACTGCTCCTCCTTGTGCCCTTTGGACTCTCAGATAGTCAGTCAGGCTCATCTGGGTTTCTTTTAAACCTCATTAATGGAGGATGCTGCCAATGTGAGTAATAAGCTGGGACTCCTTGACATGCTGTGTATAACACTGGAAACAGAAAATATCCCCCAGGAAAGTTCCAAAGACACTCTTGGCTATTCATTCAGCTACACTGAATCACATCACTTGAGTTGAACATTTGCTCTGTCAGAAAGAGCTTAATTAAACAAAACAAGAGACCAATGCCCAACATTTCTTTTGAAAGCCATCTGCTTCGCTGACCTGTTTCAAAGCATGCAAATTTACAAGTGAAATGCAATTTTCAGTCAGTCAGTGGCCTGTGAAATATAATTATTATGCTAATTTCAAATTCCAAATCATCAGCCCAGGTTATGGGTGCTCACTCAGCAAATAAGCTTGTATAATTATAATGAAAATTAAAATGTCAATCCTAGGATTTGACTAAGGCATTGAAAAGTGATGTCTGTTTTTTTTATGGTGTCAGCAAACCAAAGTTCAAAAAACTCAGCATGGGTGAATTTTTCCAGTAGAAATTGTATCTGGCTGTCTGAAGGCAATCCTGGATGAGGGAATTGTGCCTCAATGGATGTATACAAGACTGAGTGAAGAGGCATGTGATCTGTATTGACTTGTGTGACCTTAGTCAAGTCACTTAATCATTCTGCTGTGCAATTCCCCATCTGTAAAATAGAGCAATTGATACTGACTCTTTTCTGTAAAGTGCTGGGTGATCTACGATTGAATAACGCGAAACATTCATAGGTGTACAATATTTCATTTTGTCAGCATGTTAGTGGCACAGGGATGTCTTGGAGATGGGGAGCTGTTTAGAAAACATGGAAATATCCTCTTAGATATATTTTCCTTTCTTTGCAATAGAACTCTTACTGTGAAATTTCAAGCTATATTTGAACTGTAGTGGCTTCTCTCCTCCCAGCAAGATAGCACATCTATCACCTAACACCAGACAGTTATTTTTCTTCAGTAGCACCTTTGGGATTCAACTAACCTTAGAAATTGTGTTCTGATGGTAACAGCAGGTGACATACGGAGCCAAATTTTTCACTAAATTATATCGGTGCAACCTCATTGAAGTAACCGAGAATAGGATTTTGTCCATTAGTGTCTCTAACGCTGAGAGATGAATCAATAACATGACGCTGTGATGTATCACAGGTAGGATTCTAGTGAGCAAAATAAAGCCACAGCTCTCTTGGACATTTGTCTGAAGGGACTCCATTACTGACCTTCAACTGGTCATACCACTTGTTAGGAAAGAGCTGTTGCTGCTGCCAGGGTTGTTGTTAACGTAATCAAATTAACAGTGATTTTGTACAGTGCCTCCAACTCTTGTGAGGGCATGCACACAATGGGTGTCACCATGCCTCTCAGCACAATTTCAATGTACGAGTAAGCAATGCTCTATGGACCCAATGAACCAGACAGAATATGTACAGTAGACATTTCTAGTGCAAAGCACAAGAAGGAGTCTGGAAAGGAAAAGAACTGGGGAGCGAAAAAGAGTAAATTTTGCTTCTTGGAAGAGATTAGGCCTGCTCCAGCTCCACTGGACAGCCTCTATGAGATTTTGCTTTTCTCGGGACCATTGGAATGAATGGGAAGGGAATAACAGCATAATGAGGAACCATCTGATCGAGAATGAATCTGTTGCCCAGGCCTGAGATTCTCTAACCTTGCTTCAGAGCTTTGGTAGCTTGTGGTTCTGTGGCAAGGCAAAGAGATCCATTTTGAGTCTCCCCCGCTTTGAGCAAATTGAGAGAGAGAGAGACTGCCCGCTCACCTGCCCTGTTGACGGACTGCTTACTAGGGCTGATGGCTCGATAACTCAGCCAGTCTGACTGCAAGCTGGGGGCTCCTGCCAAATGTGATACTTTTAAGGCTGTGAAATTCTTCTCCATCCATTCTGAGAGCATTCGTCCCAATGGCTATACAGTTCTTTGCCAGGTGCCCTGCTGATGATTGATATGAGACCACCATGGCATTGTCAGGTAGCCGCATGGTCTCCTCATCCTGGGAGACCATGTCCTTGAACAGCTGTACAGGTAGTCCCCCGACTGCTCTGAGCTTGAGGAGGTTGATATGCACCCTCCTGTCCTGTCCGGACTGCATCCCTGAGGCACAGTGGGCAGGAGAACAGCTGTTAAGGAAGTGAGAAAGTTTAACTGTTCCTGTATGAGTGATCCAAGGAAGGGTAACAATAATACCTAGCACTTATCTAGTGCTTTTCATCAGGAGATCTGAGTGCTTTACGAAGGAGGCCAGTATCATGGTGAAAATGTCTTTCTGTGACTGGGAGGAAGGAGTCTTTTCCATCATAGAGGTCTTGCAGTGCTTGGTCTGGTGAAACTCCAAAAAGACATTTCCATTTAAAGGGATTGGCAGTGTGACCATTTGCATTAGAAAATGCTACTCAGCTTCAGGGTGGCAGAATCAAGCCCTTTACAATCACGTCCTGTTTAAAAATTAAAAAATTGACAGGGAGGCTTGGTGACAAGTGTAGCACCTGGAACTACTTTAAACTTTTTTAAAAAATACTGATTAGGTTTCAAGTTGTCACTTTAAGAAATGTCTCAAATACCTGTAACTAGGCTTAGCACAAAATGTATACACTGGATTACAAAATTGATGCCTCCGACCACAAAGGGAGGCTGTGAGGTTAGGAGTGCCTTGGGGGTGGGGGGCTGGGGATATCTAGACTCAGTGCATTCTGACATAGTGTTGCAACTCCTGTCTAGGGTGGAGACTTAAACAGTAGGCTTTAGAATGCTGTAGCATTCTAGACAAGGTAAATACTGTAGGAAGCATTAAACTAGAAAAAACACAAACAGCAAAAACTAGCTGTAACCAGTCCCAGAAGTCTGCACCCTTGTGGAAGAGAAGCTGAGGGAAAGCTGCTGGCCTCTCAATCACGTGCATTTGAGCTTATTTGTGTAACTACTCAAGGGGTCTAATTCTCTGTTACACTAAGGTCCCCTTATCCCACTCTGGCAGCATAACAAGGACTTAGAAACATGGAGATAGCCACCCCCCCCCCCCGGATAACACCCCATCCACAGGGGGCTTCCCAGGCCAGCACAGAGCTGGTGTATCTATACAGAACTCATAACTAAGTATAAGGGCTCCAGGCTGATAGCTAACTCTAAACTAGCCCTGCTCCTAACCCTCAGCACAGGGGGCAGGCAAGATACAGCTATTCTTAGCTTCCTAGGACTGCTCAAGGATGCCCAACCTCTGGGCCGTAAACAGCCCACTGCAGCATTTCATAAGGCCCACAGCCTGCTTCAACACAACATACTAACGGCCGATTCATTAGTGTTGTGTCATCATGTTCACATCATTTTAGTTTACACAAGTGTATAGACAACACTGTACATAGGTTGTTTCTGTCTCAATACATACAAAACAAGCTGAACTTAAAAATACAAGTGACTTTAAATTTATTAAAATACGTTGAATCTGTTTGGCCCACACAAGGTTGTGCTTAGGTTTACGTGGCCCTCCTGTGTAATGAGGTTGGGCACGACAGAGGATCGTGAAAAGCAGAGCATAAGCAGAGAACAGTCCTGAGGTTGCTGTAGCTTACTCTGGTGACTGGGCATGCTGCTGCATCACCCCAAAATACAGGGAGTGCAAAGGTGACTTAAAGGCACTTTAAACCCTCTCTATGTCATAGTCCATCCTTGCACTTGGAGAAATGGTAATCTGAGCCAATGCAAGGTAAGTATGGAAGAAATCAGGTCCTACATATCTGCCTTTCTGCCTATTGCTGTGTATAAAACCCACATAAACAGAAGGGAATGACTCATTAACAGTTGATTGTTCAAGGGAAACCATGGCATTGACCATCCACCAAGTGCTGTCATGCGCCAAAAAAAAGTAAACAAAAAAAGTAGTTAAAATATTAGTTCCCATAATCTTTCAATGATAGTGGGTGTTACAAAGTGACAAAAATGTTCAAGCGGAAGTGACCATCTTTGTGTTCTGTTTGTACAGCACCTAGCAGAGTGGGGTTCCGGGACATGACTGTGGCTTCTAAGCATTATGGTTATGTTACTGCTGCTGTTATCTAAATTAAAGGTGTTCCCTTAAATCTTGTGTACTTTGTAGCTGTCATATATAGCATCAGTCATCTCAGTCTCTTCAAAAAAATTAATTATGCTTCACAACACTTCTCTGAGACAGGTATTATTCCCATTTTACAGATTGGTAAACTGAGGCACGGAGACGTTGCCCAGAGTCACAGATCAAAATTAGTGGTGGAGTCAGGAATAGAATTGAGGACTTCAAAGAGTGCCAGCACCCTGCTCAAACTACTAGACCTCACTGCCTTGTCTGTACGCTGTTAATTTTCTTCTTGTGTAGCAACTATTTCCCTGTTTTCTTTCTTTTTTCACCCGCCTGTCCCTCCTCAAAAAATGTATTTCAATTTTCCCCAAACATAATGCTTAAGTAAACTTTACGCATTTATTTTTCTTGACTCCCTACCCCACCCACCCATTTACCACCTGAGTACCTGGAAGAGATTTCCCAGCCCTTCCCAGTCAATCTGAGTGACCAGTCAAGTGACACAGTAGCTAGTAGCAGCCTCAGCCTGTCAGTAGGAAAAATTATTTTGCTTCTCTCCAGACAGAGCAAACTCTAGTGTATTCCAGATGCAGGAGCTGGCTTCTTTATAAATTGCTTGGGAGGAGAGGAGAGAGATCTTGGTAGCTCCAGATGTGGTGGGAGGAGCCAACTCCACTGTCCCCCACATTTATTGGTATTTGTGATTTCCCCCTTTTAAAAAAACTGCTTTCTTCAAAGGGGGGTTAGAAGCCAGTGTGATCTACTAGTTAAAGGAACTCAGAACTTCTGTATTCTGGACCTGGTTCAGCAATGTACTTGAGCATGTGGCTTACATTAAGCACGAGTGGTTCCATTGACTTCAATAGCACTAGTGTCACACTTAAAGTTAGGCATGTGTTTAAATACTGTTACGGGTTGTTAGGTTAAACCGTGTTGAAACTGGAGGGTGTAACAGCTGCCCTTCATTTGGAATACATATAAGAAACAAGCTCCCTTATGGAACCAGTAGCTGAAACAATAGCAGCCTCCACCCAAAACACAGGCACATGTCACTGTGCCAGACAAAGACACATGTGAGCAGAGGGGTTTCTCTGGCTATTGTTTTGTGAAAATTTGCTTCTGTGAAAGAGAGGCAGAAAGACCAGAGAAGCTGCGAGAAAAAGAAGCACCAGACACAGCCTGAACAAACACTAGGAGTGTGGCCCTGTGAAAAGGCTAGAAAGGGAGCCAAGTCGTGAGCTCTGAGCGAAGACACTGTCTCCTGCTGTTTGATTTCTGCTGTGTCTAAGGAAACAGGACTTTGATGCAATCCAAATTATTTACAAAGAATGTACAAAGATACCTGACTACATCAGTTTCACCTTCCTCACCAAAACAACCTTCAGGGCCCTGAATTTGGATAACCACTCAGGTCAAAAGGGATAACAGTGCCTGGATGAATTGGGGCCTCTGTTTCAGCTCTTCCACTAATATACCGGGTGTCCTCAGTCAAGTTGTTTAACCTTTCTGTGCAATAATTCTAAGCTGCCCCTGAGGGTTGTTGTGAACTTTTATTAACCAATGTTTATAGAGCTTTTTACAGTCCTCAGATGAAAAGTGGTATATATTACACACACACACACAAACTACTTTAAATGAACATTATTAAGCTTGCAAAGGTAAGCACTCAAAAGTTGGAAAATGCCAGAATTAAGGTTGCCTATGCAACCTTAATTCAACTCGCTTGTGCATATGCATTATGATATTGTAACTATTACAGAGTGAGCTGAACCTTAGACCTCTTGGCAGTCCCTCATGAGTGCCCCTCCCAAGTGCCAGGGTTTGCTTCCTTCAACTCTGTCAGGGTAGAACCTGTAGGTCAGCCACTATTAGACTGGCTCTCTGGGCTACAGCCCCCTTGTTTCCCAGCTATGTTAACTCAAAAGGCCCAACTTATTTGCAACCAGCAAGAAACTTCCTTCCCAGAGCCTGTGACCATCTGCTGATTGAAGTGACTCAAAACAGCTTCTCTGGAATAAATTTGTTTATTCACCTAAAGGTAAACAGCAACCAGAGAAAACGGTTAAAACGACAAAAGGCCTACAGGCCTGGGTCTTACCTAAAGCTTATCATTTCCCTCAAAGCTTGTGCAAGCCTAGCTACCTCGAACCCATCCAGTAGAGCTGTTTCAAAGTCTCTGTACTCTGCAAACAGCCCCAGATGACTGAACTGCCCTTCCCCCTATAAAGTTTTTAGCTATTTAGTGTCCTTTTGATCTCAGGCCTTCAGCCTTGTCGAACCAGCAGTGTATCTTTGGCTAGTACCTGGAAATAATATCCCGGCAATTAATGGCCCAGCTATGGGTCTCTCACCAACCTTGAAGTTGTTTAGCCAGAGGTATCTTATCTGTGGTGGTTTTCATTTCCTGTTTGCTCTTTCTAACAGCTCCTTTTGATTCAACTCCAGGTGATTAGACAGAATAATATCAAACAAGTAAATTGGGGTACACGCAATATGAACAAAAAATAACAGATATCTCCCATATTCTCCACAGATACTCTTTTTAATTACATGATCACTTACTTTATATTCCATAGGACCCCTTGCTCACACAGTGCACAAGATGGATGGTACTTATTTAGTGAGCACCTGTTTATTATTTTGTTTTATCCTCATTGTTCAATGTGTACCCCCAGGCCTTATTTACTGCACACTATTCAAAACCTGCTATGGAGAGAATTATTAATTTCCTCCTGGCTTTTACTATGGTGCTCATCACTATAGAACCTGAGTGCTTCCCAAGAAAATGGTTACTCACCTTTTTGTAACTGTTGTTCTTCGAGATGTGTTTAGGGTGACCAGATGTCTTGATATTTAGTTGTTTGTCCCGCGTCCCGACTGATGTACGGTTGGGGCGCCATTTGCTTCGGTGGCACTCCAGCTTTTTTTTTTTTTTTGCTTGGGGCAGCAAAAAACCTAGAGCTGGCCCTGGTGTGGGGGTGAGCCTGTGGCTGCCCTCCCATGAGCGCGGATGTCGGAAACTTTTTCCGCAGCAGCTACCCATTGGGCCAGCTGTGGAGCCCCCTGGAGTGGCGCCGATATGGTGCTCTATATATGACCCTGCCGGCCCGACCCCCCCTTCAGTTCCTTCTGGCCGGCTACTCCGACAGAGGGGAAGATGGGGGGGAATGGAATAGATATGAGCAACACATCTTGAAGAACAACAGTTACAAAAAGGTGCGTAACTGTTTTTTCTTCTTCGAGTGCTTGCTCCTGTCAGTTCCAGTTAGGTGACTCCCAAGCCTTACTTCGGAGGTGGGGTCGGAGTCAAGGAATTGCAGACTGGAGAATCACCCTGCCGAAGGCCCGCATCGTCACGTGATTGGTGGACGATGGTGTAGTGCGACGTGAAGGTGTGCACCGAAGCCCATGTGGCAGCCCTGCAGATTTCCTGGAGGGGTATGTGTGCCAAGAAGGTTGCTGACAAGGCCTGAGCCCTTGTGGAATGAGCCATGACAACAGGCGGAGAGACCTTCGCTAACTCATAACAAATACAAATACACGCCGTGATCCAGGAAGATATCCGCTGGGAAGAGACTGGCAAACCTTTCATCCGCTGTGTTAGAGCGACGAACAACTGGGTTGTTTTGTGGAACGGCTTCATTCGGTCTATGTAGAAGGTGAGCACCCTTCTAACGTCCAGCAAATGCAGCTGCTGCTCATGGAGGGTGGCGTGCGGCTTTGGATAGAAAACCAGCAGGAAAATATCCTGGCTGACATGGAGGCGAGACACGACTTTTGGTAGGAAGGCCGGGTGAGGCCTAAGCTTCACTTTGTCCTTATGAAAGATGGTATACGGGGGCTCACGTGTGAGGGTTCATAGTTCAGAAACGTGTCGTGCTGAAGTGATGAACTCTAGGAAGGCAACCTTCCAGGAGAGGTAGAGGAGCGAACATGAAGCTAACGGCTCAAAGGGAGGACCCATGAGATAGGACTAAATTGAGGTCCCAGGCAGGGACAGGGGGCTTCATCGGGGGATGGATCTTTTCTAGTCCTTTTAGGAAATGTCCCACGATAGGGTGCGCAAACACTGAATGCCCGGAAATGTCCGGGTGAAATGCTGAAATAGCCGCAAGGTGAACCTTAAGAGAACTGAATGCCAGGAGCTGATTTTTCAGGTGCACCAAATAGTCCAGGATGCACAGGATTGAAGCCTGGAGTGGGAGTACCTGCCGTTGGGCATACCAGATAGAAAACCTTTTCCACTTTGCTTTGTAAGTGGTTCTGGTAGAAGGCTTGGGGCTTTCCAGGAGCACCTGCCTCACCGGGTCCAAACAGGCGAGCTCTGCTTGGTTCAACCACAGATCCTCCAGGCCAGGAGGTGAAGTGACTGAAGGTCTGAGTGGAGGAAGCAACTGTGATTCTGCGAGATGAGGTTGGAAGTGAGAGGTAGACGAATTGGTGACCGGATCGATAGGTCCATGAGGGTGGGGTACCAGCACTGGTGAGGCCAAGCTGGGGCCACCAGGATGACATCTGCCTTGTCCCTGCGGACCTTGAGAAGTACCTTGTGGATGAGAGGAAATGACAGAAAGACGTATAGTAGTTGACTGGACCATGGGATCAGGCAGGCATCTGTAATCGAGCCTGGGCTGTGAGCCTGGAAAGAGCAAAAGATTGGGCACTTCTTGTTGGCCCGCGTGGTGAACAGGTCAATTCGGAGAAACCCCCAGCTGTAGAAGATGGAGTGGATGATGTCCGGCTGAATCGACCATTCATGTGTGAGGAACCGCCTGCTCAAGCTGTCCACCAGTACATTCTGAATGCCTGGCAGGTATGAGGCTTGGAGAAGATGGAGTTGGCTAAACAAAATTCCCATAGGAGGAGAGCTTCCTGGCAGAGAGGAGACAACCAAACTCCGCCTTGCTTATTTATGTAAAATATAGCCCTGGTATTGTCCGTCAGTATCGCTACACAGTGGCCCTGCAAGTGAGACAGGAACGCCTGGACACGAGGCGGATTGCCCTGAGCTCTTTGATGTTGATATGCAGAGCCAGTTCCTCTACTTGTCATAGGCCCTGAGTCATCATGCTCCCGAGATGTGCTCCCCAGCTGAGGGCCGACGCATCCGTTACCAATGTCAGAGTGGGCTGGGGGGGCGGGGTGTGGGACGGTACCCCAGAGCTTACCATTCGGGGGTCCAGCCACCATTGTAGGGAATCGAGGGTATGTCCCGGAATGGTCAGCACCATGTCCAGACTGTTGCGGCCCGGGCGATACATTGACACAAGCCACACCTGCAGGGGCCTGAGCCACAACCTGGCATGCTGCACCACGTAGCTGCAGGACGTCATGTGGCCCAGCAGCTTGAGGCACTGTCTCACTGTGGTGGTGGGAAAGTTGCAAAGGCCGGTGATTACATGCACGAGGGATAGACGACAGGCCTCTGGGAGGAACGCTCTCACCTGGTTTGCATCCAGGACTGCCCCAATGAACTCTATTGTTCTTGTTGGGGTGAGAACAGACTTGTTGACATTCAGAATAATGCCTAAGTGGTTGAATGTGTCCCTGACCAATTGTACCTGTGATTCTACCTGCTGGCGAGACCAGCCTTGTATGAGCCAATCTCTAGGTACGGGTAAACGTGTACATGATGGCGGCGAAGAAAGACTGCCATGCATTTGGTGAAGATGTGGGGAGCCGTGCACATGCCAAACGGGAGAGCCGGGAACAGATAATGCGTCTTGTCTACTACGAAACAGAGAAAACGTCTGTGAGACGGGTTGATTGAAACGTGAAAATAAGCGTCCTTCATATTGAGGGTGGCGTACCAGTCTCCTGAATCCAGGAAGGGGATGATTGTGCTCAAGGAGACCATGAGGAACTTGAGTTGACAATGTGCTTGTTGAGTTCCCTTAGGTCCAGAATGGGCTGTAGACCCCCCCTTTGCCTTGGGAACAAGGAAGTAGCATGAATAGAAACCCTTGCCTCTGAGCTCCCGAGGTACCTCCTCCACTGCTCCTAGAGCAAGGAGGGACTGGACCTCCTGGACCAGGAGTTGCTTGTGAGAGGGGTCCCTGAAGAGGGATGGGCAAGGGGGGTGGGAAGGAACAGAAGTAGATAGAATAGCCTGCCTCCACTGTGCAGAGGACCCACTGGTCTGATGTAATAAGGGACCATGCAGGGTAGAAGCGGGATAGATGGTTCAGGAAGGGAGGATAACTCGCCGGGATATGGACTGGTAATCTGTCTTCAAAATGGGCGCTTAGGGCCCGGAGGGGGCTTGGACTGGCCCTGGCCCTGGCCCTGACCCTGACCAGAGGGAGGACGTGATGGTCTGCGCCTGGTGTATCTACTCTTCCTGCAGGAAAAGTCCTGCCTGGGCCTAGCGGGGAAAGACCGCTGCTGGGTGGGCTGAGGCTTAAACGGAGGAATGTAATGACATCAGAAGGAGGTCGCAGTGCAATGAAGTTTCAGAACCCCTTTCATATATAAAATCTTCCATGGTCCCAAGTCTTCCTTTCTGTAAGAAGTCCTTTCATTTTATTTATTCTCTGTCATTCCAGACTCTGTATGGGAGTGTGACCTTGTGGGAAGACACTCTGCTGGTTTCCTCCTAGCTTGACACCTACTCCCCGTATTCCCTTTAATGTGTCCTTGCCCTACTACTGTCTCCTTCCCGCTCTGCTTATCTGTCTCTTTCTCCTTGCCTACTCAATCCCAATCTCTATTCCTTGGGCTTCTCGTTCCAGTTCCATTCTCCTTGCCCAGCCAGTGCTACTCTTCCTCCTCCAGGTGTGCTGTACAAGTCCTAGTCGCCCCCATGATTCCCAGTTTCTCCTCCCCACACCTAATGTCAGTCGTCTTGCCCAACCAGAGTTTCTCCCCTCCTGACTCCTTGTCTGATCTGCCTCTGTCCCATGCCACTGGCTCCCAGTCCCAATTTCCCTCCCTGGGCTCCTCATCCAATGTCAGTCTTCTCCTCTCTTACTGCTCCTTGTGCCAGGCTCTCTTCCCAGTCTGTCACTCTGTGGGGATGGTGCATGCACAATGCAGTCATATATAGGATCCATGAGGGGATGGACCATGTTCAGTGAGGATGGACTCATCAGAGATTTTAGCTGAGAAACTCTAGCAAGTCTCTTCTGAGCATATATAATCTGCAATTTTTTCAGAGGCTTATAACTTAGCCACATTTAGACATATTTTCACAGGGATGGCAAAAGGCCCATCCCTTAGACAAAAGCCAATTCCTTGCTAAATTTCAAGTCCCTGCTCCAAAGCATAGGGGCAATAGAACATTTCAAAGACAAGATCTCAGGTATTTTTTTAACATGGGCATAACAGTGTTTTTGTCCCTAGCCTTGTTCTCAGAAATGGTTGAACCATTTTGGCTGAAATTTCCTAGAACACCCAGCATGGTATATTTCAGCCCAAATGATTAAAGTTGGCAAAGTTATAAGACCTTGAAAACAGGGTCTTATAATGGGAAGTGTCAAGCAACTTTAATAGGCAATGGTCCCAGCTCTGCCTATAAGAAAAGAGAAAAACTACATTCCTTTTACAAGTTTCAGAGTACCAGCCGTGTTTGTCTGTATTCGCAAAAAGAAAAGGAGTATTGGTGGCACCTTAGAGACTGACAAATTTATTTGAGCATAAGCTTTCGTGAGCTACAGCTCACTTCATTGGATGAAGTGAGCTGTAGCTCACGAAAGCTTATGCTCAAATAAATTTGTTAGTCTCTAAACTTCCATTCCTTTTACATCTGTTCCCAAACTGTGGATCAGGACCCCAAAGAGGGTTGCTACCCCATTTTAATGGGGTCATCAGGCCTGGCTTAGATTTGCTGGGGCTGAGGTTACAGGCTACCTGCTTGGGACTGAAGCCCTTGGTCTTTGGCTTTGGCCCCCCCCCTCAGGGCGGTGGGGCTGGACAGGCTCAGGCTTTGGTCCCCACTCCTGGGGTCATGCAGTAATTTTTGTCATCAGAAGGAGGTCGCGGTGCAATGAAGTTTCAGAACCCCTTTCATATATAAAATCTTCCGTGGTTCCAAGTCTTCCTTTCTGTAAGAAGTCCTTTCATTTTATTTATTCTCTGTCATTTGGTAAAGCACTATCATCCATTTTGCTGTCACATTGGTTCACAGGGCAAACCAAAAAACTACATTAACAAAAATGAGGGGTCAGTATGTAATGTCCCACATTATATCTGACTGGAAACTACTCCAAAAGCCAAACACATGCAAGTAGTTAAATTGTGGTTTGCATTTCCTCTTAGTCCAGGCCTCCAATTTTCTCAAAGACAAACATTCCCAAACAGACCATCTGTTGTTGAAGAGAGCACTTTGAGGAGGAGCAGATTCTTTCCATTTCACTTATTTCTTGGTACCCATTCCATTTTCTGTGTAGGCCTCTTCTGTAAGTAATGAACGGCTTTGCATTTATTTGGTGCAGTTGCTAAAATGCTTTATATGTAATATAAACTTCCTTATATGTGGAATATGTGACTTGGGATGGAAATCAGCATAAGTTAAAAATTGAAAAGCTCTTAGATTGAATATATGAAATGTCTATTTACTGACCGTAAGCAGTTTGCTTTTAAAAGGAAAGGGATATATGAATAATCACTAAATACTAAAGTCAGAACAAATGTACATATTAGAAAAGTGAGGCCAAATATCAGTGATGATAGTCAATACAGGGCTAAACCTGGTGGCTTTAAAGCACGGCCACATTGCTCTGGGAGGCATTGTGCTTGAGGCAGGTACAATGCCTCTGAGGACACAAGAGTGCCAGTGCTGCTACACCTTTGGAAAGAAAACAGCATGTACTTGCCTCGGGGTGGAATCCGTTCCATGGGCTGGCATGGAAGGATGGGCCCTCTCCTATTTTGCAAAACTAGTGTCACTATGGCTGCTAGTGGCAGCAGTCTCCATGGTGCTGATTTGCAAAGGAGCTGAGCACTCACTGCCCCCAAAGTGACTTTACATAGGGCTACAGGGGCCCAGCACTTCTGAAAACCAGGGGCTCTAGGCAGGCGCTTGAACAAGGGTTGCATTGACTTCTACGAGGATGTCAAGCAAATTCAAAGTGTGGGACAGTGCTGCAAAACGCCTCTGTCTCCATGTCCTCTGTTCTTTCCCAGCTTTAGAGCCCAGGCCCTCTGGTGTGCCTGCAAAGGTGCTTGCATGGGGTCAGATGGGAGTATGCCATGGAGGTGGCGCGCCCACATTTTCTGCTTTGTACTCCCCTCCACTCAGGGGAGGAGCGTGTGGTGCTCTGGTTGCAGCTCATTCCGTCCTCCCAATTCTAACAAAAATCTGCCAAAAGGGAAAGAACGAGAGTGCTGTGAATTCCAGTAGCCCAGGATCCCTCAAGCTTTGCCCAGCTGAGGGCCACATTAGCAACTGGCTCAGAGCTCAAGGGCTACCACGTCTCATTTTCATAAAATGGAGCATTTTACATCTGTACTCAATTTGAATCTCGATGTGCTGCCTGCAGAGCCTGGCTGCTCAGATCAAGATGGAGCATTGCATGCTGGGACTTCATCATAATGCAGCCCACCGAGACTTAATCATATTGTTATTTGGCTACTGTTGTTGGTTGTTACATATTTAACCAGGAATTGTGCCAGTGGGGCCTATTGTACTAGGTCGATACCAACATATACAAAGATATGTCTGGCCCTGATCCTTATATATTCACATAATGGCCTCTTTACACCACTCTGAGAGTATAACAGGGCCTCAAAGTGGACATTAATAAAACAGCCACTGTAAGACCCTTTTCCATGGCTGGAGCAGTGTAAAGGACCCTTAGTGTAAATAAGAATCAAGGCTGTTAGTGTAAAATATCAGAACCACTGTGGGCCACATTTTTCTCTACTTCTGCTGTAGAATATAGAGCTCAAAAGCAGCTCAACTTATTGTCCCAACCCTAACTAATATCCATGGAAAGGTTTAAGAATCCTGTGTTCTAGCCCCAAGCAAGATTCTTAAAGGAAATGCTTTTGTTTCAAAGAAACAAATAAATGCAAGCAAATAAACAAAGCCAGTTCACCCACTCTCTGCGTGCTCTTTTCAAACTTGAAAGGTCAGTTTCTCGAGGGAGACCACAACCCTTTTCAGGGGATACAGAAGGAAGCCCTGGGGAAATGGAAAAAAACCCACATTACCACATTCTTTTTCAGTGCACACACAGCACGGGAAGAGTTAGGGTTGCCAGGCATCCGGTTTTGGACCAGAATGCCCGGTCAAAAAGGAACCCTGGTGGCTCTGGTCTGCATCGCCGACCAGGCCATTAAAAGTCCAGTCGGTGGCACAGCAGGGGCCTGGGGGCTAAGGCAGGGTCCCTGCTTGCCCTAGCTCTGTGCGGCTTCTGGAAGCTGCTACAAGGTCCTTGCAGCCCCTAGGCGTGTGGGTGACCAGGGAGACTCCACGCATTGCCCCTGCACGACTGCTGGCTCTGCAGTGCCTATTTGCCAGGAACTGCGACCAATGAGAGTTGCGGGGGAGGCGCCTGCGGGTGTGAGGGCAGTGCACGGAGCCTCCCTGGTCACCCATGTGTCTAGGGGCTGTAATGACTTGGCAGCTGCTTCCTGGGAGCCGCGGTAAGCGCTGCTGGGACCCCACACCCTGAAACCCTTCCTGCACCCCAATCCTCAACCCAGAGTCCCCTCCTGCACCCAAACTCCCTCCCAGAACCCGCACCCCCCGAACCCAACCCCCTGCCCCAGCCCTGAGCCCCCTCCTTCACCCCAAATCCCGCATCCCTGGCCCCACCCCGAGCCCTCACTCCCTCTCACACCCCTGCCCTAGCTCAGTGAAAGTGAGTGAGGATGGGGGAGTGCAAGCAATAGATGGAGGGGGGCTGGAGTGAGTGGGGGCGGGGCTTCAGAGATGGGGTGGGGCATCCTTGGGTGTGGGGACATCACAGAGAAGACACAGGCCCAAGAGGAGTGGAGATTGTGGATATGGCAGAATGACCTCCTGCATGGTAAGGAACATTTCCATGTGGCCAGGGGTCTGTGGGATGCCCATAGATACTCCAGAGGGGCTTGGTGGAGTCATTGGGGTCAGTCAGTCCAGATGGTGATGAGACAGTACCGACAGAGTAGTTGGAATCATGCTTGCAGTCGGGATAGTCAGACTGTTTTGATACTGGGCTCCCACCATCGATACCGATGGATCCCTCTTCCTCTTGCTTTACCCTCAAACTGGCAAGGGGTCTTTGGCACTGGTCCTGTGGGATCTGCATGCAACATCTCACCTGACCGGGCGCAGCTCAGGGAGGAAACACTGTTCTTATGAGCAGTTCACTGCGGTGCCCTGCTCTTGTGCCTGTGAGAGAGTTTCTTACTGTCATGATAGGGCTCGTCTTTAGGCTTTGGTGCCAGCAGTTCCGCACTATGAGTGTGCTCGGAGGGGTGCTCGCAGTTGGCGGTGGCCACTGTACTGGGGGAGGTCCCTGGCCAGGATCCAAGTGCGCGCAGGGCTTCATTGCCTTCTCCATGAGGTACTTGCAGAGGTGGCGTTCATGGTCCTCTCTAGTACTGGGCGGAAAGGACTTACGGATAGCGCAAGTCACCGAGATGTGCACCTCACTCAGACAGTAGAGGCACCGTCGGTGCTCATCACTCATGCAGAAGGAACAAGGACAGGAGACACCGTTTCTGAAGCTTGGGATCCTGGCCATAGTCTCTGGATGGTGAGGGGATGACAGCCAGAGAACTTATATACTACTTTACACTAGTCTATACTGTCTCTATAAACTATCTACAAGACGAGGAACAACTCTTAGGGTACTAAGAGCGAAGAAGGAGCAAAAGTTCTGACTCAGGCCATGCGGTGGTAAGAGGGAACTGGAGTCGTGTTGACCCGCACTGCCCCTTATACCTTCAGTTGAGAGCACGGGAAAACATACTACACACGTGCGGGTCAGTGGTCGCTGCTTGGAAACACTTCCAGACTCAGGTGCATGGTGCGCATGTGCCCCCACATGTGGAATACACCTAGGGCCCATCACTCGAAGCAGCAGCATCGGTTACCCTCTGAACCCACAGGTCCTTTGTGGTTGAGGTTTGGGTCGGGGTGTGGCTGTGGCAGACGGGCTTGTTTGTTGGTTTTTTTACATGGCTATGAGTAGGAAGACAAACATATGAAGAGGTTCTCTTCATATTTAATAAAAACACAGCCCAATACATTGGACTGCTGAGGAAACTGGCCCTTCACCTTCCTCTCATCCGTGCCCCCTCCTATCGTCATTTGTTCCCCTGTAGCTTGGGGAGAAGATGCTTTTCGAAACCAGTGTTACAGCTGTGCTGTTCCTATGCCATTGGTCAGCCTGTCTCCTGCATAGCATGCTAAACTGTATCTACCTGCTGCCACACAGCTTCCTGCCACTCAGAGAGCAAATGCCATGTGGGGTAGTGAGTTGAGTCAACCCAGCATGGCAGCTGGATCAGGAGGACTGATGCTGGCAGGAGCGGAACAGCAGTTGTAATTAAACATTTTTAAATTTTAGTTTCAGAATCTTGCTGCTGTTTCCAGAGGTCCCAGCAAGTGGCAGTGGATCAGACTCCATCAGGATTTAGAAGGGAGCCAGCAGACAGTGCAAGGGCTAGATCAGGAAAGGATAGGGTTGCCAGCATTCTAATGGCACAAAACTGAACACCCCTTCCCCGCCTCCTGCCATGAGACCCCGCCCCTGCCCAGTCCCTTCCCCCCGCTCACACCATTCCCCCCTCCCTCCATCTCTCATTCTCCTCCACCCTCGCTCACTTTCACCGGGCTGGGGCAGGGGTTTGGGGTGTGAGAGGGAGCGAGGGTTCCAGCTGGGGTGGTGCAGGCTCTGGGGTGGGGCTGGGGATGAGGGGGTTGGAGTGCAGGAGTGGGGTCCAGACTGGGGCAGGGTTATGGGGTGGGGTGCAGGCTCAGGGCTGGAGTTTGGGTGCAGGGGGGTTAGGACTCCAGCTGGGGGTGCAGGCTCTGGGGTGGGGCTGGGGATGAGGGGGTTCAGGGTGTGGGAGAGGGCTCCGGGATAGGGCAGGGGGATTTGGAGTGCGGAAGGGGGTTTGGGCTCTGGCTGGGGGTGTGGGCTCTGAGGTCGGGCTGGGGATGAGGAATTTGGGGTGAAGGAAGGGCCTCCAGGCTGGGGCAGGGGGTTGGGGTGCAGGAGGGGGTGCGGGGTCCCAGTGGCGCTTACCATGGTTCCCAGGAAGCGGCTGCTCGGTTCCTGCAGCCCCTAGGTGCGCAGGTGGCCAGGGAGGCTCCGTGCGCTGCCCTCATGCTCGCAGGTGCCACCCCCACAGCTCCCATTGGTCGCGCTTCCCAGCCAATGGGAGATGTGGAGCCAGCACTCGGGGCGGGGGCAGTGTGCGGAGTCTCCCTGGCTTTCCCATGCGCCTAGGGGCCATAGGGACCTGGCAGCCACTTCTGAGAGCTGCAGTGAGTCTGCCTTAGCCCTGGGCCCCTGCTGAGCCACTGACCAGACTTTTAACGGCCTGTTAAGCAGTGCCGACCGGAGCCGCCAGGTTCCCTTTTCAACTGGGGGTCAAAAACCGGACACCTGGCAACCCTAGGCCAGGAGGGCAGAAACAGGATCTGGATCTTAGGCAGGAGTCAACACGTAGGGTGGGTAAGAAAGGGAATTTGGATTAGGTCTGGTGGCAGCAGCTGGGAGGGGCACCTACCAGGAATCCTTCACTTCAGCTGGCAAAAAATTGAAGTTACACTTGTCCGATCTATTTCTGTGATTCCATCTCTTTTTGTTAAGAGCTCAGTATGTTGAGATGGGGAAACCGATATTTCTTTTGTTCTTCTTTCATAGATTGTCTGCTTTATGTTCGGGGTGGTTTTATAATTGGGGGGTGAATGTGAGTGCTTGTGAAATGTGTCATAGTGGTAGCATGGGCAGTTCTGTTTCAAAACAGAACAGGCAGCAGTAGGGTAAGGTTGCTAACAGTGTCCACCCAATGCAGTGTGCTAGAGGGACCAGCTCAAAGAGGGGGAAAGCTGTGCAAGCCTCATGACATTCAATCCTTCTTGGCCTTTCAGCTCAGCCTGCCCACAAGGATCCCAGTGCTCATATGGCCACTTGCCTCTTTGAAAGCAGACAAACTACCCAAGAACCAGCCAACAGAAGCAGTGTTTGGTCTTCATCAACCTGGAATGGATTCAGTTAAGATTGTATCCCAATCTCCAAAGCTATCCAATCCCCCAAGTTCTCCCTTCTAAAAAGCCAAACGTTCTGTCTAATATAGTGTTTGCTTTAACTGAGAAGCAGAGATGCAGAAATGTTTTGAGTCAATCCTGCTTCTGACATCACTTCATAGGATACATCATAGATTATAAAGCCAGAAAGGACCAGTGTGATCTAAGCTGACCACCCACATAACACGTGCCATAAGACTTGCCTGAATTAAGACCTGTTTGAACTAGACCATATCTCTTAAAAACCATCCAATCTTGATTTTAAAATTTCCAGTGATGGAGAATCCACCACAACCCTTGGTAAGTTGTTCCAATGAGTGATTACCCTCCATGTTAAAAGTGTGGACCTTATTTCTATTCTGAATGGTCTAGCTTCAACTTCCAGCCATTGGATCTTGTTATAACCCACACAAGCCTTCTCAACAGAAAAACAGACTGTAACTATGAAAGCTTTTATCATTCAGTATTGCTTCAAAAATCTAATAAAATCTGGTTATGGGCAATTCATTTTGCGATACTGTTTGGAATGAGGTCCAGGCAGGCTGGAAGCTTTGTCCTTGATTTCAGAGTCAGAAATACAAATTACTTTCTTGTTCCCAAAGTTGGTACACTTATCATAGGATATGAAAGGAAGAATTGAAGTCCATCGATGGCAGCCCCTTGCAATCAGGGGCAATAGATTTCTTGGGCTTCCCAATGGTCATTTTCAAATGTAACCCTGCTCCATGTTCCAAAGGAAGGTGTATGGGGAAAGAAACTCCTTCCTAATTCCCCATATTTGATGACTTGATCAATTCCACACATGTAGGCAAGAATCTAGTTGAGCAAATTAAGCCTCTGATCGTGTGTGTGTATATAAAGTGTGTGTCTATAGATATATCCCAAGATGTATCTGATATTCATGTAATTATCTTTTTTTATTCTTTAATTCTAGTAAGGTGAATTCAGCCAATACTCTCCTCTTGTAGCTATTTATGCAATAGATTCCAGCAACCTCTAGGTGGTGGTAAGGATCTCAGGCAACCATTCTGAAAAGGTTCCAGAGCTAGTTCACAAACAGGAATTGCCTCACAGTGAGTTGAACTGGAATGTTGGCCACTAATTGTCTCAGTGCTCATGTGACGTTGAGTCATTTCCTTGTTTTTAATATTCCTATTTGTAACATGGTTAAACTTTCTCTTTTACTATTGGGCAATTTAAATCAAGACAATGAAAGGTAATTTCTGTGATCAAAAAGAGCCCTTCTTTTCCAACAGAAGAGGACATATTCTGGGGAGCAAATTGATGAATGGACTCCCCAGAGGTTTGAAGGTTAGGACAGATTCCCCCCTCCTCAAATTTTGGCTGCTTAGTCAAATCTCTTGAGGCACATCTGTCCTTTCCCCATCTGTTTCCCACCCGCCTTCCAACCCAACTAAATCTTGTTCCTCAGTTTTTCTATCTGATCCATAAATTTGCTCTCCCAGTTTGGACCCACAGCCTGGACCCAGTGACTTTCTCCTCTTCTAGAGCTCCACTTTCTTCCTCTGGGTCCCCAAAACAGGAACGTCACTAGCCTTTCCCTCGGTGAAGCAGCAAATGTCCACCCATACCAGCCTGCAAACACCCACACAAGCAATGACTCAAAGTCTAGCTGGTCTAGTTGAGCCTTTAGAGTAAAAATCTGTCCCAGCTAAACACCTCACTATTTTCCTATTGTGATGTTACCAAGGAAAACTGAGAGTGAAGTTCAAGAACAGTATTTGACGGCATATTACTTGAAGTAAGCTCTGACAATAGATAGTTCCAAGAGTGTACATAAATGAAGTACAGAGTTTCTTGTTTGTGGTTTAAAACTATATTTAAGAAATCATATGCGTAACTATTTTGCAGAGATAGGACCGTTCTTTCTCTATGATCAGTGTGCCCATGTATCGCTTGGCTGTGAATTGAGAGAAATAGGTGCAGCCCAAGGGAAATGCAGGTTGGCAGATGAGAATTGTCCCTAAGAGTGTTTTATTGAGAACATAAAACAGTCCTGATATATCACAGAAAAACAAATCTCAAAACCTATGGCCACTATTTTCATGCGGCCAGTTGTTTTGAATGTGGTTTTGTAAAGCACAGGAGAGAAACCAAGGGAAAGGTTAGCTTATAGTTCAGCTTAACTACCTCACTTAGGGCTGTGAAAAATTTCACGCCCTGTGTGATGTAATTAAACAGCCTAAGTCCCGGTTAGTTGACAGAAGAATTTGTCCATTGATCTAGCTACCACCTCTCGGGGAGATGGCCTTACTACAGTGCTCGAAGAACCCCTTCCATCCCTCGGTGTTTACACTACAGCACTGCACTGGCATAGCTGCAGCACTGCAGCTGTGCCACTGTATCATTTCTAACGTAGACGTACCCTTAGTAAGGCTGAAGACTTTGTGCTGACTTGTATATTTAAGATATTCGTAAGTGAATAAAAAAGAAAAAAAAACCTTTAGGCCAGGCTGTAGAACCTTGCAAGGTGGGTCTTCTATGTGCCGATCTCCCTTTGCCTACAAAAAATGGGGGGTGACCTGAGGCTAGGGGCAACTGCCTCCACCAGGCTGGGGCCAATCAGCACAACTGTTCCTGCCCCACCCCAGAAAAGACTGGGGCAGTCCATCTTTTTTAGCCTGAGAAAAGGTGGGTTAGGAGCACAAATGTGTCTATAGCTAAATGCACAACTTTTTCAGTGGTATTTAAGTCCCAAAGAGTTTTATTAAGGGCAAATCCAACTCTTCCAGTAGGGTTGCCAGGCATCCAGTTTTCAACTGGAACACCCGGTCGAAAAGGGATCCTGGCAGCTCCGGTCAGCACTGCTGATTGGGCTGTTAAAGGTCCAGTTGGCAGTGCTAAGGCAGGTTCCCTGCCTGCCCTGGCTCCGCGTGGCTCCCGGAAGCAGCCAGTATGTCCCTCCCACTCCTAGGCATAGGGGCAGCCAGGGGGCTCTAAGTGCTGGCTCCACAGCTCCCATTGCCTGGGAACCATGGCTAATGGGAGTTGCGGGGGCGGTGCCTGTGGACAGGGGTAGTGTGCAGAGCCACCTGGACAGGCCTCCACCTAGGAGCCAGAGGAACATGCCAGCCATTTCCAGGAGCCGCCTGAGGTAAGCACTGCCTGGAGCCCACACCCTGAACCCCTCCTGTGCCCCAACCCCCTACCCCATCCCTGAGCCTCCTCCCACACCCCAACCCTCTGCCCCAGCCCTGAGCTCCTCCTGCATTCTGAACCCCTCTGCTCCAGCCCTGAGCCCCCTCCAACACCCAAACTCCCTCCCAAAGCCTGCACCCCCTCCTATACCAAATCCCTCATCCCTAGACCCACCCCAGAGCCCGACCCCCCCCCAATCTCCTGCCCAGGCCCAATGAAAATGAACTAGTGAGCAAGGGTGGGGGAGAGCAAATGATGGAGGGATGGGGGAATGGAGTGAGTGGGGGGCAGAACCTTGGGACTGGGGGCGGGGCAAGGGTTCGATTGTCTGCAGTCAGGTAGTTGGCAACCCTATCTTTTGGTCTGGGACTTACTTCTCCTGCTGATCACTGCTATGTTTTCGGGAGGACTAGACGAGGAGAGCATGTGGTCAGTATTAATGCTGTACTATTAATTGTCAGGTAAGAGGTGCTACAGCGCAATATGGTTTGTTTTTCATACCATCAAATACGCGAGCATGCTAGCTCTGTTGCTGGTGCTTTTCTCCTCCAAGCAGTTATTTTTACTTGTAGCAAAACTAGAGGCTGTAGCCTTTAAAATAAGATGTTGCATGGCACTAGGCCCACTGAATATTTCACACAAACAACGTTCATTGTGTATATGTAGAGAATTTGGCTTAATGGATAGAGCACTGGACTGGAACTCAGGAGACCTGGGGCATAGTCCCCTCTGCCACTGACCTGCCAAGTGATCTTGTATGAGTCTCTTCACTGTTCTGTCCCTCAATTTCCCCACCTGTACACTGGGGATAATGACAGTGACACATTGTAATGTGTTTTGAGATTAAAAGTGTTACATAAGTATTATTTCTATAAATTAGTCTTTTTGCACTGGAATAGAGTTAGGTGGAGCATGTGTTCGTGACTTCTTTGGGAGTTTTAGGTACACAAGGGGTACAGGATCACTGTTGTATAAAATAAAAATTTTGTCTTGAGGCAAGGAGAAAAATGACTACCAAAGAATGTAAATACTGGGCCATCCCTCTACACTTGCAAAAAAAGGTACAAATAGTATAAACCTCACTAATTTCAATCAAATTTACAGTAGTGTTTATTTAACACCACTTCCCTATCTGCTAATATTTAAATTGTGGAAATGATTTGGAAGGAGAGAGGGCAAAAATTATCAAGATTGTCTTGGGAAATAGGGACTGACTCTCACCATGAACAATAATTGATATGTACTGCAGCACACAGTTTAATTTTGAGGTGCTAGATGGTTTATTTCCTGTTTTTAAATTCTTTAGCCTTCTTCAGCAGATCTCTGCTCCTGGGGGGATTGGGTGTAGTGCTCTTTCATAAAATACATACTATTGTCAGAAATCCCCAGCATAACCTACCACCTGAATTCTGCGAAGTGTGGCTAAGAGAAATTATTTTTGTGTGTGTTCTCAAGTGTGTTATTTTAAGCAGGGCTTTTGGGGAAAGCCCTGTGAACAAAGCAAATACCCTTACGCCTTCAGCCTTTCTGAGGTAGCTTGTGGGGCACCTTGTAGCTTGATTTTTACTTTACCTACTAAAGTTCTGATGAGCTTTCAATCTGCAGTATTTAAAAAGAAAAACAAAATAGTTATGAGTTAAGTGCCTCTCAAATGAGTAAAGGATTGGACATCAGCTTTTTGCTAATTTTAAATGTACTTCTAATCTCCTCCCTTCAGCAATCAGCTTCTATTTAGTGCTTATACACCTTTCTGGCAATATGATACCCAGAAATACTGGAGACTGTAAATTAAGTCCTGAGGAGGCTTTATTTCACAATATGGCATGATTTCCTAAAACAATCTTATCCCTTACAACAAGATATAAAAAATACTCTTTTTAACCAAAGGATTTGCCATACACATCCAGCTAGTTTCAGTTGCATACTATGTTAACAGAAAGTGGGCCGGGTTTTGTGCTGTGAAAGAGGAAGTCAGGGCAGGGCAAGGCAAGAAAGGCTTGGGGATTTCTGCAATGTGTGCCTTGCAAAGGAAGGTCTTTTTATTGCTCTATATGTGTAGGCAAAACACACTCAAGCAGTTTTTGTTCTGCTTTCTAATTACAGCTCACACTCAACATGATGGCTACATGTTCTTTACTTAAATTGTAGCATACTACGGTGAGTGATATATTTTCCACTGTCACTGCTATGCTACGTAGGCAGCTCCTAAGGGAATGCAGCCACAGATTTACAGTGAATGATGGCATCCATAGAATATCAGGGTTGGAAGGGACCTCAGGAGGTCATCTAGTCCAACCCCCTGCTCAAAGCAGGACCAAGCCCCAACTAAATCATCCCAGCCAGGGCTTTGTCAAGCCTGACCTTAAAAACTTCTAAGGAAGGAGATTCCACCACCTCCCTAGGTAACGCATTCCAGTGTTTCACCACCCTCCTAGTGAAATAGTGTTTCCTAATATCCAACCTAAACCTTCCCCACTGCAACTTGAGACCCTTACTCCTCGTTCTGTTATCTGCTACCACTGAGAACAGTCTAGACCCATCCTCTTTGGAACCCCCTTTCAGGTAGTTGAAAGCAGCTATCAAATCCCGCCTCATTCTTCTGCAGACTAAACAATCCCAGTTCCCTCAGCCTCTTCTCATAAGTCATGTGTTCCTGTCCCCTAGTCATGTTTGTTGTCCTCTGCTGGACCTTTTCCAATTTTTCCACATCCTTCTTGTAGTGTGGGGCCCAAAACTGGACACAGTACTCCAGATGAGGCCTCACCAATATCAAACAGAGGGACATGATCATTCCTCTCGATCTGCTGGCAATGCCCCTACTTATACATCCCAAAATGCCATTGGCCTTCTTGGCAACAACAGCACACTGTTGACTCATATCCAGCTTCTCGTCCACTGTAACTCCTAGGTCCTTTTCTGCAGAACTGCTGCCGAGCCATTCGGTCCCTAGTCTGTAGCGGTGCATGGGATTCTTCCGTCCTAAGTGCAGGACTCTGCACTTGTCCTTGTTGAACCTCATCAGATTTCTTTTGGCCCAATCCTCTAATTTATCTAGGGCCCTCTGTATCCTATCCCTACCCTCCAGCGTATCTACCTCTCCTCCCAGTTTAGTGTCATCTGTAAACTTGCTGAAGGTGCAATCCACACCATCCTCCAGATCATTCATGAAGACATCGAACAAAACCGGCCCAAGGACCAACCCTTGGGGCACTCCACTTGATACCGGCTGCCAACTAGACAGAGCCATTGATCTCTACCCGTTGAGCCTGATAATCAAGCCAGCTTTCTATCCACCTTATAGTCCATTCATCTAGCCCATACTTCTTTAACTTACTGGCAACTAAACTTTCAGTCTGTTACAAGATCAACTGAAACCCAATTCTTAATTAGGCATTAAGACCTTTTCCGGCAGTTATAATCTCTGCATTATCATGAGGTCAAATAAATTGCTTAGTCAATTCAGTACAGGTGCAGTGTAAGTCTTGCTTACCTATTTTAAAATCTGTTTTTGTAGAAAGCCAAACTTTTCAAAACATGGGTCCATATTTTGGCTTAACAGCTGTGTAAGCTCAAAAGCTTGTCTCTCTCACCAACAGAAGCTGGTCTGATAAAATATACTATCTCACCCCTTTTTATCAATGTAATCAGGATGAATTCAAAATCTATTTTAATTTAATTTTTTTTTAAATAAAGCTGTTTAAAAAGAAATCTGAATTTAATATAAAGGTCTAAACTTATCTTTTAAAAATTTAAATAAAAAAAATATGCTGAATCCATGAGCACTGAGCCAAAAACTTGACATTTAAAGGCTGCATTTTTATGTAAACAAAGTGTCAGGGGAAAAACCGCTAACTCTTGAGGTCAATTTTTATTAACATGATACTGTATTAAGGGCTTGATCCTGTGGGGGAGCCAGGGGCTGTGCTTCTGGATGGAAGAGACTGGCGAAGTCATCAGTGGTGTTGGGACCCAGCCTCTTACTCCAGGGGATACCATCATGTATACCATCAAGATCATCCACTAACCCCCAACCCCTGGTGGTCTGATAGTCCTGTTTTATAGCTTCTCCCTACCTGAACTCTGGCTCAGTTCTTGATTTAAGAATATTTACGACTCACCCTCCCATGGAAATTTACTCTCCAGCTTATGGAAAAACAAGGATCAGCCCAGTAACTACCAGCCCCTGCTTCTGGATGGTTCTGGGCACTTCAAGTAGATGATCTTGCTCTCTCTCCCCCCTTGTATGTGTACAGACAAAGATAAATTAATGGATTTCTGTTTGTAGCAGCTGTCTCAGTCTTTCAGCAAAGAACTGCCATGTAAAAGGCATGTGAGTTACATAGGTGAAGTTTTCAGTGTTGTTGGTTCTTGTGTTTTTTCTAGAGGTGGGGGAGTTATGCAACAAGGAAGGCACAACACTGGTGTAAAAACAGGACACTGTGCAAAGGGGGGACGATATTCTTCAGAGGGCAACCTCTAGCATGGGGAACTGCCAGAAAAAACTACCATGGGTGCAGGTCGTAAAAAAGACCCTATGTGAGAATTTTTTCAAGAAATTCCTGTATCATTAGGTAAAAAAGAAAACACGTGCCAAATGTAAACATAAAGCAATGCAAGGCCCGGTTGTCAAAATGAAACAGTATGAACAATGCTCCTCAGAAGGCAATGAGTTTAAAGATGATATGGACATGACAACAATCTGGATCAACTGGTAATAAACCTAGTTTTGCATCATTCCCTTGGACTTCCCATCACGTCTTATGTGCCAGTAAATAAAAAACGGTTACTCACCTTCTCGTAACTGTTCTTAGAGATGTATTGTTCATGTCCATTCCAATCAGGTGCGTGTGCGCGCATATGCATGATAGCCGGAAGATTTTTCCCTTAGCAGCATCCGTTGGGTTGGCGCGGGCGCCCCCTGGAGTAGCAAGCTTATGGCACCTAATATATAGCCCTGCTGACCCGCCACCCCTTCAGTTCCTTCTTGCCGGCTACTCCGACAGAGGGGTAGGAGGGTGGGTAGTAGAATGAACATAAACACCACATCTTGAACAGTTGCGAGTAGGTGAGTAATCGTTTTTTCTTCGAGTGCTTGTTCTTGTCAATTCCAATCAGGTGACTCCCAAGCAAAATTAGGAGGCAGGGGTCAGAGCTGTCCACTGACCGGAGTACTGCTCTACCAAAGGCCGCAGCATCTCTGACCTGTCTAGTAATTGCATAGTGTGCGGCAAAAGTGTGTATCGATGACCACATCGCTGCTCTGCAGATTTCCTGGGTGGGGACTTGGGCCAGAAAGGCTGTTGATGAAGCTTGTGCTCTTGTAGAGTGCACTGTTATGGGGGGCGCTGGGATCCCTGCTAGATTGTAGCACTCGGTAATGCAGGCCACAATCCATGATGAAATGCGCTGTGTCGAAACAGGCTGGCCCTTCATTCTGTCCAGTACTGCGACAAAAAGCTGTACTGACTTCCTGAACGGTTTTGTCCTTTCTATGTAAAAGGCCAGCACTCTGCGGATGTCATGAGTGTGGAGTCTCTGCTCCCTGCTACTCGCATGAGGCTTGGGGTAGAACACTGGGAGCAAAACGTCCTGGTTGATGTGGAACTGCGATACCACCTTCGGGAGGAAGGCTGGATGGGGTCTGAGCTGAACCTTGTCCTTAAAAACACAGTGTAGGGCGGCTCTGACGTTGGAGCCCTAAGCCCAGACACCCTCCAGGCTGAAGTTATCGCCACCAAGAACGCAACCTTGTAGGAGAGGTAGAGCAGGGATCATGTTGCTAGAGGCTCAAAGGGGTGCCTCATGAGCCTAGAGAGGACCAGGTTAAGGTCCCAAGCAGGAACCAGTTGGCGGACGTGCAGGTACAACCTGTCGAGGCCCTTCAGGAAGCGATTGACCAGGGGGTTATGAATACCGAGCAGCCCTGTTCCCCCAGGTGGAAAGCTGAGATAGCAGCCAGGTATACTCTTATAGAAGACAAGGAGAGACCTTCCTGCTTTAGGTGGAAAAGAATCCAAAATCTGGGGCACTGAAGCTGGCGCCGGGGGAAAGTCATGCTGAGCTGACCAGATTGAAAATCTCTTCCACTTGGCCAGGTACATGGCCCTAGTGGAGGGTTTCCTACTGCCCAGGAGAACCTGTCTGACCTCTTCTGAACAGGAGACCTCGAACAGGTTCAGCCATGGAGCCTCCAGGCTGTGAGATGCAGCGACTGCAGGTCTGGGTGCTGGAGCCGCCCATGATCCTGCGTGAGAAGGTCCTGGAAAAGCGGCAGGGTAATCGGGGTTCCCACTGACCTGTCTAGGAGAGACATGTACCAATGTTGGCGGGGCCAGGCTGGGTCTATGAGAATGAGCCAAGCCCAGTCTCTGCGGATTTTAAGCAGGACCTTGTGGATGAGGGGTATGGGTGGGAAGGCGTACAGAAACTGTCCCGCCCAATGGAGGAGTAATGCATCCGCTGTGGAGCCCGGATTGTGATTCTGGAAGGAGCAGAACTGCCGACACTTCCTGTTGCATCTCATGGCAAAGAGGTCAACCAGGGGAGAGCCCCACCTCTAGAAGAGCAAAGATGCGACCTCTGGGCGAAGGGACCGCTCGTGGCTGTGAAAAGACCTGCTGAAGCTGTCTGCCAGCTTGTTTTGGACCCTGGAAGGTACGACTCCTGTAAATCGACTGAACACTCTATACAAAGTCCCATAACCTGAGGGCTTCCTGGCACAGGGGAGAGGAGTGTGCACCCCCAATTGTTGATATAGAACATCACGGTCGTATTGTTCATCATGACTGAGACACATTGACCCGCTAGATATGGGTGGAATGATTGACACACTAGGCGTACTGCCCTGAGCTCCCTGACATTGATATATGACTGAGATCTGTCTGTGACTAGAGGCCCCGAGTCCTGTGGTCCCCCAGATGAGCCCCCCACCCCAAATCTGATGCATCCGTTACTAGTGTCAGGCATGGTTGTGGGGCAGCGAAGGGGACTCCTGAGCACACTTGCTGAGCATCCATCCACCAAAGGAGCGAGTCGAGGATGGGGGGAGGCAGAGTCACGATCCTGTCCAAGCTGTCCCTAACAGGTCTGTACACTGACACTAGCCACAACTGAAGTGGTTGAAGCCTGAGTCTGGCATGTTGGACCGTGTACGTACAGGCTGCCATATGGCCGAGCAGTTTGAGGAAATTTCTCGCGGTTGTGGTGGGGAGGAACTGCCTGAGTCCCTGGATCATGTTGTCGAGGGCCTGGAATCTTGCCTGCGGGAGGAATGCTCTGTCTTAGGTTGAGTCCAGAACCGCTCCTATGAACTCTATCCTCTGGACCGGGGACAGAGTTGATTTCACCTTGTTCAGTAGGAGGCCCAGATTCTCAAAAGGTGGCTCTGATGAACGCCACCTGAGCTCTGGATTGGCCTTTGATCAGCCAGTCGTCAAGGTATGGGAACACCTGTACCCGATGTTTCCGCAGAAAGGCAGCAACACCACGTGCATGGGAGTCAAAGACTTGAGGTGCTGCTGACAGGCCGAAAGGGAGGACTGTAAATTGGTAATGGGAACAGTTGACCACAAACCTGAGGTACTTTCTTTGGTTTTGCGCTATTGCTATGTGAAAGTACGCGTCCTTCAAGTTGAGGGGGGCATACCAGTCTGCTGGATCCAATGAAGGGATAATGAAGGTCAAGGAGACCATGTGGAACCTGAGTTTCCTCACAAACTTGTTGAGGCTGCGCAGGTCCAGGATAGGCCTTAGTTCTTCGGTATTAGAAAATAGCAGGAACAGAAACCCTCATCACTGTGCTCCAGTGGAACCTCCTCCACAGCCCCTAGCGCTAGGAGAGATTGCACCTCCTGAATGAGAAGTTGCTCGTGAGAAGGGTCCCTGAAGAGGGACGGGGAAGGGGGGAGGGCACAGAATTGGATGGAGTATCCCCTCTCTACCATGCGAAGCACCCAGCTGTCCGAACTTATATGAGACCATGCACAGTAGAAAGGGGATAGTTAGGAGGGAAAGGTAAGGTGGGGTGAATCCAGTCTCTGGTCTGGTGCACTGTCCTTGACCGCACCTTCAAAATGCCGGTTTAGGGCTAGAGTGTAGTTTGGGCTGGCCCTGATTAGCAGACGGATGTTGCCTTCTCCTACCTCTCCAGTTCCTCCTCCTAGAATTGTCCTGGCAGTTCTGCTGTTGGAACCTTTGAGGAGGTTGCGGGCAGAAGTGTCTGTGGTGTGTGGGTGGGGTATGCAAGCCCAAGGATCTGAGGGTGGCTCGGGAATCTTTTAGGCTGTGGAGAAGTTTGCCCGTCTTCTCTAAAAACAGTCTCACTCTCAAACGGAAGGTCCTGAATCATTTGTTGGACTTCGCAGGGCAACCCTGAGACTTGCAACCAGGCCCCCCGTCGCATAGCTATCCATCGCCATGACTCTTGTGGCAGCATCGAAAACTGCCTGCAGTGAAATGCGGGAGACTAATTTCCCTTCTTCCACTAAGGCAGTGAACTCTGACCAAGAATCGGAAGGGATGAGCTCTGTGAACTTAGCCATGGAAGCACAGATATTATAAAAGTACCTGCTCAAAATGGCCTGCTGGTTAGCAATATGGAGTTGCAGACCGCCAGTGGAGTAGATTTTCGTACCCACGAGGTCCAGTCGTTTAGCATCCCTATTCTTTGGGGAAGGACCTTGGAAACCTTGTCTCTCCCGCTCGTTAGCCACATCAATGACCAAGTTGGGAGGGCGGATGGGCATAGAGATGCTCAAAGCCTCTGGAGGGGACGAAATACCGGCGCTCATTATGTTTGGCATTGAGTGGCAGAGATGCGGGCACCTGCCATAGAGTTTTGGTAGTTTCCACCACTGTCTTTATAAGGGGTAATGCTACCCATGAGGGCACTGAGGGTGTTAGGATATCCACCATGGGATCCATGTCCTCAACCACCTCCTCAGCCTTTATGTCCAAGCCTAAGGCAGCCCTGCAGAGCAACTGCTGTAAAACTCTGTTGTCCTCTAATGCAGGGGCTATGGACATCCCTGCCAACGCTTCGTCCAGTGACGATGAGGAGGAAGCGTGCGCTGGTGGTAGAAGCTCCCTGTCGTCTGCCCCAGACAGGTCACATGACTCCTGGGGCAGCATTGGAGGAGGTACTGATGATAGTGCCGGGGCCATAGGCATCGTAGCCAGCATCGATGTCAGTCTCACAGGAGGGAGCTGCATCGGCACGCTCACAGGAGCCACCGGGGTTGGGGGGCCCGGTGCCGACATCGGCACCTGGGTTGTAGGTGCCTGCATTGAGGTCAATGACTTCGAGATCTTGGACACCGAAGACCACAGAGGAGCCAATCCTTTGTATCTCGAACGGCGAGAGCTCGGGCAGCGGGAAGGCTCTCTGTCGGAGTGTGTAGGTGCCGATGGACAAGGCAAAGGGGAGTGCCTCGACATCATAGCCGGCTTTCCCTTAGAAAGCACCGGAGGATGGGGCTCCGTTGGAGCTGATGGTTCCTCCCTGGCAGGTGAGGACGGTGCTGGCAGGTGGAGGAGATCTCTGGTGGTCTGGTATGCTTCCGGCGTGGACAGGAGCTGAAGCTGCTGTGTAGGCAGAGATTGAGGTGAGGCCGGACTCAACTGCCTCACCTGGACAGGAGTTGATACATCCCCGGAAGGCCCGCCTGGGGTCGCACTTCAAGGCTTAGCTGGAGAAAGGTCATCTGGCTTTTTCTTCTTTCGAGGCACCAGCGAACAGGAGCAGTGCCTACTATCAGAAGAGCCCCCTGAGGAGCCATGGCAGTGCCAAGTGTCCCTGGAGGAGTCCTTCCTAGGTGCCAAAGTTGCTGAGGTGCTCCGTGTCGAGGATGACGCCGTTGCGGTCAGATCTCTTGAACCTGGGTTGGAGTGGAGGCACAAGGCTGCCTCCATGAGGATCACCTTCAGCCGCTGTTCCTGTTCTTTACGTTTTCTCGGGCAGAACTCGTGGCAGATCTTGCAATGATCATTCTGATGAGTCTCCCCCAGGCACCGAAAACACGATGAGTGCAGATCACTCTTAGGCATGCGCTTGGCGCAACCCACGCAGTTCTTAAATCCCAGGAACTGTGGCATGCCATGGCACCAGGGCCGGAGTGTGGGGGGAACCCCCAATGACTATGCTGTACTAAACTTTAAACTGGTACTACTAACAACTAACTATATATACACAGAATGACTAAGAAAACTTGCTGAGAAAGAGTAAGGGAAGTTCCAGACACTGTCTCTGGTGGTAAGAAGGAACTGAAAGGGTGGTGAGTTGGCAGGGCTATATATTAGGCGTGACTCCAGGGGGTGCCCAGGCTGATCTGACAGATGCTGTTAAGGGAAAAATCTTCCTGCCATTGTGCATGTGCGCGCGCATGCACACACCTGATTGGAATAGACATGAACAAGCACTCGAAGAAGAACTTAGTTTATCAAAAATTTGTGGTTGGGATGGGTTACTTATTAACAAACTGTGTTCAAAGTATAATTGGTATATTTGCATCCGATGAAATGAGCTGTAGCTCACAAAAGCTTATGCTCAAATAAATTGGTTAGTCTCCAAGGTGCCACAAGTACTCCTTTTCTTTTTGTGAATACAGACTAACACGGCTGCTACTCTGAAACCTGGTATATTTGGAGTATTTATCAATTACATTTTTACTATTACTTCTAAAACAGATAGATTTGGTGCTCAATATAATTAAACATCCTAGGTGAAGATTTCCTGTTTAAAAGTAATGTTTTATTAGGCATTTCTCTCTTCTAGCATTTATTTCCTCTTCTCCCCCAGTTACTAGGTATGTTGCTAGAGATAAGTATTTAAAGAGATTTAGGTAACAGTTATGATTTTTCATCTTCCCTATAAAACTAGGTTTAGAGTAAGTTACACCATTTAGACAGTGGTACAAACAGCTGCAGCAGGAAGAATCTTTCATTTACAATTTTATTTTTAAAGCAGTGCACTGAGTAATTCAGTAAGTGATTTTTTTTTACCATTTTGTTTCATGGTCCAACTTAGACACAAGAGGTTATGAATGTCCATCACCTGCAACTTTGGCATCATCTGCTGGTTACCACCAGAAGTGGTGCAACAAGGTATATATCAGATAATAAAATACCAGTATCAAAAAAAAACTTCATCCAGGAAATCCATGGATGAGTTCATAATCAGGATCAAGAAATTCCAGCAAGACTCCTCTGTAGTTGACAGGATTCAAACCTGTGCAAAGAGACCCCAATGGATTTCTAGTCCTTCACCTTAACCACTTGGCCACAACTACTTGAGGGGAGGGATAGCTCAGTGGTTTGAGCATTGGCCTGCTAAACCCAGGGTTGTGAGTTCAATCCCTGAGGGGGCCATTTAGGGATCTGGGGCAAAAATTGGGGATTGGTCCTGCTTTGAGCAGGGGCTTGGACTAGATGACCTCCTGAGGTCCCTTCCACCCCTGGTATTTTAGGACTCAGATGAAGAGACTGTTCAGTTAATTTGTGCAACAAATTCTCCCTTTCATTTTGTTCAGAACAAACATTTCAATAACATGGTTCAATCCTGATGAAGCTATGCTCCATCTGGCTGAGCAGACATTGCAGGAAGGTTGCTGGACAGTATATGAGAAGGAAGTCAAACAGCATGCAAAAAACATTGACAGTAAATTCATTAATCTCTCTTGATAGGTGGAGCCAATGATCCACTAATATGTGCTTGTGTGACAACAGAAGATGGGGTTGTCTTATAGAAACAATTGATACATCAGGAAATGCCCATATGGCAGAATACGTAAGTGTAGCACAAAAGCTATAACTGAACAAAATTCTAGTGTTTTTGAAAACTTCTGCATGCTGACCTAAAATCATAATTCACTGACTACAGTTAGTCCTGCTGTTCCTTTAATAAATCATTTAGTTGTAAATGGGAAACAATTTTTGAAAAGAAGTGTGTATCTAAAGCATTTAAGGCAGTTTTGTTTAATTAAAAAGTTACATGCGGTTATGTTTAAAGTAGCGCTGTCGATTAATTGCAGTTAACTCACATGATTAACAAAAAGATTAACTGATTAAAAATTGTGATTAATCGCACTGTTAAATAGAATGCCAATTGAAATTTAAACATTTTGGATGTTTTTCTACATTTTCAAATATATCGATTTCTGGTACAACACAGAATACAGAGTGTACAGTGCTCACTTTATACTATTTTTATTACAAATATTTGCACTGTAAAAATGATATTTTTCAATTCACTTCATACAAATCTCTATCATGAAAGCATAACTTACAAATGTAGATTTTTTTTTGTTACATAACTGCACTCAAACAAAATAATGCAAAACTTTAGAGCCTACAAGTCCACTTAGTCCTACTTGAAACAACATGAAATATATGGCAGAATGTGGGTAAAACAGAACAGGGGAGACAATTCTCTCCCAAGGAGTTCAGTCACAAATTTAATTAACACTTTTGTTTTTTTAAACGAGCATCATCAGCACGGAAGCATCCTCTGGAATGGTGGCCGAAGCATGAAGGGGCATAGGAATGTTTAACATATTTGGCCCGTAAATACCTTGCAAGCTGGCTACAAAAGTGCCATGCAAACGCCCGTTCTCACTTTCAGGTGACATTGTAAATAAGCAGTGATTAGAAGTATCTCCCGTCAATGTAAACAAACTTGTTTGTCTGAGTGATCAGCTGAAGTGGACTTGTTTTACATCATTTTAAAAATAAAACAAAGTTATTTTGTACACAATTCTACATTTGTAAGTAGAATTTTCATGATAAAGAGATTGCACTACAGTATTTACAGTAGGTGAACTGAAATACTATGTTTTTTACCGTGCAAATATTTGTAATAAAAAATATAAAGTGAACACTGTACAATTTTTATTGTGTTGTAATTGAAATGAACATTTGAAAATGTAGAAAACATCCAAAAATATTTAAATAAATGGTATTCTATTAACAGTGCAATTAATCGTGATTTTTTTAATCATTTGACAGCCCTAGTTTAAAGTCCAGTTACCATCCTAATGCAGGTTGACACAAATCATGAGCAAAACATTGTCTAGTAACTAAGAAAATGGTGAATCAGCTATTGCGAATACTAAAAATGAAATTAAAATGAATATTAAGCTTAAATATTGCTTAAATTAGTTGTACCTTCCTAGCTCACCCGATATACCAAATCTAGTATAAAGGCTTATTTAGTTGTAAATCAATTAGTATATGGACTAATGAAAATGCACCTTTCTTTAGAAAAGAAAAAATAAAAATGGAAAAAGATTACCAATTACTTAAACCACCTTGACTTAAAACAATCCAGCCTGATGTTAATTTACAATTTGGTTATCAGTTTTAGCCAGCTTTCTTGTGATACAGGGATTTAGATTCTATCACTGAGACACTGCTGTCCACTGAACCAACTAGCTACTTTAGGATACCTACTTAGGTGGCAAGTTCTTTGTTTTGGACTTCAGGCTGGTGTGGTAGACTATTCTTTCACCTCAAAGATGTAACTAAAGGCAATGAAGAGGATAGCTTGTGTTGTATATTTGTTTATGCGAATACACAAGCTGTGGTAGTGATCATGTTTTATAAATGCAAACGTTTCAATGTTAAGAGTAGGAAAGATTACCTTCTAGTTCAGGGATGACAGTACTTTCACTTCAGGTACCTGTGCACCAAGCTCTTAACAGGGGAAGACGCTTATGTTAAATGGTTGTCGCTGCATAAAACCTGATCTTTGGATACTTTTGTCAGTCTATTAGTAAAAGACTTCTGCCCAGAAGCTGAGAAGTATTTTATACAAATACTTAAATAGGTACAGGTCAAGAGAGAATATTTACAACCTAGTGCTTAGGCCCTCGGTCTTTGTGCCAATGATTATTTATACACACTGGAACAGCTTCAATAGTGGAGACCCACCCCAGAATAGCCAATAACCTGCAGGTTAGGGCACTCACAACCTTTTCGAGTCCCTGCTCCAGGTGAGTGCCCCAACGACTGAGCACATCAGTAGCACTTCCAGCTCTGGTTTTGTACATCAAACCCTTCATTTCCTTTGCTTTTATTAAAAAAGGTTAATGTGTGGAAATGAAACACTGGAAAAGCTGACAACTTTTATCTGAAGTCAAACAATTCACCAAGAATTTTTTGGATCACACCAACTTTATGGGAACTGCCAGTTAACTGAAAAGTTAGGTATTGGCCAAGCTCTAGTTTCTGAACAGTGTTAACAAGTATATAGCTCTCTCTCCAGTGCTAAGTCTTTTAAGTTTTTAAAAAGCTGTCTATAGTTACAGTATCATGTTAAGAAGTGGATAGGCTGCAGTTACTAGTTCCCATAAAACTAAAAGGGTGAATTACCCACTCCAACCATTCATCACGAGTTAGATTTTCTCCAGAAAGAAAAAGGAATAACTTGCAAGTGGTCAGCTAAAAGGAACCAAGTTCCATACAAGAGCCTGAAGTATGTCTACTCCCACCCCATACAAACTAGTAACTTTTCTCTCCAGTGTAGGGGGAAAAAGTTTGGACTCCCAAATCCTAGACACCTAAACACACACACCATGACAAGGGAATCTGCTAATCAGAAAACCCTACTCTGACACTACAGACATGCATTTTCAAGTTTGCTTGGCAAAATACAATTTAACATAAGACAGACCACCACCCTTTCTGGATAAACTGCCACAAAATACCAGAGCAGAACTTGAGAGATCATGTCAGAAGGGCAACACATGGCAAAGACAACCTTGTAGGCTATTTTAAATGCCTGACATGGCAGCTTATTTGGTGGCCACAGACGTTACAATGCGCAGAACCCCGATTACAGTTCTCATGGTCAGACAACCATCACAGGTTTACTATTCAAGTATTGTGAGCTCTTAAGCTTGAATACAGATAAAGCACTCCACACTCTTAAGGATAGGAGAGTTACTCTGTACTCCTTGGTCCTCAAAACTCCAAGTATTAAAAGGAAATCAGTCAGATACCAAGGTCTTGAATATATTTGCCAGCGACTGAGGAAGCTTTTTGAATTCAACAAAAAGAATTTTCCTTGAAAAGAAATGTGAACCTATCTTTGGAGAAGTGATCTGTGCATTACTGATTCAGTCCCATAGATCTAGCTCCAAGCATTTACATCATACTCATCACTGTAGTCTGAACCTGATTCACTCCCCTCACAGCTGAGACTGACAACAGTACAAAGACATACGCTGCTAATAGCGTATCTGGCAACAGAAGAAGATATATTAGTCTGCAGCAAGGCGGGCTGAAGTCTGACAGCTAGTCTCTGGCCAGCAATAATTTGTTCAGTATCTTCAACCAGCGACAACTGCTACTTCATCTTAAGTAGCATAAGAGGTAGAGGCAGCCCTGAACAACTCTTCAGAGAAGTCTCTTAAGTTCTGCCTCAGCTTTCAAGAGGGACTGTAGTTCTCCTATCCACCTTAACCATGGTGGTCTTTTGGAGATGTAACTGCTTAAAATAAAAGCAAGCATAAGTACGTACAGTGCTTGGTTCAGGCTTAGCCATTCCAAAGTACTTAGAAATGGCCACTATGATTTGCTATACATATTAAAATTCCATGAAATTACATTCACCTACTACACTATTTTGAGTTGAAATACCATTGTTTCATTTGCTCTAAGGTGACATTAATAGGTTCAAGTAATAAGGTTCCTGGGATTGTCAATTTAAACTGTGTTCAGGTGGAGGCCAAATGTGGAAAGATTTTAGCTTCAATAGGATAAGTGATGCTAATGAAGCCTTCAAAACTGAAGAGTGATATAGCTGATGACTAGTGACTCAACTTTAAAAAATTTCTAAATGTCTACACACTAGTGTAAAAAGGATTTATGTTAAATGCTTCAGTTGGACTGACGAAACTCTAAGTTTAAATTCTAAATCTTGTAAGAAGCTTGTTTAGGTCAAACAGTATCTTACATTTTTAGTTTCTACTCACAAAAACCTTGTATTTCCTCTGAATGTTTCTATAAGAAAAATTAAGGACCCTCCAACTAGTGAGGTGTTTTAGGCCATATCATTTGAAAGCAAAAGGTAGCTACAACATGAAAAAAGCTTCCTCCTCCAGTTAGCTCAAGAGAGGAAACAAAAGAGAAGGGTCTGATCCAGAAAGATTTTAAGCACCATTACCCTGAATGGCAGTTACAAATGGTCAGTACCCCTTAGATGAGTCCCAAAATATGCAGGTTTATGAAAAAAATGGACAATATGATAACTGCAAAGGAATGGATTAAATTATGTACGACATGGCAGGATTTCTCACAACAAAGCTAATAAGCAGACTTCCAAATACCATCAATAATGTAGAAAGACATCTGATTTAAAGTCCTTTATTAACCTGAATATAAAAAGACAGAAGTTGTCTACAATATAGGACAGAGTTCTTGCTTCATGTGGAAACAAAATTTCTTTACAAAGTGAAAAAATAAATACCTCTTGGAGTAAGGTTTATATGCTAATATGTGCGATAAAAAAGTAGAGTTTTAATATTTTGACAAAATGTCTGTGCAAAGAAACAAATGCATAAACACACATTACTGCTACATTAAGGCAATATGAAAAGTATACTCAGAAAATCTCAGTAAAGTGACAGTGTAGTTTTCTAGCTTTAATTTAGCTAGTATTGCACCCAAATATGCTCTTCTAGTTTCCTCTAAATCATGGAGAATACACTAGTTGACTGAAGTCCAAAATGCCCAAATGGGGGGTGGAAGATAAAGAGTTTTAGCAAGATAGATAATCAAGCAACTCAAAAAATAAACTTATGAAAGCACTTAAATTATACAACGTTTAACACTATTTAGGCCAAAATGGATTTTTGATAGTTCAAGCAAAATCAGCCTCCACAGGTAAGGCAGATTTATAGGATGACAGATGAATTTGTGGCAACCTGGACACATCTCTAGGGTTGGCTAACTTACATCCTTCCCAAGTGGAAATGGTCTTCCCTTTTGATTTGCAAGCAAAGCCCCAGAACATTTCCTCAGTGGAGCATCATTACTAAGCAGGAGAGACTTTCCTGACTAACCCCTCAACATCCAGAAATTAAAATTTGCTGTAAAGAACACTTCCAAAATTATCATTGATTTGAATTAAGCTTTGATTAGATTGCTGATTTAAATACAACTGCTTGCTTAAAGCCTTGCAACCTCAGGTTTTTAAAAATACCTGATTTTTAAAATAGTTTCCCCTCACTTCAGAACAATTTACTAAACACAGAAACTATGAACATAATAAAACTGATGTATAAATTTGTAAAAAACTAGTTTTGCTATTAAAATAATGGAGTGATCACACTAAAGGAACAAAATAAAAAAACTTAAAACCAATTACAAAATGTGTAAAACTACATATTGAAATATCCCTGCTGGGTATATCAAATTGACTTTACACCCCATTCCCCAGAATTACCTAGCTTTTGGCAATATTGCCACATTGCAAGCTCATGCATCAAGAAGAACTTTTTCATCCTTTAGATGACATGAATTTATTTAGAGTTCTGTTTTCACAGGATGACCCCAAACCATCTTCTTGGGCATGCTGAACAGAGAATATTGACCCCTCCACGACCCAAAGGTGTAGTGGGAGTTTTGCTTCTCATTGTAGGCAGGAGCTGGAGTGATTGCCTTCTTCACAATCAATGGCTGTAGTTCATCTTAGTGCAGTTTGTAAAAAGTACATGATGATCATATCACTGTCAGATTGAGAAGACTGGTGTGGGTTGGCAAATACACGTGCTGGACATGCTCTACCCGAGACCTGCAAACTGGGCATGACTGGAGAGAAGATAGAAAGTATTAGGGAACACTCCTTCACCACAATTTTCGGAGACCCTATATGTCTCATGAGCACAAAGTCATCATCTTAATGAATAAACATTGTTGGTGAGACTGAAGTATTCAGATCTGTCTCTATATTTCTAACATGACACCACAAGAAACTTCCATGCCACTGATTCCTAACTTCTCTGCAAAAAATGCCTTAATTTACATCAAAAGTAATGACCACATACTATACCAGACCTGAAGAGCTCTGTGCAAGCTCAAAAAAACTTGTCTTTCACCAACAGAAGCTAGTCCAATAAATTACCTCACCTATGTTGTCTTTCTTCACAATACAGCCTCACCTATTTAGCTTATCATCTAAACATTGTGAACTAAGACATTATGCAAACTGAGTTTAAATACCAAAGCAAACTTTGCTGAGTATATTGGTCAAGATCAGTTAATTATACTTGTAAAAAATGAACTGTAAAGTGAAATCAGCTGTTTAACACATTAATATGGAATGTCCCAAGTGACATTGCAATTACCTGCAATTGGGCAGCACAGGTCTCACAGCATACTGTGTGGCCACAGGGACAAAAGGTTGAATTTATTTCTTCCTCACAACACACCATACATAGCATAGACTCCTTCAGCTTCCGCAACTTCTCTTGAAGAGCTTTTGTTTGCTGGCAGCTGAGACCCTCACAGCTGTCACAGTTCATATTACTTTCTGAAGACTTAAGGGGAGAATTTGGTGGCGTTTGGTCACTTCTTGAAACAAGATCCACAATACCAGCATTGTAAAGAGTCCTCCTCGCATGATCATAAACCTCCTTTGATGTTCGTTTAATGTCAAAGACATACTTTTTGCCAAGATTAATGTTTTCATTCAGGAACAAGGATGCTAGGTGACCCTTTAAATCTCGACTGTACTGCATCATGACAGCGCTAGTAACAGTGTCACACCTACAAGACAAACCCATGAGACAAGTGAAAAACTTGGTTAATACTGAAACCTCAATGTATCTTATTTGTTCCCTGAGCTCAGACACCCGCGAAGGATGGAAGATCCACAGCATGGTTAGCTTACATAATTTTGTTTCTATATATGACAGCTGTATTTGCAAGGATTTTTAAAAACAGAATTAGAGGAATGAAGCTATAGATTATTTTGATGTTTTCCATAAATTATAAACTTGTTTTCATTTCTAGCATATATTAGTGTCTACTGCTTACTGAGGTATCTATTAGAAACTGATTTAGTTCTCATTCTGAGGAAATGCTATGTATATTGTAGTAGTGCAGAGAAATATCTTGTATATTCTCACCCCAGAAAACCTCAACAATAAGAATCTATCCAGCTCTTGGATGTAACAGAAGCAAAGTAGGACTATGCTTGAATTTTGTTTCATACCATTCCTGGTGTTGTGTGTCCAGGAGTAGCAGCAAAGATATGATGGAATTCTGCAGGGGAATATCTAAAATGCAAGGTAGTCTGAGGAAGTGTCAAATACCTATAATCCAGTGCCAAGTTTAAATACTGACTCAACTGCTGTTGAAAAGGTAGGAAGAATGGTTTACTCACTAGTAATACAAACCTGTAAAATGCATGAGTCTCTGTTATTGCTCTGTACAGTCCACTTGCTGCTCTGGTACTGATCATCTTAAACAAGAGAACTATGCTATTACCAGACTCCTTGGTGACTGTCAGATACACATTCTTCCCAGACTGGGTTGCCATTTGAACAACAGGATAAGCAATCCTAAATGTGAATAGAAAATGATGAGTAGTGTGCGCGCGGGGGGAGGGGGGATTATTCTCCTTCTAAAAATTAAGACAATTTCTACAGCCACTCACATATTGTACTATGAGAAACGTCCTCTAAGACTACCCAGAAGAAATTAACAGCTACATTTGCAAACAAGAGGCCTTCCCAATCTTCTATAATGCTAGATTGAAAATGCTACACTGAACAAGTACAGGACAGCTATACCACTAATACAGTCCCCATGGAAGCACATAATTTATTTGTATAGCCCCAAACACAGCGTTTTAAATCAATGGTCTCCTGAAGAAAAGGCTATCAGAAGTGGATAAATCCCCAGGCACTGCATGCTTTGGAAGCTCTTGCATGGTCCAACCAGAACACAAAGATACAAAAGATTTTAAACACACTTCCTTTAGAATACCACAGTTTTGATTATATAGGTATAGAACCAAAGTATAGCTCACAGAAAAGTCAGAAGATGAGATTCTTTCGCCCCAGGAACTTACCTGTTAATGGGATTGAAGTCATCTTTACAGATGGAAATGCCGTCAGGCCCAACACCAATGAGAAGTTTCTGCCCTTCACTGTCTCTCACTGAGTGCCACTCTACCCCATAGTTCTCCAGTGTTGACACAATCTGCAGAACCTGGTACTCTGCTGAAGCCTGGCTCAGCCCTTCTAGTTCCTTGTGCTTTGCAGTAATACTGTGGATAAAAAAAAGACTGATAGGTGAACCATTCAGCCATATGCAGTAATTTACAGCAACATCTCATTTTAACAAGGTTTTAAATGATCAAGTTAGGTGGTCCTTATATAAAAGTACTAAATTAGTTGGTCTGTTTAGTTATAGCTGGCTATATGTTTCTGATCATTAAAGTGACAGAACTAATTAAATTAAATTAAAAATTAATTATTGGACTATTTAAAGGATCCATATATTTATTGAGTAAGTGAGTGAGTAGAAAGAGATCCTTTCTTTATATAAATATGAAGAAAAAGCTGCATGCTATTTTAGAAACTGTCCCTTGTGTACAAAGGCTTTCAGATCGCAAATTTCCTAGCAGTAAAAAATTCACATGCATGCAAATACAACATTTAGAATTTTTCTCCTTGACGTTCAGGTTTTACACTAGAAAAATATGTGCACGTGCACAGGAAGTAGACTCAGGCTTGTTTACAACACAATCTAAGGGTATTAAAATTATGGAGAGTCTAGGCATCTAAAGTCCTAAAATTGTACCTTTAGATGTATATAGTCTTCTATATGAAAGACTATTTAGGCTACCTTTACTTCCTAATCAAGGAATATTTAAATAGTTACCACTTCTGTTTCCAAAAAGGAAATGTAAACTGCAGTCTACAAATGCAGATATGTAGGGCCACTTTCATTAAACACATTCTGGTTAGAGTTTGGTTTCCTTTCAAAGAATAGCTGACTGTAACATTAGCTTTGATTTTTTTGCAACATAACTTACACTTACGTTTTAGCACCAAATAGCCAGACATTATCATTTACCAATTTAAATTCTTAAACAATTTTTGTCACTGGTTGTTAGAGTAGTTACAGCAGTTACTTACCTGTCTAAGGTGGCAGTAGTGAGCTCCTTTGCACACATCTCTTCATAACTGTACTTGGCAGTATTCTGGTTATAATCCCCAAACTTCATGTGAGCCAACAACGCACTAAGTTCAATGGCATGCTCTGAAGAACACTGAAGATTACCAGCCAAAAGATCCTCCCTTATATGCAAGAAAAACATATGCCTGCAAGAGAATTACTTTTTATTTTTAAAAAGTTTGACTAGCATAGAAGTCAATAATTGTTTGAGACTCTAGAATGGTCACTGAGCATATTAAATACCGAATAGTTCTGGCATCAGAGTTAGAAAACTGACTTGATTTTGTTAACGCTTATGCTATCTTTTCAAAAGCCAGCCTACATTAAAAGATGAGTTTCTTTCAGCAGCTTCATTTAAATACTGAATTGTCCAGCAAGTCCAAAAAGATCAAATATCTTAAGGCCATTAAAAAAAATCTCACTATCAGTGAATATCTGAAATGTTAAACTCATCCAGTGAGAATTACAGATTAAACAAAGAAAGCACTCATATTGCATGTAAAAGGCTACCCATGTAGTTACGTTGTTCCACTGTCATTTCTAAATAAATATGCATTACTTCAGTAGGCACTATCATTCGTAGTTAAGTGAAGCAAATATTGTAAAATACTAAGCATAAATCAGCACATGCAGTTCTGTGAAATATTACAGTTGAGAAATCTGTGGGAGATTTTTCTGTTTATTCAAAACAAACAGCTCTCCAATAGTACTCTTACAGAGGTGGTGTGATTTTCCCCAGCCTGAAAGAATCCAGCGAAAAATACTTGAAAAACCTACAAAAGTGCTGTGAAAACATATATATGCTATGTTTACTTTGTAAGCATATTTATTCAGCCATTTATTGCCGTTCTGGGTTTAGCCTCGGACCTTTATATTTGGATCTGTCAATTGGCTAAACAGTTTAAAAAACAGGATGGATAAAAATCAATTTGAAAAATTCAGACTTATTTAAATCAATTTAAATTAAACCATTTAAAATTTGACAACCTATATTTAGACCTAACCTACTTATAAGCTATAAAAATAATTTACATTACATAAAAATAGACTTCAAGCAGTACGTATTTTCAGCTGTTTTAAAAGAAGTCAAATCACTGAACTGGTGGCAGTCACTCACTAGGCACCAGGAATCAGAGTTTGAAATGCTAAAACAGCTTTTGACAGAAGTAGTCTCTTCTGCAGATGCAGAGAATATTTTCTTCAAGTCACTTTCTTCAACTAGTTCAGATCAATGACTAGTTTATTCAAAGGTGAGAAACCGAAGGAGAATTGAAAAGAGCAGGAAAGCCTGTTTTAATATTCCAAATTATAAATAAAAATTAGGTATGAAGATGAGATGTTCTAGTTCTAAAATCTTGGAAGGGCTTGATGACCAGAAACCACCAGTTCAATTCAGTAACGACTAATACTTCCTTTGTTTAATAAAACAGTTTTAAATGCAAAACATGATCGACTTTTTCTTATGTATCCAGCACACTGAAGGTAGTTTTATAGAATTAATAAAACCAAACTTTTAGAAAAATATTGGTTCTGTACATTTAATTTTCCATCCACATACAGCTTGAAACAAGTCTCATGTAAAAAATTAATTTAGTAAATATGAAAATGCTTCACTCATTTTCTAACATAATAAAAATGTAAAAATTAAGAGCCTGAACAAATGAATGTTAAGCTCTGTAACTGCTTAAATGTGTAGATACACTGTATCCTTCTGGTTAGCAAGAGTACCACCAAATTTAGTATAAAGGCCACATTTTGTTTCAAATCAACATGTTTTAAGGGTTACCAACCAATGAGAATCAACCTTACATACTTCAGGAAACTAACTACAGAGTACAAATGCAAAACAAGATTAAAAGTCATGGTTTCCTGCTTGCCAATTTAAATCAGTTAAACCTGGTGATGGAAATCAATGTGATCACAGACTAATTGCCATATTTCGGGTGTTAAAGCAGAGACTCATCCTGAAGCAAGATGCAGAGCTACTCCAAGGTCTGGAACAGGGACTTAAGGGCTTGTCTACACTTGAAACGCTACCCACTGTAGCGCTTTAGTGTAGACACTACTATGCCAACAGGAGTTCTCCTGTCAGGGTATGTAATCCATCTCCCCAGGAGGCAGTAGCTAAGACAATGGAAGAATTCTAACAACCTGTGTAAACTGATCTAGCCCCTGGTGTAATGATGTTGCTGAGGAGTGTGGATTTTTCACACTCCTGAGCAATGTAGTTGGGTCCGATCTAACTTTTCAGAGTAGACCAGGCCTTAAGCTACGTCTACACTTATTATGTCACTGTAGCACTTCAGTGTATATACTCACTACAGCAACATAAGGGGGTTTCCTGGTGCTGTAGTTAATCTACTTCACTGAGAGGGGGTAGCTAGGTGAATTGAAGAATTCTTCCACCCATCTAGCATGGTCTGCACACCCCTGAGCAACATAGCTGGGTCAATTTAATTTTACAGTTTAGACCAGACCTTATTTGGGAATCAATATTCTGCTCTTCCATTTCAATAGTGGAAGTTTTATGCAATGGCATATTTCATCTTGAAGAATTAAAATAAATGTATTTTCTGCATTTTAAGGTGAACATAAAACCTATCTAATCTTGCTAATCAATTTTTGACCATGTTTATTTTAGACCATTTATTTTAGAACTATCCATTTTCATTACTTCAGCTAACTTGTTCACCAGTTCCCTACCTTTTTAACTTTAGACATGCTGAGTCAGGTAAGTTCTTACATTTCGTAATCCTTACGCATTTGCTAACCAATTTGATGCACTGAGCAGCAGATTTCACATTTGCTACAGTCAGAATGAGAAAGTTATCTAATGAATAAAATATTGTAAAGACTAAAAAAATAACGAGAGCTAGCCAAGGCCTGAGTGGTGATGAGTTGCAACCTGAGTTGCAGCTCTCTTCCCCCGCCACCCTCCAGGGAGGAGGGGAAGAGAAGGGATGCTTATATCTTCAATTTGACTACATACCAATACACACGAGAGAGAATTGATATACCAAATATAAAAACTAACCAAAATAATTGTTTTATAAAGCAATCCTTATGCATCATGAAAAAAATTCATTTTATTGTTGCTTTGCAGTTTACCTCAAAAAACCTGAAGCATTATTAAAAAATTGCAACATGTTTAACTGTAGGGTTTATATCAAATTGAAATTTTAGCCACATGCATGCAATCTGACAATATATTTAACTTTTTAAGAGCAATTAATGCAGGTTATCTAAATTAAACTACTCAGACTTGCTCTGGCCAAGACAGCTGTCTAACAGTAATCATTTGTTCAACTTTGCCTCCCCCCAAGATTAGAAATATGAAAAGTCTGTTTATACATTTCTGCATACTACTGCTTCTTTGGAAGTACTTATGATTTATGTAACAGTGACATTTAAAGGGATATAGCAAACTTGAAAACATTCTCTGCCTGAAAAATTTACTCCTACTATAGTTGCAAGTGACAAGATTACAACTGAAAAAAAAGCAAAAGATATTTCAGTGTGCTTTGTGCAGTTGACAGCACTTTGATTATACAGGAGAAACAGCAAGATAATCTCTACCATTACTGAGAAGGCCCTACAGACATCAACAGGGAGCTGTGAAAAAGCTAAAGATTTCTCCAGCAGATAGAAATGCATTAGAGAAGAAACTACAATAGAGATAACTGTTCTAGAACCACTTCCACCTTCTCTTGCTAAAGACCTATCAAGCCTAAAAAGTGAAGATGCAGAGAAGATACAGAATTCCAGTGTGACCTTGGGCAAGTCACGTAGCCTCTCTGTGCCTCAGTTCATCAACTATAAAATGGAGATAACAGTACTTCCCTAGCTTACAGAGGTGTTGTGAGGTGTTCAGATATCATGGTAATGGGGGCCAGATAAATAGTTCAGACAGACGCCCACTGTAGCTTTTTCACCTTTATTTTTATAAAAGGACACTTGAATGGAGCAGACAAAGCAAAATTGGGATGGAAAAATTTCTGAAGGCTTTAATCATTAGTTACAGAGCGCTCAACATTTAAAATGCTAATTTTGACCAGTGTTCCCTCTTCATACAACCTGTTTCAGTTCACACTCCCCGAAGTCATTTTAATCAGTCAATTTTAATGAATATCTAGGTTCCAGTTGCCTGATACACGTGCAACAACCAGAACCTCAGAATCTGGTGAAGTCAGCTGCCCTGGGTAGTATCAGATCACCAAATTAAAATAATGGTGTGTTACTTAACATGAAGAGGTGTGAACTAGACTCCTAATTCTTCAAAGTTCATCTGCAGGGCTGAATGGACTACCTGTAGCATTCTTGAGCCAGGAGGCATTAAACCAAATTTCTGCAAACTAGTTTTGGGGCTTGAGTACAAAGCTTTTACTGGATCTCCAAAAGCCAGGACAGACTCAGGTGGATCTCTAGGCAAAAGGTGCTCAATTCTTCAGATCTATGCATTCATTTCTAGGACATTCTGTTCAACAAGGCAGAGAGATTCAGCACATTCAGAAAACTGACTGGAAAGTCAAGATAAAAATGAAGTGGTGGTCCCAAGAAGCATTCCTGTAGCAGTTCACTAATTCAAAAACCGAAGCCTCCTTTAAGTTGGTTTCTATTTAATTTTTTTAAACAAACTGCACCAGTTGCTATAAACTATTTCAGTTCAACAAGTTTATTAAAACTGAATTAGACAGTCACTGACCAAGTTTCATGGCTACATTATTTATCGTTTTAGTTATGCAAGGATACATTTTTAACCCTTAGAAACATGCTGGAAAAAACGCTACTTTAGTCTCATTAGAATTGCTACAAAAGTTAGTACTTCACCAGTTCTAAGATTCCGCCTTCTCTTATATCATGTGACTGATTCAAACAAGTAGTTCTTTAATTTATTTTTCCAAACCAGTTGTACAGTATCACTTCAACCTTAAAACCTCTTTAAAATACAAAGCAAATCTTCATAATGCAAATTTTCACTCTTAAATTAAATTTTATCATGGTTTGTGTTAATCTTAATATCTCCCAGACTTAGGCTTAGTAATGTCAGAAGTGTGCCAGTGAAAAAAATAAACTCTGAAATCACTTGTATACAGAAAAACTGCTTTCCAGTGTAGTAACAGAAAGTCACTCATACCTCCCTTGAAGACCTTCAATCATGGATTCACATAACGTTGTAACATTAATAGGAAAAAATTGAAATTAAGAGTTTAATCTTACTACTCTGCAATGCAGGACAAATCCTCCTCTCAAGTTTAACTGCAGTATTCCTGCATGACAATCATTCAAAATTTCTTGCCTCCAGTGTAATGCACCCAAGATTGTATAGCATTAGGATATTAAAACTTGTCTTCTGTTTTGAGTATGAATATTTTTGTTTGAGAATGAAGCCAGGTGCTCCAGAATATTTCTGGATATAAAGCAGACTACCTCAAAATATAATCTAAAGAATTACTGTCAGAATTGCAAAGTAGCTAAAGGTTTGTCCATACAGGATAACTCAAAGTTAAGAGAATTAACTAAAGGTGAAGTTAGGGTGCATACATTAAAGTGCACTGCACCCCAAAGTGGATCTTCTCATTCAGAAGTAAAATGGCCTTAGTTTGCTGTAGCTTGATCCTTGGAATTAAGGCCACTTTACTTCTCAATGCAAGGATCCGCACAGGGATTTAATGCACTAATATATGTGCATTAACTTCACACCTTTAGTTAGTATGGCAACTCCCACGTAGACAAGCCCTTAGTCTTCAATTTGACATTTCTAGCTAATTGTAGCCCATAACAGGGCTCAGGAGTCCCAAGGCTTTTTGAAATAAAGCATTTAAGGCAGTTGGAACAGTACCAAGAGGCTTCTGGCCAAGCACCTACAACATTAAAATTAGTTTATTTTAATCTTGTCTCTTTTATACTGCCCTAATCTTTCTCATACAAATTTTATTGACGTTTTAGCAGCATACACAAACCCTCAGAAAAAATTCAGAATCAAATGCATACTGGCTTAGATTTATTTTTCTTTTTGACAGTACCTTTTTTTCCAAAATTAAAAAGCAATACTAGTGATGCAGAAAAGGTGGTCAACATAAGGATTTTTGTCTAAATGGTCAACGGTATGAAAATAATTTTAGGGGTACTGAAAACTACCAACCCTAATCACTAACACAAATCTACATGTTGTGCCTACTGTTCCTCTCTTCATATATGATTTATGCAGAGTCCCTGGAGTGACAGCTGTTGCAAACAGAAACAGGTACTTAGGAGCCATAATGAAATTTAGACAGGGGCAAAATTCAACAGCCCACAGAAGGCATAATTGTACATATTCCAGATTTTAAGTTAGACTTGAAATTCTACTTCCCCTTCAAGAAAAAGAGTTCACACTTAATATGCAAGTTCTGATATCAAAATATTCCTTTTGTATCCATAAAGTTAATTAAATATCTTTTTAGTCTAGTAAGGTAAATATGGGAACAGTCCAACAGGGCTGTCTTAATCCCTTTCTCGTTCCACGCTCCAGCTGAATGGTGCCTACAAGGGAATGAGGCTGAGGTAGCAAAAAAAGAGCTGCAATCTCCACTCTGCTTGTGGTGGGAGAGGCAATAGGTGGCCAGTGTTTCTCAAAAACTAGGTGGCACAACCAGGAACATACATCTCTTGGAACCTCCAGTTACTGTGCTCCTGGTAGAAATACTGCCGGTCCTTTGGGGGCTAAACCCCTCTAGTACCTGGGGGTCCTCTCACTGATACTGAAATGTAATTTGCAGCTCCTTGCATGAGGTGAATTTGAACTATGAAGTATAATTCTCTCAAAATGGAGTTACACTGTTGAAAAACCACCACCTGAAAAGCTGAAAAATAAGGCCCACCTACCCCAACAAGATGACCCAATGTAAGTTAGTTACCTGATATGAGAATCTAAAACTCTGCACTGGTGTACTCCTATTATATTTCCCAGTATCTCTATCCTAATTTGCTCTCTGTAAAAGTAAGTGAAAGGTTACTAACACTATTCAACTCTGCCTCAGATAAACAATTAGATGCATTCAAACACATGCTAGTTTCAATGGCAGCAGTTAGCTTTCATTTGCTCTTAAAATAAGAGGGCACCATATCTAATTCAATGCCATGCGCAGCCAGTGTTACTATGTAAAATAAGCGAGAAACTGGCCATTTCCTCACTCTATTCCCCATATAATCAAATGTCTAAATTAGCTATAAATTTACATAAACAAACCAGCCATTCTTACTAACATTGGCCCATAAGAGCAACTAGGTAATGTGGTAATGAAGCAGTTCACTGTACTAGTCTTTAAACCAGAATGCTTATTTTGCATTTTTCTTACTGAGTCACTATATGTATATTTCAAAAATACACAAGTAAACAAAACAGTCCTCAATGGAATATGGCAATGCCATATTTTTGAACAAAACTGTTCTCAAAGTAAAACAGAGCTATTTTAAATGCTAATTCATTAGACTTTTCAGTGTAATATGTCAGTGACAAAAAGGTGCCAAGAGCTATATATGAGTATCTGATTTTCAACCCAGTCACACAAGTAAATTATATAACCTACTTTGTCTCAGTGTCAGGTTACTGAAATAACATTAATAAAGCTTGTTTTAGTCAGGCATTATGTTTCTCAGCTTTCTAGAAAACCTGTTTTAAATAGAAAGCTAACTTTAATAGAAGTGATGGCCTCTGGTCAATTAGGAAACAAAATATAACTAATTGACATCAATCTTTGCAGAAAGCTTTCTTAACAAAATAAAGTGTCCATATATTACATAGTGGAAAAAAGATGTGTACAGACAAATTACCCCAGAAGTAAGAGGTTTGATTTGGAAAACCATCAACCTATCAACCTCAGTCTAATACAATAAAATTTCTTTAAGATATTGTTCAAAGGGTATCTCACATCAGTCAGGTTAAAAATATAAAAAGGAAATAAATGCTGGAGAAATTATGGTGAAAGAGGAGATTTTATGATTATCCAGCGGTCATGTCCAGTCATTAGAGTATTGCGATGCAATCCATAAGCAAATATCACAAATTGTTAGTCTCTAAGGTGCCACAAGTACTCCTTTTCTAGTTGAAATGGTCACACAAAAGGAAAAGAAGAATTGGTCTCATCTGCTAATAGCCGCTCCACTACTGATCGCCTCATACTGGAAAAAGAAAAACTGACAACCACAGAGGAATGGTTCAAAAAAATATGGGAGGTTGTGGTTATGGAAAACACCATATTAACTGAACAAACAGAAGGCAGACTGATACTTAGACAAAATACACCCATCCCTTTTTAAAAAAATATTAACATTTGATAGACATGCCTTGTCTTACTTAAATAGGTGTATATAGAAATTTCATTTAATTTATTAAAATCACTAGAAACAATACAGGTGTTGTGATAATGCTTACTCTGTAATATGGTAACACCCTGTTTAATAGAAAGATTTGATGATTAAATTCCTGTATAATGTCTTTTTATACAAAAGCTAAGTGTTGTAATGATAGTTTGGTTTCTGATATTTACCAGGCAAGGATTCGTAAGCTTGTTTAAACATTCCTAAATAAAGAGTTAAAAAATAAAAATGAACTTGTTTTATTTTACTTAGAATAATCTTTACTTTAAAATTAATTTCAATGTTATACTTCATAAAAAATGCACATTTTGTACATATGGGCTCAAGTTGAGAGTTTATCTTAACATACAAAATAATAAAGCAGTACATTTCAAAAGTACTACTATTAACTGCAATTTGTCCCTTCATACAGTTTGGCAAACATTGCTTGTTATAAAAAGTGACAAGTTCCAAGACTTCTTTGCTACTTGCTTCACAAAGAAATCTTTTAACCACAAAAGCAGAACTTTCTGCCTCGAGACAAGAGTTCTAAGCCAATCAGGAATTGAATGTCTTCAGATCCTGGGCTGTGTTCCAATGCAACAGTCACTGATTTGTTAGACATGCCTAGTAGCTATTAGTCAGGGGTTACTCGCAGTCAATGACCTAAAGTTACATTACCATCACTTTACCATAGAGAGCCATACATCCTCCCCTGGAGCCTCATTGCTAAAACAAGTACAAAAGAGCCACTCCTAGTCACTTCTGAGGTTTTAAAGTTTAACAAACTCATCTGAAAGTATAAGCTAAAACTGCTTCTGAAGTCTGCCAATCATCTTGGATCACAAATTCAAACCCATTTGCTTCCCTACTCTAAAAATCCCATTTGCCTTCTGTTAGAGAATTGTTTTATAGCAAGTTCTTTGATACAGCAAACACCACCCCTTAAACCCTGATTCCTTTGAATTCAATGGAGCAAGAACCCTGCTGAAGTGATCATTTGACAGTATAGGTTATTCTAATGAACAAACTACGTTAACCAAGCCTGGACCATCTATAAAAATGTCTATTTACAAATGCAAAAAAATATTTTGAAAACCATGAAAGATGGAAATGTCTTTTAAACTGTGTTAGAACATAAACTGGTAATGTTTCAGATAAAATGAAAAAGTATATTCTTTCTCAAAGGAATTTCCTACTCAAAGAATAACACAGAAACCTCAAAGACTGGAAAAGTATACAACATAAATGTCCTTGAAATAGGCCTGCTCCTTTCTACATGTCTGAAAAAACTTGCTTGGGAAATTTGAGCTGCCACAGCATATTATTTCAATAGATCTATGCCTGCATTGACCATTTTACCTTTTATTTCAATGGAAACCAGTCTAAATTTGTGAACTTTGCAGCCATAGTTCACCACAATAAAGGATTTAGATTTTAAAAAAACAGCAGCCAGCCAATAAACTGAAACCCACATTAGAGCACCAATAAAAGCAACTGTTTCCCCACTCTTTAAAAGGAAGAAAAATTTAGTAGGCACAGATACTTCATGCACACCTCCATTTACTTAACTAATGGCAGCTGTTTCATGGCCACAAAGGTTAGACAAATTAATCTGCTATGCCCTGGAAAGCCTAGCAATGCAAAGAAAAATAAAGACCATAGAAAATATCTAAGAGTTTAAACTTTTATTTTCCACTATTTTCCAAGTAGGCAAGAAAGAGGTTACTACTCAGTCAAAACAGCTTTCTGGCATCTATTTGATAGAAGTTGTTTTGAATACGTAACTGACATAAGAATTATAGACAACATTGTAAACTAAACACTCAGGCCATGACTACGCTACAGCTGTAGAGCCACAGTGGAGGCACTTCCTACATCGATGAAAGGCTTTTCTTGATGTACTTAATCCACCTGTCTGAGAAGCGATAGCTAGGTCAATGGAAGAATTCTTCTTCTGTCAACCTTACTAAATCTACACCAGGGGTTAGGTTGACCTAACTATGGTGCTCAGAGCATCAAATTTTTCCTGGACCTGAGCAATGTAGCAAGGTCAATCTAACTTCTGTGCATAGACCAGGCCTCTGAGTTGAATAATAAGTGTTAGCATACAGAGTTCTTTCTAATGAAATGGTAAAATTGCCTATTTGTGTTCTGACTTTAAAACCATTCAAAAAGGGGCAAAACACAGTGTTTGACAACTGTGTCATTCCAGCTCTTCAATATTGTAGTATCTAGTAATTTACAGCTAACATGCTTTTGTAATTTAAAAGCAAGTGTGGTATTTAGTTAATTTAAGGAAAATCCAGGGCTGTGATCTGCATACCTTATGGTGTCAAGGTGTGAAGAACATAAGCTAACTTCAGAGGCGATATTTAATGTGGTACAAGCTAGACCTCCTGGCCTTATCTACACTGAAGAAATTGTCATGTTAACCACCGTTCGGACCACTTGACAGCCAACATATTTTTACATACAAAATTTTCATCAACAATGCACAGGCATTTGCACAACTGCTTTGAATAAAGCTGACTATCACGTCATCCATCCCTGTGTTATCTGCATGGTTGCAATGTCAATGAAGAAACAAGGTGTTGCAGCTGTAGTGGTACAAATGATCCTCCAAACATGCCAATGCACCTGCTCATTATTCAGTGACAGCTCAGACAAGCTTCTGGCCTGCTCTCCCTCCTCAATGTCTTCCCCTTATACAGGCCTGAGAATGCCATGGCATCTGCAGTGAGTGTGAGAGAATGTGTACCAGGCTGTGGCTCCTGGCCTTCAGGGACCACATGTAGTACTTTCTACAGGACAGAAATATTGGAATCAACTGAATTAAACCAGAAATGTGACCACAAGAAAAACAGACATTATGCAGTTCCAGAGTGCTGTGTATATCCAAAAAGAGGATTGCTTAGTGCGGCCTACACAGTTGCAACTTGCACCACTGTAACCCCACCAGTTCAGTTAATAGTTTAATTATCTAACACAGATGCAACCTAAAAGACCTACTTACATCAATGTGAGTGCAAAAAGGTTTATGTTTGTGTAATTTACACAAAGATAAGTGGTCTCAAGCCTGGTCTAAATCTAAAATTTAGGCTGACTTAGCTACCCCGAGAGATGCAGTTAAGACAACCTAAGTTCTAGTATAGATGCTATGACTTCAATGCAAGAAGTCTTCTGTTAATCTAGCCACCACCTCTCGTGGGGATGAATTAACAATAAAACAGAAAAATCCCTTCCATCACTGTAGCAAGCGTCTACACTACTGTATAGGCACACAGCTGCAGCGCTGTAGCTGGGCCACTATAACGCTTGGAGTGTAGACAAGCCCTCAGTTAAAACTAAGTTTGTCTTTTTTTTTTTATAAGGGAAATCTTCATTTTTTCTGACTTTTTCAACCAGAGAAATATCAAGAATGTCAAACCAGTTCTTCCTTTGTTATACAGGACTTTTTGGAAGTTCTCGGGCTTTAGACTGTGAGCTCTGACACCTTAACTGAATACTCAGGAGTATTCTATCTTTATAAAAGGATTCTCTCGCTCTCAAATGTTCATTGGAATTCAATATGTAAAAGTACCACTCAAACTCCTTCCCCTCTCAACTGCTTTACTTGCAGGAAGTTGTCAAGGCAGTTTCACTAAATCTCTGGATGACCAAGAATTCCCAAGATAGAAAGGATTTGAATTTATATTATAAAACAAATTTAAAAAATTCAGATCTTCATACATCATAAAGAGGGGGAAAAGGACACATCTAATATGTAATCCTCCTGTGTAATAAGCATTCAGATCAGACCATCAGCCACACTGCACAAATGAATTAGCTGAAAATTTCTGGTAAAATGAAGAGTGAAATACCCGACAATCCTGGGATATGCGTGTTCATAATAAACTTGAATTTCACATTAAGATAGTGGATCATCATATTTTGTGCTATTTGTTTTCATACAGTAGAGTTCATCAGTTTATGGCCCCCATCTAACACTAGAACCTAATGGCTGACAGAAATTAAATATATAAATGCTTTATGTTGCTAGTTCAAAAGGAAGAAAGTTATTGACCCGTCCAATGAAGATGTGAGACATTTTCTCGTGTAAATTAAAATCAGTAAGGCTTCATTACTATTTTTGCAGGAGTTTGGAACTCAAAAGATTGGTAACGATGCATTTTTCTGAAATGTAATGTATCATCAATTTAGTTATTGTGCTTTGTTAGTACCCCTCTACCCGATATAACACGACCCGATATAACACGGGTGCACATACAACGTGGTAAAGCTCTGACACGCTGCTCTGAGCAGCATGTTAAGGGTGCCGGGCCAGGGCATTGAATAAGGGGCAGAGGGTCTCGGGGGTGGTCAGGGTCTGGGAGGCAGGAGCTGTGGGGGGGCACTTTTGGGGCCCCGCAGTCCCAGAGTGGCCCGGGGTGATTAGTGGGGGGCCGGAAGCAGCCCACTCCACTTCCCTCACCCCGGCCCCAGCCCCAGCCATGTCGCTTGGGGGAAAGGATTCCCCCCTGCACTCACCGGCAGCAGAGCAGCCCAGCCCCAGCCTGCTCCCAGCCACAGCGCTCCACTTCCCGCTGCAGGTGACTGCGGGACCTTTCCCCAACACACCACACCACCCCACAGCGACACAGCTGGGACAAGGAAAGTGGAGTGGGCTGGGGCTGCATCACTCTGCTTCCCACCACCGGTGAGTACGGGGGGCATCCTTTCCCCAACCTCCCCACAATCACCAGCGGCGGAAGCGGAGCACCACGGCTGGGAGGTGGCGGAGTGGAGCGGGCTGGGGCCGCATTGCTCCGGTTCCCGCCGCTGCTGGTGAGTGCCTGTCAGGGTGCAGGGTGTGTGGATAGGGGTCGGAGCAGGGGGGGTTAAGTAGGGAGTGGGGTCCTGGGGGTGATTAGGGATGGGGGGGAGTTTCTGGAGGGGGCGGTCAGGAAACAAGGAACAGGGGGGTCAAAGCAAGTTCGACATAACGCGGTCTCACCTATAACACTGAGATTTTTTGTTTCCCGAGGACCGCATTATATCGGGGTAGAGGTGTATGTCTTCTACAGGAGAAATAAAACAGCTGTTCCTTTTGTAGCTTGAGAGAGGACCTATAGCTGTTTGAAAATTATTGTAATATGACACTAGACTAAGGAGTTTAGCAAGTTTAAGCATGTGGGAGAAGCCACTTCCTACACAAGCAGTTCAGAATGACCTGCAGTAACATGCTGGAAGAGAGGTTACTATCGGGCATGCAAACTCAGTATAAATATCACATGTTACCTCCTGTATTTTTCTTTCACTTGTAGCAATAAATATGTATGGAATTAACTATGCTGTTCTTAGCTCTCATACTTAGCTACATATTATGAATAAGTTACCCTTCCTCTTCAAGCTCAAAAAAAAGGCAGAACAATACATTTAAAGTCATGTTAGGTTTTCACAGCAAGCTATATATACAGCTCAAAAGCAAATAAGTTGAATATAAGAGATACTAAATGATTGATATAGACAACGTACAGCTACTTTACAGTATTAAATTACAGAACATGAAAATGTGAAATGAAGTTCACTCAAGATTGGATTCATCTTACCTTGTCTGTTCTTGCAAAATAAGATGTGGTTCTACAAAAAACTTGACACGCAGTTTAAATCGGTAAGGAGCTAGTCCATCCATCTGCTGGGAGATCCTATTTCTCAAATTCAGCCATAAACTCTCTCCTTTGCTGCCCGTGAACTGCAGTCCAAAGTAATCAACTTCTATAATCCCCAACCTTCTGCATACCTATAACAAAAATTGAAGTTTTGTACAAGTGGCTCTACAACATAGCTAATACCAAACCCATTACCCAAACACAGAAGTTTAGCTTTTTAAAAACTGCTCTCACACGTTACAAAATCTCAACACTCAAATAATAAATTTATCTTACTGAATCACTTTTCAGTAGAATCATAGAATATTAGGGTTGGAAGAGACCTCAGGAGCTCATCTAGTCCAATCCCCTGCTCATAGCATAAGTAGTCATCAAAACTAAGCAAAGCATTAAAGAAGCTGTCCAGATGGCAACCTACAGATATATATGTATATAAATACGAAATGGCAATAAAAACAGGAGGCACCTCTGTTGGTCCACAACACACATCACAGGAGTTATCGCTATTTCCCCCCTCAAACCTGGGCATCTAAGCAAGAGTGAGTGACCTGATTTTCCATGATGCGGAGTGTGGACTAAGGGGAGGTATGATAGAGATCTATAGAATCATGAATGATGAGGAGAAAGTAAATAAGTAAGTGTTATTTACCCCTCCCCCCCAAAGAACCAGGTTACCCAAATAAATTAATATGCAGCAAATTTAAAAACAAACAAAATAAAGTATTTCTTCACACAAGGCACAGTCAGCCTGCGAAAGTCATTGCCAGGGGATATTGTGAGGGCCAACAGGGTTCAACAAAGAATTAGTTAAGTTCACCAAGGATAGCTCTATCAATGGCTATTAGCCAAGACGGTCAGGGAAGCGATCCCATGCTCAGAGCCTAGGTGTCCCTAGCCTCTGACTGCCAGATGCTTGAGCTGGAGAACAGGGAACCCACAGTGACCGGCTCACTGGATAACTGCCCTGTTCATGCCATCCGCAGCACCTGGAGCTGGTCACTGCCTGCAGACAAGGGTACTGGGCTAGATGGACCGTTGGTCCGACCCAGCACAACCCTTCTTCTGAGCATCAGCAACGCCCAAAGAAGCCAAGGGCACTTCTGAAAACCAGGCTACTTGTTTAGGTGCCTAACACAGGCGGAGCGCCCCAGGTCTGACTATTTTGGCCACCGTGGAGTCAACTGAGCAGGCAGCACGGTTCAACGGAGACAGGGAGGACGGACAGATCAGAGGCAGTAGGGTAGCCCCCTCCCGGCCACGTGTCTAATGTTTAGGTGAATGTTTGCGGTGCCACGCGAGAGAACCCCGAGCACAAGCCGGGGTCCCGCCTCGGGTTGGCTCCAGGCGCAGGGGGGTCCCTCCCCGCCCCCTAAGCCTGGGAAGGGCGAACTCGCCGCAAGGCGAGGGGATGGGAGGAGAGACGCTGAGGCCTCTCCCCACCCCGCCCGGCGGGGTCCCCACCCGGGGGGAGACCGAGCACCCGAGAGCGCAGCAGCCTCTGCGGCCAACATGGAGGAGGACTGGGGAGACTCGCCTCAGGGAAGCAACAGAAGCACGAGCCGCTTCTCCCGGCCCCCGACCCCTTCCCGTGCAGACACCCCCCGCTCCCGCGCAGCAACCGGCCCGCGGAGGGCGGTGGGCGCGTTAGCTAAGGGCGCGCGCGAGCCCCGCGCGGGGCTGCCGCCGCCGCCGCGTGACCGGAGGAGCCGCTGGGGGGGGGGGGGGGGGGGGGGGGTCGGTCGCGATCTCCGCAACGGCGGCGGCTTCCAGGGCCGTTGGGGAGCCGCGCGGCCGGGAGCCCCCGGGGCGGCGCCTCACCTGGTTGAGGCAGTCCTCGCCGTTGGCTTTGGCCTCCACCTCCACCTCCATCACCACCGCGTCCGGCCTGGTCACATAGCACAGCATGGCTGGGGCAGACATCCACCGCCAGCGCGGCCCCCGCCTCGGACACCGGAGCCGCTGCCGTCGCCGACCCAGCCACACACCCTGCCCGGTGCGCCGCCGCCGCCGCGGCGTATCCCCTCCCAGCCCCGCGGCCACTCGTGCGCGCTCGCTCGCCCGCCTCCGGTGCCGCCTCTGCCCTGCGCTCCAGCAGCCGCGCTCCGATCGGCAGCCGGCGCCGGCGCGCCCCCATATATCCGCTCCGCCTCCCCGCCTCCGCCGGCGACCGGCAAAAGCCGGCCAATCCCAACGCGTCTCTCATCGCGGCAGACAGTAGCTCTCGCCAATCAGAGCGAGGCTTTCTTGCGACCGCGGGGGCGGTTTGTTGTTGCTGCTCCCTGACTCCCCCTGCTGGGCCACAGTGGGGTGGGGCCTGCTGCGCCCAACGGGGCTCTCTGTCCCCAGGAGGCAGGGGAAGCAGCCGCCTGGCCCCACCCGTGACAGGCCCTGGAGGTCCCTGGGGCTGCACAGAGCCAGGCTGTCCTAAACCTCTTCAAGCAGGGAGCCAGCCATGCTGAGGCTTGTGTTGCACTTCAACATTATATCTCCTTGTATTAGCAGTTTACTCACACCCCGGTTCACCGAGCCATGCCCCCAACCCCCTGGTGTGGACGCAGCTGGCTCAATGGATGCGTGCGGCTCTTGCCAGACTGAATGTTGCTCAGGGTGGTGGCCTTCCTACGCCAACAGAAAACCCCCTCTGGCAGCGTAGGCTGCCTCTACCCTACCGGGCTGTGCTGACATAACTGGGCTAGCATAGGGTCCGTAGCATAGACGTAGCCTAAAAGCTAGTCTTCCTGTGGCATTGCTCTGAAATAGCTATTCATGAATAACGGCCTTTGTGGACACTTCTATTCTGAAATAAGAAGGATTTTTCCCAAATTTTCCAGTCCGCTTTCGAGTTCTGTCTGGAGTCTCTGCTGGTGGGTCTGGGGATGTGTCTGCACTGGCGGTAGGTATCTGGCCACAGGTATGCTGTGTAAAGTGACCAGGCTGGATGTGGTGGCAGGCCCCATGAGAGAACGTTTGGGCTGTAGTACATCATGTTTGCTGTGGCCCCATCCCCTCTCATTTCACTTTATTTACACAGATGCTACAACATTTGGAGGATCCTGGGAGCTTGAGGCCCTGGTACAACTGTTCCCCCTTCCCTTCTGTCAGCACTGTGTGGCAGTGATGGAGGAGGTTGAGGTAAAAGGCAACAACAAGGACTGTCTCAGAATTATTCATTTCCGAGTACAATATACAATTATAAAAATATATTTTGGTATCTTATTTCTAGGCTAAAATGACTCATCTGATTCTGTGACTGGAAAATAATTTGAGATACCAATATTAAGATTAACACTATTTTCTCTGCTATGTCCACCTTTGTTCCTGATTATACCATTTATTTCACCATGCGCAAGGCACAGGAGATGGGGCAAACTGTGTGCAAAAGTGGCCACAGACTAAAGTTCACCAACCTCCATGCACTGTGATGCTGCATCTGAGCACAAAGGATGATAGGCTGTCCTGTATACAGAACTCAGTGGATATGAACTATTGTAATAGACAGTGTGGGCTGGCTAGATGAAAAACACCTGCACTAGATAATTACCTAAAAGTATGCATTTGACAAAGGCACAGAACATGTGTGAAGTAAAATAGCTTCTAGCTGAGTGGTGGGCAACCTGTGGCCAATCAGGGTAATCTGCAGGCGGGCCACGGCCACTGGGAGCTATGGACGGCCATGCCTGCAGCCTGTCAATATAAACAAACTGTCTCGTGGCCCGCCAGCAGATTACCCTAATTGGCCACGTGCAGCCTGTGGGCCGCAGGTTACGCACCACTGCTCTAGCTGCTTAAACCTACGTAGGGAATAATATAAGCCAGTATGAAAGTAAAGAACACGTCAGCAGACAGGGGAGGTCCCAGAAAGAGGTAGCAGTCCAAGTGAATAATAGGCAGCACAGAGTGAATAGGAATAGGCAGTCTGTCAAGAATAAAATAGGGTTCTGGAAAAACTTCTTGAGACTAAATGGAAAAAAAGAGTAGAGAACTAACTAGTGGAATGTCACCACATGGATGGACATTAATGTTCTTGCTGCAGTTAATTCTGTATGGCGCATCTGCTTCTGTTTCTCTGGGTATTTGTTCTGCATCCATCAGCATAGCATTTGACCACTATTATTAATTAGTATTACAGTAACTCCTGGATGCCACTCTCGAACAGGTCCCCCTGTATTGTCCATTCCTGATTTGGTGGCAGCCACACAAGAGACATGAGCAGAACAATTCCCAAGCTGCTATGGTGGGGGATGGTGCTCTAGGAAGGCTGCCAAGCAGGCTCTGGTAATCACAGACACCTTGTCAATTTCTGCATCTCTGTAACAAACAGAAGCATACCCTTTGATGGGCAGGTTGAGCACCAACTGGTTCCTACCAATACTGGTTATACATGATACAATTTACGATCCATTTGGGAAGGACAGTCACATGCATATGACATACAATGTTTTTTGCATAGTTGTGTGGGTTTGTTTTTTAAACTTGTCCACTGATCAGAACAATGAAGGTCTCTGTATTATGTGTCCCTCTCTTGTCCTATATTTTTTCCTGTCTCTCCCCCACTCTGTCTCTCCTATTCTTATTCCTTACTTTCTCACTTTGGCAATGCCTTTAAAGTGCATTGAGATCCTTAAAAGAAAAGCACTACAGAAGTACACTGTACCATCATTACTACTTTAACTCTTCCTTTTGCTCCTGTTTATTTCCTGTGTCTGTTTCTTCTTATTCTGGGTCAAACTACCAGCAGCAGCCAAGGATTAACACTGCTACAGAAATAGACTTTACCGCCAGATGTGAGGTAGAATGAAACTGACCAGGATCACATGATTCCAGTCCATTCCTTTTGGCAGCTTTTCCTTGGGAAAACTTCTGTGTGTGTGAGAACAGTCATAGTGCAAGGCTGTTCCTTGGAATTGTCTTGATTGCTAGTGCACATCACTCATGTGGAAGGTGGTGTATGAATGGAGACACATGGAGGGAGGCTTAGAATTAGAAGCTAGTCCAACACAATCATAGAAATGTAGGGCTGGAAGGGTCTTTGAGAAGTTATCAAATTCAATCCCCTGCACTGAGGCAGGACCAAGTAAACCTAGACCATTCCTGACAGGTGCTTGTCCAGCCTGTTCTTAAAAACTGCCAGTGACAGGGGTTCCACAGCCACCCTTGGAAGACTATTCCAGAGCCTAACTAGCTGTCATAAATATAAAGGGAAGGGTAAACACCTCTAAAATCCCTCCTGGCCAGAGGAAAAACCCCTTTCAACTGTAAAGGGTTAAGAAGCTAGGATAACCTCGCTGGCACCCGCCCACAATGACCAATGAGGGACAAGATACTTTCAAAGCTGGGCGGGGGGGGGGGGGGGGGGGGGGAGAAACAAAGGTTCTCTGTCTGTGTGATGCTTTTGCTGGGAACAGAAAAGGAATGGAGTCATAGAACTTAGTAAGTCATCTAGCTAGATATGCGTTAGATTCTGTTTTGTTTAAATGGCTGATAAAATAAGTATGCTGAATGGAATGTATATTCCGGTTTGCGTGTCTTTTTGTAACTTAAGGTTTTGCCTAGAGTTTTGCCTATGTTTGAATCTGATTACCCTGTAAGGTATTTACCATCCTGATTTTGCAGAGGTGATTCTTTTACTTTTTCTTCAATTAAAATTCTTCTAAGAAATTGATTGCTTTTTCATTGTTCTTAAGATCCAAGGGTTTGGTTCTGTGTTCACCTATGCAAATTGGTGAGGATTTTTATCAAGCCCTCCCCAGGAAAGGGGGTGTAGGGTTTGGGAGGATTTTTTTTTGGGGGGGGGGGGGGAGAGAAGAGAAGACAACATTTCCAAGTGGGCTCTTCCCCTGTTATATATTTATTAGGCGCTTGGTGGTGGCAGCAATGAAGTCCAAGGGCAAAAGGTAAAATAGTTTGTATCTTGGGGAAGTTTTAACCTAAGCTGGGTTTAAAAAAAAAAAAAAGCTTAGGGGGTTTTCACGCAGGTCCTCACATCTGTACCCTAGAGTTCAGAGTGGGGAAGGAACCTTGACACTAGCTTTATAGGTAGAAAGTTTTTCCTAATATCTAACCTAAATCTCCCTTGTCACAGATTAAGTCCAATACTTCTTGTCCTACCTTCAGTGGATGTGGAGAACAATTGATCACACACCTCTTTATAAGAGCCCTTAACATATCTGAAGACTTATCAGGGCCACCAAAGCCTTCTTGTCTCAAGTCTAAACATGCCCAATAATTGTAAACTTCTCATAGATCAGGTTTTCTAAACCTTTTTAGTGTTTTGTTGCTGTTCCCTGGAATCTCTCCAATTTATCTTCTTTCTTGAAGTATGGCATCCAGAACTGGAAACTGTACTCCAGCTGAAGCCTCACTGGTGCTGAGTAGAGCAGAACAAATATTTTCCATGTCTTACATAATACACCCCAGACCGATATTAGTCTTTTCCACAACTGCATGACATTGTTGACTCATTCAGTTTGATCCTCTATAACCCTCAGATCCTCGTCAGCATTGTTATCCCCTAAACAGTCCCCCGCCCCCCAATGTGTAGTTGTGCATTTGGGTTTTTTTCCTTCTTAAGTGAAGTACTATGCATGTCTCTATTGAATTTCATCTTGTTGAATTTAGATCAGTTCTCCAATTTGTCAAGAACATTTTGAAATTCTAACCCTATCTTCCAAGTTGCTTGCAACTCCTCCCAGCTTGGTGTCATCTACAACTTGTATAAGTATACTCTCTACTCTATTATCCAAGTAATTAATGAAAATATTGACCTGATGCTTTGAGGGGCACACTTATCTATCCATATAGACACAAATACTCTTTTGCAAATAAAAGGTCCTTCTAATATTCTCAGATATCTTTCTTAACTTAAAAAAATTCCCAGGGCTGTAGTGCTAAATAGTGTTCTCTAGGGAAGTGAATGTCTATGACTGGAAGATGTTGCTTCTTCCACCAGTGCAGATTTGCCGTAACCAAAACATAATCATTGCTCTGTATTGAAAACAGAACAGCACATAACATCTTATGATGAGATGTTTTCTGCAGTTATTTGGTTGTCACCTTTCTTTTCTACCAAGCACGAGCAGAGATACCTTTTCACCAAGATTGGCAGATGTGACTAGTGACTTTGGATAGCTCAATTTTAGAATGCCCAACTTGAGATACTGAAGATTAATCCCCTTTAAAGTAAGTTCTGAGCAACCAGCCTCTGAAAATTAAGACCTCTGTATGTGTCTGAAGATGGAGACCCAGAAATGATGGTCAAATTCAGGAGTGATATACATGGTGCTACATGTCAGTAAGTTGGTCTAAGTGTGTACAAGATGGAGTAATTTACATGGGAGTGGGAGGAGGAGGTTGCAGTAGGTGGATGTAAGAAAGCCCTAGGAGGTTCTTTATTGTATATGTTCTTACACCTGTTACTTTTCCTGCTGTAACCCCTCCCTTCTGACACCAGCATGTAAAATACACCAATTTACACAGATTTATATGAACATATCAGATGTAACATCCTTGGCCTAGAGATGTTAAGTGACATGCAAAAAGCTATACAAGGATCAGGTGCAGAGTCAGGAATAGCACATGCAAGTGCTGACACTCAGTCCCCTTCTCTAAATACTGAGATTAGACGTTCACCCATACTTTTTGTATTTGCTTCCATCTATAAAAGCCAAACATTTTTCATGAGCATTCAATAATTTATGCAGTTCTGATGCTCAGGTTAACATGCCAGTTGTTGATCACTGCAAAATTCTGTGCAGATGTGGTGACATACAATCTGCTGCTACGTGTAGGATCTGCTCCTCTTATGTCATCTTCAACCTTTTAAAGATTCCTTGCAGAAAAATATATTCTCCCCTTCTCTCTGCACCTTCAGGAATTCTTAGCAGCATGCCACCTTTTAATCTGAGCTTGTTTTCCAGGTCACCAATTTAATTTGAGCATTCCACATTCTTTAGTGTTCTCAAAATAGAGTCATTTATTATTTTCATGTCTTTAAAATGTTCTTTCATGCTTTAGCAATGCTGAGCCAAAGCTTTCAGATTTCACATCAGTAGCCATTACCACCCAGATGACAAAAATCTTTCCTAACATTAGTCCTCACTATTGTATGTCTAACATCATTTGATAAATCAAATCTCTAACCCTCAATCCATGACCGCTGGAATTTTGAGAACAATATGTTGATACTTAAAGCACACCAAAATTTTTTTAGGCATAACACAGCATTTATCTTTCATCTTCCTGGGAAACTAACAAACACCATTTAGAAAAATCAGGACTGAGGGCATTAAATTGCCAAAATAATAAAAGTAGGACACACAAAACAAGCAGGTAGCTGTTAAAAGCTTTCTGTGATCATGACTGACCAATATGTAATGAACAATAGACCCGATTCTGACACAGTCAACATTTGACATTTACCACACAGTAGCTGAGATGACCAGTTTCCTCCCATATTTAGAATAGAAAATACCTGTGGTAACTGTATGGCCAGCTACCAAATATTACTTCTGTATCTCTTAAATTTTTAAAGGGACACAATCAGCATAATCTTTTTAATGCACTATTACAAATAACACCCAATAAAGAGATTAGAGAATATAAGTATTACTGGGTGCATTTTATTCTACTTGTCTATAATCATTTTCACTGTTTCCCCTGTGAAGTCTATTAATTAGTCATCTTCCCCTTTTGTTTGTTTGAATAAAAATCACACTCACTGTTAAAATTTAAAAGTGCAAAAATCTGGTGGCAGAGCAGGTTTCATAGTGGATTGGTGTGGTAATGTAAGAGGTGTTTTCAGGAACATGTCAATTAAGAAGACTGAGACAGTCATCTCTTTTCTAAGGTGAACAAAGGGGAGATATGAGAGAGGTCTGTAAAATCATGAATGGTGTGGAGAAAGTATTTACCTTTTCACATAACACAAGAACTAGGGGTCACCCAATGAAATTAACAGGCATCAGGTTTAAAAACAAACATAAGGAAGTATTTCTTCACACAATGCACACAGTCAACCTCTGGAACTCATTGCCAGGGGATGTTGTGAAGGCCAAAAAGTATAACTGAGTTTAAAAAAGAATTAGACAAGTTCATAAAGAAAGATAGGTCCATCAGTGGCTATTAGCCAAGACAGTTAGTAATGCAAACCTATGTTCTGGGTGTCCCATAATCTCTGACTGCCAGAAGCTGGGACTGGACCACAGGAGATGGATCACTTGATAATTGCCCTGTTCTGTTCATTCCCTTTGAAGCATCTGGCACTAGCCATTGTTGAATACTAGTCTAGATGGAACTCTGGTCTGACCTAGTTTGGCCATTCTTACATTCTGCTCTCCTTTTGCTGTGTTTTTGCAATGTTGCTTTTGATTGTGTCTTTTTCTAATGGTGAGGCAGAAGGGAAGGCTTTAGGCTGCAGTTGTGCTTTCATGATATCAGTTAACTGAAAATGGAAAGACACCTACAGTTGTTAAAAATATCCTGGGATCCACTTTCAGTATGAAATTGTGTACCTAAACTTTCCAGTAAAGCAGAGCCGGATGTCCCATTTCAGTGGCCTAGTTTCTATTATAATGCTGATATATATTGACTTGATATTTCAATGCTGTTTGTGCACTGCTAAAGAACAATTTTCCAAAGAACATTGTTATTTGATTCATTACCTACTTTATAAAGCTCAGATATCAGCTTATTAAATGACATTGTAAAGATATCATGCCAAGTATTGGAGCATCTTAATTTTCTGCTAATAAATAATTCTGCTAACTTAACGTATATTTATATCATGTCCATTAAATTCATGGATCTATTTTCCTTTCTTATATAGTTCCATATTCTAGCAACAATACAAACCAAGACATGAGTTTTAAGGTGGTAACTTCACTATCCAGGTCAGTAAAGTCATGTGGCTTTCTGCCTCATTTTATGTAATACTATTACAGCCAGATTATTATTAGCCAGAATAGTACTGCTAGTTGTTTTGTTTTATGGTTTAACTACAGTTTTATTACTCTTTGCTGTTGGTTTTATGGGTATGATGCAAAGTTCAATTTACACATGCAAAAACTAGGTTAAAAACTTCATTAAGGCTGAAAAGTCAAGCACTCAGAAGTTAGGAAACGCCAGAATTAAGGTTGCCTGTGCAACCCCAATTCGGCCCCTTTGTGTGCATGAATTAGGACACAGTCTAACTACATGATCTCACGCTATTTTTTTTCTTATAGCCTACGACCCTTGCCTCATTCAGGGGCATAGAATGGATGGTGCTCAATGAGTGAGCAACTGTTCAATAGATCATTTTTTCTTGATTGTTCAATGTGTGGCTCCAGGCCTTGTTTACTGCCTACTTCAAACCTGGCTCTGAAGATAGAATTATCAATTTCCTCACAGGCTTTTTTATAGTGCTTATTGTTATGGTGTCAAAGAGCTTCACAGATATTAATGAATTTATTTTCACAAGACTCTTGTGAGATTAGGGAATATTATTTTTCCCCTGAGAGATTAAGGTCAAAAGTCTATGATTTTGGGTGCCAAATTTAAGATGCCTAGGACCTTATTTTTCAGAGTAATCAACATTATATAGCACTTGATATGTTCAAAGCATAACACCCAGTGATTTCAGTTGCTGCTGTGGGTGCTCAGGGCTTCTGCAAATCAGACCCCAAGGCCTCATGTCAGGCACGTAGAAAATGAGCAATGCAATTTGTAACCATCTGTTAAAAGTTTGGTTTAAGTGACTAGATTAGCATCACATAGGAACTCTGTGGCACAGGCAGGGATACACAGCAGTTCTTCACTCACTTACCTTAGTCAGAGACCATCCTCACTTTTTCAGAAATCCCCTGCCTCATTCACTGTACACCTTCCAACTTCTGCAAAAATAAGGCAAGGGTCCTACAGACAACAGTTTCCTTCACTACACAACCCTGATTCATCCCCATAGCAGGTCCATCCTATGCAATGAATGAGGCATAGGTCCTGTGGGAAGACCACTATGTGATCATGTAATCAAAAACTGTGTCATGATGAGTATACACAAGGGGGCAAATTTAGGTTGTAAAGACAACCTTACTTCTAGCATTTCCTAACTTCAGAGTGCTTGACTTTGCAACCTTAATAATATTCCTTTAATGTAGGTTTGTGCGTATCATTTTCTAGTTTTTTTAAAAATCTGAAACAAATTCCATCATGTGCATCATATGGACATCCATATGGGTCATCAGGATTGGAATTTAACCACATAATCTGCTGCTAACAGCATTAATGGAGTAATTGATAGCAGTAGTAGGTTTCAGAGTAACAGCCGTGTTAGTCTGTATTCGTAAAAAGAAAAGGAGTACTTGTGGCACCTTAGAGACTAACCAGTTTATTTGAGCATGAGCTTTCGTGTAGCTGTAGCTCACGAAAGCTCATGCTCAAATAAACTGGTTAGTCTCTAAGGTGCCACAAGTACTCCTTTTCTTTTTTCAGTAGTAGGTTGTAATCCTCTCTGTGGACCAGCACTAGAGAGGGCTGAGACATTTTGCCAGTAGGTTTCACAGATATTTGCTGACAGCAAAGGAATGATGAGACTCAGGAATCTGGGGTTCCATTCCAGACTATGGAAGGCTCATCTGCTCATTCCTCCTGAGTGTGACCCCTTCTGCACTGTCTCCACCAACCTGTCACTGTCTTAGTCCTGCCTCTTCCCTATCCGTGGCTCCTCATCCCAGTCCCATTCTCCTTACTTTGTCAGTCCCAGTCTCCACTTCTCAGGTATCCAGTTCCTCACTCCAATTCCAGTCTCCTTGTACCACCATTCCCAGTTCCCCTCTTCTCCCCACCATCTCTTTGTCCCCAGTCTCCTTGCCTAGCCAATTCCAGCCCCCCTCTTGGCTCTTCATCCAATCGGTCTCTCTCCCCTGGCCTCTAGTCGCCCCTTCTTCTCCCCCGACTCCAGTCTCCCTTTATTTCCTCTCCCTGCTTCCCCCACCCATGTTCCCTTTCTTCACTGGCTCCCAGTCCAAATACCCCCTCCTCAGGCTTCTCACCTAGTGTCAGTGCCCCCTGAAGCTCTTCATCCCAATTTCTTTGCCAAGCCTGTTGCAGATCCTCGTCTCATCAGGCTCTCTCCTCCATCCTGGCTCCAATTCTACACGTCACACCCTGCTGCCCACATTCACGGTCTCCACTGGCTCACAGTCCAAATATCATTCCCCAGGCTCCTCATAAAGTCTGTGTTACCTCCTCACTCCTCCTAAATGTTAACTTACTGCTTTTTGATTGGATTACATAACGTAAATGCTTCAGCCAATCAGAAACCATTTAAGCCATAAATGTAGTTTATAGAGACTATGCTGTACTTGTATGGATAAATTAGCTTCTGACTGGCCAATAAGTAGTGAAATCATATTTGTCACTAAAGTGAGCAGATATGACACCCAGAGACATTATTGAGCAAGGTGATATTGTTGCAGTCATATTTGCAGGTAGGCAATCACATTTTACTAATCTGATGGGTGAGCAGATGATCATTAATTCCCTGATAAAAGTTTCTCTCTCACTCACAAATAAAAAGGACCTATGCTAAAATACATGATTTTAGGGTTGTAGAGTTATTTGCTCAAAGACTAGTGTCACGGTGCGAGACTCACCCCTGCGGCGCCTCCTGCTGGTCTCTCAGGGGAATTAGCTCTTCTAGCCTCCAGAGCACCCTCTGCAGGCTGGTGTCCCACTTGCCGCTGGGCCCAAGTCCCTCCTGGACCCTGGTGCCCCTTTCAGGTCAGGGTGTCTTCCCCTGGCAGTACCCCCACAGGTTTCTGGATCTCCGTTCCCCAGGGAACCCACACCAACTATCCCCACCTCACCTCAGTATATGGCTACTGCCCAGTCACCACTAGCCCCCATTCACTGGGGCAGACTGCAGTATATAAGCCACTCATCACAGGCAAAGGGGGAGTTTGGACCTGCTGCCTCTGCCTACCCATGGGCTGCCCCCTGCAACTCCAGTACCCTTTTGGGCCTTCCACTAGGCCTGCAGCCTGGGGGTTTCCAGGCCAGAGCTCCCCAGCTTCTCTGGCCTTCCCCCAGCCCTGTTCCACACCAGGTACTTTTTCAAGCTCCCCAGCAGCCAGGCCTATCTCCCGCCACAGCTAGAGGAGACTCTCTGCTCTTGGCCCACTGCCCTCTTACAAGGGCCAGCTAAGCCTGATTGGGGTGTGGTCACAGCTGAGGCTGCTTCCCCCAGTCAGCCTGGGAATTGCTTGCTCCCAGCCACAGCCTTCTCCTGGGGTGTTTTAAGCCCTTTAAGGCCAGAGCAGGTGACCACCCCTCTACAATTAGGAAATACCAGGATTAAGGGAACAGAATGGAGGTTGCACAGACAACCTTCTGTTCCTTGTACACTAAGTGAATTTGTTATGGCAGCTGGTGAGATACAAATGTGGAACCAATATGTGTTTTTTCTAAAGTTCCTTTTCAGTGTATAATCAGACTTTGAGCAACAAATACTGTCACCTCCTTGATTTACAAGACAATCTGATCATTGTTGAAACAAGAAGTAGAATTTTTCTTTTGTGTTTGGAACTTGCAGGCTTTGAGACTACTCAGTTAAATAATTGGCATGGCATTATCTGAACAGTGGATACAAAGACAGGAATCAAAAAGTCATCTGACTTTTATCCTGCATTTTGATTGGATGAAAGGATCCATTTATATTATAATAATTTCCTTATCCTGCAATAGCATTCTATTCGACTGACATGAGAGTTCTAAGAGCCACTTACAAGCTTTCAGAAATACACTTTTAGGTCAAACTCTTCAAATCAAATAATATTTTATGTCACACAGAGTGAACTACTCATGAAAAGAAATGGTTGTCTTCTGCCACTGAATTCAATAGCAGGAATTCCCTTGACTTCTTTTTTTAAAAGTTAGTTGTGAGAATAAATCATGAACATCCAAATTATACCATTTTCCTCTTTTTTACTTTGCCTGTCATTTCCTGTGTAACATATGGTCACACATGAGATGTTTTATCAAGAGTTGTTTCCTCAAGTTATCAAAGTGGAGCATAAGACATTTATTTGTATTATATCTAATGTCAAATCTATAATATTTCTTTGCTAATATATAACTTAAAACCCAGTAAAAAAGTTAACTTATACTATTCTTAGTCAGTGCTGAGTACATCAACTGAGGTACCAGCATGAGCCAAAACAAAATAGGGAAAACTACCTGGTTAATTTAATAATTAAATAATAAGTTAATAATTAAAGCTTATGCTCAAATAAATTTGTTAGTCTCTAAGGTGCCACAAGTCCTCCTGTTCTTTTTACCTGGTTAATGCATCTCTGTAGTTATCAAATGTGCACTAAGCACTATTGTTTGCTGCATGTCAAATTCACTTTAGGGCTATTAATAATGTTTGAGAAGACACAGCTGTGCCATCCTGGTCAGGTCACCCAGAATTGTGAGCCATTGTGTTCCTGCTTTGCCTCAGCAAGAATGAGCTTTGCTGCTGCTAAGCTATGTGTCAGCTCCCCTACACACCAGCTTCTCTGCCTTGCCAGCAAACTCTTCAGGACTCTACCGGTCCAAACTTTGCCTTGCAAGTAACAATCAGTGAACCTCAATTCCCAAGTTCTCCAGAGACATCTTTCTGCAATGTCTGTCCCTCTCACTGGACGCTCACAGAAGGTCAGTTCACTTCCTTCAAAGAGACAGAGCACTCATCAGCCTGTTAGATTAGCTGTGGAACCACACTTCACTTAAATAAAACAGCACTGAGATGGTTTTGTAATCAATTAATTCTTGTTTTATTAATACAGAACATAGGTTTAAGTGAAAGTTAGAGTGAAAGATATGAAAGGTTACAAACAAAACACATTTTTAGTGACTAAAACTTAACTTCAGCAAGTTACAATCTTTGTCTAAGCAGGTTTCTCACCTACAGTCAGTTCCCAGAGAGATCCACCTTTCTCAGATTTTAAGAGCTATGGCCTCTTGTGTCCCTCAGACAATGGATGCCAAAATGACTTTGTTTCTGCTTATATTTCCCAAAGTCCATTGTCTCTATTTCAAGAGCCAGGAAGGCTTCCTGAAGATCCAGCCCCCCTCCCCTGCCATGATCATTAAGTGGACATCTCCCCCATTTGCTAGTTTGTTGGCTTTGTTTACCTTCTGTGTAAATGTACATCTATTGTTTCTGGACTCAGCTTACTCAATTTACATTGGAGACACAGTCAAGCAGGCGAAACAACATTTCTTTGTCTGGGATTGGCAAGCAGTTCATACCCCAGCCTAACACATTTTAAGAACATATTTCCAGCACACATCTAGAATTCTTTATACACCACCTGTACATATATCATGTAATAACGTTAGTGACAGTATAAGGTGTCATATGCAAACCGATCACACGTGACATGTTTTAGATACAGATTATGACAACAGTGAATTGGGGCAATGAGTATGTCACTCCTGGTGCGAGGTCACAGGGAGTTGGCTCCCTGGGTCACAACAGCCCTGAAAGCCTGTTAGTTATGTACGCTCTAAAACAGTGGTTCTCAAAGCCGGTCCACCGCTTGTTCAGGGAAAGCCCCTGGCGGGCCGGACCGGTTTGTTTACCTGCCGCGTTCGCAGGTTCGGCTGATCGCGGCTCCCAGTGGCCGCGGTTCGCTGCTCCAGTCCAATGGGGGCTGAGGGAAGGGCGGCCAGCACGTCCCTTGGCCCGTGCCACTTCCCACAGGCCCCATTGGCCTGGAGCGGCGAACCGCAGCCAGTGGGAGCCGCGATCAGCCGAACCTGCGAACGCGGCAGGTAAACAAACCGGTCCGGCCCGCCAGGGGCTTTCCCTGAACAAGCGGCGGACCAGCTTTGAGAACCACTGCTCTAAAAGACTCTAGGAATTAATATCCCAGTATTTAGCAAATGAAAGACAAGCAAATTACTGATCTGCCCGCCTTTGTTATTAGAGTATTCTGCACAAAGGCATTCTGATACACTACTACCATGCTACTGAAGTTATCTGCAGTCAAGACATTGGAGTGGATTATTCTCAGCCGTAGCTAATAAGATTGCAAAAAAAAAAAAAGGGTAACAAAGTCGGTTCCATGCAGTACCAGAATTACCTACTGTCATTAATCTTTTCTGTGAATAGATTTTTACAAAAAACAAAGGGCTTGATTTACTCTTCCTTACACCAGTTTCAGGATGATGTAACTTTCTAGGTTTACTTGGTCCTGCCACAGCGCAGGGGGCAGGACTTAATAGCTTCTCAAGGTCTCTTCCAGCTCTACATTTCTATAAGTCTCATTCTAACGCCGATGAATTCACTGTGAACACTTCTGATTTAGACTGGTAAGTAAGAGAAGAATCAGACTCCCAGTTTTTACTGGAAAGTGCTCAGATACCATGGTAATACTAGGTGGTAAATTTGTTTGTGGATTTTGTTTGTTGGTTTGTTTTTATAATTTGCATTTTTTAAAAAAAGTTAAAATTAACACAATTAACCCCTGACAAATTTCCTAGTTGGTTACTAGCCAGAAGATTGATTCTACTGATCACTAGTGCTCAAAGTATGCATAAAGTATGAGGTAGGTGAGAGGGGGCAGTTAATGAAGCTTGGAAACGTCATATAAATCAAGGGGTAAAATTAAAATAGTTCAGATACAGCTCTGAGTCTCAGGAAAACGAGCAGACATAGTTCAGACCTCTCAGATGAAATCTTGCTTCCTCTTCTGTGGTTAAGGATGCCCTCTTGTAGCAGAACTGCTGCGGATTGGCTGTACAGGGATGCAGGATTTGGGGAGTTAATAGAGGGGAGTCAAGTCAAGGGTTCTCCCTACATGCCACCTGTGTAGTGAGTATTTTGTGGCAGAGCCAGTGGTTCAGTCACTATGTAGTTCCACCAACCATTATTATTCATTGAAGGGGAAGGTGCAAGTGATAAAGGGGCTACTCCACTCTGGAGGCACAGAGTAGCTCTTCTGCTGTGGCGTGATCAGGCAAGGGCTTCTTCCCTCGCATCCCTTGAGCAACTCCACAGCACAGAGTCTGGCTGCTCAAACTGGGTTATGGTACAGGCAGCATATTTAGCAAAAAAAGTTCAACTACAATATTTATTTTAAAATATGTGCTTTGCATAATATCATTCTTGGACAGGGAAGGGTTAGTTGATTCATAATGTAAGTGATACAATTGATGGATTAAATTAATTGTTGCATGAAATCAATGAAAAGATTGCTGGTTTCATGAATCCAGTAAAGTGCTATTGATTTTCTGAACCATGTGTCTCAAATTTTATACAAGTCAATGAAATAGATAGTTATCAGTTTCTCAAATTTGTTATGTTCACATATGGCTCAGGAAAATGACAGTGGTTTAGGAAATTTGTGAATTTATCTTCACACATCTTTCTGACTTGCAACACTGGCAAGCCTTTTGGACTCATGAACTCAATAACAAAAGGAGTAATATTTCATGAAATCAGTGAACACCTTTCTGAGGTGAGATATAGCGTGTTTATTGCAAACATTTGCTAATGATTTTAGGGCAAATATTATATCTATTAAGAAAAAACAATGGTTAGTTGAACTGTGCTGTATTTATTGTACATGTCTGTTAACCAGTTAATGAACTGAGAGAAAAAACGTGATGTGTCCCTTGATTATGCCTTCATGGTTAGACATCCAAAATCCCAAGAGAGCCATTTAGGAGCATGTGTGCATAGTGGGCCATATGGCCACTGCTTCAGCCTATAGGCTGGAGTTGCAGCTCCAGCCCCTCCATGCCACTTGCATTGTGTGGCGGTGCCAGGGATCCCATAGCTCAGATCCATTGCTGCCCTCCAAGGGGCTTGTGCAAAAACAGTTTCAACAGTTTTCAGAGGTCACTGAGGCACCCCTGCGTGGCTTCTTTGCTCACAGTTCTGGCTTGAGTGGTGCAAAGGGCCTGGCACTGGCTCTTCAGTACCATGGATGAATTTTATCCTTTGTGGATTAGAAGGATTAGGAGAAAATGGGAGTGGAGATGTAGGTGAGGACAAGATTACACATGACCTTGAAAGCAAAGATAAGGAGCCTGAATTTTTCTTTCTTTCTTTCTTTTTTTTTTTTTGGTGGTGACAGGAAGGATCCAAGGAGAGGGGAATGTAACAGACTCTTTTATTATTTATTTCCTCCCCAGACAAGAAAATCTAAAACAGGAAACTTACTGGAACAGCTAAGTATAAGAAACCCTCTAAAAGCCTTTGGAAAAAAAACAACTTCAAATACATTATTTTGTACATGAAAGGAGAGAAAACTGGAACCATGAAAAAAATATAAAAAACATACCTAGAGACTCTCTTTTCATTGGCAAACTTCTGTGCATTAACACAAACAATAGCAATAAAGAATTAAAGTACAATATTATTTGATCATTATTGAACTGCTAAAAACCACACTGGAAAGGATTGGGGCCTATTTTATAGCGTCCTCTGCCAGATCAGGTTTTGCTGTTGCTTAGCCAGCTCACTCCCTGAGACAATTCTGCCTGAGCTCTCTCAAGGAATCCAGGGAAGCAGTTTCCAGCTGGGGCTTTATTTTAGGCCTTTTTCACAAAAAAATTAAAACCTCACAGGCCAAGTAGTCCTTTCCTCAAGTTTGCCCCTCAAACCAGTAACTTCAGCAACCAAAAATTTCTTGGCTCTTACCTCACAGCCTGAGCAATCAAGGACTTCACACAGTCTCTCTTCTGTCCATTTGGTTTCTGGAACAATTCCTCTCTGCAGTAGCTCAAGGAGCAGTCCATTGGGAGCACAGCCCCTGGCTCTAGGGTTGCCAGGTGTCCAGTTTTCGACCATAATGCCCGGTTGAAAAGGGACCTTGGGAACTCTGGTCAGCACAGCTGACCAGGCTGCTAAAAGTCCAGTCAGCAGGGCTAAGGCAGGCTCCCTACCTGTCGTGGCTCCATGCGGCTCCAGGAAGCAGCAGTATGTCCCACATCCAGCTCCTACACATAGGGGCAGCCAGGGGCTCCACATGATGCCCCCGCAGCAAGCGCCGGCTCTGCAGCTGTCTGCAGGAGAGATTAATGGGAGCTGTGGGGGCGGTGCCTGCAGACGGAGCAGCGCGCAGAGCCACCTGCCCGTGCCTCTGCATAGGAGCCAGAGGGGGGACATGCCGCTGCTTCCAGGAGCTGCTTGAGGTAAGTGCCACCTGGAGCCTGCACCCCTCCCTGCTCCCCAACCCCCTACCCCAGCCCTGATCCCCATCCCACCCTCCAAACCCCTCGGTCCCAGCCTGGAGCACCCTCCTGCACCCCAAACCCTTCATTCCCAGCCCCACCCCAGAGCCTGCACCCCCAACCGGAGCCCTCATCCCCCCCACCGAGCACCCCAACACTCTGCCCCAGCCCTGATATTGTGGTATCTTCTCACACTGAGGATACCTCTCCAGGGGAGGGAACTCCAGTTATTAGGAAGAGACAGGTTTCAGAGTAGCAGCCGTGTTAGTCTGTATTCGCAAAAAGAAAAGGAGTACTTGTGGCACCTCAGAGACTAACAAATTTATCTGAGCACAAGCTTTCGTGAGCTACAGCTCACTTCATTGGATGCATTCAGTGGAAAATACCGTGGGGAGATTTATATACATAGAGAACATGAAACAATGGGTGTTACCATACACACTGTAAGGAGAGTGATCACTTAAGGTGAGCTATTACCAGCAGGAGAGCGGGGGGCGGGGAACCTTTTGTAGTGATAATCAAGGTGGGCCATTTCCAGCAGTTGACAAGAACATCTGAGGAACAGTGGGGGGTGGAGGGAAATAAGCATGGGGAAATAGTTTTACTTTGTGTAATGACCCATCCACTCCCAGTCTCTATTCAAGCCTAAATTAATTGTATCCAGTTTGCAAATTAATTCTAATTCAGCAATCTCTCACTGGAGTCTGTTTTTGAAGTTTTTTTGTTGAAGAATTGCAACTTTTAGGTCTGTAATCGAGTGACCAAAGAGATTGAAGTGTTCTCCGACTGGTTTTTGAATGTTATAATTCTTGACATCTGATTTGTGTCCATTTATTCTTTTACGTAGAGACTGTCCAGTTTGACCAATGTACATGGCAGAGGGGCATTGCTGGGACATGATGGCATATATCACATTGGTAGATGTGCATGTAAACTAGCCTCTGATAGTGTGGCTGATGTGATTAGGCACTATGATGGTGTCCCCTGAATAGATATGTGGACACAGTTGGTAATGGGCTTTGTTGCAAGGACAGGTTCCTGGGTTAGTGGTTCAGTTGTGTGGTTCCTGGTGAGTATTTGCTTCAGGTTGGGGGGCTGTCTGTAAGCAATGACTGGCCTGTCTCCCAAGATCTGTGAGAGTGATGGGTCGTCCTTCAGGATAGGTTGTAGATCCTTGATGATGCGTTGGAGAGGTTTTAGTTGGGGGCTGAAGGTGATGGCTAGTGGCGTTCTGTTATTTTCTTTGTTAGGCCTGTCCTGTAGTAGGTGACTTCTGGGTACTCTTCTGGCTCTGTCAGTCTGTTTCTTCACTTCAGCAGGTGGGTATTGCAGTTGTAAGAATGCTTGATAGAGATCTTGTAGGTGTTTCTCTCTGTCTGAGGGGTTGGAGCAAATGCGGTTGTATCGCAGAGCTTGGCTGTAGACGATGGATCATGTGGCGTGGTCAGGGTGAAAGCTGGAGGCATGTAGGTAGGAATAGCGGTCAGTAGGTTTCCGGTATAGGGTGGTGTTTTTGTGACCGTTGCTAATTAGCACCGTAGTGTCCAGGAAGTGGATCTCTTGTGTGGACTGGTCCAGGCTGAGGTTGATGGTGGGATGGAAATTGTTGAAATCATGGTGGAATTCCTCAAGGGCTTCTTTTCCATTGGTCCAGATGATGAAGATGTCATCAGTGTAGCGCAAGTAGAGTAGAGGCATTAGGGGACGAGAGCTGAGGAAGCGTTGTTTTAAGTCAGCCATAAAAATGTTGGCATACTGTGGGGCCATGCGGATACCCATAGCAGTGCCACTGATTTGAAGGTATACATTGTCCCCAAATGTGAAATAGTTATGGGTGAGGACAAAGTCACAAAGTTCAGCCACCAGGTTTGCCATGACATTATTGGGGATACTGTTCCTGATGGCTTGTAGTCCATCTTTGTGTGGAATGTTGGTGTACAGGGCTTGTACATCCATAGTGACCGAGAGACTGCTGAATTGGAATTAATTTGCAAACTGGATACAATTAACTTAGGCTTGAATAGAGACTGGGAGTGGATGGGTCATTACACAAAGTAAAACTATTTCCCCATGTTTATTCCCCCACTCCCCACTGTTCCCCAGACGTTCTTGTCAACTGCTGGAAATGGCCCACCTTGATTATTACTACAAAAGGTTCCCCTCCTCCCCCGCTCTCCTGCTGGTAATAGCTCACCTTAAGTAATCACTCTCGTTACAGTGTGTATGGTAACACCCATTGTTTCATGTTCTCTATGTATATAAATCTCCCCACGGTATTTTCCACTGAATGCATCCGATGAAGTGAGCTGTAGCTCACGAAAGCTTATACTCAAATAAATTTGTTAGTCTCTAAGGTGCCACAAGTACTCCTTTTCCTTTTGCAAATACAGACTAACACGACTGCTGCTCGGAAAGAAATCAAAAGGTACAGCACCAAAAGTAAAATCCCCTGCAAGCTTCATGGAAACTTTTTAAAGACACCATAATAAAGGCTCAATTTAAATGCATACCCCAAATTAAAAAAAAATAGTAAGAGAACCAAAAAAGAGCCACCGGGGCTAAACAAAGTAAGAGAAGAAGTGAGAGGTAAAAAGGCATCCTTTAAAACGTGGAAGTTAAATCCTAGTGAGGAAAATAGAAAGGAGCACAAACTCTGGCAAGTGTAGTTTAAAAATATAATTAGGAAGGCCAGAAAAGAATTTGAAGAACAGGTAGCCAAAGTCTCAAAAAGTAATAGCAAAATTTTTTTTAAGTACATCAGAAGCAGGAAGCCTGCTAAACAACCAGTGGGGCCACTGGACGATTCAGATGCTAAAGGAGCACTCAAAGACAATAAGGCCATTGCAGAGAAACTAAGTGAATTCTTTGCATCGGTATTTACGGCTGAGGATGTGAGGGAGATTCCCAAACCTGAGGCATTTTTTTTGGTGACAAATCTGAGGAACTGTCCCAGACTGAGGTGTCATTAGAGGAGGTTTTTGGAACAAACTGATAAAACTAAACAGTAATAAGTCACCAGGACCAGATGGCATTCACCCAAGAGTTCTGAAGGAACTTAAATATGAAATTGCAGGACTACTAATTATAATCGGTAACCTATCATTTAAATCAGCTTCTGTACGAAATGACTGAAGGATAGCTGATGTGATGCCAATTTTTTAAAAGAGCTCCAGAGGTGACCCCAGCAATTAGAGGCTGGTAAGCATGACTTCAGTACCGGGCAAACTGGTTGAAACTATAGTAAAGACCAAAATTGTCAGACACATAGATGAACATAATTTGTTGGGGAATAGTCAACATGGTTTTTGTAAAGGGAAATCATGCCTCACCAATCTACTAGAATTCTTTGAGGGGGTCAACAAGCATGTGGACAAGGGGGATCCAGTGGATATAGTGTATTTAGATTTTCAGAAAGCCTTTGACAAGGTCCCGCACCAAAGGCTAGTAAGCAGTCATGGGATAAGAGGGAAGGTGCTCCCATGGATTGGTAACTGGTTAAAAGATAGGAAACAAAGGGTAGGAATAAATGGTCAGCTTTCAGAATGGAGAGGGGTAAATAGTGGCGTCCCCCAGGGGTCTGTATTGGGCCCAGTCCTATTTAACATATTCATAAATGATCTGGAAAAAGGGGTAAACAATGAGGTGGCAAAATTTGCAGATGATACAAACTACTCAAGATAAGTCAAGTCCCAGGCAGACCGCGAAGAGCTACAAAAGGATGTCTCAAAACTGGGTGACTGGGCAACAAAATGGTAGATGAAATTCAATGTTGATAAATGCAACATAATGCACACTGGAAAGCATAATCCCAACTATACATATAAAATGATGGTGTCTAAATTAGCTGTTACCACTCAAGAAAGAGATCTGGGAGTCATTGTGGATTGTTCTCTGAAAACATCCACTCAATGTGCAGCGGAAGTCTAAAAAGCAAACAGAATGTTGGGAATCATTAAGAAAGGGATAGATAATAACACAGAAAATATCATATTGCCTCTATATAAATCCATGGTACGCCCACATCTTGAATACTGCGTACAGATGTGGTCGCCTCATTTCAAAAAAGATATATTGGAATTGGAAAAAGGTTCAGAAAGGGCAACAAAAATTTAGGGGTATGGAATGGCTGCCATATGAGGAGAGATTAATAAGATTGGGACTTTTCAGCTAGGAAAAAAGACGACTAAGAGTGGATCTGATAGAGGTCTATAACATTATGACTGGTGTGGAGAAAGTAAATAAGGAAGTGTTATTTACTCCTTCTCATAACACAAGAACTAAGGGTCACCAAATGAAATTAATAGGTAGCAGGTTTAAAACAAACAAAAGGAAGTATTTTTTCACACAGTGCACATTCAACCTGTGGAACTCCTTGCCAGAGGATGTTGTGAAGGCCAAGACTATAGCAAGTTTAAAAAAAGAACTAGATAAATTCATGGAGGGTAGGTCCATCAATGACTATTAGCCAGGACGGGCAGGGATGGCGTCCCTAGCCTCTGTTTACCAGAAGCTGGGAATGGGTGATAGGGGATGGATCACTTGATGATTACCTGTTCTGTTCATTCCTTCTGGGGCACCTGGCATTGGCCACTGTCAGAAGACAGGATACTGGGCTAGACGGACCTTTGGTCTGACCCAGTATGGCTGTTCTTATGTTAAATCACACTCCCGCCCTCCAAAACTCTCAGTCCAAACCCAGAGCACCCCAAACCTCTCATCCCCAGCCCCACCCCAGAGCCCGCACCCCCACCCACACTCCAACACCCTGCCCCAGCTGAGAGCCCCCTCCTGCACTCTGAACCCCTCAGTCCCAGCCCAGAGCCCCCTCCTCCTCCCCAAATCCCTCATCCCTGGCCCCACACCAGAGCCTGCACCCCCAGCCAGAGCCCTCAGCCCCCCTGGACCCTAACCCCCTGCCCCAGCCCGGTGAAAATGAGCGAGTGGGTGAGGGTGGAGAGAGCAAGCTACAGAGGGAGTGAAGGGGATGGAGTGGAGGGGTGGGGCCTCAGAGAAGGAGCATGGCAGGGGGACAAGGGTGTTCATTTTTTTGCAAGTAGAAAGTTGGCAACCGTACCTGGCCCCCTCAGACTTCCAGAGGGTGTTGCATTCCTCCCATCCTGTCCCCCACTCTATTTCCTGCCAAGCAAAGCAACCTACAGATTATAAAGTGCTTGATACTAAACTGCCAGCCTTTAATACAAATAATAAATAATTTTTTAATGTAAATGTCTAGGAACTTTAGTCATGGATCAGGACCCCAATATTCTAGGTGCTTTACAGTACAGATGTTGCCACTCTTTTTTTTTTCTTCATTAAAACTTTAATGGTGGTAAATTTACTCAATATATATACAGAACCCATCTACCAGAACTTGGGACTTAAACAAGTTGAGAGTCTTTTGTTTAACATTCTGGAAAGAGATGTCACTGCTACCCATTTCTGTCCCCAGACCGAAATATCTGTACTATCACTGGTGCATCATTGGAAGATATAGCCTATATGAATCAAATTTGGTTAGATGCTGGATTCAGCAACATCTTATGCTGTCATGGCCCCAATTATATCTGTACTGGGAAGCCTCATATGTATCCAAGTTTCTGCAGGTAGGCCTGCAAAAGCCACCTAAGTCCCGATGCCACCCCTGCAGCTAACGAGTCGCTTGGAGCCCTCGCTCACACCTCAGCCCCTGTGGGATTCTCAAAGTAGGCATTCCCCTGGTAGATGAACTCTGAACATGCCTACTCTGCACAGAACAGCTAGCAGGTGAGGAATCTGGTTGGCGCGCATGCCCCAGAAAACCCAATAGCCCTGTGGTTTGGGCACTCTCCTGGGGGGGGGCACCCCCAGCAATTTTTCCCATGGTATCCCCAAGGCTCCCCAGGACTGTGACCTCTGTGCAACAGGTCACAACACCACTCACTCAATTTCAGCCCCACACCTTCCCTTGTCATGATGGAGGGGCTGTGGAGGCCAAACCTGTGGGCAGTGGGACGGCTAATGTTGCTTCTCCTCATCACTGCCTTTGGGAGAGCCCAACACTTATAACTTGGCAATGATATGCCCTGCCAATGGTATGCACAGTGCAAATGGCTGCAGGTGCCTCTTCTCTCCTCTCCGGCATGTTCGAATCCCCACTCTGCCTGATTTGAAGGAGGGACTGGAAGCCAGATTTTCTATATTCTAGGTGAATGCTCTAACCACCAGGCTATTGAGCTTTCTGGGGTTGGTTGCTCTCAATCTCTCCATTGGAGCTGCTCCACTTTGTATAAATAATGAAGTATCATTGTGCTGAAAGATACTGGTGAGTGCATGGATCACAAACCTCCTTAAGACTGGGTGTGAAGCACCCTCAGCTAACATAACTGTCCAGATGAGTTAATCACAAGCCCGCCTCCTAAGACAAAAGGGGGTTGAAAACCCACTCAGGAGACTGGACTGTGTGGGTGAAGAGCTTATGCTGAGTAGTCTGTGTGTGTGAATGGATAAAAGAACACACAGAAGCAGAGGACACAGACAAGCAGAAGCAAAAAGCAAGAAAGCCAAGGAGTAGCTTTGGAGTCTGTTAGCTAAATAGGCTTGGGGTATAAGCTAAGAAGCTGCTTCTTTTGTTCTTGGTTCCTCCTGCATTTGGAGAAGCAGGACTTTGTACAATCATTGTAAATAAACAAGATGGCATCCAAGAAAATACCAGACTCCATCAACTTCTACTTCCAGCTGGAACATCTCCAGGGCCCCAAACTTTGATTAGCTGCTCAGGTCAAAAAAAAGGACAACAATCTCAGTTGGAGCAGGGACTTGAACCTGATCCTCCCCCACCCTGCGTGAGAGCCCGAACCTCCACGTTAGAGAGTTCTTCTCACTCATGCTTTCTCTGTGACCCAATTAATATATAATAATACAAGGTGGAGCCGCTTCAACTGGCGAGATGGAGAAAGCCCTAGAATACCCAAGAGTCTGGTAGTTCAGGCACCAACCTGGAGTGTGGGACACCTAGGTTCAAGTCTCTGCCCGTAATCAGGGATTTGATCTCAGGTGAGTACACTCACCACTGGGCTATTAACTATGATGGTGTGGGAAGGGTCATCTTTGTGAATCTAGCCCTAAGTCTTTGCATGCAGTCGTCAGGACTGTGATTATATTCAATCCTGGCCCTGGGGCTTATTGGTGAAGAAAGCTCCTTAAACTCTCCTCTCAAAATATCCATTTAAAACATAAATTAAAAGATGAGTCACTAGTGCTGGCTTGAATTTGAGTCCATAATACAGTGCAAGTCATGCATATGAAGACAGAGGAGTTAAACTGATGTGAAGGCCAAAGAGCTGAATAATAACAACTACATTGGATAAGTAAAATGCTACTTGAGAAAAGTAAGGTTTGGGATCAAATTCTGTCTTCAGACTGTGCAGCAAACTGGAAGGAGTGTAATATTCAGAAGAAAAATAATTTTGGTGTTATAGCGGGAGATAACTAATCAAACAATATGGGGGAGAAAAAGAAGGGAAATATCTGAGACAGAGAAATTGTTATGGATTATGACAGGGGGAAAAAGACAGAACAATATGACATGAAAAGAGATAAGAGATATAACCATATAAACATCCTGCAGAGAGTTAGGGATTGAAAGGACAGTTCATATGCTGCATGAAAATGGAGAATGACATGATAAATGGGGAAAATATTCGTGATTGTCTTCTTTTTACTAACCTATCAGTCCAAATCGGGAGCTTGGACATCAGGAGTACGAAACATCTGGTGTGTGTCCCATAGAAATATTGTATCTTGACAACAGTTTCCACTTTCCACATAGTTCTCAATTTCTCTTCAATGAGCCAGAGTGTTGTGTATACCAGTTGCTTTTCAGTTCCAATATGACTTACATGGGTTGAGGGCATTGTTCAGAGACGCGTGGTTTGAGACATCTGGTCATCTGTCACCTTTACACTGCATTTGTGGAAAAATGTATCATAAGATTTATGTCCTCCACAGCTGAATATGATTTTAATTGTCTTGAACTACAATTGTTTGTGAGTTCCCCAGTTAATTCAGTGATTCCAGACAGAGAATGCTTGACAACCAATTTGGGATCTTAAGATAGAAGACACTACCAAAGCACAAATTATTCTTATTATTAATCATTCTCTAGAACTTCAGCTAGTGTAAATTAGTAGATCTTCACTGAAGTCAGTGGCATAAATGAAACAATGTCAATTTTAGCTAACAAGGATTTAATCCGAAATGTTTCAACCTCATTGGGGCATCTTCAAAGCAATTTAGTAGTGATTTTTCTTGATGTTGTTTGTTTTCAAAAGAAACCAAGGGGAAAATAAATGCAAAAAACTAATGTTAGTGCAGTGTTCATGTTGAGAAATCCATTCATAGTAAAATAATTCAAAAACGGAGAATTCTATTGGAATGGTATTTCAACCATATATGGGGGAGAGAGCGTGTGTAATATATATATTGTCTATTACTGTTTTCCTTGTGCAACTGTAGAGACGTGCAGTAAACCATATTTTTATCTCAGCTATGATAATTTACTTCTGGAGTATCTCCAGTGATATACAATGCTATAACTGAGATTGAAGTCTGGCCCATAATGTTTTAAATGCTTTCTAGTGATAATGTCTCATTATAAGGAAGAATTTGTAAGGAAGAATTTGTTGGATTATGTTACCAAGATATTCTTATGAATAACTTGGGTGTGATTGTTATCAGAGTGGAAAAACCCTAGTGGATTATTAACAGCACCAAAGAGTTCCTTCACATGTACAATAAACAATGCTATGTTTGTTAGATGTAAATTTTCACATATTATCCTTTATTATTAAAACTATTGTATATAAAATATACAGAATATGCAATGTGGTCAACTTAACATTGGGGTAGAAATAAATTTTGGAATTTCTTGACTTTGCAGTGCTTAATTTATCAACCTTAACACTGCATTAATATTAGTTATGTCACGTAACATCACTGGTTTTGTTTTATAAAATAAAATTCAGGCTTTAGAGTACAGTATTTCATATTATGGAAGGTGCAGTGTACCATGAAGTAATCAAAAATGAAATGATAAAACCCCACGCGAGCAGGCTGGCTAACCTAGTGAGGAGGGCTTTAAACTAGGTTCACCAGGGGAAGGAGACCAAAGCCCTGAGGTAAGTGGGGAAGCGGGATATCGGGAGGAAGCACGAGCAGGAGCGTGTGAGAGGGGAGGGCTCCTGCCTCATACTGAGAACAAGGGGCGATCAGCGGGTTATCTCAAGTGCCTATATACAAATGCACAAAGCCTGGGAAACAAGCAGGGAGAACTGGAGGTCCTGGCAAAGTCAGGGAATTATGATGTGATTGGAATAACGGAGACTTGGTGGGATAACTCACATGACTGGAGTACTGTTGTGGATGGGTATAAACTGTTCAGGAAGGACAGGGAGGCCAGAAAAGGTGGGGGAGTTGCACTGTAAGTAAGGGAGCAGTATGACTGCTCAGAGCTCAAGTATGAAACTGCAGAAAAACCGGGGATTCTCTGGATTAAGTTTAGAAGCCTGAGCAACAAGGGTGATGTCGTGGTGGGAGTCTGCTATAGACCACCGGACCAGGGGGATGAGGTGGACGAGGCTTTCTTCCGGCAAGTCGCAGAAGCTACTAGATCGCATGCCCTGGTTCTCATGGGCGACTTCAGTCATCCTGATATCTGCTGGGAGAGCAATACAGCGGTGCACAGACAATCCAGGAAGTTTTTGGAAACTGTAGGGGACAATTTCCTGGTGCAAGTGCTGGAGGAACCATCTAGGGGCGGAGCTCTTCTTGACCTGCTGCTCACAAACTGGGAAGAATTAGTAGGGGAAGCAAAAGTGGATGGGAACCTGGGAAGCAGTGACCATGAGATGGTCGAGTTCAGGACCCTGACACAAGGAAGAAAGGAAAGCAGCAGAATATGGACCCTGGACTTCAGAAAAGCAGACTTTGACTCCCTCAGGGAACTGATGGGCAAGATCCCCTGGGAGAATAACATGAGGGGGAAAGGAGTCCAGGAGAGCTGACTGTATTTTAAAGAATCCTTATTGAGGTTACAGGGACAAACCATCCCGATGTATAGAAAGAATAGTAAATATGGCAGGCGACCAGCTTGGCTTAACAGTGAAATCCTTGCTGATCTTAAACACAAAAAAGAGGTTTACAAGAAGTGGAAGATTGGACAAATGACCAGGGATGAGTGTATAAATATTGCTCGGGCATGTAGGAATGGAATCAGGAAGGCTAAATCACACCTGGAGTTGCAGCTAGCGAGGGATTTAAGAGTAACAAGAAGGGTTTCTTCAGGTATGTTTCAGAGTAACAGCCGTGTTAGTCTGTATTCGCAAAAAGAAAAGGAGTACTTGTGGCACCTTAGAGACTAACCAATTTATTTGAGCATAAGCTTTCGTGAGCTACACCTCACTTCATCGGATGCATACTGTGGAAAGTATAGAAGATCTTTTTATACACACAAAGCATGAAAAAATGGGTGTTTACCACTACAAAAGGTTTTCTCTCCCCGCACCCCACTCTCTTGCTGGTAATAGCTTATCTAAAGTGATCACTCTCCTTACAATGTGTATGATAATCAAGGTGGGCCATTTCCAACACAAATCCAGGGTTTAACAAGAACGTCTGGGGGGGGTGTAGGAAAAAACAAGGGGAAATAGGTTACCTTGCATAATGACTTAACCACTCCCAGTCTCTATTCAAGCCTAAGTTAATTGTATTCAATCAGCTCTCGTCCCCTAACGCCCCTACTCTACTTGCGCTATATTGATGACATCTTCATCATCTGGACCCATGGAAAAGAAGCCCTTGAGGAATTCCACCATGATTTCAACAATTTCCATCCCACCATCAACCTCAGCCTGGACCAGTCCACACAAGAGATCCACTTCCTGGACACTACAGTGCTAATAAACGATGGTCACATAAACACCACCCTATACCGGAAATCTACTGACCGCTATTCCTACCTACATGCCTCCAGCTTTCACCCTGACCACACCACACGATCCATTGTCTACAGCCAAGCTCTGCGATACAACCGCATTTGCTCCAACCCCTCAAACACCTACAAGATCTCTATCAAGCATTCTTACAACTACAATACCCACCTGCGGAAGTGAAGAAACAGATTGATAGAGCCAGAAGAGTTCCCAGAAGTCACCCACTACAGCACAGGCCTAACAAAGAAAATAACAGAATGCCACTAGCCGTCACCTTCAGCCCTCAACTAAAACCCCTCCAACGCATTATTATGGATCTACAACCTATCCTGAAGGATGACCTAATGCTCTCACAAATCTTGGGGACAGGCCAATCCTTGCCTACAGACAGCCCCCCAACCTGAAGCAAATACCCACCAGCAACCACATACCACACAACAGAACCACTAACCCAGGAACCTGTCCTTGCAACAAAGCCCATTGCCAACTGTGCCCACATATCTATTCAGGGGACACCATCACAGGGCCTAATAACATCAGCCACACTATCAGAGGCTCGTTCACCTGCACATCCACCAATGTGATATATGCCATCTTGTGCCAGCAATGCCCCTCTGCCATGTACATTGGTCAAACTGGACCGTCTCTACGTAAAAGAATAAATGGACACAAATCAGATGTCAAGAATTATAACATTCATAAACCGTCGGAGAACACTTCAATCTCTCTGGTCACGCCATTAGACATGAAAGTTGCGATATTACAACAAAAAAACTTCAAAACCAGACTCCAGTGAGAGACTGTTGAATTGGAATTCATTTGCAAATTGGATACAATTAACTTAGGCTTGAATAGAGACTGGGAGTGGCTAAGTCATTATGCAAGGTAACCTATTTCCCCTTGTTTTTTCCTACCCCCCCCCCCCAGACGTTCTTGTTAAACCCTGGATTTGTGTTGGAAATGGCCCACCTTGATTATCATACACATTGTAAGGAGAGTGATCACTTCAGATAAGCTATTACCAGCAGGAGAGTGGGGTGCGGGGAGAGAAAACCTTTTGTAGTGGTAAATACCCATTTTTTCATGCTTTGTGTGTATAAAAAGATCTTCTATACTTTCCACAGTATGCATCCGATGAAGTGAGGTGTAGCTCACGAAAGCTTATGCTCAAATAAATTGGTTAGTCTCTAAGGTGCCACAAGTACTCCTTTTCTTTTTTCAGGTATGTTGGCAATAAGAAGAAAGCCAAGGAAAGTGTGGGCCCCTTACTAAATGAGGGAGGCAACCTAGTGACAGAGGATGTGGAAAAAGCTAATGTACTCAATGCTTTTTTTCCCTCTGTCTTCACGAAAAAGGTCAGCTCCCAGACTACTGCACTGGGCAGCACAGCATGGGGAGGAGGTGGCCAGCCCTCTGTGAAGGAAGAAGTGGTTCGGGACTATTTAGAAAAACTGGACATGCACAAGTCCATGGGGCCGGATGCGTTGCATCCGAGAGTGCTAAAGGAATTGGCGGATGTGATTGCAGAGCCATTGGCCATTATCTTTGAAAACTCATGGCGATCGGGGGAAGTCCCGGAAGACTGGAAAAAGGCTAATGTAGTGCCCATCTTTAAAAAAGGGAAGAAGGATGATCCTGGGAACTACAGGCCAGTCAGCCTCACTTCAGTCCCCGGAAAAATCATGGAGCATGTCCTCAAGGAATCAATTCTGAAGCACTTAGACGAGAGGAAAGTGATCAGGAACAGTCAGTATGGATTCACCAAGGGAAAGTCATGCCTGACTAATCTAATTGCCTTCTATGATGAGATAACTAGTTCTGTGGATGAAGGGAAAGCAGTGGACATGTTATTCCTCGATTTTAGCAAAGCTTTTGACACGGTCTCCCACAGTATTCTTGTCAGCAAGTTAAAGAAGTATGGGCTGGATGGATGCACTACAAGGTGGGTAGAAAGTTGGCTAGATTGTCGGGCTCAACGGGTAGTGATCAATGACTCCATGTCTAGTTGGCAGCCGGTATCTAGCGGAGTGCCCCAAGGGTCGGTCCTGGGGCCGGTTTTGTTCAATATCTTCATTAATGATCTGGAGGATGGTGTGGATTGCACCCTCAGCAAGTTTGCGGATGACACTAAACTGGGAGGAGTGGTAGATACGCTGGAGGGTAGGGATAGGATACAGAGGGACCTAGACAAATTGGAGGATTGGGCCAAAAGAAATCTGATGAGGTTCAACAAGGACAAGTGCAGAGTCCTGCACTTAGGACGGAAGAATCCAATGCACCGCTACAGACGAGGGACCGAATGGCTAGGCAGCAGTTCTGCAGAGAAGGACCTAGGGGTGACAGTGGATGAGAAGCTGGATATGAGTCAACAGTGTGCCCTTGTTGCCAAGAAGGCCAGTGGCATTTTGGGGTGTATAAGAAGGGGCATTGCCAGCAGATCGAGGGACGTGATCGTTCCCCTCTATTCGACACTGGTGAGGCCTCATCTGGAATACTGTGTCCAGTTTTGGGCCCCACACTACAAGAAGGATGTGGAGAAATTGGAGAGAGTCCAGCGAAGAGCAACAAAAATGATTAGGGGACTGGATCACATGAGTTATGAGGAGAGGCTGAGGGAACTGGGATTGTTTAGTCTATGGAAGAGAAGAATGAGGGGGGATTTGATATCTGCTTTTAACTACCTGAAAGGTGGATCCAAAGAGGATGGATCTAGACTATTCTCTGTGATAGCAGATGACAGGACAAGGAGTAATGGCCTCAAGTTGCAGTGGGGGAGGTTTAGGTTGGATATTAGGAAAAACTTTTTCACTAGGAGGGTGGTGAAACACTGGAATGCGTTACCTAGGGAGGTGGTGGAATCCCCTTCCTTAGAAGTTTTTAAGGTCAGGCTTGACAAAGCCCTGGCTGGGATGATTTAGTTGGGATTGGTCCTGCTCTGGGCAGGGGGTTGGACTAGATGGCCTCCAGAGATCCCTTCCAACTCTGTTATTCTATGATAGGTCTAAATGAAAACATTTTTGGGATCAAACATCTCTTATCCATAGTCAGTTATGATTACTATCTGGAAAATAACCATAATTTGAAGAGAATCAATCATATTTTTAAAAAGTCAGTTTCTAAAACAACTACTTAAAATCTGTACACTCTGCCTTATGTAATTGCTGTAGCCAGGTGCTCTGTCTGCAAATGGCAGACATAACATCATGTTTCTAGTAATTTCATTTCAACCACAATGCAAATGAATTGAGGACAATGACATGGAGGAAGATGGAGGTCAGAAGAAGAAATGGAGGCATGATACCTTTGAAATGGTAACAATTTGCCATTCAGTTCCCAAGGATAGCAAACCCAAGAAGATGACAAGGGAAAAAAGAAATAAGAATGTCACAATCCTATTCCTCAACATGAGCTGTTCAAAAATCAGCAGCAGCAGGTGAAGAGGCAGAGAAGAGGATTACTCATATTGTGTATTAATATTTTGTACTTCTATAGCATCTCACACCCCAACAATCTCTAAGAGGTTTATATACAGACTTAGAACATCCCTATGAAGTAGGGAATGTACTATTAACCTCATTTTACTGATGGGGAAACTGAGACACAGAGAGGCTACCTGATTTACTCAAGTTCACAAGGCAAGTCAGTGGCAAAACTGCAAGTAGAACCCGGATATCTTCTTTGTTAGGCCTGTGCTTTATCCCAGAGAAAATGCTCCCTCTTGCTAGTAAACCATATTTCCTCCAAATACCTAGAATAGCCAACTAGCTACAGTAATTGCCGTTGTAGCAGTGACACTTTATGTCTGCTGTGAACTCTAATTAAAGTAATAACATTGTACTTTTTAAATAAGTGTGATCTTTAAATCAAATTTCTATATGGATAACCACTGGATAGCTATCTGGCATATCTCTATTGTGCTGTCCCATTGGATGACTGCAATTATTCTTCATCTCAACTGCCACTTAAGTGTTTCACACATACAAAAGAATATTGAACCTGATAAGTGGTGAAAAGTGAGACACAGAATTAAAGGCTGCCAAATAGATTGAATTTAACAAATCAAGAGAGAAGCGGATTTCTTGGATCAAAAAGCCTCCAAGGCCACATTGGTAGAAGCATGTCATTTTCATGGCTGCAGTTAGTGGAAAAACCCACAGTGAGAAAGCCAGTGAGATGTGGACAGGGCTTGCTGCCCTGCATCACTGGCTAAAACAATACATAAAGCTTACTTTGCAGCTCCAGCCCCTCTTATGCAACCTATCCCTTTTGTTCAGAAGGCTCAGCTTCCTCAGCACTAAGGAGGTAGATAGGGGAGTTCTATCTGGGTAGCAAATCACCAGGTATCTGCCACTTTGGGGCCAGAAGAAGAAGGTTCTACTGATCTCTGATCTACATGTACTTTTGACACTTAGAAGTGAGGATTTGATTTGTTGTACATTATGATTTGTACAAATCTCATCCCTCTCAGGATCACATAGAAGAAAAGGATCACTTTACTTGGTATGCTGGATAAGGAGAAATCATGATATTACATTGCACATTTAAATTGTTGCACAAACTATACATACGTCAGGTATTTTCACGCACCTCTGAAATTCAGTCACCTCTGGGTGAAGTGTGCAACTGTTTTACACTGCTTTACAACACTCCATACCATATCAGATGAGTTTAGAAACTAAACACATTTTTTCCCAATAGAAAGTATAAAGGAAATTTGGATAGGTAAAATGTAATTGTTAGAATTGAAACTTGGCGAATATAGCAAAGTTAACACCACTACTCTCACAAAAAATACTATAGGATCTTTAATTCCCACAGGTGCTGAGAACTACGGTTTTAAGGCTCATCCAGAGGAGAGAGGAGGTGGAACAACACAGTGATAAAATCCCTGGCTTTTTTCCTTTTCCTATACTTAAGTAATATTCATTAATTTGCCTGATTTTTGTTAATAAATTATTGCTACATAATTATGTTTATCATTCCAACACACTCGAATGTACAGTTGCCAAAAAGTCCAATCTTACCATTGCTGTCCACCTGGAGCTCAATGGAATTTTTGTGTGCACAAGAGATCTGTAGAATCAGATTGCAAAATACTTGACGAACGCTCATTGTGGTGTAGCTAAACATACTGTAACAAACTGAGTGTGAATTTCATGACAATAAGTATGCGCTTATATCCTGGTACGAATCAGGGAACACCATGTTTGAATTCTGAAGACTTTGTACTTATCTTTAATCCAATTTAATTCCATTCATGGGACAGCATTGCGTCCCCCTCTTATTTGTTTGGTTTTGCTTGGTTACGGACCCTAAAGAAGATATAGGTGAAGGTGACTGGTGTAGAGAGAACTGTCGGTTCATGTCATGCTGGAGCTGATTTTTCACTTAAAAGACTTGTTTTTATGGTATCAAGTACAGATTAATTTTCATCACTTATATTTCTAAACAATATGAAAAAGTAGCGATGCCTTATCAAAGCATTGATCATCCTCTGAACTACTGTGGCAATAGTTTATTAGATGAATAATTTAGGATAATAAAATACTGTATAGAAAGTTAAAGATTTATTGTTGAAATATGAAAGGTATGAATCTGAAAAAGAAGTCTTACAAAATAAGCTGATTTTAATATTTTTAAAAATATATGTTTTTATGGGGAACAAAAAATGAAATATCCCTTCGGTTAGGTTCACAACAGGAAATGTTAGCGGAAGTAATTTTTCGTTTTGCTTTTGTGATCTAGCGGGTCTGAAGCTATTTTCTGTCTATTCACACTCTCAAGGCTAAGATGACAGACTACTTCTCTAGCTTTAAAAATTGATCAGATTTTTTTTTTTAAAATCACAATTACTTTCCACAAGGTAAAAAGCAGGAGGATTAGACTTTTGTGGTGACCAGGGGAAGCTGTGCAAATCTTTTGTGATGAAACCCAATGCTAAAGATGGAGCCAAACTGCAGATCGGAGCCTGAAAATGAACTCATTGCAGATAGAAGGGTTCATATGTAAGAAGCTCCCTGCAGGATCAGGGCCTCAACTGCCAGATGCTATGTAACACCAACAGACCCTGGTCAGTGGCGGGCGGGATCAAATCCGGGACCTCTGGAGCTTAGTGCATGAGCCTCTACTGCATGAGCTAAAAGCCAACTGCCTGTTAGCTAAGGCTGTAGAGCAGACTCATTTTCTCTCTCTCTCAGTGGTCTCACTGGATGGGACAGAACACCACACCCAGCAGGTGTGTGGGTTGCACTTACACCCTCAAACATTCAGGGCAGTCAAAGTCTGAATCCAGATCTGAGTTTTTACAAATGCCCCCTATCTTTATAGTGGGCTGAAGAAAAAAAATCAAGCATGAAGACACTTTGTCCAGTCCTATCCTTAGACCTTAGTCCATCCCATGCTTTGCTGCACATTGGGCTACCCACATTTGCCATCCTTGCCTGTCCACTGCCCTTCTCTCCAAATCTTCCCATTTCATGTTGAGGTGCTTGATGTTGTTCAGAACTGTTCATTTCCACGTTATTCGCAGTCTTCCTCTCTTTCTTCTTGCGTTTTCTGGCTTCCATTCAAGGGTGGTATTTGGTAAGTGTTCTTTTTCCATTCTCAGCACATGTCCCAGCCACTGATCTCTTCTTTTGTAGATTATTTGTGAGAGGGTGCCTTGTCCAGAAATTTTTCTGATTTCTTCATTCGTCTTCCTATCTCTATAGGTTATTCCCAATATTCTTCTCAGACATTTGTGATGAAATGCATCCAGCTTTTGTGTATCTTTCTTGGTAAATTGCCATGACTCACTGTTATATGTCGTGATGGCAATAACAATTGCTTTGTACATGTTCAGTTTTGTCTTGAGGGACATGTTTTTAAGTTGTCAGATATTTCTGAGTCTTCCAAATGATGGAGGGATGAGGGTGCGGGGGGGGGGGGGGGGGGTTGGGGCGGGGAGGGATGCAGTGAGGAGGGTGGGGGGTGGGACAGGGAGGGACACAATGATGGGGGGAAGGGGGTTCAGGGGAGTTGGGACAAGGAGGGATGCAGTGACGGGGGATGGGGGTTGGGGGGTGGGACAGGGAGGAAAGCAGTTAGGGGGATGGGGGTGTGGGTGGGTTGGGACGGGGAGAGATGCAATAATGGGGGTGTGGGGGGTGGGACAGGGAGGGATGCAATGATAGAGGGATGGAGGTGTGGGGGGGTTGGGACAGGGAGGGATGCAGTGACAGGGGGATGTGGGTTCCGGGGGGTTGGATGGGAAGGGATGAAGTGATGGGGGATGGAGGTGCGGGGGGGTTGGGATGGGGAGGGATGCAGTGACGGGGGGATGGGGGATGGGACCAGGAGTGATGCAATGATGGGGGAATGGGAGTGCGGGGGGGTTGGGATGGGGAGGGATGCAGTGATGGGGGGATGGGAGTGGGTGCGGAGGGATGCAATAACAGGGGGATGGGGATGCAGGGGGGATGGGATGGGGAGGTATGCAGTGATGGGGGGATGAGGGTGCAGGGTGAGGGATGCAGTGATGGGTCAGGAACCTTGTCTCCATATTTGTCTGTATAGCATTTAGCACACCGTGTGGGGAATACAAACAAACAATTACCAAAGCCCAGAAATCCAGGAGCACTGAACTTTGGGGTGATCAAAATACAAGTTATTCATTCTTCTATTGCTATTTTACAGCCTGATACTGTGTTAGGTGCTTCACAGCCCAAACAAAAACAGATACATGATCTGTTTTGAAGGATTATGGGGGAGATTTTCAAAGGCACAAAGAGGAATTAGATGCTTAACTCATATTGAAAGTTGGTCACCTAAATTTCCTTTGAAAATCTCCCCCTACTATCTGATTTTTAGACTTTACACAATGAGAAGGGGTAACAAACTCTAGGGAGGGAAGTGTTACAGAAATAAAGTCCTGATATTACTTATTTTAAACATGTGCACATCTTGGTGGTTCAATTAAAAGTATGGGGGAAAATATCAAGCAAACCTTGAGCCATGGTTTTGATTTGGGATTGAAAGCATATGAAACATCAGAGCTTCACATTGTTTTTTCCAAACCAGGAAATACATGGCAGTTTTGGCTGAGTTTTGTTTTGTTTTTGTTCATCCAGATCTGAAACTCAAAGTGAAACTTGGATGGGGGCAAAGTCTATGGGAAGTGAACAGGAGAAAAATGAATCACATGGAATCTGGCAAACCAAAATGAATTTCACAGATCTCATTCAAGACCTATGGTGACATCTGAGCACTACTGAAGTCAAAAGGAAGTCTGCCATTGATTTCACTAGAGCCAGGATTTCACCCTCAAACCTAAACCTTATGGGCAATTCTATTCTCAAACGGATGCAAGTCCCACTGATTTCATCTGATTTGGCCTTAGAGTAATAAATCTGCATTATTGTATGTGGTTATGTAAGTGGTCTCTTGGTTACTTATTTTAATGAAAGTTTTTAAACCCAGGATTCCTAGTATCTAATTATTCTGATTTACACACACTTCCATCAGAATGAAGTTCCTATCCCGTATTCTAAGAGCTAACTGACAACTCTTAAATATACAGCCATGAACTAGACCACCCTTGAAACCTGCCTTCAAATGGTAGTCAACATAATAGTATAATACAAAGGATTAGGGAGTGGAACTGGGTGACATTTTTTGGCTGAAACTTTTTTTGGCAAAAAATGCAGAATCACCACCCCTGCCACCGTGGTTTGTGAATTTGTGTCACTTTCCCTAATTGTTCATTTTGAAAAAAAAATCTGAATATTTTATTTTGACATTTTCAAAACAATTCTTTTGGTTGACAACTTTTTGTTTCCAAATTTTCTTTAACGTTATAATTTTTAAAGTGTAAGAATGATCAAAATTGAAATGAAAGGCTTATATTTTGTCAAAACAAAATATTTAGTTTGACCTGAAACAATTGTTTTTAACTTTTCAATTTGTCAGAAAAAATTTGTTTTCAGTCCAAAGCATTTCTTTTAATTTTTTGAAATTGCCAATGAACAAAAAAACACAAAACAAACAAACAACATCAAAACTCCACCATTATTTACCCAGCTGTTTTGGGAAGTCTGTTTCTTTGTTTAGCACTGACACCCTGCATTAGAATTCATTATTTCTGAATATTTTTGGAAAGAAGGAAAATTTGTAGTCGACTAGCTTTGCTAGCAGTGATGTGAAAGGCATTACTTCAAGGGCTGCTGTAATTTTCATGCAGGGGAGGAAAGAGCAACGTAGAAACCTGCTAAGCAATTGCCCAAAGGTCAGGTTTGAGCCTCAACCCGATCACGACAACAGACTTTGCGCTAATGCTCACAAGCAAGAGTTCATAGTAGGGTAGATAGAAAACTGCACCTAGCTCAAAAGAATAACATGTCAAGATTGCTTACCTTTAGAACATGTCTTACTAAGCATAGCAGTTTAAAGGTTTCCCATATACTTTAACCACAGAGACAGAAAGAGAGAGAACATACCACAGAGCAGTTAGAAATTCAGCTGCCACTTTGCTTAAAGATTATGGTAACTAAAAATTCATCAAGCCCTTTCCCAAAACTGTGCCTCACATAATATTACTTGCATTTTCTCTCCTATCAGATAAGATATTATTAGAGATGAGAAAGGAATCTAGCAAGACCTGCCCCCTACCCACCACACTCCAGGCCATATGTGGGATTTATAATAATGCATAGTCAGAGGATGCCATTCAGTTCTTGATTTCCTTTCCCCCTCACCCCTCTTCCTTAGAGTCACCAAAGGATGAGAACCACAATGGAAACAGTTGGATCACAAAGAACTTCTTGATACTTGGAGTGCTGAATTGTTGACTGCTGCGTTGCTCGGCAGTCCATCAAAATGAATGACAAACCACAACACCCCCTCTCCTGCCCACTGTACTCTAAAGTATTCCTGTGGCACAGAGGCTTTGGACAGCCTGTCAAGATTTTTCTTTACATGTGTTTATTTTTGAGACTGTGGGATCCTAACACTGCGGTGAGGATCAGAGGCCTGGCTTACAGACACTGTAAACTAAGTATAAGATATGGTCTATATCAGCTTTTGGATTTCTTTCTTTAAATCTTTATGGAAGTACAGCTTTAAATCACAATTGATGTGAGATCACCGGTAAACAGAACTTGAAGCACTGTTGGGCTTTACATGTGAAAATATATATAAAAAGGTGTGTGTGAACACCAAAGGAAGGCATGAAAACCTTTAATATCTTCAGTTTTCATATATAACAACCATCTGTCTATCTAAGGTTCTTATATGGTCCCCATTATCACAGTACCTGAGTGCCTTACAATCTGTAATGTATTTCTCATCAAAACATCCCTGTGACGATGGTAAGTACTATGTGTGATGCTGGCAGACCAGGTGCAAGCTCTTGCCAAGTCTGTAGGTGTCAGCTGAGCACAGACAAATTCATAGCTGGAAACCAGACCAGCTCACCTGTATGTTAGTATTGTTCGAGATAGGTGTTAGACTTGTAAGGATATGTTTAGTGCTTAGACGCTATAAAATGCTTGTAAGTTGCTGCATGCATTATTCTTACTTGTTATGTTTGTATCCCGCGCTGTAAGGTAATATGAAAGTTTTGCTTTAGAATTGTAAAAATGCCTGCTCTGAGCTTGTGAACTCAGACAGAAGGAGTGGTTCCCCCCACCCATCAAGAAGGACTATCAAAACTAAATGGGCCTTTGTAAGACAAAAACTTTGTTGATTGCCCCATCCAGCCATGAAGAAATTACGTATGCTCCTGCTCATCCCACCGATCTGAACTCTGGGGGAAGGGCTTATAAAGATGTTCACAAGAACAAATAGTTATATCTTTGCTGTTTGGACTCACAAGGGCTGGAGCTAAGAAACTAAAGCAGAGATCCCCAAGGTCAAGCTGGGGTTAGCCCTAAAAGACATTCAGTGGAGAGATTAATACATCTCTGTCACCTTTTGGAACCATAGACTGTAACTCGTTTGTACTTATATGTTGCCTGCTTTCACCTGTAAATAACTCATTTCTTTATCCTAATTAATAAATCCTTAGTTAGTTTACTTTGGGATTGGCTACCAGCATTGTTTTCGGTGTGAGATCTAAGGTACAAATTGATCTAGGGTGAGTGATAGGTCTCTTTGGACTGGAAGCAACCTCAATATTTTGTGATTTTTGGTGTAAGTGGCCATTCATCACTAAGTCCAGCTTGCCTGGGTGGCCAGATAGACTGGAGTGCCCAAGGTGTCTGTCTATGACTCCATGGTAAGACTGGTATAGTGCTTCAGGAGTTCACATTTGTTACTGGTTTGATGAAATCTAATTATAGAACAGACCACCAGTTTGGGGTGTCTGCCCTACTTTTTGACAGTCTGCCCTGAGGTAGGCACTCACAGTCATGAACCACTCCAGACAGCATGACACTATGATCCCCACTGCACAGATGGGAAACTGAGGCACAGAAAGATTAAATGACTTTCCTTGGTTAGGGCACTAGCCTGCGACGCTGTAGAAGCAGGTTCAGTTCCTTGCTTCCCCATAAAACAAACCCTTTTGTTTGTACTGAAAAAGAAAACAATAAAAGACTGAAGGGTACTGAAAGGATGTAAGTGCCCTGTTCTGACATATACTTTTTGAAAAAACACAGAAGGGATATATTTTCTTTTTTCACTATGTGCAAACATCTCTTCAGATTATTGTAAACTAGTTAAGAAAAATGGTAGGTTTCAGAGTAGCAGCCGTGTTAGTCTGTATTCGCAAAAAGAAAAGGAGGACTTGTGGCACCTTAGAGACTAACAAATTTATCTGAGCATAAGCTTTCGTGAGCTACAGCTCACTTCATCGGATGCATTTAGTGGAAAATACAGTGGGGAGATTTATATACATAGAGAACGTGAAACAATGGGTGTGACCATACACACTGTAACCAGGGTGATCACTTAAGGTGAGCCATTACCAGCAGGGGGGTGGGGGGGTGGGGACCTTTTGTAGTGGTAATCAAGGTGGGCCATTTCCAGCAGTTGACAAGAAAGTCTGAGGAACAGTGGTGGGTGGGGTGGGGATAAACATGGGGAAATAGTTTTACTTTGTGTAATGACCCATCCACTCCCAGTCTCTATTCAAGCTAAAGTTAATTGTATCCAGTTTGCAAATTAATTCCAATTCAGCAGTCTCTCTTTGGAGCCTGTTTTTGAACTTGGCATACTGTGGGGCCATGAGGATACCCATAGCAGTGCCGCTGATTTGAAGGTATACATTGTCCCCAAATGTGAAATAGTTATGGGTGAGGACAAAGTCACAAAGTTCAGCCACCAGGTTTGCCGTGACATTATCGGGGATACTGTTCCTGACGGCTTGTAGTCCATCTTTGTGTGGAAACTGCGGAACCACCTGATCAACATCCTCTACAGCAAACAGGGAAAGATTAAGAATGAGCTCTCAAAACTGGATACTCTCATAAAAAAACAACCTTCCACACAAACTTCCTCGTGGCTGGACTTTACAAAAACTAGACAACCCATTTACAACACACACTTTGTTTCTCTACAAAAGAAAAAGGACACTAAACTATCTAAACTACTACATGCCACAAAGGGTCACAACAGTGGTTCCCTTAACCCACACAGCAATATTGTTCATCTGTCCAACTATACTCTTAGCCCAGCAGAAGAATCTGTCCTATCTCAGGTTCTTTCCTTCTATCCCTCCACCCCCACAAACATGATACAGTTCTGTGGTGACCTAGAATCCTATTTTCGACGCATCCGACTCAAGGAATATTTCCAACACACCTCTGAACAACATACTAAGCCACAGAGAGCTTCCTACCAAGACTACAAAAAGAAGGATTCTGGGTGGACTCCTCCTGAAGGTCGAAACAACAGACTGGACTTCTACATAGAGTGCTTCCACCGACGTGCACGGGCTGAAATTGTGGAATAGCAGCATCACTTGCCCCATAACCTCAGCTGTGCAGAACACAATGCCATCCACAGCCTCAGAAACAACTCTGACATCATAATCAAAAAGGCTGACAAAGGAGGTGCTGTCGTCATCATGAATAAGTCGGAATATGAACAAGAGGCTGCTTGGCAGCTCTCCAACACCACTTTCTACAAGCCATTACCCTCTGATCCCACAGAGGGTTACCAAACAAAACTACATCATTTGCTCAAGAAACTCCCTGAAAAAGCACAAGAACAAATCCGCACAGACACACCCGTGGAACCCCGACCTGGGGTATTCTATCTGCTACCCAAGTTCCATAAACCTGCAAATCCTGGATGCCCCATCATCTCAGGCATTGGCACCCTGACAGCAGGATTGTCTGGCTATGTAGACTCCCTCCTCAGGTCCTACGCTACCAGCACTCGCAGCTATCTTCGAGACACCACTGACTTCCTGAGGAAACTACAATCCATCGGTGATCTTCCTGAAAACATCATCCTGGCCACTATGGATGTAGAAGCCCTCTACACCAACATTCCACACAAAGATGGACTACAAGCCGTCAGGAACATTATCCCCGATAATGTCACGGCAAACCTGGTGGCTGAACTTTGTCCTCACCCATAACTATTTCACATTTGGGGACAATGTATACCTTGTGGCAATACTTCAACAAAAAATCTTCAAAAACAGGCTCTAAAGAGAGACTGCTGAATTGGAATTAATTTGCAAACTGAGTACAATTAACTTAGGCTTGAATAGAGACTGGGAATGGATGGGTCATTACACAAAGTAAAACTATTTCCCCATGTTTATTCCCCCGCACACACACACTGTTCCTCAGACGTTCTTATCAACTGCTGGAAATGGCCCACCTTGATTATCACCACAAAAGGTCCCCCCCGCCTCCCCCCCCCCCGGCTCTCCTGCTGGTAATAGCTCACCTTAAGTGATCGCCCTGGTTACAGTGTGTATGGTCACACCCATTGTTTCATGTTCTCTATGTATATAAATCTCCCCACTGTATTTTCCACTGAATGCATCTGATGAAGTGAGCTGTAGCTCACGAAAGCTTATGCTCAAATAAATTTGTTAGTCTCTAAGGTGCCACAAGTACTCCTTTTCTAGTTAAGAAAAAGATATCATTGACTTAAAGTTCATACATTTGGATAAAATTTGAGTGCCAACAGATTTTAATAGGATGCAATCTGCCTTAGTAATTTGCAAGGAGGATTCTTTGTCCATAGTTGGATGTTGGGCCATGACATTGAAAGCATAATGATTGATCCAGATAAGAAATTCACCTTTAAACAGTGTGCATCCTGCCTCCCTAGAAGCTGAAATCAGATGACCATATTTGCTGCTTCATCTGTCTAGAAAATGGCCATTCCCTGGTTCAGTGCTCCATTCAGATGTGCTTCATGCCTTGGGCCCACAGGCTCGCTTCAAGCTTCCTTTCATAAATGTCAGAGATGTGTAGATTCCAAAGTTAGAAGACAGCACTATGATCATCTAGTCTGACCTGCTGTATAACATACACCCTAGGACTTCCCTGAATTAATTCCTGCTTCAAGTCCATTAGCTGTGGTTGAACTAGAAAAAAAAATCCAACCTTGATTTAAAGATTACCAGTGATGGAGAATCCACCACAACCCTTGGTAAGTTGTTCTAAATGTTAATTACCCTCTCTGTTAAAATCTTGTGCCTTATTGAAAGACACCTTATGGGCTAAATTCCAGGATGAGTGCTCTTTGGAGTGAAACTATTCCAACCAAAGGACTAGGTAGGCTCTCACCAGATTAGAAGAATGGAATGACTACAGATAGGCTTCTCTCAGCACTGCAAAGCATTGTCCATTCCAAAGTAGTCCACAATGACTACTTTTTTCATCGGTTTGAGTCTTATGTAAAGACTAATGCCAGGTATATTTGGCAGCTCTCTCGGCCTAGCATGAATTAGTTGAAAGCAGACCAGTAGATTCTGCAGCCTCTTATTGTCAGGTTCATGCACGGCTAGACCCTTCTGGACCTTCCCATTAAGAAACCTATGTCTTGGAATATTAATGGGGGTCTTGATAGAGCTAATGAAAGCTCCTTCTGAACCACTTAATCTCTATGAGATTAGGTTTCCGACAGAGAAAATAATTTTTCTGGTGATATTGTCTTCACTTCACAGCATACCCACTCAGTACTTCATTTGTAGGGATGTCATTTTAGTCCCAAAGGCCCAGATCTCCAAATGTATTTAGGTTCCTAACATCCGGTGAAATCAAGGAAAGTTAGGACCCTAAAATCCTTTGAATTCTGGGCCAAAGTTACTTATATTCCATACAAATTTGTTGTCCCCTCACTTCTGGTTGAAAGTCATGGACAACAGAAATAAAAAAATTATTAAACTGATTGTGCTTCTTTGAGCGTCCTCTGTATATTTTTGCACATGGGATGCTACTGAGAATGCCTTGCCTGATACATCCTAGAATCGTATTTGCCTTTTTCACAGCCACATCACATAGTCATCCTGTGATCGACCCGCACACCAAGGTCTCTCTCCTCTTCTGTCGTTTCCAGCTGCTGAATCCTCAGCTAGTAGCAGAAATTCTTATTAGACCCTTAGTGCCTGACCTTGCATTTTGTACCGTTGAATTTTATCCCATTTCTGTCACTATGGGCTTCAGGGTCATCCAGATCTTCCTGTGTAATATTCCGATCCTCCTCTGTAGAGATGATACCTCCCAACTTTGTATCATCAGCACATTTCGTTGGCTCACTCCTACTGTTTGTGCCAAGGTCATTAGTAAATATCCCAAGACCGATCCTCGAGGAACTCCGCTAGTAACCTCCCTCCAGTCCAATTATTTACCTTTCAGCACAACCGTTGGCTTCTCCCTTTTAGCCAGTCCCTTATCCACCTTACAATTCTTGTACTTGGGGCACCTTAGAGACTAACCAATTTATTTGAGCATAAGCTTTCGTGAGCTACAGCTCACTTCATCGGATGCATAAAGTGGAAAATGCAGTGAGGATGTTTTATACACACAGACCATGAAAAAATGCGAATACAGACTAACACAGCTGCTACTCTGAAACAATTCTTGTACTGATCTCCATCTTCCCTAATTTAGCTAATAATTTCACATGTGGTACCATGTCAAATGCTTTACTGAAGTCCAAGTTTGTTAGATCTACTGCACTTCCCTTATCTAAAAAATCAGTTATTTTCTCAAAGAAGGAAATCAAGTTAGGCTGGCATGATCTATCTTTGATAAATCCATATTATATTCCATCCCATTTACCTCCATAAATTTAATTATTCTTTCCTTCACAATTTGTTCTAAAGCCTTCCATACTACTGAGGTCAGGCTCACAGATATGTATTTGCCCGGATTACTTTTTTTCCTTTTCTTAAATGCAGGTACAATGTTAGCAGTCATATGGTACTATCCACAAATAGATAGATATATTAAAAATCCTTGATACCGGACTAGCAATCTCATATGTCAGAATTCTGGACATTAGCCTGTCCTCCTGATTTGAGCACATTAAGCTCTAAGTTTTTCTTCCACCTTAGGTAATTTCCATTTCTAGACACTTATTTCCATCAGCCATACTGCCTTTGTGCACATTTGGGATGGTTCTCTATGACGGTATCAGCGTTCTACTTTAATAAACTTACTATCCTGCCAAAATTCTTCTCAGACCTACTTGCCCTTCCTGCAAGGCCCTTCTCCATATGCTTAATGTCAAAAAGACCTTAAGATACTACAGCACACTGTGGCCCTTAGAAAGTCCCACCAGGGACTTTTTTCTTTTCACACCAGTTCTCAGGGCAATGCTGTTATTAAGAGGAACATAGCTAAATGTTTGGTAGCATTTCACCCTAATACCACTGGTCTAAAGGGTAAAAAACAAAAAAACCCAAAAGAACTAGGGACTTCTTCCGCTTTTGTGCTAAGGATTTAAGACCCTGGAGTGAGTATCCCACAAGATGATAGCTTCACAGAGGCACAAGGTAAGTAATTTTCGATTTTTGATACCACTGGAGGCAACTGTTAGTGCAAAATGCTCTAAGTATTGCTCAGCTCATTAGAACGTACCAAGCTCGTCTCCCACAAAACACTCAAGGACACAAAAGGAAAAGACCGGCATGTTTTGCCAAAAGCAAAGATTCACCTTGCTTTTCTTCCTTGGTCCAGCTGGGGAAGCCGCTACACCACTAGAGCATAGAACACTAAGCAAAGGTGCCAAGAAAGCCGCACTGCACTTCTATCTTTGCACATAGTTATTATACCCATTTTAAGGATGGCAAACCTGAGGCATAGACAAGCTCAAACTGCAAGTCAATAGCAGAGCCAGGACTGCTTCTGCCTTTACTCCCTGTTCTAACCTGACTCCAAGAGATGATTTGCTGTGAAGAAGTGACAAATGCCAAACAGTCCTTCTTTAAAAGGTGTATACACTGTAGATGGTATTGATTTGAACAGCACTAACCAACCTGGATCTCACGTTACAAAACACATGTTGCATCTCTTCTAGACAACATTACCTACAGGTGCACTGATCATTAATTACAGCTGCTAGTGGGAAAGGTGCTTAGGTAGAGCTGCATATTCTAGAAAAACATTGATCTACAATTATGCAACCAAGTGCAGCATGGTTCGAGAAGGCCCTCAAAGCTATTTTATGCTTGTAGATCATGATTTAGGAATGCTCTTGCAGGTATCCCAGAGAACATCACACACAGAAGGCCAAACTGCACTGCAGATTTAGGATGACAACGAAGGGATGCTTTCAGGCTACACTCCATGGAACTGATGAATTGCAGCAGAACAGCAGGGCTGTAGGAGTCATTTATTAGCAAAGGGAGAATGGGCAGAGCTGGTTAAAACCTTTCAGAGTGTAAAAGGCAACAAGAATTCAAGCTCAGGTTTGACGGTTACCATATGTCAGTCTTTTATATCTCCTTTGCACAGAAATGCAGGGGAAGAGAGAGACATCTCTGCTAGGGCCCACGGTTGTCATCTGCCCTTGTGTGGGTGTGCAAGAGCATGCAATGAGCCTCGCCCCAGCCTTTGCACAATTGCGTGAGGACCACCCACAATAGCAGTCCCCACACTCCAGAGAGCACAAGGATGGCTCCCTCTTGCTATCGGGCTAGGGGGCAAGAAGCTGAAAATAGGATGGAAAGGAGGGGATCATGGCCTTACTTCCCACTGCACCAGTCACGGAATGGGACTGGCGCACAAGGCAACAGTCTATGGATGGAACAGATTACACATCCCCTTGTACACACGAAGAAATCCTTGGAGAGACTGTGTCATGCCTGAGCCATAATCTCCCCCAGACTTGTCCTGGGGCAGTGCAGCTCTGCTTTGACCTTGATACACGGTTGTGGCATAAATGCCGCAATCTAGTCCTTTGTGACAATAAACATTTTCTGACTTCTGAGTGATTGACTTTGCAATCTTCATATTCTTTTAATGTTGTGTTTTTCTACATCTATCTATAGATATGGATATGTATGTATTTGTGTATGTATCTATATACATATGCACTCAGAGGCCACATGAACAAATTAATTTGTGTATACATATCTCTGTTTATAAATCTATAATAAGAAACATTTCTAGCTTCAATAAGATTTTTCAAGCTGCAGTTACATTTGGGGTCTAAATGTCTTGACACTATCTTATTAATAAATAGCTAAAACAGGGGAATTTAAAATTTGCAAGTTAGAAATTTATTTTAAAATGATATGCTATCTCAAAGAGGGGAAACAATTACTGTCTTTGGCTTTAAAAAGACAGAGTTGTAAGAAGGATGGACAGAAAATGTGTCAACTTTATCATATTGACATGATTGGGCCATGATGTCAAATGTTAAATTATGATAGTTTCCAAATCTTGCTTTTCATGGCCTGATCTTGAAGGAACTGAACACCTGCAATCTCCATTGATTTAAATAGATCCAACCTCATGTTGCTTGTAACATTACAACATACAGTCTGATTTGTATGTGAGTTTTTCTTGGCAATAATCTTTTTTCCTCATTGGGAGAAACAGTGAACCTTCAGATTTTTTGTTTCTTCACTAATGAACTAGATAATTGACTTTGGGGAAAAAAGCAAGCTTTCTATTATTATATCAGTGAGTCCAATGGCCAGAACACTGTGGGCCATATTTTCTAACATAAGCACCTTAGTTGCACCCATAAAATATGCACAAACATGTACACAAAAGTACTGCAAGCCCAGAAAGCTGCACGCACACACAATTCTAGTTGTGTGCATGCTCGTACATATTTTGGAAGCCTGAAGTAGGTGTGTGTGTATGCAGGGAGAAGGTGTGAAATTAAAAATGATACTGGGGTTGTGAGCCTTGGAGACAGTAATGGAAAAAATTTGGAAGTGAAGAGGATTTGGGAGGAGCTCAATGTTAGTCTTTTAAGCTAAAGTCGATGGCGACACTTCCAGCATATGCTGGAGATAATTTATTGAATAGACTGCTGGGATTGAGTCAACGCTGATGACAGAGGGAATACAAACTGCATCCCCCAGTGCCAGCAGACTCAGCTGTGCCCAAAAGAGGAAGGCGATTCATTCCTGGGCAAGGACAGTGGTACATGCACCCTGGAGTTCTGCCAAGGGAAGGCAGCCTTAAAGTGATTTGGGATGCATAGGAGCAATGCCTGGCAGATGCCCTGAATGAGAATCGTTCTTTGGTGCTCTGGCCATGCCCCCCCCCCAGTGAGTACCATCCAGTTTTGGAGCCGTGCTTTCCATCTGAAGACCTCTTAACGAAGCAGGGTTGTTCCACTGTGAACTTCCACTGTGGTGTGTGTATAATGTAAGCCACCAGGGTCCTGCAGCTTTGGATTTCTGCTGGCAGAGGCTGGTGGAACATGGGAGTGAATCGAAAGCATAAGAAAGACAGTGTTTGATACTTTGCCTGAAGGGGTGGGAAAAGATACACTGGAGATATATGACTAAGGAAAGTGCGAACTTGTGAATGAAAGCAAGGTGTCAAGATAGTCCCTTAAATATTTTATTGCTGCTACTCTCTGTAAAATTTCAGATGGCAATTAGAAAGCAAGCGAATCTGGAATTTGTGCTCAGGCTTAGTATTGTATTGTTTCCAGTGCAAAGGCATTACTCAACTGGACAGAAACAGGCTGTTCTTTCACACGTTTAACAGCCAAGCAGTACCAGCAAGAGTCTCTTCTGGTTCATAAATATGACCAGGCTACAACAATATGATTTAAAGCACTTTAAAAATACTGTTTATTGGGGTTCCTTCTATGATGAACTGCTGCATGATTTAATAATCTTTTACCATATCAGTTGAGTTGAATCCCAGTAAACATGCCACTGAACTCGGTTTCCATACTGAGCAAATGGTTCAGTTATCTCACACTTAACCCTTGGAACACTAAGATGTTACCCTCTGCATGCTGTATCAAGGTAGCAGATATACGTATGCTCATCTTCAGTACCTCCCCTCATGCCCGTGTTCCCTCTTGTTCTTCCAAAGGAACTACTGTCCCTAGCTTTCTTGCCGGGCAATCAGACAACCTTACCCTCCTCATCTGTCCACCTTTACCTACCCATAGCTGGCCTGCATAGAGCTGATCTGGCTTCGTGCCACAAACTTCTCAGTTCTGGTCTCTACTGCCACTGTTAACCAATTGCCCCTGGAAATAGCAGAAAGCAACAGCAAAGAAAAAGTTGTGGACACTGAGCGTGCAAATCAAAAGAGGAAAAAGGGTTCCCAACAGGGCATTCCTTCCTTAGGCCCATTAGCCAACATCCACAGGCCTTTCCTTTTCTTCCAGAGTGCCTCCCTCCCCAAGAATTATTTTCAAAAGGGATAAAAATTCCATCTGTTTTCTTTTGTATAATTGGATTAATTATCAAAAGCACTTAGAAAAATGATGAAAAATATTTTTGTTTAAACAAGGCTTCATTCCCCACCTTTCACACAGATCACAATCTCCTCCCTTTTGATTACATACTGCTGTTTTTAAAGCACCCTACTAAGTTCCATGATATTAAAGTGTGAAATCATAGAGGACCACAATTTTCATTGCAGGAAAATGCAAAATGAAAAGCTGGGCACCGTAAGGGAAAAATCTCAATTCAGTATGCAGCACGACAATATGGTCAGCTGTGTGAAGACATGGTCCCAAACCAAAAGCCAAGAACAGAACACTCCTAAACTATGGGGAAATTTGAGACCAAATCCAAAATTAATCCAAAAGACATCACGGACTGGTAATGCTATAAAGACCTATGGCAAAACTTTGGCTCTGACTAGCCTTAACTTTGGGAAAGTTTGGATCTGGATCTGAATTGCTGTGGATCTGAGGAAAACAAAGTCAATTGCTTTGATATAAATATTCTCTCTTTTTTTTTTCAAGGTTATCCCTGTACCCAATGTCCCTTTTTAATGCTGCTACCTAGGTTAGCTCTGCAGAGCCAGAATTCTAAGCAGCCTGCATTCATAGCCCATGCACAGAATTCTGAGCTTAGAATGGACATCCAGACCTGCTCTCTCTCTAAATGGGGCCATGTATCGATTAGTTTTCACAGAAGTTTGCTCTCGCTTATGAGGGGAGAAATGTCAAAATTCACATTCTGGAAAATTCATTAACAATAACAAAAAACAGTGCAAAAAAGTCAGGACAAATGGGTTTCACCACATCCAAATGACTGGTGCCATGTACATGGGAACAACAACCAAATAACGACCAGGGCAGCAGTGCTAACTGAGCCCCAGATAGCTGAAGTAGGAGAGGCAAAATAAAAGCCTATTTAGGATCTGATCTTGTTCTCACTGAAGTCAGTAGACAGAGAACATATGTTCTAATAGATCAGTTTAGGAGGCAGAACAGTCTTGTGCTTAAGGACTGGACTTATAAAATCTGGGTTTGGCCCCAAATATTCTATGTGGCCTTACAAAAGTCATATACTTGCTCTGTGCCTAATTCTCCATGTGTAAAGTAGGGATTAATTATATTTCTCTACTGCACAGAAGTGCAGCAAGAATTGAGAAATTCCTTAATATATAGGCGACGGCCAGTTACTAGGATGATGAGTAGCATAGAAAAGTCCATAAAATAGCAATCAGTATGTGCAGCCTGTTATAACTTTTCGTCTCTTTGTCCAAACAAAGTGCATATCATTTAGTGCAGTTCAACCATTTGAGCCGGGCAGCATTCTGTAAATAAAGCTGTCCCCTGTCAAACTGTCAGCTTCTCTCCTTCAGCGCATCAGCTCAGAGTACGGCTTGAGAAGCTAAAGAAGATCTTTCTGCACCAACAATGGTTATTGACAGGCACCAGAAGGGAATCGGGCCATCTCTGTTTCATGTCAACCAAAATGTAGCTAGAGAGTGAGGAGTGTATTTGTATTCCTGGGGCTGTCTGAAAGCAAAGCAAGATTCACAGGATCCTTCTCTGGTGCCCCGATTACTGTGCATAAAGCTGAGTTATTTTGAAATGGTAGGGCTGGAAAGGATTCAGATTTTTTTTTTTTTTAAAAGGAACTAAGTAAATAGTGGTCAGATGCGGAGGTGGCAGCAGTCCCAACAGGCAGACACTGATTTCATCTGCACTTTCCTTTATTTTCTTTACAGTTTATACTCACTAACAGTTTCATTGGATTTTCCCAGCAAATCAAGACGCATTAACAGTGTAAACTGTCAAAGACTCTTTCTGCTTGTGGACAGCTCTCCAGAAACTCTAAAACCATCCCTGTTATTTTGGTGCATTCTTATTTAAACTCTAGAGGCCTGTATTGCAAATCCCCCAGCCTCTGGCAGTTGTGCTAAAAACAACAAGAATTCTTTGTATTCCTCCAAACAGAAACAGTGAAAAAAAAGCTGCATGCAATCAAGTGTTCAAGTAGGTTGCAGCTGGGAGAAATGGTACTGGAAGCTCAGGAAAGCTTTGCAGAATCTATCTCACTAGGAAATGTGCTCACCACACCAGGGACAAGTTAGTTCATTCATGCTGTCCAGTAGCATTCACATTTTTTCCAGCTCAGTGGTACTGATCAGCAGACAGGAAAAAGACAAGAGACAAAGAAAAACATTTCAACCTTTTCTTAGAGGTTAACAATAAGATGTATCCAGTTATTCGGGAAGGGGCCTGGAGTGAGGAATCCTAAGTTGTATTTTTGGATCTGCCAGTTACTAGCTGCCTGATGTTAGGTATGGATCCTGACCCGTTCTGTACCTCAGTTTCTCCATCTACAGAGAAATAATACTTTACTCAGGGGTGTTGTGAGGGTAACTTACTTCATGCATATAAAGCACTTTGAGCTCCTTAGATGAAAAGCTCTGTGGAAGTGCAAAGTATTATCATCCTACAGGTCACAAATATCTTGTAAGAACATCTAACTGACCTGGTAATGACAGGTTTCAGAGTAGTAGCCATGTTAGTCTGTATCCGCAAAAAGAAAAGGAGTACTTGTGGCACCTTAGAGACTAACAAATTTATCTGAGCATAAGCTTTCGTGAGCTACAGCTCACTTCATCGGATGCATTCAGTGAATTTCATTTCCACTGAATGCATCCGATGAAGTGAGCTGTAGCTCACAAAAGCTTATGCTCAAATAAATTTGTTAGTCTTTAAGGTGCCACAAGTCCTCCTTTTCTTTTTGACCTGGTAATGGTTATCTATTTAAGTACATAATAGACCTCTGCTGTGGCAGGGTAAGTACATTTTCTGTTGTACATGAAACAAAACATTTTTTAAAGTTTTATTTTGCATGTGTTCTTCAGCAGAACATACACTAGGCTTCACAGTAATTACTATAGGACCTACCAAATAACCTGAAAGAGCAACTGGTTAGTATGGACCTCCAACTAGCAAAGAGAACGCTGCACAAAGATCAAAGATTGTCTCTGGCCCTTTTTATTCATATGGTATTTATTAAACCAAAACTCTGTGTAGCTACAACTTATCATGTATATTAGTTTCCGTTCCATGTAGGTATGGTTACCATATACCAATAAGGAAAAATTCTTTGCATAGTCTGATGTGAAACTTAAAGCATAATCAGCAACTGAAAATAAATATGGCTTAAAACAAAGACTATGGCTAAGATTTTTAAAAGTGATTCATGATTATTTGTGTGCTCCGCTTGAGATGCCTTAAAGGGGGTTGATTTGCAGAAAGTCCTGAGCACCCAACTTCTGCAAAGATGCCTCAACTTTTAAGATGTTTCTGCTCAGGCACCCAAAAACTGAGGCACCCCAAATTACAATGCTATTTTTGTAAATCTTGGTCTAGGGCCCACTCTGCCTTCTATTTTTGCTCCTGTTGAAGCCAGTCTCAAGAAACTAGGATCAGGATCAGGCCCTAAGAACTGAGTTTAAAGGCACGCTATGGATTGCGTCACATAACACATTTTTTCTAAATTAAAGATGGAAATGCCTTGTTCCATCTCTGTTCAGACAGCTAATGAGGGAGTGTCACTAGAAATACTGTCCTAACTAATGAAGAAACACAGTAATGATAGTTCACTTTTCTACCAAGTAATTATTGTCTGGTTCTGATTCAGAGACAGGCAAAGGGTTTGAAGGGAGAAAGTCTAGACTAGCTCTGTTTATTCAGGGCATGAAACTAAGTACAAGGTAATGGGTGGGGGCTGGTTGCTAGGTATCTCTGGGGTGGGGAGAAGAAAGGCCGCGTAGCGCGAGTAGCTCTCCACTGCAACATCGCTGTGAAGGACAAAGTAAGAGGAGATGAGAGATCTGCTCAGTCCTACTAACTGATTAACCTTTGAAAGTTTCACTCTTCTTGCTGCATTTTATACGTTATGGTGACTAGTTTGAGTAACAACAAATTCTCCATAAGTACAGGGTAGATTAAACAAAAATAAATCTGTTTACACACATTTTATTTAGAAATAACAAATGAAATAGCAACCACGTTAATACATCGTATTTGCAAACTAATAAAGATTCCATGCAAACCTTTCTTTCTCCTGGGGCACCAACAATTTCTTCCCAAGAGTTTTGCTTGCTGGAAAGGGATGCAAAGAGGTTTAGCACCAGAAAAGAGAAGTTTCTAACTCCCACTCTCGGAAGGGAAATTGACTCTTTCAGTAAGGGATCCTATACTCTTTACACTGGCTATGGATGAGTTCCCCTCTAGCAGTAGTGACTTAAATAAGAAACACTAGAATGGCAGATATGACAGGTCCCTAAAGGTCATTTGAATGAGCAGTGAAAATCCTCAATCATAGTTTTATAGACACAAATGTCACACCAGGAAAACCAGATTGTACACATGCTCCTGATGATGAGCAAAACTTTTTACACAGACCAGGAACTTCTGCAAGTACTTCAGTCATATTTTGCTCCAGAACCACATCAGTGAAAAATTCTAGCTTCGTAAAAGAAAGTGAAAAAGAGGGAGAAATGTTTTCATGATCTGTGGCTGAACACTGTGAATGGGTTAAATGGCACTCAATGTCAAGCTCGTCTGTAGTTTAAGTAATGAGGTGACAGAAACCTTGTATCATAAGTGGAGATGATATGTAATAATGCTATGAATACAGTAGGAGTTCCCATGCAACAATCTAAGAATATTGAGATGTAACCATTTTATGAACCTTGTATATGATCCAGTCAGTGTGGGCAAGTTATTACATATTGGTATGAGTATATTGGTCTGCCTTAATGATGGATTCTTAGTAACATGAAGTCTTTAAATCATGATTTGAGGACTTCAGTAACTCAGTCAGAGGTGATGAGTCTATTACAAGAGTATGTGTGGGTGAGGTTCTGTGGCCTGCAATGTGTAGGAGGTCAAACTAGATGATCATCATGGTCCTTTTTGGCCTTTAAGTCTATGAGTTTATAACAGGGCTCTGTGAGAAGATAAAACAGGAAGGCAATACAATTGCTCCACAGATAAGCAACCCCCAACAAAACACTTGGGGTGACAATTACAAGACAATGATATCCTTCCAGGCTTCAGGCTGAAGTAACATAGCAGTTTTGCCATGCTGGGAACTGGAGAACAAAAAGAAAGTAAATAGTTTAAAAGAGCTTCTCAAGAAAAGATGAGGGGGGTCAATTGTCAATGAGTTTTGTCCAGAAGTCAAGCTGACCGACATGCTCTATGAAGGAATCTGAAGGAGTTCTGCCTTTCTAGATCCAGAAAACAGTAAGCCTTCAGGAAAAGCAGGCATTGCATAGAGGGTGTTTTATTGTTTTTAAGATATGTTTTCTCTGAGATGCTCTTGTTTCAATAGATAGTACTTTGCTTGAAGGAGGAGACTGCCATCCAGAGTCCTGTCTGAGAATGGGGAAATTGTATGATTCTGCCCTGATCCAGGTGACAGCTGAAGGACTGAGACCTGGAAGGGCGTGCGCTCACCAGGAGGGGTAAGAGGTGCAGTTGGCACACTACCTGTGACACACCTATTGCCCGGGTTTGGTCTCAACACAACTAGGCTCTCTCTATGGATGACCGTATAAGGAAATCCCAATATGTGAAAATTGTTAAGTGTTTGCAAATCCAGGGGTTGTTTACTGATCAGATCTACTACAAGAGCTATGCTCAAGAGCTCTCTGCTGATGTGCCAGACACAAAAAAAAATTCAGAGAACTGACCCAGGCCAAACTTACTTACAAATGCAAGAGGTTGTGTGGACACCACCATTAATCCTTTAGGGGAAACACCGGCACCAGCCTTATTTCAAAGGTTTGAGCTATGCTGTCATGGGAGATGGGAATGGCAGACAAGGAGTAACCCTTTCTTTTCTTCCCTCCTGCCCTCTCTAAACCCAGCAGATATGTTAGATCTACCTCAATAGAGTCCCTGGCACTGCTGCATGTCTCTGCTATCTCTGCTATAGCTTGCCTAGATCATGTCCTCTTCCCACTCTGGATGAGGAGGGACGGAGCAAACCCCATCTGTCAGATGTACAAATGTCATTGAGCCAACGCCACTGAGTTTCCCTGCCCTCCTGTAGGTATTCCCCACAGATGATGTGATTGGCTAGGTTTGCACAGAGGGTAAATCAACTGTTTTTTCCAAGAATCATATGACCTTCTTTAATTATGAATATTTAATTTCAGTCTCATGTAACAAAGAGATATTCCACAAAAGCAGGATTAGGGTGGTTTAGCAGCACAAGGTTTTTTGATTCATTGCACAGCTCCATCTTACCCTGTAGCATCCAGAACACATCGTGTTCTCGCTCTTGCTTTTCCACACCGCTTGTATCTTGGCTCCCTTGGCCACTGCAGTCTTATATTTACATAGCTGGCCCTGACAATGTAAGTCAGCTCTAGCTCTTATCACATGAACAAATGTAACACGCAGATCACACAGAACATCACTTACCCGATTTCCCCCCTCATTATTAAGCAGGTCATGTTTTGGCATTTGTCTGCTGCAGGATAATTAAAATGTGTTTCACATATTAAACATTTCTGCTTTGCCAAAGCAGAATCTTTTTATTATTAATTTATTATTATTATTATTGTGAATAATTTCAGAACAGGAGAAAATACAAATAGGGGAAACTTTCAACATGGCACAGAAAAAGATAGGTTTAACACTCTCCAAACAGTAATAGGGGACCTGCAGGTTTAAAGCATAGGGATGCCAGTTTTGTTTGCATATATTCCTGGAGGTTTTATCACAATATAATCTTTAATTAAAGATTAATATTTAATTCCTAGAGATTCCAGGAAAATCCTGGAGGGTTGGCAACCCTAAAGCTACTGGTCACCATGTTACATATGCCATGGGAGGCTGTTGTAGACCAGTGATTCTCAATCAGGGATCTAGAGCCTCCTTGGGGACCGCAAGCAGGTTTCAGGGGGTCTGCCAAGTATGCCAGCAAACGACTCTCTAGGGTCCAGGGCAGAAAAGCCGAAGCCCCACTGCACGGGGCTGCACCCTGGGGCCCCAAGCCCCACCACCTGGGGCTGAAGCCGAAGCCTGAGCAACTTAGCTTCATGGGTCCCGCTGTGGTGTGGAGCCCAGGGCAATTGCCCTGCTTGCTACCCCCTAATGCCATCCCTGGTTTTTATATGCAGAAAAACAGTTGTTATAGCACAGCTGGGCCATGGAATTTTTATAGCACGGGGGAGGCTCCGAAAGAAAAAGGTTGAGAACCTCTGTTGTAGACCACCCCTACAGAGCCCACCTCTCTAGCTTCAAATGGAGATCCTCAGACTTTGAGGTCCATGGTTCAATCCCTGGTGCATAGGCTGAGGTAGCAGCCATCACTCAAGCGTTATGCTCTGCCCTGAAACAATGTCCCTTAATGACGGTTATCTATCACACGATGCAAACAGATAGAAACATAAAATACTCTTACTAGAATGTTGCAACATAACACTACTTAATTTCTGATGATTCAGAAACACAGAAGAACTCCCAAACAGGTTGCTGCCTGAACCAGAGAGGCACAATTCATCTTGCCTTGCTTTAAGCTGGCTCTTTTCAAGCTGGCTCTGCTCCCATGTTTTGCTACTAGAGCCCTGTAGCCTAGGAGCAGGGACAGGGAAGAAGCAGCCCCCTTCGCTTCCAACACCATCCTCAATACACCACAATGCTCAGATTATCAAAATGATAAGGCAGCTTCTTGTGCTATTGAGAAGGAATTTTAAAAGATACAGTCCACAAGATGTCACAATTATCTCCATGAGAGCTGAAATATATAAAACAACCACTTATGGTGTTTTTCCAGCCTTTTAGTGACTGAATGCTGCAGGGCCTGAAAGCCCAGGAGTGCTGAACTGGGGGTAAGAGACAACTTTCCAGAGGAGAACCAGGCTGCAAGTCCTATACCTCTGGCTAGACACAAATTAGACGGATGCGGACTCTCAGCTGTCAATCAAGTGATATGGTAGGTGTCAGCTTGAAAGGAGCTGGATGTAAATCTGCCTCATTTTTCAAAGGCTTTTAGGTGATTGATTAACTTCTGGTCCCAGGTTTTTTAATTCTCCTTGTTAATTATGCCTGGTGGGAGAAGGGAATTGATGCCCAGTCTTTGCCCCTAACTCAGATCCTCACATGACCAATCCCGGACATGAAAACAATTCCGCTGTGCAGACTGTCTGAATTAATGCTGATCAATAAGATCACCAACATCTGAGTGTGGGACAGAGAGAGAGAGAAAGCAGGAGTGAGAGAAATCTGTGTTGCTAACCCAAGTTATAGCAATGGACTCGTATAAATTATCATCTCATATCATTAGACCCTTTACAGCAGGTCCTATCGTGTAACTCCTTGACTGCACTGCTGATACAAAATCAATGACATGTAGGGCCATACCTGCTACGTGCAGCAGCACAAAAGATTTGCTGCCATGTATACCTAGAGCATTCATTTATCAGCAGTCAAGTGGTAAAATTATACTACAGTTTCCTAAAATGAGACTTCCTTTAAATTGTACCCCCAAACAGGCGGTGAGAGACCGTTTGCAGGGACTGAAAGTGCAGGAATTCTGTACTAGCCAAAGTGAGGCTCCCAAAGAACCAAAGAGCACCTTACTGTTATCTCTGCTCACGGCAAATTGTTTAGTGGAATTTCTAGGGTGGGCAAACAGTGTGGGGAAAAATTGGAAGACACCTTATTCTCCATCCTATTCCTCACGGATCCCAATATCTTGATTGCTTTGCCACCATAGCTGCACATTGAGCCGTAGTTTTTCACTGAGCTGTCTAAAATGATGCCCAGGTCTTTAATAAGAGTGGCTTATTATGTTCCGTTATGTTCCAACCCATTGGAGTTGCACAGGTGTCATTGACATAAAATACTGGCCTGCCAAATCTTTACTGCAGCTAATGATGCATGGGAAGTAAAGGACCCAGCTTTGTCCTCAGAACCCAGTTTGAATTTGCAGAGCTGGCAGCTAGAAAAAAAAATCTTTCTATCTGCAGACTAGCACAATTAACAGACAAATCAATGGGCCAGATTCTGATTTCAATTGCACCAACATAAATCTGGAGTAAATTTCACTGAAGATTAAGGAGATAGTGTAAATCTCTACTTGGTAAATGAGATCAGGATTTGGCCCAGAATATTTAGGAGGAAGAATGGGATATTGCAGAACAAAGGGACAGTGTATATACTGGGCTATATATACACATTGTTTTCCATCATCAGATAATCTGAGCCCCTGTCTCTTTCTCCATTTCCCCAAGTTTCTCTTTGGAAAGTGACCCTTTCCCAGGAACGTTCTGAGATGAACGAGCTGTCAGCAATCTTATGAATTGTGTAAGCCAGCCACTTTTCCTGCGATAATCATTTTAAAAAGAAAAAGAGCACTACAACAGTAGGAAATCTTTCTAATTAAAGCCCCCAAATAGCCCTGAGGAGTCAAGCAGAAATGGAACTGTCATATGGCCGTGAAAAGCATGTGAAATTTCAAGGGATTTCTATTTCACGTGAAGGCCAGCTAGCTCAAATATGGGTTGGTAGGAAATAGCTGCAGAGAAAAATTCATTAGCATTAGAAGTTGGTGTGAAGTCTGTCCTTTGAAGAGTGAGTGGTTCATGTAAACCTCAATGTATTTGGGTTTTATCCTAGCTCCTAAAAAAGGATGTTTAGCCAAAATCATCACATCTATGATGCTTGAATGTTGTTACTGGATTTTCTTTTATATACTTTCACCTCAGTTAATCTTGTCCACTGCTATTTGCAGTTTACATTATAATACATCTGTGACATTGCACTCCATATGTTTTATGGAAACATATTAATGATCTGGAGGATGGCCCTCAGCAAGTTTGCAGATGACACTAAACTGGGAGGAGTGGTAGATACGTTGGAGGGTAGGGATAGGATACAGAGGGACCTAGACAAATTAGAGATTGGGCCAAAAGAATTCTGATGAGGTTCAGCAAAGACAAGTGCAGAGTCCTGCACTTAGGACGGAAGAATCCCATGCACCGCTACAGACTAGGGACCGAATGGCTAGGCAGCAATTCTGCAGAAAAGGACCTAGGGGTTACAGTGGACGAGAAGCTGGATATGAGTCACCAGTGTGCCCTTGATGCCAAGAAGGCTAATGGCATTTTGGGCTGTATAAGTAGGGGCATTGCCAGCAGATCGAGGGACATGATCGTTCCCCTCTATTCGACATTGGTGAGGCCTCATCTGGAGTACTGTGTCCAGTTTTGGGCCCCACACTACAAGAAGGATGTGGAAAAATTGGAGAGTCCAGCGGAGGGCAACAAAAATGATTAGGGGACTGGAACACATAACTTATGAGGAGAGGCTGAGGGAACTGGGATTGTGGTTTAGAATCTTGATGGCTCCCATTGGCTAGGACAATTGGTTGTAGATGGTTTATTTACCTGCAAGCCTTCCTGTGTACATGTGGGCCAGCCTGTGGGTAATAAAGAATGAGGTCTCACAGGACATGTGACCATGTCACATGATACTGGAATCCATCTTAAATCTGGTACTTTTCCATTTAGAAAGAGGGGTGGGGACACAGAGAGACAAAAGATTCCCACCTCGTGCCAAAGCTATAAAAGGGAGTGGAACAAAGGGGGTGGCCAGTCATGAGAACACCCCTGCTTTCCACCTAAGATGTCAGCTGGAACTAACAAGGACTGTACTAGGGGAAAGGATTGCACCCAGACTTGGAAGGAGTCTAGTCTGTGAAAGAAGCTTATTGGAACATTTCTGAGGGTGAGATTTTTCCTGTAATCAATCAGTTTCTTAATGTATTAGGCTTAGGCTTGCGTGTTTTTGCTTTATTTTGCTTGGTGACTTATTTTGTTCTGTCTGTTATCACTTGAAACCACTTAAATCCTACTTTTTCTACTTAATAAAATCACTTTTGTTTATTAAGTATCGGGGGTAGCCATGTTAGTCTGGATCTGTGAAAGCGGCAAAGAGTCCTGTGGCACCTTATAGATTAACAGATGTATTGGAGTATAAGCTTTCATGGGTGAATACCCACTTTGTTGGATGCATCCGACGAAGTGGATATTGACCCACGAAAGCTTATGCTCCAATACGTCTGTTAGTCTATAAGGTGCCACAGGACTCTTTGCCGCTTTTGGTTCTTATTAAACCCAGAGTAAGTGATTAATACCTGGGGGAGCAAACAGCTGTGCATCTCTCTCTATCAGAGGACAAACAATTTATGAGTTTACCCTGTATAAGCTTTATACAGAGTAAAACGGATTTAGTTGGGGTTTGAATCCCATTGGGAGCTGGGTGTCTGGTGCTGGAGCGAGGTGCCCTGCTGAGCTGTTTTCACTTAAAGCCTGCAGCTTTGGGGGTGTGGATCAGACCTGGGTCTGTGTTGCAGCAGGCTAGAATGTCTGGCTCAACAAGGCAGGGTTCTGGAAGTCCCAAGCTGGCAGGGAAAATGGGCTGAGAGGTAATTCCAGCATGTCAGGTGACAGTCCCAAGGGGGTCTCTGTGACCAAACCCCTCACAACATCATCCATTTTTAGCATCTGATCCTTCTTCAGTTGAAGCCAATGGGACTTTTGCTATGGATTGCAATTGGAACAGGTAGAGGGCCTGGTAGATAGCATAAGCTTTTGAAAAATTATCAAAATATTTGGGAAGATGTAAGCAAGATGTTTTTCTATTCCCCTTTTGAACCAGGTCAAAGACCCAACACAATTAAAGAGCATTTCTAAAAAGTACCATTCAGATCACAGCTTTGGCTGCTGTTTTTCTATAACAAGTCATCATTTAGACTAGATCAACATTCACTTTTGTCAGGTCAATTTCCTTAAGCTTCTTTTTCTGAATATGTATAACTGCTAAGCTAAGCATGGCCCACACATTTTAATACAATATTGGCTATTTGCATTTAGAGGCCTTTCCAGAAAAATCTTGGGGAAAAAGAAGCTCAAAAGTATAAGTTCTCTAATGCATTTATAAAACCTGCTGCTATTTCCTGAATCTCCCTGTACTACTTGTCCTTAATGATAGCCAGTAACTCTAGGACCATACATACTGCTCTGTTAATGTGTAATTATGTTACTCATGCTAATCCATAAGGGGGATCAGACTTCATTAACTCTAATCTATTTTATGCAGAAGTTAAAGCAAAGTGATTTACAAGTTTGAATAAAGCTCAGGCTTTTAAATATAGGTTAGCAACTTCTTTAAAAAAAACCATTTGGTGCCCATTTCTGCTCCTCCCAAAGTCAATGGCAAAAACGCTCCCATGCACTTCAATGCATGCAGAGTTTGGCCCTGTATATCTATTGCATAGATCAGACATATAGATGACTGCTGAATCAGAGCCATCTAACAAAAGAAGAAATTATAATAAACTTCCTTAATCATAATTACCACTTTCTTATCTTCCGGATACAACCTATAAAAACAATCAAAACTAAAGATATAAAAACATTAACATTTTATTGCATTAATGCCTATAAGACCCTACATGCAATCAGTCCCTCTCAGAGGTCCAGAGAGGCTCAGGCCACTTCCAGCTTTTGAGGCCCCTAGCCATAATAAAAATAAAAAACAACAACACATGAAAACGAAATAAGGCACCAAAAAAAGAGAGAGACATAATTTGAATATTTTTTTATTTAACAAATGCTTTTCTAGCCTTTTTCTGTGCAAAAAAATTATGGCTTTTACCAAATCACATCTCTTATTTGCTTAAATTTGCAGCTCTAAGCTGAGAGAGTGTGTCACATTTTGGTCCGATAGGGATGCACACAAAAACAAGTTGCAAAACTTATCAAATGCCAAAAAATTAACATGTGTCTGAATTTGAGGCCCACTTTGAGCTTGAGACCCAGGCCAAATGGCCCTCCTGGGCCCCCTCTGATTGGCCCTGCATGCAATACACTGCCACACTGACCAACAAAATTGACAGGAATCCTTTAAAATGCCTCCTCTCGCACATTTTGGGGGAGCAGAAAACTATTTTGGATAGCTACAGTAGGAATAGGGAAATAGGCTGAGAATCAGATTCAGCCAGTATTATTATTGGGTTTCCTCTTCTTCAGATGATACTTTAGATTTGGAGATGAGAAATGAAAGTTTAAACCTATTTGCTTCAGTAAACTAGGGGAAATTTAGTTGCATGGTGGTTTCTGCTTGACTCACCTGAATTGCTGGTTCAAAGGGTTTTCATTGTAATAGAATTTGACAACAAACTGAACAGTAAGGAAAGCCTGTAGCCAGGTTATAATTGCCCAGAACCTCTACTGAAAATTGACTAAGAAAACCTTTAATAGCACCCAAGTGTCTGAGAAGGGTGAAGAAAGTGCTCTCATGATGGGACCGCTGCTACACACATGACCTTGTCAGTTGGGCCTTCTCACCCAATCTTGAAGTGAGCCAATGAAGAGGCCCTAGGTACGAATTTGATCCTTACTAATAAATAATAAGAATACATTGCAGATCTATAGTGCTACCATCTCAAAGTGCTTCACAAACGTTCATGACTTTAGCCTCACAACACCCTTGTGAAATGTTTTACAGGTGGAGAAACTGAAGCACAGAGAGGTTAAGCGCTTGGTCCTGCAAGGAGCTGAGCACTCAGGCCCCAGTCCAGAAAAATACTCTAGCACATGATCAGTCCCATTGTGACTTCAAAAGGACTAACTGTGCTCAAAGTTAAGCATGTACTTAAGTGCTTTGCTGGATCAGGGTGACAATGCCTTTGCAGCCTTGAGCCCTCATAAGAACATAAGAATGGCCATACGGGGTCAGATCAAAGATCCTTTCAGCCCAGTATCCTGTCTACTGACAGTGGCCAATGCCAGGTGCCCCAGAGGGAATGAACTTAACAGGTAATGATCAAGTGATCTCTCTCCTGCCATCCATCTCCACCCTCTGACAAACAGAGGCTAGGGACACCATTCCTTACCCATCCTGGCTAATAGCCATTAAAGGACTTAACCTCCGTGAATTTATCCAGTTCTCTTTTAAACCTATTATAGTCCTAGACTTCACAACCACCTCAGGCAATGAGTTCCACAGGTTGACTGTGAGCTGTGTAAAGAAGAACTTCCTTTTATTTGTTTTAAACCTGCTGCCCATTAATTTCATTTGGTGGCCCCAAGTTCTTATATTATGGGAAGAAGTAAATAACTTTTCCTTATTCACTTTCTCCACACTAATGATTTTATATACCTCTATCATATCCCCCCTTAGTCTCGTCTTTTCCAAGCTGAAAAGTCTTAGCCTCTTTAATCTCTCCTCATATGGGACCCGTTCCAAACCCCTAATCATTTTGGTTGTCCTTTTCTGAACCTTTTCTAATGCCAGTATATCTTTTTTGAGATGAGGGGACCACATCTGTACGCAGTGTTCAAGATGTGGGCGTACCATGGATTTATATAAGGGCAATAAGATATTCTCTGTCTTATTCTCTGTCCCTTTTTTAATGATTCCTAACATCCTGTTTGCTTTTTTGAATGCTGCTGCACACTGCGTGGACGTCTTCAGAGAACTATCCACGATGACTACAAGATCTCTTTCCTGATTAGTTGTAGCTAAATTAACCCCCATCATATTGTATGTACACTTGGGGTTATTTTTTTCCAAGGTCATTACTTTACATTTATCCACATTGAATTTCATGTGCCATTTTGTTGCCCAATCACTTAGTTTTGTGAGATCTTTTTGAAGTTCTTCACAGTCTGCTTTGGTCTTAACGATCTTGAGCAGTTTAGTATCATCTGCAAACTTTGCCACCCCACTGTTTACCCCTTTCTCCAGATCATTGTTGAATAGGATTGGTCATAGGACTGACCCTTGGGGAACACCACTAGTTACCCCTCTCCATTCTAAAAATTTACCATTTATTCCTACCCTTTGTTCCCTGTCTTTTAACCAGTTCTCAGTCCTTGAGAGGATCTTCCCTCTTATCCCATGACATGACAACTTAATGTACGTAAAAGCCTTGTCAAAGGCTTTCTGGAAATCTAAGTACACTGTGTCCACTGGATCCCCCTTGTCCACATGTTTGTTGACCCCTTCAAAGAACTCTAATACATTAGTCCTCAAAGGCAACAATGGAAACGTCCCAAATTGATCAGAGAAAACAAAGGGAAACCATAGTCACATACTCAGAAAGACCATGATGGTAATGGGATTCTTTTAAGAGTTATTTGCTACTTGTAATTCCATCCATCCTATTCATCACATGAACCAAAGAGATTGCTTACTGTATCTATTTTGCTTTTCTTTTAATGTTCTCTGTTGCCTGATCTTGCCTTATACAAACTGTAACTATATAATAAATGCTATAAAGAATATATATATAATATATTATATTATATATATATATAAATGCTTTGGTCTGTGTCATGTTTAAGGAGCACCCTTGGAGACATTATAACCTTTAGAGAATGCATGCCTTACGGACAGATATGCCTAGCCCGGTTATTTGGGTACACAGCAGAGTGTTGGAAATATGGTCTCAGGGCATGGTGAAGCTCATTGTATTTCAAAATTTACTGGGGAGACCAGACAGAGGGGAACAGTGCAAGTGCCCATAAATGGAGCCATGCAATTCATACAGAGTAGTGCTGTTTAGACATATCAAAACATCTGCTAGATATATGTGTGTGAGAGGGACAACGACACTTGGCTTTTTTTTACTAATGATTGACACTTGTCAATTTATTAGAAGAATAGCCACATAATCCCACTATTTATCCTTCAGTGAAGAAGTTGGTTTATCCATGGAAATAAACTCCCAATTACAAATAAAATCTTCAAACCGCTCATGTAAATACATACTTTTAGGAGAATTAAGTTCATTTTTCCATTCAGCAAGAAATACATTCATTTGAACTGTCTGCTGCTAACACAAAGACAACTGGAGGCATTTTAAAACAAAAATAATTCATATTTAGCATGCATAAGACCCTGCTGATGTAGTGCATGCATCCTTGCCATTTGGAAAGCAAATAAATAGGAGAAACCTCAGCCCAGGGGTAAATAGCAAAGACCTCTCACCCTCCAGTACACAAAGCAAAGAAAATCGTTATTACACTGCCTGAATGTTTTTCAGTTCAAGCACCTATGCTTTGTAGTTCCAGGAAGACTTCAGTACAATGCTGATTATAAGAGATATAATAAACTCCTTCAAAGACCATTTGCAGCAGAGATTTGAAAAAAAGAAAAATCCACAAAGAGCAGTGGAGTGAAATAAGGAACAGCAATCACTTACATTTTTTTCTTGTGATGTAAGGAAGCCAGAGAAAATTACCGCTATCCTGGCCTCATGCTTTCAAGCCACTTCCACTAATTTAATAGTATGGAGCTGGACGGTAACTGAAAGCCACAGGCTGCACTGGAGGCAGGTGCAGAGGGCTGCCCTAGTGCTGAGGGAGCTTGGTGGAAGAATTCTGGGGATCTCAGATCAGAGGTGCCAACTTTTTGGTTTTCCCATGGGTGCTAAGCCCCGCTCTGCCTCAGTCCCTGTCCCCATTCCACCCCTTCCCCCAAGACCCCAACCCCTCCCTGCCTCTTCCTGCCCCCTGCCTCTTCCCACCCCATTCTGCTCTCTTTCCTGAGCGCACCCAGCCCTTGCTCCGCCTCTTACTGCCCCTGCTCTCCCCCTCCTCCCAGCGCCTCCTGTACACCCCGAACAGCTGATCATCAGTGGGCAGGAGGTGCTGGGGGGAGGGGGAGGAGCTGATTGGCGAGGCACTGGGGTGGAGGAGAGGAGCTGATCGGTGGGGCCCACCAGTGGGTGGGAGGGGGAGGAGCTGATCAGCAGGGCCACCGGTGGCTGCTCAGCATCCACTATTTTTTCCCTGTGGGTGTTCCAGCCCCTGAGCACTCACAGCGTCGGTGCCTATGTTTCAGACATCATTCCTTCTGGGGATTCCTGGGGAGTACCAAGTGCTCTCCTCTGTGCTTGGCCAGGTTCAGCTGGGGCAGAACCAGGGGCTCACTGACTAGCTCTCTCTCTTCTGGGGAGGCTAACAATGCTGGGAGCCATTGCCACGCACAGTTCCTGTGCTCACCAGTTATTCTGTGGCTGGTTCCTGCACAGGGGCACAGTGGAAGAAGGCTCCTTATGCCTTCTCTTCTCTACAGGCTACATTCGATGCATCGGATACTGCAGCATGCCCAGTGGTCACCTCACTCAGCATGCACACGGCTCCATGGCTACAGTCATCAGGAATACTGGAGGAGGTCCAGAGAACAAGTGAGGACCTCCAATTCTAAGGTTGTGACCTATTTAATGTAAGAACCAATGAAATCGTGCACTCTCTGAAAGGTTCAGGAGCCACTGTTTGTTATTTGGGAATCTATAGGCCGGCCCCTAAGAGAAATCAGACCAGTCACAAAGCCACTGTAGACAAAGACCCTCTACATATGACTATAACCCACAATTTTTTTCCCCAAGGTTCCCAGCTACTATGGGGTTCTATACCACCTGGATTCTGTCCTGGTGAAGGAAATGAGGGATGGTTGCGCCTACTCTGCCCTACATGGCCGTTGTGAGATGCGCAAGGCATCCAGGGTGCAGACGTGGCCCCAGTTGTTTCTATTGGCCAAAAGATTTTGATCTTGTACTCATGGGGTGCATGCACACCAAGAGTGGAATCCAGGTGGACAACACATCTCAGTTACTGGAAGGTATGTGACCATTCTTTTTTATTGGGAAACTTCAGCATTTTTCCCCCAGTTGTTCCTTTCTAAATTTCTCACAGAAAATACTTTCCCTCCAATAATAATATATAGTGAAATCTTCAGTAATGGGGAATACAATACTCCTTATACTAGTTTTACTCCAGGTTTTTGCACCATTACCGTTATATGCTGTAGCAATTTTTTAAGTGTCAGCACAGAGTCCAAAGGAGAGCTGAGGCTAAACAATTAGCCTCACTTCAGAGCAGGCCACTGGAGTTTACTACACGCTTTGTGTGCTCTTGACATAAAACAAACTATTACAGCTAATAAAATGCAACCCTTCTGCTGGTTGGAGTTGGCAGCAACAAAGGCCAGGTTCAATATCTAGGGTTCCTTTTCAACAATACAACACACAACCAGCTTGAGCCCCTAACCAGTAATCTGGGACAATTACACACCACCCCCTGGGCGCCTCTGAAAGGCAATACTTCCCCTCTCACAAGCACAGAGTCTGAGTGTAGAAAATAAACTTTTAATGAAAGGAGGGAAGTCACCCTTCGTTAATTTGTGAAAATGCCGTAAGCAGGATTCATAAACATAAAGCCATGAGCAAAAGACCCACCCCAGAGTACGTTGGGCAGTGTCATTTTGCCTCAGGTTTTGAAGTCCATCAACCAAAAGTTCCTTTAACATGCCCCTCCCTTCTCCCTCCACCGCACCCCACTCACAGCTGTTGTCCTTGGTCAGTGAAGACCCAGAGTTCAGAGGTGCATCTGCATGAGTTCACCTCCCCCACTGCAGGGGGTGGGGGCACTTTGCTCACTCTGATGTCCAAGTGCTTCCTCTGGCATCAGTTGCCCTGCCAGCTGCTCGCTGGCTCGAGATCAGTGACCTAGAGATAAAAGCACACTATGTCATTATCAGGTCCCTGAGTCATCCACTTCCAAATACTTCTAATACAGCCATTTAAAAATCTATAGTAGGGTGCAATGAAAGATGGTCTGGGGCTCTATAGACAAATCAGTTATACAAATCATAAAGCATTCTACTTAGCATCTGCAGCTCCAGCGCTCCATTCCAATAACTAGAATGAACCTCGCAAATTCAAAGCATAGTTAGGAGAAGGTTTTCATACATTTACTGCTTCACACTGTTTCATTAATCATTGTAGCTGATGTTTTGACCAATCCAACCGTCATCAGGGCTTGATACTGAATTACTATATAAATAGAAAATTTCAGGTCCAGCACCTGATCTCCCTTTAGCATCACTAGAATGGGATTCCTCGCATAATGCAGCAAACCCAGGATTTATGTTATGCATTGATTTTTATTTTGCATTGGAATATTGATGATGAAAATCAATCCTAGGTTGACAGCGTCTGCAGAAGGGATCCTAGCGCTGCTGATGAGAGATGAGGTGTTGGAGAAGGCTTATTTTTTTAAAGAGCTATTCAAAGCTGCAGCTATAATGAGAAATAAAATAGGCTATAGCATCATTTCGAACACTGACTAAGACTGTGTCTGATTTGTCCATTTACACCATAGGATGCTCTCTTTATTTGCATACAACCAGCAGCAATTCCAAGTGTGACTTTGTATAACATTTTCACATCAAGACACTGACTTAATGATTGAGGGTAGCACTGGGGAAAAAGCACCATAAGACATTAGAAGCTTGTACATCACACTAACTTAATACATTATAGGGCAAATCAATTGTGACGGAATGAACTTCAAATAATAATCTGATTACACAGGAACAAAACCAAGAAGCATCCAGGTAATTTTACAATGTGGAAGGCAGACAAATTAGATTTAAATTTAATCTTAACTAGACAATCATTTCTGCATCCAGGACTCACGTTCACAAGGATTATTGATCAAAATATATCTAAACCCAAGCACAGTAGGAATGAACATCAGAAAGACTCTGCCCTCTGATGCACAAGCATTGCTGCCATTCATTTCAGAAGGACCTGCAACAATTATCTGAAGACCAAATCTGTCACAAAACGTTTTATTATAGCACTGCCAGAGTTAAGAATCAATATTTCCATTATAATCCTCCTTTCTTTTTCCTTTTAGGAGTTTATGATGCAATTTTTGCAGGATCAGGGGCCAAGCCTCAATCATGCAGATGTTTAAGCATGTGCATACCTCTAAGCATGTGATCAGTCCCATTGACTTATCTGGGACTAGTCAGATGTTTAAAGTTAAGCATGTGCTTAAACATTTGCAAAATCAGGGTCCAGGACATCATGACAAACTAAAGGTTGGAGAAAGTGTATTATTTAAAAAGTCTTTTCTAGAAAGACTCCAAAGATTACTAGAGTGTTTAGTGTATTGGAGATCAAACAGTATTTACAAAATATTTGCAGTGTGTATTTTCCATAAAGAGTTTTACTAACCATTTTGCTAAATGCATGCTACTGTGTATACATATTGACACAATTCATTCTAACATCTTCTTCAGCAATTTTACACTGAATGATATAAGCACACAAACCCAGTTAATTCATTGCCTATTATGAATTCTGAATACTGATTTCAGTGCTATTAGTAAAAAGCATTCAGAGTAAACACTGACTCTGAAGGAACCAGAAGTGAATGTTAATAAAAATAATACACAGGATTCAACAAAATGCAAATGAGGTGATTCACATGATGTCAAAATCATGGGCTCCCCAGGGAGTATCAATGGAGTATTTGTATTTTGTTTTATTTGTGGGAAAAAAATTAAACATCAGGGTCTGATTATATTAAACTCAAACTTTTGTCTGAAATTCTTTCCCTAATTTGACCCGCTGTAGTCTATTGCAGCTGTATTGGACAATTAGCCCTATTGTAGGTATAGCAGGGGTCCCTAGACATAAGACTAATTGTACAACTCTCCTGCAATATAATACATTGGGTCAAATTAAGGACAAATGTTTATCTGCACAGTGTAACATTATATACCCTGGGTGTCCTCTTGAACTGTGCACCTTGAAGGTAATTCCATTGTACACTAAGAGACAATGGGGATGCCTTTACAGAAGAGGTAAACAAAATCATCAAGCTAACAAGGGGAGGAGATAACTCAGCATCACAGCAGGAGGAGGAGATTGCAGCAACAGATCCATTTGCATTTTAGCAAACACCAGCATGGACCTTCCTTAACCAGGTCTCCTTCCTCACAGCTTGAATGCAGTTCACCCTGGCCTTCGGAAGAATCCATTTCAAAGGTTCACTGGACTATAGAAGAGAGGAGCAAAGAACCCCCCAGAGATCTTTCACCTAAGAACACAAAGGGGTGGTCAGCCATCTTGCTGGAAAGTAGTGTGTTAAAAAAATCTTACCTTGGACGAAGACTGTAGTTTTGTTAAGTCTTAGCCTCTAGAATGTGTTTTTCGCTTTTATTTGCATGTAACCATTTCTAACTCTATCCTTCATACTTGAACCCACCTAAAATCCTATCTCCTTTTGTTAATACGCTTGTTTTACTTTTAATCTAAACCAACCCAGGCTGTGTTTGAATTAAAGTGTTAGTTAACTCCAGTTAAAGTGATAAGCTGTGCAGTTTGTAATTTTGATTTTGTCCTGCATACATACACCATGCAATAATATTAATGATCAGTATGGTATTAGCTTTCTATTGACACCTTACCTGGCACTTTTTAGATACAGGTTATGACAGTAGTGAGTTGGGGAATGCTGAATGGTCAGGCCAGCTGAAACTCACTACCAGATACCAGTGACCCCCTTGCCTTATTGCATGGGGATGGTGTTCCCCATTCACCCCTTTTGGTTACAGACCCCGGCAGCACTAGTGTGGAGCAATCTTTGCACTTAGGAAAGTGAAAAGACTGATGGCTTGTGGTCCTTGTGCAAAGGTGGAATGGATTTGGAGGGAAGGTTCCTCTCCTTCTCTTGCACACTCATACAGGACAAGACACTGTGTGTTTTGTAATAAATAGTGAGTGGAGTGGAGTGAGTTAGACCCAGACTGAGAGAAACACTTAAGCATGTGCTTATTTTTAAGCAGAAGATCATTCCCTTTGAACTATACAGGACTATTCATGTGCTTAAAGTTAAATATTAAATTCTTTGTTGGCCTGGACCTTAAAGAGGGAGCTGAAGCCTTAATTTCTTGCTTTTATGGGTTTACTTAGATCACAAGAATGATATGAATACAGACATTGCTTTTCGTGTGTGCCAAGAGAAGGATAAAATATCCATTATATGCACTAGTAACAAATAAACCAACCAAAAGAATTCTACATTTGAAAAGTGGCTGTACTATTTCTACTGGAAGTCAAAAATAGCTGATCAGCTTGAAGAATTTAAAAGTGTTTGTTCCTTCAAAACTGTTTAAAACACACAGAGAAAATATACTGTTGTCTTGCTGAGCTCGAGTTATAAACTCAAGACTCAGATGAAGCTTTACCACTTGACAAAAATGTGGCAATAGTTGAATCTGGCCCTTTAGAAGCCATTTTCAAAATTCAGGTCCTGCTCTGGGTTTGGATGTTGAACATCCACAAAATTTCTCTGTATTCAGATTATAATTAGGACACATTTCTCAAACCATTCTAGATTTTGGTTGAGTCTTTCCTGCATTTTTACACAGATCTCAGACACTTTCCCTGAATAGCCTGCTTGACACTATATTTCCTGGGCTTTGCTTTTAGCCAAGCTTCTTCTTAAATTTTTCTTCTTAGCATCATTTATAGGGCAGGGATTTCCTGCTGGGCCTTTATTATTGGTATCCCATATGAAATGAGTTGATGACCCCAGTTCAGTTGTTAGTGACCAGCTGTCCACATCACCAATCCACCTGCATGATTGGCACTAATTGGCATCAGTGTAGCAGAGTCAGCACAGAGGTGTGTAGTAAGATGAGGCCCTGAAACATAAATCCTGGTATCAGAGGCCCAGTAGGAGACCTAAGGCCCGAGCTAAAGTAATGGTCAAGACTTTGCTAACATAAAGCAAAGTTAAGCTGCGAGCCAGAGGCAGGCCCTGCTCACAGAAGCTGGCAAGGAAAAGGCTGATGTTGCATAAACATATGCTGTTGCACAAACATATATCTAAAGCGTATTGGATACCAGAACTGTATACAAATGGTACAAGAACATTCTTATACCGTCCACATAGATAACAAGGACAGGGGCAAGAGGCTAGTATGATGGATAGAATTGTTTTGTTCAAACCAACACGTACAAGGTGAGAGGCGGCACCTCGCTACGTAGAAGGGTGGTGCATAGTTACGTAAAGGGGTTGCACCTCAATACGTCAGGAGCGTTATGTAACTTGTTTGTACCTGTGTATAAGAACGCATCCCTGGCATGGTGTCTTTGGCCGGCCTAGGGGGCAGTGGAAAGTCCTGCCACTGACTGAACTGAGTCCATTGCCAGGGGAGCACAAATTCATTGTATGCCCTGTAGAGTCTATAGGGAACTATCACTGTGCTTCGTTTGAGCAATAAACCTGGCCGACGTGCCTTTGTACCTTACTAGAGTCTGTGGTCATTGGGGGTTCTCTCGGGGTCTGCTGTGTTAGCTATCTGCGCAGAGCTGGGACAGCACACAGAGGAAACACACATGCAGCCGACTGTTATCATCACCGAACACGAGCAGAGCACCACACTGGTAGCGTCTGACAACAAGGTGAATGGCTAAATAGGATTGGAATTATCCTCTCATCTCTGGAGGCATTCTTTGCAGAACAGAACTAAGACACGTTGGCAGGGTGCAACGTGAGGCAGCTTCTACTGCTATTAAATATGCCATATTTCTTCAGTGACTACACAGAGTATTTCAGTCTCCAGGGCTGTCAAGCCAGCTCGTTTTGCGTCACCTTTCCCCACTAGAGCAAAATAGGATCCTTCCTACTGTGCTGTAAAGGATTAAGCTTTTGTAGGCTGTTTAAAAGTCACCATAATATCCTGAAGGTCCCAATGCCACATGTCCTGTTTGCTCCCACAGACTCTCTGCCACACAAAGATAGGAACCAGTTGCAACAAGCAAGACTGAATATACAACCAGGCTATATGATAGCAACATCAGTGCCATGTTTCCAAGTTATTTCTTGTTAGTTCAACATGTTTTGCTAAAACCTGCCTCACTGAAATACTACCTCCCACCAGAACTAATCTCAGTTTAAAATAGAATTCATTAGCAATTGTGGCTCTAGTTTTGATCAGGAATTCCTCTAGCATTACATTCTGCACTGCAGAGAAAGGTAGTCATGTCCATTACCTCATATTCTAATGAAAGGGCATCCTATCTGAGATTTCCATATGGATGGTTTGCTATAAACTCCTCATTCACTTGGTTCATCTATTGCAGCGTTGGCCTGACAGGTGTTGACATTTTTGAGGGCTCACTTATCCCAATAGAATTTGGAAAAGGTTAAACACTTATTACAGACTCTGAACACTTTGGTCAATATCTTGTGGGCATGGTGAGCAGAAATGGGTATTAATGAACTTTCATTGACCTGTTTTTTTTCCACTAAATCCTTTAGCAGAGGAAAATCGTATTTATTTCCCAGCCTCCAAGACAGAGAGCGCCTCAAATGGAAAGACATAAAATGTTACTAAACTGGAACATATTTCTAGTGGCAGGGTTATCTATGACCCTTTTCAGGATACATTTGGGACTGTTGCTCAACATGTCTGAGTCCTAGGAGAATCGTCGTCCCATCAGAGATTGAAACCCTATTCCATTTAATAGTAAGTTATTCCCCCAACCCACTACCTCTAGAAGGAAACAATGTCTTCTGAAGACAAGTGAGAACAGAGCTGGTAATATGGAGCTGTAGATTGAGGGGTTGCACATCACATCCCTTTGCCTGTGCACCAATTCACTGACTGTAGACTGGGACCAGGAGCAATAGCAATAACGTGGTTTTTTTTTTTAATAGGAAAAAGATGGAAACGGTTAAAGCAGTAGTAGTCTCATGAGGAGGGAAAGGAGTACTGGGAACCCATTTGTGGGCCTAGGAATGATGGGAGCTGTACTGGAATGGTGAGGATTGAATGAGGCATGGCACCCTTCCTTCTAGGGCAATTCTTGTGCTTCCCCTAAAAAAGCAAAAGTAGCATTGAATGAGAAAGGGGGATTGGCACAGATTCAGATTAGTCTGATGCTTCCTAGAAGTGTTTGGCATACCCTTACTCCTACTGGGAAATACTAGATTCAAATAGATACAATACAGGCTTATCAAAAGATGCCACTTTATACTCTGACTCACATGTAGAAGATTAACTACGACTGCAGAATGCAGACTTGTTTCATACAGTGAGCTAAATTCTGCCCCGGAGAGGCACACTCAGCTCTCATTAAAGTTACTAGGAACAGCAAACACTGAATTGGGCCCGGTATGTTTTCTAGTGCTTTGCCAAGTCCAGTTTTGAAGTCATTCTGTATTGCTTTGATTAACAGGTTGCTGTTATTATGTGTATTTTATTAGTGCCTACAGGTGCCTAGGTACTGTACAAACTTATAGCAAGAGACAGTTGTTTCTGCCCTGAAGACCTTACACTCTAAATCAGCAATCTGCCCTGAAGATCTTACAGTCTAAATTGGCACAAAGGATGGGAGGGGAAACAAAGGCGCAGAAAGGCGAAATGATTTGCCCAAGGTCATACAGCAAATCAGTGGCAGAAATGGGAATAGCACCCAGATCTTCTGAGGCCTAGTGCAGCATTCTACCCACTGGTCCATGCTGCCCTCTCAAGTTTGCTAAATGTTTAAAAATATTTATACTAGTGCAGAGATTATCATGCCCCTGCCAAACTTTTTCCAGAAGCGATCATGTTCTTTCACAGCAAATGCAAACGCATATAGTTTAGCAAAGTTTTGGATGAATACACATAGCAGCCACAGGCTTGTTTAGGAAACAGCTTGTAAAAAGATGTAAATTGCAAACAGACCTCAGCCACTGTTGTCATCCCTCTGCATATAGATTGGGTAGAAAACCATGAGCTGGGCTTAGCATGACACCATCGAGATAGCTGGCAGGTAATGTAACGGAAGCTGAAGAACTGCATTAGTTAGAACTGCCTCCCATAAGACCTGGTCCCCAGCATGCTGTTGTCTTCTTACTACTGTTCATTCGTCTTGGCAACTAATGGATCTCAGTGGCTCGCTGTTAGTATACAATTTCCACAGTTTATACGTGAAAGGCCCGATTCCTTATAAAATCCTCATACAGACAGAACTAATTTTGTCATTAATCTTTTATATGTGAGTCAGAATGCATATTATCCACACGACACATAGAAGAATGGCTTATCTGTGGGATGCCCAGAGGGTTGGAGCTGCATCAGGCAAGGGCACCATTACATTATAAGAAAAATTTAACCAAGAGCTTGAAGGAAAAAACATACTTTCTGGGAATACCTATTTGCATTTTGATTTGGTCTGGATTTTTATTGTTTTTAAAAGTGGCTCTTCAAGATCAACTTGGTTTCAAAGCTTATTGAAAGTCAAGTAAAAATATTCTAAAGGGTTAAAATGACTTTTCAACTTTCTCGCTCAGGGGTGTGAAAAAACACCTGCCTAAGCTGCTGTTTCTATAGAGACCGAATGCATCAAACTGAATCAAATGGGAAGGTTTGGAGCTTCAGTAAAAGGGACATTATTTTTTTGAGAAAAATCTATAAGATTTAAGTTAAAAGGGTTGATTCATGGCTTTTTTATTTTATTTTATTTTTTTAAACAAAGTGGCAGCACTTAAACTTCCTCTACTATACAGATTAGCATGGACATCATTTTTGTGCGTGTTTCTCTTTATTGGAGAACTTCCCTCCCCAAGTCCCTCATCCTCATCAGAGGAGTTTTCCTCCCTCAAGGGCCCAAGCTCTTCCTTGCCTGAAGACAGCTGGATGGGGATTTGTTTAGAGCCCATGAAAGCTGCTTCCTCCTCAGCTAAGAGGCTGCAGAACAATATGAGGGACTTGTTCTCTTTACAGTGTTCCCGGCCCCCTTTACCTCACAAACTGAGCTTTAGGACTTGTCTTCACTACTTAAAAAAAGCTGTGTTTTTTACCTCAGGGAAACTAACATGCATGAACTATCCTGAGGTAAAAACACACTGAAGACCAGGCACTTTAGTTTTACTGTAAGCCCTATATCCCTTCCAATAGTTGACCCTGGTGAGTTTACCTCATGGTAAGTCTTTGCAGTGTTTTCACATCAAGATAGTTCACAGGCATAGTTACCTGTTGTAAAATATACACCTTGTGTAGCAGTGAAGACAAGACCAGAGTCTCTACTGTGTCTGAATGGAACTTGGGACTGACCAACGGAGTTTCACTTTCAGATCCAAATTCTCCCATTTTGTTTCAACTTACACAGAAATGGCACACAGAATTAAATATTTTAGGCTACATACCATAAAAGGAATTTGCAGGGGACAGCAGTCCTTCTCCCTGGCAGCCTGTGAGAAAATAAAACAAAGAAAAGAATATTTGCTGGCAAGTAAAGTTAAAAAAATTTCCCATGTTAAGAAGTGAGGTGCGTTAACAACTACTGATCTAAGTCATTGGGTCCTTTTTCATTTTAACTCCTGCAGGCAGGCATGGACCATGTCACAATGTTTGGATATTATCTGTATTGCAAAAGCACTTATAATGAGCTCCAACCACATGAGAAGGCATAGTCCCTTCGAAGACAGGCATGATGTTAGAAGAGTAGGATGCGAAGCAAACTTTCCAGCCAAATCTATTTTAAGCCCAGAAACTCCATGGGCCTTCCTGGCTCTTGAAAGTCAGGTGGGGAAAAGGGGATCATCATAACTCTGGGAAATGAAAACTGTTCTCTACCTATCTTCATCAAGCCTTCGTTTCATTCCTTATAAACTTGGAAGTCTGAAACCAAAGTATTTTTTCTTTACTGATATTTTCCCCCTTCCATCATGTGTGCACACACCCATGTTTGCTCATGCTAGGCTGCAAGCATTTTAAAAAATGAAACATTCGGGTTTTATGGGGAAACAACAGATTTCAAGAACTGCATGGAGTAGTAAGTCAAATTTTGATCCAAATGCCTTTGAAAATGTTCTCTTTAATACAGGGAGAAATTATGTAAATTATAAATGGGAAAGTTTTTCAATTGTTTCCCAAGACAAAAATTAGGCACAGAGTACTCTGGAACTATGCTGAACCTGAAGTGTGTCCAAAAATGACATTAAGTGGAGTCGGTATGTAAACAGCTCTTTAGCCGTCACCTTGCTGGATTGATCTCCAGACCAAACAAGTAGATTCAAATTTTGTTTTACGCAGCACCTTTCAAACTCCAGGGACCCCAAAGAACTTTACAAATAATACCTATAAGTAGTAACTGGTATAACAAAATCCATAGGGAATAAGGTAGAAATTCAGACCTTGGTGGAATAAATAGAAACCCTAAAGGGCAGTTATAAAATAATGGTTTTGTTATTTCAGTTATAAAATTAGGTCTTTCAAAGATATTTATTCTAGGGTTTCTCAATTATTTTCTTCCTCCCCTGTACCCACTAATCAGTGGGTTGTTACAGAATGCAGCTATGCGTACCATGAACCATCTAGCAGTCTTAGGGGTTTCTACAGTATGCTCCACTCTAGCATGTAAGTGTCTGTATAGCATCCAACTATACCTGTTAGAGATGCACTTTGAGCACTATATTAATTCTGCAACTAAAAGGCTAAACATGGGTTAATTAGAACATCTAGTGACTCCTGTTTAGTGGCTAGCAGTAGCTGGGATCAAACGGAGTTGTACACTGTTCAAATGGTGTTACATTTTTTAAGAATGAGAGAGAAAGATGAGGTGAGAAAAATGCTGTCAGAGACGGGAAGGTTCTTCTAAAATGGGACAGACTTTTGGTCTGTCATCCTCTGGAAACACTCCTTTTTAATAGGAGTTAGGCATTTTATTAAAGACATTCAAGTGGGTGCTTTTGAATCTGCACTACACAACCGAACCAAATAAAGGGCATTAGTTTCAAGCATAACTCAGGTTTTGCCAGTGTGATAGGACATGCATATGTATAGAGTGGAAATATTGACAGTAACAGAAAAGGTTAAGTCAATGTTTGTATAATGCTTCAATCTTAAGGTCAATTTAGTGTAGCAAATTCTGAAATTCCTGACTATGAAGTAAACAAAAAGGTCAAAGCAATTAACAGATAAGCAAGAAGTGCTCAGCGCAGCCACAAGCGGGCTCAGAGTATGAAGTTGTTCCAGTGTGGGTGATTGCATGAACAGGCTGCTCTTGTTGCCCTGGGCTTTGCAAGCCAAAATATTGTAAGGTTTCCCTACATTATAGGGCAGAATTCTGCCCTCAGATACAGGCGTGCAACAGTCTCTGAAATCAACAAGAATTGAGCACCTGAACAGGAAGGCAGAAATCGACCCCTCCATGCATTTATTGTGTTTAGTAAAGTGAGAAGCTGGTCCTTATTCCATTGACATCAGTGAAAGTATTGACTTTTGTAGGAGTCAGATTGGGAGCTCAGAGACACATCAGTCTTGTCATAGAGGCATATTGACCTCTTGAATCTATATAAACAAACTAAAAGCAATATATTTTCATAGGTGCTGGAACGAATGGTGCTGCCGCACCCCCTAGTTTGAAATGGTTTCCATCATATACAGGGTTTACAGTTTGGTTCAATGGCTCTCAGCACCCCCGCAAAACAAATTGTTCAAGCCCCCCTCTATGTTTTATAAATGTTCAGCCTAATCTGTATATTTTTAATTTGCTGTGGAAATGAGTCACTGGAAAACATTCTTCAATGTGAATTGACCTAGTGACCTGGTTTCTTGACTGTGGACAAGGGGCAAATAGCGCAGTTTAGGCGGGCAAGCATATGGGTGGCTTTTGAGCTCTCCCAATCCTGGGTGAGCTGCCTGCAAAGCTAGTTCCACAGCCAAATACAGAGCAGTCTGAAGGCTGCTGTGAGTTACGCCATCTGCCAACACCCCCGGGGACTGACGTAACAGCTAGTACCTGCACGGCCTTGGGAAGTGCTGACCATGCCTCCTGCAAAAGAAACAGAGTGGTAGTGGTGGTATGCCAGGTTTAGATCAGCAGAGAATTCCCCTACACTAGAATGAGCTCCAATAACTTTAAGGGCAGTATTCATTAGCAATTTGATGAAAGGCAGCCAGGCTGCACCCCGGGAGCTGAGCTGGTATACAATAAATCACAGGTTATTAGCTTTGGAATGGTACAAGAGAGAACAGTAGGATCTTACATAGAATCAGCAGAACTGTCACCCATGTGAAACTGGTGTCTGGTTTCCAGGACTTTTAACTACTTATATCTGGTGTTCCACTGTACATTGTGCAGCTATTTTCTACAGTTATTCCATGCGTTGGCCCAAGCACTACCTGGCATTCTGGGCAGCAGTGAAGCAGTTAATCCTGATTTCCTACAACTCAGAGAGCTACTTGCAAGTCTGTGGAAAGAAGCCAATGTTTAAACACAAACCAAATAAATCAGGAGAAAGCACCCTCTTTAACCCAGGAATTGCAGCAATACACTTATGTCCTGCGAAATGTTAATGTCTAGAGGTGAACTAGTTAGACCTTGAACTTCCATAGAATTAACTTAGTCCATTCACTCCAAGAGACATTCTGTGTGCTTGTGTCCTTCTGGAATTATGAGACCAAAGTTTCTGCCAGTTTTCTGCTAATTTGTGAAAAGTGTAAGAGGGCATATCCTCCGCATTATTAGTTTTTAGAATCTTCTGACTGATCACTAGAAATGTTCTGTCATGCTTCTCTAAGAGTGGAGTCCAAATTGGCTTCAGGAGGTGTTTGATTGCAAGAACTCTTTATTTCTTTTCATAGTTCAGTAAAGGCTGGGGAATACACCAGACCAAATTCTCAGCAGGCTTCTCTAATTGCCCCAGCAAATGTTGTAAATATATCAGTCTGTGTGTAAAAAATGGAGAGGGATCTGAACCATAACTTCAGATTCAAGATTCCCAAACTCTGGAGAGCTTTGGATTCAAACTTTGCAGATTAGGTCTATATCAAGTTCAAGACTACATTTGCACATGCTTATTTGCATCCACAAATGGGGATTTTTTAAACACTATTTCATTGGTATAAATTAGTACATGTAACAAACATATTCAAGATTCACTTTGAGTAGCGAAAGGATCAAGGACATACATGTAAAACAGCACAGTAACCTGTCAGACAAAACACTCTTTTTATCATTGTAAGCAGAAAAACTCTCATGTGATACAGTGTGAGTGTTTCTAATCCCCCTCACTCAAAAGCAATTTTAAAAAGAGAAGATTTCATTTCCATCCTATCTCCTTCAGGAGTCAGAAACCTCTCTCTATGTTCCTGGAAACTTGCTATGGATTATGTGGGTGGGATAATTCAAAGGCTAATTCAGTCATGCCTGAATCCACCATCTTTTGAGTTCTTCCAGGCAGAAAGTTCAGAAGTGGTCCTGCAGAGCCCAGGAAGAGTTGATTTAATTCTTCATTCTTGCTTGTTTTTCTTTTCCATGTACAGAATTCCCAAAACATTGATTTTCAGCATGGGAACAATGTTTTGAGATATCTTTATCCAGTTTATCAGAGTTGTTTTCTGTGCCACAGAAAATGAGACTCTCAGGGAACAAACTTTGTAAATTATAAATGGCCAGCCAGAAGTTCCATGGGGTCCAAAGGGGATTTACACACTAAAACAACTGCACAAGATGGACAGTAAAGTTTCCCAATATGAAACCATCCCTGAGATCAACCACTAGCAACTGTTCTGGTGTGTCAAAATTCAGAGGCTTGGGTAAACCCTTGGAACTAAGTTTGCTTCTGAGCAGTGAATTAATGTACAATAAATGTCTTATTCTCTTCCCCAACAGTTACTTTGAAGGCAGCATCCAAAGAATCAAGAGTATTTGCCATATTAAAAGAGAAAAACAAACACTTTTTGATCTTGCCAGGGAATAATTCTCCTCTACATCAGAAAATCCCAAATGATTTGCACCTGACAAACTAAATTATGCTGATTCATGGCAGGGATTCCCAGATCTCATTTGCACTGGGTGGACAACCTTGTACATGCTGTTTTGGCCTTTTAAATGAAATTTGAGTATCATGAATTTGAACGGCATGACTGGAAACATTTACGAAATATATAGTATATGGGATATAGCTGTTAGTGAGACATCAGTGTAAGGGAGCTGCAATTGTCTTGACCGGCGAACCCTGATTTTGTTAACTGAAGGAAGAATGTTTCTCTCATACAGATCAGAGATTCCATTAGGCATCCAGTCACCAAGATAACTGGTATTCCTGTACGTCGGCTAATAAGTTATAGCACTTTCTAACCATAAATGTCAAGGCACTTCACAAAAGAATTTAAGTGTCATTATCCCCATTTTATAGATGGGGAAATAGAGGCACACAGAGGTGAAGGCCCAGAGCTACAAAGGGACTTACGTGTTGAAACACCTAACTTATAGGTGCTGCAAAAAGCACTGGATCAACACTGCAACTCTCACAGCCTGAGTTAGGCACGTCAGCTCCCTACACAATGAGATGGGGAAAGACAAGTATCTGAGAGAATGTGATCCACAAATGTTAGCATTCTAGGCAGCAAGCTGCCGGAACTAGTGAATAGGAGATGCCAACCAGAGAATGTCCTGAGCCCCATTCCTCTCAGGGAGCTGGGCACCCAAAGCTAGGCTGCAGGGAGGCACCTATCTCTGATTAGTGATCCACAACTAGGAACTCCTCTGCTGGAGTCAGGCAGCTTAGGCACTTAAGCCATTTCTTATGAGAAGGAATTAGGTACCTGCCTCACTCCACACAAAACAGCTAGAGGAGGCGGCAGTGGTGATGCTGCCACCACCACCCAACTTATAACTTTTCCCCCAGTGGTTACAGCACTCCCCTGGGATGTGGGAGACCCAGGTTTAATTCCCACTTGTGCCTGAGTGGGAATTTGAAAGGATTTAAGCAGGGGTCTCAGCTCTCAGAAGGGTGCTGTAGCCACTGACTATGGGACATTCTGAGGTGGGACTTCCTCAGTCTCTCCTGTTGAAGCTGTTCCACTGTGTATAAATAATTAAAAAGAGCCACTGGAGCACTGGACCTTGGATCTCCCACTTCCCAGGTAGGTGCCCTAACCACCAGGCTACAGAGTCATTCTCTCTCTGGTCTAACAACTCTTTAAGGTGGTGGAGCATCTATCTTCCCAGGGTTTATGAATTTCTCTGGAGCTTGGGTGGGAGATAGGTGGCCAGACACCTAAGGGAGTCAGCAGTGTGCATACTCAGAGGCAGAAACATGTAGGGAACTTTCACACTGGAAAATTAGGCACTGAGTGAGTTTAGGTTACATGGTTAGGCTTCAGCCAAGTGGAGATTTTGTGGATCACAGTTTAGGCTAAAACTGGGACTTGGGTACTTAAGTCTGAGATTTAGGTGCCTAAGTACCTTAATGGATCTGGGTCAAAGTAACCGATCTAAGGTCACACAGCAGTTCAGTGGGAAAACCAGGAATACTATCCAGCTCTCCTAATGTCCTATCCACTGAACTATGCAGTCTCCCTGATTTCCATTGGGTGAGTTTAAACAGCCCAAGAGGAAGAACTGCAGACTTCTCAAAATTAATCTTGAACCCAGAGAAAAAACCAAAACATTCAGTAAAATAAATTAGACAGAGTTAGTAGTCTCTTTGGGTTTGACAAAAGAAAACTAAACTAACTTATCATCCACCTCCAATGCATACATTCTGCCACTTCAGAGACAAAGATAAAACTATGACTTCAACAAGAGAATTTAGAACCAAGACAAACAGAAGGGAGGAAAGAGCGTATCCCCACGTTATTCCTCTTCCCAGTGCACAACATAAGTTAGTACTGCAGCTTTGGGGATACATAAAAGATGTAGAATCACTTAAACATTTGTGCCCTAAGATGACAGACTAGTAAATAATATTATAGCCCCACTCCACAATATCAAAAGACCTTCTCTGTGATCAAAACTACCCAAGACAAATCCAATGTATCAGTTTTCTCTGAATGGGCAAAGAGACTTCAAATGTGTAGCTAAAACCATGGAAAGTATTCTGACAACTATAGTAAGGACTGAAATGGGTAGGGCCCAAATGATATGAGCTGATAAAACATGTTCTACTAATGATGTAGTTAAGAAAAAATACCGTGGAATCTGAATTGCGGGATGTAGAAAAAATAAGTGTAGTTTGATCCTTAGGTTTTAATAATGTCCTAGCCATCAACCAGAGAAAGGGCTATTACCAAACTTCTCAGATAGCCTTCTTTGATGTAAAGATGGGCAAACTGATCCAAATGAGCATCTAAGACACAATTAAAATCTTCACCCAAAATAATGTTTCCCTATGTGAGAACTTAGAAGGGGAAGGTATTCTGCTTAAAACAACAACACCATAAAACCAAAATAACTGAAGATCAGGATTGTTAGGTGAATATTATACCAGATTAATTCTTCTCCATATCATATTCTTCTTCCTAATATTACTCTGTCATCCGCATCATTAAAAGATGATTTAATCTGTAAAGGTAGATTTTTATGCACCAAGAAATATACTTGCTACAAAGAACTCAGCTGTGGAAGGCTACATGCACTGTCTGCATTTTAATGGAAAATTTTTATGTCACCTGTAGTGGATTCTAGTGAATGGGGAACATCAGTTTCAGAAATATAGCCAAGAATTTTCAAAGATAATCAACAGAGAAGTAACCCAAAAGTCCTTACTCCTGGGCATGTCATGATTATCCTGGGGAACACTTTCAGCCTCTATAGGAACAATTTAACAAAACAGTGATAAAATAATAGAGCCAAGGGAAAATGTAATTGCTTAATGTTCAGACACTACAATTGCTCTTTCAGGAATATTTGCATTAAGAGAAAGACAAAAATGGGTGCCACTATTCAGTTAAAGTAAGACCAGGAGTTTGTTTGAGATACTCCATCATATTGTAATGAGCTACTCCTTCTCCAGTTAGCTGGGTTACAGGTGGCTGTAAATTGAGACAGAGTCTGGGAGAATTGAATTCAAATAAATTGATGGTTGGTGCTGCCCGTCACCAGTTCTGGAAGGCAGGCACTGCAGTGGTAAGGCCCTGGATGCATTAAAAAGTCTGTTATATTTTTAAACAATCTGGTCTTGTATTATTCATTTGGACACCCCTGATATTACAATATTTTATATACACACACTGATTCTTGCACTAGATTGAGCTATCCAAGAGAAGTATCTCTCCAGGTCAGCATTTCTCCAACTGAGCTCTTTTGGCCCAGTTTAACTCACGAATTCTGGTAGCCACAGCATCCCATCTGGATGGGTAGGGAAGGGCAGGATTGGACAAGCATCCAGACAAGTTAGTCAATCCACTAAAGAGAAGATGACTTGATGGGGAGTTGATGTATCCTGTACAAACCAAACGAAAGCTTCTCTCAAAGCAGCTAAGTGAACTACATTCATCTTGGAAAGTCAATAGTTCAAAGCTTTTCTGGGCTGGACTTGGGTGCTTTATTGTTGATGGTGGTCAGAGCTGTGTAATTAGATCTTACCAAAGATGAGTAAATTGAAGAAAAAGACTTATCATTTGTTGATATCTCTGGATATGTTGAAAGCTACACCCACAATGTCTTCTTTCCATCTGTAGGAGAGATCTATCAGTTCTGGGTGAAAGCTGCGCAGAAGACAGCTTATAGTAACCAAAGCATACATCAACCTTCCTCTTCCCCATTCCCAAACCTAGCTCATTCACACCACAACTCCAAAGGAAGAAGGTGAGATAGGACAGTGAGGGGAGACAAGCCACACCTCAGATGAAGTAACTGTCAACATTTTACAAGCGCAGCTGGAAATGGAAAGGGAAGTAGTAGAAATGTTGAATCACACAACAGATTTTGCAAGGTGGTACAGATATAATTACTCTTGGGGGAATTCTGTGCAGGGTGGATAAAAATCAATGATTTTTTTTTAAAAATAAAAAAAAATGGATTTTTTAAATTTAAATGGGATTTTTGAGGAAAAAAACCTATCTAAAGATAAAGATACATTATAGCTCAAAGATATCTCATCATGGAATAGGGATTAGAAATTCTAATTCTATACTATGAGACAATATATTCATGTAATGTTTAAGAAAAGTTTTGTAAATGAGTTCCAATAGATCATGGATTAGGGACCCAATTTTATGGGGTTCCAGGGGCTTCTGTATAGATTATTTAGGTTAATCTTTCTATCTACCCAATGGGACTCAGTGCTCAGTCTAGAAGATACCATCAGAGATGCTTAGTTTTGCAGTTCTCAAACTGTGGATTTGTGTCTCCAGAGATAATATGCTTGTTAACAGCAAAAATATTTTTAAATAAATAATATATAGAGATGAGAAATAACAGACCTCAACCCTATTGTCCCTCTGCAAATTTGTATACAGAGTCAATCCCTTACCTCTCTCTAAAAGTGCAAAGTTTCAAAAAGTTCAATGAATAGAAGATTGTTGGGGGTGGAATAGATCTGGACAAGGAGAAGAAGTCTGGAGACAAATGTGAGAAGGGAGGGACAGGCAGTAGAAACAAAAGTGAAACTGTTTGAGCAGCATATTCCAGAAGTCTTGAGGTCTTTCTGAGTGTAGCCTTCATTGATTTGAGATCTACCATACCATTCTCTCAATAGAAAGGAAAACCTATAATGGCAGCAGGCCATAAAAGAGACCAAGTTTGGGAATAAGAACCATTCAAGAAATATATGTTTGCTGCAGATGTTTTAAAGAAAGTCACACCAGTGAAATTGGTGGAAGTCACTTAAGCACTTGGATTCAGAGACTGTTGAAGTGATAATCTCACTTTTAACAACAGTAGCTTCTTCTGCCTGTGTAAAAAGAATATTTTCTTCCTTTGGATTAATTCATTCCAAATTGAGAAATTGTTTGGGACCTGAAAAAGCAGGAAAGCTTATTTTTATTTTCCAGATTATGAACAAACAGGAAAATGAAGGTGAAGACGACTGAGTTAGCTGCAGAAGCCAATATTTTAAATTTCTCATGTTTACCTGACTGACATAGTGGACTTAATTTTTGGTGTTTTTTTTTAATATTTCATTTAACTATGTATAGTGTGTACCTTCTAAAAATGAAACCTACGTCTATCTCTGAGTTGTGAAGAATATGTATTATGGTTATGACAACCAACAAGAATGCACTTTTATGTAGAAATCCATGATTAAATTGAGACTTCCTGAGTAGTGGTTTAAATCAATTTGATTTAAATCAAATCCACCCTGATTCTGCACCAAAAAATTAAAAATTCTGCAAAATTCTGCATTTTTTGTCAAAATAATGCAACCTAATCCAGCTAGTTTCAATTATTTTGATAATTTATTTAAACTACAATACAATGGACGGAAAATGGGAGTGGGGAGCACTGGAGGAAACCACCAAACCCCCTCTATCTAATAGTAATGTAGCTAGTATTGACCCTTTACCTCTAATTATTAGTCAACCAATATATGCAGCCAGATTCTCAGTGTTACATCATAGGCACCTGAAGAGCAAGTGAGGACAGGGGACTCAAACTCACAGTTTATACTGGCTGCTGACCATCTCCAAAAAGGTCAGTAGCAACAGTTCATGGAGCACATTCTGACAGGAGATTTTTTCAGTCCAAAAATTTAGACCAGTTCTAGCCATTAAAACACTATAAGCATTTATAAGGCATACTGTCCTTTACAATTAGGCTCCTTTACACCGGTCTGGCAATGTAAAGGAGCCTTAAAATTTACACACCTGTTTTATACTCCTGGGGAAATTCACTAAGAATAATGGGAACAATTCACTAAGCAGGCAGGCTGCTACATTCTCCTCTGCCTGAGGGAACAGAGCCTGCCCCACGCATACTTCTTCAGAAATGCCCCAAAGCCCTTTCCCTCCACACCAAGCGTGCTGCGATAGCAAGTGAGAGGGACAGAGTGTCTCTCTCACACACGACTACCCATCCCCCTCCCACAAGGTGGTCATTTACGTCTTTACTGGCTGCTCTGGGTGCCCAAACTGACCTGTCTTCACTGCCTGGGAGTGGGTGCATGACCACTCTTGTGGCTTCCCTTTGCTTCCCCATCAGAAGTCATTTTTCTGCGGGTAAGCAAAGAAATATGCAGGGGCCATGAATTCTGTATACATGTAGTGATGCAGAATTCCCACAGGAGTATATAATGTATTGCTGCTATTTAACACAGAAATGGTGGCTTTTCAATACAGTATTCCCTCAGCTGTAGCGATGTGAACTCAATCCCCCTTCAAAGGCAGTCTAACAGGTGAATGCAATGTATTATAAGCTTTTAAACATACTTGGCTTTTCTTCTTATGTTTTTAACTAAAGTTAAACTTGGGAGACTGACAGCTCTTAAGGGAGACATCCGTAACAAAGCTGAATTTTACTTGAAAAGCTGAAGGGTATTCCACAAAAGGTTGAATTGTACTTACATGATAACAAAATTTATGCTATGGTTTTAAAAACACTTAGAAATTAGATTGGAGCTCTTTGGGGGCATGGATTGTGTCTTCCTCTGTGTTTGTAAAATGTCTAATACAAGGGGCCCCCAATCCTGATGGGAGCCTTTAAGCACCACAGCAATAGAAATGACAAATAACCCTAGTGATAACTGAAATGCTTTTACTGTTATCAAATGCTTGAAATACATATACTTACTTTTAAAAACTAAATAAAAGGTCATTTGTGTTGGAAATAATTGCTCACCACACCAGTTACCCTGGAGAGAGGTGAGACAAAAATGGGAAGTTTATTCTTTTTAACTGCTGTCTGGTGTTCTAATATAAAATCTGAAAATAAATTTCCAGATAGATGCAGTGCATGAAGTTCCCTGTGTACCAGCTGTGTGTATACGTGTGCTTTATGGACACTGAAATCCAACTCTGGTCTCCTGGTATAGAGTGATGCTGTATCTGGACAATTCAGTGATCTCTGATCATGTTGGAGAGATGGCCTGATCCAAAGCCCACTGAAATCCATGTGCCATTTCATTGACTTCAGTGAGCTTTGAACCAAATCTTTAATATACGAAATCTGATGCTGCGTGGGGATACTATGGGGTGATCACTTAGGACAGTGAGTACTTTAAAAAAATGGTCTAAAACACAGGTTATACTAATACACAGGTTACATATACTCATATACTATACACAGGTTACAGCAATAACATGCTGAATGCCCTTCTCATTTTGGGGGTCTTATCTAAATGTATTGCTGGAGTGTAGGCTATTGACTGAAATTTTAAAAAAAAGTGTGTGTGTCCCCTTTAAATGATCAAGCTAAATCATACATGGCATTGTGGACAATACATCTTTTGTTGCTAAGTTGTTAAGCACAATAATTGAAACTATTTAGCGGATAATGGGAGTGCTCTATTTCACAAGGCAATAATCTAGTTTCCAAGGGGACTAACTATGAGGCCCAAAGCTTGTAGTTTATTTTTCCTCAGTAATGATCCAATCCCTGCACTGAGATAGAGCAGCCATCCAATTACCACCATTGTATTACAAATGTAAATGCATGAATTATATTCATCAAAAAAAGTTTCTCTCTCTTCCACTTCTTCGCTACTTGTCACTCGGTAATTTGTGACTGGGGTCTGAGCAAGGTCACATGCTGCCATGCAGCATTCCATAACTGGATGAATGTACCCAGAAATACTGGTAGAGTGTGTGATTTGTTCCAATAAACCACATACAAATAATGATAATTAATGATGATTGTGTCACAGAGGGCGAAGTGATGCTTTGTTTTGGAGGGACTAGGGCTGGGCTACATTGGCTGTTTGTCTACTTCCGGGCTTTCCTATAGGGCTGCTGAGCCATCTCCCTTCCACCTCCGTTTTTAGGGAGATGGAACAGATATTAACTGCTGCTTGTCTCTAACTATTTCAGTTTGCACCTCTTTGGCTGGGCTTCTTGTTACCTTAGGGTTCTGGTCTTAAATGTTATGGAACTGACCATCTGCTAGTGGGATTTACTGTAAGGTTATCAGGTTGTAAACTTTCTCTCCTCCATAACATCATCCTCTCTCTGCTCTTGATTTGCGCTTCTTCATCAGACCACAATCTCCAGTGATGTACTGTGGTCTCACCTCTGACCGAGCTACATGCCATATTATGTGGGGGAGGGGGGTCACATGACAGAGGGTGCATCATGTAGTCCAGCCAGGGAGCCTGGTCCATAGGGGAGAGTAGGAGCCTGAAGCACCCAAACTACAACTCCCATGAGGCACAGAGGCAGATGGAGTTTAATATCAAACTAACTCAAAAACTAAATGTTTCAATTCAGTTCAATAAACCAGAATGGAATGTTTCATTTCAATGTTTCCAAATAATTTTTTTGGGGAAAAAAAGCAGTTTGTTACAAATGTTTATATTTTGACTTTTTATCCCAATTTGGGATGAAAACAAATGTTGAAAAATCATATCTATTTTAATCAATTAAAATTACTACTACTACTGTTACTGTACTACTGTTCCTAGATCATTCCTCCTACTCATATCTTCTATATAAAAATATGAAAATGTGCAAAACAATAACAAAAGAATATGCCAAAAATATCCCAGGCCCAGATCCTGCAGTCAGGCTACATGCTCATTGATTAAGGCCTCATCAACAACATGGGCCCAATTCTCCACTCACTTAAGGCTGGTCTACACTCGGTAATTGCACCGTTATAAGAAAATCATATTCTAAATCAATTTAGTTAAATTGATGCAACTCGTTTAGTGTGGACACTCAAATTGTTTTATTGAATCAAGCTACATCAATATGAGCCATTCTTAAACCAATTTAACAGAAGGGAGGAGTTCCACTAATTTAACAAAATTGATTTAGAAAATTATATAGTTAAAGTCATCCAATTTTTGTGGCCCTATACAGATTTAATTCAGAATTAATTCCGTTGAAGTCAATAGGGATTGGTATAAAACTGGTGAGTGTGTGACATAAATCAAGAACTATCAGTGCAGCTGTCATTTTGCGCCTAAGTCATAACAACCATATTTATAAACCATCCGTGACATCCTCTGATTAAATTAAAACAAATGTAGTGGAGCTTATTTCACAACACAACCATCCGCCAAACACCTGTCATGCTGTCTAACCATGTTTTTAGTCAGTGAATTCTGGGAAAATCTAGGCAGCCGCTGCCTTAAACAACAGAGCAGAGTACCTGGAGGACATGCACACTCAGCAGCACCAGTAACACACATGCCAGTGTGCTTTGGGATGTTTTACCATATACAGAACAGAGAGAAAGGAAGACCAGACAACTCAATTACACTGATCTGGTTAGGGAGGTGACTCCCCTCTCCACAGCAAAACATGTGTTATGACCTTATTAATAGAAGAAAAACATGTCAGTCTACTGAATGTATTAAAGACTCCCAGTAATTTGTAACTGAGCAGTGGCCAGGTAGCATATGTTTATTGCTGTAGCTTTTTTCCATTGAAAACTTGGTGCCAGTATAGCTTTCAGTCAAATACAATAAATTGCACTTGCTAATTTATGGACAGACAGTAGGCCAAATCTACCCATTCAGCAGACTCAGCCCAATCTGGTAACTGGACAAACTATATACACATTATCACAAATAGGAATTGAACTGGAAGGAACTCTTATAATCTATAGTCAGCTTTGCTATTTGAGCAGAAAGGAAATCTTCTTCCCGAGCAGTCAACAGGGACTAGGCTATGGTTGTCTCAATTCTATGTTTAGCTTTCAACAGGGATTCTCAACTTGATTTAGTCTGCAACTCACAGAGTGCCTGAAAAATTATCCTGTGGCTCCCATGTCCCACAAGCCCTTGCAGGTGTAAAGTATTGTGAAATTTGCGTTATTGGATAGGTTTCAAGCCATTTTGTGGGTTGCAGATAAAAAGAAGAGGAGGGTTGAGGAGATAGTAGGCTGCAGGAGTTTGGGCTCTTGGGTGGGTGTGATAGTATGAAACAGGTGAATATGGGGGTACAGACTGACTATGATAAATCTTATACAAAGCTGTTCCTTTGTCAAGATATAGATTTTTCTCCCACACCCTCTTTCCTGCCAAAGAATAGCCACTTAAATACGTGATGGCTCATTTGATCTTGTTGACACCTGGCTGAGGCATTGACTAGCCTTTTGTCTGAGGAACTGGTTTGTGGCTTCCTCCCCCAATCCCTCCATTATGTCTAGAAATACCATATGGTTATAGGATTCTACTATACATACAATGTTGCCGCACATATTTTACCAGGACAGTAATGATCAGCAAATTGTGGTGATACCTCACAAGGCAAACTGTGTATAAGATTTATCATAGTCGGTATGAAACAGGTGAATATGGGGGTACAGACTATCACACCCACCCAAGAGCCCAAACTCCTTCAGCCTACCATCTGTCTCCTGAACCTTGGCTGTAGAGGACTCACAAATAGAACTGTACAGAGAGAGGAGTTGCCTCAAATCATCTCTCCCTTTCTCTCTACCCACAACATCAACACCACCTGAAGAACAAAGGAAGCAGCATTGGACTGGGGGAAGAGATCCTGAAAGATCAGCCAGTAAAATTGATGAGACGTGTGGTGAGAGAGACCTTTGACTTGAATTCACTTAGTTTTGTTAAGTTAGGCATTAGTTGCATTTTACTTTTGTTTTCTTGTAACCAATTCTGACTTTTATGCTTTATTTCTTGTAATCACTTAAAATCTATCTTTCTGTGTATGATGGTCATTAAAATGTACTTCTTACTGCCATGCAGTGTTTGACAGCTACACTTAGAAAGGACAATACCACAATACACTCAAATAGTGCAAATCAGTAAAAGCTGCTTTTTAAATGACAAATACTAAATGCCAGGGGGAAGGTTACAAAGGTGCTCACTAGCATCTTAAAGTGTATTCCAGGCAGTTCTTTCTCCTTCTGTCTCTCTCAACAAAGGGTGATTTTAAACTGTAGAGCACAGATGTGCATGGCTGATATATAATTCTGTCCACATCTTAAGCAAGTGTCTCAGAGATGCTGAACCATTAATCTCATCAACAACAGGTACTCAAATGGAATTAGAAAAGAATGCATCAGCAAAAAAAATAGCAAAAACTAAGAATGGTTAGCAGAAATGTTAGTAAAATGGAGACCTCCTGCAGTGAAAGAATACTGTACTATTGCTACTTAATTATCTGAGCTCCTGGAACAAATGCAAAAGGTGTCTGTTTATCGATATATTCCTAATGCACCCACCACTGTAGTATGCAAGGGCCAATGTCAGGCACATTCATGCACAGTTATTTGATGCAATTCTGAACCACTCTGGCTACTGAAACTTTCCTCTTTCTTAAGGAAAAAAATGTACAAGATTACACAAGCGAAACCCATTGGGTTTATTTGCCAATTCCGTACAGAACTTTTCATACAAGTCCCATACCTAATTAACTGCCTTTTATCACTGGCTCTCATCCTTTCGAAATGACAGATTTATGTTAAGTCAAAGCTTAGATGATATTTGTTGTACAGTATTTTACTTACCACCTCCGCTTTAAAGTATTTTCCAAAGCCCCCTTTTTTTTTTAATTAAATGAACCATTGCTTAATGCTGTAAGTATTCAGTCAACATCAATTATTATGCCTGGCACAATGTGGTTCAGTGTACTGGTGCCAGGCACTCATTGATCATTGCTTGTATGTGCCAGTTTTAAGAAAGCCTTTTAATAAGCTCAAAACATATTTCCGGGACTGGTCTCACATCATCTCTAGTGGAATAATCAGGCTTGTATGAGGCTGTGGAGAGAAAAAAAAACAATTTTATTCAAGGCATTCCAGCTCAGACATTGAATCAAAACAGTTCCTAACTTGGCCTCATTAAAGAAGTTTCAGATGGAATGTCAAGATCACAAAACAGCATTTCAAGGGCTATTTATGGACTTTCCCCCCCAGCTTGAATTGCCTTTATTAGATTACTTGACACCACCTATAGGACAGAAAGTATCTTAGCCACTTCTGGAGACCAGGCAGCCAAGTTTATTGGGATTTCCTGGTGTCCCGGACTTCATTTAAGTCAATAATCCTTCCATCTTTGCTGAGTTTTCATCATTCATCTGTTCCTCCACAGGTGAAGTATATTCCCATCCTACCAGTTCAGTTCCTGTATCTATCCTGAATCCCAGCTATAGTTGGCATTCTTGTCTTAGGTTCGGACAACCTTCCAGTCCAAATACTCTCATACTTCCAGAACCTCTGGTATCTAAACAATTGTTGACACAGAACTTCAAAAGTGCTGTGGGAGCAGTGGGTTAGGCACAAAGGAATCTGTGGAACATCACTCTTCAACCTGGAGGACATAGATGCCAGAGGTCCTCCTGGGTGGGCAGATGAACAGGGACACAGGATCAAGTCAAAATTGGGGCAATAACAGGAGAAAGAAGAGAATTCCAACTGGATAGCAGGGATGGCTGGCATCTGAAGATGCTTCAAGGAAGGCAAGATCACAGGATGAACAGCAGGACCCATTGAACCCAGGCAATGTAATGAAATATCCAAATCACAAGACCTGGTAGTAACAGGGGACTTTAACTACCAAGACATCTGTTGGAAGAATAATATGTCAAAACACAAAATGTCCAATCAATTCTTAGAATGTATTGAAAACAATTGTTTGTATCAGAAGGGGAAGGAAGTAATCAGAGAGAGACAGCCATTTTAGACTTAATTCTCACTAACAGGGAGGAATTGGTTGCGAATCTGAAAGTGGAAGGCAATTTTGGTGAAAGTGATCATGAAATGATAGATTCTATCATTCGAAAGAGAGAAAGAAGGAAAGAAGTGAAAGCAGCAGAATAAGGACAATGGGCTTAAAAAGAGCAGACTTTAACAAACTGAGAGAACTGGTAGGCAAGGTCCTGTGGGAAGAAAATCAAAGGGAAAAAGGAAACAGAAGAGTGGGTAGTTTCTCAAAGTGATGCTATTAAAGGTGGAACAGGAAACTATCCCAAAGTGAAGGAAAGATAGGAAGAATAGGAAGAATAGTAAGAGACAATAGGACTCCATCAGGTGGTCTTCAATGACCTGAAAATCAAAAAGGAATCCTACAAAAATTGGAAATAGAGACAAATTGCTAAGGATGAGCACAAAAGAACAGCACAAGCATCTAGGGACAAAATCAGAAACGCTAAGGCACAAAACAAGTTACACCTAGCAAGGGACATAAAAGGCAATTAGAGGAGGTTCTTTAAATATATTACAAGCAAGAGAAAAATGATGAAAAGTGTAGGTTCACTGTTTAGCGGGAAAGGAGAGCTAACAACAGACTATGTCAAGAAAACTGACATGTTTAATGCCTATTTTGCTTCAGTCTTCACTAAAAAGGTAAATTGTGACCAGACTTAATATTAATAACAAAGAGGAAGGAACACAAGCTAAAACAGGAAAAGAACAGGTTGAAGAATATTTAGATAAGTTAGATGTATTCAGGTTGGAGGGGCTTGATGGAATTCCCTAGGGTACTTACAGAACAAGCTGAAGCAATCTTGGAAGCATTAGCTATTACCTTTGAGAACTCATGGAGGATGGGTGAGGTTCCAAAGGACTGGAGAAGGGCAAATATGGTACCTATCTTTAAAAAGGGGAACAGAGAGAACCCAGGGCATTATAGACCACTGAGCCTACCTTCGCTACCTGGAAAGATACTGCAACAAATTAACAAACAACCAATTTGTAAGCACCTAGAGGATGATAGAGTATAAAGCATAGCCAGCATGGATTTATCAAGAACAAATCATACCAAACCAACCTAATTTCCTTTTCTGATAGGATTACTGGCCTAAGGGATAGGGGAGAAGCTGTATAGGTGATATATCTTGCTTTTAACAAGGCTTTTGATACAACCCAACATGACATTCTCATAAGCAAACTAGGCATAGGCACCGGCTTCTAATGGCATGGGTGGGTGCTTGACCCCTGCTCCCCTTGGCCCCACCCCAATTCCACCCCTGCCCCGCCCGCATTTCAACCCCTTCCCCAAAGTCCCCGCCCCAACTCCACCCCCTCCCTGCCCCTATTGGACTCCTTCCCCAAATCCCTGCCCCACCTCTTTCACGTCTCCTCCCCTGAGCGTGCCACGTTCCCGCCTCTCCCTGCTCCCTCCTGGAGCTTGCTACAGCTGTTTGGCAGTGGCAAGCGCTAGGAGGTAGGCAGAGGAGCTGGGATGCAGTACACTCAGGGGAGGAGGTGGAGGAGGAGGTGGGGGGGGGTGAGGAGGGGAGCTTGGCTGCCAGTGGGTGCAGAGCACCCACTAATTTTTCCCTGTGGGTGCTCCAGCCCTGGAGCATCCACGGAGTTGGCGCCTATGAAACTAGGGAAATGTGATCCAGACGAATTTACTATAAGGTGGATGCGAAACTGTTTGAAAGACCATACTCCAAGAGTAGTTATCAATGGCTCACTGTCAAACTGGGAGGAAGTATCTAGTGAGGCCCCACAGGGGGTCAGTTCTGCCTCCAATACTATTCAATATTTTCATTAATGACTTGGATAACGGAATGGAGATGTATGCTTAAAAAATTTACAGATGACACCATGCTGCAAGGGGTTGCAAGCACTCTGGAGGGCAGGATTAGAATTCAAAACAACCTTGACAAATTGGAGAAATGATCTGAAATCAACAAGATGAAATTCAATAAAGACAATTGCAAAGGTCTTCACGGGAGGGAGGGGATTAAATGAACTACTACAAACCGTGGAATAACTGGTAGGCAGTAGTACTACTGTAAAGGCCCTGAGGATTATAGGGGATCACAAAACTGAAGTAGCTAAAAATGTGATACAGTTGTGAAAAAAGGCTAATCTCATTCTGAGGTGTATTAACAGGAGTGTTGTATGTAAGATAAAGTAGGTAATTGTCCCGTTCTGCCTGGCATTGGTGAGGCCTCAGCTGGAGTACTGTGTCCAGTTCTGGGCACCACACTTTAAAAAAATATGTGGACAAATTGGAGTGAGTCCAGAGGAGAGCAACAAAAATGACAAAAGGTTCAGGAAAATCTGAGCTTATGAGGAAAAGATTTTTAAAAATTGGGCATGTGTAGATTTGAGAAAAGACGACCAAGGGGAGATCCTGATAGTCTTCAAATATGTTAAGGGCTGTTATAAACAGGACAATGATCAATTGTTCTCCATGTCCACTGAAGGTAGGACAAGAAGTAACGGGCTTAATTTGCAGCAAGGGAGATTTGGGTTAGATATTAGGAACAATCTTTTAACCATAAGGATAGTTAAGCATTGAACTATGCTTCCAAGGGAGATTGTGGAATCTCTGTCATTGGAGATTTTAAAGAACAGGTTACACAAACACCTGTCAGGGATTGTCTGAGGTATACTTGGTCCTGCCTTAACACAGGGGGCTGGATTTGATGACCTCTTGAGATCCCTTCCAGACTCACATTTCTATAAGTCTATGATTTTTTACAACAACCTTGAAACTTCAGTTAGTAGTTGTCACAGCCTATTGGCTCCTTGGAGTGGATTTTTAAAATCAGTGTAATTATTTGATTACATTAATGGCGCATGAACTAAAATGTGGAGAGCCTGTTAAACATGAAAAAAAATCATTAAAGTAGAAAAAAAAGACCTCAGTAGAACAGTATGGTCAATTCACTAGACTTATAAGCTGATTTTTTTTAAAAAAGGCTTCAGTTTCCAAATACATCTCTAAAAGTAACCCTGCCTGACCTGAAACATGAAAGGTCTTGGTATCCTGGACTTATTTATAGAGACCCTAGGTTTTTCCATTACAAAAATGCAAACTGTATGCAAAAATATTTTTGCAGAATTTTGAGTGCCCCCCTAGGGTCGTAAATAAAATGTATTTTCTTGCCTCGTCTTCAGCATTCAGTAGACTTCAAGAGCAAACATTTTCACCCTAGAATCTGCACTATGCCCTATAATAGAGATTACATCTTGGTTCCCATGGGAACATTAATTTGATCTGTGGCAAAGAGACACTCTCCAATGCAATTTTGGTTGGGATAATTCAAATTTAAATTAATAGCATACTCCTCAGCCTTCCATTCTTTATAGAAGACATACACGACTTGAAGGCATTCTTCTGTTTATCTAGCCTTACTGTGACTGGGTTGTGATATATTCATTTTACAGGCTTTTCTACAGACCAATCTCTACAGCTTTTGAGCACCACACAAACACTGAAGTTATCCTACATCACTCCTATAAGATAGGGAAGTAGTAGTATCCCCATTTTAAAGATAGGGAACTGACACACCAAGGAATTAGGTAAGTTGCCTAAGGTCAAACAGGACATCTGTGTCAGATCAGGGAAATGAACCCAGAGCTCCTAAGTCACACTCCAATGCCTCAGTTATGAGACCTTCCAGCCATTCATGCTACACACAGTTACACACATATGCCTCAACATTGAAGGCACTGAGGTTCAATACATTTGATTGAGGACAGAATAGGACCATCTGAATCTGGATTAAGTAACAGACCAACTTCCCCAGAAATAATCTTCCTTTTTAATCAGAAGATACCTCTTGAAGAAGGTGTTTGAAGGTTGGAAACAGTCCATTATTTTCCCTTCACACCTGTAACAAACCCAGTCTTCCTAACTGACTTCAGTTGGTAGGATCGGGACCTAAATGGGAGTTCTTTCATAGGAGTAAACTTTCCCTTTCTGCTCCCATCAAAACTCTTGTGTTACCATTACAAATGAAAGAACTGGTCTGGAATAAATAAGGTTCATTTTAAACTAAATGGATGAGCCTGGACCTTCTTTGTGTTTCAAAAAAGTTTGCTTAGAATTTTTGTTTGTTTACATTTTTCCTGAGCTTTCTGGTTTTGCCTCAGATGAAAAGTGGGAAGTTCCAAATATCTCCCAGGGGAGCCTCTTCTTGTGCAACTTCCAGTCTAAAGAGCTTCTGAATTTTTGGATGCTTGCTTGACAGACTTTCCAACTGATTGGGATTTCTGCATTACTATTAACCACCCTGTAGTCTCTCTTTCTTTGCCCTGGGGAGCTGCACAGCAGCTAAGCATGGTAACATAAGTGTGTTATCTGCTGGAATCAAAAGATAAATTAGATCCTGTAATAATCTGCCTTTTACCTTTAATGAAGGGTGACTCTTTCCTTTGATGTGAAACACAGGAAGTGCCCTGAGCACAAGTGTTTACTAGGATTGCCATAAAAGACTCACTCCCTCTCCCTGCCCCCTTTTAAAGTCTTTCACTTCAAGGGGAAGAAGTCTGTGAAGTGAAAAAAGTTAATTGACCTTAATGCCTCCTGTCAGACTATGCGCATCTGCCTCCCTGGATAAAACAAAATAAAAATTAACCTGGAAAATACAAATGTTCCTCTGTAGCCTTTGTTTTATTTATTAATCTCAGAGGAAAGGAAAAGGCTATAGGAAGGGATCTGAGGGCATTTCTCGTGCTTAAATGATTTCACTTTAAACACAAGCACATGGGAAACTTACTTTCTTCTCACCCTATATTTTTCCCTTCTGTTCAGATACTTATACCAATTCTGCCAACTGGAGGTAAGGGCTAATGGTTCTAGTGAGAACTGGTCAGAACACCTGGAGATACTGTGCAAGCCTAAAGACTACTTTAACATACTGATACAACCAAATTCCAAATTCAAGACGTACTTCCTGAAGGTCATTTGGCCTGCATATTGACCTATCTTAACAGTTATTCCATAGCGAAGGACTTAAACTCCAAAAACAAATCTGGAAGGTAAGTCTTTGGAAGGTGCTCAGCCACTCTGGTGATGGGTGTCATTGCACAAACCTGGATAGATTAGATTAGATAGGATTTGGATTATGTCCCCGCCCTACCAACCCATGTAACTGTGAGACCAAAACCCCTGCAGATTGGATCTATCATTCCACTTCAGACCTAACGCTCACCTCCAAACTTTTGAGAAGCTCTAATTTGGATTTAAACCCAAACTTCTTGAGCTGACTCAGAACGCAAACTTCCTCACCAGACTTGAACGGTCAGATCTTAATCTGAACTCGCTGAGGCAAATCCTTAGCTGGTTTAAACTGCCATAACTCACATACATCAGTTGAGGCACTGCCCCTGTGACTTATGCCCATAACTGGGAGTTGGAGGAATCCCATTTGTACCTCTCTGACTGGCACAGATACTTTCTGCTTCTCCTTCCAGAGCCCTAAAACCCCTTTATTCCCTATATCAGAGGCTTCCCCAAGATTTCCCTAAAGGGAAGGTTAGGATGGTCCAGTGGTTAGGGCACTACCTTGGGACTCTAGAGACTTGGTTTCAGTTCCTTGCTCCACTACAGGCTTCCTGTGTGAACTTGAACAAATCACTCAATTTCTCTACCCCTCAGTTTCCCTCTCTGTAGAATAGCAATTATAGCATTTCCCTACCTCACAGGATGCTGTAAGGATAAATATTACAAGGCACATGGACATTATGGTGGTGGAGGCATATAAGTTACATAGTGAGTTGAAGAGGAGAATGGGTAGTAAAGTCAAGGGAACTCTTTATTTACATAAAAAGAACAGGAGGACTTGTGGCACCTTAGAGACTAACCAATTTATTAGAGCATAAGCTTTCGTGGGCTACACGAAAGCTTATGCTCTAATAAATTTGTTAGTCTCTAAGGTGCCACAAGTCCTCCTGTTCTTTTTGCGGATACAGACTAACACGGCTGCTACTCTGAAACCTTTCTTTATTTACCTAAAAGTTCTGGGCAAATGACCCGGATTTGGTCTTCAGTAACATTTTCATGCTCATATTTAGTACTCTAATAGTAACTGACAAATTCAAAAATAGTGAAATTATCCTATGCTTATTCATTAATTTTTAAAACATTTCTAAATCTTCTAATTTTGTTGTTGTCTTATTTACCAATAAGAGAATGAAGCACACAATAGATGCAGTGCATGTTTTTGGTTATTATTAGACATGATGGTCTACACATTATTGAACATAACTAGTTATTTTGGGGCGCAACTTGAGCTGATCACCTCTGACAATCAAGCCCCATTAAGGTGTCTCACGTTGGGGGTCCCAAAATCACTGGTCCCCATATAGTAATTTAGGCTTTTACATGAGCCACACTATGCCATTAACCTTTAACAAAACCATCCTGATAGTTTAATTAGGGCTGTTTTACTGTAACTGTTTTAAAGTTTTATTCCAGTGGATACAAAAAAAGAAAAACAAACAAACTCCTGAAAAATACAGCCACATGCCTAAAGCGGTTTAAATGATTCAAAATGCAAGTGTTATAATTTAGCTGCCATAATCTCTTTTCTCTTCCCTTTCTAATGCACAAAATGTTAAAGCCATTTCCTTATGTTTGAAGATTTTGTCAGCTGAAATTTGTTCTCCTGCATGCAGTAGGTTCTTAATGCTGTAAATAGGATTATGTTGGTGGATGGATGGTTTTATCCTGATTTTTAAAACGCTTAAACCCAAAACTGTTCAAATAATGCTGGTCATTCATGCAGTAATCCGAGACTAAAAGACATTCTGAACTTTTTGTGAAAGTACATTGTAAACAACAGTACAGCCACATGCTTTACTTACATATTCCTATTTCCTTACGATGTAACATTTATTCAGGGCCAGATTCTCCATCCCTTATTCAGAGCCAGACAAATAAATGCTTAGGATGAACCACTTAAACAACAGTAGTCTCCAAAGGGAGAAACTTATTTCATCTGCTGGTTGCTACATTAGAAGGATGCTATATCACCATGTCAGATTGAATGGAAAACAAACGAATGAAAGAAAGATCCAACACTCTACCCAAAGAATTAATACCTGTTCTAATATGATCATGAGTGCAGTGAAAGATGTAAACAGTTTCCAAAACATACCTGAAAACACAAGTAAATTTAGTTCTGATGACAGGTACTAGGAATGACAGCACTGGAAACAAAAGCCTTCCATTTATCCATAGAATAGGTACCATACAGGCAACAGTCAATGTACCTCAAGGAGACCTGGAGGAACTATATGAAGGACCTATCCCCTCCTTAGACTCTCTGCTGAAACTGTCACCTTCTGTGCCATTTAATGCCGGTAGTGGTGGTGATTGGGGAATAGCTGTCCATTGAGAAATGGATGGGTCCCACCAAATTCATTTAACATAAAACACCAAATCATCTTCAGATGGTGACTGTCAACCCAGCTGGATTTGAACTTGTGAGTAGTGAGCGCCAAAGGCCCTGGAAGGAAGAGATTCTCTCTAAATGCTTTCCACATACCAAACTTTTGATCAACCCAGACTGGAAGGGCTTTCATCATGAGCAGGGGTTGCAGCGGGAACGTATGTGGGTATTTTGAGTATGTCCATACTTCCTTTCCAGAAGCAGCAGTATTTCCTTTGGCAGCTGTGAACACTGAGGAAAAGGGTGTAAATTACCTGTCTCCATTTCCCAGAGTTCCTATCTGTTCCCAGCAAGAGAAGGTTTGTAGAAAATACAGTAGATCCCCAAAATGAGTTATGATTCACTAATGGGATGCAATTTTACAAATTGCTACTGCCAATTCAAAATTACTCAGATAGAGTTGGGTTCCTTTGTGAGGAGGAAGGTTTTAGGTGTCAGTTTCCCAGATGAAGTATCAACAGCTGATCCTCCAGGCCAAGACAGAGGAAAGAGAAGAAGAGCAGAAAATGAAACAACAACAAAAAAAACTGGGCTTTTGTCATAAACATACAGCTAAGGGTAGCATAAAATGCCTCCTTTACCTGTAAGCAGTTAAGAAGCTCAAATAACCTGGTTGGCACCTGACCAAAAGGACCAATAAGGGAAGAAGATCCTTTCAAATCTGTGGGGGGAGGTTTTTTGTTTGTGTCTTTTGTTGTTCTCTCCAGGACAGAGAGAGACCAGGGCAGAAAAAAAAAAAACCTCTCCTAAAACCCTACCTGAAATAAGCATCTAGATTACAAAAGTTGTAAGTAAAGCAAGGAAATGCATTAGATTATCTTTTATTTTAGCTTGTGAATTTTCCCTATGCTAAGAGGGAGGTTTATTCCTGTTTTCTGTAACTTTAAAGTTTTGCCTAGAGGGGAATCCTCTGTGTCTTAAATCTTATTACCCTGTAAAATTATCTTCCATCCTGATTTTACAGAGGTGCTTCTTTTACTTTTTCTTTATAATAAAGTTCTGTTTTTAAAAACCTGATTGGTTTTTAGTGTCCTAAAAACCCAAGGGCCTTGTCTGTGCTCATCTTGTTTACCTATTTGGTTGGTATATTATTCTCAAGCCTTCCCAGGAAAGGGCGTGAAGGGGCTTGGGGGGATATTTTGGGGGAAACAGGAACTCCAAGTGGTCCTTTTCATGAATCTTTGTCTAACTCATTTGGTGGTGGCAGCAATCCCGTCCAAGGACAAGGAAGAATTTATGCCTTGGGAAAGCTTTTAACCTGAGCTGGTAGAAATAAGCTTAGGGGGTCTTTCATGCGGGTCTCCACATCGATACCCTAGAGTTCAGAGTGGGGAGGGAACCCTGACAGCTTTAGAAGGCATTGTTCTTGAGGAAGATAAATATATTATGTCACTAGCTGCTGCTACTGACTCCCTTCTCCTATATAATTGTAAGTCAAATACAGCTCGCTCTCTCTGCCTAGTGCTCCTCATATCTGTTATTAGATGAACTATCTTATCAACACATCTTCCCCAGCCAAGGCTTGGAGTTTGGCCATCTGATTCCACATAAGACCGTGCCCTTTAAAGGGCCTGTGACTTGCACTCTCTGGAATAAACCCCAAGCGTCCCTAAGCTGGTGATGTCCAGCAATGGCTTGCTACCGGATACCTGTCTCTTAGGACTTATTTGTTCTTAGGTAAAGGGCTTGTAAAGCAAATAGGCAAGGGCAGAAAAACCCAGGAAAGTTAACTAAACAGGGCAGGCATCACTCTGTCACAGATTTGTCCTGTGCAGAAGAGTGTGGCCATGGTTATGAATAACGAGGAGTCTGGTGGCCGCTTAAAGACTGACAGATTTATTTGGGTATAAGCTTTCATCGGTAAAAAAACCCACCACTTCTTCAGATGCTTGCAACCCTTTCTAGCTTTACTCCTTATATTTGCCATCACTTAATCCTATGGCCCTTTGTTAAATAAACTGGTTTTATTATAAACCGCTTCAGTGTGCTAACTGAAGAGAAGGGGTATTTACCACAGTTAAGCTAACAGGTTGCAGTGCATGTCTCATTAAGCAACCAACTTAACTGCTGTGAATATCTAGTAAGGGGGCTGGACACTGCAGGGAGAGGTTTCTAGGGTGCTTGGAAGTTGAGGTTCACTCTTTGTTAGTTTCAAGGCAAGGTTTGGACTGGCAGAGTCCTGAAGGGTTTGATAGGAAGGCAGACAAGCTGGTGCATCAGGGAGCTGTCATACAGCTTAGCAGTAGTAAAATTTTCCCTTGCTGCAGCTGAGAGGGGTAATGCAGTAACTCACAGTTCTGGGAGCACCTACAGATTGTCACTCTGTGTCCTGCTGATGAACTTCCAGAACAGCAAACCAAAAATTTCCCACATGCCCAGCAAACAATACAGCAGGGAGCAAGTCAGCCTACCATTTCCATCCTGGTCTGTTTCAAGCCCTGCCTCTGTGGTAACTGCTTCCCTTTTCTTAGCACGCCTTATGTCCTCCAGCTGCAGCCAATTTAGAAGTAAAGCTCCTGTTTAATTAATCAGTAAACTCAGTCCACATAGAGTGTCAGTGTTGCCATCTCAAAGCCTCTGTTCTATGCATTTTGTTCTGCCAGTTTGTACTGTCCATCCATGAAGTGTAAACCGAGAGGTTTCCCTGATGCCACATAAAAACCTGGCCCTACTTCTTCTGTTCACCTGCAAAGGAAACTAAATGTGAATAGACAAGTGATCACCTGTGCACAATATTCGGGACTTGTTCAAAGTGTTCTTATGAGATTGTATCCAACAAGAAAATCACCTGAGGTGTTTGTAACCATAGATTGAAGAAGAATACAGTGTAGGGGGTAGGTGAAGCAAGGCTACTCTAACTGAGCCTCCCCACCCCGCAATTGAAGACAGATGGTTTTCTCCTTGTCCCTTATAGACCGTGTAGTATGCTCTTTCTCAGGGATGGTGCATTTCATGTACCTCGGGATGTGCACGGATAGGAAGTTTGCTTAATTATGACACGATCTCTCAGAGAACTGCCTAATGGGCCAAATCCTCCCCAGGAGTAATTACATTTAACTCAGTTCAACACAGACAAATTTTGGCCCAGTGCTCCTAAGCAGATTCTGTTGTCCTACTACTTTTGAAACAAATGGGCCAGAGGCACCTCCCCCAGCGCAGAGGGCAAACATTATACAACCCCTCTCTGTGCACGGAGTAGCAGCTGTGCACAGTGGGGATTCAGCACTACTGCCCTCCTTGGCACCTAGGCAGGGAACCTTCCGGATCTCCATGAGAGACGTTCTGAATCAAATCCCCTACTGAGCAGCTTGACTCTGCCCACGCCAAGCTGACCTCATCCACTTTGTGGGCAGCACCAACCAGTTCTAGGGCCCCTTTGTGGAGTGGCGGTTTGCAGGCAGCTTACGCCACTGAGCCATTCCCCGCACCCTCTTCCAGGCAATCCTTCCATCGCTGAGGCCCTGCCGCCTGCTTTCTGTTGGGGCTGGGTGAATACAGACCGACTACTTTTTCCCGCTTCCTGCCCCTTCCAGTCTGTGTGCTTTGAAAATAGTGTCTCATAAGAAAACACCCAGTGGAACAGAAAATCCTGCTGCTTAAATTCTGCAGTCCACCTCCTCCAACCACTGAATCCCTTTAGTGGCTTCCTGACGTCTTCCATGTGAAGCTCACGGTCTGATTTCACCAAGGCAGTACACAGCTCTGCCGAAACTCAGCTCTCATTCCTTCCCCTTCCCTCTCGTCCTTTCTACTCTCTCCCTGTGCCACAGCCCTTCCTTTGACTCCTCCCACTGTCTTTCTTCCTGCCATCTTCGGGTTCCTGTTCAACACTGGCTTCTTTCAGGTAGCACTGAATTAGGGATTAGCAGTGGAAAGCTATCTGCTCCTTTGTTCGCGCCTTACCATTAAACACTGTGTTGTACCTGTCTAACTTAGAGTGTAAGCTTCTCAGGTCATAGACCTCATCTTCTGACAGTACATGTGTCACCTATCATGCTAGATAAACAACAATAATGTGCATTGTATCATTTCAGCCAGACCATGTACGCTTCTGGACCATGGCCAAAGACAGAGCGGCACAGGTCTAGATTTCCAACAAGAGTACCCACCTTTCAATCTAGTTCTCTCTACTTAGCTGTAGCTGTTTCTACAGGTTGCAAAATAAATGGGGTTATTTTTACCCCCTGCCCCATTCCTGTATATCTCTTCCACTTCAACTCAAAGACAGCCCACTTTGTTGATTTTTCTTCTCACTTTCTTTTCATTCTGTGTCTCAGCAAAAGAGGATTTGAGTAATACCTTGCAATAAGCAGCTCTTCAGATACATTATTCTGCTAAGAATGTTTCAGAACTGTTTCAGCCTACTTTCTGCAGGAGAAAACACTAATGGGCTCATCTTACCCTATACATTTCTCTCAGTTTAATCTCTGGTAGTAAGGAGTCCCGTCATCCTATGCTTTACTCATGACCACACAAATATTGAAATTGACAGATGGTGCAGGTGTGATGGCCACCATATTGGCCAACACACTAGGCATTGATTCACAGGCCTCCAGAACTAAATGTATATCCTCCAGCTAGAGTGAAAGAGCGAAAGCGCTCATGCTGGGGCTGCAATAGACTGAAGCCCAGAACCTCAACGGTATTTAGGTGCCTAACTCCCATTGAAATCATTAGTAGTTAGGTGCCTAAATACCTCTGCAGAGCTAGGCCTCACATCCCCTGCAGATCCGACACAGAGGGGAACTTGTAATGCATACTCGCCAGTGCAGTTACACAAGATGGTATTTTGATTTATCAGACTCATCTTTCCCAAATCAGGACTGTGCTTGAAGGTGCAGGCATTCTCCCTTCTCCACCTTTGTCCCTCGACAGGGAGAATTATGTCTTATGTGGGAAGGAGAGTATCCTCGGAATGTGGTGTTCACATGCCCAGCACTGTAGCCACTGGCCCCAGCAATTGGGACCATAAGATGTTCATATGAGAAAAAGGCTTGTGAAAGCACCATCTGTTATCTGGTCTAGCAGCTCCTCAGCCAGTTGAGACTGGACCATCTCCCTAAAGAGGAGAAGCTGGGTGGAACCTGCAGCCTTCTCCCAACAGGGAAGTTTATAGTTTTAATTGTTATTTCTCATTTGAAGCCAATGGGCCCACCCACAGTGTGTAAAGTTAAGTATATACACAAAGTCTTAGCAGACTTGAGCCTAAGAAGACAAGTGGTTATTACCAACCAGCCCCTGAACTTCACCATCACTAATTGGTTAATTTCTTATAGGTGTCATAGAGTCTAAGGCCAGAAGAGACCACTAGATCATCCAGTCTGACCCTCTATTTATCACAGGCCACCAACAACCTCACACTAAACCTAACAACTGAAATGAGATGCACAGGAAACTAGACTATTATGTGCCACAGGCAGAGCACAGAAGGGACAAAGGTGGGCCAGGGCTTAAGGCCCCAGCAATGACAGGGAAATGATCATGTGAGACATACCCAAATAATCTTAGCAAGTGACCTGCACGCAAACACTGCATAGGAAGACAAAAAACCCTCAAGGTCACTGCCAATTTGACCTGGGGGGAAATTCCTTCCCATACCATGTATAGCAATCAGTTAGACCATGAGCATGTGAGCAAGAACAGCCGGCCAGCCAACCTGAGAGAAAGACTACTCAGTGCCACCTCAGAACCCTGGCCCACCCCACCTAGCAGCCCATCTCCAGTTGTGGCCGTTCCTCATCCTTCAGAGGAAGGGGGGAAAAAACAAATCAACCTCCGATCATACACTGGGAGGAAAAAATCCCATCCTGACCCCTGTCAGTGGCTAGGTGAAACCCTAAAATGCAAGTTTTAGGAACATAAGCTATGAACCATAACATGAGATATACACCAGGGCTGTTGAGCCCCACTCCAGCCTCCCCGCCCCACCCCGCCCCCAAAACAACCGCATCATACAATTGCACTCAGATGTTTGTCCGGCTCGCTCTTAAAATTAATTGTTATTTCTCCTCACAACTCTTGTTGGGAAGCTGTTCCATAACCTTACCCTTCTGGTGGTTAGAAACCTTCTAATTTCCAGCCTGAATTTGTTCATGGACAGTTTATATCCATTTATTCTTGTACCAACGTTGTTCTTTAGCTTAAATAGTTCTTCACCCTTCCTGGTATTTATCCTCCTAATGCATTTATACAGCGTAATCATGTTCCTTCTCAGACTTCTTTTTGCAAGACTAATCAAGACAAGTTCTTCCACTCTCCTCTCCATTCCCCCAATCCTCCTAGTAGCTCTCTGCACCTGTTCAAGTTTAAATTAATATTACATGAACATGGGTGACCAGAATTGTACACAATATTCCAAGTGAGGTGTCACCAATGCCTTGTACAATGTCATTAATACAGTACTTCTCTATCTCTACTGGAAATACATCTCCTACTACATCCTAAGATTGCATTTGCCTTTTTCACAGCCAGATCATATTGGTGGCTCATAGTCATCCTGTCATCCTGTGATCCACACACCCAGGTCTCTCTCTGCTCTCTCACTTCCATCTTATGAGCCCCCCAGTTTGTAGACGAAATTCTTTTTACTTAATTACATGAGTTTGCACTTGGTACTATTGAATTGCATTCAATTTCTGTCAATTTGTCTTGAGATGACATATGAACAAGACAGTAGCCTCAAGAATCAGTACAGGAAGTGTTTTCCAGACCTAAGGGCATTTTTTATGAAGGGATGGAAAGGTTTGTGGAAGAAATTACATTCATGTAATGATATGTTGACTTACTCTTACTGTCTGTGTTTATGATACAAAGGTTGTTGCAGAAAGCCAACTGGCTATTATCTGAGAGCAGAAGCCAAATGGCTGTAAAATTGTTCTCTTGAGTTTTAATGTTCTAGTTGCCTCTCTCTGTAAAATGGCTTTTGGCCTTCACTCTCCAGGAAGAATTAGACTGAGCCAAACCATCTCAACTTTGTCCCTGTAACAAAAAATTATGAGGCACTTTTGCTGCTGGTGGAATAGTTTATACGCCAGACTTGCAATGCTCCAGTCGAGTGGTTTTCCCATGTGTTCATACTGTAATTACAGAAGACCTTTTCTTCTGAAGTCAGAGAAAAGCCTCCGAGAAATGTACTACAGTCATATCAGACTGCTGTAGTTGGAGTCTTTCCTTTTACATTGTGAATTAGAACAGCTACAAGATGTGCACTTTTCAGTTCTGCTGCTAAATTTTGTCTTTGAATATGGAGGCCTACCGTAAAGTATTCCACCTGCACAACACTGCTCAGTCTTGGAGGAATTCCACAGGTGTGTCTAATGATGCAGGCATGAAAGAACAGGGCTCATCATATATAATCTTATAATATTTATCAGTCAAAAGGTTTTAGGTCAAGAATTCCAAAAGTGACTAGTAATTCAGGGTGTCCAACTTGATATGCCTTGAAGGGGTCTGATTTTCAGAGAGAGCTGAGCAACCACCCTCACCCTTTTAAAGTGTCTCAAGTTGGGCACTCTGAAAGCTGTTTTTGGGAACCAGGAGAGGAGAGGTGCCCCACTGCAGTGAAATCTGGAAGGAGTGTTCTTTGGGGTTTGCTAACGAGACCCTGGGGCAATAGGAAATGCACATCTCCAATAAGGAGGCCTCTGTTAAAATTATATCTAAAGACAGAAAGAATGAATAAGAGTGAGCTGAGAGCATCTCAGGCAATCATCAGGGATTTTAGGTCTTTTGTGTTAATATTTACAACAAAACTTGGTCACTGTAAACAAGTCATGTGTGTGTTAACTCCTACAAACTGGGAAGTTCTGTCCTGGGTAGATGTTTCATATATTGTATCTACTTCTGGCCAAGACCCAAACATTGTGTTTCTTTTTACACTTTGGCCACTTTTGCTTAACGTATTCTGCCAATAAAATGTTATTAAAATGAACTGAAGTGTTATGTGTGCACGTATCAACTGCAAATATTACCAAACCTGTGACTGAGATTGAAAGATTTCCATATTCAACATCTCAAAGACAGGAGTCAATCAAATAGTTCTTGTAGTGTCATCAACATTGACCCGGGAACCTGCAGCACATTAACCCTACATTTAGGAGGACAGATATGAAGAATGACCATATCTGTACACTTGCTTAGGAGTGGCCTAACAGTCATGCAGGGGATGCATATTATGCATAGTCCTACAGTTTATGTGTGCATAGCTTTTCAGAATGACAGTGTTTATAAACACAAACACACACCCAATGTGAAAAGGTTGGTAAATATTATTAGTATCAGTGTTATCAAAATTCTTCCTGAGACTGAAGTGATATTTCATATTTCAAGGCTCAGGAATGGATGAGAAAGGATTTATAGGTCCATTCATATTAAGAGCTTAATCATGCACCATTGAAATAAATAAGACTATTTCCTTTGACTTCAAGGGGGGCAGGATGAGGCCCTCACCCAGGAAATTGAGGACTGGGAGACATTTCATATAAATTCAGACACAGGATACAGAAACTAAGAACTGTAACACTAACAAAAGAAGTGCTGCAAATATAGAACACAGCAACAACTAACGAAAAAAACCAAGAAGGTTAATGGCTTTGGAAAGTCTCAGTAGAATAGAAAAAAATATCAAATTAGCTTCTGCCTCTTTCAGTCTGAAGAGCTGGTGCTGATGAAATGCACCTATTTTTAGGTCCTTTCAAAGTCGAGAGGGCTGATGCCCTGACATAGCAAAACCTTATGACGCTCCTATCCTTCCACCACGGCATATAACAGGAATAATAGTCCCTGCAGTGTACTGCTCATGCTGCAGGGAATAGACTCTCAGCTGTGGTTCACTGCAGAGCATTTGTTGTGCCATGTTACAAACTAGCATTTCAGCCAATAATACAGAGCTATTTACAGACCTTGGGTCAAATGCTGCTCTAAGGCACATTGCACAGCCTGGCTGGGTCAGCTCCAGTAAAACTAAAGAACTTTCCCCTTCCCAAGGTGCTTCTAGTGAGTTCTCATTTCAAGGAAGGTGAAATAGTAATAAACAGTGAGCAAAGAAAATCATTCTTTATCCAAAGCATTTGATTAAATAAAATGTAACAAAAAGGACATGTGCTGCCACATGCAGCTGAAGGCAGGATTTTTGGGATCCATGTTCAATGGCTTGAGAAGGCCTGAGTGGAGCAGTGACTAACAGGACACCGTGGTTCACAGCATACCTTCAGTTTGCAGATAGAACAAGATTTCAGGAGTAGAAGGAAGATGAGAGCAAGGAGGAAGACATCCAATGACTGGGATGGAAAGAAGTCTTCCAGAGAAGAGTTTGAAAATCCCCTAATAGAATCATAGGACTGGCAGGGACCTTGAGAGGTCATCCAGTCCAGTGCCCTGGACCCATGGCAGGACTAAGTATTATATAGCCCATCCCTGACAGGTGTTTGTCTAACCTGCTCTTAAAAATCTCCAGTGATGGAGATTCCACAACCTCCCTAGGCAATTTATTCCAGTGCTTAACCACCCTGACAGTTAGGAAGCTCTTCCTAATGTCCAACATAAATTGCCCTTTCTGCAATTTAAACCCATTGCTTCTTGTCCTATCCTCAGAGATTAAGGAGAACAATTTTTCTCCCTCCTCCTTGTAACAGCCTTTTATGTACTTGAAAACTGTTATCAAGTCCCCTCTCAATCTTCTCCTCTCCAGACTAAACAAACCCACTTTTTTTCAATCTTCCCTCATAGATCATGTTTTCCAGACCTTTAATCATTTTTGTTGCTCTTCTCTGTATTTTGCCACATCTTTGAAAGATTTGTCCACATCCTTCCTGATATGTGGCGCCCAGAACTGGACACAATACGCCTGTTGAGGCCTAATCAGTGCACAGTAGAGCAGAAGAATGACTTCTCGTGTGTTGCTTACAACACTCCTGCTAATACAAACAAAGTGATGTTTGTTTGTTTTTGCAGTAGTGTTACACTGTTGACTCATCTTTAGCTTGTGATCCACTATGACCCCCAGATCCCTTTCTGCAATACTTCTTCCTATATAGTCATTTCTCATTTTGTATGTGTGCAACTGATTGTTCCTTCCTAAGTGGAGTACTTTGTATTTGTTCTTATTGAATTTCATCCTATTTATTTTGGGCCACTTCTCCAGTTTGTCCAGATCATTTTGAATTATAATCCTACCCTCCAAAGAACTTGCAACCCCTCCCAGCTTGGTATCATCTGTAAACTTTATAAGTATACTCTCTATGCCATTATCTAAATCACTGATGAAGATATTGAACTGAATTGGACCCAGAACAGATCCCTGTGGGACCCACTCAATATGTCCTTCCAGCTTGACTGTGAACCTCTGATAACTGGTTGGAAAACCATTCCCAGAAAGTAGTTGTGTACTCACCTTATAGTAGCTCCATCTAGGATGTTGTATTTCCCTAGTTTGTTTATGAGGTCATGTGAGACAGTATCAAAAGCCTTACTAAAGTCAAGATATACCACATCTACGCTTCCCCGCAATGCACAAGGCTTGTTACACTGTCAAAGAAAGCTATTCGGTTGGTTTGACACAATTTGTTCTTGACAAATCCATGCTGACTGTTACTTATCACCTTATTATCTTCTAGGTGTTTGCAAATTGATTGCTTAATTATTTGCTTCATTATCTTTCCGGGTACTGAAGTTAAGTAGACTGGTCTGTAATTCCTCGGGTTGTCCTTATTTCCTCTTTTTTATATATGGACAAAAATAGTGCCATTTTCAATCCTTGGGAATCTCTCCCTTCTTCCATGACTTTTCAAAGATAATCGCTAATGACTCAGATATCTCCTGAGTCAGCTCCTTGAGTATTCTAGGATGTATTTCATCAGGCCCTGGTGACTTGAAGACATCTAATTTGTCTAAGTAATTTTTAACTTGTTCTTTCCCTATTTTAGCTTCTGATCCTACCTAATTTCACTGGCATTCACTATGTTGGGTGTCTAATCGCTACTAACCTTTCTGGTGAAAACTGAAACAAAAAAGTCATTTAGCATTTCTGCCGTTTCCACATTTTCTGTTTTTGTCTCCTCATTGAGTATTGGGCCTACCCTGTCCTTGGTCTTCCTCTTGATTCTAATGTATTTGTAGCATCTTTTCTTGTTACTCTTTTGTTGGGGTTGACCGCAAATTACCTTGGGCTGTTGTTACAGCATGGTTTGGGGGGAGCTAGTAGTGAACTGGCTTTGATCGACCAAGCTGGCTTGCAGCCACTTGACTGGATAAACAAGCGAAGAGATAAGGAAGGCCTGAGACTAAAGTGTGGGAATAGAAAACAGCAGTGTTTCCTGCCAGAGCCTGCTTGTGGGTGAATATGCCCCGCCGCCCTTAGAAGAAGTTGATGATTAAAAGCAGCTATGAGAATTGCTTTAGACAAACAGTCTCACCTGTGGACCCTGGCCTTGTGGGTGCCCAGGAAATTCCCCATGCTGGAGCAGTGCCTGCTACTGTTATGCTATACAAAGCATACGGGATCTTTTATAAGAGAGAAGGCAAATACGCCATATTTATTGAAAATACAACAGTTAGCATATGCTTTTCAGTCAAACACACATACACACCATGCACACAGTCCTGCCAGCTGATGTTTTTATAGTTACCAGTCTGTTGTAGCTCGAGTCAATCTAATGGCCAGTTTGGTTGAACACAAGTGAGGAGCTGGGTTCTGTCGGTCGCAATCCGATGCTCCGAGGCTTTGCAGGACTGAACCCAGAGTTCCATGGCAAAACACCCCATCTTTATAGTTGTAAATTCCCATTTGAGTCCATGCATTTTGCAATGTCATTCTGTAATCATTAGTCCTTAAGTGGTGTTAATCTTGGGGTTTTCTGCTGTTATCATTTGATGGTTATTGTTGGGCTTCCTAACATTATCTTCTATTTGTTGTCTCGCCTTCGGGGGTGCCTGCCTCACCTCTGAGGTCATCAATGCTGCTAACATGTTTAGCATGGATACAATGGATATTTTCTGATTGTCTCCTGCTGTTTCCAAGTCTCTCACTTTTTCTTAAAAAGAAAAGGAGTACTTGTGGCACCTTAGAGACTAACCAATTTATCTGATCATAAGCTTTCATGAGCTACAGCTCACTTCATCGGATGCATACTGTGGAAAGTGTAGAAGATCTTTTTATACACACAAAGCATGAAAAAATACATCCCCCCACCCCACTCTCCTGCTGGTAATAGCTTATCTAAAGTGACCACTCTCCTTACAATGTGTATGATAATCAAGGTGGGCCATTTCCAGCACAAATCCAGGGTTTAACAAGAACGTCTGAGGAAGGAGGGGGGGGTTGGAAAACAAGGGGAAATAGGTTACCTTGCATAATGACTTAGCCACTCCCAGTCTCTATTCAAGCCTAAGTTAAAATTGTATCCAATTTGCAAATGAATTCCAATTCAGCAGTCTCTCGCTGGAGTCCGGATTTGAAGTTTTTCTGTTGTAATATCGCAACTTTCATGTCTGTAATCGCGTGACCAGAGAGATTGAAGTGTTCTCCGACTGGTTTATGAATGTTATAATTCTTGACATCTGATTTGTGTCCATTTATTCTTTTACGTAGAGACTGCCCAGTTTGACCAATGTACATGGCAGAGGGGCATTGCTGGCACATGATGGTATATATCACATTGGTGGATGTGCAGGTGAATGAATATCCACCAATGTGATATATTGATCTTATGATCAGATAAATTAGTTAGTCTCTAAGGTGCCACAAGTACTCCTTTTCTTTTTGCGAATACAGACTAACACGGCTGTTACTCTGAAACCTGTCACTTTTTCTTGACCATCTGGACATTTGTGATGGGTTTTACACCTTACCTTTTCCTGATGCATGCATTCCTCATTCACACAAACAATCTCTCACAGAGAAGACAGTAGTATTTTATATTCAGCAGAATACATTGTAAATTAAACTTCACTAATATCTTGTGGTCAAAACAGTTTACATTGTGGCTCAGGCCTTTAACATTCCTTTAATCTAATTAACATAGACACAATACAAGATCCTGTCTTTTACTCACTAAACCTTAAAACGAAGAAATGTATATTTAACTAGAGTGCCTAATTTGTAATACATATAGGAAACCATAATAGACATTATAACTTATCCTAAAACAAAAGGGTGACCAAAATCAGTCATAAGGATTGTTCTGGTCTGTCCCTGCCTTAACATCAGTACAGACACTGGCAGTCTGTCAGATGCATTCCTACCAATGTCCCAGAGGGTTATTCCTTTCTGCTATTCAAAAAGGGTGGCTGGTAAAATGAAATCAAGACACACATTAGTACCTCTATTCTTATAGTACAATTATAAAATCCTGTCCCTACACTACGAGCCCTCAAGGACAAGGCAGGAGGGTCCGGGACACTCCGCAGCAGAAGGGGTGTAAGCACTGATTCTTGCTGGCTTGCTTGCTTGGTTGCTGGAAAGCATGTATTTAGTAATACATGAAGACTGGGAGGCTTCCCAGTCTTTTATATTATTATATTATATTATCTATTATACTTTGGCAATAAAACCGGTTATACTTATGCACCTGGAGTGGCTTCACTGAGTGTACCTGAGCCCACCCACGCCCTCGCCCCCTTGGGACCGACACCTTTATGTCTCTAGCTAGTTTAATCTCATTTTGTGCCTTGTCCTTTCTAATTTTGTGCCTACATGCTTATGTTATATGTTTATATTCATCCTTTGTAATTTGACCTAGTTTCCACTTTTTATAGGACACTTTTTTGAGTTTCAGGCCATTGAAGATCTCCTGGTTAACCCAGGCTGGTCTCTTGCCATACTTCCTATTTTTCCTATGCATTTCCTTAATAATGTCTCTTTGAAAAACTGCCAACTCTCTTGAACTCTTTTCCCCCTAGACTTGCTTCCCCTTTGGATCTTACCTACCAACACCCTGAGTTTGCTAAAGTCTGCCTTCTTGACATCCATTATCTTTATTGTGCTGTTTTCCCTGCTACCATTCCTTAGAATCATGAATTTTACCACTTCATGATCACTTTCACCTAAGCTGCCTTTGACGTCCAAATTCTCAACCAGTTCTTCCATATTTGTCAAAATCAAATTGAGAACAGCCTCTCCCTTAGTAGCTTTCTCCACCTTCTGAAATAAAAATTGTCACCAATACATTCTAAAAACTTGTTGGATAATCTGTGCCCGGCTGTGTTATTTTCCCAGCAGATGTCTGGGTAGTTGAAGTCCCCCAGGACCATCAAGTCCTGTGCTTTGGATGATTGTGTTAGTTGTTTAAAAAAAGCCTCCTCCACGCCAGCTCTTCCTGGTTAGGTGGTATCTAGTAGACCCCCTACCATGACATCACCCTTGTTTTTACCCTTTTAGCCTTACCAAGAGACTTTCAACACGTCTGTCTCCTATTTCCATCTCAGTCTCAGTCCAAGTGTATACATTTTTAATATATAAGGCAACACCTCCTCTCTTTTTTCCCTGCCTGTCCCTCCTGAAAAAGCTGTACCCTTCTATTCCAATCCTTGGTAAATGTACTGTCCTGTAACTCTGAGCACAAATCCTGCTGGCTCTTGCCAGTTCTTGTTCATTTTTCTTCTTATATGCCTCTGGCAAACTAAAACCACAGAGACAAAGATTAGTATTTGTATTTGTACTGAGCTGGACAGGTTCAGAGACATTAATTGCAAACAAAGGCCCTGACTCAGGTCAGCACTTACACATGTTTAACTTTGAGTATATGCTTAAAGCCCATCGATTGCATATGTTTGGTTGGGGTGGGGGTGGGGAATGAAATGTGGATGTTTTTCAAAAACACCTAAAAAATCATTTTTGGTTTTCTAAAACTTTTTTGACAGAAAAATGTTTTATTATTGTTTTTGGGTTTTGTTTATTGTTTTTGTTTGGGAGTATCCCCCCCCCCACACACACACTGCCCATTTTTATTTGGGAGCCTAGTCACATGGTGGCAATTTTTTCATTTTTGAAGAATATTTCAAAATGTAAAAGATTCATGTTTCAGAAATGATTAATTTAAAAAATGAAAAAAAAAACACAGAAAATATTGAAAAACTAACATTTTGTTTGAAAACCAATGGACCAAAATCATATCTGAAATTAAAAAATAAATACTTTTTGACCAACTCTATTTGCAAAGGACTAAATGGAAGAATAGAAGGAAAACCTTCTAGTGTTGGTCTCTAGGCGCTACAGCAATATTAGTGTTAAATAATAATAATAAAATGGCACCTGCAAAAACATCTGAGACAATCAACGTGAATAAGAACCCAAGATCTTTCAATATGGTGTGCTACAGAGCGATTTATTGCAAGTGTCCATTATATGGCCTCAAATCTAAGGCACACGCCACAAGGTGTGGGGGAAGGAATAGCTCAGTGGTTTGAGCATTGGCCTGCTAAACCTAGGGTTGTGAGTTCAATCCTTGAGGGGGCCATTTAGGGATCTGGGGCAAAAATTGGAGATGGGTCCTGCTTTAAGCAGGGGGTTGAACTAGATGACCTCCTGAGGTCCCTTCCAACCCTGAGATTCTATGGTCAGGGTGCAGGTCTGACCAAAGGCAGCTCACTGAGTTCTACAGTGCAGCCTCTTTCAGTTTTAAATCAGAGTTGCCTCCTGTGTGGACTCCAGATATCAATGCCCCCTTTTGAACTAAGAAGCTTAGTGTTACAGACAGGACCCCACTGGGGTCCTTGGCTGGGAAAATTCTGGGGGTAGCCCTGACATAGAGAAATTGCTGAAGACATTTTACCTTCACTAGCACCCATGCCATGGCAAAAGGGAAGTCAAGTTTTTGCCACTAACTAACTGAAAGGCAGAAGTCATTCTCGAGCACAACACACACACAGCTCTTTGGCCATAAAAGACGGGAGGGGGTGGGGGAGGCAGGGAAAGCATGCAGAAGTGATGAAAATGTACGGTGATGTTTTGAAGGCAGGGATGGCTCAAGTAGCCATATAGCAGAGAAACCCATTTTCTTGAGCTGTGAATTCCCTCCCCCCCCAATGTCAACTATACGTCCAAGCAGGACTAATTTTTGTTTGTGTGTAATTTTTCTGTTATTTTTTTCCATATCAAACACATACATTAGAGGGAAAGGAGGAAATTTTAAAAAAAATTAGTCAACATAGTTACCACTGCTGTCTAATAACAACGACAATTTACAATCTGTGTAGTAGCCATGAAGCAGACAAGCTCCTCGGTGCAAGGTACCATGCTGTACATTCACATTTGAAAGAACACGCACCCAAAGAACACGCAGAGGAATTACTCATCTGCTTGACCTTAAGCACACCTGTAAGTATTTGAAGGATCAGGGTTTTATTCTCCTCTTGTCTACACCATGGTAAATCTGAATTAATGCCACAGTCACTGGAGTGACACTAATGTAAGGCCAGTGTAAATGTAAGGAGATGCCTGTCGTTGACGGCAAGCATGGGGTTCTTGTCCTATCTTTAGGAGAGTTGTTCTAGTTTTCAATCAATTCCCAATTGACCACCGGCTACATTAAATATCATTTTATTATTTTCAAAGTGCAAATGTACAATTACACCCAATATTAATAGCAACATATAGTTTGCAAGAAGAAAGAACTAAATAATGACACATTGCAACTAAGTGGAGGCTACAATAACCATCAAAAAGTATTTAGAGGATGTAAAATCCAACGAGACAAAGGAATTGTTATAACTAGGATTAATGGGATGAAGTTGACCAAAGGAAAATTAAAGCCAGATAATATCAGGCAAAATGTCCTAGCCGTCTGTTACACTGCAAAATAATTTCCTAAGGGAAGCAGTGGAAGCCTCAGTGCTCAAGTCATTTAAAATGGAACTGGGCAAAGCAATGAATTACAGAATCGCAGGAACAAGTCCTGCCCCCTCCTCTGCAGCTGAGGACAGTTCACACTCAGCAGAACCACACAACTGTTGAAACACCACTGCATGTACCATATCCGGATTTCTGGGGCCTGCATAGCCCCCATGTCTAGTCTGTGCAGCATGGGTTGAGGGCGAAGGGGCCGTAAGTTGATGAGTAGAAATGGAGCCAATGGGCCTTGTCTCTTGCACTGCAAGGAGGCAGAAGTAGTGGAAGCTTCTGTGGCTTCTAAGAGCCATGAAGCATTTCCACTGCCATTCAGTGACTTGGGGAGGGAGGGTCCTCTGCCATTTCTCACAAAGCCCACTTGCCTCAAGCCTGGCTGCCCAAGCTTGCTGAAGAAGGAAGTTGGAGGATTTAGGACATAGAAGTTACACCATATAGTCTTTCCCAGCTGGCAGCAGAAGATTATTCCCTACAACAGTGCTCAAGTGCTCTCTCCATTCATTTCAAATAACACAAGTAATAAGGCTGCCAACTACTCTTCTATACAGTTTAATAGGCCTCATGGCTGAGAATTTGTCCTGATATTGATCCTAGGTGTTCTTTTGCTCAATTTCACCCAATATTTCTAAGTATAGCTCTTCATGAGCATCACTGTAATGTAATCATAGTAACTGGAACAATTGATGGGAACTTATCCAAGTTGTGATATTTAATTTTTGATGTGTCAATCAGTCTTGTCAAGCCTGTCTGTTTGTAAATAGGCAGAACTACTAGCAGATTTCAGCAGAAAAATCCCAAACTGTCTTTTCTTGCCTCCAGCTGCTCAATAATATGACACAGTATCTCTGTACATGGGATATATCATACACAACTAAAAATGAAACAGTTTATTAGTGGGAGTACTGGTTCAGCTATACAGATGGCTTTAGAGAGGACTATTTTCAAGAGATACCCACAGCATGACTGTAATGCTAAGTAAACCATCAAATTCTAGGGTTACCTTAAGAATATGGATTGTTGAATTAAGTGTCTTTTAACACTACCCTTTTCTTTCCAGAAATGGGAGTCCATGCCTCAATTTCACTGAATCCAGAAGGCGTTTAAGTGCCAGAAGTAATGCATCGTAGAAGCAACCTTCCCCAGGGAGGACCAGCAGAAGTCTGTAACAGCACAAACAAGGGGAATTTGGCTCTCCCTTCAGAAGAGTTTTGCCATCTCTGCAACATGCAGCTTTTGCAGTCACTAGTTCTGGGAAGCCCTATGTGGGTGGCACTCTTTATTCCACATTTCACACTTCACTTTCTTCTCAGAAACAGATACACAGGAGGTTTTCCTCTTCGTCTGAAGAAAGTAACAATGGCCCTATGGTATTTCCAGTGCTGCTAACACAGTGCTTGAACTGCACCAGGTCGCAAGGGGCTGCAGACCTGGAAAATAACATATCTAAGCAGTGAGCCAGGTCACTGAGGGGTGCACATTTTAATACCACCTGCGGAAAGCCCCTCTGGTTGGATGCTTTCCCCACTTGCCCTGCTTCCTGGGGAAGAGCAGGCTATCAGGGCTGCTGCAAGAGGCTGGCAGAGATTCTCACCCTCCCCTTAGGCACAGACACTATTCTCATAGGAGGGGTGGGGATAGCAGGAAAAGCCCAGAAGCTCATGGCAGCTGTGCTCCCTCCCTTCTCCCCTGCTGGGAGTAACAGGACAGCTGCTCTGCTGCTCCCATCCCTCTTTGCAACACTCACTCTGGGAAGGAGCAGAGGAGACCCCTCCTCCCCCTCAGTAGAGGTCTGCTCGGGCCTAATCTTTAGGCTTGATCCAGACCCAAGCCCACCTAACATGAGCCTAAGTGATTCAAGACATTTTCCAACCCGACCCTTGCCCCTGAAACTGAGCTCCCACTGCCACCTCTTGCCCTGGAGGTCGGCTCTCTGTGGTGGTGGCACTGGGGAGTGAGAGGTGCTGCGATTCCTTGGTACTCCAGACCTCAGCACAGACAGCATTGCAAGGGTGGCTGCAGCTGGCAGGAGCAGAGCATGCAGCTGCCCTTGCACCACCCCCCTGGCCAGGAGAAGGAGAGCCCAAAGAGAGGGGCCAGTTGCTTTCCCACCTTACCCAACACAGACCCGACACTGGTGGTAGTAACCAGAGCCCTTGTGCCACACGGAAGTCGCAGAGCTCATGTGCCAGCATTAACCCCTGGAGTGCTCCAATGATTTTATTGTGTCCTTCAATGAGATAACAGCCTCACTGCATGTCAGCATATGTCTCGTCAATTTGTTCTGTTCGTGTGTGAGAAACACGTATTTGTGAGTATATTTTTGCCTGGGGTACAAAAGACTTTAATAGATAAGGGCCTAACCCTTAATTAGCATGCACCTACTTCGGTCTTTATGGAAAAATTTAGAGTTGGATCGACTTGGTACGTCTAAATGTTCTTTTGAAAAATTTACACTGGAAGTATATACACACTGCCAAGGCTGGGTGCTAGAAGGATCTCTCTATCGCTCAGCTTTCTCGAAAAGTATGAGAACCCAGTGCACTAGAAAAATAAAAAAGAAAGAAAGAAAGATGTAAAATTCTATAGTGACTAACCCAATGGTCACAACTTTCCCATTTTGGAAGCAGAGATCTAGTATGGCTATTCAGAGGATCTGAGATCAATTTGATGAAATGCAGTCCTTCAGAGAGGTTGGGACTGAGAACGTCCTGTAGCTAACACTCCTTATAGAGGTTTGGTTTCATGAGTCTTTCCCATTTGTGAGCACAGATCCAAAGGAGTCTGCTGCTTCCATCCACAATGCATTATGGGCTGGGAGATCACCTGATTGCATATGAGATGTGGGGTCTGAGCATGGTTTAGCAGAAGGACAAGGAAATTGACCTGTTAGTCTGAATGTTTCACATGATTGGTGAGAGGAAGGAGTGATTAAAAAGGAATGTGAGCAACTGGTGGATTTTCATAAAGACTTGAGATTATAGCCGTGGTCCTCCACTTCCAGAGCCCTACGATTTGTATATCCTTTCCTTGATATGGTATGTTTACGGGAGGGAAAAGTCCAAATAGAGGAGAATCGGAGCTGGGGATATGCCAAAACTGATAAAAAACAGCTTTTAAAAGTGTAATTCTAAAAGAAAAATGAACAGATAGCTGAAATATGTGATATTCTTTTGTTTCATTAAACCTAGTTTGTATCACAGCATAGATAACTTTGGAAAATTAAGGGACATCCCTATAAATCCAGGAGCATTTAAGGCCAGGGTAGATATCAGTTAGGGCATTAAGAGGCATCTGTGTTCAGCCTTGAAGCGGCTGCACTTGATATTTGTGGGGGATTTGTGATTTGCAAGAGGTTCTAGAAGAAAGGGAAATGTACTAGTGGATGGAGAGATTAGGGAACACGTGTGTATGTGTGAGAAATGCTAATTGCACAGAAGGGAAAACTTGGTCTGGAAAAAATATTCTAAGAAGGTATCTGGGCAAAAGTTTAATAATTCTGAGATCTCATTGGGTGAGTGGATTAAATAATTAAAATGAGCTTTCATAGCTACTGCAGCAGATTGATGAACCTGCATTGCTGCTCTCACATATGGCTCAGGGAAATCAGCACCAGTTCAGATCATTAGCACCTTCAGTTCTCACTCTGTTATAGCAACAGCAGGCTGGGAATGTACAGATGTAAAAAATGACTTACCCACAAAGCAAAATGGATGAGATTTTGGCCTTTCATCCATTTCTCCGGCACTCTGATGTTTTTCACCTGGCTTTGATTTTCAGCCATCTCTACCTTCACATATTATTATATAGTTGTATTAAAGCAGCACCTACAGACTCTGCCTAGGGCTGCGTTCAGTATCTGTCTCCCCTTCACAGTTGCACAGAGTATCAGGGACAGTCTGCTTTAGTGTTCCCTTTATTCAGCAAATCACCATTTTTAGCCCTGGGTCCAGGAGTTCCACGCTAAGACTCCAACCTCAGCTGGATCATTAATAGCCTCTCCCTTCTTGGAGTGGTACAGAGTCTGGAGGCCGGTAACCCTACTGAAAAGTCAACAGTCTCCAGCCTCTTGGGGCTCAATGTTCCCTCTAATTGTTTACATCCATGTGCCGAATGAATTTTGTTCTGTGCGCCAATATGGAGGAGATGTGTGGCAGGGGTAGGGCCGAGCTGTTCGGAGTGTGGGATGGGGCTCAGGGCTGTGGCAGAGGGTTGAGGTATGTGGGGGGTGAGGGCTCTGGCTGGGGGTGCAGGCTCTGGGGTGGGGCTGGGGATGACCGGGATGGGGTGCAGGCTGCCCCGGGGCTGCAGCAGCGATATAAGGCTCCCCTTAGCCCTTTCTCACAGCAGCAGCCCGGGGTTGGGGGAGAGGTGCCTCTCCCTGTCAGCATGGCCCTTGATAGCCTGCTGCATGGTTGCCCAGCTGTGCAGTTTAGAGAGAACTTAGGCTCAGACTACTTTGTCCTTCAAGGGCTTCCTGCCAGCCCATTGCTGAAGGCTGCTGCTCTCAGGTGTTCCTCAGTCTTCTTGAAAGCCTTTTTATCTCCTCAGCCGCTGCAGGGCCACCAATCAGCCCCAGCTGAGGTGGTAGCTCATCTCTATCTTAACCCTTTAGTGGTTGAGATAGCACGAGGGCTGTACACCCTATGACAGACCCCAACAATAACTAGGAGCTCATTGTGCTGGCGGGTGTGTAAACACATAGTAAGTGACAGGACTTACTGTCTAAATAGAAAAGAGAGACAGAGGGTGGTAGAAGTGAAGAATTTTTAACAAATTCATTAGAGAGCTTCCAAAAGATTAAAAAGTGGTGGTCTACTTATTTTGTAATGTATCTTATTCAGGGCTAATGCTAGGCAACTCAATGCAAGCATTCAATGTGATGCCATTGCCAAATTTTTAAAGTGCTATTATCCAATGTACCATATATATTGGATGGTCACATATACAATTAAGGCGGTAACAATGACATAAGCCCTGACAACACTGCCCATGGGATAGTATGTGGGAAGGTTAAAGAAAAACCAGAGACAAAATAATGTCTAACAAAGAGCGTACCAGTATTGGAAAATAAACTATACAACCAGAGGGATGACTATGGGCGCTATATTTACATAATCTAGAGAAGAGAAAACTCAAGGGGCCATAACTGCAGTATATAATACCTTAAAGGTATAAGTATAAATGCATGAAGGGAATTCATTAGTCTCAGTAGATGCTGGAACAAGGAAGCAAACTAAGGAAGGAAAAAAATAGGCTAAATTTCAGGGTATGTTTCTGAAGAATAAAAAGTCAGAACAGAATCTTGTCCTCAGTCAGACCCTTGGACATGAAAGTATCTAGCCCTTAGTTGTTCACTTTGTTAAGGAGAAGCTCAATGAGTTCTACAATGTTGACCATGGCTACCCTCAGCTCTGATATGGAGATGCTGTCCCTCAATGCTACAGATCCTAGAACGCACACTCTAAGCATTCAGAATGGAACACAGCATGCTGGGACCTGCAGTCCCCTAAGCCATCCCACAGACTGAAAGATAAAGGTGGCTGCATCTGTTCATTTTATGCATATTCGTTGGGGAGTGAGGTTGCTTTTTGTTTTGTTTTTTGACTCCTGGCAAATTGTTAGTGCAGCCTTCAATGGGGGAAAATTTGGGTATCCCTCAGCTTTATTTCAGAGTAGCAGCCGTGTTAGTCTATATCCGCAAAAAGAACAGGAGTACTTGTGACACTTTAGAGACTAACAAATTTATTTGAGCATAAGCTTTCATGAGCTACAGCTCACTTCATCGGATGCGCATCCGATGAAGTGAGTTGTAGCTCATGAAAGCTTACGCTCAAATAAATTAGTTAGTCTCTAAGGTGCCACAAGTACTCCTCCTCAGCTTTATGAATGCTTTCCCTGGCAATAAGACATACAGTAGAGTCAGAGTTACATTCAGGTTTTCATTTTTCAGAAGAGGAAATTAAATGCAAAAACATTATGTAAGAGCAATATTAAGATTATAAATTTAAATGCATATATGTGAGAAAGGTTTGAGTAATTCACCACCATTCATTTTATTTTCGATTACTAGTTAGACATATCTCTAAACGTGATCAACACTGCATATGCTATATGGGCACATTACTATTACTATAGGCTTTTAATGTATTCATTTCCTGACTTGGGTGTGTTTAAATTGATAATCTTAGAACTGCATTAACAGTCTGCATTTAATACCCATTTTATCGCTTCAGTAGTTATTGAATCCTGCCCAATAACATGATTTTAAGTTGGTTATCAATAAGGCTAGCCAGAAAACAAGAATTCCATTTCACACAAAAAAATGTCAAGGTTTAGAGATCTGTTTTTGCTCTGCATTGGAACAAAACATTTTGAAATTTTTCACAAAAAAATGAGAGAGAAACACACGTTTTCCGTAATAGCCAGAGAGAGGTATTCCCCTCCCCCAAACACACCCACCTGAATAGTCAATAGCCTAGTAGTTAGACCATTCGCCTGGGATGTGGGAGACCCAAAGGCTCAAGCCATTGCTCTGCCTGATTCAGAGCAGGGACTTGAACCTGTTTCCCACATCCCATTCAGTGGGCCAGAGAGAGAAAATGAGAATGACTGTGTGTGTCGGGAAACTCACCTGGGATAGGGGAGACCCAGGCTCAAGCCCCTTCTCTGAATCAGGCAGAGCTGGCACTTCAACCTCCGTCTTTCACATACCAGGTGAGTGCCCAGACCCTCAAGCTAATGGCTATTCTGGGATAGGTTGATCTTTCCGCCCCCAGTTCCATCCTGGAACTGACAAAGAAACTTTCCCATCAAAGCAGTTACATTTCCATGAAAAGTTTCAGTTTCAATGAACTGGCATCTTCTGTCAAAAAGAACCAAAACCTTTTGATGAAAAATTCCCAACCAGCTCTAGTCATCAGGAAATGATTTCCTTGCACTGCAGAATGCCACACTCAGCAGAGAACACTATAACAGTAGCTCTCACTCCTATCAGGTGCTGAGTACCCTCAACTTTCAGTGGCTTCAGCACGTTGCAGGAAAGGCTCAGCTCTCTCACAGGATCAGACCCTTTAATAGGCAACTAAGTTATAAACTGGACAGAAGAAGGATGATTCTTCCAGTTAAGCCTCCCACGGAGACCATTGTCTTTGCCAGTTTACAGATGAATAAACTTTAGATGCTAATTGTAACACAGTATACTCTGACTGAGCTAATCAGCTCACAGGGTACAGATGGGCAACTTTTATTATCAGTTCCATTTCAGCACCCTGATCATCTTAAAACTCTTTCCCTATAACTAGTTTAGAGTCCCTTTGCTTTACCTCTGCCCGTTGTAGGGTTGTAAACAGCCTGTGCTCTCCAAGTACTGCTCTCTCTCACTCTCTCCAGTTTGCCTGCAGTGTTATGCAACTATCCCCAATAGGCCCTGTGAGTGGGAAGCAAAACATGCTAATATCTATCACTAAAAGTACATGTTCAGCATCTCAGGGGGAGTTCATATGTGAGAGATTGTAGAAAATTCACTCACCAGCCTAAATAACAACGTACCAGCTTTTGATTTTTGAAAAGAGCTGCAGCAGAAAAAAGGCTTTCACTCTCCCTTTGATAGTGTAATAGGTTTTACCATTAGACGTTATTCCCTAATTTGTTTTTGCCCCTCTCATTGGAGTGAGATACCATAGTACATGATCAAAGCTAACGGAAATCACTTTCAGATATCAGACCCTCTCTGGTGCTGCTGTGAGCTCAGTTAACACGTGAACACTGCAGATGGCATTAACAAACTGAACCCTAAAAGAACCAGAAGAACAGAATGTGAGTGCTTTGCATTGACTTTAAACTGGTGTAAAAGGCTACACAAGGTGCATGACAATGAAGAATCAGACCAATCTCTGTGGCCATTTCAGACAAGTCGTTCTCCCTTCTTGTATTATGAATAACTCCCAGTGTCCTTCAGAAATGCAGGGGAAATTAGCTATTGCCCAAAGAGATGGCAGAGCAAGCTGTGATTGATGAAAGCCCACTAAAGATCACTGTATTGGAACTAAAAATGTTCACACTAAGGTTTCAGTTTGATAGTGTCTTAAGCTTGCAAGATGGTCTCATGAGGAAGAATGATGGAAATCTCATCCGATCTGCTATTATATGATACTTCTGCTATCTTGTTCTGTAATCTTGTGTTAAAATCCACAGGTGGAAAATAAGCACCTTCTGCCTTTGGATCTGACCTTAAGGCAATTCCCACTGTGCCCTGAAATCAAAAGGAGTGAGGATACGAAGTTCTGGCCTACCTCTACTTGGAATGATTTGTTTCTGAGAAGCAACATGTTCATTTCACTCAAACAGAGTCTTTTGCAAACCATCTTACCAAAACTATTGGAGACGGAATTGTTCATTAGAGGCGCAGTCCTGCAAGGTGCTACGTTTCCCTGTTCCCATGGACGTCAACTGCTGAGGGTGCCAAGTGCCTCACAGGTTCAGAACCTGAGGGTCAAATCCCGAGGTGCAGAGCTCAGGGCTTGCTTCCATTGAAGCCAATGGCAAAACTCCCACTAACATCAAAGGTGCAGGTTCAGGCACCTACTGAGCACCGAACTCTCAGTAACATCAGCAGCATCTCCCAGGAATTGCACTAAGTCTCCCATGTCATCTACACCTCCATCCCCCGGTCCTTGCACCACTAACCATGTATACTACACAGCACAAGGTTAAGCAAAAAGAATAGAGAGTGCACCAAACTGCCAGCTTAGCCACACTTCAGACAAGAATCACTTACATTAATTTCCTTTGGCTTTTTCTAATTAATTAGGAGATGAAAATCTCAAGCATCTCGTAGCTCATTATTAATACATAGTCATTCACTGCTGCTCACAGGGGAGAGTCGCTCTGACAACAGACTGCTGAGATGGGAGCCTGATTACACAGCCACTGTATATGAGCAATTCCCATTAACCAAGTGGAGGGAACAGAGCCTTTTATTTTTATTACCATTAATCATTTGTTAAACACTAACAATGTGTTTGGCGCTGCACAAGACATATAAACACACGCCCTACCCTAAGGAGCATACAAACCGAAAGACTCTGTGGAGACCCAGAGAAGGTGGCAAGGTAAAATTTGTTATCCATTGTCTTTTAAACATCCACTTTTTCCTCCATCTTTCACTCCCCTGTAGCTAATAACAGGGTGGGGAGGGCAGAGGACTGATATGGCCTAGTGTTTGAGGGCCCTGAGGCAGTGAGTGCAGAGGAGGAATCTGAATGAGACGACAGAGGTGCACTGCGGTTGGGTAGTCACGAGGCAGCATGTAAGAAGATCCAGCAATGGGAGTGGGAGAAAGAAGTGAATAGGTCGGTGGGGTTGCATTGCTGTCAGGACACAGGATCAGCGATATAGGCTGATGACATGTTAGGCTGAGACATTTAATCTTCATAGACTGTGGATTTAATGAGAGGAGTGACATGATCTGATTGGCAGTCAAGGAAGAACATTTTGGCAGCTGCATTTTTGATGGGCCTGTGGGGAATAATGTGGGCATCTAGGAAGCCAGAGGGAAGGAGGTTACAGCAGCTGTGGCCCATTAAAGGAACTTAGAGAGGAAAGGAAGATAGGATAGTCGCAGGGGAGTCACTGGGTTTGAGGTTTTTTGGCTGTTGTTTTTATTTTATTTATTTAAGGCTGGGGATTGCTATAGCATTCTTGTGAACTGAATAGAAGGAGGCAGTAGTGAGAGAAGAGGGAGAAGAAGGGAATGGTTTAATCATGCTGACCTCTCTGGGAAGGGTAAGTGCACAGCTACTTAGTAGCTGAGAGGACATGGTGATCAAGGGCCAAGTGGAATCAGAGACTGGGAACAAAGGCTATTGGGAAGGGAGAGAGCCATGGAAGGAAGAACGTAAATTGCTAGAAGCTCAGACTAGTTCATTTCAACCTTCCACTTGAAGTCAGTAAATGCTACGACAGACTAGGAAAGAGAATGGCGAGCGAGAAGGATTGAGGAGGGAACTAAAGGTCACACACAGTCATTGTGAGTAGCTGGCCTGGGACTTGCTGGGAATAGGAGGACTGTTGCATGAGGAAGATTTGAAAAGACAAAGATGTTTAGTGCAGAAAGTCTGCCTGGCCCCTCAGTTCCCTTTTCTGCAGGCATTCAGGGGCACGGAAGTAAGAGGACAGGAAGCAGGAGCAAGGCATGAGCTGAGTTTGGAGGCTAGTGAGATGGACAGTGTGGTGAATAAGGGTGGAGGAGAAAGTGGAACTGAGAGAATCAACCTGGGAATCTCCGGCAGCCAAGGAGGAGCAAGCGGGAATGAGGGGGCTCAGATCTGCAGAGACGCGAGAGGTGTTGATAGTTTGAAGGCCATGGCAGGTGTGAGTGGATGGATGGGGCAGAGGCAAGGGACAGTAAGCTTTGCAGAAAGAGGGAAGGAGAGTGATCATGAAGATGGAATCTTGTCAGTCAGAACGGGAGCAGTTGCTGAGTGAAAAAGACGCCCCCTGAGTGATACAAGTTACAGAGACATAAGCGCTCTCTACACCGGCGCAATGTTGGCGGGAGACGCTCTCCCACCAACATAGCTGCCACCTCTCATGGAGGTGGAGTCATTATGCTGAGGGGAGAGCGCTCTCCTGTGGGCACAGAGCGCCTTCACCAGACGCGCTACAGCGGCACAGCTGCTCTGAGGTAGGGCTTCTAGTGTAGACCTGTCCTTAAAGCAGACATTTGTTTTTTCTGTCAGTTCCTGAGTGAAGCAGAGAGGCTGCCCAGTCACAAGGGTTCTCATACTTTTGGAGGAGGAGGAGGAGGAAAAGAATGTTATTTTGGGAGCAATTCAGAAAAAAAAAAGTAATGCAGTCTGATGAGTTTTATTTACACTGAAAGAGGGATAAAGTCAATGTTTCATTATGGCATCCTTGCTGAGAGGCATGGCAGCATGATTAAACCATTCCTTTCCACTTTGCAGCTTGTTACAAGAGGCATCACTTATTTTGAATGGCTGAGCACCAGCATTAGGCACAATCAACAGACATGTTCAATCATTGTTTTACAATCCAAAATGCTTCCTAGAGGTACAGCACAGTACAGCACATAACTGATGCTGCCTTGGCTGATGCCTGCTAATGTGGAATCCAGCAATTATGCTAGCTCAAAGGAAAAAAATAGGACATTTTTTTCTCTTATATGCTATTTTACGTATAGCTTAAAACAAACAATTTTGCAAGCCCAGTAGATGGGCAGCTGCCACTGCCCTCTGGACTTTTATGCAGGAGGTATTTCTTTTTTATTGATCATAATTAAATAAATGCCATGCTTATCATAAAGCTCTGAGCTGTAGCACATTCAGGGCCTGAACACTTGGGTACTAAGGTGATGGGTTCTATAGAAAGCCCATGATAAATGGAGAGACCTCAACGTGATAAATACTAGGGGACAGATTCTGACCTTATCTGCTCCAGTGCAAATCCAGAGGAACTCCACTTTTGGCAGTTGGGCTCCTCTGTATTTACTGCAGTGCAACAGACTAGTGGCACAGAATTATGGAGTTCTAGTTCTAGAATCTGGCCATAATAATGCAATGACTGCACAGGAAAACACAGCTACCATTATACACTCACAGTAGCTCTCACACCCTCTGCCCAAGATATTAGAATTGTTTTTATGGAGCGCAGTTATCCTAGCCAGAGCACCATAATTATCCCCTTTTCATTCTGAAAAGTACCACTACTGTTAATTATATCTCTGTTTATTATCAGTCATCTGTACTGGTCTGGTAACTTACATGTCACTTGACAAATATAGGGCCCAATCTTGCTCCCACTGTAGTCACCAGGAGTTGTTCCACTGACTTCAACAGCTGCAAGATCAGACTCGGAGTGAAACATGTTCCACATCCTGAAGAGTTAGACAAGATCGAAGACAAAATATAGGACAATAGCACAGGCAAGGGAATTGTTATGGACTAGAATGTAGGTGATCTGCCCTAATAGAGTAGGAGTCAGGTCTAGGGAGCAGAGCAGGCATCCAGGTTGCAGAACAAAGCCAAGGGTCAGCTCGAGGGTCAGCTGCCAGTTACCAGAGCCAGGGGCCAAGCCAGAGTCAGAACCAGGAATCAAAGCTTAAGGTCAGAGCAGTGGTCAGATGCCAAATGCCAGAGCCAGGGGTCAAGCCAGAGTCAGGATCAGAAGTCAGAGGCTGAGGTCAGAGCCAGGCCTGGTCACTGAGGATTGGATGCAAGGCATAAAGGCAGGAGGAGAGGCAAAGGTCAAGCATGGAGCAGGCACAGGTGGGAACAGGAGCAAAGGCAGGGTTAAGGCCAGAGCAGAGCAGGATTGGGTGCAGGAGGCAGGCACAAGCAGGGTCCAGAGCAGCCACAGCATGAAACTACCTTGTCCCTCAAACAAACTGCCTCTTTCTGGCTTAAATAGTGTAGTTTGACCAATCATGGAGCTGGGCAATCCTTCAATCAGAGCTGCTGTGGGTGGTGTCTTGGCAAGGGCTATAGCCCTAGTAGCTTCTTAGCTCATTGTGACC